>NC_138967.1:123925833-126405000 GCF_055761805.1 Camellia sinensis | reverse complement strand
TTAAAAATTTAAAATATACCCTTACATTTTACGATCATTTTAAATTTATCATACTCTATTAATTGGCAAACCAAATTTTCCTAATACGAGAATATTTTTCCTAATGTACTTACTAAAATAAACATAAAAATTTAAATATTTTATTGCAATTTTTTTGCCACATAGCCTTAAAAATAAAGAGAGATAGAAGATGAGTGGGAGAGAAAGAGAAAGAAAAAAAAAAGATAAGCTTCTTATATCACTTGACAAACTGTGGCATGATGAATTATAATTACGAATTTCGTTGATAATGTAATTATACTTCACTGAAGTATAGTTTTTGTAATTTTAGAAAATTCATTTGTTTTAATTTTACCAATTGAATTATTATATATCTATTTGTTATATAGTACTTAGGACAAAACATTAATAGCAACAAAAAATAAAATAAAATAAAATATTTATAACTCATGCGATGTTTGGGATGTTATCTTTTTTTATTAAAAAGTCAAAAACCTAAATAGTGCTAAAATATGTTTGGCGTGTCTGAAAAAAAGAGAGGGGTTAATTACAACAAAAAAAATAAATCCCAAGGTTTCACGTGTTCACTTTAAACACTAGCGTTTCAATTTCGACAAATTAAACCTTGGAGTTCCATCCATGTTTCAATTTGCCCCATTTGTCCATCTCCGTCCGTGTAAGATAACGGATGAGGTTTAAAGTGAAAAACATATGAAGTGTTGGGGTTTATCTTGTAATTAACTTTTTTTTGTTTTTAGTGATTTTAATTTTTAAAAAAATGGTTAATTACACAAAAAATGCCAAGGTTTCATGCATTTTTTTTTTTTTACTTTAAACCTTAGTGTTTTTCACTTTAAACTCCCTCCGTTTTCTTACATGGACGGAGGGGACAAATTGAAACAGAGATAGAATTGTAGGGTTTAATTTTTCAAAATTGAAACACTAGGGTTTAAAGTGAAAAACGTGTGAAACCTTGAGATTTTTTTTGTAATTAATCCAAAAAAAAAAAAAAGTTCGAAAATCTTTGTACCAATTTGAAAAGACCAAACAATTCTTGTGAGTGAATGCATAGGTATTTACACATTTGGAAAGGTAAAATGGAAATTAAGTAATAAACAAAAATATTTGCATTTTCCCATACAATTAAAAAATTCATTCATAAATACATTAACTTTTGTTTATCTCTTAAAAATCCAAAAAGTCACTTCAAAAACTAATTCGAAACGCTCTTTTTGTTAAAAAAGTTAAAATTTACTGAATATTTTTTTTTGTTTTCTTAAATTTTTTTTAATTAATTTAAAAATAAATTTATCAATCATTGTTTATTCCTGTGCATAGAACAGAAAATATACTAGTATTTGAATATGAAAAAATCACTATTATAATTTCTTCTAAAACCTCAAAACTATTGAGCAACCCCTATTTAGAGGCGATCACGGGTCAACTCCCACAACATTATTTGCCCTGCCCAAAACATCCTACTAAACTTCTTGGAAGTTCAATCTCAACCATTGATCCAATTTAAAAACTACATTAATTGATGGATTATGCTTGTTGGCTTGAGTTGTTACTAGCAATTAATCAATAACAACTTAAAGCTCAATCAATTCTACTTTAGTGCTATATTTATTAGGGGCCAATCGTGCTATATTGTAACGCTCCGAAATAATTCAATACGAACTACTTACATAAATTAACATTTACTAAACCATGACAATAAACCTTCCACCTATTACATTATAAATGAGTTTATACAAAAGTTTCACATGCGGATATACATTCAACGATAAAAGAACACCTGAATCTATAGCATGTGAAGTATCTATTCTCAAAACAATTAAATGCCCTTAACGACTTACAAGTTCCAAGGCAATAGCTTAGTTACACCAAAATGGTCTCTCGGACCCATACACATTGGCCCTTGGCTTTACAAAATTTATAACAAAAATAAAAGAGCCATTTACTCTTCACAAAAATATTCACGCCGTTAGTTCGGCGGGATCACCACATCTTTATCTGCACCAAATCCCATAGGGGTGAGCATAAAGCCTAGTAGAGAATTCTCACAAAGTATATACAGTCATGCAACTCTCAATGTAAAATGCGAACGTGTGTAGACGTCCCCGAACGTCCCGGGAGGAATCCCCCATTTTGTTCATTTGGGCTCCTACAGTTCGGACTCAAATATCACGGTTCTTAATCTGATCTCGCAAAGTGCAATGCAAGATTGATAAATCACCAAAGAGTCCAAGTCTGGCAAATTGTTGTGGAAAATAGATTTTTAGAAAGAAGTGTCAAACATAGACTAATTTGCTAGATACATAGTTGCCACCTAAATATTTTATTTTGGGGGAATTTAGGAAACCCTGACTCGTTTGCTTAATGCCACGTGTCCGTCATCACCAAAGTTGCCACCGCTCGGGAACTTGTCTACGATTGGGGAAGGTCCCTTCGTGAGCACCCCCGCTCGCCCGATCAAAGATCGGCCTCTACTAACCATGATATCGAGTTTTTGAAAACACATGCGTTCTTATTCCGGTTTATTAGCCTAGAATTACTATGTGATGCACACAGCATACAAGTATAGACTGGGTCGCCTGAATTGGAACAAAACATCTCATGTTCATTTTGAAAACGGTTTGCTACTCGCAAGTAGGCTAAAATGCGGATTTTGCCACCCTCAAGTGGGCTTAGAAAATAGGGTGATTTGCCCCTCTCAAGTGGGCTTAAAACTCGCAATCGATGAATTGTTCCAATTCAGATAATCTAACCTTCACCCACAGGCATTCGGGCAGTTTATATTACATAAGCAAATAGCCTCATAATAAGCATGCTATCATGGCAGTCACTCACACACATGCAAGGATGCTAAAGCATAAACACTTACCGAGTACTCCGAGCCAAAACAAAAACTAGTTTGTAATCATATGCATGATCCTAGTTCATGTTAAGATGGCTAATGCAACTGTAGACGTCCCCGAACGCCCCGGGAGGATGAGTCCCTCCCCCCTCCCCTTTCTGTTCATTTGGGGTCACTACAGTTCGGACTCTCAAATTGTCACGGTTCTAAATCTGAACCAAAAAGTCCAAATCCGGAAAATCGTTTTGAGAAAACAGATTTTGAAAGAAGTGCCAAACATGGACTGCTTTGCCAGATACAGAGTCGCCACCTAAATGTTTTATTTTGGGGAAATTTAGGAAACCCTGACTCGTTTGCTTAAGGCCACGTGTACGTCATCACCAAAGTTGCCTCGGCTCGGGAACTTGGATACGATTGGGGAAGGTCACTTCGTGAGCACCCCCGCTCGCCCGATCAAAGATCGGCCTCTACTAACCATGATATCTATTTTTGAAAACATTATGCGTTCTTATTCCGGTTATTAGCCTAGATTTACTATGTGATGCGCACAGCATGCAAGTATAGACTGGATCGCCTGAATTGGAACAAAACATTTCATGTTTGTTTGTTTGAAAATGGTTTGCTACTCGCAAGTAGGCTTAAAATGCAGATTTTGCCACCCTCGGGTGGGCTTAGAAAACATGGTTTTGCCACTATCTAGTGGGCTTAAAACTTACAATTGATGAATTGTTCCAATCCAAATAACCTAACCTTCACCCACAGGCATTCAGGTAGATATATCACATAAGCAATTAGCCTCATGGTAAGCATGCTATCATGGCAGTCACTCACACGCATGCAAGGATGCTAAAGCATAAAACTTACCGAGTACTCCAAGCCAAAACAGAAGCTAATTAGAAATCCATGCATGATCCTAATTATACAGAAATGCCTAATGCAACACATGCACAAGTGTAACTATAGCAGGCTCGGCTATTCTAGACATGGCATATGAAATGCTACAGCTAACAAGTATTCAACTTGGAATGGAAAATACAATGCAGTTAGTATGATGCGCCAACCCGGTGCATGCAAAACAGATGAATGAATGCAAACATGCTATCATACTGTACGCTAATTGAAACATGCCGTAATCTAACCATCATAAGCGGATAAATAAAAGGGAGAAAGACGTGGGGTTGGAAGGCATACATCACACACACGCACACTTATTACAGTTATGCCCTCGCGTAGAGGGTCCGAATAAATAATATACAGTCCCAAATGAATAATTACAGTCCAAATATGTACAAAACCCTAATTAATTAACAAATTAAACTAGGAAGCAATAAATTGGCATGCAAGCCAGGGACTACCTCAAATCTGCTCCGGATGATGAATAATGCATGCTCGGGTTGCCTTGTGCGGAGAATCCCTCGCGATGCCCCGATTTGCCTCTGTTTGCAATTGTTCTTGGAATGCGTGCTAGGCTTCGGAAGGTTGTTGATTTCTGATTTGCTGCAACAGAGAGCAACAAAGGGGCATGGCAAAGTATTTTCACATATGTATGCATGACTACTCTTCAGGGAGTGTAGTCCTCGATCCTCGTGCCACCAATCACGCATCTCGATGCATGATGGCCGAGAAGTTGAATTGCATGACTCAATATGAAATGAATGCACATATGGACACAACAAGGCCTAGACTCCATCATGGATAATCCGGAGTGTCAGCGACCGGGAATTGAGACACGTTCCGTCACTCGAAGTACGAAACGTCCCTCGTTTCCCGTGCTTGGGCTAACTCCTATCCCAAGCGCAATGCAATATGCATGATATGCATGAATGCAACTAATATACAACCTAGCATGCACAATGCTATGAAATGGCATACACGATGCATGAGGTAACACGACATACACAATGCGCTAACATACAACCTAGCATACACAATGCTATGAAATGAAATGGCATACACAATGCACAATGGACTTACACCAACATGAGTGGACCTCAGCCACACTCACATTAGTGGCCATTAGATGAAAAATGAGACTCTCGAAATACGTGCACACATGCACGCAAATCGAGGACCAAACCTAAGGCAACAAATGCCACTCTACCAAAGCATGGCAAGGCATGGAACATGGTATGAAAACATTCAAATTTCAGTGCTTAAACATGATAAAAAAAACAGCCCCGAAACATAGAAACATGGCACCCGATGCATGAGATAAACCCCGAAACTCAAAATTAGGCGCATGGAATGACTTATACCTATACAAAGCATGCATTATTTGATGATGAAACGTGAAGACAGAGGCAAGATAGTCCCAAAACATGCATATTTCCAGTTTATAACAAGCCTCAAAAATGAATGCAAATAGGGCTAATCTATCATGCAAAAATGGCCCCAAAAGAGATATTAAACACAAAGGGACAGAAGCTGGACCCAGATGGCAAAGATCCCTTCAACAAAGTTGAAGAGGGGCTCAAAATAGGGCACTTTATAGTTTACATCAAGCCACGAAAATAATCACAAATAAGGCCAAACTATCATGCAAGAAAAGGCCTAAAATAGGGATTAAACACAAAGGGACAGCAGCTGGACCAAAATGGCAAAGAGACCTTCAACAAATTTGAATAGGGGCTCAAAACAAGGCACTTTACAGTTTACATCAAGCCACAAAAATAATCACAAATAAGGCCAAACTATCATGCAAGAAAAGGCCTAAAATAGGGATTAAACACAAAGGGACAACATCTGGCCCCAAATGGCAAAGATCCCTTCAACAATATTGAAGAAGGGCTCAAAACAAGATATTTTACATTTTATGAGAAGATCCAAAACAGCTCACAAATAGGCCTAAAATACTATGCAAAAATTGGCCTAAAAGAGAGATGAAGAAGCAAGTGATAGCTGCTGGCCTCAAACAGAGAAAGAACCTTAATGAAACATAAAAAGGGGCCCAAAATATGACTATTTACAGTTTGGGTCGGAGTCCAAAAATGCAAGAAAGTACGGCTTAGATTCAAAGCAAAATAAGGCACAAAAGAGGGAAAATGGGACTCACCCTTGTAGACCAATGCTTCAACAACTTTTGGGCCAAGTTTGGGAGTTCTTCACCTCTGGAAAGAAGCCTCAAGTTGCTGGAATGGAGGATGGAGGTGTGGTGCTATGGGGTGGTGTATAAATGGTCCAAGAACAAAGGTGTTTTGAGGCTTGGAAGAGAAGGAGAGGGAGGATGAATGCAAGAGCTCCAATGGATTTTTCTAACCCTCCAAAAATGCAGCCGAGGGTGCTGGTTTTATAGGGAAAGAAGTGGAGGAAAGGGGGGAAAATTGGGGGGAAAACCAATTCAAATTTTCCCCTAAAAGGAAAGACCCTCAAGTATAGGGTCTGGAGGAAAACAAATTGCACACCTGGAACACACTTGGGGAGGGGATCATGGCCGGCCTGCCACCTTTTCTGGTCGGCCTGCTACTTTTCAGGACAAAAAATGGGTCTTCCGGAACGAAAGGTGGTCGGTCAGTGATAGGGAAGTCCAATGGTGGCCATTCAAGTGTCCAAATTGAAGCCCCTGAAGTTATATTTCCAATGGCACAAATCTTGCATTAAAATTCCTCCTGTGGAAAAAGTTATACCTGTTTTGGTGAAGCCGCGCAGATTCAGTCCAACCGGAGTGATGCCCTACTTCAATCAACCATATCTCCCCCGTCCGGAATTGGCTTTAGGAGATTCTTGAATGAAAAATGAAGCTCCGGAAGTCTTCTTTCCAACGGTGGTGGCCTTATAGCTTCATTCCAAGTATGCAAATGAATAGGCCCGATTCGGCGAGGGTTGTTTGCTTTTTTCTTAACGGTTCATGCCCATTTTCTCCCCCAACTGGATTTCTTCCCTCTTCTCCTCTTTTCTTCAACTCCAAACCCCTAAGTAAGGTGTTTTGAAAGATTTTTCAAAGATTTCATCTCTCCTTCCTTCATTTCCACTTTGTGCTTGCTCGGTTTACCGAAAAGCGCAACATTTGACAAAATGCGAGCCTCGGAACATCGTAAAAACTTTATTTCAAAAACGTTTTGAAAGAGAGGGTTTTAAGACTAAAATCTTTTGATCAAGATCGTTTTGGTCCAAAAAAGGGTATGAAGTTGAGATTCGACTCTCTCTCCTTGCCGAAGAAATTAAACCTTTGCACTGCCGAACTTCCAAAACCATCAGTCGCGTCTAAGTCTTGAAGGTGGTCAAAAATGGGGTGTCTACAGTTGCCCCTCTTTGACAAAACTCGGAAGTCAAGAAGTGACGGGAGTGAATGTCAAAGCCCAGAGACGACCCATTTTTGACAAGGCCGAAGACTTAGACAAACAGACAAGACAAACAGAGATGTGCCCGCAGGCATGCCCGCAGGCAGGGGCAAAATGCAACCGACAATGCAAGAAGCCGAAGGTAACTTAATGATCATGCAAATGCAGCAAGCTGTAATGAAGCACATATTCACAATAGATGCAACAGTTTTAAGCAAGAATGCAAAGCAACAACTACATTTCATGCAGTTAAGAATGCGGAGAATTATTCAATTCTCGCCACGTCTCACACGGAGAAAATACAATACCTGCGCGGTTCGTCTGGTCGCACCAGCCTCGAATGAACCGTACATGCAATATCATGCCTCATGCTGCTGGGGATCTCTCGCTTCTTCTTGATTGAGCCACAGGTACTACTTTTCTCCCTGACTATGGTCGCAGCTTTCCCTATTCTCCAACAGGGTGACAGACTAGGTTGGTTCAGTATCCAGAATTGAGGTGCATACATATGCTATCTCAATCTATGGGGCTGCCATACAGATTTCAAGCCGAGGATATACCCCTGGGTATTTAAACCAGACTTTAGTCTCGAAAATCCCGAACCTTTGCGTTCTAGGCAAGAGCCATTTGAACTCTAGTTTCCACCGTCTCAGTTGATCTCCTAGGAACTCATTGCTAACACAGGCAGGTGGCTATACCAGACCACTGCAAGTCGTTCGGGCACGACAAACACCAAAGGAATTGCACCTTTAGAGGATTTAAGGTCTCCTAGACCAGCGAAGGTGCCCAAGATAATGCGATGAAATGCAAGTAAAATGCAAGTATGATGCGCAAAACAGCGCGAATGATGATGCAGGATTTAAGGTCTCCTGGACCTGGTGAGTGTACAAGACAGTGCCAATAAATGCAAGTGCGATACGCAAAACAGTGCGAGTGATGATGCAGGATTTAAGGTCTCCTTAGACCGGAGGATTTAAGGTCTCCTGGACCAGGTGAGTGCACAAGACAGTGCGAACTAAAGGTGCACAAAACAGTGCGAGTAGAGTGAATGCACAAAACAGTGCGATGCTAAAGGTGAGGTGCACAAGATAGCACGATAAAATGCATGCACAATGCAAGTAATGGTCACAACACAAGATAGCGCGATGCAATACACTAACAAGTGCAGGTGAGGTGCGCAGGATAGCGCGAATGATACAATGAACAAAATAGTGCGATACGCTAAACAGCGCGATTGATTTGAAATGCACAAGATAGTGTGATATGATATGCAAAGCACAAAATAGCGCGATGAATGCAATGCACAAGACAGTGCGATGGAGGTGTGCAAAATAGCGCGAATGATAAACTGCACAAAACAGTGTGATTGTAGTGTGCAAAATAGCGCGAGTGATAAACTGCACAGAACAGTGCGACAGAGGTGCGCAAAATAGAGCGAATGATTAGAAATGCACAAAACAGTGTGATACGCTAAACAGCGCGAGTGATTAGAAATGCACAAAACAGTGCGATACGCTAAACAGCGCGAATGATTAGAAATGCACAAAACAGTGCAATACGCTAAACAGCGCGATACGCTAAACAGCGTGAGTGATTTGAAATGCACAAGACAGTGCGATACGCTAAACAGCGCGAGTGATTAGAAATGCACAAGACAGTGCTAGTGAGATACAAAGTGTAAGTGCACAAGACAGTGCGAGCGAGATAAAATGCACAAGAAAGTGCGATAAAATGCATCTTCTATGCAAGTATGGGGGCATTTTCCATGCAAAAGATACGAGCATTTTCTATGCAAGTATGGAAGCACATTCTATGCAATATTGAAAGCAAGCATATTCTATGCATGAAACAAGCAAAGCATATTTTATGCGGAATCGAAAGCAAGCATATTCTATGCATGAATCATAACGATGCGCGGCACGCATGCAACAACAGCGTATATGAAAGTTCACATTCTATGCAGTAAAGGAGCATCAAATATGTACTCTGGTGCCTCTGATTTACCTCTTAGAGGACTTTGCAACACACTCAGCTCAAAAAGGGCACACCCTGTTCATATTGGCGAGAGATAACATCTGCTGCTGCTTTAATTGCCATTCTGACTTGAAGCATGCTTAAGCTTGGAGTAGAGGCACACTCATTCTTCGGAGCACTGACAAGGCCTGAAGAGGTACATATGGAATGCAATCTCAGAATTTTCTGAAGGTGAAACACACTCAGATGCTCAAAATTTTCCCTCTTTTCTTTTGCTTTGCAATCCAGAACTTATATAGCTTCAGATAGGTCCTTGTTTTACTATTCTGACATGACCTGGGTTGAACCCTGTGGCTTTATGAAAGAACTGATCCTTTTTCGCACAAATGTGGAGAACGACACGGCACTCTGAGCACAAAACGATTTTTTGAAATTGAGAAATGAGTTCTCGACCGAGTATTGAGCCTACAACTGAACACAGCGAAAAAGACTCAATAATGGAAAACAAAAGGTAAACAACCTAAACACATCGAGACACACTCGGACTGACTCAAAGCAAGAATCGAGACAAAACAAAAGACACAACACTCAGACGTGTTACAAAGACGAGAGACCTCTCAGTACGCGAGGAGCCAGTTTCTCCGGGTATTATTTCCCACCCTTTCTCATTTGTGATTCTCATATCACTTGGCCCTCAAGCTCTGTTTTTCTGAAAAAGCCCTTTCCTCACTTTTTCTCTCAGTGCACACCCCTCTATTCTTCAATCTCTCATTTTAAATCCCTCCCCTGGGTGGTTGATGGATAAACAGAAAGTTGTGGGCTCTTGCCCCTAGCATTTCGCTAGATTCTTCTACTTCTGCACGCGGCTAGTGAGTTTCTCCCACAGAGGGGCTGTGCTACAACTGGGTGTGTAGCAAATCTGCAACTGACATCGGTTGACGATGCTCTGCTGGGGAGTTTGGACGTGATCAGATCTGTCCAGATGAGGGAGTGGAATATCTTGATCCATTCCAGTTCATGCTTCGCACTTGGCTTGATACCTCGTTGCTCGGAGGGTGAGAGAGCTTTCAGCCCTTTTGCTGTTAACTTCAGTTGTGCCCTTTTCTGGCAGGTAGAGTGCCCTTCTTGGCAAGTATTGTGGCAATGGGGAAAAGACAGAACACCTGACTCAACTGTGCCCCTAGTTCAGCATTTCGACCATTTTTTGTTTTTGCCTTTCTACTAAGACAATTTTGACCAAAATGAGAGTTCGATTAACATGCTTGTTCAATTTTCTGATTTAAAATCATGCAAGTTAGGTTATGAGCACTGAAAATTTTCCTTTTTTGGGTCCAAGAAATGGTCCAGTTTTGGAAAAATGGAATAATTTTTGAGAGAAAATTAGTCAACCTCATTAAAAATTCTCAAAAACTATTTTTGCAAATGACCACTGCTCAACGAGCACGGAACCCGCTCTTGAGATGCACAACTTCAGATTCGAAGGAAAATTGCCCCGTGCTTGAAGAGAGCTTCCTGGCAACGGAAAGTTGCCCCTTGTTTGAACGGCACCGCAGCGTATTGAATGGCAACGGAAAGTTGCCCCTTGTTTGGATAGCACCGCGGCGCATTGTAGTCAGTCCTCAGAGTGACGAACACAACCAAATTTTCGGATTCAGAGAAAGCAAAGATGATCAAAACCATTACATTGACACAGTGTTTTACGGCTGGACTTCAGAATGAAGTTGCCTACGTATCCCAAAGATGGGAATCAAGCCTCACGTAGTTCGGGGTTAAGGTATACTCGGGTATTTAACCTTTCCTTTTGCGCTCTAACTTTTGCGAAGGCCACCCTTTGCGGGTTTTCAACCTTGCGAGCTATGTTTTTCTTCTTTTCAATTTTTGTGTTCTTTTCTTTTCTTTTCATTTCTTTTTTGATTTTCTTTTTTTTTTTGTTCTTTTCTTTGCATCTTTCTTTTTTGTTCTTTTGTTCTTTTCTCTTTTTTGTTCTTTTTCTTCTTTTCTTGCTCTAAGTTTTGCCTGGGCCGCCCTTCTGGGTTTTCGGCCCAGCGAGCCTCTTAAGGGTAAAAGTATAGCTTTGTCCATGTCAAATGGTTTTGAGATCCCGAAGTCATCTGAATCCAGGAGAATGGCTGTTGTTCGCTGACGATGCAAGAGTCCATCCAATGGAGGGTGAATTTGCCCTTAGTGTTGCGGATAGGAACTCAGTTGTTCTTTAGCAGAAACTGTCTTCTTTGCTCCCTTCTGGGATTTGGCATTCTTGCCGACCTTCTGTGATTTGTGGAATGATCCATCTTCGGCTCCTCGAGCACATTTGAAATCCTTTGCCCCTAGTTCGAAGGGTGCTTCTGATCTAGCTTTGCAAGCTTCTTTTGATGACATCTGATCTTCTTGATCTGACTTTCTTGCCTCTTGTTCGAGGGCTGCTTTGAATCTGGCCACACAGGCCTCACGTTGTAGTTGACCATTGAACATTTCTGAACTTAAGTCCAAGGTTTGACAATGAGGGGTCGAGTCTTGAGGCTGAGAGCGATCCTAGGCTGCACAATCTCAAGAGCGATTCCACACAGGTCTTCGCAGGACCGCGCAAAACATTTTTTGAAATCTTTTAAGAAAGCGACTAGTCGCTTGCGCTGAAGACAATGTAGAACCAATCTGGATCAAGCCAGGATCCTTCCCAGTACCCACACTAACAAGCATGATTTCATTCATTAAGGGCTTAGCATGCCTCTCTTTCTCTCAATTGATCAAATTTTTGCAAAACTCGAGGAATTCCTTCCTCTTCGTTTTCACCGTAGTGTTCAAAAAAAAGTTTTGAAAAACTTAGGTCAATGCAATAATTTCAAGGAACAAGAGAGCAGGTGGAATGCACTGCCATTTCATTCAAATCCCGGCACAACTAGCACACGGGAGAAGCAAACACAAGAGTGCGAAAATTACTGCTGTTTTATTCAAATCTGTTGGCACAACAGGCTCCCCGGCAGAAACAGGCTCAAAAGAAAACAAAAGGACAAACACAAAACAAAATAGTGATATTCGAAGAAACACCCCCGGAATCACCCGACTCTAACAAAACAGGACTGACTCGATTCAACAAGACAGACCCTTAATCAAAAGACCGACTCAGAACAAAGAGACAGACTCAAAACAAAACCACAGAATTGACTCAACACCCAAGTCAGAAGCTACAAAAACCAGTATTTGCATATTGCTCAGAACAGTGCATGTCATTCCCACGTCTGGAGTTAATCGAGCGCTGCCTGCAGGTGGTTCATCCCCCGATCACATAACATTATCCCCCCAAATTCACCGATCCAGTGCCGATAGACTTTGCTGAGCTTGGCGGGAGGATGGCCCCATTGTCAAATAGATCCTGTACTTCATGGCGAAGACGGAAGCAGTCGTCGGTAGTATGGCCAGTTTGTTGATGGTACGCGCAGTACTGGGTAGCATCATGTGTAGCCGGAAGAGGGTTCGGGAGAGGCCGAGGCTCAAGGGGTTTGAGATGGCCTTGTCCAACAAGGATTTGGAGAGCTTTGGACAAAGGCATATAGAGGGCATGGAAGACCCTCCGACCTCGGGGTTGGTACTTCAAGGCTTGTAGATTTTTACTGGGCGCACTAGCAAAGGGATTGGCAGGTGCTGGCCTGGTTTGCCGATCTCTTCCGAGTGGAGGATTAGAGATAACAGGATCGTCTCTGGTATAACAGCCATTCTCCCGATGTTCCCTTTGATTCAGACTGCCCCCAACTTGAGTAGCGAAAGTGTCATCCACAGCATTTGCAACAACTGCGAGGACTTGCTCTTTGTTCAGTCCCTCGGCTTTCAAAGCCTTAACAGCGAACAGGAGATGTTCATGGGGATCCATGCCCGCCCGTACCTTGTTCTTTCCACTCGCCTCCACTTTGCCAAGGGATTGGCCTTCCTCAAATGCGGCCCGTCCCAAGATCGGGGAGCCTTTTGACATGAAGTTCTCGGTATGTGGTGTGGTCGATGATGGCGCCAATGTCCCGGAGGCTAGATCTGTCACGGTTCTTTGAAGATCTTTAATCATTCCCATCAACTCAGAAGTAGTGGGTTCATGGGTTTGATATGGTTGAGGCTCAGGTGCACCCATCATGCATAAGTCCATGCTTTTTGGGATAAACACCTCAGGCTTGGGTAGATGGGCCAGGGTGATGTATATGCTGGGGTCATAGGTGGATAGCAGTATATGGATGAGATTGAGGTAGGCAGGAGATGTTTGGTCATTGGGGTCTGAATGTGGAGCTATCGTCTGATTGTCAATGAGATTTTGGATCTCATGACGAAAGCGGTAGATACGGTCGGTGCCATGACCGCGCTGCTGATGGTACATAAAGTACTTGGAGGGGTTATGTCTGGCTGGGAGTGGGTGAGGAAGAGGTTGAGGATCGAGGGGTTTGAGATGCCATCTTTCCATCAAGGCTTTTAGTGCGCTAGTCAGGCTCATATAGTGGGAGGTGAAAGTTCTGCCCTGAGCTCGGGCTGGGCCAGCTGTTTGTAGGCTTGGTTTGGCAAAAGGGTTGGTTGTGGTGACTGTATTGATTTCGGTGGGTTTGGGAATAGCGCTACTACCAGCGTTGGTACTTCCTGAAATCACCCTCCCTGTCGGTTCCCTTGTTCTGGGAATGATCCCACTGTTGAACGCATTCTCGACCTGAACCCCCAGTTCATGTAGACTTTTGAAAGTGAATAGTGGAGCGACTATCAACTTTTGCAACATATCATGCTCGAAGTTTCGCACCATCATCTGCACTTGATCCCTCTCAAAAGGGCGACGATCTGTCATCTGTGCTGCCTTTGCTCTCCACCTCGCAATAAATTCTACAAAAGTCTCTGTTGGGTTCTGGCGGGTTGCTTCAAGCTCTTGGATGGTCATTTCAACTTGGGTATTGTAGGAATACTGATCGACAAAGGCCTCAGCCAATTCTTCCCAATTTTGCTTTACCTTGTCCTCCAACTTAGCGTACCAAGTGGCTGCTACACCCGATAGGGTTCTTCCATACAGAGAGACTTTCTGTGGCTTAGTCAGACCCATCGGTTTCAGGACATCCAAGAAAAGTCGGATATGTACCATTGGATCTTCATACCCGTCGAAACGGTCGATATATGGCATTCTGAATCTGTCTGGGAGCCGGATGGCAGCCTCGGTGTGCCCATCCTCAATGTCAGGAATGGAGTTGTGCCTTTTTGAATTGCTTCTCAAGGTTTGTAATTTTCACTGTAGTCGGATTGAACTCATCAACACGAAAGGGTTGAGCTCTCTCATTAGGCTGCACCAGGGGTCTGAGCACCTGAGCTTGAGTCAACCTTTCTCGAGGATTCGGACACTGCAAATCTTCAACTGGCGGAAGTGGGTCAAAGTTCGGCTGGGGTCCCAAAGCTGGATGTAAAGCAGATGCCCCAGATGGGCACTGCGTTTCAATACTGGTCTCAGCCTGCATGGCAGTTCCCTGATTTAACGCTGCTATCACGGCCACAAATTCTTCCGAACCCTGTGCCATCATGGGTCTGCTGATGATGTGACTGGTGACTGTCAGATCAGATGAACCAATGAGCCCTGTCTGGCCCTTCTTTGCCTTGCCTTAGCGAAAGAACACTGGTTGCCCTTGAATTGAATCTCTGACCTAACAAAGTCTATCAGCACTAGTTCAATGTACCTGGGGGATATCAAAGCCTTCTAAAGCTATAGTTCCAGGACTACCCTAGCAAAAAGAGAAAACATGCAGCATCTCAGCCTGATTTCACCAAAACAGATATGAGCATAACAGGATGACTGTGCCCTCTACTGAATTCTGCCCCAAAATTTGGCCTGTAAACTGATACCCTCAGGTAAAACTAATTTCCCAAAAACTGATCTCAATGCCCACAGGCCTGATACTCAAACTTGTAAACTGATACATGCATTCCCTGTAGAGACGCACTCTAAAAGCACATAACAAGCAAGTGAGAGCCAAAACACCCCCATGTTGGGGTAGGGTTTCCCTGTCCTATTTTGTTAGGAGCTAGGGTTTCACTATGCACACAGCAGTTTCAAACAACCTATGGTCGGGTAAGCAAACTGCCCTAGCTTGGAATGGTCACTATGGATTCCGAATATGCACTAGGTCGAATGGTCAAAAGGGTACCCCGGTAAAACCGGGGTTTGTGTTCCCATACTTGCAGAGCCCATAACCGGTCAGCCTTATGGTCATGCCTTGACATGACAAGCCTCCGGCAAACCGTTCAGGAATAGTAGACGGCAAACACGGTGTCCTAGGCGCACCAATGCAAATGCAATGCAAAGAAACACACAAGTGTATTCAAAAACAGATATCATGAGTTCGAGTCAAGTTCTCTAAATCCCCAGCGGAGTCGCCAGAAACTGTAGACGTCCCCGAACGCCCCGGGAGGATGAGTCCCCCCCTGTTCTGTTCATTTGGGGTCACTACAGTTCGGACTCTCAAATTGTCACGGTTCTAAATCTGAACCAAAGAGTCCAAATCCGGCAAATCGTTTTGAGAAAACAGATTTTGAAAGAACTGCCAAACATTGACTGCTTTGCCAGATACAGAGTCACCACCTAAATGTTTTATTTTGGGGAAATTTAGGAAACCCTGACTCGTTTGCCTAAGGCCACGTGTCCGTCATCACCAAAGTTGCCTCGGCTCTGGAACTTGGGTACGATTGGGGAAGGTCACTTCGTGAGCACCCCCGCTCGCCCGATCAAAGATCAGCCTCTACTAACCATGATATCTATTTTTGAAAACATTATGCGTTCTTATTCCGGTTATTAGCCTAGATTTACTATGTGATGCGCACAGCATACAAGTATAGACTGGATCGCCTGAATTGGAACAAAACATTTCATGTTTGTTTGTTTGAAAATGGTTTGCTACTCGCAAGTAGGCTTAAAATGCAGATTTTGCCACCCTCGGGTGGGCTTAGAAAACATGATTTTGCCACTATCTAATGGGCTTAAAACTTACAATTGATGAATTGTTCCAATCCAAATAACCTAACCTTCACCCACAGGCATTCAGGCAGATATATCACATAAGCAATTAGCCTCATGGTAAGCATGCTATCAAGGCAGTCACTCACACGCATGCAAGGATGCTAAAGCATAAAACTTACCGAGTACTCCAAGCCAAAACAGAAGCTAATTAGAAATCCATGCATGATCCTAATTATATAGAAATGCCTAATGCAACACATGCAAAAGTGTAACTATAGTAGGCTCGGCTATTCTAGACATGGCATATGAAATGTTACAGCTAACATGTATTCAACTTGGAATGGAAAATACAATGCAGTTAGTATGATGCGCCGAGCCCGGTGCATGCAAAACAGATGAATGAATGCGAACATGCTATCATACTATATGCTAATTGAAACACGCCGTAATCTAACCATCATAAGAGGGTAAATAAAAGGGAGAAAGACGTGGGGTTGGAAGGCATACATCACACACACGCACACTTATTACAGTTATGCCCTCGCGTAGAGGGTCCGAATAAATAATATACAGTCCCAAATGAATAATTACAATCCAAATATGTACAAAACCCTAATTAATTAACAAATTAAACTAGGAAGCAATAAATTGGCATGCAAGCCAGGGACTGCCTCAAATCTGCTCCGGATGATGAATGATGCATGCTCGGGTTGCCTTGTGCGGAGAATCCCTCACGATGCCCCGATTTGCCTCTGTTTGCAATTGTTCTTGGAATACGTGCCAGGCTCCAGAAGGTTGCTGATATTTGATTTGCTGCAACAGAGAGCAACAAAGGGGCATGGCAAAGTATTTTCACATATGTATGCATGACTACTCTTCAGGGAGTGTAGTCCTCGATCCCCGGGCCACCAATCACGCATCTCGATGCATGATGGCCGAGAAGTCGAATTGCATGACTCAATATGAAATGAATGCACATATGGACACAACAAGGCCTAGACTCCATCATGGATAATTCGGAGTGTCGGTGACCGGGAATTGAGACACGTTCCGTCACTCAGAGTACGAAACGTCCCTCGTTTCCCGTGCTTGGGCTAACTCCTATCCCAAGCGCAATGTAATATGCATGATATGCATGAATGGAACTAATATACAACCTAGCATGCACAATGCTATGAAATGGCATACACGATGCACGAGGTAACACGGCATAAACAATGCGCTAACATACAACCTAGCATACACAATGCTATGAAATGAAATGGCATACATAATGCACAATGAACTTACACCAACATGAGTGGACCTCAGCTACACTCACATTAGTGGCCATTAGATGAAAAATGAGACTCTCGAAATACGTGCACGCATGCATGCAAATCGAGGACCAAACCTAAGGCAACAAATGCCACTCTACCAAAGCATGGCAAGGCATGGAACATGGTATGCAAACATGCAAATTTCAGTGCTTAAATATGATACAAAACAGCCCCGAAATATAGAAACATGGCACCCGATGCATGAGATAAACCCCGAAACTCAAAATTAGGCGCGTGGAATGACTTATAGCAATACAAAGCATGCATTATTTGATGATGAAGCATGAAGACAGAGGCAAGAAAGTCCCAAAACATGCATATTTCCAGTTTATAACAAGCCTCAAAAATGAATGCAAATAGGGCTAATCTATCATGCAAAAATGGCCCCAAAAGAGAGATTAAACACAAAGGGACAGCAGCTGGACCCAGATGGCAAAGAGCCCTTCAACAAAGTTGAAGAGGGGATCAAAATAGGGCACTTTACAGTTTACATCAAGCCACGAAAATAATCACAAATAAGGCCAAACTATCATGTAAGAAAAGGCCTAAAATAGGGATTAAACACAAAGGGATAGCAGCTGGCCCCAAATGGCAAAGAGACCTTCAACAAAGTTGAATAGAGGCTCAAAAAAAGGCACTTTACAATTTACATCAAGCCACAAAAACAATCACAAATAAGGCCAAACTATCATGCAAGAAAAGGCCTAAAATAGGGATTAAACACAAAGGGACAACATCTGGCCCCAAATGGCAAAGAGCCCTTCAACAATGTTGAAGAGGGTCTCAAAAAAAGATATTTTACAGTTTATGGAAAGATCCAAAACAACTCACAAATAGGCCTAAAATACTATGCAAAAATTGGCCTAAAAGAGAGATAAAGAAGCAAGTGATAGCTGCTGGCCTCAAACAGAGAAAGACCCTTAATCAAACATGAAAAGAGACTCAAAATATGACTATTTACAGTTTGGATCGGAGTCCAAAAATGCAAGAATGTACGGCTTAGATTCAAAGCAAAATAAGGCACAAAAGAGAGAAAATGAGACTCACCCTTGTAGACCAATGCTTCAACAACTTTTGGGCCAAGTTTGGGAGTTCTTCACCTCTGGAAAGCAGCCTCAAGTTGCTGGAATGGAGGATGGAGGTGTGGTGCTATGAGATAGTGTAGAAATGGTCCAAGAACAAAGGTGTTTTGACGCTTGGAAGAGAAGGAGAGGGAGGATGAAGGCAAGAGCTCCAATGGATTTTTCTAACCCTCCAAAAATGCAGCTGAGGGTGCTAGTTTTATAGGGAAAGGAGTGGAGGAAAGGGGGGGGGGGGAAATGGGGGGGAAAACCAATTCAAATTTCCCCCTAAAAGGAAAGACCCTCGGGTATAGGGTCTGGAGGAAAACAAATTGCACACCTGGAACACACTTGGGGAGGGGATCATGGCTGGCCAGCTCAAAAAGGCCAAAAAGGT
Source organism: Camellia sinensis (assembly GCF_055761805.1). Classification (NCBI taxonomy): domain Eukaryota; kingdom Viridiplantae; phylum Streptophyta; class Magnoliopsida; order Ericales; family Theaceae; genus Camellia; species Camellia sinensis. Next base: position 126,386,157 of record NC_138967.1, on the reverse strand, counting down.
CATCCAACCAGGTAGGTGGCCGGCCTGCCACCTTTTCTGGTCGGCCTGCTACTTTTCAGGACAAAAAATGGGTCTTCCAGAAAGAAAGGTGGTCGGTCAGTGATAGGGAAGTCCAATGGTGGCCAGTCAAGTTTCCAAATTGAAGCCTCGGAAGTTATCTTTCCAATGGCGTAAACCTTGCATTAAAATTCCGCCTGTGAAAAAAGTTATGCCTGTTTTGGTGAAGCCGCGCAGATTCGGTCCAACTGGAGTGATGCCCTACTTCAATCAACCATATCTCCCCCGTCCGGAATTGGCTTTAGGAGATTCTTGAATGCAAAATGAAGCTCCGGAAGTCTTCTTTCCAACGGTGGTGGCCTCATAGCTTGATTCCAAGTATGCAAATGAATAGGCCCGATTCGGCGAGGGCTGTTTGCCTTTTTCTTAACGGTTCATGCCCATTTTCTCCTCCAACTGGATTTCTTCTCTCTTCTCCTCTTTTCTTCAACTCCAAACCCCTACGTAAGGTGTTTTGAAAGATTTTTCAAAGATTTCATCTCTCCTTCCTTCATTTCCACTTTGTCCTTGCTCGGTTTACCGAAAAGCGCAACATTTGACAAAATGCGAGCCTCGGAACATCGTAAAAACTTTATTTCAAAAACGTTTTGAAAGAGAGGGTTTTAAGACTAAAATCTTTTGATCAAGATCGTTTTGGTCCAAAAAAAGGGTATGAAGTTGAGATTCGACTCTCTCTCCTTGCCGAAGAAATTAAACCTTTGCACTGCCCAACTTCCAAAACCATCAGTCGCATCCAAGTCTTGAAGGTGGTCAAAAATGGGGTGTCTGCAGCAACACCTGCAAAAATGCAACTAAGATAGGCTCGACTAATCTAAGAATGACATGTGAAATGCAACAACTCGATACACATATTCAAGTTGGAATTGAGGTACAATGCAGTTAGCATGATGCGCCGAGCCCGGTGTATGCAAGACAGATGAATGAATGCAAACATGCTATCATAAGGATGCTAATTGAAACATGCCCTAATCTAACCATCATAAGCTGGTAAATAAAAGGGAGAAAGACGTGGGGTTGGAAGACATGCATCACACACACGCACACTTATTACAACATTGCTCTCTCTCAGAGGGTCCGAATGAATAATACAGAACCAGCTAGCTAATCTAAGCTAATTAAACTAATTATTACACAACCTTAATTAATTAACGAATTAACTCAGTAAGTAAGGAAACTAGCATGCAAATTAAACAAAATGGACTGCCTCAGCTCTGTTCCGAATGATAGGGATGCACGCATACTCAAGTCGCCTTGTCGGTGAATCCATTACGATGCTCCAACTTGCCTTTGTTTGCAATTGATCTCAGAAACTTGCACAAAACTCCAAGAGGCTGAAACTCCACTTTGGGAAGCTGTGGGAGGGCTGGCGACCAGCCAATGGCATGGGAGACCACCTGCCGACCACCCTTTAAGGTGGAGACCAAAAAAGGTGGTCGGCCAGCAAGAAAATCTACTCGGCCGACCACTTTCTGCCCCTGGATTCTGGTTTTCTGCAACACAAAGCAAGAGAGAGGCATGGCAAGGTATTTTCAACAAATGTGTGCACGACCACTCTCCCCATCCTTGTATAAGCTCAAGAGAGTGTAGGCCTCAATCCTTGGGCCACCAATCACGCATCCCGATGCATGATGGCCGAGGAGTCAAACTGCACGACTCGATATGAAATGAATGCACATAAAACATAACAAGGCCTAAACTCCATCATGGGTAATCCGGAGTGTCGGCGATCGAGAATCGAGGCACGTTTCGTCACTTGGAGTACGAAACGTCCCTCGTTTCTCGTGTTTGGACTAAACCCTACTCCGAACACGATGCAATACACATGGCATGCACAATACAACTAACATGCAACCCTGAATGCAATGCAACCTAATCATGCTGGCATGCGAAGGATGATATGCAAACATGTAACTAGCATACGCAATGCTATGAACTAAGAATGGCATACTCAATGCACATGAACAATATGGCATACGCAATGCACACATATGAAGATGAACATACACAAAGACACAATCAAGGCATACACAATGCGACGACAAGGACATGGCATACACAATGCAAGATGGACTTAGACTAAATGAGTGGACCTCAGCCACACTTAAATCAGTGGCCAAACATGATGAAAATGAGGCAATGACACACATGCAAACATGCACAAATGCAAGGGACCGAACGTAAGGCACATAGTGCAACTCTAGCAAGGCATGACAAGCATGAAATATGGCAAGAATGGCACGTGATCCAGCTCTGAAATGGCATAAAAGGTGGTCCCGAAACATGAAAACACCTCAGTATATGCATGCAATAGACCTCAAAACTCAAAGCTAGGCATGGATATTGTACTACAAGCATGCAAAACAAGCATCATTCGACCATGAGACCCAAAAACAGAGCTAAGGCAGTCCAAAACATGCACAAAATCAGTTCAAGGCATGGCCAAAAAGTGCTAGAATCAAGGGTCAACATAGCATGCAATGTAAGCTAGTAAAGAGGATTTGCACTACAAGTACATGAGGAAATCAAGAGGTCACCAAACCGGAAAAATTCAGAAGTATGCCATGCCAAAATAATGCCCAAAAACTCATGGAAACATGGTCAATGCATGCAAGAATGATATGTTCCTTTGAAAGGCCAAAAAGAGGGTTATTCTACACATGAAAGATGGACATCCAAAATGGCAAAATGGGCTCTAGACCAAGCCTATGCAAGTCCTAAAACCCACCAAAAATGGCCTGAAACATGCTCAAGAAGTGTGTAAATATGGGCTCCTTTGTAAGGCCAAGAATGCTAGTAAACAAGACAAGGGGTGTGAGGGTCACCCCTCTTTGATTTTGGGGCTCAAAACATCATGCTAGCCACTGAAAATCCACTAGATTTCAGTGTCTAAAAGGCCAAACAAAGCACAATACAAAGGCCTTAATGCATGGCTCAAAACAAGATGAAAACAAGCATACAAGGAGGTAGATGACCTCCAACCGAAAAATGACCTTAAACAAACTTGTTAAGAAGCTCAAAATAAGACTTTTTTCAGTTTACACCAAAGCTCAAATATGCTTGCAAGTATGGATAAAATAAGGATCAAAATGATGCTCAAAAAGGGAGACAATGGTTACCCTTGTGGCACAGCAAGAACCAACAACCTCTGGACCCAAAAACCAGTCCCTTAGCCTCTGAAAATGGCCTCCAAGATGCTTAGAGTGATGGTAGAGGGGTTAGGTTAGGAGATGGTATGCAAAGGGGTCAAGAGCTCACTCTTTTAGGGCTCAAAGGGAGAGATACAAAGAGGGATGTATCTATGAGCCTTCACCAAAATCTGAACCCTTGCAATGGACAGGGAGGGCTTCCTTTATAGACCAAGGAGACCAAAGCTTCTCTTGGAAGCTAAAAACCAAGAATAAACATCCTCCATAAATGCCTCCCAGCTGGCACAGCTGGAAGCAACTCAGTGAGACAAAGCTACAGGCAGCTGGCCGACCAGTTCAAGTGGTCGGCCGACCACTTGCCCCAGTCGGCCGACCAGGGTGAAAAGGGTCAAGCTCATTTAGGTGGTCGGCAGCCCCTAAAGAGGGTCTCCACACTCAATGCAAGCAAGTAATGGTATGGGAGACCAGAAAATGTGGCCCCAAAACCAAGGAGACCAGCTCTCTAACAAGAAAATCGACCGGCGAAGAGAAAGGTGGTCTCTAAGAAGAAAAGGTGGTCTCCCACCCTTGTATCACCTTCCTAACAATGAAACTAGGGTCCATGCAAAAAATGAACCCACACCGATGCAAAACGAGGGTTCGAGGGCCAAAACGCGTAGCCGGGTGCCCCAAAAACTGACTGTTAAGCACCGGAAGTGGCGTGCGACCACGAAGGTGGTCTCCCGGGCCACAGTGTCCCTCTAGAGAGAGGAAACACGGTGTGTGCAGAAAATCAGAGCAAACGGAGAAAGTTAAGCGGTCCCGAACCGAGGCGCACAGCCGACGGCTCCGAAAATCGGAAACTGGTCTCCAAACGGGAACAGTGGTCTACGACCACGAAACGTAGCCTACGGCCACTGAGAGATGGTCTACGAGACGTTTCCCTCCCTTCGGGAAGAGAAAAGAGAAACTGGTTCACAAACCGAGGCAAAGCACAAAAGAGTCCAGAGGTCCGGAGGCAAGGCTCTCAGCCGAGACTCTGAAACCTCAGAACGAGCACAACATGACGTCTGAGTCTTAAGGTCGGTCAAAAATGGGGTGTCTATAGTTGCCCCTCTTTGACAGAACTCGGAAGTCATAAGTGACGGGAGTGAATGTCAAAGGCGAGAGACGGCCCATTTTTGAGAAGGCCGAAGACTTAGATAAACAGACAAGATGAACAAAGAGATGTGCTTGCAGGCATGCCCGCAGGCAGGGGCAAAATGCAAAACGACACGCACAAAGCCGAATGTAACTCATGATCATGCAAACAAAGCTGTAATGAAGCAATTATACACAATAAATGCAACAATTTTTAAGCAAGTGAATAAGAAATAACAGTCCTACATATTCCAACAGAAAGGATGTAAGAAAAATTATACAATCTCAACCACGCACCACGCAGGAAAGACTAAGAGCGACCATTGGGAGCACCCGAGGTCTCAAACAAAATTTCGACGCGTTGCACGTGAAAGGAAAAAGAGTGGCACAAGCATTGGAACATGTTCCAAATGCTCTTAACCAAAGAGGGAGAAACACAGGGACATATCCCGCTGTGTCGGAAAGGTATAAGCATTGGAATGTATTCCAAATGCTCTTAACCAAAAAAGGGGAAACATAGGGACATATCCTGGTGTTTCGAAATGAGACGGAGAAACATAGGGACGTATCCCGGTGTTTTGGAGTGGTGTGAGCATTGGAACGTATTCCAAACGCTTTTAACCGAAGAGGGAGAAACATAGGGACGTACCCCGGTGTTTCGGAATGCGTATAAGCATTGGAACGTATTCCAAATGCTCTTAACTAAAGGGGGAGAAACATAGGGACATATCCCGGTGTTTCAAAAAGGGTATAAGCATTGGAACGTATTCCAAATGCTTTTAACCAAAGAGGGAGAAACAGAAGGACGTATCCTGGTGTTTCAGAGAGGTATAAGCATTGGAACGTATCCCGAATGCTCTTAACCAAAGAGGGAGAAACATAAGGACGTATCCCAGTGTTTCGAAAAGGTATAAGCATTGAAACGTATTCCAAATGCTCTAAACCAAAGGGGGAGAAACATAAGGACGTATCCCGGTGTTTCAGAAAGGTATAAGCATTGGAACGTATTCCAAATGCTCTTAACCAGGGAGGGAGAAACATAGGGACGTATCCCAGTGTTTCAGAGAGGTATAAGCATTGGAACATATTCCAAATGCTCTTAACTAAGGAAGGAGAAACATAGGGACGTATCCCGGTGTTTCAGAGAGGTATAAGCATTGGAACGTATTCCTAATGCTCTTAACCAAGGAGAGAGAAACATAGGGACGTATCCTAGTGTTTCAGAGAGGTATAAGCATTGGAACATATTCCAAATGCTCTTAACCAAGGAGGGAGAAACATAGGGACATATCCCGGTATTTCAGAAAGGTATAAGCATTGGAACGTATTCCAAATGCTCTTAACCAAGGAGGGAGAAACATAGAGACGTATCACGGTGTTTCAGAAAGATATAAGAAACAAAGGGACGTATCCCAGTGTTTTGAAAAATAAGAAGAAACACAGGGACGTATCCCGGTGTTTTGAAAAGAGGGAGAAACATAGGGACGTATCCCGGTGTTTCCAAACAAAGGAGCGTGCATAACAATGCAAGTGGAAAGTGCGTGACAACGCAAGTGAAGAGGTGTGCATGACAATACAACCTAAGATGAATTCCAAACACGCTGAAATCGTGTGAGGAAAGGAACACTCTAACCACGCTGAAATTATGAGAAGAGGGCCAAAAACAACCGTCCAGGTGCGCGCAGAACGCAACTTGAGAAAGCCCCGGAGGGCAACGATTCTAAATGCTAGTCAGCGTAAAAGGATAAACGATTAGAAGACAACACAAGAATGCAAATAAATACAATGTGCGATGATATGATACATGTTACAAGCAATGTAGAGCATGATGTTTAGGGAATGCAATAAACAAACAAAGCGGCACTTTTAGAAAGCACCTCACAGGGTGAGTGGCGGTGAACCACTCTACTCTGACGGGGGATCTCCAATTATGTTCTTCGAACTCTTACCTTAAACTCGCAGTATAAAGGTTCTGATATGCTGACAAGGAGCAAAATTTGCATGTAGAAACTACAAATGCCATTTTCTTTCTTGACCAGATTCACAACTTTCCCTAGGAACTCATTGCAAACACAACCAAGATGCCTCTGGCAGGGACTGGTACTCGGGGAGAGCACTTCTGATCGCCGTTCTGGCGTCGAAACAGTCAACACAGTATCCTGTTCACTTTGAACTTACAGCTCGTACGGTACACTGCTCATTCTGAACACACAGCTCATAATACAATACTCGGTTTATTTGGCACACAACTCATTCTGAACACACAGTTCATTCTGATCATGCAGAATGCAATAACGGAACATGCAGAAGTTGAAACAAACTCAGCTGCTCCAAATTTTCCCTCTTTTCTTTTGCTTTGCAGTCTAGAACCCATATAGCTTCAGATAGGTCCTGGCTTTACTGTTCTGACATGACCTGGGTTGAAACCTGCAGTTTTATGAAAGAACAAATACTGTTGTACACAAATGTGGAGAATGGCACAGCACTCTGAGCACAAAACGATTCATTTTTGAAATTGAAATGAGAAAAGGGTTCTCAACCGGGTATTGAGCCTACAACTGACCACAACCAAAATGACTCAACAACGGAAAACAAAGGTAGAACAACCTAAACACAACTCAACAAAGGAAGAAAAAAAAAAACCTAAACACAACTATTGACACTCAAACGACTCAAAACAAGAATCGAGACAAACAAAACACACAGACACAACACTCAGCTGTGTTACAAAGGCAAGAGACCTCTCGGTGCACGAGGAGCCAGTTTCTCCAGGTATTGTTTCCCACCCTTTCTCATTTGTGATTCTCACATCACTCGACCCTCAGGCTCTGCTTTTTTCTGAAAAAGCCCTTTTCCTCACTTTTCCTCTCATCGCACATCTCTCTATTCTTCAATCTCTCATTTTTAATCCCTCCCCTGGGTGGTTGGTGGATAAGCAGGAAGTTGTGGGCTCTTGCCCCTGATGTTCTACCAGATTCTCATTCTTGTTCACAACAGTGAGTTTCTCCCATAGAGGAGCTGCGTTACAACTGGGTGTGTAACAAATTTGTAGCTGACATCGGTTGACGATGCTCTGCTGGAAATTTTGGACGTGATCAGATCTACCCAGATGAAGGAGTGGAATATCTTGATCCATTCCAGCTCGTGCTTCGCACTTGGCTTGATACCTCGTTGCTCGGAGGATGAGATAGCTTTCGGCATTTTGCTGTTAGCTTCAGTTGTGGCCTTTTCTGGCAGGTAGAGTGCCCTTTCTGGCGAATGCAGTGCCCTTTCCGGCAAGTATGTTGACAACAGGGAGAAGATAGAAAACCTGACTCAACTGTGCCCCTAGTTCATCATTTTGACCATTTTTTTGTTTTTGACTTTCTGCTAAAACAATTTTGACCAACATGAGAGTTTGATTAACATTCTTGTTCGATTTTCTGATTTAAAATCATGCCAGTTAGGCTGTGAGCACTAAAAATTTTCCTTTTTTGGGTCCAAGAAATGGTCCAGTTTTGGAAAAATGGAATAATTTTCAAGAGAATTAGTCAACCTCGGTAAAAATTCTCAAAAACTGTTTTTGCAAATGGCCACCGCTTGACCAACATGGAATTGACTCTTGAGATGCGCAACCTCAGATCCAAAACAGATGGAAAATAGCCCTTCGTCTGAACGACACTGTATGGCAATGGAAAATTGCCCCTTGTTTGAATGGCACCGCAGCACACTGCATGGTAACTAAAAGTTGCCCATTGTTTGAATAGCACCGCAGGACACTGTACTCAGTCTTCAAAGTGACGATCACAATTGGACTCTCGGATACAGAGAAGACCAAGATGATCAGAACCATTACACGGACACAATCGATTTGGAAGTGTTTATGGCTGGACTTCATAATAAATTTGCCTACGTATCCCAAACTTGGGAATCAAGCTTTACGTAGTTCGGGATTAAGGTACACTCGGGTATTAACCTCTCCTTTTGCGCTCTAACTTTTGCCAAGGTTGCCCTTCTGGGTTTTTAACCTTGCGAGCTATGTTCTTCTTTTCTTTTCTTTTTTATTTCTTTTCATTTTTTCTTCATTTTTTCTTCTCTTTTTTTCTTTCTTCATTTCTTTTCATTTTTTCATTTTTTTTTTTGTTCTTTTTCTTCTTTCCTTTTCTTTTTCTTGCTCTAACTTTTGCCTGGGTCGCCCTTCCTGGTTTTCGGTCCAGCGAGCCTTTCAAGGGCAAAAGTGTAGCTTGGTCTATGTTGAATGGTTTGAAATCTCAAAGCCATATGAATCTAGGAGAATGGCTGATGTTCGCTGATGATGTAAAAGTCCATCCAATGGGGGGCTGAATTTGCCCCCAGTTTTGTGGATAGGAACTCAGTTGTCCTTCAACAAAAACTTTCTTTTTTCCTCCCTTCTGGATTTGGCATTCTTTCCAGTCTTCATTGGTTTGCAGAATGATCCATCTTTGGCTCTTCGAGCACATCTGGCATTTTTTGCCCGTAGTTCAAGGGCTATTTCTGATCTAGCTTTGCAAGATTCTTTTGATAACACTTGATCTTCTTGATCTGACTTTTCTTGCCCCTAGTTCATGGGCTGCTTCAAATCTGGCCACACAGGCCTCGCATTATGGTTGACCGTTGAACATTCTGAATCCAAGTTCAAGGTTTGAAAGAAAAAAAAAGGTCAAGTCTTGAGGCTGAGAGTGATCCTATGCTGCACAATCTGAAGAGCGATCCCACACAAGTCTTCGCAGGACGGCGCAAAACATTTTTTGAAACCTTTTAAGAAAGCGACTAGTCGCTCGCGCTGAAGACAATGTAGAACCAATCTGGATCAAGCTAGGATCCTTCCCAGTACTCACATTAACAAACATGATCTCATTCATTAAAGGCTTAGAACGCCTCTCTTTCTTTTAATTGATCAAATTTTTACAAATCCCGAGGAATTCTTTCCTCTTTGCTTTCATTACAATGCTCAAAAAGTTTTGAAAAACTTAGGTCAATGATTTCAAGGCACAGAAAAGACACAGTTCTGGTCAAATACCGCCATCTCATTCAGAACTTCTGGCACAACTACTACAAGGCAGAAGCAAACACAAGAGTGTGAAAAACACTGCTGTTCATTCAAATCTGTTGGCACAACTGGCTCCAAGGCAGAAAACAGACTCAAAAGGAAGCGAAAAGGCAAACATAAAACAAAGCAAGTGATGTCCAAGGTAACACCCCCAAAATCACCCGACTCTAACAAGACAGGACTGACTTAATATAAGAAGATAGACCCAACTGACTCAGTACAAAAAGACTGACTCAATACGAAACGACAAGACTGACCCAATACCCAAGTCAGAAGGCACAAAAACTAGCACTCGTAAAATGCTCAAAACAGTGTGTGCCATACACTACATCTGGAATAAACAGAGCGCCGCCCGCAGGTGGTTCATCCCCCGATCACATAATCACATTATCCCTCAAGTTCAACGATCCGATGCCGATAGACTTTGCAGGACTTGGTGCGGTGATGACCCCGTTGTCAATCAAGTCCTGTATTTCGTGACTAAGTCGAAAGCACATGTCAGTGCCATGACCGGTTTGTTGATGGAAGGCACAGTATTGGGCGGCATCATAACTGGCTGGAAGACGACCAGGGAGAGACCGAGGCTCAAAGGGTTTGAGATGGCCCTATCCAACGAGGATTTGGAAAGCTCTGGACAAAGGCATACAGAGGGCATAGAAGACCCTCTGACCTCGAGGTTGGTACTTCGAGGTTTGTGGAGTTTTGCTGGATGCACCAGCAAAGGAATTGATATGCGCTGACTAGGTTTACTAATCTCTTCCGAGCACGGGATTAGAGCTGAACGAAATGTTTTTGGTACAATGGCCCTTCTCCCGGCTTGCCCCTTGATTCAAGCTGCTCTCATTCTGAATGGCAAAAGTATCATCCATAGTTTTTGCAACAATTGCGAGAACTTGCTGTTTGTTCAGTCCTTCGGCTTTCAAAGCCTCAACAGCCCACTGAAGGTGTTCATGGGGACCAATGCCTGCCCCTACCTTGTTCTTACCACTTGTCTCCACTTTGCCAAGGGATTGGCCTTCTTCCAATGCAACCTGTCCCGAGATTGGGGAGCCTTTTGGCGTGAAACCCCTAGTAGGTGATGTGGTTAATGATGGAGCCAAAACTCCACAGGCTAAATCCGCCACTGTTTTCTGAAGATTTTCAATCATCCTCATCAGCTCAGAAGTGGTGGGTTCACGGGTTTGAGATGATTGGGGTTTCGAGACTGGATGTATGGTAGGTGCCCCTGATGGGCGTTGTATTTCGGCATCGGTCTCACCCTGCAGGGCAATTCCCTGGTCTAATGATGTTACCATGACCACAACTTCTTCTGAAATCTATGCCATCGCGTCTACTGAGTTTGAACAAAAGGTGATGCGATTGGTGACTGTCGGATCGGATGAACCGGTGAGCCCTGACTAGCCTTTCTTTGCCTTGCCTCAGCGAAGGAACACTGGTTGCCTTTGAACCGAATCTCTGACCTGACAAAGTCTATCAACACAAGTCCAATGCACCCAGGGGATATTGGAGCCTTTCGAAGCTATGGTTCCAAGACTACCCCTAGCAAAAGAGAAAACACCAGCATCTCAGCCTGATTTCACCAGAACAAATACGAGCAAAGTTGAATGACTGTGCTCTCTACCAAATTCTGCCTAAAATTCTACCTGTAAACTAATACCCTCAGGTAAAACTGATTCCCCCAAAATACTGATGCCCGCAGGCCTGATACCCAAACTTGCAAACTGATACGTGCATTCCTGTAGAGACTCACTCTAAAAGCACATAGCAAGCAAGTAAGAGCCAAAACACTCCTATGTTGGGGTAGGGTTTCCCTGTCCTAGTTTCGTCAAGAACTAGAGTTTCACTACGCACATAACGGTTTCAAACAACCTACAATCGGGTAAGCAACCTATCCTAGCTTGGAATGGTCACTACAGTTTTCGATATGCACTAGGTCGAATGGTCAAAAGGGTGCCATGGTAACAACCGGGGTTTGTGTTCCTGTCGTGGCAGAGCCCGCAACTAGTCAGCCTTATGGCAAGCTTCTCAAAGCGAGCTTTCGACAAACCGTTCAGGAATAGCAAACAGCAAACACGGTGTCCTAGGCGCACCAATGCAAATGCAATGCAAAGAGACACATAAGTATAATCAAAACAAGATATCATGAGTTCGAGTCAAGTTCTCTAAACTCCCCAACAGAGTCACCAGAAATTGTAGACGTCCCCGAACGTCCCGGGAGTAATCCTCCGTTTTGTTCATTTGGGCTCACTACAGTTCGGACTCAAATATCACGGTTCTTAATCTGATCTCGCAAAGTGCAATGCAAGATTGATAAATCACCAAAGAGTCCAAGTCTGGCAAATTATTGTGGAAAATAGATTTTTAGAAAGAAGTGCCAAACATGGACTGCTTTGCCAGATACAGAGTCGCCACCTAAATATTTTATTTTGGGGGAATTTACGAAACTCGTTTGCCTAATGCCACGTGTCCGTCATCACCAAATTTGCCTCGGCTCGGGAACTTGTGTACGATTGGGGAAGGTCACTTCGTGAGCACCCCCGCTCGCCCGATCAAAGATCGGCCTCTACTAACCATGATATCGAGTTTTTGAAAACACATGCGTTCTTATTCCGGTTTATTAGCTTAGAATTACTATGTGATGCACACAGCATACAAGTATAGATTGGGTCGCCTGAATTGGAACAAAACATCCCATGTTCATTTTAAAAACGGTTTGCTACTCGCAAGTAGGCTAAAATGCAGATTTTTCCACCCTCAAGTGGGCTTAGAAAATAGGGTGATTTGCCACTCTCAAGTGGGCTTAAAACTCGCAATCGATGAATTGTTCCAATTCAGATAATCCAACCTTCACCCACAGGCATTCAGGCAGTTTATATTACATAAGCAAATAGCCTTATAGTAAGCATGCTATCATGACAGTCACTCACACACATGCAAGGATGCTAAAGCATAAACACTTACCGAGTACTCCGAGCCAAAATAGAAACTAGTTAGTAATCATAAGCATGATCCTAGTTCATGTTAAGATGGCTAATGCAACACATGCAAAAATGCAACTAAGATAGGCTCGATTAACCTAAGAATGACATGTGAAATGCAACAACTCGATACACATATTCAAGTTGGAATTGAAGTACAATGCAGTTAGCATGATGCGCTGAGCCTGGTGCATGCAAGACAGATGAATGAATGCAAACATGCTATCATAAGGATGCTAATTGAAACATGCCCTAATCTAACCATCATAACTGGTAAATAAAAGGGAGAAAGACGTGGGGTTGGAAGACATGCATCACACATACGCACACTTATTACAACATTGCCCTCTCTCGGAGGGTCCGAATGAATAATACAGAACCAGCTAGCTAATCTAAGCTAATTAAACTGATTATTACACAACCTTAATTAATTAACGAATTAACTGAGTAAGTAAGGAAACTAGCATGCAAATTAAGCAAAATGGACCGCCTCAGCTCTGTTCCGAATGATAGGGATGCAGGCATGCTCAAGTCGCCTTGTCGATAAATCCATCGCGATGCTCCAACTTGCCTTTGTTTGCAATTGATCTCAGAAACTTGCACAAAACTCCAAGAGGCTGAAACTCCACTTTGGGAAGCTGTGGGAGGGCTATCGACCAGCCAATGGCATGGGAGACCACCTGCCGACCACCCTTTATGGTGGAGACCAAAAAAGGTGGTCGGTCTGCCAGAAAATTTGGTCGGTCGACCACTTTCTGCCCCTGGATTCTGGTTTTTTGCAACACAAATTAAGAGAGAGGCATGGCAAGGTATTTTTAACAAATGTGTGCACGACCACTCTCCCCGTCCTTGCATAAGCTCAAGGGAGTGTAGGCCTCGATCCTCGGGCCACCAATCACGTATCCCGATGCATGATGACCGAGGAGTCGAATTGCACAACTCGATATGAAATGAATGCACATAAAACACAACAAGGCCTAAACTCCATCATGGGTAATTCGGAGTGTCGACGACCGAGAATCGAGGCATGTTTCGTCACTTGGAGTATGAAATGTCCCTCGTTTCCTGTGTTTGGACTAAACCCTACTCCGAACACAATACAATACACATGGCATGCACAATGCAACTAACATACAACCCTGAATGCAATACAACCTAATCATGCTGGAATGCGAAGGATGATATGGAAACATGCAACTAGCATACGCAATGCTATGAACTAAGAATGGCATACTCAATGCACATGAACTATATGGCATACGCAATGCACACATATGAAGATGAACATATACAAAGACACAATCAAGGCATACACAATGCGACGATCAAGCATGCGACAACATGGACATGGCATACACAATGCAAGATGGACTTAGAATAAAATGAGTGGACCTTAGCCACACTTAAATCAGTGGCCAAACATGATGAAAATGAGGCAATGACACACATGCAAACATGCACAAATGCAAGGGACCGGACCTAAGGCACATAGTGCAAGTCTAGCAAGGCATGGCAAGCATGAAATATGGCATAGAGTGGCACACGATCCAGCTCTGAAATGGCATAAAAGATGGTCCTGAAACATGAAAACACCTCAGTATATGCATGCAATAGACCTCAAAACTCAAAGCTAGGCGTGGATATTGTACTACAAGCATGCAAAACAAGCATCATTCGACCATGAGACCCAAAAATAGAGCTAAGGCAGTCCAAAACATGCACAAAATTAGTTCAAGGCATGGCCAAAAAGTGCTAGAATCAAGGGTCAACATAGCATGCAATGTAAGCTAGTAAAGAGGATTTGCACTAAAAGTATGTGAGGCAATCAAGAGGTCACCAAACCAGCAAAAGTCAGAAGTATGCCATGCCAAATAATGCCCAAAAACTCATGGAAACATGGTCAATGCATGCAAGAATGATATGTTCCTTTGAAAGGCCAAAAAGAGGGTTATTCTACACATGCAAGATGGACATCCAAAATGGAAAAATGGGCTCTAGAAAGAGCCTATGCAGGTCCTAAAACCTACCAAAAATGGCCTGAAACATGCTCAAGAAGTGTGCAAATATGGGCTCCTTTGTAAGGCCAAGAATGCTAGTAAACAAGACAAGGGGTGTGAGGTCACCCCTCTCTGATTTTGGGGCTCAAAGCAGCATGCTACCCACTAAAAATCCACTGGATTTCAGTGGCTATAAGGCCAAACAAACCACAATACAATGGCCTTAATGCATGGCTCAAAACAAGATGAAAACAAGCATGCAAGGGGGTAGATGACCCCCAACAGAAAAATGACCTTAAACAAACTTGTTAAGAAGCTCAAAATAATACATTTTTCAGTTTACACTAAAGTTCAAATATGCTTGCAAGTATGGATAAAATAAGGATCAAAATGATGCTGAAAAAGGGAGACAATGGTTACCCTTGTGGCACAGCAAGAACCAGCAACCTCTGGACCCAAAAACCAGTCCCTTAGCCTCTGAAAATGGCCTCCAAGATGCTTAGAGTGATGGTGGAGGGGTTAGGTTAGGAGATGGTATGCAAAGGGGTCAAGAGCTCACTCTTTTAAGGCTCAAAGGGAGAGATACAAAGAGAGATGTATCTATGAGCCTTCACTAAAATCTGAACCCTTGCAATGGACAGGGAGGGATTCCTTTATAGACCAAGGAGACCAAAGCTTCTCTTGGAAGTTAAAAACCAAGAATAAACATCCTCCATACATGTGTATGGAGGATGCAGCAAATGCCTCCCAGCTGGCACAGCTGGAAGCAACTCAGTGAGATAAAGCTGCAGGTAGCTGGCCGACCAGTTCAAGTGGTCGCCCAACCACTTGCCCCGATCAGCCGACTAGGGTCAAAAGGGTCAAGCTCATTTAGGTGGTCGGCATCCCCTAAGGAGGGTCTCCACACTCACTGCAAGCAAGTAGTGGTATGGGAGACCAGAAAATGTGACCCAAAAACCAAGGAGACCAGCTCTCTAACAAGAAAACCGGCCGGCGAAGAGCGAGGTGGTCTCTAAGAATAAAAGGTGGTCTCCCACCCTTGTACCACCTTCCTAACAATGAAACTAGTGTCCATGCAAAAAATGAACCCACACCGATGCAAAACGAGGGTTCGGGGGCCAAAACGCGCAGCCGGGTGCCCCGAAAATTGACTGTTAAGCACCGGAAGTGGCGTGCGACCACTAAGGTGGTTTCCCTGGCCACGGTGTCCCTCTAGAGAGAGGAAACAAGGTGTGTACCAAAAACTAGAGCAAACGGAGAAAGTTAAGCGGTCCCGAACCGAGGCGCACGACCGACGGCTCCGAAAATCAGAAACTGGTCTCCAAACGGGAACAGTGGTCTACGACCACGAAACGTAGCCTATGGCCACTGAGAGATGGTCTACGAGACCTCTCCCTCCCTTCGGGAAGAGAAAACAAAATCTGGTTCGCAAATCGAGACAAAGCACAAAAGAGTCCAGAGGTCCAGAGGCAAGGCTCTCAGCCGAGACTCTGAAACCTCGGAACGAGCACAACATACGCAATCACCGAGCGCTCAATCGATGGCGTCTGAGTCTTAAGGTCGGTCAAAAATGGGGTGTCTACAACGTGATGCCATGCAATGTCATTGTAAATTAGAGTTTTACTTCAATGTATAATTTGAAAAGAAATCACCATGTGTTCAATAATACTTTGCAATCTCATCAATTTCAAACTTCCAATTCTTTTAAATCAAGGGGCGGTAAATACGACACTGGTAATCCCTAGGCTGGTGTCTGCAAGTAGACTCTACGAGTACTACCAAACTGTCATTTTTATCGGTATTAACTGGACGGCTCGACACCTATCTGCGCGGTTTTCTGGTCTTTCACCATGGACACTCAGGCCAACTTATCAAATCATCTACACCCCCTATCTGGATTTTCCACCATGTTTACCCCATGCCACATTCCTCTAGTTCTCATTTCAACATAAATCATTCTCAAGGTAAACGTCTTTCCAAATCAATTCAAAGTATGCAATAATGATGATGATTCAAATGAGGATATGATGCATTGCTTAAAATCTCGTAGCATTTCTCAACTTCAACATTTTCTTTGCAAAATAGCCATGTGCCTTCAACCACAATAACAATTTCCCATCATGCACAATTCTAACCAATTTAGCCTCTTCAAGGCCATATGTGATGTTTTTAAACATAAATCTCCCTTAGTATAATTGTCACAATCCATAGTGCACAATGATTTACCACTCCTCAACTATACACATTCAATTATTTAGTAACAATACAAGATTAATTTTTCATGGCTCATATATCAAGAAGATTTGTTATTTAATAAAAACACATAATAAAATTTACACTTCTTCATTCATCCTCTTGACACAAGATAATTAAAGAATTTCATAAGCATTATTCTCATTTTCCAAAATCCCCAAATTTCTAGGGTTCTTCATACAAAATACTTTTCCATTTCTTGATGAAATCCCTAATCAAAACATATTTCTTAGATTTAAAAAGATGGAACCCTCAAAGATTTAACCAAGATTTTGAAAGTTTAAAGAGAAACCCACTTTTGAAGAAAATCTCTACATTTTGAAATCACAAAGTTGAAATCATCAAAACTAAATGGAAACTCCTAAATCATCAACAAACTAGCAAAACTTGTATATATAACTCAAGAATATCCCTACCTCAAGTTTAGAAGAGAAGATAAGCAAAACAAGGTTGAAACTCCAAAGATGTCGAAACCAACTTCTACTTGGGTCAAAACAAAGCTCTTGACAAGATTTACACTTAATCCCAAAAGAGCAAGGCAAGGAGATGCTTCCAAGTGAGTAAATCTAAAGATCTTTGAGCAAAAAGTGATTTTGGAAAGGATGGAAGAGTCTCACGACTTAGAGAAAGAAAAAGAGAAGAAAAGGTAAAGAAGACGTTAAGTGAGGGACCTATTTATAGTGCTAGGTCAAAATAAAATGAAGTCTCAAAGTCAACCCAAAAGACCAAGTCAAAATCCCTAAAAAGTAGGCCCAAAGCGGACTGAAATCTGGAAAAAGTCTCTACAGAGGTTGACCCTTTCAACACAGGGGTCGACCTTATGAAGAAACTTATGTTTGACAGCATGTAAGAGGGTCGACCCTCTCCCAGACTGGTGTCTACCCTATTTCCTAGCAACCAACACATAGACATAAGAGGGTCGACCCTCTCTAGTCTGGTGTCTACCCTATTTTCCAGCAACATTTCCAGAAACTTCACCCATAGGTAAGGGTCAACCCTTAGGAAGGCTGGTGTCGACCCTAGCAAATTTTCTAAGTCTCCAATGAACTTTTGACAAGAATAAGTACGAACAACCAAACCCAACAAGTTTAAATCAGATTATACTCCTCCAAAACCAACCCATAACAACACCAAGGATTTCCAAAATAAAATAAAGGATTCAAATACACTTCCTCAAAGCTTTGAAGGACACAAGTGCTACAACCTTGCATAAAGTACATTGCAATCCCTGTAAGTGTCTAATTTGTGACTTGAGTTAACATAAAATTTACAATTACCTTATTAGCCTCACACTCTAAAATAAAATTACCTAATTATCCCAATCTAACAGCATAATCTTCTTTCCCAACCCACTCTCTCATCTTCATCCTTCACGGAAAATTATTAGGTACTCCTGGAGTATCACGTGTTCATACTCCTTTATTAATCACCATTCATCATGCCCTCTTATGTTCCTCAATCACACAATACAAAACCATAATACCCCATTTCTCCACCAATCAAAATACAATGGAGCACCACATGATTGTGCTTTGAGAGTACCCAATAATCACCCATCCTTTATACCGTCCACCATAACCAACCGAAACCTATCCCATTTGTGTCACTGTTACCAAATCCATCACCACCTCATCCCACCCCACCCCACCCCACCCCACCCTACCATCCATGCTTGTCACTGCCATAACCATTGACAAGATCCCCACCACAACACCAATGTTTATCTCCATCACATCCACCAATGTCCACCCAAATCACGCCGACATTATCAGACTTGCCATGTTCTTTGGGAATGAAAATGCCTACTAGTGTCCAAGGACATCAAGAGTATTACGGACCAAACTTGGCAATCTCATTTTGTGTAGTTGAAGGGTTAACACTGTTGTCCACGTTTTTGATTTGCTATATACTGAGTACAACCCTCTTAGGGACTTGTTTAAGAATAAAAAAAAGGAATCTCATGTAAATACCATGGAATAAGGTTGCAAGAGAGAGACACTTGATGAAGATTTTATATGAATATGTGATGATTGTGAGAAGATGGTGAATGAGAGATGAGAAAGAAATTGATTGTGGAAATATGTATTGTTATGCTCGATTTTAAAGGCAGAAGGTTGTAATGTGGGGTTTTAGGGGTAAACATGGCATTTTCAAAATAATAATTGATGACATTAGCAAAATATGTTCGTTGACTCAACGGTTAATTAACAAAGCGGGAGTTTTGTAATGTGACTATAAATCTCTGGGAGGAGATGCGACTTGCAGAACCACAAGGGTACTAATGTATTAGAGAGAAACCTCAGGGGTTGCCAATGTAATTTATCCTTGCTAACATTTGGCATTTTGACATTGTAGCAATGTCAAAATTTGGCCTTGACTATCCATTTTAGCATTTTAGCAATAGAGATGCTCATAGTTATGGGGAAATTCTATTTCCACACATCATATTGTCTCTATACACATTCTTTCTCACTCCACACACTTAGTAATTTGATTATTAGGTATTTATCTCAGTCCACACACTCCACATTCCAAATATACCCATTTAATAAAAAAATGTGTGCACACTCTCATATTAAAGGAAATTCTATTTACACACACCTACTTACCTCACTACACATCATTTCTTAGTGCACACATTTATTAATTTGGTTATTGATTATTTGTAACGCCCTCAAAATAACCCACAAATCATACATTCATAACATCCATAACTTAAGAGAATAAAATACTTTCCCATTCATCGGAGTATTCTTACAAAAAACATTACATGTTGACAACAAAAGTAAATGCCCTGCAGGCTTACAACTTTCCAAGTCAACACTTAGGTTCAAGAAAAGTAGAGTAGTAACTCTATACACAAAGTAAGCCCTTGGCTTGATATACATGTAATACAAAAAGGTAATCACAAAAAGATCTAACAGCCCCAAGCCTCCCAAGCTACGTCTTTGGAGGTGGCATGTCACCTGCACCTGAAAATGATGTCCCATATAGGGTGAGCCAACGCCCAGTAGAGATATGTTAAACATAATATGAGCAATAACTAAAACATGGGCATTTGATAAATATTTAATTCATATAAACCAACATACAACACAATCCAGTTTCATGACAAATAATCTATGTTTCATTCCACTTTTCGTTACTTATACCATTTTCGATTTATCAATATGGCTTAGAACCTGGCCAGACAATTTAAATGGGAGTACTTCTCATATTAAAACATTTTCCTTTTTTTTAATGAGATAACAACTCATATCAAAATACTTCCATAATTCACAATAGATACACATATTTGTTGTATCAATACCACATTAAAACACTTCCATACTTCATAAATGATACACAGATTCGCTATATCAATATCACATTAAAACATTTCCATACTTCATAAATGATACACAGATTTGCTGTATCAATGGAGTCCATCCCCTATCTCCTCCCAAACAAAATCCGGTTTAGGAGTCCATCCTCTATCTTCCCCTAAACCGTGGAGTACATCCCCTATCTCCTCCCAAATAACACAATGTATATAAACACATATCATATACACGATCAATCAATACGTAAATTTGATGTATTATTCCAACCGTCATATTCAATGACATATTCAATTGATTAGTTTTAATTCGCCTAATCATCATGCATTATCTACAACAATCAAGACTATCCTCCACCGATAGCCCAAAGCAATTATTTCTAAACAGATAATAAATGCATCAACAGATATATTATCAATATTTTCGAAGGTGAGCGATTAACCAATCTAACTCCACCATTTAATCTCATCTTAAGCCAATTTCATCATTTCCATCCCAATTTCATAGGCCCATAATTAATTTCATTAATTATGCTAATAACCCAATTTTTTTACCCAACATAGGCATTTTTCCCATTTTCCCAATATTTGACTCAAAGGCTCAAATATTATCAACAATATCACTAATCTCATATTAATATCCAAAACACACATGTATGGGTTAAAATAACAAAACCCCTCTTTTCAATATTCCAAAACTCAAACCTTAACACCAAAATCAAACCATTTATACAAAATGCTCAAAATCTATGTCAAAGCTCATAAAGATGAGTAGTTATCCCTACCTCAAGAGATGAGACCAAATGGAGATGATGAAGAAGTTCGAAATGCTCCAAAACCCAAGATTTTTGGATGGATAGGTAGCCCAAACCAAGCTCTACACTTTATGTAAAGGAACTATGGTAGAAGATCCCTCAAACTAGATCAAACCTTACAGAGAAGTTGAAACCTAGAGTAAGGAGCTCTCAAATGGAGGTTTTGAAAAGTAAGAGAGAGAAAAAAAGTGTGAAAAGTGATTTAAAATCACCCAGCTGCCATATGATATACAACTAGTCTGCTCGAGCGGAGAATAGGAAGCTCGAGCGTCAAACACAAAAACTGGACCCGCTCGAGCGCCAAGCCACAACTACAAAACTCCACCCGCTCGAGCGCAAAGGAAAACCCGCTCGAGCGTGAAAAACAAACCTGCAGTACTTTTGCAGACGCACAAGATGCTAAAAGTGTGCAAACTCCGCTCGAGCACGAAGGGATCCGCTCGAGTGGACCACCAAAAATCTAGGCAACAAGAAATGGGACTAAAGCTCAACCAACCTATTCGAAACACGCCCAAGACATTTCTAAACCCAAATTCAGAGAGCTAAAAGATGGGAGTGCAACACAAACAACAACCATCATCCACGGAACTGAGACCGAAATACACTAAACAAGGAAAGGGAAAACCGGGATCGCTATATTATTCTTCTACACTTGATGTTCCAATTATACCCTAACTCATATCATTATACGTACACCACCTAAACCTTCCTTCCACACCTTTACCCATTTCTGTTGAAAGCCCTTTTTTCCACATACTTGATGTATCAAAATGACCCATTGAAAATTCTATAAAAAAACAATGAATACCCATTGACAATTCCATTAGAGGCAACGAGTTGTTCACAAATAAACCCTAGATGCATCAAGTATGGCCCGAATACTGGGACAACCCACCTGTCACTCCCACTAGTGTATCTATTATCACATGCAATTCAAGTCTGATATGGTCTGATATGTAGTAGCAGTATTCTACAACTTTCCAGAAGCAATTAAGAATTCCTCTAAACCCAATCAATCAACAGTCCTTTACTTCATGATAGAGAGAAAGAGTGAAACTTTATGTGTTGCTCTTCTATTTTAAAGTTGTCCACAATTCAATCTGTTAGTGCTTTTTAATTGAAACAACACTGTATTTGCATTACGAGTTCCATGAACGGTTATACAAAATTTCTTCGAAGTTCAAAAAAATTGAGAGAAAATTATAATTATTTCTTAGTGCATACATTTATTTCAAAAAAAAATTTAGGGTTTACTTTTTTTACTCAAAAGATGTGTATTGAGATTTTTTTTTTAAAAAAAAAAAAGAAGAAGAAGAAGATGTGTATAGAGAAATTTAAATATAATATTAAGGGTGTGTTTTGGTGTCTACTATGGTCATTTTATTTTAGGATATAATTGTAATTATTTTAATGTTTTATCAAGTGTGTACACTGAGGTAAATAAATGTATGGAAATACAATTTTCCATAGTTATGGGACCATCAGTTAAAAAGAAACCATCAAGGTGCCTTTTATTTACAAAATGGCCTCTATTGTGTCATTCTTGTCTAGACGAATTCTAGAAAAGTTTAAGGCAACACAGTATTTAGTTAGTGTTGCTCATCATTTGCACATCCACACTAGCTGGTTAATTCATGGTGTAGCGGTTGTTGGAGAAATACTGACTTCATCTGAGAAGTGAATCGATTTGGAACAAACACTAATGAAATGTGCTATGATTCGTGAACTACTTTGCAGGTTGCTTTCGCTGCCTTGGCGAAATTTCACATTTGCAACTTGCCTAACATAACAGAGATTTGGGGGAAGCAATTACTTCCAGTTCCAAAAACAGACGCACAATCCTTCGAAAAATTGGCTATCGTGAATGCCACTTGGTGTGACAAACTGGTGAATGTAATTCCTTCGAGTATGTTTTCAAGGTTAAAAAATCTAAATTCAATTTATGTAAAAGGTTGTCCAGAGATGGAAGTGATAGTCTCCAAGAAAGCAAATGCAACGGTCAAAGGCGATATCATTGTTTTCCTGAACTAAGTTCTTTGTCAATTGACAAATTGTATAAACCTAAAAGTTTCTGCAGCAGCTCTACAAGTTCGGAGGCACAACCATTGTTTAATGATCAGGTACAGATGTCCTAACTCTTTTAATTAACCATGGCCATCAGAAAAAATAAGAAAAAGGATTTCTATTCCAATGAAAATATTTGCTTTGAGTTTTGTGGGGACATAATTTTTGAATGACAACACGTGGCCGAGGTGTCACTGAAGTACCAGCCGAGGTGCCACATGTCCTGGTCTTGAAGTCGAGGTAATTTCAGCAAGGCCGAGGTTATCTGTGAAGAAACCGGAGTTCGGGATAAGCGGATAAGGGACAAGAGTCCTAGATTGGAAGAGGACTTCAGTTTGGATAAAGATAAGACTCTTAGAGAGTTTATCCCAATCCTACTGGGAGTCCAAGATTAGCAGTAATCCTAAGTCAATTGAAGCTAGGCTTCTATTGGGATTAGGTAAGTGTTTGCTATAAAAGAGAGGCACCCTCATGGGTTTAAGGTATGCTTTTTATGCTCTAAATAGTGAGTTAAGAACTTTTGCTATCTTTAAGAGATAACTGACTTGATCGTTGGAGTGACCCCGGATGGACGAACCACTGCCAGAATCTCTTCTTTTTGTGACAGGTCGTTCGGGCTTAATCTATTTTACCAGTGTTCTCCAGCTGAGTGCTTGATTGGCAGTGTGGTCGGAAATTGACACACAATTTGGCGCCGTCTGTGGGAAGAAAGGAGAATAGATGGCCAACAACGGACAGAAAAAGAAGGTGGGGGACGACACCCCTGCTGAGAGTGGGAAATATATTGACCTTGACATCGAAGAAGACAACTGCAACAAAGAAACTCGTGATAAGAATCACAGAGAGAAAGACGTCGGCTAGGAGGGCGACGTAACAAAGAAATCAGACCGAGGTGGGTATTATAATGAGGACGACCTCCAGGTGGAAAGAGAGATGCCTGCGGAGGGACGACAAGATGAAGGGAATGGCGAACAAATTGGCGGACCTGCAAATGGTCGTCAATTTCATGATGCAGAATAATGTCATGTAGTCACCGTTCCCTTTCCAAGATACGCCGATTCCAGCGGCCAAGAAAGATGCCCCGGAAGGGGGGCAAAACACAGTTCCAGCAGTCCCTCATCATGACAGGGCAAAGGGGCATTCTCACCGGCCTTCACGGGAGGTCAGGCATAGAGAATCAAAGAGGGCTGGAGAATGATGCTTGGGAGTTTGAATTTACAAGCTAAGGTTAGTTTAACACTTGTTGAAATTTTAAGAAAAATTTATAAGTTGAAGTTAAACCGATGTCATGTTTAACACTTGTTGAAATTTTAAGAAAAAATTACAAATTGAAGTTAAACCGAGGTCATGTTTAACACTTGTTGAAATTTTAAAAATTTACAAGTTGAAGTTAAACCGAGGACATGTTTAACACTTGTTGAAATTTTAAAAATTTACAAGTTGAAGTTAAACCGAGGTCATATTTAACACTTGTTGAAATTTTAAAAATTTACAAGTTGAAGTTAAACCAAGGTCATGTTTAACATTTGTTGAAATTTAAGAAAAATTTACAAGTTGAAGTTAAACCGAGGTCATGTTTAATACTTGTTGAAATTTTAAAAATTTACAAGTTGATGTTAAACTGAGGTCATGTTTAACACTTGTTGAAATTTTAAAAATTTACAAGTTGAAGTTAAACCGAGGACATATTTAACACTTGTTGAAATTTTAAGAAAAATTTACAAGTTGAAGTTAAACCGGGGTCATGAATAAAGGAAGGAATGATATAGGTTCCATCACCTCAGGATGCCGAGGTAATAGAACCTAGGGGGTAGTTGTGGGGACATAATTTTTGAATGACAACACGTGGCCGAGGTGTCACCGAAGTGCCAGTCGAGGTGCCACGTGTCCTGGTCACGAAGCCGAGGTAATTTCGGCAAGGCCGAGGTTATCTGCGAAGAAATCGAAATCCGAGATAAGCGGATAAGGGATAAGAGTCCTAGAATGGGAGAGGACTTCAGTTTGGATAAAGATAAGACTCTTAGAGAGTTTATCCCAATCCTACTGGGAGTCCAAGATTAGCAGTAATCCTAAGTCAATTGAAGCTAGGGTTCTATTGGGATTAGGTAAGTGTTGGCTATAAAAGAGAGGCACCCTCATGGGTTTAAGGTATGCTTTTTATGCTCTAAATAGTGAGTTAAATATTTTTGCTATCTTTGAGAGATAACTGAATTGATCGTCGGAGTGACCCTGGGTGGACGAACCACCTCTGGAATCTCTTCTTTTTATGACAAGTCGCTCGGGCTTAATCTATTTCACCAGTGTTCTCCAGCTGAGTGCTTGATTGGCAGTGTGGTCGGAAATTGACACACACAAGTTTAAATCTGTACTTGATACAAGTCCTAATATTATACATAAGTGGATTGTACCACACTGTGGGGTCATCCTGGGTTATACTCTTGTGTTTAAAGCCTTGGCAACTCAATATTTTAATTTGAAAGTCAAAAAGTCACAAAAAAAAAGGACTAAAAATACAACCGCCTTTACTAAATATTAAAAGATTTTCTTTTTCTCTTTACTTTTTACACATATTCTCGTACAAAATAAAAGTCATTCCAAAATACTAATTTTTTTGCCTCATATTCTAGCTAAAAAAAAAAAGTTACTAAAATAGCCTATTTCCAAACGAAAAATTAGAGATTTTATCTATGATTATAACTACATGATTTTAATATATTTTTTCTTTAAAAAATGAATAATATTATGTTTTTAAAAATAAAACTTTTAATTTTTTTTGAGACATAATAAAATCATGTGATTAGGATTACCGAAACAATCTAAATTTTTTTTTGTGAATGAGTTACACACATGGGGCCAAAATGAAATTACACTTGCCAAATTTTGAATGGAAAAATATCATGTGCAAAACCAGAGAGATTGAGGTAAAATTCAAACAAACTATAGGCACCAATGTAATAAATAAATTATATTGCACCGGTGGTCCTATAGTTTGTTTGAATTTCAATTTGATCTCTCTAATTTTATATGTGATTTTTTTTTTCGGTTTATAATGGAGGAATTACATTACAACAAAATTGTAATCTCTCATAGCTTGACCTTTTTCTTTTCCCTTTTAAATTAATGTTGTTCGATAATGATATCTGGGAGTTTGTAAATATTGGTTTAACAATAATGTACTAAATCTCGCATGTTGTATTCCCTGATTTGGAGGATTTGCTCATAAACAGAGTACGAAACATAACAAAAATATGGGATAAATTGCACTCAAGAGAGTCGTTTTGTTTTTTGAAGCACATGATGATCGAGGATTGTGAAAAACTGGTGAATGTTGTTCCGTCTTATTTGCTTTCATAGTTACAAAATCTGGAAGTACTCAATGTTTATAGTTGTCTAAAGATGTTAGCGATTGTCTCAGAGGAAAAGGGAAAAGAAAAAGATGATGAAAATACCATCTTGTTCCCTAAACTAACTACATTGAATCTTAAAAGTTTTTGGACAACCTCAAAACTTTCTACACACAACCCTTCCTCAACCACCAGGTATGAATTGAATGTCCTCTAACTTTTTTTTATAGTTGTGCTATGTTTTTTGATAGACCAATCCTATTATTCCACCCAATGACTCATACAATACAATCCCAAATTATCTCATACTTATCAACTAAAGTCTCAACAAAATGCCATTTGTCAAAACTTCGAGTAGACTTTTTCCTCACCGTTTCCAATTTTACACTTAGCAAAGCTCATACATTTTTTTTTTTTAATTCTTCCTATAATAGAAAATAATTTTATCCACAATCACACTAAAAAATATTGCCTATAATCTTGTTTGTTATCCTATTTTCGTACTTCAAGACACATGGTGAATGAATCTCATGTCATTTATTAATGTGGGTGCTACTGTTAAGAAAATTATTAGGTATCCTGGAGTACCGCAAGTCCATATTCCTTCATCAATCATCATTCACCATTTTCCTTCTTATTCCTTAATCACCCAACACAAAATTATAATACTCCACTTTCTCCATCAATCATAATATCATGGAACACCACGTGATCATACTCCCGGAATACTCAATAATCACCCATGTTGTCTTATGTCTAGAGTAAGAAAATGGAATTAAAAAAATATTATGTATACTCTTTTTCTTGTATTAAATGGATAGTACATCCAACACATGCCATCCCTTGATCCATTGGTGATGAAGTGGAATTTTGGCTCGCCTAATATTACAAAACATGTGTAACGCCGTCAAAATATTATGTAATCCCAACATCTAACAGTTCTATATTCATGATAGATAAATCACATTTCCATGCATACATCAGAGTTAATATTACAAAGAGTATTTCATATAAGTTAAAAATGTTTACAAAGATAATAGAATGCCCTGCGGGCTTACATCTTTCCAAGTTGTTACTTGGTTACACAAGAGAAGAGTTCTAACTCCTTTACAAGTAAAGCCCTCAGCTCGCATTTACATGTAACCAACAAAACAAATAACAAAGCAGAGTCTTCAACTCCTAAATCTCCTAAGCAAGGATCTTGGAGGCGGCACGTCTCCCGTACCTGAAAATGGTGTCCCAAGTAGGGTGAGCCAAAACCCAGTAGAGATATGCTAAACCCAATATGAGAAATAACTAAAACATTAACATTCGGCAAATGATTAACATTTGTAAACCAACTCACACCTTTCCTATAGCCCAACAACAATTACCTCCATGTTTCAATCCACTTCCCTTTATTCATCCAATTCAATTCCTAAATATGGTTCGTTATCTAACCAAACAATTTAAATGAGACTGCAACTCAACTTATTAACACTTCCGTTGTCCACAATTCAAAATGAGACTACAACTCATGTAATTAACACTCCAATTATCATCAATTCATAATGAGACTGCAACTCATGTTATTAACACTTCAAATGTCAACTTCATTCGGGCACTTCAATTTATAAGGTTTCGGAACTTTCACCCCGGACACTCTTGCCAACTTAATTATCTATGGAGTCCATCCCCTATCTCCTTCCAAACAATGGAGTGCATCCCCTATCTCCTCCCAAACAAAGATACATATACAATGTATTAAAGCATATAATCACACGTATGGAGTACATCCCCTATCTCCTCCCAAACAAAGATACCTATACAATGTATTAAAGCAAATAAGCACATATGGAGTACATCCCCTATCTCCTCCCAAACAATATACATATACAATGTATTAAAGCACATAATCATATACGGAGTACATCCCCTATCTCCTCCCAAACAAAGATACATTTACAATATATTAAAGCAAATAAGCACATATGGAGTACATCCCCTATCTCCTCCCAAACAATATACATATACAATGTATTAAAGTTTTTATCTTATGCTATGATCAGTTAAGGCACATATTCAATGTGTTCTTCCCACTATCATATTCAATGACATATTTCAATTGATAGTTTCAATTTACCTAATCACCATGCAGTTCAACAACAATCAAGACTATCCTAACCGACTACACCAACTAGTTCCAATTCCATCCAATTTCATGATGTTCAAATCAATTTCATGTTCCTCACAATTACCAAATTAATTATACAAATTAATCATTTAAATTCAATTAGGGCATTTTCCCCCCTTCCTTTTTTTAAAACATTGAACCTAAGACCATATCTCAGATATCAAACCCACAAAACCTCATTTTCAAGACCTCATATGCATATGGAGCTTAAAAACACAAAACCCCTCTCTTATATAACACAAATCTCAAACCCTAACTTCCAAAATCACCAAATCTCAACATTTATACTAAATGACTAATATTTATGTTAAAACTCATAAGAAGGAGTAGATTATCTCTACCTCGAAGTTAAGATCCTAAAGAAGAAGATGAAGAAACTCGAAAGTGCTCCAAAGTACAACTTTTCAGATCAAAGTGTAGCTGCACCAAGCTCCACCTTTCTTACAAAGAGATTAGAGTAGACTCACCCAAGAACCAAGGGTATTTGTAGAGAGAAGGTGTATGTAGAGAGAGAGAGAGAGTCGGATCTAGGGTTTGGAAGTAAAAAGAGATGAAAAAGTGAAGAAGAAACACGCTGCTGCAACTGATATACTCGAGGCTCACTCGAGCAAAGGAGTGGTCGCTCGAGCGACCAGACACAGACAAACCTCGCTCGAGTGCACAAAGCCTCGCTCGAGCGAACAACACAAAGCTTCAGGTCTGCAACCTAGAAGCAAGCTCGAGCGAAGAAACTCAAAACATAGTCCTCACTCGCTCGAGCGAAGGAAAGCTCGCTCTAGCCAAGGAACACAACCTTCAGGTCCAAAAGAGAAGCAGACGCACACTCGAGCGAAGGACCGTTCGCTCGAGCGAAGAGACACACCAGACCAAGCTCGCTCGAGCGAAGAAAAGCTCGCTCGAGCCAAAGCTGCGTCTGAAAAGAAAACCTGAAGACCTACAATATTCGTTCGAGCGTACAAACCCTCGCTTAAGCAAAGAAGGAAAAACACAAGGCTCGCTCGAGCGACAAAGTCCTTGCTCGAGCGAAAAGACCCAAAAACTGGACAGCAACCATTTGTTCCAACACCCAACCAACCTGTTTCGAACCTGCCCAACACACCCTAAGACTCAAATACAAAGAATCAAAGGATGGAAACAAGAATAAGACAACAACATACATCCACGGAACCGAGTCCGGAATACATTAAACAATAGAGGAAAAACCAGGATCACTATAACATGAGTCACCATCATCACTGAGGTTCAATTCCAATTAGCAAATTATCCTGCTTCATTAAGCTACTAAACAATATGACAAAATAAATTTTGACAGGTTGCACTCCCAAAGTTGAAAAATGTTTGTCTCGATCAATATTTACAGCAACGACTTTTGAAAGGAAAGGTAACCGTGAAATGTTATGAATTCTAATTTGTAGAATTTTTTCCTCAACCAGATTTATGGTGAATTACTTTTTTTTTCGTTTGACATTTTTTTTAAAAAAAATCTTAGAATAATATGAAACTGAACTTCCTATATTATTTTATTTCCTTGTACATCATTTTCCTTTTATTTAGGAATGTGCAATTATGAATGAAAATGATGATAAGGAAACTGAGCAAGATAAACACCGACTTCTAAAATGAAAGGTAATCATGCAATGTTACAAATTCTAATTCACATAATTTCTTCCTCAGCCATATTTATTATTTATGGTTTTTTTTTTTTTTCATTTGACATTTTTTTTTTAATCTTGGAATAACATGAAACTAATCTTATATATTTTTACTTCCTTGTATGTCACTTTCCTTTTATTTAGGAATGTGAAATTATGAATGAAAATGATGATAAGGAAACTGAGCAGGACAAACGACGACGTTTGAAAGGAAAGGTAACCATGAAATGTTACGAATTTTAATTTGTATAATTTCTTCCGCATCTAGATTCATGGTGAATTACTTTATTTTATGTGACAATTTTTATTTTATTTTATTTATTTTAAATCTTGGAATAATATGAAACTAACTTCCTATATATTTTTGTTTTCTTGTATGCGGCTTTCATTTTATTTAGGAATTCCGCAATTATGAATGAAAATGATGATGATAAAGAAACTGAGAAGGGC
The DNA here is from genome assembly GCF_055761805.1 of Camellia sinensis. Taxonomy (NCBI): domain Eukaryota; kingdom Viridiplantae; phylum Streptophyta; class Magnoliopsida; order Ericales; family Theaceae; genus Camellia; species Camellia sinensis. Next base: position 126,355,740 of record NC_138967.1, on the reverse strand, counting down.
AACAAACATTTCTTCGACCTTTGACTACGTCTATGACTGATGGTAAAATGGCATGCGGCAAACAGTAAAGTAAGTTGATCATCCTTCACTATTATTACGAGGCATGGTACTGACTAGGAAACAAAACACAAAATAAATAAATAAATAAAATCAAGAAAAAAAAAATGTGTAGCTTAGATTCATTTTAAGTGTAGGATTTACAATACAAATGTTAGATCATAATAACCACATTTTTTTTTTTTTTGTGCGTGTTTGAATATATTTGTGCGTTTGATTTCTTTGACAGTAGCATTAGTCTTATTATTATTGATGGAATTGGTTTCCCTCCAATCCACTTTTTGGACGGAAGGGTACAATTTAGTATATTGTGGGCTCATTTTCAATCTATATTAGTAATTCGAACTATTCAACTTTTAGTGTCTTCAGATTAAATTATTCATGAAAAATTATTAGGTTGATTTGATATTGATAGTTACATGTTTCAATCGAATTTGTCTTTAAAAAAATGGGTTGCAAGTATAATTTTATAGAAAGTAGACCATCCATATTTTTTAGACAAATGTGATCCAAACATGTTTGTACTAATTTCTAATCGATCTATTTTTTTAAAAAAAAAATTCACTAAAAATGAAAATAAGCTAACAAAAAGCCAAAAAAAAAAACCCAAACAGCCACAACATCAAAAAGTTATAAAATTATGACAAATGTGTTAACATAATGGGCATTGGCGTAGCTACATTGTAATCAATGGGTTCAATTGAACCCACTGAAATGTTAGACATAATTGATGTTAATTCAATATTTTAATTAACACTTTGTAATTTCATGAGATAAATTTAAAAAATTGAGTGATATTTTGAAATTTCATTAAAATGACACTACTAAATGATATTATTTTCAGAGAATGCCAACTTTTAACATAAAAAAGTATTGAATTTTTTTCTCTCTCTAAAATATGATTCATAGATCAAAATCAAAAACAAAAGGAGATATTTCTAGCTTTTTACATTTTTAGTTTTTTTTTTTTTTTTTAGTAAGTTAATACTTGTATAATGTATTTTGATTATTAATTCACTCCACTAACAATAAATACTGGCTCTGCCACTAGTAATGGGTCACACTTTCAATAAAATTAACAAAGAGACCAACAAATGAACATACTTTTAGTGAGTCACACTTTATGTTTTCATAAATGATTAAAATTAAAGACATTTTTTTCTCCGATTATGAATCTCCATGCATCCTGCACGTATTTCATGAGAGGAAAATTCATATTTTGTTGTACATTTACACCATCAAGAGTTTGCATTGAAGTTATGGGCAAGCACAAATTTGCTGGGGAGTACGCTGGACTACCTCGTGCATAAATTTTCTAGTTTCTCTATTTGGTAATATTTGTCATTTGTATATATTTTTAGCCACAATGGTTTAGTTTTGTAGCTTCCATTGTGAGCTTGATTTCACAGTCCATTGTATATGAACAGCTTCCTGAGTGTGCATGCAACTTGAAAAGCTACTTAGCTACCTACAACTGTAATGATATCTATGTGATTGTGTGTTAATTTAGTATACGATTTGCGAGAGGATTTGTGTATATGATTTTGGATGCTTAGTATGCTAATTATCAAGGAATATACATTTGGGTTTTATTTAGATCATGAATTTTGATAGAAATTTGAAAAAGAAAACAATAAAATGGCAGTGAAATATACGTAGAATATAACTATATTTCATTAACATTTAACTCATATTTTCTCTTTCACTTTTCAAATCTCTATTCAAATTCATAATCTAAATACAATCTTAGAGTGCATTGCATAGGAAATATTATGAGAGCTGTTTATGTCCCATTTGCATTTTCATTGCATCCGTCTAATTTTGTTTTTATGACCATAATAGGATCGGTTAAGAAAATTGATCCAATTGATTAGGGCTTCCATGTACGTAGATCATTCATGAAAAAAGTTAAATTGATTGAATAATTATAATTACACGATTTTGTAAATTTGTCTTTACAAAAATTGTACAATAACTATGATTTTAATAAAAAAATTTGTTGTACATTTTCTTAAAAAAAATATGTTGAAATCTTGTGACTACAATTTCAAATCAATATAATTTTTTATATTTTTTATAAAGGAAAATGCTAAGCATAGCCCTTAGGGCTATTGTTAATGTTGCAAAATGTGTAAAATCTATATTAAAATGTGTAAAAGGTGTATAATTATATGGGTTTGGTTTCTCTGAAGTTATCATCTCGACTTGAGATAGTATTTGAGCTTGGTAGGTCCATTTTGGGATCGATTTCGATGATCCGAATCGTTCATTTTAAGACTCATTGAGTAGAATATTTATGTTAAAAATCAAGACGACTAGACATCGATAACTATATGTTTGAACCATATTTGTTTTAAAAAATAAATGATAAATATAATTTTAAAAATAGCCATTCATTTTTTGTAATACAAATTTGATGCAAACATATCGATACTGATATCTGATCATCTTAATTTTTGGCATAAATATTTTACTCAACGAGTTTTAAAAAGTGAACGGTTCGGATCACCTAATTGGTAAAAAAAATAGGCCTACCAAGCCCGAACACTTTCTAAAATATGAATCTATAGCACGTGAATTACTAAGATAAAAGTTGATTAGATACAAACATTATACCCTAAGGGTTACAAATTCCAAGGTTTTGTCCGGTTACAATAAAAGTGGGTTTTTCTACCCAACACACATATAGTCCTTGACTTGCAAAAAGTTAAACAAAGAAGAATCGAGTCTTATGCTCTAAAAACATCCTCCATGCTTTCATCTGGTAAAGGCTCACCGTTAGCACCTGAAAAGTTATTTTCACACAGGGATGAATATAAAGCCCAGTGGAAGTAATCTAAATAAAGTGTATGAAGTTTATCAATATTACGAGTTGCAATGAAATGCCGTACCAAAATTTAAGTTTTCTTATTTCGAAATTTTCATGCCATGTACTTGTTTCAAGAATCAAAATCCACCAATTAATCATGTGATAAAATAAGGCTGGTAAATACGAAACTAGTAACCCTAGGCTGGTGTCTGCAAGTAGGCTCTCAAAGCACTACCAAAATCACTTTACAGGCTCCTAACTAGATGGAACTTGGTACCTACTCTACACGTGTTTCGGAATTTCACTGTGGACCTCAAGCTAACTTAATTTACAATCAACTACACCCCCTAACTGAACTTACCAAGGTATTTACCCCATTAACTCAACACATCTCCAATATTTCCAATGAATCAATTTCGAAAGCCAATTACTCAAATTCAATGCGAAAATTGAGTCATGAGATTATGTAATGATCAATATTATGCATGAATTTGTAAATATTTCAATTTACCTAATTTGCATGTGAGTTCTACAACAATTAATACAACACTTCACCTGTTATCAAAACAATTATCTCTAGTCAAAATATATATTCCAAGAGACAATAAATAGTGCATAATCTCACATTTTCAATAAATTCAAAATAGGAGTAACAATCAAATGTTTCAACCTCCTCTTTCCCAATTCAACCAAGATTCAAAATATTTCCAAAATTTTTAGGATTTCTCAGCGACTAATCATTTATCCAAACTGAAGTCAATATAGGGTTTTGACAAAATTAAGGGAATCTGTCGCACCTGTATCCTTCAAAACTTATAGGAAAGTGTATTCAAATCCTTTATTTTAGAAATCTTTGGTGTTGTTATGGGTTGGTTTTGGAGGAGTACAATCCAATTTAAACTTGTTGGGTTTGGTGGTTCGCACTTATTCTTGTCAAAATTTCCTTGGAGACTTAGAAATTCTATTCTAGGATCAACACCAGCCTTCCTAAAGGTCGATCCTTACCTGTTGATGAAGTTTCTGGGAGTATTGCTGGAAAATAGGGTAGACACCAGACTGGAGAGGGTCAACCCTCTTATGTCTATGTGTTAGTTGCTGGAAGATAGGGTAGACACCAGACTGGGAGAGCCTCGACCCTCTTTTGTCTGTGTGTTGGTTGCTGGAAGATAGGGTCGACCCCCTCTTGTCTAAGGGTCGACCCCTACGTGTTTTTTTCAGATTTTTGAGGTCCAAATGGGCCCTATCTAAGGGGGTTTTTGAGCCTATTATTTTATTTGACCTTAGGGCTTTTTCTCACTATTATAAATAGGCCCAAACAATTTTTTCTCTTATGATTTTCCTTCATTCTTTCCTCTTAAACTGTGATTCATCTCTTCTCTCTCTAAAACTCAACTTTTTCACTTAAATCTCTAGATCTACTCACCTAGAGTGATCTTTTCACCTTGTTTCTTTGAGATAAAGTATAGAGCTTGTCAAGGGTTTCGTTTTGATCGGAGCAAAACGTGGTTTCGTCACCATCGATTTTTGAGCTTTCTCTCTTCTCTCTCATCTAAGCTTAAGGTAGGGATATTCTACTCTTAAATATGGGATTTAACCTAAATATTTGTCATTTTGCATAGATGGTGGGATTTGGGAATATTTGGGTAAAGTTAGAGTTTCAATTTAAATTTTGAAAAAGGGGTTTCCAATATTTGGCTCCATATATGTAGATGAGGGCTTGATTATGGTATTACAATAAGATAAATGGTGAGATTGGGTCTTGCGGATGATGTTGGAAAAAAGGGAAGGTTTTGCCCTAATTTGTGTTAAATGACTATTTTGAATAAATAATGGAATTGACTTGGGAAATATGAAATTGGGAGGGTGTATGATTGAATGGTGGAGTTGGATTTGTTAAATCACTCACCCATAGAAATTTGATAAATTATCTGTTTGAGGCAGTGCAAGATTGGACACAACCTAAGAATGTTTTCGAGATCTGTAGTTTATTGGGGTTGGACGGGTATTACCGTCGATTTGTGAAAGATTTCTCCAGACTAGCTTCGCCTTTGACTAGATTGACGCGGAAAGGGGTCAAATTTGTGTAGAGTGAGACTTGTGAAAAGTCGTTCCAAGAACTTAAGGTTAGACTTACCACTGCTCTAGTCTTGGTTATTCCGGAGAGGGGTTTGGGCTATACTGTGTATTGTGATGCCTCACGAGAGGGTTTGGGTTGTGTGTTGATGCAAGAGGGGAAAGTAGTAGCTTATGGCTCACGGCAGTTGAAAACCCACAAAGGGAACTACCCTACCCATGATTTAGAACTAGTAGCTGTGATTTTTTCCTTGAAGATTTGGAGGCACTATCTGTATGGTGAGAGATTTAAGGTGTTTTTTGACCATAAGAGTCTGAAGTATTTGTTTACATAGAAGGACTTGAATTTGAGGTAGAGAAGGTGGATAGAGTTCATAGAAGATTATGATTTCGAGTTACATTACCATCCGAGAAAGGCCAATATTATGGCTGATGCCCTAAGTAGGAAATCCATCAAGAGTGTAGCTTGTCTAGCTATCCGGGAATGGGAGATGTGGGGTGCCCTTGGTGAATTTGACTTGCATTTGAGCGAGTCTGTCGAGTCTGTAGCCTTGTTTTCTGTAGTTGCACAACCTACACTTGTGAACCGAGTGTTAGAGGCACAGAAGGGTGACACTGAGGTAGAATCCCTCCGGGAGAAGATTTCTAGTGGGAAGGTAGAGAAGGGTGACTCTGTATCCTGACCTGAGTGTGGGATACCGCCCGAGAGTTTCACCATTCACGCCTCGTGGTGCATCCGGGAGGCACAAAGATGTATCATGATTTGAGTTGCCAGTTTTGGTGGAGGGGTATAAAGAAGGATGTGGCAGTGTTTGTATTGAAATGCCTTACTTGTCAACAAGTGAAGGCCAAACATTAGAGGCCAGCGGGTTTGTTGCAACCCTTGCCTATAGCTGAGTAGAAATGGGAGCATGTCACGATGGATTTTGTTATGGGTCTTCCAAGGACTCAACGGGGTAGTGATGCCATTTGGGTGGTAGTTGACCGGTTGACCAAGTCGGCACATTTTATTCATATGTGTATGAGAGATTCGGTAGATTACTTTGATAACTTGTATATTCGGGACATAGTGAGGTTGCACGGGGTCCTAGTGACGATTGTCTCAGATAGAGACCTGTGTTTCACAGCTAGGTTATGGCAAAGTTTGCAGAGTGCCTTGGGCATTAGATTGACTTTAGCACGACTTACCATCCTCAGACTGACGGGCAGTCCGAGTGTACCATTCAAATCCTTGAGGATATGCTTAGAGGTTGTGTCCTTGATTTTAAGGGATCGTGGGAGCGACACCTACCCTTAGTGGAGTTTGTCTAAAATAACAGTTTCCAATCGAGTATTGGCATGGTACCGTTTGAGGCCTTGTATGGCCGACCGTGTAGATCTCCAGTGTGTAGGGCCGAGGTGGGTGATGCACCTTTGTTAGGTCCAGAGGTTGTCTGGGAAACGACGGAGAAAGTGGCACTTATCCGTAAGAGGTTGGTTACAGCCCAGAGTCGCCAAAAGAGTTATGCCGACCGTAAGGTGGGTGATCATGTCTTTTTGAAAGTATTACCTAGACGGGGTTTGATGAGATTTGGGAAGAGTGAGAAGTTATCCCCTCGGTTTATTGGCCCTTTTGAGATTCTTGAGCGGATTGGGGAGGTTGCCTATCGTTTGGCATTGCCACCACAACTTTCCGGAGTGCATGACGTGTTTCATATTAGTATGCTTCGGAAGTATGAGCCGAATCCATCGCATGTGTTGGATTGGACCGACTTAGAGGTAGACAAGGATGCTTCATATGAGGAAAGACCGGTGAAAGTCTTGGATAGACGGGACCAAGTCTTGCGAGACAAGACAATTCCTTGGTTAAAGTATTGTGGAAACATCACAGGGTTGAGGAAGCAACTTGGGAGCGTGAATTGGAAGTTCGAGAGAAATATCCGGACTTATTTATTGATATTTGAATGTATGTTGGCATTTTAGTTTTGTTTATGAACTTATTAACTATAAAACATTGTATATGTTTTGGATTATGAAAACATTGTAAATGTTGAACGTGTTTCAAAAATGCAAGTTTAGTTTGAACATTGTATATATTGTTTTAGTTTTGAAAATGCAAATATATCATAAACATTGAATATGTTTTAGAGATATGAGATATACATATTGAAATTAGTTAAATTTCGGAAGATGCATATTGGTAATATATGTTGATGTGATATATTATAGATTTGTTCTCTTGTGAGGAGATTGAATGGCCGGTGGGTAGGTCATGAGGTTGTGAATTGAATTGTAATCATTTGAAAATTGGGCAATCATGGTTTTGAGACTTGTACTAAAATTTCGGGGACGAAATTTCCTAAGGTGGGGAGGTTGTAGCACCTGTATCCTTCAAAGCTTATAGGAAAGTGTATTCAAATCCTTTATTTTTTATTTTGGAAATCTTTGGTATTGTTATGGGTTGGTTTTGGAGGAGTACAATCCGATTTAAACTTGTTGGGTTTGGTTGTTCTCACTTATTCTTGTCAAAAGTTCCTTAGAGACTTAGAAATTCTATTCTAGGGTTGATACCAGCCTTCCTAAGGGTCAACCCTTACCTGTTGGTGAAGTTTTTGGGAGTGTTGCTAGAAAATAAGGTAGACACCAGACTGGAGAGGGTCGATTCTCTTATGTATGTGTGTTAGTTGCTGGAAGGTAGGGTAGACACCAGACTGGGAGAGGGTCAACCCTCTTATGTTTGTGTATTGGCTGTTGGAAGATAAGGTCAACCCCCTCCTGTCTAAGAATCGACCCCTACGTGTTTTTTTCAGATTTTTGAGGTCCGAATGGGTCCTGTCTAAGGGGGTTTTTGGGCCAATTATTTTATTTGACCTTAGGGCTTTTCCTCACTACTATAAATAGGCCCAAACTATTTTTTCTCTCATGATTTTCCTTCATTTTTTCCTCTTAAACTGTGATTCCTCTCTTTTCTCTCTAAAACTCAACTTTTTCACTTAAATCTTTAGATCTACTCACCTAGAGTGATTTTTTCATCTTGCTCCTTTGAAATAAAGTGTAGAGCTTGTCAAGGGCTTCATTTTGATCGGAGCAAAACGTGGTTTCGTCACCATTGGTTTTTGAGCTTTCTCTATTCTCTCTCATCTAAGCTTGAGGTAGGGATATTCTACTCTTCAATATGGGTTTTAACCTAGATATTTGTCATTTTGCATAGATGGCGGGATTTGGGAATATTTGGGTGAAGTTAGGGTTTGGATTTAAATTTTGAAAGAGGGGTTTCCAACACTTGGCTCCATATATGTAGATGAGGGCTTGATTATGGTATTATAAGAAGATAAATGGTGAGATTGGGTCTTGGGGATGATGTTAGGAAAAGGGGAAGGTTTTGCCCTAATTTGTGTTAAATGACTATTTTGAATAAATAATGGAATTGACATAGGAAATATGAAATTGGGAGGGTGTATGATTGAATGGTGTAGTTGGATTTGTTAAATCACTCACCCATAGAAATTTGATAAATTATCTGTTTGATAGATTGTATATCTATTTAGAAATATCTATTTTGGACTATCGGATGAGGACAGCTATGATTGTTGTAGAAATTGCAAGTGGATTAGGTGAATTGAAACTAATCAATTGATTATGTCACTGAATATGATGGTTTGATTAAACCAGTGAATATGTGATTTGATTAGTCATTGTATATGACAATGTGTTTAAATACATTATATATGTATTATTATTTGGGAGGAGATAGGGGATGTACTCCATTGTTTGAGAGGAGATAGGGGATGGACTCCATTGATAATTAAGTTGGCCGGAGTGTCCAGGGTGAATGTCCCGAAATCTTATATATTTATGGGTGTCGGTTCCCTCGGACGTGGTTCCGTAAAATGACAAGAAATAGAAGTGTTGGATTTGATGAATGTATTGAATTGTGAACCATTGAGTTGTAGTCTCATATTGGTTGCTTGATAATAATGAATTTGGCTAATTGATTACCCGAAATGGTAGAGTGGAAATGAATTGAAATATTGGTTATCTATATTGAATGACCTTGAAAAGAATATGTGTTGGTTAAGAATGTTGCACATTTATCTGATGCTCATATTTTAGTTAATTCTCATGCATGGTTTAGCATATCTCTACTGGGCTTTGGCTCACCCTACTTGGGAAACCATTTTTAGGTACAGGTGACATGCCACCTCCAATGACATAGCTTGGGAGGCTTAAAGCCTAAAGGCTCTACTTTTGTGATTTCATTTTTTGTGTTTATATGTCTTCTTTTAAGCCGGGGGCTTTAATTGTAAAGAGCTTTTAACTCTCTCTTTTGTTGTATCCAAGTGATTACTTGGAAATATGTAAGCCCTTAGGGCATTTATTTTGTTGTTCTAAACTAGAGTTTCATGCTATGGTTTCAAGATGAATATTTATGAAAGTGTAATGCATGTGATATCTTTTGTAATATTAATTTTGATGAATGAAAATATAACATTTCTATTGTGTCTCTAGACCAAGATTCTGAAAAGCGGTTGCGGTCGCCGTAACGGTGGCGGTGATGCGGTTGCGGTTGTGGGGTGTAAAGGCCGTAGTGTAATGGTTGCGATAACCGGAACCGTGAATTTTTTATTTTTCGCACAATTTGAAAAAAACTTACCGATACGCATATTTTTTTTCCATGATCAGATTTATTGGATTAAAAATAAATATTGATCAATTTTTTTAAATTTTTAAATATGATCCAATATATTTCATATTTTTAAATCACTATAAATTGAGTTTTTTACATTTTATTTTAATAATTAATGACTTTATATTATACAAAAAATGAATCACTAACTATTATATATAAGATAAACAATGACAAAAGTAAGAGGATAAATAAGAGCTTAAATATATATATATATATATATATACATATTTTAACCAAGCCAAATAGATAATGACCATGCTTATTATTATTATTATTTTCAAACAATATATAGATAGACACACACAAACAAAATGGTTTAGTGATAGCAGCTGAATAGAATAACATAGGTCTTACAGCTTCAACAAATCAATAACATGTTCTTTATCCTCCCTCTCCTCTCTCTCTATCTCTTGCTCCTCCATTTTCTCTCTTTATCTTCCCTCTTCTCTCTATCCCTCTTCCTCCATTTTCAGCTTTTTTTTGTGTTTTTTCGAAAGAAACTGTTTGGAACCGTTACGTAACGGTGTGTAACAGGCCGTTACGGCTGTTACGGTACCGTTACGACCGTAACATTATTAAAATTATCTGAATTATTAATTGAAATAAAATTTTAACATTATTAAAAACTATTGATTACCTTGACTATTTATTAAGAAAATGACCTATTTGTTATGAAATTAGAAACCTTAGGGGGCATAATGTAATTTCTAGAATTATAAGGAATAATTTGTAATTCAGATGATGTATTTGTAATTTACCCTATTATTTATGTTACAGGATATATATTGTTATTAAAATATACATTTGATTATATATGTAAGTGTATGTATGTCTATATATAAATATTTGAAAAAAAAATAAATAAATTGAACAACTTTCAAAGAAGTAGACCCACGTAGGTGCTGCTCTCCCCATCCCTTCATTTCCCTTATTCCCTTTTTCTTCTTCTTTACTACTTGATATCGTTTCTTCTGCCTCGACTTCTTACTCGGCTCTCTCTCTATCCTACTCTCTAACCAAACCACAAAACTCTTGCATTTTGTCTAATCTACACAAATCCATTAATTTTTTTGCCATAGTTCTTAAGGCCATTTTGACAAGCATTTCAAGGGGAATGTTTTGATACGTGGAGATCGAAATTTGGCAATATCGAAAATTGAGATTTTTGCCTATCTCCTCTTCTAGCTTTTGAGGTAGAAATTTTCTAAATATTATATATGTGTTTTAGCATTATTATGTGTTATATATGTGCTAGCAACCTCTTTACAAATGAAGCAATTCTCCACAGATTTTACACAGACTTCACAAGTCCAACCCCTTGTAAATTTTAGATGATTCACAATCACTCTCAAGATTTCAAGAATACAGTGTTTGCAACACTTTTACAAAATAAAATGGTACTTTTTCTTTCAAACAAAGCTTATAATAAATATCTCTCAAAGATAGATATATAAAATGAACCTTTGATTTTTCTGTAAATCTCACAAAGGAAATATGAGCTTAATGCTATAAAGCTCAGTGTATAATTTATGAGAATAGATGTGAGTGATTATAGATCAAAGAATATTTTCAGGTTTTTTGTAATTTGTTTACATTAGAGGCTTTGGTATATATAATGAAAATTATAGTCGTTGTATTCATTTGAATTTATTGCCATTTATAGCCGTTGTAGTCATTTGAATTTATAGCCATTTATAGCCGTTGTACTTTCATCATTACCAATTTGAATATCTTCCACTTGAACCTTTTGGACCTTTTGGCCTTTTGAACCTTTATAGCCGTTTATAACCGTTATACTTCCATCATTACTAATTTGAATATCTTCCACTTAAACCTTTTGAACCTTTTGGCCTGCTGCTGTGCTAGGCTGTTTGAACATTTGTTTTGGGCTGTTTGAACTTCTGATTTAATCAAATATTAAATACATTCTAACAATATTTAGGATAAAGGTTTAGGTGAGAAATAATGGGACAAAATAAATTTTAATTCTATTTTTTTCTTTCAAATAAATCATCAAAATAAATTTTGATTCTATTTTTCTCTTCCAAATATATCATCAAAATAAATTTTGATTAAAATATAATTAAATAGTTCATCAAAATAAATTTTGGATTCTATTTTTTTCTTTCAAATAAATTAAAACATAATTAAATAAATCATCAAAATAAATAAGTTTAACACTCACCAAACGAACATGCTGGGCTATTCGCTAAAGATGGCACTCTTATTTCCTTACTAGCCACCACCCTTGTTGACCATTTTATTATGCATGCATTGTGGGATTATTTTTTTTATTTTTTCAAACTTAAAGACATACCGATGTAATTGAGTCAAAATTGAGCAGACATTATAAATCTTTGAGCAATTTATCTTTGGGTAAATTACACTTTGCAGCCTTTATGTTTGGCTATTTTTTCATTTTGGCCCTTAAATTTCTTTTTTTCCTACTTTGGCCCTTTATGTTTTAAGTTTTTCCCAATTTGCTTCAAAAGTTAAATTATGTTGAAAATTAGATAGAAAATGTCCCAATAAATTCCACATGATATAAAAAATACATTATTATATTGGGGTTCGGGTTTGTATTAGAGGTGTGACTTATATATAATAAAATATTTTATGTCACGTGGCAATTAACGTGACATTTTCTGTCTAACTTTGAATATAATTTAACTTTAGTAGTAAATTGAGAAAAGCTTAAAACATGAAGGGTCAAAGTGGAAAAAAAAAATTAAGTGCCAAAATGGAAAAACTGACCAAACACAAAGGGAGCAAAGTGTAATTTATCCATTTATCTTATATACATTGATTATGGGGTTTCTTATACTTTACCCTTCAACTATCACATTGCCTTCTCAACCCTCAACTTTAAAACCATACATTTTGACTCTTTAACTATAAACACTTTTATCCACTTAGAAAATGATATTTGTATGGTTTTTATTTGTTTATTTATTTTTATAGTTAAGGGTCTAAATATGTGGTTTTAAAGTTGATAGGAGGAAAGTGATATTTAGGCCTCGTTTGGGAACATACTACTTTAGTAACTTTTTGGCTATTTGACTAAAATGTGAGTTAAAAAAAACTAGTATATTTGAGATGACTTTTTTACTTTTTATGAAAAGATGTGCAAAAAGTAGAGAGAAAAGAGAATCTTTGAATTTTTGGTATGGGTTGTTGGCTTTTGAATTTTTTAGTAACTTTTTGACTTTTTAGCTAAACCGGCCTGTTGCCAAACGAGGCCTTAGTAATAGTTGAAGAGATAAAGTGATTCAATAATAGCGGAGGGGGAAAAAGTGTAATTAACCCTTGATTATTTGCTGAAATTAGATTAAATTGTTGATTATATGTTGAAATTGATATGTAGTTATCGATTATTTTCTAAAAAGAATCTTTTTTGGGATAACTTCATAGAAATTGAGTTGTGATTGAGGGACTATGGGATCAGATTGGGTCGAAATAACTATTTAAAAAATTGGTAAAAAATTGTGTTGTAATTTATTATATAATGAAATTGATATGGACTCCTATCCATATCCGATATGTTGATTGGAATGGAATGGAGGAAACGTAGGGGGTACACCAATTTTGCTGCCCATAGGATGAATTTCTGGTTCCGTCCTGGGTTGTTATTCACTTGATGATTGCCATATAGCATGTTACCACCACGTCTTTTTTCTTTGACTGCATCTTTTAAACTGGCTGTAACATCTTGATTTTGTTGGAGCATTAACAATGCAAACATTGCCAAGAGTGAAATATCTATATAATGTCTTGTTATTTGGTTTAAAAAACTGAATCGCTTGTCTATGGAATGGACTGCATAATTCTTAAAATTTCTTGATATTGTAGTGACAACCATGGCAACCCACTTTGAACAACTTGTTGCTATCTTTTAGATAAAACATAATTACATTAATTTTATCTCAGTGAGCTAGAAAGAAAAAATCGTTCGGGTGTCTTTCATGCAGGATCAATAAGACATAGCTAGGGAAATTTAATGCCAAAACTACTAGTTACTTTTGATTATCATAGACTACAAGTTTGAAGAATTTCAAGTATTGGCTGAGTTTATGTTACAACTTTGTACTTTACCTTCCAGCTACAAATACTCTTTTAGTGAGCTGCACGGGGCATCAAAATTTCATTGATCATTTGGACTCAATAGTATCTAATAAGGTATGAGATGTGAAGATTATTGTATTTTCTATTAGTTATTTAGGGTAGTTTAGTCTATTAGATTATTAGGGTTTATTTCATTTAGGTTATATATATTGTACTCAATGATTATTCAATAATATATACAAAATAGATGTTCTTTGTTATCATGGTATCAGAGCTAGGTCACAACAGCAGACTTAGCACGTAGATGTAGCCTTCTCCCTTTGCATACGTCCTTCGCAGGTGTTCTCTTCTCCCATACGACTTGCGAATCATTCTGAAGCATCTGTTCTAGGCATCGCAACTGGTCTCCTCCCACATACGACCTACGAATCCTTCTAGAACATCTATTCTAGGCATCGCAGCTTTTGTTCCAGGCATATCGACTCTTGCAGTTGTTTTTTCTCCAGACTTCGCAACCTTTGGGTGAGTGGTTCCAGCCCAGCGCAACCTGCAGCTCTTACGAAAGTCCTTTTCAGCCACTTTCGACTCATCTGGATCAGTCGAGTTGATATGGGTAGCAGTCGAACCTCTGTTTTTTTGCCTTCTCGCTGGTTTGATCAACTCTCTAGAAGCCCTTGAGTCAACGTCTTCTTCACTGTGATCGTCTGGCTTCTAGTGACCAGACTGCCCTGTCTCACGCCTACTTCTGTATCTGTGTCTGGTACTATTTTTTATTTGCACTGGGTTGTTTGATTATAGCAATATGGCTGATGATAAATTGCAAGCCATCACAACTAAGTTGGATGGCACAAATTATTCTTATTGGTCTCATGTAATGAAAAATTTTATCATGGGTAAAGGTATGTGGAATTATGTTATTGGTGTAACTACTCGACCATTAGAATCCAAAGAAACTGAAGCTGATGTTGCTAAATGGGATAAGGAAAATGCACAAATTCTTACTTGGTTTCATAATTCAGTTCAAACCACCATTGGTATGAATTTCTCCAAGTATTTTACTTCTAAACAAGTTTGGGACTATTTGAAAACTATGTACCTTGAGTCTAACTTTGCCAAACAGTATGAACTTGAGATGTCCATTCGCAGTGCTAGTCAGAAAGATAAGTCCATTCAGGAATTTTATAATGAGATGACTACTTATTGGGATCAGCTTGCTCTAATGGAGCCATCAGACTTGCAGTTACTTGACAGTTATACCAAGTATCGGGAGAAGCAACGTCTTGTTCAGTTTCTTATGGCCCTTCGTGATCAGTTTGAGCCACTTCGGGGCGCTATTCTTCATCGGTCCCCCTTGCCTTCTGTTGATGGTGCTGTCCGTGAGCTTATTGCAGAAGAAACTCGCTTTAAGGTGGCTCATGGTACTCCTCATTCCCAATCAGTGTTTGCCACTCCTCCGCTCTTGCCAACCCCACCATCTTCTTTATTTCAAGTTACTGGTAAGCCCAAGCCTCGGGTTTCTATGGATGAGTGCAGCTTCTGTCATCAGAAAGGTCATTGGAAACATGCTTGTCCTAAGCTGGTGCAGCCCAAAGGCCGTTCACCTGGTCCACCATCCTCTAAGCCGACATCTTCGGGATCTCGCTCATCTGCCGCCTTTTCTGCATCAGTTTTTGAGAATGGTCTATCTTCCAATATGCAGTCTATGTTTGAGCAGTTCAAGTCTTTCATGGTGGCCAATCCAACTCTTTCATCCCAGGCTTCCGCTATGACTACCACTCAATTAGGTTTGTCTGGTTCATCATCCTCAGGTAATATCCACACTTCGTGGATCTTTGATTCTGGTTGTTCACATCATATGACCCCTGTTGCATCTCTCCTTAGTAATTGTGTCTCCCCTCCTTCTCCTATCACTATTGCTACTGCTAATGGTTCATCTATGCCTGTCTCCTCTATTGGTTCTATTTTCTCTTCCCATTTGTCTCTTTCTCCTGTATTTTATGTACCTCACCTCTCACTTAGTCTTATTTCTATTAGTCAATTATCTGATTCCGGTTTTGATGTTGTTTTCTCTTCCTCTCATTGTGTTGTGCAGGATCGGGTCTCCAAGAGGCAGATTGGGATCGGGCGTAGAGTTGGAGAACTATATATCTTGGACAGCTTACATGTTCCTTTAGATGTTTCTTCTACTGCATTGTCTTCTTTTTGTTTAAACAATAAGTCCTCTCTATTTTATATTTGGCATTCTAGGTTAGGTCATTTGTCGAGTGATCGTTTGAGGATGTTAGTTCAGTCTGGACATTTAGGCCATTTTCCCATTGCTGATATTTCAGAGTGTCGTGGTTGTAAACTGGCTAAAATGTCTGCTCTTCCATTTAATAAAAGTAGTTCTATTTCATCTTCTCCTTTTCAATTGGTTCATACTGATGTTTGGGGTCCTTCCCCTATAGTTACTAAGGGAGGTTCGCAATATTATGTATCTTTTGTGGATGATTACAGTCGGTTTACATGGGTTTATTTGATGGCACGAAAATCTGATTTTTACAAAATATATTCCCATTTTCACTCCATGATTTGCACTCAATTTTCCACCACCATTAAAGTTCTTCGTTCTGATTTGGGGGGTGAGTATTACTTGTCTGAGTTTGAGGAGTTTTTAGCTACTCATGGTACTATTCATCAGTCTTCTTGTTCAGACACTCCTGCCCAAAATGGTCGTGCTGAGCGCAAACATCGTCATCTCCTTGATACAGCTCGTTCTTTGCTACTCTCATCCTTTGTCCCTTCTGTCTTTTGGGGAGAAGCTGTGCTCACTGCTGCATATCTTCTCAATCGGATGCCTACTCCTCTTCTCTCCGGCTCCTCTCCGTATGAGCGTCTTCTTGGTGTTACTCCCAATTATTCTCTTCTTCGTGTTTTCGGTTCTACATGCTTTGTGCTCCTTCCTAAACGGGCGCGCTCTAAGCTTAGTCCTCGTTGTGTCCTATGTGTCTTTTTAGGGTATGGCATTAATCAGAAAGGTTATCGGTGCTATGATCCTGCCACCAAAAAGCTTTATGTGTCTAGGCATGTCACTTTTTTGGAAAAACTACCCTACTACACTATACCTTCCACCCCTGTCCCTATTACCAAGGAGGAATTGGTTCACATTGATCCATTTCCTTCTGATGTTTCTTCTGATGAGTTTGTCTCTGATCTTGAGATCTCTACCTTGCCTCCTTCTAGTACCTCTAATATCTCGGCAGCTCCTCCCTCTCCAGCTCCCACTTCCCCTGCTCCTCTTCTTGTTTATCAGCGTCGCAAAGCACTTCCGCGTTCGCCTGTCTCTAGCTCTACTGTCCCTCCAGCTGTTTCTTTGGATCCCGCTCCTCCTGCACGTCGTTTTTCCACGCGTGATCGTCGTGCTCCGAACTGGTATGGTTTTGGTAATACATGTTTTTCCCTTTCATATCAGTCTTTTCTTTCTTGTCTTCATACTTATTTTGAGCCTAGGTCCTACAAGGAAGCTTGTCATGATCCCAATTGGATTGCTGCCATGAATGACGAGTTAACTGCTTTAGCTAATACTCAGACTTGGGATTTGGTTCCATTACCTACTGGCAAGAATATTGTAGGCTCTAAATGGGTCTATAAGGTCAAAACCCTTTCTGATGGTTCTTTGGAACGATACAAGGCTCGTTTGGTTGCCCAGGGCTTTTCTCAGGAGTATGGGATTGATTACGATGAGACTTTTGCCCCCGTTGCCAAGATGACTACTGTTCGCACTCTTATCTCTGTTGCTGCTGCCCATCACTGGCCTTTGTTTCAACTTGATGTCAAAAATGCCTTTCTGAATGGGCATCTTGCAGAGGAAGTATATATGCGCCCTCCACCGGGTCTCTCACACCCTCCTGGTATGGTTTGTCGTCTTCGTCGTGCTCTCTATGGTCTTAAGCAGTCTCCTCGTGCTTGGTATGAGCGATTTCACTCTGTTGCCCTTCAGCTTGGGTTTTGCCCTAGTCATCATGATTGTGCTCTATTTGTTCGGCGTACTTCTGTTGGCCTTGTTCTTCTTCTCTTATATGTGGATGATATGATCATCACAGGCTCTGATTGTAATACTATTGAGGAGGTTAAGCATCAGTTGTTTCAGGAGTTCGAGATGAAAGATTTGGGGTCTCTTCGATATTTTCTTGGTATTGAGGTTGCTACTTCTCCTACTGGGTATCTTCTTTCTCAGACTAAATATGCTCGTGATATTCTTTCTCGTGCCAATCTCACTGATGATAAGTTTGTCGACACTCCTCTTGAGTTGCATGCTAAGTTTTCTGCTTCTGATGGCGTTCCTCTTGAGGATTCCACTTTGTATCGTGAGTTGGTTGGGTGCCTTGTTTATCTCACCGTTACTCGTCCGGATATCTCCTATGCTGTGCACATTCTCAGTCAGTTTGTTTCTGCTCCTCGCTCCACCCACTGGGCTGCCTTACTCCGTACTCTGCGCTACCTTCAGGGCACTTTGTTGCAATGTCTGCTGTTATCCGCCTCTTCGGACTTGACTCTCCGTGCCTATGCTGACGCTGATTGGGCCGGTGACATCTCTGATCGCAAATCCACTTCTGGTCTTTGTGTTTTCCTTGGTGATTCTCTCATATCTTGGAAAAGTAAGAAACAGTCTGTTGTAGCTCGTTCTACTGCTGAGGCTGAGTATCGCGCCATGGCTCATGCTACTTCCGAGATAGTCTGGCTTCGCTGGCTTCTCTCTGATATGGGCATCTCTCTTTCTGATCCGACTCCGTTATATTGTGATAATCAGAGTGCTGTTCAGATTGCTCATAATTCAGTCTTCCATGAGCGGACCAAGCATATTGAAATCGATTGTCACTTTGTCTGACAGCATCTTCAGGCTGGCACTATTTCTCTTCCTTTTGTTCCGTCCTCTCTTCAGTTGGCCGATTTTTTTACAAAGACTCATACTGTTGCTCGTTTTCGTTTTCTTCTTAGCAAACTTTCGATGCTTTCTGCGCTCGCATCCTCAGTTTGAGGGGGGGTGTGAAGATTATTGTATTTTCTATTAGTTATTTAGGGTAGTTTAGTCTATTAGATTATTAGGGTTTATTTCATTTAGGTTATATATATTGTACTCAATGATTATTCAATAATATATACAAAATAGATGTTCTTTGTTATCATGAGAATCCCACTGGCATTTACGCTCCGTTTGTTTCGGCGGAAAATATTTTCTTGAAAATGGTTTTTGCATTTTCCGGTGTTTGACACGATGGAAAGCAAAAGTCAACCATTTTCCATAATCAATGGAAACAAGCCTATTTGGGCCAAAAACATTTTTCACTTCTAAAAGGCGAAAAATGTTTTCCTAACTGAACTTTCACCGATGCCACCACGTTGTTGCCACCCCTCCACCGCCACCACCTCCACCCTATCAGTACCACCACCACCACCACTACCATCACTGCCATGACCATTGCAACACCTCCACCTTCACCACCACCACCTCCTCCTCCATCCCGTCGCCGCCACTACTACCACCACTAATGCAATTTTAGTGCATTAGTTTTAAGAACACCACCAAACATATAAGGAAGCGTTTTCTATGAAAAATATTTTTTAGAAAAAAGTTTTCAGTAGAAAATGTTTTGCATTGAAAATTATTTTCTGCCAAAACAAATGGAGCGTAACTAATTCCTATAGATGCTAAACAGTGTAAGGTAAGCAAAATATAAGCAGAAGACTCAAATATGCAATACTAACCTCAAATGCCAATGCTAAATAAGGAAAATTATCTTGTTTATAACGAAGTATCACAGAAATATTAACTCAAAAAAAAAGTGTCACAGATATTTCAAAATTAATTACTTTTAATTGTATTTTGTTTCTTGTCATAGTACAAATACACAACTATATATGTATCTACCTGCATATATACATAAACTCAAATGTGCGAAGCTAAATACAATCTCCACAATTGATTTTTTAAGTAACCATTGGAACATAATATGTTTTAACTTATATCTCTGATGAAGGTTTACATGAGTCACAGTGCAGCTCAATGACGAGTATAGTAATTTCAAATTTAATGGAAGTAAAGCATAATACATTATCTTCGGATATCTCCCCAAGTGTGGACCCTCAACCCTTGCTTCCTCTCCTAGCATCTTCACCATTGATGCCTTTTGCAAATAACAGTGTGCCAAAATTATCAGGTATATCACAATGCCCCGTCAAACTGTGAGTTATTGCACTGGTTCATAGATTAGTTCAGGAGACACTGCATGCCAAAGTACAGAATTTGGGCGAGGAGAAACAAAATGGAATCTGGGAAGATTCCCAGTTGTGATTTAAAAAACCCTCTCTTGAAAATATACTTCAAATTGGGCATTAAAGTTTTTCTGTAATTGGGAATTTAAAGTTTTTCTGTTTTTATGCCCAACTTATCCTCCTTCAATCCATTGGGCGCATGTTTGGGCATCGTTCTTGTGTATTACTTGGTTGCACAATGAATAATTATGGAGTGATAAGTGAACTTGTGTAAAATGATCAAATTGTCCTTCACTACTAAAGTACAAAATCTGCTTAGTAAATGTCTGCTATTGGAACACTTCACTGTTAAACATTTTCCTTTAGCTGAAACTGATGTATGTAGTAAGCAGTTTGATGCTGCATTTATTTTTCAGGACTCTGCACATTAAAATATTCATTTGCTGAAAGTGTTTCGAGCATAACTACGACTAATTGCTGGGCTTCATTTGCTCCGTACCTGGCCAATGTGTATGTTTCCCAAAAATTTGTTGCCGCCCCATTAATTCTTATAGGGCTGTTGAGCAAATATTCTGAAAGCTTGCTTTAAATGCAGCTCATGCCAAGTACTGCCTGTTAGTTGTTGAGCAGATCCTGCAGGCTCAATTAGTCCATCAAACCTCAACTAATGGATTCTCCTATACTTCCAGTTGCTTGTGGAAAAATTGACGAGGTCAACGAGCGTTGCAACCAAGTTTTCCAGAATGCTATATCAGATGCTGCAAGTGAAATTGCTTTGAAGGATTATGGTAATTCAGGTTTGCATGGGCCTCATGTCTTGTCTGAACAGTTCACCATGATTGATGATTGTAAAAGTATTGTCTTTCAGTGGCTGGCTGGTAAGGTTGATCCTTCTATGAATAGTGTGCTTAGAGGACTTTCTAGTGGCAGTGTAAATAAAGTTATGCATTTGCAGATGAAAAGAAGAAAAGAAAAGAGAATTTCATAGAGTTCTATTTTGTTTTAGTTGGGAAGGCTATTTTAGTTGTAATGATATATAAGTAATTGCAACTTTTTGTGAAGAGAGAAACGATACAAGAAAATAAAAAGCATTTGTTTTCATTCTGCCTTAAAGCAAGTTATTAAGCATTACTTAATTGTACTACCCGCATGGTCTCTAAAATCTAAAATCATTCATTAATTGCTGCTTTATTAGTAATATATGATCTAAGTTTATTTGGGAATACCAACACCAACAGATAAGTCCTTTATCTTCTTTTCTTTTTAAATCATTCACTACCTGGCCTAGTCTGCCCACTGGTTCTTCCCGACATGCAAAATGTTACCAAAGAATGTGGAAATGTGATAAGTAACCAGACAGCTTGTAGCAATGCCATGGAGAGTTATGTGCCTTGTTTGCAGGAGCAGAGCCTGATTACCAACTTGCAAGCCTTGAATTATTTTGCATTTTAAATTTGCAGTAAGCTAATCCCACAATGTTTGTAATCTTTGTCGAATAAGCCTCAAGGATTTCTCTCTCCGAGGTCTGTTACTAGTCACCCTTTCAATTTAGTGAATCCTTTCCTGTTTTAGGTTAGTGGTTCTGTGTTTGATTTGCTATTATGGTGGAATCTATTAATGGGAGCACCAGTTGCATCGCCAGCTAATAATTAAATGTTTTAAGTATTTTTTCTCCAAATTGACAATTCTGAATTTGATTTTCCTTGTAGTTAACTTATCTACTTCCTGAATCTTCTGATTAGAAATTTTCCCTTTGATTGCGGGTTTCTTTCTATTAATTTTCCGGTTCTATAGTTATGTATGATGAACATGACTAAGATTGTAAGAAGTATTCCAAGGTTGTGGAATATAGTAGACTCTCATATTTATAATAATTAATTAGAAAAAGAAGGCTTTGGTATTCTTGTCGAATTTATAGTAGAAGCTATGAAATCTGTGGTGTGTTAATTGCAGCTGCCACGCTTCCAGCACTACCCAAAGCATAGTCTATGCAAAGTGGCAAGGGAATTGTTATTTGTAAGTTCATATTGGCCAAATAGGTGTTATCAATCCTATTATCTTTTTCAGGAAATACCCTTCTAAAGATGTTATCGATCCTATTATCTTTTTCAGGAAATACCCTTCTAAAGATGCTCGGCACACGCTCAAAATAAATAAATAACCCTTCCAAATATATCTAGTGTATGGTAAGCGGTGTTAATTAGTTTGACAATGGGAGGATGGATCTTCACCTTCTTGCTTTATGGTGTCATGTGCCACCTACTTTTATTAGAAGAAACTCAAGCTAATTTCTGATGTAATGAAAAAGTTAGATGGATCATTTAATTTATTGGAGATACAAAATTTGAATAAAACTGTTGCCAGGATGGGCCACTTCATTAGATACTTGGAAGCTATCTCTGCACTTGTTTGCCCTGACCTTGGATTTCAGATATGAATATTTAGCATTTTGGAACGAACACTGATATCCCTTTTTTAGCTATGCTTAAAAATGTTTCAAGATCACTTTGTGCCAGGGCCATTGCAGTTCTTACATTAACTTTTCGAATTGGCAAATATGGGAGCATATTACTTTTTGGATAGGGTTAGCCTACCTCTCACTGTTGCATCTTGCAAGTAACTTGTTTTTCTCTATGGAAAGCTTTGTTTTATTTATTTTATTTTAAATGGAAGATCCAAAAAATGGGCAGGACTTAGTTGAGTCAGAACTGAACTTATTTTTTCCAATCAATTTTTGGTCCACTATATATTTAAACGAAAGGTTGTCTAGGATTTGAGATTTTCACACATTGTAGGTATTGACGTCAGCGAGTTGATGTTTTCTTTGCTAATTGCCTCCTCACTAGTTCTCGGATTGCTTATTTAATTCTGTGGGCTATTCTTTGCTTCTTTTGTCACGGTAAAGAGTCGATGATGTTTTTTCTACTCATTGCCTCCTCAATGGTCCTCAGATTGCTTTATTTAATTCTGTTTGCTATTCTTTGCTTCTTTTTTTCACAATCCTACAAATAACTGAAGTAGGGATAAGGCTTTTGGTCGCCTTACTGAATTCTACCAAATAACTGAAGTAGGGATAAGGCTTTTGGTCGCCTTACTGGTCCGTATTTTATCCTTACTGCTCAACTATGAAGCACAGGTACGGCTACGAGTATTGATACCGATATGATATACGTTGATACGATAAAATTTATAAAAAAAAAAAAGAAAAAAAAAAAGAAGATACGGATATGGCTTGGTACGTTTGTCAAGAAATATTTATTTTTAATTTGAAGTAATGTAAAAATTGATTAAATGGTTAATTTGTTTAGATCCAACCTACAATTAACATTTAAAGTCAAAAGTAAAGGAATAAACTAAAATTAAATGTCATTATATTAAATAACGTACAAATTATAGCGTAATTTTAAGATCATGTTAAGTATAAAATTAAAAAAAAAAAAAAAAAAGTCTAGTGAAAGGAATTTTATCTTTGTAGTAAAAGAAAATATTGTTTAGATTGAGATACGATACAGTTTCGGTACATACTAGCTATGTTTGAGTATACCAAAAAAAAATAAAATTTGAAGTAGGTGTGTCATGTAATATATTAAATGGATATGTGTGTATTATATGTGTTTGACACCTCTCAATGAGACTGCCCAAAAAAGAAACAGATGGAGGTATGTAGGGTGTAAATTTGGCCCAGGCCGACTTGATCCAGCCCATGTCGAGTCTCGCGAGCTCTCGCCAAAATTTGGGCCAGGCCAAGCCGGGTTGGCTCACGAGCTAGAAAATTAAGCCTAGGCCCAGGGACATTCGGGCCTTGGGCGGACCTGTGGGTCAGACCTTGGGTTGGGGCTTGGGCTCGGGTTTGGACCGGGTTTGGGTGGGCTTGAATATTTTCTTTTTGTTTTTTTAATTTTTTCTACCTAAATTTTATTATTTTCTACTAAAAAGGACACTGGGTCTCGGTCGGGCCAAGTCTTGAGTGGGCCTTAAGCGGGCCCACAGGCCAGACCGAATTTCAAAATGATGGTCTAAATTCAAGTCCAAGCCTAGAGTCTCAAATTGGGCTCGGGCTCGGCCCAAACGGGCCTAAACGGTAACGTATTCCTTCACTTGGGTTTGAGTTGAGAATGTCATGTTAGGAGGTCAATTGACTGGAGTGAAGTCGAGTTTGCCACCGGGTAGATGGATGTTCATGATTTACTGGTCATTATGGTCACGCAGGAGAACCCCAAGGTATGCCTTAACATATATATATATATATATATATTCAGATGATGCTTTTAGTATTTCTAATCATGGTGATTGTGTTGTGTGTGATGCTATAGTAAATTTCAGCTAAAGTCCTTAAAACACCTCAAAATACAACCAATAGTGAAATAACATTTATGTTGAAATTAATGCTTCACAAAACAAGGTAAATGTTTCTTTCCTGTTTTGAGTAGTTGAATTTGTAATGATTACATGGATGCCTGAATGTTCTATTTGTAAGCATATCATTTTGTGGGCTGATTTATCTTGAGGCTCACAGCATCATTGGAATAAGAGAAAGTAATGGTGATACAGTTCGTTCCAAGGAACGGGTCGAACTGATCCACGCTCCTTAATCCTACATCCGAATGACCAAGCCCACCAGAAGACCTGCACAAGAGTTCAACGGGGAACGGGGAATCCCCCAGCGAACCCTCCGACGAGCAAGTTAGAGAGAGAAGTAGAGTATAGAGATGAATTAGAGATAGGAAGCCTAACCTTCTTTCTATCTTCAACCTTTGCTTATATCCTCTTGTAATCATTTCGTTGTCCCTTCCGACCTGTCACATTGGCCGAAAGTCTATGCTCTAGCTTATCTTGTTCATGGTGAAGGCGTTCTGTTCTGACGGAGAGGGGTTATTGCAATAAATGTTGTAAGGGGCCTCATTAATGACGATGTGCCGTGGCAATAACTTTGCAGATCTTTATCTGCTGATGTGGCTTGCCCTTCTCTCGCCATGTGCCTTGGTGTCATTGGTTCTTATTGCTACATGGGGCTTCGACAGTGCTAGGCTTTAGCATTTGAGTTATGTATTGGGCCTTGAATGGTGGGTTATAATCTTTATGGGCTTACCCATGTCAGCAGTCCCCCATTCCCAAGTGCAGCTTTAGTCCAACGAATGGAATAATGAAGAAAATGAGGGTTGTGAGAGGGTTGACCGACCATGAGGAGGGCCGACCGCGCAGGGTGGCTGAGTGGAAGGACCGACCGTAAGGAGGGCCAATCGCGAATGGTGACCAATCATGAGGAGGGTCGACCGCGAAGGCGACCAAGCGTGGGGCCGACCCTGAAGAGGGCCGAGCATGAAGTGTGGCCGAGGGGAGAGACTGATCATGGGGAGGCCCACCGCGAAGAGTGGCCGAGTGGAGAGACCGACCATGGGAAGAGCTGACCGCGAAGGATTGGTGGTGCGGCGCGGGGCTCGAGATGCAGCGGGCACGTGGTGAAGTGAAGTGGAATAGACAGGGAAGGGAAAAGGGGCAGTGGATTGTGATCGTACACGTGACAGAATCTCGTAGTGGGGAAGGTTAGGCGTTGGGCAATAAGCGAAACGATAGGTTATTTATAGGGTGTTGAAAAGGCAGTTTTGACGGATTTTTGAAAATTTTCAAACTGGCGAAATTTAATTGTGACCCTTGGAATACAGGCAAGCCTTGGGCCTTTGGTATTATTCGCTTTACCTACCTTTGTGCAAAAAATCAAAACATTCCAAGTATAGACTCCTTCGTTGCTAGCGATACACCCCTGCAGCACTTTGTGAATTTTCTTGCGCCCATATCTTAGCTATTTACAGACACACGAGAGAGATGGCCCAAGAGGAAGCAAGAGTTGATCCATTGAGTGACGATGATGCGGTAGATTTGGCGGAACAATACCGGACGGAGAGGCGAGTGGGAAGCGAGGGAGAGCCAGTGGGGCGACCTCGTTCGTCCACAATGATAGTGGCTGCGCAGCCAATCAGCCAGGTTGAGCCAGATGATTGGCATACTAAGGCCGATAAGTCGATCGTGACCACGGAGGAGTTGGTGGGTATACGCAAGAAATACCAGATTCCCGCAAAAATAGAGTTAAAGCTGCCAACAACGAAGGAGAGGCCATCCGACGCCTGACCGGGGGAGTTCGCCCTCTATGAGGAGGCGTTGAAGGGAGGGTTGAGGTTGCCACTCCTGTAGGTGGTAGTGGATGTCTTAAACCGGTTGGAAGTGGCGCCGGGTCAACTAATGCCTAACGCGTGGAAGATTGTACTGGCCTGTGCAAACGCGTGGCCAAGGGCGAACGAGGGAGCGGCTATGACGGTGGACGAGTTTTTTGCATACTACAAGGCCTCGGGACAGCAAGAAACGTGAGTCACTTTGCAGGCGGCGGCGGGGAGGGGCCTAGTGGTGGGGTTGCCATTATCAATAAATGGGTGGAGGTCGCGGTGGTTCTACGTGTCCGCAAACGGAGGAGTTGGAGTGCACACGGTGTGGAAAGTGCCCACCAAGTCTGTAGAGCCAAAGCTGGGAGCGGCAGCTGAGGAGAGGGTGAAGAAAGTGAAGGCATGGAAGGAGAAGAAGAGTGTCAAATGGGACGAACTCGTTCAGCCGTCGGCCTTGTTTGCCGCAATGTTAGGCCCCCAGCCGACCGGTGGAAACCTGGAACAGGCGGAATTAGAGGCGAGAAGGAAGACGCAAGAGGTGGAGGATAGGACCATTCTCGCGAAGGCCAGTAAATTCAAAGAGTCACAAGCAGACCGGCCGCCGAAGCCGCCCCAAACCGCTGGGGGAAAAGGACTTGGGTGAATTTGAGCCACGACCGCCCCCAATTGATCCTTTGAAAGAAAGGGCCAACAAGGAGGTGGAGGCTGTGGCGAAGAAGAAGAGAAGGGTAAGGGAGAGGGAGGAGGGGCCAGCCCTGAAGAGGAGGAAGGAGGTGATAGTGGAGGCTACTCCAGAAGGGGTGGTTGTCCCAGAGGCACAGGGGGACAAAGTTCAAAGTGAAGGAGAACCCATGAGCTCCATGGGCCCCAAGATGCAAGTGGAGAGTGGATCAGCTGGTCCTGAAGAGGGGATGGAGCAGCAGCCTAAGGGGGGTCCTACATCCCAAGGAGAGGGGGTCAGGCTAACGACTGCCATCTATCATGCTTGTGCAGTGTCTGGGCGACTGGAGTGAGAAGAAGGCCCAGCCAAGGCGGCTGCATATCGTCTTGTGGGGATGGTGGATGAAGCAGCCGTGCGCTCGGTAGCCAGGTTCAATGAGGCTGAGCTATTCAGGGGGCTGTGCTCTGCCCAAATGGAGGCGACCACCTTAGCAAGGGCTCTATTGAGAAAGGCGGCGACTGCAAAAGGTGAAGTGAAACCTCTGAAGGCAAAGTTGGAGGAGGCGAAGGCCCAACTTGCAAGTTTGAGGAGAGAGACTGCTGGATGGAAGGAGACCGCACGAAGTGTGTGCGCTAGGGGGTTGGAAGAGGCCCAGAAGGCCAAGAAGATGCAAGTGTTGGCGATAGTGCAGGGGTACTTAGCCGAGCGAGCCAATGTTGAACTGCTCACGACCAAGTTGGAGCTAGAAGCGGAACGTTGCAAGGTGGTGTTGCTCGAGTTCCAATTGGGGAACGAGCAGAAGAAACTAGAAGAGGCCCAGACAGCGTGCACCGTCGCCAACGATCGGTGGGAAGAGGCCATGTCTAGCAACGAGGATCTTCGAGCTCAGTCAATCAAAGAGAAAGAAGAGTTGGATCGGAAGGTTGCTAAGCTGGAGAGGATGTTGGCGGACGAGCGGGCCAAGTCAATGGAGGAGAAAACGAGATTGGACAAGGAGTTAGGGGAAGAGAAGACCAAGGCAACCTCTGAGAGGGTAGCATACCCTGACTTGTGCGTCGCTGTAGTAGAGCAGTTCAAGGGGTCAGCTGACTAGAAGATGGCGATCGATGTTGCGATCGCCAGTAACTTGGCAAGGGAGGCGTCTGGGGGGGTTGGTCCGTCGGGAGCGATCGTTGGGAGCAGGAGTGAAGAAGAAGTAATCTAGAGCTTCCAGTGGTCAGACTTCTACAAACATGAGATGGCTGAGTTTTGGGACAGCGGGTGAAAGATGTTCAGGCGTAAAGTAGAAGAGCTGTTCCCAGACTTAGACTTCAGCAGGGTCAGGATTGATGACGACAACGTGGCCCAAACCCCCCTAGACGAGGGCGTTGAAGAAGAAGATCTCGCCTCAAGTGAAGAGGAGTGAGTGGTGTGGAGAAAATTTGTACTTAGGATTTAGGTTGTTTTGTGTTTTGTTTGTTTGCTTGTTTGTTTGTTTTTGAATTACTGTAATAAACTCATGTACAAGTTTGTGAATGAATAAACTTATGACTTGTGTGTGGCATACTGTTGTTTTTATGTTTGTGATTCTGCAATGAACCTCAACTTATGTTTGTGTAAATCATTTAAAATGTAAGAAAACCCCAATGCAGAGTGAAGTTATGAATCATGACCCAGCAAGGAGCCAGTCTGACTTAGAAAACGTTGAACTGGAATTTGGCTAAGTATGGCAACTCTGCCACAATCATGAAGTTGTAATGGTGGGTCAGACTGGCTGAGGCTTTAGGTAACTCGGTCTGGCCGAGCTCTTCATGCTCAGTCTGGCTGAGGCTTTAAGTAACTCGGTCTGGCCAAACTCTTCATGCTCAGTTTGGCTGAGGCTTTAGGTAACTCGATCTGGCCGAGCTCTTCATGCTCAGTCTGGCTGAGGCTTTAAGTAACTCGGTCTGGCCGAGCTCTTCATGCTCAGTCTGGCTGAGGCTTTAATCAAGGCGTTATTGAAATACCACGCAAATAACTGAGATAGAAGCTTGTTGTCATACAAAGTGCAGCATATTTGATCATAAATTTACACCATATGAGGAGAGAATGAGAGCATGCAAGTGCGTAGATTGTCAAAAAGAAAATACAACGATTGATCAATACAAAAATACAACTTTTATTGAAAATAACGCTTCAAATGCTCAGCGTTCCAAGGATGGGGGAGGTCTCGACCTTCCATGTCCTGAAGTCGGTAAGCACCCGGACGAGGTCTGGCTTTTACAACGCAAGGTCCTTCCCACTTGGCTGCCAGTTTACCCTCAATCGGATTTTTGGTGGCAAGGGTTGCTTCCTGCAAAACAAGATCCCCCACTGCGAATTCCCTCAGTCTGACTTTGCGGTTGTAGTGTGTTCTCATTTTTTGTTGGTATGAGGCCCGTCTGACTGCAGTGGTTTCTCGGAGCTCTTCAATTAGGTCCAGGTCTGCCCGACGCAGCTCTTTAGTTAATTCTGGATTCAAATGTAGAACCCTTAGGGTAGGAAGACCGATTTCCACTGGAATGACCACCTCAGCGCCGTATGTTAAGTGAAAGAGGGTCTCCCTAGTTGGAGTTCGAGTGGTAGTGCGGTAGGCCCAGAGTACATTCAGTAGTTTCTCAGCCCAGAGTCCCTTAGCAGCTTCCAACTTGGTTTTGATGATCTTCAGAAGAGAACGGTTGGTGACCTTAACTTGGCCATTGGCTTGGGGATGACCTAGGGAAGAGAAACATGGCTGGATTCGAAGTTCTGCACATAATTTCCTAAAGTTGGCGTTGTCGAATTGTTTGCCGTTGTCAGAGACGATGGCTTGAAGGATGCCAAATCTACAGACGTTCGACTGCCAAATGAATCTGGTTGTGTTCCGCTCGGTAATTGTGGCAAGGGGCTCTACCTCCACCCATTTAGTGAAGTAATCAATGGCGACGATGGCGAATTTGGTTTGGCCTCGGCCAGTGGGCAATGGGCCAACTAGGTCAATTCCCCATTTGGCGAATGGGTAGGGACTGCAAAGTGTGATTAATTCCGTAGGAGGAGCATGGGGGATGTTGGCAAAATATTGGCACTTATCACATTTGAACACAAAGTCAGTCGCATCCTGATTGAGAGTAGGCCAGAAATAACCAGTGCGAAGTATTTTGTGGGCTAGGGACCGGGCGCCCGAATGATTACCACAGATACCCTCATGGACTTCCCTCATCACGTAGGTTGCTTGAGCTGGATTAAGGCATCACAGATACAGGCGTGAAAAGTCGCGTTTATACAAGAGGCCGCTAACAAGAATGTAGTTGGACGACCGGGCCCTCACTTTGGCGGCCTACTGTTTGTCGACTGGTAGTTCCCCCGTTGTCAGAAATAAAAAGATGTCGGCCGCCCAAGGAATGGGTTCATTTTGGAGGAAGTAGACTTGCTGCTGGTTTGGGGAAATGGCTGGGTAAGTCAGGTACTCGAGGCGGACACCGTGGCTGAGGTCTGACTGGTCTGCCAAAGCCAACTGAGCCATTTCATCTGCCTTGGAGTTTTTGGTCCCAGGGATGTGCTTGATATGGAACCTGGTGAAGAGGCGAGCGAGAGGGAGTGCAATATCCCGATAAGCCCGCATTGTGTCTTCTTTGGCATCGAATTCCCCTGTGATTTGACCGACAATGAGCTGGAAATCGCTGAACACTTGGATATGGCTAACACCAATGTCTCTGGCGAGGCGGAGACCTGCAATCAACGCCTCATATTCGGCTTCATTATTGCTTGCATCGAACAAGAAACAGAGGGTGCATTTGAAATAACCACCCTCAGTGGTGGTGAGGATGAGACCAGCCCCACTGCCTTCCTTGCAAGATGATTCGTCGACATTGAGGGTCCAGGAGTGGGGTTTTCCAGTTCGGTAGGGGTTGGTGGGGGTGGAGGAGCTGTGGTTGGGATGAGATTAGTGAATTCTAGGATGAAATCGGCAACAGCCTGCCCCTTATTGGCTGTCCAAGGCCGGTAGGAGATATCAAACTGGCTGAGTTCGACTGACCATTGCATAAGTCTACCGGAGAGCTCTGGTTGTTGCATGATCTTTTTCAATGGTTAGTCAGTGAGGACCACTATGGAGTGGGCTTGGAAGTAAGGACGGAGTCGTCTGGAGGCGGTGACCAAGGCTAAGAACATTTTTTCTAACAATGGGTAATTTTGTTCCGCTCCCTTGAGAGCCCGACTGATGTAGTAGACCGGCCGTTGGATGGAGCTGTCTTCCCTGATGAGAGCTGCACTGACTGCGGTGTTTGACACGGCTAAATGGAGGAAGAGGGGTTCGCCCGTGATTGCCTGAGAAATGAGGGGGGTTGGCCATGCACTGTTTCAATTGTTGAAAGGCCTCTTCGGACTCGGTCGTCCACTAAAAAGTTTGCCGAAGAACTTTGAAGAAGGGGAGGCACTT
The DNA here is from genome assembly GCF_055761805.1 of Camellia sinensis. Lineage (NCBI taxonomy): Eukaryota > Viridiplantae > Streptophyta > Magnoliopsida > Ericales > Theaceae > Camellia > Camellia sinensis. The sequence goes on along the minus strand of NC_138967.1, from coordinate 126,324,588 downwards.
GTCAGTTGCGCGAGAAATGAAGCGGTTGAGGGCAGCAACTTGGCCAGTAAGTCTCTGAACCTCCTTAACCGTTCTGGTGGACTGCATTTCAATCAAGACCTTGATCTTTTTGGGGTTAGCTTCAATGCCCCGTTAACTGACCATGACACCCAAAAACTTCCCAGATCTTATGCCGAAGGCGCATTTCTCCGGATTGAGCTTCATTTGGTACTTTCGTAGGGTGGCGAAGGTCTCTCGCAGGTCGGCCAGATGATCAGTGGAGAGCTTGCTCTTGACTAGCATGTCGTTAACATATACTTCCATGTTTCGGCCTATCTAATGATGAAAGACAGCATTGACCAACAGTTGGTAGGTGGCCCCAGCATTCTTCAACCCAAATGGCATCACACGGTAATAGTAGGTACCAAGGTCGGTGATGAAGAATGTGTGTTCCCGATCAGATGGGTGCATCAGAATTTGGTTGTACCCGGAGAAGGCATCCATGAAGCTGAGTATTTGATGACCGGCCGTGGCGTCAACCAGCAGATCTATGCGAGAAAGGGGATAGCTGTCTTTGGGGCAAGCTCGGTTGAGGTCGGAGTAGTCGACACAGAGTCGCCATTTACTGTTGTTCTTGCGGACCAGGACCACGTTTGACAACCATCTAGGGTAGTCCATGTTCTTGATGAATTGTGCCTCAAGAAGCTTATCTACTTCCGCGGCAATGAGAGTGTTGCACTCTGGATGAAAGATGCGCTGCTTCTGGCGGAAGGGTCGAAAATGGGGTTCAATGCTGAGGCGATGGGTTATGAAGGAGGGGTCGATACCTGGCATATGAGAGTGGGTCCAGGAAAATACATCTTTGTGCTCGATCAGGAGGGCGGTAAGGTCGACTTTTGCTTGGATGGATAGTTGGTTGCCGATCTTGGCAGTTTTTGCTGGATTAGTGGGATCAATGAGGACCTCGACAAGTCCTTCCACTAGTTCCCCCCTAACCAGCTCGTCCTCGTCTTTGACATCGAGTCCTTCAATGATCATAGCCTCCTTCAGCTTGACTTCTTTAAGTGAGGCGACATAACATTCTTTGGCCACGGTCTGCTCTCCCCTGACTGTCCTGACCCCAAGATCGGTGGAGAACTTGATGGCAAGGTGGTAAGTGGATGTGATAGCTTGGAAAGCATTTAGGGCGGTGCGGCCAAGGATGATATTGTAGGCAGAGGGGCAGTCAACAACAAGGAAGGTGAGTAACTTGGTGGTCTGACGCGGGTACTCGCCGATTGTGATGGGAAACTCGATGGAGCCGATGGAGGTCACCCGGTCGCCAGTAAAATCGACCAAAGAGGTTTGGAGAGGAGACAGACTTTCTACCTCGATCTTGAGCTGGCGGAAGCAATTGAGAAATAAGATGTCTGAAGAACTGCCGTTGTCGACGAGAACCCGTCTGACCTTGTAATTGGACAGGAGAGCGGAAATGACGAGAGGGTCATCATGGGGGTAACGGATGCCTGTGCAGTCGGCGTCCGTAAAGGTGATAGGCTCGGTCCACTGCCGGGGCTGTTTGGGGGGTCGGTCCAATGTGGTAACTTCTTTGTCTAAGCCCTGCCTTATTTTTCTGAGTTCTGCCCGCTGAGCTGAATAAAACGATCCTCCACAAGCAAGCCCACCGGAAATAACTCTGATTTCTCCAACAGGTGAGGCAGGGTTGCCTTGTGCCCGAGGTTACTGTGGAGGGCGATCATGACCTTGGTTAGGTTGTGCTGGTTGTCGGGAAGGGGTGCGTCGGCGGTTGTTTCTGATAGGTTCAGTCCGTTGCCTCTACTGAGGGTGAGTATCCGTGAATCGACTGAGACGTCCTTGACGAATCAAGCCCTCAACCTGATCTTTGAGGTTAACACACTTCTCGGTATTATGGCCGTGGTCCTGGTGAAAACAGCAATATTTGGACTGGTCTCTCCGACTGGAAGGAGTCTATGATGGTTGGGGCCATTTTAGGGGGTAGTCCCGCTGAATCTGATTGAGGACTTGTTCCATGGGGAAATTGAGGGGTGTGTACCGCTCGAACCGCCCGAGCGGTCGGGCTGGTGCCGACCAGTCGGCTTGGGGGGGTCGGTCGGTATACTGACTTGTTGGGTTATTGTACTGGGTATGTCTGGTTTCTGAGTCTTTTCGCTTTTCCCGGGAGGTCGGACTTTTTGCTGTGGGGTCTTGGCGAGCGGCTAGGGAATCTTCGGCATTTATGTATTTTTGGGCTTTGGAGAGTAGGGTTGCTATGGAGGTCGGGGGGTTTTTAGAGAGGGAGAAAAGGAAGTCAGATGACCATAGATCGGCCATGAAAGCCATAAGGATGACCTTGTCATCGTTTTTCGCTACCTGCAAGGCTTCGGTATTGAAGTGGGTAACGAAACTGCGCAGCGACTCCCCCTCGGTCTGACGGATGTTGAGGAGTTGGGTTGCCGGACGCCGCTGGCACCGGGCTTCAATGAAATGGCTGAGGAAGGAGTCGCTGAGGTGCTGGAAAGTAGAGACAGAGTCTGTTGGCAGTTGACTAAACCAAAGTCAAGCTGACCCCTTGAGTGTCACGGGGAAAGTCCGACACATGATTTCGTCAGAGAATGCATGGAGGATCATGAGGGTTCTGTAGGTTTCCAAGTGGTCGACTGGATCCGTCGTACCGTCAAAAGAGTCGATGGTGGGCATTTTGAACTTGGGGGGTAGAGGTTTGTCCCGGATGGAGGCGACGAATGGTGAGTTGGCTGTGGTGGAGGGTTTATGCTGTATGTTCTGTATGACTCCTTGGAGTTGGAGCTTCATGCCTTGGAGTTCTTCATCCCAGAGAGGAATGTTGTCACCACCGAAGGGCGGCAGGGACTGGACGCTGCTGGCCTCTCCTTCAGGGGTCGGTGCCAGGACAGATGGATGTGGGGCTCGGGGTGGTGGATTTATATCTGGGTGAAGGGGTCGCAAGCCTTCCAAGTTGGGTGGATTAGGCTGTTGGATAGTATGGCTTGGGGCTCGCTCTTGGTTGTGTGGGATATCTGGAGGTGGTGGAGGGGGCATAGGAAGGTTTCTTTGGAGTAGAGCATTAATCAGGGCTTGGTTTTGCTCGGCCAGGCGGTTAATGCTGTTGGTGAGCTCGGTGAAATACTATGGTGCGTTGTTTGGATTGGGAGGGTCGGCTTGGTGGTCAGGAACATTGGGGTGGGAAGCCATGGATCTAGTTGTGACCATTCACCTTTGCAGGTGGTAGGAAGGGGTTATTGGGAAAGGTCCTCCGGCGACAATGAGCATAACTGGCGCACAGAGTAAGAGGCTTCCCACAGACGGCGCCAACTGATGATACAGTTTGTTCCAAGGAACGGGTCGGACTGATCCACGCTCCTCAATCCTACATCTGAATGACCAAGCCCACCAGAAGACCTGCACAATAGTTCAACGGGGAACGGGGAGTCCCCCAGCGAACCCTCCGACGAGATAGTTAGAGAGAGAAGTAGAGTATAGAGATGAATTAGAGATAGGAAGCTTAACCTTCTTTCTGTTTTCAACCTTTGCTTATATCCTCTGGTAATCATTTCGTTGTCCCTTCCAACCTGTCACCTTGGCCGAAAGTCTATACTTTAGCTTACCATGTTCATGGTGAAGGCGTTCTGTTCCGACGGAGAGGGGTTATCGCAATAAATACTGTAAGGGGCCTCATTAATGGCGATGTGCCGTGGCAATAACTTTGCAGATCTTTGTCTGTTGATGTTGCTTGCCCTTCTATCGCCATGTGTCTTAGTGTCATTGGTTCTTATTGCTACATGGGGCTTCGGCAATGCTAGGTTTTAGCATTTGAGTTATGTATTGGGCCCTGAATGGTAGGTTATAATCTTTATGGGTTTACCCATGTCAAGTAATGTAAAGAATTTTGTGCCAAGAAAGGAATTGATGCATTCCGTAATCTCATTTATTCCCTTTTGTGATTTAAAGAAATGTTGTAAGATTGAAAATATAGAAATTGATGCATTTTGGTAATCTCATTTGTTCGGTAATCTCCATTTTTTCAAAAATTAAGTTTTTTGTTTTTTATTTTTCACATATTTTTTATTTTTAGTAAATTTTTTTAATATTATATGTAATTTTTTGATTTTTAGATACAATTAAAAAATATAATATTAGTGAAAAAAATTTAAAAATATGAAAATTAAGTAAATTTTTATATTTTGTTATATTTAATAAATTTTTAAAAAAATTATGTAAATTTTATACTTTTTAAATATATAACGATTAAGTAGATTTAAAAATATAAAAATATGAATTAAAAACTCAAAGGATTATTTTTGAAAACTTTAAAGTAAGCAAAGTAAGATTCTTTTCTGATTTACATATCTCTCTCTTCTTTTTTGACTCTAAGTGGGATGTAAAGTAGAAATTGTTTGAAACATTTTAGATTACTTGTAGTTATTGTATTGGACCAAAGAGGATAAAGTTAGGAAGGGTGGTGGCGAAAAAAGAAAGAATTGTTCTGTAACGCCCTCAAAATAACAACATTAAACCCATCAGATAAGGCCTGCATTTACATACAAACTAACCACATTCTTTTATTCATTAGAGTTCCATATACATATGTATTACATGTTAACATCAAAACAAAATGCCCTACGGGCTTACAGCTTTCCAAGTTAACACTTGGTTACAACAAAAGAGTACTAACTCGTACACATTAAGCCCTTGGCTTGTATTTACATGTAATACATCAAAAAGTAAAACGACTACATTATGTCCGCCTCTAGCCTCCCAAGCTATGTCCTTGGAGGTGGCATGCTTCCTGTACCTGAAAATGATATTCTCATATAGGGTGAGCCACAGCCTAATAGAAATACACTAAACCAACCATGAACAATGACTAAAATATTAGCAATTGATAGATGGCCAACACTGATACAAACACATAAATCACATATTTATGTCATACGACTTATGAGTCCAAGTTTCCTTTCATTTTCCCTTTTTCAACGGATAGGCATATAAGCACTAACCACATTCTCAACAGATATGTATAACAACAATATCCACATTCTCAGATAAGCAAATAAGCTATATCCACATTCTACAACAGATATGTATAACCACAATATCCACAGATAAGCATAAAAGCTATATCCACACATCACAAAGATAAGCATATAAGCTCTATCTTCACTTCTTTAGACAAGCATATGAGCTGTATCTACGGAGTTCATCCCCTATCTTCTCCCAACACTATCCGGTTTAGAGGTACATCCCCTATCTTCCCCTAAACCGCGGAGTACATCCCCCATCTCCTCCTCTACACATAACGTATACAAACACAATGGTTCTATATACAATCACTCAATACATATAATTAATGTATTCTATCAACCGTCAAGTTCCATGACACATTCCATTGATTAGTTTCAGTTTGCCTAATCATCATGCATTGTCTACAACAATCACGACTATCCTCCACCGATAGCCCAAAGCAGATATTTCTAAACAGAAAATAAATGCACAATGGATATTCAATCAACATTTCATTTCCTCATTCCACGCAATTAATTATCCCAATTAATTAAACAATGTAATTAGGTCAATTCCCATAATTAACATTTCAACCCTTAGGTCCCATATTCATCATTGACTTAACATTTATTTCATTTCTCTATTCCAAACATGCATCTAGGTTTATTATGAATAAAACCCCGACTTTTGTAAAATTACACAAAAGCCCCAAACTTTCACAAAATTACCAAACCAACCCCAACATCTCAAAATACCAAAATTTAAAGACAAAATCCATAGAGAGGAGTAGGATATCCCTACCTCGAAGTTTGAGCCAAAAAAGAGATGAAGACTCGAAGATCAACTTGCTCCAAATCCCAACTTTTTCAGATTAGAACGAAGCTCTCAACGCCCTCTATCTTTTTAACAAAGGCCCTAGGCTAGATTCACACTCTAGGGAAGTTTAGAGAGAGAGGGTCTCGGATTTAGGGTTTTGATCAAAAAGAATATAAAAAAGTGATGTTTCAAAACGCTACTGTCCGCTGATATAAAACACTCTCGCTCGAGCGAAGCCTTCGTCGCTCGAGCGACCAGACACAGAAAACTCTCGCTCGAGCCAAGAAGTTCTCGATCGAGCGAAGAAAAACCCAGACCGCTCGAGCCAAGAAAAGCTCGCTCGAGCCAAGAAAGACAACTCTCAGGTCCAGAACCAGACGCAACACTCGCTCGAGCGAAGCCACCCTGGCTCGACCCACCAGACACGAACCTCACTCTCGCTCGAGCGACAAACTCCTCGCTCGAGCGAAGGGCCAAAAATCTAGGCAGCAACACTAGGCTCCCAAACACAACCAACCTGTAACAAACCTGCCCAACACATCCCATAACTCAATATACAAAGTAAAAAGGATGCAAACAAGATAATAAACAACTACCAACATCCACGGACACATGTCCGGATCACTGTACAACAAGGGTAAACCCGGGATCGCTATATGTTCTTTGTCTCCACTTCTTTTGCTACAAAAGAATAACCATGATAGTTTTTGCTTTTTCCTATGCTTTGATATCAAGCTAAGAATTTCAAAAATGGAGCAATTGTAATAGATTCTAAAACTACTTCAGAATTCAAGTGTTATGACATCATGAAAGAATGAGGGAATTTTCTATTTTCAAGGAAACCTTGCCACTTTTTTGTTTTTGTTTTTTGTTTTTTGTTTTTTTTGTCTTTGTTTTCTCTCTCTCTCTCTCTTCTTTTTTTGTTTTATCAAAAAAACTTCAATTACAAAGAATTGAAATCAAGGCACCCATTGCCGCTTCATTTTTAACTTTGTGCACTTTACCTTGTGACTACTCGATTATCGTGGAAATATAGATTTTTATTCTCAACAAAACATGTAACTTTTTAATAAAGAAGGTGGCATATGTAACTTGACTGTCTCAATAAATTTTGTAGGTATTTGTTGCCAATCTATTGCTTCCTTGGCACTTCAAGCATCATATTGAGGGGTGTTTGGTAAGGTTTTTTTGAGCTAACTTATGGTTTCTGACTTTTAAAAAGTTATTTTGGACTGTTTAGTTAAACTTATTTCAAACAGCTTTTGATTTTAACAACTTATTTTAAGTCAAAAAAACTTATTCTGAGAAGCTGCTCATCCCTTGCTTCTGATTATCAGTTTCTATTGTGGATATGTTAATTCACGGTTATATTCTTAGATTTTTTTTTATTTTTTTAAAAATAGAAAAAGACCCAAATAGACTATAAAATATTATTATTATTTTTTATGAGAAATGTAGATTAATAGTGAATAATAAAAAATAAAAGTTAATTGAAAAAACTACTTCACAGCTTATTTAACAAACACTACTCATCAACTTAAATCTATAATCCAACAGCTATACCAAACAGATTAACAACTTCTGATTAAAATCATAATCTATAATTTGTTAAGTTATAATCTATAATCTATTTTAACAGCTATACTGTAACACCCTCAAAATAAACCCATAAATCATCCGACAATAGCATGCTTAAACATAAAAGAATAAGGCATAAATACGTTTCATCAGAGTAGTCTTTACAGAATGTATTGCATGTTGACATCAAAAATAAATTCCCTATGGGCTTACAACTTTCCAAGTCAACACTTGATTACAAAAAGAGAGTGCTAACTCTATACAAGAAAGCCCTTGGCTAATACAACAAAACAACAAAAGAATTCAACACCCCCAAGTCTCCCAAGCTACGTCCTTGGAGGTGGCATGCTACCTGTACCTGAAAATGAAGTCTCATATAGGGTGAGCCACAGCCCAGTAGAAATACACTAAACCAACTATAAACAATGACTAAAAAAATAGCATTAGATAGATGGTCCAGACTTGTATTCCAACGTATACCATGTTACAGTTTCATGACAATCATGCCCATATTACAATTCATTTTCCATTTCTTATCCAACTTTAAGTTTGAAAACAAGGCCCAGAGTTTGGCCACATAATTTAATAAGATGATAACTCATCACTAAAATACTTTCGAAATTCATAATGGATACACTTTTGGTGCAGTATCAAAGTCAACAAAAAGATTTCCATACTTCACAAATGATACAGATATACATTTTAGTGTTATATCAAATGAAACAACACTTCCATGCTTCACAAATAATAATGATATACATTTTAGTACTATATCAAATCAAACAAACACTTCCATATTTCACAAATGATACACATTTTAATGCTATATCAAATCAAACAAACACTTCCATATTTCACAAATAATACACATTTTAGTGCAGTATCAATCTCAAACAAAATCTGGTTTAGAGGTCAATCCCCCATCTTCCAATAAACCGTGGAGTACATCTCTCATCTCCTCCCACACAATACAATGTATACAAGCAATTATCATATACAAACTTAATCAATCAAGACAAATGATACACATGGTAGTGCTATATCAATGTCAAACAAAACACTTCTATGATTCACAAATGATACACATGGTAGTGCTGTATCAATGTCAAACAATATTCGGTTTAGAGGTCCATCTCCCATCTTCCAATAAATCATGGAGTGCATCCCCCATCTCCTCCCACACAATACAATGTATATTAACAATTATCATACACACAATCAATCAATACATAAGGTTAATGTATTATTCCAACCATCATATTCGATGACACATTCCATTGATTAGTTTTAGTTTGCCTAATCATCATACATTGTCTATAACAATCAAGACTATCCTCCACCGATAGCCCAAAGCAGTTATCTCTAAACAGGAAATAAATGCATCAAATGGACAACATATCAACATTTGTCTAGGTGAGCGATAAATTAATCCAACTCTACCCTTTAATCTCATACCTTTCCGACTTGAATATTTCCTATTCAATTTCTCATTTCCCAAAATTAATTATAGAAATTAATTTATCAACAATTAGGGCTTTCTCCCATAGTTACAACACCAACCCTAAGGTTCCATTTTCATCAATAATCCAACACCGAGTCCATTTTCCAATGTATTACATACATAAAGGTTTATATGTTTGAAACCCCATCTTTTGAAAAATTACACAATGACCCCAAACTTTCACAAATTTATCCAACGACCCCCAACATATCAAAATGCCAAAATTCAAAGACAAAACTCATAAGATGGAGTAAGATATCCCTACCTCGAAGTTAGAGCTCAAACGGAGAAGAGACCAAAACTAAAGTGCTCCAAACTCCAAACTTTTCGGATCAAAACGAAGCCCTCGACGATCAACACAACTTTTACAAAGGCCGAAGGAAATGGAAGCACTCTAACTAGATCAAACCCTAGAGGGAAGAGAGTTTCTAGAGAGAGGGGCTCTCAAAATATCTTTTTAGAAAGTAAGAGAGAAAGAATAAAGTGATTCAAAATATCACAGCTGCCAACTGAAATACGACTCTCCCGCTCGAGCGGATAACATAACGCTCGAGCGTCAAACATAAAAAAACTGGACCCGCTCGAGCGCAAGAAGGCTCGCTCGAGCGCCAAGACACAAGAGTAAAATACATTCGCTCGAGCGTGAAAACCTATTCGCTCGAGTGTAGATTCTCTTCTCACAATATTTTCACAGACAATGAACACCCTGCTCGAGCTCCAACAGACCCGCTCGAGCGTAAGGAAACCCGCTCGAGCGTGAAAAACACATCTGCAGAAGTTTTGCAGAGGCACAGATACTGGAAGTGTGAAAACTCTGCTCGAGCGTTAAATGTTCCACTCGAGCGTACAACCAAACATCCAATTCCGCTCGAGTGCAAAGGTACTCGCTCGAGCGTACCACCAAAACTCTGGGCAACAAGGAAAGGGACTAAGGCTCAACCAACCTGTTCGAAACACGCCCAACACATCCTAAAACTCAGACATAAGGAATTTAAAGGATGACAACAGGACATACAACCACCAACTCCACGGAACCTAAGTCTGGAACACTGTACATAAAGGGGACAAACCCAGGATCGCCATATATACCAAACAGGACCTGATTGATATTGCAACTGTATTCTGGAAGACACTTGACTAACATCTTTATCAGTATAAATTATAAAGCCCTCAAACCAAGTTTACATACTACTTCCCTCTCTCTCTCTCTCTCTCTCTCTCTCTCTCTCTCTCTCTCTCTCTCTACCATTGAAGATTGAGTTTCCTGTTCGTGTTTTGTTCTTTAGCTCTCTTTTCATTGATCAACTTAAGGTTAAGGGTGCTTTGTGAAACTAGCTTGGTTGGAGAAGAAAGAGCTATGTCTTGAAGATTTCTTAGTGTTGTTTGAATATATAATTATGAATAGATATCCGTTGTTTCAACTGCTTTCATTTGCTTTTTGACTACCTAGTGGCATTTCATAATTTCTTAGTATGAAAAAGAATAGATACACACAAATATACATTAAAACAGACGAAAAAAAAAAAAACAAACACCAAAAAGAAAGGAAAGCAATTGGTGAGTTGAAAATGAATGTTGTTGATTCCATTGTAGGGAAGACGATGGAGGAAAACATTGAGTAAATGATCATATCAGTTGGGTGTCAAATCGATTATTTGGTTTTGCTGCAAGGATTATTTGTTTGATCATATCAAATTTGTTTGAGATTTTGGTAGATTTAGATTATTGTAGAGTTTCTTGTTGTAACACTCAAGATATAGGTATTGCAAATAGAAAGCCAGAAACGATAAAGATTACTGCCAGATTTCTTACCAATGTTAAGTTCTTTTAAATATAGTACAGTTCTTTTAAATTTCAAGTTATAAAATTTTTTGTCTTTTGAGCCAAAAAATAAAAACAAAACAAAAACTATTTTAAGAATTTTAAGCTAAAAAAATAAATAAATTGATGTTATAGAAAAATAAGTTGTGTTGACAATTTTATTCCATGTACTCTCTATTTTTTAGTTTTTAGTCCTTAATTGAGATAGATTTTATGGTGTATGATTATGCTTTTCTAGTTTTATTGGTGTACCTAGGCTTACTTTGTTTTTAGGTACTGGGCAGGTTTTTTTTTGGGGATTGAATTGTTTGATCTCATTTTATTTGTCTGGCAGTTTGTTGGCACTTTGCAACTCTTTCATTTTCGTTTTGCCTTTGGTTTTGCACATGATAGTGTATGCCAACTAAAATAGGATATGCTCTTTTGCAATGATGTATTTTCCTTAGCCTCTTTCCACTATAAGAAAAAGCGTTTTTGGCGATCAAAATTTCATTTTTCGTCGCTGAAAATAGTAGAAATGGCAACTAAAATGGAATTAGTCGCCAAAATTGAACACTTTTGCCGACTAAAAGACTTTAGTCACCGAATACAAAGGTTTTAGCGACTAAAAGGCAGTTTAGTCGCCAAATGTAGGGGTTTTAGCGACTAAAGGTTGTTTAGTAGCCAAAAGTGACGGTTTTTGGCGACTAAAATAATTTAGTAGCCAAAAGTGATGGTTTTGGCGACTAAAAAGCAGATTGGTCGCCGATTGTAGGTGTTTTGCCGACTAAAAACAGATTGGTCGCTGAAAGTGAAGCTTTTTGGCTACAAAAAAAAAAAATTTAGTAGCTAAAAACTGAGTATTGGCGACTAAAATTCAATTTAGTAGCCAAAAGGGACGTTTTTGGCGACTAAAAATAGGTTTCGTCGCCAAAACTGCTGATTTTTAATCGGAACTTCTTTTTTTAGCGACAAAAAAATAATTAGTAGCCCAAAATAATAGAATTGGCGACTAAATAATGGTTTTAGTCGCCAAAAATGGCCTAAATTTTTTTTTAGTAAATAATTTATTTTTTACATAAATTATATTTGAATTAAAAAAATTATATTTATAAATATTATTTTGTATTAATAGCGGTTAATATATATATATATATATAAATAATATATATTGCATATATATTAATGTGATGATGTTGTAGCATAGTGGAGGGAGTGTTTGGCAAAAGGTTTGGAATGTGGTGGTGTGATGTCTCAGGTTCGAAACTTGCGAGCAACACAGGTTCAAACTTTTTTTTTTAAATATGCTTTTGGCGACTAAAACAGGTGGTCGCCAAAAGCTTTAGTATTGGCGACGAAAAAAATAGTCGGCAAATGTATAAATTAAAAAAAAAAATTCACTATTGGCAACTAAAACTTTAGTCGCCAAATGTATAATTTAAAAAATATAAACGAGCTTTGGCGACGAAAATTTTAGTCGCTACAGAGTTTGTTTTTGGCGACTAAAAGTGGGTTAGTCGCCCATACCTTCCGTGACAGTTTTCCAGTGACAAACATGGCGACTAAAAAATTTAGTTGGGAAAACCTAAAATCCGACTTTTGGCGACTAAAAAATCACTTTTGGCGACTAAAAATTTAGTCCCCAAATGTGTATTTTCTTGTAGTGTTCCATTGATGTTTTCATATATATCTTTTTGTACTCATTAGTTCTCGTACCCACGGAGTACTCATAGAGTACTTAATTATCAAAGAATGTATAAAGTCTACTCAATATGTATGTCGAATACGCTGTACGCTTGCAGCCTTATCCATACGCATATGGTAACATTTTCGAAGTATCCATATTGCACAGCTTAACAAAAAAATTCTTCAAATTTAGGCCTATTTCAGGAACATCTTTTAATCTATTTTGAGTTACATTACCTCTCACATAAAATGATAAAAAAAAAATTAAAAAATTAACTTTTATTTTAACTATCTTCTTAAAACAAACCTTAATCTAATCCAAAATGAAATCAAATATATTATTGGTTAGAAAATTTTTATTTTACAAGCAAAGGAATAGAGACAATTGATTGTTGAGATTTGAACTTGCTATGTTTCTTGGTGAAGACCTAGACTGACATGGAGAAGCCATTTTAGAGAGAAAAGTACAGCATTGTGATTAGGGGTGTGCGCGGTGTGGGGCGGTGCGGTTCGAGAGAAAAATAGAAACCGTATGGTGGGTGGTGAATTGATAAAAGTGTCACTAGAATTTGCCATTTTCCTCATCAAAAACCGACGGTTCGGTTGGCAAATAATGGCGGATTTACCTTGGCGGTTCGGGCGGATTGGCGGTTTATAAAAAATATAATTCAAATTACAAAACTTAAATCAAAGAGTAAAAAAAAGACAAGAGATACCGTGATGTTAAGCATCTTGCGAAGCTTTCTTCTGATGCAGCAAGTGTAGCAACAACATGATAATATTAACGACTATGCCATCAGTTCATTACAAGCATCTGTGAAAGCAACAATGATCAAATACAATACATAAAATTAATATCATTCAGGGTTTACAATATATTGAAAATGTTTACTGTTGAAAAGTATTTAGATTGAAAAGTGAGCTGGTGCAAGTTTGCAACATGGCCAAAAAAAAAAAAGATTGAAAAGTGAATTGGAATCCAACTTTATTTTGGATTACTGACATCTTGAATTTCCCTCGAGTAGGAATGTAATACTATATTCTAAGGTATAGAACAACAAGTAAACTTAAGTAAAAAAAAAAATTTAGAATCTTATAAAACATGATTTAATAGCGGTGCGGGTCGGTGCGGTTTGGAAGAAAAATAGAAACTGGCGGATTGATAAAAGTGTCAATAGAATTTGTCATTTTTCTTACCAAAAATCGGCGGTTTGATTAGCAAATAATAATGAATTTGCCTTGGCGGTGCGGTTCGGTGCGATGTTGGCGGTTTCGGTGGTTTCGGCGGTATTATGCACACCCCTAATTGTGATATGCTTTTAATTGCTTGGATGACGTGTTGTGAAATGATTGGCTTCCCGTAAATTACAATAAAGATTGTTTGTAGGATTAATTTTTTTCAATCATTTTTTAATTTTATACAAAGAGGCATTTACAAAAATAAAAAAATAGTGGTAAAAGTTAATTTTTTTTGTTGCGACTTTGATTAAAATTGTGACTTCTCAAAATAGACCTACGTTGTATTAAACTTAAACCTATGAAACACAAGTAGGTGTATGAGTATTACTACGATACGGATACGTTGATACATTAAATTTTTTTTAACAAAAATATAAATCCTATTTTGGTATTTTTGTAAGAAATATTTATTTTTAATTTGAAATTATGTAAAAAATTAGTTTAAATAATTTAATTCGTTAAGATTCAACCTACGGTTCACATTTAATTCAAAGGTAGAATTATAAACGAAAATTGAATGCCATTATATTAAATAACTTACAAACCATAGTAAAGTGTTTTGATGCGCAGTCCCTTAAGGATACACCATATGGAAGGGGTTGCACACCATATACAATTTGACGTAAATTCTCACAAACACAAGTAGGTCACGTCATAAAATCACGTAACTTAAATACAAATTAATGTAAGTTAACTTATAAAAGTTTGAGAAATCACAATTTACCGTAAATTCTCACAAACATATGTAAATCACTTCACAAAATCACATAACTTAAACAAAAATTTACGTAATTTAATCTATAAAAATTTAAAAAATCACAACTTAGGGTAAAATCTCAAAAATTAACCTATAAAATGTGTCGTAAGTTTTCCTAGAAGTGTGTAACTTAGGGGTGCTCGCAATTTGGGTTGGGTCGGGTGGCATCCCATCTTTCATCCGCCCAAAATCAATCTGCATCTGCCTGCTTAGCTGGCGGATGCAGCTTGAACAGAATGACAGATAAATGTTATCGGTTTGGCGGTTTAAACTTTACAAATTTTCAACTTATAATTCACTACAATATAGCCCAGCCAAAATAATAAGCAAAATGAAAACCCATCAAAGAAAAGTATGGGATGATTTTCTTTTCTGCGACAAGGAAAATGAAAACCCATACAAAAAAAAAAAAAAAAAAAATCGGATGGTTCAACCCAAACATATTAACAAACAACAATATTTCATATTTAACAAACAAAAATTAAACACATAACAAAATGAACACAATATATTTGAAATTGTAAATCTGTCACATACAAAAAAAGAGAAGAGAATGGAAGCGAAGAAGAAGAGAAGAGGAGAAATTACAGCCACTCGCAGCTCCACGCCCCTTGTCGCTGCTCGCTGCATTCGATCCCCTCTTGTCCTGTGTCGGCGGTCGTTTCGTCTTCCGATGGCGTGAAATCGAGCGCCTTGACGGCTTCGCAGATCGACGCGGCGGTGTAGAGGTTGTGTTGAGAGCTCAAAGAGTGGGTGTTCGCCGACAGTGAGGAGGAGCAGATGATCGGTGAGCCGATGCCGAGACTCGTCTTTGGTGGTGCCCCGACTCTTCAGGAAGCCAAAGAGGCCTTAGGGTGTTTAAGAGAGTGAGAGAAAGGTTAGGGCAAAATGATTTCCTTTCTTTGTTTGGGGCTGCTGCGCGCACAAATTTCGAGAAAAAAAAAAACGAGCGGGTCGGGTTGGTGCAGCTCAGAAGCGAGATCAACTACTTGACCCGTACCTGTGAAAGGCAGAAAATCAGACTCGCATCTGCCTGCCCAAAACTCTTCAGGTTGGGTTGGGCTAGTCAGATGATTCGTTGATCATCTTTAGTCACAAAATATACAAATAAATTATATATCGTATGTCTTGCACATTTAAGAATTTTAATATCAGATAAATACCCGAAATAAATATAATATATTCGTTAAAATACTCATGTTTCCTAACTCTTTACTTGATAGAAAAATTTTTAGGTGTGCATTGCATACCATATGTATATACTTTTATTTTGTATTTTTGTACTTTGAATTATATATTTTTTTAAATGATTTGTGTAAATTTATGAACATTTACGTATTTTTGTGAATTAAATTTTTTTTTAAATAGATTGGCGTGAATTTTTATTTAATTTACGTATTTTTGTTAAATCACTTTTATAAATTGTGCACATGGTGTGCAATACTTAAGGGGTTTCACTTTCCACTGAAACATAATTTGGCTCAGAAAGCAGAAAAAAAAAACATTTTTTTGGAAAAAGCTAAGGGTCTGATTGATTTGAATTTTTAAAAATTGTTTTTATATGAGCTTTTGTTTATTTTTAGTGATTTTTTAAAATATATTTTAATCATTTTTTGGGGGTACTTTTTAGATGCATCTAATCAAAATGCATCTAAAAACTAAAATAAATTGGCTACAATAAATTCGGATTAAATTGTGAAATTTATAATCTGTTTTTGAAATCGTTCCTCTCCACAATGATTAATATATATATTTTTAATTTCTAATCAAAGAAAATTTGAAAAACTAAAATTTAAAATCGATTTTTTTGTCAGCTTCGCAACAATTGCCACGCGTGAAAACATTTGACACAGGTATTTAGTTAGCCCAACACATAAACAAGATGCATATGTGCAACTATAAACATGGCCCAAAAAAAGTTGGGCACTATAAACAAGGCCCAAAACAAAGTATCCGGCGAGTTTGAAACAAACCAAAAAATAGTTGGCCCAAAGAGCTCAAGACAGGCTCGAGAAATTTGATTTTTTTTGGGTCAGACAGTTCAAGGGCCTACACAAATATTTTTAATAATTCTTACATGAAAAAGGTTTTCAAAATCGATTTGAACACATTTTTAGTCAAGCCCAAAAGAACAATTATCAACATGGCCCAAAACAATTTGGCTAGTTGGGCCGAAATTTGAAAAATAAGTTTTTACCAGCTGAACAAAAATTGCCTACTACACATTTTTAGTAAAGCCTAATCAAATATATATATATATATATGAACAAGCCCAGTTCTGCAAAACAATTAGTTCGTATTAGACTATAATTTGAGTCTGGCATAAAAAAAATTTTAAAAACTAGTTAAGTTAAAAATAATTAAAAAATTTATATAATTTTCTCCTTTTTGGGACAAAAATAATTTTAAAAAAATGAAAAATAAACTAATTTTGAGCATAAAAAATTTACAATGATTTTATATAAGGGCGGGCTTCCCTCCAGTCTGTGATTGGACTGGAAGAAGCTATTAGGCCCATGGGAGCCCACCACAGGTCTCGTTTTAATAATTTGAACCGTTCAATGTGTAGAACTCGTCGAGTACTATATGTCTGTAAAAAATTACGTTGATCGGATATTGATAAATAAACAGTTAGCAAAAAATAAACAGGAATCAGAAATCTGACTATCGATATCTGATCAACATGATTTTTTACAGGAATATAGTACTCGACGAATTATATACTTTCAACGGTTCGGATTATCGAAACGGGACTTGTAGTAGGTCCTCACAGATCCAACAATACCCTCTAATTTGATTACGGACTGGAGGGAAGCCCAGCCCTTTGATATATAACCGAATAATTTGAAAATTGATTTCATTTCACAAGAAAATTTGATTGATTCCAGAGTTCGCTTCAATCACATCCCAACTCACATTCTTACCATTTCCAAAAAATATGAGTTGTACAATGGAAAGTGAAAGAGAGAACAGATAGACTAGGATAATTTGAGATAAGAGTTTCCATTCTCTAGCTAATCGATTAAGATCTGTTGATTGGAATAGAACGAGAGAGACAAAGATGGCAAAAGCATGACTTGAGAATCGTCAAACATGGCCCAAAATATGCAAAAAATAATCGTCAAACACCGAACCGTACTAGCCATCCCAGCCAAATAAAAGAATTAATCGTCGTCGTCCTAGCTGCCATAACCTTAGAATTGTCAAATATAGTAACACCAGCACAATATGCAAGATAGAGAATGGTAGGATCAATCAAAATATATATATAAAAAAAAAATCATCTAAAAAAAGAAGAAGAAAAAAAGTAGTTAAAAAACGTACTGTGCCAAATAAAACAATCGACCATCGCCATTGCCATCACCGTTACAGGAGAACAACAAGAGTTGACAAATGACTAGAGAGAGAGAGAGAATGAGTTGGAGAGTCAGATAGATGGAGCAAATGAATATGGGATAAAGAATAGAGTAAAGAAAACAATCAGAGCCCCAGACACCATTGTTGTTGCGATAGTAGTCACTGGATAAGAACACGAGTCGACAAATGAAAATATACATAGAGAGAGAGAGAGAGAGATAGAGAGAGAGAGAGTTGGAGAGGTAACCTTAGGCCCATCATATCCTCAGAGTTGATAAGAGTTTCGCACTGAAACCAGTAGAAGAAGCTAGGACAATCATGCTGTAAACACGACACTGAAACCAGTAGAAGAGGCCGCTAACAATTATAAGGCTCAAATCAAAGCATCGATAAAGAACAAGACAGCTAATTCTAATAACAATAGGTTTCCAAAATTAGATAAGATTCTAATGGGTATGTATACAAACGGACACATGGCATCTCTGTTCTCAGGGAATACATTTCTCTAGGAGAAACGAAGGTAGACCGTTGCTGTGAGGACGCATCGGTGACGATTATTCTAACTCGTCATCATGAACATCTATACCGTTAGAATATCATAAAATTGTTTCAACTCCACAGTAAAAGAAATGTCACATTTAGCAACTAAAAATTTAGTCACAAAAAACATTATTTTTGTCATCAAAACCTTTTGCCGACTAAAAACATTACTCTCCATGTTTGCCGCCAACACTTCAAAAGTATTTGGAATATTTGCTGACTAAAATATTTTTAGTAGCTAAAGTCCAACCTTCGGGGACTAAATATTTAGTTGCCATATGTTTTAAATTTAGTCGTCATGTAATTTTTTAAGAAGTTAAATAATTTTTTATTTAAATTTTTAGCAACTAAATATTTAGTAGGCAAAAATTAAAATTTAAATCTTTGACGATTAAAAATTTAGTAGACAAATCAAAACTTAAAACTTTAATGGCTAAAAATTTAGTAGGCGATAGTCAAAATTTAAATCTTTTGGTGACTAAAATTCCTCTATTTTTTTTTTTTTTTTTTTTTTTGAGAATCCAAAAAATCCTATTTATATTTAATTTTTTATTTAATAATTTGAACCTGCACAACTTTTTTTATTACCCAAAAATAATAAACAAATGTTTCCACAATCATATTCAAACACAGCACAAGTTACATGAAAATTCATGCAAATAAACTAATTGAGTCATGAACTAATTAAATTATGAATTATAAGATGTTGGCTTCTAGGTGAGGAAAAAAGCATAAATTACTAAGATAAACTGATGAAAAAGAAAAAAGAAAAAAAAGAAGAAGATATGTTTCACGACAACCAAAAGGAGAAATACACAATGGATCAAAGAGTTATAAATCTATGTGATACCACAAAATGAACTCTGAGAAATTCAAAAGCAATACACAAAAATGAAGAGACCAATTTCTTGGATTCATAAACTTCCAATTTGCAGGCAAGATCCCCATGCCTCATATAAATGCCCTTGCATAAGAATACAAACAAGCGAAAGTGAACAGTTCTACCAACTCTTCATCTATTTGAACTTATTTCTCAAAAGGCTATTTTAGCAAATAAATTCCAATTACAGTACTTAGCTGACAAAGGTCCATTGAGATTAATTAGTCGAACAATGATACATAGCTCTAAAAGTAGAGCTCTAAATTGAGCTCTACTTACATGGCAAGGGAAAAAAAACAAAAAACAAAAAACAAAAACAAAAACAAAAACATAGACACACAAATCACATCACATCACAAATGGGTCCCACTATATTAGACCTCTCTTTTTAGAGCTCCAAATCATTTTTGTAATAAGTCCTAAGAGGACAACCCTCAATTGAATTGGATCAACAAGTCTCCATATAGTAACAATAACAAATCAAAAAGCTCTTCCAGAGAGGAGCTACATAGGAAATTTTATTATTTATTGCAGAAAAGCTAAAATTAAATTGCAACTGACAGATTGCACAAATCAAATTTTCAAATTAAGTTGTCTCTCAATCCCCAAAACAAAAAGTAAAGGAATGAAGTGAGTTAGGGGGAGAAATCAAAACCTGGCAACATGCTTCCCAGGTTATCTTTGACAGAGCGCACGCAAATGTCACCCAATACAGAACTCCATCTCTTAAAATTAGGCCATTTTTCTTGTAGTGTCCCCCATCTCTCAAATTTGCTTTGCACAAGTCATTTACAAATTAAAGACAACACTAAAACAAACACATACACTACCAACAATGATTAAAACGGGTTAAAAGTTTTCAAGGCAATTCAGTTGGTTAATCCATAAAAAATGGTTAAGATGATTATAGAAGAGCTGCAACTTGATGCTCTGTTCTACACCGGTCCTATAAACTAAAAAGTTTCATATATAGCACATTAATATTATTAGTATATCACAAAATTAATTTGATAACACTTAAAAGATGAATTGCTTTCTCAATCTCATGTGCTTACTAGTTTAATATTTGAAAAGAGAAATCTAATCCTAAAAGGAAAGGATTCCTTATGTGCAGGAAATTAAAAGAACCAGTGATATAATGAAAAAATATCCATAAAAGGAAAGGAATTCACTCTTAAACCAGAAAAATTAACATAACTGATATTTAATAATATATTATCAATAAAGTACATGGACTGTGAAAACTGCGATTATTAAAGTAAATACAATTCAATCATATAAAAACTGTAAGAACAAATCCCAAATTGGCATACATAAAATCAAACAAATTAACACACGTAGCCCAAACAAGAAACTTCAAAAGTTGTAGTCCTATTGATCTTGGTCAAAGTCACTACAACCATTTCCCTACGCGTCACATGACACGATGCTGATTAGTCTCTACAACCAATCCAACAACATTAAAAAAAATTGCAAACTTCAATTTCATAGTAAGGGGAGAGAGAGAGAGAGAAGAGATATATATATATATATATATATGCCGGTATGATATAATAAAACTATAATGACTTTTTACTATGGCCCCGTTTGGTACAGCTGTGGGAAAGCTTATAACTTATAACTGTGAACATATTTTGACTTATAAATTAAGTTTCTCCTCCCCCACTCAAAGAATAAGTTGATTTTTGACTTACAAAAAGTTATAGGCTATATTGTTAAGCTGAACCAAACACATCAAAATAGCTTAAATTAAGCTAAAAGCTGAAATAAACTGGAAATAATCCCTACCAAACAGGGCCATAGTATCACTGAATGTTATGTCACCGGCAAACATTTGCCCTGTAGGACACAGATTACATCAGGAAAAAAAAATTATTCAGAACTCTTAATAGATTTTACTTATGATTCTCAATTTTATATGCTAGTCTTCCAAATTGTAAATAAATACACATAAAACTAGAGTTTGGAGAGAGGAGATGTTGGGTTACGGTGTAGAGAGAGAGAGAGAGAGAGAATGAGGAAAGAGAGTGTATAGGGGTCAATTTCTAGCCCAAGGCCAAAAGTAGATTGTTAGCTCTAAAGTCAAACAAAATATATAAAAAAAAAATCCCCAAAAAAGGGGCCCAAAACGCCACAAGAATTTCCAAAATTTTCTAAGTGCCGACACCTCAAGGAAGAGA
Organism: Camellia sinensis; assembly: GCF_055761805.1. Taxonomy (NCBI): domain Eukaryota; kingdom Viridiplantae; phylum Streptophyta; class Magnoliopsida; order Ericales; family Theaceae; genus Camellia; species Camellia sinensis. The sequence goes on along the minus strand of NC_138967.1, from coordinate 126,303,256 downwards.
TGTTGACACCTCAAAAAAATGGTGCTCGAAGGAAGTTCAACATAAGTGGGGTGTCGACCCCAGAAAGCCCAGGTGTCAAAACTTCCAAGCAGTGTCACACCTAGATCACTGACCAAGCAGTGTCAACACCACAAAGAGGCAATGTCGACACCAGGAAGCAAAACTCCAAGAGGAAAAGAAAGAAATGCAAGTGTGTCGACCCTAGGAGCCCTAGTGTTGACACCTGAATCATAAATTCAAGGCTCTAAAGCATTTTTCTGACAAATCTGAGTGCAATTCAATATTCCTATCATATTCTAGATCAAATTTCCACTCTACCATTTCAATATTACCTCACCCAAAGGATCTCAATTAAAAAAATACTGAAATTACACACATCTTATTGCCTTAAGGTGCACAAGTGTTACAGTTCTCTTGATCATATCAACAGTGTTTTGATCTAATTTCGTCAATGTAGACGATGATAGACTTGATCCTTAGATTAGACTTCATTGTATTATGGAGGCGGATTTGTTGTAACCATGTTAGACCTTTTGTATTTTGATGATTGTTTTTGTTTTTGTTTTTATTTTTGTTTCAACTTTGTTTTGATTTATTTGCACAACAAAAAAATTAAAATTTTACGGCTTGCAAGCCGTAAAAACTCTTTCACGGCATGCACACAAATGCTGTTATATGACATGTAACGCCCTCAAATTAATAGCATTAAACCCATTAAACAAGACAAGCATTGAGATTCAAAAGTTCCACATTCTTCCATTACATCAGAATTCTATTACATATGTATTACATGTTAACAACAAAAGCAATTGCCCTACGGGCTTACAGCTTTCCAAGTTAACACTTGGTTACAACAAAAGAGTCCTAACTCATACACATAAAGCCCTTGGCTTGAATTACATGTAATACATCAAAAGTAGTACACCAAAAAGGTAGTCCGCCTCTAGCCTTCCAAGCTATGTCCTTGGAGGTGGCATGCTTCCTGAACCTGAAAATAATATCCCCATATAGGGTGAGCCACAGCCCAGTAGAAATATACTAAACCAACCATGAACATTGACTAAAATATTAGCAATTGATAGATGGTCAACACTGATACAATCACATAAATCACATATTTATGCCATACGACTTAGGAGTCCAAGTTACCTTTCATTTTCCCTTTTTCAACAGATAGGCATATAAGCACTACCCACTTTCTCACCAGATATGTATAACAACAATATCCACAGATAAGCATATGAGCTATATCCACACTTCACAAAGATAAGCATATAAGCTCTATCTTCACATTTCTAGACAAGCATATGAGCTGTATCTACGGAGTTCATCCCCTTTCTTCTCCCAACACTATCCGGTTTAGAGGTACATCCCCTATCTTCCCCTAAACCGCGGAGTACATCCCCTTTCTCCTCCTCTACACATAACATATACAAACACATTGGTTCTATATACAATCACACAATACATATAATTAATGTATTCTATTAACCGTCAAGTGCCATGACACATTCCATTGATTAGTTTCAGTTTGCCTAATCATCATGCATTGTCTACAACAATCTCGACTATCCTCCACCGATAGCCCAAAGCAGTTATTTCTAAACAGAAAATAAATGCACAATGGATATTCAATCAACATTTCATTCCCTCCTTTCTCACAATTAATTATCTCAATTAATCAAACAATGTAATTAGGTCAATTCCCATAATTAACATTTCAACCCTTAGGTCCCGTTTTTATCAATGATTTAACATTTAATCCAATTCTCTATGCCAAACGTGCATACAGGTTTATTATGAATAAAACCCAAACTTTTGTAAAATTGCACAAAAGCCCCCAAACTTTCACGAAATTACCAAACCAACCCCAACATCTCAAAATACCAAAATTTAAAGACAAAATCCATAGAGAGGAGTAGGATATCCCTACCTCGAAGTTTGAGCCAAAAAGGAGATGAAGGCTCGAAGATCAACGTGCTCCAAATCCAAACTTTTTCAGATTAAAACAAAGCCCTCACTGCCCTCTATCTTTTTAATAAAGGCTCTAGGCTAGATTCACACCCTAGGGAGATCAATTCTTAGAGAGAGTGCAAGTGTAGAGAGAGAGGGTCTCGGATCTAGGTTTTGCTCAAAGAAAGGGACTGAAAAAGTGATGTTTAAAACGCTGCTGTTCGCTGATATAAAAAACGCTCGCTCGAGCGAAGACTTGGTCGCTCGAGCGACCAGACACAAAAACTCTCGCTCGAGCCAAGCAGCTCTCGCTCGAGCCAAAAACACGAACCCTCAGGTCTGTAACCAACAGAAGCTCGCTCGAGCGACGGACCTCTCGCTCGAGCGAAGAACAAACCAGACCGCTCGAGCCAAGACAAGCTCGCTCGAGCCCAGAAACACAGCTCTCAGGTCCAGACACAAACTCGACGCTCGCTCGAGCGACCAACTCCTCGCTCGAGCGAAGGACCAAAATTCTGGGCAGCAACACTTGGCTCCCAAACACAACCAACCTGTAACAAACCTGCTCAACACATCCTATAACTCAAATATGAAGTAACAAGGATGCAAACAAGATAATAAACAACTACCAACATCCACGGACACAAGTCCGGATCACTGTTCAACAAGGGTAAACCCGGGATCGCTATAACCTCCCCCCCTTAAAGAATTTCGTCCCCGAAATTAAGCACAAGTTTTCAAAACAAGTTTCCTCCAGTTTAAACAATGTTACATTGGAACATTCAACAATCCGACCCATTACCGGTCATCCCCTCCCTTTAACAAGAGGCATTCACAATATGTAAACAACATATGTACTTTCAACATGCATTAACAGTACGCATTAACTCTCCATTTTCAACAATATATTTAACAGATATAGTGTCACATTCAACTTCCATATGAGGCAAGTCCCAAACCATATTTCCAAAATACCAAAACATTGTCAATGTTTCACAACTTAAGACATATATAGAAGCTCTTAAGTTCTACAACAGTTCAAAATGTAAATACAAAATTACAAATCAACAAACAAGTCCGGATATTTCTCGCGGACTCCCAACTCACGTTCCCAAGTGGCCTCCTCCACTCCGTGATGTTTCCACAAGACTTTCACCAAAGGAATGGTCTTGCCACGCAGGACCTGATCCCGCCTATCCAAGACCCGAACCGGTCTCTCCTCATACGAGGCATCCTCATCTACCTCTAAATCAGTCCAATCCAACACATGTGATGGATCTGGCTCATACTTCCGAAGCATACTCACATGAAACACGTCATGCACTCCGGACAACTGCGGCGGTAAGGCTAACCGATAAGCAACCTCACCAATCCTCTCAAGGATCTCAAAAGGACCAATAAACCGAGGGGACAACTTCCCACTCTTCCCAAACCTCATCAGGCCTCGCCTAGGTGATATCTTCAGAAAGACATGATCACCTACCTCAAACGCTAAAGGCCTCCTCCTACGGTCAGCATAAGATTTCTGCCGACTCTGGGCTGTAACAAGCCTCCTACGAATAAGCTCAACTTTCTCCGTCGTCTCCCTAACCAACTCCGGACCCAACAAAGGTGCATCACCCACCTCGGCCCAACAAACTGGAGACCTACACGGTCGGCCATACAAGGCCTCAAACGGTGCCATACCGAGGCTAGACTGAAAACTGTTGTTGTAGGCAAACTCCACCAATGGTAAGTGCCTCTCCCACGTCCCACTGAAGTCCAGGACACAACCCCAAAGCATATCCTCGAGGATCTGAATAGTACGCTCGGACTGCCCGTCAGTCTGAGGATGATAGGCTGTACTAAAGGTCAACTTAGTGCACAAGGCACTCTGCAAACTCTGCCACAACCTAGCAGTAAAACGAGGGTCTCTATCTGAGACGATCGTCACTGGGACCCCGTGCAATCTCACTACGTCCCGAACATACAAATCGGCAAGATGATCCACCGAATCTCTCACGCGCATAGGAATAAAGTGCGCCGACTTAGTCAACCGGTCTACAACCACCCAAATAGCATCACTACCCCTCTGAGTCCTCGGAAGACCTACAACAAAGTCCATAGTGACATGCTCCCACTTCCACTCGGCAATAGGCAAGGGTTGCAACAAACCCGCTGGCCTCTGATGCTCGGCCTTCACTTGCTGGCAAGTAAGGCACTTCGACACGAAAACCGCCACATCTTTCTTCAAACCCCGCCACCAAAACTGGCGACCCAAATCCTGGTACATCTTAGTACCGCCCGGATGCACCGCAAGGCGCGAATGATGAAACTCTCGGAGTACCTCCTCTCGACAAGACTCCGGTACAAACAAACGGTCTCGGTATCTCACACTCAGGTCGGGATACACCGTCAAACCCTTCTCAACTTTCCCACTGGAAATCTTCTCTCGGAGTGATTCTACCTCAAGGTCACCTCTCTGTGCCTCTAATACTCTAGTCACCAGTGTAGGCTGCGCAACTACAGAAAACAAGGCCGCAGCCTCAACAGATTCGCCCAGTAGCAAATCAAACTCGCCAAGTGCTCCCAACATCTCCCATTCCCGGATGGCTATACAAGCTACATCACTAATGGTCTTCCTGCTAAGGGCATCGGCCACAACATTGGCCTTTCCCGGATGATAATGCAACTCAAAATCATAATCCTCGATGAACTCCATCCACCTCCTCTGCCTCAGGTTCAAGTCTCTCTGTGTAAACAGATACTTCAAACTCTTGTGGTCCGAGAACACCTCGAACCTCTCACCATAAAGATAGTGCCTCCAGATTTTCAAGGCAAAGATCACTGCTGCTAACTCTAGGTCGTGTGTGGGGTAATTCTTCTCGTGTATTTTTAACTGACGTGAACCATAAGCTATCACTTTCCCCTCCTGCATCAACACACAACCCAAACCCTCTCGTGAGGCATCACAATAAACGGCATAACCCAACCCTCTCTCCGGAATAATCAACACCGGAGCGGTGGTCAACCTAACTTTCAGCTCTTGGAACGACTTTTCACAAGTCTCACTCCACACAAACTTGACTCCCTTCCGAGTCAGTCTAGTCAACGGTGACGCTAACCTGGAGAAATCTTTCACAAACCGACGGTAATACCCAGCCAATCCCAGAAAACTGCGGATCTCAAACACACTCTTAGGCTGTGCCCAATCTTGCACTGCCTCAACCTTGGATGTATCAACAGACACCCCTTCCCCGGATACCACGTGGCCTAAGAATTTGACTTCCCCCAGCCAGAACTCACACTTCCCAAACTTGGCATACAGCCTATGGGCTCTAAGCAACTCAAGCACCACTCTCAAGTGTTCCTCGTGCTCCTCCTCAGAAGGCGAATAGATAAGGATGTCGTCCACAAAGACGACCACAAATCGGTCTAAGAACTCCCGGAAAATCCGGTTCATCAAGTCCATAAAGACTGCCGGTGCATTGGTAAGCCCAAATGGCATCACCAGAAACTCGTAATGGCCATACCGTGTACGGAATGCCGTTTTCGGAATATCCTCTTCCCTGACCCTCAACTGGTGGTAACCCGATCTCAAGTCTATCTTAGAGAAACAACGGGAACCCTTCAACTGGTCAAACAAATCATCTATACGGGGCATAGGATACTTATTCTTAACCGTAGCCCTATTCAACTTCCGGTAGTCGATACACAATCTCAAGGCCCCATCTTTCTTTTTAACAAAGAGGGCCGGTGCTCCCCACGGCGAAACACTAGGGCGAACAAAGCCCTTATCTAGCAATTCCTGGAGCTGAACTTTCAACTCAACCAACTCTGCTGGAGCAAAACGGTAAGGTGCCATAGAAATCGGCGCCGTGCCAGGCACTAAATCAATAGAAAATTCTATCTCTCGATGAGGTGGCAAACTAACAAGATCTTCGGGAAAGACATCCGAATACTCACAAACCACCCTTGGCAACACAAGCTGGGTCTCCCCACTCTCACCACTCTCAAAGCTGGCAAGTAGACTACTAAGCTCACTATACTTTCGCGAATCATACCCCGGTGGCAAAACACTACCAACCCGGTCTCCCAAGAAATGGAACCACTCCCCGCTCAAGGTACATAACGTAACCCTCTGGCGGTAGCAATCGATAACAGCCCGGTATGACGATAACCAGTCCATACCCAAAATAACATCAAAACCCTTCATGGGCATGACAACAAACGGAAAAGTAATCCTATAGTCATCAACTTCTATATCACATCCTCTAACACCCTGTTTCAGGATCAACTCACCACCCAAAGGTGATACCACACAAATAGGAGATGCCAACAATGCTAACTCCAATTCCAAAACAGATGCAAATGCAGCAGATACAAAAGAATGAGATGCCCCCGTGTCTATCAACACATTAGCAACCGAGTTGCAAAACAGAAAAGTACCTCTCACTACTGATGGAGCCGGTACTAAATCCGGCGCGGTAACAGCATACACGCGCCCCGTAGGCCCCTGGTCTACCTGCTCACCTCTCGGAGCAAAAGACTGCTGCACAGACTGGGATGACGAAGCTCCCGGATTGGCCCTCGAGGCCTGCACAGACTGAGCTGGCTGAAAACCCTGCGTCTGCCTAGAACCAGACGCTCCAGAAGTGGCACTCAACTGCGGGCAAAACCTCTTCAGGTGCCCAGGCTGTCCACACTGATAACAAGACAAGGGCTGCCCCCTGCCCGAATTCTGACTCTGCGGTCTAGCTGAAGAAGAAGCAGCTCTCTGACCTCCACCCTTCAACGGGCAAACTGAAGCCTTGTGACCCGACTGGCCACATTTGTAACAAGTAAACTCTCCCTGACCACCTCTCCCGGAGCCTGCACTCGGCACTGGAAAGGTAGATCTAGCAACACCACCCTGCGACTGCTGAGGGTAAGAACCCCTCTGCCTCCTGCCATCAGCCTGGCCATCTTGGCTCCTCTTGGAGCCTCTCTGCCCCTCATCCTCCTCCTGCATCATAATCTCCATATGAGCAGCTGCATCTACCAGGTGTCTATACTCTCGAATGTATGACCCACCAATTCTCAACTTGAGGCCCCGCCTCAGCTTCCGCTCAAACTCAAAACAACGGCGTTCCTCAGACGCCACCAGTTCCGGTGCAAACCTCGACAAACTGGTAAAGGTAGCCTCAAACTCGGCCACAGACAAGCCCTGCTGATTAAGCCGGCTGAACTGATCCCTCAGCTTCTCCCTAGCCGCAGCAAACAAAAACCTCTCCTGAAAAGCATTCACAAATGCCTCCCAAGTACCACCAACACGCGCTTTCTCGTATTTCCACCACTGACCCGCATCTCCTTTCAGTTGGAAGGATGCCAAGGTCACCTTCAGTGCTCCATCCTCGATGGCAAGCATCTCAAATGTCTTACTCATTTGCTCTAACCACTCATCAGCCTTCAGTGGCTCCTTCGGATCCCCGACAAACTCATCCGGATTAGACCGGAAGAACTCCCTCTTCAAGAAAGAAGGCCCAGCCTCAGCTGCCTGATTCCCCGCTCTGAGAATACCCAAAGCCCCTGCTATTTCTCTGGCCAAAGCACCCATGGCCTGCTGACCCACTGGCTCGGCCACATTGGCCTGACCAACTCCCTCCTGCACAGCCGGAACTTCCTCCGGTAACGGTACTTCCTGCCTCGCAGGTCTACCACGCCTAGCTCCTCTTCCTCGTCCTGACATCCTAATAAAGGTAACACAGAACATTAGCACATTCAAAAATGTGCCAAAACTAAACACTCACGTCCTAATGCATGGACAACTGTAATTCATTCCACGTAAGCACATAAACACATAAGCACTTACGAATTTCATTTCCGGATAATGATAGTCCCGAGGCATTACTAGAGTTCCAATTAGAAACAGCATTGATCAAGTGCTTTTCCAACAAGACTCACAGAAATCCAAGGATCCAATCAACATCCTAGAAATTAAATCCCATACCCAGATAAACACATAAGCATGTTATCAATTAAACACATTACATGTGATACTACATCAAAGTCTCTATCAAGCGAGACAAACCCATTGTGATCCTAATCACTTCCCACGTACCCAAAGTATTCGAACCCGGTAAGCTCTGATACCAAGTTGTAACGCCCTCAAATTAATAGCATTAAACCCATTAAACAAGACAAGCATTGAGATTCAAAAGTTCCACATTCTTCCATTACATCAGAATTCTATTACATATGTATTACATGTTAACAACAAAAGCAATTGCCCTACGGGCTTACAGCTTTCCAAGTTAACACTTGGTTACAACAAAAGAGTCCTAACTCATACACATAAAGCCCTTGGCTTGAATTACATGTAATACATCAAAAGTAGTACACCAAAAAGGTAGTCCGCCTCTAGCCTTCCAAGCTATGTCCTTGGAGGTGGCATGCTTCCTGAACCTGAAAATAATATCCCCATATAGGGTGAGCCACAGCCCAGTAGAAATATACTAAACCAACCATGAACATTGACTAAAATATTAGCAATTGATAGATGGTCAACACTGATACAATCACATAAATCACATATTTATGCCATACGACTTAGGAGTCCAAGTTACCTTTCATTTTCCCTTTTTCAACAGATAGGCATATAAGCACTACCCACTTTCTCACCAGATATGTATAACAACAATATCCACAGATAAGCATATGAGCTATATCCACACTTCACAAAGATAAGCATATAAGCTCTATCTTCACATTTCTAGACAAGCATATGAGCTGTATCTACGGAGTTCATCCCCTTTCTTCTCCCAACACTATCCGGTTTAGAGGTACATCCCCTATCTTCCCCTAAACCACGGAGTACATCCCCTTTCTCCTCCTCTACACATAACATATACAAACACATTGGTTCTATATACAATCACACAATACATATAATTAATGTATTCTATTAACCGTCAAGTGCCATGACACATTCCATTGATTAGTTTCAGTTTGCCTAATCATCATGCATTGTCTACAACAATCTCGACTATCCTCCACCGATAGCCCAAAGCAGTTATTTCTAAACAGAAAATAAATGCACAATGGATATTCAATCAACATTTCATTCCCTCCTTTCTCACAATTAATTATCTCAATTAATCAAACAATGTAATTAGGTCAATTCCCATAATTAACATTTCAACCCTTAGGTCCCGTTTTTATCAATGATTTAACATTTAATCCAATTCTCTATGCCAAACGTGCATACAGGTTTATTATGAATAAAACCCAAACTTTTGTAAAATTGCACAAAAGCCCCCAAACTTTTACGAAATTACCAAACCAACCCCAACATCTCAAAATACCAAAATTTAAAGACAAAATCCATAGAGAGGAGTAGGATATCCCTACCTCGAAGTTTGAGCCAAAAAGGAGATGAAGGCTCGAAGATCAACGTGCTCCAAATCCAAACTTTTTCAGATTAAAACAAAGCCCTCACTGCCCTCTATCTTTTTAATAAAGGCTCTAGGCTAGATTCACACCCTAGGGAGATCAATTCTTAGAGAGAGTGCAAGTGTAGAGAGAGAGGGTCTCGGATCTAGGTTTTGCTCAAAGAAAGGGACTGAAAAAGTGATGTTTAAAACGCTGCTGTTCGCTGATATAAAACACGCTCGCTCGAGCGAAGACTTGGTCGCTCGAGCGACCAGACACAAAAACTCTCGCTCGAGCCAAGCAGCTCTCGCTCGAGCCAAAAACACGAACCCTCAGGTCTGTAACCAACAGAAGCTCGCTCGAGCGACGGACCTCTCGCTCGAGCGAAGAACAAACCAGACCGCTCGAGCCAAGACAAGCTCGCTCGAGCCCAGAAACACAGCTCTCAGGTCCAGACACAAACTCGACGCTCGCTCGAGCGACCAACTCCTCGCTCGAGCGAAGGACCAAAATTCTGGGCAGCAACACTTGGCTCCCAAACACAACCAACCTGTAACAAACCTGCTCAACACATCCTATAACTCAAATATGAAGTAACAAGGATGCAAACAAGATAATAAACAACTACCAACATCCACGGACACAAGTCCGGATCACTGTTCAACAAGGGTAAACCCGGGATCGCTATATGACATGCCATGAAAAGTAGAGTGTTATTTACGACATGCAAGTAAAATTGTAAAAAATAATAAATTAATGACATACTTTGTATGTCATATATAATTTTTTACGACATTTTTGTTGTGCCATAAATCATCATACTTTCCATGGCATAGTTTTACATGCCGTAGAAGGTTATTTTGAATATATTTATGACATACTTTGTATGCCGTATATAATATTTTATGACATTTTCTTGCATGTCATAAATCATCACACTACTACATAATTTTGTATGCCGTAGAAAGTCATTTTTAATATATTTATAACATACTTTGTATGCCGTATATAATCTTTTACGACATTTTCTTGCACGTCCTAAATCATTATACTTTTTATGACATAATTTTATATGCCGTAGAAAGTTATTTTAAAATATAATATATATATATATATATATATATATATACAGGAATATAACCTTACTTAACAGTATGCAGACAGTAACTTATAAAATGCAACTTATGAACAACTGAAGCAGAAGCAACTACGAAGTAAAAAAATCTAATATCCATACACCAAGCAACCTGCATACTAACTTCCATCCTCAACTTCTATCATATCAAGTTGATAACAACCTCAAACATACAAATCAAGAAAAGTATCCAAATCATAAGATTCACTAATCTCTAAAATACGACTTTAACAACCTCAAACATACAAATCAAGATAAGTATCAAAATCATAAGATTCACTAATCTCTAAAATACAACTTTAAACATTCAAAAAATATAACTGCAAATCGTAAATCAATTAGTCTCTAAAATATGACTCTAGTTTCCACTAATCTCTAAAATACAACTTTAACAACCTCTAAAATATGACTAATCTCTAAAATACTAATCGTATAACTACTAATCTCTAAAATACGACTTTAACAACCTCAAACATACAAACCAAGAAAAGTATCCAAATCATAAGATGTTTTCACAAAGGACAGTCCAGCGCTCAACTTCCACTCCGTGCACCCTCCCAAGAGAGCATCAAAAGCAACTGGAATTCTCCATTGAATTGAAAGAGCGCATTCTCCATTGAAAGAGCTCATTCTCCACTGAAATGAAAGAGCACATAGATATATATACACACACAAACATGTATTCAAAAGATGGAATATAAGTTGTCAATTAACCTAAGCAAGGTCACCAGTGGCATAGCCACAGAATAGCAAATAACCATTTGGCTGGAGAAAGAAAAGTTGAAATCACATTAAGAGATCATAATAGTAATATCAATTACAGATTTTCAAAATTTCATAGTGGCATTTACTAATCATTGCCTTGAGAACTTTTCTGATATTCAGCAACACCAGTGGCATCTTCTCAAGGGACACAGCAAACAACACGAATATCTGCTTAAAAAGTCAGCTAGGTAACAACAAACATTACAGGAAAAGCAAGTAAACTCAAGATCTGAAGCAAATGCTAAATGAAGCACTCCCACAAGAGGAAAGCACTTAGCATCAATAAGTTGAACAAAAGGAGGAAGTTGTCACAGCATACATGTCATACGCTCGTTCTTAGTCTTATGTTTATATAAATAGATATCTCCAACTTCAAAATTATCTACACACAGCTCATCCTCATCACCACTATCATCTCCTACATTCAGAAATGGAGGGAACAGTCACCACTGCATCACCAAAAAGGCACATCTCTCCCTCTCTCTCTCTCTCTCCATTTTATTGTATATGTTGAAAATTTTGAAGTTTGCATGAACCAACCTCTAAGCTCTAACACCTTAGTTTTGTTGTGTGTTTGTTAATTGATTTTCAGGATTGCAGTAGTAACAGGGGGCGGGAAAGGAATTGGATCAGAGATATGTAGACAGTTAGCTTCCAATGAAGTCATGGTGATCTTAACAGCTAGAGATGAGAAGAGGGCTACTGAAGCTGTTGAAAATCTCAAACCTTGTGGGTTATCTGATATTTTTTTTCATCAACTTGATGTTACATACTCTGCTAGTATTGTTTCTTTAGCAGATTACATCAAAAATAAATTCGGAAAGCTTGACATATTGGTAAGATTGGAAGCAAACTAAATTGATTGAAACTAATTTTAATCAATGGTGTATGTGTATCTATTTGTCTAAAATTATCAACGATAAACAACTTACATATAGAAAGTGTGATTTTTAAGGAATGAACAAATTTACCTCCAAGTGAAGATTTCTTGAGATACATAGGTCTGTCTCAAACTTTACAGTGGCTCCTTGTGGCATTTCGGTTTGCACAGCATCCCACAAAGTAGATTATTGATTGATTTCACAACAGATAATTGTAAGAAAAATAAATGAACTCGATTAGAAGATCCTATCATATAAACACTGTCAATAAAATGATAATCTACAAATATTATGCTACTTCCATAATACAATTTGTCAATTTCAACAATAGAAGATATAAAATGCAATTCATATGCCATATTATCTGTTGTTCCTCATTCGCTAATGAGAAAAAGATAATTTGATTTGTTCCAAACTAGATGGAGAGGAGTTTCTCACCAAAACAACAAACAGAACCACATTAAAGATTGCAACCACCCTCCATTTAGTTTTCATGTATTGTGCAACTCCTTCCCTGGGAGCATGATATGCAGGAAAAGCAAAGGGCAATGAGAATTTCATATAACAGAGGTAATAGAGGGAGAAGATGGAAAGTAGTAATGTTTACTTGAAGGAATCACATTTGTACCACAAAGTAGTAATGTTTACACAGCATTGGATATGTCCACAGGTGTAATGAATCCTCAAGAGAACTTGCTTCCATTCATCTCCAATAGGAGCAAAAAGAGTTGAATAACAAAGACAAGTTGACAATGAGGAAGAAAAGACTGATTGCCATGACGGCACAGGAAACTGTAATGCAATGGGTGATCCCAATTGATCATAGCATATAATCCCATGTTGTAAATGTATGGACAATACAATGAGTTTAAAATGAGTTTAAAATGTGTTTAAATTTGATTTGCTTACTTTAAATCTAAACACATTTTAAATTTGATTTGCTTACTTTAAGTGCTAAATCTAAGCCATACAATTTTTCTTCAAAATTCACATGATCGTGTAAATTCTTTTATTTAGACACATAATGTACTTATGTAATCATATTATTCTTAAAAAGTATAGGATATTGTCTCAAGAATACAAAATAACTTCTCTCGAAATGGAGTAGTCCATTCTAACAAATCTTAATGACAAAATAAACTGCCTTTTTTTTTTAAAGCTAGTTTTGAAACACTTATAATGATAAGACATAGATCAAATCCCCAGTCACCAATTCTCTCGTCTTATCATGTTTAGAGAAACTCGTGATGTAGTTGAAATAATTTGAGACATCAGGATAAAGGATAATTGGGATATAATCCGATAGAGCATTATGTGTGAACATAGCAGACCCACTTTGCAATATGCCACTGTAATTTGCTAAAAATAGATGAATAATACGAAATGAATAAACAATAAAGTACTATGTTAATTGGCGTTTGGCAAATGCTTTTTCAATGGCCAAACAGGGGCAGCTAAAAGAGATCCATGTATGTGTGTTATCATTGCTACCACAATTCTCACAACAAAGCAGAGACGGTTGGTAGTTGATTAAGAGGGAGTTAAAGCTTCAAGTCAATTATTGGAATCTCTATATACAAGTCTTAAAGTCAAGCAACTTGCTAAGAGCATCTATGATCTCTATATCTTTCTTGCAAATTAAATTTAATAATACTAACTAAGCAACTAATATCTCCATCAAAATTCAGAACAAAGCAAAATTTAACTAGCAATTGGAAACAATTTCTGTAAGAACAAAGACATTCAAACCATCAAAACATGTTACATAACCAAATCAATAGAAATTTTCATTGAAGAGCTATAAACACAACACAATTCAAAATACCTCATAAGCTCCTGTCTCTATGAATCCTTGATGCTTGAGATCATAAAGTTGAAATGAAACTGTATTTATCAAAAAAAAAGTTGAAAGGAAACTGGAAGGGAGAAAAATTTAGCTTAATTGAATAGAAATCAAATCAAAATCAAAATCAAAACCCTAGAAATCAAAATCAAAACTCTAGAAATCAAATCAAAATCAGAGAGAGATGAGAAAGGAGAAACAAAAGAAAAAAAAAAAGAGCTAATGGATCATTTCCTGCTGGTGCGTTGAATGTAGTCTGGAAAGATTGTTCAATGAATTAAAAGCTTCTTTTATGAATTCATTTGTGCATCTATGGTAATGGAACTCATAAGTATCAATGAAAAGGCGTTAACGGGGGGTTTGGGATGATTATTACCTTGTACCATGTCAAGGGTTGTTTTGTAGCCAATAGTGATCCCTCAGCCCACTCAACAGAGGAACTTCCATCAAGGGTTTGTAGTTTTAAGTTCTCGCCTTTTAGACCAACCAACATAGAAACATCAATCTTAATTTTTATTGCTTGTTTATGGACTATATGAACTTCTTTTCCCATATCATGCTTTATTTTCATCCCGGTATCCCTTTATTATTATTATCTTCTGATAAATTCTGGTATCCCTTTATTATTTTTTCACCACTCGACTTTGAAGGAAACTTACTGGTTTCATCATTGCCTCGGACTTTTACCATTTTGAAATGTAGAGAGTATACTTGGAAACAGAAAATGGAAGCAGAAAACTCATGAAAACAAAAACAAACCTTGTAAGACCACTGTTGCTTTGTCAAGTCTCTTGTCCCCTCATTGAGGCCCTTCAGTGTGACCGGGCCAAGAACCCCCGTGTTCCATGTCTCATAATGCACACCGACATTATGAAATCGATCCAATAGAATTTAGAAAGATTCCATTACTGTCATTAACATCCCAAGAATGTAAACTTTTATCAAAAGGTATGGACTAACCGGAAGGCCAACAGCAACACTTAGTAAAGAAATCTTGTTAATTCTGGCTCTCAACTTCACAGTGCTGCTATATGTCAGTTTTGGATTCTCTAGCGGCCCATACACAGTTCCTGCCATAAACATGTATTAGTAAATCAAGATACAGGTCAAAGCTCATTTCATGAAAGTCTTTTCAATTTTTTGTTAAAATTACTAAATAAGTTCATTTACCTGATAGTTGACCGTTGATGAAAAAGAGCGAGTTTCAATTGTCAAAAAAGCAACAAATGTTGAAAACCACAGTATATATTCATAGCTTTTGCTTAATCTACCTCTAGATTATTGCCAGGCCAAGTCACTGCGGGATACGAGGAAACCAAAGCTGGTTCACATTGCTTGATAGCTTTGTGCAAATTTGTCAAATGCCCCCATTTTGGTTCTCTTAGTAATCCTTCAAGATAACAAATTATTCGTATCATATATACATGCACGATAATCTTACTCATGATCTCACAATATATGCGTGTGTATACACGCATTTTTCTTTGTATTTTTTGTATTTTTGTTTTTGTTTTTGGGTATCATACCATATTCATCAATCGGAGCATCATAGTCGTAGCTAATGGCAATGAAGAGACCAGCAACTGTCCGCCCAAAATTTGTTCCGCCATGGTACTGATACAGAAAAGAAAAGAAAAAAATTCATTGTACATGGGCTGAACTATTTCTATAAATAATATAATTTGGAATGGACTTACCATATAATAATTCATGAGTGAAACATTATTTTGTATAAACCTAGTAACTGAAAATGCCAAGTCTTCAACAGGTCTATAAGGAACTACACCACCAAATTCTGTATACCTGAGAAAAAAACAGAGGAAACAGAGGAATACGAAGAAACAACATAAGAAAGGAATTGAATAAAATTGAAAGAGTGTTGTAATATCTGTGTGATCAAACAATTTAAATTTACAACAACAAAGAAAACTCCCAAAATTAAAATTACTCGTGGCCAAAAATCACAAAATCGAAGCTGGACTTGCACAGTAAGTAATGTTTCTAGTTCGCACTCCAGTTCTTGTAAAAACAACAGTCATGACAATAACATATCAATACCATTGACAATTATGAGGCACCAAAAACCGAAAAGCAAAAAACAGAGAAACAACAAAAATAACAAACTCATTCTTTTGTTTGTTGCCATTCTTGTATAGTCAAAAATTTCTTTGTTGCATATGCCCAAAATTCATTTGTTAAAACAAAAAACGAAAACAAACAAACGAACAAAACAAAACAAAAGGCAGGACACTTTATGCTCTAAATGTCTTAGCACTAGATGCATAGAACAGATGGCATGGAAAAACTACAATATTCATCAACATAATTCATTGTTAAATTAGAAAATTAAAATAAAATTAATTACATAACAACCAGAGTTCTGTTGACATTCTCCAACAAGTATCCCTCAACAACATACCTAAAAGATTTTCTTTTTCTTTTTCTTTTTTTCCTCACAAGCTCTGTAACTTCGGCAACTGTGAAGCCAACTTCCCACTCAAAAGGGAGGCAATCTCTAAAACACAACCAGAGTTCTGTTGACTTGGATATCTATTGATGATATTTTTTTCATCTGAGAAAAAGGAAAAGACAGTGGAGAAGAAAAAGTTGAAGCAACCCGATAATGATCCCCTAAAGGAGTAGAGTCAATGTGCTACGCATTTGAGAGACAAATCAACATACATTAACCCAGAACCTTAAGACACAAACAATCCGAACAGATCCAGCTATGAAATGCATACCAAATACATAAATTATATAAAAATCTCAAAACCCATAAATCTCATAACATCCACCAATAATTGAGTGAAATGAAAGACCAAAAAAATTAAAAACTCATCCAAACAGACGCAAAAACAAGAAAATAAATAAACAAATAAAATAGATGCATCAATCAGAAATGGCAGAAATGAACAATTCAAAATTCAGTGGTAGAGTGAAAATACACTCCTAACCTTGAATGCAGCCGAATCCAGCAGCCATAGAAGAGCATAAACCACTGGCACCTCTGTCAGATCATCACCACAAACTTGTTAGAGAGAGAGCGAGAGAGACAGAGACAGAGACAGAGAAGTGATTAGTGACCGTACCCAAGAAATGGCGAGAAGAAGCAACAAAATCGCATGGAAGATCGGAGTTGGCTAGGGTTTCCAATTGAGAACCGCCCAACTGTGCTTTGATTGGAGGTGGTAACGAACAGTCTAACCCACCGAGTTGGCTCCTAACTTCACCACTGCCACCGTCATCATCATCAACTTCCTCCAATTCTACATCGTTCCCGCCACCGCCACTATCATCATCATCTTCTTCTCCTTCATCGTCTTCTCTTTACCTCTCTGCTTCTCCGAGAGCTTCGAACCTCTGCTTACTCCCATCCATGGCGAAATCAGAGAGAATGAGGGATTGCAGGAGAGAGAGAGAGAGAGAGAGAGAGAGAGAGAGAGAGACAGAGTCTACAAATATAATCAAATTAAAATCCTAAAATAAGAGAGAGAGGTTTCAGTCACGTTTGATTTGGGCAAAAATACAATTCTACAAATATAAACAAATTAAAATCCTAAAGTAACCATATGATTGGGAACCTATGAGAAAAAAAAAAAAGAAAAGAATTGATCATTTAAGTTATAATAGAAGAGAAAAAAAAATAATAATGATTTCTTTTCTTTTTATTTGGATAAGTAAGAAATAAAAGAAATGAAATGATTGTAATTTTTCTCATTTTTATTTGATTAGATTTTATAATAGAAAAGAAAAAAAAATTATTTTATGTTATATTATCAAAATAATCTTTTTATATTTTCAATTATTTTATTTCTTTTACTTTTACAAGGACAAAATTGATATTATAAAAATATAAGAGTCTATTGATTTATTTTCTCTTCCAATCTCTCTATTTTTAGGAAAATTGAAAATAAAAGTTATAAGATAAATGAGTTTGTCTCCGTTTTTCTCTATTTCTTCCAATTTCTCTCCACTTAGGTTATCCAAACAAGTAAGAGAAATACATATCTTTCTATTTTTTTTTTTCCTCTCCAAATCACCCAATCCAAACATAGTGTAAGGATTTTGCTTTTACCTTGATTTAACTTTACCAAATGAAGAAGGAGTTTTCACGGCATCTGTTAACATGCCATTTAAAATAGATATAGACATATGAATAATATTTAAATTCAATTTGAATATGGAAAAAATATATATATTATAGAAAAGTTAGATATAGAAAATTTAGGATAATTATAAATATATTTTTTAAGATTTATTTAAAATATAAATTATTTCTTTTTATTTATTTTATCTTTTGGGTTTGAACCTTTTTATTTGGCTTTAAATATTATTTGACTTGATATTAAATTTTATTTTTTTAATAGAAGTTTTCACGACATGCATTAGCATGTCGTGTGAAATTATGATATATTATGGCATGAAATGTATGTCGTCTTAAATATAAATTTTTCATGACAAATTTTTGTACATCGTGAAAGTTTATATTTTTTATGTCATTTTTTAACATGTCGTAAATACATGAATCAACGACTTATATGGTATATATGCCATTATTGATAAAGCATTAATAGCTCGCAAACAAAAAAATGCCGCAGTATACACTAATTATGACATGCATTTAATACATATCATAAACAGAAAGTCATAAATAGTTAATTTTATATCTAGTTTATTGGAAAAAAAAATAAAAATTTGTCATATCTACCAGAAATTTATAAATATTTAAGAACGTCTAGAATTTTTTATTATTATTCATAATTAACTCCAGAGAATGAAACGGTTTGGGACAAAAGCAGGTATGGATCTAGAATGAGAGCGAGTGTGGCGTAAGTTTTTAAATAAATTTTTTTTTTTTACTTTTTAAATTCAAATAATTTACATATACTTAGTAGGAAAATTATTTTTTAATTTTCTAAAAAAATCCCTAAATTCAAAAAAATATAAAATTTAATATTTTACAATATGAAATGTATGTTGTCTTCAGTACAAATATTTTATAACATATTTTTGTATGCCGTGAAAATATACATTTTTTACGGTATACTTTTACATGCCATAAAAAAAATCAGGTTGCATTTTTTTTTTGGTACAAGTTTTCACGACATTCATTAGCATGTCGTGTAAAGTTATAATATTTTACAGCATGAAATGTATGTCGTCTTAAGTACAAATATTTTACGACACGACATACTTTTGTAAGTCGTAAAAACATATATTTTTTACAGCATATTTTTGCAAGTCATAAATATATGAATTAATGACTTACATGGCATGTATGCTATTATTGACAAAACATTAAAGGCTTGAAAAAAAAATGTCGTAGAATGTACTAATTACGACATGCATTTAATGCATGCCGTAAACGTGATGCCGTAAATTGTTAGTTTGGTTGTAGTGTTGGAAGATCAAAATAAATTGAATATTATAAATCATTCCATGATATTTTCATCTATGTTTATATCCTAATCATGCCTTTGTTGAGTTCAAAATGAGGCTTAAATAGGTACCAAACTAGTGCACCAGAGCAGCAACAGAGTAGCAGAACACTAGAGGCCGAAACTGACTGAAGCCGGACGACCGGGCCGTCGACCTGCTAAGGCAATTTTGGTATTTCTCTTCTACAAGCTAAGGCAGGCTTGGGTCACGCCCCCAAACCGCCCCTAGTAGTTTGGTGCCGTGATGGCCAGTAACCCGAGGTTACCGAAGGCCGACTTACAAAAATCACACACAATCAGAGTATGAAATATGGGGCTTACAAGAGCGGAAGCAAAATATACATATAAAACGGAGTAGTCCATGAGAGCCGTGCATAAGTCCAATGGAATGTCATACATCAAACATCTTTACAAGTCTTACAATTTAGATACAACAAGAATGAGATACAAAACACATCCTGACCAAAAGGCTTCTCAAGCCGACATATGCCAAAACAAACAAAAGAAAACATAAGCCGAGAAGCATGATCTTCAAGATGGTGCAAAAAATGCTAATTCAAAACATGTCGGCAATGCACCCAAAACACATCGGCAGTCACGTCTAGGCCTCAATGCCTTCTTGCTCATCACCTACATATATATATATATATATAGAGAGGGTGAGCTTGGATACTCAGTGAATGATATTAGAAATAAAGGTTTTGCATGATTGATGTCCAGGTTTTCTTACAAAACAATACATAGTATACTTTACAATCAAGGTAAAAGTCAAGTTCATTTGCCGGCTTTCAAGTTCCTTGGATGTTAATAACATCTACTTATTTCAAGGGGTGATGACACATCAAGACAAGAGTGCAGTTGCATTATAGTCCCCTGCAACTAAGGACTTTCAAGACAAGAGTGCTGCGAAAGTTTAGAGTCCTCTAGCACTAAGGACTGTCAAGACAAGAGTGCTGCGAAAGTTTAGAGTCCTCTAGCACTAAGGACTGTCGAGACATGTCATCAAAACAAGATAGTGTTTGATATACAAATAGGGATAATCATTCATGCTAGATCAAATACTTTTCAAGACAAGGCAAAACAAGATTTATCAAAACAAGTGTAACATAGCTTTATTAGAAATACCACTCACATAATTCTTCAAACGTCGGGGTCAAGCAAGGTCCAAGTCCTACAATCACATGGCAAAGCGTACTTGAACATATTCCTCAAAACAAGTCTAACATGCATGCAAATGATTTTGAAAAACATACTGGGCACCAACCAGGTCTAAGCCGAGGTGTGTTTCCGAGGGCCACATGCAAGGAAAAGAGGTCGGGAAACTCTGGGTTTTCCCTCTGTTGATGAATATGAAGAACATGAGTATGAAAACATGGACAATATGAATGTTCGATGATACCAATCTGTCGTCACAAATCTGGGATTTTCATGTTACAAGTTTGAAAACATGGACCTGGGTACCCATAGTTGAAAATCATGCAAGAACAAACACAAAACATGAGTCTAGTCAAAAAGCTTTCGGATCAAAACATGACTTTTCTTGAAGAACACATGAATGCCATTTTCTCTTTCTAAAACCGGATTTCAAGACGATGCATGGCTTACAAATCATGTCCGATCATGCAATGCAAATACATGATCATAGAGAACACCACGAGCAGATCAAGAATCTAACCTCAGGGCGCGGATCTAACGGTTCGATCTCTAGGAATCAAGCTTGAAGATCTACTTCCTCACTCTAAAACTCTTTCTTCTTCCTAGAGCTTCTCTCTCTACAAAACAAGTTTATGACACCAAATGATAGTTTTCTATATCCGGTTCTGGGGTTAACCCTCTGCTGAGACACGTGGCGGCGGCTGATTGGGTTCTACCTGAAAAGGTGACTGACAGACCAGACAAAGCATGGTGGAAGGGTGTTCAACAAGCAAAACGGTATGGGCTCTCTGCCAGGGCAATGACATCGGCTAACAACAAGGCGTATCTAACAAGCTACACAGAATGACACTCCGGCAATGGGTGACATCGGCTAACAAAGGACTTCGGCAACTAAGGTGACAATGACCTCGGCTAGGAAGGACAACACTTGACTAAGCTGTGCCACATCTTGGCCTAGATGCGCCACACCCCGGCCTAGGTCATACCGCTCCAGGACGAGATCACTGGGGTGCAAGGTAACATCTCGGCTAACGTGGTTGAGGCAAGGGCGGAGGTCGACAAGGGGTTCCAAGATACTACTACTAGACTAAGGGTGACCTCGGCTTGGAATAACATCGGCTAGAGACAAGGCGTGACCTAAGTTTTCACCTCAAGGAAGGAACAAGACAAGCGTACCACACTTAGACAAATCACAAGGCTCCAAATCAAGGCACGGATCTCACTTGCTAAAGCAAAACAAGTCACAACATACACATGCAAGCTTAACAAGTCATAATCATACAATGCTCATGAACATGATTAAGATGAAAAATGTGGGTTCCTACAGGACATCCAGGTGGACATTCGGGGGGACGTTCGGAGGGACGTCCGAAAGGACAACCCAAGGAGGAAAATCAACCCAGTTCAGCTTCGTTTTAGTTTTGTTTTCACCGACTGTCAGACCAGCAGTATATTCAACGTCCTTAGACGACAACCTTAACGACTAGGACTCATGGGACATCCGGTCAGATGTCGGGAAGGACATCCAGGCAGACGACCCATAGGCACATAACTTCATCTGAGACATCTAGGTGGACGTCCACTATGCAACAAAGTTCAGATATCAAAACAGATGTTGAGAGGAGAAAATAACTATTTTGCATCAGTACATCCATCATTCAACAGGCAAAACTCACATGGGCAACTAAGATTCTCTGAGCAATCATTTGTATATTAACTCACCCATCATCATCCTATCTCCTCAACGAGAAGAAGAAGAAGATAGGCTTGGTAGACAGAACAGAGCATTGAGCTCTGATATACATACAAAGCTCTGTGAAAAGAAGAAAAAAAAAAAAAAAAAAAAAAAAAAGGTGAACAACAAACCAAGATATTTTCTTATCATTCATCAATCACATATTTCATCTTCTTAGAGTTATCTGAAGAGGTCTTCATCTGTGTTTCATTTTCTTCAGTATATCAGGCACTGAGCTTTTAGCCTTAAGCTTATCTACCTTTGAGATGTTCTCAAAAAAATTAGAGAGACTTGAGCTAAGAAATTTCTTTGATTTTATCATTAGTCTCAAACTCATCCTTAAAGTTATCTGAAGTATTCTCTATTCTTGTTTAATTCATTTTCTTCAGAAAACACACACTGAGCCTAAGCCTTATGCCTATTTGCCTTTGAGAGGTTTACAGAAAAATCTAAGAGTTAGAATTTTGTATCTACTTGTGAGAGGTTATCTTTGTAGCTTTCTTTGAAAGCAAAAACACTCATTTCCAAGATTGTAAAAGGTCACTAGCAAGCTTATAAAGTTAGAAAATCTGTGAAGGATTGCTCCATGTGTATGAGGTTACTAGCACCGCTGTGCAGCTAGAAGAATAGTAAAAAGTCCCAAGTAAAGCTTGAGGAGTGAACGTAGGCTGCTATAGCTATATCTGTCATATTCTCTGTGCTGATTTTCTCATTGCTATATCTGTTAGAGTAATTGTTGTTATTGTGCTAAACACCTAATCTCTTCAACTAATATACCTATATGATTTTTGTGCTATCCACTTCACTTGATTTAACATACTCTCCGTGTTAGAATTCTATCACTGATATAGTTTTTAGAAGTGTTTACTTTGTGCAAAACATAAAATCACTTCACTTACCTCATATAGCTATTTGTCACTATCTATCATTGAGTGTTAGTGTAACGTCCCAAATAAATACAATGAATGACAACTCATAAGCGAAAGAATAATAGAAGCAATATACTTTCATTCATTAGAGTCCGTACACAAAAGGTGACACATGTGATTACATTCATAAATGGCTCATTTGAATCTACAGCATGTGTTATGAGTGATAGAGAATGAAAGTTAACAGAAATTCACATGCCTTAATGGCTTACATCTTTCCAAGGCTGTGTTTACCCTTGGCTAGAATTAAAACAATTAGCACGATACAAAAAGAGAAGCCTTCAGCTCCTTTTCCTCCCAAGCTATTGCCTTAGCGGAGGCATATCACCAACACTTGAAAATGGTTTTTCCTAAGTAGAATGAGCCAAAGCCCAGTAGAAATAATCTATCACAATATATGAGTCTTAACAAAAGTATAAGTACAATGTGCATATACAATGCCTTTGACAAATCATTCATATTCTGCAAGATCACAAAGTACCAAATTTTATATCTCAATCCATTGTTCTTCAATTCATTTCAAATCAATTCATTTTATCTCAACTTATGAGCTAATTTCATTATTTTCTAGACAACCCAACTAAGACTACAACTCAGTGGTTCTCTAATCAACACAACAATCACACAAACACTTCAATTTGTCATTTTACGAAAATTCCATCCGCGGGAATCGGCACCCATGTATACACGCGGTTTCGGGACTTTCACCCTGAATATACAGGCCAACTTAATTCAATGGAGTCCATCTTTTTTCTCCTCCCAACCATGGAGTACATCCCCTTTCTCTTCCCAAACCTTATACATATACAATGTATTTAAAACACAATCATATTCAATGACAGCCAACAAGAGATTAGTTTTAATTCACCTAATCCTCATGCAATTTCTACAACAGTCATAGCTATCCTCCACCGATAGCCCAATACAGATATTTCTAGACAGATATTCAATCTCAAGATAGATAATTTATTCAAAATTTCGTAGGTAAGTGATAATACATATTCTTCTCCACCATTTATGTCAATATTCATTCAATTTCACATTTTTAATACCAAATCCATTTATTTATACAAAATAAATATTTAAAACATTTTAGGACAAACTCCCTCTTTCCCAAATATCAACCCAAATGCCAAAATCAACTATTTTGTCATAATATAACCTCATATTCAACCCCACAACCATTTATGACTCATTCGCTTAGAAACCCCTGTTTTGATTTAATATCCAAACCCTAGGTTTGTTCATAGTACACTCAAATTCTACAATTTTTACACAACAACTCATAACTAAGTTAAAAATCATACAAAAGTGTAGAAAATTCCTACTTCAAGCTTAGAAGATCGAAGGAGCAAAGGAAAAACTTCAAAGATGCTCAAACACAAATCTATTCGGATCAAATGCGAGCCCTCGGCATGCTTCACCTTTTTCTCAAAGATACTAGGGTAGAGAACTCAATGGATCTAGGTGAAATGAAGAGAGAGAGAGAGAGAGAGAGAGAGAGAGAGGGAGTTTTAGAGAGAGGAGCTTTAGATCTAGGGTTTTTGAAAAGTAGAGAGAGAGATATATGAAAAAGTAATGTAAAATGTCACTTTTACGGATTGAATACACATAGTCCGCTCGAGCTCAAGAAGTGACGCTCGAGCCTCAGACACAATAAGTTGTTTCGCTCAAGCAAAAGAAGTGACGCTTGAGCGTCAGACACAATAAGTTGTTCTGCTCAAGCGCAAAAAGTGACGCTCAAGCACCAGGACACAATGAAGAAGACCATCACTGCTCGAGCTCAAGAAGTGACGCTCAATCGTAGAAAACACACATCCAAAAGTTTAGTAGACAATAGACCAACGCTCGAGTGCAAGAAGTGGACGCTCGAGTGCAGAAAGCATTGCTCGAGCATAGAGTACACTCACCTAGTAGTTTTGTAGACCTGCAAAAGTACTGAGAGTTTGTAAAGCCCGCTCGAGCGGAGGGGCAAAATTCTGGGCAACAAAAGTTTAGAAACTAAGCAACTAACCTGTCCCAAACACAACCACAACAACCTAAAGGACAAACCCAAGGGACAAGAAGAAGAGTAAAAGATGAACAACAACATTAAACCATGAAACCCAAGTCTAGAATACAACAAAGGTTGGGTCAAAACCGGAATTACTATAGTTAGTTGTTTATTTATCTGTATCAGAGTCTGTTAAAGCGAAACTCATTCACTGCATTCTTATTTAGCTACTTCACTATTAAGTTCTTTTTTGTGCTTAATCAAATTAACTGTTATCCATTTTCCAACTCTCTATTTTATCAATTAATCATTTGCCATGCTAGTTATTAATTTTTATTGGGGTATTATTAATTTTAATTTGTAGAAACCTAATTCACCCCCACTACAAGAAATTGCATTTTTCACAACGCAACAAAATACGTTGCTAAAAGGGAAAATTCGTTGGCAAAAAGTTTTGCCGACACACAAAGCTACGTTGGCAACCCGTAGGTAAAAGTGAGTCGGCAAAAGTTTTTGCCAACGAACTTATCATTGCGTTGGTAAAAGTAATGCCTTTAGTGACGAACATAGTCGTCGTTAAAAGCCTTCATCCATCGTCGGCAATTTACCTTGCGTCGGTAAAAGTCATTCAAATATGATGATTGTGTGACACTTTTCGCGACACAAATTTGCATGGGCAAAAAATATATTTTTAGCAACAAAATATGCGTCGGCAAAAGTAAAGTTTTGGCGACACATTTGCGTCGGTAAATGTTGCCATTTGCCTACGATTTGTTTGTCGATAAAAGCTTCACTTTTGGCAACGTCAAATTAGCATTGGCAAAAAATACACTTTTAGTAACACAATATGAGTGGGCAAAAGTAAACTTTTGGCAACACATTTACGTCGGTACATATTGCCATTTGCCGACGATTTGTTGTCGATAAAGGTTTACTTTTGGCAACGACAAATTGACATTGGCTAAAAATACACTTCTAGCAACACAATATGAGTTGGCAAAAATAAACTTTTGGCGACACATTTACCAACAAAAACAATTGAAAATAATTTATATATTTTTATAAGATTTACAGATTTACAAGAGGCATCCCTCAGGCACCACTATTACAAACTAATAACATTGATATGAAATCACCTAAAGTTGATGTGCAAGCAAAAAAAACACTGCTGATACTGCTTTTAGAAGTAGTGTATAAAACCTAAAAGGGTAAACTCACTAAAATATCCAAATACATCCAAATTGTGAATCCACATTACAAACAACAGATAACAAAATGAAAACATGAAACTAACAAAGATAGGCAAAACGACCCGAAAAGTATCCACAAACTTATCCAGCAGACCAACATCTAGCAGTAGCCGCCTCACAGCAACATTGCAGCAGCAGCAGCAGCCCAGCAAACATCAACCACAAGGGCGGCAGCAGCAACAAACCAGACGAATCTGATTCATGCATCTTAGATGAGCTTGGTGCATCTGCAACCTCCAGGCCAGCTGCATTATTTGACATTCCTGGGGGCATTTCAGAAGAGATGACCAACATGTAAAGGCATTTTAATAAGAGCTACTCAAGCCAAGTTCTTTGCTAATCCTTGCATGATAATTAGAAGAAAAAAAAAAGAGTGGACATCAAGGAATGGCAAGTTAATGCAGAATTTAAGCATGGAGAAGTTATTATAGATGTTTCATCTGATTAGGAAGTGAAAACAAAATTCTTATGGCTGAAAAGAGCTTTAATTTATTCACAGGATTAATGACTTCAGACAGAGTGTAGTTTGGAGGTCCTATAACCAAAAGATTTGATCAGCATCCCACCTCAATTAAACTTGAAGGCAACATTCCTGGGCCCTTCACAAACTGCTCCTAGTTCCAATTATAGAGCAGGATAATAAATAAACTTTCAGCAACTTGTTGACTCTCTATCTCTCTTTAACCATTTCCAACTGCAATTTCCCATCTCAAAGTTACTTCTCTTTATCAACTACCAATATTTTTATACGGATTGACTACAAGATGCGGACAAGACAGGAAGTGTTTCCAGGTAGAGAAAAACTGAAAGGAGTGGGAGGGAATTATATTGATTAGAGCTCAAACTTCCAAACAAATCACAAGAGACACTAGAAACAAACACAAAAGAAATAAATTGTTTCTTTTACACTGAAAACAAGTAACAATAAATTAGACAATTCTAAGAAATAGACATGTCATCTTAAAAACTGACTAACCTGCATCCAACCTTTCCACTCTTCAGTTTGATGCCTGTTCAGATACAGTATGGATTTTCCTAAGATTGGTGACTTATCATGATGAATCTTGAAAGAAGTAATTGCTGGAACTATGATGAGAAGGAAGTAGAGAAATAAGAAAAGATCCCGATTATAACTCTGCAAAAACAAATGATGGTTAAAAGACAAGCTCATTGGACACAACTTTGATGCAGGTGGACCAAATTATAATTGAAATAGATACAGAAAACAATAACTGTATATCCTGGCCATTGTGAATTTTATGTGGAGAGGTGAAGTCCTCCATAATTGTTTGGTTACACATCCAAGGAAGCAGAAGAGAGACTGAAGCATACGTATAGCAGAAACAACCAACATTCTCTATTCAACATACATATAGCAGTTGCAGGTCAAATTATGTCCGTCCACAAAAGGCTCAGGTTGTGCAAAATAAGCTGTAAAAGTAGATTCTACCTCCAGTGTTGACCCACAATCCCCTCTTTTTGTTGATGGTAAAATCAACTGCAGTGACAAAACCAAGAAACAAGCACATCTGAGTTTCAAACTAAGGAAAAATAATTGTAACAAAGACTACATAAATACAATCATGCATAAAGTATTTGAATTCTAGTTGAGTAAGCTGAATAGCATTAACAGTTGACACCTATGAAACATGGACACTTTTAAGGTGTCGTGTCATGTCGTGTCAAACACAAACACAACACTCATCGGGCACTTCTGAAAACCTGTTGGACAAACATCAACCATATCCTGTTATTTAAAAAAAAAATAATCTAAATTCAAATACACTTCAGAGACTTGGGAAATACAGGTGCCTATCGCTCAAACACATGAAACACATTACAAGTTTGAATAAAATAATTAGAATCCCATGACAAGAAAAACAATTTAAATCTATAAAGCACATCTGAGTTTCAGCCATTAAGAGAAAATACACTTGAAAATTGAAACATCCATCCTAGCCTGGTATAGTACACATTTTTAGTGGCAAAAGTGCTCCATTCAGCTTGCTCTTTGGCACAATATTTTCAGGAGAAAGTTCAAGCCAATACTTGAATGCAGTAAATATTAGGGAAGATATGGATAGCATTTGTGGATTGACCATGTAGAAACAAATAAATTTCAGAGTTTTACATGAAATAATAGTTCACCAAGAAAAAGGCAGTGAGGATGCTATATACCTCTAGAAGGGAATTTGGGTGACACAAGGCTATCGTTCATTAAAAGTTGCACAACCTTCTCCCCTATTTGTAAGCTAATCTGTCTTTGCTATGCCTTCTGCAAATGCTGTTTAATCATGATGTTTAAAAAAAATCATATTTCAATTGAATACTATAACAAAATTAGAGACAAAGGATGCTGGCAGTATGTATAGCCAATTGATTATAAACCAATTGCTATGACACCACATTGTCAATCCAATTTAAAAGTTTTTGACTTTTAAATAAGGAGATCATATATAGAATGTATATGTATGTATGCAAATACAAATGGAACTTACAGTTAGCGGACCCTCAAACTTCAATTTTTCCACATCTTCATCAATGTTTTAGGTGTCTCTGAATTTCCCTTCTCAATGTTTATATCCACAAGGCATGGGGGATAAGCATTCGCATTTTCTATGTCTAGATTGACGTAGTTTTGGCCATTCAATTTAGCATCCAAGCACACCTGGCCATCAGTTGAGTTGGGGACTTTTGAGTGGCCTAAGAAAAGTAATTGTGATTCACATTGCAAATTACTGGTGCCGTCACTAAAATGCTATAGGCATCTTGGCCGTGCACAAATGAAAAAGTAAAATCCTCATTTTCAGTGTAATTTAATATTTCAGAGGATATCAAATGGGATGGGACAAGTAAACTGAAATCGCAACAATAAAGCAAGTTCAAGAAACTAGTCAACGAGAAAATAACAGAAGGATTTTCTTAAAATGATCCAAGCTTGTATTTAAAAGAATGTTTCACAACTTTTTTTCTCGGGCATAATGCATAGCAAACATCTTTGCAGTCAAGGTTCATTACGCGATTTTTTTTTTATATTATTTATTATTATCATTATTATTTTGAGAGAGGGAGAAACTAGAGTATCTCAAAATCCTAAATATCAAAATGTATAGAATGACCACACCTTCCATATAAATCACTTCAATAGCTAGATCAGAGACCTTTAATATGAAACATTTTAACACCCGTGTATATTACATTTGCCAGATATAATGGCACAAACATGAGCTTAATTTTCATCACGACAATCAGTTAATGATCACTTGATAAATGGAGTTTCACATCTGAATTAATATAAAAATTCATTCAAAGTTTTCATAACCAACAAATGCAATATTTGACGGACAAGCTTCCACTACAATGCACCTGTAAACAAAAGTCAAGTGTGTCTGTATGCCTTCAGATTCCAATACTCTTGATGCCTCTATTCCCTGAGTAGAAACCCATACATTACAAGCCACAAAGGAATACAAAGAATTACTAACATTCATGTGTCATGAAGTTCTTAACATATAAAATATACACACATTTCTCAGATACTCACTTGCCAAGTTGAAGGAATTTTAAACAACAATCGTTCTAGAGGGATGTCAATTCCATGATACAGTTTCAGCAGGTCAGGGAGAAAACCCCTTATTGAGAAAATATAAAATTTAAAAAAAAAAAAATTTGAGTCACAACCTTTGTTGAACAGTTCATGTTCAATGGAGGTTGAATATACTGAGCAACAACTCAAAGTAGTTTGAGATAAGACAAAAGCATGCTGCTCAGAACGTTAAATCAATATAGAAAGAACTACCAAAAAAGTAATTGAAAGCATGATATTTACTGCCATTAACTAATGGCAGTATCTTCATTATAGACATGAGTGAATGAACCACACGTAATTATGTAGGTCCCACTACCTTATGTCAGGTAATAAAATTTGTTAGAAAAAACTGGATTGCATAGCTTCACTGAAATTTAATCAACCTTTTAAGTTCCAACATCCTACATTCAACTTAAAAAACCTGGAAGAAATCAATACCTTCCTAACAATGCTGTGTGTGTCATATGCAAGACAAGCATCCACTTCTGTTGAAACTCGACCAGAGACAACCTTTGCAAGTTCACCACCAACATTTACTAAAGCCTACAGATTCCATGCTCAGTTGTCAGACCACCAAACTAACCACATATATGTGGATGCACACATCTATATTTATATATTTGATGGGTGACTAACTACATGTTCAATCACATTAAGGAAAGGTATTACCTTGTTAATGAAACAGGACATTCGAACATCTGAGCCGGCCAGCCCATAACACTCAGAATCTGCCAACGCGTTATCCACCGCACTCTACACCGAGGAAACAAATGTACACAAAACGCAATCATATTCATAAGCTCATGCGCACATCACACCATGCAAATACATTAGCAACCATGTGAATTATGAAACCATACTGAATTTTTATATGTAAATCTCATCCATAATAAGTGGGAACAACATTTTTAAAATTATGAGCTAAGTGATGTACCTTTGTTTCAAAATGAGAGGAATTACAATGAGTCCAATTTTTTGACACTCTTTCACTAGAATTTCAACAAGTCTCACCTATACAAGTATATAGGAATATTAAATAAGAATTTCCTAGTGTATATGTAAAGTAAACTCACTAAAGTAGAAAAAAGGAGCGAAAAGGTTGCAAAATTACCAAAAGGTGAGAATTTCCTAGTGTATATGTAAAGTAAACTCACTAAAGTAGAAAAAAGGGGCGAAAAGGTTGCAAAATTACCAAAAGGTGAGAAATTTATGGGAGAGCAACTCTTGCTCTATTTTTTTACACAAAAGGTGAGAAACTTGTAAATATTTTTAATCAAACAGGCTGAATTGTAATTTCTCCCTGTTTTTCTCAAGATCGCTAATTATATATCACCAATTATATGTCAAAATATTTCTTCTCATTCACTAATTTATTAATTATTACGTTCAAATAAAGAACTAATTATGAGCATTCAAGTGAGTGGAGATGCTCAAAATATATATTGATAACTAAAAACTGGTTTTATTTATTTATTTCAAGTTAAGCAACGTTTTCATCGTACTCCTCTTGAGTACCCATGAGAAAGAAGGTCCAACATGAAAGAGGAAGGAAAACTTCAAACAAAGCATTACCAAACAGATTAATTAATTGCAAACACCCAAATACTCTCATGCATTGTCACTCTGAGGTCATGAGACCATCTATAGTATGAGCTATCTAATCCGTGACAAAATTACTAAGAACATATCAGTTTCCCAAGCTGTCTTGCAAATCAATTACCACCTCTTCTCAAAAGTAATGAAATACAAACAAATCTACAAAATCTTAAACCACGCCACTTATTTATATAATTCATGCTAAGGTTCAATAATCTGAAACAAAATTGACTACCAAAGAATTAATTGATTTGAAAAATGTGAGCCTAATATCATAGATCAAGAGCACATAAGTTCTATTTTTCATAGTCATCAATCTAACAAGCATGAGCACCACACATCGAAATGACACCAAGCATAAGTGAGAAAGACATATGTTCCAGATAAACAAGGAAAAGAAAGCTGACTGTAACAGTTGTCATCTAACTTTAAGAAAAAAAATACTTAACACCTAAAATTTCAAAATCATGTTATACAATAAAGATTCTTCTCCACAAAACAACAATGGAAAATTATCCTTCACATTGATGACAAATGAACATGTTCAGCATATTCAAAAAAATATCTAACGATATGGATATTGATGGTATAGGTAACTGACAAAACCAGACTAGGGTTCTACTCACCTTTTCTTGCTGGAGACCGTTCGTCGGAATTTGCTGGGGCGAGAAAGTGAGAGAAAATGAGAGAGGAACTGTGGGAAAATTAAGGAAAACAAGAGAGCCAACAAATTAACTAAATGGAATCAAGAAAAGCCTAAAGCTCATCTTACTCTTAGACCAATAAATAGAGCTGATGAGGTTGTTAAAGTTAAAGTTGCTAGAACACCATACTGGAATTGGAATTGGAAAGTAATTTCACAGCTTAATAGAAGTTAACAACTATCATAAAACCATAAATGTAATTACACAGCTTCGTATTCACAAAATAAACTACTCTCATTCTCCAAATAACTTCAATAATACAATTTAGGTGAATCTATGAAATCGGTGAATCTCGCTACCTCGCCGGTGCAGATGGTGGTGGTAGTGGAGCTTCAAAATTGGTGAATCTATGAGATTTGAAGGTGAGATTCAAAATAAGGGTTTAGAGAGGGTTGAGAGAGGCGACGTGAGGATCCAATGTTGGTTTATGTCTAAAGGCCTAAGGGCTTACAAAGGCTTTATTCTCAGATTCAAAATAGGCGCGTGTGGCCTACCGCATTTGGAGGCATTTTTAAACGCCTTCAATCACAAAACTGTGTCGTTTTAATTTAAAAAATATGCGACGTTTTTAAACGTCGTTAAATATTAATAAAAATGACGTTTTAAAAAACATCGTTAAAAAAACGCCGCAAAAACCCTTATTTCTTGTAGTGCACACATCAGACCTAAAGACAGATCTTTCTTCTGCCACTACCCATCCCCTATCCCATTACATACTTAGGTAGAATATTGA
This sequence comes from Camellia sinensis, assembly GCF_055761805.1. Lineage (NCBI taxonomy): Eukaryota > Viridiplantae > Streptophyta > Magnoliopsida > Ericales > Theaceae > Camellia > Camellia sinensis. The sequence continues at coordinate 126,270,168 of NC_138967.1, read as the reverse complement.
ATAATGGGCATAAACAAAATGCTTTTGTAGATGTACTTACAATATGTATATATTTATTGCTTTACATTTGTCACTTTGTTCAAATTATGCTAAAGACTAAACTGTTTTTCTATTTTTAATATGGATCAATTGATAGTTTTATGCAGAACTTAAGTTTAGGTTATGTAGTTGAGATCCTTGGGTTTTATTTATTTATTTTTCTTCCAAACATTCAAGTGGTTATACTCCTTGATTTCTAAGAAATAAATTGGGGGAGATTCTGAGTTTGAATTTATGGTGAAGCATCGAATGTTTATAAGTAGTAATTTAACGTACTACTAACTAATTAACTAACCCACTAATTTTGACACCCAAAAAAAAAATGTAATTTGATATTTTTAGAACATTGATAATTAGAACATTGATAAGCATTAAGGTATATTTGTTTTCTCACATGGCTTCACTTTTATGCTTGGATGCAACCACCCTATGTACAAGGACCAGAAACATCCACCTTACAAGTTACATTGTGTCATCATTTTGAACTATATTGATGTTTTTTCTCAAGAATTTATGGCAGACTAATGTAAGAGCAATTATTGCATACAAGGACAACAGTAGCTTTTTAATTTTATTACTTTCTTCTCCTTTTCTTTTTATGTTCTTTGCTGATTCAAGTGCAGCTTTAATATGTCAGGTTTTGATTCTTTTTGTGGTTGTCAATCAATCTTAGGATATGGAAACGATTAGCAATAGACTTCAAAAACTTTAGGCAATGTTTGGTTCCAAGCCCATTGTCATTTATCACACATTATGTAGTAAAAGTTATCCAAATTGTAGTTCATTATTCAACATTTTCAAAAATATCTCTCTCACTAATGATATAGCGATACAGGACAATCTATATAAGTCAGTCAATATCATTGTGGAACCATAGCAACATGTATTGCAGTAGACTTGAACCGAAAACACTGATATTCTTTTCAACTTTATGTCATGGAACATGGTTAAGGATGATTTTCCTGGATTGATAAGCCAATCCAAAAGCAATCAGAATATTACACACATTTCTCTCTTATTCTGAATTTTATAGACTAGAAATTGGACATCAACTGCATTTTGCTAAAACTTATCTCTTTTCAGCTTTACTTCATACTATATTCCAACACCAGATAAACCTTCCTAACTGAATAGTCATATCTAATCTGTTCTAATTCAAGATTTCTAATAAATATACGCTAAAATTATACAATCCCTGTCCTGCACAAACACATTCATGATCTTCGGTTGCAAAGTAACACATCTCAAAAAGTTATTCATGAATCAACAGCAGACATTACGATTTAGTATAAATGGTTACAATTAATGCTTTTCAGACATCCATGACTAGTATCTACTTAATCAAGGTATATGAAACCCAATGTTTAATTTCCCACGTGATCTAATCATATGCTTATTTGACTCTAAAATCCCACAGATGTTCCTATACAAGATGAGATCATATTGTGTTGTGTCCATAACATGATTAGGATCCACTTACACAAGGCATATGAAATCTATTGAATTCCCAAGTGTATCTAGTCATATTCTTATGTCATTCAAAAATCTCGGAAATTGTCCTATACAACATGAGATCATATGAAATATCGCAATCGTCAATTGTTGATCCTCCACCGTAAGAGACTACAACCCCAAATGTTTACATAGTGCTTTACATGAATGTGAGAGAGAGAGAGAGAGGCAGGGGGGGTGGGGAATCCGAACATACCTGAGATTTTTTACAGATCGAAGAGAAGAACCAATCTCGCCGCCGAACCAATCTCGCCGCCGAACCGGTCTTGCCGAACCGTCGATCGCTGCCGCCGTCGATAGTTCCCCTTCGAAATCTGGCGCCGTTGAACCACTCTCCCCTTCGAACCTTCTCTCTTCTTCGAACCTTCTCTCTTCTCCCTCTCTTCTAGGTTATCTAATTTACAGCTTTCTAACTTCCTTTCACCCAAAAAAAACTTCCTTTTAGAACACAATTAGAAGCCACAGTTCGTAATACATTTTTGGTCATTGGCGCTTTTATTTATTTATTTATTTATTTTAAATATCATTCACAATATAAATTGTGCAATGTGAAAATTAAAAGAGAAAATTTTGAGAGTAACGGGTGGTTTTACCTCCTAGAAAAAAACAGAATTTTGAGAGGTAACTTATCACCGCTTCAATTTTTAAAGACAGATCACCAAAAATAAAAATAAAATAATTTTTAATTTTTAAAAAAAATTAAAACTAATTTGAAAACTATAAAAATTAGAAATATATTTTTAAATTATTTATAACCTCCTAAAAGATAAAATTATACAAAAATAATAAGTATTTTTTTATTTTTTCACCAAATTTTTTTTAAGTTTTTCAGGAAAAAAAAATCTGAAACAGGTTTCTGAAAATAAAACCAAATATATTAAAATTGATAATCTAACATTCTTTGGAAAGTTTAGATTATCTCAAATTAGCCATCTCAACTTAAGAGTGTGTTTGGGCTTGATGGGTTCATTTTGTGATCTAATTCGATGATCACTTTAATTTTACAATTCAATAACTAGAATATTTAAAACTCTTTGAAAAGTCATAATAAAAACACAAATCACTAAATCACCTGATTTCACTAGCAAAGTTTTTACCAACGAATAGTGTTATCGTCGCTAAATGTTTAACTCTTTGCCCACACCAACTAGTCGTTGCCAAAAGTAAGCACACTAATAGCGACGCTTATTGTGTTGCTAAAAAATAAGCCTCGTAGCTAAAATTTTTGAAATTTTGACGCCAACCAATAATTTTGGCGCCTAGCGAATGTTATACTCTTTTAGCAACGATTGTAAATTGCGTCGGTAAAGGTCTACTTTTACCAACGAAATTGATCACTGTGTCGCCAAAAATATAGTTTTGCCTATGAAAAATTGACGTTGTCGCCAAAAGTAGTCGCCAAAAGTGCAATTTCTTGTAGTGCCCCCTCTTAGGTTGCTTTTTGGGTAACAAACCCCGTGCATACTTTTTGGTGGATGCAAATATCTATCTTTAGGAAAGTGACTTAGTAATGTGACTCGAAGCATCCATTTTTTGTTTTACATAGAAATTTTGATTGCCAATTTTTGAAGACCCGAAGACCACCAAGTGAAGAATTCAAGAAGAATTTCTCCAACACAATGTTCCAAACAATATAAAGTGTGAACATTCACATTTGTTCTCTTATGTTGAAGTTTGTGTGAATGTTCACATCGTAATTTATGTTAATACCTATTTCCAAACACATTTTGTCCTATTTTTATTGTGATTGACTACATATGTGAATATTCACATTTTACATAAATTAGGTTTATGATCTATCCACAAACATACTAGAGTTAATGTGAATTTCCACATCTATTTATCACATTGTGAATATTCACATCATGTTTAAATGCAAATAAACATTGTGGCTAGTGGTTATATGACTGAATACAACAGTGTGATATGAATTTTAACATCACCATTGCATAATGGTAATGAACACAGTGAAAATATATACACCATTTAATATTATATAGGTGTTAGAATATTCACACTAATGGACAAATGACAATTTTTCATTACAAATTAATGTCAACATTAACACTGATTAATGATGTGATGATGTTAACAAAAACCAGAAACAATGGAAGCAACAGAACTAGAAATCTAAAAAATCTCAATCTCTCTAAAAATAAAAAAATCATTATCAACATCCTCATCCTCATCTTCATCATTATTACTATCATTAACAACATATATAATTCCACCATTACACTAATTCAAATCAAACTAAACCCACATTTGAAAAACAAGTCTGTAACAAAATCGAGCTTCGAATCATGCTCTTTCCCTTCGATTCAAATCCTTGTTTCTCCCTTCGATTCAAATCCTTCTTTCTCCCTTTGATTTCTTGTTGAAATCGCAACTATGGCAGAAAACTGAGTTTCTAACCTTCGTCCAACAATTCTCAACTTATAATGTTCCTACAATGTATGACTGTAACGAAACAAAGCTTCAACCTACAACAATGGAGGAACACATAGCTTCAAACATAAAGCAATAATTGACAAACATAGAGCTTCGAACACAAAGCAGCAATGGAAGAAAAAAAAACTTCACCGCAATAAATGAAGGAATATAATATTCTCTGGCCACCACGTGTAAATTAGAGATTCGAAACGCTATCATACAAAGATTCGAAACGTATTAACCTATTCCTGACAAAATTGATGATCACCAAAATTGCTTCTAGAAAACTATGGAAACGTGAACAATACAATTGTGTGAAATACGTACAAAATATAAAAGGGTATAATAGTCCCCAAAAAATTATAAATTAGGAAAAAAAGAATCTCCTCGTATAGAACTCAAAATATATGGGACTTGGTGAAATATGAGAATACTTTATGGACTTATTAGGTTATAATACTTTTTAACATTTTTACATATTTTAAAGGCACTTTTTATATACTTTCCAACTTCAAACAATAAGGAATACTTGTTAACATTTGCATATATAAAATATATGACTGTAGAATAAAGTACAACAAAACAAAGTCATATATTTAAAGTAAAAATTAAAAGTACCTTTCGCTTAACTTTCTGATAATCAATTTATGTAAATTGTTTTAACCTAATAAATTAAAAACAGAAATTGTATCAAACAGCCTGACTCAAACTCTCAATTTAGAATAAACTATAATCACCTCTTTTAGATTTTAACAAACACCCCTCTATCATTGTGGTTGAAATTAAATTTTATTCTTTCTAAAAATCTCAAACATTTGCTTTTCTGGGACCACAAAAGAGATGACTACGGGTGATAAACGAATCAAATAACTCAAGTTCGACTCGTGCTCGACTCGTTAAATGTTTGTTTGAGCTTGGTTTGTTAAGTAAATAAGCCAAATTTAAACATATTTTGGAGCTTGTTAAAGTTCGAAAACGAAATTTGAACAGCCAATTGTTCGTTCGACTCGGTTCAATAAGTCTAAATTTATATAAAAATACCAACTACTTGAATTTAACTCGACAAAAACTCGTTTGAGATCGGCTCGAAAGTTTAATAAAACAAACTTAAATAAATTTTAAAACTTGTTAAAATTATCAAATCAAACATAAATACTTTTTGATTTGACCAAAAAAAAAAGACATACTTTTTAAGGAACTCCATAACCCTCTTCAGATCTCAATCATTGATGTATGTGTGGAGCTCACAACATTATTGGTTGAGATCCAAAAAGAGTTGTAAGGGTCCAAAAAAAAAAGGTCTTAATCATTGTTGTTTTATCACCCTAGCTATGAGTGTAATTTATTCATATAATATATAAATAAATTGAATTATACTAATGACATGTTGGCCTGCTATTGGTCTTCTCCTTCTCTCTCTACAGCTGCGGCCTCATGTTCTTCTTCGTGTGCTCATTCATCACCGTCCATAACCAATCAGTGTCGATCTTTCAGCTTCTCCTCCGCATTTCGTTCTGTTCCGTGGTGGAGTCACGGCGTCGATTGGAAGTCTCCGGCGACTCTGACTTCGAGCAAAGGATCGCCACCATGGGTACTAAAAGAATCTTATGTTTCTATGAAGTTGTATTTCTTTCTTCTTCTTTTTTTTAAATGGTACTTAGTTCATTGCTTATGTATTAGAAGATTGTGAATTTTTTACTTTATTTAAAAACTGTACTAGAACTATTTTTGTAATAAATGAAATGTGCTAATTCAAACTATTTACAACAGTATTTTGATATCATTTATACAGTATAAATCTTAATGTCGATTTTATAGTAAAATTTTGCAATCCTTTTTTGTTGGCTAGTTAATTTTTTGCAATTTTGTTGTTTATCTGTATGTGTTCAGCATCCGAGCATGCTTTTAAAGGAATATTGACTGGTCTTCCCAAGCCAGGAGGTGGAGAGTTTGGAAAATTCTATAGCTTGCCCGCTTTGAATGATCCAAGGATTGGTAATTATCTTGAGCTTGTTCTGGAATTGTAACTTATATCTTTTTTTTATTATTTATTTTTTCCCCTAAAAATTACTGCATGAATGCCATATAAACAGTCTATATACCCCCCAAAAGAAAAAAAAGATTGTAATACTTGTTATTAAAGGAATGCCTTTTATTCTCGAGTCAGTTGTCATGTTGCATGACTGGTCTACTTTGTCATGTATAATCTTGAGCCACTTTTTTCGGGTATGATTTTTCATTCTCAAGTAATATTGTTTTATATTTATCAATTTTATATACAACAATTGAACCTTTGAAATGCTTTTAGTAGAAATATCCTTCTCACCATTACTAGTTTACAAGGTTTTGTGTTTATGTTGTATCCATAACTTATCACACACATATTTTTTATTTTATTTTATTTGCATAAACAGATATGCTGCCATACTTTATTAGGATCCTTCTTGAATCAGCAATTCATAATTGTGACAACTTCCAAGTCACTAAGGAAGATGTTGAGAAGATAATTGATTGGAAAAACGCTTCTCCGAAGCAAGTTGAAATTCCCGTCAAGCCTGCTCGTGTTCGTCTGCAGGTTTTCGTCATTATTATTCTTCATTGTGTCAATAGACATGTATTCAACTTCTAAAACTCTTCTTTTGTGCCAGGATTTTACTGGTGTACCAGCTGTTGTTGACCTTGCTTGTATGTGTGACGCCATGAACAAGCTTGGAAATGATTCTAACAAGATCAATCCTTTGGTGAGTGTCATTCTCATTTACTGCATTTATTTTATCCTCCAAGAATTAGATTCCTGAGGTAGTTGCTTTTGGATATTAACTCTATGCAACTCCACCCCCCCAATCCCAATAAAGGTCCAGCTCTGTCAATTTGAGTAGGAACTTTAAATATTGGGACTAGTAACTTATAGATTCAACTTGGCTGCAAATCCTTTCATCCATGTTTTTTTATCACATTATTTTCTGGGTTAATGTTTGTAGTTAAACCTTTTCCTTCCTAGTCCTGGAAAACTCCATAAATGAACCTTATTAAAAAAATTTAACTTCATGTGGTGCATACATTCCATTTCAAGCCATGCCTCAACTGTCATGTTACCATATCATTAGCATTTCTTTAGCAGCAATGCTAGGTATCATGAAAAACCTTTCATGAAAATAATCATGAAAGCTTTGTGACCCTTGGATTACACTTAGAATAAAGCACCACACACTAATCAAGATAATCCAAAGATCATAAATTTTTCATGATCATTTTCATGAAAAAATTTTCATGATCCCTAACTTTTCCCTTTCTTTAGGCCTACTTTTTTTTGATACAGTTTTCCTTTCAATGATCTGTTTATGCAATGTCCTGCATGCAGGTTCCTATCGATCTTGTAATTGATCATTCAGTTCAAGTTGATATTGCAAGATCAGAAAATTCAGTACAGGCAAATATGGAGCTTGAATTCCAAAGGAACAAGGAGAGATTTTCTTTTCTCAAATGGGGGTCAAATGCATTCCAAAACTTGCTTGTTGTTCCTCCAGGTTCTGGTATTGTGCACCTGGTAGGGGAGCTTGACTGAGCAGCTTCATCTATAGAGCTTTAATATATTAAATTGCATATCTATCTCAATATGTTTGATGTGCAATTATGTATAATCACTGTATAAGGTTTTCATTTCAAGCTTTGTGTTTAAATTTTTTTTTATTATATATATATATATATATATATATATATATATATATTACGAAGAGATGCGTAGCAATTGTAGTTGTCTTTTCATTTTCAATTGTCTTACCATTTTCTTCGTCATGTATATAATTTGAATTTATTAATTGGATTGTCATTATGGCATATCAGGTTAATCTTGAATATCTGGGACGTGTTGTTTTTAACCTTGATGGTATGCTCTATCCAGATAGTGTGGTTGGAACTGATTCCCATACTACTGTGATTGATGGATTAGGAGTTGCTGGCTGGGGAGTTGGAGGTATTGAAGCAGAGGCAGCAATGCTTGGCCAGGTAAATAATGTTATTGAAGTGACGGAATTGTGAAGTTTTCTCCATACTTAGGATCGAAAATTGATGAATTTGTTTTCTTTGACCATAACCACTATGTTTATGATGGTTATGGTAGTACCGTAAGCATGTGCATTTCCTTTTACATAATGCTATCAAAGCACTCAACGAGGTATAACTCAATCTCTATGACATAAGGTTATGGAATATTGTGGCATATGGCCACACATGCTTAATTTATCACTTCAGGTGTTGTATGTAGTGAGACTTAAGTTAAATACCATATTTCCCATCAGTTATATCATTACTTTCTAAGGACAGAAAATTGGCAATAGGACTGGTGTATTTGTTTCTTGATCTGTACCACTTCTAATGGGAATGGAATGGACAAATTTTCTAAACCAACCTAGTTTTGGCGTAAAGGACTTATTTTGATGCAATTCTATGTATGTGTTCATGTGCTTTTAACATATATGTACTGGAATAATCACGTATGATTGGTTTATAGATGGGTTAGGAATGGGCTCAGTTGGTAGCCTCAAAACTTGAGATGTGTTTGGGCTAATGTCAAGACGATGCTACATATAATCAGTTTTACATGTTGGACTCTTATATTTCTCCATAGTATCCGTGTTCACCGGATATGATAAGAGTATTGGTGTGAAATGTGTATTTGACACCAGTACCTAATTTAGACACCTGGATCCTCTAATTTTATATGATTTTCGAAGAAGAAACTAACATTTGCTAGTAAATAAATATTTGTTGCCTTTCACATGGATGAGGGATATAACATATTTCATATTTTCCCTAAATTCTATTTAATTTCATGTAAGAATTAAAAAATTTATATAATATTATCTAAGAATATTAACATTACGCAATTTATACAAGTATTCAAGACATGTCCCGTACCCATACCCAACTTTAATATACATATCTTAATATCCTAAGATTTAGGTTTAGGAAGGTTTGATGCTACTTGCACCCAACACTTGTATCCAAGTCCATATAGCATAGGTATTAGCTCACATGCCTACACATATGAGTCATTTCTTTAGCATCTGACACTCTCAAGGCTGTTTATGCTTTTGAGTTTTGTTATCCAGGGCCTTGCTTTTTTTCCCCTTATACTTGTATGCTATAATCAAACCATCTAATTTAAGGACTCCAAAAACTATTTAAATTAAGTCTTAATTGCATGCGATTCTCCCATGGAATTTGTTTCACTACTCTTGGGCATGCTTTTGGGAATTAATGCGTTGAGTAGATTCCCCTGCATTTCAGTTTCTAATGTTATATTTTACTCAATGACAGCCAATGAGTATGGTATTACCTGGTGTGGTTGGATTCGAGTTGTCTGGAAAATTATGCAATGGTGTCACTGCTACTGACTTGGTTTTGACTGTGACCCAAATGCTAAGTAAGCATGGTGGTGTTGGCAAATTTGTTGAGTTCTATGGTAATCAAACTGAAGCCTTGGTACTTTTCAACTTCCGTGGTTCTGTCAATGGTAGATTTTAATGTTTTCGTATGTCCTTATTTGTAGGTGAGGGTGTGGGAAAATTTCGTTAGCTAACCGGGCTACCATTGCTAATATGTCTCCCGAGTATGGTGCAACAATGGGGTTCTTTCCCATAGATCATGTTACTTTGCAATATCTAAAATTGACTGGAAGAAGTGAGGAAACTGTGAGTACTTTTCAACATTCATGTGTGTTCGTTTGAATGTGGATGAAACCAAGGACAATGATATTGATAATAGTGATGTCTATCTTGTCTTGGTGCTTGTGATATATATTTTCACAAGGTAACACTCTTTTGCGTTGAAATTCAGGTGGCAATGATTGAAGCATATTTACATGCAAATAACATGTTTGTTGACTATAATGAGGCAAGACTCTTTGTTTTACAATATGATAATTTGCTTTTTAAAGTTTCAATTGGATATAATTATCTTCTTCCCCTAATTTCAACCTCAGCTAGAAAAAGCATACTCATCTAGACCTTGCAGATGTTGAACCTTGTATTTCTGGCCCAAAGAGGTGTGTGCTCTGTGCTTCTTCAAACTCATGCACACAATGCAAATGTTGTTATTTGTTAGCATACATCTAACCATACTTACTCTTATTGACAGGCCACATGACCAGGTTCCTTTGGAAGAAATGAAAATGGACTGGCATTCTTGCCTTGACAACAAAGTTGGGTTCAATGTAACTGTTAAGCCATTTGAGCATTGAACTTCTTATGATGTCATAGCCTGATTAATCTGCTTTATTATAATTCTAGCAGTTTTATTTTGAATCAGTTTACTGAATTTGCTTTTTTCTTTGCTTTTTTATTGCAAATGTTTTCTTATTGTAACGAACATCAGACATGCTGTTAATGTACGTTGTTGGTGTAGTAGGTGTGACTACATCAAAGGAATATTTTCTAATTACCAAGGAAATATGGGATAAACTTGAATGGACATTGAAAGTTATATTGTGTTTTGGTGGTGTTGCCATCGTGTATAGCCTTTGATTGCTAGTATTTGTAATGTTTAATTATGATGTAGGGCTTTGCTATACCAAAAGAGGTACAGAACAAAGTGGTAAAGTTTTCGTTCAATGGACAGCCTGCATAGCTTAATCACGGCAGTGTTGTCATTGCTGCTATTCACGAGCTGCATAAACACATCAAACCCTAGTGTTATGCTGGGGGCTGGCCTAGTTGCAAAAAAGGCTTGTGAACCGGGTCTGCAGGTTAACTGTGCTATAATGACCTTTAATCTTTGTTCTAGTGTTTGTTTGTTTGTTATTTATTCCCCAAATATTTCACGGTCAACTCTGATTGATTTTTACCAAGCCAGGAGATGCTGTCAAGGGCTCCAATATTTGATTCTTACATTTGCTTAAATGATAATTTCCCAGTTCAAGTCGTGGATAAAAACTAGTCTTGCCCCAGGTTCTGGGGTTGTTACAAAATATTTACTTCAAAGGTATTCCTCGTAATTTTTTTGCAGATTAAGTTTAATAGCTATCTAATGTAACACTGATATTTTTCTGTCCCTGTTGTGCAGTGGGCTGCAGAAGTATTTAAATGAGCAGGGCTTCCATATTGTTGGATATGGCTGCACAACTTGTATTGGAAATTTAGGGGATTTGGATGAATCAGTTGCTTCTGCAATATCAAAAAATGATATTGTTATAGATTTTTCTAAGTGTCTGTGACTTGTGTAAATAAAATTGAGCATAGTCATTGTTTGCTTCTCACTTATAGGATTATCAAGTTAACTGTCAAATCCATCTAATTTAATTGTGGTCAGCTTCTGCAGACATTATTGCAGCTGCTGTATAGCGATCCCGGGTTTTACCCCTTGCTAAACAGTGATCTGGACATGGTTCCGCGGATGTTAGTAGTTGTAAAAAATCTTGTTTATATCCTTTTATACTTCGTAATTGAGTTATAGGATGTGTTGGGCAGGTTTGTTACAGGTTAGCTGTGTTTGGGAACAAAAGGTTGCTGCCCAGAATTCTGGTCCTTTGCTCGAGCGAGAAGTTTGTCGCTCGAGCGAGCTTCTTGTTTTGGTTATTCGCTCGAGCCAGGGTTTCTTTGATCGAGCGAGAGTTGAGTTTTTCTATGTCTGGTGGGTCGAGCCAGAGTGGCTTCGCTCGAGCGAGCGTTTGCGTCTGGTTCTGGACCTGAGAGTTGTGTTTCTACGCTCGAGCGAGGTTTTCTTCGCTTGAGCGAGCGAGGTGTATGTTTTTGAGTTCCTCGCTCGAGCGAGCATTCTGTCGCTCGAGCGTGCTTCTGGGTTGCAGACCTGAAGCTTCGAGTTTTTGGCTCGAGCGAGACTTTCTTCGCTCGAGCGAGGGTTTCTTGTGTCTGGTCGCTCGAGCGACCAAGTCTTCGCTCGAGCGAGCCTGTTATATATCAGTAGACAACAGTGGGTTACACTTAACAATTTTCATTCTCTTCTTTTTCAAAACCCTAGAGCCGACTCTCTCTTTCTCTATACTTGTCTTCTCTCTAAGGTATCATCTAACTAGAGTGTGAATCTACCTTAAGTTCTTTGTTAAAAAGATAGAGTGGGTTGACGGCTTTGTTTTAATCTGAAAAATTTGGGATTTGGAGCACGTTGGATTTTGGGTCTTCATCTTCGCTTGAGCTCAAACTTCGAGGTAGGGATACCCTACTCCTCCTTGTGAGCTTTGTCTTTCAATTTTACCATTTTGATATGTTGGAAGATGTTGTGTAATTTTTGAGAAAACTTGGGCCTTTTGTGTAAATTTACAAAAGTTAGGGCTTTAGTTTTATTAAACCTATATGCATGTTTGGCATAGAGAAATGAGTTATATTGATGGGTTATGGATGAAAATGGAACCTTAGGGTTGTTATGTGACTTGAGGGAATAATGCCCTAACTACATTGATGAATTAATTTGTGAAATTGATTTGAGAAATGAGAAATTGGATTGAGAACGTTGGAATTGGGAGTGTATGGGGTTAAAGGGTGTAGTTGGATTATGTATCGTTCACCAAATTTAAATGTCGATGTTTTATCCATTGATGCATTTATTTCCTGTTTAGAAATAACTGCTTTGGGCTATCGATGGAGGATAGTCTTGATTGTTGTAGACAATGCATGGTGATTAGGCAAACTAAAACTAATCGATTGAGTATGCTATCGAATATAGCGGTTGGAATAATACATTAACTTTATGTATTGATTGATTGTATATGATCTATGTTTATATACATGTGTTGTGTGGGAGGAGATACGGGATGTACTCCACGGTTTAGGGGAAGATAGGGGATGGACCTCTAAACCAGATTTTGTGTGACATTGATACAGCACTACAATGTGTATCAAGTGTTGATTATGGAAGTGTTTAAATTGATTTGATATAGCACTAAAATGTATATCGTTATCAATTGTGAAGTATAGAAGTGTTTCTATGTTGTGTTGATACAACACCAAAATGCGTATCGTTCGTACAGTATGGAAGTGGTTTATGTGTTATTGATACAACATCAAAATGTGTATCTATCATGAATTTCGAAAGTGTTTTAAAGATGAGTCTTAATTTCATTAAGTTGATTGGTTAGGTGTTGAGCTTTGTTTTCAAACTCAAAGTTGAAAAAGGAAATGAGAAGTGAATGTAACATGGACTTAATGTCATGAAACCGAAATGTGATATAAGTGGATGTATCTGTGTTGACCATCTATCAACTGCTAATCTTTCAGTTATTGGTCATAGCTGGTTTAGTGTATTTCTACTGGGCTGTGGCTCACCCTATATGGGATATCATTTTTAGGTACAGGTAGCATGCCACCTCGAAGGACATAGCTTGGGAGGCTAGAGACGGACAGACTTTTGTTGTCTTATTTTCCTTTTTGATGTATTACATGTAAATTCAAGCCAAGGGCTTAAATGTGTAATTGAGTTAGCACTCTCTTTTTGTGACCAAGTGTTAACTTGGAAAACTGTAAGCCCGTAGGGCATTTGTTTTTGTTGTTAACATGTAATACTTTTTGTAATGAATTACTCTGATGAATAGAATGACGGTTATCTTTTATATCAATGCATGTCTAGATTGATGGGCTTAATGTTATTAATTTGAGGGCGTTACAACTTGGTATCAGAGCGTACCGGGTTCGAATACTTTGGGTACGTGGGAAATGATTAGTATCACAATGGGTTTGTCTCGCTTGTTAGAGACCTATTTGTGACATTATGTGTTTGTTTGATAACAGGCTTATGTGACTATGTGGGTATGGGATTTAGTTTCTAGGATGTTGATTGGATCCTTGGGTTTCTGTGAGTCTTGTTGGAAAAGCACTTGATCAATGCTGTTTCTAATCGGAACTCTAGTAACACCTCGGGACTATCATTATCCGGAAATGAAATTCGTAAGTGCTTATGTGTTTATGTGCTTACGTGGAGTGAATTACAGTTGTCCATGTATTAGGACGTGAGTGTTTAGTTTTGGCACATTTATGACTGTGCTAATGTTCTTCGTTACCTTTATTAGGATGTCAGGACGAGGAAGAGGTGGTAGACGTGGCAGGCGTGGTAGGCAGGAGATGCCTTTACCGGATAATGTTCCGGCACAGCAGGAGGGGGTTGGCCAGGCCAATGTGGCTGAGCCAGCAGGTCAGCAAGCTATGGGGGACTTAGCCCGAGGAATAGCCGATGCTTTGAGGGAGTCTATGGGTATTCTCAGAGCTGAGAATCCAGTTCAGGCTCCAATGCAGGCCCAGGTTGTTGATGCTGGGCCTTCCTTCTTGAAGAGAGAGTTCTTCCGGTCTAACCCGGACAAGTTTATTAGGGATCCGAAAGAGCCACTGAAGGCTGACGAGTGGCTAGAGCAAATGAGTAAGACGTTCGAGATGCTTGGCATCGAGGACGGAATGTTGAAGGTGACCTTGGCATCCTTCCAGCTAAAAGGGGGTGCGGGTCAGTGGTAGAAATACATGAGGGGCCATATTGCTGGCACGTGGGAGGCTTTTGTGGAGGCCTTTCAAGAGAAGTACTTATCTCCAGTAGTCAGGAAGAAGCTGAGAGACCAGTTCTGTCAGCTTTTGCAGTTGAGTTCTTCAGTAGCCGAGTATGAGGCTACTTTTACTAGCTTGTCTAGGTTCGCACCTGAACTTGTGGCGTCTGAGGAACGCCGCTGTATTGAGTTCGAGAAGAGGTTGAGGCGCGGCCTCAAGTTGAGGGTTGGAGGTTCGATGATCCGAGACTATGGGCGCTTGGTTGATGCTGCAGCCCATATGGAGATCATGATACAGGAAGAGGAGGGACAGAGAGGCTCAAAGAAGAGCCATGATGGTCAGGGTGATGGTAGGAGACAGAGGAGTGCTAACCCTCAGCAGTCTCAGGGGGGTGTTGCTAGATCAACCTTTCCGGTGCCGAGTGCGGGTTTAGGAAGAGGCAATCATGGGGATTTCACCTGTTACAAGTGTGGTCAGCTAGGCCACAAGGCTTCGGTTTGCCCACAGAAGGGAGGAGGTCAGAGAGCTGCTTCATCTTCAGCTAGACCGCAGAGCCAGAGTCAGGGCAGGGGCCAGCCCTTGTCTTGTTATTAGTGTGGTTAGCCTGGGCACCTGAAGAGGTTTTGTCCACAGTTGAGTGCCACTTCGGGCGCGTCTGGTTCTAGGCAGACGCAGGGTTTTCAGCCAGCTCAGTCTGTGCAGGCCTCGAGGGCCAATCCAGGAGCTTCGTCATCCCAGTCTGTGCAGCAGTCGTATGTTCCGAGAGGTGAGCAAGTGGATCAGGGGCCTATAGGGCGCGTGTATACTGTTACCGCGCAGGACCTAGTACCGGCTCCATCAGTAGTGAGAGGTACCTTTCTGTTTTGCAACTCGGTTGCTAGTATCTTGATTGATACGGGTGCGTCTCATTCTTTTGTATCTGCTGCATTTGTATCTGTTTTGGAATTGGAGTTGGCACAATTAGCATCTCCTATATGTGTAGTATCGCCTGTTGGGGGTGAGTTGATCTTGAAGCAAAGTGTTAGAGGTTGTGATATAGAAGTCGCCGATCGACGGCTTCCGTTTCCTTTTGTGGTTATGCCTATGTTGGGCTTTGATGTCATTTTGGGTATGGACTGGCTATCGTCATACCGGGCTGTTATCGATTGCTACCGCCAGAGGGTCACAGTATGTACCTTGAGCGGGGAGTGTTTCCATTTCTTAGGGGATCGGGTTGGTAGTGTGTTGCCATCAGTGTATGATCCGCGAGGGCGAAGTGAACTTAGTGGTCTACTTGCTAGCTTTTTGAGTAGTGAGTGCGGTGAGACCCAGACTGTATTGTCGAGAGTGGTCTGTGAGTACTCGGACATCTTTCCCGAGGATCTCGTTAGTTTGCCACCTCATCGAGAGATTGAGTTCTCTATTGATCTAGTGCCCGGCACGTCGCCAATTTCTATGGCACCTTACCGTTTTGCCCCAGCAAAGTTGGTTGAGTTGAAGGTTCAGCTTTAGGAATTGCTAGATAAGGGCTTTATTCGCCCTAGTATTTCGCCGTGGGGAGCACCGGCCCTCTTTGCTAAAAAGAAATATGGTGCCTTGAGACTTTGTATTGACTACCGGAAGTTAAATCGGGTTACGGTCAAGAATAAGTACCCTATGCCCCGTATAGATGATTTGTTTGACCAGTTGAAGGGTTCCCATTGTTTCTCTAAGATAGACTTGAGATCGGGTTACCACCAGTTGAGGGTGAGGGAGGAGGATATTCCGAAGACAGCATTCCGCACACGGTATGGCCACTATGAGTTTCTGGTGATGCCTTTTGGGCTCACCAATGCACCGGCAGTCTTTATGGACTTGATGAACTGGATCTTCCGGGAATTCTTGGATCGTTTTGTGGTTGTCTTCGTGGACAACATTCTGATTTATTCATCTTCGGAGGAAAAGCACGAGGGACACTTGAGAGTGGTGCTTGAGTTACTTAGAGCCCATAGGCTATATGCCAAGTTTGGGAAGTGTGAGTTCTGGCTAGGAGAAGTCAAGTTCTTAGGCCACGTGGTTTCCGAAAAAGGGGTGTCTGTTGATACATCCAAGACTGAGGCAGTGCAAGATTGGGCACAGCCTAAGAGTGTGTTTGAGATCTGCAGTTTTCTGGGATTAGCTGGGTATTACCACCGGTTTGTGAGGGATTTCGCCAGACTAGCTTCGCCGTTGACTAGATTGACTAGGAAGGGAGTTAAATTTGTATGGAGTGAGACTTGTGAAAAGTCGTTCCAAGAGTTGAAGGTTAGATTGACCACCGCCCCGGTTTTGATTATTCCAGAGAGAGGGTTGGGTTATGCAGTCTATTGTGACGCCTCACGAGAGGGTTTGGGTTATGTGTTGATGCAAGAGGGGAAAGTGGTTGCCTATGGCTCACGTCAGTTAAAAATACACGAGAAGAATTACCCTACGCATGACCTAGAATTAGCAGCAGTGATCTTTGCCTTGAAAATCTGGAGGCACTACCTTTATGGTGAGAGATTCAAGGTGTTCTCGGATCACAAGAGTCTGAAATATCTATTTACACAGAAAGACTTGAACTTGAGGCAGAGGAGGTGGATGGAGTTTATTGAGGATTACGATTTCGAGTTGCATTATCATCCGGGGAAGGCCAATGTGGTGGCCGATGCCCTTAGCAGGAAATCCATAGGTGATGTAGCTTGTATAGCCATCCGGGAGTGGGAGATGTTGGGTGCTCTTGGTGAGTTTGATTTGCTTCTAGGCGAATCTGTTGAGGTTGCGGCCTTGTTTTCTGTTGTTGCGTAGCCTACACTTGTGACTCGGGTGTTAGAGGCACAGAGAGGTGATCTTGAGGTAGAATCCCTCCGAGAGAAGATCTCCAGTGGGAAGATTGAGAAGGGTTTGATGGTGTACCCTGACCTGAGTGTGAGATACCGAGACCGTTTGTTTGTGTCAGAGGCTTGCCGAAAGGAGGTACTCCGAGAGTTTCACCATTCACGCCTTACGGTGCATCCGGGAGGCACTAAGATGTATCAAGATTTGGGTCGCCAGTTTTGGTGGAGAGGCATGAAGAGGGATGTGGCAGTTTTCGTGTCTAAGTCCCTTACTTGTCAGCAAGTGAAGGCCAAACATCAGAGGCCAGCGGGTTTGTTACAACCCTTGCCTATTGCCGAGTGGAAGTGGGAGCATGTCACTATGGACTTCATTGTAGGTCTTCCGAGGACTCAGCGGGGTAGTGATGCCATTTGGGTGGTTATAGACCGGTTGACTAAGTCGGCGCACTTCATTCCTATGCGCGTGAGAGATTCAGTAGATCATCTTGCCGACTTGTATATTCGGGACATAGTGAGGTTGTATGGGGTCCCAGTGACGATCGTCTTAGATAGAGATCCTCGTTTTACTGCCAGGTTGTGGCAGAGTTTGCAGAGTGCCTTGGGTACTAAATTGACCTTTAGTACGGCTTATCATCCTCTGACTGACGGGCAGTTCGAGCGTACTATTCAAATCCTTGAGGATATGCTTCAGGGTTGTGTCCTTGACTTTAGTGGGACGTGGGAGAGGCACTTGCCCTTGGTGGAGTTTGCCTACAACAACAGCTTTCAGTCTAGTATCGGTATGGCGCCGTTTGAGGCCTTGTATGACCAACCGTGTAGGTCTCCAGTTTGTTGGGCCGAGGTGGGTGATACACCTTTGTTGGGTCCAGAGTTGGTGAGGGAAACGACGGAGAAAGTCGAGCTTATCCGTAGGAGGCTTGTTACAGCCCAGAGTCGTCAGAAATCTTATGCCGACCGTAGGAGGCGACCTTTGGTATTTGAGATGGGTGATCATGTCTTCCTAAAGATATCACCAAGGCAGAGATTGATGAGGTTTGGGAAGAGTGAGAAGTTGTCCCCTCGGTTTATTGGCCCTTTTGAGATCCTTGAGAGGATTGGCGAGGTTGCCTATCGTTTAGCTTTGCCGCCGCAGTTGTCCGGAGTTCATGACGTGTTCCATGTGAGTATGCTTCGAAAGTATGAGCCGGATCCATCA
The DNA here is from genome assembly GCF_055761805.1 of Camellia sinensis. Lineage (NCBI taxonomy): Eukaryota > Viridiplantae > Streptophyta > Magnoliopsida > Ericales > Theaceae > Camellia > Camellia sinensis. The sequence continues at coordinate 126,251,695 of NC_138967.1, read as the reverse complement.
CATGTATTAGATTGGACCGACTTGGAGGTAGATGAGGATGCCTCGTATGAGGAGAGACCTGTTCGGGTCTTGGATAGACGGGATCAAGTTTTGCGAGGCAAGACCATCCCTTTGGTAAAAGTTTTGTGGAAACATCACGGGATGGAGGAAGCCACTTGGGAACATGAGTTGGAGGTCCGAGAGAAATATCCGGATCTATTTGTAGATGCTTGAGCACATGTTGTATATTTTGTTATAATATTGAACCTTAAGAGTGTGTCTGGTAACGTTTACGTTTTCAGTTTAAATTTACAAAAATTTTATAAACTGGTTTTTGTTTATTTTTAGAAAAACATAAATTACAAACACGTTTGGTAATTGACAAAATGTTTAAAAAAATTTAAAAATATAAAAAAGAATGAGAAATAACAAGTGGTGGCAAGTGGCGGCGGAAGACGGTGGTGGAAAGTGGTGACAGTGAGTGGTGGGTAGCTGGTGGTGGTGGGTGGTGGCGGGTGGGTGGATGGATGACAGTGGCGGGTGGTGGATGGTAGTGAGTGGGTGGTGGTGGTGGCGGGTGGTGGTGGGTGGTGGCGGGTAGGTGGTGGGTGGTAGCGAGTGGGTGGTGGTGGGTAGTGGGTGGCGGTGGCAGGTGGGTGGCGGGTGGGTGATGGTGGTGGTGGGTGGTGGGTGGTGGGTGGTGGTGGCGTATGGATGGCAGGTGGCTGGTGGTGGTGGGTGGCTGTTGGTGGCAAGTGGTGGATGGTGGTGGCAAGTGGGTGGTGAGTGCTCGTGGCAAGTAGGTGGCGGGTAGTGGTGACGGGCGGTGGATGGTAGTAGTGGGTGGTAGGTGGTGGCGGGTGGATGGCAGGTGGGTGGTGGGTGGTGGTGGTGGTAGTGGTGGCGAGTGGGTGGCAGGTGGGTGGTGGCTGGTGGCTGGTGGTGGCAGGTGGCTGGTGAGTGGTGGTGATAGGTGGTGGTGGTGGGAGGTGGGTGGTAGTGGTGGAAGACGGTAGTGAAAAATGGTGGCAGGTGGTGAGTTGGGTGGTAAAAAAAAAAAAAAACTGAAAACTAAAAACGGAAACACATTTTTTATGTTTTCATTTTTTGGCCAAATTTATAAACTGAGACCACTGATTTATAAATCAAAAATTTTACCAAACAAGTTTTTATTTGAGTTTTTTAAATTTTTGTAAATATAAATAGAAAACTGAAAACATAAGTGTTACCAAACGGCACCTAAGTGTATTGAATATAACTTAGGTTGTGAAACATGGTTTATGTTTGAGTTTACGGATGTATTGTAAAACTTGCCTAGAATTAGAAGTTTGATATAACATTGCATATGTTGAATGTGTTATAGAAATGAGATTATATCATGATTATTGAATATGATATGGAAATGGAAATCATGTTTATTGTCAACTGTTGAAATTGAAAGGAAAGTGCATAATGATAATGCAAGTTGAAATATATGTTGTTTTACATATTGTGAGATGCGTCTTGACAAGAGATGGGATGACCGGTAATGAGTCGAGTAATTGAATGTTGAAATGTAACATTGTTTAAATGGAGAAAAACTTGTTTTTGAAAACTTGTATTTAATTTCGGGGACGAAATTCTTTAAAGGGGGGAGGTTATAGCGATCCCAGGTTTTACCCCTTCCTGTACAGTGATCCGGACATGGTTCCGTGAATGTTAGTAGTTGTAAAAAATCTTGTTTATATCCTTTTATACTTCGTAATTGAGTTATAGGATGTGTTGGGCAGGTTTGTTACAGGTTAGTTGTGTTTGGGAACAAAAGGTTGCTGCCCAGAATTCTGGACCTTCGCTCAAGCGAGAAGTTTGTCGCTCGAGCGAGCTTCTTGTTTTGGTTATTCGCTCGAGCCAGGGTTTCTTCGATCGAGCGAGAGTTGAGTTTTTCTGTGTCTAGTGGGTCGAGCCAGAGTGGCTTCGCTCGAGTGAGCGAGGTGTATGTTTTCGAGTCCCTCGCTCGAGCGAGCATTCTGTCACTCGAGCGTGCTTCTGGGTTGCAGACCTGAAGCTTCGAGTTTTTGGCTCGAGCGAGACTTTCTTCGCTCGAGCGAGGGTTTCTTGTGTCTGGTCGCTCGAGTGACCAAGTCTTCGCTCGAGCGAGCCTGTTATATATCAGTAGACAGCAGCGGGTTACACTTAGCATTTTTCATTCTCTTCTTTTTCAAAACCCTAGAGCCGACTCTCTCTCTCTCTATACTTGTCTTCTCTCTAAGGTATCATCTAACTAGAGTGTGAATCTATCCTAAGTTCTTTGTTAAAAAGATAGAGTGGGTTGACAGCTTTGTTTTAATCTGAAAAATTTGGGATTTGGAGCACGTTAGATTTTGGGTCTTCATCTCCGCTTGAGCTCAAACTTCGAGGTAGGGATACCCTACTCCTCCTTATGAGCTTTGTCTTTCAATTTTAGCATTTTGATATGTTGGAAGATGTTGTGTAATTTTTGAGAAAACTTGGGCCTTTTGTGTAAATTTACAAAAGTTAGGGTTTTAGTTTTATTAAACCTATATGCATGTTTGGCATAGAGAAATGAGTTATATTGATGGGTTATGGATGAAAATGGAACCTTAGGGTTGTTATGTAACTTGAGGGAATAATGCCCTAACTACATTGATGAATTAATTTGTGAAATTGATTTGAGAAATGAGAAATTGGATTGAGAACGTTGGAATTGGGAGTGTATGGGGTTAAAGGGTGTAGTTGGATTATGTATCGTTCACCAAATTTAAATGTCGATGTTTTATCCATTGATACATTTATTTCCTGTTTAGAAATAACTGCTTTGGGCTATCGGTGGAGGATAGTCTTGATTGCTGTAGACAATGCATGGTGATTAGGCAAACTAAAACTAATCGATTGAGTATGTTATCGAATATAGCGGTTGGAATAATACATTAACTTTATGTATTGATTGATTGTATATGATCTATGTTTATATACATGTGTTGTGTGGGAGGAGATAGGGGATATACTCCACGGTTTAGGGGAAGATAGGGGATGGACCTCTAAACCGGATTTTGTGTGACATTGATACACCACTACAATGTGTATCAAGTGTTGATTATGGAAGTATTTAAATTGATTTGATATAGCACTAAAATGTATATCGTTATCAATTGTAAAGTATAGAAGTATTTCTATGTTGTGTTGATACAGCACCAAAATGCGTATCGTTCGTACAGTATGGAAGTGGTTTATGTGTTATTGATACAGCATCAAAATGTGTATCTATCATGAATTTCGAAAGTGTTTTAAAGATGAGTCTTAATTTCATTAAGTTGATTGGTTAGGTGTTGAGCTTTGTTTTCAAACTCAAAGTTGAAAAAGGAAATGAGAAGTGAAATGTAACATGGACTTAATGTCATGAAACCGAAATGTGATATAAGTGGATGTATCTGTGTTGACCATCTATCAACTGCTAATCTTTCAGTCATTGTTCATAGCTGGTTTAGTGTATTTCTACTAGGCTGTGGCTCACCCTATATGGGATATCATTTTTAGGTACAGGTAGCATGCCACCTCGAAGGACATAGCTTGGGAGGCTAGAGACGGACAGGCTTTTGTTGTCTTATTTTCCCTTTTGATGTATTACATGTAAATTCAAGCCAAGGGCTTAAATGTGTAATTGAGTTAGCACTCTTTTTTTGTGACCAAGTGTTAACTTGGAAAGGTGTAAGCCCGTAAGGCATTTGCTTTTGTTGTTAACATATAATACTTTTTGTAATGAATTACTCTGATGAATAGAATGACGGTTATCTTTTATATTAATGCATGTCTAGATTGATGGGCTTAATGTTATTAATTTGAGGGCGTTACATGCTGTTCTTTTTGGGAACCAGAATTTTGAGGGTTGTGTTCATCCATTGACAAGAGCTAACTACCTTGCCTCTTCTCCTTTAGTGGTTGCTTATGCCCTTGCTGGGACCGTGAGTAACAAAAACAAATGGTGTTGGTTTTTTTTATTTTTATTGTTTTGTGTTTCAAGGAATTTATTCATCATTTCCTGATGAGATTTAATGTGGGAACAAATGAAAAAAATGAAAGCTGAATCCCTTTGGTAGTAAGGACTTGCCTTCATTTGGTTTTTGAGTTAGATACTTGCCCCTTCAGTTGTCCTTGGAGGCATTTTTGTCATCTAATTGTAGTGCTTCGAGGGTGGCCAATCATGTGGTCTTAGGTCTTGAAATATGCCAAACACCCAATAGTTAAGTCAACCCCAAGGGGTTGGCTTAGTGGCAAGACCTTGGGTCTTGGGAGTGTGCTCCCTCCACGGTTCAGGAATTGAAACTTCTTAGGTACTAACAATTTGGGACCATCGGACTGGGAAAAAACTCTTGAATTAACCATGGTGTACTTGTGGAAAACTCCTTGCCAAGGGCCTGTGTATACCTGGGGATTAGTGGTGCTTTGATCCAAGCACCTCGGTGCCAATCAAAAAATAAATAAAACCCTACTTAAGTCCTGATTTGTGAGAAAAAAAAATCTATATGCCTCATGCTATATCATTCCCCTTATTTTTCCTCCCAAGGAGACTATTTCCTCAAGCTAAGGTGTCTCCGCCATCTGGTCCATTTTATCTATGCATGCCTCCTCCCACAAGGATCCTAATGATCCATAATTAGTTATAAATAGAATTATGGACCCATTTTTGAATTTTCTCAAAACGTTTTTGGACATTAAGGTGGGTAAGTTGGACTAAAAAAAAAAGAGGATGGTTAAGTTAGCCAGTTATTGAGATTCCTTGGAGTCCTGGGTTAAACTTATAGGCACGTGCAAGATGCCATTCTAAGCTTGTGTTGGGTGCTACTAGGCAAGCTTGCATAATGTCATTCTCACATGAAACATGCACTTCACAAGGCAACATGATTAAGCAACGATGCACAACCGATATACAATATAACCTTTTCTTTAGGTGTCTAGGACTGCAAATGAACTGAACTGCTCACGAACAGACTCGGCTGATTAAGGGCTTAGCTCGTTTAATAAACGAGCCGAGTTCGAGCTCAAATATTAGGCTCGTTTAGTAAACAAGCCGAGTTTGAGCTCGAATAAGTTCGACTCGTCCAACTCAGATCGTTTGTCTTTATTTAAATTATATAATAAATATATTGTTTATATAGTAAATAATATATAAATAGTATTAAAAAAAACTTATTGAGCTGAGCCTGAGCCGAGCCTGAGCCTAGTTAGTTATCGAGCCGAGCTCGAGCTTAGCAAAGCTCGGCTCGGTTGGTTTGTAGCCCTATGTTTAAAAGAGGCTTATTGTTAAGCATAATTTGAAAGTACAAGAAAAATGATAAAAAGGGACACGAAATGATAAGAATGCAGTTGGAGAGGGCATTGCGCATTCCAAGTGGCATGGAAATCCAGTTGTGACACTTCACCACTAAGAAGCACGGAGACGGATACGGACACGGATACGGATGCAGACACAGACACGGTAAGGACATGACAATAAAATATGTTTTCATATATTTTTATTTGCTATCTAAATTGATATTATACCCACAAACAATCAATATTATCAAAAATAAATTTAATTCTTTAAAAAAAAAACACTTTTAAATTAACATTTACAATTTATATCTTTTTATTTTTATTTTTTATGGATGATCTATTAAATTTTTAAATCTAAGAAAAAAATAATAAACATTCAACATTCATCAAAAGCACTAAATAGACAATTTGGCGTGTCCCTAGTGTGTCCCATACGTGTCCCCAAAGTGTCCGCGTCCCTAAAGTGTCCGTGTGTTCGACACAGATACAATATTTGTTTTGAAGTTATGTTACCAGAAAATGTTAATATCCTAGTGAATTATGTATTGGTACGCATGTTTTAAAACATGGTATACTTTCATTCTAAAATGATAAATTTAGTGAACCGAAGCGATCTCAAAAGTTTTTTCCAATATATTTCATTAAATGTTACCTGAAGAGGGGGAAAAAAAAACTATAATGAATTAAAATCAAAGGTGAGTTAAGTTTTGACATGACAAAAACATTAAAAATGAGTCATAAAGAAATTATATTTTATTGGATATCTAATAGTTAAGAGAAAATTACTCTATAAGTAATATATCAAGTCTTACTCTTATCGTACCATATTTTAGAGTATGTGACGTACCACGTTCCCATTCTCGTTCCCGTTTCATATACCGGAACGATTCACATTCTAGGTAATATCGGTGCTTCATAGCTTCACCATCTAGGCTGGCAACTAGCATTAGTTTCACATAAATTACATATAATCCAAGTAGGGTTGATCACTTGGTACATAGTCTTTTATCTTTGTATTGACGTATTAATTGGTCACTTAAGAATAGTCTATTTGTGTTAGCTGCCACAGTTAGACATGTGCTTTAGCATCACATTAGTGACTAATAACCCAAGTTGGCTCGTGCATGGTCTTAACTTTTGCATTGGTATACTATGGATACTTACTTTGTGTATTGAGGATACTACTTAAGAAGAGTCTGGACATGTGTTTTGCACCAAATCTTCTTGGATTCTCTTGGTAACTTTTGACACGTGGTGTTACTTCAAATACCCTTCCTATGATGGTGGTGGCAGTAGTGGTGGCGGTAATGGTAGTAATGAGATTATAATAGCATTTATAAATTCAGTTAGAATTATATAAGTTTCATATGATTTAAATTTTTTTTTAAGTTTGACCTACATTTTAAGAGATTTAAATTTTTAAGTGATATCAATTGTAATTATTAAATAGATTTAATTGATTATTAATTAATATATTTAATTTTAAGTGTTGAATCAGATTATCAAACACAAGTGATGCAAAGATAAATAAGAGAGGCACACAACTCTTATACTGTTCTAAATTATTTAACTGACATAAAAATAAGTACCAAAAAATATATGTATTATTGTGTCAAATTTTTTTAGTTTTTCATCAATTAAAAGATTTTATCAAGTGCTTTTAGTTTATGAAAAAAGAAAATTAATTTTTTTGCATAAAAATTATATTATTTTAAGTTCTTTTTGATATTGGACAAACAATTTGGGGGCAATTAAAAAAACTCCCTAGATTTTAGTTTTTTAACAAAATAAACCCTCAATTTTAATTTTTTCAATTTAAACTCTAATATTTTAATTTACTTTCAATCTAAACCATTAACCTATTTTTCATAAATAAAACAGATGAAAAAAAATATATTTTAATCATTAAACTTAATGTAAACATATATAAAATGTCTAAAATACTATTTATCATTGAGTTTAATGATTAAAATATATTTTTTCAATCAATTTTACTTAACAAAAATAGACAAATAGATTATGTGGGAGCCGAATATCAGGGAACTCAGATAGGCCGAGTACATATTTACAAAATCAGGATATATATTATATTCGCCCGTCTCGTACGTTCTAAGTGCCGAGTATATTAATCGGCCATGAAGCCAGTTGAGCGGGGGGTCGATTGGAAGTTGGAATACAGCAAAAGGAAGGCCGAATGAACAATCACACGACGGATTAAGAGTGAGCCCTACCCTGAGGACCAGGAGCGTATATAAATAGAAGAACAACAACCAAAGAGAGGTAGGTGAGAACAAGTAAGTTTAACTTGAGATATAAGCAATCAAGAGAGTATACACCGACGTATCCGTCGGAGTACTAATTCTAGCATCCCCAACCGAAGTATTCATTCTTTTTCAAGTGACTGGCTGAGGATCACGAGCGTCTTATAGGACCCAAAGAGTATTTCCAAACCACTTCTCCACAATTGGCGCCGTCTGTGGGAATACGCAACTACATCCATGGCGAGCGTAACAGAAGATCCTCCGATAGTCGCTGATGAAACTACACCGAGAGATGACCTCACTCCAAGAAACATGCTGGGACCGGAGAATATCGCCGCAAGACGTGTCTTGAACTTCGACTCAGTTGCCCAGACCTCACCATCGACTTCAGCACATGAGACAATGCAAGCGATCATGGAACAGGCGAAACAAAACGAACAGAGGTTGGAAAACATGATCGCTGAGAATGAGTGCCTTCGTCAGGATTTGGCCTTGGAAGTGCCAAAATCCCAACAAGCTGCACGCTAAGATCCAGGACGACCTCAGAGAGAGAATGGTCGACGACCTCGAGTTTGGAGACAAGATAGTGACAGTGATTCTGACTCATTATCCCCAAAACCCAAGAAGAAGGGACGAGTCGAAATCTCCAGTTCCCCCAAAGAGAGTCTGCGTGCACAGAATAAGCTAAGACGAAATGGTTCAAACGAAAAGGACTAACATGATCCCTTTGTGCAACGGATCGCAAAGGCAGTACTACCCAAAAAGTTCAAAGCTCCATTGTTCACCCTGTACGACAAGAAATCGGACCCCACTAATCACATCTGCCATTATAAGCAAGCCATGACGTTGCATGCGGACGACGAGGCCTTCATGTGCCGAATATTTCCGAGCAGTTTGGGACCATTGGCTGTCAGATGGTATTATAAATTGGAACTGGCATTGATTAAGACCTTCCATCAACTCCAAAAATCCTTTAGGGCAAGGTTTATCACCAATGAGGTCCAGCCGAAGCAGGCCTATTCTCTCTGGGAAATGCAAATCCAACTAGGGGAAACCTTACGAGCGTATTCGACGCGCTATTGGGAATGCTTTAATCTCGTAGATGATCCTGCAATGACTCCATGGTCATCACCGCCTTTAAAATGGGATTGCATCCTGATAGTTCCCTCCACAGTACCTTGACCAGAAGGCCCCCCAAAACAATCTAGTCGTTAATGAAGAAAGTTGAGGAATATTTCAAAGTGGAAGATGACGCCCTGTGGGTCAAAGCCAGGCACAAGGCCAGCAAGACGGCCCCATCTGAAATCATTCAGCTGATACATTCTGTACCGTCATGGAGCCCTGAACCATAGAGTCGGGCTAAACGAGACAAGAGGCGAGAATCGCGCCAATCAACTGACCAATGTTTCCACCGAGCTAATGAACAACTTCAAGTGGATAACAAGCGCAAAAGGCGCGCGGACAAGAAATATACAGAGTTGTTGGAGTCGATTAGCACGGTTATGACTAAAGTTCAACATCTATCGTTCTTCAAATGGCCGTCCAAGATGGTGGGACCTCTTGACACGAGGAGACGGGATAGGCGGTGCGAATATCACAAAGATCACGGTCATGATACCGACAGTTGCTATGCTTTGAAAGATCACCTTGAGGAGTTGGTATAAGACGGTCGGCTTCAGCAACACATCCGAAAGAACAACTCAACCAAAACAGTTGCTTTACGGCAGGATTCACCTTCGCTCGGCGTAATCCATATGATATATAGCTTGCCGATGGCCTCCGCCGTACATACAATTCAGTCACATCTTAGCCCCCAAAAGCAAATCATTCCAGCAAAACGGCCCCATGAAGCTGCGAGCATTGCTTTCAATGATTCAGATTTGGCCGGCGTAACACTTCCCTACATTGATCCCTTGGTCATCGAGCTACGTGTAAATTGATTCACTGTTGAGCGTGTTCTCATTGATCAGGGGAGCACTTCAGAAGTTATGTATTACAAGACATTTGTCAAACTTGGCTTCACTAAGTCAGACCTATCTCCACCTCATTATCTATTATTCGGCTTCAACGCTAATCGGGAATATCCGTTGGGCAAAATCACACTACCAGTTCGGGCAGGCTCCCGATCAGTGGATGTAGAATTTTTGGTTGTCAAGCTGCCTTCGCCGTATAATCTTATCATGGGAAGAACTTGGCTGCATACCATTGTCACGACCCAAACCCGGCCCTATGGGTTTAGCACCGTAACCGGCCAGTAATCCGAGATTACCGAAGGCCTGCTGAACAGTAATACAGTAAAGCAGAGTACAGGGCCTGGCGGAAGCCAATACAGTAATTAAACAATGTCCAATGAGCTGTGACAGTATGTATGCCAAAAAGATTTTTCATGCATTCATACATACACAAACAGTACAGTCTATACAGAATTTACAGTCACACAGTACAGGGACCTAATCCCTTGATAACAGTACGGTAAACATTCAGTCTATACAGAACAGTTAGACAGTATGAAGACAGGCGGGGGAAAACAAACAAAACACCCCCAAGCCATAGCATGGCAACTCGGAACCTCGCAGTGAGGCACAAAGGCTGGCTTGACAAAACTGGAGTTACCCTGACGCTCCTAGCTCCGATCTGGTGCCTGTACACCTACATATATATATGAGCAGTGAGCTAAAGCCCAGTCAATAACATAAAGCGTAAAGGGGTTTAGAATGAATGTCCTTACAGTAATGAAAACAGTTCAATTCAATCAGTATTTCAGTTGTTCAGTACAGTAAACAGTCATATGTGGTACTTCCATTAGCATAACAGTAACAGTAGGTCTTGAAAGACCGAACAGTAATGATGGCCATCAGTCAGTAAACAGTAGTGGTTCCACGAGGGAACCGACAGAGATCTCTGTAACAGTAACAGTAACAGTAAACAGTAGGTACTAAGGATGCCACAGTACAGTTCAGAAATAAAGGACATACATTCATTCAGTAATACCAGTTCAGTAAACAGTTCAGTTCAGTATTCAAAAGATATCAGTTGAACATATCTTTACACAATTGTTACTCACAGAGTTTGGGCTACAGTATGCTAGAGCGCGTCTCCCCAGTCGCCAACCCTACACAGTTAACAGATTGAACACACACTAAGCTACCCAATTGGGAACGGTAATAACTTAATTCCTAATGCCTCGGTGTGTTCTACATCTATATCCTCAACAAGATGCCTTAAACTAGGCCTAAAACTAGGCCTAAGAATGCCTAGAATGGGATGAGGATGCAAAGATGTACATTAAAAGCATTTTCAGAAAAACAGATTCCCGCTCGAGCGCAAGTTTCCCCGCTCGAGCGGTCATGCAACAAAGGTACACGCTCGAGCGTAAACTTACCCGCTCGAGCGTACTGTAAAAGTACTAGATGGGTGAAATCTCCGCTCGACGCCCGCTCGAGCTTGAGACAAGACTCCGCTCGAGCGCCCAATCCTCCGCTCGAGCGGACTATAAAACAGTGCAGAGAGATGCTGGATGCTCGGATTCCACGCTCGAGCGGCATTTCCCCCGCTCGAGCGGAAGTGCGAAATCTGGAAAACCCAGATTGCACCTCCAAGCTCAAAACCAAGTTCAAAAGCATCAAAACTCGACCTCTTGGGCTAAATTTCCAGAAAACACATGTGAACTCATAGTTAAACATGGTTCAAAACTCAATTTGAGAAATCAAAGCCCAAGGGTGTTTTATTCAAACCCAATTTCAAACCAATTTCAAGAACAATATGAACATGCAACATGCATGAATTCAAACCATTTTGAAGCTCCAATGTGATGCTCTAAGGAGCCAATTCTTTTCAAAACATGGTGAAAACATGGACCATTACAAAATTATGAACATGCATGTAACCTTTTGCCATGAACTCAACTCAAAATCCAACAATACTAACATGCATGCAAAGATTGAGCTTCAATTCACCATTAATGGACCAATTCATGACTTAGCTCTACAACTAGACATGAACCATGCAAGAACCAGTTCAAACACAAGAATGAGAAGATAAAATCCTTACCTAGAGCTTGTATTCAAGGTTTAGGAGTCCAATTAGGCAAATCTCCTATGATCTCTTTAAGCCTTTCAAGCCAATTCTCTAGAACAATTCCACTCTCTCACTTCCTCTCTCTCTAGTTCGGTGGTGTGCTCAAAATATGGCTGAAGAAATGTTTTGATAAAGCATACACAAGGCTCAAATATGAGTAAACAAATGCCTCACTAGATGGCAAAAGTGTAATTACGTCAAACTCTTTAATTGGCTTATTTTAATCTAATTTAATCATACCTAATCGGTTTTCAGATAATTATACCATAAAATTACATTAATTATGAGGATCATAAAACATCAATCGGTTTCTAATTCGGCCGCCGATAAGGCCTTCAATTAGCAGTTTAAACATATAAGCATGAACAGATAATCATACAGTCAAACAGATAGAATGCAATTTAACTAACATATACTCAATCAATTCGGTTTCCAATTTCAGTCAGTCAGTTCAGTACTTTAATCAGTTCAATTATCAGTCATAATCAATTCAGTTTAACGATAATCGATGGTTATCGGTAATCAATCAGTCATAAGTCGGTAAACAGTATGAGGGTTGTTACAACCATGCAGGTCGTGCCTAGCACATATCACTAATTACTTTACTTTATGACTGAACGCGGCATCAAGCAAATTTGAGGTTCCCAGAATCGGCGCAGGCATGTTATCTTCTTGCCACAAAGACATCAAGAGAGCTGGAAGTGAATTCTATTGAGGTGCCAGATCGAGAGAGCCTCGGCAATGTTGGGTGGCTCCCAAGTGAAAAGGCAACGGAAGCCTTGGATCGAGTTGAAATTAACGGGAATCCTGACAAGTTCTTCATGGTCGGCGCCTCCCTGAATCAAGCCGACATGCAGTAGCTAATTTCCTTCTTGCTTGGCAACCTTAATGTATTTGTATGGACACCATATGAGATGCCGGGTGTGGATCCATCTGTTTCTCAGCACCGTTTAAACGTTTAACCCAAATGAAAGTCGATTATTCAGAAAAGCCAACAATCAGCCGTAGAATACCGCTGCCATTATTGAAGAAGTTGACCGGTTGCTTGATGCCAGGGCAATCCAAGAAGAGACCTATCCTACATGGCTGTCGAATATTGTGGTTGTAAAGAAGAAAAATGGGACTTGGCATATTTGTGTAGATTTCACGAATTTAAGCAAAGCTTGTCCCAAGGACCGCTTTCCTCTCCCTAGAATAGACTAGCTCGTAGATGCCACGACACATCATCAACGAATGAGCTTCTTGGATGCCAACAGAGGCTACTATCAAATTGTCATGCGTCTGGAGGACCAAGATAAAACTGCATTTCTCACCCCAAGAGGAACCTATTGCTACAAGGTTATGCCTTTCAGGCTGAAGAATGCGGGGGCAACTTACCAAAGATTGGTCATTGCCATGTTCAAAGAGCAACTCGGCCGTACTATGGAAGTCTACATTGACGACATGGTGGTCAAGTCCAAAGAAGAGCAAACTTATCTAGCCGACCTGGAAGAGACATTCAGCATTCTACGCAAGTACAAAATGAAGTTGAACGCTTCCAAATGTGCATTTGGGATCGGATCCGGCAAATTCCTTGGCTACATTGTTAATCACCGCGGAATAGAAGCCAACCCGAGGCAAATCACAGAAATTCTAGAACTTGGCTCTCCTCGGTCGGTTAAGGAGGTTTAAAAGCTTATGGGGATGGCCGCCGCACTCAACAGGTTCATCAGTCGTTCCACAGATCGCTGCCAAAAATTCTTTCGTACCCTTCGGCAGGGTAAAGCTTTTGAATGGACCTCCGAGTGCGAAGCCACTCTGAACGGTTTGAAGACCTACCTCCGATTAGTCCCACTTTTGACAACACCTTCGGCAGGTGATCCGTTCATTTTATATCTGGCAGTTTTTGACCGAGCTGTTAGCACCGTACTGATAAAGGAAGAACTTGGGGAGCAGCGGCCAGTCTATTATGTGAGCAAAGCAATGGTTGATGCTGAAACATGTTACCTTCCGTTGGAGAAACTCATCCTTGCACTCGTCATGGCAACAAGAAAACTGATGCATTACTTTCAAGGGCATACCATTGGGGTACTAACAGACTATCCCCTCCAGTCAGTACTTCGTAGTGCAGAAGCATCGGGGCGCGTCTCAAAGTGGGCTCTCGAGCTCAGCCACTACGATATTCAATTTCTGCCTAGGACCTTAATCAAGGGGCAAGTTCTCACCGACTTTGTGGCCGAATTCACTGGAGGCCTCGCTGACTTTAAGTCTGATCAAATTCAACCTAAGCCGAACTGGAGAATTTATGTTGGGGACATTTGGCAGTTGTATTGTGACGGGTCGTCCAACCAACGTGGCAGTGGGGCGGGCATAGTGATCATGGCTCCCGACGGGGCAATAATCGAGCAGGCGGTCAAACTGGGCTTTGACGCATCGAACAATGAGGCCAAATGCAAAGCATTATTAACTGGCTTACGGAATGCACTTCTACTTGGTGCTCGGCAATTGTTTGTTTTCTGCAACTCAAAACTGATCATCAACCAATTGAAAGGGGAATACGTAGCTAAAAATGACCGAATGACAGCTTACATGAAAACGGCGAATTCTTTGCTGGCAAAATTCGACCATCATGAACTAAATCAGATAACCCGGGATCCGAACACACACGCCGACACCCTGGCTTACCTAGCCTCCGCTATCAACTCAGAAATTAAACGGACAATTGATGTAGGATTCATCCTTGAGCCGAGCATTGCCTCCTTAGAGTTAGTTCAGATCAATGTCATAGAATCAAGTCCGAGTTGGATGGACCCCATCGCCGCATTCCTATCTTCCGAACAGCTCCCGACGGATAAGAAAGAAGCACATAAACTGCGAAACAAAGCCCTGTGATATTACTTGGATCCGCAAGGAAAGCTCTACAAGAAATCCCTTTCTGGTTCATATATAGAATGCGTTCATCCGGATAAAGTCGATGAACTCCTAACTGAAATACATTAAGGTAGTTGTGGTGCCCATTCTGGCGGACGCTCTTTGGCTCATCAAGCTATGACACAGGGGTATTATTGGCCAATAATGAGAGCTGATGCCGAGTGTTACGTCAAGAAATATGAACAGTGCCAGAAGTTCTCCCTTTTAACCCATATGCCTGCTGAAGAGTTAAGCTCTATAACCAGTCCTTGGCCGTTCACCCAATGGGGACTTGACATTGTCAGACCATTACCTCGCGCCCCGGGCAACAAGCGATTTTTAATTGTTGCGACAGATTACTTCACGAAATGGGTTGAAGCAGAGGCACTAACGCACATTCGAGATACTGGTGTGAAGCGTTTTGAATGGAGAAATATCATAACATGATTTGACATTCCAAGAGCACTTATTTCAGACAACGGCACCCAGTTGATTGCGGTGTCTACCGAGAATTGTGCAGCAAGTATGGTATTTGGCCCTATTTCTCCACCCCGGCTTATCCACAGAGCAATGGTCAAGTTGAAGCCTCCAACAAAGCCATTTTGGACAGCATCAAGAAACGGTTTGAGAAAGCTAAAGAAAAGTGGGTTGAAGAGCTCCCAGTGTATTATGGGCTCATCGCACTACACCAAGGCGATCAACTGGAGAAACGCCGTTCGCCCTGTGCTTTGGAACTCAGGAAATTATCCCCCTGGAGATCGGCTTACCCACTCTGAAAACAAAGGTCTTCGACTTGGGCCGTAATGACATGATGCTAGCTTTGGATCTAACTCTGATTGAAAAACGACGAAATCGAGCCCTCGCGTCTATGGCACGGTATCAGCAGCAGCTTGTTAAATCATACAATCAACGTGTGCAGCTGCGACGTTATATACCCGGAGAACTGGTTCTGAAGAAAGTTCTTCCTGCTACTAAGAACCCCGCTGACGGAAAGCTAAGTTCCAACTAGGACAACCCATATCAGATTGAGTCAATCGTCGGCACAGGGGTATATCGGCTCAAAGACATGTCTGGGAGGAGTCTGCCACGCCCTTGGAATTCCACGCATTTGTGTAAATTCTATCATTAACCTGACCTGTGGGGCATGATACTTGTTTTGAATGTTCACCATGTACAAATTTTACTTTTGCAATGCAAAGTCTCTTATTTTCTCATTGTGAAATTCAGTTCGTTAAATCAAAAGTCTTCTGATTAAGCCTCCGGATTCGGAGCGCCCTTCGTGGATATCACGATTGGCTAAGTTATAAGCCTCCGAATTCGGAGCGCCCTTCGTGGATATCACGATTGGCCAAGTTATAAGCCTCCGAATTCGGAGCCCCATCAGTGCATGACACTTTTGGGCCGAATGAGCCTTTGGATTCGGAGCGCCCTTCGTAGATATCATGATTGGCCAAGATATAAGCCTCCGAATTCGGAGCCCCATCAATGCATAACACTTTTGGGCCGATTAAGTCTCCGAATTCGGAGCTCCATCAATGCATGATACTTTTGGGCTGAATAAGTCTCCGAATTCGGAGCCCTATCAGTGAATGTCACTTTTGGGCGAATAAATCTCTGGATTCGAGGCGCCTTTTGTAAAAGCCACGACTGGCCAAAAGTCTCCGAATTCGGAGCCCCATCCGTGCAGGACGCACTCGAAGCCAAATGAGCCTCCGAATTCGGAGCACCCTTCGTAGAAATCACGATTGGCCGAGTCGAAACGCCTCCGAACTCGGCGTTTCTTTCGTTTGAATAATGATTGACGAGCATAAACACAACAGATAAAAAATGGTAAATAACAGAAACAATTTGCCAACATTTAAAATGATACGTTTCATTAAATTGATCAAGTTTACATAATTTACATTCAATTTGTGTTAAAAATGCTACAATAGATGCAGCTTTATTCAGCGCCACCTTCGTCGTCACTCTTTTCGACTTCGTAGGCCGAAAAAGGAAAATAGTTACTCTAATATAACGGCGACGCCGAGTTGATGCCTGCTGCTCGGAGAGCCTCTGCGGCTTGGAGAGCCTTAACCCACCCGTGCTTGAATCCCCGATTCTCGTATTGGCAAACCTCCTCAGCAAGCTTTTCCTTCGTCTTGTCTATCTCAACTTTTCGACCGTCGTGGAAGCCTTGTTCATAGGCCCTGGTCTTTGTAGACTCTATTGCAAACATGCTTGCCGTATCTCAATCGACAATCGCATGACTTATCAGCCGTTGGGTCACCCTTTCCTCCACAATTGGGTTAGCTAGGCCAGCTGAATGTGTCTCGATAGTCTTGACCTTCCTCAGTTCACGCTCAACCTTCTCTGCGTGAGCTTCTAAATTCCAAATGTGCTAATCTTTTTGCTCTATCTCTAGCCACACGGCACGTAGATGCATGCTAACTTCATAGGCGGTATACAACCCTCTCACCGCTCCATGGATGCCTTCCCGAAACACTTCGAAATCCTGTCGACCGACCATCGACTGTTGGACTTCTAGTGAAAAAATCTGTCGAGTGAACTTGACTGCCACATTTGGGTCGTGAACGATTAAATCTGCTTCCGTCATCGGTTTGTTCTCCACAAAAACCGCAAAACTCAACGGGCGCGGTGTCTCACCAGATTCTCTTCTGGAGCGCGGTTGAGAGGATTTGCCCCGTTGTTGCTTTTCCCTTCTGGGTGACCTACTTCGATGACGTGGAGACTGGCATCTCTCCCGCTCCCTTGACACCCTACTGCTCGTGCGTATAGGCTCGCCACTTTGATTCATCTCTGCATCCAGCTCAGCCAATGTCCTTCATTCTCCTCTGTTATTGAAGAATAGCCTATTTGACATTCACACTTATCTCTTCAATAGACTGGTGTGAGTCGAGTCTGAACACTCTAATGGGACCTGCATGCGCGAAGCGCTCACCCCATTTATTTCCTACGGATGCAGCACCCCCAAGGCAATCTCATTAATGCTACACTTCAAAAGCCTGGCCCCGATTGAATCATGTACCCCAGCCGCTCCATGGGCCAATATCATTCGGCATCCCAGTTCATGCACCAGCTGGGGCAAGGGCAGATTCATTAATCTAATCGGCCATTGGGCAAGCCCTTGCACCGAACAAGTTGAGTGCCCCAGCCGCTCTATGGGCCAATATCATTCGGCGTCCCAGTTCATGCACCAGCTGAGGCAAGGGCAGATTCATTAATCTAATCGGCCATAGGGCAAGCCCTTGCGCCAAACAAGTTGAGTGCCCCATCCGCTCCATAGACAATATCATTCGGTGTCCTAGTTCATGCACCAGCTGGGGCAAGGGTAGATTCATTAATCTAATCGGCCATAGGGCAAGCCCTTGCGCCGAATAAGTTGAGTGCCCCATCCGCTCCATGGGCAATATCATTCGGTGTCCTAGTTCATGCACCAGCTGAGGCAAGAGCAGATTCATTAATCTAATCGATTGCGCCGAACAGGTTGAGTGCCCTAGCCGCTCCATCCCAGTTCATGCACTAGCTGTGGCAAAGGTAGACTCATTAATCTAATCGGCCATAGGGCAAGCCCTTGCGCCGAACAGGTTGAGTGCCCTAGCTACTCCATGGGCCAATATCATTCGGCATCCCAGTTCATGCACCAGCTGGGGCAAGGGCAGATTCATTAATCTAATCGGCTATAATCGACTAGACGCCGAAGCCTTAAGCTGTTTTATTTGTTAGTCTTGAATTTTCATGCACCTTTACAAATTGTTAACTGCTGATTCTTTTAGTTATTCGGCTAAAGAGCAAAGAGGCCGATGATGTTTAATTGATTCGGTTAACCTATTGGATATACTATTTACTCATATAACAAATAGAAGAGCATAAGGAATTGTCATTTATGAATTAAAGACAAATAGTATATGTAGTAAACTCGAGAGCATAGAAAATTTTTATTAATAAATTGAGCGCTAATAGCAGTCATTTTACACATGAAAATTAGCTTACATTTAAAAAAATGAAAATCTACTAACAAAAACCTACAAAAATTGTGCATCTAAGATGCCTACCAAAAAAAATATGCCTTAATCAATCTTCAGGGTTAGATGCCAGTGGCTCAACGTCCACCTACTCGTATGGAATCGGCTGCGCCAATGTCACATTCGCAGCAGTGAGGGCTTTGACCCAGCCGTGTTTGAAGCCTCGATTCTTGAACTTCGACACTTCTTCCACGTAGCTTTCCAAAGTGGCATCCTTCCTAGCTTGGAACGCTTTGGAAGTCTCGGAGTGGGCTATTTTCTTTGCCTTCTTCGATTCTTCCAAGTCGGCTTCCAACTTGGCGATTACCTTCTGGGCTAACTTGAGCGCATCCTCGCTCTCCTTTGCCCTTTCCTCGGCGGCAAGCCTTAATTGGTCGGAATTCCTCGCTCGCTTGGCCTCCGAGTCGGCTCTCGCTCGTTCCTCCGCCGCATGCACAGCCTCATAATCGGCCCTTTGAGAGGCTACCACAACCTTGTTCTTTTCATTGTCAATTTTGGCTTTCAAGAGGCCGATCTGTTCTATGGCGTCATGTTGACGACGACTGATCTCGGCTATCCTGCCCACCGTCTACAGAACAAGGAAATAGAGTTACAACAGACAAATAATAAGAAAAATATTTATACATATATATGTATTTAGACGGAAGACTGCAGTTAAGGCAAGTAATGTACCAATAAGGCCGATTGAGCGGCCAAAGCAATTAGCGTTAGATCTGGCTCCACACGAAATGTGGCTCTGTCAACCGGCAGGGATATTGAGGAGGCCATACTCAAGGCCACAATTGGGTCCTTCAAAGCCGAAGCATCAGAGGCAATCGGCGTATTCCTTATCCTTGGTTGAATAGTAAATGGAACAACCAAGTCCGATTCCTCAACGCAAGGCCGTTTGTCGCTTCGGTCTTCACCGTGGACGGCTTCTTGCTCTGCGGGGCACTTTTTCCCCATTTGCTCAGCCTCATCCACCCATTCTACCTGCTCCATCTCGGCTGTTTCGATTTGAGCCGTTTCTTCTGCAATAACAGGCGGAGTAGACTCAACGACTGTGACGGGTGGAGTTTCCGATCGAACGGCCTCGGCTCTCCTCCTGGCGGCCATCCTTTCGGCGTTTTTCCTCCGGGCAAGTTGTGTAAGCGATTCCCCAGCCATATCCTCAGGATAAGCGCCAAGAAGGTCTCCTAAGTTTGTAAAAATGTCTTCGAAGGAAACGTCCCCTTGGCCTGATGTGGATGGAGGGTCGGACGAATTGAGTCCAGCTTCCTCAAAGGCCAAGTTAAGATCTTCGTCTACCTCGGCTTCCAACTGATTCAGGTTCTCAGCGACCGGATCGGCTGCTTATTCTTCTACGTGTTTCGAATCGGAGGCTTCTAAACCAACCTCCTTTAGGTTTTTGAAGCCGGGGAAGATAAGGGCTGTAAGATAATCTTCGCCTCTCGGAATTGGAATATGGTCTGCCGTAGAAAACGTTGCGTAAGTCGGCGCGTATCACAAGAGAATGTGGGCCGCCCTTCCTTGTTTCTGAAGGTTTGGACGGCCAACAAACTGTAGAGCGATTTTAATTTCCGCAAGTACACCATTGTCGGCTGAAACCAACACTTTCTTCAAATTGTTGCCTGCATAAACAAAACGGTAAATACATGGAAGGAAAGCCGAATACATATAAGGTGAAAATAAACTAGAGTGAGCTATACGGCTACCTGGTTCGCCTTTTCGCCTTGGCATGGGATCTAGGCGATCTTCACCCTCGCCGAATTCCTAATTGCCTCGGACAATGACCATCACGTCGTCGACACGCTTGCCAGAGCTGGCAAGCATAGTCACTAGGTGATGATCGGTATCCTTGGCCTTGAGAAAATAACGTCCCAGCCGGCCAGTAGACTTGGCTGAGGCATAATAATGCCGAATTACAGGTATACCTAGGTTAATCCTAAGACGACGATTCAACTCTATAATCCCCATTATGATGCGGAAAAAGTTCATGTTAGGCTGGGAAGGAATTAGACCCCAGTGTCGAAGGACGACCTTTAAAAATGGGTAAAGGAGAAAACGAACTCCGCCCTCAGCAATTAATAGGAGAGGAAAAATGATTGTACTCTCATCGGTCCTCTCCATATCAGTGGTGCTGTCTGCCACGAGTGATAGATGGACATCATCAGGGATGAAATAATGGCGTCGGAAGCTGGAAATTCGATCCGCAGAAAGGAGCTCTTTCAAATTTTTTGCCATCCTAGCCAGTCTAAGGATTATGCAAAACTAAAAGTAAACAAGGAAATGATATTGGGAGTGAAGGAGAAGAAAACTTATGAGAAGCAGAAGGGATAATGAGAAATAGGAGAAAGTTGTAGAGGTCGCGAAGTGAAGGAGTTGTACTCGAAGGCGAACCAGAAACTTTGAGTATTCAAAACATACATTTGAAGAGACAAAGTTTTAAATCACATTAAATGAAGGAAGCGTATGAAGGGGCGGGAACTTGTAATGATGACCAAAAAAACGTGTGCATTTTGACACACGTTGGAATGAGGTTAACCGCCGAATTTTTGACTTTCCAAATTCGAAACCAAACACGCCGACTAATTGGTGTTAGTGGGGTGTTTAGGGGGCAATTGTGGGAGCCAAATATTAGGGGACTCAGATACGCCGAGTACATATTTACAAAATCAGGATATATATTATATTCGCCCGTCTCGTACGTTCTAGGTACCGAGTATATTAATCGGCCATGAAGCCAGTTGAGCGGGGGGCCGATCAGAAGTTGGAATATAGCAAAAGGAAGGCCGAATGAACAATCACACGACGGATTAAGAGTGGGCCCTACCCTGAGGACCAGGAGCGTATATAAATAGAAGAACAACAACCAAAGAGAGGTAGGTGTGAACAAGTAAGTTTAACTTGAGATATAAGCAATCAAGAGAGTATACACTAACTTATCCGTCGAAATGCTAATTCCAGCACTCCCGACCGGAGTGTTCATTCCTTTTAAGGTGACTAGCTGAGGATCACGAGCGTCTTGTAGGACCCAAAGAGTATTTCCGAACCACTTCTCCACAGATTACATAGAAAGCAAGTCAAAAGTTTATGGTTTAGATTGATAAAATTAAAAAATCATGATTTATTTTGTTGTAAGGGTCTAACTTTGAGGATTTTTGGTAATTATCCCAACAATTTATGACGGAGATAGTATTTTTTAAGGTAAATTACATTTACATACTACTTTTTAGGATAAATTACATTCACATTCCCTGAGATTAGGTGAAAATGCGGTGACCATCATATTTTTAATATAATTTCACTGATCTCCTTTATTGTTTGAATTCAAATAATAATTATATCTTTTTTAATTAGTAATTTATTAATTATATGAATTAAGAAAATGATATTGCCATATATTTTTTACTAAAGTGTATACTTATTTTGTTTATTTTAGTGTTGACCCATTATTTATATTAATTTTAATTATTTTAATCTGACTAAAAAAGAAGTAAATAATTATGTTAAAATATGGGATTAACAATCTTTTGTTCAAATCTCGTGGAGGTTATTGTAATTGGGCTGGGTTTCCCTCCAGTCCATGATCAGACTAAAGGGTATTGTTGGGCTTGTGAGCAGTGGCGGAGAGAGTGAGGGACCAGGGGGGTCACGTGCCCCCCATGGATTTTGGGATTTTTTTTTTCTTCAAATTTTGTAAACATAAAGAAAATATTTTAAATAAAAAAATTACAAAAATATTATTAGAGTGAAATGTCAATGATATTTTAAAAATTATGAAAACAACAATGGTTGTTTTAATTAAAAATGAAGAGACTACTATAAACCATATTATCTATGAAAATTTTTGAATGTAACGGTGATGTCATTATTATTGACACAAGTATAAATAATCTCACTATAAAGATATGAAATTTATTGGATTGTTAGTTACATTTGACATGTGAGGTTCACTCTCTATGTATTTATGTACTATTAGTTGGTGATATCACATATCAATAATGACATGGTATTACCATTATATTGAATTTTTAATCAAATTTTATATAAAAAAACATTTATCATTATATAATTTATTTTAAAACTTATATCCAAATTTTTTTGGTATTGTCCATTATATATTAGTTACAAATAACATTATTTTTTTGATATTTCTAGAAATCAATCGTAAAAACTTGCATGAAATATTTTTGAAATTTTTTTTGATATTGTAATTAATAAGTGTTCTCTCTAATTTAATTTTCTAATTTCGCCACTACTCGTGAGAGCTCACCACGGGTCCCGTTTCAATAATCCAAACCGTTCAATGTGTAGAACTCGTCGAGTACTAACAATTTATTTTTTTTACCATGCATTTTTTTATACAAAACTAATTTGATCACGTAGCTATCGATATCCAATCAAAGCGATTTTTAATAAGTATATAATATTCGACGAGTTTTACGTATTGTATGATTTAAATTATCAAAATGGAATCCGTGATAAACTTCACAAATTCAATAGTATCCCCTAGTTCAATTACGGGAGGAAGCCCGCCCCATTGTAATTTACTTTATTTTTTAGGCAAATTACATATACCCCCTCGAGGTTTAGCTAAATTACAGATACCCCTGAGGTTTGAGAAATTACAGATACTTCTCTAAAAGTTATATTTTCATAACAAATTAGTGGGCAATTTATTATGAAAATGTAAACCCCAAGAGGCAATTTATTATGAAAATATAAATTTCAGGAGGGTATCTGTAATTTCTCAAACCTCAAGAGAGTATCTGTAATTAGCTAAATTTTGAAAGTGGTATACGTAATTTGCCCTATTTTTTAATATTGCATATGCTATTAGTACGGAATTCACGTGTTTCATATACAGTATAATCAGCATTTCTTGTCCTTTTGGTTGACGTGGATAGATCTCAGTGACCCTTTATTTTTCAAAATAAATAAATAAATTTAAAAAAAAAAAAAACCAAATAGATAGCCCTAGAAATGCTCCATCATATTATGGGGTCATTTGGGAAGTTGTCAAAAAAGTCAATTTTTTGACTTTTTCAGTTTTTTTAATCAAAAAATCACTTTTTTTATCTAAAACAATTCAGTTTTTCGTTAAAAAATTAAAAAATTAACTTTTTACCAATTTTCCAAAACACCACTATATGTAACTTATCACAAAATATATAATTTTATTATAAAATTATGTAATATTAATTATAAAATATATAATCTCGTTATAAATTAACATAATAAAATTGTCGTAACTAAATTATAAAATTTTATAACATTAATTACAAAATTACAAACTTTTGCAAGACCAATTACAAAATTTTTAAAATTTTTGTTACGTCAATTTGTAGTGAGATTACACATTTTATGGTTCATATTACAAAATTTTATGATAAAATTATACATTTTTATGATAGGTTACAGATAATGTGCACCCCTAAATGTGCGCACAGGAGAATTTCCCCTCACTGTTCAAAGTAGCGTGAGAGGTGAATAAATACAGGCTAGAATGATTCTTTGCTGAAGTTACATGACTATTCTTAGAATACATTTGGAGCTCTCTTTTAGCTGGGAACATATTTGTGTAGAATTGTTATGTTTTGCCCTAGGCATTCACCAATATCATAATATTTATGTATATATTTATGGACAGCAACAAAACTAATCCAGAGCTGGGTTTCCCAGGAAATCTTGGTTTGCACCCTTCACTACTTTTGAGGATCTCTTATTTATTGACAATTTCTATCTCTTCCTATCCATTTATTTATTCATCCATGTGGGGTTTTGCAATACAATTGAATAATGATTCTCCAAGTTGTTTGTTTTTTAATAGATATATATATATATATATATATATCCATATACATGTGCTTATATGTGTGCATATATAAACATTAATATGATTACAATAATGGGTAGCTAAAATATTGGGACTTGGATTATTCCCATTTAAACTTGTTCTAGTTCCCCTTCCCCATGCCGGTTTGTTCTTGTATTCTGGATTTAAGATTCAAATTATTCTATGCATTCAATTTTTCCATTTTATGCGCTAAATCTCCCTACATTATTTGGGTTTTCTTTTTTCTTTTTTCTTTTTTCTTTTTTCTTTTTTTTCTTTTTTTGAGGACTTGGGTTCTGAGAGTTTTGTGACCCACTTTGTTTGGTAATCTTGATCCTATATCTTCAAGCTTTGTATTGTAAGCTTCACTTGCTTGTTGTATCTGTTAACACACTACAAGAAATATGAGTTTTAACGACGTTCATTTAATGGCGTTTTATTAAACGCCATGTTTTATGACATTCGACGGTGTTTTTTAAACGTCACTTTTTTAAAATGTTAAAACGGTACCGTTTCAATAACAGAAGGCGTCTTAAAGCGCCTTCAAATGTCCTATCTCTTTCTCCCTTAAATGGGCGAGCCTCTGAAGTCCTAATCTCTCACTCACTCATTTTGTATCCCTGATCTTTTACTTAATCACTCTCTCGTTCGCTCTCTCTCTCAACCCTCTCAATGGATCGATTCATCTCAATGGATCAATTCATCTCAGAATGATACAATCTCGGTGATTCATCTTGGCTATTTTGATTTTGATTTCGAAGTTCATCTTATTTGGAATCCTCACGGCTTCAAATCTCGCCTCTCTCAACCCTCTCTAAGCCCTTATCATTCTCACAGATTCATCTTTGAGATTCAGAGCGATTTCGATTTCGAATCTCCACCGCCAGCACCGTTTGCACCGGCTCGATTTCTCTGATTTCGATTTCATCTGAATCTCTGATTTCGAAGCTCCACCGCCACCATCATCTGCACCAGCGAGGTATCGATTCTCTGTCTCTCACAAGCTCTTCCTTCCGTCTCTCTCGATTTGGTTATTGAAATTGAAATTGTAACCAAGAACTATGAAATTGAAATTGATCGATCTGTGATTCCAGTTAAAAGAAAAAATCGATACGTGACTCAAGATTATAATTTTTATTTATTTATTTATTTTTTCAATTGTTGTTTCTTCTTTTGTTTTCTTTCTCGTTTCTTTTTTGGGGGGTTGGCGTTTTGATATTTATGTGGATTTTGTTCTTTAGGGTTTTCAATCTCTGTGAGAAGATAAGCATCATAATTTTGAATAAAGAGGTACCCTCTCTCTCTCTCTCTCTCTCTCTCTCTCTCCCTCCCTCTCTCTCGTCCATGATCATCAGTGTTTTGTATGTATTTTGTTTGTGCATGTGAAATTTGTGTGTATATGTCAAGGATTGGATACATTTTTTTTGCTGTATGTTTGATTTAGTGAACATTCAATATTTGAAGACGTCAATATTATTCATCAAAAATGAGTTCTTTATTTATGTGGTATTTTGTTTTATATGTCGTTCTGGCTTTATAGTTTGTAAGTTAGTTTATTCAAGGGTTTTAACATTGGCTAATCAACTTGCTTTGGTGTAATGATTCTGAATGAATTACTATAACTGAGTGAGTTTATCTTTAGTTTGTTCTTTGGAAGCTTCTTGAGTTTTAGCGGAGGATTCACCCTTTGAGTCGCATCATATTTAGCTAATAGTAACAAATCAGTCTGTAGTTTCCAGGGTAGGTTAGTTTTTGAGATGATAAGATTAGAGGAAACCTTGAATTCTAAAAATTTGTCATACTGTTCCTTTGATCCTATTGATTGTGCTTCTTGGGCCCTGTTGGTTTAGATTTAGACTTCACACAGTCAGCTTTGGGGTGGCAAGAACAGACTTGAGCTGCATCATCTAGTTGAAAATGTAAGGAAGACAAAAAATTAAGACTGACTAAATGTTGATTGAACTACAATTTTTCAAGCAACATATGGACTAGATCTAAAGGTGATGCTTATGGAGGTATTGTGATCATTCTAATGTTATTACCTGTGAATTGATTTTTAGGTCTGGAGATTTTTAATAAATTTTGCTGACGTTCTGGGGCTTTGGCCATTTATGCTGGATGAATTTATTCAAGCTTTTCATGATTATGTAAGTTCTTGAGATCCTTGTATTTAATTTTGCCTTTAGACTATTTGCTTTATCCTTACTCTCATCTTATTGTTTTAGCTGCTCCCTACTATTTTCAAGATCCAATGTTGTTAGGGGAGATTCATGTAGCTCTTCTAAGATCCATCCACAGATTGTTGAAGGGGTAAGCTTTGCTCTGTGGTTGGTTTTTGTTGCTGCTTCTATCTTGTTGTCAATTGTGGCTTGATTTTGTGTTTATTCATTCTGAAATACTTTTTATTCCTTTGTTTTACTTTCAGGCGTATGCTTGGGGCTTTATATGAAGGCCTGTCACCAAGATCTGGAGGACTTGGCCAGTTCAAGATCAGCATGAATGTGAAGTCATCAGATTAATCTCACTCCCCTTTTTTGTTGCATTCCTTGTCCTGAGCTCAGTACCTCCTCCTTTATTTTCCTGAAAAGCTGTTGGCCACTTGCTTACAATTCAGTCAACCTTCTTGTTGGTTACAATTCACTTTTGGATATGTTATTTTGTTATTAATGGTGATTGGATATTAAATTGAATGAGAAAGTGAATTAATGTTGCATTTTGAATGGGAGTTATTATTTCATATTAATGCTATTTTTTAGTTTAATTACAGGTATTTTTTAGTTCAATCATATAAAATTAGCACAATTAAAAAAAAAAAGACTATCACGGCATTTCTAAAACTGTCGCTAAATATTACATCGATGTTTGGATATTTTTTTTGAAAATAGAGATACGGCGGCGTTTTAAAAACGTCGCTAAATAGTATGGTGACGTCATATTACCGTTAATAGAACTTTTAGCGGCGTTTTTAGAAACGCCGCCTATAGTCATATAGTGACGTTTCTAAAGCGTCATAAAGTTATAGCGACGGCCGCATCTTCGGCCGAATGTAGTGAATATTGGAGCTCTATATACCTTCAATTCTGTTATTGGACGATCAGCAAAGCCAGGAATTGAAGCTGCGGTTGATGATGTCAATTCCAATTCAACTGTTCTTGCTGGGATGAAATTGAATCTTATTTTGCATGACACGAATTGCAGTGGCTTCCTTGGAACTGTGGAAGGTAATCTCTGGATGTATACACTTGTATTGACAAAGAACTGTCCTTACTTGAGACAACCAAAACAAAACATGTTATAAGGATTAGTTATTTGCCTTGGCATAGTAGGAGTTCGCTACTAATTATATTTTTTGTTAAGTATCAAGTTCTTTATTGGATATTGAGTCTCAGTATAAGTTTCTTGTAACTATTAAGATCTATGCTTTTAACGGCATGTTCCTAGTCTTCTTAGAAGACTAGTTATATAATTGCGACCAAACTGCCGACTTTGTTGAACATATTTTAGCCTTGATCTATGGATATTGTCCTACTACACCAACCATTGACAAAGAAGTCTTTTGATGTCTTTGTTGTATTTTTTTATGATAACTTGAATGCCGAGCATAAGGGCATTTTCTGTTTGCTCTTGGTTTGGTTTGGTACTTTCAATTCTTTCTCTTGGAGTGGTATTTGTCCTTCGGGTACTTTATTTGTTATGTATTTGTATGACATTTGAGTTTTCATTCCTGAAAGTTATGCCAAATGTTTCTTAGATATGGCAATGAAGTTATGCTAATATTTCGTATGAACAATGAATTATAAGCATGTATAAATAAAATGACATAGGGTAGAACCCTCAAGTACTGATCTAATTAGATATACTCCTGTGAAAGCATAGTTGTTATCAAATCATTAGTTGTTTTGGTATTAATAAGAGAAAATTATATCAAAAATAATTTATGTTTTCGAGATCACAAGCAGCACTAATTAACCTACTCAAAGATGGTAAAAAAAAAAAAAAAAAAAAAAGCATTTATATTCAAATGAAATTTATCAATAATGAACAAATTCTATGTGACCGACAATTCCTTTCAATGAAAAACAATGACAACTAAGCAAGAAAATTTGAACTAGCTTCTCTCTCTCAAAAAAATAAATAAATTAAATAACGTTCAATTAGTATACATTAATGTGTGTTTGAGAGGGGAAAGATTGAGTACATACCTAACCTTTGGTATAATGCATAAGGTGGTGGTCCGAAGACTTGAACCCATAACCTTGAGGTTATTAGGCCAAGTCTTAACCATTGAACTAATGGTCACCCCCTTCTCTTTCTCTCTCTCTCTCTCAAGCATCAAAATAAGAAATGAGAAATTTTGACAAGTTGTCTTTAATTACCTATGTAGCTTTGCTGTTGATGGAGAATGATGTGGTTGTTGTAATTGGCCTTCGGCCCTCTGGAATAGCACATGTTATTTCTCATGTTGTCAATGAACTTCATGTGTCGCTCATGTCATTTGCGGCGACACCCAACACTTTCGGCATTGCAATTTCCTTACTTCCTCTGCACTAGACACAGTGACTATTTCCAAATGTATGCAATAGCTGATCTGATCAAATTTTATGACTGGAGAGAGGTGGTCACCATCTTTGTCAATGATGATTATGGAAGAAATGGGATTTCCGTATTAGGTGATGCCCTTGCAAAGAAGCGTGCCAAGATTTCTTACAAAATTGTCTTTACTCTCGGAGCCTCTAGAAGTGACATCAATGACTTGTTAGTTAGAGTAAACATGATGGAATCTCGGGTTTATGTTTTTCATGTTAATCCAGACTCCGGCTTGACAATTTTTTCTGTAGCAAAGTTGCTTTGGATGTTGACCGCCGGCTATATTTGGATTGCTACAGATTGGCTTCCTTTTGTGTTAGATTCATCAGAATCAGTTGATTGTAACACAATGAATCTCTTATAAGGGGTTATTGCACTTCGCCATCACACCCTAGATTCTGATCTCAAAAAGAGTTACGTCTAGGTGGAAAAACTTCACGTATAGGGAGACCTCGAGCTTCAATTCTTATGCACTCTATGCTTATGATTTCATTTGGCTACTTGCCTGTGCACTTGACGTTTTCTTCAACAAAGGAGGAAGCAGCTCATTCTCGTACGACCCTAGGTTGCACGACACTAATGGAAGCACACTGCATTTGACAGGACTTTGTACTTTTCAAGAAGGCCAAAAACTGCTCCAAATACTTCTTGGAATGAACTTCACAGGTCTAATTGGTCAGATTCAATTTGACTCAAAGAAGAATTTAATTCTTCCAACATTTGATATTCTTAACATTGGTGGGAATGGGTCTCAGAGGATTGGTTGTTAGTCAAACTATTCTAGTCTTTCTGTCATTGCTCCCAAAATCTTGTATATGAAGCCTCCAAATACTTTTACCAGTAACTGACATCTTGACAATGTAATATGGCCTGGAGAAACCACAAAACAACCTCAGGGTGGGTGTTCCCTAACAACAGAAAGCCTTTGCGAATTGCAGTGCCTAACCGAGTAAGTTATTTAGAATATGCAACCAAAGACAAGGGTCCACTTACGGTGAAAGGATACTGTATTGATGTCTTTGAAGCTGCAATAAAATTGTCGCCCTACGCTGTACCCCATATGTATACAATATATGCTGATGGTGTGAGAAACGCTTCCTATAACAATCGTGTGCACGATGTAGCCCAAAATGTGAGTATTTTCTATTATTATACTCAAAATTATGGTATTGGTTGAACCAAGTAGATTAAAAATATATGTTGACTAGTTTGCTTTAGGGTTTCGAAAATATTGTCCTGATCTTCTTCCTTCTTTAGAAATATGATGCAGCTATGGGGGACATTATAATTATAACAAACAGAAAAAGGATTGTAGCTTTTACGCAGCCTTGCATGAAATTTGGACTTGTCATAGTTGTTCCTATCAAAGAGATAAAATCTAGTGCTTGGGCTTTCCTCAGGCCTTTTACTATGGAAATGTGGTGTCTCACTGGTGCTTTTTTTCTTTTTGTGTGAGTTCTTTGGATTCTTGAGCATCGAATGAATTCCGTGGCCCACCAAATCAACAACTTATAACAATCTTCTGGTTAGTATCTCATAGCACATACTTCATTGAAAGTGTCATAACCCGAACCCATCCCTAGAGGTTTATCATAATCGATCAGTAATCATGAGATTACCTACGGCCTCGGACAAAAATTTCAAAACATAATTAAGTATATGGGGAAAAAAGTGGAAGCAGCATAATAAAATTGTCCAACGAGCTGTGTATATATGGCATAAACAAAAACATCTTATACGTTAATAACTCACATTCATACAAAACACATATTCATTAAATATTCATTACAGATTGCATATTCAAAGACTTATACATAAGAGTACAATTCATCATCTTACAAAACTTAAACTCTTGTAAACAAAAAATGATCAAGCATGACCAATAAAAACAAAAAGGCAAAGGCCTCATCTGAGAGGCATTCCTTGGCGAACATCACAAAGCTTGGGTGAACTTCTAGGGAAAACTCTAGGGCTGAACATCCTACTGCTCACCTACATATATATATATATATAACGAATTAAGCTAAAACCGAGTGAATAATACCAAAGTAAAGGGGTAATGAATGAGTTCCATTGCTTACACATAATCGTTTTCATATCATATTCATCACATAACAGAACAACCTCTGGTCCAATACATGATGGAACGACCTTTACTCTAATAGATAACAAATATACAGAACAGAATAGATCATAACTTGACAGAACGACCTTGGGTCCAATTGATTACAGCTGATCAGATCAATGACCATTTGGTCAACACATAGCAGATATCTCAGACTTATTAGATATACAAAACGACCTTGGGTCCATCCTCTCAGATATACAGAATGACCTTTGGTCCATCATATACATTCATACTTCGTCAATCACATTTACAGATATCATGTTGATCGAACAAATAGAAAGCTCATTCATATTTAGAAAACATAAGTTTAGAAAAGCGTACCACATAGAAACATTTAGAAAACAGAATGTATAAAAATATCTTTACTAAGATATTGCACATAGCGATTAGATTGTTGTCACGTCTCCGTGGATCAACCTACACAACACATAAACATATACATACATTGTAACTCATAGCTTACTAGAATCATTCCTTTCTATTCAATTCTTTTAAGTCCATTTCTAACTTATTAATTCATTCATGAGGCTTAATTCACGCCTTAAAATGCTCAGATAGGAATGAGAGTGCAATTATGATTAGCATGCAACTTTTTAAAATAAGCTGAAACAAGGTAGTTCGCTTGAGCGCACAATCGATTGCTTAAGCGGACTACACGGTCTGCAAAAGTACTGGATGCACAAAATCTAGGCTCGGTGGCCACTCGAGCCAAGTTCAATGAAAGCTAAGGTCGCTTGATCAGACACTTGGTTGCTCGAGCGATGTGTAACTCTGCAAAAATACTGGAAGCTCTCATTGTGCGCTCGAGCTGTGACTTCATTGCTCGAGCGATTAGGCCGAATTCTGGGCTTCCAATACAGAATTTTGAGCTTCAAAACTTGGGTCCAAAATGTAAAGCCTTGCATAACACACTAAACCATGAAAACACTTCCAAAAACATGAGTATAAAGTCAATTCTAAACCTTTAGCTCAAAACTCCATGATTTCACCAAAATTGAAAGTCAAATCTTCATGCATGTATGAATTTGTTTCAAATTCTATTCCATAACTCTCAAAACTTGAAATTGAACTTTAAAACTCTAAGAATCATGGATGCATGTATGATTCAACTCCTAAATTCAACATAAATGACAAAAATCATAATAAAAATGATGGAACTTTACAAAATTATGCATGCATGTATGTCTAACTTCAATTTAACGCATCTTTAAGCCATTTCTTGTGTTTAATCTCATATTCTTCTTGAATTCATAAGCTAGGTAAGTTATCTTCATGAATTAAGGTTGAATTCCATACCTAGAGTCTTGAATTTAGCTTGCTTTAGCAAAATCTTGAACTTCTCTTCGTAAGTCTTCATTTTCCTAGCAATTCTCCAAGCTTCCTAGCTTCTCTCTGTCTAGAATGAATTCACTTTCTCTCTAAAACTCTCCAACAGAAATTTTGAGCTCAAAATGAATAATTCTCTCTTCTCTTATCATATATATACATGTTGATTAACTTAATACACTAATTAGGGATAAACCTAACTAATTAGAGCTTAAGGCTAACTAAACAAAACTTAATTTAATTAAATTGAATCAATTTTTAATCAAACTTTCCAATAGGCTCTAAAAATCATGACATCCTAATTAAACTTGTCAATTTCAGTTTCTGAAGTCATTAAGGCTCTCAATTTCAGATTCAAAACGTAAATCATAACAGATAATTCACAAATCAAACAGATACACACAAATTAATTACAAAACACATAAGTACAATTCAAAATTAAATAAATATAAATATGTTACATGGTGGGGTTATGACAAAAAGCCCTCCGATATATGGGATTTACAGATGATATTAAAAACCTCGGTGATTGATCTTGATGTTGTTTGAGTGACCAATTTCTCTTATCAGTCTCTTGGCAAATCATAACATCTAATATGTTAAAACTGTTGCTTATTCAATGAATGCTATAAATAGTAAGACATGCTTCTTCTTCTTCTTCTTCTTCTTCTTCTTCTTCTTCTTCTTCTTCTTCTTTTGGGTTTTTTTTTTTTATTTTTTTTTAATTTTTATCAAATAGCGCAAGTTTACTGGTTCAATTGACTACTCTTAACTATAATGAATTACATCATAGATTATGCAGTATCAATAATTTGTATAAAACTGGTGTGGTTATTTAAGCATCTTGACCTAACACTCCATTTGCTTTGTGGATGTTAGAGAATTACTTATATGATCGCTTCTAATGTTGTAGGTTCGGTTTCTCAATAATGTTTTTTGCACACAGTATGTTGCCTAATCTGTTGTGTTCACTTTTAATTATTGCATCATGACATTTTTAAGTGGCAATACATTAATATTTCTCTGCTTGGAGTTGAACACAAGAGAGAACACTGTGAGCACCCTGGGACGTTTGGTGCTGATCTTATGGCTCT
The DNA here is from genome assembly GCF_055761805.1 of Camellia sinensis. Classification (NCBI taxonomy): domain Eukaryota; kingdom Viridiplantae; phylum Streptophyta; class Magnoliopsida; order Ericales; family Theaceae; genus Camellia; species Camellia sinensis. Next base: position 126,218,201 of record NC_138967.1, on the reverse strand, counting down.
TTGTAGTGTTAACTATCGATTCAAGCTACACAGCTAGCTAGACATCAATCCTTACAGTGCAACAGCTGATGTCAAATATTGAAAAGATTGATAGCTTGATCTCAAGTACCGATTCAATTGGAGTTGAAGATGGATCATTCTGATTGAAAAGCTCAACATAGCAGAGTCAAGAATGAAAACATTAAAAAACCAGGAAGAATATGTTGATACCCTTCACAAAGGTCCAAAAGCAGGGGGAGTAGCTACAATTGTTGACAGCTTCCTTACATTAAGCTCATATTGTACAAGACCAACTGCAAATTTAGATCTGTGGGACAAGAATTTACTAAAAACAGATGGGGATTTGTAAGTATTTTCTTAGTTTAATCCTGAACGAGTAATTATTGATGCAGTATTTGAAATGGCTAAGCCAAACTTCGATCAGATAAGTTTTAAGATGTCATGTTAATATCAATAGAAAACAAAACCCATGAGATGTGACCAAAATATATCCTCGTTGCATAAATTTGATATTTATCTTATATCAGACTTGACTTTTAGCTAAATCTTATACGCTTCTAGGCTCTAGTATTTATGTTACTTTTTTTTCTTTTCTTTTTTTCATTTATCGAATAGTGCTTACGTCTATGATTTGATTTCCAAGAAGAAAGTAAGATTGTGAGGGTTCTTGCTATGTATAAACGTTCTGTGTGTAGTGAGATTTTCTTTACAAAGTTATTTTTAGGCTATGTTTCGATTAAGGATTTAAGTGGGAATTTTATGATGGGAATGAAAAGGAAATAAAAATTAACTTTCATTTCATTCACTTTTTGTATCATTTTTTTCTTCCTCTTCAAATCCTTGATCCAAATACACAGCCTCCATGTAACTTGATTATGATGTTTAATTTCCTGACTCAGGCATTTTAGAGAGACTCTCCTTTTGTGGTGGACTTGTCGACTGCTATTCTACGACTCTTAGAGAACGGTGATCTCCAAAGAATCCACGATAGATGGATATTGCTCAATAGGTGCTTTGCACAAGCCAACCAAGTTGATGAAAACATTCTGTCTCTCACTAGCTTCTGGGGCCTATTCCTTATATATGGCACAACATGCTTCCTTGCCCTTACAATATTTTTCTGCAAGTTGTGCTAGCAATATCGCAGGTACACCCCGAGGGATGAGGAACAAGATATTGATGAGCATGAATCTATTAGGCCTAAAAGTACATTGCATGTGACTAGCTTCAAGGATTTTGTTGTTAAGAAAGAAGATGAGGTCATGGAATCAATAAAACAAAAGAGTAATAGCAAAAGACAAGCAAGCCAATGCTCTGATGGGCATCCTAGTTCCCCTTCTAGGTAAATTTTTGCCCATGGGCTAGTTAAGTATAATATCAACACAAAATCTCATATTGTTTTATACCTGTTTCGACCCTTTGATATTCAAAGTTAAGCAGCTAGGTTGAAAATGTCATGTATAGGATCTGTGGTGAAATTGAGAAAAAATTGGCAAGACAATTTCTTTATTTCAGTGTCATTATTATACAATTTTGTTTGTATTTTGTAACTTTATTATTATTTTTAATAAGGGGGCTTTTGGAGATGTTGAAAGTTACTGTCAGGTTTTTGTTTAGTGTTGGATTAGAATGGTATATTAGCTGGTAGTTGTGATTCCCCCTGACCTTGAAATATTGAAAACAAAAACAAAAATGGGGCCATGAATTTGTTCATCTAATGGAATTTGGTTGGCATCCCAATTTCCAAGTGACTTGGGACGATGTTTGGACTTTGAATTCACTGAGGAATTTGCATAGAAAACAAAACAAAATAACGGTGAAGGGAACAAAGAAAAAAAAGAGGAAAATAACTTCTACTTCGTTTCTCTTTGCTCTGCAGAATTTCCCAATCCAAACGCAGCCTTAAATTTAGGAGGTTGGGATCTCAAACCATCCCAAGTGACTTAACAAATGTTCTCATCTCATGCTACCAACTTACCAAAAGTGAAATGAAAATGGTGTTATAACCATTAATATGTGCTGATGCTGCAAAGATGGTCTAATCAAGTTAATATTGAAAGAGACTTGGAAACATGTTGTAAATTATTGAATTATTAATGTGTCAATGATATTCATTCTCATCACTACCCAAACATTATATGATTGTCAATTGAAATTTTGGTTTTTGGATTTTTGGCCTGTTTTTTATAATATATTTAAATATTTTTATATTTTAATTCTTTAAGCATTAAAAGGCAAGTGACTAATCATACAAGTTTTGTAATAAAATTAGGGAGGAAAACATTTATACAACTACTTTTATCATTTTTTTTCCCATTTATTCCGAATATGATATTCTTTGAGTTTTTATAGAAAGGCCTTGGCTTGTCTCCAGTCCAAAATGGGACTGGAGCGTGTTATTGGGCTTTATTGGCCCACTACAGAGTCAACATTGATAATTCAAACCGTTCAATGTTTAGAGTTTGCCGAGTACTTCATCTCTGCCAAAAACCACGTTAATCAGATACCAATAACCACCTGATCAGATGAAATTTGTGTCAACGGTAACTATGATTTCAAAAATAAATTGTTGACACAAATGTTATCTAATCAAGTGGCTATTGATATCTAATCAACATTGTTTTTTACATGTATAAAGTGCTCGACGAGTCCTAAATACTAAATGGTTCGGATCATCGATGCGGGCCCCATCGTGAGCCCACGGAGGCCCAACTTCAATTGGAAAACCCAACTGGAGAGAAGCAGTGTCCTTATTTAAAGAAAAAAAGAAAAAAAGAAGCCCTATTGAAATCTCATGTGAGTCCTTCTTCTACATCAAACCGACAAAACTAAAGAAAAATCAATCCACAATCCATTTCTTTTCCTTAACCAATAAATTCAAAAGGTTCACTTTGACATTAATTTTTTTCTCAATTTCGACCGAACCAAACAGTTTACAGTCCTAATATATATATATATATATATATATGAAAAACACAATACAACCATTATTACTTCTTTTATAAATTTTAGCCTAAGCTTAATAAGATGCATAAATAAGATGTCACATTTAAACAAGTATTAGTAAAATATAATGTTATAAATTTTTTAGGCCCTTCATTGCATAGTAAATCCCAAATATGTCAAGTTGCAAACTGTGTGTCCATTAAGTCCATAAGTTTTAATCAATAATTATATATGAGATTAGCCAAATTACAATAATAAAATATTTTAATTCCTCCATTCACCCAATGTTGATATCTACTTAGTAACCATACAATTCTAATTCTTATTTTTTATACCTTATGAATATGATATAAAGCTCTTGAACCATGTGATTCCATTAAACAATCATTGGAATAGCATATTCCCTGAAAACACGTGGGATGTATTTATATGATTGGTCAATTTTTGGGAAGAAAAACCAAATTCCAATCATGAAAGTCGGAAGCCATCGCAAGATTATACTGATTAAAAATAGAATACTTTACAGTAAATGATGATCACATATCTTGATAAGGTTAAGCCACATTTTTCCGAATCATTTGGTGGAGCACAAACCTCTTTCGGCTTGTTTTATCTGTACACCTATCAAGATTCTCTCATTATTCAATTAATTTAATCAACCAGTTGGGGGATTAATGAAATTTCACTGTAAGATATTGACACACCACTATTATTCTAGTAAACACCATTACTAAAAAAAAATATAAAAAATATAAAAAAATTAATTGTCATTGTGTCCTCAAAGAAAATTACATTTTTAGACAACAATCCTAAAATCAAATATTTCAATACATAGCATTACAAATCACTAGACGTTGCCGTTTATGAACCTCCTTCTTCATTTGCCACTTCACGCCCATCTCCATTCCTTTACCACCACCTCTAACTAATTCCCAGCTCTAACAACTATCTTTACCCTAAAACCAAGACCATTGCAACTCTCACCGCCGCACAACCACTACTATCGCAACTATAACCCTGCCGAGACCTACCACCCCTATGACATACAACTTGTATAACCCCTACCTCTATGACACACAACCCATTCTCTTCTTCTTCTTTTTTTCCTTCTCCTCTTTCCAAAACCAGAGATTTGAAAACCCTAGATCTACGGTTCACGATAGAGAAAGGCTAAGAAGGGGTTTGCCATTGAGGAAGGTAGAAATGGTAATGAAATAAACACTCAAACACAGAACAACTATGAATTTGATAAAACGATATGCTCTCTCTTGTAATGACATTAATTCTCCAATATAGCTGCCTGGGTACAGACTTGACCCTTTTATACTCTTTGATTTTGAGTTTTGTGTTCTGTGTGTGTTGGTGTTGTTATAGTCTGTTTTTGTCCTATATTATCAATTGGGAGTTGAGAATGTGGTTTTTGAGTTTGTTTTGAATAGGTTGCGACTTAGTATTTCTGGGCAGGTTTTGGCTGTTTGGGTTATGTTTGCTCGAGCGGTGAGTTGGTCGCTCGAGTAGTTTTTCATTCCTTTCGGAATTAGTGTTTGTAGGCTGAACTTTTAGAAGTGTTCTCTCGAGCGGTGTTTTGGTCACTCGAGCAGTCTATTTTGTAGGGATAATCTTTTGGGAGTTTGGTTGGCTTAGTTTTGGTTGCTCGAGCGATGATCTATGTATGATGCTCAAGCCGTGTTTTAGTTGCTTGAGCGGTTTGTTTATATAAAGCTGCGGGAAAAGATCTTTTCTTTCACTTTTCTAATTCATATCTCTCTTTAAACATCTCAGAACCCATTTCTTTCTCTCTCTCTCTCTCTCTCTCTCTCTCTCTCTATATTCTTACCACAAAATTTCCTATCTACTTCAATCCATGAATCTCACCACCTTGGTGCTTTGGGATAAAATGTAGAGTGTAAGGAGGTGGTAATTTGAAAAGTTCGGGTTTTGGTTGCTCCCAATAGTAAATAGTCCCTAATCCCAATAGTAAATAGTCCCTCCAAAATTGTCCCACCCCCCCTCTCCCGAGATAGTATAATCCCTCATATGGGGGAAAAGGAGTCTGGTCGGACTCCACGTCTGCCGGACTAAAAAAAAAAACAAACGATGGACATCTCACTCCTTCAAATTAGCAATCCGAACAGTGAATAATCCCCCCCCCCCCAATCCCCCCAAACAAACACATCCTAAGTAAATTGAAACCATTCATTCATGCATTGCATTTGAACACTTGTTTCACATTTATACATTGAAAATGTATCGTTTTGAGAAAAAGTGGTGAATCTGGTTAGGGGGTGTGGTTGTGGTTATTATTATGTTGACCTGTGTGTCTTTGATGAAAGTTCAGAAACCTGCGCGGTTAGGTGCCGATCCTTTTGATTAGTACCGGTAAAATGGCTTTGGTCTTGCTTGTATAGCCTATTGGTAGACACGTACCTAGAGATTTTTAGTGTGTGTATCCACTGCCCTGTTTTTTGTTTTGGAAGTAACGGTTTATTAATTGAATTATAGCATGGCATTACATTGTTTGATAGAGAAAGTGCATTGTTTTATTGGTAAATGGCATTCATGTGCATTCACCCTATGGCTTGGTTAAGCATCATACTATTCATTAAACTTATCTCTACTGGGCATTAGCTCACTTTATGTGGAATCAACTTTCAGGTGTTGATGGTATGTCTTTGCCAAAGAGTTAGCTTGAGATGATAGTGGAGCGAGATGCTCATCTTTGTTTTGTTTTGTAAATATTCTTTTGTAGAAGCCTAGGGCTTTCTTTGTATTGGGCTTGACCCACTTTTGCTGCAACCAAGTATCGTCTTGGAAAAGTATAGCCTTTAAGGCATGAACTTGTACTTATCTATTGTTGTTTACATATGTTGATCACACGCTATAGATTCAGAGCCTATGATTGGTGAATGTATTAATGTATGTGACACCTTTTGTAATACTAATGGAAATCAATTAAAGTATTAGTTCTGGAAATGATATTGATATTGAATGATTGAGACTATAAGCTTCCGCATATCTGTTGAGAATCATGAGGGTATCTATTGTTAATATTTTTGGGGCATGACATCCAAAATAAAATTACTTGCCCTAAGGCTAACAACATTTATTTATAATAGAACGAGGTCCTAATTAAACTAGAAAATAAACTAAAAAAAAAAAAACAATACGTAGTAATCAAGCCTAAATCAAAAGAATTACGAAAAGAGCATTGATATTCAAGCCCAAAAGTTAAATTCAATTTTTAAACCTAATGATGTGACAATCAATTAGAATATCTAAGACAACTTTCTCTCTCATATCTTCTCTAATTATTAGCCAATCATCTCTCTTACACATCATTGGGTCTAAAAAGTGAGCTTGTATATCATTTTTCTTATGAAAAAAAGCTTATTAAAAATGAACAGTTTGATTTAAGATCAAATTTGAAAATTATAATGAAAAATATATATTTTGAAAAACAAAAATCTAACCCCAATTGTATTCGTCTAAACCAAATTATAGGCGAATCAATTATTTTTAAAAATAACAAAATCACGAAATTGAAAGTCTAAACATTAGAATTTGATCTAAATTCTTTGTAGACTATGGCAAAGCAATAGGTATTGGTTGCTACGTCATTTTTAATGTCTCGATCAAAGTCCATGGTATTTCGAGTATGTGTCATCTTGCATCTACTAGTGTCTTTTACTTATGCCTTGTTTGGCCATGAGTTCCAGAAACTCTATAGTCAAACACTCTGCATCAAGGGGCTAGGAGGGGTATACGAAAGGAATTGCAGGAGAGGAATCGTAGCAAGAGGTGGGGCCTAGGTTAGGGTACAATAACAAAGAAGAAGAAGAAGAATGAGAAGAAGGAAGGGGAAGAGGAAAACAATGAGGAGGTAGCAGCGATAGCCAACGGGAATAGTGTGAAAGAAAAGTTGCGGCAGATGAGGGCAATTGGGTTAGGGTTTTGAGCCAGAAGAGGGGTTGGAGATCAACGATTGATGGCAACAGATGGTGGTGGCTAGCGTTAGAGTTAGAGATTGAAGAAGATGAGAGTATTTTAATTTTTTTTAAAATTAATAGTGTAAATTGAGAAAAAAATACAAAAATTCAAATTGTGTATTTTTTGATGGAGTAAGTGGTGTATATTAAGATGATTTGTGATGTACAAATAAAACTCCCATTTGTTTTCGACGAAGAAATTTTTTTGGTTGCATTCTTTATATAAGAAAATTTGAGATTGAGGAAATCTCACAACAAATGTCCAAAAAATAAAATAAAAAATAAGTGTCGTCATAAGATGAGTTAGTGTATTGATAGTGTATGGGCCAAAATGTGCTTCAACTTAATAACTACAATGATCAAATTAATAATCGATTGAGCTATCCCAAATTGGGAAAATATTTGCACTTCACTAAAAAATGAACTATCCAATTTCCTATTATAGATAAGATTTCACATTCCCCAAATATGACCTTGTCCAAAATAACAATAGTGTTAGTGCATATAAATTGTTAGGGGTCCAATCTGAGCAATCCAAATCCAATTCAAAAAAATTTAGAACTTTGACAATAATTTTAAATTGAAAATTGTTTAAAATAACTCTCAAAGTTATTGTTAGTGTTGAAAAATATATAATATTATTTTGAAATGTGTAAAAGGTATAGAAAAATATATAAAAGTATTTTAAAATATGTAAAATATATATATTGGTATTATAAATATTTTATCATTGTTGGTTTTTTTTACTAACAACTCTTGAGATTGTTATTAGGATGACCACACCCCAAAAAGATTTCTATATTAGAAGATTTTATGCTCAATGAAAATTGGGCATGGCTCCCCTCCACACTCTTATCTTTCATACTTCTCCGTACTCCATTTTTTGTGCTCCATTATCATAATGATAATCTAAACTATTCATCTTGTAAATCTCACAATGAAGACTAATTGTGCAAAAAATTAGCTTCATTGGATATCAATGAATACATAAACAAATCACTTTTTGTTTTATTGAATGAAAGGTTCAAGTTTAAACTCACAATTACTATCCATTTAAAAAAAAACAAAATGCAATTTATTTCTATATCTAGTGATATCCGATAAAACTAATTTTTTGCATAATTGATTTAAATTGTTGAGATTACGAGGTAAATGGTTTAGATAATTAATATGGGTCTAGAATGGAGCCCAAAAAATAAAGTATAGAGGAGTATGGAGGAGAGCATTCCCAATGTGGACGTACACAATGTTACATTTTTTTTTTTTGTAAACTACCAATAGATCCTAATAGTTCGATTTAATTTTCATCAAGCTCTATTGAAAATAAATCCTATTATAATTGTCACTACAAATAATTTTTATAACGATTTTTTACATATATCGTTAAAAATTGATAATTAGTGACTTTTTTGTTACGATTTTTATAAATTGTCGCTAAAACTTATAATTAGTGACTTTTTTATGACAATTTTTTCAAACAGTTGTTGAAAGTTGAAAATTAGTGACACTTTTTGTGATGATTTTTTTAAACTGCGGCTAAAACTTATAATTAGTGACTTTTTGTGAAAAATTTCCAAACTGTCACTAGAAATTAACAATTAGTAATGTTTTTAATAGTGTATGATGAAAAATACCATTAATTATCATAGGACCTATTGGACAATAAGTCTACTTAGTAGGACCTACACGTAAATCCTCTATTTTTTTTTTATAGCATGTTTAATGTGAAAAAATGTGGATTTGTAGTCACATTTTTTTATTTGTTTTATTTTTTGTGTGTGCAAGACATTTGTGCCACTAGATTTATTCAAATGAATTCCACAAAATAAATGACTTAAATCCCCAAAGTTTGAAATTACACATTTGTTCAAAGCTTACTAAGGGGTTTACACTCATTTTGAAATGTTTGAAAAATCTCACATTTCAAGCCATTCCAAATAAAAAATATTTTCATATAAAATCTATCCCAAATTTGAATAGCCACACCCCACCCAAAAAAGATTTTCATATTAGAAGATTTTATGCTCAATGGATAACAATGTGGATATACACAATGTTATATATATTTTTTATAGCATGTTTAATGTGAAACAATTTGAACTTGTATAGTGTAACTTTTGTGTGTGTGTGCGCGCGCGTGCAAGGCATTTGTACCGCTAGATTCACTCAATTGAATTCCACAAAATAATAGGATGTGTATTTTACCTTTACAGCACAAAAGAAAAAACAATGAAACATAATGGAAATAAGGGTATAACCATAAATCTAATTTTTAGAGAATATATTAAATCCACCTTTTCAAAATCAATAAGACTAAATAGATCATCATTCCTCAAGATGGGATTTATGGATAAATTTTCTTATATAATACTAGCTAATTATTTTTCCCTAGTTGAATTAAATTGTGACCGCTCGGCCATAAATCCAAATTTGAATTTTGTTTGTCCAAAAGTCTATACACTAAAATATTTTGTCTATAAGAACATACTTAAGCAAAATATATATATATATATATATATATATATATATATATATATTCTTATCGTATACCTCTATTTAAAATAAGATTCGTATACAAAATCAATAGCTAGGGTTTCACCAAATTGAGATGAAAGATTTAGAAAATACCAGAAACCGGTGAGCTAAAAATGGTAAGAAGGCACTAAAATAACAAATTTGTAAGGGAATAAGAGGTCGAGAAGCGAAATGTGATCGATCAAAATGAAAACAATGCAATCAAAGAGTTGATAGAAGAGAGGCAAATCATACCAGAGAGAGAGAGTCGATTGAGGGTGAAATCAACACAATATCGCCGCCGTGATCGGCGACACTAGAAACAAACAACTTGTAAAATAACGTCATAGAAAAATGTATTCGAAGGAAAAGGCGACGGAGACATTGGAGGGCCAACGGGAAGAGGAGTCGAAGGACTGATCTGTGTATATATATATTTATCCCTCTCTCTCTATATATATACACATATACCTGTGTGTATCGTTGATGATGGTGATGATCTGTTTAAAAACGAAAGCGAAAAGTAAATTGGTGAAATTTGTGTAATGGTGTTGTGGAATCATAGGTGATTTCAAGGGACTCGAGTCTTATTTTCGTCTAATTTCAAGCAATCGAATAGAGAATTAATGATGAAGAGTATATGCTTTATGAATTCAGATCTGTAACAATAACCTCAACAGAAAAATCAAAGCTTTGGCTTAATGCGGTGTCGCTTGGCGCTGAGCTCATTTTTTGCAAGCCTTGTAAATCCTCATCATCATCATAAATCATTTTCGTCAAGTCCCATTGAACATAGGGAAGGCTCAGATCTGTTCAATTTTTTGAACAAATAAGTTGAGATAGGTTTAAAAAAATTGAATAGATAAAAAAGAATTTCAACAGATAGGAAAAATAGACTTGCGAATCCAATAGATGGATTAATAATTTAGATAGAAAAAAAAAATTAAGATAAAAATTTGAACATGTAGGTTCAAGAAGTAGGAAAAAATAATCTTGGTGAATAATTTTGACAGATAGATTTTTTCAAAAGATAGCTTAATAATTTTGATAGATAGGTTTAAAAAAATTAAACAGATAAAAAAAGATTTGAACAGATAGGTTAAAAATGAGGGCAAATTAGAAATAAAATATCCTCCAAAATAATAAAATGTACTTATCACCACATTATTTTACAAATTATGTACTGACCGACAAAATTTATCCATAGGACCTAACGTCTCAAGCACTCTTCATGTTAGATTTATCACCAATTTTTTTTTTTTTTAAATTATAGAGGTTATTACAACTTAGTGAAGTCAGGAAAAAAAAAATACAAATTCATGAAAAAATTTATAAATTTAATTATTAATATTTATAAAATTTCTTATTAATTTGTAATTATTTTTTGCAACCTCCATTGATGTGATATTTCTTCTAAATTATATTGCAGTGACTTGGGCACAGACAAGTTAGTTAAGGCTAGAGATTCGTTTGGATCGAATTTAGACAAATCTCCGTATGCTTTAAAGTGAAATTGAACACCCAGGCTTGAACCCAATTGAATTTATCCAAGTTTCAACCTAAAAAACCGTTTGTCCTATCATGAGATAAGTCGTTAGAGTAAGAGTGGCCAAAAAAAAGAAAGTATTCTATGAAACCATACGTTTGTCCCATCATGAGATAAGTCATAGCAGTAAGAGTGGCCAAAAAGGAAAATATTTTATATAATGGGTACATCATATAATTAAGATAGCGTAGTGTATTCTACTATTTATTAAGGGCCATTTTGGGAAGCGGGTTAAAAGCCACTTCCTAACTTTTAACCCACTTCTTTCTCTCACAAAAAATTAAAAAAATTAAAAAGTAACTTTTAAACATTTTTTCAAAACACCCCTAACATGTGATAGAAGTAGTAGTCGATAATTCACCTTGTATTTCATTTGAGATGTTGAGTGTTCGATCATATCAAATTTTGACCTCATTTTTTATTACATGTTAATTAATAAGGGGATCCAAGACACTACCAATATTGGTTTTGTTTTAGATTTGGGATTCGTTTGGGAAGTGGGTTGCCTTTTTAGTTTTTTGGCTTTTTGGCTATTTTAGGGATTATTTGGGATGATATAAATAAGTACACTTTTTGACTTTTTATGAAATATGGGTTAGGTATGGGTTGGGTTTGAAGTGATGTGATAGAGAAGTGATGTAACTTAAATAAGATGATATGACTTAAATAGGATTGTGACTTTTTGACTTTTTTAAGTTATGACAAGCAAAGCCTTAGTCTACGGATAAAAAGCCTCGTTCGGAAAAGACTTTTTAGCTTTTTTAATTTTTTATAAGAGAAATAATGTAATGATTATGAGTTGGATGTGATATTTTATTTTAATAACTAAAAAATCTTTTTTTTTTTTTTTACTATTTTAACCAAAAAAGCCCCGAACTTAACTTTCCAAACAAAGGCTTAGCCTATCCAAAAAAAAAAAAAAAATGGGGGTCAACTGTCATAAAAATGGGCCACCATCTTAGCAAAATAGTGGTTAAAAATATGTAAATAGTGAATTTTAAAAATACCCCCAAACACACCCATGAAATTATGATGCCACAAGGACCCAGCTTTCCCTTTCCCCATGTCGTCTTCGACACGCCTTGTGGGTGCTGCGAACCCGAACGGATCCGGGGGTGCTGCTGTGCCCAACTCACAACAGTAACTGCTGTGAGTTGAAACGGCGTTGTTTCGGCTCTAAATAATAAAAAAAAAAAATTTGTTTGGTTGTTCGCACGGCTTGAACCCAAGCAACTCCGGGGTGCAAAACACACCTTAACCGCTGTGCTACTCAAACATCTTATGAATATTATGGACCTATATTATATTTATATCAATCTTTATTCGAACATAAAAAAAAAATTTACAACCTGTTATCAGTAAAATACAAAAAACGATTGAAGCAAAAAAAACCTGAGTCTGTGAGCGGGAAGGGTTTGGGTCTGCCGTCTCTCCACCAATACTCCGTCGTGCCTCCACCGTTTGCTCCGACGTTCCTCCGACGATCATCCGCCATTGTTGTATCGTAGCTCCACTATCACCATTGTCATTGAGGTTGCTTATTTACCTGGTAAGAATCTTTTGTATATATATATATATAAGCAATCTGTTATATATTGAGGTTGAAAAAAAATCTTTTGTATATATATTGAGGTTTGCTATGATATATATGGTGATTTATTTATTATGTAAAAAATCTTTTGTTATGAAATATTGGGTCTTCCGTCTCTCCAAAATCTTTTGAGGTTTGTTATGAAAAAAAATCTTTTGTTATTACAATCTATTATGTATATATATATATGGTGATTTATTTTCATATCAAATAGAGATTGTGTTTTGAATTGGGGATTTTAATATAACATTTTAAGTTAAAAAATGTTATGATCTTTTTTAATCCAAATTGATGCTCTGTTATGAAATTGATGCTCTGTTATTATTAGAACTGAAGTTGTTGTGTGAATAAGTAAACCTACACTTACATAAGTTCATCACTTGATTTCTGGCTTGTTCCTATATCATCCTGTTCTAGTGATGGATAAATGATGATCAATGTATCTCATTAATTGTGTTTTGCTGATTGATTTTATGAGTAGGAATAATGTTCTTAATAATGTTCCTATATTACAGCAACTGGTTAATATGAACAATAGAGGGTTGTGTATGCACATTCATGTCATTTTATCATGGTAGGAGAATTTTAGTTTCTTAATGGCTGTTGTAATGTTCTGAAGATGTGTTTCAAGTGATTAGTACCAGTTTGTCTTTTTCTTCAGTATTGCTAAGTTTTTATCATTATAAGTTTGATTTTTCTAAAGCATTTTGATGGCATTTTGATGTGATTCTAAAGCATTTTGATGGCATTTTGTATATATAAGCACTTTGATCTTTTTTCTTCAGTATTGCTAAGTTTTCATCTTAAAGCATTTTGCTAAGTTTCTTAATGGTTGTTGTGGGGATATATTTTCTATGTACCAACACGTGGCAAGGTGACGCCGACGTGTCAGCCGAGGTGCCACGTGTCTTGGTCGTTGTGCCGAGGTCATCTCGGCTAGGCTGAGGTTGCCTCCGAAGATATCGAAATCCGAGATAAGTGGATAAGGGACAAGAGTCCTAGAATGAAGAGGGAACTCAACCTGGATATAGACAAGAGTCCTAGATTGGGAGAAGACTTCAGTTTATCCTGATCCCACTGGGAGTTCCAGATTAGCAGTAATCCTGAGTCCATAGAAGTTAGGCTCCTATTGGGACTAGGTTTATATTGGCTATAAAAGAGAGGCACCCCCATGGGTCTAAGGTATGTTTTTTATACTCAAGCTTGTGAGTTGAATAGTTAATTGATTATCTTTGAGAGATATACTGACTTGATCGTCGGAGTGCCCCCGGGTGGACGAACCACCGCAGGATTCTTATATTTCTGTTACAGGTCAGTCAGGTGCCATCTATTCTGCCGGTGCTCTCCAACTGGTTACTAAGCGGGCAGTGTGGTCAGAAAATCACCCATACAATTTGGCGCCATCCGTGGGAAAGAGAGAAGAATAGATGGCCAATGAAAGAAAGAAGAATAGATGGCCAATGACGGACAGAAGGATCAGATTAGAGACAACGCTACTGCTGGGAGTGAGAGACCTATCAACCTTGACGTTGAAGGGGACGACCGCAACACAGAAACTCGTGACCAGAGTCATGGAGTGAAAGACGCCAGCCAGAAAGGTGACGCACCAAAGACAATAGATCGAAGCGGATACTACAACGAAGATGACCTCCAGGTATGGAAGGATAGATACCTGCAGAGGAACGAAGACCCTTCCAGAAGGGATGCAAAGACAGGGGGCATGAGCGCTCCCAAGGAGATAACATTCAAGTATAGAAGAACTCATCCTGAGTGAGTGTAGACGTCCCCGAATGCCCCGGGAGGGATGAGCTCCCGTTCTGTTCATTTGGGGTCACTACAGCTCAGGACTCTCAAATTTGTCACGGTTCTAAGTCTGAACCAAAGAGTCCAAATCCGGCAAATCGTTTTGAGAAAACAGATTTTTAGAAAAGAAGTGCCAAACATGGACTGCTTTGCCAGATACAGAGTCGCCACCTAAATATTTTATTTTGGGAAATTTAGGAAACCCTGACTCGTTTGCCTAAGGCCACGTGTCCGTCATCACCAAAGTTGCCTCGGCTCGGGAACTTGGGTACGATTGGGGAAGGTCACTTCGTGAGCACCCCCGCTCGCCCGGTCAGAGACCGACCTCTACTAACCATGATATCTATTTTTGAAAACATTGCATGTTCTTATTCTGGTTATTAGCCTAGGTTACTATGTGATGCGCACAGCATACAAGTATAGACTGAGCCGCCTGAATTGGAACAAAACATTTCATGTTTGTTTATTTGAAAGGTGGTTTGCTACTCACAAGTAGGCGTAAAATGTAGATTTTTCTACCCTCAGGTGGGCTTAGAAAAGATGGTTTTGCCACTATCTAGTGGGCTTAAAACGAACAGTTTATGATTTATTCCAATCTAAACAACCCAACCTTCACCCACAGGCATTCAGGCAGTTATATCACATAAGCATATAGCCTCATGGTAAGCATGCTATTCATGGCATTCACTTACACGCATGCAAGGATGCTAAAGCATAAAGCTTACCAAGTACTCCAAGCCAAAACAAAAACTATATTAGAAATCATGCATGATCCTAAGTATACAGAAATGCCTAATGCAACACATGCAAAAATGCAAACTATAGCAGGCTCGGCTATTCTAAACATGGCATATGGAATGCTACAGCTAACATGTATTCAACTTGGAATTGAAATAGAAATGCAGTTAGTATGATGCGCCGAGCCCGGTGCATGCAAAACAGATGAATGAATGCAAAACATGCTATCATACTGTATGCTAATTGAAATATGCCCTAATCTAACCATCATAAGCGGATAAATAAAAAGGAGAAAGACGTGGGGTTGGAAGACATACATTACACTCACGCACACTTATTACAGTTATGCCCTCGCTCAGAGGGTCCGAATAAATATACAGTCCCGAATAAAAGAATAGTACAGTCCAAGTAAAAGAATAGTACAGTCCAAATGATATACAAATTCCTAATTAATTTACAAATTAACTAAGAAAACTGTTAAAACTGGCATGCAAGCCAGGGACTGCCTTGCTTTTGATGGATGATGCATGTCTGGGCTGCCTTGCGCGGAAATCCACTGGGATGCCCCAATTAGCCTCTGTTTGCACCTGTTCTTGAAATGCGTGCCAATCTCCGAAAAGCCGTTGATTCTTCATTTTGCTGCAACAGAGGGCAGGAGAGGGGCATAGCAATGTATTTTCACAAATGTATGCATGTCTCGATCCTCGTGCCACCAATCACGCATACCGAGGCATGATGGCCGAGGAGTCGAATTGCACAACTCAATATAGAATGAATGCACATGAAAACACAACAAGGCCTAACTCCATCATGGATGATCCGGAGTGTCGGCGACCGGGGAATTGAGATACATTCCGTCACTCGGAGTACGAAATGTACCTCGTTTCTCGTGCCCGGGGTAACTCCTACCCCGAACACGATGCAATATGCATGACATGCATGAAATGCAACTAAGATACAATCCTGATATACACAATGTTATAGAATGGCAAACACGCTATACGAGGTAATACACAACCGAGCATACACAATGCTATGGATGAAATGGCATACGCAATGCAATAATGGGCTTACACCAACATGAGAGAGCCTCAGCCACACTCACATAGGAGGCCATCAGATGAAAAGAAGACAACTCGAAATGCGTGCACGCGTGCACGCAAACCGAGGACCGATCCTCAGGCACCGAAATGCCACTCTAATGAGACATGGCAAAGATATGGAATATCATATGTAAATATGCAAAAATCAGTAGCAAAATAAAGGGGAAAACTGCCCCGAAACAAGGCGAAATGACACCCGATGCATGGAATTTCTCCCGAAACATGAATTTTGGCATATGAAATGGCCTATAGCTATGCAATGTATGCAAAATTTGAGCATGAGATGAAAAGACAGAAGCAAGGAAGCCCTTAGAAAAGCATTTTTACAGCTGAAAGCATGGCCAAACAGCAAACAGAAACAGGGCAAAACTAGCATGCGAAAATGGCCCTAAATGTGAGGTAAAGAAGCAACACACAGCTGCTGTCCTAAAACAGATTAGGGCCCTTCAACAAAGTTGAAGAGGGGCCAAAAAATATGATCTTTTACAGTTCTGAAAAGAGACCAAAAACAAACACAAGTATGGCTAAATGCTCATGCAAGAAATGGACCAAAAGATGGCCAAAGGAGCAAGTGGTAGATGCAAAGCCCAAACAGAAAAAGACTCTTCTACAACACTGAAGAGGGACCAAAAATAATACACTTTACAGTTGATGGCCGGACCCAAAACAGTATGTACACAAGCTAAAAATATTATGCAAAAATATGGTAAAAATGAGAGATATAACACAAAGTATATGAAATATTCCTCAAAACATGAAGTACCCTCAATGAAACATGAAGAATGGACCAAAATAAGACTGTTTTCAGTTCTATAAAATGACCAAAAACAGAAGCACAATGGGCTGCCAAAGCATGCAAAAATGGACCCAAAATAGAGGTATAACACAAGGTGTATAAAATATGCCTCAACCCATGAAAGACCCTTAATGAAACATGAAGAATGGGCCAAAATAAGACTGTTTTCAGTTCTGAAAAATGTCCAAAAATAGAAGAAAAATGGGCTGCCAAAGCATGCAAAAATGGGGACCAAAAAGGGGTAATATGACAAGTGGTACATGGAGGTCCCAAACAGTGATGATCCCTTCTTCAATGTTGAAGAGGGGCTCAAAATAAGCTCACTTACAGTTTAGATCATGCTCCAAAACCGATCACATATAGGCTAAAAATATCATGCAAGAAAATGGCATTCAAGGAGGATATTGAAGCAAGTGCAATATGGGGGGCTCAAACAGGGTTGAGCCCTTAATGAAAAGTGAAAAGGAGCTCAAAAGAAGGCCACTTCCAATTAGGGCCGGGGCTCAAAACAGTAAGCATATATGGCTAAGAAATGTTGCAAAAATGAGCTCAAAAAGGGGGAAATGGTACTCACCCTTGAAGACAAGTCTTTGGTTGCTTCTTGGTTTGAGAAGTGGTGCTTCTTAGCTGCTGGAAAGCTCTTCAAGCTGCTGGAAATGGAGTAGTGGTGGTGGTGCTTGGTGTTGATGAAGAAATGGTGGTGGAACTTAGGATTTTTTGAGAAAATGAGAGAGATGGAGGGAGATATGAATGCAAGGCTTGAAGGCAATTTTTTCTAACCCCTAAGACCAATGTTGGAGGCTGGTTATATGGACCAAGGAGAGGGGGAGCATGGAGGGAAAGGGTGGGGGAAAAGGACCCAGTCCTTTCCCTCAAGGCTGTCCCCCGAATCTAGATATTTTTGGGGGACAAAAGCTATACAGCTGTAAAGTAAATTTTGTGAGGATCAAGGCCGGCTGGTTTTTGGAGCTGCAGGTGGCCGGCCGGCCACCCCCCCTTGCCGGCCGGCCAAGGGTCAAAAGGTTCAATGTGATTTTCTGGCCGGCCACCACATATTGGTGTCCTCCCAGGTCCCCTCATCACAACCCTGTGGTTCAAAATTGCAAACTGTAAAACAGGAGAGAGAATAGGCCATTTTTAGGAAGGGGTCAAAAGGGTCAGGTGGAATTAATGGCCAGCCACCAACTTTTAGGATCCTCCCATGTGTGTACATCACAAATATGTGGTTCAAAGTTCAAGAAAATGGCCCAAGGGTGTTCAACATTGGCTCGGAAGTGAGAAAAACGGGCGTCGGAGGGCGCCGGAGGCATATAACTTGGTTGCTGAAACAATTGCTGGCCTCCCACCCTTCTACGGCCTCCCTGGTGATGAAACAGAGGTACCTGCCAAAAATCAACGAAAACCGATGCAAAACGAATGTTCGGGGTCCCGAAAACTGGCTGTTAAACACCGAAAGTGGTATTCGACCACGAAGTGGGTCTCTCAGACCTCAGTGTCCCTCAAAAGGGAGCAAATAAGAAGTATGCCAAAAAAATCGGGCCAAACGGAGATGGTTAAGCGGTCCCGAACCGAGGCACACGGCCTGACGGCTCCGAAAAACCGGGAACCGGGCTCTGAAATGGGCAAAATGGCCTACAACCACAAAATGTAGCCTACGGCCACTGAGAGATGGTCTACGGGACCTCTCCCTCCCCTCAGGAAAAGAAACAGAGAAAGCCGAGTCTGGTTCGCAAACCGAGGCAAGGCACAAAAGAAGGTTTGGAAGTCCGGAGGCAGGGCTCACGGCTGCGACTCTGAGACTTCTGAACGAGCACATTATGCAGTATCACCGAGCGCTCAACTGGTGACGTTTGAGTCTTAAGGTCGGTCAAAAATGGGGTGTCTACAGTTGCCCCTCTTTGACAGAACTCGAAAGTCACAAGTGACGGGAGTGAATGTCAAAGCCTAGAGACGACCCATTTTTGACAAGGCCGAAGACTTAGACAAACATACAAGATAAACAGAGATGTGCCCGCAGGCATGCCCGCAGGCAGGGGGCAAGATGCAAAGCGATATGCACAAAGCCGGAAGTAACTTAATGATCATGCAAATGCAGCAAGCTGTATGAAGCAAGTATTCGCAAATAGATGCAACAGTTTTAAGCAAGAATGCAAAGTAACAACTACATTTCATGCAGTTAAGAATGCGGAGAATTTGTTCAATCCTCGCTACGTCTCACATGGAGAAGATACGATACCTGCGCGATTCGTCTGGTCGCACCAGCCTCAAATGAACCGTACATACAATATCGTGCCTGCAAAAGAGAGAAATTTAACAAGCACAATATGCTACCAACATATATTCAATGTGATTCCGTAAGTTTGACACACGCAGTGCCGGCGAGTGGATGCATCGCGATGCAAGAAAGGAACGTGCGTGACAACGCATGCTCAAGCACAGAGGTATGGCGATATCAAGAAATGTGCATAATAATGCAAGTATGCTCATGAGAATGCAAGCTATGTGCATGATAGTGCAAAACGAGAATAAATCAAGGTGCCCATTTGCTATGAAATAACGAGCAAGGAAGCGCGTGTTTCGGCGAAGGCGACTCGATCGCGACCTCCGATTCACTTCCTAGAAAGGCCACAACACATTCAAAAAGGATACACTTTGATTTCGGTGAATAATGATGAGACACATGTCAGAACTTGAAGCTGAAGCTCGGCGGAGTAATTTCGCAACAGAAAGTGCACCTTCCTTGAACTTTTTCAGGTCCCGGGAACTCCGATCTTCCTCAAAATTTGCAGAGAGCTAGGTGAGCATGTGGGGGACATGGCCGGCTAGTTTTATGAAGGGGGGGAGGTGCCCGGCCGGTTTTCCAAAAAGAGAATGGCCGGCCAGCCATAAAAGGGGACCGGCCGGCCCTTTGCCCAAATCCGAGGGCAATTTCGGCTTTTCACCTCCTTTTCTTTATGTTCTCTCACCCAAACACTTTGAGCCTATAAATGCAGCCACGAGATCTTCTCCTCTTGCTTCCCAAACTCTTTTTCTCCCTCAGATCTGAGCTCTATACGCGTTTTTCAACGCCCCACGCAAGTTGTTTTCGCGAAAACATTCAGTTTCAAACACTTTGAACTGATTAAATTTTGGTTTCGGGGCTTCTTTTCTCATTTTCGCAACTTGAGGTGAGTTTGTCTTAATATTTGGAAGATTTTCTCGGGAGTTGACTTTTGTTGACTTTTTATTTCCCGAGAGTTGACTTTTGTTGACTTTTTCCAATTTTTGCTCATTTTCGCTCATTTTGCTCCTTTTGCAGATTTTCTGAAAATGGCGGGTAATTCTCCTCACGGTGGAGGTTCTCCAGGCGCCGGAGATGATTTTGATGCCATGACTTTGCCCCCGAGGGTCCGCCCCTTTATTCCCGGGAGGTATGCCCCGCCGGCGCACGTTCTTCCTCGGGCCACTTTCCGTCACTTTACTAGTTTTGATGAGCGAGCACCTGGGGATCTACTCCTGCGAGAGCCAGAGCATCACCTCTCCCATGAGGCACGAGAGGTATTTACTTCATTTTCTGCATTTTTCGTGCACTTCGTGCCTTTGCCATACTTAAACACACAGTTTAGCTTATGACATAGTACTTTGTTTGCATCCTGAACATGTAGCTTAAACACTTGAATTTCTGAACACTTGGCTCATTAATTGATTGCGAACGCACGGCGCACATTAGTTAAGAAGTGAGCACACGGCTCAAACACTGATTTGTCGAACACACAGCCTGAATTTGAAGGTGAAGACACAGCACACACTGACTAGGAGTAGAACACGCAGCCCAAACTCTGATTTTCTGAACACGCAGTCCAAGTTTGATTGTGAACACGCAGCCCACATTGATTAAGAGTAGAACATGCAGCCCAAACTCTGATTTTCTGAAATCTGAACACGCAGCCTAAATTTTAGGTGAACACGCAGCCCACATTGATTGAAAGTTGAACACGCAGCCCAAACTTTGATTTTCTGAAATCTGAACACGCAGCCCAAATTTTAGGTGAACACGCAGCCCACATTGATTGAAAGTTGAACACGCAGCCCAAACTTTGATTTTCTGAAATCTGAACACGCAGCCCAAATTTTAGGTGAACACGCAGCCCACATTGATTGAAAGTTGAACACGCAGCCCAAACTTTGATTTTCTGAAATCTGAACACTCAGCCCAAATTTTAGGTGAACACGCAGCCCACATTGATTGAAAGTTGAACACGCAGCCCAAACTTTAATTTTCTGAAATCTGAACACGCAGCCCAAATTTTAGGTGAACACGCAGCCCACATTGATTGAAAGTTGAACACGCAGCCCAAACTTTAATTTTCTGAACACGCAGCCCAGATTTATTGTGAACACGTAGCCCACATTGATTGAAAGTTGAACACGCAGCCCAAACTTTAATTTTCTGAACACGCAGTCCAGATTTATTGTGAACACGCAGTCCACATTGACTAAGAGTAGAACACGCAGCCCAAACTCTGATTTTCTGAAATTTGAACACGCAGCCTAAATTTTAGGTGAACACGCAGCCCACATTGATTGAAAGTTGAACACGCAGCCCAAATTTTAGGTGAACACGCAGCCCACATTGATTGAAAGTTGAACACGCAGCCCAGATTTATTGTGAACACGCAGCCCACATTGACTAAGAGTAGAACACGCAGCCCAAACTCTGATTTTCTGAAATCTGAACACGCAGCCCAAATTTTAGGTGAACACGCAGCCCACATTGATTGAAAGTTGAACACACAGCCTAAACTCTGATTTTCTGAACACGCAACCCAGATTTGATTGTGAACACGCAGCCCATTTATTTGCACACAGCCCATTCATTTCATTGGCACACAGCTCATTCATTTCATTGGCACACAACTCATTCTTTTCTATACTGACACATGTATTCATTCTGAATGCAGGTTGGTTCTCGTAGTGTACGGGGATATGGCTCCACCGTAGCGCGAGATTGGTATGTGGAGCTCCCGGAGGCTGTCCGGGATTTGGTAGACCTGGCAGGGTTCGGGGCCTTCTGCATTGGATTATCACGTTGTCCTGCCAGGAGGACACTAATGGCGGCTTTGGTGGAGAGATGGTGGGACACCACCAACTCCTTTCATTTCTCTGCCACTGGGGACATGACTATGACCCCTCTGGATTTTGCGGTATTGACCGGCCTTGACATAGGAGGTTGGTCCATCCCTTATGACGAGGACATGGGCGAGTGGGAGGCCGCTTGGATTCATTTACTGGGGGCCCGCCCGCCTGTTGACAGAGCTTCCGGGAGAGTCCAGTACACTTGGTTCTCTTCCCACTTCCGGCGGGCGGAGATGGAGCCCGGGACTCTTGAGGACATAGAGCAGTACGCCCGTGGTTTCCTTATGTTCCTCTTCGGGACTACTCTGTTTGCCGATAGAGGGAACACGGTTGGGCTATATCTGTTGAGCGCTCTGGTTGACCTATCACAGGTCAGTCGATACGACTGGGGTGGCGCCGGCCTGGCTACCCTTTACTGTTATATAGGCGCGACCTCCCGCGGGCAGGGGGACTTACTCGGCGGTTATTGGAGGGCCTGGGAGGTACTTTCTGTCCTCTTGATTTACATTTCTGCTCCTCATTACTTGTACATTGCACACACAACGCACTTTACAGTCTGTATTTTGCCCTCAGCACTTTGTACTTACATTTTGCACTGCTTTTCTCAGTTATGGGTGTATGTATATTTCCCGACATTAGCTCCAGAGTTGGAGGTAGCGGGGCCCCTCATGACCCCATACTCACTGGTGTTCGAGGGCCAGCACCGGCCGAGACCCAGAGAGACTCTCCTTTACCTGCGACAGTATTTTGACACGGTGCGCTCATCGGAGGTACTTCAGAACTCTCAGTCCCTTTCATTTTCATCTTTGATTTGTCCCGCATATTCCCGATTTTTGATTGATTTACGCACTTGTTATCCGCAGATTACATGGCAGCCCTGGGCGCCCTTGGGTGATGGTCTCCGATTTCAGTATGCCAGAGGATCGGACATCTCCCAGTACAGGGTCCTGCTCGAAGGACCGGTTGGCAGGGCATGGTTTCTGGGGGAACGCTTTTTGCATCAGGTATGGGGGTACCTTTCTCAAGACCCTCCCGCAGCACCTCCAGTCAGTATGCGGACTGCTGATAGACTCTCTTCTCAAGAGGTAGTCGGTGCTATGCTGGGTAGTGATGCTTTACTACATCTCGAGGAGGGGGACTATGCCACTTACCGTCATACATATTTGATGCCTCCATTGACGGGAGTTCGTACCCCGATGACGAGGTCTGCTGGTACGTCATCTTCGAACCAGGCCCGGGCTCGGGCTGCAGACGCCCCTTCCACCAGCAGGTCTGGTTCATCTAGAGGTGGGGGAAGATCGGTTCCTCTGGTTCATCCGACCTATCCTCATCCTGGATGGCCGGATATGCCGACTGAGCTGATGGGGTGGCAGTTGGGGGCTACCTCTTCGATTTTGATCCCGATTGAGCCTCCGATGCCCGGTCATCGATATGTCATTGACCCCGACTCACCGCCGGTATGTTCTACTGCTTTTCATCTATCATTCAAATGTTTAGACATTCCTTCATTCGTTGATGATTTGAGTTTGTATTTGCAGCCCCCCAGAGAGTACGTGGAGGAGGTGGTCGGATTGGTGGCCTCACTCGAGGGCATGGTCTTGCGGAGGGAGGCTCAGTTGTCTGTCATGGGCTTTCAGGTACCCTTCATTTTTCTGGTATTTACCATACTTTTGATGACATGCTGATTTCCACTGCATTGATAGGCCATTTGTGTAGAGCACATCTGACACACACCCCACTTTGTACACTGTGTTTACATGCACTCATTTTATGTAGTTTTTGCTTATATCTGCATCTGATGTACATATTTGGATTGATGTATTTGAATTGAACTCCTTATTTTCAGATGCCTCCGGTGTATGCTCAGCCGCCGGCCAGGCCACCTGGGCCTTCTCGGGGAGCTGGGCCATCTAGGCCTTTTCACGGAGCTGGGCCATCCAAGCCTTCTCAGGGAGCTGGGCCGTCCAGGCCTTTCCGAGGAGCTCGATGAGGGTCTTCCCGCAAATGCAGGGCACATGTTACAGAGGCAGAGCCTGATGAGGAGGAGGAAGAGGTCACAGACCGTCAGTCAGAGACATCTGCTGAGGAAGGGGACTCTGGTCTTGGTTCCGGGAATGGAAACGAGGCTGAGGGGGATCCAGAGGACGACAGCTCCGACTCGGATGATGATGGCGATGGCGATGGTGGCGGAGAGTCCATTCCGCAGAAGAGGACGAAGAGGGCCTCTTATTACTGCTCTTGAGAGCACAGATGCGGCTGTCCCCTGTTTTATTTATCTTTTTGCTAGTAGTTGTAGCACATTTGTACATTATCAGGCAGTTTATTTTCTGTAAAACTTGTGCCTTGGTCTGTAAAATGTTGTAACAAATGAAGCATGATGGGATGAAACAGCTTTTGAAAAAAGTATTGTATTTTAAACACTTAGCATCATATCGCATCTTTTTGCACCAAAATGAGATTGAATGGAAACGTGTATTATGCATTTGTCCAGTCAGGTAATGAACCGACGCCACAACCTAACTTTCTAAGATATAACGGAACCTTAGCAAGTTTACAACTCGATAAGCAAAATACAATAGCGTAAACAATGCAAATAAACAAGACTGCTTTAAACAGAGAGCAATGACTCAAAATCATAAAGCACGACAGCTCGACAAACAACTCGATAAGCAAAACGACAACTCGATAATCAAAACAACAACTCAAAACTCAACAACACAAAGTGTACTCCGGACGATCTGGGCACCGGAACGCATCCGAAACAGAGGGAAATGAAGGCTTTTGACTCTCCCGTTGTATGGAAATGCTTGAAACTTTCCTCCGGAGGGTAAAACAGGGCCAAGGAGATACACTGGAGCATGGCCGGCCACCTTTGGGAGCCGGCCGGCCAGTTTTATGGAGAGGGAGAGATGGCCGGCTGGTTTTCAAAAAGAGAATGGCCGGCCAGCCAGAAAAGGTGGCCGGCCAGCCACCTGTCCCTGCAGTCGCCCAATTTTTGACACGTGTCCTCCTGAATAGTGTTTCTCCCTCTTTAAAAGCCCCAGCTCCATGATTCATTCAATTCACCTCAGTTTTGCATCAGAAATGGAGGCGTTTCTTGTTGAAAACCTCACAGCTTGGATCGCTTCTCTAGATGGTTCCGAAAAGCTGAACTTCCGGGGTTTCGGCTTGAATGCACTGTTCACGCTGAGTCGCACTCCGTTGCACCTTCTTTTCCTCCATGCCGCGGCGAGGTTTTGGAAC
The DNA here is from genome assembly GCF_055761805.1 of Camellia sinensis. Classification (NCBI taxonomy): domain Eukaryota; kingdom Viridiplantae; phylum Streptophyta; class Magnoliopsida; order Ericales; family Theaceae; genus Camellia; species Camellia sinensis. The sequence continues at coordinate 126,192,820 of NC_138967.1, read as the reverse complement.
CCGGTGACGCATGTCTTCAGCTTTGGCGGGCAAGAGGTATGTCCGACTCTTGAAGATTTTCAAGTTTTGATGGAATCTGAAAGCCAAGAAGAGATCTTGCCCCAGTTTCGCTTCGGTCATGCCCAGACTTTGGGGCGAATGTGCGGACTCACCGCTCATGATGCTCGATCTCTGACCTGTAATGGGGAACTAGATATCCTTGGTTTGATCCATCGCTTTTCTGACGCCGGTGACCGCGGCAACCATTATTGGCAAAGTTTCCGGCAACACGCCCTTTGTTTGTGCTTGTTGTCTCACTTTCTGCTTTCCTCTGGTTTCGGCGGAGCTAGCATTCGCCTGGTCGAAGTTACCCAAGGCTTGAGGGAAGGGAAGAGTTGCATCGCCATGACCTTGGCCGAGACTCTGATGGGGTTGGACGCTTTTCAACGCCGGGAGACAACTAGGTTTGCTAGGAGTCCACTGCTGTTGCAGGTAATGTTTCACACCCCGTCTTACATACGTATTTGCTCACATCACTCGGCCCTCAGGCTCGATTTTTCTCACAAAACCCTTGTCTTACTTTTCTCTCATCGTACATCTCTCTGTTCTTTATTCTCTCATTTTTCATCCCTCCCTAGGTATGGTTAATGGACAAATTACAGGTCGTGGACTCTTGCCCGGCCTACTCAGCTCGAGGCTATTTCTTTCGACAACGTCTAGTCAATGCCCTTGATGAAAGCTGGTGGTTTGACTGGATGTGCAATTTGTCCGCAGATCACATTGCTTGGCGTTGTCCTTGGCTCAATCTCCCGGCAATGAGCTATAGCATGTCCCGACTGATCGGGATCCAGTTGGTTGGTCTCACCCACTGTGTATTTTACTTTCCGTTCTGGTTCCTGCGCCAGTTCGGTCATGATCAGATTTGCCCTCCAGAGGGGATTGAGTATCTGGCTGCTTTTCCAGTCCGAGGTGCACAACTTGCGCGATATGCCACAGCTTGGAGGACTAGAGAACTCTTGGCTCCTGCTCCCACTTTCAATTGCGCTTTGTCTGACGAATGCTTGGATTGGCTCAACGAGGAGGCACAGGTTGGGCCTAGCTTGGTGTCCGAGGCTTCGACCAGCTCTGGGAGGGGGCGCAGGGATGTTTGACTCGACTATGCCCCAGATTTATTGCTTTACTAGTACTTTCAAGTTTTCTTTATGAATGTAATAAAAAGCAGCTTCGATTGTATGCAAGAGCAGGAGAACTCTGTTTTGAAATCAATGAAATTGAAGGTTGTGGTACTGAAAATTTTCCGCTTCGGTCCAAAAATGGTCTTAGTTGTAAAGAGATTAATTTGAACAAAGTCAACTTTTACTAAAACTTTTCAAAACCATTTTCGATATGGATCAGAACTGGACACGCCTAAGATCTGTCACTGAGATGCACAACCCCAGATCCCTGCAACTGGAAAGTTGCCCCTAGTTTGAAGAGCACCGCGGCACTGCATGGCAACGGAAAGTTGCCCATAGTCTGAATAGCGTTCCACTGTCGTAGCAACAGAAAGTTGCCCCTAGTTTGAATAGCACTGTACCGGAGGTCGCGATAAATGCTGATGGATAAAGATGACTGAGATGGTCAAAACGGAAAAAGTTGATCGGGGAAAAGTTTATGGCTGAACTTCGGGGTGAAGCTGCCTACGTATCCCAAAGACGGGAATCAAGCCTTACGTAGTTCAGGCTTAGGTTCACTCGGGTATTTTCACTCTCCTTTTACGCTCTAACGTTTGCCAAGGCCGCCCTTTGCGGGTTTTCAACCTTGCGAGCTCAGTTTTTATATTTTCCAACTTTTTTGTGCTCTGACTTTTGCCTAGGTCGCCCTTTCGGGTTTTCGGCCTAGCGAGCCTCTCAAGGATAATATTTCTTCAACTTGTCCATGTTGATCGGTTGTGAGAACTCCAAGCCATCTAGATCCATCAGAACCACAGCTCCACCTGACCAGATAGCTTTGATGATGTAGGGACCAGTCCAATTGGGTTTGAACTTGTCTCTTGGGTCGTGGATGGGAGCTCGGTTGTCCTTGAGCACCAGATCTCCTTCCTTTAGATTCCTGGACTTAACTTTCTTGTTGAAAGCCCGGGCAATTCTGCATTGATAGCCTTGAATATGGTACAGTGCTTTCAATCTTCTTTCATCAAAGAGCATGAGTTCCTCAAATCTGCTCTGCTGCCAATCTGCTTCGGCTATTCGACACTCAGCCAATACTCGTAACGACAGAACCTCAATCTCAATAGGTAGAACGGCCTCCATCCCATAAACCAATGAATACGGAGTCGCCCCGGTTGAAGCTCTGATTCAAGTCCTGTAGCCTCACAGAGCAAATGGCAGCTTATCTGGCCAAACCCGGTAGGTTTCAACCATCTTCTGCAGTATATGTTTGATATTCTTGTTGGCGGCCTCGACCGCTCCGTTGGTTTGCGGCCGGCATGTAGATGACTTATGAAAAGCCACGTTATATTTCTCCAACAAGTCTATCACTTCCTTCTTGAAGTGGGAACCATTATCTGAAATTATCTCGTTTGGGACGCCATAGCGACAAATGATGTTGTTTCTGATAAACTTTGCGACGTGTGACGCCTTTAACACCGCATATGATTGGGCCTCGACCCACTTCGTGAAATAATCTATCGCAACCAGGATGAACTCATGCCCATTTGACCCCTTCGGGGTGACAGCCCCGATCACATCAATTCCCCAGACTGAAAAAGGCCACGGCGAAGTCATGTTGTACAGCTTCGACGGCGGGATGTTCATGCGGTTTGCATGAATTTGACACCTGTGGCATCGCCGAACAAAACTAATACAATCCTCCTCCATGGTTGACCAGTAATAACCCTGCCTGAGGATCTTCCGTGCCAGCATTACTCCGTTCATATGCGCACCGCATTCTCCTCCATGGATGGCCTCCATCAGGCGCTTGGATTCTTCGGCTTCCACACATAGCTTGTGCATTCCCAGATGACCTCTTTTATACAGCTTACCTCCACAGATGATGAACTGCACGGCCATTCTTCTAATTGCCCTTTTATCTTTGGCATTTACTCCTGGCGGGTATATTTCCTTTTCCAAGAAATTCCAAATGTCATAATACCAGGGGTTTTCGTCCTGAACCTCATCTATAGCGGCGATCGACTCATAAGCTGGCGCAAATTTCTAGTCAATGACGACTGGATGCATCCGGATTCCAAACGGAATGTCTATCATGGAAGATAGAGTTGCTAAGGAATCTGCGAACCTGTTGTTCTCTCTTGAAAGATGAGCGAAGTTTAGCTTCTCAAACCGAGGGATTAGCAAATCCAAGGTCTGGTGGTACATCATCATCTTTTCTTCTTTGACTTTCCAGTCTCCGTTTGCTTGAGATACAACCAGGTTTGAATCCCCGATAACGTCCAAGCGTCTTGCCCCTAGTTCCAAGGCCGCTTCTAGACCAGCAATACATGCCTCATATTCAGCCTCGTTGTTCGAGACTTTGAATCGGAGTTTGAAGGCTAGAGGGATACGGGAATTGTCGGGTGCTATCAGCAACACTCCTATCCCATACCCATACTGATTTGACGCTCCGTCAAAGTATATCGTCCAATATTCATCGTCGATGTGTAAGATGGTTTCATCTGGGAATAAATACTCAACTGCTTCACCTCCTTCCACTGGGTGGTCGGCCAAGAACTCTGTCACTGCTCTTCCTTTAACCGACTTGCGTGCCACGTACTTCAGATCAAATTCGGAGAGCAACAGCAGCCAACGAGCTAGCCTACCCGTAAGTGCCGGTTTCTCAAAGAGGTATTTGATGGGATCTAGTCGCGAAACCAGCATTACAGAGTGAGCTAACAAGTAGTGCCGCAGCTTCCTGGTAGCCCATACCAAGGCCAAGCAAGCCTTCTCGAGTGGAGTGTAGCGGGTTTCGTAATCCAACATCTTCTTGCTCAGATAGTAGATGGCCCTCTCCACCTTATCCTCTGACTCCTGCGCGAGCATGCAGCCCATTGTAGTCTCGGTCACCGAGAGATACAATATCAACGGTTTCCCCGGCTCTGGCGGCGTCAATACAGGCGGATTCTGCAAGTATTCTTTGATCTGTTCAAAAGCAGCTTGGCATCGACCGTCCCATTGGAACTTCTTGCCTTTCTTCAGGAGACCAAAAAGTGGTTCACAAGTCAAGGTTAATTTTGAGATAAACCGTCTTATGAATTGCACTTTACCCAGAAAGCCTCGCACCTCCTTTTCAGTCCTTGGTGGTGGCATTTCTAAGATGGCCTTGATCTTTGAAGGGTCGACCTCGATGCCCCTTTGTGTAATCAGAAATCCCAGCATTTTCCCTGCTGTGACACCGAAAGTACATTTCTGAGGGTTCAGCCGCAACCGGAATTCTCTGATCCTTTGAAAAAACTTTTGCAAGGCGGTGTAGTGGCCCTCTCTTTCCTTGGACTTGACAATCATGTCGTCCACATACATCTCAACCTCTTTATGGATCATGTCGTGTAATATCGTGGTCGCGGCCCGTTGATAAGTGGCTCCGGCGTTCTTTAACCCAAACGGCATTACCCTGTAGCAGTATGTTCCCCACGGGGTGGTGAATGCAGTTTTTTCTCTGTCTTCTGGTGCCATCACTATTTGATTGTACCCTGAGAAGCCATCCATGAATGAGAGCAAAGCATGCCCTGCTGTGAAGTCCACCAACTCATCAATATGCGGTAAGGGAAAGTCGTCCTTCGGACTAGCTCTGTTCAAATCCCTGAAATCCACGCATACCCGGATCCTGCCATCTTTCTTCGGTACTGGAACGATGTTGGCCAACCAAGTCGAGTATTCGGATACCTGCAGGAAGCCTGCGTCGATCTGCTTGGTGACCTCTTCCTTAATCTTGAGAGCCCAATCGGGGCGGATCCTTCGGAGTTTCTGTTTGACAGGTCGGGCCTCGGGGTCAAGGGGGATCCGGTGCTGTACAATCTCAGGATCGATCCCAGGCATGTCTTTGTAGGACCACGCGAAAACATCTTTGAAATCTTTTAGTAAAGCGACTAAGCGCTCGCGTTCCTCCGAAGACAGCGTGGACCCGATCTGGACCAGCCGCGGGTCCTCCTCAGTACCAATGTTCACGGTAATGATTTCATCAGTTAAGGGTTTAACAAACCTCTCCTGCTCCTGCTCAATTAAGCGTTGCAAAACCGGAGGAATTTCTTCCTCGTCATTTTTATCAAAGTTTTGAAAGTCTGGATTTAAGCAATAAATTAAGGGCACAGAGAAATACTCAGAAACCACAGTCAATTGATTCTCATTAAGCTCATCCAAATCGTCCGAAATCTCGGTTACAACAGACTCAAATAAGAAAGAAAAAGACGACCTGGACACAACTATGGCATCTGGGTGATCATCCCCAGGATTACCAGACTCAGACTCAGTCGAGCTGGAACCTGATTCCGACTCACAGGACTCGGTGGAATCAGATTCCGGCTCACTACCTGACCCGGTGCTGCTGGATAAGAATCCCTCTTCGTATTGCCAAGTGAGAGAGGGTGCGATAGATGCATCCAAAATAGTCGCTGGAAGGCCCGCGGCTGTTTCGTCCCCAATCATGGAAACCGAGGAGTTATCCCCCAAGCACATTTGGTCGATCGAAGGATCTGAAAGTAGACATGCCAGCGCTACCCCAATCTCAAGTTCAGTGCTCTCAGAATTCACTGCCTTACACTGCCCAGCCTCAGCTGATGGGTCTGTCTGCTCTTCGGCAACGTCATCCCCAGTCAATTGCAAGTCGAAGAAAATCTCGAAACCAGGCACGCGCTTCCTCTCCGCGTTCAGCCATGGTTCTGGGAAGCCGCAAAATGGAAAGTCTTCCCCCTCCCGGACGAAGCGTCCGTTCAGGGTACCCCAGATGGGCCTATGCATTAATTCGAACGGCTTCCCAGCCTTCTTTGCTCAAGCCCTTCCGGCCATTTCCTTCCCCTTCCTCACCCAGTCCTCTTTGGTGGGCAGATAACCCAGTCCAAAGGTGTGAGGGTTGTGTGGCACTTCGGCCAACGCTGAGACGCCCTTCCGGCCGCTCCTTCCCAATCCCATTCCGGGGACGTGTTGTAGCTTGTTCATGAGGTAGACGGATTGGGCACTGATGTACATCCCCTCATTCGCAGCCATAATATTTTGTACCACTCGGGCCTCAGCCAAAGTGAACCCGGATAGGAACACATCCTCAGTGCCGTGCTCGATTTCTAATACTGGCGTAGACACTTCCGGTGGTGGGTGGATTGATGAATTCCCAAAAACAATTGCTACCCCCTTCCCGTGAGGGTACTTCAGCATCTGATGTAGAGTGGAAGAGACTGCCTTGACCTGGTGCAGCCACGGTCGCCCCAAGAGTAGGTTGAAGGTTGCGGGAACATCCAAGACATGGAATTCAACATTGTGTTGTCCTGGACCAACCTTAGTCTGAATCTTGACAGTCCCCATCACTTCCCGGCTAGTATTGTCATATGCCCTGATCACCTGAGTAGTCGGCGCGAAGTCCGCGGGCTTCAACCCGATGGCATATGCTGTTCTGGCTGGGCAGACATTAATGGCGGACCCGGTATCAACAAGTACCACCGGTATCCACTTGTCTCTACATTCCACGGAAATGTAGAGGGGTTTGTTGTGATTTATGCCCTCAGGCGGTAGTTCCTTGTCTGAAAAGGTCAATGCCGGGGAACCTCCTCCCGGAAAGACCAGCCCAACCAGCTGCTCTGGTGTAGTATCGATGGAGAGTTTGGACTTGTCCATAGCAGATAGGACAGCTTGTCTGTGTACCCGTGAAGCCATAAGTAGTCCCCAGATGGAGATGTCTGCTTGTATCTTCTTTAGCTGTCTCAGCACAGTTTCCTCTTCACTCTGCTGCTGTTTCTGTTTCTCTGCTTCTCTATCCTTCCCGGATGCCTCGGGTTGGTCTAGGTGTGGGGGCTTGAAGTACCGCCCACTTCTCGTCATGTGATCCACCTCATCAAGATACCAAGTGTCATCCGGTTGGCCACTTCCCCAGTCTTCGTCTATGTGGGCAAGACATAAGTCGTCGTCTTCCCACCACATTCCGCTGGCAGCCAACAGACACCTGTCTGGCTCCGGTCCATTCGCACTCGCAGTGCTCTCCGTCCACATGCTCGCAGCATTCTCTATCTTCGTGCACACAGCACTCTCAGTCCCCTCAGGGCCCTTAGCTTTCCTAACTCTCTCGGCAATCTCAAACTTTTCTCGTTCCAGCTGCATCAGTACAGCTGGTTGTTCAACAATTGCCGTATCCATCATGCCCAAGTCTCGAGCGGAATTCTTAGCACCGGCGCTCTCCGGCGATACAACCTGATTTCCGGCCCTTCCGGCCACAGTTGATGCTCTTGCCCCTGCCGGGCCCTATTCTGGTTGGGGTTCCCCCACTACATTTTCTTGATCATCGAGCCACCCAGTGGCCTCTGCCGATTCCTCATAGTCGAACCAGTTGATTGCCGCATCCCCTGGTTCTTGATCATCGAAAAATTGCAGGTTGGCAAAGTCCTCCTCTACGGTTGTCAGATCATCCGCCCCTTGATCAAATCCATTTCCCCGAATCATACACAGCTCTCCTGTCTCTGGCAATTCTATACCCAGCCCAATCTGGCCTGTCGACAAGATGTACTCACTCGGATCATAGACTTCCCTGGCAAAACTCTGTCCAGTCCCGGATTCAACAACCCCATTCTCTCCCGAAGTCTGCTCTTCCCCATCTTCGATGGTCACCACCATCGGCTCTGGTTGGGTTGTGGAGATGTCCAACATACACAAAGAGTCAGTGCAGCTAGGGAGGAACACCTCCGGCTTAGGTAAGTGGGATGGGGTGATATAGATAATAGGATCGTAAGATGCGACCCCAGTTTGGATAAAGTTGATTCTATTGGGAGGGGGAGCTTGGTTATGTGGTGGGAGAGGATTGGTTGTGACATTGGGTTTGTCGGGAGGCGCGATCACCTGTTTGTCAATAAGATCTTGGATCTCGTGACGCAATCTGTAACAACGGTCGGTGTCGTGACCGTGTTGTTGGTGATACGCGTAGTATTTTGCTGGGTCATGAGAGGGAGGGAGTGGATTCGGTAGTGGCTTCGGCTCCAGGGGTTTCAAATGCTTTTTCCTGATCAATACCCCCAGAGATTTGGACAGGGGCATGTATAAGGGTGTGAAGGTTCTTTGGCCTCGAGGTTGGAATCTGGTGGTTTGTGTGTTGCTTCCGGACGCGCCGGAGAAAGGTGTGGCTGCCATGGGCCTTGGAATGGGAGGGGGAATGGTGGTGACCATGCTCACCTCTGTAGCTCTTGCAGTTGCAGCACCGCTCGGGCCTGCATTGTTGTTTTGGTTGAATGTCCTCCGGGGTTGCTCCCAGTCTTGGTCAATCAGAGCTTGTTTCATGGCATCCTCAATTTGCACCCCCATCTCGTGTAAATCTGAGAAGGTGGGAAAGGGGATTACGATCATTCTCTGCATCAACTTCGGTTGGAGATTGCGCACAATCATCCGGATTTGATCTTTATCCGTGGGTCTCAGAGTCATCATTGACGCCTTTGCCCTCCACCGGGTTACAAAATCAGAAAAGGTTTCCTTGGGCTCCTGCCTTGTCGTCTCGAGATCACGTGTTGTAATCTCGATCTGAGTGTTGTAGGAGTACTGTGCAACGAAGGCCTCGGCCATCTCATCCCAGTTCCTCTTTACCTCATCTTCTAACTTTGCGTACCAGTGGGCGGCCACACCCGACAGGGTTCGGCCAAACAGTGAAAGCTTCTGCGGTCGTGTTAGGCCCATTGGCCGCAAGATGTCTGAGAACAGCCGAAGATGAACCATGGGGTCCCTGGACCCATCAAAACGGTCAATTTGAGGCATTTTGAACCTATCGGGCAATGTTACGGCCTCGTCGGTATTTCCATCTTCGATATCCGGAATAGCCCTTACCCCTTGGGATTTCTTAAAGAGCTTCTCCAACTTGCTCAATTTCAGAGCTGTATGATCAATCTCGAACTCAAAAGGAGAGTCCGGGTGATTGGGTGTATGGGTCTTGGACAGTTGTGGCGGAAGCGGGGGCGGAGCTGGCCCCGTTGGGAGGTTCGTGTCCTCTTGCAGGTTTTGGATATTCAGCACGGTATTCTGGGTATTTGGTGGAGCGTTCTGAACAGTAGGTGTCTGCTCAGGTAATGGAGCCCCTGGCGGAGGAGGGACTTGATGCGAAGTAGATGCCGCATTCTGCTGTTGCAGTCTGGTAATTAGCTCAGCCTGCTGGGCCATGATCTCGGCCTGTTGCTTGGCGAACTCATCTCGGCGAATGGCATCCTGCTACTGGGCCGCATGGTGTCTTGCATTTGGCGCATCATCTCATCAACTCCGGTTGGTGTCGCCATGCTGTTTTGATCTATTTGAACTGCTGGCAGATCTATCTCTATAGCAGCAATGGGGATCTCAATCCGACTGTCCACTGATGGGGGAAACCACTGTTCCGGTGATCTCTGTTCAGATACACTGCGCTTCTTCTGCCTTCTTTTGACAACTGGTGGTAGAGAATGGAACACTGGCTGTCCGTCAATTAGATCCTCAGATCGATTGAGTCTACGACCTCGTGTCCAAAGTGCTCGAGGGGTATCTGCTGGGTTTGAAGCAATTGTGCTAGAACTGCCCTAGTAAAAAGATAAATAAAGCAATAAGGAAACAAATAAACAGATAAACGGACAGCATAACAGCGTAAAGTAAATGCATGACACACAGCCGGGCATAACAACACACAGTTGATAAGCTGAATATACACTGTCCTCAAGCACTGATTATTATCCCTGTATCACTGTCCCCAAACTGAATCTCTGATACCTGCAGATAACTGATTCTGACATACTGACTGATGCCCGTAGGCCTGATGCCCACAATACTGAACTGACGCCCACAGGCCTGATGCCCAAACTCATACACTGATACATGCATTCCTGTAGAGACGCACTCTAAAGCACATAACAGATAAGTGAGAGCCAAAACACCCCTATGTTGGGGTAGGGTTTCCCTGTCCTTTTTGTCAGGAGCTAGGGTTTCACTACGCACGCAGTGGTTTCAAACAACCTATAAACGGGTAAGCAACATGTCCTAGTTTGGAATGGTCACTACGGATTCCGAATATGCACTAGGTCGAATGGTCAATAAAGGGTGCCCCGGTAAAACCGGGGTTTGTGTTCCCATACTGGCAGAGCCCACAACCGGTCAGCCTTATGGTCATGCCTTGACAAGACAAGCCTCCGGCAAACCGTTTAGGAATAGCAGATGGCAAACACGGTGTCCTAGGCGCACCAATGCAAATGCAATGCAAAGAGACACACAAGTGTAGTCAAAAACAGATATCATGAGTTCGAGTCAAGTTCTCTAAATCCCCAGCAGAGTCGCCAGAAACTGTAGACGTCCCCGAACGCCCCAGGAGGGATGAGCTCCCGTTCTGTTCATTTGGGGTCACTACAGCTCAGGACTCTCAAATTTGTCACGGTTCTAAGTCTGAACCAAAGAGTCCAAATCCGGCAAATCGTTTTGAGAAAACAGATTTTTAGAAAAGAAGTGCCAAACATGGACTGCTTTGCCAGATACAGAGTCGCCACCTAAATATTTTATTTTGGGAAATTTAGGAAACCCTGACTCGTTTGCCTAAGGCCACGTGTCCGTCATCACCAAAGTTGCCTCGGCTCGGGAACTTGGGTACGATTGGGGAAGGTCACTTCGTGAGCACCCCCGCTCGCCCGGTCAGAGACCGGCCTCTACTAACCATGATATCTATTTTTGAAAACATTGCATGTTCTTATTCCGGTTATTAGCCTAGGTTACTATGTGATGCGCACAGCATACAAGTATAGACTGAGCCGCCTGAATTGGAACAAAACATTTCATGTTTGTTTATTTGAAAGGTGGTTTGCTACTTGCAAGTAGGCGTAAAATGCAGATTTTGCCACCCTCAGGTGGGCTTAGAAAAGATGGTTTTGCCACTATCTAGTGGGCTTAAAACGAACAGTTTATGATTTATTCCAATCTAAACAACCCAACCTTCACCCACAGGCATTCAGGCAGTTATATCACATAAGCATATAGCCTCATGGTAAGCATGCTATTCATGGCATTCACTCACACGCATGCAAGGATGCTAAAGCATAAAGCTTACCGAGTACTCCAAGCCAAAACAAAAACTATATTAGAAATCATGCATGATCCTAAGTATACAGAAATGCCTAATGCAACACATGCAAATATGCAAACTATAGCAGGCTCGGCTATTCTAAACATGGCATATGGAATGCTACAGCTAACATGTATTCAACTTGGAATTGAAATACAAATGCAGTTAGTATGATGCGCCGAGCCCGGTGCATGCAAAACAAATGAATGAATGCAAAACATGCTATCATACTGTATGCTAATTGAAATATGCCCTAATCTAACCATCATAAGCGGATAAATAAAAGGGAGAAAGACGTGGGGTTGGAAGACATACATTACACTCACGCACACTTATTACAGTTATGCCCTCGCTCAGAGGGTCCGAATAAATATACAGTCCCGAATAAAAGAATAGTACAGTCCAAGTAAAAGAATAGTACAGTCCAAATGATATACAAATTCCTAATTAATTTACAAATTAACTAAGAAAACTGTTAAAACTGGCATGCAAGCCAGGGACTGCCTTGCTTCTGATGGATGATGCATGTCTGGGCTGCCTTGCGCGGAAATCCACTGGGATGCCCCAATTAGCCTCTGTTTGCACCTGTTCTTAAAATGCGTGCCAATCTCCGAAAAGCCGTTGATTCGTCATTTTGCTGCAACAGAGGGCAGGAGAGGGGCATAGCAATGTATTTTCACAAATGTATGCATGTCTCGATCCTCGTGCCACCAATCACGCATACCGAGGCATGATGGCCGAGGAGTCGAATTGCACAACTCAATATAGAATGAATGCACATAAAAACACAACAAGGCCTAACTCCATCATGGATGATCCGGAGTGTCGGCGACCGGGGAATTGAGATACATTCCGTCACTCGGAGTACGAAATGTACCTCGTTTCCCGTGCCCGGGCTAAGTCCTACCCCGAACACGATGCAATATGCATGACATGCATGAAATGCAACTAAGATACAATCCTGATATACACAATGTTATGGAATGGCAAACACGCTATACGAGGTAATACACAACCGAACATACACAATGCTATGGATGAAATGACATACGCAATGCAATAATGGGCTTACACCAACATGAGAGAGCCTCAGCCACACTCACATAGGAGGCCATCAGATGAAAAGAAGACAACTCGAAATGCGTGCATGCGTGCACGCAAACCGAGGACCGACCCTCAGGCACCGAAATGCCACTCTGATGAGACATGGCAAAGACATGGAATATGATATGTAGATATGCAAAAATCAGTAGCAAAATAAAGGGGAAAACAGCCCCGAAACAAGGCGAAATGACACCCGATGCATGGAATTTCTCCCGAAACATGAATTTTGGCATATGAAATGGCCTATAGCTATGCAATGTATGCAAAATTTGAGCATGAGATGAAAAGGCAGAAGCAAGGCAGCCCTTAGAAAAGCATTTTTACAGTTGAAAGCATGGCCAAACAGCAAACAGAAACAGGGCAAAACTAGCATGCGAAAATGGCCCTAAATGTGAGGTAAAGAAGCAACACACAGCTTCTGTCCTCAAACAGATTAGGGTCCTTTAAAAAAGTTGAAGAGGGGCCAAAAATATGATCTTTTACAGTTCTGAAAAGAGACCAAAAACAAACACAAGTATGGCTAAATGCTCATGCAAGAAATGGACCAAAAGATGGCCAAAGGAGCAAGTGGTAGATGCAAAGCCCAAACAGAAAAATACTCTTCTACAACACTGAAGAGGGACCAAAAATAATACACTTTACAGTTGATGGCCGGACCCAAAACAGTATGTACACAAGCTAAAAATATTATGCAAAAATATGGTGAAAATGAGAGATATAACACAAAGTATATGAAATATGCCTCAAAACATGAAGTACCCTCAATGAAACATGAAGAATGGGCCAAAATAAGACTGTTTTAAGTTCTGTAAAGTGACCAAAAACAGAATCACAATGGGCTGCCAAAGCATGCAAAAATGGACCCAAAATAGAGGTATAACACAAGGTGTATAAAATATGCCTCAAACCATGAAAGACCCTTAATGAAACATGAATAATGGGCCAAAATAAGACTGTTTTCAGTTCTGAAAAACGTCCAAAAATAGAAGCACAATGGGCTTCCAAAGCATGCAAAAATGGGGACCAAAAAAGGGTAATATGACAAGTGGTACATGGAGGTCCCAAACAGTGATGAGCCCTTCTTCAATGTTGAAGAGTGGCTCAAAATAAGCTCACTTACAGTTTACATCATGCTCCAAAACCGATCGCATATAGGCTAAAAATATCATGCAAGAAAATGGCATTCAAGGAGGATATTGAAGCAAGTGCAATATGGGGGGCTCAAACAGGGTTGAGCCCTTAATGAAAAGTGAAAAGGAGCTCAAAAGAAGGCCACTTCCAGTTAGGGCCGGAGATCAAAACAGTAAAAATATATGGCTAAGAAATGTTGCAAAAATGAGCTCAAAAAGGGGGAAATGGTACTCACCCTTGAAGACAAGTCTTTGGTTGCTTCTTGGTTTGAGAAGTGGTGTTTCTTAGCTGCTGGAAAGCTCTTCAAGCTGCTGGAAAGCTCTTCAAGCTGCTGGAAATGGAGTAGTGGTGGTGGTGCTTGGTGTTGATGAAGAAATGGTGGTAGAACTTAGGATTTTTTGAGAAAATGAGAGAGATGGAGGGAGATATGAATGCAAGGCTTGAAGAAAATTTTTTCTAACCCCTAAAACCAATGTTGGAGGCTGGTTATATGGACCAAGGAGAGGGGGAGCATGGAGGGAAAGGGTGGGGGAAAAGGACCAAGTCCTTTCCCTCAAGGCTGTCCCCCGAATCTAGATATTTTTGGGGGACAAAAGCTATACAGCTGTAAAGTAAATTTTGTGAGGATCAAGGCCGGCTGGTTTTTGGAGCTGCAGGTGGCCGGCCGGCCACCCTCCCTTGCCGGTCGGCCAAGGGTCAAAAGGTTCAATGTGATTTTCTGGCCGGCCACCACATATTGGTGTCCTCCCAGGTCCCCTCATCACAACCCTGTGGTTCAAAATTGCAAACTGTAAAACAGGAGAGAGAATAGGCCATTTTTAGGAAGGGGTCAAAAGGGTCAGGTGGAATTAATGGCCGGCCACCAACTTTTAGGATCCTCCCATGTGTGTACATCACAAATATGTGGTTCAAAGTTCAAGAAAATGGCCCAAGGGTGTTCAACATTGGCTCGGAAGTGAGAAAAACGGGCGTCGGAGGGCGCCGGAGGCATATAACTTGGTTGCTGAAACAATTGCTGGCCTCCCACCCTTCAACGGCCTCCCTGGTGATGAAACAGAGGTACCTGCCAAAAATCAACGAAAACCGATGCAAAACGAATGTTCGGGGTCCCGAAAACTGGCTGTTAAACACCGAAAGTGGTATTCGACCACGAAGTGGGTCTCTCAGACCTCAGTGTCCCTCAAAAGGGAGCAAATAAGAAGTATGCCAAAAAACCGGGGCAAACGGAGATGGTTAAGCGGTCCCGAACCGAGGCACACGGCCTGACGGCTCCGAAAAACCGGGAACCGGGCTCCGAAATGGGCAAAATGGCCTACAACCACAAAATGTAGCCTACGGCCACTGAGAGATGGTCTACGGGACCTCTCCCTCCCCTCAGGAAAAGAAACAAAGAAAACCGAGTCTGGTTCGCAAACCGAGGCAAGGCACAAAAGAAGGTTTGGAAGTCCGGAGGCAGGGCTCACGGCCGCGACTCTGAGACTTCTGAACGAGCACATTATGCAGTATCACCGAGCGCTCAACTGGTGACGTCTGAGTCTTAAGGTCGGTCAAAAATGGGGTGTCTACAGTGAGCAGATCCCGGATTCCAGATCCTGGATCTCGGATCCGAGAAGACATGATCTCAACCTAGACAAGTAGGCCCGAGAAGACGAGAGCTCAACCTAAGTGAGCAGATCCCAGATTCCAGATCCCAGATCCTAGAAGACATGATCTCAGCCCAGATGAGTAGGTCCGAGAAGAGAAGAGCTCAACCTGAGTGAGCAGATCCAAGATTCTAGCAGACAAGATCTCGGCACTTAAGTCCAAGAAGAGAAGAGCTCAGTGAGCAGATCTGAGATCCCAGAAGATAAAAAAGAAAACACACAAGGTTGGACTACAGTTGGCCAGATTAAAGACCTTTTATAAAGTTCGCAAAGGAGTATGTGGAAGCCGTGCAGGGGGCAGAGAGAAGAAGAATATGTTTACCACTTGTTGAAATTTGTAGCAATTTACAAGTTGGTTGAAATCGATATAATGCTTAACGCTTGTTGAAATTTGTAGCAATTTACAAGTTGAAGTTAAGCTGAGATGGTTCCTTATCTTCACTTGTTGAAATTTGTAGCAATTTACAAGTTGAAGTTAAGTCGAGATGGTTCCTTATCTTCACTTGTTGAAATTTGTAGCAATTTACAAGTTGAAGTTAAGCTGAGATGGTTCCTTATCTTAACTTGTTGAAATTTGTAGCAATTTACAAGTTGAAGTTAAGCCGAGATGGTTCCTTATCTTCACTTGTTGAAATTTGTAGCAATTTACAAGTTGAAGTTAAGCTGAGATGGTTCCTTATCTTCACTTGTTGAAATTTGTAGCAATTTACAAGTTGAAGTTAAGCCGAGATGGTTCCTTATCTTCACTTGTTGAAATTTGTAGTAATTTACAAGTTGAAGTTAAGCTAAGATGGTTCCTTATCTTCACTTGTTGAAATTTGTAGCAATTTACAAGTTGAAGTTAAGCCGAGATGGTTCCTTATCTTCACTTGTTGAAATTTGTAGCAATTTACAAGTTGAAGTTAAGCTGAGATGGTTCCTTATCTTCACTTGTTGAAATTCGTAGCAATTTACAAGTTGAAGTTAAGCTGAGATTATTCCTTATCTTCACTTGTTGAAATTTGTAGCAATTTACAAGTTAAAGTTAAGCTAAGATTACTGTTTCTCTTCACTTGTTGAAATTTGTAGCAATTTACAAGTCGAAGTAAAGCCGAGGTTATTGCTTAAACACTTGTATCAATTTACAGATTGGTTAAACCAAAGAAGATGCTTAACACTTGTTGAAATTTGTAGCAATTTACAAGATAGCGTTAAGCTGACATATGATCATCTGTTGAAATTTGCAACAATTTACAGGTTGAGGAAAAAGCTAAGTATATTGTTTAAAATACTTGTTGAAATTTGTAGCAATTTACAAGTAGATTATTGTTTAGCACTTGTTATGTTAATCCTTGTTGATCCTTGTTACAATATATGTTAATCCTTGTTGAAATTTGTAGCAATTTACAAGTAGGACAAGTTATTGCCGAGGTAAATCATCAATTTGTATACCCGAGGTATGTCACCCCGAGAAGGCAGCACAAAGAAGGAAGAGCGTACTAAAGACACGCAAAATATTCTAAGTATAGAATCATGCAAAGGCAGTCAAGAAAAGACAAAGGCACAAGCATTTAGAGAAGGAAAGTTGCATTAGACATTCAAGAACAAGGAGGCACATCGGCCATATGCAAAGCTTACGAGGTACAAGAGTACAAGCGACAAAAAAGGAAAAACTTCAAAAACTGAGATGATGTTTAACCGAAGTTAAACTGAGATGATGCTTAACCGAAGTTAAATCGAGATGATGTTTAACCGAAGTTAAACTGAGGTGATGCTTAACCGAAGTTAAGCCGAGATGATGTTTAACCGAAGTTAAACGGAGATGATGCTTAAAACCGAAGTTAAGCGAGATGATATTTAACCGAAGTTAAAACGAAATGATGTTAACACTTGTTGAAATTCTGAGAGAATTTACAAGTTAAAGAGTGCACAAAGTTAAATGTCGGCAAAAGATTCGCCGGAGTCAAACGTCGTTTTGATTAGAACAGAACCACTAAGTGCATGCCAGAAGTGGTGACCAGAATTGTGAAAGGAATAAATGCTTCAAGAAACAGCGATAATAGTTTGCAAAGGCCAAGAGAAAGAGGGTCTAAAGGGGGTGAATTAAATACCAGAAGTTTTAATACATCAGCGAAAGAAGAACACATCAGGTTTGTGACTACGGCACGAAGCCAACTTCCCTAATGTGATCCTAAGTACAACTTATGTTCACATTAGGGGGCAGGGAGAAGGTGCAGGGGGAAGGAATGATAATTAAGGAGCAAGGAATGTTAACACTTGTTGAAATTTTTGAGCAAATTACAAGATGAGTTAACCGAAGATTATGAAGTCTATCACTTGTTGAAATTTGTAGCAATTTACAAGTTTGGTATAGCCGAGATAACACTGAAAGACGTTTCCGAGATATGATCAACCGAGATGACCAACTAGCTTGTTAAGAGCTGAGAAGGTTGGCAAGTACAAAAATGAAGACCTTAAAGAACTAGGGACTGAAAGCAAAAACGTCGAACTAATCTGCTTCGACGGACGACAATGGTTCAGCCTCGGCAGTCAGTTGGAGGAGCTTCTCTACCGCTACCTCGGCATCAATTTCAAGAAGGAAGCAAACTACTCGGCATCAGCGGTAGGTTGTGTCTCACCCCCAGAAGACAGTTGGAAAGAACTTCTCAGCAGCCTTCTCAGCCACGAGCTCAGCATCAACCTCCTGAAGAGTTTGATCAAAGCTCTTCTTGGTGATTGGCACCTCGGAGTTTTGAAAGCAAGGATTGAAAGCAAAAATCTGGGAAAAGACACAGAAAACAGAAACAAGAATGTAATTCGTAAATCAAAAATGGTGATGAAGCTATCAGGAAATTAAGACAAAAAGATTGCACAAGTGTGTCAAGCCAAGAACAGTGGCAGAAATCAATAGATATGTGAACAGTGTGTAGTCGAGAAGATGATTTGGAAACAACGGGTAAAACAGCAATGGTGATTAACAATGAAGCAGAGCTTCTTGGAAAGCAACAAGAAATAAAACCAGGAGGAAAAGTGGCTTACCAGAAAGAAGGAAGCTTGAATGAGAATTGCCGAAGTCTGACGACGGATGCGAAAATAATAGAATCACATAAGCTCCACCGGAGAAGAGAAACGAAGACAGTTGCAGAGCTTGAAAGCTTGGAACAATAGCGGATTTGAGGAAAAGAGCTAGAAAGAGAAAATTCAGAGTCAAGAAGACAACAAAGTTCATGAATAAAGCCAAGTGCACAGGCATTAAGTAGGTATGTGAAGAACAAGAAAAGTAATGACCCAGGCACTATGCTAGCAACAGAAAATAGATATAGCGAGAACAGTGCCAGACATTCAAACAACTCAAAACTTCAAAACAGACGAAAATAGAAGACAACAGAGGGCAAGTAAACGGATTCAGAAGAGTTATGAAAGATTGAGCTTAACAAAAGAGTTTATGAACCTACTAAGAGAAATGAATGCCGATATGAAGATCGCCGGAGTCAAATAGATGACTGGAAGTCAGGAACCCACCAGAGAATGTGAGTGGAGCAGTTGTAAAGCTCTTGGAGTTTACGAAGTAATGGAACAAGAACCTCGGCTAGGAGGTGTGATCTCGAGCAGCTTGGAAAGCATGAAGCTTGATACTTGACAGAAGTGGACAGTAAAGTCCAGGGAACTTTGAGGTCGGTGAGTTTGATCTCGGACAGAGGGGCACAGATGAACGAACAGTGTAGGTTCCATCACCTCAGAATGCCAAGGTAATAGAACCTAGGGGGCAGTTGTGAGGATATATTTTCTGAGTACCAACACGTGGCAAGGTGACGCCAATGTGTCAGCCGAGGTGCCACGTGTCTTGGTCGTTGTGCCGAGGTCATCTCGGCTAGGCCGATGTTGCCTCCGAAGATATCGGAATCCGAGATAAGCGGATAAGGGACAAGAGTCCTTGAATAAAGAGGGAACTCAACCTGGATATGGACAAGAGTCCTAGATTGGGAGAAGACTTCAGTTTGGGTAAAGATAAGACTCTTAAAGAGTTTATCCTGATCCCACTGGGAGTTCCAGATTAGCAGTAATCCTGAGTCCATAGAAATTAGGCTCCTATTGGGACTAGGTTTATGTTGGCTATAAAAGAGAGGCACCCCCATGGGTCTAAGGTATGTTTTTTATACTCAAGCTTATGAGTTGAATAGTTAATTGATTATCTTTGAGAGATATACTAACTTGATCGTCGGAGTGCCCCCGGGTGGACGAACCACCGCGGGATTCTTATATTTCTGTTACAGGTCAGTCAGGTGCCATCTACTCTGCCGGTGCTCTCCAGCTGGTTACTAAGCGGGCAGTGTGGTCAGAAAATCACCCACACAGTTGTTGATGTTATTGTCCAACTTCATTTTGATGCATCAAGATGAAATAATGGTTGTTGATGTTATTGTCCAACTTCATTTTTATTCCTTCAGAACTGTTGCAATACAATGCAGTTTAGCCACCTGATTGATTTTATTCCTTCAGAACAGCTTCTATTCAATTATTTAAGATATTTTTGCTTTATAAATAATAAATAGAATCAATAAATAAAATTTACGTTAAACAATCTAACATAAATTTTTCAAAAACAAAAATATATTATATACTACTCCGCAGCAAACAGCCCCATTAGTATACTTATTTTTTACTGTTGATGTCAGTAGTGCCGAAATGGAAGATGGTGCACTTGAGAAGTTGGCCAACAATTCCATGCCATGTGTTGGAATGGAATTTGATTCGGAGGAAGGTGCATATGAATTCTACAATGAATATGGAAGGATTGTGGGATTTAATATTAGAAGAGATTACCATACTAAAAGTAAGAAAGATGGTATCATGATTAATAGGAAGTTTGTTTGTTGTAAAGAGAGAGAAAAGGAAAAAGATAAACGGTACATAACAGTAAAACATCCTCAACATGAGACAAGAACGAAATGCAATGCATTCATGTATATATCTTTTAGACGGGACTTGTCAAAATGGGTTCTGATGAAGTTTGATGATAATCACAACCACCTTTTGCATATTCCTCAATGTACACATATGATGCCATCTCAGAGAAAGTTGTGTGATGCTCAGGGTATAAATGTCGATGTAGCTAATGATACTGGTATATCACTTAAGGCATCACATGATCTTATTAGCGCTTTAGCAGGGGGAAGGAATTTGTAGGGTTTACACGAGAGGACCAAAAAACCTACTTGCGTGCAAAGAGGCAACGAAACTTGCAATATGGTGAAGCAGGAAGTTTGTTGAGATATTTTCAACAACAAGCCATTGAAAATCCATATTTTTACTTTGCATTTCAATTAGATGTTGATGAGATGATTACTAATATTTTTTGGGCTGATCATCAGATAATTACAGATTTTGGCATTTCCGGTGATGTTGTGTCATTTGATACAACATTCCGAACAAACAAAGAGTACTGTCCACTTGCTTTATTTACTGGCTTTAACCACTTTAGAATGACTGTGATTTTTGGTGCTGCATTATTATATGATGAAGCTACAACATCATTTGAGTGGTTATTTGAAACTTTCTTGCATGCAATGTCAGGAAAAAAGCCTGTTAGTTTTTTCATAAATCAAGATCAGGCAATGGCTAAGATTAAGCGGTATGAAGAAGTAAAAGCCATATACGATTCGAGACAACGATTACCGAGAATAAAGTTGAAAATGTCTCCCATGTTAATTCAAGTTGCTAAGTTGTATACCCCTCCTATCTTCGACTTATTTCATAATGAGTTAGACATATCCCTTTGTTGTCAAGTGAAGTGATGTCATGCATTAGGAAGAGAAGTAACATATGTGATTGGCTTATATGGAGAGGATAGAGAATATATTGTGAAATGTAATGTGGAAGTTAATGAGTCGGGAGGAGACAATATTTGTCACGAAATTCATTGCATTTGTCAAAAATTTGAGAGTTTTGGAATTTTATGTGGTCATGCAATTAAGGCGCTTGATAGAATGAATATTATGAAAATTCCTGAAAGGTATATATTAGGTCGATGGAGACTAGATGCGAGGGATTGTGCAATTGAGGAAACAGTTACAGTGGTTGAGAATGACCCTAAGTTGGTGATAGCAGCACGCTACAGAGATCTTTGTCCTAGAATGGTCAAACTAGCAGCTCGATCATCTGAATACAAACCAGCCTATCAATTAGTTGATGAAACTCTTAAGGATTTGTGTGCAAAGGTAGACAATACGATGACTTCATTAGACAGCTCAGGCGCTTCTGGTAGTGATGGCAATATTGAAGTGGGCACCAAAGAATTTGTAATTGATCCAAATTTGCAAGTAAAAATGCATAAATTTGGATACATAACGTCAGTTGATACATAAATTTGCAAGTAAAAATGCATAACGTCAGTTGATACATAAATTTGCAAGTAAAAATGCATCTTGATGGGCTGCTTCTCTATCGAACATGAAATAGAGGTTTACAAATAGAGTGATACTACAATGACTATATTTTTATCTCACCATATGATGTGTCGGCCTTATCAACATTGTATTGGAAATATACATGCATGGTGAGACCCATGATGATAATATTATAACATAATAAATATAATATGGTATAAAAACGTGAATAGTGTAACATAATTATTACAAATAAGAATTGGCTATCTAAGTATGTTCTTGGTTTCTATTGCATGAGCACTGATCCATATGAACCATATCACTGATTTGAAACAATTTCTACATGGATTTCATCACTAATGATGGTTCATTGCCATTATCATCACTTGAGTTATGTTTTCCTTCGAATTAATTTTCTGAAGTTTACAATTGTTGCACCATGTTATTTGTTACTAGTAAATTGGCTTAATAACTTGTGCTCATGGACTAGCATCCTAAAACGTTTCGAAGCAAGATCAATTCTAGTAGTTGAAAATGGATCACAATCTTTGTGCTTCAAAATTAATTACTAGTGGTGATGGTACATTATACTCGTAGAAGTGTAATACTATACAAATAATTTTTTTGTATAAAAAATTTATACACAATGATGTGGACTTCTATGATTATTTCATTTGAAAATAAAATACTCATTATTATAGCTTATAATTATAAAAATGACATTGCTACATCATTTATATATATTTTTTATATCATATGTTCTTGTTCAATTTTTTAAATCATTTGTCCTTGTAGGATTGCAAATAAAGGATGGATGATTGATATAAAATGCATAAAAAGCATACAACAAAAAATCTAGCGCAGTTGAAATGATTAAAGAGCAGGATTTAACTAACATTCAAATTAGTACCAACCTAAAAACAAGTACTGTTGTATAATGTTTCTAATCAAGATTTGTTTACATGTGAGAGAGAGAGAGAGAGAGAGAGAGAGAGAGAGAGAGAGAGAGAGAGAACAATGAATAATGTTTGGAAACAATCCATTTTCTAGGAAACATGAATATGTTATTTTAAAATTTTCAAAAACTGTTTTCACACAAAGATGAAAAAGATGACTGTTTTCGTAACTTTTCATAGTTTTGTTTCAAAAGACATGAAAAATAAAAACACAACCCAATAGGTTAGTCTTGTGGGATGCTTTGCAGAGCTGGCCTCCATGCTCCATTTGTGCTTCCATCACTTGTTCTAACTTGAGAAATCTTTCTGCTTTTCAGCTTCATTGCACTCAACAATTGCCCCACAGAAGAGTACTTGGACTCATTACTCAAAATCTGAATCAATTCTCTCTGTGTCTCCACAACTCTAATCCTCACACCTCCACCTTTTGAATAGCCATTATTACTTTCTTCTCCATTTCCACCTTCTACATGTAGTTTGAACCTTTCATTCTTCTTCTTCTTCTCACCATTGACATGCCTCATTGGTTCTGATTTTGGTGAACTAATTGACTTCCTTTCTGTTGCTTCTTCTTCTCTTGGTTCCGCATCTTTCTCATAATGCACTGAAATTCCTTTACTAGTCAAACAATTCCCCATTGTAGAGATGAAAGAAACTAAAATGCGTATTTGAGAAGAGAGAGGGGAGCGAAAGAGAGCTAGAATATAAAGAGAAAAGGGTGGAGAGAGCACATGTAATGACCCAATTTCTTTTATTTTTATTTTATTTTTTTAAATAGTCAGTACATAATTTAATTGAGCAAATTTTTAAATTTGATTGTTCTATAAATTTTGTGCGAAAATAATTTGGTTTTGTATTTTTTTAAAATAGTTCCCGATTTCAGAAAATTATGAAGTTTTTATATGTTCCCATATGAGTCGAGCACGTTGGATAAAAATTTCAAAATTAAATGATGAGTATTTATTTTATGAAAATTCACAGACTGATTGGTGTTCAGTTTAATTTATAACATAATTTAAAATTTAGTTTTGGGTGTTCGGACCATGATTTGAGATAAATTTGTTGGGTTTATTTTGATACATAATTAGACCATGTTTGATTTATGGGGGAGACCCATGATTTAGATTTAATTTAAATTGAGTTTGTTTAGTGACTCATGTTTAACTGTTTGGTCATTTTTAATTATGTGATTGGTAGCAATGTTTTAAAAACCGGACCGGTGAACGAACCGGAAAAGGCATCGGGTGGACGGGTCACCGGTTCAACCGTCGGGTTGAACCGGAATCGAACCGTGACGTAATAAATATATTAAAATTATATTTAAATAAAAATATAAGTAATAAAATTATAAATTAAAAATATTAAAAATATTAAATTATCTTAAATATTTGTCCTAATATTTTTTTTACTGAAAAATATAATAATATATTTTAAAATATTATTAATTTCAATTTTGGAAGATGAAATCAAATATTTAATATTCCCTCCATATGATTTTAATTCAAATAATTTGATTGAAAGGAAAGCAAAAATTTTGGAGGGATATCAAAATTTCAATATTCCCTCCAATACATTTGATTAAATCCCACATAGATTTCTTGAGTTTTTTTGAAAGAGTTTTTTTCTTATAAATAGGTGAAGACTTTCACAATAATTTCATCAAACTCTTAATGGGATTCCTCACAAGAGGAGACCCTTGAAAAAGAGTTTGAAATTAAAATTTTCTTATATTCTTATATTTTATATATATATATATATATATATATAAAATAAGAAAGAAAGAAAGAAAAGAAAGAAAGAAGATAAAAAAAACACAGAAAAATAAAAAAAAAAAAAAAATTCAAACCGGTCCGGTTCGGTCAACCCGTCACCGGGTCGACCGGTTCACCGGTTTAACCGGTGGGTTCACCGGTTTTCACTAAAGAGGCCGGTTTTTACCTTTGGCCGGTTTTAGGGGGCTGACCGGACCGGAACCCCATCCGGTCACCGGTTCAACCGGTTGAACCGGCCGGTCCGGTCCGGTTTTTAAAACCATGATTGGTAGTAACCACCTTGGTAGTTATTATTATTTGTTATATAGGATTATAATAAATATTTGATAGTTGTTTTTGTGGTGTGTACCAATGGTGAAAAATTATATATTTTTATAGCGAATGAAATGGGTGTATATTTCATAGTGAGCAAAATATTATATTTTGTGGAGTACAAAAATATTATATTTTGTAGTGAGAAAAAAATTATATTATTTTGTAATTTATGTTACAAAATTTTAGAGTTATAATAGTTATATATTTTATATTATTTTGTATGATGTTTAGTTGGTGAGCTTTTATTGGGAGACCAAACCCAGATGGGGTTGCTCTCCCCATGCCTCTCTTACTTCCTTTATTGGGAGACCAGACCCAGCTCTCTCTCTCTCTTCTCTCTCTCTCCTTCATTATTGACATAAGCTTTAAGTTTAGAGTGAAAGTATTTAGAGTAAGATTTTGTAAAAGTGTTGTAAATAAAAGTTGGAGGGCTCGTCGTGATCTTTGCAATGATGTTCTCGGATTCACGATCGGGCGACGTTTGCATTTTCAAATTTGTTTTTTTTTCATATTGAGGTATGAACTTTCTTCATATTTTTATATTGAAGCTATGTTAGGGTTATTTTGAGAAAATATATCATTATAAGAGGTATTACATATATATATATATATATATATATTCAGATTTTTGTTTAGTAATTCACTACAAGAATTAACACTTTTGGCAACAAAAAAATTGGTCGCTAAAAGTCTATTTTTGGTCGGCAAAAGTTATCCGCGACCAATTTTTTTGGTCGCTACTTTGGTCGCCAATTGAGGGTCGGCAAAAGTAATTCGCGGCCAAAATTTTGGTTGGTCGGGAAAAGTCGGATTTGCCGACTAAATTTTTGGTCGCAAAATATATCATTACCGCGACTAATTCGTTTAGTCGCTAAAACACTTTGGTCGCGAAAAGTGATATTTTCACGACCAAAAAGTTTGGTCGCCAATTATCACATTCAACGACCAAAAAGTTTGGTCGCCAATCGTGACATTCCGCGACCAAAAAATTTGGTCCCCAATTGTGACATTCCACGACCAAAAAAGGTTTTGGTCGCCATTTGTTACTTTTCGCGACCAAAACTTTTGGTCGGCAAAACTGAGTTTCCACGACCAAGAGCTGTTTTGGTCGGCAATAAATGTATTTTTTGCGACCAAAACTCTTGGTCGGCAATTGTCATTTTTTGCAAAAAAAAATTATTTATTTGTCGCGACTAATAAATTGGTCGCCAAAGCAGGAAAACAATACACCTGTAATTCCTAATAATTCATTCAATCCATAATAAACCTAAGATGTTATGCAAACTAAACTTTCTATATATACATATGAGAAGGTACCATAGAAACATTGCAAATTCCAAATTCAAGATGTTATGCAAACACCATGACTAAAATACAAATAGCCCAAAAAACTATTAGGCTGTGAATAAGCTAGATATGTTTCTAAGCAACTGCAACTTCCTCCTGATAAGAGTCCGTTTGTGCTTTACTACAAGATTCCAGAGTATCCCGTGCTGATTCGATGACAACCTGACCATTGACATAGTGCTGGACATTGTGGATGCCAATAGGGTTCACACCTGGCTGGAAAGCATTTCCTTCAATATACCTGTGACAACATTTAATCAGTTAGCATTTGACCTAGTGTTGGGTAACTGTAATTTGCTTCTAGTGATTGAAGACAGAAACTCACATTTCTTTCAAGAAAGTGTGCTTATAGAATGCATCCGGGATTCTCCCAGTAAATTGATTATGATCCAGGTACCTGCAATGAAAGCAAGCTTAAGATGCTGTCCCATGCCTACACAAAAAAAGATGCTGTCCCAGATACACAAATGCTACATGATGCAAAAAAAGGGGAAAAGCAAATTAAAAAAGGGAAAAAAAAAGCATTACTTGTGATAAAAACAACAGTTAAAAGCCATGAATCAAAGCCATAAGGGATGAAGAAATCTTCTCAATATTGAAGATTGGGTCACAGATGTCAAGGAACGAAACAAAGTGTATCGATGAAATAGGAAACCTAACTCAACCTTGGTTCCACTAACAAACTTGTCCTGCAAATCCAAATACCTTGGGTGTCAATTTCATTGGTATGACCTTGTTGCATTGGTATGAGACAACTGATATGAGGCTATTAGATCAGTACAATAGTGACATTTATCACAAAATAATAAATTATAGGCATAATTTTATAAGGAAAATAAAGTGTGCAATGTAAATTTAAAGTTAGTGATTGAGGGTTATACAAAGAATACATCTTATACGTATATTTTAATTCTGGGAAAAGATCAATTAATTTTAAACAAAATAAAAAGATACATACTAGGCGAAACAGGGGGTTGTTAAAGCTTTTTTTTTGAAGAAAGGTAAGATCTGTCTAAGGTTAATGGTGATAGTTATAGCGATCCCGGGTTTACCCTTGTTGAACAGTGATCCGGACTTGTGTCCGTGGATGTTGGTAGTTGTTTATTATCTTGTTTGCATCCTTGTTACTTCATATTTGAGTTATAGGATGTGTTGAGCAGGTTTGTTACAGGTTGGTTGTGTTTGGGAGCCAAGTGTTGCTGCCCAGAATTTTGGTCCTTCGCTCGAGCGAGGAGTTGGTCGCTCGAGCGAGCGTCGAGTTTGTGTCTGGACCTGAGAGCTGTGTTTCTGGGCTCGAGCGAGCTTGTCTTGGCTCGAGCGGTCTGGTTTGTTCTTCGCTCGAGCGAGAGGTCCGTCGCTCGAGCGAGCTTCTGTTGGTTACAGACCTGAGGGTTCGTGTTTTTGGCTCGAGCGAGAGCTGCTTGGCTCGAGCGAGAGTTTTTGTGTCTGGTCGCTCGAGCGACCAAGTCTTCGCTCGAGCGAGCGTGTTTTATATCAGCGAACAGCAGCGTTTTAAACATCACTTTTTCAGTCCCTTTCTTTGAGCAAAACCCAGATCCGTGACCCTCTCTCTCTACACTTGCACTCTCTCTAAGAATTGATCTCCCTAGGGTGTGAATCTAGCCTAGAGCCTTTATTAAAAAGATAGAGGGCAGTGAGGGCTTTGTTTTAATCTGAAAAAGTTTGGATTTGGAGCACGTTGATCTTCGAGCCTTCATCTCCTTTTGGCTCAAACTTCGAGGTAGGGATATCCTACTCCTCTCTATGGATTTTGTCTTTAAATTTTGGTATTTTGAGATGTTGGGGTTGGTTTGGTAATTTCGTGAAAGTTTGGGGGCTTTTGTGCAATTTTACAAAAGTTTGGGTTTTATTCATAATAAACCTGTATGCACGTTTGGCATAGAGAATTGGATTAAATGTTAAATCATTGATAAAAACGGGACCTAAGGGTTGAAATGTTAATTATGGGAATTGACCTAATTACATTGTTTGATTAATTGAGATAATTAATTGTGAGAAAGGAGGGAATGAAATGTTGATTGAATATCCATTGTGCATTTATTTTCTGTTTAGAAATAACTGCTTTGGGCTATCGGTGGAGGATAGTCGAGATTGTTGTAGACAATGCATGATGATTAGGCAAACTGAAACTAATCAATGGAATGTGTCATGGCACTTGACGGTTAATAGAATACATTAATTATATGTATTGTGTGATTGTATATAGAACCAATGTGTTTGTATATGTTATGTGTAGAGGAGGAGAAAGGGGATGTACTCCGCGGTTTAGGGGAAGATAGGGGATGTACCTCTAAACCGGATAGTGTTGGGAGAAGAAAGGGGATGAACTCCGTAGATACAGCTCATATGCTTGTCTAGAAATGTGAAGATAGAGCTTATATGCTTATCTTTGTGAAGTGTGGATA
The DNA here is from genome assembly GCF_055761805.1 of Camellia sinensis. NCBI lineage: Eukaryota > Viridiplantae > Streptophyta > Magnoliopsida > Ericales > Theaceae > Camellia > Camellia sinensis. The sequence goes on along the minus strand of NC_138967.1, from coordinate 126,164,565 downwards.
TAGCTCATATGCTTATCTGTGGATATTGTTGTTATACATATCTGGTGAGAAAGTGGGTAGTGCTTATATGCCTATCTGTTGAAAAAGGGAAAATGAAAGGTAACTTGGACTCCTAAGTCGTATGGCATAAATACGTGATTTATGTGATTGTATCAGTGTTGACCATCTATCAATTGCTAATATTTTAGTCAATGTTCATGGTTGGTTTAGTATATTTCTACTGGGCTGTGGCTCACCCTATATGGGGATATTATTTTCAGGTTCAGGAAGCATGCCACCTCCAAGGACATAGCTTGGAAGGCTAGAGGCGGACTACCTTTTTGGTGTACTACTTTTGATGTATTACATGTAATTCAAGCCAAGGGCTTTATGTGTATGAGTTAGGACTCTTTTGTTGTAACCAAGTGTTAACTTGGAAAGCTGTAAGCCCGTAGGGCAATTGCTTTTGTTGTTAACATGTAATACATATGTAATAGAATTCTGATGTAATGGAAGAATGTGGAACTTTCGAATCTCAATGCTTGTCTTGTTTAATGGGTTTAATGCTATTAATTTGAGGGCGTTACAATAGTTCTATGGTGATGGTGATAGTTCCATCTATACACTACAATTGAGTGACACATCACACAGGTAAAAATCTATTTTCAAAGGTTGTACCAAGTACACAATTCTTGCTTTATAAGGGTTTGGGAGAGGTAATAGGAAGTCAACCTTACCCCTAGTTTGGAGACTCAAAAATCTATTCTTAAAGTATAAAAAATAAAATAAAAAACTACAGCATTTTCTATATATGTTAGTTACAGATAAGCATAACAGTAATTTTCTATAGATCTCTTCCCACAAAATAGGATCAGGAAGGTAGTGAATCATATACAACTTTAAACATCACAAACTTGGAAAAAATATATTATATATGAAGCACTTAACATTTTAAAACTTCAAGCAACAATTAAAAATACCTTCTCTGAGATAAAACGGAGGCCGTTATCTGGATAAGCAGCTTCATATGTCTCCCCCAATAATGGATTAAATGGCTTGCAATTTCTTCCCTCTGTACAAGAATATCCTGACACAGCAAATGCTGCTATATTAAGGGTCCTCATAAGGCTATTACCCTACAAAGTCATACGAAGAAGGTAATCAATAACTTAAGAAGATCAATTCCTCAACTTTTTTTATGTCAATTCCAAATAAACTTTATACTTTTTCTGTTCTTTTCCTTTTTAAAGCTTTCTTTAGCTAGAGACTTCAAATGCAAAGTCTTGCAGGTTCTAGACAAAAGAATGAATAAATCTCCAATGTTTTCATAGCCACACAAATATTGAACAAAACACAAAATCAGAAATGGATACTCTGCAATTAACCTACCAAACTCTGAGTCAAAGTATGTAAAAATAGTAAGAAAATGAATTTGTTGTGGACCCCTTTAGCTACGTTCTCTACTTCTCACAATATAATAATAACCACAACAATAACAAGAATAATAATAACAATCATGGCAGCATCAATATCAAGAAAGAGCATACTAATTTATCACTTCACTCATTTACAACATTTGCCAAACATGTATATAGAAATTGGCTCATTTAAGTTTCTGCCATTTACAAATTGCGGACTGCTATATATCTCATATTTTTCTCACTGTTTGAACATCACCGGGGGCACATAGGGAGATATTGTTCGTCTTCATTAATTCCTTAATGATTATTTTCAAACAATGAGCTAATCATGACTATCCACCTAGGAGATGATACAAAACAGCGACAAAAAAATCATAGACAAAAATCCATCCATGTATGCGTCCAGAAGTCTCCAAATCAAACTGTCACATTTGTACCAATAATTTTGATGTAAAGAGACCACCATAATATCCCATGGAGTGAAAGCATTTCTTAAATGGTTGCTTTTGTTCATTGGTTCCCCTCTCAGACATTTCCAAGGCATGAAATTCTAAATTGAATCTAATGTTTAGAGTACAGTATTTGGTGTCCACTCCCTCACTATTAAATATTTCTATTTTCTTAACATAAAAATTAGTGGTTTTCCTAAAATAGCTTTTTTTTGGGGGGGGGCTAAGGTTAATGGTGATAGTTCCATCTATACACTACAGTTGCAATTATATAACAGCAAAATAGAACATATCATTTCCTTTAGGAATTCAATTATAATGTCAATGCGTAGCTTACCTCCACTGTCTCAATTTTGGAAAATATCTGAGTTTCACGAAGATTATGAGCTTTAATGAAAGCTCTGAGCTGTTGAAAATAGAAAATGTGAAATTAGCTCTAGATATACATCTAATTAACAGAACATGTAACGCCCTCAAAATAAACCCATTATATATATGTCATTGACATGCACTATTTAAAGAAAACAATTCATTAATTTATTCATCAGAGTATTACTAAATAAAAGCATTACATGTAACATCGACTAAAATGCCCTACAGGCTTACATCTTTCCAAGCCAACACTTGGATACAAAAAGATGAGTTCTAACTCAATACAAGAAAAGCCCTTGGCTTGGATGTTTACATGTACTAGTAAATAAAGACAATTAACTAAAGATAGTCTTCGAAATCCAAGTCCCTTCCAAGCTAAGTCCTTGGAGGTAGCTTATCACCTGAACCTGAAAATGATGTTCCCATATAGGGTGAGCCACAGCCCAGTAGAAAAATACTAAACCACATTTAAGCAATGAATAAAGCAATAGCATTCAACAGATGGTTAACCAAGATAATCAATTACTCCATTTTACAGTCTCATGACACTATTGTCTAAGACACGTTTTACTTTCCAACTTTATCATCATGGCTCAGAACCTGGCCAAACTTACCACAGTGAATTATATATATCATATTCACATTCCTCCAATATCAACAAATAAATGAGACTCAAGCTCAAATCAAAACACTTCATACTTCCAGTTTGATACACATTTTAGTGTTGTATCATTAAAACACTTCAATATAGATAAGCACACATAACAGTGATGCTAATGGAGTCCATCCCCTATCTCCTCCCAAACAAAATCCAGTTTAGAGGTCCATCCCCTATCTTCCCCTAAACCGTGGAGTACATCCCCTATCTCCTCCCACACAAAACAATATATGCAAATGCAATGCTCAATCAATACACGTATTTTCTGTATCAATGCAATAATCAAAATTAATGACTTAACCAATGTGATTAGTTTCAGTTATTCCTAATCCACATGCAATGTCTACAACAATCACGACTATCCTCCACCGATAGCCCAAAACAGTTATTTCTAAACCGAAAATAACGATGTCAACAATTCAATAGACAAATGATTCAAATTAACCAATTACGCCATTTAAACAATGAATTCCCCAATTCCATAAATTTAACCATCTTTTCCCAATTCCATGAATTAATTATACAAATTAATTAATTAATACAACTAGGGTTTTCCCCAAAATTACCAAAGTGCCCCCAACATATCAAAACACTAAAACTTAGAACAAAACTTATAAGATGGAGTAGGAAATCCCTACCTCGAAGACAACAACCCAAATGGAGAAGACAGAGATGATATCCAAATACCAAAGTGCTCCAAATCGCCAACTATTCAGATTAGATGGAAGCCCTCGACTCACTCTATCTTTTTAATGAAGGATCTAGGGTAGAAACACACCCTAAGTAGATCAATCCTAAGAGAGAAGGTGTGTAGAGGGAGAGAGAACTCGTAACTAGGGTTTTGGAATATGAAAGTGCAAGAAAAACAGATCTGAAACACGCTGCTGCCTATTTAAACCTGACAGGCTCGCTCGAGCGAATACTTGGTCGCTCGAGCGACCAGACACAAAAAATCTACGCTCGAGCCAAGGGAGCCTTGCTCGAGCCAACAACACAAAAGCTCGCTCGAACGAAAGAAAACTCGATCGAGCGAAGAACTCAAACACACAGGTCTGCAATCAGACACACGCTCGAGCTAAGGAACTATCGCTCGAGCGAAGAACGAACTAACTCGCTCGAGCGAAGAAAAGCTCGCTCGAGCCAAAAACCTCAGCTCTCAAACGCAACCCTCGCTCGATCGAAGCTATCTTGGCTCGAGCGAAGGACCAAAACAAAGAGATCGCTCGAGCGAAGAACTTCTCGCTCGAGCGAAGAGTCAAAATTCTGGGCAGCAACACTGGATTTCTAAACCCAACCAACCTGAAACAAACCTACCCAACACATCCTATAACTCCAAATGAGAAAATAAAGGATAACAATAACAATTATACAATGACAGAGTCTACGGAACCTAAGTCCGGATACAATAATCAAATGGGGAAAAGACCGGGGTCGCTATAACCTCCCCCCCTTAAAAGAATTTCGTCCCCGAAATTAAGCATAAGTTTATAAAAAACAAGTTTTTTCTCAATTCCCAAAGATATTATATAACAATAATAAACAGCTTGACCCAATGCTGGTCACTTCATCTCTTTATCAAGAGGCATCTCACAACATATATATAAAACAACATATATTTCAACCTGTAACAATATTATGCATTATTCCTTCCAATGTTAGCAATCCCCATATCATATTCAATTGCATGATATATATAACACACTCAGCAATGTAATCAACATATGCAATGCTATACTAAACTTCTATAATGAAGCAAGTTTCAAGATACACCCATTTACCAAAACATACTCAACGTTTTACAACTTAAGACATATGTAAAGCTCTTAAGTTCAACAATATTACAAAATCCAAATACAAGATTACAAATTAATAAACATGTCCGAGTATTTTTCGCGGACTTCCAATTCACGCTCCCAAGTGGCTTCCTCCACTCCATGATGTTTCCACAAAACTTTTACCAAAGGGATGGTCTTGCCTCGCAAAACTTGATCCCGCCTATCCAATACCCGAACCGGTCTCTCCTCATACGAGACATCCTCATCAACCACTAAATCGGTCCAATCCAACACATGTGATGGATCCGGCTCATACTTCCGAAGCATACTCACATGAAACATGTCATGTACTCCGGACAACTGCGGCGGCAAAGCTAAACGATAAGCAGCCTCGCCAATCCTCTCAAGGATCTCAAACGGACCAATGAACCGAGGGGACAACTTCCCACTCTTCCCAAACCTCATCAAACCCCGTCTAGGTGATATCTTTAGAAAGACATGATCACCCACCTCAAACACCAAAGGTCTCCTCCTACGGTCGGCATACGATTTCTGACGACTCTGTGCTGTAACAAGCCTCTTACGGATAAGCTCAACTTTCTCCGTCGTTTCCCTCACCAACTCTGGACCCAACAGAGGTGCATCACCCACCTCGGCCCAACACACAGGAGATCTACACGGTCGGCCATACAAGGCCTCAAATGGTGCCATACCGATACTAGACTGGAAACTGTTGTTGTAGGCAAACTCCACCAACGGCAAGTGCCTCTCCCACAACCCACTAAAGTCTAGAACACAACCCCGAAGCATATCCTCAAGTATCTGAATAGTACGCTCGGACTGTCCGTCAGTCTGAGGATGATAAGCCGTGCTAAAGGTCAACTTAGTGCCTAAGGCACTCTGCAAACTCTGCCACAACCTGGCAGTAAAACGAGGATCTCTATCTGAGACGATCGTCACTGGGACCCCGTGCAATCTCCCTATGTCCCGAATATACAAGTCGGCAAGATGATCTACCGAATCTCTCACGCGCATAGGAATAAAGTGCGCCGACTTAGTCAACCGGTCTACAACCACCCAAATAGCATCACTACCCCGCTGAGTCCTCGGAAGACCTACAACGAAGTCCATAGTGACATGCTCCCACTTCCACTCGGCAATAGGCAAGGGTTGCAACAAACCCGCTGGCCTCTGATGCTCGGCCTTCACTTGCTGACAAGTAAGGCACTTAGATACGAAAGCTGCCACATCTCTCTTCATACCCCGCCACCAAAACTGGCGACCCAAATCCCGATACATCTTAGTGCCTCCCGGATGCACCGCAAGGCGTGAATGATGAAACTCTCGGAGTACCTCCTCTCGGCAAGACTCCGGCACAAATAGACGGTCTCGGTATCTCACACTCAGGTCGGAATACACCGTCAAACCCTTCTCAACCTTCCCACCGGAAATCTTCTCACGGAGAGATTCTACCTCAAAGTCACCTCTCTGAGCCTCTAACACTCGAGTCACAAGTGAAGGCTGTGCAATAACAGAAAACAAGGCCGCAGCCTCAACGAATTCGCCCAGAAGTAAATCAAACTCCCCAAGTGCACCCAACATCTCCCATTCTCGGATGGCTATACTAGCTATGTCACCAACAGGTTTCCTGCTAAGGGCATCGGCCACCACATTGGCCTTTCCCGGATGATAATGCAACTCAAAGTCATAATCCTCTATAAATTCCATCCACCTCCTCTGCCTCAAGTTCAAGTCTTTCTGTGTAAACAAATACTTCAAACTCTTATGATCCGAGAACACCTCGAACCTCTCACCATAAAGATAATGCCTCCAAATCTTCAAGGCAAATATCACAGCTGCTAACTCTAAATCATGCGTAGGGTAATTCTGCTCGTGAATTTTCAACTGACGTGAGCCATAGGCAACTACTTTCCCCTCTTGCATTAACACACAACCCAGACCCTCTCGTGAGGCGTCACAATAGACTGTATAACCCAACCCTCTCTCTGGAATAATCAATACTGGAGCGGTAGTCAGTCTAACTTTCAACTCCTGAAACGACTTTTCACAAGTCTCACTCCATACAAATTTGACTCCCTTCCGAGTCAGTCTAGTCAACGGTGATGCTAACCTGGAGAAATCTTTCACAAACCGACGGTAATACCCAGCTAATCCCAGAAAACTGCGGATCTCAAATACACTCTTAGGCTGTGCCCAATCCTGCACTGCTTCTACCTTGGATGTATCAACAGACACTCCTTCACCGGATACCACATGGCCTAAGAATTTGACTTCTCTCAGCCAGAACTCACACTTTCCAAACTTGGCATACAGCCTATGGGCTCTAAGTAACTCAAGCACCACCCTCAAGTGTGCCTCGTGCTCCTCCTCAGAAGGCGAATAGATAAGGATGTCGTCCACAAAAACGACTACAAACCGATCCAAGAATTCCCGGAAGATCCGGTTCATCAAGTCCATAAAGACTGCCGGTGCATTGGTGAGTCCAAATGGCATCACCAGAAACTCATAATGGCCATACCGCGAACGGAATGCCGTCTTCGAAATATCCTCATCCCTGACCCTCAACTGGTGGTAACCCGATCTCAAGTCTATCTTAGAGAAACAACGGGAACCCTTCAACTGGTCAAACAGGTCATCTATACGGGGCATAGGGTACTTATTCTTGACCGTAGCCCGATTCAACTTCTGGTAATCTATACAAAGTCTCAAAGCACCACCTTTCTTTTTAACAAAGAGGGCCGGTGCTCCCCACGGCGAAACACTAGGACGTATAAAGCCCTTATCTAGCAACTCCTAGAGTTGGATCTTCAACTCAACTAACTCGGCTGGGGCAAAACGATATGGTGCCATGGAAATCGGCGCCGTGTCGGGCACTAGGTCAATAGAGAACTCAATCTCCCGATGCGGTGGCAAACCTACAAGATCCTCGAGAAAGACATCCGAGTACTCACAAACCACCCTTGGCAACACAATCTGAGTCTCATTATCCTCACTAATCAAAAGGTTAGCAAGTAGCCCACTAAGCTCACTCCTTCCTCGCGGAACATACCCCGGTGGCAACACATCACCAACCCGGTCCCCCAAAAAATGAAAATACTCTCCGCTCACGGTACAACAAGTGACCCTCTGGCGGTAGCAATCAATAACTGCCCGGTATGACGATAACCAGTCCATACCCAAAATAACATCGAAACCCCTCATAGGCATAACTACAAAGGAAAATGGGATTCTATGATAATCAACCTCTATATCACAACCCCTAACGCCTTGTTTCAAAATCAATTCACCCCCAAGAGGTGACACTACACAAATAGGAGATGCTAGCTGTGCTAACTCCAACTCCAAAACAGATGCAAATGCAGCAGACACAAAGGAATGAGATGCACCCGTATCAATCAAAACATTAGCAACCGAGTTGCAAAACAAGAAGATACCTCTCACAACTGATGGTGCTGGCACGAGATCCTGCACGGTAACAGCATACACGCGCCCAGACGACCTCTGATCAACTTGCTCAACCCTAGGAGCATAAGATTGCTGCACCGACTGAGACGATGAAGCCCCCTGATTGGCCCTCGAGGCCTGACCCGACTGAGCTGGCTGCTGACCCTGAATCGGCCTCAAACCAGATGCACCAGGTGTGCCACCCAACTGCGGGCAATACCTCTTCATATGCCCTGGCTGACCACACTGATAACACGAGAGTGGCTGACCTCTACCCTGACTCTGGCTCTGAGGTCGAGCCGAAGAAGATGCTGCTCTCTGAACTCCTCCCTTCTTAGGACAAACTGGAGACTTGTGGCCCAGCTGGCCACACTTGAAATAGATAATGTCTCCCTGACTGCCTTTCCCCGAACTAGCACTCGGTACAGGAAAAGTCGATCTAGAAAAGCTACCCTGAGACTGCTGGGGATTAAAACCCTTCTGTCTCCTACCATCATTCTGACCATCCTGACTCCTCTTGGAGCCCTTCTGTCCTTCCTCCTCCTCCTGCATCATGATTTCCATGTGGGCTGCAGCATCAACCATACGCCCATAATCCCGAATCATAGTTCCCCCAACTCTCAGCTTGAGGCCACGCCTCAACTTCTTCTCAAACTCAATACAACGGCGTTCCTCAGACGCCACCAACTCAGGTGCAAACCTGGACAAACTAGTAAATGCAGCCTCAAACTCGGCCACTGAAGAACTCGCCTGCTTAAGCTGACAAAACTGGTCTCGCAGCTTCTCCCTGACTGCCGGAGATAAAAACTTCTCCTGGAAAGCATTCACAAAAGCCTCCCACGTACCTCCTATACGCCCCTTAGTAAACTTCCACCACTGACCCGCATCCCCCTTCAACTGGAAAGATGCCAAGGTCACTTTCAACCCCTCGTCTTCGATGCCAAGCATCTCAAACGTCTTCGTTGTCTGTTTGAGCCATTCATCTGCCTTAAGCGGCTCTTTAGGATCACCCACAAATTCATCTGGATTAGACCGGAAGAACTCCCTCTTCAGAAAGGAAGGTCCTGCATCCGCAATAACAGCCTGAGCTTGATTCTCAGCTCTGAGAATGCCTACTGACTCCCTGAATGCCCCTGCTATCTCTCGGGCTAGAGCGCCCATAGCCTGCTGGCCTACTGGCTCGGCCACATTGGCCTGGCCAATTCCCTCTTGAACTGCCGGAATCTCTTCTGGCACAGGCACCTCCTGCGTACCCGGCCTACCACGCCTACCGCGTCCTCGTCCTCGTCCTGACATCCTAATAAAGGAAACAAAGACATTAGCACATTAATAAATGTGCCGAAGCTAAACACTCGCGTCCTAATGCAATGGACAACAATAATTCATTCCACGTAAGCACATAATCACATAAGCACCTACGAATTTCATTCCTGGATAATGATAGTCCCAATGCGTTACTATAGCTCCGGTTGGAAGCAGCAGTGATCAAGTGCCTTTCCAACAAGACTACTAGAAACTCAAGGGTCCAATCAACATCCTAGAAACTACATTCCATACCCACATAATCACATAAACATGTTATCACATAAGCATATAACATTACACTAAGTCTCTATCAAACGAGACGAACCCAATGTGATACTAATCACTTCCCACGTACCCAAAGTATTCAAACCCGGTACGCTCTGATACCAAGTTGTAACGCCCTCAAAATAAACCCATTATATATATGTCATTGACATGCACTATTTAAAGAAAACAATTCATTAATTCATTCATCAGAGTATTACTAAATAAAAGCATTACATGTAACATCGACTAAAATGCCCTACAGGCTTATATCTTTCCAAGCCAACACTTGGATACAAAAAGATGAGTTCTAACTCAATACAAGAAAAGCCCTTGGCTTGGATGTTTACATGTACTAGTAAATAAAGACAATTAACTAAAGATAGTCTTCGAAATCCAAGTCCCTTCCAAGCTAAGTCCTTGGAGGTAGCTTATCACCTGAACCTGAAAATGATGTTCCCATATAGGGTGAGCCACAGCCCAGTAGAAAAATACTAAACCACATTTAAGCAATGAATAAAGCAATAGCATTCAACAGATGGTTAACCAAGATAATCAATTACTCCATTTTACAGTCTCATGACACTATTGTCTAAGACACGTTTTACTTTCCAACTTTATCATCATGGCTCAGAACCTGGCCAAACTTACCACAGTGAATTATATATATCATATTCACATTCCTCCAATATCAACAAATAAATAAGACTCAAGCTCAAATCAAAACACTTCATACTTCCAGTTTGATACACATTTTAGTGCTGTATCATTAAAACACTTCAATATAGATAAGCACACATAACAGTGATGCTAATGGAGTCCATCCCCTATCTCCTCCCAAACAAAATCCAGTTTAGAGGTCCATCCCCTATCTTCCCCTAAACCGTGGAGTACATCCCCTATCTCCTCCCACACAAAACAATATATGCAAATGCAATGCTCAATCAATACACGTATTTTCTGTATCAATGCAATAATCAAAATTAATGACTTAACCAATGTGATTAGTTTCAGTTATTCCTAATCCACATGCAATGTCTACAACAATCACGACTATCCTCCACCGATAGCCCAAAACAGTTATTTCTAAACCGAAAATAACTATGTCAACAATTCAGTAGACAAATGATTCAAATTAACCAATTACGCCATTTAATCAATTAATTCCCCAATTCCATAAATTTAACCATCTTTTCCCAATTCCATGAATTAATTATACAAATTAATTAATTAATACAACTAGGGTTTTCCCCAAAATTACCAAAGTGCCCCCAACATATCAAAACACTAAAACTTAGAACAAAACTTATAAGATGGAGTAGGAAATCCCTACCTCGAAGACAACAACCCAAATGGAGAAGACAAAGATGATATCCAAATACCAAAGTGCTCCAAATCGCCAACTATTCAAATTAGATGGAAGCCCTCAACTCACTCTATCTTTTTAATGAAGGATCTAGGGTAGAAACACACCCTAAGTAGATCAATCCTAAGAGAGAAGGTGTGTAGAGGGAGAGAGAACTCGTAACTAGGGTTTTGGAATATGAAAGTGCAAGAAAAACAGATCTGAAACACGCTGCTGCCTATTTAAACCTGACAGGCTCGCTCGAGCGAATACTTGGTCGCTTGAGCGACCAGACACAGAAAATCTACGCTCGAGCCAAGGGAGCCTTGCTCGAGCCAACAACACAAAAGCTCGCTCGAACGAAAGAAAACTCAATCGAGCGAAGAACTCAAACACACAGGTCTGCAATCAGACACACGCTCGAGCTAAGGAACTATCGCTCGAGCGAAGAACGAACTAACTCGCTCGAGCGAAGAAAAGCTCGCTCAAGCCAAAAACCTCAGCTCTCAGGTCTAACTCAAAACGCAACCCTCGCTCGATCGAAGCTATCTTGGCTCGAGCGAAGGACCAAAACAAAGAGATCGCTCGAGCGAAGAGTCAAAATTCTGGGCAGCAACACTGGATTTCTAAACCCAACCAACCTGAAACAAACCTACCCAACACATCCTATAACTCCAAATGAGAAAATAAAGGATAACAACAACAATTATACAATGACAGAGTCTACGGAACCTAAGTCCGGATACAATAATCAAATGGGGAAAAGACCGGGGTCGCTATAGAACAACATTGGCATGGCTTGAAAACTCAAAAACATGACAGTTTCTATGAATATTGCTAGCTCCAACAGAAATGAACACATCCTCAATCAGGTATTAATAAATATTTGACTTGACAAGTTACAGGGACTTAGCAGAAGAAGTACTTGCTTCATAAAGTGTATGAGAAAGAAATGGAAAAGAAAAACATTTGGCAAATCCAAGCTTCTTAACGCAAAGCTTAAAGAATTTATCCCCATATATTTTTTTTAACCATTTAAATTGAAGGCTTTTTATGTTTTTTGTGTTTTAGCAAGAAAAATCGGTACCTTTTTACCGAGATTCAAACACACCAAAGAACTGCACATAGTTATTATTACACATGAAAGGAAGGTAAACAATAGAAACTTCCAACAACACCAATCTTATAATTTTAAGTGGTTGAAGTTTCTGATTCAAACACGCCAAAGCACTGCAGATATTTTTACACATGAAAGGAACCAAGCTTCATATATTTATGCTTCTAAAATTTTCACAAATTTTAAGTTGTTTGTCCTTCTGCAAGCCAATTTGATATTTCTATCTAAATTGCAAGTTAATTTTGTTTAAACAGCTACCAATTTCTACAATACCATCAACACATCAAACATTTTGAAAACACCAACTACTAATAGAAATATCCTTTTTATTCAACTGTTTTCTCAACAACCAAACAGCAATCAAAGAAATTTATCAAAAAAAGAAAAAGAAACCCACCTCTGAAACAGGACTGTGAGATGGATAAGATAGAGGACGAAGAAACTCACCAAAAAGAAACCCACCTCGGAGTGCTCGATCTGGATCCCCGAGGCTTACCCACCAAAATGGCCCGCTTGAATTGGTAATTCTGCAACACAGAGGACGAAGACGAAGACGAAGACGAAGAGCAACCCCTCTTTCGGATCTTGCAGGATTCGGGAATCAAACCCTCCACAAGCCGATTCTGCCTTGGCATTATCAATTTCAATTTATCACACACTCACTCTCTCTCTGATCTATGAAGAAGAAGAAGAATGGATTTGCATTTGAAAATTCAAACCCTAGAAATTTATGATATGGGTTTTGAAAGTGTATGTATATGCTTTTTTCATAGCTGGAGCTGGTGGATGGAGTGGGTTGGGGTAATCAGTAGTAAGAGAGCGATGCAAACAAAAGGAAATGAGAGAGAGAGAGAGAGAGGGAGAGCATGTGAAGGTGAATGCGTGGTACAAATGGTTTTTGTTTTAAAAATGGCGACCAAATGTTTTTGTCGCCAAAAATTTTCAATTCCCGCCTCTATAAAAATCAAATTTCCCCCCAAACTTTCTGCAACCAAAAGATCAAATTAGTCGCAAAAACAGGTTCTTTCACCGACAAAAATTTTTAGTCGCCAAATCTCAATCAACGGCGACTAAAATATTAGTCGCGAAAAGTACTAATTTGGCAACTAATTTTTTTTGGTTGCTGAAAATAAGTTTTTCGCAACCAAATTTTTGGTCGCCAAAAAATATGTGACCTTCCGCGACCAAATTTGTAGTTGGTCGGCAAAAGTATACCACTTTCTGCGACCAACATATTTTTTGGTCGCCAAAATATAACCTTCTGCGACCAATAATATTTGGTCGCCAAAAATAATGATCATTCGCGACTAATTAATATTTGGTCGCCAAATGTCATTTTTTTGCGACCAAAATTTTTTTGATCGGCAAAAGTGGTCGCAAAATGTGTAAATTCTTGTAGTGAAACTTTGCACGAGCTAAGGGCTTAAAAAAGAAAGAGGGCGGACACAAGGGTGGGAGTAGATTAAAACCATGGCATGAGAAGACTACTAAGAGAACAAAAGTTGTTTCGCAACCTACCCGCCTTACTCAGGTATTGAATTTATCGAAGTACTTGATTTCAAATTGGCTAGATTTATTTTTAAATTTTGCAATGTACTGATAAATATTTTACAACCTCTTTAGAGTATTGGACAGTCAAGCGACACTAGAAATATTCAAAATTCATCTTCAAACCACACACCGGTGAGAACTTATTCTTTTTATTGAAATCATATTACTTAAGTATATAATGATCATAAAACGCTAACAATATTTTTTGGACTAGGATGTTGACGTACCCTATTGGCCATAATTAATGAATTCCGGATATAATCTGCTCATGCATGATGTTAATTTTGCATGCCCGCCAACTAATCCACAATCAACGCCTTTGTCTTCCCAAGCATCGTACAATCCACAAAGTTCTCAGGTGTGTAATATACTTGTTTGCAATCTACATTTTTGTTTTTACATATATGTGTGTATTTATTTCTAATGCATTTCCTTATATCTTTTCTTTTTATTTTCTTTTTTTTGGCAGGGATTAGGACTTGATCTAGCAGAGCACAGTCTCATGGTGGCTGAGTCAGTCTTTCGTAATGATAGTTTGTTTGATTTTTTCAGCCATTCGGAACCACCCCCACAAAATTGAAATGTAAACATTTATCTAGCGGGCCACCCTTTTGCTTTATTTTTGAGAATTAAATTGAAAAGATTCAAGGTTTATTTAAGGAGAAGTCACCACTGTTATTGTGTTTTATTTTATTTGTGTTTGATAAATAGAGCATCAAATTGTGCATATTGGACATGGATTCAAGGTTTATTTGAGGAGAAACAATTGTTATTGGTGCTATGAAACTGCACTTTCTGAAAATTGTTATCTAACAAATAGTAGCATTGTTGAGAAAAACTGAGTCATTCAAATTTCATGGGATTTTGGTTCGTTATAGTGGTTTAGTTATCTATTTTGACGAGCAATTTGTTGAATAGTTTTCCTCTTGATCTGTATTGCCATGGAATGCAATGCTCAGACAAATCTTTAGCATTTAAGAGTTATGGACTGCTTTGTGGAATGAAATTCTTTTATTGGTGCTACGAAACTGCACTTTCTGAAAATTTAGCTAGTTTGATTGTGGTTTTTGTATTCCGTCTTTAATTTTATGGAAAACTGTTTGAGAATAGAAAAAACAAACACTGATATGGAAAACTGATTTGGCAATCTATTTCAAAACTGTCTTCTGAATTTTCAAAAACTATTTTCACACAAACATAAAAAATGATGAAACAATTCTGAACATTTTAGGCAGGGGATTTATTTGATCTAACCCAATTTCCAAAAACTCAGTCAATGGCAGCAGCAATAGCCTTTGGTCCTTGGGGAATCTTCTTTTTAATCCACCATGCAAAAAACGTAGAGTTGTAAATGAGTTGAGTAAAAAGTTGTCCTAATTTAAAATTTAGGATAAATTTGTTTAAAATACGAATTGTCCATTATGATTTTGAAAATTATATCTCGCTCTTTGAAATTTTTAATTTTATAACAAATGTCTATTTTATTAATAAATTATCAAGTTAATTAATAGTTTTTAATGATGTTAAAAATTTATTTTAATTAATAATTCAGGTAATTTATTATTGTATAGAAGAGTAATTAGGAATTTTATTTTTTTAATTAATTATGTTAAATAAAAAATTATGACAATAGGGTATTTGTAATTTTATGTTGGAACGCAGATTGTAAAAATAGCAGGTTGTAAATTTTATTTTATGCTGGAATAAAGATTGTAATAAATATAATATATGTGCAACATGCTCAGGCGCATCTAAGTAGCACAGTGGTTAAGGTGTGTTTTGCACCCCGGAGTTGCCTGGGTTCAAGCCTTGCGAACACCCAAACAAAATTTTATTTTTTTTTATTATTTACAGCCGAAACGACGCCGTTTCAACTCACAGCAGTTACTGCTGTGAGTTGGGCGCAGCAGCACCCCCGGGTCCGCTGCGAACACGGCAGGGACTCTTCGGACTTGGTTGCTTTGAAGATTAGTCTCTTGAGTGATTCCCAAATTCGGAAAACTAGTTTTCTGGCAACTGCATTTGTTTGTGTTTTTTTTCTTTCTTTCTTGGAAATGTTGTTTTATGCTTTCCTGGGAACCAAACATAGCGATAGCAATCCATAGTGATGTTGTTTGATGACTTGTTAGTGACGTAGTATATATTATTCTGGTTTAGGTTCCTAACTACTGTAAAGTTAGATATTGAATCTTTCCTTTGGTAGTTTTTCTTGATTAAAGTCTATTTTACTTTGAGTATTGCTAATGGTGTTGCTCATGATGCTCTGTCACAATTATATACAAATGATGAATTTTCAGAATTTTATTATACCTAAATTGGTTTGAAAGCATATTGTCAATTCTGGAAGAAAAATAAAAATTGTGGCGCTAGTTTTGTATGAAATTGAATACAGTTGAAGGAGTAATTGAATCTTCTTTGAATCTTTCTACTGGTATTTTTCTTTTCTTTATCTTCTTTGAATCTTTCACGGGTACTATTAATTTCAGTATCTCTTGAGGAATCGAATCTGGTGTACGGATTCCTTTTATGCACTGTGTGGTTGCTTAGAAAATGGGGAAAACAAGAAAAGAAGGAGAAAATTTTGATATACTTGTGTGTTTTCATTTTTCCTTTGCCTCATTCTTAATTAGTGACCTTACTCTCTGGATGCAATCCATATCGAATGATAGCTTTTGCCTTACCTTCATGCAATAGAGAATTGATTCCTACCTAGATGTAGTTAGACAAAAATAAAATATTAATATAAATATCACTAATCATAATAATAATAATAATAATAATAAAATTCTTCTTGCTTCCACAATAGATCTACTTGCAGTGATCTCTTCAAATGAAACTACAAATCTCAAAAAATTTAATATACCGTTTTATAGATCATTGAAGTTTTAGATTGTGAAGGGTCTTTGGCTGGTTCATACAAAACTTGTGAAGAGACTATATGTATGTTGGCCATATATAATTCATTTGACCTTGTAAAGTGTAATAAGCAGTAATAAAGCCAAGCTAGAACCTTGAAGGTTGTTTCCATTAAATATAGAACATCATTTTTGGACTTATAAATAGGTCCTAAATTCACATTTTAGGTTGAAATTATGACGAAAACTTTCCCTGATGTTCTGCTAATATTTTCTACATATAGTTTGAATTTCTATTGATATTGCAACTAGGACGACTGATGTAGAGAGAATGAAATGAAGCAATCCAAGTTCAAGAGGATTTGTGTCTTCTGTGGACTGGCCACGGCAAGAAGAGCAGCTACCAAGCAATCCACATTTACTTTTCTCTCTTCACTTCATTACCTTGGACTATCCGAAGCAAGATAAGCAGCTACCATGCAATCCACATTTGTGTCTTCCGAAGAAGAATTATTTTTAGTGGTTTTTCTTGTCTTAATAACTAAATTCAAATAACGGGGAAAATAGATGGTATATTGGCTTGAGGTAATGCTTATCAATGTTGGCTTATAATCTCTGTGAATCAAGGAACCCCTTTGTAGAATATGCAGTGCAATATGCTGTAGCAGCAGCCCTTGCGACATTGGAAAAGGATAAGAATGATTTGTTACACAAACTACTTTTACAAGGTAATGTTTGATGCTTCATCTTTCTTATTAAAATTAAGTAATTGTAAATATCTAATGTCTCAACTGGATTATTCATGCAGGTCTTGACATTACAATCTTAGGTTGCAATGACTTCTATTCATATTGGAATCAGGTATTGTACCTTTCCTATAGTACTTTTAAAATCTTTTACTTATTTTATCTTTAGTGGTGTTTATTTGCTCATATTTTTTGCCTATCATGTTCTTTCTCTTTTACTACAATTGAAACATCTACTATAATGATTATGCTTTCTGAGCTACTAGAATGAAAGTGATTTTTTGGATCATCTTATCTATATCATTAATGTATTGTTACAAATTTGCACGTTGTTATACTTGAGATGTTTCCATATGCCAATGTTGAGAGCAAGCCAAAGTTTAACGGATTGAAGTAAGTTTTCAATGCTTCTAGGTGGGGTTTATCATGTGAGATTGGAAAAGGGAAAGTTGGCAGTGGTTTTGATGTTAGTTCTGCAGTTTATGGTAAGTCAACGATATGTTCGCTTTTCACCAGAATTGCTTTCTTCTGCTCAGGTTTCCCTCTCTCCCTCTCTCTTTCTCTCTCTATATATACAATTATATTTTGTCCTCTTAAAGTATTATTGAATTCTTACCTTGCCCTTAAAGTTTATTTTTCCCAATTTGGTCTCTAAACTATATGATCATTCCCAATTTGGCTCAATTCCCAACTACCGTCCAAATTATTGACATAAATTTGCACGTGGCACTCTTTGGCCCTACATGGCATATTAAATAACCATTCATTTTGGTACATGTATGATAGCATTAGTGTTACACTTTGGCATTACAATTCATCAATGATCATTGATCAAAACATAGCATGAAAACATTCAACTTGTCAGATATCAAGGGCTCTGTGGCAGAGCTTATGATGGGAATGAGCTGAGAACATGAAAAACAAAAGAAGGTTAGGAAGTTATAGAAGACTGTTTTTGACAGTAGTGCCCTTTTGGGGACAACATTGTAACGAGGGTACTTAATTAGGTGTATTTTTCTACAAACTTTCACTAGAATTTGTCTTATTTATGAGTTTTCCTTATTTGGAATTGCAGGATGCTGTTTTTTTTGAATGAATAAAATTGCAGGATGTAATTAAAGGAAAAGCGAGAAGTCATTGGTGATGTGCTGAATGGCAAATGGGACCATAAGAGGACTACATATTGAATCCCTTAGTAGTTGGTATTGTTTTTTTCCTTAAGAGCACTACTAAAAAATTGACTTTTTGCATCTTTCTTTTTTTTTTCTTTTTTCTTTTTTATCATTTTTGCGACCGTCTGTTTTGCCGTGGCAAAAAATATATTTGTGACAACATTATGAGACGCAAGTCAGGGGTGGTAAAAGGTCCAGTTTATGAGTGGGCTTTATATTTGCCCCCATTTATTTCTCCTATTTTCTTTTATTTAGGGGTTGTTTGGGATGACCTAAATAAGTATACTTTTTGTCTTTTTACGAAAAGATGTGCAGAAAAATAGAGAGGTGATGTGATGGAAAAAAGATAAAAAGATGGATTATTTTTGGGTTGCCAAACTTGGCCTTATATTTGCCCTGACCAAGCATGCTCAAACTCTCTCTCTCTCTCTCTCTCTCTCTCTCTGTCTTCGAGGTTCTGTTCTTGTTGCTCACATTGCATATATATATATATATATATATATATACAGATATAGATATATAATCTAAAAACCAAGCATGCAAGAATCAACTGTTGTATAGAACATCTTGTCGAATCACTTCTAATAGGCCGATTTGCTATAGGATTTTTCGGCTCCGATGGAGCAGATTTTGGATAGACTGCAGGCATTTGGTGAATTTGAGGTATTGGATTGTTATTGAGAAGAATTTGTTATATTCACCATTGCAAATTGAATTGGAGTGAACAAATTAAAATAATAGAAAAATGCTCTATGGAGATCAATTTAGTGACAATGCATTCTAATGACAAGTTTGTTGCTCGCTTTGTTGTTTATGGTGATTTGTATCATATTGTTGCAGTTCAAACATTTTGGGGACAAGGTTATTGTTGAGGAACAAATAGAGAGGTACATTTCAATGCAGTTTGGTGAAACAAATATGTGCAATTCTACTGTATAGTCTGTTTTTAGTGGTGTATAATGTTGCTTAGTTAGAGATATTGCTCTTTGATTATTTTTGAATTGGCATTTTTCGTTTTGTTTTTCTTTGAGATTTTAGTTAATATTTTTTTGTAGGGGATATGAATGAGATATTTCGTGGCAGTTCATTTCTTTAATTAAGAAGTGCATGATTTTATCCTCTTCGGAAAATAGCTCGCTTGAGGTCTTTCTTGTTGGAAATAGAAATAATGTGTTTTTTTATTTTTAATGCATTTTAATTTTTGACATGTGTACGTATATTCTCTCTCACACATACATACCCACACACCCACACACACATTTTTGAAGTATTATGTTCATCAATAATACAATACTTGCTTCTTGAAACTAACATTTGATGGTTAAACTTTCATTTGTAAATTTTTTTAGGATTGCATAAGTTAATGTTGCATGCCTTAAATGCAAGCAACAAGTACGGTAGGACAAGATTATTCGTTGTTTATCTTTGACATTTTTTGTTGAACCGTGTGTGATGTTTATCAGTTTGGATTTTTGTTTTTTATTTTTTAAATTTGGATGACCAACTTGGTGGCCATATGTGTAATATTCTGTGGAAATATAAGAGTAGTTGTAGAGAAATGTCCCTTCGCCACTTATTTGGCGGGAACCATTTCTGGGGATTTTTTTCCTTATGCACCCATTGCACACTTTTTTTTTTTTGAGACAAGTTTGCTAGCCGAGACTTCCTATGTACAGGTATTATACTAATTATGGTCTTCTATTTAACTGTGGATACAAAAAGTTGTAGTAGTCTTAACTTGAAAAGGCTAATAGTTTAGTGTTTGCTTCATTTTACTACTTGGATGGTCTCTCTCTCTCTCTCTCTCTCTGTCTCTCCATACATGAGAATATAAGAACACCTTTATCTATCTATCTGTTTGTTTGTCTCATGAGCCTGTATTTGTTTATTTGTTTTGGATTATGGTTGCAAGATGTGAGGATACATTCATTAATGATTTGAGGCACTGTTTTCTTGGTTTATGATTTCTTTTGCTCCTCTGTTTGAGGAGCAAGAGATATGGCTGTAAACGTGCTTCAAAATGTGTTAAACCTTGAATTTTTTTTTTTCCCGTTCGAGTGGATCGCAATTGAACTTTAATTGAACCATAATGAGCTGAGCTCAAATAGTTTGGTGTTATTATTATTATTATTATTATTATTATTATAATGCATTTAATCTTATTGAGCCAAGTAGTATCTTGTTCAAGCTTGACTTGAAAAATTAACTAAGTCACCGATGTTTGACTGGATTGTACTAGTGAGATTGTTAAGGATGAGGCTGAGTTCTAACAAAGTGGTGCAGTTGTATATGCCAGGTATGCTTTCATTCAAGAGAGTATTCCCAAGTCTATATACTGCAAATTCCTAAGGTTTCCTAGTTCTAGTGGAATTAAACTGGAAAGAAAATTATCACAAACAGTTGGCTCTAAAGGATTAAGATATGTTTGTTGTTTGAATGATAGAATAGGTTCCCAAAACTTGAATTCTTTTGTTTTGAAGGTAGTTCTAGAATTTGAATTGGTACACGGATGATTAATTCTTCTGTTAGGAGCGAAACTCTTGCAGAGAATTTATATGCTAAGAATTTTCAGTGGAGACACTAATAATTGTTTTCACTTGCAAGACAGATATGAATCAATTCACAAAAAATATTTTATAAGAAAAATGATATATTTTTAGTGCATATTCATTTTTGGACTTGTATGATAATTGGTTATATGAGTTATTTCAAGGACCATATTTATATAAATGGGTAATGGTCTCAATCTAGGCACTAGGAAACGAAGTTGGGGATGATGAAGGCTTTTCTAGAAGTGAATTTCAAAGCTATATCCTGCCATAGTTGGGCCCTTTTGGTGCTAAGCATTTTACGACTTATAAGATTTTTGATATTTATGTTGATTTGTGATATATATGTTGATTTCTTCTCTGAAGTTGCTGCATACTGATTTGTGATATTATGTTGATTTCTTCCCTAAAGTTACTGCATACTAATTTGTAATATTTATGTTGATTTCTTTTCTAAAGTTTCTACATATCGATTTTTGATATGTATGTTGACTACTTCTCTGAAGTTGCTGCATACCATATTTTGATCTTGCCATAGCACATTCTAGTTCACTTTCTGTAATTTATTTACTTTTTTTGTTATTATATGTTTGAATTTGATTTTTTTTTTTAATTTATTTTATTTATTTATTTATTTATTATTTTTTATGGACCT
The DNA here is from genome assembly GCF_055761805.1 of Camellia sinensis. Taxonomy (NCBI): domain Eukaryota; kingdom Viridiplantae; phylum Streptophyta; class Magnoliopsida; order Ericales; family Theaceae; genus Camellia; species Camellia sinensis. Next base: position 126,142,887 of record NC_138967.1, on the reverse strand, counting down.
ACCTATTGGAAATTGAACTTTCATGTGCTTACATTTGTTTTCTTTTGTTCTGAATTTGGCAAGGTGGTAAATACATAATTTTTTTGTTATTTGGAATGATCTTAATAAATATATTTTTTGACTTTTTACAAAAAAAGATATTCAGAAAAGTATAAATGTGATAAGACCCAAATAAGTACACTTATCTAAATAAGTGCATTTATATTCATCATGTCAAATAGGAGGAGAGATATGGATATATTGGGAGCTAAACTAAGATTTTTATTTTATTTTATTTTATTATTATTATTATTTTTTTTTTTTGAGCATTTGATTATGTTAGTACTTTTTATAAATATTTTACAGGATGGTTGATGGATTTTTGTTTTGCATGTATGGAAGTCATGTGAACTTTTTGTTTCCCGAAGAAAAAGAATTTTATTAAGAGAAAAGATGGAAAACAATGCATGAATGCTAAAATTTTATAGACATCTCTTCACATTTATTGTATATTATGTATGAGAACATAGGTTGATAAAACATTGTAGGCATTTTTATTTTTTTTATGCGAGGGTAATAAGATGGTTGCTAAAATATTGTAGGTATTTATTTATTTATTTATTTTGCACGACGACAAAACATTCATAAGTAGGTTAAGCTATCACAAATAATTTGTGACCAATATTTTAAGGTCGCATAAAATATTTTCCACCTCACATTCGCATTCCCTATTTGCCGTCACATGACCATTGTAAAAGATTTTTGCGATTGCATTTTTGTTATTTGCGACGGCCTGTAAAAGTTACAAAAAATGATTTCTTTAGTAGATTCTCGCTACATATTGAATCCATTAGTAGTTAGAGCTGGTTGACAGGCCAAATTTGAGTCTTCAAGTTACTTTTTGCACCAACAATCCTAAGTTAACAACCAATTAATTGAATATTTAAAAATTCAAACAGGTTTAATTTGGGTAGTTTATGAAGGTACATTCTCAAACTATTTGTATCTATACATGTCCCATCATCCAAAAACACTACTAGCTTTTGCAAATAATTTTAAAAGTGGCATAACTATACATCGTGGATAATGAAAAGATGTTTGAACAGGGGAATAATTATTTGCATAACTATACGCTATTCTATCTGTTAGGATCAAACACACCCAGAAAAATTATCTCACATACACAGAGAGCACAATATTTACGTGATTCGGCCCAATGCCTACATCCACGGACAGAAATGAGAATTTTTCATTAAAATGGAGCAAAATACAAATGCAGAGAAGGAGATGAAACTCACTCAACTCACAGCTCTCACTCTCTAATTTCTGATACAAAACATCCTCTCCCTCCCGTCTCTATTTATACACAAAGAGAGTGTGAGAGAGATACACCAACCCACCAAAAAATGTCTACCCTCTTTAATGGTGAATGGTGAAAATCAACAAGGAACAACAACGTGAAGAGAAGGGAAGAGAGAAACTTGCAGATATGCCCAGCATAGACTTTCACTTCCAGTGGAGGTCTTCTTACGCCATCTTCTTTGACCCTCTACTTGCTTGCATGGTTTTGCATGCATGTGGGTTGGAACAACAATTCTCCCCCTCCATACCCACATGCATGACTGACTTCTCACTTGAAGTCCATCCCGGCAATGTCTCTGCAAATTTCGAGTTTGTCTCTCGAGACCACCTTTGTAAGCATGTCGGCTGGATTCTTATCTGTGTGGATCTTGATCAGTTCCAATAACTGCTTGTCCATCACTTCGCGTATCCAATGATACCGAATATCAATGTGTTTTGTACGAGAATGGTACATTGAATTCTTGCTGAGGTCTATGGCACTCTGGCTATTACAATGTACCGTGAATTTTTCTTGTTTTAGTCCCAACTCTTATAGAAAACGCTTCAACCACAACATATCTTTCCCAGCTTCCGCTGCGGCAATGTACTCTGCCTCGGTTGTGGATAAAGCAACACACTTCTGCAGCTTGGACTGCCAAGGCACAACTCCCCCTGCGAAAGTGAACAGAAATCCTGATGTAGATTTCCTACCATCAAGATCGCCTGCCATATCTGAATCAGTATAGCCTTCCAAGACTGGTTTATCATCTCCAAAGCACAAACACATTTTTGCCGTACCCTTGAGGTATCTCAGAATCCACTTGACTGCTTCCTAATGCTCTTTCCCTGGATTGGAAAGGAATTGGAAAGGAATCTGCTTACTACTCCAACAGCATGAGCAATATCTGGACAGGTGGACACCATTGCATACATCAAACTCCCTACGGCGGATGAGTAGGGAATAGCCTCCATCTCTTCTCTTCCTTTTGTAGAGGAGGGACAAGAACTCTTACTCAGCTTGAAATGATTAGCCAGCGGAGTAGTGACTGGCTTGGCATCTTTCATGTTGAACTTCTCAATTACCCGTTCAATGCACTTCTCCTGTGACAGCTACAATTTCTTGGCTTTCCTGTCACGCACAATTTTCATGCCCAAAATTTGTTGTGCAGGGCCTAGGTCCTTCATGTCAAAGGACTGTGATAACTCCTTCTTCAGTGATCTGATTGTTGTGGCATCCTGTCCAATGATCAGCAAGTCATTAACATAGAGCAAGAGTATGATGAAGTTTCCACCGGGAAATTTCCTGACATAAACACACTGGTCTGCAGCAGTTCTCTTGTATTCATGACCTACCATGAATGAGTCAAATTTCTTGTACCACTGTCTCGGTGCTTGTTTGAGGCCGTAGAAACTCTTCTTCAATCTGCAGACTAAGTTTTCTTTCCCTTTGACTTCAAAACCTTCTGGCTGCTCCATGTAAATTTCTTATTTCAGATCACCATGGAGAAATGCCGTCTTCACATCCATTTGTTCAAGTTCCAAATTCAAACTAGCTGCTAGTCCCAAAACTACTCGAATGGATGTCATTTTCACAACTGGCGAGAAGATTTCATCAAAATCAATATCTTTCTTCTGCCCAAAACCTTTGACAACCAATCGAGCCTTATACTTGACTAGCTTTCCGCTGCCATCTTTCTTCAACTTGAACACCCATTTGTTCTGCAATGTTTTTCGACCCTGGGGAAGTTTCACCAAATCATAAGTTTGATTCTTCTGCAAGGACTACATCTCTTCTTCCATAGCTTGCTGCCTGCTACTCTTCTCCTTATGATTTTGAGCTTCTTAAAAACTTTATGGCTTCCCCTCATCGGTAATCAAAATATACTCAGAAGCAGGGTATTTGGTTGGCGGCTTAAACTCTCTTGTTGATCTTCGTAACTGTGGACCAACAGTCTCTGGTAGAGGGGGTTATGGCCCCCCCTGCTCAACACCCTCTACTTCTGGATCTTCTTCTTCTAGAAGTCCATCCTACAACTCTACATCATTGACTGCATGCTGCGGTAACTCTTCTTCATCAATGGCATGCTGTGATGGTGCAGGGTTTGGAATAATTTCTGAAACATCATCAACTTTGGGTTTGGCTGGTTGCCCAAAGTCTTCTAAGGTCTGGCCTTCTTGAAACACCACATCTCGGCTTCGAATAACCTTCTTGTTTTTCGGATCCCATAATCTGTATCCAAATTCTTCATCTCCATAGCCAATAAAGATGCATGGAGTGGCTTTGTCATCCAACTTTTGTCTGTGCTCCTTGGATACATGTGCAAATGCTTTGCACCCAAACACTCTCAAGTGAGAGTAAGAGATCTCCCTTCCAGACCATACTTCTTCTGGAATTTGAAAATTCAGTGAAACTGATGGCGATCTGTTGATCAAATAGCAAGCAACACGAACAGCTTCTCCCCAAAATGGCTTTGGTAGCTTTGCCATTTTGAGCATACATCTGACCTTCTCCACAATGGTTCGGTTCATTCTCTCGGCTACACCATTGTGTTGTGGGGTTCCAGGAACAGTCTTCTCATGTCGGATGCCGCAAGTAGCACAATAGGCTTCAAACTCCTTTGACGTGTACTCGCCTCCATTGTCTGTTCGGAGACATTTCAACTTCTTTCCGGTCTCCCTTTCCACCATAGCATGGAATGTCTGAAAATGCTGGAACACCTCAGCTTTGGTCTTTAGGACATAAACCCATACCTTCCGTGATGCATCATCAATGAACGTCAGGAAGTATTTTCTGCCACCCAAAGATTCCACTTCTATGGGACCGCAAACATCAGAGTATGCTTAACAACTCTGATTGTCTTCTGGATGATGAATGGAAAGCGACTCTATGATGCTTCCCAAATAAGCAATTGTCACAAGGATTTAATTTCGCATCTTTGGCAAAAGGAATAAGCGACTTCTTTGCCAAAATCTGCAACCCTTTCTCACTCATGTGACCCAGCCTTTTGTGCCACAAATTTGGTGACGCCTCATCTTCTGCTGCATTGAGGCTATCTGAAATCACCTCCACATGAGTCTTGTATAGTGTGCCAATTGCCTGTCCTTTGGCTACCACCAGAGATCCCTTTTTCAACTTCCATATGCCTTTGCCAAAGTAGTTCTCATAGCCTTGTCGATCTAAGGCTATCCCTGAGATAAGATTCAGGCGTAAATCGGGAACATGCCTGACATCTTTCAACACCATCGTGCACCCAACTTTGGTTTGGATGCAAACATCACCGATTCCCACAATCTTCGAAAAACTGGAGTTACCCATCTTCACTGTACCAAAATCTCCAGTTTGGTACGTACTGAAGAACTCCTTCTGGGATGTAGCATGGTAGGAAGCTGCTGTATCTACCACCCACTCGGTGTCGTTGTCTGACATATGGAGACATTCTTCTTCTTCAACAGAGAATAATGCAATATCCTCTGAGACAATAACTGCAGTGTTCCCATCTTCGGTCTTTGGCTGTCTATCTCCTTGTTTTTGTTCTCTCTTCAAGGCATAGCAATATTTCTTTATGTGACCCTCTTAGCCACAATGGTAACACTTGAACCTTGGCCGACTCGTACCTTCTCTGGATTTCCCTCTGTCTTGAGATCTTCCTCTGCTGCGTCCTCTACTTTTGCTTCTTCCCCTGCCTCTGCCTCTGCCTCTGCCTTTATTTTCTGTGACGATAGCATGGGATTGATCTCCACCCATCTCTTTCTTTCTTGCCTCTTCACTAAATAAAGCATCAGTGACCATGCTCGTGGTCAGTTTCCCTTCTGGGACAGAGTTGCTGAGGGACACCACCAATGTCTCCCAACTGTCTGGTAAAGAACTGAGCAGCAATAGGGCCTGCATCTCATCATCTAATTCCATTTTGACAGTTGCTAGTTGGTTCACCAGATTTTGAAACTCACTGGTGTGTTCAACAACAGAGATACCGCCTTTCAACTTCAAATTCACAAGCCTTCTCATCAGGAGGGCTTTGTTCCGAGCAGTCTTCGACTGGTACATGCCTTCTAACTTCGTCCAAAGAGCATAGGCATCAGTCTCCTGGGCGACATGGTGGAAGACACTGTGATCGATCCATTGTCTGATCTGGCCAATGGTCTTTCGGTTCTTCCGCTTCCAGTCTTCATCTTTTTCTGTTGCTGGTTTAACTCCATTAAGCTCAATGGGGTCCAACAAATCTCGACAATATAGGATATCCTCCATTCTGGGCTTCCAAATGGCATAATTGGAAGCATTTAGCTTTATCATGGAACCTAAAGTCGACGCTGATTCCTCTATCATGCAGAAAGTGATCCCTATCTGAAAAATAGGCTTTGATCGGCTTGGTCAGCGGCTGGACGGCTTAGTCAACGGCTTAGATCTGGCTCGGCTCGACGTCGGCTGAGGCTCAGCTGGTGCGCGCGCGTGTGGCGAGTGTGCACGTATAAGCGCGTGAGAACGGCGTATTTGGCGCGTGGAGCGCGTGACGCCTGCTCCGGTGTCGTTTTCCGACATGGTTTTCAGCTCTGTGATCGTCTCATCGAGGGCTTCAAGTTGGTGTCATCCAAAATGGATTTGGACTACTTTGATTTCTGGGCATTTCTGAAAAATACACTCCGTTTTTTCCGAAAAAGACTCAACCAGCTCTGATACCACTTTGTTAGGATCAAACACACCCAGAAAAATTATCTCACACACACAGAGAACACAATATTTACGTGGTTCAGCCCAATGCCTACATCCACGGACAGAAATGAGAATTTTTCATTAAAATGGAACAAAATACAAATACAGAGGAGGAGATGAAACTCACTCAACTCACAGCTCTCACTTTCCAATTTCTGATACAAAACATCCTCTCCCTCCCGTCTCTATTTATACACAAAGAGAGTGTGAGAGAGATACACCAACCCACCAAAAAATGTCTACCCTCTTTAATGGTGAATGGTGAAAATCAACAAGGAACAACAACGTGAAGAGAAGGGAAGAGAGAAACTTGCAGATATGCCCAGCATAGACTTTCACTTCCAGTGGAGGTCTTCTTATGCCATCTTCTTTGACCCTCTGCTTGCTTGCATGGTTTTGCATGCATGTGGGTTGGAACAACACTATCGTCGATGCATAGGTGGCAATCTGAGATAGCCACATAGGCATTCCTTCTTGCTTGAAGTGGGCACCTCATAGGGTCGTGTTTGTTACTGCATCTTTAGTTCTCACATTTTAGATACCTAATAATCCAAAATCAGCAGCCGAATTTGGAACTAACAACCCTGAAACTGTAAGACAATCTGAACATATTTCTCAATGAGTGTACAGTAATGTCTATTTACTTCACAATAAAATCCTCAGTAATGTTCGTGTACGCTAGAGAAAGACCGGTTTGCCTCGCAACTTGTGTTTCGGTAAGACTTCAAAAGGGGGGACCATTTCTTTGGTTAATTCACAGCTTATGTAGAAATTCATAGTCCCATTACTTGTCATGGGTTACTGTTTAGGCGTTTTGTTTTTTAGTTGGAGATTTTGGTGAACATTGTATGTTGATAAGGTTGTTAGGTCTCTCATCTCTAATTTTTTATTTATTTATTATTTTTTTTTCAGATTTGTTTTAGTTGCAATATATAGATAAATTGTTGTAGTAATAATTTTTTTATTTTTATGAGATGTATGGGTATATATAAATATATATATATTTTTATGAAAATATAGGTTGATATTTTTTTTTACGTCTTTAAATTAATTTGTTAATTTAATGTTATTTGTCATCTAAAAAAAAATTGTTAAGTTCTTGCAATTGATATTTTTGTACAATTGTTAACAAATGTGATAGAATGGATTGGAGTAACAGTGTTATTTTGCAAATGCATACGTATTTTCATAACACACTTTTGTTTCAAATATTTTTTTTTTTTTTTTGGGTCATCGAAACAAGAGTTTCGCAAAAACTTGGGCAAAAATAATTTTTTTATTTGACAAGTTTGGCTTAGTTATGACTTTTGAAAAAATTTGTGACTTTTTTTCTTATCAAAATCGTCATGCCCAACGCACAAAAAAAAAAAAAAACATTTTCAACGTACAAAATTATGATGCAAAAAAAATTATTACAATTTGTATAAATTATTTCACAAAAACATATTTCCAACATCTCTAATATTTTGTTTTTCACAAAAATAAAGCAGGTGTATTTTGTAAAAGCAAAATTTTCGATCAAAATGTTTGATTATAAATTTTAAAAATAGTTCATAAAAGACATATTTTTTTTTCTAAAGAAAACTCCCGTTTGTTATCAACAATCTTGATCTCACAATCAAAAACGGAACGGCAAAATCAAAAAAATTAACGTACTCTATGTTGGCAGAAATTTTCGGGTGCAAATGGATAAAAATGTAAAAAAAGGTTATTCTTTTCATCTTAAAAAATTAGTTTTTTATTCTATTTTTTATTATTCTAAAATATTAGTTCCTTTTCAAAAATTAAAGACTAGAATATTATGAATTTCTTATTTTGTTATTCTTTTAAATTTATTAACAATATAAAAGGTACAATAATTACAATTGATATTTCTAAAAAGATGTATTATAAAGAGTAATTTTGAAAAATTAATTTTTAAAATACAAAAAATGTACTATCAAAAAAAGACTACTATTTTGAGACAAAGAGAATATATATTCTAAATAATTAATCATACTTTTTATCAAATCTCTAGTATAGATATAAAACCACACAAATTCATATATATATAAATTCCACACATATAAAAAGTTTAATAGATTAATTAAATTCATAACATACCTCTATAAATGTGGGTCATTTTACGCTTTCAAAAAGAATGCGTGTTCAGTTCAGTCATGTATGCAATAATGACACTCCTGCATCACTGCCCGCTGCAGGAGCAACAGGAGCCAGGACCAAAAGAAGAAGGAAAAAAAAAAAGGTCTCGTCAAGCTGCATTTGTTGCAATTTTTTGTCAAAAAAGAGGGGTAAAAATGTAAATTTACATTACCAACCATTATTTTATATTACACGTAAAAAATTAAAAAATTATTTTAAATATACATCATTTTTTTATTTACTCCCTCCGTAATAAAATAATAATTTTTTTTGTGGAAACTAATTTTTTTTAATAGTATAATTGTTGCATTTTAAAAATATTAATTTTTTAAAATTATTCTTTGATATATATTTTTTAAATATCAATTGTCATAATTTTACTTTTTGTGTTGTTAATGAATTTAAAAGAATGACAAAATAAAAAATTCATATTATTTTAGTCCTTCATTTTCTAAAATAGACTAATATTTTGGGATAATAAAAAATAGAATAAGGGATTAACATTTTGAGACATATGGAGTACTTTTTTAACAAAAAAAAAAACAAAAAATATACTTATTCAAAATATGCCAAACAACCCCTTAATTTAAAAACAATTTAGGCTTGATTTGGGAAGTGAGTTGGTTTTTTAGCTATTCTACCTTGGATTAAAAAGTCTCATTTTAGATAAACTTTTTGACTTTTTTAATTTTTGTCAAATAAAAAATAAAATAATTATGATTTGGATGTAACATTTTGTCTTTTTAACTTATTTTGCCTTTTATAGCAATTTTAACCTTGTAGCCTCATTTATATTCAAAATTAGACACACATTAACAACCTTATGTCATAAAAATACTTTATTATATATAACTCACATGTATATCACAAATCTAAATTACAAATCTAATGTGACATTTTTTATCTACTTTAAAAAAATAATAATAACTTTAGAAGTAAATAAAAAAACGCATGAAATATGAAAGGTCATATTGAAAAAAAAAAAAAAAACTTTTAAAGGTCAAATAAGAAAATAAACAAATATAAAGGGGCAAAGTGTAATTTAACAAAGGGTGGGCCCCAAAGTGTTCACCACAATCCCCATGGGTCCCGTTTCGATAATCCAAATTAATCAATGTATTAAACTCGTCGAATATTTTATCTCTACAAAAATCACACTCATTGGATATCGATAGTCTCTTGATTAGATTATATTTTTTTCAATGATAATATAATTTTAAAAATAAATTATTGATAAAATATGTTATGATTTACGAGTTATCGATATCTGATTAATATAATTTTTTATAAAAATAAAATAGTCAATTGGAATAATCGAAAAAAACCTAGTCCAACAGCACCACTTTCTCTTTTAACAAAGTTTGGGGCTGTTTGGCATCCCCTATTAGTACACTTTTTTATTTTTTTATTTTTTTTAGGTTACATTAGCTCTCTATTTTTTTATAAAAAAATTTAAAAAATATACTTATTTAAATCATTCCAAATAATCTTTAGTTTTAGCTGTCTTTTGATTCTATTCTTGTCAAGTCAATTTTTTAGTTTTTGAAATTTAGGAAATCAACCATTCAAGTTTAAAATTAAAATAAGATAATATTAAGATAACGTTTTAAAACTATATCATTTTACTTTAATTTTGAATTTAAACAATTGAATTACCAAAGTAAAATTATTGTAGAGAAAAGAATGATAAAAGATCCTTATCCACAACTTTACACTTAAAATATGTAAATTTTGGACAATAATCATTGACTTGTTTTGGGAGTAAATTAAAATATGACTTTTTAATGTTTTTTGACTTTTTTTTTTTTAAATGTAAAAAAATAAAGAGAAAATATGACGCAAAAAAAAATTAAAAAACCAAAAAAATTCTTTTGACCATATTCTCAACACAACCAATATTGTTTGTGGTGTTCTGGATTACCCTAGGGCCCCGTTTGTTTGGAGAGTTAAAGGAGGGATTGAGATTGGTAGTGAGGTGAGACCCACTAATATTGTGTTTGTTTTGAGAGATGTGAGGGGATTGATGGTGAGCTCCGGATTAAAATGGGCCTCTCCAAGGGGATTTGGAGGGGCCTTCAGGACTTGGTATTAGAAAAATAGTCCAGCGAATTAGAATTTTTTTATTTTTATTTATTTATTTTTTTATTTTTTATATGTCGGATATTTTTTTTTAACATTAATATTTAATTTTTTGTATTTTTTGTTAAGTAGAAATCATTATTTTATTTGTTTTATTTTTTCCTAAAAATTTTTCATTTTATTTTTATTTTTATAAAAAAATTTTACATGTTGGGCATTTTTTTTAAAACATTAATGTTTAATGTTTTTGTATTTTTTTTATTTTTTTATTATTTTATATTTATTTTACATAAAAATAATTTAACAATCTCTACCTAACAACTATCATCAAAACAAACACAATTTTACTCAATTCCCTCACTATTAATCTTCTTCATTCTACCTCTGAAAACAAACGGAACCTAGAAGACCATCTCATACATGTACATTGCATTTGAATTTAAAAAGTGTGGGTTTAGTTTTAGCTGTATTTTGATTCCGTTCTTGTCAAATTGTTATAAAATTAAAGTAATATAAGAGAAAATTAGAGCTAAAGAGAATAGCAAAAAATTATAATCAAGAAAATAAATATTTCTTCTCATTCAAACTTATGCATACCAAAACGTCTAACAAATATTTGCTTATATAGGCAAAATTTTAGTAGATGCAACATGTGAATTTGGAGGAGTTGGTAGAGATGGGAGGTTGGTGAAGTAAGTGAAAGAGCCGTGCTTCAGACCTAGTGGGGGTCGCACCCCCAGTGATGTGGCGCTGCGCCATTCGCTAAAACACCAAAAAAAAAAAAGAAAAAAAAAAAACAAATTTTTTTTTTGGCCAATCAGTGGGTGACACGCACGATCCCCAACATCCCCACTGGGGGTCGGAAGCTTTATTCGTAAGTGAAAATGATGAGATTGGAGGAGCTGTTGAGGTTGAAGAGGTATGTAAATTAACACAACTTCATTAACTAAATTCTACCATGTCCATTAATCTCATCTTCTTATCATGAATTAAAATGATATCTCTTTTAATGGTTATCTAAATATTTCACAACACTCCCCTTGAATAACTATATACTAAGAATATGTCTCGTTAAAACTTTACTAAGGAAAATTCAGTGGGAAAAAACCTTTCGTGAAAGAAAAGAGTACAATATTCTTGTATATGATTTGTTTAGATTGCCTCGTTAAAATCTTGTTAAGGAAAACCCAGTGAGAAAAAACCTTAGATGAAAGAAAAAGAATACAATCTACAAATCTACTTAAATAGATGACTCCCCCTCAAAACTGCATTATAGATCTTTGTGTTAAAACATCTCAATATTATGCACAAGCTTTTTAAATGTTGCAGGCAATAGTTATTGCCCAGAAGGCAACCCAATAGGTAGTGAATTAGATTTCTAAATAAATTGATAAATTAAAAATTCAACCTAAATAACAAATAAATAAAAATACTCAACAGTATAAAATAGAGTAATGAAATAAAATGAACAAAGGGAAGAGAAAGAAAACACAATAATTTATAGTGGTTCACCACGCCGGGTCAATGTCCACTCTCTAAGTATTCTTCTCGGGAATTTTTCCACTATTCTTCAAATAATAATTACACCACTAGTTTCACGAGTTCTAATGAACCTTTATAACAAGTAATCAATTTCGATCACTCCGGCTAGTTTTGAATCACTAAGTGATTTTATCTCAAAAATCACTCAAAAAAATGGCACTCTTTTTACAAGAATAAAAATAAAGGATATAAGACATTTTTATAATTTTACTCAAACTCTCAACAAATTTTCTTTCACAAAAAATAATTAATCACTAAAAGGATATAATATAATATTTTAGAATACTTCAACATCGCAGAATTTCTCTTCAACACTTTTTAATTTTTCTCCGCGCTCCCTATATAATTAAAACAAAAATGTTTTGGATCACTAATTAGTGGTGGCTTTAATGATGTGACAGTGGGTCCCACCCACTGCCACATGTATTTTGTGCCTTGTTTTTTTTTATTTTTTTTTCAATTATCACATTATTAGTAGTGAGATTAGTGATGATAAATTAGTAATCTATAACATTCCTCCAATTAAAAATATATCCGTGGAAGAAGAGAGACGCTCCTCTCGAATCACGAGGAGACAACCACGTGAAGACAAACCAAGCACGCGGAACGAAGCATGTTATGAGCTTTTTCTTTTTTTATCGTCGGGTGCCGCTTCAACTTTTGGACAATGCGTTACCGGGCAACTTTTTCTTTTGATAGATGATGTATTGTTTGGTGTAACTGTTAAAACAGATTATATATTATAATTTTATAGATTATAAATTATGATTTTAATTAGAAGTTATTAATCTGTTTAGTATAACTGTTAGATTATAGGTTTAAGTTGCTGAGTAGTGTTTGTTAAATAAGCTGTGAAGTAACTTTTTCAATTAATTTTTATTTTTTATTATTCACTATTTGTCTATATTTTTCATAAAAAAAATAATAATATTTTATAGTCTATTTGGGTCTTTTTCTATTTTAAAAAAAATAAAAAATAAAAAAATCTAAGAGTATAACAGTGAATTAACATGTCCATAGCAGAAACTGATAATCAGAAACAATGGGTGAGCATCTTCTCAGAATCAGCTTTTTTGACTTAAAATAAGCTGTTAGAATTTGAAATAAGTTTAACCAAATAATTCAAAATAATTTTTTAAAAATCAAAAGTCATAAACTGACTCAAAAAAATCCCACCAAACACCCCGAGGCAACAAGCTCGAGGTTTGAATTAATAGGCAAAAGAAAAATGCTTGGGAGCACTAATTAGTGCTCCCACTAATTAGGTGGCAGTGGGTCCCGCCATTAATGATGTGATGTTTTGGTCTTGGAGTTGTATTTTATTTTATTTTTTTTTACTTTATTTTATAAATTTTGTACCTATTGTAGAAATAATTTTTAGATGCATTCAAATGAAAACAACCTACTACCACGCGGGTATATTAATTTTGTCAAAGAATAAATAGTAAATTTACTATTTATTGCACATAAAGTATTATTATTTTAAACTGATGCAACCAAAATTTATTTTCATATTTTTTTTTGTGTCAAATGATTGTAAAAAATTTATATATTTAAAATTCACAAATTATTCCATAATATTTTAAATATCATCAAAATCAAACACATGATTAACAGTAGTGCTTTGGTAAATATATTTGTCAGATTATCACTTGAGTGTATCTGTTGAACATCAATATCATCATTCTTCTGGAGCTCATGTGTATAAAATAATTTTGGTGAAATATTTTTTGTCTTGTCACCTTTGATATAACTTTCTTTGATCTGTGTGATACATCCAGCATTATCTTTATATAATATGGTTGGACTATCTTTTGTTGAAGACAATCTGCATCTTTCTTGAATATGATGAATCATAGATCTAAGCCAAATACATTCTCAACTTGTTTCATATATTGCAAGTATTTTTGAGTGATTTGAAGAAGTAGCAGTCAAAATTTGTTTTACTGATCACCAAGATACAACAATATTTCCATAGGTAAAAACATATCCTGTTTGTGATTTGGCTTTATGTGGATTAGAGAGATATCTAACATCTGCATATCTGATTAACTGCGGCTTTGATTTATTTGAGTAATATAAACCCATATTAGTTGTTCCACGAAGATAACGAAATATTTGCTTCACTCAATTCCAATGTCTTCGGGTTGATGTAAAATTATATCTTGCTAATAAATTGACAACGAATGCAATAACAAGCCTGGTATAATTTGCAAGCCTTTTTCACATTAAGTAATCGAACAACCATAGAAGTACTCAAAGGATGAACTTTATCCATATAAAAGTTCTTTAAAACCTTTTCTGCATATGTTGATTGATGTATAAGAATTCCTTTAGACAAGTGTCCAATCTACAAGTCGAGACAAAATTTTCTTTTGCCAAGATCTTTCATTTCAAATTAATTCTTTAAATATTCTGCAGTTTTTGTAAGCTTTTTTGGAGTTCCTACAAGATTCAGTCATCAACATGTACTGCAACAATTGCAAATCCGGATTCTGAATTCTTAATAAAAATGCATGGGCAAATTGGATCATTAACATATCCCTCTTTCAATAGATATACACTGAGGCGATTGTACCACATGTGTTCGGATTGTTTCAACCCGTATATAGATCTTTGTAGCTTGATTGAATAAATACTTCTGAGTCTTAAATTAGATGCTTCTGGTATTTTAAATCCTTCAAGGACTTTCATATATATATATATATATATATCATTATCTAGTGATCCATATAAATATGCCCTAACAACATCCATTAGACGCATATCTAAATTTTCTGTAATTACCAAGCTAATCAAAAATCTAAATGTAATTGCATCCATTACGGGTGAATATGTTTCCTCATACTCAATACTAAGTCTTTGCGAGAAACCTTGCCCAACAAGTAGTGCTTTATATCTTACAATTTCATTTTACTCATTGCGTTTTCGAACAAATACCCATTTATATCCCACAGGTTGTATCCCTTCAGGGGTCTGGACTACAAGTCCGAATACTTCACGTTTCGCAAGCAAGTTTGACTCTGCTTGTATTGCTTCTTTCCACATTGGCCAATCGTTTCTCTGTTGACATTCTTCGATAGTTCGTGGTTCATTGTCATTATCACTTTTGATAATATTTTCAGCATTACTTTTGGTAATGTTAAGAGCAACTTCAAACAAAAATATGTTGTCCACAACAATTTGATTTCTACCCCAAACTTCTCCTGTAATCATATAATATATTGAGATGTCATTATTTTCAAGTACCCTTTCTACTTCAGTGAATAACTCTTCAAGAGATTCCTTTTCTGGACGTTTATAAGTAGGAGATTTTGATAGACTTACAATAGCCTGTTTTATTATTCTGGTCTCTTCATGAGTGCTTTCATTTATGCGTATGATCTCTTCTGGAGATCCAGTTATGGTATCTTTTAGAGTACTAACTTTTTGTTCTTGAGCTTTTCTTTTTCGAGGAATTTTGTCTTTTGCATTGACGGGTCTTCCACGCTTCTGGCGTGCCTTAGACTCGTTTGCTGCTATGCCTAATGGTTGTCCGACAGGGATATCAATTCTTGATGGGGTATTAGCAGCTAGTATGTAAGATGTTGTCACATTCTTTGTGTTATTGAATGCGTCTGGTAACTGATTTGCAATACTTTGCAAATGAATGATCCTTTGAACTTCTAGTTCACATTGATTAGTACGAGGATCAAGATGATATAACGTTGATGTATTCCAAGTGATTTCTTGTCGAGCTTCAGGCTGCAACTTGTCTCCCCATAATGATGAGAAAATTGTTTCATCAAAATGACAAACCTCAAATCGTGCCTTAAACACATCATCAGTCAAAGGTTCTAAATATCTAATGATCGATGGAGAATCAAAACCAATATAAATTCCAAGTCTATGTTGTGGACCCATCTTAGTGTGCTGTGGAGGTGCAATAGGAACATAAACAGCACAACCAAACTCTAAGGTGACTAACATTTGGTGGTTGACCAAATACAAGTTGTAATGGCGAATACTCATGATATGCAGTTGGTCTATCACGAATCAGAGATACTGCATACAATATAGCATGACTCCGTACTAAAACAGGTAATTTTCTTGTCATAAGCAAAGGCCAAGCAATCAATTGAAGTCTCTTAATGAATGATTCAGCTAAACCATTTTGGATATGAGTGTGTGTAACGGGGTGTTCAATACCAATTTGAATAGACATCCAATAATTATCAAATGCTCGAGATGTAAATTTACTGGCATTATGAAAACGAATTGTCATGATAGGATGATCTGGAAAATGTGCAAGCAATTTAATTATTTGAGTAAGGAGCCTAGCAAATGCAACATTACGTGAAGAAAGCAAAAAAAAACATGTGACCATCTAGTTGATGCATCTATTAAAACCATAAAATAACGAAATGGTCCACAAGAAGAGTGTATAGGTCCATATATATCCCCTTGAATTCTTTGCAAAAAGGATGAAGATTCAAATATTATTTTTGTGGGTGATAGTCTGGTAATTAGGTTCCCTTGTGAACAGGCAGAACATGGATAATCACTTGGTAAAAGAATCTTCTAGTTCTTTAATGGATGTCCATGTGAATTTTTAATTATTCGACGCATCATTATAAATCCTAGATGCCCGATTCGATCATGTCATAGCATAAAGATTTTTAGGTCAAAACACTTTTGGTACATTACAATATGTGACTCAATTATTTTTATCTTCGTATAATATAATTCAGATGAAAATGCAGTAAGTTTTTCTAATACTAGCTTCTGGCTAGAATTAGTGGAAGTAATCAATAAATACTCTTTCTGGCTTTTATTTATAGTTTCAATATTGTTAGACATATTGGATTTTGATGATTGTTTTTGTTCCTATGTTAATTCTTGTTTTGATTTATTTGGAAAAAGGAAAATAGATTGAATTCATATAATTTATTCCATGATATTTTGATCCTCATTTATAAACTAATCATGCCTTTCTTGAGTACAAAATAAGACTTAAACAGGTACCAAACTAGTGCACCAGAGTAGCAAAGCACACCTAGCCAACATAGAGCTCACCCAGCCACAATTCACTTCACCCGGCCATAATTCACTTCACCAGGCCACAATTCAATTTCATCCAGCTACAAAAGGTGCCAGCCAACTACAAAAGGTGTCGGTAGCCGGATGACCAGCCAAGGAAGTTTGGCCCAGTTTGCTTATGTTTTAGCTTTGTTTCTCTTCGGATGTCATACCAGTAGTATGCTCGACGACCGCAAACGACAACCTTGACAAGTGGAACACATGGGACATCCGGGCGGATGACCTACAAACACATAACTTCATTTGGGACCTCCGGGTAGACGTCTACTATGCAAAAAAGTTCGATATATTAGAAAGATGTTGAGAGCATAAAAGTATTCATTCTGTATTAGACACCCATCATACAACGGGCAAAACTCACATGGGCAACTGAGATTCTCTGAGCATTGAATTGTTTATCATCCTTAGCCATAACCAACCCATCTCTTCAACAGAAAGAAGAGAATGGGTTCTGTCAGAGTATAACAGAGCACTGAACTCTGTTATATACAGAGCTCTATGCAAGCAGCAGACAACTAACTGATATAGAGAGACACCACAAACGTGCTATTCACATCTTGACTCTTCATCAATCACATTTTCTTCATCTTTCTGATTCTCTGAAGAAGCTCTTCATCTTATTATTCATTTTTTCTTCAGAATATACACAGTGCCTTAGCTTTAAGCTTATCTTACCTGTGTGAGGTTTATAGAAAAATTAGAACTACAAATTGTATATCTATCTTTAAGAGATAACTCTTGTAGCTTTCTTTGAAAGCAAAACACCTTCATTTCAATCTTGGAAGAGTGTGGTGCACTCAGGTTTCTTGACTCTTTGAGTGTGATTGAGAATTAGTCAAAGAAGGCAAGGTTTTGAAATTGGAAAGCCTTTGTAAAATTTGTAGAGTATTGCTCCATTTGTAAAGAGGTTACTAGCACCCCTGTGAAGCTAGAAGATAGTGAAAAATCTCAAGTGAATCTTGAGGAGTGAATGTAGGCTTGGTTGAAGTAGAACCACTATAACTCTATTTGCCTCTATCTCCTTTATCTCTTTATTTTGCTTCGCTGCTATAACTATATCTGATATACTCACTGTGCTATCAATGCTATACCATTTTCTATTGTTGTGCTAAACATCTTATATCTTTACTTAGCTGATATAGTTGATTAGTATATAAGTTTCCATTCATTGTGTTAGATATCTTAATTGTGCTAATTAAATCTATTGCTATTCTATCTATATCAGAATCTGTTAAGCACTTAATCATCCTATTCATATTGTGCGTTTGTTGATTTCCATACTTCGTTGTTAAAGTCTTCATTGTGCTTAATCAATTTAACAATTATTCATTTTTCATTTTCCCTCTTTTATCTGTTAATCATTTGCTATACTAGTTGTAATTTTTATTGGGGTAATATTAATTGAAATTTATAGAAACCTAATTCATTCCCCCTCCTCTTAGGTTACTTTTGGGTAACAATTGGTATCAGAGCCTAGACTCTTACTTAAGATTTAACCATCTGATAGTTTTCAATCTATGGCAACCATAGCTAACACTAGCACTGTTGAAAGACAAGCTACCAATAAGCCACCCTTGTTTGATGGAAATAATTATAGCCATTGGAAGGATAAGATGCCCTATATTTTCAAGCCACCGACTATGCTATGTGGATTATAGTCACCAAAGGTCTCAAAATCCCCACCAAATTAGTGAACAACATTAGTGTATCTAAAACCGAAGATGAAAATGATGAGAGGGATCATAGATTGCTACAAGCCAATGCCAAAGCCAAACTCACTCTTGTATGTGGTTTAGACTCTATGAAGTACAATAGAATATTAAGTTGTGATACCGCTAAAGAAATTTGGGACAAACTAGAGGTAACGTATGAAGGCACCAACCAAGTTAAAGAATCCTGTATTGATATGCTTGTTCATAGTTATGAATTGTTTAAAATGAAATCTAATGAATCTATTTCAAACATGTTTACTAGATTTACTGAAATTGTAAATTCTTTGAAATCACTTGGAAAAACTTATACTAACAGTGAGTTAGTGAGAAAAATTCTTAGGTGTCTACCAAAGAATTGGGAAGCAAAAGTCACTACCATTATAGAAGCAAAGAACCTCTCCACATTAGGATTGGATGAGCTCATGGGTTCTCTTATGACTCATAAAATCACCATGAAAGGACATAAGGATGATGAGGACAAAAAGAAGAAAAGAGTTGCATTCAAAGCATCATCCCATGAAGAAGAAAATGAAGACTCTATTGAAGATGAAGGTTATGCTATGTTTAGTAGAAATCTTAAAAAGTACTACAAGAAAAGCAATCATGGAGGAAGAAGACCATTCAAGAAAAAGTGCAACAAAGATGAAAACCAAAAGAAAGAGCCTATCATTTGCTATGAGTGCAAAAATCCAGGACATATCAATATAGATTGTCCAAAGTTAAAGAAACATGGAAAAGACTACAAGAGAGATAAGAAGGTTATGGTGACAGCTTAGGGAGAAAGTGATGATGATAGTTCAAATGATGAAGCTGAAAATAATGAAGTAACCAACTTGTGTCTCATGGCTCTAAAAAGTTTGTGCTAAAAATAAAGTGTTAAAAAAATTAGTTGCATCTTTGTCTAACAATGTGGATGAATTGAAGAAAGAGAACCTTGTTTTGAAAAATGACCTTAACACTATTTCTAGAGAGAAAATTGTTTTAAAAAATAGTGTTGATGATTTGAATAAAACTCTTAAAAATTTTGTAAAAGGGAGAGATAATCTCAACAAACTTCTTAGTAGCCAAAGGTGTGTTTTTGATAAGATATGCATTGGATATGACCCTTTTAAGAAACAAAAGAAACTCAACACAATTTTTGAAAAAGGACCTCCCATGACACACTCCCATATTACTGTCATTATTGTAAGAAAAAAGACCATTATATATCTAGTAGCCCATTCAAAAAAAATATGAATATGGAAACTAAAAAGATTTGGGTTGTAAAAGGTACTAATCATACTAACCAAGAAGGACCCAAAAAATCATGGGTATCAAAATCCAGTATTTGATTGTCTTGTTATAGGTATGCCTTAAGTCCAAAGCTAAAGAAGGAAAGTGATACCTTGACAGTGGATGCTCTAGACACATGACCGGAGACAAATCTTTCTTCACCACTCTATCATCCAAAGATGGAGGATTTGTCACTTTAGAGATAACACGAAAGGAAAAATCATTGGTGTTAGTAGCATCACAAGTTGTTAGTGATGACTTTATAGAGTTAGACACAAATGTGCAAAATGCAAGCATCTACAAAGAAAAGGAGCAATCATGTGAAGTGAACAAAGAGGTTGGACTACCCATTCTCCCTCCTCAAGAAGAAGGTGAAAATAATGATGATTTGCCAAGAGAATAGAAATTTGTTCAAAGTCACCCAAAGGATTTAATCATAGGTGATCCCACCAAAGGTATAACTACTCGCTCTTCAATTAAAAATATTTGTGGCAACTTGGCTTTTCTTTCGCAGATTGAGCCAAAGAATTTTCATGAAGCCTAGTTTGATAAACATTGGATGATGGCTATGCATGAAGAACTCAATCAATTAGAGAGAAGCAAAGTGTTGAATTTAGGACCAAGACCAAAAGCCTACTCCATCATAAGTACAAAATGGGTCTTTCAAAACAAGCTTGATGAATCTAGAACCATTGTAAGAAACAGAGCTAGACTTGTAGCACAAGGGTATAATCAAGAAGAATGTATTGATTTTGATGAAATCTTTGCTTCGGTAGCGAGATTAGAAGCCATCTGCATGTTACTTGCATTTGCATGTTTTAGAGAGTTCAAACTTTATCAAATGGATGTAAAGAGTGCATTTCTAAATGGTTTCATAAATGAAGAGGTTTATGTCAAACAACCACTGGGTTTTGAAAATCATGTTTTTCCAAATCATGTGTTTAAACTTTCAAAAGCTTTATATAGTTTGAAACAAACACCTCGTTGTAGACATCTTATTTTTGACCGACCTTAAGACTCAGACGTCATCGTCTGTGCACTCGGTGATTGTGCATGTTTGTGCTCGTTTTGAGTTTCCGAAGCCTTCGGCTGAGTGCCTTGTCTCGGGACCTCTTAGCTTTTTTCTCTTGGCCTGGTTTTTGGACCATGCCTTGCTGCCTTTTCCTAGAGGGAAACAAAGGCCTGTAGGCCACTTTTTATAGCCATAGGCTACCTTTCCCTCTCGTAGGTCACTTGTAGTGGCATGTAGACTAGTTTTCGGGGCTTCCGGCTGAGCGCCTTGTCCTGTGGACTCTTGTCTTTCTTCCTTTTTGGTTTGTTTTTTATCCAAACCTTGTTACCCTTTGCCTGGAGGGTGAAACAGGGTTGTAGACCAGTTTTCTCCAATGTAGACCACTTTTTGTGGTCAGTCGACTAGGGGAGGTGGTCGATTGACCACTTTAACTAGTCGGCGGCCTTTCTGCACTTTCTGCAGATATTTTCCTTGCTAGTTGTGCCAGCTGTTAGGCACAGAAGGCATCCTCCATACACGTGTATGAAGGGATTGCACCAAGCCTCTAGCTTGTCTAACAAGCTTGAGGCATGAAATTCTATATAAGGGAGCTTCCTTCCTCTTGTTCAAGGTTTAGAATTTTGGATTAGGGCTAAACATATCTCTCTCTCTCTTGATTTCTCCCTCTCTCTCTATATTTGTGCTATTTTGTGCCTTGAAGTGAGTTTTGTTCACATTTTTGTACTAAACACCTAGTGAAACACCTTCACTCTTGAGCTGAGGTTCTTAGAAGTTGAATTTGAGTGATTTTGGCTCGGTTTTGCCTCAGAAGTGGCTGTTCTTGTTGTTCTTCAAGGGTGAGTCCTATTCTCCATTTTAAAGCTTTGTTTTGATTGCATACTTAGCCACCTTTGCATGCTTCTTTTGGCTTAACTTTAAACTGCAAAAACCTTTATTTTAAAGTGTTTTAAAAGGTTGTTTGAGGCCTTGTTTGAGTTAGGGGTGTTTCTCACTCTCTTGTGCCTCATTTGCTTAACTTCTTGCTATCTTTTAAGGCCTTTGGGACCATCTCTTTTTGGCCTTCTTACCACTGAAACTTAGAGGAATTTCAGTAGTAGAATGGTGGTTTTGAGGTCCCAAATAGGTGGGGGTTGTCCCCCCTCCTCTTCTCTTATTTACATGTGTTGATGGCCCATCAAAAGAGCATGTGCTTTTACTTCTTAATGGATTTGTTTAGGCTCGTTTTTGTGACTTTTCAGACCTTCCATAACTCTGTTTTTGGCTTTCTTGGTTGCCTCTTGCATGCTTCACACACTTGCAGTGCAATCTTACAAGCTAGCCTAGCTCACTTGGTGTTTTGGCCTATTACTTTAACATGTTTTGGCTTTGCTCCAGCAAGCTTTTACTCATGTTTTTCCATGCTTAAGCTCTATTTTAAGTGATTTTGGTCATGCATGCCTTGCTTTGTATAGCCATAGTGCAATCTTGCTCACTAGCTTTGAGTTTCAAAGTCTCTAGCATGCTTTATAGCGATCCCGGTTGTCCCTTTACTGTTCTGTTGTATTCCGGACTCGGTTCCGTGAAGTTGGTAGTTGTATCTATCTTGTTGTCATCCTTTAATTCCGTTTGTTTGAGTTATAGGATATGTTGGGCTTGTTTCGATCAGGTAGGTTGAACCTTGGTCTGAAATCTTGTTGCCAGGTTTTTGGTCGTCCCGCTCGAGCGGGTCTTGTTGCGCTCGAGCGGATATTGCACACTCCCAGTTTTTCGTGTCCCTGCAAAACTTCTGCAGGTGTGATTTTTACACTCGAGCGAGTTTCTTTACGCTCGAGCGATGGCGCTCGAGCGGGTACTCTGGCGCTCGAGCGGGTAGTACCTTTTTGGTGTAAGTTCTGGGAGGAGGAAATCTACGCTCGAGCGGACTGGTTTTCGCGCTCGAGCGGATGTGTTTTATTCTTGTGTCTTGGCGCTCGAGCGGGTCTTTTTGCGCTCGAGCGGACCTAGTTTTTTGTTCTTGATGCTCGAGCGTTGTGTTTTCCGCTCGAGTGAGAATGTCGTATATCAGTTGGCAACTGGGCATTTTAAAATCACTTTTTGCATTCTCTCTCTCTCTCTTACTTTTCCAAAAAGCCATTTGAGAGCTCCTCTCTCTAAAACCATAACTTCTCTCTAAGTATTGATCTAGCTAGGGTGTTTTCCTCACCTTTGGTCTTCACAAAAGTTGGGTTGATCGTCGAGGGCTTTACCTTGATCCGAAAATTTCGAGTTTTGGAGCACGTTGAGTTTCGTCATCTTCTTCCCTTGAGCTCCGAATTTGAGGTAGGGGTTCCTACTCACTCTTATGGTCTTTGACCTAGATTTTTAGTTGTTTTGAGAAAGTGTTGAAGTTGGGAAATTTTTGGACTTGGGGTTTCAAAATGTGTTAAAAAGGGTTTTGTGATTTTGGGCTCATAATATGTATTTTGGGTTTCAAAATGATGATATAGTTATTGGTTGTTGACATTGGAACCTTTGAGTTGATATTGAGAGTTGTGGGTAAAAGCCCTAATTTGTTGTTTAAAATTAATTGGTATAATTAATTTGGGAAAATTGTAACTATATGGAATTGAGTTGGAAATAATGAAATTGACTCATTATATGGTTGAATAGTGGAGTTGGACTTATAAATCGCTCAATTTTGAAAACATTGATATTTTATCTGTTGGAGCTTTTATTATCTGTTTAGAAATAATTGCTTGGGCTATCGGTGGAGGGTAGTTTTGATTGTTGTAGACAATGCATGATGATTAGGCAAACTAAAACTAATCAATTGGATATGTCATAGAGTATGACGGTTGATAGAATACATTAACGTTATGTATTGATTGATTGTGTATATGACCTATGCGTATATACATTGTGTATGTGGGAGGAGATAGAGGATGTACTCCACGGTTTAGGGGAAGATAGGGGATGAACCTCTAAACCGTATGTTGTTTGGGAGGAGATAGGGGATGGACTCCACTGATACAGCTCATATGCTTGTCAGATAATGTGTTGATATAGCTCATATGCTTGTCATTGGAAGTGTTGATACAACTCATATGCTTATCATTGGAAGTGTTGATATAGCTAATATGCATATCTGTTGAAATGTGAATATAGCTTGTATGCTTATCTGTTGAGATGTTGATACAACTAGTGTGTTTATCTATTGTAAAAATGGGAAAAGTTTAATATGAGTCCTTGTCTCATATAAGTGGTTGGCCAGGTTCTGAGCCGTTGATGTAAATTGTGAAATTGATAAGAAATGGAAACTGAAGTGAAATGGAAATGGGTTATGAATTGGTTTATGGAAACTGAACATTTATCAATTGCTAATATCTTAGTCATTGCTCATACTGTGTTTAGCATATCTCTACTGGGCATTGGCTCACCCTTTATGGGACATTATTTTCAGGTACAGGTAGTATGCCACCTCCAAGGACATAGCTTGGATGATGATGAGAGTTGAAGACTCTTTTTTTTGTTTATTTTGATGTATTACATGTAAATTCAAGCCAAGGGCTTAATATGTATTGAGTTAGTACTCTTCTTTTTGTAACCAAGTGTTAACTTGGAAAGTTGTAAGCCCATAGGGCATTTGTTTTTGTTGTTAACATGTAATACAGTTGTAAGAATTACTCTGATGAATAGAAATGGTTGATTTCTTTTGTATCAATGCATGTCTAAAATGTTGGGTATTATGTATTTTTTTTTAGGGCGTTACATGCTTTACTTGAGTTGTTTGCATGCTTTGGCTTCATCTCTCACATGATTTCAGTGCATGTAGTGTAGACATACTCTCACATGCTTCACTCTTTCAATGCTTTTGGAGAGTTGTGCTTTATATCTTGATCATGAGCTAATTTGTATGCACGCTTGCCTAAGCTTTTAGGCTACCATCTCAGCATGTTTTTAACCTTATTTTACCATGTTATAGCTCTGATTTTTGTTGGTAAAGTCACCTCATGCTTGGTTTTGGTATGTGTAGCGTAATTCTACTCATTGGCCTTGCATGTGTCATGCTTTATGTCTCCCATTCTAGCATGTGTTAGCTCTACTCCATGCATGCTTTGGCATTGTTTTGACCTGCCTTGGGACTGTTTTGAGTCATCTTGGCCCTTTGGGGCTTGCTTAATATGGCTATGGTGCAAGTATCTTAGTTAGTCTTGAGTTTTGAGCACCCTACTATGCTATATTTGTGATGGTTGCATGTTTGGGCATCGTTTAACATGTTATTTCAGAGCATGTACGTGTGTCATGTTCTCACTTCTTTCATTCCTTAAGAGCTTTTAAGAGTTGTGTCTTTGTGCATTGTTAATGAGCCATCAAATGAGCATGTTCTCCTTGTGTTGTATGCCTTGATCTTAACATATTTCAGCCATTGTTTTGGCATGTTCGACCTCTGTCCGGGGTTGGTTCGACCATTTGAGATTGATAGTGCATGCCTCATGTGTAGTATGTTTCATTAGCTTTGATTGCCTTAGCTTTTAAACATGCCACGCATGCATTGCTTACATGATAGAGTCTTGCGCATGTCACTTTAGCATTGAAGGTTGATCATCTTGTTTGCGTTGCATGTGTTTGGATTGGACGTTAATCCAAACACGAGGAAGCACGATAGAGGTGGAGGCCCTTATATGTTATTTGTGTACATTCATTAACATTGACTTGTGCAAAGTTGGTTTCTCGGATATCGTGCATTGCGATGTTCGGTTGATGGCCCGAGAGTCGAGTAACGCACTCCCTTGAGCTTGAGAAATTATAGGGAGGGTGGTTGTGCACATAATTCTTGCAAATACACTACTGTGCCCCTTGTTGTTCTCTGTTGCAGCAAAGTTAGAGCTTGGCAAATTAACTGGTCGGCGGAGCAGTAAGGGTGGTCGACCGACCATTTTTCTGGTCTACAACCAGTTTTTCTGGTTTACAGCCCCATTTTCTGGTCGGCAGCCCACCAGCAGGTCCCCATGTTGAAGCAGAAGCAATCCGGAAGTTAGTGCACTTTTTAGAGATCAAATCAGCTGCAAACAGAGGCAATTCTGGGCATAGCAATGGATTTCCGAGCGAGGCGATCGAGCATGCATGCACCCCTCGCCCCGAGGACCTCTTTTAACTGCTTTAGCTGCTTTACTTAGTTAGCTAATTTGTCGGTTTTGTAATTAATTAGTTAATGTTCTTGATTAATCGATTTGTTTTGTAATAATTAGTTTAATTAGCGTAGCTTGTTAGCCTATTATTCAGACCCTCCGTCGAGAGGGAAAATGTTGTAATAAGCGTACGTGTGTGTGATACATGTATTCCAACCCCATTTCTTTCTCCCTTTTACTTATCAGCTTTCGATGGTTAGTTTAGGACATGTTTCAATTAACATACTTATGCTTTGCATGCGTGCATCATTCATTCGTCTTGCATGCACTGGGCTCGGCGCATCATTCAAACTGCATTGTATTTCAATACACTTTCTTGAATACGTGTTTCAAAGCATGTTATCAAGTGTTGCATTCATATGCCATTCTAGATAGCCGAGCCTATTTTAGTTACATTTTTTGCATGTGTTGCATTAAGCATCTTAACATAGCTAGGATCATGCATGATTTCTAACTAGCTTCTGTTTTGGCTCGGAGTACACTGTGAGTGTTTACACTTTAGCATCCTTGCATGTGTGTAAGTGACTGCCATGATAGCATGCTTGCCATGAGGCTATGTGCTTATGTGTTTAAATGCATGAATGCCTGTGGATGAAGGTTTGATTACCTGAATTGGAACAACTCGATGGTTGTGAGTTTTAAGCACACCTGAAGTGGCAAAATCATATTTTTCTAAGCCCACTTGAGAGTGGCAAATCCGCGCTTTAGCCTACTTGCGAGTAGCACTTTCAAACCACTTTAAAAAATAAACATGAGTTGTTTTGTTCCAATCCGCGTGATTGAGTCTATACTTGTATGCCGTGTGCATCACATAGTAAGTTAGTTAAATAACCGGAATAAGAACACATGTGATTTCAAAAACAACATATCATGTTTAGTAGAGGTCGATCCTTTAATCGGGCGAGCGGGCGTGCTCATTTCATGACCTTCCCCCCCTCGTACCCAAGTTCCCGAGCCGAGGCAACTTTGGTGATGACGGACACGTGGCCTTAGGCACGAGTCAAGGTTTCCTAAATTTTCCAAAACAAAATATTTAGGTGGCGACTCTGAAATCTGGCAAAGCAGTCTATATTTGGCGCTTTTTTATTAAAATCAATTTTTCAAAACGATTTGCCAGATTTGGACTCTTTGGTGATTTATCAGTCTTACATTGCACTTTGTGAGATTAGATTCAGAACCATGACAGGAGTCTGAACTGTAGTAGCTATGAACCCAATTCGCGCCCTCGTGTGTGGAGCTAGTTCGGGCGGTCTACACTCATGTATGGTATGAACGTTTGAGCCAATTTTTGATTGAAAATGGTTTTACTAGAGGAAATATTGATACAACCCGTTTTGTTAAAATCAAAAGTCATGATTTACTTATTGTGCGAATATATGTGGATGATATCATATTTGATACTACTAATGAAACTTTGTGTAAGGATTTTGCTAAGTATATGCAAGGAGAATTTGAGATGAGCATGATGGGGGAACTAAACTACTTCCTTAGACTTCAAATCAAACAATGTAAGGAATGATTTTACATCAACCAAGGTAAGTACATAAAGGAACTACTCAAGTTTAGTATGAATTACTCCAAATCAGCCACAACACCTATGAGCACATCAATTAAGTTAGACAATGATGAAAATGGTAAGTCCATTGATCAAACAAAATATTGAGGTATGATCGGCTCACTTCTCTATTTAACCGCAAGTAGACTCGATATTATGTTTAGTGTGTGCATGTGTGCAAGATTTCAATCTTGTCCTAAAGAGTCTCATCTCACTGCCGTTAAGCGTATTTTTCAATATCTAGCTGGCACTCCTAATTGGGTTTATTTTATCCTATAAGTGTTTCATTAAATTTAATTGGTTACTTGGATGCCGACTTTGCTGGATGCAAACTTGATAGAAAAAGCACTAGCGGCGCTTGTCATTTTCTTGGTAACTCCTTAGTATCTTGGTTTAGCAAAAAGTAAAATTTGGTTGCTTTATCAACGGCCAAAACTGAATAAATAGCTTTCGAAAATTGTTGTGCCCAAGTTCTATGGATGAAACAACAATTAGAGGATTTTTATTTGCATTATGATCAAATCTCTATTAAATGTGATAATACTAGTGCTATCAATTTAAGAAAAAATCCGGTTCAACACTTACGAACAAAACATTTTGAAATTTGACACCACTTTTTAAAAGATCATGTTCAAAAAGGGGACATTGTTCTTGAATTTGTAAACACTGACAAGCAATTGGTGGATATTTTCACAAAATCCCTAAGCAAAGAACATTTCAATTTTATCCGTGGTGAACTTGGAATGTCAAATTCAACTTAAAGTTTTGTTGTGAATGTAAAACTTGAATTTTTCTTAAAATAAGGTATGTGTATTATGACATTGATATGGAAATATTTATATCATTTGAACGCTATCAAACATACTCAAACATTTCCATCAAACTAGTTGTATGCTCTTGGACTTTGCACTGTCATGATTTTCACATCTTTACTAGTCTTGAAATTGGTACTTATTTGGATTATCATATCAATTGCCTCAATGTACCTCATGTTTTTGGTATCAAACTTATGCTCTTGCTTGATATTGATTCATGCTCTTGCTAAAATTTGTGTGCTTACTTGAGATAGCATAATGGTTGAACTCATTGACTCACAACTCTTGCCATATGTCTCTTTTTGAGCTAAATGTGTTTTCTTGATATCAAACTTAATGCATTTTGGCTCAACTTAGCACTTGGTATCATGCCATCTATCAAACATCTCATGCTACAGTGGAAAATCCTTTATGTGTGTTTGATAATGTCTTAGGGGGAGAATTTGTGATGTTTTTGTTAAGGAAGCAATGGTATATACATTGGGGGAGAAATATTTGTTATAGATTAGGGGAGAAATGGAGATGATATTAAATGGAGATGATATTATGTATGCTATATGCTGCCATTCTTGTTGATATCTCGCCTAGACATATATGTAGAGATGTTGTATGATGTCATTCTTGTTGATATCTTACCTAGACAAATTTTCCTATTTGGTATCTCAATCTCATGTTATGCTTATATTGATATGTATTGCTACTATGCTAACATGGTCATATATCTACTTTGAGCAATCATTCAGGGGGAACATAACTTTAGGGGGAGCTTTTCTTTCTCCCAAAGAAATCAAAATATCATGTTATGCCATCATAAAAAATGGAGAGATTGTTAGACATATTGGATTTTGATGATTGTATTTGTTCCTATGTTAATTATTGTTTTGATTTATTTGGAAAAAGGAAAATAGATTGAATTTGTATAATTTATTCCATAATATTTTGATCCTCATTTATAAACTAATCATGCCCTTCTTGAATACAAAATGAGACTTAAACAGGTACCAAACTAGTACACCAGAGCAGCAGAGCACACCTAGCCAACATAAAGCTCACCCAGCCACAATTCATTGCACTTGGCTACAATTCACTTCACCCGACCACAATTCAATTTCACCCAGCTACAAAAGGTGTCAGGAGCCGGACGACTAGCCAAGGAAGTTTGGCCTAGTTTGCTTCTGTTTCAATTCTGTTTCGCTTCAAACGTCAGACTAGTAGTATGCTCGACGACCACGGACAACAACCTTGATGACCGGAACTCATGGGACATCTGGGCAGACGTCTAGGAGGACATCCGGGGGGATGACCACAGACACGAAACTTCATTTGGGATATCCGAGTGGACATCCACTGTGCAAAGAAGTTCAATATATCAGAAAGATGCTAAGAGCATAAATATTCTTTCTATATTATATACCCATCATACAACGGGCAAAACTCACATGGGCAACTGATATTCCCTGAGCATTGAATTGTTTATCATCCTCAGCCATCACCAACCCATCTCTTCAACAGTAAGAAGAGAATGGGCTTTGTTAGAGTACAACAGAGCACTAAACTCTGTTATATACAGAGCTCTGTGCAATCAACAGATAACTAACTGATATAGAGAGACACAACAAACATGCTATACACATTTTGACTCTTCATCAATCACATTTTCTTCATCTCTCTGATTCTCTAAAGAAGTTTTTTTTCTGATTATTTATTTTTTCTTGAGAATATACACAATGCCTTAGCTTTAAGCTTATCTTACCTGCGTGAGATTTACAGAAAATCAGAGCTTCAAATTGTATATCTATCTTTGAGAGATAACTCCTGTAGATTTCTTTGAATACAAAACACCTTCATTTTAATCTTGTAAGAGTGTAGTACACTCAAGTTTCTTGACTCTTTGAGTGTGATTGAGAATCAGCTAAAGAGGGCAAGGTTTTGGACTTGGAAAGTCTGTGTAAAATATGTGGAGGACTGCTTCATTTGTGAAGAGGTTGCTAGCACCCCTGTGAACCTAGAAGTTAGTGAAAAAATCTCAAGTGAAGCTTGAGGAGTGGATGTAGGCTTGGTTGAAGCCGAACCACTATAAATCCATTTGCCTCTATCTCTCTTATCTCTTTATTTTGCTTGATTGCTATAATTATATCTGATATACTCACTATGCTATCACTGCTATACCATTTGCTATTGTCGTGCTAAACATCTTATATCTTCACTTAACTGATATAGTTGATTGGTATATAGGTTTCCATTCATTATGTTAGATATCTTAACTGTGCTAATTAAATCTATTGCTTTTTCTATCTATATCAGAATCTGTTAAGCACTTAATCCCCCTATTTATATGCCTTAGTTTATTTCCATACTTCACTGTTAAAGTCTTCATTGTGCTTATCAATTTAACAGTTATTCATTTTCCATTTCCTCTCTTTTATCTATTAATCATTTGCTATACTAGTTATAATTTTTATTGGGGTAATATTAATTGAAATTTTTAGAAACCTAATTCACCCCCCTCTTAGGTTGCTTTTTGGGTAACAAATATGATAACCATTAAGACGTATATCTTTAAAACTTAACAGATTTCTTCTGGATCTGGTAGAAAACAAAGTTTCATCAATGCAAATTTTCGTTCCACATGGCAACATAATATTAGCTCTTCCGGAGCCCTCAATCAGGTTTGCAGAACCTGAAATTATATTGACATTAGCTTTTTCTATGATTAATTGTAAAATATTTTGCATCATGTAAGATTGTGTGTGCGGTTGCACTATCCACTAAACAGATATCACCACCAATCATTTTTTAATTAGTCAATGTACTAATGAAAGCCATGCCTATATATAAAACAAAAAATGAAATTCATTAATCTCAAAATTCAAAGTAGAAAAAATACAAACTGCCAAATCAAGAAATAAATCTTAAAAATCATAATCAAAGTAGGACAATACAAAACAAAACATAATATTTAGAGAATCAGGTTAATCAGTGTGAATATTTCCATCACCAATTAAATGATCAATTTTTCCTTTAGAATCTTCAAAGAAATCCGAAATATCAAGATGAGTAATATCTATTGGTGCATAATAATCTATGAAATTCATTTCAATTCATTTCCCTTTTTCTTTTATTGATGCTTGATAAAAATCCATCAAATGTTTGGACGTACGACAGGTACATGACCAATGTCCTTTCATACCACATTTGTGACAAGCATTTTCAAATATCTTGGTAGGTTTATTCTATAAACTTTTTCTTTTTTCTTGTGATATCTCAGGATTATTCCACTTCTGGTGGAATGGTGAGGGTTTATTCCATTTCTAGTGAAATGGCACAGTATTTTTCTAAACATGTCCTCTACGGATTCGATAATTATTTCTACCTCAACCACATTCAAAACCATGACCTATCCCTCGTCCACAACCATGAACTACAATCTCATTCACTTCAAGAAATTGAGTAAAACCAATTGGATGGGATAAATGATTTTTCAATAACAATTGATTAGTTGTTCAGCCACAAGAAGGTATGAAATTAGTTTAGAGTACTTTGTAAATCGACGCTCTCTGAATTGCTGCTGCAGGAGCACATTATCAACATGTGGAGAATATTTTTTCAAACATATCTTCTTCAGTAATTTTTTCTCCACATAATTTTAATCGAGTGATAATTTCAAATAAAGCAAAGTTGTACTCACAAACTGATTTATAATCTTGTAACCTCAGGTGCAACCAATCATAACGAGCTATTGGGAGGATTACGATCTTTTGGTGCTCATATCTCTCCTTCAAATTATTCCACAAAATAAGTGAATCTTTTACCGTGAGGTACTCATTTTCTAATTCTTCTTGGAGATGATGGCGAATGAATATCATTACCTCTACACGATCTTCCAGGGATGCTAATCTTTTAGAAACACTTGAATTTAAAGGATTTCGAATAAGCAAAACTAAGACAAAATACATGGAGTGTAAATTTAGTAACAGTAACAATGAAAGCAGAGGAGAAGTGAAGATTAAGAACCAAGAACTGCCTAAGAGTGAATATTTTCGTTATTTAGGGTCAATTATCGCAACAACAGAGAGATTGATGCGAATGAGGCCTATAGGATTAAGGCATGATGACTTAAGTGGAGAAGTACGTTTGGAGTACTGTGTGATAAACGAATACCCACTTGTAGCGATCCCAGTTTTGCCACTTCGTTGAGTATGTCGGGGATCGAGCTGCCCGGTCAGCTCGTGAGGGTCCAAGGGGCAGCGCCCCTTGGCGGGTCCAAGGGCAACGCCCCTTGGTGGGTCCCAGGGGAGTGCCCTGGCGGGGTTGAGGGGTAGCGCCTCCGAAGTAAAAATGCAAAACGCATTAGAGGTTGCTTGTCTGCTCGAGCGGCCGTTTATGCGCTCAAGTGGAGAATGTTTGGTTTTAGAAGTTTGACCTATCTGCAAGAGTACTGGGAAAGTGTATTTGACGCTCGAGCGTGGCTTTCTACGCTCGAGCGGACCATGTTATATCAGTTCATGAATCTGATATTTCATATCACTTTTGTATCTCTCTTTCTCTAAAAACCCTTTCCTCTCTGTCACGACCCAAACCCGGCCCTATGGGTTTAGCACCGTAACCGGCTAGTAATCCGAGATTACCGAAGGCCTGCTTAACAGTAGTACAGTAAAACAGAGTACAGGGCCTGGCGGAAGCCAATACAGTAATTAAACAATGCCCAATGAGCTGTGACAGTCTGAATGCGAAAAGACTTTCCAAACATATTTACATTCAGTGGAAAGGTATACACAATATATACGATCAGTCAGAATAGGGACCCAATCCCTATGTAACAGTACAGTAAACATTCAGTCTATACAATCCATTCGGTTATTACAAAACAGCAAGATAGTACAGTAGGGGGAGTCCTAAAACACCCCTAAGCCTTAGCATGATAGGCTTGGAACCTCGCAGTGAGGCACGGTAGTTGGCTTGACAAAACCGGAGTAACCCTGACGCTCCTAGCCGCGGTCTGGTGCCTGTACACCTACATATATATATGAGCAGTGAGCTAAAGCCTAGTGAATAACATAATGCGTAAAGAGGTTAAGAATGAATGTCCTTACAGTATGAAAGCAGTTCATTAAATCAGTATTTCAGTCGTTCAATCAGTACAGTCATATGTGGTACATCCATTAGCATAACAGTACAGTAAACAGTAGGTCTTAAAAGACCGAGCAGTAAATGATGGCCATCAGTCAGTAAACAGTAGTGGTTCCAACAAGGGAACCGACAGAGATTTCTGTCACAGTAACAGTAAACAATAGGTGCTAAGGATGCCACAATACAGTTCAGAATATAGGACATACATTCAATCAGTTAATAGTAATCAGTTCAGAAAGCAGTACAGTTCAATTGTTCAGAAGATAATCATTTTGAACATATCTTTACACAGATGTTACTCACAGAGTTTGGGCTACAGTATGCTAGAGCGTGCCTCCCCAGTCGCCAACCCTACACAGTTAACAGATTGAACACACACTAAGCTACACAGTCGGAAGAGATAATAACTTAATCCCTAATTTGCCTCGGTGTGTTCTACATCTATATCCTCAATAAGATGTCTTAAACTAGGCCTAAGAATGCCTAGAATGGGATGAGGATCCAAAGATGTACTTTTAAAAGCATTTTCAGATTTTTTTAGAAAACAGGGTTCACGCTCGAGCGTAGGTCACTCCGCTCGAGCGGACATGCAGACAAAGGTACCCGCTCGAGCGGCAAATCACCCGCTCGAGCGTACTGCAAAAGTACTGGATGGGTGAAATCTCCACTCGACGGACGCTCGACGCCCGCTCGAGCTTGAGACACAAGACTCCGCTCGAGCGCCCAGTCCTCCGCTCGAGCGGATTGTAAAACAGTGCAGAGATACTGGATGCTCGGATTCCACGCTCGAGCGTCTCTTCCCCCGCTCGAGCGGGAGTGCAAAATCTGGAAATTCCAGATTGCACCTCCAAGCTCAAACTCAAGCTTAAAAAGCATAATTTTCAATCCTCTTGGGCTAATTTCTGGAAAAACACTTGTAAACACATGGAATAACATGACTCAAAGCTCAATTGAGAAATCAAAGCCCAAGGGTGTTTAATTCAAACCCAATTTCAAACCATTTTTCAAGAACAATCCTCAAACATGACATGCATGATCTTCAAATAACTTTCAAGCTTCAAAACATGCTCTAATGAGCCAATTGATTCACAAACAAGATGAAAACATGGCCTACACTCAAGACATGGACATGCATGTGACAATTTGCCATGAACTCAACTCAAAATCCAACAATACTAACATGCATGCATGAATTCTAACTCAAATCAACATATAAAGTTATTTCAGGACTCAATCCACTAAATTTGACATGAATCATGTAAGAAGAAGCTCAATTCAAAAACAAGAGGGTAATTACTCTACCTTAGGTCTTGAATTAGAAGACTAGGAGCTCACTTTAGCAATCTACACTTCAATTCTCCAAGTTGTCTAAGCCAATCCCTCAAAGACAAATCAATTCTCTCCCTCTCACCCTCTAAGTCGGCAAAGCAATGCAAGAGCTGGTGAAATGTTTTGATTTAAGTGTATACAAGGCTCAACATGTGTGAGGTAGTGGCCACTAAGTGGTCTAATGGTAATTAAGTCCAAAACTTGCAATCCATCAATATTTAATCATACTAAATCAAATTTCAGATAAATACACCATAAAATCACATAAATCATGATATCGAGAAACATTAATCAATTCCCGGTTCGGCCGCCGATAAGGCCTTCAATTAGCAGTTTAAACATAAAACATGAACAGATCAAATAAACAATCAAACAGATAGAATACAGATTAACATACATATTCAGTCAATTCAGTTCCAGTTTTCAGTCAGTCAGTTCAGTACTTTAATCAGTTCAATTATCAGTCATGATCAGTTCAGTTTAACAGTAATCAATATTTATCGGTAAGCAATGGTGAGGGTTATTACACTCTCCCTTCTCTCTACATTTCCCTACGCCAAATTGAATCAAAACCTTGATTTCTCAAGATCCATTAGAGTTCTGCCATAAGTTCTTCAGCAAAGTTGGTTAACTTTTCGAGGGCTTCGTTGTGTGCAGTGAAGATTGAGTTTCGACACCGTTGATTTTAGGGGTTTCATCTCATTTCTTCTTCAAAACTTGAGGTAGGGATTTTCTTAGAGTTATATATATATATATATTTACAAGATCTATATGATTTTTGAAATTATCTTTCGATAGCTTTGAAAATTGATTGTTGATTCAAGAAGTTGAGCGATTTTGAAAGTGGGTTTGTCTCTTGTTCTTTTAAAATGATTTTATGGGTTTTGATCTTTGTTGATTGAAGAAAATATGATTTTTGGAAAGTTTTCTTTCAAAAGATTTGAGTTGTATAGTTTTGGTGAGAAAACCTAGAATTTGGGAATTTTTTTAAAAGAGACTGAAAATCCATAAATGATATTGTTATATTTATTTTGTGTGTCAAAATAAATGGATATTTGGAAAATTTCTTATTCATATTTATATAAATGATAAATTTCAGGGAATATGTGAATTATTGTTCATTTTTAGAAATTATTGTTTAAAACGTTGAAATAATCTTGAAATGACTAATTGTTGAGAATACTTGAGAAGAGGGAATTGTGTTATTCCTTGGATGATGAATTGGAATAAAAATATTTATATTCTTCTTGTGTTATTGGCATATCAATTCATTTAATTACATTAAACTTTGAAAGTTTATTTGAAAACTTGCATTGAGAAAAGAATGTTGAGAAACAAATTTTTATGGAATAGTTTTGGGGTAAATACGTTGGTAAGTCTTGATAGGTGGTGTTGATGATATTGAATAAGTTGGCTTGAGAGTCCGGGGTAAAAGACTGAAAACCCGAGCGGCTAGGTGTCGAGCCTTCCGGTTAATACCGGCAAAAATGACAAATTGGTAGTACTTGTATAATCTACTTGCAGACACCGACCTAGGGATTACCAGAGTCATATTTACCGTTCTTGAAATGAATTGTTAAGTTTTGAAGAATTGAAATTGCATGACATCATTGAGCATGATGGTTTTCAAAGAGGAAGATATGATTTTCTTTCAAAAGGACATAGCATGGCATGTGCATTTCATCTCTTGAGACTTGTATAAAATGTATATACTTTGTTAACGAATTCTTATTGGGCTTTATGCTCACCCTACGGGATTGCTAGGCAGGAAAAGATGTGGTGATGCCGCCTAACTAAAGGGGAGGAAATATGTGTTGAGAGTACAAGAATCTCATTTTGCTGTGACTCTGTGTGTAAGCCAAGGGTTGTATGTGTGTGGGTTTGAATAACCATTTTGTGTAACCAAGCTCAAGCCTTGGAAACTTGTAAACCCTTGGAGGTATTTATTTGTTTATTTACTTCTTGTTGGATTAATGTATTGTTGCATGAAGAACTATTGTATCATGTAATGTAAGTTTGGAGATTTATATTTGGTTTTCTTTGAAAGAGCCATGATTATTGTATTATCATTTGGGTTAGAAATTTGGGGCGTTACACACTAGACTAAAATGTAAGTTCTATAGAACAGCTATTAGACCAGCGATGTATATAGGATAGAGTGTTGGGCAACCAAGAAACAGCATGTCGATAAGATAAGTGTTGCTGAGATGAGGATGCTAAAGTGGATATGTGGCAAAACTAGACAAGACAAAATTAAGAATGAGTGTATTCGGGAATGGGTAGGAATAGCACCGATAGAAGATAAGTTGAGAGAGAATTGATTGAGATGGTTTGGTCATATTCAACGGAGACCAATAGAGGCAGTAGTGAAGAGATGCGATATAGTGACAATAGATGGAAGTGTTAGGGGACGGGGTAGGCGTAGATTAACGTTGGCTAGTGTTGTAAATAGAGATATGAACCTACTTAATTTGACTAACGAAATGGCTTTTGATAGAGCCGTGTGGAGAAGGAGGATTCATGTAGTCAACCCCATTTGATGGGACTTAAGACTTGGCTTGGTTTGGTTTGGTTTGGTTTATAGTATCTCCAAGATTCATTGCCTCAAGGTGGATCCCAATATCAAGAATCCAAGATAAATAATTTTTTCCAGAAATGTCAAGAATTGAGAATTTCAATTTTGAAAGATTTGACATATTTATGTACTCAGCAAAATCAAAATAAAATATTTAGTATCACGTGAAAACAAAAAACTTATTTATATTTATCTCAATCGCTCAGTAACTTTTACTTCTCAGCTTGCTAGAATCTTCTGCTGATAATGCGTTATAAAATTAAAGCAAAAGAAGAGAAAATGAGAGCTAAAGAGAATACTAAAAAATTAGAATAAAGAGAGTAAATATTACTTCTCATTCAATCTTATGCATACCAAAACATCTAGTAAACATTTGCTTATATAGACAAAATTTTGGTAGATACAACCTATGAATTTGGAGGAGTTGGTGGAGATAGGAGATTAGTGAAGCAAAATGGTAAGGTTGGAGAAGTTGTTGAGGTTGGAGAGGTAAGTAAATTAATACAACCTTATTTGGCAAACATTTTGGAGCTAAATAATCATAAAAAGACAAAATTAACTATAAAAGTCAATAAGACAAAATATTACTTTTTATCTATAATTATTACATTTTTTTCTTACAAAAGTCAAAAAAATCTCAAAATAAAAACTAAACAAGACTAAAAAGGTCAGACTAAAAAAATCTCAATACAAAAAAAGTGACTAGAAAAGCCAATCTCAAACGAATCCTAAATTCTATTATTATGTTTCATTAATATCTACTTCTTATCTTGAATCAAAATAATATATTTTTAATGACTATCTAAATATGTTACAACACAAATCAATTTTTTAGTTTTTGACGTTTAGCTAAAAGTTTGTATGAGTGGATTGCGACCTCACTTTTCTGTAAAAATCAATAAATGTCATGTCTAGACAAGCAATAAATGTACTTATATCACTATCCATCACTTCTCACTTGGATTAAAAAAAAAAAAAAAAAAAGAAGTATAGTTATGTCACTAAAAATCGGTTACAGAATCATAAAAATATATAATATTTTAATTATTAAAATGTATAAATTTTATTATTAATTTATAATTTTTTTATTTTTATACTGTATTATTATTATTTTTTTAAAAAAAATTATATTTCAATATAAGATTTTTTAGAAAACAAAAAAAATTGCAATACAAGTCGAACGATTAAAAATAAAAATAAAAAATTATAAAAAAAAGTGATCATTGTAATAAATAAATTATTAATTTTTTTATTTTCTTTCAATTTAAACTATTTGTTTATTATCGTTAACTAAAAATGATTATAAAAAAAATATTTTAATTATTAAACTTAAGTTCCGTTTGGTAAGATGGTTAGGACTAATTAATCTCACTAAAAGACAAAATAAGTCAAAAAAATCAATAAGATAAAATTTCGTATCCAAACCATAACAAAAATAGATTAATGGTTTAAATTGAAATTAAATTAAAAAATTAAGATTTAAATTGATAAAATTAAAAAAATATTTATTTATTTGAAGGGAGCTTTTTTGATAAATCCATTTTCTAAGAGTTTTATTCCATCCAATCCATATTCTTTTTGACTATTCCATTAGGTCCAATTTGAGATAAGAAGACCAAAATATCCTTTTCATCTACTTATGTTCCATTTAGTTCACATTATTTTCTTATGTTTTAATAAATCCTATGGGTGACATAATTACCAAAATACCCTTAATGTGAATGTTCACACCGTCAATATAAATGTTTATATAGTCAATGTGTAGGGGCCCGG
The DNA here is from genome assembly GCF_055761805.1 of Camellia sinensis. Lineage (NCBI taxonomy): Eukaryota > Viridiplantae > Streptophyta > Magnoliopsida > Ericales > Theaceae > Camellia > Camellia sinensis. The sequence continues at coordinate 126,103,697 of NC_138967.1, read as the reverse complement.
CTCATGTCGATCCTCGTGGGTGCCGGAAAAATTCGAGTCGGGCCGGGCCGGCCCACAAGCCAAAAAAATAGGGCCGACCCAGCCCGTTGATAATATGAATATTCACATTGACAAGTTAACATTCACATTGATAGGAGTGTAAAATTGGCCTGCGGCCCGTGGGCGGCCCGAAACCAGCCCGTCGCCAGGGGCGAGCCTGGGCCGGCCCGTTCACAATATGAATATTCACATTGACATATTAACATTAACATTAACATTGACAAGAGTGTAAAATTGGCCCATGACCCGTGGGCAGCCCGAAGCCCGGGCCCGGGCCCGGCCCGGCCCGTTGACAATATGAATATTCACATTGACATGTTAACATTCACATTGATAGGAGTGTAAAATTAGCCCGCGGCCTGTGGCCGGCCCGAAACCTACCTGCGGCTCGTGGGCTGCCCTGGGCGGGCCGGGCCCGACCCGTTGATAATGCAAATATTCACATTGACATGTTAACATTCACATTGATAAGAGTATAAAATTAGCCCACGCCCCGTGGCTGCCCGAAACTAGCCCACGGCCCGTGGGCGGCCCGGGACGGGCTCGACCCGGCCTGTTGACAATGTGAATATTCACATTGACATGTTAACATTCACATTGATAAGAGTGTAAAATTGACCCGCGTCCCATGGGCGGCCCGGGGCGAGCCCGGTCTGGCCCGTTGACAATGTGAATATTCACATTAACATATTAACATTCACATTGATAGGAGTGTAAAATTGCCCGTGGCCCGTGGGCGGCCCGAAGCCCGCCCGCTGCCCAGGGCGGGCCCGACCCGGCTCGTTGACAATGTGAATATTCACATTGACATATTAACATTAACATTGATAAGAGTGTAAAATTAGCCCGTGACCCGTGGGCAGCCCGAAGCCCGGCCCTGGGCCGACGCGAGCCCAGTCCATTGACAACGTGAATATTCACATTGACATGTTAACATTCACTTTGATAAGAGTGTAACATTAGCTCGTGCCCCGTGGCTGCCCGAAACACGCCCACGGCCCGTGGGCAGCCCGAGGCCGGCCCGGCCCGGCTTGTTGACAATGTGAATATTCACATTGATAAGAGTGTAAAATTGACTCGCGTCCCATGGGCGGCCCGAAGCCCGTGGGCGGCCCGGGGTGGCCCGGGTTTGGGTCTGGGCCTACCCCGGGCCGCTGGCGAGCTTCGGGCAGCGGACAAGTTTTACACTCCTATCAATGTTAATGTTAACATCTCAATGTGAATATTCACATTGTCACGAGTCGGGCCAAGCCCGCCTCGGGCAGCGATCGGGCTTCGGGCCGCCCACGGGCTGCGGGCCAATTTTACACTCCTATCAATGTGAATATTAACATGTCAATGTGAATATTCACATTGCCAACGGGCCGGGCCCGCCCTGGCCCGAGGTCGGGCTTCGGGCTGCCCACGGGTCACGGGCCAATTGTACACTCTTATCAATGTAAATGTTAACATGTCAATGTGAATATTCACATTGTCAACAGGCCGAGCCGGGCCCGTCCCGAGCCGCCCCTGGGCCGTGGACGGGTTTTGGGCAGCCATGGGACGCGGGCTAATTTTACATTCCTATCAATGTGCATGTTAACATGTCAATGTGAATATTCACATTGTCACGGGTCGGACCAAGCCCGCCTCTGGCTGCGGTCGAGCTTCGGGCCGCCCACGGGCTGCGGGCCAATTTTACACTCTTATCAATGTAAATGTTAACATGTCAATGTGAATATTCACATTGTCAACGGGCCGGGCCGGGCCCGCCCCGGGCCGCGGGCGGTGTAACAACCCTCATACTGTTTACCGACTTATGACTGATTGATTACCGATAACCATCGATTACCGTTAAACTGAATTGATTATGACTGATAATTGAACTGATTAAAGTACTGAACTGACTGACTGAAATTGGAAACCAAATTGATTGAGTATATGTTAGTTAAATTGCATTCTATCTGTTTGACTGTATGATTATCTGTTCATGCTTATATGTTTATACTGCTAATTGAAGGCCTTATCGGCGGCCGAATTAGAAACCGATTGATGTTCTATGACCCTCGTAATTAATGTGATTTTATGGTGTATTTACCTGAAAACTGATTGGGTATGATTAAATTAGATTAAAATAAGCTAATTAAAGAGTTTGACGTAATTACACTTTTGCCATCTAGTGGGGCCTTTGTTTACTCATATTTGAAGCCTTGTGTATGCTTTATCAAAACATTTCATCAGCCATTTCTTCTTGTTCTAGCCGAATTTAGAGAGAGAGGAAGTGAGAGTCTTGAGTTCACTTGTAGAATTGTTTGGAAATTGAAGAAATTGTTAAGGAGATTGCATATTTGAGCTCCCTTCTTGAACTACAAGACTAAAGGTAGCTCCATTGTCTTCTTGTTCATGTTTTAAGTTGATTCTTGCATGGTTCATGTCATATTGATGGAGTGTAGAGCCAAAACATGGTTTAGATGTTGAATTGTGGCTTAATTGTTGCATGCATGTCCATCTTTTGGTCATACTCCATGAGTTCATCTTGTTTTTGAAGGTTTGAGCTCTTTTGAAACAGCATTAAAGCTTTGAAAATGATTTAAGATCATGCATGTTTGCATGTTCTCCATGTTCTTGGAAAATGGTTTGAAATTGGATTTGAATTAAACACCCTTGGGCTTTGATTTCTCAAATTGAGCTTTGAACCATGTTATTCTATGTGTTTATAAATGTTTTCTGGAAATTCAGCCCAAGAGGATCGGTTTTGATGCATTTAAACTTGAGTTTGAGCTTGGAGGTGCAATCTGGGTTTTCCAGATTTCGCACTTCCGCTCGAGCGGGGAAGTTCCGCTCGAGCGTGGAATCCGAGCATCCAGCATCTCTCTGCACTATTTTACAGTCCGCTCGAGCGGAGGATCGGGCGCTCGAGCGGAGTCTTGTCTCAAGCTCGAGCGGGCGTCGAGCGGAGATTTCACCCATCCAGTACTTTTACAGTACGCTCGAGCGTGTACCTTTATTGCATGACCGCTCGAGCGGGGAAACCTGCGCTCGAGCGGGACTCTGTTTTTCTGAAAATGCTTTTAAGTGTGCCTCCTTGCATCCTCATCCCATCCTAGGCATTCTTAGGCCTAGTTTAAAACATCTTATTGAGGATATAGAGGTAGAACACACCGAGGCATTAGGGATTTAGTTGTTATATTTCCCGACTGCGTAGCTTAGTGTGTTCAATCTGTTAACTGTGTAGGGTTGGCGACTGGGGAGACACGCTCTAGCATACCGTAGCCCAAACTCAGTGAGTAACAATTGTGTAAAGATATGTTCAACTGATATCTTTTGAATACTGAACTGAACTGTTTACTGAACTGGTATTACTGAATGAATGTATGTCCTTTATTTCTGAACTGTACTGTGGCATCCTTAGTACCTACTGTTTACTGTTACTGTTACTGTTACAGAGATCTCTGTCGGTTCCCTCGTGGAGCCACTACTGTTTACTGACTGATGGCCATCATTATTGTTCGGTCTTTTAAGACCTACTGTTACTGTTATGCTAATGGATGTACCACATATGACTGTTTGCTGTACTGAACAACTGAAATACTGATTGAATTGAACTGTTTTCATTACTGTAAGGACATTCATTCTAAACCCCTTTACGCTTTATGTTATTCACTGGGCTTTAGCTCACTGTTTATATATATATGTAGGTGCTCAGCCACCAGATCGGAGCTAGGAGCGTGGGTTAGACTCCAGTTTTGTCAAGCCAGCCTTTGTGCCTCACTGCGAGGTTCCGAGTTGCCATGCTATGGCTTTGGGGTGTTTTGTTTGTTTTCCCCCGTCTGTCTCCATACTGTTTGGATTACTGTATAGACTATCAGTTGCTAACTGTACTGTTATCAAGGGATTAGGTCCCTGTACTGTGTGACTGTAAATTTTGTATAGACTGTACTGTTTGTATATGTATGAATGCATGAAAAATCTTTTTGGCATGCAGACCGTCGCAGCTCATAGGACATTGTTTAATTACTGTTTTGGCTTCCGCCAGGCCCTGTACTCTGTTTTACTGTATTACTGTTCAGCAGGCCTTCGGTAATCTCGGATTACTGGCCGGTTACGGTGCTAAACCCATAGGGCCGGGTTTGGGTCGTGACAGGCGGGCTTTTGGCCGTCCATGGGCCGCGGGCCAATTTTATACTCTTATCAATGTGAATGTTAACATGTCAATGTGAATATTCACATTGTCAACGGGCCGGACCGGGCCCGCCCCGGGCCGCCCATGGACCGCGGGCGGGTTTCGCGCCGCCACGGGACGGGGGCCAATTTTACACTCCTATTAATATGAATGTTAACATGTTAATGTGAATATTCACATTGTCAACGGGCCGGGCCGGGCCGGACCAAGTCGGGCCCGCCCTGGGCTGCTGTCTAGTTTTATACTCTTATCAATGTAAATGTTAACATGTCAATGTGAACATTCACATTGTCAACAGGCCAGGCCGGGCCCGCCCACGGGCCGTGGGCGGGTTTCGGACAGTTACGAGGCGCGGGCTAATTTTACACTCTTATCAATGTGAATGTTAATATGTCAATGTGAATATTCACATTGTCAACGGGCCGGGCCGGGCCCGCCCCAGGCTGCGGGCAGGCTTTTGGCTGCCTATGGGCCGCAACCCAATTTTATACTCTTATCAATGTGAATGTTAACATGTCAATGTGAATATTCACATTGTCAATGGGCCGGATCGGGCTCGCCCCGGGCCGCCCATGGGCCGCGGGCGGGTTTCGCGCCACCACGGGACGGGGGCCAATTTTACACTCCTATTAATGTGAATTTTAACATGTCAATGTGAATATTCACATTGTCAACGAGCCGGGCCCGCCCTGGCTCGCGGGCGGATTTCGGGCCGCCCACAGGCCAATTTGCATTCCTACAAATGTGAATTTTAAAATATGAATGTTCAGATCATTAAATTGTTAATCGTTGAAAAAATATTTATAAGGGTATCAAAATTAAATATAAGGGCATAAGTGTCCAAGAAAATAGTGTAAATCAAGAAAATGGACTTTATGGAATAAAACTATACATACATGGGACTAAATGGGTTAAAAAATTCCTTCATGGACTTCTTGGGTTAAAACACTTCTAAATTGGACTTATCAATAAAAATCCCTTATTTGAATGCAATGGTTAAACTTTGGGATTTTGTTTATAATTTTTTTCAGAAAAAAAAGGCTTATTTTAAGTTTAAATCTAAACTTGAGAGAACTTAAGAGACCTGTGAGACCCATCACAGATCCTGTTTCAATGATTCAAATAATTTATTTTATAAGACTCGCTGTGTATATTATTCATGGATTACAAATATATTTTCAAAAATATCCCATGAATTGTTTTTGAAGACAATCACAATAAAATAAAATAAAATGTTAAGATTCTTGGAACCAACCTAACTTTTTTCACTGATGGTATACAACATTTCAAATTAAGACAAATTACACTGACCCTCTCTTAATTTCTTTGAAATCACACTGATTCCTTCTTTATTCTTCGAAATATCATTACGTTGTAACAGTTGTGCCCATTTGTTTGTAGACTATCAAAAAAGATTTGAAATAGGTGTAGCAGTTGCGCCCTTCAGGGAGCCTCTATTTGCACACACCACTTCTCCTCTCCTCACACACTTAATGATATTTTTTTATTACATTTTTATCCTAAAATAAAATTACCAAAATATCCCTTTCTTCTCCAACCAAAACCCTAACCCTAACCCTAATACCCAACACAGTGCCTCCCCTCCGGTCATCTCCTTCCTCCCTTCGTCGCCTCCCTCCAGCCTCCTTCTTCTCGAATTGAAGCTCCACCCCACCCCATCGTTCGTCGCTCACTCACCCTCTCCGCCACCCCCGTAACCCCTCACTTCGGGACACAACACCACCGCCGCCGCAGCTTCCACCCTTTCGCGACCCTCAATTCTGCACACAGAGAGAGAGAGAGAGGAGAACCTAGATTTGGGAAGGGATGGGAATGACAGCCCCCTTTTCGCGACCCTCAGCTTCCACCCCGTTGCAGCCCCTTTTCGCGACTGCGAGGGGAGAGAGAGGGAGATCGAGGGGATGGGGTGGGCGTCGCGGTAGTGTCGCCGGTGGGTGGAGGAATGGGTGGGAATGGCGACTGGAAGGGAGGTGGAAACGATGGTGTTGCGTCTCCGCCGGCGAGGTGGTTGCCGGCGAGGTGGTCGCCGGTCTGAAAGGCACACAGTGGTCACCGGTTTGGAAGGTCCGGAAGGTGTGTGGATTGAGGGATAAAATTGGAACAAGAGTGTGTGGAATGAGTATATATTTTATTTTTTATTTTTTTAGGTGTGTGTATTAAGAAAGATGTGCAAATAGAGGATTGAGTGTGTGCAAATAGATGCTCCCCGCCCTTCAGCATAAAAAGATTTGAAATGCCAAAATTACCCTCTCTCTCCTCTCTCTCTCTCTCTCTCTCTCTTTCCTTCCTCACTTTCCACTCAAGGACATAGGCCCAAAACCTTTATATATATATATATATATAATAGTTTAAAAAGATCCGTGCAAAGCACGGACAATTATTGTAGTATGTTTAAATTTTATATTTTGATAATTTTTAAAAAATTAGAATATTGTTCTATGAAATTGAATAGATAAATCATTAGATAAATGAAAGAATTATGTGATATAATATGTATCATTTTTTTATTTGTTATACCCCTAATGATATGAACTCCAATTCTATTACCATATTATTTTGGGTGAATTTGTGAGTCTTTAACATTTCTTCCGAATTTTTAAAAATAAAAAAAATATATGGTGTATAGCTTTTTTCAACAGATAAATATAAAACAAATACTAAAATAATTATCTCATAAAAAAAACTACTAAGATAATTCACTGAACTAATAAAGAAGTAGAAGAAAATACACACACACACACACAGACACACACATATATATATATATATATATATATATATATATATATATGTAAATGACTAATTTTATTAATACATAAATCATACTCACATAACAAATGACTAATTTTATTAAAAAGTAAATCAATAATTTTTGATGATATGAAAAATATTTTTCAATTAATAGTTTTTAATGATATGAGAAACATTTTCCAATAAATAATTTTGATAATTTATTATTGCATAAGAGAATAACTTTTTTCCCTTGAGTATTGTGTTAAATTAAAATTTATAACAACCAATAGTTGTGATTTATAGTGCCTGTTTGGTGCAGCTTAAAAGCTGCTTATTTCAGCTTTCAACTTAATTTAAGCTATTTTGATGTGCTTAGTTTAGCTTAACAATGCAGCTTATAGCTTTTTGTAAGTCAGAAATCAACTTATCCTTTGAGTGGGGCAGGAGATGCTTAATTTATAAGTCAGAAATCAGCTTATGTTCATAGTTATAAATTATAAGCTGTTAAGACGTAAGCTATAAGCACTTTCCTACAGCTCTACCAAACAGGGCCATAGTATTATAGGATCAATTCATTTTAAACATACCTTATGGGTGTACTTATAATTTGTTAAAAAATAAAATATTATATTTTATAATTGACCAAAAATATTTACGTAATTATGAAAAAAACCTGTTTCATAATTGACCAAGAATGTTTAAATAATTATGAAAAAAATTGTTATATAATTGACCAAGAATGTTTACATAATTACAAAAAAAAATCTTCACTCAGCATATAGGCCACCATTAGTAAATTATTCAAAATGAAAGGCAAAATTAAAAAGAAAAAACGAATCTCAAGCAGCTAAGAAATTCTTATATATATAGATATAGGTCTCATCTGAGAAGATTTTTTTTAATTAAAATAATTAAAAAGATAAAATATCAAATTACGTCATTTTTTTTAATTTTATTTTTTTTACATTTTTTGGAAAAAATTAAAAAAATAACTAAAAATAATATATTCTTAAATGGGGCCATATACAAGTATAGATATGAATATTTACACATATCCATCACCACTATTACAAAATCCATAATCAATTCAAACAAATATGATATTGTAATTTTATAAAGGAAAAAAAGGTTCGAGAGAGAGAAAATGGTTACAGAAGATTAGTTCATCCCTCACCACCAGTACAACCTCAACAATATTGAACAGTGGTTGTAGGGGTAGAGGAAATTGTTGTGTCAGTGAACATTGACAGTGGTGGTGGTCTTCTCGGTGGCTATAGCAAAGGCGCTAATATAAAATGTGTTTTCACTTTTTTCTGAACCATAATATTCTCTCATTTAAAATAAATAGAAGGTATTATAGTAATTTTATCATTGTAATTTGCGTCTTTTGCCAAGGGGCAATAGTGTGATTTCAAAGAAACAGGGGGGAGGATACATTGATTTCAAAGAAATTCAAATGCAATTTTCTTCTTAAATTATGAAAATGAATCTCACAAATTTTTCGAGTACTCTCAACAGACATTAAAAAAATGGGCAGGGGAGGTGATTTGAGTGCAAAACACTGCCGTTTCACTTTGGTAAGGTAAATTGTGTCCTAAAATTTTCTTTGAGTAAATCCAAACCTAACTATTAAAAAATTATCTACAATTATCATTTAATTATTTAGATTTACTTTATACACAAATTTTATATTATATAAATTTAATCCTAACCAAATATCATCATTATGAATAGATTTGAGGACCATAAAGTCAGGTCCAGACTTAATCATTTTCTTTAGCTCTCACCCAAATTTCATATGGAGGTGGCTTGCTTCTAGTTCACCATCTACATTGGAGGGTCCAATTCGGTTCATTAGGCTTATTTTTAGATTTTTTTTTAATAATTTGAACTGTTTACATATTAAGATTTGTTAAATATATTATTCCTGTAAAAAATTATATCGATCGGATAACTGAGACTATATATTCGAATCATTTTTTTTATGAACTATTAATTTTTTGACTGTCTATTTTTTTCAAATAAAAATTATTCGAATATATAGTATCCATTATCCGATTGACATAATTTTTTACAAAAATAATACTTAACAAATTTTAAAATATAAATAATTTAAATTATCAAAAAAAATATATATATAATAAGCCAAACTAAATTAGACTGTAACAGTTCTTAACTGTAAACAGTCCAGACCCATTCCATACATGTAGGGTGCGTTTGTTTGGACGGACTGGATAAGGGAGGATTGTAATCCATTGGACTATTAGTCCTGAGATACATTGTCCCGAGACTATTTGGTTGGACTAAATTTGTATCCTATGTTTGTTTAGTCATGTGATTAGATGTCTGGATTGGACTATTTTTAGTTATCCAATGTTTGTTTGGAATATTATGGAGAAGGATAAATGCTCAAATGACTATTTTATCATTTTCAATTATTTACTAAGTAATAGCAATATTAAACATAGCTTTAATATTTTAATTATTTTTAGCTAGATTAAATAAAAATTTGTTTTATTTTATTTTTTGCACAATATTTTAATTATTTTAATTTGTTATTTTCAATTAAATTAAATTAAATTTATAATTTATAATTTATATTTTTTATTTAATATATAATTTTAAATTAACGACAATAAAAAATAAATTTATTTAATATATAAATTAAATTTTCAACAACACTAAAAAAATTTAATTTATAAGGCCATAATTTATAATTTATTATTTTTAAATAAATTTAATTTATATTTTATATTTTTTATTTAATATATAATTTTAAATTAACAACACTAAAAAATAATTTAATTTAATATGTAAATTTAATTTTTTAACAACACTAAAAAAATTTAATTTATAAGGCCATAATTTATAATTTATTATTTTTAATTAAATTTAATTTATAATTTATAATTTATAATTAAATTTTTTTATTTAATATATAATTTTAAATTAACAACACTAAAAAAATAATTTATAAATGTTCAAAAGACTATTTTATCATTTTCTAATTGTTTGCTAAGTAATAGCATGGAGAGTAAAATGGACATTTCACAAAATAATTTCTTAGGATACCAATCCCATGGTTTCTATCCTACCTCCCCTATGCGGTAGGATAATCTCATAGTTGTGGGACTAATAGTCCGAGAGTATCATTAGTCCGATGCAAAAAAAATGAAACAAATAATAAATTATTAATTCGGTGAGACTAATAATCCAATCTCACGTCCTAATCCTTCAAAAACAAACACACCCGTATAGTACTTTTTTATGTCCCCACTTTGTTTGCAATTATTGAAAATCATAAATATTTACCATTCACTTCCCACTGACACAAGTCAAGAAAGCGAAGCAATCTTTTCTTTGGAAAAATGATCTCTAATTTGAAAAGTCTGAAGGTAATGTTTAGTTTAATTTTTAAAATATGAAAAAAAATATATATTAAAAAATATATTTGATTAATAAATTTAAAATATAATTTAAAACTCAATTTTTTCTTCCCTCTCTTTTTTTTATTAATATATCAATCAATCACTTTTTTCTTTTATCATCTTCTCTCACATTCTACACATTATTTAATCAAATTTTCTCTCACACTCAACTATTCAATTAAAAAAAAAAATTTACAAATCATTCTAAAACTATTTTCAAAACTCATAATCAAACAAATTTTTAACTTTTAAAACTCTTCTCCATGACTTATCTTTCAAAATACAATTCAAAACTCATTTTGAAAACTATAAATCAAACGGAGCATTTGTTTAGTTTATAATTTTTTCAAAACTGGTTTCAATCACTTGTTTTTGTCTCTTATCTTCTTATCTCATATCCCACACATCAATCAATTATTTTTTCTCTTTTCTCTCTCATTTTTTTGGATAAATTTATTTCATATCTTAACAAATTCTAAAATATGAATAATTTAAATTATTAAAAAAAAAAACCAAAAATAAATTCAATGAACCAAACTAAACTGGACTGTCCCACTTCTTGACCGGAGACAGTCGAGACCCATTCCAAATATGTATAGTCATTTTTTTATGTCCCCACTTTGTTTGCAATTATTGAAAATCATAAATATTTACCATTCACTTCCCACTTACACGAATCAGGAAAGCGAAGCAATCTTTTCTGTGGAAAAATATCTCTGATTTGAAAAGTCTCCCACTAAAGGTAATGTTTAGTTTTTAAAATATGCAATATATATATATATATATATATATTAAATAAATTTATTTGGTTAATAAATTTAAAATATAATTTAAAACTAAATTTTTTCTTTCTTTTTTTATTAATAAATCAATTAATCACTTTTTTTCTTCTATCCTCTCATTTCACATTTTACACCTCATTCAATCAAATTTTCTCAAAACAATTTTCTCAAAATTTTCTCAAATTTTCAACTAAAAAAAAATTATAAATTATCCCAAAACTATTTTCAAAACTCATATCCGAATAAATTTTTAACTTTCGAAACTTTTCTCAATGTCTTATCTTACGAAATACAACTAAAACTCGTTTCAAAAACTAAGGTCTTGTTTGGTTTGTTTTTGAGAAACAAATTTTGGAGAAATTTTTTTAAAATTTTGTTTGGTTTAGTGATTTTAGAAAAAAAAATTCCAAAATTACTTTCTATCTTGTACACATCAATCAATCACTTTTTTTCTCTCCTCTCTCTTTCTCAATCACTTTTTTGTCTCACACACATCTACTCAACTGCAAAAAAAAAAAAAAAAATATCAAATCATTCCAAACTCACACACTCCAAAACTATTTTCAAAATATACAACCAAACAAACCAAAAAAAATTCTAAACTCTTTTTCCAAATTTTTTTTTTGAAAATTTATTTTCCAGAATCAAACCATACACACCCTAAGGCCTTGGAATACATTATATAAGGTCTCATTTGGGAATAAGTTATTTTAGTAACTTTTTGATTTTTTATGAAAAGATCTGCAAAAAAGTAGAGAGAGTGATGTGACAACTTATAATAACTTTTTAGCTAAAACATGTAGTTGTCAAACAAGGCCTAAGTGTACTTTTTATTTTTTTATCTTTTTTGGGTCACATCACATCTCTACTTTTTTACACATCTTTTCGTAAAAAGTCAAAAGTGCATTTATTTAGATTATCTCAAACAACCCTTTAAATCAAACGGAGCTTTTGTTTAGTTTATAATTTTTTCAAAACTGTTTTCAATCATTTTTTCTATCTCTTATCTTCTTTTCTCGTATCCTACACATTAATCAATCATTTTTTCTCTCTTCTCTCTCATTCTTTTTGGATAAGTTCCCTTGCATATCTCATTTCTCTATACCTTCTTCATACTTCTTTTATTTGTTTTAATTCGGACCCTTCGAACAGTCTACCTTAAAAGCCTCGCAATAAAGGTCAAACGTGTAAAAAAATTAGCTTCATTGGGGATTTAGAGTGGCGGTTGTGCAAGGTGCACAACAACCACTATTGTGCAGCCAAATGGGCCCATTTTTTGGCCCATTTCGATAATCCGAACCGTTCACATTTTAGAATACATGAAGTAGAACATACTTGTAAAAAATCAAGTTAATCAGATATCGTTTACCCATTCATCTACACACATTTGTATTTACAAAAATAAATAACAATTATGATTTAAAGTATTAAAATGAATACAAATGTGAGTGGATGAATGGGTAAACGATATCTAATTAACTTGATTTTTTACAAGTATGCTTTACTTGATGTAATCTAAAATGTAAACGGTTCAGATTATCGATATGGTTTTGGGGCCAATTTAGCTATACAATAGTGGCTATTGTGCACCATCGCACAGCAGCCACGCCAAATCCCTTCACCGGACAACTATAAACATAGGAACAAATCGGATTTTATCTTATAAAATAGATGGTTTAAATTTAATTATATTTACCATTCATTTTATCAAACGAAATCTGATTTATAACTTTCTGATAAAATTAAATTTTTGCATGGATGACCTTTATTACGGGACCTACAAAATAGATGGTTCAGATCATAGGTGCGGGTCCGAATTAAAACACCTATAAGGAGTATGGAGTGGTATAAAGAGATGAGGTATGGAGTGGAGCTTATCCCTTTTCTCTTACATTCTACACATTAATCAATCATTTTTTTCTCTTACATTCATCTATTCAACTATAAAAAAATTACAAATCATCTCAAATTATAACACTACAACAAAATTGCATTTTTCGCAATGCAACAAAATATGTTGCTAAAAGGGAAAATTCGTTGGCAAAGAGTTTTGCTGACACACAAAGCTACGTTGGCAACCCGTAGGCAAAAGTGAGTTGGCAAAAGTTTTTGCCGACGAAATTATCATTGCGTTGGTAAAAGTAATGTCTTTAGCGACGAACATAGTCGTCGCTAAAAGCCTTCATCTATCGTTGGCAATTTACCTTACGTTGGTAAAAGTCATTCAAATATGATAATTGTGTGGCACTTTTCGCGACACAAATTTGCATGGGCAAAAAATATACTTTTACCAACAACATATGCGTCGGCAAAAGTAAACTTTTAGCGACACATTTACGTCGGTAAATGTTGCCATTTGTCGACGATTTGTTTGTCGCTAAAGCTTTACTTTTGGCAACGACAAATTGACATTGGCAAAAAATACACTTCTACCAACACAATATGAGTGGGCAAAAGTAACTTTTAGCGACACATTTACGTCGATAAATGTTGCCATTTGCCAACGATTTGGTTGTCGATAAAGCTTTAGTTTTGGCAACAACAAATTGGCATTGGCAAAAAATACACTTTTAGCAACACAATATGAGTGGGCAAAAATAAACTTTTGGCTATACATTTACCGACAAGTTGTTTGTCAAGAAAGCTTTACTTTTTGACAACGACAAATTTGTAGCGACAAAAGAAATTAAAAATCATATATATTTTTTTTATAAGATTTACATATTTACAAGAGGCATCACTCAAGCACTACTATTACAAACTAATAACATTGATATTAAATCACCTAAAGTTGATGTGCAGGCAAAAAAACACTGATGAAAAATATGCTTTTGGAAGCGTTGTATAAAACCTAAAAGGGTAAACTCACTAAAATACTCAAATACATACAAATTGTGAACCCATAGTAAAAACAGCAGATAACAAAATGAAAACATTTAACTAACAACAGCCCAAATTTGCAGTAGACCAGCATCTAGTAGCAGCCCGCTTCACAACAAAATTCTGTAGCAGCACACCGACAGCAGCAGCAGCAGACCAGTGGATAAAGCCAACTGCAGAAGAATAAATAGTTTTTATAATATCAAGCACACGATGATTTGAGACTTAAAATTTGCACATAAGCATCATAATTTTTCCTAATAACACTCCACAGCTTTATCAAGGTTGTCACAGTCTTTGTATATCACTCCTAAATTGTTGCATGCCTCTGCACAATGAGGATTGAAGTGGAAAGCAAGTTCATAAAACACAATTGCCTGCACAGATATTAAATAAATAACATGGCTCTAGTTAAAGAACAAAATGTCATAAATTTTGAAGCAATTTTTTTTTTTCCTTCGAAAAAAGAAGAAAAATAAAAGAAATGATATTTTATAAAACAAAAACAATCACTTACAAGAAGCTGCCTTGACCGCAGGTTAGGCAACAGCTGCATTGCACCCATGGCAACTGGAAGAGCATCATCAGTGTCACGTAGGGAAGAAAGAAAACGTGAAGCTTCAGCTGGACCTCCACCATTTAGAGGGTCTGCTATAAGAAGTTTCACAAGTTGACGCCCTCTCAGTTCTCTCCGCAAATCAATAGATAATCCTGCACTTTCAGCCAATTCTAAGGCAGCAGAAACAGCTCCTTTGCCAGCCAATCGAAGGGCAAGACCCTCAGGATCTTCCTTACACTCTACTTCAACCTGACAATTCCATCAGAATGGAGAGTACAGTATAGTAAGACAGAGAGATTAAGTATGGAACTTATAATTCCTCAACTAGCAAGCTCCAGATGATATGTTCTTTTATGTTTTTATCCAATCAGAACTTAAAGAGAATCAATTGTCACCTCTTGCCAGCTGCAGTAATGATCATCCGCAGATAAAATGTGCTTGTATCTCAAGAGATCTTGTCTCATTTGAACAACCTGATAGCCCAAAGAAATATGAAGTAAACATAACCAATCAGCCCAACAATGCAACCATCTAAAATAAAAACACATATTGTCATCCTATGCAGCTTCAGCAAGAACCATCAACACAACAAATTCCAGCATCAGATATGAACCCGCTATGTTTGGATCATAGATTTGGCTAGAGATTTGGAAAGGGAAAAAGAAAATGTGGGTAAAATGCGAATGAAATATAGTTCACCCCACTTTTTTCCTTTCCCTTTCCAAATCCAAGATCCAAACACAGTCTCTAATGCAAAAAAATCATAAACAATACTAGTATACCACTAGGTACCTCATTCTTAACTGGATCGCCTTCAGGCAAGTGGCAGCTGCACATAGTGATAACATCCAGAGCAGCATCCAGTTCCCATCTGTGCAAATATCTGCAACAGAAACGAATACAGCTGTAAGAAAATGTCTATCGATGCAAAACACAACAAAGGTCTATCATAATCACTCCCTTGAGTACGTATAGGAAAATGTAGAGAATATTAGTCTTTAAAGGTCATCGAAAGACGAAATTTTTCATCCCCATCAAACATCTCCTGAAAGGCTCAATTTTGAAATAAAAAATGTTACTTCCAAAAGAAGGATATACAAGATATCAAAGGCACCCCACAAATAAGGAAACAGACCTATCCTACCCATAAAATAGATTGCATTCAGAAACATCGGATCATCAGACTTAAATATCAACAAGTATTCTTAAATGGTGAAGAACCTATATTTTACATACTTCAGTGCAAGTCTAGCTGCCAGCTGTTTATCCTTCAGTATTCCACACGAAGTTCATGCTTAGAAGGAATATACTGAATTTGATTTATACTTAGACGGGGTACACTGAGTTTGTTTTTTTTTTTCCCTTTCTTTTCTTTTCTTTTCTTTTCTTTTTTACATTTATCCAATACGACAAATGTTGAGATGCAAAAAGACAACTTGCATGTTTTAATAACCTTCCATTAAAAGGCAGTCAGCCTTGTGCTTAGAAGTATCCCAATTCCCAACAAACTATACCTTATTGCATTTGAATTTTGAATTCTCATTCCATTTGTTGAACCAAGACATATTCTAGGTAGCATCAGATCTTAGTAGATTATTTTCTATATCTTTCGACAAACAAGAAAGACAATGGTAGAAAGAACCATTTTGGACTGTCAAATCTATTGCTCTGAAACATAAATTGAACAGCATTTCAAAACATCAAATGTTGATCACCATTTAATCAGAAATTACTATCTTGTGGTAACACCACTTTTATGAACTTGAGACCTTCGCTGTAACATCCTACATTTGCTAATATTTTGTTGGGAAACATAAAAACTAGAGCAGTCCAGATATTTTTTTTAAAAAAAATTGCATGATGTGCACATTTACAAAGAATTTTACCTTTTCTCCTTCTCGATTAGGATCCAAAAGTGGCTTCTGCTCAGAAGCTGGCAAAGTAGGTGCATCATTCCAAATTTTTCGCCACAAATTCCCATGCTCAGACATTCTCTCTGAAAGTTGTCCTCGAGGAGGCCAATTGTTTTTTAACGATTCCATTGAATCATTTGTAGACACTTCTCCACTCTCTTCAAAGTCATCATTCTCCTCGAGGAGGCCAATTGTTTTTTAACAATAAGCTGGGGTGGTCCACTTGCATATGGAACACCCCAGCTTATTGTTCTGGATATTCACGGCTTGCAACCTCCAAGCCATTCCCTGCACGTCAAAAAATATGATTTCGATAAATTTCACTAATTGCAACTCCATCAAGTATGTGCAAGGAAAATGTCAACTAATAACATAACAAAGAACTCTGTTTGCTGATTAAAAGTGGCTGGTGGCCCCGCAACTAATGGCAACTATTACACTTTTAAGCAAATAACAGTGTCAATATTTCAGCAAGGAAAGCTGTACTTCACAAATGCCTCCCAAGTACCACCAACACGAGTTTTCTCGTATTTCCACCATTGACCCGCATCTCCCTTCAGCTGGAAGGATGCCAAGGTCACCTTCAGTGCTCCATCCTCGATGGCAAGCATCTCAAACGTCTTACTCATTTGCTCTAACCACTCATCAGCCTTCAATGGCTCCTTCGGATCCCCGACAAACTCATCCGGATTAGACCGGAAGAACTCCCTCTTCAAGAAAGAAGGCCCAGCCTCAGCTGCCTGATTCCCTGCTCTGAGAATACCCAAAGCCCCTGCTATCTCTCTGGCCAAAGCACCCATGGCCTGCTGACCCACTGGCTCGGCCACATTGGCCTGGCCAACTCCCTCCTGAACAGCCGGAACCTCCTCCGGTAACGGTACTTCCTGCCTTGCAGGTCTACCACGCCTAGCACCTCTTCCTCGTCCTGACATCCTAATAAAGGTAACACAGAACATTAGCACATTCAAAAATGTGCCAAAACTAAACACTCACGTCCTAATGCATGGACAACTGTAATTTACTCCACGTAAGCACATAAACACATAAGCACTTACGAATTTCATTTCCGGATAATGATAGTCCCGAGGCATTACTAGAGTTCCAGTTAGAAACAGCATTGATCAAGTGCTTTTCCAACAAGACTCACAGAAATCCAAGGATCCAATCAACATCTTAGAAATTAAATCCCATACCCAGATAAACACATAAGCATGTTATCAATTAAACACATTACATGTGATACTACATCAAAGTCTCTATCAAGCGAGACAAACCCATTGTGATCCTAATCACTTCCCACGTACCCAAAGTATTCGAACCCGGTACGCTCTGATACCAAGTTGTAACGCCCTCAAATTAATAGCATTAAACCCATTAAATAAGACAAGCATTGAGATTCAAAAGTTCCACATTTATCTATTATATCAGAATCCTATTACAAAAGTATTACATGTTAACAACAAAAGCAAATGCCCTAAGGGCTTACAGCTTTCCAAGTTAACACTTGGTTACAACAAAAGAGTACTAACTCATACACATTAAGCCCTTGGCCCGGATTTACATGTAATACATCAAAAAGTAAAACGACAAAAGTATGTCCGCCTCTATCCTCCCAAGCTAGGTCCTTGGAGGTGGCATGCTTCCTGTACCTGAAAATGATATTCCCATATAGGGTGAGCCACAGCCCAGTAGAAATATACTAAACCAACCATGAACAATGACTAAAATATTAGAAATTGATAGATGGTCAACACTGATATTATCACATAAATCACATATTTATGCCATACGACTTATGAGTCCAAGTTACCTTTCATTTCCCTTTTTCAACAGATAGGCGTATAAGCACTACCCACGTTCTCACCAGATATGTAAAACAACAATATCCACAGATAAGCATACAAGCTATATCCACAGTCTACAACAGATATGTATAACAACAATATCCACAGATAAGCATATAAGCTCTATCCACACTTCACAAAGATAAGCATATAAGCTCTATCTTCACGTTTCTAGACAAGCATATGAGCTGTATCTACGGAGTTCATCCCCTATCTTCTCCCAACACTAACCGGTTTAGAGGTACATCCCCTATCTTCCCCTAAACTGCGGAGTACATCCCCCATCTCCTCCTCTACACATAACGTATACAAACACATTGGTTCTATATACAATCACACAATACATTCAGTTAATGTATTCTATCAACCGTCAAGTTCCACGACACATTCCATTGATTAGTTTCAGTTTGCCTAATCATCATGCATTGTCTACAACAATCACGACTATCCTCCACCGATAGCCCAAAGCAGTTATTTCTAAACAGAAAATAAATGCACGATGGATATTCAATCAACATTTCATTCCCTCATTTCTCACAATTAATTATTCCAATTAATCAAACAATGTAATTATTCAAAATTAGCATTTCAACCCTTAGGTTCCATTTTCATCAATGATTCAACATTTAATCCAGTTCTCTATGCCAAACGTGCATACAGGTTTATTATGAATAAAACCCCAACTTTTGTAAAATTGCACAAAAGCCCCCAAACTTTCACGAAATTACCAAACCAACCCCATCATCTCAAAATACCAAAATTTAAAGACAAAATCCATAGAGAGGAGTAGGATATCCCTACCTCGAAGTTTGAGCCAAAAAGGAGATGAAGGCTCGAAGATCAACGTGCTCCAAAATCAAACTTTTTCAGATTAAAACAAAGCCCCCAACGCCCTCTATCTTTTTAACAAAGGCCCTAGGCTAGATTCACACTCTAGGGAGATCAAATCTTAGAGAGAATATAAGTGTAGAGAGAGAGGGTCACGGATCTAGGTTTTATCAAAAAGATAAAGTGAAAAAGTGAAGTCTAAACTCGCTACTGGCCGCTGATATAAAACACTCTCGCTCGAGCGAAGACTTGGTCGCTCGAGCGACCAGACACAGAAAACCCTCGCTCGAGCCAAGAACCACTTGCTCGAGCCAAAAACTCAAACCTTCAGGTCTTGCAACCAGAAGCACGCTCGAGCGACAGACCTCTCGCTCGAGCGAAGAACAACCCAGACCGCTCGAGCCAAGAAAAGCTCGCTCGAGCCAAGAAACACGACTCCCAGGTCCAGAACCAGATGCAAGCGCTCGCTCGAGCGAAGCCACTCTGGCTCGACCCACCAGACACAAACTCAACTCTCGATCGAGCGACCAACGCCTCGCTCGAGCGAAGGTCCAAAAATCTGGGCAGCAACACTAGGCTCCCAAACACAACCAACCTACAACAAACCTGCCCAACACATCCTATAACTCAAATACGAAGTAACAAGGATGCAGACAAGATAATAAACAACTACCAACATCCACGGACACATGTCCGGATCACTGAACAACAAGGGTAAACCCGGGATCGCTATAACCTCCCCCCCTTAAAGAATTTCGTCCCCGAAATTAAGCACAAGTTTGCAAAACAAGTTTTCCTCCATTTTAAACAATGTTACATTTTAACATTCCACACTTCGACCCATTACCGGTCATCCCCTCCCTTTAACAAGAGGCATTCACAATATGTAAACAACATATGTACTTTCAACATGCATTAACATTACGCATTATCTTTCCATTTTCAACAATATATTTAACAGATATAGTGTCACATTCAACTTCCATATGAGGCAAGTTCTAAACCATACTTCCAATAACCAAAACATTTTCAATGTTTCACAACTTAAGACATATATAAAAGCTCTTAAGTGCTACAACAGTTCAAAATGTAAATACAAGATTACAAATCAACAAACAAGTCCGGATATTTCTCGCGGACTCCCAACTCACGTTCCCAAGTGGCCTCCTCCACTCCGTGATGTTTCCACAAGACTTTCACCAAGGGAATGGTCTTGCCACGCAGAACCTGATCCCGCCTATCCAAGACCCGAACCGGTCTCTCCTCATACGAGGCGTCCTCATCTACTTCTAAATCGGTCCAATCCAACACATGTGATGGATCTGGCTCATACTTCCGAAGCATACTCACATGAAACACGTCATGCACTCCGGACAACTGCGGCGGTAAGGCTAACCGATAAGCAACCTCACCAATCCTCTCAAGGATCTCAAAAGGACCAATAAACCGAGGGGATAACTTCCCACTCTTCCCAAACCTCATCAGGCCTCGCCTAGGTGATATCTTCAGAAAGACATGATCACCTACCTCAAACGCTAAAGGCCTCCTCCTACGGTCAGCATAAGATTTCTGCCGACTCTGGGCTGTAACAAGCCTCCTACGGATAAGCGCAACTTTCTCCGTCGTCTCCCTAACCAACTCCGGACCCAACAAAGGTGCATCACCCACCTCGGCCCAACAAACTGGAGACCTACACGGTCGGCCATACAAGGCCTCAAACGGTGCTATACCGATGCTAGACTGAAAACTGTTGTTGTAGGCAAACTCTACCAATGGTAAGTGCCTCTCCCACGTCCCACTGAAGTCCAGGACACAACCCCGAAGCATATCCTCGAGGATCTGGATAGTACGCTCGGACTGCCCATCAGTCTGAGGATGATAGGCCGTACTAAAGGTCAACTTAGTGCCCAAGGCACTCTGCAAACTCTGCCACAACCTAGCAGTAAAACGAGGATCTCTATCTGAGATGATCGTCACTGGGACCCCGTGCAATCTCACTACGTCCCGAACATACAAGTCGGCAAGATGATCTACCGAAT
Organism: Camellia sinensis; assembly: GCF_055761805.1. Classification (NCBI taxonomy): domain Eukaryota; kingdom Viridiplantae; phylum Streptophyta; class Magnoliopsida; order Ericales; family Theaceae; genus Camellia; species Camellia sinensis. Next base: position 126,082,469 of record NC_138967.1, on the reverse strand, counting down.
CTCTCACGCGCATAGGAATAAAGTGCGCCGACTTAGTCAACCGGTCTACAACCACCCAAATAGCATCACTACCCCTCTGAGTCCTCGGAAGACCTACAACGAAGTCCATAGTGACATGCTCCCACTTCCACTCGGCAATAGGCAAGGGTTGCAACAAACCCGCTGGCCTCTGATGCTCGGCCTTCACTTGCTGGCAAGTAAGGCACTTCGACACGAAAACCGCCACATCTTTCTTCATACCCCGCCACCAAAACTGGCGACCCAAATCCTGATACATCTTAGTACCTCCTGGATGCACCGCAAGGCGCGAATGATGAAACTCTCGGAGTACCTCCTCTCGACAAGACTCCGGTACAAACAAACGGTCTCGGTATCTCACACTCAGGTCGGGATACACCGTCAAACCCTTCTCAACTTTCCCACTGGAAATCTTCTCTCGGAGGGATTCTACCTCAAGGTCACCTCTCTGTGCCTCTAATACTCTAGTCACAAGTGTAGGCTGCGCAATAACAGAAAACAAGGCCGCAGCCTCAACAGATTCGCCCAGTAGCAAATCAAACTCGCCAAGTGCTCCCAACATCTCCCATTCCCGGATGGCTATACCAGCTACATCACTAATGGTCTTCCTACTAAGGGCATCGGCCACAACATTGGCCTTTCCCGGATGATAATGCAACTCAAAATCATAATCCTCGATGAACTCCATCCACCTCCTCTGCCTCAGATTTAAGTCTCTCTATGTAAACAGATACTTCAAACTCTTGTGGTCTGAGAACACCTCGAACCTCTCACCATAAAGGTAGTGCCTCCAGATTTTCAAGGCAAAGATCACTGCTGCTAACTCTAGGTCGTGTGTGGGGTAATTCTTCTCGTGTTGTTTCAACTGACGTGAACCATAAGCTACCACTTTCCCCTCCTGCATCAACACACAACCCAAACCCTCTCGTGAGGCATCACAGTAAACCGCGTAACCCAACCCTCTCTCCGGAATAATCAACACCGGAGCGGTGGTCAATCTAACTTTCAGCTCTTGGAACGACTTTTCACAAGTCTCACTCCACACAAACTTGACTCCCTTCCGAGTCAGTCGAGTCAACGGTGACGCTAACCTGGAGAAATCTTTCACAAACCGACGGTAATACCCAGCCAATCCCAGAAAACTGCGGATCTCAAACACACTCTTAGGCTGTGCCCAATCTTGCACTGCCTCAACCTTGGATGTATCAACAGACACCCCTTTCCCGGATACCACGTGGCCTAAGAATTTGACTTCCCTCAGCCAGAACTCACACTTCCCAAACTTGGCATACAGCCTATGGGCTCTAAGCAACTCAAGCACCACTCTCAAGTGTTCCTCGTGCTCCTCCTCAGAAGGCGAATAGATAAGGATGTCGTCCACGAAGACGACCACAAATCGGTCTAAGAACTCCCGGAAAATCCGGTTCATCAAGTCCATAAAGACTGCCGGTGCATTGGTAAGCCCAAATGGCATCACCAGAAACTCGTAATGGCCATACCGCGTACGGAATGCCGTTTTCAGAATATCCTCTTCCCTGACCCTCAACTGGTGGTAACCCGATCTCAAGTCTATCTTAGAGAAACAACGGGAACCCTTCAACTGGTCAAACAAATCATCTATACGGGGCATAGGATACTTATTCTTAACCGTAGCCCTATTCAACTTCCGGTAGTCGATGCACAATCTCAAGGCCCCATCTTTCTTTTTAACAAAGAGGGCCGGTGCTCCCCACGGCGAAACACTAGGGCGAACAAAGCCCTTGACTAACAATTCTTGGAGCTGAACTTTCAACTCAACCAACTCTGCTGGAGCAAAACGGTAAGGTGCCATGGAAATCGGCGCCGTACCGGACACTAAATCAATAGAAAACTCTACCTCTCGATGAGGTGGTAAACTAACAAGATCTTCGGGAAAGACATCCGAATACTCACAAACCACCTTGGCAACACAAGCTGGGTCTCACCACACTCACCACTCTCAAAGCTGGCAAGTAGACTACTAAGCTCACTATACTTTCGCGAATCATACCCCGGTGGCAAAACACTACCAACCCGGTCTCCCAAGAAATGGAACCACTCCCCGCTCAAGGTACATAACGTAACCCTCTGGCGGTAGCAATCGATAACAGCCCGGTATGACGATAACCAGTCCATACCCAAAATAACATCAAAACCCTTCATGGGCATGACAACAAACGGAAAAGTAATCCTATAGTCGTCAACTTCTATATCACATCCTCTAACACCCTGTTTCAGGATCAACTCACCACCCAAAGGCGATACCACACAAATAGGAGATGCCAACAATGCTAACTCCAATTCCAAAAGAGATGCAAATGCAGCAGATACAAAAGAATGAGATGCCCCCGTGTCTATCAACACATTAGCAACCGAGTTGCAAAACAGAAAAGTACCTCTCACAACTGATGGAGCCGGTACTAAATCCGGCGCGGTAACAGCATACACGCGCCCCGTAGGCCCCTGGTCTACCTGCTCACCTCTCGGAGCAAAAGACTGCTGCACAGACTGGGATGACGAAGCTCCCGGATTGGCCCTCGAGGCCTGCACAGACTGAGCTGGCTGAAAACCCTGCGTCTGCCTAGAACCAGACGCTCCTGAAGTGGCACTCAACTGCGGGCAAAACCTCTTCAGGTGCCCAGGTTGTCCACACTGATAACAAGACAAGGGCTGCCCCCTGCCCGAACTCTGACTCTGCGGTCTAGCTGAAGAAGAAGCAGCTCTCTGACCCCCACCCTTCAACGGGCAAACAGAAACTTTGTGACCCAGCTGGCCACACTTGTAACAAGTAAACTCTCCCTGACCACCTCTCCCGGAGCCTGCACTCGGCACTGGTGTAACAAGCCCGCGGGGGGACCTCGCTACAGCTCGGACTCGACTTTCGCAGTCACGGTTTTAAATCTGAACCAAAGAGTCCAAATCCGGCAAATCGTTTTGAGAAAACAGAATTTTGAAAGAAGTGCCAAACATGGACTGCTTTGCCAGATACAGAGTCGCCACCTAAATATTTTATTTTGGGAAATTTAGGAAACCCTGACTCGGTGCCAAAAGGCCACGTGTCCGTCATCACCAAAGTTGCCTCGGCTCGGGAACTTGGGTACGATTGGGGAAGGTCACTTCGTGAGCACCCCCGCTCGCCCGGTCATAGACCGGCCTCTACTAACCATGATATCAATTTTTGAAAACATTGTGAGTTCTTATTCCGGTTATTAGCCTAGGTTACTATGTGATGCACACAGCATATAAGTATAGACTGGATCGCCCGAATTGGAACAAAACATTTCATGCTTGTTTATCTGAAAGATGATTTGCTACTCACAAGTAGGCTTAAAATGCAGATTTTACCACCCGCAGGTGGGTTTAGAAAAGATGGTTTTGCCACTATCTAGTGGGCTTAAAACAAACAGTCGATGATTTATTCCAATCTAAACAACTCAACCTTCACCCACAGACATTCAGGCAGATATATCACATAAGCACATAGCCTCATGGTAAGCATGCTATTCATGGCAGTCACTCACACGCATGCGAGGATGCTAAAGCATAGAACTTACCGAGTACTCCAAGCCAAAATAGGAACTACATTAGAAATCATGCATGATCCTAAGTATACAAAAATGCTTAATGCAACACATGCAAAATGCAACTATAGTAGGCTCGGCTATTCTAAGATGGCATATGAAATGCTACAACTAACATGTATTCAACTTGGAATTGAAAATACAATGCAGTTAGTATGATGCGCCGAGCCCGGTGCATACAATACAGATGAATGATGCAAACATGCTGTCATACTGTATGCTAATTGAAATATGCCCTAATCTAACCATCAAAAGCGGATAAATAAAAGGCAGAAAGACGTGGGGTTGGAAGACATACATCACACTCACCCACACTTATTACAGTTGTGCCCTCATCCAGAGGGTCCAAATAAATATATAGTCCGAATATTACAGTCCCCAAAATAAAAGAATATTACAGTCCAAAATATTACAGAATTCTAATTAATTAATGAATTAACTAGAAAGCAAATAAACTGGCGTGCAAGCCAGGGACTGCCTTGCTTCTGATGGATGATGCATGCCCGGATTGTCTTGCGCGGAAATCCACCGGAATGCCCCAATTAGCCTCTGTTTACACCTGTCCTTGAAATGCGTGCCAATTCCCAAAATGTTGCTGATTCCTGATTTTGCTGCAACAGAGAGCAGGAGAGGGGCATAGCAATGTATTTGCACAGATATATGCATGTCTCGATCTTCGTGCCACCAATCACGCATACCGAGGCATGATGGCCGAGGAGTCGAAATGCACAACTCAATATAGGATGAATGCACATGAAACTACAGCTAAAACCTAACTCCATCATGGATAATCCGGAGTGTCGGTGACTGGGAAATTGAGACACACTCCGTCACTCGGAGTACGAAATGTACCTCGTTTCCCGTGCCCGGGCTAACTCCTATTCCGAACATGATGCAATATGCATGGCATGCATGAAATGCAACTGAGATATAATCCTAACATACAGAATGCTATGGAAATGAGATGCCTCGAAGTGCGTGCACACGGGCACGCAAACCGAGAAAATGACAGAATGCTGAAAATGAGGTGCCTCGAAATGCGTGCACACGGGCACGCAAACCGAGGCGATGATATGTGCAATGAAAATGAGATGCCTCGAAATGCGTGCATGCGGGCACGCAAACCGAGGCGATGACAAATGCAGCGAAAATGAAATGCCTCGAAATGCGTGCACACGGGCACGCAAACCGAGGCAATAACAGATGCAATGTAAATGAAGTGCCTCGAAGTACGTGCACACGGGCACGCAAACCGAGGCGATGACAAAGTGACATGGAAATGACAAATGGGCTTATACCAACATGAGTGAGCCTCAGCCACACTCACATCGGGTGCCGATGGCAGAAAATAAAGTGCCTCGAAATGCGTGCACACGGGTACGCAAACCGAGGCAATGCATACGCAATGCAATGGCATGGAAATGGCATATAGAATGCAACATGGACTTATACTAACATGAGAGAGCCTCAGCCACACTCACATAAGAGGCCGATGGCAGAAAATGAAGTGCCTCGAAATGCGCACACACGGGCACGCAAACCGAGGCAATGGCATACGCAATGCAATGGCATGGAAATGGCATATAGAATGCAACATGGACTTATACTAACATGAGAGAGCCTCAGCCACACTCACATAAGATGCCGATGGCAGAAAATGAAGCGCCTCGAAATGCGCGCACACGGGCACGCAAACCGAGGCAATGGCATACGCAATGCAATGGCATGGAAATGGCATATAGAATGCAACATGGACTTATACTAACATGAGAGAGCCTCAGCCACACTCACATAAGATGCCGGCGGACGAAAATGAAGTGCCTCGAAATGCGTGCACACGGGCACGCAAACCGAGGCGATGATAAGATGTGATGAAATAACATGAAAATGACAAATGGGCTTATACCAACATGAGTGAGCCTCAGCCACACTCACATAAGATGCCGGCGGACGAAAATGAAGTGCCTCGAAATGCGTGCACACGGGCACGCAAACCGAGGCGATGATATGAAATGACATGGAAATGATATGCAAGCATACTAATGGAATTTCAGCAACAAAATATGAGGGAAAACAGTCCCGAAATGAAGCGAAATGACATGAAATGCAAGGAAATGTCCCGAAATGCAACATTAGGCATCCGAAATGGCTTATAGCCATACTAAACATGCACAACATGGACATGCAATGCAAAGACGGAAGCTAGACAGTCCCAAAATAAGCACTTTTCCAGTTATAAACATGGCCAAACAGCAAATATAGGTATGGCAAAAATAGCATACAAGAATAGGGGCCAAGATAGGGGTAATGAAGCAAGTGGTATAAGCTAAACCCAAACTGAAAAAATTCCTTCTACAACACTGAAGATGGACCAAAAATATGAACATTTACAGCATATGGCAGCCTCAAAGTCAGTATACAAACATGCTAAAAATATGATGCAAAATAAGGCTCAAAAGGTGCTAAAACATGAAGTGTATAAAATAATCACCAAACAGAAAAAAAGTGTGAATGAAACATGAAGTATAGGCCAAAATAAGACCACTTTCAGTTCGGACCAAGGTCCAAAAACAGAAACAAAGAGGGCTACTAATTTATGCAAAAAAGGGGCCAAATAATGGATATAACTACAAGTGACACATGGAGGCACCAAACAATGTTGCGCCCTTCTCCAATGTTGAAGAGGGGCTCAAAATAAGCCTTATATCAGTTTACAACATGCTCGAAAATAAATTTCTCATGGGTCAAAAATAGCATGCAAAACTATGACATACAAGATGATCAATGAAGCAAGTGTATTATGGAGGGCTCAAACAGGGTTGAGCCCTTAATGAGAAGTGAAGATGAGCTCAAAATATGACCCTTTTCAGTTAGGGCCGAAGCTTGAAACCAAAAAGAGATGAGGCTTAGAAATAGCTCAAGGAAAAGGGTCAAAAGGATCAAAGTGTAACTTACCCTTGAAGATCCAAGCTTTTGTTGCTTCTTGGGTTGATTTGCAGCTTCTTTAGCCTTCAAGAATCCCTCCTTGCTGCTGGAAATGAGATGGTGGTGGTAGAGCTTGGTGGTGTAGAAGGAGTGAAGGTTATGGACTTAGGGTTTTTTGAAGAATTGAAGAAGAAGACAATGGAGTTTAGGGTTTGTGCTTGGAGAGGAAATTTTCTAACCCTAAAGAAGAAGACCCTCAGCTGGTTATAAGGTCAAGAAAGGGGTGTAAAAGGGGGGTGAAATGGAGAGCATAACTCTCTCCCAAAATATCCCCCGGATACAGAAAATATCTGGGGGATATTGCCCCACAGCTGGAAAGGGTACAGTGAGAAGAACACGGCCGGCCTCTCACTTTGGCTGGAGGTGGCCGGCCGGCCACACCCCCTAGCCGGCCGGCTAGGGGTCAAAAGGGTCAACAAGCTTTTCTGGCCGGCCAGGTATTGGGGAGGTAGCCCTATGTGTGTACAACACAACCATGTAATTGAAGTTCCAAGAAAGTGGGCCCAAGGGGTTCAACAATGGCTCGGAAAGAGGGGGTCAAAAGGGTCAAGTTGACTTACTGGCCGGCCATGAACTTTTAGTGGCCTCTCAGGTGTGTACATCACAGATATGTGGTTCAAAGTTCAAGAAAAAAGGTCCAAGGGGTTCAACATTAGCCCGGAAGAAAGGGGTCAAAAGGGTCAGGTGACCTTAATGGCCGGCCACCAACTTTTAGTGGCCTCCCAGATGTGTAGATCACAGATATGTGGTTGAAAGTTGGCAACACTACCCCTAAGGTATTCAACATTAGCCCGGAAGTGCGAAAAACGGGCGTCGGGAGGCTCCGGAGGAGAGATAACTGGTTGCTGCAACAATTGCTGGCCTCCCACCCTTCAGTGACCTTCCTGGTGATAAAACAGAGGTACCTGCCAAAAATGAACGAAAACCGATGCAAAACGAATGTTCGGGGGCCAAAACACGCAGTTCGGGGCCCCGGAAACTGCCCGTTAAACACCGAAAGTGGCGTTCGGCCACGAAGTGGGTTTCTCAGACCCCAGTGTCCCTCAAAAGGGAGAAAATAAGATGTATGCCAAAAATCAGAGCAAACGGAGATGGTTAGGCGGTCCCGAACCGAGGCACACGGCCTGACGGCTCCCAAAACCGAGAACCGGACTCCGAAATGGGCAAAATGGCCTACGGCCACCAAATGTAGCCTGCAGACATTGAGAGATGGTCTACAGGACCTCTTCCTTCCCTCAGGAAAAGAAACAGAGAAAACCGAGTCTGGTTCGCAAACCGAGATAAGGCACAGAAAAGGGTTCGGGAGTCCGGAGGCAGGGCTCACGGCCGCAACTCCGAAACTTCTGAACAAGCACATTATGCAACATCACCAAGCGCTCAATCGGTGACGTCTGAGTCTTAAGGTCGGTCAAAAATGGGGTGTCTACAGTTGCCCCTCTTTGACAGAACTCGGAAGTCATAAGTGACGGGAGTGAATGTCAAAGCCCAGAGACGACCCATTTTTGACAAGGCCGAAGACTTAGACAAACATGCAAGATAAACAGAGATGTGCCCGCAGGCATGCCCGCAGGCAAAGGGGGCAAAATGCAAAATGATATGCGAGAAGATTTTGAAGATTGGACTTATACGCTACGCGAAGCCGATTTTGACTCATGATTATGCAAAGAGGGCTGTAATGAAGCAATTATGCGAAATAAATGCAACATTTTAAGCGAATGCTAGGCAAGCAAGTAAACTCGAGCCAAACTACACCTCGTGCAGAAAGGATGTAAGAAAATTATGGAATTCTCACTGCAAATACAGTGTGCATGTGCGATAGATACACAGAGCAAACATGTGATTGATACACAAAAAGGTGAACACAGAGTGTGATAGATGCACTAAGTGAGCAAAGCGAGTGTGTGATAGATACACTGTTTGGGCAAAGTGTAAGTGATATACAAAGGGGTGAAGTGAACAAAGTGTAATGGATACACTAAAGGTGAACACAAAGTGTGACAGATGCACTATGTGAACAGAGTATGATTGATATACTGAATGTGAACACGTAGTGTGATAAATGCACTTAGTGAACAAGTATGATAGATATACTGAAAATTAAAACAAAGTGTGATAGATGCACTATGTGAACAGAGTATGATTGATATACTAAAGATTAACACAAAGTGTGATAGATGCACTATGTGAACAGAGTATGATTGATATACTAAAGATTAACACAAAGTCCTAACACGTTTCACGTGAAAGGTGGTGTAACCAGCAGGCATACCTAACTGTATTTCATACGAAGAGAGGGAAGGTTTTAACCGAGGAGAATAACAATGGTGTAACCAACAGGCGTATCTCAACGTATTTCATACGGAGAGAGGGAAGGTTTTAACCGAGGAGAATAACAATGGTGTAACCAACAGGCGTATCTCAACGTATTTCATACGAAGAGAGGGAAGGTTTTAACCGAGGAGAATAACAATGGTGTAACCAACAGGCGTATCTCAACGTATTTCATACGGAGAGAGGGAAGGTTTTAACCGAGGAGAATAACAATGGTGTAACCAACAGGCGTATCTCAACGTATTTCATACGGAGAGAGGGAAGGTTTTAACCGAGGAGAATAACAATGGTGTAACCAACAGGCGTATCTCAACGTATTTCATACGGAGAGAGGGAAGGTTTTAACCGAGGAGAATAACAATGGTGTAACCAACAGGCGTATCTCAACGTATTTCATACGGAGAGAGGGAAGGTTTTAACCGAGGAGAATAACAATGGTGTAACCAACAGGCGTATCTCAACGTATTTCATACGGAGAGAGGGAAGGTTTTAACCGAGGAGAATAACAATGGTGTAACCAACAGGCGTATCTCAACGTATTTCATACGGAGAGAGGGAAGGTTTTAACCGAGGAGAATAACAATGGTGTAACCAACAGGCGTATCTCAACGTATTTCATACGGAGAGAGGGAAGGTTTTAACCGAGGAGAATAACAATGGTGTAAAGAGTATGATTGATATACTAAATGAATGAAGTGTGATTGATACACTAAATGAATGATCTCAAACGGAACTTCTTTGAATGAACCGTACATACAATATCGTGTATGAATGAGAAAGAAACTTGATAGGTACAATGCAATACAATGCATGATGCTTAAGAAAAGCAATAAATAGACAAAACAGCGTTTTTTAGAAAGCACCTCATGAGGTGAGTGGCGGTGAACCGCTCTGCTCCGATAGGGATCTTCCCCTGTGCTCTTCGAACACTAACCTTCAGTTTACAGTACAAAGGCTCTGAAATACTGACAAGGGTTCTTCATGTAGAACACTTTGGACGTTGCCTTTCTTCTTGATCATATTCACAAATTTCCCTATTCTCCAACGGGGTGACAGACTAGGTTGGTTCAGTATCCAGAATTGAGGTGCAAACATGCTATCTCAACCTATGGGGCTTCCATACAGATTTCAAGCCGAGGACACACCTCTGGGTATTTAAACCAGACTTTAGTCTCGGAAATCCTGAACCTTTGCGTTCTAGGCATCAGCCATTCGAACTCTAGTTTCCACCGTCGCAGTTGGTCTCCTAGGAACTCATTGCGAACACAGCCAAGATGCCTCTGGCGGGGAATGGTACTCAGGGAGAGCACTTCTGATCGCCATTCTGGCTTGAAGCAGACTTGATCTTGAGCTTGAGGTAGAGACACACTCATACTTCGGAGCCTTGGCAAGACTTGAAGAGGCACACACGGGATGTAGTCTCGGAACTTACTGAAGTTGAAACAAACTCAGATACCCGACATTTCCTCTTTTGCTTTTGCTTTGTAGTCTGGAACCCATATAGCTTCAAATAGGTCCTAGTTCTATTGTTCCGACATGACCCGGGTTGAACCCTGCGATTTTATGAAAGAACAAATTTTGTTTTGTACAAATGTGGAGAATGGCATGGCACTCGGAGCACAAAACGATTTTATTTTTTTTGACCGGGTATCGAGCCTACGACTGAACACAGCGCACCACGACTCAACAACGGAAAACAAAAGGTAAACAACCTAAACACATCGAGTAACACTCGAAACGACTCAAAACAAAAACCAAGATAAAACAAAAAGACACGACACTCAGACGTGCACAGGGAGCCTGTTTCACCGAGTAGTGTTTCCCACCCTTTCTCATCTGTGATCCTCACATCACTCGGCCCTCAAGCTCTGTTTTTCTGAAAAAGCCCTCTTCTCACTTTTTCTCTCATCGCACATCTCTCTATTCTTCAATCTCTCATTTTTCATCCCTCCCCTGGGTGGTTGATGGATGAATGGCAAATTGTGGGCTCATGCCCCTAGCATTCCGCCAGATTCTTCTTCTTGTTCACAACAGTGAGTTTCTCCCACAGAGGGGTTGCGCTACAACTGGGTGTGTAGCAAATCCGCAACTAACATCAGTTGATGATGCTCTGTTGGGGAGTTTGGACGTGATAAGATCTGTCCATATGATGGAGTGGAATATCTTGCCCCATTCTAGTTCGTGCTTTGCACTTGGCTTGACACCTCGTTGGTTGGAGGATGTGAGAGCTTTCTGCCCTTTGTTATTAACTTCAGTTGTGCCCTATTCTGGCAGGTAGAGTGCCCTTCTTGGCAAGTATGTTGACAATGGGAAAGACAGGAAGCCTGACTCAACTGTGCCCCTAGTTCATCATTTTGACCATTTTTTGTTTTAGTTTTCTCCTAAAAAAAATTTGACCAAAATGAGAGTTAGATTAGTATGCTTGTTCAATTTTCTGATTTAAAATCATGCAAGTCAGGCCATGAGCACTGAAAATTTTCCTCTTTTGGGTCCAAGAAATGGTCCAGTTTTTGGAAAAATTGGAATAATTTTCGAGAGAATTAGTCAACCTCAGTAAAAATTCTCAAAAACCATTTTTGCAAACGACCACTGCTGAACGAGCACGGAACCTACCTTTGAGATGCGCAATCTCGGATCCATGGCAATGGAAAATTGCCCCTTGCTTGAGAGGAACTGCATGGCAACGGAAAGTTGCCCCTTGTTTGGATGGCACCACAGCGCATTGAATGGCAATGGAAAGTTGCCCCTTGTTTGAACGGCGCCACGGCGCTTTGAATGGCAACGGAAAGTTGCCCCTTGTTTGGACGGCGCCACGACGCATTGAATGGCAACGGAAAGTTGCCCCTTGTTTGGATGGCACCACAGCGCATTGTAGGCAGCCCTCAGAGCGACAAACACAATCCGTTTCTCGGATACAGAGAAGACAAAGATGACCAAAGCCACCGCATGGACACAATCGAATTGTTTTACGGCTGGACTTCAGAATGAAGTTGCCTACGTATCCCAATGATGGGAATCAAGCCTTACGTAGTTCGGGGTTAAGGTACACTCGGGTATTTAACCTCTCCTTTTTATGCTCTAACTTTTGCCAAGGCGCCTGTTGCAGGTTTTCGACCTTGCGAGCTTTGTTTTTCTTTTCTTTTCAATTCTTTTCATTTCCTTTCTTTTCATTTCTTTTTCGATTTTTTTGTTCTTTCTTTTTTTTGTTCTTTTCTTTGCATCTTTCTTTTTTTATTCTTTTTTTCTTTTCTTTTGCATTTTTTGCTTCTTTTTTGTATTTTTCTCTTGCTCTAACTTTTGCCTGGGTCGCCCTTCCGGGTTTTCGGCCCAGCGAGCCTCTCAAGGGGTAAAAGTATAACAAGTCCATGCCAAATGGTTTTAGGATCTCGAAGCCATCCGTATCCAAGAGAGTGACTGCTGTATCAATTTGCAGAAGGATCCGTCTTCGGTTCTTCGAGCACATCGGACATTTTCGCCCCTAGTTCGAGGGGTGTTTCTGTTTTAGCTTCGCAAGCTTCTTCTGACGAGGTCGGATCTTCTTGATCTGACTTTGGTGCCTCTTGTTCGAGGGCTATTTCAAATCTAGCCACACAGGCCTCACATCGTAGTTGACCGTTGAACCTTCTGAATTCAAGTCCAAGGTTTGGAAGCAAAGGGGTTAAGTCTCGAGGCTGAGAGCAATCCTAGGCTGCACAATCTCAAGAGTGATTCCACACAGGTCTTCGCAGGACCGCGCAAAACATTTTGTTTTTGAAAGTTTTTAAGAAAGCGACAAATCGCTTGCGCTGAAGATAGTGTAGAACCAGTCTGGATCAAGCCAGGATCCTTCCCAGTACTCACGCTAACAAGCATGATTTCATTCATTAAGGGCTTAGCATGCCTCTCTTTCTCTCAATTGGTCAAAATTTTGCAAAACCTGAGGAATTCCCTCCTCTTCGTTTTCACCGCAGTGTTCAAAAAGTTTTGAAAAACTTAGGTCAATGCAATGACTTTGGGGTGCAGAAGAGTAGGCGAAGAAAGTACCGCCGTTTCATTCAAATCCCGGCACAACTAGCATATGGTAGAAGCAAATATGAGAGTGTGGAAATCACTGCTGTTTCATTCAAGATCTGTTGGTACAGCTGGCTCCCTGGCAGGAACAGACTCAAAACAAAACGAAAAGACAAGCACAAAGCAAAAAGGTGACGCCCGAGGTAACACCCCCCGGAATCACCTAACTCCTATACAACAGGACTGACTCAACAAGACAGACCCAAAACCAAAAGAGACTGACTGAAAACAAAACGACAGACTCAAAACAAAACGACAAGACTGACTCAATACCCAAGTCAAAATGTAGCATTCGCCAACTGCTCAAAACGGTGCGTGCCATATGCCATATCTGGAGTAAACTGAGCGCCGCCCGCAGGTGGTTCAATCTTTGGTCAGACCACATTATCCCCCACAAATTCACTGATCAAGTGCCGATAGGCTTTGCAGGACTTGGTGCGGGGATGACCCCGTTGTCAAACAAATCTTGTACATCATGGCGCAAACGAAAGCAACTGTCGGTGTCATGACCAGCTCGCTGATGGAAGGCACAGTAGTTGGCTGAATTGTGCGAGAGAGGGAGGTTCTTTGGTAATGGCTGCGGCCCAAGGGGCTTTAAATGCCCTTTCTTGATCAAAACCTCTAGAGCCTTTGACAAAGGCATATAGAGGGCATGGAAGACCCTCCGACCTCGGGGTTGGTACTTCGAGGTTTGTGGATTTTTGCTGGACGCACTAGCAGGGGGATTAGCAGGTGCTGGCCTGGTTCGCTGATCTCTTCCGAGTGGAGGACTATAGCCGAAAGGAACGTTTCTGATACAACGACCCTTCTCCTGACTTGCCCCTTGATTTAAACTGCCCCCAACCTGAGTGGCGAAAATGTCGTCCACAGTTTTTGCAATGACCGTGAACACTTGCTCTTTGTTCAGTCCCTCGGCTTTCAAAGCCTCGACAGCCAACAGAAGATATTCATGAGGATCCATGTCTACCTCTACCTCGTTCTTTCTACTTGCCTCTACTTTACCAAGGGATTGGCATTCCTCAAATATAGCCCGTTCTGAAATTGGGGAGCCTTTTGACATGAACTTCCTGGCATGTGATGTGGTTGATGACGGAGCCGATGTCCCGGAGGCCAAACCTATCACAGTTCTCTGAAGATCTTCGATCATTCTCTTCAGCTCAGAAGTCATGGGCTCACGGGTTTGAGATGATTGGGGTCCTAGTGCATCCATCGTGCTTAAGCCCATGCTTTCCGGGATAAACATCTCGGGTTTGAGTATATGGGTCGGGGTGTATATACTGGGATCGTAGGTGGGTGGCAGTGTTTGGCTGAGGTTGAGATGTGGAGGAGGCACTTGGTCCTCGGGGTTTTGAGGTGGAACTATTGTCCGGTTGTCAATGAGATTCTGGATCTCATGACGAAGGCGGTAGCAACCATCGGTGCCATGGCCGCGCTGTTGATGATATACACAGTATTTGCTGGGGTTATGTCTGGCAGGGAGTGGGTTTGGCAAAGGTTGAGGATTAAGGGGTTTGAGGTGCCCTCTTTCCATTAGAACTTTGAATGTCCTGGTTAGGCTCATATGGAGGGGGGTGAAAAATCTACCCTGAGCTCGGGCTGAGCTGGCTATTTGTAGGCTGGCCTTGGCAAAAGGGTCGGCTATGGCGACTGTGTTGACTTTAGCAGGTTTGGAAATAGTGTTACCACCAACATTGGTACTCTCGGCTGGGAGCCTTACGGCAACCTCGGTGGACCAATCCTCAATGTTGTGAATGGAGTTGGGGTCCTGTGCCCTTTTTAACTGCTTCTCAAGGTTCACAATTTTCACTGCAGTCGGATTGAATTCATTAACATCAGAAGAAGAAAGCTTCTCAGTAGGCTACACCGGGGTTGTGGAAACTCGAGCTTGAGTCAGCCTTTCTCGAGGATTCAGACACTGCAAGTCTTCAACTGGCGGAATTGGATCAAAGTTCGGCTGGGGTCCCAAAGCTAGATGTGAGGCAGATGCTCCAGATGGGCGCTGCGTTTCAATACTGGTCTCAGCTTGCATGGCAGTTCCCCGATTTAGCGCTGCTGTCATGGCCGCAAATTCTTCCGAACCTTGTGCCATCATGGTCTGCTGAGTCTGAACAAAAGTGATGTGACTGGCGACTGACGGATTAGATGAACATATGAGCCCTGATCGGCTTTTCTTTACCTTGCCTCAGCGAAAGAACACTGGTTGCCCTTGAATTGAATTTCTGACCTAACAAAGTCTATCAGCACAAGTTCGATGAACCTCGGGGGATATCGGAGCCTTCTGAAGCTATGGTTCCCAGACTACCTTGCAAAAGAGAAAACAGACAGCATCTCAGCCTGATTCCACCTGAATAGATATGAGCCTATTTGAATGAGTGTGCTCTCGACTGAATTCTGCCCCAAAATTCTGCCCTAAACTGAGTCTGATACCCACGGGTAAAGCTGACTCCCAAATACTGATAGTAATGCCCGCAGGCCTGATGCCAAAATTCGCAAACTGGTGCCCGCAGGCCTGACACCCAAACTCATACACTGATACATGCATTCCTGTAGAGACGCACTCTAAAGCACATAACAGATAAGTGAGAGCCAAAACACCCCTATGTTAGGGTAAGGTTTCCCTGTCCTATTTTGTCAGGAGCTAGGGTTTCATTACGCACACAGCGGCTTCAAACAACCTATAAACGGGTAAGCAACCTGTCCTAATTTGGAATGGTCACTATGGATCCGAATATGCACTAGGTCGAATGGTCAAAGAGGGTGCCCCGGTAAAACCGGGGTTTGTGTTCCCATACTGGCAGAGCCCACAACCGGTCAGCCTTATGGTCATGCCTTGACAAGACAAGCCTCTGGCAAACCGTTCAGGAATAGCAGATGGCAAACACGGTGTCCTAGGCGCACCAATGCAAATGCAATGCAAAGAAACACACAAGTGTAGTTAAAAACAGATATCAAGAGTTCGAGTCAAGTTCTCTAACTCCCCAGCAGAGTCGCCAGAAACTGTAACAAGCCCGCGGGGGGACCTCGCTACAGCTCGGACTCGACTTTCGCAGTCACGGTTTTAAATCTGAACCAAAGAGTCCAAATCCGGCAAATCGTTTTGAGAAAACAGAATTTTGAAAGAAGTGCCAAACATGGACTGCTTTGCCAGATACAGAGTCGCCACCTAAATATTTTATTTTGGGAAATTTAGGAAACCCTGACTCGGTGCCAAAAGGCCACGTGTCCGTCATCACCAAAGTTGCCTCGGCTCGGGAACTTGGGTACGATTGGGGAAGGTCACTTCGTGAGCACCCCCGCTCGCCCGGTCATAGACCGGCCTCTACTAACCATGATATCAATTTTTGAAAACATTGTGAGTTCTTATTCCGGTTATTAGCCTAGGTTACTATGTGATGCACACAGCATATAAGTATAGACTGGATCGCCCGAATTGGAACAAAACATTTCATGCTTGTTTATCTGAAAGATGATTTGCTACTCACAAGTAGGCTTAAAATGCAGATTTTACCACCCGCAGGTGGGTTTAGAAAAGATGGTTTTGCCACTATCTAGTGGGCTTAAAACAAACAGTCGATGATTTATTCCAATCTAAACAACTCAACCTTCACCCACAGACATTCAGGCAGATATATCACATAAGCACATAGCCTCATGGTAAGCATGCTATTCATGGCAGTCACTCACACGCATGCGAGGATGCTAAAGCATAGAACTTACCGAGTACTCCAAGCCAAAATAGGAACTACATTAGAAATCATGCATGATCCTAAGTATACAAAAATGCTTAATGCAACACATGCAAAATGCAACTATAGTAGGCTCGGCTATTCTAAGATGGCATATGAAATGCTACAACTAACATGTATTCAACTTGGAATTGAAAATACAATGCAGTTAGTATGATGCGCCGAGCCCGGTGCATACAATACAGATGAATGATGCAAACATGCTGTCATACTGTATGCTAATTGAAATATGCCCTAATCTAACCATCAAAAGCGGATAAATAAAAGGCAGAAAGACGTGGGGTTGGAAGACATACATCACACTCACCCACACTTATTACAGTTGTGCCCTCATCCAGAGGGTCCAAATAAATATATAGTCCGAATATTACAGTCCCCAAAATAAAAGAATATTACAGTCCAAAATATTACAGAATTCTAATTAATTAATGAATTAACTAGAAAGCAAATAAACTGGCGTGCAAGCCAGGGACTGCCTTGCTTCTGATGGATGATGCATGCCCGGATTGTCTTGCGCGGAAATCCACCGGAATGCCCCAATTAGCCTCTGTTTACACCTGTCCTTGAAATGCGTGCCAATTCCCAAAATGTTGCTGATTCCTGATTTTGCTGCAACAGAGAGCAGGAGAGGGGCATAGCAATGTATTTGCACAGATATATGCATGTCTCGATCTTCGTGCCACCAATCACGCATACCGAGGCATGATGGCCGAGGAGTCGAAATGCACAACTCAATATAGGATGAATGCACATGAAACTACAGCTAAAACCTAACTCCATCATGGATAATCCGGAGTGTCGGTGACTGGGAAATTGAGACACACTCCGTCACTCGGAGTACGAAATGTACCTCGTTTCCCGTGCCCGGGCTAACTCCTATTCCGAACATGATGCAATATGCATGGCATGCATGAAATGCAACTGAGATATAATCCTAACATACAGAATGCTATGGAAATGAGATGCCTCGAAGTGCGTGCACACGGGCACGCAAACCGAGAAAATGACAGAATGCTGAAAATGAGGTGCCTCGAAATGCGTGCACACGGGCACGCAAACCGAGGCGATGATATGTGCAATGAAAATGAGATGCCTCGAAATGCGTGCATGCGGGCACGCAAACCGAGGCGATGACAAATGCAGCGAAAATGAAATGCCTCAAAATGCGTGCACACGGGCACGCAAACCGAGGCAATAACAGATGCAATGTAAATGAAGTGCCTCGAAGTACGTGCACACGGGCACGCAAACCGAGGCGATGACAAAGTGACATGGAAATGACAAATGGGCTTATACCAACATGAGTGAGCCTCAGCCACACTCACATCGGGTGCCGATGGCAGAAAATAAAGTGCCTCGAAATGCGTGCACACGGGTACGCAAACCGAGGCAATGCATACGCAATGCAATGGCATGGAAATGGCATATAGAATGCAACATGGACTTATACTAACATGAGAGAGCCTCAGCCACACTCACATAAGAGGCCGATGGCAGAAAATGAAGTGCCTCGAAATGCGCACACACGGGCACGCAAACCGAGGCAATGGCATACGCAATGCAATGGCATGGAAATGGCATATAGAATGCAACATGGACTTATACTAACATGAGAGAGCCTCAGCCACACTCACATAAGATGCCGATGGCAGAAAATGAAGCGCCTCGAAATGCGCGCACACGGGCACGCAAACCGAGGCAATGGCATACGCAATGCAATGGCATGGAAATGGCATATAGAATGCAACATGGACTTATACTAACATGAGAGAGCCTCAGCCACACTCACATAAGATGCCGGCGGACGAAAATGAAGTGCCTCGAAATGCGTGCACACGGGCACGCAAACCGAGGCGATGATAAGATGTGATGAAATAACATGAAAATGACAAATGGGCTTATACCAACATGAGTGAGCCTCAGCCACACTCACATAAGATGCCGGCGGACGAAAATGAAGTGCCTCGAAATGCGTGCACACGGGCACGCAAACCGAGGCGATGATATGAAATGACATGGAAATGATATGCAAGCATACTAATGGAATTTCAGCAACAAAATATGAGGGAAAACAGTCCCGAAATGAAGCGAAATGACATGAAATGCAAGGAAATGTCCCGAAATGCAACATTAGGCATCCGAAATGGCTTATAGCCATACTAAACATGCACAACATGGACATGCAATGCAAAGACGGAAGCTAGACAGTCCCAAAATAAGCACTTTTCCAGTTATAAACATGGCCAAACAGCAAATATAGGTATGGCAAAAATAGCATACAAGAATAGGGGCCAAGATAGGGGTAATGAAGCAAGTGGTATAAGCTAAACCCAAACTGAAAAAATTCCTTCTACAACACTGAAGATGGACCAAAAATATGAACATTTACAGCATATGGCAGCCTCAAAGTCAGTATACAAACATGCTAAAAATATGATGCAAAATAAGGCTCAAAAGGTGCTAAAACATGAAGTGTATAAAATAATCACCAAACAGAAAAAAAGTGTGAATGAAACATGAAGTATAGGCCAAAATAAGACCACTTTCAGTTCGGACCAAGGTCCAAAAACAGAAACAAAGAGGGCTACTAATTTATGCAAAAAAGGGGCCAAATAATGGATATAACTACAAGTGACACATGGAGGCACCAAACAATGTTGCGCCCTTCTCCAATGTTGAAGAGGGGCTCAAAATAAGCCTTATATCAGTTTACAACATGCTCGAAAATAAATTTCTCATGGGTCAAAAATAGCATGCAAAACTATGACATACAAGATGATCAATGAAGCAAGTGTATTATGGAGGGCTCAAACAGGGTTGAGCCCTTAATGAGAAGTGAAGATGAGCTCAAAATATGACCCTTTTCAGTTAGGGCCGAAGCTTGAAACCAAAAAGAGATGAGGCTTAGAAATAGCTCAAGGAAAAGGGTCAAAAGGATCAAAGTGTAACTTACCCTTGAAGATCCAAGCTTTTGTTGCTTCTTGGGTTGATTTGCAGCTTCTTTAGCCTTCAAGAATCCCTCCTTGCTGCTGGAAATGAGATGGTGGTGGTAGAGCTTGGTGGTGTAGAAGGAGTGAAGGTTATGGACTTAGGGTTTTTTGAAGAATTGAAGAAGAAGACAATGGAGTTTAGGGTTTGTGCTTGGAGAGGAAATTTTCTAACCCTAAAGAAGAAGACCCTCAGCTGGTTATAAGGTCAAGAAAGGGGTGTAAAAGGGGGGTGAAATGGAGAGCATAACTCTCTCCCAAAATATCCCCCGGATACAGAAAATATCTGGGGGATATTGCCCCACAGCTGGAAAGGGTACAGTGAGAAGAACACGGCCGGCCTCTCACTTTGGCTGGAGGTGGCCGGCCGGCCACACCCCCTAGCCGGCCGGCTAGGGGTCAAAAGGGTCAACAAGCTTTTCTGGCCGGCCAGGTATTGGGGAGGTAGCCCTATGTGTGTACAACACAACCATGTAATTGAAGTTCCAAGAAAGTGGGCCCAAGGGGTTCAACAATGGCTCGGAAAGAGGGGGTCAAAAGGGTCAAGTTGACTTACTGGCCGGCCATGAACTTTTAGTGGCCTCTCAGGTGTGTACATCACAGATATGTGGTTCAAAGTTCAAGAAAAAAGGTCCAAGGGGTTCAACATTAGCCCGGAAGAAAGGGGTCAAAAGGGTCAGGTGACCTTAATGGCCGGCCACCAACTTTTAGTGGCCTCCCAGATGTGTAGATCACAGATATGTGGTTGAAAGTTGGCAACACTACCCCTAAGGTATTCAACATTAGCCCGGAAGTGCGAAAAACGGGCGTCGGGAGGCTCCGGAGGAGAGATAACTGGTTGCTGCAACAATTGCTGGCCTCCCACCCTTCAGTGACCTTCCTGGTGATAAAACAGAGGTACCTGCCAAAAATGAACGAAAACCGATGCAAAACGAATGTTCGGGGGCCAAAACACGCAGTTCGGGGCCCCGGAAACTGCCCGTTAAACACCGAAAGTGGCGTTCGGCCACGAAGTGGGTTTCTCAGACCCCAGTGTCCCTCAAAAAGGAGAAAATAAGATGTATGCCAAAAATCAGAGCAAACGGAGATGGTTAGGCGGTCCCGAACCGAGGCACACGGCCTGACGGCTCCCAAAACCGAGAACCGGACTCCGAAATGGGCAAAATGGCCTACGGCCACCAAATGTAGCCTGCAGACATTGAGAGATGGTCTACAGGACCTCTTCCTTCCCTCAGGAAAAGAAACAGAGAAAACCGAGTCTGGTTCGCAAACCGAGATAAGGCACAGAAAAGGGTTCGGGAGTCCGGAGGCAGGGCTCACGGCCGCAACTCCGAAACTTCTGAACAAGCACATTATGCAACATCACCAAGCGCTCAATCGGTGACGTCTGAGTCTTAAGGTCGGTCAAAAATGGGGTGTCTACAACTGGGAAGGTCGATCTAGCAACACCACCCTGCGACTGCTGAGGGTTAGAACCCCTCTACCTCCTGCCATCAGCCTGGCCATCTTGGCTCCTCTTGAAGCCTCTCTGCCCCTCATCCTCCTCCTGCATCATAATCTCCATATGAGCAGCTGCATCTACCAGGTGTCTATACTCCCGAATGTATGACCCACCAATTCTCAACTTGAGGCCTCGCCTCAACTTCCGCTCAAACTCAAAACAACGGCGTTCCTCAGACGCCACCAGTTCCGGCGCAAACCTGGACAAACTGGTAAAGGTAGCCTCAAACTCGGCCACAGACAAGCCCTGCTGATTAAGCCGGCTGAACTGATCCCTCAGCTTCTCCCTAGCTGCTGCAGACAAAAACCTCTCCTGAAAAGCATTCACAAATGCCTCCCAAGTACCACCAACACGAGTTTTCTCGTATTTCCACCATTGACCCGCATCTCCCTTCAGCTGGAAGGATGCCAAGGTCACCTTCAGTGCTCCATCCTCGATGGCAAGCATCTCAAACGTCTTACTCATTTGCTCTAACCACTCATCAGCCTTCAATGGCTCCTTCGGATCCCCGACAAACTCATCCGGATTAGACCGGAAGAACTCCCTCTTCAAGAAAGAAGGCCCAGCCTCAGCTGCCTGATTCCCTGCTCTGAGAATACCCAAAGCCCCTGCTATCTCTCTGGCCAAAGCACCCATGGCCTGCTGACCCACTGGCTCGGCCACATTGGCCTGACCAACTCCCTCCTGAACAGCCGGAACCTCCTCCGGTAACGGTACTTCCTGCCTTGCAGGTCTACCACGCCTAGCACCTCTTCCTCGTCCTGACATCCTAATAAAGGTAACACAGAACATTAGCACATTCAAAAATGTGCCAAAACTAAACACTCACGTCCTAATGCATGGACAACTGTAATTTACTCCACGTAAGCACATAAACACATAAGCACTTACGAATTTCATTTCCGGATAATGATAGTCCCGAGGCATTACTAGAGTTCCAGTTAGAAACAGCATTGATCAAGTGCTTTTCCAACAAGACTCACAGAAATCCAAGGATCCAATCAACATCTTAGAAATTAAATCCCATACCCAGATAAACACATAAGCATGTTATCAATTAAACACATTACATGTGATACTACATCAAAGTCTCTATCAAGCGAGACAAACCCATTGTGATCCTAATCACTTCCCACGTACCCAAAGTATTCGAACCCGGTACGCTCTGATACCAAGTTGTAACGCCCTCAAATTAATAGCATTAAACCCATTAAATAAGACAAGCATTGAGATTCAAAAGTTCCACATTTATCTATTATATCAGAATCCTATTACAAAAGTATTACATGTTAACAACAAAAGCAAATGCCCTAAGGGCTTACAGCTTTCCAAGTTAACACTTGGTTACAACAAAAGAGTACTAACTCATACACATTAAGCCCTTGGCCCGGATTTACATGTAATACATCAAAAAGTAAAACGACAAAAGTATGTCCGCCTCTATCCTCCCAAGCTAGGTCCTTGGAGGTGGCATGCTTCCTGTACCTGAAAATGATATTCCCATATAGGGTGAGCCACAGCCCAGTAGAAATATACTAAACCAACCATGAACAATGACTAAAATATTAGAAATTGATAGATGGTCAACACTGATATTATCACATAAATCACATATTTATGCCATACGACTTATGAGTCCAAGTTACCTTTCATTTCCCTTTTTCAACAGATAGGCGTATAAGCACTACCCACGTTCTCACCAGATATGTAAAACAACAATATCCACAGATAAGCATACAAGCTATATCCACAGTCTACAATAGATATGTATAACAACAATATCCACAGATAAGCATATAAGCTCTATCCACACTTCACAAAGATAAGCATATAAGCTCTATCTTCACGTTTCTAGACAAGCATATGAGCTGTATCTACGGAGTTCATCCCCTATCTTCTCCCAACACTAACCGGTTTAGAGGTACATCCCCTATCTTCCCCTAAACCGCGGAGTACATCCCCCATCTCCTCCTCTACACATAACGTATACAAACACATTGGTTCTATATACAATCACACAATACATTCAGTTAATGTATTCTATCAACCGTCAAGTTCCACGACACATTCCATTGATTAGTTTCAGTTTGCCTAATCATCATGCATTGTCTACAACAATCACGACTATCCTCCACCGATAGCCCAAAGCAGTTATTTCTAAACAGAAAATAAATGCACGATGGATATTCAATCAACATTTCATTCCCTCATTTCTCACAATTAATTATCCCAATTAATCAAACAATGTAATTATTCAAAATTAGCATTTCAACCCTTAGGTTCCATTTTCATCAATGATTCAACATTTAATCCAGTTCTCTATGCCAAACGTGCATACAGGTTTATTATGAATAAAACCCCAACTTTTGTAAAATTGCACAAAAGCCCCCAAACTTTCACGAAATTACCAAACCAACCCCATCATCTCAAAATACCAAAATTTAAAGACAAAATCCATAGAGAGGAGTAGGATATCCCTACCTCGAAGTTTGAGCCAAAAAGGAGATGAAGGCTCGAAGATCAACGTGCTCCAAAACCAAACTTTTTCAGATTAAAACAAAGCCCCCAACGCCCTTTATCTTTTTAACAAAGGCCCTAGGCTAGATTCACACTCTAGGGAGATCAAATCTTAGAGAGAATATAAGTGTAGAGAGAGAGGGTCACGGATCTAGGTTTTATCAAAAAGATAAAGTGAAAAAGTGAAGTCTAAACTCGCTACTGGCCGCTGATATAAAACACTCTCGCTCGAGCGAAGACTTGGTCGCTCGAGCGACCAGACACAGAAAACCCTCGCTCGAGCCAAGAACCACTTGCTCGAGCCAAAAACTCAAACCTTCAGGTCTTGCAACCAGAAGCACGCTCGAGCGACAGACCTCTCGCTCGAGCGAAGAACAACCCAGACCGCTCGAGCCAAGAAAAGCTCGCTCGAGCCAAGAAACACGACTCCCAGGTCCAGAACCAGATGCAAGCGCTCGCTCGAGCGAAGCCACTCTGGCTCGACCCACCAGACACAAACTCAACTCTCGATCGAGCGACCAACGCCTCGCTCGAGCGAAGGTCCAAAAATCTGGGCAGCAACACTAGGCTCCCAAACACAACCAACCTGCAACAAACCTGCCCAACACATCCTATAACTCAAATACGAAGTAACAAGGATGCAGACAAGATAATAAACAACCACCAACATCCACGGACACATGTCCGGATCACTGAACAACAAGGGTAAACCCGGGATCGCTATAATTAAAATGATTATTAAATTAGATTACAAAATGAACCCATTGAGCCCAAACACACTCTTATGTTGAGATGACTAATTTGAGATAATTTAAATTTTTTCAAAGAATATGGTTAGATTATCAATTTCAATATGTTTATTTTTATTTTCAGAAACTAGTTTCAAATTTTTTTTTCCTAAAAAACTAAAAAAAAAATTGGGTGAAAAAAAAAAACTTATTATTTTTGTATATTTTTATCTTTTAGGTCATAAATACTTTTTAAAATTTTAAAAATATAATTTTGATTTTTATTGCTTTCAAATTATTTTTAATTTTTTCAAAAAAAACAAATCTAAATTTTTTTTTTGAATTTTTTTTTAATCTTTTAGGTCATTAATACTTTTTAAAATTTTAAAAATATAATTTTGATTTTTATTGCTCTGAAATTATTTTTAATTTTTTTTTTAAAAAAACAAATCTAAAAATTGTTTTGAATATTTTATTTTATTTTATTTAACTTTTTGGGGGTGATCTGCTGATCGGCGGTGGACATTTCCCTCTTAAAATTCCTTTTTTTTTTTTTTTTTCACTACAACAAAATTGGATTTTTATGACTTCACATCAACGACATACAGTAAATGCAAGCTGTGGTTTCTCACTTTTACGACTTGCTTTTTTTGCATGTCGTAAATAATTTCCCAACCATGACATGTCTATTGCGTAAGTCGTGAATGTTAATAACGATGATTTTTTTTACGGCTTGCAATGTTAACCGTAAATAATAAAACATTTCTATAACATACATATGGCATGTCGTTAATACATTAACTATAAACGACATGCATACAACAACCGTTAAAAATATTAAACATTCCACAATATACAAAAATTCAATCGTTAAAAATTATATATTTTACGACGTATAAAATGCTAACCGTTTAAAATATTATATTTTTACGACACATAATTTATGCCGTGAATGGTACGACTGAAAATTAAAAAAGTGCCCAAATGAGATACATGTGGCGCCAATGACCAAAAATATATTAGAAATTTTTTATTTTTATCAAATTGTTTGGCTTCTAATTGGGTTAAGGAAGATAGAAAGCTGTAATCGGATAAAACTAGCAGAGAGGGAGAAGAGAGAGGGTTCGAACCCTCATGTCTCTGCAAAAACTCTTCAAACCCCTACCCTCTCTCTCCATCAGACCCCAAATCCCAAACCCTCCTCTCTCTTTTTTTTCATCTCTCTGCAAAAACTCTTCAAAACCCTCACTCTCTCTCTCTCTATCAGACCCCAAATCCCCAATCCCAAACCCCAACCGGCATAACAACGAGTGAGAAGGAGAAGATGGACAAAGAAAATACACACAGACAGAGCTCTGAGCTAGAAGAAAAGAACGAAGAAAGAGAAGTAACGATGGAGAGAGAAGACGGTCGAGAGGAGACGGAAGAGACGAACGCACGCGAAGAAGAACACTTCCACCATTCAATCAGGTTTGTAGGTTCAAACTAGGGTTTTGATTTGGGGATTTTCACTGAAAAATCAAGGTTTTGATTGAGCAACTCCAAAATTATGTAAAATTA
Source organism: Camellia sinensis (assembly GCF_055761805.1). Classification (NCBI taxonomy): domain Eukaryota; kingdom Viridiplantae; phylum Streptophyta; class Magnoliopsida; order Ericales; family Theaceae; genus Camellia; species Camellia sinensis. The sequence goes on along the minus strand of NC_138967.1, from coordinate 126,056,447 downwards.
GAGAACCTTAAGGAACTCTAGGTTCTTGAATTAATTTTGAAAGCATGCGACTGTATTGTTTTAGATTGTGAATTTATTCTTTTTTTTATATACTTCTTGAATCTGAGTTGGGAAAAATATGTTCAATGTCAATTGCGTATTGTGAAATTGGGTTTTTTAATGGGTTGAACACAAATTTTTTTTTTAAAAAATTTGTTAATCTAAAACAATTGTTGTTCTGTTACAAAAATTAGGATCCTTTAACTTAGTTGTGATTGTATAAAATAAAAAATAAAAAAAAAAATTCTTGAATCTAAAATTAGAGAACCCTAAGGGAATTCCAGGTTCTTGAACTAGATCTAGGAAGGAATTGAACTGGGAATAGGTTTATCGATTTTGTTTGATAACGCTAACTGATATTTGGCATTCTTATTCTCTTTCTAATGGTAAGCTTTAGATTTTCAGCTAAGTTATCATAAATTCAATGAGTCTCAAAGAGAACAAGCAGTTCTGAAGAGATTGCAACAGAGTGAAATTGTGACCCAAATCTGTGATGCAGGAACACCAGGCATAAGTGATCCTGGTATGGAATTGCTGAACATGTTATAATTTTTTGTTTGTTTGTGATGAGAAGAACTAAATGTTCTCCTTTGGAAAAATGACGGCTGTCATGTCAATCTCTACTCGACTGCATTACATTTTAATCCTTATTGTTAGCTTGTAAGGTTTACATCACAGTATTAGAGCATATATATACACCTCCATATGCTATCATGGACTTTACCACACTTCATTCCCGCACACATTAATCCTATACTCTTTGTTGATGTAATTTTTTTATTTTTTTTGGTTATATTTGATTGTTCGACTGATTTGGTCACCCTAGTCTGCTAATATAGCGCACAAATATGGTAGGGGAAGACAACTATTTGTAATTTCCACACACTCGTACACTTTTATTTATTTTCTTCTTTTATTTTGGTTTACTAAATTTTATATTGTGATAACTGACAATCAATTTGGTATTTTCTCTAGTTCACATAGATTGAAAGCATGTAATGCTCCTTTTGAATAAACCAAATCTCTTAAGATGTAGGATCCCAGAAACAATCACAATTTTCATTCTAACGGTTTTTTAAATAATCTTTTTGCAATAATATGACCTTAAAATTGTAAATTCAAAAATATTGCTAACTTTAATTTGTAATGTGTCCTCTAAAGGTTTGAAAGGAACTCAGATTTTAGTCGAGATGACAGTTTAATTGGATGCTTCATGGGTTAATTAATTGATATGGACATAAACAATGTATTTTGGAAACTTGATGTAGGTTAAGTTATGTGTGGATGAAAATATTCCTGTGATTCCTATCCCTGGTCCTTCTGCTTTGTTGCTGCACTTTCTGCCTCAGGGTTGGCTACTGACGAGTTTACATTTGGTAAGTTGCTCATGAATTCGACACCCTTAGTGTTGGCAACAATTTGGTGATAGTGGTAGGCTAGTAGCTAATATCATATGTATTGTTGGTTGTCTGTAGTTGGATTTCTGCCCAAACATGCTGGATCAAGGAAGGAGAGGTTGATTGTATCTGAAAAGGAAGTAGCAACACAGATATTCTATGTTCCTCCTCATAAGCTTCATCAATTTATTGAAGAGGCTTCTTCTATTTTTGGTGACTGCAGGTAAATATTTGAGGAAGATCTTTATCATATCTTAGGATAATAATAGGAGTTTTCATGTCTTTGGGTATGTGCCACATCAACAAAAACAAAAAGAATCTTAATTTGTGTTTCCTTTCGTATGATTTTTTGAGATAGTCGTAGACCATTTTTTTTCTTCTGTGTATATAAGTTTTAAAGAGTATAGCAGAACACATATTCATCATATCTTTGATACATATAGTGTATCATAGAACAAGCAAATAGCAGTTCTTTTGATTAAATGTATATTGAGAATATTTATCAGCCAAATACATTTTCTTTAAAATCTTTTTGTTGACTTGAATACACTTTGAAAAATAGTAGAGGGACTAGAAAATTCTTTTTAATCTAAAAAATTTATGTTACAGTATCTCTGATATGATTTAAGTTTCATTTTAAAATGTTTTCATTGGGTATTTATGTCTTGGATGACTACTAAATTAGTTACATAAAAAATGAGGATGTGTGTGAACTTATCATGTCAGCTTGTTAAGCATATGCCATGGTCTTGCCCTTTCTTGTTCTTAATCTAGTAAGAGATGGACATGTCTAGGTCTAGTCCAGTTTGTTTCAGAGGGCAGGCTTCTTTTTTCTTTGAACATTGGCATTACAGTGTTACGTTCTATGTGTTCTTTAGGCATTTTGTTTTGTTCTTGTAGTTTTAAGAGATCACAACTCTGTGCGACACATGAAGGATTGCTGAGAAGTAATCATCATTTTCTTAGATCAAGCAACGCTAAAGTATTGTGAATTTAATTTTGAGAACTATTTCAAGCAAATTATATCTATTAACACTGTAAAAATTCATTTACTATATCTATTTAGAGATATCACTTGATAAGGATTGGTGAGCTTATTAGTTGACCCTTTGCTTTGGTCCTTTATTTACTTTGATGTATTTTCATCTTTTAAATACCTGGATTAATGAATGTTCTCTAGTATTCCAGGTACAGTTGGAAAAATGACGTTGGAAACTGTTGGTATTGGGACAAATGTTTGCATGAAAGAATTAGATATTCAACCAAATTAAATGAAGTTTGTATATGTTGTTGGGGTTGTGCACACAAATCCATTCACCATTTATGTCTATAAGCTCTATCAAGAGCTAGATTCTCCATTGTTTTATAGGCCCTTGCTTAGTTCCTCATCAATTCAAGCCACATCCTTCTTGACATCTTTGTGTTGCCTTGTGTTAAAGTTAAATCACTTATTACATCAAAATAAGAAGGAATAAAAGTCAATCCTAATAAGTTTTCACTATAATGCAGTTGCAGTCATAACTCACTCGAGAACTGTATAAATGTGTTGTCATAGATTCCCCAGGGGCACCGCACTGGGGGCAGGAGGCGGGAGGAAGGGACTAACTAAATAAATTTTGGTTTATAAATTTACTTTTATTGGCAGTGCAAGATTTTGGCTCCTATGTTTTCTATATATTCCTATCATTTCTTCTCCATTTAACCAAAAGATGCACGCTGCCTGAGGATTGGTTATGACCATTGTTTTGATGTGTTGCAGACAATGTGCCATAGCTCGAGAGATGACAAAAATACATGAAGAGGTGGGTTTGTATTTTAAGTTATTTGCTATAGTTTCTCTTCTCTTTGATAATTGTTATTGGTTGCACATGGTTTTTCGAGAAATTCACTATGTTGCTGGTTATATACCCTGCAAATCTGGGATGCATTTATGAAGTCAGTGGTTTCTCCCAATTGACACCCTTCAGAATATTTAGTCCCATCTTTTACTTGACTATAATACTACAATGATAGTCTTTTAATGACTTAGACGCGTTAGTATGCTGTGACAATCATGGTTTGTAAGTGGATAAACATATTTTCACTGCTGGTCATGTCAACATGTCTGCGGGTGTTGTTCTCTTTTGATTTACTAACATAGATCATGCCTTTATAGTTTTGGTGTGGAACTTTGGAAGAAGCCAAAGGAGCATTCTTGACTCGCCAACCAAAAGGAGAAATCACATTCTTGATTGAAGGAAAGGCAAATTGTGTGGTGGAAGCTCCATCCGAGTCTCAGCTTGAGAATGAACTGAGAGAGTTGATCTCTGGAGGGCAATGTCTTTCTTCGGTATTGGATTTTTTCTGTTTGCAGTGTATATTTAAATCTGTTAAGAGTTGAAACTAATGGTTGCATTTGCAGGGTCACTTGCTGGCATCCTTCCCACTATATGTATCATTTCACAAGAATATGAAGGAAATTGATGTAGTGATGCTCATTTTGGACTTTTATTGGTCATTAGGAACTTATAATAACTACTAGTGTATAAGTGCTTCTATGAGTTTGCAAAGGGGTATTGTTTGTGAAACCAAAATGTTACTTAATCTTATATGTTCTATGAGTAGGAACAGATTAGGCTAGGTAAAGTTTAAACTTATGGCATAATTGGAGGGGCTGATTAAATCTAAGGAGAAAGGAATGTGCAATGTGGTATCATGCGTGCCATATAAAAATTCCCCTTCATTTTTCACTACTTCCACGTTACACATCACTCCAGAAGCACTTATTTATATCGATCCTAGTCTTATTCTATGGGAATGTCCTATTTTACATGGACTCGGCTACAAGTACTAGGGGTGTATGTGTGTGTCTAAGTATTAGACCTTTGTAAATCTAAATCTAAGGATATAGGGATATGTATCCAAAAGAGGGATATGTATCCAAAAGTTGGATATGAGAATGAGGACTCGTCATGGACACATATATTGCATATTGTATAATATTCTTGAATAAGATGTGGTAAATTATGTAAAAATGTACTTGAAATTAAATAGAATTTAGAGAAAATACAGAATTTTCATCTCTTATCTATGTTAGAGCTACAAATGTTTCTTTACTAGCTAATGTGAAATTCTTATTCTTCAAATATCGTAAAAAGTTTGAGGATTTGGGAGACACATGTCCTACACCCTTATCTTTGTCATATCCGGTAGACACGGATACTTTAGAAGAAGTAGAAGAGTCCATGTAATAGGGAATGTCCTCTGCAATCAGCAGCTGCATATTGTCATCTCTCTACAATTTTTGCTGGCACTTGATCTTTTTGGTTGTTGCTGGCAACTGCTGCACGTAAATCCATTTCTCTTTTCTTGTCTTCCACATTGCCCTTTGTTTTTGGGTAATGCATGGCCATATGGGTGTTTAAGGTGAAAATAATGAAAAAATAGTTAAAATTCCGATGCACTTTCCATGTATTCTTAAACATTTTTACACATTTCTATACACTTTTTATACATTTTCTACACTTTTTACACATACATTATGACTGATAACCACCCATTGGTTGGTCATTAGCAGCTCTCTTGTTTTCTTTATATATGTCAAAGGGCTCTCCTTTTTTATATTATATTCTCTTGCTCCTCCATCTTTGTTATATTGTATTCTCTCTCCTTTTTTACTCTTATATGTTTCAATTTTTACTTTCATCTGTTTTCAGGTTCTGCTTGTGTACATAGGGTTGAATTAGTCACATGCTAAACTTCATTCCATAGTTACCTGCAGAACTTTTGCTATCCCCTGACAATTTTATTATTAGCTTTGGTCTATGAAGCACCAACACACTATCATCTCATGTATTATTGTCCCAATGTCTGAGACACATACTTCCGAACATGTCACCGACTTGTGTTTGAGAAGCGAAAAATAGTATCCAATTTTTCTGTTTTATTTTTTTAAATTATGGACATGTGATGGACAAGACCAGACACATTGCCGGACACTTTCTTTTATTTATTTATTTTTTCCCTCTAAAAGAAAGAAATTTATTGAAAGAAACTGACCATGGATAAAACAAACTCTCGTTGCAATTGATGCCAGTGTTATTGGAACCCTAGATCGAAGGCTTTAACAACCACAATTAAAACCCTTGTTGAAGCCCTAGATAGATGCACCCATCATGATTGAAGCCCTCGCCGAAGCCCCCATTGTGATCGATGCCCTAGAATGACCACACCTAATTGTGATTGAAGCCCTTGCAAAAGCCCCCATCAGAATTGATTTCCTAGACTGATGACACCTCATCAAGACCCAAGCCCTTAGTGGAGGGGAGGCTATAGTTGCTCGAGTTGAGCTTGCAGAGACACATCTAGAGACAAAATGTACAAATCGTAGTAGATGAGTTGTGAAAGGGAGAAGTCAAAGCGATCGTTTTGAATTTTTTTTTTATGTTGTAGACTCATGTGCCTTGTTGGCTTTGTTAATGTAGTAGATCCTCGACCTGGCCAATTTTTGGCCACATGTTAGAGAGTAAAAATTCAATTGTATAATGGTTATTTTAGACAAATTATTTATTGAAAAAAGTGATTTTATTTAATTTATATAAAATTATATATGCATATATAAAATAAAATTTTAATATATTATTTGACGTGTATGTGTCCTACTTTTGGAAAAGTGCTCTACATGTTCTAGTCCTACTTTTAGAAAAATGCCGTATCTGCTTGTCTGTGTCGTGTCCGTGTCCCGTACCCATATTTTTTCTTAGGCTTTGATTTGTGACTCCTGGCAGTACTGTGGTCAATAATTTGGATGGTCTAATGTTAGATTAGTTCTAGTTGATGCAATTTTTTGGTGCTTTTGTGCTCTAACACATTTCATGTTTCTTGAATATAATTGTTAGTCTTCCATTCATCAATGACACATATTAGATCTATTTAGATGACACAAGTTGATGTCAAAAATAAATTTTACTTTTTAGTGTTCACCTATAGGGGTCTTGAGAAACAACATAGTGCAATAGTGCCAAAATTCCCCCATAATAAACATGGATTATATTAAGGAAGAAGGAGAGAAACTCCAAGGATCATTTGTAATAGTTTATCTTCCTACATTAAACACTTGCTTGTAGAATCATTTTGTTTTGGTTTTTTATCATTCACAATTTTATTTTTTAAAAAAAATTGTGAATTAATGATATATTCAGGTTAAATTGGAGGGAGACATTGACCAAGGTGTGGAATACTACAAGAAGGCTCTGTATTATAATTGGCACTATGCTGATGCCATGTATAATCTAGGCGTTGCATATGGGGAAATGCTGAAGTTTGACATGGTAAATTTGTAGGAAATAAAACTTTTGTGTCTCTCTATCTCTCTGCTTTTCATGTCTTTCATTCTGAAGCAAACTTCACATGAATGAAACTGATCTCCTCAAACATTATTCTCTACTAGAAAGTACATTATCTTTATTTTATTTTTTTTCCTTTTTGCAATCATCGTTCATTTTCTTCCTTTCTGTTAGTTGCTTTAATGAGAAATTTGATGCATTTCAAATCTAGAACTTGAGAATATTTATTTAATATCTGTGCAGGCAATTGTGTTTTATGAACTTGCTTTCCACTTCAATCCTCATTGTGCAGAGGCATGCAACAATTTAGGAGTGATATACAAAGACCGTGACAACCTTGATAAAGCTGTGGAGTGTTATCAGGCAAAATTATGATGCTTATGTGCAAATTTTAAGTCTCAAATCATCGTGCGCTTGATATTATAGAAATTATTTATTCTTCTGCAGTTGGCTTTATCCATCAAACCAAATTTCTCACAGTCCTTGAACAATCTTGGTGTCGTCTACACTGTCTAGGTTTAGTACCTATACCCGTTCAAAAAAATCATTTTTTTTGGAAAGGACAATATACAGCTGCTGATCGATTTTACGTTTTATTTCTTTTTACAAGGTAAAATGGATGCTGCTGCGAGCATGATTGAGAAAGCTATTGTTGCAAACCCTACATATGCGGAAGCATATAATAACTTAGGTCTCTTTGTTTCTCTCTCTCACCCTGTGGTCATCATGTTTTTGGCATGCTGTTATTTCCTCTTTTTGTTAACATGGTAGTTATTGCTGCTCTTTTGGTTGTCATTGGTATTATTGGTGTTACTTGTCAAGGGGGATAAAAAAAGATTGTATTTGTGAATGTTGCTTCTCTGCCAAAATTCAAGGTTACATAAATGTAGTTTTCATTTGATACTGAAGTTAATGGTTTTATTTTTTATTGGGATTGCATTTCACAAACTTGAATTGGCTCTTTTACGCTGTTTTCATTTTTGGCTGAAAGGGAATTTTTGTGACACTTCTTTTGCGTTTGTTGATTTTATGGGAGAGTTATCTTTGGTGGATGGATTATAGTTGGCTTTTTGTAGACCCCTAGTGTATGGATGGAGGATGTGCCCCTTTGTTGTCACTTTATTAATTTACCTCAAAAAGAAGGAAAAAACAAAAAAACAAAAAAGAGATAAGAAGAAGAAGAAGAAGAAGAAGAAGAAGAAGAAGAAGAGAAAAAGAATGCTTGTTGACACTGCATTTGAAAAATCAATACTACATATTGTGTCTGTTGATTCTGTTTAGTGGTGATGTCTAGTATCCTAGGTTTTCTAGTCTTAACACATTTTTATTATTTGGACACAAAAATAATGTTCTGTTTTGAAATTCTCTCTCTCTCTCTCTCTCTCTCTCTCTCTCTCTCTCTCAGTTTTATTATTGATTAGTTTCTAAAAATTATTTTTGTATAGGGGTTCTTTATAGAGATGCCGGCAATATAACTCTGGCCATTGAATCTTATGAGCAATGCCTTAAACGAACATTTTTTCGTTTGTTCTCAGAGGTTTACCCCTCTAACATTTTTCCAGTTTTGATTAAATCATTTTTATGGTTTTCTAGTTCTAAATTTCTTATGCATTTTATATTTTTAATTTTTTCAGTCATCATAAATCTACAAAACCTACATTGCAGAACTAAAGGATGCGAGGATCCCATACAAAGATAGTCCGGAACTGTTGGGGCTTTTACTGGAATTTTCAAGTTTAATTCCTTCTTTATTTGATCAATGGAAGGTAAGAAGCTCTTTTCTTTTAGCTGTTTTATCAGCAACAATATTCTTGTGGGCTATTAATGACCCTATCTAGTGCTAAAAAATGATAAATTTTGGAGCTTCGTCTATTGAGTGCAATTTGGTAATGCAAAATTAGTTACTAATTAAATAATAAGATCCATTAAAGAGGGGGTCTAATTTTTAAGATAGAGAAACTTGACTTTGCACAAAATGAACATGCTACATGGAATATGATTTAAATTCTGATTTCAAGTGCCAAATTAACCATTACATTTTGAAATTCTACAAATTTGGATGCTGACAGTGTTTAGTAATACTAAAATGGCACTAAAATTATCAATGTTGTCAAACATGATGTTAATGTTATGTCAGGTCCTGCGATTTCGGATTTTATGTTGCACTTATATTTAACATCCCTCTAACTAGTGTTTTGATTGATTGTTTTTTGTTGCACAACCAACATTTCTTGATATGTATGTTAAATCAGTTCTGAATGCAAAAGAAAAGCCAACAATGGGTCTCAGTGAATCTTTCCTTCCACTGTTTACTTATTTGTCGCATGAAGATTTTAAAAGTATTGTGGTCCCATCATCTGTTAAAAGTAAATTTGCATCACGAGCATCTATCATTGTAAGTGTAGATTTACAAATTTGAACATACTAAATTCTAAATATAGAATTATTGTTTAACTACAATAATAGTGATTGCGTTGAAATTTAATTTTTGTTACCAAAAGAAAGAAAATATGGCTTCATCTTTACTGCCTCCACTCGGTAACACACTACAATAGTGATTGCCTTGTTGCTTAGATGTTCATCTTTAATTCTGCTAGTCTGTTGGTCTGCTGGTCTGCTGCTGTTGCTGCTGCCGGTGTGCTGCTGCAGAATTTTGCTGGGCTGCTGCTGCTGCTGCAATGTTGCTGTGAAGTGGGCTGCTACTAGATGCTGGTCTGCTGCAAATTTGGGTGGTTGTTAGTTTCATGATTTCATTTTGTTATCTGCTGTTTTTACTATGGGTTCACAATTTGGATGTATTTGTGTATTTTAATGAGTTTACCCTTTTAGGTTTTATACGACGCTTCCAAAAGCATATTTTTCAGCAGTGTTTTTTTGCCTACACATCAATGTTATTAGTTTGTAATATTAGGGCCTGAGGGATGCCTCTTGTAAATATGTAAATCTTACAAAAAAATATACATAATTTTCAATTTTTTTTGCTGCTACAAATTTGTCGTTGCCAAAATGTAAAGCTTTCTCGACAAACAACTTGTCAGTAAATGTGTAGCCAAAAGTTTATTTTTGCCCACTCATATTGTGTTGTTAAAAGTGTGATTTTTGCCAATGCCAATTTGTCGTTGCCAAAACTAAAGCTTTATCGACAATCAAATCGTTGGCAAATGGCAACATTTACCGACGTAAATGTGTCACCAAAAGTTTACTTTTGCCGACGCATATATTGTTGGTAAAAGTATATTTTTTGCCCATGCAAATTTGTGTCGCGAAAAGTGCCACACAATCATCATATTTGAATGACTTTTACCAACGCAAGGTAAATTGCCAACGATGGATGGAGGTTTTTATCGACGACTATGTTCGTCGCTAAAGGCATTACTTTTACCAACGCAATGATAATTTTGTCGGCAAAAACTTTTGCCAACTCACTTTTGCCTACGGGTTGCCAACGTAGCTTTGTGTGTCGGCAAAACTCTTTGCCAACGAATTTTCCCTTTTAGCAACATATTTTGTCGCGTTGTGAAAAATGCAATTTCTTGTAGTGATCTTTCACTAAGTTCCAATATGCAATGCAATGCGATGCCATACAGAATTCACAAAAATAGAAGTCAGTATTGAAGATTCAAATTTAACGTGATGTGAGTCACATCTAAAGTGAAGCTGATCCACACACTAGCCATTTTTCGGACTACTTATTATGGCTCTGTAGCTTTTTTTTCCATATAAAGAATGATGTGGCTACTGAGTACTACTTATTATGGCTCTGTAGCTTTTTTGTCCATATAAAGAATGATGTGGCTACTGAGTAAAACTTCAATGCAACAATGATATCACGTCATCGTTCATATGCAAACAAAAATCACTCATCAATCAAAGTTTTATATTTTATTATTATTATTATTTTTTTTGTTTTGGGGGGGGGGAGGGGGTGACAAATGATAGGGATGATGATGGTTCAATACGTTCCCTGCAATGCCATCAACTGAAGTACCACCCGCAAAGAGAAGACCATTGTGAATACATAAAGAATGTATAGTTTGTTTCCCTAAGATTTTTCTCACACCAGAATAGAATGTAGCAGCTGTGTATTTGTGCAAATCCACCTCCTGCCATTTTTTCTCTAAATTTTCAAGACAAATAAGAATATTCTTAAGCTTTCTTTAGTAAGTACTAGAGAGTATCAATTGCAAAATTATTGGAAGTTCATAAGTACAGGCAGAGGGGTAACCTAGGGCAACCTTTATGCTACGTTTGGGTCTTGGATTTGTAGATAGAAAATAAAAAGGAAATGGAAAAAGATAGGAAAGGAAAATGAAGTAAAAGAAGATTTTTTTTCTCTCTTTTTTTGTTGGGCTTGGAAAATGAGAAGAAAATGCATACTTATTAATAAAACATAATTTTTTTTTTTATAAATTACCCATAAAAATAAATATTTATGAGTAATGTATTTCCCTCGACAAATCTAAGATCCAAACATAACCTTAATTGCAAGGCCAAATAGACTGAATCCAATCGATGTTAGAGAATGTTTACCAGGATACTGTAACCAGTGCAACCACAGTACAACTTACTTCCAAACATTGCAAGGGACTTGACGGTTTTGTTGAAGTTAATATGCTTTATAACCCCAGACCAATTATAAATCTGCATAACACATTGTTCAACAAATCATTATCTTCTATGAATCACACATGTTAATTTGTTGGAACAATCTACGAAAGCTTGCCTTAACACCTGTTCCTTGGGAGGAAAAGCATGCAACGTTGGAATTTGTTGTCAACTCATGAACTGCTTCTTTCACATCATGAGCTTGAAGGCAGTGAATTTCTTCTTGCTTGATTGCCAAACCTTCAGATGAAAAAATAATTTGAAAACTTGTCTCAAAATGACATAAACAGAGTTCTAAAATGACTTGACGATTGCAGGACCTTAATTTTGGTAGTAAGCAACATGGCCAAGCATAAATAAGACTTGAACGTGGCTCTCATAAATTTTTTTACTCCTAAATTTCAAGATATGAAGACTGATTTAAATGGAGAGTGGCAACCTTAATGTTGTTGGATCTTGGATTTGTGGAGAAAAAGGAATAAGGAAGGGAAAAGTGAAAAAAAAAACCCTCCTTCCCTTTCCCTTTCTCTCAACAAATCCTTCAACAAATCCAAGATCCAAACAAAACCTAAGGGTTTCACCACACTATTTTTTATGTGTTATATTCAATAAATTTTCATGGAGAACCAAACATTAGTGTTTATAACTACTTTTAATCTGATGTGTAGGCTATCATCATCAATTTTGAGTCACTAATCCCGTTCCCAAATCTATTCGTAATTATTTGCAAGTCAATCTTGTAACACCAATTCTACAAACTTAAGCGAACACAGCAAAAAGCTGCAAATGAAGGCTTCAAACCCATGATGCAAAAGATCTAGAGCTCGATTCTAAGATTCACCCAAAATGAAGATCCACGCATTGAAACAAAAGATACCCAGATTGAACCCATCGCTTCACATAAACCTCTTTGAAAACACAAATGCAAATATATATATATATATATATACAGAGAAAGAGTGTGTAAGTAAGTACGTATAGTTACCTATTTAAGCATACGAAGATCAAAAGAAGGCCATTGAAGTGAGAGGATATAGAAGGATCTGGGGAAGTAGAGAGAGAGTGAGGATGAATCCGAACCCTAGGACTGTGATCTTGGCGAAATTGGATAAAACTCAACTGAAATCGAGAGAAATGAGAGTATGTATGTGTGTATTTTGAGTGTATAGGATTTGATTTTTGAAATGCAAAGGCTCTCTCTCTCTCTCTCTCTGTCTTCCAAAGGTGTCTCTTTTGTGTTGTGGTTGTGCCAGCGGCTTTCAAATCCATTTTCCTGATCACTCCCCGTTTAGAGAGAGAGAAACACATACATTGAGAGATTGATTTGGGGAGATTTGATAAGGGAAAAAAAAAGAGAGGGAATTTTAAGAGGGAGACCGCCGATCAGTAGATTACCCCAAAAAAATAAATACAATAAAATAAAATAAAGTATTCAAAACAATTTTTAGATTTGTTTTTTTTTTTAAAAAAATTAAAAATAATCTCAGAGCAATAAAAATAAAAATTATATTTTTAAAATTTTAAAAAGTATTTATGACCTAAAAGATTAAAAAAAAATTCAAAAAAAATTTTAGATTTGTTTTTTTTTTGAAAAAATTAAAAATAATTTGAAAGCAATAAAAATCAAAATTATATTTTTAAAATTTTAAAAAGTATTTATGACCTAAAAGATAAAAATATACAAAAATAATAAGTTTTTTTTTTCACCCAATTTTTTTTTTAGTTTTTTAGGAAAAAAAATTGAAACTAGTTTCTGAAAATAAAAACAAACATATTGAAATTGATAATCTAACAATATTCTTTGAAAAAGTTTAAATTATCTCAAATTAGTCATCTCAACTTAAGAGTGTGTTTGGGCTCAATGGGTTCATTTTGTGATCTAATTCAATGATCATTTTAATTTTACAATTCAGTAACTAAAATATTTAAAACTTTTTCAAAAATTATAATAAAAAACACAAATCACTAAATCACATCATTCCACTAGCAAAACTTTTACCGACGAATAGTGTCATCGTCGCTAAATGATTAACTCTTTGCCCATGCCAACTTGTCGTCGCCAAAAGTAAGCACACTAATAGCAACGCTCATTATGTTGCTAAAACATAAGCCTCGTAGGTAAAAGTTTTGAATTTTTGGCGCCAACCAAAAAATTTGGCGCTAAAATAATTTTATGCCTTTTTAGCGACGACAACAAATTGTGTCGGTAAAGGTATACTTTTACCAACGAAATTGATCACTGTGTTGCCAAAAATATACTTTTGGCGATGAAAAATTGACGTCATCGCCAAAAGTAGTCGCCAAAAGTATAATTTGTTGTAGTGTAAAACTACAAAACTCCAACTATAAAATAATTTTCAAAATATATAACTAAACAAATTTTCAAATTTTGAAAACTCTTTTCAAAAATTTATCTTTTAAAATTAATTTTAAAACTTAACCAAATGTAGCCATATGGTAGCATTTTATTTGATTTTAGAAACATGGTTTTGATTAAAAAATTTCAAAACTCTTTTCAAACCACATAACCAAACAAAGTTTTCAAAATTCAATTAAAAAATTATTTTCGAAACTCTTAAGCAAATTATTTTCAAAACTCTATTTTTTCAAAAAAATTCAAAAAAAATATTTTTTTATTTAAAATTATTTTTATTCTTCAAAAAAATATTTTTTTATTTAAAATTATTTTTATTTTTCAAAAAAATATTTTTTATTTATTTTTTAAAAAAAATGTTTTTTATTTTTGTAAGTATTGGTCAAATAATTTTTTTATGATTTAGACATATATGAGCGATCCAAAAAAATTTCAAATTTTAAAAAAATAAATATTAAAAAAGTAAAAAATATTTAAAACAATATTTAAAAATTTTAAAAATTAAAATATTTAAAAAATAAAATAAAATATTTAAAATATAAAAAATGAAAAAATATTTAAAGTAAAAAAAAAATATAATTAAAATAAAAAAATTAAGTTTTTAAATATTTAAAATATTTAAAAAAAATACAATGCACAAATTAAAAATAGTAATAAGTATTTATAATAAAAAATATTTACCCTAAAAAAATAAAATTGAGAAATTTTTTATATATTTAAAAAATAAACACAAAATAATTTTAAAATACAACTCAAAACTCAAAACTCAAAACTCTTTCCAATTTTTTTCCAAAACTCATAACCAAACAAATTTCTTTTTCAAAACTCATTTATATAGCGATCCCAATTTTCCTCGTCATTTATTGTATTTCGGACTCAAGTTCCGTGGGTGTTTGTTGTTGTCTATATCTTGTTTCCATCCGTCATTCTTTGTATTTTGAGTTGTGGGGTGTGTTGGTTAAGTTTGGAACAGGTTAGTTGTGAGTTGAAACAAATAGTTGTTGCCCAGATTTTTCCTTCTTCGCTCAAGCGAGGCTTTTTACGCTCGAGCGAGCCTTGGGTGTTTGCTTCTTCGCTCAAGCGAGGGTTTGTGCGCTCGAGCAAGTATTATGAGTCCTCAGGTTTCTTTTTTCAGACGCAGCATCCGCTCAAGCGAGCTTTCTTGCGCTCGAGCGAGCCTTGTGTTTTGTGTCTCTTTGCTCGGGCGAGCAGTATTGCGCTCGAGCGTGCGTCTACGTCTCTTTTAGACCTGAAGGATGGCATTATTCGCTCGAGCGAGCTTTCTTGCGCTCGAGCGAGCCCTGTGTTGTTTGATCCGTCACTCGAGCGAGAACTCTTTCGCTCGAGCATGCGTCTGCGTTGGTTCAAACCTAAAGCTTCTCATTGTTCGCTCGAGCGACGATTCTTGCGCTCGAGCGAGGTCCTTTTGTGCCTGGTCGCTTGAGCGACCATTCCTTCGCTCGAGTGAGCCCTATTTATATCAGTTCGCAGCAGCGGGTTTATACATCACTTTTTCATCTCATTTTCATCCCAAACCCTAAATTCGGCTGCCTCTCTCTCTAAACTCGCTCTCTCTTTACAAATACACCTTATTCTGGGGTCTCTCTACCCTAGCCTCTTTGTAGGAAGGCTAGAGCATTGCGTGGACTTCACCTGATCCGAAAAAGTGTGGATTTGGAGCATCTTGAGTTTCTTTCTCCTTCTCCTTTGAGCTTCTCTATTTGAGGTAGGGATATTCTACTCACTATTATGAGTTTTAACGTAAATGTTGCTCATTTTGTATAAATGGTTGGATTTGAGAAGTTTGGGTGAAGTTAGGATTGGATGTTAATTTGTGAAAGAGGGGTTTTCAATTTTAAACTCCATGTGTATGTGGGTCAAAAAAATGGGTTATTGGTGTATGATTGTTGAAATGGTGAGATTTGGATCTTTGGATCAATGTTGTGAAATTTGGGAGAAAATGCCCTAGTTTGGAATTAAATAACTATTTTTTTATAAATGGTGAATTCATTGTGGGAATATGGAATTGGTTTGGAAACTATGAAATTGGAAAGAATTGTGTATAAATGGTGTGGTTGGATTGAATAATCACCCACCTATGAAAAAGTTGATAAATTATCTGTTTGATAAATTTATTATCTGTTTAGAAATAACTGTTTTGGGCTATCGGTAGAGGATAGTCTTGAATGTTGTAGACACTGCATGATGATTATGTAAATTGGAACTAATCAATTGAATTGTGTCATTGAATATGACGGTTGGATTAAAATGTTGAATACGTGAATTGTTGGGTCATTGTATATGCCAACGTGTTTAATACATTGTATATGTATCTTTGTATGTGAGAAGATATGGGATGTACTCCATTGTGTGGAAGGAGATAGGGGATGGACTCCATTGATAACTAAGTTGGCCGGAGCGTCCTGGGTGAAAGTCCCGAAATCCTATTTATTTATGGGTGCCGGTTCCCTCAGACGTAGTTTCGTAAAATGGCAAGTGATTGGAAGTGCATGAAAAATGTTTCTTATTGAAGTATTAATAATATGAGTTGTAGTCTCATTTTAAATTGAATTGGATAAATAAAAGGAAATGGGTTGAAAAGTGCATGTAAATGTTGATTGGCCATGGAAAGTGTATAAGTTGATTTTATGTGTTAAACATTTATCGGATGCTAATATTTTAGTTGATTCTCATATTTTGTTTAGCATATCTCTACTGAGTTTTGTCTCACCCTACTTGGGATATCATTTTTCAGGAACAGGGGACATGGCGCCTCCAAGGTTTTAACTTGGGAGGTCTTGGAGTTGAAGACTCTCTTTTGTTATCTTGTTCTGATATTAAATGTAAATTCAAGTCAAGGGTTTTATATGTAAAGAGTTAGAATTCTTCTTTTGTTGTAACCAAGTGATCACTTGAAAAGTTGTAAGCCCGTAGGGCATCTATTTTGTTGATTAATATGTACCACCTTTTGTATAGAACACTCTGATGAATAAAATATAATGTTTCCTTTATGATTATGGATCTCATAGTTAATTGATTTGTATTGTAATTTTTTAGGGCGTTACATTTAAATCTTTCAAAACACATCTCTATACTCAAAACTTAATGTAAAAACTAAATCAAATCTAGTCATTTAAGTTTTGAACTCTCAAAAATTATTTTTACAATTACGGGTTTATTTTTTAATATTATTATTATTATTATTATTATTATTATTATTATTATTATTATTATTATTATTTTAGCATTTGGTCATTGCCATTTATATGTACTGTAGTGGTTTCTAGCTCAAGAAAAAATAACATTCAATTTTGCTTGCATCGTGATTTTGATGTCACGAGACAATCCAAATTGCGTGAAACACTTTGAGCCCTACCGTGACTTCTGGGCTTAGTCTTGGACTAAAAATATTTTAGTAAAAAAAAATTAAAATTTTATTATAAATAGTCACGCTATTTTTTTTTTCTTTTGGTTTGTAATTTTTATAAAAAAATTTAAAAATTATTAAAGTAGTTGGTTCTGAACGTCCCCTTAGTACTCTCAATAATTGAGGACTTTCCAATAATTGATGACTTTAGGGATTATTTGGCATATTTTTTTTTATTTTTAAATTTTTTTAGGTCACATTATTTGTCTATTTTTCTATACATCTTTTCATAAAAAGTAAAAAAAATATACTTATTTAAATTATTCCAAACACTCTCTTAATTTTCAAAATTAAAAATTGAAAACTTATTTTTTAAAATTGAGCACTTTCCAATAACTGAGGACTTAAATTTTTCAAAATTAAAAATTGAAAACTTTAAAAATTGAGGACTTTTTAAAAGTTTGAACTTTTAATTCATATCTTTTAATTTTTAATAATTTTTTAATATTTAATGAAAAAATTGGTGATAAATTCAATCTAATTGTATAAGAGCATTCGCATCAGCTGAGACAAAATAACAAAAAGGTTAAATATGGTTAGTAAATCATAAAATTCCTCCTCCATCAGTCTTAACAAATTATTTCTAAATTAACTTTTGTTTGAATTTGCTACAATACCTCAACAACATTAGTTATTCAATAGTTTATTATTATTTTTAGACTGATTGATCTATTTTTTATTATAATTTCCCACGCATTGGACATCCTCCCGGAGGTCCCTGCAGAGAAGGAAGTTTTGTTGAATTTTGGCCTGATCGGTCGACCGCCCAATCTTCCGGCCGGTTGACCGGCCCTCAATGGGTTTGCCTCCTTCAACTGCTGCTCTCTGCTGCTGCTATGGTGCATTGAAAAAAATATATTTAAATTGAAAAAGAAAATAAAAAATAATATTTTAATGAAATAGAATTTTAGAATAGAGAGTTTGATGGAATGTGTATATAAAAAAAAGGTTAGCTAAAATAAAAAAGTGGATGTTAAGTTATAATTTGACTCAAAATTTGCTGAGGCTAACGCGGATACTCTAAGGCACTAGTGTATGACCGTGACTAAAGGCAAAGTACAATTAATAATGAGATCAAAATATAAATAAATATTAAATTATTAAGTTAAAATGTAATTTATCTTGCTAAAAGTTTGAGGTCAAAATATAATTGCAAGTTCGATTGGTTTCGACTTTCAAATAAATTTTATAAAATTGGCGGTGCATAAATGCACAGGTTGCTTATGTGTTGTGGGTTTTGTATAACAAAGTTATGTTAAAAAAAAAATTAAAAAAAACTCTTTCTTTTTATTTTTAAAGAAATCACACTACCCCATTATCTCTCGTCTTTCTGTCTCACCTGCGTTGCCTTTCTTTCTCACTTACCTTTTGAAAAGATTCCATAATAGTAAAACATAAATCACTTTTGTCATTTTTATTTTTAACAGAACCTAATTTAAATTTTGAGTTCAAATTTATCTCCAAAAAAAAAAAATTCCAAAAAAAGTGGATTTAAAATAAAAACAGCATTTAAACCCACGTTTTTATTTTTTATTTTTAATAATGTTACATTTCTTAATAAACAACATTTTTTTTATATATTCTTAAAAATTTTGAATTCAACATTGTCAATCAAAAAAATATATATATTTTTTGACATAATCACATTCACAATTCCATTTTTAAATAATTTTCTTCTCTACATCCCGTCCTCCCCAAACATAAAACATTGGACATTGGCTACCACACTATTTGGTAGTATTTTTATAAAAAAAAATTCTTCTCTCCACTTGATTTTTTTATTTTCAAAAAATATTTTTTCAACAAGATAGATGAACTTAAAAAATTATCTAATCTCGTGTGATATGATATGATTGTTTAAGAAATTACTATTTTGATAAACTATCTTAGCCGGTTAGAATTTTTATGTTTAAAAAAATAATTAGATTTTTATAGTAAGCTATACGTGTGCATGGGTAAAGTATATGCATATATATATATAAAAAAATATATATATACATATATATACTATTTTTGTGTGTGTGTGATGTTGTGTCCAGGGGTCTGCGTGGTACAGAACGCACATGGGTTGTCCTGTGGGTTAATTGGCTCATTTTTTTTTTTATTATTATTTCTTTTCCCATCTTTTCTGCCACTGTCTCTCTCTCTGTCTAACTTTTAGAGAGAGAAACCTCTCCCTCTTTGGTTTGGCAATGTGCTTTACTCCGATCTCTCTCTCTCCCCGATCTCTTAATATTTTTGAATTTGTTATTTTATTTATGGAAGCATAAAATAAAATCCAATCTCTAAATTTTTTTAGTATTATTTTAATCTAATTTTTTTTTCAACTTTTTAATGTTATGTGGTTGGGGATTTAGAAAAAGATTTAGAAAAAAAAAGGATAAAATATTAATAAAATATACATATATTTTACTTAGTTTCATATTTTTTTTTTCCTTTTCAAATTCCTTGTCAAATCTCGTAACAAAATACAGCGTAAAACTTATGACAAATTACAATAAAAACATAAGGAAAATGTTATGAACCTCAATTAATCTACCAAATATTTTATCAAATCTCTCGCATGGGTGTAAGACCCATATAAATCCACATGTGTGTAAGTCCTACATTCATATAAGAGGTTTGGTAAAATATTTAATAAATTATTTGGATTCCCTAACATTACTCAGTGCCGTTTTGGGAACCAAAATAAAAAGTCACGTTTTTTATCTTTGGTCTAAAAACGCAAGTGGCAAAAACGCAACAAAATTGGTTTGAAAAGTTATAAAAACGCAAGTGTGAAATTACAAATTGGGGCTTATAACAAAAAAATAAAAAAATAAATTTCTTATGTTGGGTAAAGATATTTTGGTCATTTTAATTTGATTTGACATCATAAATAAATATTAAACTAAAAAATCAAAAGTCAGTTTTTTACTAACTTTCCAAATCACTTTTCAAAAAGCTAAAAAACTTGATAAAAAGTCAAAATTTAACTTTTTACCAACTTCTCAAAACATCCCTCAAAACATAAATACACACAATAAATGCATCACAAAAATCAAAAGTTGAGAAATCAAAATTGTTAAATCAAAGAATGGTCTCACCACGGTTCTCACTTTTTTTTTTTGGGGGCACCCTTTAGTGTCTTTATCTCCCACTCATTCTCTCTCTATCTTCCATCACTGATTGGCCTTGTTTGGTTTGTTTTAAAAATAAATTTTGGAGAAATTTTTTTAAAATTTTGTTTGGTTTAGTAATTTTGGAAAAAAAATTTCCAAAATCACTTTATATCTTGTACACATCAATCAATCATTTTTTTCTCTCTCTTCTCTCATTCTCAATCACTTTTTCTCTCACACACATCTACTCAACTATAACAAAATATCAAATCATTCCAAACTCACAAACTCCAAAACGATTTCCAAAATATACAACCAAATAAACCAAAAAAATTTCTAAACCCTTTTCTCAATTTTTTTTTTGAAAATTTATCTCCCAAAACGAAACCAAACACACCATCCTAAGGCCTTGTTTAGAATACACTATATAAGGCCTCATTTGAGAATAAGTTATTTTAGTAACTTTTTGAACTTTTTATGAAAAGATTCGCAAAAAAAGTAGAGAGAGTGATGTGACAACTTATAGTAACTTTTTAGCTAAAACATGTAATTGTCAAACGAGGCCTAAGTACCCTTTTTATTTTTTTTGGGTTACATCACATCTCTATTTTTTTGCACATATTTTCATAAAAATTCAAAAACTGCACTTATTTAGATCATCACAAACAACCCTTTAAATCAAACAGAGCCTTTGTTTAGTTTATAAATTTTTCACAGCTATTTTCAATCATTTTTTCTATCTCTTATCTTCTTTTCTCGTATTCTATACATCAATCAATCATTTTTTCCCTTTTCTCTCTCATTCATTTTGGATAAGTTCCCTTGCATTTCTCATTTCTCTATACCTTCTTCATATTTCTTTTATTTTTTTTAATTCAGACCCTCCGAACAGTCTACCTTATAAGCCCTGCAATAAAGGTCACTCATATAAAAAAATTAGCTTCATCGGGGATTTAGAGTGGCACAACAGCGACTGTTGTGCAGCTCAATGGGCCCATTTTGGGACCCATTTCGATAATCCAAACCGTTCACATTTTAAAATATATCAAGTAGAATATACTTACAAAAAATCAAATTAATCGGATATCGTTTACCCATTCATTCACACACATTTGTATTTACAAAAAAAATAACAATTATGATTTAAAGTATTAAAATGAATACAAATGTGAATGGATGAATGGGTAAACGATATCTGATTGACTTGATTTTTTAACAGGTATGTTCTACTTGATATATTCTAAAATGTAAACAGTTCAGATTATCAAAATTGGCCCGAAATGGGCCCATTTAGCTACACAATAGTGGCTATTGTGCACCACCGCACAGCAGCCAACCCAAATCCCTTCATAGGACAACTATAAACATAGGAACAAATATGATTCAATTTTATAAAATAGATGGTTTAAATTTAATTATATTTACCATTTATTTCATAAAACAAAATCCGATGTATAACTTTTTGATAAAATTAAATTTTTGCATAAATGACCTTTATTACAGGACCTACAAAATAAATGTTTCAGATGATCAGTGCGGGTCCGAATTAAAACCCCTATAAGGAGTATGGAGTGGTATAAAGAGATGAGATATGGTGCAGAGCTTATCCATTTTCTCTTACATTCTATACATCAATCAAATTATAAAACTACAAAACTCCAACTATAAATTAATTTTCAAAATATATAACTAAACAAATTTTCAAATTTTGAAAATTCTTTTTAAAAATTTATCTTTAAAATTAATTTTAAAACTTAACCAAACGTGGCCATCTGTAGCATTTGATTTGAATTTAAAATCATAATTTTAATAACAAAAATTTAAAACTCTTTTCAAACCACATAACCAAACAAAGTTTTCAAAATTTAGTTCAAAAATTCTTTTCAAAACTCATAAGCAAATTATTTTCAAAACTCTACTTTTTCAAAAAAAAATTCAAAAAAACTATTTTGTTATTTAAAATTATTTTTTAATTTTTTTAAAAAATATTTTTTATTTATTTTTGAAAAAAAATATTTTTTATTTTTTCGAAAAAATATTTTGTTATTTTTGTACGTATTGGCCAAATAATTTTTTATGATTTAGACATATATGAGTGATCCAAAAAATTTTAAAATTTTAAAAAATTAAATATTTAAAAAGATAAAAAATATTTATAACAATATTTAAATTATTTTAAAAAATAAAATATTTAAAATATAAAAAAATGGAAAAAAATATTTAAAATAAAAAATATATAAGTAAAATAAAAAATTTTAAATTTTTAAATATTTAAAAGATTTAAAAAAAATACGGCGCACAAATTAAAAATAGTAAAGAAACATTTATAATAAAAAATATTTATCCTAAGAAAATAAAATTAAGAATTTTTTTAAATATTTAAAAAATAAACCCAAAATAATTTTAAAATACAATTCAAAACTCAAAACTCTTTCCAAATTTTTTTCAAAACTCATAACCAAATAAATTTTCTTTTTCAAAACTCATTTAAATTTTTCAAAACACATCTCTATACTCAAAACTTAATATAAAAACTAAATCAAATCTAGCCATTTGAATTTTGAACTCTCAAAAATTATTTTTACATTTACGGGTTTATTTTTTAATATTTATTATTACTATTATTATTTTAGCATTTGATCATTGCCATTTCTATGTAGTCTAGTGGTTTCTAGCCTAGGAAAAAACAACCTTCAATCTTGCTTACGTCATGATTCCAATCTCATGAGATAATGTGAAACAAGTTGAGCCCTACCGTGCCTTTTGGGCTTAGTCTTGGACTAAAAATATTTTAGTCAAAAAAAATTTAAATTTTATTATAAATAGTCGCGCTTTTTTTTTCTTTTTTTTCTTTGTAATTTTTGTAAAATTTTTTTAAAAATAATTAAAATAGTTGGTTCTAAGCAACCCCTTAGTACTCTCAATAATTGAGGACTTTCCAATAATTGATGACTTTAGGGATTATTTGGCATATTTTTTTATTTTTAATTTTTTTAGGTCACATTATTTTTCTATTTTTCTATACATCTTTTCATAAAAAATAAAAAAAATATACTTATTTAAATTATTCAAAAAACCCTCTTAATTTTCAAAATTAAAAATTGAAATCTTGTTTTTAAAAATGGAGCACTTTTCAATAATTGAGAACTTTAATTTTCCAAATAAAAAATTGAAAACTTATCTTTCAAAATTGAGCAGTTTTCAATAATTGAGGACTTTAATTTTCAAAATTAAAAATTGAAAACTTTAAAAATTGAGGACTTTTTAAAAGTTTGAACTTTTAATTCATATTTTTTAATTTTTAATAATTTTTTAATATTTAATGAAAAAATTGATGATAAATTCAATCTAATTGTATAAGAGCATCCGCATCCGCTGAGGCAAAAAAAAAAAAAAAGGTTAAATATAGCTAGTAAATCATCAAATTCTTCCTCCATCAGTCTTAACAAATTATTTCCAAATTAACTTTTGGTTGAATTCGCTACAGTAAATTTGTTGAGGTACTATTCATTTGTTATTTAATAGTTTATTATTTTTTTGAGACAGGTTAATCTATTTTTATTATATTTTCTCACGCACCAGACGTTCTCCCAGATGTCCACCTAGATGTCCCTGCAGAGAAGGAAGTTTTGTTGAATTTTGGCCTGACCAGTCGACCATCCAGCCGGTCGATCAGCCCTCAGTGGGTTTGCTTCCTTCGGCTGCTGCTCTCTACTGCTACTATAGTGCATTGGAAAAAAACATATTTAAATTGAAAAGGAGAATAAAAATAATATTTTAATGAAATAGAATTTTAGAATAGAGAGTTTGAATGTGTGTATATAAAAAAGAGGTTAGCTAAAATACAAAAGTGGATTTTGAGTTATAATTTGGCTCAAAATTTGCTGAGACTGATGTGGATACTCTAAGACACTATTGTATGACCGTGACTAAAGGCAAGATACAATTAATGATGAGATCAAAATATAAATAAATATAAATAAATATTAAATTATTAAGTTAAAATATAATTTATCTTGCTAAAAGTTTGAGGTCAATATAACTACAAGTTCGGTTAATTTCGACTTTCAAATAAATTTTGTAAAATTAGCCGAGCATAAATGCATAGGCTGCTTATGTGTTGTGGGTTTTGTATAACAAAGTTACGTTTAAGAATTAAAATAAGGGCGACTGACCCAAAGGTCCAAGCCCAACATATCATACCCCATTTAGACCCAAAACAAATTTAATACTCCATTAAGTCCTCAAATTAACAATAAGACGAAAATACCCACAATATATCATCCAATTTACACGCGCGCAACCATCTCCCACGTCCCCATCATCTCAGTCCGATCACTACACTGTCACGTCTCCGCCGCTCGAAATCAACTCCTCAGTCCTCCATCTCTCTTCCGTTCAACTCCATCCCCTCTGAAACCCTAACCCTAACCAGAAAACGTAACCGTTCATCTTCATCACCCACAATCATCTCAGTCTGATCAGTACACTGTTACATCTCCGCCGCTCGAAATCGCATTCTCAATCCTCTATCTCTCCTCCGTTCGACTCCATTCTCTCTGAAACCCTACCCTAACCACAAAACCAAACTGTTCAACTTCAACACAACACCAAGCCGTTCATATTCTCCAATCGGCGACTCTCAACAACACGAAGAACCATCACCACTCTGAAGAGATTTCATAGTTCCTGACTTCCGATTCACAAAAATGGGGAAAAAAAGTAACATCTCTCTTCACATATTCATTATTTTTCATTCACATTTGTACATCATTCTTTAATATTTCTTATATACACATTTTACATACTTCCAAATGTATAAACCCTTTTTTAATATATATATATAGTCCCCTGTTTTTCAACATTCTAAACACTGTTTTTGCACATAAATCCCTGTTTTTACACATTCAACACCTTATTCTTATTCTTGTTGTTCAATATTGGCTTCTCTTATTCTTATTTTTGAATTTTTAATCTTCTTGTTGTTATTGTTGCTTTTTACAAAATACAATGGGCTGTTCCTATTGTTCATACTGTTTCCTTATAAAAACTGCAACATCATAGTGTTTCATTTCATCACTATACAAGCAACATATCTAAATTTATTCAAACTGCAAATGAAACTGCAAAATTACACAGTTTAACCACTACTCAAAACAAATAGCTAACTTATTATAAAGTGCAAATCAAACTGTCAAATTATACAGTTTCGTAACTCTTACCAACAAAATACATATAACTTCATATTAAACTGCATATAAAACTTCAAAATTATACAGTTTTGTCACTATATTACTCATACCCTGTTGTCACTTTCATTTTTTCAGAAATAGCTGTTGGAAGATATTGGAAGAAACAAACCCGTATGCCCACAAATCCAATCAGGGATTTAACCATCTCCCCTTTTGAAAGTCCCTCTCCTGTATCCACTCAAATGCCACCACCATCTCCCCATCCACAAAAAACCAAACCACCATACCCAAAAACAACCAAACCCAACAGACCCCACCAAAAAACCCACAAAACAACCACACCACCTACAAGAAAAAGCCCAAGAACTACACCACAGACCCCACCCACCCAACAAACACCAACCACACCTCCAACCACAACAAAAACAAACAAAAGAAAGCCAACAAAAAACCAAGAAGCTCCTCCAACCAAAAAAAGAAAGCTCCAAGAAAGCCAATCAACTCCCAAAACAAAAACCAAGGCATCAAAAGAAAAAAAAGCAGCAGTCCCTGCAAAGAGAGTCCAACAATTTAATTATCGTTCCAACATCGGAACGGTAATCAAACTGTTGAAGGGGGTCAAATTCACAAAAGCCCAACAGACAGAGCTGCAAAAAACCCCTTTTTGGCCCCTTATAAATGCTCTCTCCTCAACACAACTGAAGGCCTCTTGGTGCAGATGCTACAATTCTATTGTAGCAGAAATGACAACACTCTACAACAAAAGAAAAAGATCATTTGTACTTGGCAAAAAGGAAATGAAACTCAGAACCAGTGATGTCAAGCTCATTTTTGGTATCGACTGTGGAGAAGACAGCATCACCACCAAATCCTATGCAAGACCAAAGGATTTTGAGCTTCCATTTTACAAACGAAGATGCAAATCAGTCAAGAGATTGGATGGCAAGTCTTTGACCAAAATGTTTCAACAAACAAAAAAAGGAAAATCAACCAATGATTGTCAAGATCTTGCAAGGGTAATCACCTTTTACTTGTGCTTGAAACTTCTCATGCCCACAACAGGCCATACACTCAGTTGGAGTTTCCTCAACTATGTTGACAATCTCAACAACATCAAGAAGTACAATTGGGTTGAGGCAATAAAAGACACACTGATGAATTCAATGGCAAATGCAAACAACAACCCAAGGCATGTCACTGGATGCGTCATGTTACTCTTGGTAAACACATTACTCAACTACTTCCCACAAAAATATCAGACATCCACCTATTTCTAACTATCTAACATATTTCAATTTTTTTTTTTTTTTTTTTACAGTACTGGTACTGTGAGCACAGTAAACTCCTCCGACCATCCAACAAAGAAGGCTTCCCAAGGTTTATGAAATGGAACCTTGGCAAAATGTACTCCAAGTGGAAACACATCAGCCTCGCTCACTTTGAAAAGGTATTCAAACTCTTCGATACTATCCTAGCACAAATCTATTCAACACTCCTTTCATATTCATTGTAGTACAAATCATATTATGAAACTGTGAAAATTTTCAGTTTCAAAGCACACACTTCTTTAACATCACTCATGTTATGAAACTGTAACATTTTTCAGTTTCAAAAAACATATTTCGACACTTAACCTACATTACTCACAGTACAACTCATCTTATGAAACTGACCAAATTTGCAGTATTACTGATATATGCCACATTGTTCCAATGCAGGTTAACCAAAGTGCTTTAACCCCAACTGAACAAGAAATACAGTTATTGCATATCAATCAAAGCACATCAACAGACTCTTCAGCAAAGAAACAAGACCACAAAAAGGACAATAAGCAAAAAAAGAAAACAAAAGCAACAAAAAAAAGAACACTTCTAGACAGTGATGAGGATGACTTTCTTGAAGAAGAACATCATTCAGAATCAGAATCACAATCAGAACAAGAAGCACAACAAAAAAAAAAAAAGAAAAGAAAGCAAAAACCACAAGAAGAACCAAAAAGTGATGAACAAGAAGAAAAGAGTGATGATGAAAAAAATCAAGTGACTGATGAAGAAAAAACTGATGAAAAAGAAACTGAAGAAGAAGAAGAAACTGAAACTGAAGAAGAAACTGAAGAAGAAGAAGAAGAAGAAGAAGAAGAAGAAGAAGAAGAAGAACACCTTGATGAAGAAGAAGACCAACAACAAGAACAAGAAGAACAACAAACAAACCAACACGAAGAAGTCAATGAACAAGAACTGACAAACCAACAAGAAGAACTGCAAGAGAAATCTGACATACTTCATGCACAAGGTAAACTATTGTCTAATACTAAAGCATACTGCAAAATTTCATTAAACTAACCAAAACACAATCCAACATTTTTATAGGTCATGACCAACCACAAACACCAACCAAAGAGGACGACAAGGACAAGCTCATATCAGCCCTGAGAGCACAAATGCAAGAAATGGAACAAAAATTCATGGCTGAATTGCGTAAAAAAGAAGATCAATTGAAGGAAATGTCCACCAAAAAAACTGGCAGTCCCCAACAAAGATCCATGGTCAAGAGAATCAAACAAAAATCAAGAAAACAAGCACATGACCCAGATTTTGAATACCAACCAATGACCAAACCCAAAGAAGATGCAACAAACAAGACACAAACTGCTGCTGATGTACCCAAACCAACACAGGGTACCAATGAAGAAAAAGAGAAGAAGAATGACAACAAAAAAGAGGGTGCTCATGAAGCAAAACAACAGCAGAAAGAAAAGATGCAAGAACATATTGGCCAAGAGAAACCAGTTGCTGCTGAAACAAACCCAAAAGAGCATGCCAATCAAAAGAAGACAAATCTTCAAGTATTGGAAAGTGATGATGATTTCCAGGAAGAATCAATCCCAAACAAGCCACTCACCATTTCATGCCGCAAAACAAACAAGGTTTGGCATAGCCTATCCAAAAAAGACCAAGACCAAATTCAACTCATCAACAACACACAATCAACTGCTTGTGTCTGGTCTGGCAGCGAAGATGAAAACTGCGTATACTTTTCAGATATATGCAGATTGACCAACAGGGAACCCTTATATAGGAATGTAGGTCTCCAACTGCACAATTTTACAGTTTCTGTACATATTCAATAACCTATTCCACAAACCTAACACATTCTCATATATAACATGTTTCAGGTCATTGATGCCTTCTCAGAAAAGCAATTGGCACTCCAACCAACCATTGAAGAATTTGAGAAAAACGATCTAGTCTTTGCAAGCAATCCATACGCAGGAAGATCTTACGTTTTCTCAACACTCATCAATGTAAGCAAAACTTAACATACCTTACAACTGCAAAATTTTCTACTTTATCAACATGTATTACTACATAGTTTTATGACATATTTCAAACATATATATGACTTACAGACTCCACTACAAAACCAAGATCAAGCACTGAGAGAAAAACTGATGGACAACCATTTTCCAGAAGCAATGAAAAACAGATATATCCATTTCCCAATCAACCACGACAACCATTGGACAATTGTGGTCTTTAACAATGCTGATGGAATATGGAGACACTATGACTCTTTGAGACCAGCAAAAGATTGCCACAACAAGCACTTTGAAATTGCAAAGCAAATTGTAAGCTAAAATAAAATTTCATACTTAGTTCCATTCCTTTACAAACATCTCAACTCATCACTATAACTAACAAAAACACCCACTAACTATTTTGTAGCAACAACATCAACTGAGATGGAATAAAGCATTACTCAGCAAACAGGGAAACATGTTTTCATCTCAAGAGTGCGAGACAGAAATTGCATCAATTGAGGAATGCCCACAACAAACCCCACACTCGTAAGATACAAAATCCATAAACTAATCTTCCAATATGCTAATTTTTGCAGTTTCACCTAACTAATTAACTTCATCTCAAACATTGCAGGAATGATTGTGCAATTGCCGTCTGCAATGTTATCAACCAATATCTCAACTGGCAACCTGTGCAGAAAAAACTTCGTCCAACTGAATGGGTCAAATTTCGAGCACAAATCATCAATCAATTCCTCAATGATGGGAACCGATCTTGGAAACTCGAGCACTACCAAATGTTGACAAAACATACCAAACCATAGAAACAATGAACAAACTTCTTAACAATACAAATATTCAAGGGAACATATCTTTGAACCTTTTTTTTTATTTTTTTTTATTTTTCTTTTTTAACATGTGACAAGTACTTTATATACTTTTGGGAATGATCTTTTTCTGGTTATCATGGTTATGGTGAAAATGATTGATGTTGTTGTTGCTCTTCTTATTATTATTATTATTATTGTGGTTCTTCTTCTGATTGTTTGTCTACTTGTTTGTGGTTGCATATATTTTCATACAGTAAAGGTTGATTCTAATAATTCTTCAAACTGCAAAATTTTTCAGTTTCATCAGCTTGTTTCTAATGATTTTTAAAACTGCAAAATTATGCGGTTTCATCAGGTTGTTTCTAATAATTCTTAAAACTGCAAAATTATACAGTTTTATCGCTATGAAATATGAACTGCGTTTCCATATTATACTGTTTCAATAAGAAATTTTCAACAACCTTCTCTGCATTCCATAAAAATAAAAAACAAAACCAGACTATTAGAAAACAACTTCAATAAGTAAAAAACACATCAACAAACAAAAAACAATTCAACCAACTTTATTCATTACTTCCATAATACCAAGTATCACGTTTTTTATTATCATAATTCCTCAAATTCAAATACAAATCCAAAATAATAGATTGTGGCCTCAAATAGCAGCCTTGCACGTCTTCTTATTGTGATTCCCATATTTCAAGCACCTCCCACACTTGATTTGCTTCACATTCTCACCCCTTGAAGGTATCCTCTTCTTCTTGTTCCGCCCGGGCTGCTTCTTCGTTATAGGAGGTTTGATAACCGAACTACTGGCACCATCAAAGTCAAATCTCTCACTTGAAGGCACTGGATAAACAGATTCCTTGTATGACTCTCTAAAACAATCTACATGAAAAAAAAAGGATCAATGAAACCATACACATCTCTACCACTACTACGCAAAGCATGCACAGCATGACAACAAGGAAAACCATTCAATTGCCATTCATGGCAAGAACAAGTTTGTCTACCAATATCAACATAAAAAGAAATAGAAGAATGAACCTCAAGCACAGTATCACTAGCAACAATCACATCCCAAGACTTAGCTAGCTCCAAAGAGTCCACCAACTTCTTTTCCATAACTGGACACAATTTCGTAGTCCATCTTCTAGATTCAGCTCTTCTATCCAACAATTGAGTCATGATTTGAACCCTAATCATATCAACCATACAAGTAATAGGCAACTCACGGGCCCCACCAATCCAATTATTGTAAGACTCGGCAGCATTAGATGACATCTCACCATATCGTTTCCCTCTAAAAAATGCATTGGCCCACTTATCATTTTGCAAACCATCCAACATACTATCAACTCTACCATTCCCAGCAATACGCCTCAATTTCTCCATATAATGTTGGAAAGAAGCAACCGTTGGCGCATAAGCACATTTAACTAATATTTTCATCAAACACAGCTTATAGTTAGTACGAAGTCCCACCAATTTGTCAATCAAATTTCTCTTCAAATGATTCAAGCAATAAGCATGATGTGCATTGGGGAAAACCACTGAAAGAGCGTCTAGCAATCCATGTTAACGGTCCGACACAAAAGTCAATCTCCGGCCTGAACCAACAGCCTTCAACAACTGACTTAAGAACCACATCCAATTATCTTGATTTTCAACGTCAACAATCGCAAAAGCCAAAGGAAACAAACCTGCAAACAAAACCACATGAAACTGCAAAAATTAGCAGACTCACAATACAATAACACACTGACAAACTAAACCAATACTAACTGCAAATAAATACATACCTTGATTACCATCCTTTGATGTTGCTGCAAGCAAATGCCCCTTGTAACGCCCCTTCAAAAATGTACCATCAACAAACAACAACGGACGACAAAATTGAAAGCCATACAAACATCCATGAAATGCCACAAACAACCTCCGAAAACACCCACTACTTTCATCCACATCTAATTCAAACACACTTCCCGGATTCGTTCTCATAGCCGTCTCAAGGTACCATCGAAGCTGGTCAAAAGAAGTTGCAAAATCATCAAACAACCCACCTCTTGCCTTATCAACTCCTAACCATGCAACCCGATAAGAAACATCTATACCATATTGCTTCTTCAACTTTTTTTTAACTTCAATAGGACGAGTCAACGGATTATCACTAATATCATTTTGCACAATATCAGACACAAGTCTAGAACCAACCATTTTGCTACAAGATCTACGAGCAACAACCCCACAAGTATGCACATTATCCAACTTCATTATAAAAAAAACACCAGAATCCATCAACACCCTTCCATGCACAAACCATTTACAACCCGTAGACGACTTCATCATACATTCAGCGGTTACTCTTGTTGCATCATTCTTCAAATAATTCACTGCAAAACCACACTGAACCGCATACTTAGCCAATGCAATGCGGAACCCCGACACTCCACCTTCAAATTCTTGACCAACACTATGTATAATCCCCTTCCAACTAGCAGACAACAAAACTCTCTCTGGTTCTGGATAAAAACTACGCAACAAACCACCAACATCATCACAATCATTCACAAAAGAACTCTCACAAGTTACAGAATCAATCCTACAAGAATTACCATCATCAACCTCCACAACTCTCTTATCCCCCACAATAACATCAACAACATGACAACCACTACCACCTACCATTGACAGCATATTCCCCAAATCATCATCACATTCAACAATACAATTAGAATATCCAGGAACAGAGAAAAACAAACAGAAGTTACCAACACTCAACTCCTTGAACTTCGCACATATTTTCTCAACAACTTCATCATAACTACATCCGTCACTAATCTTAATAGCAGCACAACAATTACTGTATTTGCACATTAACATGAAACACCGCTCCATACTACAAAATCAGAAACCAACAAACAATTGTTCACAGATTCCAAACTGCAAAATTATGCAGTTACAACATATCAATAACAACAGTGCACGATTTACAATTCCAAAACTGCAAAATTATACACTTACAACATATCAGTATCAAAACACCAGAATTCACAATTCCAAAATACAACTTCAAAATACATTACACTATACGACAAACAAAATCAACAAAATCAAAATCAAACAAACAAAATTCGCCAAACACAAACCACATATCACGCAAATTTGCTTATATATATACATACATATATATCGACAAATACAAACGACATACACACACAGACATATATATATATATATACATATATATGTATATCTATGTATCGACTGATACATACATACACATACATATATCTATCACCAGAGAGAGAGAGAGAGAGAGAGAGAGAGAGAGAGACAACGTACGAAGATATCGCCTGTACACAGAGATTCAAATCGCACAACCAGATCCACCTCACAGCACAATGAGATCGACCACACAGCACAATGAGATCGCCACAACGAAGAGAAATCGAGATCGCGGAGACGAAGATTTGATTTCCTTTTTTTCAACGAAGCAAAAATTTGATTTCTCACGTACATATAGATCTCAAAACAAAGGGTAACACAGTCATTTAAAAATACGAAAATAAAAAATGGGACCTCTAGGTATAAAACTAAAAAAACTGTGGACCTATTAAACTATTAAAAATAAATTGGGATTAGAAGGGAAATAGATCCCCTACATAGGACTACATGGTAATTTTCCCTTAAAATAAAAACTCTTCTTTTTAATTTTTAAACAAATCACACTACCTCATCGTCTCTCGTCTTTTTGTCTCGCTTGCCTTGCCTCCTTTTGGAAAGATTCCGTAATAGTGAAACATAAATTACTTTTGTCTCTTTGTTTTTTTTTTTTTTTAACAGAACCTAATTTAAATTTTGAGTTCAGAGTTATCCCAAAAAAAAAAAAAATCCAAAAAAAGTGGATTTAAAATAAAAACAAAATTTAAACCCATTTTTTTTTAATAATGTTACATTTCTTAATAAACAACATTTTTTTTTATATTCTTAAAAATTTTGAATTCAACATTGTCAATCAAAAATATATATATTTTTCACAAACATTTTTTTGACATAATCGCTTTCATTTTTAAATACTTTTCTTCTCTACAACCCCACCCCCAACATAAAACATTGGACATTGGCTACCAGACTACTTGGTAGTGTTTTTTAAAAAAAATTATTCTCTCCAATTGTTTTTTTATTTTAGAAAAATATTTTTTCAACAAGGTAGATGAACTAGAAAAATTATCTAATCTCGTGTGATATGATATAGGTGTTTATGAAGTTACTATTTTAGTAAGCTATCTTAGCAGGTTAGAATTTTTATGTTTAGAAAGATAGTTATATTTTTTTAGTAAGCTATGTGTGCATGGGTGAAATATATGTATATATATAAAATAAAAGTATATTTATGTACATATAATATATATATATATACATGTGGGAGCATATTTTATGAATGACAACACGTGGCTGAGGTGACGCTGACGTGTCAGCCAGAGTGCCACGTGGCTTGGTCATGTGCGAGATGATCTTGGCTAGGTCAATGTTATCTTTGAAGATATCGGAATCTGAGATGAGCGGATAATGAACAAGAGTTCTAGAATGGGGGAGGACCTCAGTCTCAATAAAGATAAAGAAAGCTCTTAGGGAATTTATCTCTATCTAGTTGGGAGTCTAGGATAAGCATTGAGCCAAAATCCATTGAAGTTAGGCTTCTACAGGGATCAGGTTAAAGCTGACTATAAAAGTAAGACACCCTCGTGGGTCTAAGGTATGCTTTATAAAAGTAAGGCACCCTCATGGGTCTAAGGTATGCTTTTTAGGCTCTGTCTAGTGAGTTAAGCCTTATTGGCTATCTTTAAGAGAGAATTATTGACTTGATCGTCGGAATGCCCCCGGGTGGACGAACTACCACCGTATTCTTATCTTTCTGTAACAGGTTGTTCAGGCTTAATCTATTCTACTGGTGCTGTCCTGCTGAGTTTCCCTGTTTGGTTGTGTGGTTAAAAATCAACACCCACAATTTGGCACTGTCTGTGGGAAAGTAACGAGAATAGATGGCCAATGACAGGCAGAAAGAAAAGGTCAAAGACGACATCCCTAGTGGGAGTGGCAAACATACCGATCCAAATGTGGAGGATGAGAACTGCAATGAAGGACCTCAGGATCAGAATCCTTTGGAAAAAGACGTTGGCTAAGAAGGAGACACACTGAAGAAAGCATGTCAAGGCGAGTATTACAACGAAAGTGACCTCCAGGTATGGAAAGATAGATGCCTGAGGAGGGATGGCGAGATGAAGGGAATGGCAAACAAGTTGGTAGACCTACAATCGGTTGTCAATTTCATGATGCAAAACAACATCATATAGCCACCGTTTCCATTGAAGGACACGCCGATTCTAGTGGCCAAGAATGATGCCCAGAAAGGGGGACAGAAAGTCGTCCCAGCAGTCCTTCAGCATGACAGGGTGAAGGAATGCACACATCAGCCTTCACGGGATGCCGGGCGAGCAGAGTCAATAAGAGGAGAGTCTTAGAGGACGCCTCGTACCAAAGGAACGTATGTCAAGGAACATCGGTATGTTCAAGAGAAGGAACTTTGTTTTGATATGATGAATGAAGAGAAGTCCAAGAGGACTCATAATGACGCTGGGAGCAGCGCACCAAAAAGGCTGAAATCCATTGACAGCCGAACTCCTGGTTGAACTAAGGAAGATTTGAGGGACTACCTCCAGAGGAAGGGGCAGAATGCCGAGGTCACATCCTCGGTCAAGTTGAGGACACCATTCTCAGTGGAGTTGGATAAATTCGAGGCCCCAAAAAGGTTCCACATGCCAAGATTTCAGATATATGACGGTAAGTCCGATCCGAACTTTCACGTCAGCTTATATTTGAATTTAATGGCATTGTATATCGGGAACGAACCGTTGCTTTGCAAGGTGTTCCCCTCATCCTTTGGGGAAATTGCATTAGATTAGTTTCACAAATTGCCAAAAGGGACTGTAAAGAGTTAGAAAGGCCTGGCCGAAATGTTTGTGGTCAGGTTTGCTACAAACAAATTGCAAAGGGTAGACTCCCTAATGGCTCTGAAAATTGGCAAGGGTGAAAGCCTCAGGGCTTATGCCAAAATGTATTACAAGGGCATCAACTGAATACCATGATGCAACCAGGAGTTGGCGGTCGTATCTTTTAAGAACGGCTTGGAGGATGACTGCATGCTTCCAAAGTCACTGGCAAAGACTCTGCCGAAGAGTATGGAGGAGCTCATGGCTAGGATCGAGAAATATGCGAGAGTAGAAGAAGATACGTCGGGAACGAAGGTGTCAAAGCAAGAGAAGAAGAACGGCTCGCCGAAGCGAGGCCGAGGTAATACCAATTTTAATAGACAAGAAGCAGGACTGAAGGCTGCACAGGCAGTCACCACTGTGTTCCGGATCCCAGTTTATAAAGTCTTGAAAAGGATCAGGAACCAGCTGTATTGTAAAGCACCAGAAAAGATTCCTGGCGAATTTATGAGAAGAAGCCTTGGGAAGCACTATACCTACCACAATGAGGATGGGCACCTGACTCAGGGGTGTAGAGCCCTAAAGACGCATTTGGAAGATCTGGTTAGACAAGGTCACTTAAGGGACCTAGTAGATGAGGCCAGGACGAGGAAAGAGCAGGCATGGCTGCATTAGGCATCGGCAGCACCACCTCCACCAGCACCACAACTGCAAGCCAACAGACCTCAAGTGATCAATATGATTCATTCGAGGGTCAATGAAAATGAGGTACGTGGGGAGGCTCAGAGGGTGAAGCACTTACAGCATGTGTATCAGGTCCAGCAAAAAAGGCCTAGGACAAACGAGTACCAAGGACCAATGGTGTCCTTTATTGAAACAGACCTAGACATGGTACAACATCCACATAATGATGCTCTGGTAGTAACCCTCAAGATTGGAGAATGCCAGGTAAGGCGCATTCTGATTTACCAGGGCAACTCTTGTGACATCACGAATGTCAGATGCTACAAGGAGCTCAGCCTTCACCGAGATGATTTGGAGCAGTCCAACAGCCCAGTGGTAGGGTTCAATGGAACACCGACATGGCCTCTGGGAGCAATAAATTTGGAGGTACAGGTAGGTACCAAGAAGGTAAGCACATAGTTCACAATAATTGACACCCTCTCCCCTTGCAATGTTATCTTGGGAAGGCCATGGTTGCACGTAATGAAGGTTGTTCCCTCAACACTACACCAGTTGTTGCGGTTCCCAATGGAGCATAGAATTGAGAAAGTCAAAGGGCATCACGTGTAGGCAAAGAATTGCTCCATGGAAGTAATGAAATCCACCTACAACGTGCGAGAAGAAGAAACAATAGAGGTTGAGGATGAGGACATGGAG
This sequence comes from Camellia sinensis, assembly GCF_055761805.1. Lineage (NCBI taxonomy): Eukaryota > Viridiplantae > Streptophyta > Magnoliopsida > Ericales > Theaceae > Camellia > Camellia sinensis. The sequence continues at coordinate 126,019,484 of NC_138967.1, read as the reverse complement.
GTCCTGTAGAACGTCGGCAAAGAGCCGGCCAACAAAAGCGAGGAAGCCTTAAAGAAAATTTTGGTCCAGTAAGGGGATGAAGAACACTTCTTCCTTTTCGGCTTAGGCTTGGCCGAGAAGGAGGAAAGGGGGTTAGAAGCATTCTTGCGAGCAAACATAGAGGTGTTTTCCTGGACGCCCTACGAGGTGCTTGGCATTGACCCCGAGGTCACATGCCACAGACTAAATGTAAACAGGTCGGCCAAACCTGTCATTCAGCGAGTAAGAAGGCTAACGTTGATTCATGTAGATGCAGTAGAGGAGGAAGTGGACAAATTATTGGAGGCCAGAGCCATTCGAGAGGTAAACTATCTAACTTGGTTATCAAATATAGTTGTTGTAAAAAAGAAGAGTGGAAAGTGGAGGGTCAGCGTGGACTTCACCAGCCTAAATAAGGCTTGTCCCAAAGACAGTTTCCCACTCCCCAAGATCGATCAATTAGTGGATGCCACTTCGAGACATGGAAGGATGAGTTTCTTAGATGCTTATAGGGGGTACCATCAGATAGCAATGTATCTCCCCGACAAGAAGAAGACTACATTTATCACCCCAAAAGGGCTGTATTGCTACAGAGTGATGCCTTTCGGGTTGAAAAATGTAAGAGTGACCTACTGAGGTTAGTAACCAAGATGTTCAGACATCTGATCGGAAAAACAGTGGAAGTATACATTGATGATATGGTCATGAAGACCAAAGAACCTGAGAATCACCTGGCCGACTTGAAGACAGTGTTCGATATTCTTAGAACATATTGGCTCCAACTCAATGCTTCAAAATGCGCATTTGGAGTTGGGTCTGGTAAGTTCCTGGGCTACTTAGTTACCAAAAGGGGCATTAAGGCAAACCCAGATCAAATCAAGGCCATCCTTGACTTGAAGAGCCCGACATCGGCAAAACAAGTACAGATGCTGACAGGAAGGGTCGCAGCCCTGAATAGGTTTATAAAGAGAAGTTCAGATAAGTGTAAACCATTTTTCAGTTTATTGAAGAAGGCCACAGATTTTTTGTAGACAAAGGAGTGCGAAGTCACCTTGGCTGACTTGAAAAAATACTTGACCACAACTCCAGCTCTCTCAAATCCAGTACCTGGAGAGGAACTGTTCTTATACTTGGTGGTTTCGGAGCATGTAGTGAGTGCAGTGGTAATCAGAAAAGAGAAAGGAAAACAAAGGGTAGTATATTATGTGAGTAGAACCCTAGCAGGCGTAGAGACCAGGTACTTGCCCATGGAGAAATTGACACTGGCCTTAGTGATTGCTTCCAAAAACCTAAATCATTACTTCTAAGCCCACAAGATTGTGGTGTTGACTGAGCACCCCTTGAAGTCCTTACTACAACAAAGAGATCTGACAGACAGGGTAGCCAGATGGGCAGTGGTATTGGGCCAATATGATTTAGAGTTTGGACCCAGAACGGCAATCAAAGGCCAAGTTCTAGCCGACTTTGTAGCCGAGTTCACACCTAGTGCCATCCCACGTCGGGCTCCTGTGAGCCACTGCTTAGGGTGTCTAAAGGAACAAGAAGAGACCCAGCTGGGAATGAAAAACCCCACAACAGAGTAAAAGAAAAAAGAAAAACCCAAGCCCTACGATATTTACATCGGTGACTCCTTTCGCCTATTTGTTGATGGAAGTTCAAACCGTCAAGGAATGGGGGTAGGAGTGGTGTTGGTATCACCAGATGGGTGAATGTTAGAGCAGTCTATTCGTTTGGGGTTCAAGGCCTCAAACATTGAAGCAGAATATGAGGCACTAATCGCAGGGTTAAAGTTAGCAGCAACAATGGAAGCCGACGAGGTGGTAGTCTTCTGTGACTCCCAACTTATTGTGAACCAGGCAACAGGCGAATATGCAGCCCGAGATGAAAGAATGATAGCCTGTGTCAAAGAAGTTGTTAGACTTCTAGCCTTGTTTTAGGATTGCCGACTACAGCAGGTCAGCCGAAATGACAACAGCCATGTCGATGCCTTGGCTAACCTGGCTAGTGCAATAAAATTAGGGAAGGCAAAGATAATAATGGTTAATTATTTGTCAGGCCCAAGTGTGGAACCACTAATCACAGAGTATGAAGCAATGTGTGTGGAGATAGGTCTAAGTTGGATGGATGCAACAATAATGTTTCTTAGGGACAAAAAGTTACCAGATAATCGCAAAGAAGCACACAAAAACAGACTGAAGTCAGCAAGGTTCAGCCTAATAGCAGAAGGACATTTTTACAGAAAGTCTTTTACTGGTCCCCTTTTGAGGTGTGTGCATCCCTCCCAGGTTGAAGACTTTTTGTATAAAATACATGACGGGGTATGTGGAAGCTATGTTGGGGGCAGATCACTTGCTTATAGGGCCATTACTCAGGGGTACTGGTGGCCTTACATGTAGAAAGATGCTGAAACCTACGTCAGAAAGTGAGGGAAGTGTTAAAGGTTTGCACCTTTGATACATCAACCAGCAACAGATATGAATCCAGTATCTAGTACTTGGCCATTTGCCCAGTGGGGCATGGATCTTGTTGGACAACTGCCTCAAGTAACTGCGCAAAGGAAGTTTCTGCTAGTAGTAATTGATTACTTCACCAAGTGGGTAGAAGCTGAACCCCTTGCGAAGATTCGAGATATTGATGTGAAGAACTTCACATGGAAGAACATCATCACCAGGTTTGGGATCCCAAGGGCAATAATAGCAGACAATGGTATACAGTTTGACAGTAATCTAATTAAAAGCTTTTGTGCAAAGTACAAGATCAAGAATTACTACTCTACTTTGAGTTTTCCCAGAGTAATGGTCAAGCAGAGGCATCCAATAAGACTATCTTAGATGGAATCAATAAGAGGCTAGAAGTAGCAAAGGGAAAATGGGTGAAGGAGTTACCTAATGTACTCTGGGCATATCGGACTACACCGAGAAGATCAACTGGGGAGTCTCCATCTATCATGGCTTATGGCACTAAAGCAATTATCCCACTAAAAGTTGGCATTCTAGGGATCAGAACCCAAGGGGTGGAAAATGGTTACTAATGAGGCATTTCTAGCCCGAGATCTAGACCTACTGGAGGAGAAAAAAGAGAGAGGAGCAATTCAGCTGGGGGCATACCAGCAACAACTTGCTAGGGCTTACAACAAGAAGGTCAACCCAAGAGAGTTCAAAGTTGGGGACCTTGTGCTGAGGAAAGTAGTCAACAACAAGAAGGATCCTAAGGAGGGCAAGCTAGGCCCAAATTGGAAAGGGCCTTATAGAATCATTTCAGTCACCGGCAATGAGGTATATCGACTTGAAGATAGTGATGACAAAGAGTTGCCAAGACCCTGGAACACTTGCAACCTAAAGTTTTTCTATCATTGGATTTTTGTTTTTCGAAGTTTATGTAATTAGCTGGAGTAATAATAAAATTTTAGTTCAATTTTTATGAATTTGAAATTTGTGAGATAGGACTGACCAAACCCATGCCGATGTTTCAGAATGAAGCATGACGAATAACTTAGACTTATTATATAACAGAGTTGAATTATACTTGCATATAATAGAGTTGAACAAAGTTAACGATATTTTCTGAATGAAGCATGATGAATAACTTAGACTTATTATATGGCAAAGTTGAATTCTACTTGCATATAATAGAGTTGAACTAAGTTGGCGATGTTTCTAGATGAAACACGATGAATAGCTTAGACTTATTATATGGCAAAGTTGAATTATACTTGCATATAATAGAGTTGAACTAAGTTGGCGATGTTTCTAAATGAAACATGATTAATAAACTTATCTTATGACAGAGTTGAATTGTACTTGCATATGATAGAGTTAAACTAAGATTTTCCATGTCGACAGAGTTAAACTTTGAATGGAACTAAGTGTGCTTTAATCGGATTAATAGAGAAACCCAAGTTGAACACCTCGGCTAGTCTTTGTTCGAATCTGACTTCGACAAAAGGCTATAAGTGCTTAATGTAAACTTAAATAGAACTTAGGTTCACATTAGGGGGCAGAAAGCTGGAGAATGATAAAAATTTAAGAGCTTGGGAAGACTTGTTGAAATTACAAGCCAGAATTGGCTTAAACACTTGTTGAAATTTCAGGAAAATTTATAAGTTGAAGTTAGCCGAGGTAATATTGAAAGAAGTATTCAAGATACATACTGGCTGAGATGACCAACCAGGTTGTCAGAACTTGGAAATGATGAAATCTTAACAGAAGATAGCATATGGAGATGATAAGAGCCATCTTGAATAACACGTGCAAAAATACTTTGATATTTTTAAAGTGTTAGCCGAGTTATGCCAATGGTTGGCCGAGGAAAACAGTCAAGGTTTATATCTGAGGTATCATATCCCGGAGTTATTATACAGTTAAGGTATACTTTGAAGAAAATGTAACAATATTCTAAATATAAAAACAGTAAAAACATGCATAGAAGAAAAGAAGGCATACATTCAACACTTGGAAGAGAATATAAGACTTGTATTCAAAGGATGGAACTTGTTCTGATACAAAAAGAAGGCACATCGGCCAGATTGAAACTTAACATTGTTCAAACAAAAAGATTGCAACAACTACAAAAGAAGAAATACAAAGTACAAAAAGGGAAGAGATTCTAAGTGGATCGCTATACGTTAGCGATTAGCTATGTATCGACCTCGGCAAACAACTGAGAAAGCTTCTCGACAGTCCTCTCCGCCTCAATCTCGGCATCAATCTCGAGAAGAGTTTGGTCGAGGCTCTTCTCGACTGTCTGTACCTTAGCTTCTGACATGGCTCTTTTGGGAGAGGCACTCTTGGAGACCTCATCCTCCGCATCTTGAGTCAAGTCAAGGACTTGCTCATTCATAGTAGGGGACTTGGCCCCAACACCAACCTCGTCATCATTCGCAGTTTCCTCCTTGGCGTCATCCTCCTCGGCATCGTTATTGGAATGTTGTGGAGCCAGAGGGAAAAGCACTTGGAGTTTGTCAATATTATGGAATGGGAAGTCCATTGGGACAAACATCTTGTTAAGTGCCGCTATCCAACCAAGGTAATAACCTCAGTTGTAAGCTAGGTTAACTTGCTCTTTGTATTGATCTCGGACAGCAGCCTGCCCTTCCTCAAAAGCCTTATCATCGGCGGCCTTGACCTCAGCATCTTTTGAGTCAAGGGCCTCTTGGAGTTTCGCCTCTAGCTCAGCTGTTCTGGCTTTGGCAACCTCAAGATCGGCTTTGAAGGCTGGGGCTTCAGCATCGACCATTTTGGATTTTTCCTCAACTAAATCCTGAGTAGCTTTGGAAGGCTTGGCTTGATCCAGCAGAGCTCGATTGTTGGCTTCGGCATGATTGAGTGAGGAGAGGAGTTTGGCAGCTTCCTTAGCCTTCCTTGCAAACTCCTTCCTTGTCATCTCGGTCTTAACTGCATATGAATGCGCATGCTGGATAGCCTGCAAAAAGTAAAACACATAAGTGAAATTTGACTAAGTGTTGAAAGATTGGAAAAGAATGAATAAAGAGGCTTACCAAAACTGAGTACTGCATCATCAGGCCGAAGTTTTCATATACATGGAGATCGGCCATGTGATTCATATCTTCGGGTAGGAGCACGGCCATTAACAGGGCAGTACCGACCTCGATGTCGTTAATCGCGCTGTCGTTGGCTATCAAAGGTCTGTTTCCTACCATGACTTTAGGCGCCCAGGTCATATTGCGAGGGAAACTGCTACTACCCTCTGGGCAATCTGACCTCGGCTTCTTCGATGGCGGGACATTGTAGACACCCCATTTTTTACTGCTCTTAAGACTTGGGCACCACTGATGTTTTACTTGGTGGAGAAAGGTGTGCAGGGCAAATGTCCAGTTTCTTCGGCAAGGAGAGAGGAAAATCCTTCAAAACACTTTGTTTAGGGGTTTGGAGTTGAAGAAGAGAGGAAAGGAGAGGAGAAAACTAGTTTGGGAGAAGTTCAGCATGAATCCGGGTAGAAGCGAGTCGAGCAGCCCTCGCTGAATCGGGCTTATCTGTCTATACACTTGGATTTTAGCTATGGGGGCACCACCGTCGGAAAGCTTACTTCCGGGGCTTCATTTTTCACTCAAGAATCTCTTAAAGCCAAGTCCGGGTGGGGGAGATATGAGCAGCTGAAGTTGGGCATCATCCCGGTTGGATCGAATCTGCGCAGCTTCACCAAAATGGGCATAATTTTTTCCACAGGAGGAATTTTAATGCAAGGTTTATGCCATTGGAAAGCTAACTTCTGGGGCTTCAATATGGACATCCACCGGCACTTTTTGACCTCATCAGCCACCCATCGGCACTCTTTTTATCCGACCGGCCAGTATAAATTGCAGGTCGGCAATATATTGTGCCGACCGGCCATTTATTTTGCCGATGACCTCCTTTCATGGCCGATATGACCCTTTTGCATCCCTCAAGCATGGTGCATGCCAGCTGTGCCAGCTGGAGTGCACAGACCCGTCCCCCCATGCACAGGTGTGGCTATTTTGCACCTTTGACCACCTTTGACCCCTCTTTTTGCACCCTTTGCTCAAGGCTTCTTGAGGAAGCTTTGACCCCTTGTCTTGGCTTCCTCAAGAAGCTTACCAGCTGTCCTAGCTTCCTCAAGAAGCCTTGACTCCTTTGCCCCTTTCACTTAGCTTCTTTGAGAAGCTTAGAGCCATTCCATTGCCTATTTAAGGGCCTCTCCTCCTCCATTGTTTAGGGTTAGAGATTTTGAGCAAAAACCAGACCTAGGGCATATATATCTGATATATATACACCCTCTCTCTATATATCTCCCTGCCTCTCTACTCTAAGCCTCAAAACACCAAGTCCTACACCCTTTTTCTTCATCACCACCTAGCACCACACTACCACTTCCATTCCAGCAGCTTGGAGGTCTTCTTAGAGGCTAGGAGGAAGCTTTTCTTGGTCCAAAAGGCAGCAAAGGATTGGTCTTCAAGGGTGAGTTGATTTCTCCCTCTTTCTAGCTCATTTTTGCAAGTTTTCTTAGCCCCTTTCGCTTGCTGTTTTGAGCTCCGACCAAAACTGAAAGTGGCATTTTTTTGAGCTCTATTTCATCTTTCATTAAGGGTCTTACCCTGTTTGGGACCCCCATTTTGCACTTGCTTCATTACCCCTTTGTATGCCATAATCTTGCATAGTATTTTTGGCCTATGTGTAATCTGTTTCGGAGCATGATGTAAACTTTAGATAGGATTATTTTGAGCCCTTATTCAACATTGAAGAAGGGCTCATCACTGTTTAGATACCCCATGTGCTACTTGCTTTGAAATCCATGTTTTTGCCTCATTTTGCATGTTTTTTTTAGCCTATTTTTCTTCTGTTTTTGGACCTTGGTCCGAACTGAAAGTGGCCATATTTTGACCCCCCTGCCATGTTTCATTAAAGGTCTTTGGCTGTTTGATGAATGTTTTGTATACTTTGTGTTTTGACCTCTTTTGGGCCCTACCTTGCATGGCATTTTGAGCATACTTGTATTTTGTTTTGAGGGTTTCCATAAACTGTAAGTAGTCATATTTTTGGTCCCTCTTCAGTGTGGTAGAGGAGTCTTTTTCTGTTTGGGCTTTGCATCTACCACTTGCTTCATTGCCTCCCTTGCGGAGCCATTTTTGTGTGATAGTGTAGTCCCACTTGTGCTTACTGTTTGGCCATGCTTTGAACTGTAAAAATGCTTATTTTGGGGCTGCCTTGCTTCTGTCTTTTCATTCCATGTACCAATTATGCATGCTTTGTATAGCTGTAAGCCATTTCATGTACCTAGCTTTGCATTTCGGGAGAAATTCCATGCATCGGGTGTCATTTCGCCTTGTTTCGGGGCTGTTTTGCCCCTCATTCTGCTACTGATTTTTGCATGTTTGCATATCATATTCCATGTCTTTGCCATGTCTCATTAGAGTGGCATTTCGGTGCCTAAGGGTCGGTCCTCGGTTTGCGTGCATGCGTGCACGTACTTCGAGAGTCTCATTTTCATCTTATGGCCACTGATGTGGGTGTGGCTGAGGTCCACTCACATTGGTGTAAGTCCATCTTGCATTGTGTATGCCATGTTTCAATGAGTTGTGCATGTTATGTTGTTAGCATTGTGTGTGCCATGTAGTTGTATTGCATGTTTGTATGTTTGCTTGCATGCTTAGGTCGCATGTGCATTGTTGTGCATTGCCTCGCCTCTTGACCAACCATGATTGAGGTTGGGTCTCTTGTATGTTTTGTGTGCATTGCATTTGACATTGAAATGCATACTTGACTCTTTGGCCATCATGCATCGAAATGCGTGATTGGTGGCCCGAGGGTCGAGGGCCATGCTCCCTTGAGTCCATTACATGATAGGGAGTGTGTCCATGCATACATTTGCCTAAAAATTCCATGCCATACACTGCTTGCCCTCTGCTGCTGCCAATTGCAGGTTCTGCAGGAAGATTTGGCCGGTCGGTTAAATACAGTGCCGACCGGCAATCCATAAATGGCCGATAACTTCATCAGCGGCCGGTGACCATTTCCCATGGCCGGTGGCCATCCCTCCCAGCCGGTGGTATTCCCCAACATCCAGAGAGCATGTCCTCAGACTTTGGCAGTCCTCAGAGGAGCAGGGCAGTGAAAAACAGAGGCAACAGTGCTATGGCAGCGAGTTTCCGGGCGATATGGGTCAAGCATGCATCATTCGCGCATCCCAAGGCGGGGGCCGTGGTCACCTTCCCTTTGCATTTAATTTGTTAATTAAATAGGAATTCTGTAATAATTAATTAAGTAGTTAGTTATTTATTCGGTCCCTCCGAGTGAGGGCGTATTTGTAATAAGTGTGGGTGCGTGTGTGCATGTCTTCCAATCCCCACTTCTTTCTCCCTTTTACTTACCTGCTTTGATGGTTAGTATTAGGACATGTTAAATTTAGCATACCTTATGCTATGCATGCGTGCATCCATACATTTGTCTTACATGCACCGGGCTCGGCACATCATGCTAACTGCACTTGTGTTTCAATTCCAAAGTTGAGTACTTGTTAATTGCAGCATTTCACATACCACGTTTAGGACAGCCGAGCCTATCATAGTTGCATCTTGCATGTGTTGCATTAGCCATCTTAACATGAACTAGGATCATGCATATGATTACTAACTAGTTTCTGTTTTGGCTTGGAGTACTAGGTGAGCTTTTATGCTTTAGCATCCTTGCATGCGTGTGAGTGTTGCCATGACAGTATGATTACCATGAGGCTAGCTGCTTATGTGATATAACTGCTTGAATGCCTGTGGATGGAGGTTGAATTACCTAAATCGGAATAATGCATTAAAACTGTGAGTTTTAAGCCCACTAGATAATGGCAAAACCATCTTTTCTAAAAGCCCACTTGAGGGTGGCAAAACCTGCATTTTAGCCTACTTGCGAGTAGCAAACCATTTTCAAAACAAACATGCAATGTTTTGTTCCAATTTAGGTGATTTAGTCTATACTTGTTTGCTGTGCGCATAACGTAGTAATTCTAGGCTAATAACCGGAATAAGAACACATAACGTTTTTAAAATCGGATATCATGGTCAGTAGAGGCCGATCTTTGATCGGGCGAGCGGGGGTGCTCACGAAGTGACCTTCCCCAATCGTACCCAAGTTCCCGAGCCGAGGCAACTTTGGTGATGACGGACACGTGGCCTTTGGCACCGAGTCAGGGTTTCCTAAATTTCCCAAAATAAAACATTTAGGTGGCGACTCTATATCTGGCAAAGCAGTCCATGTTTGGCACTTCTTTCAAAAATCTGTTTTCTCAAAACGATATGCCGGATTTGGACTCTTTGGTTCAGATTTAAAATCGTGACAATTTGAGAGTCTGAGCTGTAGTGACCCCAAAAATGAACAGAACGGGACTCACCCTCCCGGGGCGTTCGGGGACGTCTACAGTTTCTGGCGACTCTGCTGGGGAATTTAGAGAGCTTGACTCGAACTCGTGATATCCTGTTTTAATTACATTTATGTGTTTCTTTGCATTGCATGTGCATTGGTGCGCCTAGGAACACAGTGTTTTCCATCTGCCATTCCTGAACGGTTTGCCGGAGGCTTGTCTTGTCAAGACATGACCATAAGGCTGACCGGTTATGGGCTCTGACAGTATGGGAACACAAACCCCGATTTTTACCGGGGCACCCTTTTTGACCATTCGACCTAGTGCATATTCGGAATCCATAGTGACCATTCCAAACTAGGACAGGTTGCTTACCCGATGCTAAGTTGTTTGAAACGCTGCGTGCATAGTGAAACCCTAGCTCCTGACAAAATAGGACAGGGAAACCCTACCCCAACATAGGGGTGTTTTGGCTCTCTTTACTTGCTATGTGCTTTTAGAGTGTATCTCTACAGGGACGCATATACCAGTTTGCAAGTCTGGGTATCAGGCCTGTGGGCATCAGCATCAGTATTTGGGGAATCAGTTTTACCCGAGGGTATCAGTTTACAGGCAGATATTTGGGAAACAATGATCAGTATTGAGTACATTCATCCCAGTATGCTCAAATCCGTTCCAGTGAAATTGTGCTGAGATGCTGTCTGTTTTCTCTCTTGCTAGGTAGTCCTGGAACTATAGCTTCAGAAGGCTCCGATATCCCCGGGGTACATTGGACTAGTGTTGATAGACTTTGTTAGGTCAGAAATTCAATTCAATGGCAACCAGTGTTCTTTCGCTGAGGCAAGGCAAAGAAAGGCCAGTCAGGGCTCACCGGTTCATCTGATCCGTCAGTCGCCAGCCACATCACCTTTGTTCAGACTCAGCAGACCATGATGGCCCAGGGTTCGAAAGAATTTGTGGCCGTGATAGCAGCATTAAATCAGGGAACTGCTATGCAGGCTGAGACCAGTATTGAAATGCAGCATCCATCTGGGGCATTTGCCTCACATCCAGCTTTGGGACCCCAGCCAAACGTTGACCCACTTCCGCCAGTTGAAGATTTGCGGTGTCCGAATCCTCGAGAAAGGTTGACTCAAGCTCAGGTGCTCAGACCCCTGGTATAGCCTAATGAGAGGCTTTATTCCCTTGATGTTAATGAGCTCAATCCGACTGCAGTGAAAATTGCGAACCTTGAGAAGCAATTCAAAAAGGCACAGAGCCTTAACTCCATTCCCGACATTGAGGATGGGCACACCGAGGCTGCCGTTCGGCTTCCAGACATATTCAAAATGCCATATATTGACCGTTTCGACGGGTCTGGAGATCCAATGGTACATATCCGACTTTTCTTGGATGTCCTGAAGCCGATGGGTCTGACTAAGCCACAGAAACTCTCCCTGTATGGAAGAACCTTGTCGGGTGTAGCAGCCACATGGTACGCTAAGTTGGAAGATAAAGTGAAGCAAAACTGGAAAGAATTGGCTGAGGCCTTTGTTGATCAGTATTCTTACAATACCCAAGTTAAAATGACCATGCAAGAGCTTGAAGCAACTCGCCAGAACCCAACAGAGCCTTTTGTGGAATTTGTTGCGAGGTGGAGAGCAAAGGTAGCACAGATGATAGATCGCCGCCCTTCTGAGAGGGATCAAGTACAGATGATGGTGCGAAACCTCGAGCATGATATGTTGCAAAAGTTAATAGTTGCTCCACTATTCACTTTCAAAAGTTTGCATGAACTGGGGGTTCAGGTCGAGAATGCGTTCAACAGTGGGATCATTCCCAGAACAAGTGAACCGACGAGGAAGGTTTTTGCAGGGAGTACCAATGCTGGTAGTAGCGTTATTCCCAAACCCACTGAGATCAATGTAGTCACCTCAGCCAACCCTTTTGCCAAACCAAGCCTACAAACAGCCGGCCCAGCCCGAGCTCAGGGCAGAACTTTCACTCCCCTCTATATGAGCTTGACTAGCGCGCTAAAAGCCTTGATGGAAAGAGGGCATCTCAAACCCCTCGATCCTCAACCTCTGCCTGACCCACTTCCAGCCAGACATAATCCCTCCAAGTACTGTATGTACCATCAGCAGCGCGGTCATGGCACCGACCGTTGCTACCGCCTTCGTCATGAGGTCCAAAATCTCATCGACAACCGGACGATAGCTCCACCTTCAGCCCCCGATGACCAAGTACCTCATTGTAGCACGTCCGCGAGGGACCCCGCTACAGTTCAGACTCGATTTGTGTCACGGTTCTTAATCTGAACCAAAGAGTCCAAATCTGGCAAATCGTTTTGAGAAACAAATTTTGAAAGAGTAGCGCCAAACATGGACTGCTTTGCCAGATACAGAGTCGCCACCTAAATATTTTTTAATGGGGAAATTTAGGAAACCCTGACTCGGTGCCGAAGGCCACATGTCCATCATCACCGGAGTTGTCTCGGCTCGGGAGCTTGGGTACGATCGGGGAAGGTCAGCTATGAGCACCCCCTTTCGCCCGGTCCGAAGACCGGCCTCTACTAACCGTGATATCTCGTTTTGAAAGTATTATGTGTCCTCAATCCGATTATTATCCTAGAATTACTATGTTAGGCACACAGCAAACAAGTATAGACCAAATTGCCGAACACAACATTTTATGTTCGTTTTGAAAATGGTTTGCTACTCGTAAGTAGGCTAAAATGCAGGTTTTGCCACCCTCAAGTGGGCTTTTGGAAAAGATGGTTTTGCCACTATCTAGTGGGCTTAAAATTCAAAGTTTTAACGCATTATCCCAATTTAAGCAATTTGACCTCCACCCACAGGCATTCAAGCAGTTTATCTCATGTAAGCACTTAGCCGCATGGCAAGCATACTATCATGGCAACACTCACACGCATGCTGGATGCTAAAGCATAACTACTTACATTGTACTCCGTGCCAAAACAATAAACTAGTTAGCAAATATGTATGTCCTAGTTCATGTTAATTTGCCTAATGCAACGCATGCAAGAATGTAATCATAATAGGCTCGGTTAACCTAAATATGGCATATGAGATGCAACCAATTGATTCATGTATTCAATTTGGAATTTGAAAATGCGAATGCGGTTAGTATGATGTACCGAGCCTAATGTATGTAATACAAATGCATGAATGCACGCATGCACAGCATAAGGTATGCTAATTTCAAAAAATGCCCTAATCTACCATCATAAGCAGGTAAATAAAAGGGAAGAAAGAAATGGGGATTGGAAGACATACACACACTCACCCACACTTATTACATATTTACCCTCACTCAGAGGGTCTAAATGAATATTACAGTCCCAAAATAATAAACAAATAAAATATTACAGTCCCAAATAATAAACAAATAAAATATTACAGAAATTCTGATCAATTAAAAGCAAAGAAGCAAAAGAAAGAAGAGGGTGGCCGCAGCCTCTGCCACGGGATGCGCAGATGATGCATGCTCGGAATTTGACTCGCCCGAAAAACCCGTACCGTACTCCTGCCACCCCAGTTTGTACTGCCTTGTCTCTCTGAAAATTACCAAAGTCCTGGAGCAGGTTCCTTACATGCTGCAGAGCACCACCGGCCAGACAGAATTCCTACCGGCACTCCAGAATTTCCATCGGCTGCTGAGTTGATAGTCGGCACCTAAAATATTGCCGGCCGGCACTGAATTCTGCCGGTCGGCAGAAACTTCCTGCAGAGACAGTCTTGACAGCAAACAGAAAGTAGACAGTGCATGGCATGGAGTTTTCAGGCACATGTAAGCATGGTCATACTTCCTATCATGTTTTGAACTCAAGGAAGCATGTCCTTCGATCTTCGAACCATCAATGGTACATGGCGGCTCAAAGAATCAAATTTGCCATTTGATATGAAGATGCATGCAACAAACAAAATGAAAACCGAGGCCTTATCAAGTTGGAGTCAAAGGCCCCGATTACCGGGAATCGAGGCGCATTACATCACTTGAAGTATGAATGGTCCTTGATTCCTACACTTGGTTTGACACCCCAAACCAAGCAAATGCAATGCATGTTATGCTCATAAGGCTCGAATGCAACATGATACCAAGATGTAAAGCACAAGAAGCACTATGCAATCAATATGACAAATGTGTAATGCCAAGCATACAAGGTACAAATATGATGCAAACATGGACCAATTTGGTCATAAAGTTAGCATGGAATAGCACATTAATGGGACAATCATGCAACCAACATGAGATAAGCATGCAAAGGGGGGTCTCAAAGTGATAAAGGTGCAGACCTTTATTCACCTCAAAACAGCACCAAGAGTGCTCAAAATGATGGACAAACAACTCATGCCAACATGCAAGCTAATAGACCCGAGGCTAAGGCGGCAAAATGGCCACTTTACTTCCAACAACAAGACCAAGCTATGGCATGATTAAGACAAGTAAGGACAGATTTTTTTTATGCAAAATGGGACCCCAAATCCTCCTAGTATGGCAGCTAAAGATGACTCCCAAGAGGCATATGCACTAAGGCTCATTCCTAAGCATAAGAGGGTACACCCTCAAGGCATAAAAGAGGCCATGCATGCACACATACAAACATGATTCTTGGACTAAAATGTGATCCTAGATGATGTCAAATCATGAGGATGATTACAACCATGCATGCTAGAGGTCAACATGCTCAAAGCTTTTAAGCCAAAATGCAAAGCAACCCTAACAAACATGTCAAGCATGACCAAACGGATAGCCAACAGACTTTAATCATGGAAAAACAACACTAAAAGCTTCATGGAACTAAGCCAACACACGCGAGGATCATGGCCTAATCATGAGATGCACTTCTAAGCAAAATGGAGCAATACAAAGCAAGTACTACAAGCATACAAGGAGGCACAAATCCGGCCAAAAACAGAGGTTACATATGACCTAAAACACCTAAAAAACTTCTGAAATGAGGCCAAGAATCATCAAGCACACATGCTACCCTTTTGAGCCCAAAAAGCAAGGAAACAAAACCATGAAGGGAGAGGGGTGTCCCTCCCCTATGCAAGAATTCAAACCATCTTTTTGAACACCAAAAATGAACTGGTTTTTAGTGGTGAAAAGACCAAAATGCTGAAGTGAACAAAGCCTTATCAAAGAGGCACCAAAATGGACCAAACAAGGCCTAGAAGGGTGAGTTTGCACTCAAACCACAAAATGACCTTAATGAAAGTGCTAGAGCAGGAAAATACAAGCCCTTTTTATGTTATACACAAGAGCTAAAACAACAAGCAAGATAGGTAAAAAACTATTGCAAGTTTGGGGAATATAAATCAAGATGCTCACCCTTGAAGAACCTTTGAAGAACAAATGGTCTAGCCTCCTTCTTTTGATCAAAACCAGTCCAAAAACTCAAGAAACAACCCCCCAAGTCCCTCAATCTCGGAGTAAGGTGTAATGGTGTGTGTAATGGTGCAAAAGTAAGGTAAAAACCACCTTTTGAGCCAAGAAACACACACAAAGGGGGAGAGAGAGGGAGGTATAGAGATAATATGTATCTATATCTCTAAGGTCTGGTTTTTGGTTGCAAGAGTCTAACCTAGATCAAAGAGGAAGGCCCTCCTCTTATAAGACTCCCTCTTGCAAAGCTTATACAACAAGCTTGCTTAGAGGGAGATCCCTCCATACACGTGTATGGAGGGGGGAAGAGTTGGTGCCAGCTATCACAGCTGGCACAAAATATCTCCATAAAGTGGATGAACAGTCGTCGGCTGCCCAAAAATGTCATTTCGACAAAAAACAGTGCCGACCGGCAACAAATCATGCCGACCGGCAATAAAGTGTGCCGACCGGCAAACAAAAGTGCCGATGGCAGAAAAAGACCAGCCGGTGGCCTCCAGCCACTGCCGGTGATGGGTGGGGATGGTCTACAAGCCCTACCCTGCCTCTCGAAGGCAAGATGCAAGTGTTTGGTGTGAAACCAGACACTAAACGGTCAAGTTCGGGGATCCTGAGGCAAGGCGTGCGAGCCGAGACCTTCGGGAACTCCAAACGAACACAACATGGATAATCACCGAGTGTTCCAACGATGACGTCCAAGTCTTGAGGACGGTCAAAAATGGGGTGTCTACAGTTGCCCCTCTTTGACAGAACTCGAAAGTCATAACAATGACGGGAGTGAATGTCAAAGCCCAGAGACGACCCATTTTTGACAAGGCCGAAGACTCAGACAAATATGCAAAACAAATAAGATATGTGCCCGAAGGCAGGGGCAAAATGCAAGACAATGCACGGAGCCGGACATAACTTAAGATCATGCAAAGAAAGCTGTAACGAAGCATACATGCGACAATTTTAAGCTAGTATACACCAAACTACACTACAATGCAGAAAGGATGTAAGAGAATTATGCAATTCTCGATACGTCTCACTCGGAGGATACAATACCTGTGCGGCTCGTCTGGTTGCACCAGCCTCAAATGAACCGTACATACAATATCGTACCTGAAAAGAAAACAAACTTAACAGGTACAATATCCTTAGCAACACGCATAGTAGTGAACTTGAAATGCGTGACAGCGCAAAGCAAGTGGGGAGCATAACAATGCTGTGGAAATACAACTAGGTAAGTGGAGCAAGCGGTCTACGCGAGCGACGACACTGATCATGAGTATGCGGTCTACGCAGGTAATGAAATTGACAACTATGCGGTCTACGCAAGCAAAACATGCGATCTACGCAGGTATTGAAATTAAACATGCGGTCTACGCAAACAAAACATGCGGTCTACGCAGGTAATGAAATTAAATATGCGGTCTACGCAATCAAAACATGCGGTCTACACAGGTATTGAAATTAAACATGCGGTCTACGCAATCAAAACATGCGGTCTACGCAGGTAAAGAAATTAAACATGCGGTCTACGCAGGTAAAGAAATTAATCATGCGGTCTACGCAATCAAAACATGCGGTCTACGCAGGTATTGAAATTAAACATGTGGTCTACGCAATCAAAACATGCGGTCTACGCAGGTAAAGAAATTAAACATGCGGTCTACGCAATCAAAACATGCGGTCTACGCAGGTATTGAAATTAAATATGCGGTCTACGCAAGTAAAACACGCGATCTACGCAGGTAAAGAAAGGGTTATAAACATGCGGTCTACGCAGGTAATGTAATTAACATGCGGTCTACGCAAGTAAAGAAAGGATTACAAACATGCGGTCTACGCAGGTAATGTAATTAACACACGGTCTACACAAGTAAAGAAAGGATTACAAACATGCGGTCTACGCAGGTAATGTAATTAACATGCGGTCTACGCAAGTAAAGAAAGGATGTATCATTACATAGCATAATCGAAACAACTTGTGGAGTCCACAAAGCATGAAAAGGATACAGGGCGGGACATTTTTCGCACGGATTGAGCATTGCTCGCAGAAGTTGTGGCCTGAGGTCAACTCGAAGGTTTGCGTTTCAAAGGTGTGCTTTCCCGTATTGTGAAGGCGTCCAACGACGTGGTTGTCTTAAACAAAGGTGCGGAAGGTGCGTTAACCGCAAGGGGAGTTTCATTGGTACCTATTCTGATACCTTGCTACCTCGTCACTCTATGCTTTACTTTCCTTTTTACTGGTAGTTTAAGCACATTGCATTGCCTCAGGCAGGTTTTATTTTCTTTCTCAAAGTTACACATTTTGCAAAACACGTGATGGGAATGAAACAATCCATTTTATTCAAAAAAAGTTGTTGCATTTGTGGATTTCTTACACATCGCATCTCAAGGTATCACAACACAATGTGAACGAAATTGAACTCATTTTGGAAATTTGCCATCATAATAATCAGGTAGTGAACCGACTTACAACTCGATAAGCAAAACAAAGACACGATGCAACCAAACAAGTGTGAGTGCAACTCGATAAACAAATCAAGAGCTCAAAGAGAGCAAAATACAACTCGATAAGCAAATGTTCGAAAACTCGACAAGCAGACAGGCGTGGCTCCGCAAGAACCGATCGCCAGGGAGGGTTTGGAGGTGGTGGAGTTCCCCAATTCTTAGCATAAACAGCTCAGAAAACTAGAAGGAAGTCCACCGGCCTGGTGTAGAGACCACCGGCTGCAAGAAATGGCTACCAGCCATGAAGTCTATTTGTCGGCAAACTATTATGGCCGGTCGGCACTAAATGAGGGGATTAGCAGAATGTTGACACCTGTCCCCCACTCAACCTTATCTCTTACAAAAGATCCCAGCTTCGTAGTTTTCCTTATTTTCACGCTGATTTGCTCCAATGGAAGAGTTTCTTGCTCAAAATCTCACAGCTTGGATTGCTAGCTTGGATGGCTCGGAAAAAGTGAATTTCCGGGGTTTCGGCATAAATGCACTATTCACTTTGGGTCGTACCCCGTTGCACCTCCCGTTTCTTCATGCCGCGGCAAGATTTTGGAATCCAGTGACACATGTCTTCAGCTTCGCTGGGCAAGAGATATGTCCTACTTTTGAAGAGTTCCGAGCCTTAATGGAGTCCGAGCGCGACAAGGAGCTCCTACCTCAACTTAATTTTGGCCATGCCCAATCCTTAGGGCGCATGTGTGGACTCAGCATGCGCGATGCCCGGTCCCTAATTTGTGACGGGATGCTGGATATTCCGAGTTTGGCCAATCGATTTTCTGATGCTGGTGATCGCAACAACCATCACTGGCAAGGCTTCCGGCGACATGCCCTCTGCTTGTGCATGTTGTCCTATTTTCTGTTCGTCTCAGGCTCTGGAGGGGCTAGTGTCCGGCTGATTGAGATTGCCCAAGGCTTGAAGGAGGGCAGGAGCTGTATTGCCATGACTCTGGCTGAGACGCTAATGGGTTTAGACGCCTTTTATCGTCATGAGACGACTAGATTAGTGGGGAGTCCACTACTACTACAGGTAATGTTTCCCACCCAATCTCGCACTTATGTACCCTTCACATCACTCGGCCCTCAAGCTTGATCTTTTTCTCACAAAACCCCATTCTCACTTTTCTCTCCTCGTACATCTCTCTATTCTTTACTCTCTCATTTTTCAATCCCTCCCCAGGTATGGTTGATGGACAAACTACAGGTTGTGGACTCCTGCCCAGCATATTCAGCTCGTGGCTACTTCTTCCGACATCGTCTAGTCAATGCCTTAGATGAGGAATGGTGGTTCGCTTGGATGTGCTGCTTGTCTGCAGACCGTGTTGCTTGGCGGTGCCCTTGGCTAAACCTTCCGGCAATGAGTTACAACATGCCCCGGCAGACTGGGATTCAACTGGTTGGTCTCACTCACTGTGTATTCTACTTCCCATTTCGGATTCGACGCCAATTTGGCCATGATCAGACCTGCCCGCCAGAGGGGACAGAGTATCCTGCTTCATTCCCAGCCCGAGGCGCACAGCTTGCTTGGCAGACCACCGCGTGGAGGATGAGAGAACTCTTGGCCCCCGCTCCTACTTTCAGTTGTACTTTGTCTGATGAGTGCATAGATTGGCTCAATGAAGAAGCACAGATCGGGCCCAGCTTGGCATCAGAGGCTTCGACCAGCTCTGGGAGGGGGCGCAGGAACACCTGACTTGACTATGCCCCAAATTTATTGCTTTATTAGTACTTTTCAAGTTTTCTTTATGAATGTAATAAAAAAGCAACTTCGATTGTATACAAGAGCAGGAGCACTCTGTTTGGAAATCAATGAAATTGAAAGTTGTGGTACTGAAAATTTTCCGCTTTGGTCCAAAAATGGTCAAAGTTGTAAAAAGATTTTTTGAACAAAGTCAGCTTTTATTAAAACTTTTCAAAGATATTTTCGATATGGATCAGAACTGGACACGCCTGAGATCTGTCACTGAGATGCACAACCCCAGATCCCTACAACTGGAAAGTTGCCCCTAGTCTGAAGAGCGCCACAGCACTGCATAGCAACGGAAAGTTGCCCCTAGTCTGAGTGGCACCGCACTGGAGATTCCAACAGATGCTGATGGACAAAGATGACTGAGATGATCAAATGGACAAAGTTGATCAGGGAAGTGTTATAGCTGAACTTCAGGATGAAGCTGCCTACGTATCCCAAACATGGGAATCAAGCCTCACGTAGTTCCGGCTCAGGTTCGCTCGAGTATTTTCACTCTCCTTTTGCGCTCTAACTTTTGCCAAGGCCGCCCTTTGCGGGTTTTCAACCTTGCGAGCTCAGTTTTTGTATTTTCTAATTTTTTGTGCTCTAACTTTTGCCTAGGTCGCCCTTTCGGGTTTTCGGCCTAGCGAGCCTCTCAAGGATAGTATTTCTTCAACTTGTCCATGTTGATCGGTTGAGAGAATTCTAAGCCATCTAAGTCCATCAGAACCACAGCTCCGCCTGACCAAATAGCTTTGATGATGTAGGGACCTGTCCAATTGGGTTTGAACTTGCCCCTTGGGTCGTGGATGGGAGCTCGGTTGTCCTTGAGCACCAAATCCCCTTCCTTTAGATTTCTGGACTTAACCTTCTTGTTAAAAGCCCGAGCAATCCTGCGCTGATAACTCTGAACGTGATACAGTGCTTTCAGCCTTCTTTCGTCAAAGAGCATTAGTTCCTCGAACCTGCTCTGCTGCCAATCTGCCTCAGCTATCTGACACTCGGCCAATACCCGTAAAGACGGAACTTCAATTTCGATGGGTAGAACGGCCTCCATTCCATAGACCAAAGAATACGGAGTCGCTTCGGTAGAAGTTCTAATTGAAGTCCTGTAGCCCCACAGAGCAAACGGCAACTTATCTGGCCAATCCCGGTAGGTCTCTACCATCTTCCGTAGTATGTGCTTGATGTTCTTGTTGGCGGCCTCAACTGCCCCGTTGGTTTGCGGCCGGTATGTAGATGACTTATGAAAAGCCACGTTATACTTCTCCAACAAGTCGACCACTTCTTTCTTAAAGTGGGATCCGTTATCCGAAATAATCTCGTTTGGCACTCCGTAGCGACAGATGATGTTGTTTCTAATGAACTTTGCGACGTGCGACGCCTTCAACACCGCGTATGATTGGGCCTCGACCCACTTTGTGAAATAATCTATCGCTACCAGGATATATTCATGTCCGTTCGACCCCTTCGGGCTAACAGCTCCGATCACATCGATCCCCCAAACGGAAAATGGCCACGGGGAAGTCATGTTGTACAGTTTGGATGGTGGGATGTTCATACGGTTTGCATGGATCTGGCATTTGTGGCATCGCCGAACAAAGCCGATACAATCCTCGTCCATGGTTGACCAGAAGTAGCCCTGTCTGAGGATCTTTCTGGCCAACATTACTCCATTCATGTGTGCACTGCACTCCCCTCCGTGGATGGCCTCCATCAGGCGCTTTGACTCTTCAGCTTCTACACAGAGCTTATGCATTCCCAGATGACCCCTTTTGTACAGCTTACCCCCGCAGATGATAAACTGAACAGCCATTCTTCTGATGGCCCTCTTATCCTTGGCATTTGCCCCTAGTGGATACGTCTCCTTTTCTAAGAAGTTCCAAATGTCGTAGTACCAAGGGTTGTCGTCTTGAGCCTCATCTATGGCGGAAATCGACTCGTATGCTGGTGCAAACTTCTGATCAATAATGACTGGACGCATCCGGACTCCGGACGGGATGTCTATCATGGAAGATAGAGTTGCTAGTGAATCTGCGAACCTGTTGTTTTCTCTTACTAGGTGGGTGAAATTCAGCTTCTCAAATCGAGGAATTAACAAATCCAAGGTTTGGTGGTAAATTATCATCCTTTCCTCTTTGACTTTCCAGTCTCCTTTTGCTTGAGATACAACGAGGTTTGAGTCCCCAATGACGTCCAACCGTCTTACCCCTAGTTCTAGGGCTGCTTCCAGACCAGCAATACATGCCTCATACTCTGCTTCATTGTTCGAGACTCTGAACTGGAGCTTGAATGCTAAAGGGATACGGGAATCGTCAGGCGCTATCAGCAACACCCCTATCCCATACCCGTACTGGTTTGACGCTCCGTCAAAGTACATCGTCCAAGTTTCATCTTCGATGTGCAGAATGGCTTCATCTGGGAATAGGTACTCAACCGCTTCATCCCCCTCAACCGGGTGGTCAGCAAGGAACTCCGCTACCGCTCTTCCTTTCACTGACTTGCGTGTTACATACTTCAAGTCAAATTCGGAAAGCAATAGCAACCAACGAGCTAGCCTACCCGTAAGTGCTGGTTTCTTGAAAAGATATTTGATGGGATCCAAACGTGAAACCAACATTACAGAGTGAGCTAACAGGTAGTGCCGCAGCTTCCTGGTAGCCCATACTAAGGCCAAACAAGCCTTCTCCAACGGAGTGTAGCGGGTCTCGTAATCCAGCATCTTCTTGCTCAGATAGTAGATAGCCCTTTCCACTTTGTCTTCTGACTCCTGTGCGAGCATGCAGCCCATGGTAGTCTCAGTTACCGAAAGGTACAATATCAACGGTCTCCCCGGCTCTGGTGGTGACAACACGGGCGGGTTCTGTAGATATCCTTTGATCTGTTCAAAAGCTGCTTGACATCAGCCGTCCCATTGGAATTTCTTTCCTTTCTTCAGGAGACCAAAAAGTGGTTCACAAGTCAAGGTTAATTTAGAGATAAACCGTCTTGTGAATTGCACTTTACCTAGAAAGCCTCGCACCTCCTTTTCAGTCCTTGGTGGTGGCATCTCTAAGATGGCCTTGATTTTGGAAGGGTCGACCTCGATGCCCCCTTGCGTAATCAGAAACCCTAGCATCTTCCCTGCTGTAACACCAAAAGTACACTTCTGGGGATTTAGCCGCAGCCGGAACTCTCTGATCCTCTGAAAGAATTTTTGTAAGGCGGTGTAGTGGCCCTCTCTTTCTTTGGACTTGACAATCATGTCGTCCACATACACCTCGACCTCTTTATGGATCATATCATGAAATATTGTAGTTGCTGCCCGTTGATAAGTAGCTCCCGCATTTTTCAGCCCAAATGGCATCACTCTATAACAATATGTACCCCACGGGGTAGTGAACGCAGTCTTCTCCCGGTCTTCGGGTGCCATTACTATCTGATTATAGCCTGAAAAGCCATCCATAAACGAAAGCAAGGCGTGTCCTGCCGTGAAGTCTATCAATTCATCAATGTGCGGCAAGGGAAAGTCGTCCTTCGGACTGGCCCTGTTCAAATCCCTGAAGTCTACACAGACCCGAATTCTGCCGTCTTTCTTCGGCACCGGAACAATGTTAGCCAACCAGGTCGGGTACTCGGATACCAGCAGGAAGCCTGCGTCGATCTGCTTGGTTACCTCTTCCTTGATCTTAAAGGCCCAATCAGGGCGGATCCTCCTGAGCTTCTGCTTGACAGGTCGGGCCTCGGGATCAAGAGGGATCCGGTGCTGTACAATCTCAGGATCGATTCCAGGCATGTCTTCGTAGGACCACGCGAAAACATCTTTGAAATCTTTTAACAAAGCGACTAAGCGCTCGCGTTCCTCAGAAGACAACGTGGACCCGATCTGGACCAGCTGCGGGTCCTTCTCAGTACCAACATTCACAGTAGTGATTTCATCCATTAAGGGTTTAACAAACCTTTCCTGCTCTTGATCAATTAATCGTTGCAAAACCGGAGGAATTTCTTCCTCGTCGTTTTCATCAAAATTTTGAAAATCCTGATTTAAGCAATAAATCAAAGGCACAGAAAAATACTCCGAAACCACATCCACGTCGTTCTCATTAAATACTTCCGAGCCGTCGGATTCCTCTGTTACAACAGACTCAAAAGAAAATGAAAAAGACGACCTAGACAGGACTGTGGCATCCGGGTTATCACCCCCGGGAATACCGGACTCAGACTCAGTTGAGCTGGAATCTGATTCTGACGCGCAAGAATCGCCGGAATCAGATTCCGGCTCACTACCTGACCCGGTGCTGCTAGATAAAAAAGCCTTCTTCATATTGCCAGATGAGAGAAGGTGCGATGGACGCATCCAAAATAGCTGATGGTTGGCCCGCAGCCGCTTCATTCCCAATCACGCATACCGAGGAGCTATCCCCCAAGCACTTCTGTTCGATCGGAGGATCTGAAAGCAGACACGCCAGCGCTGCCCCCATTTCATTTTCAGCGTCCTCAGACTGCACTTCTTTACTCTGCTTAGTCTCAGCCACTAGATTTGCATGCCCTTCGGCAATGTCATCCTCAGGTAACTGTAAATCAAAGAAGATCTCAAATCCTGGCACGCGCTTCTTCTCTGCGTTTAGCCACGGCTCTGGGAAGCCACAGAACGGAAAGTCCTCCCCTTCTCAGACGAAGCGTCCGTTTAGGGTACCCCGAATGGGCTGGTGCATTAAGTCAAAGGGCTTCCCTATCTGTTTCGCCCTGGCCCTTCCGGCCATTTCCTTTCCTTTCCTTATCCAATCCTCTTTGGTGGGCAGGTAGCCCAAACCAAAGGTATGGGGGTTGTGTGGCACTTCGGCCAATGTTGCGGCGCCTCTCCGACCGCTCTTGCCCAATCCCATCCCGGGGATGTGCTGGAGTTTGTTCATGAGATAGACTGCTTGGGCACTGACATATACCCCCTCATTAGCTGCCATGATGTTTTGTACGACCCGAGCCTCAGCCAAGGTAAAACCCGATATGAACACATCTTCCACACCGTGTTCGATTTCTAGAACAGGCGTAGACACTTCCGATGGCGGATGAATTGACGAGTTTCCAAAAACAATGGCTACTCCCTTCCCATATGGGTATTTCACCACTTGATGTAGGGTAGAGGAGACCGCCTTTACCTGATGCAGCCACGGCCGCCCCAAAAGCAAGTTGAACGTTGCAGGAACCTCCAAGACGTGGAAATCTATCTCGTGCTGTCCCGGCCCAACCTTTGTTTGAATCTTAACTGTCCCCATTACTTCCCGACTGGTGTTGTCATACGCCCGAATCACCTGGGCCGTTGGCGCAAAATCTGCGACTTTCAAACCAATCGCATAAGCTGTTCTTGCCGGACAAACGTTGATAGCGGACCCCGTGTCAACAAGCACCACGGGTATCCATTTATCTCTGCACTCGACAGAGATGTAGAGTGGTTTGTTATGGTTCGCACCCTCAGGTGGCAGCTCTTTGTCAGAAAAACTCAATGCCAGGGAACTTCCTCCCGAAAAGACTAAGCCCACCAGCTGCTCGGGCGTGGTGTCTATGGAAAGTTTGGCTTTGTCCATGGCTGAAAGGACAGCCTGCCTATGTACTCGAGAAGCCATAAGCAGTCCCCAGATGGAGATGTCTGCTTGTATCTTTTTCAATTGTCTCAACACGGCCTCGTCTTCGAGTTGCTTCTCCTTTTGTTTCTCTGCTTCATTATCTTTTCCAGACGCCTCTGGTTGATCTAGGTGTGGAGGCTTGAAATACCGTCCACTCCTAGTCATGTGATCGACTTCGCCGATATACCAGGTATCATCTGGTTGGTTACCTTCCCAATCCTCGTCCGTGTGGGCAAGACACAAATCGTCGTCTTCCCACCACATACCATCTCCAGCTGACAGGCATCTGTCTGGTTCTGTCATAATTGTCCTGATACTCGCAGTACCTTTTATCCCTATGCTCGCAGCATTTTCCATTTCCGTACTTGTGGCAGTTTTGACCCCCACGTGGCCTTTTGCTTTCCTGATCCTCTCAGAATCTTCGAACCTCTCCTGTTCTGACTGTGTCAACGTAGTAGATTGCTCACTGATCCCTGTACTCAAAATGCTCCATTCCCGAGCGAAACTCTCGACACCGGCGCTCTCCGGCGATATATTCTGTTCTTCGACACCCCCGGCCATTATAGACATTCCCGCCCCTGCCGGGCCTCGTTCTGACTGAAACTCCTCTACTACATCTGGCTGATCGTCCAACCATCCCGTGGCCTCCGCCGATTCTTCATAATCGAACCAGTTGATGGTTGAGTGTTCTGGATCTTGGTTATCATAAAATTGGAACTGGGCGAGACCTTCTTCTACGACTGCCAAATCATCTGTTCCCTGTTCTGGTCTGTCCCCTCGGATTACACACAGCTCTCCCCCGACTGGAAATTCGACGTTTAGTCTATTCTGGCCCACTGGCGAAATATAGTCACTCGGACTGTAAGCGTTCCCAACATCATTCCCAGACTCTACAGACTCTGGTTTGACAACCTCTTTCCTGTTTTCGATGGTCACCACCACTGGCTTGGGTTGGGTTATAGCGACGTCCATCATGCACAAATCGGTGCAATCAGGAAGGAAAACTTCCAGCTTGGACAGGTAAGAGGGTGTGATATAGATACTAGGGTCGTAGGATGCGGCCCCAGTGTGGATGAAATTGATTCTTTTGGGTGGTGGAGCTTGGTTATGTGTGGGGAGAGGATTTGTAGTAACATTGGGTTTCTCAGGGGGCAAAATCACCCCATTATCAATGAGATCTTGGATCTCATGACGCAATCGAAAACACAGGTCGGTATCGTGACCGTGTTGCTGATGGAACGCACAATACTTGGCTGGATTGTGGGTAGCCGGGAGTCTTTCCGGTAAGGGCCGCGGCTCTAGGGGCTTCAGATGCCCTTTTCTAATTAAAACCCCCAAAGCTTTGGACAGGGGCATATAAAGTGGAGCGAAGGTTCTGGTATTTCTGGGAGGGTATTTGGTTGTTTGTGGGTTGCTTCCGGACGCACCGGAGAATGGTGTGGCTGCCGCATTTCTTGGGGAAGGGTTAGTGGTGACCATACTCACTTCGGAGGTCCTGGTAGTCGTAGCGCCGCTCGGGCCTGCATTAGTATTACGATTGAAATTTCTGCGGGGTTGCTCCCGGTCATTATCAATCCACCCTTGTCTTAAGGCGTCCTCGATCTGTACCCCCATTTCATGCAGATCAGCAAAGGTAGGAAAGGGGACTACAATCATCTTTTGCATTAGCTTCGGCTGGAGATTGCGCACAATCATCCGAATCTGGTCTTTGTCCGTGGGTCTTAAGGTCATCATCGAAGCCTTAGCCCGCCATCTGGTTACAAACTCTGAAAAGCTCTCCTTGGGTTCTTGCCTCGTTGTCTCGAGATCCCGGGTCGTGATCTCGATTTGTGTGTTATATGAGTACTGCAGGATGAAGGCCTCACCCATTTCGTCCCAACTTCTCTTGACGTCGTCCTCCAACTTGGCATACCATGCGGCCGCTACACCCGACAGGGTCCGACCAAACAAAGATAACTTCTGCAATCTGGTGAGGCCCATTGGCCTTAGGACGTCTGAGAATAGTCGCAAGTGCACCATGGGATCCTCATATCCGTCAAAACGATCAATTTGTGGCATCTTAAACCGATCTGGCAGCGTCACAGCTGTGTCGATGTATCCGTCTCCAATGTCCGGAATGGACTTCGTACCTTGAGATTTCTTGAACAGCTTTTCAAGCTTGTGCATTTTTAACGTCATGGGGTCTACCTCGGACTCAAAGGGAGAATCCGATAGATTGATGGGGGTGGATGCCTTGGATTGTTGAGGTGGAATCGGGGGTGGAGCCGGCCCTGTTGGGATGTCCGTATCTTCTTGGACATTCCGGGCGTTTGGCGTCTCTTCGGGTATTGGAACCCTTAATGGCGGAGGGATTTGCTGTGAAGGTGATGCCCCAGTTTGCTGTTGCAGTCTCCTGATTAACTCTGCTTGCTCACTCATAACTGTGGCTTGTTGTCTGGCGAATTCTGCCTGTCGGACAGCATCCTGCTGCATCATTTTCATGCTTTCCTGAAGTTGGCGCACCATCTCTTCTAAATTAGCCATGCTGCTCTGTTCTGACTGAGTTGTCGGTGTATGCTCCCTTTCTGCGGGTGAAACAGGATCTCGATCCCTACTGTACACAGGTGGGGTAGATGAAGCCCTCTGTACTGACTGTTGAACCGATGTCCTCTGTCTAGTTGCCTTCCGTTTAGTAACCGGGGGTAGAGAATGGTACACCGGTTTTCCTTCTATCAGATCCTCAGATCGATGGAGCCGACGACCTCTGATCCAGAGTGTTTGGGGAATATCTACCGGGTTGGAAGCAATGATGCTAAACTACCTAGCAAAAAGACAAATAAAGCAATAAATAAACTAACAATCGGACAGCATGACGGCATAAGATAAACACAAAATACACAGTTGGATATGCGTAATACATAATCAGTGTACCGAACACCCTATTCCTCAATACTGATCACTGTTCCCCGAAAAATCTCTGTTCCCAAAACTGAACCCTGATATCCGCAGATAACTGATTCTCTTAAACTGATACTGATACCCTCAGGCCTGATATTCAAACTTGCAGACTGATATGTAATTTCCTGTAGAGCAACACTCTAAAAGCACATAGCAAGTAAAGAGAGCCAAAACACCTCTATATTGGGACAGGGTTTCCCTGTCCTATTTTGTCAGGAGCTAGGGTTTCACTATGCACGCAGCAGTTCTCAAACAACTTAGCATCGGGTAAGCAACCTGTCCTAGTTTGGAATGGTCACTATGGATTCCGAATATGCACTAGGTCGAATGGTCGAAAAGGGTGCCCCGGTAAACCGGGGTTTGTGTTCCCATGCTGTCAGAGCCCATAATCGGTTAGCCTTATGGACATGCCTTGACAAGACAAGCCTCCGGCAAACCGTTCAGGAATGGCAGATGGCAAACACTGTGTTCCTAGGCGCACCAATGCACATGCAATGCAAAGAAACACATAAGTGAAATTAAAACAGGATATCACGAGTTCGAGTCAAGCTCTCTAAAATCCCCAGCAGAGTCGCCAGAAACTGTAGCACGTCCGCGAGGGACCCCGCTACAGTTCGGACTCGATTTGTGTCACGGTTCTTAATCTGAACCAAAGAGTCCAAATCTGGCAAATCGTTTTGAGAAACAAATTTTGAAAGAGTAGTGCCAAACATGGACTGCTTTGCCAGATACAGAGTCGCCACCTAAATATTTTTTAATGGGGAAATTTAGGAAACCCTGACTCGGTGCCGAAGGCCACATGTCCGTCATCACCGGAGTTGTCTCGGCTCGGGAGCTTGGGTACGATCGAGGAAGGTCAGCTATGAGCACCCCCTTTCGCCCGGTCTGAAGACCGGCCTCTACTAACCATGATATCTCGTTTTGAAAGTATTATGTGTCCTTAATCCGATTATTATCCTAGAATTACTATGTTAGGCACACAGCAAACAAGTATAGACCAAATTGCCAAAATTGGAACACAACATTTTATGTTCGTTTTGAAAATGGTTTGCTACTCGTAAGTAGGCTAAAATGCAGGTTTTGCCACCCTCAAGTGGGCTTTTGGAAAAGATGGTTTTGCCACTATCTAGTGGGCTTAAAATTCAAAGTTTTAACGCATTATCCCAATTTAAGCAATTTGACCTCCACCCACAGGCATTCAAGCAGTTTATCTCATGTAAGCACTTAGCCGCATGGCAAGCATACTATCATGGCAACACTCACACGCATGCTGGATGCTAAAGCATAACTACTTACATTGTACTCCGTGCCAAAACAATAAACTAGTTAGCAAATATGTATGTCCTAGTTCATGTTAATTTGCCTAATGCAACGCATGCAAGAATGTAATCATAATAGGCTCGGTTAACCTAAATATGGCATATGAGATGCAACCAATTGATTCATGTATTCAATTTGGAATTTGAAAATGCGAATGCGGTTAGTATGATGTACCGAGCCTAATGTATGTAATACAAATGCATGAATGCACGCATGCACAGCATAAGGTATGCTAATTTCAAAAAATGCCCTAATCTACCATCATAAGCAGGTAAATAAAAGGGAAGAAAGAAATGGGGATTGGAAGACATACACACACTCACCCACACTTATTACATATTTACCCTCACTCAGAGGGTCTAAATGAATATTACAGTCCCAAAATAATAAACAAATAAAATATTACAGTCCCAAATAATAAACAAATAAAATATTACAGAAATTCTGATCAATTAAAAGCAAAGAAGCAAAAGAAAGAAGAGGGTGGCCGCAGCCTCTGCCTCGGGATGCGCAGATGATGCATGCTCAGAATTTGACTCGCCTGAAAAACCCGTACCGTACTCCTGCCACCCCTGTTTGTACTGCCTTGTCTCTCCGAAAATTACCAAAGTCCTGGAGCAGGTTCCTTACATGCTGCAGAGCACCACCGGCCAGACAGAATTCCTACCGGCACTCCAGAACTTCCATCGGCTGCTGAGTTGATAGTCCGCACCTAAAATATTGCCGGCTGGCACTGAATTCTGCCGGTCGGCAGAAACTTCCTGCAGAGACAGTCTTGACAGCAAACAGAAAGTAGACAGTGCATGGCATGGAGTTTTTAGGCACATGTAAGCATGGTCATACTTCCTATCATGTTTTGAACTCAAGGAAGCATGTCCTTCGATCTTCGAACCATCAATGGTACATGGCGGCTCAAAGAATCAAATTTGCCATTTGATATGAAGATGCATGCAACAAACAAAATGAAAACCGAGGCCTTATCAAGTTGGAGTCAAAGGCCCCGATGACCGGGAATCGAGGCGCATTGCATCACTTGAAGTATGAATGGTCCTTGATTCCCACACTTGGTTTGACACCCCAAACCAAGCAAATGCAATGCATGTTATGCTCATAAGGCTCGAATGCAACATGATACCAAGATGTAAAGCACAAGAAGCACTATGCAATCAACATGACAAATGTGTAATGCCAAGCATACAAGGTACAAATATGATGCAAACATGGACCAATTTGGTCATAAAGTTAGCATGGAATAGCACATTAATGGGACAATCATGCAACCAACATGAGATAAGCATGCAAAGGAGGGTCTCAAAGTGATAAAGGTGCAGACCTTTATTCACCTCAAAACAGCACCAAGAGTGCTCAAAATGATGGACAAACAACTCATGCCAACATGCAAGCTAATAGACCCGAGGCTAAGGCGGCAAAATGGCCACTTTACTTCCAACAACAAGACCAAGCTATGGCATGATTAAGACAAGTAAGGACAGATTTTTTTTATGCAAAATGGGACCCCAAATCCTCCTAGTATGGCAGCTAAAGATGACTCCCATGAGGCATATGCACTAAGGCTCATTCCTAAGCATAAGATGGTACACCCTCAAGGCATAAAAGAGGCCATGCATGCACACATACAAACATGATTCTTGGACTAAAATGTGATCCTAGATGATGTCAAATCATGAGGATGATTACAACCATGCATGCTAGAGGTCAACATGCTCAAAGCTTTTAAGCCAAAATGCAAAGCAACCCTAACAAACATGTCAAGCATGACCAAACGGATAGCCAACAGACTTTAAGCATGAAAAAACAACACTAAAAGCTTCATGGAACTAAGCCCACACACGCGAGGATCATGGCCTAATCATGAGATGCACTTCTAAGCAAAATGGAGCAATACAAAGCAAGTACTACAAGCATACAAGGAGGCACAAATCCGGCCAAAAACAGAGGTTACATATGACCTAAAACACCTAAAAAACTTCTGAAATGAGGCCAAGAATCATCAAGCACACATGTTACCCTTTTGAGCCCAAAAAGCAAGGAAACAAAACCATGAAGGGAGAGGGGTGTCCCTCCCCTATGCAAGACTTCAAACCATCTTTTTGAACACCAAAAATGAACTGGTTTTTAGTGGTGAAAAGACCAAAATGCTGAAGTGAACAAAGCCTTATCAAAGAGGCACCAAAATGGACCAAACAAGGCCTAGAAGGGTGAGTTTGCACTCAAACCACAAAATGACCTTAATGAAAGTGCTAGAGCAGGAAAATACAAGCCCTTTTTATGTTATACACAAGAGCTAAAACAACAAGCAAGATAGGTAAAAAACTATTGCAAGTTTGGGGAATATAAATCAAGATGCTCACCCTTGAAGAACCTTTGAAGAACAAATGGTCTAGCCTCCTTCTTTTGATCAAAACCAGTCCAAAAACTCAAGAAACAACCCCCCAAGTCCCTCAATCTCGGAGTAAGGTGTAATGGTGTGTGTAATGGTGCAAAAGTAAGGTAAAAACCACCTTTTGAGCCAAGAAACACACACAAAGGGGGAGAGAGAGGGAGGTATAGAGATAATATGTATCTATATCTCTAAGGTCTGGTTTTTGGTTGCAAGAGTCTAACCTAGATCAAAGAGGAAGGCCCTCCTCTTATAAGACTCCCTCTTGCAAAGCTTATACAACAAGCTTGCTTAGAGGGAGATCCCTCCATACACGTGTATGGAGGGGGGAAGAGTTGATGCCAGCTATCACAGCTGGCACAAAATATCTCCATAAAGTGGATGAACAGTGGTCGGCTGCCCAAAAATGTCATTTCGACAAAAAACAGTGCCGACCGGCAACAAATCATGCCGACCGGCAATAAAGTGTGCCGACCGGCAAACAAAAGTGCCGATGGCAGAAAAAGACCAGTCGGTGGCCTCCAGCCACTGCCGGTGATGGGTGGGGATGGTCTACAAGCCCTACCCTGCCTCTCGAAGGCAAGATGCAAGTGTTTGGTGTGAAACCAGACACTAAACGGTCGAGTTCGGGGATCCTGAGGCAAGGCGCGCGAGCCGAGACCTCCGGGAACTCCAAACGAACACAACATGGATAATCACCGAGTGTTCCAACGGTGACGTCCAAGTCTTGAGGACGGTCAAAAATGGGGTGTCTACACTCATCCACATCTCAATCTGATCCACACACTGGCCGTCCCTTACGACCCCAGCGTATACATCACCCCGGCCCATCTACCCAATCCTGAGGTGTTTGTCCCAGAAAGCATGGACTTATGCATGATGGGTGCATCTGAACCCCAATTATCTCAAACCCATGAACCCACTACTTCTGAGCTGATGAAGATGACCGAAGATCTTCAGAGAACTGTGGCAGATCTGGCCTTTGGAGTTTTGGCCTCGTCATCAACCGCATCACATACCAGGGAGTTCATGTCAAAAGGCTCCTCAGGACGGGCTGCATTTGAAGAAGGCCAATCTCTTGGCAAAGTAGAGGCAAGTGATAAGAACAAGGTAGGGCAGGCATTGGTCCCCATGAACACCTTCACTGGGATATTGAGGCTTTGAAAGCCGAAGGGCTGAACAAACAGCAAGTACTCGCAGTTGTTGCAAAGATTGTAGATGACACTTTCGCCACTCAGAATGAGAGCAGTCTGAATCAAGGGGCAATCCGGGAGAAGGGCCGTTGTACCAGGAATGTTCCTTTCAGCTCTAAACCCTTGCTCGGAAGAGATCAGCAAACCCAGTCAGCGCCTACCAATCCCTTTGCTGGTGTATCCAGCAAAACTCCACAAACCTCAAAATACCCAACTCGAGGCCAGAGGGTGTTCGCACCACTGTACATGTCTTTATCAGCGACCTTGAGGGTCCTAATTAGAGAGGGGGATCTGAAACCCCTGGAGCCACGACCACTGCCAGATAGACTTCCTTCCTCCCATGATCCGACCAAGTACTGTGCCTTTCATCAGCAAGTCGGCCATGTCACTGATGGTTGTTTCCGTTTTCACCACGAAATACAAGATCTGATTGACAATAAGGTCATCGTCGCACCAACTCAACAAAGTCTATCGTCATTGGATCAGTGAGCTTGGGGGATAATGCGGTGCGATCGGGGGATGAACCACCTGCGGGCGGCGCTCAGTTTACTTCAGATGTGGCGTTTGACACGCACAGTTTTGAGCAATGTGTGAACACTAGTTTTTGTACTTTCTGACTTGGGTATTGGGTCAGTTTTGTTATTTTGTATATAGTCAGTCTTTTTGTACTAAGTCGGTCAGGTCTGTCTTGTTGTATCGAGTCAGTCCTGTTTTGTTAGAGTCAGGTGATTCCGGGGGTGTTACCTTGGGCATCACTATTTTGTTTTGTGTCTGTCTTTTCGCTTTCTTTTGAGTCTGTTTCTGCCATGGAGCCAGTTACACCAACAATTATGAATGAAACAGCAGTGGTTTTTCATGCTTTTGTGCTTACTTCTGCCTTGTGTCAGTTGTACCAGAAAGTCGAATGGAACGACAGTGCATTTCACCTGCTTCTCTGTGCTTTTAAGTCATTGCGTTGACCTAAGTTTTTTAAAGCTGTTTTTGAACATTGTGATGAAAACGAAGAGGAAGGAATTCCTCGGGTTTTTGCAAAAATTTGATCATTTGAGAGAAAGAGAGGCATGCTAAGCCCTTAATGATTGAGATCATGCTTGTTAATGTGAGTACTGAGAAGGACCCTGGCTTGATCCAGATTGGTTCTACACTGTCTTCGGCGCGAGCGATTTGTCGCTTTCTTAAAAAATTTCAAAAAATATTTTGCGCAGTCCTGCGAAGACTTGTGTGGGATCACTTTTGAGATTATGCAGCTTAGGATCGCTCTCAGCCTCAAGATTCGACCCCTCACTTTCAAACCTTGAACCTGAGTTCACAACGTTCAACGGTCAACCACAACGTGAGGCCTGTGCGGCCACTTTGAAGCAGCCCTCAAACAAGAGGCACCAAAGTCAGATCAAGAAGATCAGATCAAAGGAAGCTTGTAAAACTAGATCAGAAGCCCCCCCTCAAACTAGGGGCAAAAATGTCAGATATGCTCGAAGAGCCGAAGATGGATCCGTCAGTAAATCAATACAATAACCACTCTCCTGGATACGGATGGCTTCAAAACCCTAAAACCATTTGGCATGGACTTGTTACACTTTTACCCTTTGAGAGGCTCGCTGGGCCGAAAACCCGGAAGGGCGACCCATGCAAAAGTTAGAGCAAGAGAAAAATACAAAAAAAAGAAGCAAAAAAAAAGAAGAAAAAAAAATGCAAAAGAAAAGAAAAAAAAGAAAAAAATGCAAAAAAATAAGAGAAAAAGAAATGAAAAAAATTGAAAAGAAAAGAAGAACAAAGCTCGCAAGGTCGAAAACCCGCAACGGGCGCCTTGGCAAAAGTTAGAGCCTAAAAAGGAGAGGTTAATACCTGAGTGTACCTTAACCCTAAACTACGTAAGGCTTGATTCCCATCTTTGGGATACGTAGGCAACTTAATTCCGAAGTCCAGCCGTAAAACACTCCGAAATCAACTGTGTCCATGTAATGGTTTTGATCATCTTTGCCTTCTCTGTACCCGAGAGTTCGGTTGTCATCGTCACTTTGAGCACTGATTGCAATGCGCCGCGATGCTATCCAAACAAGAGGCAACTTTCCGTTGCCATACAGTGTGCCGTGGTGCTATTCAAACAAGGGGCAACTTTCCGTTGTCGTGCAGCTCTTTTCAAGCAAGGGGCAATTTTCCTTCGGATCTGAAGCTGCGCATCTCAAGAGTAGGTTTCGTGCTTGTTGAGCATTGGCCGTTTGCAAAAATAGTTTTTGAGAATTCTTACTGAGGTTGACTATTCTTTCGAAAATTATTCCATTTTTCCAAAAAACTGGACCATTTCTCGGACCCAAAAAAGGAAAATTTTCAGTGCTCACAGCCTGACTTGCATGATTTTCAAATCAAAAATCGAACAGGTATGTTGATCTAACTCTCGTATTGGTCAAAATTGTTTTAGTAGAAAACCGAAACAAAAAATGGTCAAAATGATGAACTAGGGGCACAGTTGAGTCAGTTGTTCTGTCTTTTCCCCATTATTAACATGCTTGCCAAGAAAGGCACCATACCTGCCGGAAAAAGGCACCACTGAAGCTAACCGCAAAAGGGCAGAAAACTCTCACATCCTCCAAGCAACGAGGTAACAAACCAAGTGCAAAGCACAAATTGGAATGGATTAGGATATTCCACTCCTTTATCTGGACAGATCTGATCACGTCCAAACTCCCCAGCAGAGCATCGTCAACCGATGTCAGCTGCAGATCTGCTACCCATCCAGTTGTAGCACATCCCCTCTCTAGGAGAAACTCACTGTTGTGAACAAGAAGAAGAATCTAGCGGAATGCTAGGGGCAAGAGCCCGCAACTTTCTGTTTATCCATCAACCACCCAGGGAAGGGATTTAAAATGAGAGATTAAAGAATAGAGAGATGTGCGCTGAGAGAAAAGTGAGAAAAGGGATTTTTTCAGAAAAACGGAGCTTGAGGGCCAAGCGATGTGAGAATCACAAATGAGAAAGGGTGGGAAACAATACCCGGGGAAACAGGCTCCATGTGCACATTTGAGTCTTGTGTTTTATTTTGTCTGTCTCGATTCTTGTTTTGAGTCGCTTCGAGTGTTACTCGATGTGTTTAGGTTGTTTACCTTTGTTTTTCCCTTGTCGAGTCGTTTTGGCTGTGGCCAGTCGTCGGCTCAATACCCAGTTAATAACTCATTTCTCAATTTCCAAAAAAAAATCATCTTGTGCTCAGAGTGCTGTGCCATTCTCCACATTTGTGCAAAACAGTATTTGTTCTTTCATAAAACTGCAGGGTCCACCCCCGATGAGTGTGAACAGTTGAACAAGGACCTATCTGAAGCTATGTAGGTTCCAGACTGCAAAGCAAAAGAAAAAAAGGAAAATTTGGAGCATCTTAGGGTGTTCCAGCTTTGGCAAATTCCGAGACTGCACTCCAGGTGCACCTTCTCAGGCCTCGCCATTTCTCTGGAGTATGAGTGTATCTCGACCCCAAGTGTAAGCCTGCTTCAAGTCAGAATGGCAATTAAAGCAGCAGCAGATGTTATCTCTCGCCAATATAAATAGGGTGTCCCCTTTTGAGCTGAGCGTGTTACAAAGTCCTCCGAAAGGTAAATCGGAGGCACCAGAGTACATGTTTGATGCCCTCCCATTGCATAGAATGTGCACTTTCATATACACTTCTGTTACATGTGTGCCGCGCATCGTTATGATTTATGTATAGAATAGGCTTGCTTTCGATTCTGCATAGAATATGCTTTCAATATTGCATAGAATATGCTCCTGTTTCTTGCATAGAAAATGCTCGTATCTTTTGCATAGAAAACGTACTCTTCCATACTTGCATAGAAAATGCACCTCATTTGCATAGAACATGCATTCACTCGCACTATCTTGTGCACTTACACCTTGTATCTCACTAGCACTGTCTTGTGCATCTTGTGGTTGTATCTCACTCGCACTATTTTGTGCATTGCATATTAATCGCGTTGTTTAGCGTATCGCACTGTTTAGTGCATTTCAAATCACTCGCGCTGTTTAGTGTATCGCACTGTCTTGTGCATTTCAAAATCACTCGCGCTGTTTAGCGTATCGCACTGTCTTGTGCATTTCAAAACCAATCGCGCTGTTTAGCGTGTCGCACTGTCTTGTGCATTTCAAAATCACTCGCGCTGTTTAGCGTATCGCACTATCTTGTGCATTTCAAAACCAATCGCGCTGTTTAGCGTATCGCACTGTCTTGTGCATTTCAAAATCACTCCCGCTGGTTAGCGTATCGCACTATCTTGTGCATTTCAAAATCAATCGCGCTGTTTAGCATATCGCACTGTCTTGTGCATTTCAAAATCACTAGCGCTGGTTAGCGTATCGCACTGTTTAGTGCACTTCAAATCACTCGCGCTATTTTGCGTATCGCACTGTTTTGTGCAGCTACATTCGTGCTATTTTGCGCACTTCAATCGCACTATTTTGTGCAGTTTATCATTTGCGCTATTTTGCGCATTGCACTGTTTTGTGCAGTTTATCATTCGTGCTATTTTGCGCATCGCACTGTTTTGTGCAGTTTACATTTCGCGCTATTTTGTGCACCTCAATCGCACTATTTTGTGTAGTTTATCATTTGCGCTATTTTGCGCATTGCACTGTTTTGTGCAGTTTATCATTCGTGCTATTTTGCGCATCACACTGTTTTGTGCAGTTCACATTTCGCGCTATTTTGCGCACCTCAATCGCACTATTTTGTGCAGTTTATCATTTGCGCTATTTTGCGCATTGCACTGTTTTGTGCAGTTTATCATTCGCGCTATTTTGCGCATTGCACTGTTTTGTGCAGTTTATCATTCGCGCTATTTTGCGCACTTCAATCGCACTATTTTGTGCAGTTTATCATTTGCGCTATTTTGCGCATTGCACTGTTTTGTGCAGTTTATCATTCGTGCTATTTTGCGCATCGCACTGTTTTGTGCAGTTTACATTTCGCGCTATTTTGCGCACCTCAATCGCACTGTTTTGTGCAGTTTACATTTCGCGCTATTTTACGCACCTCAATCGCACTTTCTTGTGCATTTCAAATCACTCGTACTGTCTTGTGCATTTCAAATCACTCGCACTTTCTTGCGCATCGCATTGTTTTGTGCACCTTACTTGCATTTTGCAGGCATCCTATCGCGCTATCTTGCGCACCTCACTTGTACTTGTTAGTACATTGCATTGTTTTGAATACAAACCGGCTTCGCGTAGCGTATAAGTCCAATTGTCAAAGTCTTCTTTCATATCATTTGCATCCTGCCCCTGAACTACGCTGGTTTGATTCCTTGCAAAGGGATACGTAGGCAGCCTGCGGGTACAACCATTTATTCATTTGTATTTTGTTTGTTTGTCCAAATCTTCGGCCATGTCAAAAATGGGTAGTCTCTGGGCTTTGACATTCACTCCCGTCATTCCTATGACTTCCGAGTTCTGTCAAAGAGGGGCAACTGTAGACACCCCATTTTTGACTGCTCTTAAGACTTGGGCACCACTGATGTTTTACTTGGTGGAGAAAGGTGTGCAGGGCAAATGTCCAGTTTCTTCGGCAAGGAGAGAGGCAAATCCTTCAAAACACTTTGTTTAGGGGTTTGGATTTGAAGAAGAGAGGAAAGGAGAGGAGAAAACTAGTTTGGGAGAAGTTCGGCATGAATCCGGGTAGAAGCGAGTCGAGCAGCCCTCGCTGAATCGGGCTTATCTATCTGTACACTTGGAGTTTAGCTATGGGGCCACCACCGTCGGAAAGCTTACTTCTGGGGCTTCATTTTTCACTCAAGAATCTCTTAAAGCCAAGTCCGGGTGGGGGAGATATGAGCAGCTGAAGTTGGGCATCATCCCGGTTGGATCGAATCTGCGCGGCTTCACCAAAATGGGCATAACTTTTTCCACAGGAGGAATTTTAATGCAAGGTTTGCGCCATTGGAAAGCTAACTTTCGGGGCTTCAATCTGGACATCCACCAGCACTTTTTGACCTCATCAGCCACCCATCGGCACTCTTTTTATCCGACCGGCCAGTATAAATTGCAGGTCGGCAATATATTGTGCCGACCGGCCATTTATTTTGTCGATGACCTCCTTTCATGGCCGATATGACCCTTTTGCATCCCTCAAGCATGGTGCATGCCAGCTGTGCCAGCTAGAGTGCACAGACCTGTCCCCCCATGCACAGGTGTGGCTATTTTGCACCTTTGACCACCTTTGACCCCTCTTTTTGCACCCTTTGCTCAAGGCTTCTTGAGGAAGCTTTGACCCCTTGTCTTGGCTTCCTCAAGAAGCTTACCAGCTGTCCTAGCTTCCTCAAGAAGCCTTGACTCCTTTGCCCCTTTCACTTAGCTTCTTTGAGAAGCTTAGAGCCATTCCATTGCCTATTTAAGGGCCTCTCCTCCTCCATTGTTTAGGGTTAGAGATTTTGAGCAAAAACCAGACCTAGGGCATATATATCTGATATATATACACCCTCTCTCTATATATCTCCCTCCCTCTCTACTCTAAGCCTCAAAACACCAAGTCCTACACCCTTTTTCTTCATCACCACCTAGCACCACACTACCACTTCCATTCCAGCAGCTTGGAGGTCTTCTCAGAGGCTAGGAGGCAGCTTTTCTTGGTCCAAAAGGCAGCAAAGGATTGGTCTTCAAGGGTGAGTTGATTTCTCCCTCTTTCTAGCTCATTTTTGCAAGTTTTCTTAGCCCCTTTCGCTTGCTGTTTTGAGCTCTGACCAAAACTGAAAGTGGCATTTTTTTGAGCTCTATTTCATCTTTCATTAAGGGTCTTACCCTGTTTGGGACCCCCATTTAGCACTTGCTTCATTACCCCTTTGTATGCCATAATCTTGCATAGTATTTTTGGCCTGTGTAATCTGTTTCGGAGCATGATGTAAACTGTAGATAGGCTTATTTTGAGCCCTTCTTCAACATTGAAGAAGGGCTCATCACTTTTTAGATACCCCATGTGCTACTTGCTTTGAAATCCATGTTTTTGCCTCATTTTGCATGTTTTTTTTAGCCTATTTTTCTTCTATTTTTGGACCTTGGTCCGAACTGAAAGTGGCCATATTTTGACCCCCCTGCCATGTTTCATTAAAGGTCTTTGGCTGTTTGATGAATTTTTTGTATACTTTGTGTTTTGACCTCTTTTGGGCCCTACCTTGCATGGCATTTTGAGCATACTTGTATTTTGTTTTGGGGGTTGCCATAAACTGTAAGTAGTCATATTTTTGGTCCCTCTTCAGTGTGGTAGAGGAGTCTTTTTCTGTTTGGGCTTTGCATCTACCACTTGCTTCATTGCCTCCCTTGCGGAGCCATTTTTGTGTGATAGTGTAGTCCCACTTGTGCTTACTGTTTGGCCATGCTTTGAACTATAAAAATTCTTATTTTGGGGCTGCCTTGCTTTTGTATTTTCATTCCATGTACCAATTATGCATGCTTTGTATAGCTGTAAGCCATTTCATGTACCTAGCTTTGCATTTCGGGAGAAATTCCATGCATCGGGTGTCATTTCGCCTTGTTTCGGGGCTGTTTTGCCCCTCATTCTGCTACTGATTTTTGCATGTTTGCATATCATATTCCATGTCTTTGCCATGTCTCATTAGAGTGGCATTTCGGTGCCTAAGGGTCGGTCCTCGGTTTGCGTGCATGCGTGCACGTACTTCGAGAGTCTCATTTTCATCTTATGGCCACTGATGTGGGTGTGGCTGAGGTCCACTCACATTGGTGTAAGTCCATCTTGCATTGTGTATGCCATGTTTCAATGCATTGTGCATGTTATGTTGTTAGCATTGTGTGTGCCATGTAGTTGTATTGCATGTTTGTATGTTTGCTTGCATGCTTAGGTCGCATGTGCATTGTTGTGCATTGCCTCGCCTCTTGACCAACCATGATTGAGGTTGGGTCTCTTGTATGTTTTGTGTGCATTGCATTTGACATTGAAATGCATACTTGACTCTTTGGCCATCATGCATCGAAATGCGT
Organism: Camellia sinensis; assembly: GCF_055761805.1. NCBI lineage: Eukaryota > Viridiplantae > Streptophyta > Magnoliopsida > Ericales > Theaceae > Camellia > Camellia sinensis. The sequence goes on along the minus strand of NC_138967.1, from coordinate 125,978,612 downwards.
GATTGGTGGCCCGAGGGTCGAGGGCCATACTCCCTTGAGTCCATTACATGATAGGGAGTGTGTCCATGCATACATTTGCCTAAAAATTCCATGCCATACACTGCTTGCCCTCTGCTGCTGCCAATTGCAGGTTCTGCAGGAAGATTTGGCCGGTCAGTTAAATACAGTGCCGACCGGCAATCCATAAATGGCCGATAACTTCATCAGCGGCCGGTGACCATTTCCCATGGCCGGTGGCCATCCCTCCCAGCCGGTGGTATTCCCCAACATCCAAAGAGCATGTCCTCAGACTTTGGCAGTCCTCAGAGGAGCAGGGCAGTGAAAAATAGAGGCAACAGTGCTATGGCAGCGAGTTTCTGGGCGATATGGGTCAAGCATGCATCATTCGCGCATCCCAAGGCAGGGGCCGTGGTCACCTTCCCTTTGCATTTAATTTGTTAATTAAATAGGAATTCTGTAATAATTAATTAAGTAGTTAGTTATTTATTCGGATTGTAATATTTATTCGGTCCCTCCGAGTGAGGGCGTATTTGTAATAAGTGTGGGTGCGTGTGTGCATGTCTTCCAATCCCCACTTCTTTCTCCCTTTTACTTACCTGCTTTGATGGTTAGTATTAGGACATGTTTAATTTAGCATACCTTATGCTATGCATGCGTGCATCCATACATTTGTCTTACATGCACCGGGCTCGGCACATCATGCTAACTGCACTTGTGTTTCAATTCCAAAGTTGAGTACTTGTTAATTGCAGCATTTCACATACCACGTTTAGGACAGCCGAGCCTATCATAGTTGCATCTTGCATGTGTTGCATTAGCCATCTTAACATGAACTAGGATCATGCATATGATTACTAACTAGTTTCTGTTTTGGCTTGGAGTACTAGGTGAGCTTTTATGCTTTAGCATCCTTGCATGCGTGTGAGTGTTGCCATGACAGTATGATTACCATGAGGCTAGCTGCTTATGTGATATAACTGCTTGAATGCCTGTGGATGGAGGTTGAATTACCTAAATCGGAATAATGCATTAAAACTGTGAGTTTTAAGCCCACTAGATAGTGGCAAAATCATCTTTTCTAAAAGCCCACTTGAGGGTGGCAAAACCTGCATTTTAGCCTACTTGCGAGTAGCAAACCATTTTCAAAACAAACATGCAATGTTTTGTTCCAATTTAGGCGATTTGGTCTATACTTGTTTGTTGTGCGCATAACGTAGTAATTCTAGGCTAATAACCGGAATAAGAACACATAACGTTTTTAAAATCGGATATCATGGTTAGTAGAGGCCGATCTTTGATTGGGCGAGCGGGGGTGCTCACGAAGTGACCTTCCCCAATCGTACCCAAGTTCCCGAGCCGAGGTAACTTTGGTGATGACGGACACGTGGCCTTTGGCACCGAGTCAGGGTTTCCTAAATTTCCCAAAATAAAACATTTAGGTGGCGACTCTGTATCTAGCAAAGCAGTCCATGTTTGGCACTTCTTTCAAAAATCTGTTTTCTCAAAACGATTTGCCGGATTTGGACTCTTTGGTTCAGATTTAAAACCGTGACAATTTGAGAGTCCGAGCTGTAGTGACCCCAAAAATGAACAGAACGGGACTCACCCTCCCGGGGCGTTTGGGGACGTCTACAGACATCTGGTGTTGTATCCTCTGATGGCCTCTTTTCGACAGTGGTAGTGTTCTTCTCGACCTTAGCTAGTTTTGAGATTGACACGGTGTCCTCAGAGTCAATCTGGATCATTGTGGCCTTAGCCTTGGCCTTCTTCACTCTTTTCAACTTTGGCTTTGATTGGGATGGAGAAGATGAGGATTGCACCGTCACAACCCTGGAGATGTTGGCAAGGAGATCCTTAACAATGGTTGGTTTACGGCCCATTTCGTTGGCGGTGGAAGCAATTGTTACTCTGGTGCCGAAGTGGATTTCTCGAAGGGCGATTGGGGGATTGGTCAGATCGTAAGGCGATGCCTCAGAGTCTCGGCATTTGTAGCTACGAGTTCTGCTAGCATGAGCGAAAATTAGAACTCGGCGTCGGTGTTGGCATTGGCGCTGGGATGGAGGAATTAGTTGAGGGGCATAAGTAGATGGTTGCTCAACTGGGTCAGAGGTGGAGGCCTAATCTAGCCTTAGAGATGAAGTTGTTGGTGGAGTTGTGGTAGAAGGAGGGGTCCTACTTCGGCGTGGAACGTCGGGCAAGGCCGACTTGTATGTTAGTATGTAATTCAGTAGAAGAGGGGCCTTGCGTTTCTGCACAAGGAGATCTAAGAGCTTCTTTAGATCTCAGCTGGGGACGAATGATTGTCGAAATTCTTTGGCTGGTTGAGGAAGAACTGCAAAAAACAAAGAGCAAACATTAGTAGAGATGAGTGAGTTGGCAAGCTTTAACCAAAACGAAGTTACAGTAGGATGACTCATTCTTACCATCACCCTCTTTAAAAACTGTTCGGCTCAGAGGATAGAGATGAAGATCGTCATCAGGTGCAAAATCCCAGTTGCCCAAGACGATGAAGTAATCATCTCCAGCACCCTTGTTGGAGTCTGGGAGGTCGGCTATTAGTTTGAAGGCAGTGGATCTGGGCTTAAGGTAGTATATGTAGCCTTTTTCAGACTTAAGGCCACACATGGTATAGTAGAATTGGATATCGGCTAGAGTGATCCTAGCTTTTTCTCAGTGTGCTAGTTCAATTATGCCATTGATAACCCTATATGAGTTTATGGCCAGTTGCATTGGGTTGAGCTTGTAATAATGAAGGATTTCTCGAAAAATAGTGTGTAGAGGGAACTGGAGTCCACACTCTATAAAAACAACTATTGGGAAGGGCATAGAGTCCCCATCAGGCATAATGGAGTCCTCCTCCCCAGCCAATCTGGGTTGAACATCGACTGGGATGGAGAACTCTCGACGGAAATACTCTGGCTGTGTTTGGAATGATTTCCAAACTATGATTCTATCCTCACATTCCAATACGATGTTTGGATAATCTTCTTAAATCACATTTCCACAACATTTAGAAAACTCCGTGCGAGGCGCAATTTTCAAATTTGGCCTAACCAGTCATCCCGCCGGACGTCCCACCGATCGTGGAACAGTGCTTCTTTTTTTTTTTTTTTTTGCAATTGACATATGTTAATTTTTCAACAATGATAGAGGGCCCTAATTTCTGTGGCTCAAATGGCTCGAATTTTTCAAAACGACGTCGTTTTGAGTACAAAACAACATCAAATTTGCCAAAACGACGTCGTTTTGGCAAATTTGAGCCATTTGAGCCACAGAAATTAGGGCCCTCAAACATTTTCCTTAATTTTTATATATTCGAAAAAATATTTTCTGAATTTTTTAAATTTTTTTATGTGTTTTAATAGAATGTTGATTTGTATGTTTAGTTATGAGTTGTAAGTTTTTGTATCAAATATCATATGTCACATCAAAAATTTCCTACTCAATTCAAAACTCTTTTACCAAACAAATTTTCCACGCTCAAATCATAATTCCAAAACTCAAACTCAAAATGCAACTTCTACTCTCAAATCATATTTAGAAAGCTCTACTAAACGCAACCTTTATTTTTTCTGGGGTATCCACTCTCCACTTGAACATACCCATAATGTCAGCTAGTGAAGATTGGTGTGAAATTTCTGGAAAGAATATTTGGTATGGGTTTAAAGACCTCGACTTAATCCTAATCAGGTACTGGTGCATGGGTTCTTGAAATCTAAGAGGGTTTTTGTTTTGATTTTCCTAAAGAACAAAGTTTTGAAGCAAATCCCAAACCTAGGAACTACAAGCACAGGGATTGAAGGCAAAAATCTAGAAATAAAACAAGAAAAACAGAAAAAGAGCATGATTCAGAAATCAAAAAAGAAAAATTTTTTCAAGAAACACTGAGTAGGTGTGTGCGGATGTGCAAAGGCCAAGAACAATGGCAAAAATTATTAAAGCTTCAAACCTATGAGCACTATATATGTGTGTGCGAGAATCACGAACTGTGTGAATGGACACAAGGACATATTGAACAGCATGAATCACAGACAAATACGAGATTCAAAATGCAACAAGGATTCAAGAACAAAAACTGATTTGCAATGGCGACAAATAGCATGTAAACATTTAACAAATTCAAAACAAATCAAAGGAATAATGAAAGACTGAAAATGGAGGAAATCAGTTGCTTACCAAGGAAACAAACCCCGGGATGAGTATCGCCGGAGTCAGACGACGTGAATGGTCGCAAACAGATAATGAAAAGGTCACCGGGGGAGGTAATCGGAACAGTTGTAAAGCTTGCAGGGTTGAACAATGGCGGTTTAGTAGAGAGGCGTTAGAGAAAGAAAGCTTCAAGGCAAAATGAATACTCAAAAGTGAAGAGACGAAGAGAGAGGGAGAAGTTTTGTCAAAATTGTGAAAATGCGGCAAACCATAATGATATGCCTTAGACGACGTGTCTGTCAGATGGCATGCGCAGAAGCGACGCGTCTTGATAGTGTGTGTCAGGTATGAACCAATGAGAAAAGAACACGTGGCAGAAACGATTGAGAAAACCGTGCGTGACAGCTCATGCGCATATAAAACTCTTAGAGTTTTGGATTTAATGAGACAACAACCTTGGTTAGAGGAACAATCTCAATTAAGGAGTATAGCGATCCCAGTTTTCCTCCATTGTATATTGTATTCTGGACTTAGGTTCCGTAGTTGTTGATTGTTGTTTATATCTTGTTTCCATCCTTTAATTCCTTGTATTTGAGTTTTGGGATGTATTGGGCGGGTTTGTAACAGGTTGGGTGTGTTTTGAAACAAATGGTTGCTGTCTAGATTTTGGTTTTTTCGCTCGAGCGAGCATTAGGTTTTAGTTCCTTCGCTCGAGCGAGCTTTGAGTGGTATGTCTCTTCGCACGAGCGAGCATTCTCGCACTCAAGCGTGCGTCTGCGTCTTGGATAAACCTGAAGGTTGGTATTCTTCGCTCGAGCGAGGCTTTTGTCGCTCGAGCGAGCGAACTCTATGTTTTGGGTTTCTTCGCTCGAGCGAGGACTCCTGCGCTCGAGCGTGCTTCTGGGTTGCAGACCTGAAGTGTTATGACCCGAACCCGCCCCTATGGGTTAAGGACATAACCGGCCAGTAATCAAGGGATTACCTACGGCCTCAAACCAAACCAGAGATAACTCATCAGAGTAAAGGGGCCAAATGGAAGCAAATTTTGAAACTTTGTCCATAGAGCTGTGCTTACATGGCACATCATAACAAACCAAACATATGCATGTTAATAACTCACATCAAAATATGTACTAACACAAAGCTCTATACATACAGGATCATTCAAGTCTAGGTCAGCCGATCAAAACTATACACAATCATAACCCAAAGTTTTTGCCGACATGACAAAACAAAACAGGATAGCAAAAGGGCGAAGACGGGTCTCGTGCGTGAGACGCAAGGGCTAACTCTTCAAAATCTCGGTTGTTCCATACAAACTTCACTGAGGCTGGATTTGGACCTCTCTTGGCTCACCTACAAACACATGAATGAGCGTGAGCGAAAGCCTAGTGAATAATATCAAATAAAGAAGATGCATTAGAACAACATACATCAGACGGCCTTGGGCCCAATTCATATTTCTATCTAATATATATATATATATATATCAAGTAACTGCAGTTCCAAACACATTAGACGGCCTCGGGCCCAAACCATTCATGTCAAACGGCCTTTGGCCCATTTGTCTTTCATTCATGTCAAATTGACCTTTGGCCCATTCATTCTATCATTCAGATCATACTGGCCTCTGGCGCATTCATTTATCATTCAGATCATACTGGCCTCTGGCCCATTCGTTTATCGTTAATGTCAAACTGGCATTTGGCCCATTCGTTCTATCATTCAGATCATACTGGCCTCTAGCCCATTCGTACTTTCGTTCAAATCATACTGGCCTCTGGCCCATTCATTTATCATTCAGATCATACGGGCCTCTGGCCCATTCGTTTATCATTCAGATCATACTAGCCTCTAGCCCATTCGTTTATCATTCAGATCATACTGGCCTCTGGAACATTCGTTTATCATTCATGTCAAACTGGGCTTTGGCCCATTCGTTCTGTCATTCAGATCATACTGGCCTCTGGCCCATTCGTTTATCATTCAGATTATACTGGCCTCTGGCCCATTCGTTTATCATTCATGTCAAACTGGCCTTTGGCCCATTCGTACTTTCATTCATGTCAAATTGTCATTCATATCAGACTATCATTCATGTCAGGCTATCATTCGTGTCAGACGGCCTTTGGCCCAATTCAGTTATATCAAACACATCGACGGCAACAGAAAACAGCAAACGGCGAACGGCGAACGACCTTAGGCCCAATTCAGATATATCGACCTATCAAACGGCCTTATACAAAATTAGGCATATAGAATACTCATTCGTATTTCAAATTAACAAATCCATGAAGCTTATACAAAAGTAGCATTTGAAAAGTAACATACTTGAAAATATTTTTACTAAGATATTACTCACAATGTTTTGCCGGTGGATTTGCCCTTGTACTCGACCCTACACATTACATAACATATATGGGTCACAAACGATTCAATCCGTTCTTAACTCATACATTCCTCTTAGGCTCCTTTCTTATCATTTTAACTCATTGACAATGCTCAATGCATGCCTAAGAGTGCTTAGAATTGAAAGAGAGCGGAAAGCAAATCACAAAACCACTTTTCAAAATATCTGAAGCAGGGATCCCCGCTCGAGCGTGGACTTCCCCGCTCGAGCAGACCCATTAGGTCTGCAAAAGTACTGGTCGCCTCGTTTCCACGCTCGAGCGTGAATTCGGACGCTCGAGCTGAAGGTCACTCTACATAGCTCCCCGCTCGAGCGTGAACTTCCCCGCTCGAGCGTACATCCATGTCTGTAAAAGTTCTGGGAGCTCGTATTTTACGCTCGAGCGGCGGTTCTCCCCGTTCGAGCGGACGTCAAGAATTCTGGGTTTTCCAGAACTTATTCTTGAGCTCAAATTCGACATTCAAAGGTTCCAAAGCTCATGATTTTGGTTCAAAACATGCAAATACATTATATATCATGAGTATACAAGCAAGGTGAGGTCAATTGCTCAAAATCATGGTCCATTTCTTCAAAATAAATCAACATTTCTTTTGTATAATTCAAACTCCTGTCTTCAAACCTCATACAGGCTCCATATCTTTAATATTCAAACATGCATGCAAATTTTGACTTCATTTCTATTTCAAATGATGCAAATGGTGTTCATTCTCATGGAACTCAACAAAAACATGCTTGCATGTATGATTCAACTCAAAATCTTTCATAATTCACATATTACATGCTAGATTATGTAATTTCATAGGAATTCTCTACATGCATGCACATATAGACTGCAAATTCATCAAAACCAACTCATTTCATGTTCTTGATCACTATTTAATCTTTAATTCACAAAATCACAACTCAAACTCATAAATTAAGGGTTGATTACTCACCTAGGAGCTTCAATCTCCCAAACTAAGATCAATTCTTGAGTGTTGCTTCAAAATCACCAAGTTCCTTAGCCAAATCCCTATCTTGAGCTCCCTCTCTCTAGATTCGGCTCCTCTTTCTCTCTAGAGCATAATTTCAGCCAAATAAATAAAATAGAGGAGTTGAGTGTACAATGGCCTTTATATATAGCCCCTCTTAATCAAATTTGATTATAGCCAATTAATGGCACTTAATTAATCGTTCTGAATTTAATTATTCTGACCCAAATCAATTATTTAATTAAATTTTACCATAGGCTCTAAAAATTACGCCAATCACAATGGCGTAGTCAATTTTGGCTTCGGTGGCCGATAAGGCCTTCAATTTTCAGTTCAAGGCACAGATTCTAATAGATTTTCCTACGGTGAACAAATATAAAGCCAAAACCACATATAATCATGCAATTAACACCCAAATTCAAATTAAGCACATAATTACAAGCATAAGCATGATTAATTAACATAGTACAGGACACGGTTATCACAATCTTCCCCCCTTAAGGAAGTTTGGTCCTCTAAACTTATTTTACCTTTAATCGAGAACAATTTGCAACACTTTTATTCAATGGTTCCAATCCTTTTGATAGTCATTTGCTCAGTCTCTAGTTCAAGCGACACTCTGTCCTCAATCAATCAGAGGCTTACCTTTTTCTGTCATACAAGGCTTTGCACGGTGCCATACTGATACTAGAGCGTAAGCTGTTGTTGTAAACAGAGCCTGCCAACGATGAATAGATTTTCCAAATTCCCTGAAAATCTACTGCACACATTTAGGGCATTTCTCCCAAAAGTTCTTTCAAATCGTACATCGATTCTCGGATGGAAAGCAGCGCCGAATCACAATTCAGTCCCCATTGCCTCTTGAAGGCTCGTCAAAATTCAGACACATTTTAGGATTCCTGTCTAAGACAATAGATACTGGGACCCCATGCAAACAAGCAACCTTATCGATGTAAACAGTGGCTAGTCTATAAGCATCATACGAAAATTTCACAGGGAGGAAATGAGCAAACTTAGTAATTCTATATACACTAACCCAAACGAGGCTTATACCTTGGGTGTCCACGGTAGCCCCACAATGAAATTCGTAGTCACATATTTCCATTTCTGTTTCAAAATAAAGAATTGTCGAAGTAGTCCGGTCTATATCTGATGTTCAACTTTGACTTGTTGATGCCGAAAATATTTAGACGCAATTTCAACAATTTCCTTCTTCATAATAGGTCACCAACATTTTATTTCAAATGTCAGCTAACTTTACCATAGAAGTTCGGCCTATTCCCTTGTCACAAAAGTTCAATTCATTCTTCAATAATTCCGCAATTCATAATCCAATTCGGCATTTAGTTCAGTGACTTATCACAATTATCCAAGGTCAATCAAAAGTTTTCGGGGATTTAAAGTGGATCCAGACACTGATTCCCGAGTCAACAAAGGTAACAACAAAGCAATCAACCATACGACGTACGTAATTCATATATCCCCATAGTACTAACTGTAAAGTACAATAACGTCGAAGCAGTCGACTTCTGACATAATACACGTGTTCTCAATTCATTCAACAGTTTACAGTTTACAATTCGGTTCAATATTCAATTCCTTGTTTCATCGAGTCTTTCCACATTATCTGATAGTCGTCAAAAGCATAAGGCAATTCATGTATTAATCCCCATGACGTCAAAGATAGTATCAAAGTATCCAATCACATGTTAAACACGATTTACACATCCTCAAGGCCCCAATTACAGAATACAATGGCACTGAGCAATTATTTACAAGGCGTATTGAATTCACACACTTTCGGATAATCAAGGTTTTCTAGTTCCAATAGTGTTCACAATCAAAACAGTTCACGATCAGCATTTACCATAACATAATTGCCCAAAATCCGATAACACTGAAGCAACTATTCTCTCATACATAACACATTTTGATCAGTCAAAGATAATTGTTCAGTATTGTTTATAATCAAATCAATCTGTTGTCATTGGTTTCCATAACGTCAAATAGGTAAGAATTTAGTAACACATAAGCAGTCATTCCTTAAACATCCAACCACTGGATTGGCACCATTCTTTTCATTTATAACACACATGTCTCTAACAATTAAAGGTTGGCCCTTAACGGTATTCATGGCTAGATCGATCTGTTGATAGCCCACACAAGGTCCTCTAAATAGGTCAAGTATTCCAAACAGATTCAAGTTTTGGGTCTATCAATTTTCTCGTCAAGAATAATCTGGTCATTTATTCATAAGCAATCCGTAATCCCTCTTAACAAAATCAACTTAGATAGAGGTTCTTATCAAATCAACCCAAGCAAAGGTCTTGTTAAATTAAATTAAACAAAAGTTCTATCAGATCGAATCAGATAAAGTTTTCTCAAACAGGGTACATTTGGTTCTGTGAGGCATACTTCGTTACTTAGGTACATAGTCGATAGTTTCATAACTGTCCTATGTTCATCAATTTTCAAAGTCATATCAAAGTCATTCCTCATAATTATTTATATCAAAATATTTTAGGTCATGTACAATATGGCACTGTTTCCAATCATGCGCTCGAGCGTGCTTCTGGGTTGCAGACCTGAAGCTTCGCATTGTGCGCTCGAGCGAGACTTCTTGTGCTCGAGCGAGGTGTTTGTTGTGTCTGGTCGCTCGAGCGACCATTTCTTCGCTCGAGCAAGCCTCGACTATACCAGTTCGCAGCAGCGGCTTTCTTCTTCACTTTTTTATCTATTTTTACCTCCAAACCCTAGATCCGACTCTCTCTCTCTCTACACTCTCCTTCTCTTTACAAATACACTTGATTTAGAGTGTCTCTACTCTACTCCCTTTGTTAAAAAGTATGAGCTTTGTGTGGGCTACGTTTTGATCCAAAAAAGTGTTGATTTGGAGCATCTTGAGCTTTATCCTTCTTCTCCTTTGAGCTCCTAAACTTTGAGGTAGGGATAATCTACTCCTTCATATGAGTTTTGATATAAATATTAGTCATTTTGTGTAAATATTGAGATTTGGTAATTTGGGAAGTTAGGGTTTGAGATTTGTGTTATATAAAAGAGGGGTTTTGTGTTTTTAAGCTCCATACGTATATGAGGTCTTGAAAATGAGGTTTCGTGGGTTTGATAGGCGAGATTCAGTCTTAGGATCAATGTTTGAGAAAATGGGAAAAATGCCCTAATTGAATTTAAATAATTAATTTGTACAATTAATTTGGTAATTGTGAGGAATACGAAATTGATTTGAACATCATGAAATTGGATGGAATTAGGACTAGTTGGTGTAGTCGGTTTGATAAATCACTCACCCATGGGAAATGTGATAATTTATCTGTTTGGTAAATTCATTTATCTGTTTAGAAATAACTGTTTTGTGCTATCGGTGGAGGATAGTCTTGATTGTTGTAGAACTGCATGATGATTACGTAAATTGAAACTAATCAATTGAAATATGTCATTGAATATGACAGTTGAAATAACACATTGAATATGTGCCTTAATTGATCATAGCATAAGATAAAGAGTTTAATTCATTGTATATGTATCTTGTTTGGCAGAAGATATGGGATGTACTCCATATGTGCTTATATGCTTTAATACATTGTATATGTATCTTTGTTTGGGAGGAGATAAGGGATGTACTCCATACGTCTGATTATATGCTTTAATACATTGTATATGTATCTTGTTTGGGAGAAGATAGGGGATGTACTCCATATGTGCTTATATGCTTTAATACATAGTATATGAATCTTTGTTTGGAAGGAGATATGAGATGTACTCCATACGTGTGATTATATGCTTTAATACATTGTATATGTATCTTTGTTTGGGAGGAGATAGGGGATGTACTCCATTGTTTGGGAGAAGATATGGGATAGACTCTATAGATAATTAAGTTAGTCGGAGTTTCTAGGATGAAAGTCCCGAAACCTTATAAATTGAAGTATATGAATGAAGTTGATAATTGAAGTGTCAATAACATGAGTTGTAGTCTCATTTTGAATTGTTAATAATTGAAGTGTTAATAACATGAGTTGTAGTTTCATTTTGAATTGTGGATAGCAGAAATGTTAATAAGTTGAGTTGCAGTCTCTTTTAAATTGTTTGGTTAGATAATGAACCATATCTATGAATTGAATTGAATAAGTAAAAGGAAGTGGATTGGAACACGGATGTAATTGTTGTTGGGCTATGGGAAAGGGTGTGAGCTGGTTTACAAGTGTTAACCATTTGTCGAATGTTTATGTTTTAGTTATTTCTCATATTGGGTTTAACATATCTCTACTGGGCTTTGGCTCACCCTACTTGGGACACCATTTTCAGGCACAGGAGACGTGCCGCCTCCAAGATCTTTGCTTGGGAGGTTTAGGAGTTGAAGACTCTTCTTGGTTATTTGTTTTGTTGATTACATGTAAATGCAAGCCGAGGGCTTTACTTGTAAAAGAGTTAGAACTCTTCTCTTGTGTGACCAAGTACCAACTTGGAACGTTGTAAGCCTGCAGGGCATTCTATTATCTTTGTAAACATTTGTAACTTATATGAAATACTCTTTGTAATATTAATTCTGATGTATGTACGGAAATGTGATTTATCTATCATGTATATAGAAGAGTTAGATGTTAGGATTATGTATTATTTTGAGGGCGTTACAACTTGGTATTAGAGCATACCGGGTTTGAATACTTTGGGTACGTGGGAAGTGGTTAGTACCACAATGTGTTTGTCTCGCTTGTTAGAGACCTATGTATGATGTTATGTGCTTACGTGATAACATGTTTATGTGACTATATGGGTATGAAATTTAGTTTCTAGGATGTTGATCGGGTCTATGGGTTTCTGGGAGTCCTGTTGGAAAGGCACTTGATCACTGCCATTTCTGACTGGAACTCTAGCAATGCCATGGGACGATCACTATCCATAAATGCAATTCGTAAGTGCTTATGTGCTTATGTGCTTATGTAAAGTGAATTACAGTTGTCCATCATGTTAGGACGCGAGTGAAATAGCTTCAGCACCTTTGATAATGTGCTAATATCTTTGTTACCTTCACTAGGATGCCTAGACAAAGGAGTAGTGATTTCCCTCTTTCCACACGGGAAGAGTTGCGGAAACAGTTTGTAGAGTTACACCAAGGTACTACAACTTTGGTACAATTTGAAGCATGGTTTGCCAACTTGTCAAGATTTGCCCCAGAGTTAGTGGAGACGGAGGAACTGCGTTGTTCAGAGTTTGAGAGTAGGCTCTATGACGACATCCGAGAAAGGATTACTGGGTCGTGGCATAAGAGTTATAGTGCGATTGTTAAGGCCGCAGTTCAGGTAGAGGCAACGGTGCTAGCCATGGGACAAAATAGGGAGGTGGCCATTTCGGCGACTCTTATAACCCAGAGTGTTGGTAGACCTTTTAAGAGACAGAAGGGTTTTAATCCACAACAATTTCAGAGAGCTCAGTCTAGCTCTACCTTTCCAGTGCCGAGTCTAGGTTCGGGAAAGGGTAAGCAGAGGGATGTCACTTGTTTCAAATGTGGTCAGCTGGGCCACAAGTCTCCGACTTGCCCACGGAGGAAGAGGGCAGGGTTGGCAGTTCGACCAATAGTTGCACCACCAGGATCATCTAGCCAACCAGGTTTTGGATCGATCGAATGCTCATTGGGGAAGCAGTCGTTGGGGTCCCCATCAGTTCAAACTTTGAACTAGTCACGTACTTGGGAACCGCTTACTTGTTGGGTGTGTAATTAGCCAGGTCACATCAGACGTTTCTGTACCTAGCCAGGGGCTTCTTTGGGAGTTTTGCAACCTAGCCGGGTTCAACTTTATTCGACTGGGCAGGGGCAATACCGTTATGAGGAACAAACAGGCCAGATTTCGAGGGCCTCGGGAGAGTCAAGTTCCCAAGCCCCAATTGGGGAAATATGCAGTTGTTCCAGGTGTGGCCAGTTGGGGCATATCAGTAGTTCTTGTCCGTGGCTTGTAAGCTCGTAGGATATGTTGGGTTTGAGAATGACCAACTTTAGCGGTCCAGCGAGGGACAGTAACGATGGTAATACCGATGTGATGGTTTTGTTTTGGCTAATCTGTTTTTTAATCGGTGAATTATCGTTTTGTAATCATTGGGTTCTGTTATGTAACCAATGTGTTTTGGGAATGCTGGAACATCAAAGTTGCTTGTTTATATATATATGTGCCTGTGTTTATTTATTCTCATGGAATGGGCAAATTGGAGCATGTAGTGGCTCTAAAGTTTTATTAATGTAATAAGTTGTTATGAAACCGTAATTTTTTTTTGTAATAATGCATTTGTATGCGTGCGATTTGGTTTGGAAAAATGAGGGCTGGTGAACCATGTTTTGAAATTTGGAAGAATTATTGAGGAATGCGTATCCTGGTCAGGACTACTATGGGGCGAGAACAGTTATACTTGCCGAGTGTGCGGAATTTCAGGAGTGTTACCTATTTGATCTTATGTGCGTGGTAGAGAGTTTGGTCTACTGTCATGAGAACTCCTCGAGAGGATGTGAAGTGTACGATTGACACTAGGTTTTGTATATTTAACATGATGTTTTTACAGAGGCATAGCGCATAGTTTCGTTAGGAATAGACTTGTACCTTCATGGTAGGTAATGTTGCCGAATCTACATACGTTCTGATTGGTTGTTTTATTTGAGAGAGTGTTAGTCCCTTATTAAGATTGTGGTTGTTGGCATTGGGGAGTGGTGTGTTATGAGCAGCTGGTGTTATGTCTCGGGCAGTAGTATAATGGATGTTCTCTAAGTTTCAGGATTCTTTTACTATGTTTGAATGCGATAGGTGTGTACCTTAATACTGGTTAGGTTAGGAGATGCTATCGGTAGGGTTGGTTGGGTATATAAACCGTGGTTAGGGTGTGACCCGTGAGTAGAGTCATAGTGGTATGGTGTTTACAGATGAAGGTTTGGGATAATAGCGAGGAGGGTGAGGACTTTTACTCGTCTAGAGAGTTAGGATAATGAGTCTTTGAAAGCCTTGTCGGTGACATGCAATTGTCCTGGGTTTGGTTCAAGGCAGTTGTTCAGTAGTAGTGATGGCTAGCTATTTGGCATGGAGACTTAGAGTCTTGATTGTACTCTCGAGATGAGTGACAAATAGGATGTGGAATAAAGAGTGGACCCTATGGATCACTGGGGGATGAAGATACTATGTTTGCTTGTGTTCGGCTCGAACGGTTACGTAGTAATGATAAGTGTTGTGGCGTAGTAAACCCTTGTTAGCTAATTCGGTACGAGAGAACAAGTATGCAAATTTTGTTATTATGAGTTCAGTCAAGGTGGCGAGTGAAACCTTTGAATGAGGGATTCCGTATGGGTGTAAGATAGCTTGCATTAAGTGAGGAGGTTTTTCCTAGTACGGTGTGTGATAATGTGTGGTTCGTATGTTGTTATTAGATGATGTGTAGAAGGGGATCGGTCTTAGGGAAATCCCAGGAGAATGCCTTGGTGAGGCGATAGTGTGGTTACTGATGAAATCGAGTGGTTTGATGCTTGATAAAGCTGGGTCACTTTGGTGTAGGTGTCTGTCATCTAGTTTGTATAGTGGAAGCACAAGTGAAGTAGTAAAATTATGTAAAGCGAGTGAGGCACTCTGTCAGAGTTGTTTCGACTTGTTCAATCCTTGTTTGTGTAGTGTAAGGCACGAGGGTGTGCGTTGACCGGAGATGGCATGTTATGCCTGACTTGAAAAGTTTAGTTAGGACTCTAATGTGAAACGGAGATGTGTTTGCCATGTAGGCATACGTATGAGGGGTGAATGGGAGAATCAAGGTGTCATGGGGTAACTTTGAAGAATCCGGAGCAATCTATTAGACCTGAGGGGTTGTGTAATCAAACGGTATCTTGATGTGGGATGTAACCTCCACATGGACAGTTAGAAAGTTATTTTGAGTTATGGTAATCGATTTGGAAGTTCGGTTGAGAACTTCGACCCTATGAGAACTTCGCGCCATTTTTGTGATTGGGGGGTGTAAACATCCCATTTTTTACCACCCTTAAGACTTGGGCGCTACTGATGGTTTACTTGGTGATGAAAGTTGTGCAGTGCCAAATGGTCGATTTCTTCAGCAAGGAGAGTCAAATCCTAATCTCACATCCCATTTTTGGACCAAAAGATTTTAGATCTTAAAATCCTCTCTTTCAAAACACTTTTGAAAAAGTTCCTACGATGTTCCGACGCTCGCATTTTGTCAAATGTTATGCTTTTAGGTAAACCGAGCAAGGACAAAGTGAAAATGAATGAAACAGAGATGAAATCTTTGAAAAATCTTTCAAAACACCTTGTTTAGGGGTTTGGTGTTGAAGAAAATAGGAGTGGAGGGAAGAAACCTAGTTGAGGAAGAAGTTGGGTATGAATCGTTAAGAGAGAGACGAGCAGTCCTCACTAAATCGGGCCTATCCTTTTGTATACTTGGATTTAAGCTATGAGGCCACCACCATTGGAAATAAGACTTATGGGACTTCATTTTACACTCAAGAATCTCCTAAAGCCGAGTCCAAATGGGGGAGATATGGTTGGTTGAAGTTAGGCATTAATCCGATTGAGCCGGAAATGAGCAGTCTTCACTAAAAGAGGGATATCTCTTAGCACACTTGGAATTTTGAGATGAGGCTGCCACCATTGGAAATCTTACTTTCGGGGCTT
Organism: Camellia sinensis; assembly: GCF_055761805.1. NCBI lineage: Eukaryota > Viridiplantae > Streptophyta > Magnoliopsida > Ericales > Theaceae > Camellia > Camellia sinensis. The sequence continues at coordinate 125,962,413 of NC_138967.1, read as the reverse complement.
CATTTTAGACATAAGAATGACCTGCAAAGGAGTCCATATGAAGGAGTTATGCCCGTTTGAAGTTGGACCTGCAGAGCAGAATTTGCAGTCGGCCACAAATGTGCACAGTCGGCTATGGAGATGGCTGGTCGGCCATCACAAGTAGCAGGTCGGCCCCAAAGATGGCCGGCTGGCCAAGAGTGATCCAAACTCAGAATTTTTGAAGATATTTTGTCCTCCAGTTGTTTCCAGGTTGTGCCACCTGTCCTAGCTCAAATATTTTCGGCCAAATGCTCTCTTTTTGCTATATATGAAGCTATATGTCATATTCAAAAAGGAGGAACATTGAATCAATTTTGGCAGCCTCTCTCTCTAAAAAATTTCTCTCTCTCTAGAAATTTCAGAGCTAAATTTCAGCCTTTCTCTCTAGTTTGCTCTCTCTCTTGCCCTTTTGTGCATAGAAGTAGAGAAACATGCCTAGTTTGCCTATGCATCCTTGATCAAAGTTGCCTATCTTTGGGAGGAGGTTGCTTGAAGCTTACTTGGGACTTTGTTTGAGCTCTAAAAGGTGATTTGAGCTCATATTTTTTCCTGTTTTGGTGCTTGGCTTCAAGAGGTATAAACTCTACCCTTTAAACTTGTTTTGCATAGCTTGTTTTACCATCTTCTTTAACTACTTTGGGGCTGTTTTGGGGGTGTTTTTGAACTGAAAAAAAACTCTGTTTTTCAGTCCTCAAAATGGTGGTTTAAGCCTTGTTTGGCTAGGGGGTGTTTTCTCCATTTTGCTCCTTGGCTTGTAAAGCCTTTTGAGCCATATCTCAAAGCTTTTCAAACAACCTCTTTTTGGCCTTTTAACCACTGAAATCTAGGGGATTTTCAGTAACAAAAGGCTTGCTTTGAGGTCCCAAATAGGAGGGGATAGCCTCCTCTCCTTGTCTCTCCATGCCATGTCTTGTTAGCACTATAAAGTAGCATCTTTTTGTGGCTTATGTTAGCTCTTTTCAAGCATATTTTTGTGACTTTTAGGACCTAATATAACTCTGTTTTGGGCTAGTTTGGTCACCTCTTGCATGCTTCATGTACCTCTAGTGCAATCTTGCCCATTAGCCTAGTGTACTTGGTGTTTTGGTCCTTTATGCTAGCTTGTCTTGGCTATACTCCATACATGTTTTAGCATTATTTTGACAAGCTTTAGGACTGTTTTAGGTGTTCTTGGCCTTTTGGGGCTTGCTTTGTGTAGCTATAGTGTAAATGGCTTCACTAGTTTTGAGGTATCTTGCATGCTTGGTTTGAGGTATTTGCATGCTTTGACATCATTTGGCATGTTATTTCAGAGCATATGGTGTTGTCACACTTTCATGTTTTTCACTCTTTCATTGTGTTTTAGGGTTGAGCCTTATGCCTTGGTTGCGAGCCAACATGTGCGCATGATTTTCTTGCCTTTTGTGCCTAAGTTTCAGCATATCTAGGCCACTGTTTTAGCATGATTTAGCTCTGTCCAGAGCTTTTTTGGCCATTTGAGTTTGATATTGCATGCCTCTAGTGTAACGCTTGTCACTAGGTTCAATGCCTTTGGCCCTTAACATGTTGTGCATGCGTTGCTTGCATGGTTTAGTGTCTTTAGCATCCTATTTCAGCACTGAAATGTTTGCCATATCACTCCACTCTTCATTTGTGACTTTGCTTTGAAAGTGGTCTTAAGCTCCATGTTGGCTTGAGCATGGAATTAAGGCTCTCATGCCTAATGGTTTTAGCCTTCTCTTGAGGGTTTCTACTAACCAAAAGCATGAGGCTTCTTCCATGCTCAAGGTGCTTGTGGCTTAGATCCTCTTTCAAAATTAGAGGACTCTCACTTTTGGACTTAATCGGTTAAAGGACTTATCGGTAATCTAAAATGAGTAAACAAAATGAATCAAAGTAAAACATGCCAAGATAACATGTGTGATGCATTGCATGTGTTTGGATCGGACGTTAATCCAAACACGAGAGACAAGGGACGTTTCATACTTGAAGTGATAAAACGTGCCTCATTTCTTTGTCACCATCCCCATTGATTGTGCATGATAGCGTGGAGGCCTCTCGAGTCTTGTGTGTTACTTGTGCATTACTTGTGCATTCATCAACATTGTGCAAGCTTGACTCTTTGGCCATCATGCACTGAGATGTGTAATTGGTGGCTCGAGAGCCAAGCACTACACTCTTTTGAGCTTGAGACATGATAAGGAGTGTAGTTGCACACATATTTTCTTGCAAATACACTGTTATGCCTCTGTTTGTGCTCTGTTGCAGCAAAAGGACAAATTGCAGGAAGCAGTGGCCGATCGGCTATCAAAAGTGGCCGATGGCCATCAACTTTGGCCGATGGCCATCCCTCTTGGCCGACCATCCCTCAGCATATTCCTAAGGTGGGTCAAAAGCATTCTGGAAGTTGGCATAATGTTCAAAAGTCCAAAAGAGTGCAAACAGAGGCATTTAGAGGCAAGGTAATGGATTTCTGAGCGACACGACCGAGCATGCATATCCCCCTTGCTTCCCAATGCCATTTGTTTAAATTGCTTGGCTAAACTAGTTCATTACTTAGTTATTTTTTAATTAATTAGTTAAGTGTTTAATTAATTAATTTGGTTTGTACTTAATTAGCTTAGATCAGCTAGTTGTTCAAATTCATTTGTGTTGTAATAATTAATTAACTAAGTTAGTTAATTAGTTGGTTTGTAAATAAGTAGCTTAGCTTAGTTAGCTTAGTTCATTATTCGGACCCTCCGTCGAGAGGGCAAATGCTGTAATAAGTGTGTGTGTGTGTGTGAATGTCTTCCAACCCCACGTCTTTCTCCTTTTTACTTATCAGCTTTTGATGGTTAGTTTTAGGACATATTTCAATTAGCGTCCTTATGCTTTACATGCGTGCATCATTCATTCGTATCGCATGCACCGGGTTCGGCGCACCATTCAAACTGCATTGTATTTCAATACACTTTCTTGAATACGTGTTTCAAAGCATGTTATCAAGTGTTGCATTCATATGTCATTCTAGATAGTCGAGCCTATTTTAGTTGCATTTTTGCATGAGTTGCATTAGGCATCTTGTATAGTTAGGGTCATGCATTGATTTTTAACATAGCTTTTATTTTGGCTCGAAGTACTAGGTAAGCTTTTACGCTTTAGCATACTTGCATGTGTGTAAGTGACTGCCATGATAGTATGCTTGCCATGAGGCTAACTGCTTAAGTGTTTAACTACATGAATGCCTGTGGATGAATGCTTCATTGCTTGAATTAGAACAATTCATCAGAATGTACGTTTTAAGCCCACTTGAAGTGGCAAAATCATGTTTTTCTAAGCCCACTTGAGGGTGGCAAATCCACGTTAGCCTACTTGAGGGTAACAACTTCAACCCATTTTTCCAAAAATAAACATGAGATGTTTTGTTCCAACTTGAGTGATTGAGTCTATATTTGTGTGCTGTGCGCATCACATAGTAACTTAGCTAATAAACCGGAATAAGAACGCATGTCTTTTCAAAAACAACATATCATGTTAGTAGAGGCCGATCTTTGATCGGAGCGAGCGGGGGTGCTCATTTTAGGACCTTCCCCTCTCGTACCCAAGTTCCTGAGCCGAGGCAACTTTGGTGATGATGGACACGTGGCCTTAGGCACGAGTCAGGGTTTCCTAAATTTCCAAAAAACAAAATAGTTAGGTGGCGACTCTAAAATATGGCAAAGCAGTCCATGTTTGGTGCTTTTTGATTAAAATCGATTTTCCAAAATGATTTGCCGGATTTGGACTCTTTGGTGATTTATCAGTCTTACATTGCACTTTGTGAGATTAGATTCAGAACCGTGACAGGAGTCCGAACTGTAGTAGCTAGAACTACAATTCGCGCCCCCGTGCGCGGAGCGGGGTTTGGGCGGTCTACAGGGGGTGTGTAATTTCACCCTTTGTGTCGTTGCGTGGTTGGAAATTTCAAAATTTATAGGGGTCACTATCATGAAAGTTTTGTTTTGGGTATTGCGTCATCACCATGAGTGTGACGGGTTTTGTGGGATGGCTATATTGTGATTCACTAGAGGGACATTGAGTACTCTTCATAAACTAAAACAATTTTGGGTCGAAATGTGAATTTGCGATCCTTATTTTTTGAAAAAAAAATATTTAAAAGATAAAAAATCTCTCTGAGTTCGGCTGTGGCCCGTTGTAAATAACGTGTTTAAATGGTGGCGGTATAAGTCTGAACACTTTTTGGGGAACAACCGAGTGCTTTGGAACAAATGGAATAAATGAAGCAATTTCCTTAACCTGGACGGAGTAGCTTATGAGAAATTAGATTTGACCTAGCCTGAGTTGCTGATTACATGTTGCGTGTCCTTGACAAGAACTCGAAATTGTCGGACATTAATGTGCCATAAAGTTATTGATTATCTGTGCCTTATTTTGCGTTCTCATTTTGTGAAAGTTGACCGAAAGCTTTGTGGATGTTTGAGCCTATATTGAGAATTTTGTTTTATGATGAACTTTAAGAACATTGTATATGTTTCGGATTATGGAAGTATTGAAAATTGTTGCATGTGTTTCAAAGAAATGAGTTTAATTTAACATTGTATATGTTGAATGTGTTGTAGAAATGAAAATATGTTTTTAACATTGCATCTGTTATGGAATTGTAAAGTATGTACATTGGAATTGGTTAAAATTCAAAAGAATGCATGTTGATAATGCATATTGAGCTCTATTTGTAAAGTTGTTCTCTTGAGAAGAGATGGGATGATCGGTAGTGGATCATGTTGATAAATGTTGTATTGAACCATATTGAGAATTGAAAAGATCATAATTTTGAAACTTGTGTATCTAATTTCGGGGACGAAATTCTTTAAGAGGGAGAGGTTATAGCGATCCCGATTTTCCTCCATTGTATATTGTGTTCCGGACTTAGGTTCCGTAGTTGTTGATTGTTGTTTATATCTTGTTTCCATCCTTTAATTCCTTGTATTTGAGTTTTGGGATGTATTGGGCGGGTTTGTAACAGGTTGGGTGTGTTTTGAAACAAATGGTTACTGTCCAGATTTTGGTTTCTTCGCTCGAGCGAGGCTTTTGGTCGCTCGAGCAAGCATTGGGTTTTAGTTCCTTCGCTCAAGCCAGGGTTCCTTCGCTCAAGCAAGGTTTGAGTGGTGTGTCTCTTTGCTCAAGCGAGCATTCTTGCGCTCGAGCATGCGTCTGCGTCTTGACCTGAAGGTTGGTATTCTTCGCTCGAGTAAGGCTTTTGTAGCTCGAGCAAGCGATCTCTATGTTTTGGGTTTCTTCGCTCGAGCGAGGACTCCTGCGCTCGAGCGTGCTTCTGGGTTGCAGACCTGAAGCTTTGCATTGTGCGCTCGAGTGAGGCTTCTTGCGCTCGAGCGAGGTGTTTGTTGTGTTTGGTTGCTTGAGCGACCTCTTCTTCGCTCGAGCAAGCCTCGACTATACCAGTTCGCAGCAGCGGCTTTCTTCTTCACTTTTTGATCTACTTTTACCTCCAAACCCTAGATCCGACTCTCTCTCTCTCTCTACACTCTCCTTCTCTCTCTCTACCCTACTCCCTTTGTTAAAAAGTATGAGCATTGCGTGGGCTACATTTTGATCCGAAAAAGTGTTGATTTGGAGCATCTTGAGTTTCATCCTTCTTCTCCTTTGAGCTCCTAAACTTCGAGGTAGGGATAATCTACTCATTCCTATGAGTTTTGACATAAATATTAGTCATTTTGTGTAAATATTGAGATTTGGTAATTTGGGAAGTTAGGGTTTGAGATTTGTGTTATATAAAAGAAGGGTTTTGTGTTTTTAAGCTCCATAGGTATATGAGGTCTTGAAAATGAGGTCTCATGGGTTTGATAGGTGAGATTCGGTCTTAGGATCAATGTTTGAGAAAATGGGGAAAATGTCCTAATTGAATTTGTACAATTAATTTGGTAATTGTGAGGAATACGAAATTGATTTGAACATCATGAAATTGGATGGAATTAGGACTAGTTGGTGTAGTCAGTTTGATAAATCACTCACCTAGGGGAAATGTGATAATTTATCTATTTGGTAAATTCATTTATCTGTTTAGAAATAACTGTTTTGGGCTATCGGTGGAGGATAGTCTTCATTGTTGTAGAACTGCATGATGATTAAGTAAATTGAAACTAATCAATTGAAATATGTCATTAAATATGACAGTTGAAATAACACATTGAATATGTGCCTTAATTGATCATAGCATAAGATAAAGAGTTTAATTCATTATATATGTATCTTGTTTGGCAGAAGATAGGGGATGTACTCCATATGTGCTTATATGCTTTAATACATTGTATATGTATCTTTGTTTGGGAGGAGATAGAGGATGTACTCCATACGTGTGATTATATGCTTTAATACATTGTATATGTATCTTGTTTGGGAGAAGATAGGGGATGTACTCCATATGTGCTTATATGCTTTAATATATTGTATATGAATCTTTGTTTGAGAGGAGATAGGGGATGTACTCCATACGTGTGATTATATGCTTTAATACATTGTATATGTATCTTTGTTTGGGAGGAGATAGGGGATGTACTCCATTGTTTGGAAGAAGATAGGGGATGGACTCCATAGATAATTAAAGCATATAATCACATGTGGCCGATGGCCATCACCCTACTTGGGACACCATTTTCAGGCACAGGAGACGTGCCGCCTCCAAGATCTTTGCTTGGGAGGTTTAGGAGTTGAAGACTCTGCTTGGTTATTTGTTTTGTTGATTACATGTAAATGCAAGCTGAGGGCTTTACTTGTAAAAGAGTTAGAACTCTTCTCTTGTGTGACCAAGTACCAACTTGGAACGTTGTAAGCCTGCAGGGCATTCTATTATCTTTGTAAACATTTGTAACTTATATGAAATACTCTTTGTAATATTAATTCTGATGTATGTACGGAAATGTGATTTATCTATCATGTATATAGAACTGTTAGATGTTGGGCGTTACAAGGAGCTTGGTCAATGGCAAAGTTAGACAGTAGAGTCCTGGGTATGCGAAGCTGTAGACGCGCTCGCGTGGGGCCTTCACTACAGTTCGGACTCGATTTGTGTCGCGGTTCTTAATCTTGAACCAAAGAGTCCAAATCTGGCAAATCGTTTGAGAAAACAGATTTTTTGAAAAGTAATGCCAAACATGGACTGCTTTTCCAGATACAGAGTCGCCACCTAAATATTTTATTTTGGGGGAATTTAGGAAACCCTGACTCGGTGCCGAAGGCCACATGTCCGTCATCACCGGAGTTGTCTCGACTCGGGAGTTTGGGTACGATCGGGGAAGGTCAGCTATGAGCACCCCCTTTCGCCCGGTCCGAAGACCGGCCTCTACTAACCGTGATATCCGATTTTGAAAACGTTATGTGTTCTTATTCCATTTATTAGCCTAGAATTACTATGTTATGCGCGCAGCAAACAAGTATAGACTAGATTGCCTAATTTGGAAATAAACATTGCATATCCGTTCGGTTTGAAAATGCTTTGGAATTTGCTACTCGTAAGTAGGCTAAAATACGGATTTCAACGAGTTTTTCCAACTCAAACAATCCAACCTCCACCCACAGGCATTCAAACAGTTTAACACATAAGCATCTAGCCACATGGTAAACATACTGTTTATGGTAGCATTCACACACATGCGACATGCTAAAGCATCAAAATACTTACATAGTACTCCGTGCCAAAACAAAGAACTTGTTAGCAAACATGCATGATCCAAGTCCATGTTAAGTGCCTAATGCATCGCATACAAAATGTTGCTAGGATAGGCTCGGCTAACCTAAACATGGCATGTGAAAATGCACAACTATCACATATTCAGTTTGGGAATTGAAGCACAGATGCAGTTAGCGTGATGTACCGAGCCTAACGCATGTGATACAAATGCATGGATGCACGCATGCATAGCATAAGGTATGCTAATTTAAACGTGTCCTATTACTAACCATTAAAGCGGGTAAGTAAAAGGGAAGAAAGAGGTGGGGATTGGAAGACATACACACCACCCACACACACTTATTACAGATTTGCCCTCACTCGGAGGGACCGAATAAATATTACAAATTAATTAACTACGCAAGCTAATTAATATTACAAATTGCCTAATTTAATTAACAAATTAAATAGACTAAGAAAAGCAGTAAAACGCCTCAGGAAGCGTGCCACCATGCATGGGCTGCCTCTGTTTTCCTTCCTTCACTCCTCTGGAGGCTGTCAAAACCTCAGGACTGCTCCCTTGGACAGAGGGGATCACCACCGGCTGAATGAAATTGCCACCGGCAGTGGTGTGTGGCCATCGGCACAAAATGAAGCTGTCAGCAGCTTACACTGCCGGTCGGCAGAGTATTCCTGCAGAATCTGCAAATGACAGCAACAGAGGACAAGGCAAAGCATGGCAGCACAATTCAAGGCATATATGCACCAACCATGTCCCTTATCATGGTAATGACTCAAAGGGGCATGTGCCTCGATTCTCGGACCACCAATCACGCATTTTCATGCATGATGGCCCAAAGAACCAAGTATGCAACTTTGATTTCAAATGCATGCAAACCAAATCAAACCAAACAAGGCCCAATTCCTATCACTAAGTCAAGGAACAAGGCATGCATGCAAGATGCAATGCAACCTAGGCATACAAGCTAAGGATGCAACATGGCGTGGCAACAAACCTACGCAAGCATACAAGCAAACATGAGGCAATGCTAACCAATGCAAAGGTGGTCTAAAGCATGATTTTAGGCAGCTCCAATAAGGCCTAACAAGGGCCAAAATGCCCAAACATGAGAGACCAAATACATACACACATGCACATAATTGAAGGCCAACACTTAGGCACAATTTAGACAACCCTCAAGCACACTTGAAAGGGACAAACATGAACAATTAGCATGCATTATAAGCTCTGAAAATACATGTTAAGATGGTGCCAAACCATGTTAAACAAGACAAGCAAATACACGCAAGCATGATCTAAGTACTTGAGGCAAGTTATGAAGCTTTGAAGCACATTTATCACAACAATCATGGCATGCATTAAACAACTAAAAATAGGTTTTTAGCATGTTAAAACAAGGCTAAAGGACTACTTAGATGGCATCTAAGTGGCTCAAATACAAAGGCATACACAATAGCCAAAACATGGAGCATGCAACACATGCTTCCAAAGCATTAAAGAGGCATGCAAGGCAATCAAACAAGCATGGAAATGGGACTGAAATAGCATATAGGGTGGTCCCAAATCACCAAAACAATGCAAAGATGCCATGCTATACATTCACATGCTCAAGGCCAACAAGCCCAAATACAAAGGAGCTATACCAAGCATGCTAAAATCGACCCAAACGCTTATGGACAGACCTAAAACATGTCAAGATAAGCACATAATCTTCACAAGACTAAGCCTAAAACATGCTCCAACAAAGGCTAACATCCTAAAACATGTTAAGGCATAAACAAGGCATTACATGGAAACTATGCTAAGCATGCATGGAGTACCAAAACCAACTTAAAATCATGTTATATTATGGATATATAAGCATGAAAAACAGCCTAAACATGTTCAACACACACTCAAGCATAATGCTCTCTGAAGAGGCCAAAACATGCCCTTTTCAAGGACAACAAGGAGAGGGGGTGGCCCTCTCCTTCTTGGGACTTCAAGGCATCATCTTCACCACTGAAATCCCTCAAGATTTTAGTGGTGAAGAGACCCCAACACCAAAATCCCGGAGCTAGCACAAAAGGGCACAAAATGAGGCCTTTCAAGGCCTAAGAGGGGTCAACTACCCTCAAACAACAAAACACTCTTAATAAACAATAAAGAGGGCTTAAAAAACAGAACTTTTTTGTGTTATACAATAAGCACGAAAACAGCTCTAAGATAGGTAGAAAATCAATGCAAAAATGGGGGAAAATGGGACTAGATTCTCACCCTTGATGACCCCTTTACAAATGGTGCTCCAATGGCCTCCTTTAGCTTGAACCCAACACCAAAACTTCCAAACAAACCCCTTAGAACCTCAGCTTCAAGGAGAAGGTGAAACACTAGGTGCTTGTGTGCAATAGTATGGACTAAAACACACACAAGAGCACAAAAGAGAGGGAAAGAGAGATAGAGTGTGTATCTAACCCTAACCCTAGAAAACCAGAGCTTGGTCTGTGTTTTCCTTTCCCTAAAATGTCTAAAATCTCCAACCCTTGCAACAAGAGAGAGACCTCCTCTATATAGAAGCTTTTGTCTTGTAAAGCTTACAAGACAAGCTTCACAAGAGGGAGATCCCTCCATACACGTGTATGGAGGGATGCAAAAGCAAGACAGCTGTCTAAAAATATCTGCAAAAGCAGATGAACAGCAATCGGCCGGCCAAAAATACCATCTTGGCCAAAAGGAGTGCCAACCGGCACAAAATAGTGCTGACCGGCAACAAACAGTGCCGGCCGGCAAACTAAATTGCCGGTGGAGACAAAAACCAGCCGATGGCCTCTAGCCAATGCCGGTGGTGGGTGGGGATGGTCTACAAGCCCTACCCTGCCTCTCAAAGGCAAGACACAAGTGTTTGGTGTGAAACCAGACACTAAACGGTCGAGTTCGGGGATCCTGAGGCAAGGCGCGCGAGCCAAGACCTCCGGGAACTCCAAACGAACACAAACATGGATAATCACCGAGTGTTCAAACGGTGACGTCCAAGTCTTGAGGACGGTCAAAAATGGGGTGTCTACAGAAGCCGACAAGAAATGATATCGGTCGTAGAAAGAAAGAGTGAACTTTGACCAATGAGACAATGTAGGTTCCATCACCTCAGATTGCCGAGGTAATGGAACCTAGGGACAATTGTGGGGGCAATTGTAGAGGCATATTTTATGAATGACAGCACGTGGTCGAGGTGACGTCGACGTGTCAGCCAGAGTGCCACGTGGCTTGGTCATGTGCGAGATGATCTCGACTAGGCCAAGGTTATCTTTGGAGATATTGGAATCTGAGATGAGCGAATAAGGGGCAAGAGTCCTAGAATGGGGGAGGACCTCAGTCTAGATAAAAATAAAGCTCTTAGGGAGTTTATCTTTATCTAGTTGGGAGTCCAGGATGAGCATTGAGCCAAAGTCCATTAAAGTTAGGCTTCTACAAGAATCAGGTTAAAGCTGGCTATAAAAGTAAGACACTCTCGTAGGTCTAAGGTATTCTTTTTAGGCTTCGTCTAGTGAATTAAGCACTATTGGCTATCTTTAAGAGATAATTACTGACTTGATCGTCGGAGTGTCCCCGAGTGGACGAACCACCGCCGGATTCTTATCTTTATGTAACAGGTTGTTTGGACTTAATCTATTCTGCTGGTGCTCTCCTGCTGAGTTTTCCTGTTTGATTGTGTGGTCAAAAATCAACATCCACAATACATATATTTTGTGTGTGTGTGTGTGTGGTGTTGTGTCGAGTGGTCCGCTACGTACAGAATGCACGTAGATTGTCATGTGAGTTAATTGACTCATTTTATTATTATTATTATTATTATTATTATTATTATTATTATTTCTTTTCCCATCTTTTCTGCCACTGTCCCCTCTCTCTCTCTCTCTATAACTTCTAGAGAGAGAAAATTCAACTCTCCGTCTTTGGCAATGTGTTTTACTCCTCCGATCTCTCTCTCCCCAGATCTCTTAATGTTTTTGAATATAATAAATTTGTGAATTTGTTATTTTATTTATGGAATCATAAAATAAAATCCAATCTCTACATTTTTTTAGTTTTATTTTAATCATTTTTTTTTTTGTCTTTTTAACGTTGTGTTTGGTTGGGGATTTAGAAAGAGATTTAGAAAAAGAAAAAAAAGTAGGTAAAATATGAATAAAATATATCTATATTTTACCTAATTTTATACATTTTTTTTCATTTTCCTTTTCCTTTTCCTTTTCCTTTTCCTTTTCAAATTCCTTGTCAAATCTCGTAACAAAACACAGTGTAAAACTTATAACAGATTACAATAAAAACATAAGGAAAATATTATGAATCTCAAATAATCAACTAAATATTTTATCAAATCTCCCATATGGGTGTAAGACCCACACAAATTCACATGTGTGCAAATCCTACACCCATGTAAGAGGTTTGGTAAATTATTTAATAAATTATTTGGAATCCCTGTGATTACTCAAAACATAAATACACACAATAAATGCATCACAAAAATCAAAAGTTGAGAAATCAAAATTGTTAAATCAAAGAAATGGTCTCACCACGGTTCTCACTTCTTTTTTTTTTTTTGGCACCTTTTAGTGTCTTTGTCTCCCACTTATTCTCTCTCTATCTTCCATCACTCATTGGCCTTGTTTGATTTGTTTTTGAGAAACAAATTTTGGAGAAAATTTTCTAAAATTTTGTTTGATTTAGTGATTTTGGAAAAAGAATTCCAAAATCACTTTCTATCTTGTGCACATCAATCAATCACTTTTTCTCTCATCTCTCATCTCTCATCTCTCATCTCTTATCTCTCATTCTCAATCACTTTTTCTCTCATACATATCTACTCAACTACAACAAAATATCAAATCATTCCAAACTCACACACTCTAAAACTATTTCCAAAATACACAACCAAACAAACCAAAAAAAATTTTAAACTATTTTCTCAATTTTTTTTTTTTGAAACTTTATCTCCCAAAACAAAACCAAACACACCACCCTAAGGCCTTGTTTGGAATACACTATATAAGGCCTCGTTTGGGAATAAGTTATTTTAGTAATTTTTTAGCTTTTTATGAAAAGATCCTCAAAAAATATAAAGAGAGTGATGTGACAACTTATAGCAATTTTTTTACTTTTTAGCTAAAATATGTAGTTGTCAAACGAGGCCTAAGTATACTTTTTATCTTTTTTGGGTCGCATCGCATCTCTATTCTTTTGCACATATTTTCATAAAAAGTCAAAAAGTGCACTTACTTAGATCATCTCAAACAACCCTTTAAATCAAACAAACCCTTTATTTAGTTTATAATTTTTTCAAAGCTGTTTTCAATCATTTTTTATATCTCTTATCTTCTTCTCTCGTATCCTACACATCAATCAATCATTTTTTCTCTCTTCTCTCTCATTCTTTTTGGATAAGTTCCATTGCATATCTCATTTCTCTATACCTTCTCCATACTTCTTTTATTTGTTTTAATTCGGACCCTCCGAACAATCTACCTTATAAGCCCCGCCATAAGGGTCACTCATATAAAAAAAATTAGCTTCATCAGGGATTTAGAGTGGCTGTTGTGCGGTGTGCACAGCATCGACTGTTGTGCAGCCAAATGGGCCCATTTTGGGGTCCATTTCGATAATCCGAACCGTTCACATTTTAGAATATATCAAGTAGAATATACCTACCAAAAGTCAAATTAATCGGATATCGTTTACCAATTCATCCACACACATTTGTATCGACAAAAATAAATAACAATTATGATTTAAAGTATTGAAACGAATACAAATGTGAGTGGATGAATGGGTAAACAATATCTGATTAACTTGATTTTTTACAAGTATGTTCTACTTGATGTATTCTAAAATATAAACGATTCAGGTTATTAGAATAGGCCCAATTGGCTACACAATAGTGGCTGTTGTGCACCACCGCACAGCAGTCACCCCAAATCCCTTCATCGGACAACTATAAACATAGAAACAAATTGGATTTTATTTTATAAAATAGATGGTTCAAATTTAATTATATTTACCATCTATACTATATATCAAGCAAAATGGGGTTTTTAACCCCAAGCCTTGTGGGAGCTCCAATCTCCCAATTTAAATTTCCTAATTTTTTGATTTTAAAAAAAAAATCTTACCATTTATTAAGTTCTCCCAACTCCCAAGTCTTACCCTCACGATAACATTTTAATACATTAAAAACAATCATAAAAAAAATTCTTTGAAATCCAACACATGAATTCCTTGAAAAGTCCCAACACATATGATTATTATCCCTCGTAATAACATTTTAATGCATTAAAAACAAGTATAAAAAAATTTCTTGAAAAGTCCAACACATATGATTATTATCAAAATATTAAACTTTAATATATTATAACAAAAAAAAGACATTTAATTCCTTGAAACGTTACGTTTATGTAGATATGATCTATGGTAATATTCAATTTCCTATATAGGAAATTGAATGTTGTCATACATCATAGGTGTCACGTTACATTTATGTAGGTGTCACGTTACGTTACGTTTATATAGATATGATCTATGGTAACATGCAATTTTCTATAGGAAATTGCATGTTACCATAGATCATATGTGTCACGTTACGTTTATGTAGGTGTCACGTTACGTTACGTTTATATAGATATCATATCTACGTTACGTTACGTTTCGTTTATATAGGAAATTGCATGTTACCATAGATCATATGTGTCACGTTACGTTTATGTAGGTGTCACGTTACGTTACGTTATGTTTATATAGATATGATCTATGGTAACATTCAATTTCCTATATATGGTTTTAATATTATTTATGATATTAACAACTAATATTGAGGATAAATGTGTCAACAAACTTCCCACATGACTTATGGGAACATAAGTTTTTTAGTAGGACCATATGTGTAACGCCCTCAAAATAACAACAATAAACCCATCAGATAAGACATGCATTTACATATAAACTAACCACATTCTTTTATTCATTAGAGTTCCATTACATAAGTATTACATGTTAACATCAAAACAAAATGCCCTACGGGCTTACAGCTTTCCAAGTTAACACTTGGTTACAACAAAAGAGTACTAACTCGTTTACACATTAAGCCCTAGGCTTGAAGTTACATGTAATACGTCAAAAGTTAAGCGACAAAAGTATGTCCGCCTCTAGCCTCCCAGCTATGTCCTTGGAGGTGGCATGCTTCCTGCACCTGAAAATGATATTCCCATATAGGGTGAGCCACAGCCCAGTAGAAATACACTAAACCAACCATGAACAATGACTAAAAGATTAGCAATTGATAGATGGCTAACACAGATACATTCACATAAATTACACATTTATGTCATACAACTTATGAGTCTAAGTTGCCTTTCTTTTTCCCTTTTTCAACAGATAAGCATGCTACCTCTATCATCATTTTCACAGATATGTATAAAAACTATATCCCACATTCAAATAAGCATATAAGCTATATCCACATTCTCGACAGATATGTATAACAACAATATCCCACATTCATAGATAAGCATATAAGCTCTATCTACACTTTACTAAGATAAGCATATAAGCTCTATCTTCACTTCTCTAGACAAGCATATGAGCTGTGTCTACGGAGTTCATCCCCTATCTTCTCCCAACACTATCCGGTTTAGAGGTACATCCCCTATCTTCCCCTAAACCGCGGAGTACATCCCCTATCTCCTCCTCTACACATAACGTATATAAACACATTGGTTCTATATACAATCACCCAATACATACAGTTAATGTATTCTATCAACCATCAAGTTCCATGACACATTTCATTGATTAGTTTCAGTTTGCCTAATCATCATGCATTGTCTACAACAATCACGACTATCCTCCACCGATAGCCCAAAGCAGTTATTTCTAAATAGAAAATAAATGCACAAATGGATATTCAATCAACATTTCATTTCCTCATTTCTCACCATTAATTATCCCAATTAATCAATCAATGTAATTAGGCCATTTTCCATAATTACCATTTCAACCCTTAGGTCCCATTTTCATCAATGATTCAACATTTATCCCATTTCTCCATGCCAAACATGCATCTAGGTTTATTATGAATAAAACCCCAACTTTTGTAAAATTACACAAAAGCCCCAAATTTTCACAAAATTACCAAGCCAAGCCCAACATCTCAAAATACCAAAATTTAAAGACAAAATCCATAGAGAGGAGTAGGATATCCCTACCTCGAAGTTTAAGCCACAAAGGAGATGAAGACTCGAAGATCAACTTGCTCCAAATCCAAACTTTTTCAGATTAAATCGAAGCTCTCAACGCCCTCTATCTTTTTAACAAAGGCCCTAGGCTAGATTCACACTCTAGGGAGATCAATTCTTAGAGAGAATGAAAGTTTAGAGAGAGAGAGTGTCGGATTTAGGTTTTGCTCAAAGAAAGGAAGTGAAAAAGTGATGTTTAAAACGCTACTGTCCGCTGATATAAAACACGCTCGCTCGAGCGAAGACTTGGTCGCTCGAGCGACCAGACACAGAAAACTCTCGCTCGAGCCAAGAAGTTCTTGATCGAGCGAAGAAAAACCCAGACCGCTCGAGCGAAGGAAGCTCGCTCGAGCCAAGAAAGGCAACTCTCAGGTCCAGAACCAGACGCAACACTCGCTTGAGCGAAGCCACCCTGGCTCGACCCACCAGACACAACTCAACTCTCGCTCGAGCGACAAACTCCTCGCTCGAGCGAAGGACCAAAAATCTGGGCAGCAACACTAGGCTCCCAAACACAACCAACCTGTAACAAACCTGCCCAACACATCTTATAACTCAATATACAAAGTAAAGAGGATGCAAACTAGATAATAAACAACTACCAACATCCACGGACACATGTCCGGATCACTGTACAACAAGGGTAAACCCGGGATCGCTATAATATGTAACATAAGTCTCCCTAATAAGACTTATAAATAATTTTCCCTTAAATGAATAAAACTCACATATTTATCACATATCTAACTCACATTGTAACTTACCTAAATAATAATAATTAAAAACAAATAGAAACCATAGATAAATTAAATATTTTATCTTGCAATATACATATATTGCAAGATAAAAAGTTATAAATATAAAAGTTAACTTATAAATTTCATGTATATCATAAGACAAAATATTAAATTACTTCTAGATAATTATGATTTAGTAATATAATTATCTATTTTTCTGATGTATATATATCAAAATTTTAAATCACTTAATGAGAAAAATTAATCAATTTTCAAGTCTTATTTAAAGAGTAATCTGATTAGTCATCCCAACTTCTAAACTTCGCGGGCACTAGCAGAGGAGCTAACGGATTGGGTTAGGTGAGATTTAAGTTGTTGGAAGTAATATTCTCCCACTTTATAAATTTATTTATTAATTAATTTTATTTTTTCCCTGTGTGATTCTCTTTCTCTATTGTTAGTTTGGTTTTGGTTTCGATTTTAGTGAGGTTTATGTGTTTATTTACAGGTTTGCATGGTAGAGAAGAATTATTCATGATTATGGTTGCAATCGAAATATCTATGTCCGTTCTATACCAAGAATTTTGATCGAATTTTTTTCCTTCAATGAAGACCATAAAATTGAAGCAAAAAAATGGGTATCAAATTTTTCCTTCAATAAAGACCATTATTGCTATTTATTAGTTTGTTAATTATAATTCAATTAATTGAAAATGAAACTTTAATATAACTTTTCATACATATTATCGTTAATTTGTTACAACTATAGTTGTATATAATAGCATAATATATACGGATAATCCCTAAATATAATTTCTATTTTTTTATGTGATTAAAAAGAGCTAGATGGTTTCTTTTATCTCTAAAAAACCTAATCTATTTTTTTTTTTAATTTTTTAAATTGAAACAGCAATTGTTTATGTCCATTAAAAAAAAAACTAATAAATACATATAAAAAAGCTACACATTTTTTTTTCCTTTTTTTTATAATTTTTTAATATGTAGGATATTTACAAATAGAAAATGTTTGACACCCCAAATTTTTTTTCATAATCCAACTTATAATGATGTAGTCATAAGTGTCAATTTTTATACAAATATGAGAAGAAAATTAATAAAATTATACGTTTTAACAAACCACATACTCAAACTTTGACTATTTCAAGATATTTCACTATAATTCCAATTAAGAGAATCTTCAACCCTTAATATATTTTTTTTATCAAACTATAATTTGATAAAAATTTAAAAAGATGAAACGTTGAAAATTATGTTTTTTTCCATCAAAATTGGTGAAAAGAAAAAAAAAATTTGGGATAAAAATGAAAGTTATTTTAAAAATTGATAAAAATTTAATGAAAAAGTTAGAGTAATTTATATCAAATAAAAAATTTTATTCAAATTTAAAATCAAAGTAGATAAAAAAAATTAAAAGAAAATGATAAAGTTTGAAAATATTTTGAAACCTTCTTATTCAAAAAGATTAGAAATCCTTATGTGTATTATATTCATATTGTACTTTTAGTTATGAAATTGAAATCAAAAGAAATGTAACTTAAATTATTGGATTAATCATAGAAACATTATATTAATTATTGTTAAATATCATTTCACTTCATATTTAATAATAAAATTATATATTTGTTTTAATTATAACTTTTAAATTTGTATATTTTCATAATAAGAAGAGGTATGTCATAACTCAGTTAATCTCATTTAATCAGGTTTAACTTTTTTTAATACAAAATATCAAAATTGCACTGAATATATATATATATATATATATATAAATTTTTAAACTAATAATTTAAAAAGTTATAAACATAAAAGTTAACTTATAAATTTCATGTGTATTGGAAGATAAAATATTAAATTACTTCAACATAATCATAATAATTTTTTTTAAAATTTATAAATATCCGTGCATAGCACGGATTACCATTAGTTTATATCTATCTATTTCTATATCTATATCTATCTATATCTATACTATATATTAAGCAAAATGGGGTTTCTAGCCCCCAAGGCCTGTGGGAGCTCCAATATGTCAATCCTAATTTTCTAATTTTTTGTTTTTTTGTTTTTAAAAATTAACCACAGCATTTATTAACTTCTCTCAACCCACAAGACTTTTTGATTTCTCTCATAATTACTGCAGTACCTTTTTCAAAATAAATAATTTGTATGTTAAAAAAAATTTAAAACAAATATAAATATCTATATCTATATCTATATCTATATCTATCTATTTATTTATATCTATGTCTAATCCACAAGTTTTGTGGGAGTTCCAATATCTGAACCTTAATTTCTTAATTTTTTTTATTTTTTTTGAAAAAAAAAACTTAGAACTTATTAAATTCTTCCAAGTCTTTTTAATTTCTCCAATTCACACACTCTTTTTAACTTTTCACATACCTATTGCAAACAGTGAGTCTCCTTTTTGTTTTCTCTTGCTTGATTTCTCACTTTTACACTTTCAACTGCAGTGACCACGTATGCGAACAATAAGTCTTCTTTTTGTTTTCTCCTTCTTGACTTCTCCTTTTGTTTACTATTTTAATATTGTAGTTAGATAGCGCATAAAAATATTTGTGATTTGTCTAGCGAATAAAAAATTATAATTTGATTTTTTAATATGATTGAAGTTAGATAAATATAAACTCTCACAAAGAGAAAAATGTGAGTATAATTAGTTAAATGATTCTTTTTTTTTAATGTGCTTGTAGTTAGTTTAATAGTTCTTTTTTTTTCATTTATTTATTTTATTATGGGAAAAATGTGATGTGATTGTAGTTTATTCAATGGCTCTTTTTTTTTAATATGATTGTTGTAGTTAGTTCAATGGTTTTTTTTAATGTTATTTAATCTTTTTATTTACTATTTTAATTTTATTTTTAATATAATTGAAGTTAAATAAACATAAACACTCACAAAGAAAAAAATGTGATTGTAATGTGATTTGATTGTAGTTTGTTCAATGGCTCTTTTTTTTAATATGATTGTTGTAGTTAGTTCAATGGTATTTTTTCTAATGTTATTTAATCTTTTTATTTACTATTTTAATTTTATTTTTAATATGATTGAAGTTAGATAAACATAAACACTCACAAAGAAAAAAATGTGATTATAGTTAGTTCAATGGTTCTTTTTTTTAATGTGATTGTAGTTAGTCAATGGTTCTTTTTTTCATTTATTTATTTTTTTTATTATGGAAAAAATGTTATATGATTGTAGTTTGTTCAATGGTTCTTTTTTTTTTAATGTGATTTAATCTTTTATTTACTGTTTTAATGGTTTTTCTTTACAATTATTTATGAAAAAAATATGATTGTCGTTAGATAGCATAAAAATATTTATGATTTGATTTGATTTTTTTCTGATTTGATTTTTAAAGTACCAATTATTGATAATGATTATATTGTATTTTGAAAAAAAAATTGTAATTGATGTTTTTAACTCACCGTGTTTTTTGAAAAAAAATATTGTGTTTTTATAACTATCAATTCACTTAATTTGTGATTTGATTTTTGACTCACTATTTTTTTGAAAAACAAAATGGATTGTACTCATTAGAGTCACATAATGTATCAATGATTGATGATAATTAGATTGTATTTTGACCCAAAAAAATATTGTAATTGATCTTTTTAACTCACTATGTTTTTTGAAAAATAAATTATTGTGTTTTTTTAATTATTGATGATGATTAGATATCATTAAAAAAATTGTGATTTGTATGATTGAAGTTATCTCCTTTTGTTTATAATTTTATTTTTTAATATGATTGAAGTTAGATAAATATAAACACTCACAAAAAGAAAAATGTGATTGTAGTTTGTTCAATAGTTCTAAATAATCTTTTTTATTTACTATTTTAATGGTTATTTTTTTCAATTATTTTTTTTATTACGAGAAAAATGTCATTGTAGTTAGATAGCATTAAAAAAATTGTGATTTGTATGATTGAAGTTATCTCATTTTGTTTATAATTTGATTTTTTAATATGATTGAAGTTAATTCACAAAAAGAAAAATGTGATTGTAATTTGTTTAATGGCTCTAAATAATCCCAATCTGAATTTTTAAAATTTTTTATTAAAAAAAAAAAACACAACATTTATTGATTTTTTCAAAATTCCCTGATCAACATTTATTAACTTTTTTCAATCCACATGTCTTTCCACATGCATGCATTTATTGATTTGGTCAAAATCCCTTGATCAATATTTAAAATCCTCTCAAACAAATAAGTATAGATACAAACTGTGTATAGTTACTACAACACCATTTTCAACTTCTCCCATACACTATGGTTAGTAATAAGATTGTTAAATTATTTTTATAAAAAATCTTAAAAAACATAATTTATATATTAAAAAAAATCTAAAACAAATATAAATATCTATAATTATCCTGTGCATAGCACGGGTGATAGGCTAGTCTATATATAAGGAAAATGGGGTTTCTAATCCTGAAACCTTGTGGAAACTTCAATATCTTAATCTTAATTTTCTAAATTTTTTATTTAAAAAAAAAAATCAGCATTTACTAATTTGTTCAAAATCTCTTGATCAGCATTTATTAACTTTTTTCAATCCACATACCTTTCCACAAGCTTGCATTAATTGATTTGATTAAAATCTCTTGATCAGCATTTATTAATTTTTTTCAATCCACATGTCTTTTGAGAGCTTTGGTCAAAATCCCCTCACATAAATAATTATAGATACAACTCGTGCATAGTTACTGCAGCACCCTTTTCAACTTCTCCCATACACTATGGTTAGTGATAATGTAACGCCCTAAAATTTAACCCATTATATATATCATTGACATGCATTATTTAAAGAAAACACTTTAATAATTCATTATAATATTCATCAGAGTCTTACTAAACAAAAGCATTACTTGTAACATCAAATTAAATGCCCTACAGGCTTACATCTTTCCAAGCCAACACTTGGACACAAAAGTATGAGTTCTAACTCAATTACAAATAAAGCCCTAGGCTTGAGTGTTTACATGCACTAACAAATAAAAGCAAAATAATTGAAAATAGTCTTCAGAATCCAAGTCCTTCCAAGCTAAGTCCTTGGAGGTAGCTTATCACCTGAACCTGAAAATGATGTTCCCATAAAGGGTGAGCCACAGCCCAGTAGAAATATACTAAACCACATATAAGCAATGAATAAAGCAATAGCATTCAACAGATGGTTAACCAAGATAATAAATTACTTCATTTTACAGTCTCATGACACTATTGTCTAATACACGTTTTACTGTCCAACTTTATCAATATGGCTCAGAACCTGGCCAAACTACAACAGTGAATCATATATATCATATTCACATTCTTCCAATGTCAACAAACAAATGAGACTCAAGCTCAAATCAAAACACTTCATACTTCCAGATTGATACACATTTTAGTGCTGTATCAATGAAAACACTTCTATATAAATAAGCACACATAAAAGTGATGCTAATGGAGTCCATCCCCTATCTCCTCCCAAACAAAATCCGGTTTAGAGGTTCATCCCCTATCTTCCCCTAAACCGTGGAGTACATCCCCTATCTCCTCCCACACAAAACAATGTATGTAAATACATAACATATACAACACACAATCAATACACATAATGTCTGTATTAATTCAACAGTCAAAGTTTATGACTCAATCAATGATTAGTTTCAGTTATCCCTAATCCACATGCAGTGTCTACAACAATCACAGCTATCCTCCACCGATAGCCCAAAACAGTTATTTCTAGACTGAAAATAAATATATCAACAACTCAATGGGTGAGTGATTTAAATTATCCAACTACACCTCTTAATCAATGAATTCCTCAATTCCATGAATTTAACCATATTTCCTCAATTTCCTTTAATTAATTATACAAATTAACTTATTAATACCACTAGGGTTTTTCCCCAAAATTACCAAAGTATCCCCAACATAATCAAAATACCAAAACTTAGAACACAACTTATAGAATGGAGTAGGAAATCCCTACCTCGAAGAAATAGCCCCAAAAGAGAAGATGGAGATGAAGACCCAAACCTCAAAGTGCTCCAAACTACCAACAATTCAGATTAAAACGAAGCCCTTGACTCACACACTCTTTTTAATGAAGGATCTAGGGTAGAAACACACCCTAAGTGGATCAAATCTAAGAGAGAAGGTGAGTAGGGTGAGAGAGAAGTCGGACCTTAGGGTTTGGAATCTAAAAAGATGATGAAAACTGATTAAAAACCCGCTGCTGCCTAATTAAACTGGACAGGCTCGCTCGAGCGAAGAATTGGTCGCTCGAGCGACCAGACACAAGAAATACTCGCTCGAGCAAAGAAAAGCTCGCTCGAGCCAAGAATGCAAAGCTACAGGTCCAAACCAGACGCAAACTCTCGCTCGAGCGATCAAACCCCGGCTCGAGCGAAGAACCAAAAACAACAGCTCGCTCGAGCGACCAACTCCTCGCTCGAGCGAAGATCCAAAATTCTGGACAGCAACACTTGGTTTCTAAACCCAACCAACCTGAAACAAACCTGCCCAACACATCCTATAACTCCAAATGAGAAGATAAGGGACAACAACAACAATTATACAATGACAGAATCTATGGAACTTAAGTCCGGATACAATAATCAAATGGGAAAAGACCGGGGTCGCTATAACCTCCCCCCCTTAAAAGAATTTCGTCCCTGAAATTAAGCATAAGTTTTTGAAAACAGGTTTTTTTTTTTTATAAGACAATTCAATAGTAAACAACTTGACCAAAACTGGTCATTTCATCTCTTATCAAGAAGCATCTCATAATGTGTATATAAAACAACATATATTTCAGCCTGCATCACTATTATGCATTATTCCTTTCAATGTTAGCAATTCCCATATCACATTCAATTACATGATATATACAAGACATTCAACAATGTAATCAACATATGCAATGTTACACTAAACTTCTATAATGAAGCAAGTTTCAAGATACACCCATTTACCAAAACAAACTTAATGTTTTACAACTTAAGACATATATAAAGCTCTTAAGTTCAACAATATAACAGAATCTAATTATAAGATTACAAATCAACAAACATGTCCGGATATTTCTGGCAGACTTCCAATTCATGTTCCCAAGTGGCTTCCTCCACTCCATGATGTTTCCACAAAACTTTCACCAAAGAGATGGTTTTGCCTCGCAAAACTTGATCCCGTCTATCCAATACCCGAATCGGTCTCTCCTCATACGAGACATCCTCATCAACCACTAAATCGGTCCAATCCAACACATGTGATGGATCCGGCTCATACTTCCGAAGCATACTCACATGAAACACGTCATGTACTCCGGACAGCTGCGGCGGTAAAGCTAAACGATAAGCAGCCTCGCCAATCCTCTCAAGGATCTCAAACGGACCAATGAACCAAGGGGACAACTTCACGCTCTTCCCAAACCTCATCAAACCCCGCCTAGGTGATATCTTCAGAAAGACACGATCACCCAACTCAAACACCAAAGGTCTCCTCCTACGGTCTGCATAAGATTTCTGACGACTCTGTGCTGTAACAAGCCTCTTACGGATAAGCTCAACTTTCTCTGTCGTTTCCCTCACCAAATCCGGACCCAACAGAGGTGCGTCACCCACCTCGGCCCAACAAACAGGAGATCTACACGGTCGGCCATACAAGGCCTCAAATGGTGCCATACCGATACTAGACTGGAAACTGTTGTTGTAGGCAAACTCCACCAACGGCAAGTGCCTCTCCCATGACCCACTAAAGTCTAGAACACAACCCCGAAGCATATCCTCAAGGATCTTAAGAGTACGCTCGGACTGCCCGTCAGTCTGAGGATGATAAGCCGTGCTAAAGGTCAACTTAGTGCCTAAGGCACTCTGCAAACTCTGCCACAACCTGGCAGTAAAACGAGGATCTCTATCTGAGACGATCGTCACTGGAACCCCGTGTAACCTCACTATGTTCCGAATATATAAATCGGCCAGATGATCGACTGAATCTCTAACACGCATAAAAATAAAATGCGGCGACTTAGTCAACCGGTCCACAACTACCCAAACAGCATCATTACCCCGCTGAGTCCTCGGAAGACCCACAACAAAGTCCATAGTAACATGTTCCCACTTCCACTCGGCAATAGGCAAGGGTTGCAACAAACCCGCCGGCCTCTGATGTTCGGCCTTCACTTGCTGACAAGTAAGGCACTTAGATACGAAAGCTGCCACATCTCTCTTCATACCCCGCCACCAGAACTGGCGACCCAAATCCCGATATATCTTAGTGCCTCCCGGATGCACCGCAAGGCGTGAATGATGGAACTCTCGGAGTACCTCCTCTCGGCAAGACTCCGGCATAAACAAACGGTCTCGGTATCTCACACTCAGGTCAGAATACACCGTCAATCCCTTCTCAACCTTCCCACCAGAAATCTTCTCACGAAGAGATTCTACCTCAAGGTCACCCCTCTGAGCCTCTAACACTCGAGTCACAAGTGTAGGTTGTGCAACAACAGAAAACAAGGCCGCAGCCTCAACGGATTCGCCCAGAAGTAAATCAAACTCTCCAAGTGTACCCAATATCTCCCATTCTCGGATGGCTATACTAGCTATGTCACCAACAGGTTTTCTGCTAAGGGCATCGGCCACCACATTGGCCTTTCCCGGATGATAATGCAACTCAAAGTCATAATCCTCTATGAACTCCATCCACCTCCTCTGCCTCAAGTTCAAGTCTTTTTGTGTAAACAAATATTTCAGACTCTTATGATTCGAGAATACCTCAAATCTCTCACCATAAAGATAATGCCTCCAAATCTTCAAGGCAAATATCACAGCTGCTAACTCTAGATCATGCATAGGGTAATTCTGCTCGTGAATTTTCAACTGACGTGAGCCATAGGCAACTACTTTTCCTTCTTGCATTAATACACAACCCAGACCCTCTCGTGAGGCGTCACAATAGACTGCATAACCCAACCCTCTCTCTGGAATAATCAATACTGGAGCGGTGGTCAGTCTAACTTTCAATTCCTGAAACGACTTTTCACAAGTCTCACTCCATATAAATTTGACTCCCTTCCGAGTCAATCTAGTCAAAGGCGAAGCTAATCTGGAGAAATCTTTCACAAATCGACGATAATACCCCGCTAACCCCAGAAAACTGCGGATCTCAAACACACTCTTAGGCTGTGCCCAATCTTGCACTGCCTTAGTCTTGGATGTATCAACAGACACTCCTTCCCCAGAAACTACATGGCCTAAGAACTTGACCTCTTCTAGCCAGAACTCACACTTCCCAAACTTAGCATAAAGCTTATGGGCTCTAAGTAACTCAAGCACCACTCTCAAGTGTTCCTTGTGCTTCTCCTCAGATAGTGAATAGATAAGGATGTCGTCCACGAATACGACTACAAATCGATCTAAAAATTCCCGGAATATCCGGTTCATCAAATCCATAAAAACTGCCGGTGCATTGGTGAGCCCAAATGGCATCACCAGAAACTCATAGTGGCCATACCGCGTACGGAATGCCGTTTTCGGAATATCCTCCTTCTTGACTCTTAACTGATGATAACCCGATCTCAAGTCTATCTTTGAGAAACAACGAGAACCCTTCAACTGATCGAACAGATCATCTATACGAGGCATAGGGTACTTATTCTTAACCGTAGCCCGATTCAATTTTCGGTAATCTATACAAAGTCTCAAAGCACCACCTTTCTTTTTAACAAAGAGGGCCGGTGCTCCCCACGGCGAAACACTAGGACGTATAAAACCCTTGTCTAGTAACTCCTGGAGCTGAATCTTCAACTCAACTAACTCGGCTGGGGCAAAACGATAAGGTGCCATAGAAATCGGCGCCGTGCCGGGCACTAGGTCAATAGAGAATTCAATCTCTCAATGCGGTGGCAAACTAACAAGATCCTCGGGAAAGACGTCCGAATACTCACAAACCACCCTTGGCAACACAATCTGAGTCTCATCATCCTCACTAATCGAAAGGTTAGCAAGTAGACCACTAAGCTCACTTCGTCCTCGCGGAACATACCCCGGTGGCAACACATTACCAACCCGGTCCCCCAGAAAATGAAAATACTCTCCGCTCACGGTACAACAAGTGACCCTCTGGCGGTAGCAATCAATAACTGCCCGGTATGACGATAACCAGTCCATACCCAAAATAACATCGAAACCCCTCATAGGCATAACTACAAAGGAAAATGGGATTCTATGATAATCAACCTCTATATCACAACCCCTAACACCTTGTTTCAAAATCAATTCACCCCCAAGAGGTGACACTATACATATAGGAGATGCTAACTGTGCTAACTCCAACTCCAAAACAGATGCAAATGCAGCAGACACAAAGGAATTAGATGCACCCGTATCAATCAAAACATTAGCAACCGAGTTGCAAAACAAGAAGGTACCTCTCACAACTGATGGTGCTGGCACAAGATCCTGCGCGGTAACAGCGTACACGCGCCCAGACGACCTCTGATCAACCTGCTCACCCCTAAGAGTATAAGATTGCTGTACCGAATGGGACGATGAAGCCCCCTGATTGGCCCTCGAGGCCTGACCCGACTGCGCTGGCTGCTGACCCTGAATCTGCCTCAAACCAGATGCACCAGGTGTGCCACCCAACTGTGGGCAATACCTCTTCATATGCCCTGGCTGACCACATAGATAACACGAGAGTGGCTGGCCTCTACCCTGACTCTGGCTCTGAGATCGAGCCGAAGATGATGCTGCTCTCTGCACTCCTTCCCTCTGAGGACAAACTGGAGACTTGTGGCCCAGTTGGCCACACTTGAAACAGGTAATGTCTCCCTGACTGCCTTTTCCCGAACTAGCACTCGGCACAGGAAAAGTCGATCTAGAAAAGCTACCATGAGACTGCTGAGGATTAAAACCCTTCTGTCTCCTATCATCACTCTGACCATCCTGACTCCTCTTGGAGCCCTTCTGTCCCTCCTCCTCCTCCTGCATCATAATTTCCATGTGGGCTGCAGCATCAACCATACGCCCATAATCCCGAATCATAGTTTCCCCAACTCTCAGCTTGAGGCCACGCCTCAACTTCTTCTCAAACTCAATACAACGGCGTTCCTCAGACGCCACCAACTCAGGTGCAAACCTGGACAAGCTAGTAAATGCAGCCTCAAACTCGGCCACTGAAGAACTCGACTGCTTAAGCTGACAAAACTGGTCTCGCAGCTTCTCCCTGACTGCTGGAGATAAGAATTTCTCCTGGAAAGCATTCACAAAAGCCTCCCATGTACCTCCTATACGACCCTTAGTAAACTTCCACCATTGACCTGCATCCCCCTTCAACTGAAAAGATGCCAAGGTCACTTTCAACCCCTCGTCTTCGATGCCAAGAATCTCAAACGTCTTCGTTGTCTGTTCGAGCCATTCATCTGCCTTAAGCGGCTCTTTGGGATCACCCACAAATTCATCCGGATTAGACCGGAAGAACTCCCTCTTCAGAAAGGAAGGTCCTATATCTGCAGCAACATCTCGAGCTTGATTCTCAGCTCTGAGAATGCCTACTGGCTCCCTGAATGCCCCTGCTATCTCTCGGGCTAGAGCGCTCATAGCCTGCTGGCCTATTGGCTCGGCCACATTGGCCTGGCCAATTCCCTCATGAACTGCCGGAATCTCCTCTGGCACAGGCACCTCCTGCCTACCCGGCCTACCACGCCTACCGCGTCCTCGTCCTCGTCCTGACATCCTAATGAAGGAAACAAAGACGTTAGCACATTAATAAATGTGCCGAAGCTAAACACTCGCGTCCTAATGCATGGGACAACAATAATTCATTCCACGTAAGCACATAATCACATAAGCACCTACGAATTTCATTCCCGGATAATGATAGTCCCAATGCGTTACTATAGTTCCGGTTGGAAGCAGCAGTGATCAAGTGCCCTTCCAACAAGACTACTAGAAACTCAAAGGTCCAATCAACATCCTAGAAACTACATTCCATACCCACATAATCACATAAACATGTTATCACATAAGCATATAACATTACACTAAGTCTCTATCAAACGAGACGAACTCAATGTGATACTAATCACTTCCCACGTACCCAAAGTATTCAAACCCGGTAAGCTCTGATACCAAGTTGTAACGCCCTAAAATTTAACCCATTATATATATCATTGACATGCATTATTTAAAGAAAACACTTTAATAATTCATTATAATATTCATCAGAGTCTTACTAAACAAAAGCATTACTTGTAATATCAAATTAAATGCCCTACAGGCTTACATCTTTCCAAGCCAACACTTGGACACAAAAGTATGAGTTCTAACTCAATTACAAATAAAGCCCTAGGCTTGAGTGTTTACATGCACTAACAAATAAAAGCAAAATAACTGAAAATAGTCTTCAGAATCCAAGTCCTTCCAAGCTAAGTCCTTGGAGGTAGCTTATCACCTGAACCTGAAAATGATGTTCCCATAAAGGGTGAGCCACAGCCCAGTAGAAATATACTAAACCACATATAAGCAATGAATAAAGCAATAGCATTCAACAGATGGTTAACCAAGATAATAAATTACTTCATTTTACAGTCTCATGACACTATTGTCTAATACACGTTTTACTGTCCAACTTTATCAATATGGCTCAGAACCTGGCCAAACTACAACAGTGAATCATATATATCATATTCACATTCTTCCAATGTCAACAAACAAATGAGACTCAAGCTCAAATCAAAACACTTCATACTTCCAGATTGATACACATTTTAGTGCTGTATCAATGAAAACACTTCTATATAAATAAGCACACATAAAAGTGATGCTAATGGAGTCCATCCCCTATCTCCTCCCAAACAAAATCCGATTTAGAGGTCCATCCCCTATCTTCCCCTAAACCGTGGAGTACATCCCCTATCTCCTCCCACACAAAACAATGTATGTAAACACATAACATATACAACACACAATCAATACACATAATGTCTGTATTAATTCAACAGTCAAAGTTTATGACTCAATCAATGATTAGTTTCAGTTATCCCTAATCCACATGCAGTGTCTACAACAATCACAGCTATCCTCCACCGATAGCCCAAAACAGTTATTTCTAGACTGAAAATAAATATATCAACAACTCAATGGGTGAGTGATTTAAATTATCCAACTACACCTCTTAATCAATGAATTCCTCAATTCCATGAATTTAACCATATTTCCTCAATTTCCTTTAATTAATTATACAAATTAACTTATTAATACCACTAGGGTTTTTCCCCAAAATTACCAAAGTATCCCCAACATAATCAAAATACCAAAACTTAGAACACAACTTATAGAATGGAGTAGGAAATCCCTACCTCGAAGAAATAGCCCCAAAAGAGAAGATGGAGATGAAGACCCAAACCTCAAAGTGCTCCAAACTACCAACAATTCAGATTAAAACGAAGCCCTTGACTCACACACTCTTTTTAATGAAGGATCTAGGGTAGAAACACACCCTAAGTGGATCAAATCTAAGAGAGAAGGTGAGTAGGGTGAGAGAGAAGTCGGACCTTAGGGTTTGGAATCTAAAAAGATGATGAAAACTGATTAAAAACCCGCTGTTGCTTAATTAAACTGGACAGGCTCGCTCGAGCGAAGAATTGGTCGCTCGAGCGACCAGACACAAGAAATACTCGCTCGAGCAAAGAAATGCTCGCTCGAGCCAAGAATGCAAAGCTACAGGTCAAAACCAGACGCAAACTCTCGCTCGAGCGATCAAACCCCGGCTCGAGCCGAAGAACCAAAAACAACAGCTCGCTCGAGCGACCAACTCCTCGCTCGAGCGAAGATCCAAAATTCTGGACAGCAACACTTGGTTTCTAAACCCAACCAACCTGAAACAAACCTGCCCAACACATCCTATAACTCCAAATGAGAAGATAAGGGACAACAACAACAATTATACAATGACAGAATCTACGGAACTTAAGTCCGGATACAATAATCAAATGGGAAAAGACCGGGGTCGCTATAGATAAGATTCTTAAATTATTTTTATAAAAAATCTAAAAAAAATAATTTGTATATTAAAAAAATCTAAAACAAATATAAATATCTATAATTATCCCGTGCATAGCACGGGTGATATGCTAGTATTATATAAGGAAAAGGGGTTTCTAACCCACAAACCTTATGGGAGCTCCAATATCCTAATCCTTCAAGATAATTATAATAATTTTTTTTTTAAATTTATAAAGTCCCGTGCATAGCACGGGTTATCACTAGTATCTATCTATAGCTATCTATACTATATATTAAGCAAAATGGAGTTTTTAACCCCCAAGGCCTGTGGGAACTTCAATATTCCAATCTGAATTTTTTTAATTTTTTATTAAAAAAAAAACTCAGCATTTATTGATTTGGTTAAAATCTCCTGATTAGCATTTATTAACTTTTTTCAATTCACATGTCTTTCCACATGCCTACATTTATTGATATAATCCCCTAATCAGTATTTAAAATCCCCTCATACAAATAATTATATATGCAATCCGTGTATAGTTACTGCAGTACCCTTTTCAACTTCTCCCATGCACTATGGTTAGTAATAAGATTGTTAAATTATTTTTATCAAAAATCTAAAAAAACATAATTTATATATTAAAAAAAAATCTAAAACAAACATACATATCTATAATTATCCTGTGCATAGCACGGGTGATAGGCTAGTCTATATCTATATATTAAGGAAAATGGGGTTTTTAACCCCCAAGCTATGTGGGAGTTCCAATCTTCTAATCTGAATTTTCTAAATTTTTTATTTAAAAAAAAAAAAAAAAACTCAGCATTTATTGATTTGGTCAAAATTTCCTGATCAACATTTATTAACTTTTTTCAATCCACATGTCTTTCTACATGCCTGCATTTATTGATTTGGTCAAAATCTTCTGATCAGCATTTCAAATCCCCTCATACAAATAATTATAGATACAACACGTACATAGTTATTGCAACACCCTTTTCAACTTCTCTCATACATTATCGTTAGTGATGAGATTGTTAAATTATTTTTTATAAAAAATCTTTAAAAAAAAATTTATATATTAAAAAAAATCTAAAAAAAATATAAATATCTATAACTATCCCATGCATAGCACGGGTGATAGGCTAGTTCATTTTATAAAACAAAATCCAATTTATAACTTTCTGATAAAATTAAATTTTTGCATGAATGACTTTTATTACGGGACCAACAAAATAGATGGTTCAGATCATCAGTGCGGGTCCGAATTAAAACCCCTGTAAGGAGTATGGAGTGGTATAAAGAAATGAGATATGGAGGGGAGCTTATCCATTTTCACATTCTACACAGTAATCAATCACTTTTTTTTCTCACGTTCGTCTATTCAACTACAAAAAAAAAATACAAATCATCTCAAATTTTAAAACTACAAAACTCCAACTATAAACTAATTTTCAAAATATATAACTAAACAAATTTTTAAATTTTGAAAATTCTTTTTAAAAATTTATCTTTTAAAATTAATTTTAAAACTTAACCAAACGTTGCCGTATGGTAGCATTTGATTTGATTTTAGAATCATAATTTTGACTAAAAATTTTCAAAATTCTTTTCAAACCACATAACCAAACAAAGTTTTCAAAAATTCTTTTCAAAACTCATAAGCAAATTATTTTCAAAACTCTATTTTATCAAAAAAAAATTCAAAGAAAATATTTTTTTATTTAAAATTATTTTTTATTTTTTTGAAAAAATATTTTTTTATGTATTTTTGAAAAAAAAAATTTTTTTATTTCGTATTTTTTGAAAAAATATTTTGTTATTTTTGTAAGTATTGGCCAATTAATTTTTTATGATTTAGTCATATGTGAGTGATCCAAAAAAAAATTTTAATTTAAATATTTAAAAAGGTGAAAAATATTTAAAACTATTTTTAGAAAAATATTTTAAATATTTTAAAAATAAAATAAAATATAAAAAATGAAAAAATATTTAAAATAAAAAATATATAGTTAAAATAAAAAAAATTTAAATTTTTAAATATTTAAAATATTTAAATAACATACCGCGCACAAATTAAAAATAGTAAATAAATATTTATAATAAAAAAATATTTACCCTTAAAAAACAAAATTAAGAAATTTTTTAAATATTTGAAAAATAAACCCAAAATAATTTTAAAATACAATTCAAATATCAAAACTCTTTCCAAATTTTTTTCAAAACTCATATTCTTTTTTAAAACTCATTCAAATCTTTCAAAATACATCTCTATACCCAAAAATTAATATAAAAACTAAATCAAATCTAGCCATTTGAGTTTTGAACTCTCAAAAATTATTTTTACAATTACGGGGTTTATTTTTTAATATTTATTGTTATTATTATTTTTTTAGCATTTGATCATTGCCATTTCTATGTAGTGTAGTGGTTTCTAGCTCAAGAAAAAATAACATTCAATCTTGCTTACGTCATGATTCTTATCTCACAAGATAATCCAAATAGCGTGAAACACGTTGAGCCCTACCTTGCCTTCTAAGCTTAGTCTTAGACTAAAAATATTTTAGTCAAAAAAAAAATTAAAATTTTATTATAAATAGTCACGTTGTTTTTTTTTTTTTTTTGTAATTTTTATAAAAAAATTTAAAAATTATTAAAATAGTTGGTTCTCAACGACCCCTTAGTACTCTCAATAATTGAGGACTTTCCAATAATTGATGACTTTAGGGATTATTTGGCAATTTTTTTTTTATTTTAACTTTTTTTAGTTCACATTATTTTTCTATTTTTCTATACATTTTTTATAAAAAAAATTCAAAAAAATATACTTATTTAAATTATTCCAAACACGCTCTTAAGTTTCTAAATTAAAAATTGAAAACTTGTTTTAAAAAATTGAGCACTTTTCAATAATTGAGGACTTTAATTTTCAAAATTAAAAATTGAAAACTTATTTTTCAAAATTGAGCACTTTCAATAATTGAGGACTTTAATTTTCAAAATTAAAAATTGAGGACTTTTTAAAAGTTTGAACTTTTGATTTATATTTTTCAATTTTTAATAATTTTTTAATATTTAATGACATTTTTTTTGATAAATTCAATCTAATTGTATAAGAGCATCCGCATCGGCTAATGAAAAATAACAAAAAGGTTAAGGGCTGGTTTGGCATTTATGAAAAAATATAAAAAGTCAAAAAATTACTAAAAAAGTCAACAAGTTATCACTATTCCCAAAAAATATAAAAAAATAAATTTACAAAACAAAGTACAATTCAAAAAGTGTATTGAAGTAACGTGCTATCTGCAGTGCTGCTGGTACACTTTAGCAGTCGGATGCAATTCTCATGATACACAGAACAATGTTGTTCAGCCCGTGGAGGCCCATCACGGGTCCCGTTTTGATAATCTGAACCGTGCAATGTGTAGAACTCAACGAGTATTATATGCCTGCAAAAAATGGCGTTGATCGGATATCGATAACTATATGATCAAATCAATTTTGTAAAAAAAAATTGGACGATGAAGAAATTAACGGTTGAAAAAAAATCTAAGTTGATCAGATAGCTATCGATATTCGATCAACATGATTTTTTACAAGCATATAATACTTGACGATTTCTACACATTGAACGGTTCCGATTATCAAAATGGGATTCGTGGTGGGCCCCCACAAGCCAAACAGCACCGTCCAGTCCAATCTCGAACTGTAGGCAATCTGCTCCTATACATGTTTGCTGCCCACTGTCTGGCTTCCTGGACAATCCAAGTCAGTAGGCATTTAGATATAGTAGGTGTAAAATGATAATTTTGTTATTTTATACAATATTTGAATACACATTTTTTCGTAAAAAGTTAAAAGGTTATTCTAAAAAACCATCTTCTTTCCCTCTACTTTTTTGTTCAAAAAGTCAAAAAGTGCACTTATTTAGAACATTCCAAACAACCCCTAAATATAGCTAGTAAATCATAAAATTCTTCCTCCACCAGTCTCAACAAATTATTTCTAAATTAACTTTTGGTTGAATTTGCTACAGTAAATTTGTTGAGGTACTATTCATTAGTTATTCAATAGTTTATTATTTTTTTGAGACAGGTTAATTTATTTTTTATTATATTTTCTCATGCACCAAACGTCCTCCCAGATGTCCACCGGGATGTCTCTGCAGAAAAGAAAGTTTTGTTGAATTTTGGCTTGACCGGTCGACCATCCGGCCGGTCGACCAACCCTCAGTGGGTTTGGCTCCTTCGGCTGCTGCTATCTGTCGCTGCTATAGTGCATTGGAAAAAATATATTTAAATTGAAAAGAAGAATAAAAATAATATTTTAATAAAATAGAATTTTAGAATAGAGAGTTTAAAGAAGTGTGTATATAAAAAGAGGTTAGCTAAAATACAAAAGTGGATTTTGAGTTATAATTTGACTCAAAATTTGCTGAGGCTGATGCGGATACTCTAAGACACTAGTGTATGACTGTGACTAAAGGTAAGGTACAATTAATGATGAGATCAAAATATAAATAAATATTAAATTATTAAGTTAAAATGTAATATATCTTACTAAAAAATTGAGGCCAAAATATAATTACAGGATTGGTTTCAACTTTTAAATAAATTTTGTAAAATTAGTCGAGCATAAATGCACAGGCTGCTTCTGTGTTGTGGGTTTTGCATAACAAAGTTATGTTTAAAAAAGAAAAAAGAAAAAAAACAACTCGTCTTTTCAATTTTTAAACAAATCACACAACCCCACTATCTCTTGTCTTTCTGTCTCACTTGCCTTGCCTTTCTTTCTCACTTACCTTCTGAAAAGATTCCGTAATAGTAAAACATAAATCACTTGTCACTTTTACTTTTTTTTTTTTTCTTTTTTTTTTTTTAACAGAACCTAATTTAAATTTTGAGTTCAAATTTATCCCCCCAAAAAACAACATTTTCCAAAAAAAAGTGGATTTAAAATAAAAACAACATATAAACCCACTTTTTTTTTTTTTTTTAATAATGTTACATTTCTTAATAAACAACATTTTTTTTTAATATTCTTAAAAATTTTGAATTCAACATTGTCAATCAAAAAATATATATATTTTCCTCAAATATTTTTTGATATAGGTTGGTTTGGAAAGTGGGTTGGCTTTGCCTCCGTTTGGCTTTTTGGCTATTTTAGCCTGGTCTAAAAAGCTTAGTTTGGGAAGGGATTTTTGGCTTTTTAGCTTTTTTGACTTTTTTTTTGTGAAAGAAGAGTGTAATGATTATGGGTTGGATGTGATGTTTTATTTTTTATGGCTAAAATAACCTATTTTGTCTTTTGTGACTAAAATAATCAAAAAAAACCCCAACCCAACTTGCCAAACGGAGGCTATTCACAATTTCATTTTTAAATACTTTTCTTCTCTACATCCCCCCAAAAAAAAACATAAAACATTGGACATTGGCTACCAGACTATTTGGTAGTCTTTTTTTAAAATTTTTCTTCTCTCAACTTGTTTTTTTTATTTTTGAAAAATATTTTTTCAGCAAGTTAGATGAACTGGAAAAATTACCTAATCTCATGTGATATGATATGGGTGTTTAAAAAATTACTATTTTAATAAGTTACCTTAGTAGATTAGAATTTTTATGTTTAAAAAGATAATTATATATATATATTTTTTTAAAGGAAACTATGTGTGCTTGGATAAAGTATGTTGTGTCAAGTGGTCCGCGTGGTACAGAACCCACATGGGTTGTCCAGTGGGTTAATTGACTCATTTTTTGTATTATTATTTTTCTTTTTCCCATCTTTTCTGCCACTGTCCCCTGCACCTCTGTCTCTCTCTGTGTCTAACTTCTAGAGAGAGAAAATCCAACTCACTCTTTGGCAATATGCTTTACTCCTCCTATCTCTCCCTCCCCGGATCTCATATTTTTGAATACAATAAATTTGTGAATTTGTTATTTTATTTATAGAATCATAAAATACAATCTAATCTCTACATTTTTTTAGCTTTATTTTATTTATTTTTTTAACGTTGTCTTTGGTTAGGAATTTAAGAAAAAATTTAGAAAAAGAAAAAAAAGTAAGTAAAATATAATATTTTACCTAATTTCATATATTTTTTACTTTTCTTTTTAAATTC
Source organism: Camellia sinensis (assembly GCF_055761805.1). Classification (NCBI taxonomy): domain Eukaryota; kingdom Viridiplantae; phylum Streptophyta; class Magnoliopsida; order Ericales; family Theaceae; genus Camellia; species Camellia sinensis. The sequence continues at coordinate 125,925,572 of NC_138967.1, read as the reverse complement.
CTTATCACATCTCCTAACAAAACACAGCATAAAACTTATAACAGATTACAATAAAAATATAAGGAAAATGTTATGAACCTCAAATAATCTACCAAATATTTTATTAAATCTCTCACATAGGTGTAAGACCCACACAAATTTACATGTGTGTAAGTCCTATACCCATATAAGTAATTTGATAAAATATTTAATAAATTATTTAAGATTCCTAACATTACTCAAAACATAAATACACACATTAAATGCATCACAAAAATCAAAAGTTGAGAAATCAAAATTGTTAAATCAAAGAAATGGTCCCACCACGGTTCTCACTTTTTTTTTGGCACCCTTTAGGCTATCTCTAACCGTTCACCAAATCCAACATCAAATTTGATGAAAAAAAGTTGTTTTTTGTGCTCCAACGGTTGCACCAAAATAGTATCAAATTGAGAAAATAACAAACGTTTTACCAAACTGAAGACGGCTTGCTCATTTCACCAATTCACTGTGCATAGCCGTTAAAGCAGAAATTTGTAAAAATTTTACACTACGGGGTCGACCACCCGGTTGGTCGGTTCATACAAAAATTGGCATGCGAACTTGTTCAAATGTTTCAAATTACTGGTTCAAACGGTTCAAAATTTTTTTTGAACCGATCGACCCACCGGATGTCCCTTTCCTTTTTTGATGCACACTACAGTAACCATAACTATTGGAGTTACGCGTATCAGATTAAGAAAATCAACTTTTTTTTACTCAAATTTGGCGAAAATTTTGCTAAACCGTTGGAGATGCTCTTAGTGTCTTTGTCTCCCACTCATTCTCTCTCCATCTTCCATCACTCATTCGCCTCGTTTGGAAGTTAGCTATTTTACTAGATTATTTTAATTTTTGACTATTTTAATAAGTTAAAATTTTTATATTTAAAAAGATTGTTGGATTTTTATAATTAGATGTGATATTTATGAGAAAAATTGTAAAATAATTATAAGTTTTATGTGATATTTTATCTTAGATTAAATTACAAATACATTCCTGAGGATTGCTTAAAGTATAAATTGCCCCATGTGATTTAGAAAATTGCAAATAACTCCTTGTTAGCATTTCTTATTTAACAGAATTAACTAAAAAAAATAAAATTCATAATTGCTCTTCTATATAATAATAAAATTATCTAAATTATTAATTGAAACATATTTCTAACATCATGGAAAGCTGTTAATTGACTTGATGATTTATTAATAAAATAGCCGATTTGATATGAAATTAAAAATCTCAAGGGGTGACATGCAATTTTCAAAACTATAGAGGTGATTCGTATTTTAATCAAATCTCAAGAGGTGCATTCATAATTTACCCTTTATCTTATTAATTACTAGCCTATCACCCGTGCTATGCACAGGATAATTTTAGATATTTATATTTGTTTTAATTTTTTTTAATATATAAATTATGTTTTTAAAGATTTTTTATAAAAATAATTTAACAATCTTATCACTAACCATAGTGTACAAGAGAAATTAAAAAGGCTACTGCAGTAATTATGCACGGGCTGTATCTATTATTATTTGTATAAGGAGATTTTAAATGCTAATCAAAGATTTTGACCAAATCAATAAATGCATACATGTGAATTGAAAAAAGTTAATAAATATTGATCAGGAGATTTTAACCAAATCAATAAATGCTGAGTTTTTTTTTTTAAATAAAAAATTTAGAAAATTAAGATTGAGATATTAGAACTCCCACAAGGCTTGGGGTTTAGAAACCCCTTTTTTCTTAATATATTTACAATTATCTATATATGTGAATTGCGATTTTTAAATTTTTTTTTAAATGTCTTTTTTTTTCCATTTTTATAGTATATTAAACTTTAATATTTTGATAATAATCATATGTGTTGGACTTTTCAAGGAATTAAATATCTTTTTTTTATTATATTATATTAAACTTTAATAGTTTGATAATAATCATATGTGTTGAACTTTTTAAGAAATTTTTTTTTTATGCTTGTTCTTAATGTGTTAAAGTGTTATTATGAGATATAATAATCATATGTGTTGGGACTTTTCAAAGAATTCATATGTGTTGGATTTCAAAGAATTTTTTTTATACTTGTTCTTAATACATTATAGTGTTATTATGAGGATAAGACTTGGGAGTTGGAAGAAGTTAATAAATACTAAGGTTTTTTTTAAAAAAAAAATATAAAAAATCAGGAAATTTAGATTGGGAGATTGGAGCTCCTACAAGATTTGGGGTTAAAAATCTCATTTTGCTTAATATATAGTATATAATTATCAATATATGTGAATTGCGATTTTTAAATGCCTTTTTTTTTAAATGTCTTTTTTTTTTATATTATATTAAAGTTTAATATTTTGATAATAATCATATGTGTTGGATTTTTCAAGGAATTCAATGTCTTCTTTTTTTTATTATATTATATTAAAGTTTAATATTTGGATAATAATCATATGTGTTGAACTTTTCAAGAAATTTTTTTTATGCTTGTTCTTAATGCATTAAAGTGTTATTACAAGGGATAATAATCATATGTGTTGGAACTTTTCAAGGAATTCATGTGTTTTGACAATAATCATATGTGTTGGACTTTTCAAGGAATTCAATGTCTTTTTTTTTTATTATATTATATTAAAGTTTAATATTTTGATAATAATCATATGTGTTGAACTTTTCAAGAAATTTTTTTTTATGCTTGTTCTTAATGCATTAAAGTGTTATTACGAGGGATAATAATCATATGTGTTGGGACTTTTTAAGGAATTCATGTGTTGGATTTCAAAGAAATTTTTTTATGCTTGTTCTTAATGCATTAAAGTGTTATTATGAGGGAAAGACTTAGGGGTTGAGAGAAGTTAATAAATGTTAAGGTTTTTTTTTTTTTAAATCAGAAAATCAAGAAATTTAGATTGGAAGATTGGAGCTCCCACAAAGCTTGGCGTTAAAAATCCCTTTTTACTTAATATATAGTATAGATTTTAACCTATTTTATATTTTTGTAAATTTTAACTTAAAAAAAATTTAAAAATTCACTTCCATTCTCTTTGCCTATTATCTATCCATCTTCCCCACTCGTTTTCTCTCATCTCTCCACTCACTCACTCACACACTCTCTCTCTCTCTCTCTCTCTCACGCACAAGGGGTGTGCATTACACTTGAAAAATTTTCCGCTTGTATTAATCTGAAAATACGCAACAAAATAGTCCAAAGTACTATCTTGTATTTGTCCTAGGAGTGAGCAGTGAATTTGCCGATTTGTCCAAATCAACTAAATCGAATCGAATCGATTTGCCGCACTTTGGATGGATGGGTGATGATGAACGAACGGATGCAGATTGATTTTTTTCCAATTCGCCTAGTTTTGGACAGATGACAGATTTGAGGTTCCTTTGGCCGCAACCGAACCGCCAAACTGAGAGCACTCCTAATAATTTGTAAGACTTTGTATTTTCAATTTGTTTAGATATTTTTTTTACGTTTTCAATTGAAAACGAATTTAAATATTCTGTTGAATATATTTTCATTGAAAAAGAGTTTTCAACTTTAATATATATTTTTTGAATTGAAAAAAATTAATGTATTATTTATCTATATTTTTTAGTTTTTAAATCTAACTCTAAAAATAATAAATAAAAAAAATGATATATGCTGGTTGGTTTTTGTTTTCAAAAATAGATATAGATATAACAATACAGAAACATTCAATCTCTACTGCTGCTCTGTTTATGGTTTTGGAGGTTTGAATTGTTTTTATATTTTAAGAACCACAGATTGTAATACTTTATGTGGATGAGGCATGCTGTGATTGTAATATGTGGATGAGTCATGCAGTGATTGTAATATTCTAAAATTTCAAACTTTCTTTCTTTAGATAAGGCATACAGTGATTGTAATATTTTTTTTAAGTTATTGACTGTAGTATCTTTTTTTTTTTTTGAAGTGCACAAGTTGAATTATATTAAAAATTTATAAAATTTTAAACTGCCAAACCGATTCGCATCCATCCTCCAATCTACTCAATCCACATCCACCGAATTGGTGGATAGATACGAATTGAAATTTTTTAATCCACAAATATGATAGATAGATAATAAATTGAAAATTTTGTGACCGCAATCAAATCGCGCCCACCTCCAATTGTCGGGACCCAAAATGGGCAAGGCAAACTCGTCAGCGGTCAAACCTCAAGCACGACAACATTTGCACACAATAATCACATGTACAATTCTTATATTTACATTACCAACAGTGTTAAAACCTTTCAATCAATCATCTTATATTAATTGATTCATTCAATTACAAAATATTATCACGTAACTATGGCTTCATTTAGTAATTTAATATTTTAATTTAAAAATTAAAAAGATATTAAAAAAAAATTAAAAAGTCAACAACTTATATTAGAAAGTCAAAAATTTTATTTTCTTTTTATTTTTTACACATCTATTCGTAAAAAATTAAAAAATTATTTTAAACATACTAATTTTTTTTATCTTATATTTTAACTAAAAAAATTAAAAAATTACTAAGACGACATGTTTGTAAACGAAGCCTAAGTTAGTTCTCTGGCACCATTATTCAAAAACACTAACATGAATCTATTTTTACATCTAACTTCATAATAAAAAATATATATATTTACAATCAATCTCTTTCATAAATACAAAAGATAAAATTACATACTAGAGTGACCCTATGTATAATCTCAAATACAAAACGCCCACATTTGATTCTCTAAAAAATCTAAGCTTCCAAATTAAGGCGAGCTAGTTATAGTCTAGGATTCTAAAAAAAAAAAATTAATTTAAAAATAATGAGTAGAGTGTAATAAGTATACCAATCTCATGGAGTTATAAAACTTGTTCATTCCAATTGGCGTCAATAATAAGGATAATAAATATAAGAGCTTGATTGGACTGAATACATAGTGAAAAATTCCATAAACAATTATCAAGATTTTTCAAAGAATATAATAATGAGAAAAAATACATTTGAATAAGGAAATCAAAGCAAAAATATAATTTTTCAGTACACTACGTAGCCTTAGGGTCGCTTAGCTCGCGACTTAGATAATGACAGTACCGTTACCCAAAATATATTCATAGGAACATAACTCATGTCATCAAAATATTTCAATTCTTATTTCAATATTTCAGTCTCCATGACCCTTTATATACAACCCTTATGATCCTTAAAACATTAAGGTTCAGGGACTCCAAAACATTTCGGCTCTTACAACCCCATAGACTATATAATATTTGGTTACATAATTAACAAAAAGAAGTATTTTCGTATAATGTTTCATTGCCATTCCATCATCATCATCATAAATTTGAAAGACTCAACTTAAATAAATTTTCATAGAAAAATTGATATTTCATTATACAAATGAAATCCTATATTTAAACTCGATTTTTGACCTCATTAAATTGATAGATTTTTCAATACATACTAATATCATGATAACTCATGTAATTTAATTCATTCTCAAACTTTGTATTTCAAATAGAGGTAATGTTTTCCATGGTAAAATATATTCTCCTCCAAAATAGCAAAAAGTACAAATTTGAAACTCTATGAATTAATTCCCAAGAGGCGTAGAGCCGCCTTCCTTCAATCTTAATAATTAGTAAATAAGATCTTAAATTAGGGACATACTTTCAATGAAAACTACAACATCCATCAAATTAATAATTTTTATACATGCAAAAGTATCCATAGAAATTAAGAGCGTGTTTGGTATAATGGAATAAAATGGAATAGGAATGGAATGAGAGCCAAAATGGAATACAAGGTTGAATGGAATGGAATGTACATTCTCACTTCATTGTTTGGTTGCCAACATAGAATGATATAGGAATATGATAATAATTCTCATTCTTTATGTTTGGTTATGTCTATTATCTCATGGAATGGAATAAGTTTTTATTATTTATTTATTTATTTATTTTAACAAGCTAGTAACAAATAAATTTTATATAGATCATGATAATGTTGATAGTTGTGGAAGTGACGGTGTGAGTTGTAGTGGTGGTAGTGGTAGCGGCGGCATCGGTGGTAGTGATAGCAATGATATAGAGTACAATGGGGGTAGTAGGTTGTTGTGGCCTTAGTGGTGGTGGTAAGGTGGTATTATGGTTGCGATGGTGGTGGCGGTGACGGCAACCAATGGTAGTAGAGTGATGGTTATTGCGTGATGGTGATGGTGGTAGTGTGATGTTTATGAAGGTGGTAGTAGAAGTGGTAAGGGAGTAATTGTAGCAGCAGAGACAACAGTAGTAGTGGGGGCGATGGTAGTATAGTGGTGTGGTGGTTGAGGTGGCGACTGTGGTGATAGTAATAGTAGTGCTGTGGTGGCAATAGGGTGGCGGTGACAGTGGCAGTGGTAGGAGAATGAAATTGTGGTAGTAGCAAAATAATAATACATTTTTTAAGTGTCAACAACAAAAATAAATAAATAAATAAATAAAATATTAATTCCATGATAGAATGGAATGAGCATTCCTTAAATTGGAGGAATGAATAGGTATTTTCACATATTGTTAGAATAGTCATTCCAATGGAATAACTATTTACTTATATAAGACATACAAAATAAGGGAAAGAGAATGCAAAGCTAAAATGGCCATTCCATTGTAGCCCATTCTATCGTATCAAATGTGTTCTATTTTGTTCTTTCAAATTAAATTTTTTCTACTTATGTGGAATCATGATTCTTGCAAGAAATATTTTTTCCGTCTACTATTTATGAAGAAAAATCTTTTTTATTTAATTTTATTCGAAAAAATACATTTTCATATTTTTGGCCAAAATTTGTTATGATTTTTGTATTTGCCAAAAAATATGTACCCAACTCTTGAATAAAATTAAGAAAATTTGTAAATATTTTTTTTAAAAATCATTGGAAAATATAACTCAATTTTTTTTTTTCAAAACTCTTAAGGAAACTTATAACCAAACAAATTTTCTCTTAAAAAATCATTTAAAAACTTATTTTTCAAAATGTAATTCCATACTCAAAATTTCAATTCAAAAACCAAACCGAGCGCCAAAAAAAAAATATAGATATATATATTTGTTCACTTCAATTATTAATTTTGTATTCCTCTCTTGACATGAAAAAAAAGTTTCTCTATTGGTGTTGTGTTGCCCTGTTTAATGAAGCTCATCCCTTCCTTTATTCATCCTGTTTGATGTAACAAGTCTGTTCAACTCTGCTTAAATCAATCCATCAATGGCAACTTAAATAAGGGGTCAAGAGGTCATTTTACCAAACTTGTTGCAGACCCCACGTGATTTGAATTTTACAGATAAGTTTATAGGGAAAAATAGTTAGGCCTCGCTTGGAAACTATGGTCTTATTTGATTTGTTTTTTAAAAGAAATTTGAAAAAGAAATTTTACAAATAAATTTTTAAGAGTAATTAAATTAAAAAAAATTTAAAAAAAAATCTCAAAATTTTGTTTGATTATCTACTTTTCAAAATTACTCTCTCTTTCATATACATCAAATCCATCACTTTTTTAAAAACTCTCTTCCCAAAACAAATTTTCAAAACCATTTCTGAAAAAGGCAAACTAAATAAGTTTTCGTACTTTTATCTCAAAAACTACTCTACAAACACAAACCAAACACACCCTATATGTTTTAATCAAAAAATTAAAAAATTATTATAAATTGTTACATCACTCTCTCTATTTTTTTACACATTTTTTCGTAAAACGTCAAAAAATTACTAAAATAGCTTGTTCCAAACGAGTTCTAAAGCTTTTTGGTTTTTAGTAGTTTTTTGACTTTTAGGCTAAAAAGTTATATTGTCAAACGAGGCCTTAGAAATTATTTAGGATAGTCTAAATAAATATATTTTTTGATTTTTTATGAAAAAATATGTAAAAAAATAGGGAAGCGATGTGATCCAAATAAATACATTTATTTAGTTTATGCCAAATAAACCCTTAGGCCCCGTTTGTTTTGGGAGATAGAATGGAGGGGATTGATAGTGAGTGGATTAATAGTGAGGGGATTGTTAGTGAGGGGATTAATAGTGAGGGGATTGATAGTGAGAGAATTAATAATGAGGAATTGTTAAATTATTTTTATATAAAATAATAAAACAAATATAAAAATATAAAAAATTAAACATTATATTTTAAAAAAAATTCCCAATATATAAAAAATAAAAAAATTTCTAATTCCCTCACTATTTTCTAATACCATCTCTACCTCCTCCTTATCAATCCCCATTCCAAGGGTATTAGTAATACCAAGGGAGCAATAGTCCCAAGGCTATCTCTCCAAACAAACAAGGGCATTAGTAATACCTTGGTATTACTAGTCCCAATATCTTTCCTATAGCCTAAAACAAACGGGGCCTTAGTGTCTTTGTCTCCCACTCATTCTCTCTTCATCTCCCATCACTCATTGGCCTCATTAGGAAAGTTAGTTATTTTAATAGGTTGTTTTAATTTTTAATTATATTTATTTAAAATTTTTATATTTAAGAAGATAGTTAATTTTTTATAATTAGATGTGATATTTATAAAATAATTATAAATTTAATATAATATTTTATTTTATTAATTATTTTAATTTATTTTATTCTTTTATAAATTTTAACTTAAAAAAAATCAAAAACTCATTTCCCAAACAAGGCCATTGTCTCTCTACCTATTATCTCTGGGAAAGGGGTCACTGCTGTGCTTAAAGAACAGTAGTGACTGTGGTGCCTTTGTTTGAAGTGTATTATGGCCTTATTTTTATGATTCAAACCGTTGATTTTGTAGGGTTTGTTGAGTAATTCATGCCTGCCAAAAATCATATTAATCGGATATCAACAACTATATGATCGATAATCAAAAAAATAAATAATAAGTTTTTCTTTTGAGAAATAGCATAAACAATATGCAATCCAATCATATAGTTATTGATATCCGATTAATATGATTTTTGGTACGCATGAAGTACTCAACAAATCCTACAAAATAAACGGTTTGGATCATAAAAATAAGGCCATAATACACTTCAAACAAAGGCACCACAGTCACTGCTGTGCTTTAAGCACAGCGGCGACCCCTTTCCCTTTTTGTTTAAATGCAAAGATTGGATTTGTGTGTTTTTTATTTCCTTTAAAAAATTATTTTCATATGATTTTTTTTGATGAAGATTGTTTTGAGAATTTTTAATTTTTGTGTGTTTATTTCATCAAATTAATTTTTATATTTAAAAAATAATAATTTCAAAACATAACTAAATATAGTAATTACTTTTTATTTATTTTAATTTTTTTGATTAACATCTCATCTTTACTTTTCTACACATCTTTTTATAAAAAGTTAGGGGTTGTTTGGGGTGTTCTAAATAAGTGCATTTTTTATCTTTTTGGACTAAAAAATTGAGGTTGAAAATATGGATGTTTGGGTTAACTTTTTGACTTTTTATGGAAAAATGTGTAATAAAAAATTGTAAAAATTGATTTGTAGAAAAAAATTCGAATTGGGAGTTGTCCAGCCGTAATTGTTAACTTTTGGTGAATAGTGTTAACTTTTTAACTTTTTGAGTAACTTTTTGACTTTTTGACTTTTTTACAAGTTCCAAAACTTGACCTTAAAAAGTACATTTATTTAGAACATTTTAAACCGTCCTTTAATATTAGTCTCATTTTAAAGGTATATTTTTAATGATATTAATTTTATAAAATTAAAATTTTATATTAAAAATTATATATATTATAAAAATAAAATTAAAAAGATTAAAATAGTTTTTTTAATTTTTTATTCAGAGAGAGAGAGATAGATAGATAGTGTGTGTGAGAGTGGTGGACGGGACAGATTGTCAGAATGCCTGTGTGCGGAGTGAATTCAATATTTTTTTTTTTATAGTTAATCCCAATCGTAAGTTTTGGCATGACTGACGTGGTCAAATCTTGCCCGTTGACCGAAGAAAGAGCTGGAGAAAAAGCTAAAGACGATCTGGACTCATTATGAAAGACCCAAAATTTCGCTGAGCGGTCAAATCTCAAGCACAGCAACATTTGTACACAATAATTATACATGTAGAATTTTTATATTTACATCACCAACAGTGTTGAATCTTTCAATCAATCACCTTATATTAATTGATTCATTCAATTATCAAATATAAAAATGACACACTCCTCTAATTTAAAAATTTTAAAAGAGTATTGATAATATGAAAAAAAAATTTAAAAAAATTAAAACTAAAATGTCACATTATATGAGATTCACACATTAATTAAAATCATTCTTAATTTAGAGCTTCCAATCTTTTTTCTTATAAAATATTATCATGCCACTAAAGTTTCGTTTAACAATTTAATATTTTAATTTAAAAATTAAAAGTCAATAATTTATATTAAAAAGTTAAAATTTATTTTTCTTTTTACTTTTTACACATTTTTCATAAAAAATTAAAAAATCATTCTAAATATACTATTTCTTTTACCTCAAATATTAGCCAAAAAATTAAAAAAATACTAAAATAGAATGTTCCAGCCAAAGTTAGTTCTCTTGCACCATTATCCAAAAACACTAACATGAATCTATTTTTACATTTGATCCTCCAGAAAATCTAAACTTCCAAATTGAGGCGAGCTAGCTATAGTCTAGGAATCTAAAGAAAAAAAAAAATTATGCAAAAAAATTTCATAAACCATTATTAAAAATTTTCAAAGAATAAAATAATGAGAAAAAATACACTTGAACAAGAAAATCAAAGCAAATTTTTTTTTTTCCGACACACTACATAGTCTTAGGATCGCTTACCTCGCGACTTAAATGGTAATAGTACCGCTACCCAAAATATATCCATACGAACATAACTCATGTTATCAAATTATTTCAATTCTTATTTCAATATTTTAGTCTCCATGACCCTTTATGTATAACGATCCTTATGGTGCTTAAAACATTTCGGTTCTAGGACTTCAAAACATTTCGACCCTTGTGGCCCCATATACTACATTTGGTTATATGATCAACAAAAAGAAGTAATTTCGTATAATGGTGTTTTGGGAACATTCCAAAAAACCTAATTTTTTGGCTTTTTAGTTTTGTTAACTAAAAAAGTCACAAAAAAAGCCGCAAAAACTAGCCTTTTTAGCACAAAAAAAAGTTAAAAAGTTGACTTTTTACCAACTTACCAAAATACCACAATGTTTCATTACCATTCCATCATCATCATCATCATCATCATCATCATCAAATTTGAAAGATTCAACTTAAATAAATTTTCATAGAAAAATTGATGCTTCATTATTCAAATGAAATCCTTTATTTTAAACTCGATTTTTGACCTCATTAAATTTATAGATTTTTCAATACATATTAATATCATGATAACACATGTAATTTAATTCATTCTCAAATTTTGTATTTCAAATAGAGGTAATATTTTCCATGTTAAGATATATTCACCTCCAAAATAGAAGAAAAATATAGATTTGAAACTCTACGAGTTAATTCCCAAAAGGTGTAGAGACGCCTTCCTCTAATCTTAACAATTAGCAAATAAGATCCAAAATTAGGGAAATACTTTCAATGAAAACTACAACATCCATCAAATTAATAATTTTTATACATGCAAAAATATCAATAGAAACTAAGAACAAGTTTGGTATGATGGAATAAAATGAAATAGGAATGGAATGAGAGTGAGAATGAAATACAAGGTTGAATGGAATGAAATGTACATTCTCATTCTATTGTTTGGTTGCCAACATGGAATGATATAGTAATATGATGATAATTGTCATTCTTATGTTTGGTTATGCCTATTATCTCATAGAATGGAATAAGTTTTTATTATTATGATTTTCTTTTTTAACAAGCTAGTAACAAATAAATTTAAAATATATATAGATCATGATAATGTTAATGTTGGAAAAATGGTTTAATATAGGCATATTTTTTAGCTCAATTTGAGTGGGTCCCAAACGTTTTTTTGGGGTGGGTCCGAAGAGGTGACGTGTTCCTTGTCGCGTAGCAAGTCACACGGTGAAGACGGAACGTCAAAACCATTTATGAGTGAATGGGAAGTTGACGTCGTTTTCAGGTCTAACATTAATTTTTATTTAGATAAAATTCTTTTGAATTTTTTCAATAAAAATTATTGTGGGAATTTAATTTAATTCTAAAATTCAAATTTTGAGTTCTTAAGAGTTTCCTAAAATTTGTAATTGTGAGAATTTAATTTAATTCTAAATTTAAATTTTAGGTTCCTTATAAGTTTCCTAAAGTTTGTACCTCTTTATTTATTTATTTATTTAATTATTTCAATAGTTTAATATATATATATATATATATATATTTATATTTATATTTGAAATAATTTAAATAATAAATGAACCTATAGTTCCAAACTGTGCGTTTGACCAACGGACATTTTTTGAATTTTGGTTCAACCGCTAGAATTAATTGAATACAACTTTTGCACCTATTCTGCTTTGTCTAAAGGCATCTGTTCATTTAATTTGGTTGCACCTGTTCGGAGACTTGGTTTGCCTATAAATATAAATCCTTTTCTAGCAGTCCGAGAGGATCCAAAATTCAGTCTGAAACTGTCTCATTTTGCTGTCCAAATTATTTTTGTTTGCATTATTCTACATTCTTGTTTTAGAATAAATTAAAAGAGAGTATAGATCACAGGTTTGGTTCGCCGAACAAATTTATTTGAAGTGCTTCTATAAATTTGTGAAGATCATTGTATCCTGGGAGATAGTCGCCATTCAACCGTAAGCACCATAGCGGGGCGAATTTGTCTTAAGAACAGAGTGTCACACACTCGACTTGGTCTTAATTTTAATTCGGTTCGATAAATAAATCTGGTATGTTATTTATTTATTTTGTTTGAATTTATTTCAAATTATTTTATTTACACAGAAGATTGTTCCAACAATCTTAAGACAAATCCGAATTATTCTGTTTACAGAATTTTTCGTTTGTTTCCCTTTTTTATTCTTCGTAAATAATTTCGGAAGAAAATTATTTTCTGTGAATTTACAAAATAATATTTTGGTTGGAAAAACAAATAGTGATTATATGCTATTTGACAGATAGTAGTAATATACTGTCTCTTTTCTTTGACAACTAGTAGTACGATACTGGTGTCATTAACAATTCAGAATATATTTTTGTGGAATTTTGTCAGGAAATTAATTTTGGTTTTTTAGAAATTATTTTCTGAGTTTTCATTAATTAAAATTCTGTTTTCAGTACTTTAATTATTGAAGTGTTACTGAAATTAATTTTCTGTGTGGAATTAATTTGGTTAAATAAAATTTTAGTTTATTTCCAAATTAATTGAAAAATAAAAGTTATTTTCTTATTTCTTTTATTTTACAGAATTTAATTTCTTGTGTGGAATTATTTTGGTTAAATAAAATTTTATTTTATTTCCAAATTAATTGAAAAATAAAAGTTATAGTTTTATTTCTTTTATTTTACAGAATTTAATTTTCTGTGTGGAATTAATTTGTTTAAATAAAATTTTATTTTATTTTCAAATTAATTGGAAAATAAAAGTTACATTCTTGTTTCTTTTATTTTTACAGAATTTAATTCTGTGAATTTGGTTTAAATTTTCTGTGTAGTGTAAATTCTAATTATAATTTTGTTCTATATATTAGAATTGATGGCTACTGAAACTAATGCCTAAACAAGTACTACTGTGGTGGTTGCAATGACGCCAACCCCCTCTCCTGTGGTGACAGTGCCAATAAATCATGGAGAAAAGCCAGAGAAGTTCTTAGGAACTGACTTTAAAAGATGGCAACAGAAAATGTTGTTCTAACTTACAACTCTGAACCTGGCTCGTTTCCTCCGTGAAGATGCTCCTATCCTGAAAGAGGATGAAACCGACCGGCAAGTGGTTGCTGCGGTTGATGCTTGGAAACATGCTGATTTCCTTTGCCGGAATTACGTCTTGAACGGACTTGACAACACATTATACAATGTCTATAGTCCAATCAAAACAGCAAAGGAACTTTGGGAATCGTTGGAGAAAAAGTACAAAACGGAAGATGCTGGCTCAAAGAAATTTGTGGTTGGCAGATTCCTGGATTTTGTAATGGTTGATTCAAAAACTGTGATCAGCCAAGCTCAAGATTTCCAACTCATTCTGCATGACATTCACGCAGAAGGTATGTCTCTCAGTGAATCCTTTCAAGTTGCAGCCTTAATTGAAAAATTACCAAAAGGTTGGAAGGAATTCAAGAACTACCTCAAACACAAGCGCAAAGAAATTTCTATGGACGAGTTAATTGTGCGTTTGAGGATTGAGGAGGACAACCGCAATTCTGAAAAGCGGGCTGGTAAGCTTTCTATGGAGTCTAAGGCAAATGTGGTGGAACATGCTTCAAAAACCAAGAAACAAAAGTCTTCTAGAGAAAGTTCATCACAAGGCTCTAAAGGGGGGGGATAATAAAAAGTACAAGTTTAATGGCAAATGTTACATCTGTGACAAAGAGGGACATCGGACCAAAGATTGCCGTAGCAAAGGCAAAAGCAAAAAAAGAACAAGCAAGAAGCCTACTCAAGCCCACATGACTGAAGTGGACAATATTTCCAATGGTATAGATGATATCAATCTTTCTGCAGTTGTTTCCGGGGCAAATCTTGTCGGAAATCCTAAAGAATGGTGGGTGGACACTGGTGCTACTCACCATATTTGTGCCGACAAAAAGATGTTCACATCTTATTCTTCAGTGGACAATGGTGAACAACTTTTTATGGGCAACTCCTCAACTTCCAAAGTTGAAGGACAAGGAAAGATTATACTCAAGATGACATCTGGAAAGGAGCTCACTCTCAACAATGTGTTGCATGTACCGGACATTCGCAAGAATTTAGTTTCCGGATCTTTGTTGAGTAAGAATGGGTTTAGGCTAGTTTTTGAAAGTAACAAGTTTGTACTTACCAAAAACGGGATGTATGTAGGAAAAGGTTACATGTCTGATGGTCTTTTCAAGTTAAATGTAATGACTATTGTACCCTCAGTTATTAATAATACTACATCTTCTTCTTACTTGCTTGAGTCTTCAAATTTATGGCATGGTAGACTAGGACATGTTAATTATGGATCTTTGCGTAGATTAATTAATATGGAATGTTTACCTAAATTTAACATTGATTCAAATCATAAATGTGAAATTTGCGTTGAGGCAAAATTATCTAAAACTCCTTTTCATTCAATTGAAAGAAGTACGGAACCACTTGAATTAATTCATAGTGACATTTGTGATTTTAAATCAATTCAAACTAGAGGTGGGAAAAAGTATTTTATCACTTTTATAAATGACTATACTAGATATAGTTATGTTTATTTAATTCGAACCAAGGATGAAGCTTTGGAAACTTTCATTCAATATAAGAATGAAGTTGAAAATCAACTTGGTAAGAAAATCAAGAAACTTAGAAGTGATAGAGGTGGTGAATATGAATCACCTTTTGGTGAATTTTGTAAAGAACATGGAATAATTCATCAAACCACCGCTCTTTACTCACCTCAGCAAAATGGAATTGCTGAAAGGAAAATTAGGACTTTAAAAGAAATGATGAATGCCATGTTAATCAGTTCTGGATTACCTCAGAACTTGTGGGGGGAAGCAATACTTTCTGCTAATTATATACTTAATAAAGTACCCCGAAAGAAAATAAATCAAACACCTTATGAAATGTGGCATGGTAGAGTACCATCCTACAAATACTTCAAAGTGTGGGGGTGTTTGGCGAAAGTGGCTATTCCTAGTCCTAAAAAGACTAAGATAGGTCCTAAGACCATTGATTGCATTTTCATTGGCTATGCCAAGAATAGTAGTGCATATCGGTTTTTGATTCATAAATCAGAACATTCTGAAATGCATGTAAATACTATTATTGAATCTCGGAATGCATCTTTCTTTGAACTTGTATTTCCAAAGAAGACTGGACAAGAGACTAGTACTAATAAAAGATCTTTTGATGCTATTACTAGTCAGGATCAAGAACATGATCAAGAACAAGAGTTAGATCAAAATGAGGAAGAGGAACTTAGGCATAGTAAACGTGCTAGAATCTCAAAATCTTTTGGTCCAGATTTTCTAACATATTTGTTAGAAAATGAGCCTTTAACTTTTAAAGAGACTATGTCCAGTCCTGAAGCTCCTTTATGGAAAGAAGCTGTTAACAGTGAAGTTGAATCCATCTTGCAAAATCACACTTGGGAATTGGTGGATTTGCCACCAGGTTGTAAACCTCTTGGGTACAAGTGGATTTTCAAAAGAAAATTGAAAGCGGATGGATCAATAGACAAATACAAGGCAAGACTTGTAGTCAAAGGTTTTAGACAAAAAGAAGGTCTAGATTACTTTGACACATACTCACTGGTTACTAGAATAACATCCATTAGAATGCTAATTGCCATTGCATCTCTATACAATCTAGAAATTCATCAAATGGATGTTAAAACCGCTTTCTTAAATGGTGAGTTAAATGAAGAAATTTACATGGAACAACTAGAAGGGTTTTCTGTTCCAGGAAAAGAAAAGAAAGTGTGTAAATTGGTTAAATCATTATATGGTTTAAAACAAGCGCCAAAGCAATGGCATGAGAAATTTGACAAGGCAATGATGTCAAATGGATTTAAAATTAATGAGTGTGACAAATGTGTTTATATTAAAAACACAGATAAAGGTTATGTCATTGTATGTCTTTATGTAGATGATATGCTCATCATAGGTAGTAATAATGATATGATTAAAACTACCAAGAAAATGTTAAATAAACATTTTGACATGAAGGACATGGGCATTGCTGATGTAATTCTTGGTATGAAAATTACCAAAACATCAGAAGGATATGCTTTGTCACAATCTCATTACATTGAGAAAATACTTGACAAATTCAGCAAAGATGATGATCATCTAGCTAGAACACCTGTAGGTGTTAATTTGTATCTTTTTAAAAATGTACAAGAAAGTATTTCTCAATTAGAGTATGCCCAAATTATTGGAAGCTTAATGTACTTGATGAACTGCACTCGCCCAGATATAGCTTATGCAGTAAGTAAATTAAGTAGATATACGAGTAATCCGGGAGTAGAACACTGGAAAGCAATTATAAGGGTTCTAAGATATCTCCGATTTACTCGTAACATTGGGCTGAATCATACTAGATATCCAGCAGTACTTGAAGGATACTGTGATGCAAATTGGATATCGGATACAAGAGACTCGAAGTCCACTAGTGGGTATTTCTTTACTCTTGGTGGGGCGGCTGTATCTTGGAAATCTTCCAAACAGACTTGTATTGCTAGGTCTACTATGGAATCTGAATTCATAGCTTTAGACAAAGCTGGGGAAGAGGCAGAATGGCTTCGCCACTTCCTTGAAGATATTCCAATTTGGCCAAAACCGGTGCCTGCTATATGCATACATTGCGATAGTCAATCAGCAATAGGTAGAGTACAGAGTCATATGTATAACGGTAAGTCTCGACACATTCGTCGTCGACATAATACCGTAAGACAACTACTCTCTAATGGAATTATTTCCATAGAATATGTTAAGTCTAAAGACAACATAGCGGATCCACTAACCAAAGGGTTAGCAAGAGAGTTAGTTGAGAATTCATCGAGGGGAATGGGACTTAAGCCTATGAAATAAGAGTTACCACAACGGAAACCCAACCTAGTTGACTGGAGATCCCAAGATCTAGGTTCAAAGGGACAACCGAGTTGTGATTGACTCAGAAGGATCACTGTGGAGTCCAACTCCTACCCATTTCTATGATGAAATAAGTGATGTCTGCAGCGATTTAGGTTAAGTAATACTTTTAATAATTCTTATATCTAGGTAAACCTAGTGGAGTATGGCAAGATACTCTTCATAAGAATCACCTATGTGAGTGTGAACTGGGCCGGTTCTATAAGATTTGTGAAGGGCTACAAGTCTTTAGAGCACTCATGAAGACCAGGTTGTTCAGGGCCAAAATGAACACAATAGTGAGAACTAAACTGTGTCTGGGGATATACTGTGTGAGTTCTATTGTCTTGGTTTACACAAACGGCTGAACAGTTCAAGACATCATGTTCACTATTTAGCTAGTAAATCCGATAGTGTCTCACAAGGGAAGGTTCAAAGCCAAAAGCTACCTATCCTTTGCAGAATATTTCCAATTTATGTATTCTCTATCATTAGATCATGTTGTTGCATTTTCTCTCCGTCAAATTCCATTCATGTGGGGGATTGTTGGAAAAATGGTTTAATATAGGCATATTTTTTAGCTCAATTTGAGTGGGCCCCAAACGTTTTTTTGGGGTGGGTCCGAAGAGGTGACGTGTTCCTTGCCGCGTAGCAAGTCACACGGTGAAGACGGAACGTCAAAACCATTTATGAGTGAATGGGAAGTTGACGTCGTTTTCGGGTCTAACATTAATTTTTATTTAGATAAAATTCTTTTGAATTTTTTCAATAAAAATTATTGTGGGAATTTAATTTAATTCTAAAATTTAAATTTTGAGTTCCTAAGTGGTTTCCTAAAATTTGTAATTGTGAGAATTTAATTTAATTCTAAATTTAAATTTTAGGTTCCTTATAAGTTTCCTAAAGTTTGTACCTCTTTATTTATTTATTTATTTATTTAATTATTTCAATAGTTTAATATATATATATATATATTTATATTTATATTTGAAATAATTTAAATAATAAATGAACCTATAGTTCCAAACTGTGCGTTTGACCAACGGACATTTTTTGAATTTTGGTTCAACCGCTAGAATGAATTGAATACAACTTTTGCACCTATTCTGCTTTGTCTAAAGGCATCTGTTCATTTAATTTGGTTGCACCTGTTCGGAGACTTGGTTTGCCTATAAATATAAATCCTTTTCTAGCAGTCCGAGAGGATCCAAAATTCAGTCTGAAACTGTCTCATTTTGCTGTCCAAATTATTTTTGTTTGCATTATTCTACATTCTAGTTTTAGAATAAATTAAAAGTGAGTTTAGATCACAGGTTTGGTTCGCCGAACAAATTTATTTGAAGTGCTTCTATAAATTTGTGAAGATCATTGTATCTTGGGAGATAGACGCCATTCAACCGTAAGCACCATAGCGGGGCGAATTTGTCTTAAGGACAGAGTGTCACACACTCGACTTGGTCTTAATTTTAATTCGGTTCGATAAATAAATCTGGTATGTTATTTATTTATTTTGTTTGAATTTATTTCAAGTTATTTTATTTACACAGAAGATTGTTCCAACAGTTAATACTTATGAGAGTGATGGTGTGAGTTGTAGTGATGGTGGTGGTGGAATCGGTGGTGGTGATAACAATGATAGTAGAATGGTGGTAGTAGGTTGTTGTGGTCTTAGTGGTGGTGGTAAGGTGGTATTATGGCTGCGATGGTGGTGGTAGTGACGGCAACCAGCTGTAGTAGAGTGGTGGTTCTCGTGATTAGAGGTATACACGGTGCAATTTAAGCGGTTTGAGAGTAAAACTACAAATAGAATTGCGGGTTAGCAAATTAGTGGATTGACAAATTGTGATTTGGGCAATTTTTGACGGATTGGAGGATTGAAGAATATTCTAACTAATTATCATACATTTGCATAATATATAACACTAATTTGTATAATATTTTTTAGATATATAACACAAAGTAATTTTACATAATATGTTTCATATATATAACCACTAATTTGTAATAAATTTCATATTTTAAATCTCCCTCATACTCATTTTTACATTGATATTTCATGGGAAGTTAAAATATATATATATATATATATATATATATTAACTATAGTGGAGTGGAGCGGTGTAGACACCCCATTTTTGACCGTCCTCAAGACTTGGACGTCACCGTTTGAACACTCGGTGATCATCCATGTTTGTGTTCGTTTGGAGTTCCCGGAGGTCTCGGCTACGCGCCCTGCCTCAGGATCTCCGAACTCGACCGTTTAGTGTCTGGTTTTGCACCAAACACTTGTGTTTTGCCTTGGAGGGGCAGGGAATGCCTTGTGAGGCATCCCCACACACCACCGGCAGTGGCTAGAGGTCACCGGCTGGTTTTTGCTGCCGTCGGCACTTTTTGTTGCCGGTCGGCACTCCTTTTTGCCAAAATGGCATTTTTGGCCGGCCGACTACTGTGCATCTGCTTTTGCAGATATTTTGTCACAGCTGTCTTGCAGTTGGCTCCCCTCCATACACGTGTATGGAGGGATTTCTCTCTTTAGAAGCTTGTCTTGTAAGCTTTACAAGACAAAGGCTCTATAAGAGAAAGCCTTCTCTCTTGGCTTTAAGGTGAGACACTTGAGTGACCTTAGATATTTTTAGACAGCTATTTTTAGGGTTTTGAGTTCTAGGGTTAGAAACCATACACTTTCTATCTCTATATCTCTCTCTTGTGTGTGTATAAGTGCATTTGTGTCTTACTATTGCACATAAACACATAGTGTTTCACCTTCACTTAGCTACTGAGGTTCTAAGAGGTTGGTTTTGAAGTTTTGGAGCTGTTTTCAACCTAGAAGAAGCTGTTGGAGCACCATTGTTGAAGGGGTCTTCAAGGGTAACAATTTTGCCTCTTTATTCCCCAATCTTGCATCATATTTCTACCTGTCTTAAAATCATTTTTGAGCTTGGTGTATAATACAAAAAAGTTCTGTTTTTTAGCCCTCTTAATTGTTTGTTTAGAGTGTTTTGTGGTTTGGAGGTGTTTGACCCCTCTTAGGCCTTGGAAGGCCCCATTTTGTGCTATTTTGTGCAAGTTTCGAGACTTTGGTGTTTGGGCCTCTTCACCACTAAAATCTTGAGGGATTTCAGTGGTGGAGATGGTGCCTTGAAGTCTCCAAAAGGGGAGGGCCACCCCCTCTCCTTGTTGTCCTTGAAAGGGACCCTTTTTGGCCTCTTGAGAGAGCATCATGTTAGAGTATGTATTGATCATGTCTTGGTTGTTTTCCATGCCTATTATGCCATGATATAACCTTGTTGTGTGTTGGTTTTGGTACACCATGCATGCTTAGCATACCTACCATGTAATGCCTTGTTATTGCCTTAATATGCCTTAGGTTGTTAGCCTTTGCTCGAGCATGTTTTAGGTCTCGTTTTGTGAAGCTTTTGTGCTTATTTTGCCATATTTGAGGTCTGTCCATGGTTGTTTGGGTCGGCCATGGCATGCATTATATACCCCCTTTGCATTTTGGCTTGTTGGCCTCAAGTGTGTGAGTATATAGCATGCATTACTTGCTTTATTCTAATGATTTGGCATCATTTATAGCATAATTTCAGACCTTATAGCATGCTTGCATGCTTACTTTAGATACCTCTTTGAAGCTTTGAAAGCATGTGTAGCATGTTCCATGTTTTGGCCATTATACATGCCTTTGATTTTGAGCCACTTAGATGCCATCTAGGGGGTCCCCTTTGCATGGTCTAGGTCTGCCTTGAACCTATTTTAAGTCCTCTTAGCCTTGTGAGGCTTGGTTGGCTTGGTCATGGTTCAAGCCCCTTTGACTTGCTTTAAGCACTTAGGCCATTTGTTGCATGTTTAGCTTGATTTGTTGCTTGGTTTGACACCATGTTTTAACATGATTTTCAGAGCTTATGTTGTATGCTAATTGTCCATGATATCCATTTTCAAGTGTGCTTGAGAGTTGTCCAATTTGTGCCTAAGTGTTGGCCTTTAATCATGTGTATGTGTGCATGTGTATTTGGTCCCTTATTATAGCACTTTGGTCATTGTTTTAGGCCTATTTAGGGTTGCCTAAATCATGTATAAGCCCACCTTTTCATAAATTTTCATTGCCTCATGTTTGCTTGCATGCTTGCATAAGTGTCTTGCCATGCCATGTTGTATCCTTAGCTTGCATGCCTAGGTTGCATTGCATCTTGCATGCATGCCTTGTTCCTTGACTCGGTGATAGGAATTGGGCCTTGGTTTGTTTGTTTGGTTTGCATTTCATTTGACATAAAAGTTGCACACTTGATTCTTTGGGCCGTCATGCATGGAAATGCGTGATTGGCGGTCCAAGAATCGAGACACATGCCCCTTTGAGTCACAAACATGATAGGGGGCATGATTAGTGCATACATTACTTGAATTGTATTGCCATGCAAGTTCTGTCCTCTCCTGCTGTGAGTTGCAGGTCCTGCAGGCATTCTTTGCCGACCGGCAGTATACATTGCCGACCGGCAATTATACTTCTGCCGATGGCTTCATTTTGTGTCGGTAACCACATACCACTGCCGGTGGTAGTTCTACTCAGCCGGTGGTGATTCCCAGTATCCAGAGAAACATCCCTGAGGTTTTGGTAGCCTCCAGAGGAGCAGAGTAGGGAAAACAGAGGCAGACTATGCATGGCGGCACACTTCCGAGCAAGACCGAGCATGCATTCCATCGAGCTCTCCTCCCGAGGCGATTTATCTATTTTTCCTAGCTTAGTTAGTTTGTTAATTGATTAGGCAAATTGTAATATTTAATTAGCTTGCGTAGTTAATTAATTTGTATTATTTATTTGGTCCCTCCGGGCGAGGGCAAATCTGTAATAAGTGTGGGTGCGTATGTGTATGTCTTCCAATCCCCACTTCTTTCTTCCCTTTTATTTACCTGTTTTGATGGTTAGTATTAGGGCATATTTAAAATTAGCATACCTTATGCTATGCATGCGTGCATTCATCCATTTGTTTTACATGCACCGGGCTCGGTACATCACGCTAATTGCATTTGTACTTCAATTCCAAATTGAATACGTGCATCAATTGACTACATTTCACATGCCATGCTTAGGTTAGCCGAGCCTATTCTAGCGACATTCTGTATGCGTTGCATTAGGCACTTAACATGGACTTGGATCATGCATTGATTGCTAACATGTTCCTGTTTTTAGCACGGAGTACGATGTAAGTATTTATGCTTCAGCATGTCGCATACGTGTGAATGCTACCATAACAGTATGTTTGCCATGCGGCTAGATGCTTATATGAGATAAACTGTTTGAATGCCTGTGGGTGAAGGTTGGATTGTTTGAGTTGGAAAAACTCGTTGAAATCTGTGTTTTAGCCTACTTGCGAGTAGCAAATTCCAAAGCGCTTTTCAAAACCAACAGATGTGCAATGCTTGTTTCCAAATTAGGCAATCTAGTCTATACTTGTTTGCTGTGCGCATAACATAGTAATTCTAGGCTAATAATCGGAATAAGAACACATAACGTTTTCAAAATTAGATATCATGGTTAGTAGAGGCCGGTCTTCGGACCGGGCGAAAGGGGGTGCTCATAGCTGACCTTCCCCGATCGTACCCAAGCTCCCGAGTCGAGACAGCTCCGGTGATGACGGACATGTGGCCTTCGGCACCGAGTCAGGGTTTCCTAAATTCCCCCATAAAAAATATTTAGGTGGCGACTCTGTATCTGGCAAAGCAGTCCATGTTTGGCACTTCTTTCCTAAAATCTGTTTTCTCAAAACGATTTGCCAGATTTGGACTCTTTGGTTCAAGATTAAGAACCGCGACATAAAATCGAGTCCGAGCTGTAGTGACCGCTTTAATGAACAGAACGGGACTCACCCTCCCGGGGCGTTCGGGGACGTCTACAGTTTCTGGCGACTCTGCTGGGGAGTTTAGAGAGCTTGACTCGAACTCGTGATAAGCATTGGTGTGCCTAGGAACACAGTGTTTGCCATCTGGCATTCTTGAACGGTTTGCTGGAGGCTTGTCTTGTCAAGGCATGACCATAAGGCTGACCGGTTATGGGCTCTGACAGCATGGGAACACAAACCCCGGTTTTACCGGGGCACCCTTTTCGACCATTCGACCTAGTGCATATTCGAAATCCATAGTGACCATTCCAAGTTAGGACAGGTTGCTTACCCGATGTTAGGTTGTTTGAAACTGCTGCGTGCATAGTGAAACCCTAGCTCCTGACAAAATAGGACAGGGAAACCCTACCCCAACATAGGGGTGTTTTGGCTCTTTTTATTCGCTATGTGCTTTTAGGGTGTTGCTCTACAGGAAAGTACATGTCAGTTTGCAAGTCTAAGTATCGGGCCTGAGGGCACCAGTATCAGTGTTGTTGAGAAATCAGTTATCTGCAGGTATCAGGTTCAGTTTTTGGAACAGTGATTTCTGGGAACAGTGATCAGCAGTAGAGTACAGGTGTTCAGCTACACCCGTGTTTGATCTGTTTGGGCTGAAATGCTGTTTGTTTCTCCTTTTAGTTCAGAGTGTCCAGAGCCAGTACAGAATAGCTAGTGTTCCCCCTTGTCGAGGCAGGGCTTACGATGACGCAGAATTCGGAAGAGATCGTGATTATGACGGCTGCATTGGAGCAGGGGATCACTCTGCAAAGTGAGACCAACATTGATATGCCACATCCACCCAGGTCGCCTGTTGCGCACCCGGTCTGGGCCCCCCAACTATACCAGGCTCGCGAGCCTACTACATTTGAACTGATGGGGATGATAGGTGATCTCCAGAGGTCTGTGGCGGATCTCGCCTATGGAATGTCAGCTTCACCTCCAGCCGCACCATATGCCAGGAGTTTTGTACCCCAGGAGCCCCCGCTGTTGGGGCGAATTGTGATTGAACTTAGCCAACCGGAGATGGCCTCCAGCTATGGCAATGACATATCAACATCAACTCAAACCCTCGATCAGGCTGAGGCCAGAGGAAAAGACAAAATGAAGGCAGATGCCGATCCCATTGAACAACTGCTGTGGGCAGTCGAGGCTTTGAAAGCCGCGGGGATGAACAAGCAACAGATATCTGCAGTTGTGACGAAAACTGTGGAGGATGCTTTCCCCACTCCACCTGAGGGTAGTTCAAGCCAGTCAGAAAATCGGGATAGGCCCCGTCATGCCAGAACAGTTCCTCCTATTCCCGTCCCTGCACCTGGGAAAGATCAGAAAGCTAAGGTGGCGCCTGTCGACCCTTTTTCTTGTGCAGCTAGTAAGAGCGCTCAGACTCCGAAGTACCTGCCCCGAGGGCGCAGGACCTTTCATGCTCTCTACATGCCTCTGTCCAAGGCACTTCAAATCCTTGCCGAGAGGGGGCACCTTAAACCCTTGGAGCCTCGGCCTCTCCCGAAGAATCTCCCCGCTACGCATGATGCTGCTCAGTACTGCGCGTACCACCAGCAGACGGGCCATGCAACTGACAATTGCTTCCGCCTCCGTCATGAGGTCCAAGATTTGATTGACAACGAGGATATCCTCCCGCCCACCTCTGCCAAGTCCGTTACCACCCAGTTATTGGATTTCGAGGACACAGATACTGCGAGTATGTAATCAGAAGGTGAACCACCTGCGGGCGGCATCTAGTATATTTTGAACGTGGCGTCTGGCACGCATTTTTGAGCGGCTGTGAACGCTGGCTTTGTAAATTCTGGCTTGGGTATCGAGTTAGTCTCTTGTTTTGAGTCTGTCTTTTCTTTTTTTTTTTTGAGTCAGTCTTTTTGCTTAAGGGTCTGTCTTGTTGTAGCGAGTCAGTCCCCTTTGTATAGAATACCAGGTGATTCTGGGATTGTTGTCCCAAACACCGTTTTTTCTTGTAATTATCTGTTTTTGTTCATTTTTTAGTCTGTTTCTGCCAAGGGGCCAGTTATGCCAACAAATCTGAATGAAACAGCTGTTGCTACCTCACTTTCATGCTTGCTTTCAGTGTAAGTGCTAGAGAATTTGATTGGGCTGATAGTACATCTCGCCTGCTCTCCTGCGCGCCAAACTCATTGCATTAACCCAAGTTTTTCAAAAACCCCTTTTGAACACTGTGGTGATAAAAACGAAGAAGAAGGAATTCCTCGGGTTTTGCAAAATTTTGATCATTTTGAGAGAAAGAGAAGCATGCTAAGCCTTTTTATGAATGAAACCACGCTTGTCGGCGTGAGTACTGGGAAGGACCCTGGCTGGATCCAGATTGGTTCCACACTATCTTCGGCGCGAGCGCTTGGTCGCTTTTTTTTTTAAAAAACTTTCAAAAACAAATGTTTTACACGGCCCTGTGAAGACCTGTGTGGAATCGCTCTTGAGATCGCGCAGCCTAGGATCGCTCTCAGCCTCAAGATTCAACCCGTCCATTTCGAATCTTGAACCCGTTCAGAAAGTTCAACGGTCAAACATCATGCAAGGTCTGTATGGCCAGATCAGAAGCAGCCCTCGAACAAGAGGCACCAAAGTCAAATCAAAAGAGTAGATCTCACCTGAAAGAGCTCGTGGAGCAGCCATGACGGAGTCTCCTATAAATCATTGCAACATCCGTTCTCCTGAATACAGAGAGGCTTCAACTCCAAAAACCATTTGGCATGGACTTGTTACACTTTTACCCTTTGAGAGGCTTGCTGGGTCGAAAACCCGGAAGGGCGACCCAGGCAAAAGTTAGAGCAAGAAAAAAAAAAAAAAAAAAGAAGAAGCAAGAAAATACAAAAAAAGAAAAGAAAAAGAAATGAAAAAAAAGAAAAGAAAAGCTCGCAAGGTCGAAAACCTGCATCGGGCGCCTTGGCAAAAGTTAGAGCCTGAAAAGTGAAGGTTCAAATACCCGAGTGTACCTTAACAGGAACTACGTAAGGCTTGATTCCCATGTTTGGGATACGTAGGCAACTTCATCATGAAGTTCAGCCCCCGACGCTTTCATAGCGTCTCAGTCCATGCAATGGTTTCGATATCGTCTCAAAGTCCAGTCGCCAACACCCTCCAAGGTGACTGTGTCCATATATTTGTTGTGACCGTCTTCGTCACCTCTGTGTCCAAGAGCTCGACCACCGCCAATGAAGACTGTCTACGGACTGCTGTGGCACCATCCAAACAAGGGGCAACTTTCCGTTGCCACGAGTTGCCGTGAGCCGCCTTTCAAACCAGGGGCAACTTTCCGTTGCCATCCATCCCCTTCAAGCCAGGGGCAATTTTCCATTGCCTCCGATCTAAGGTTGCGCATCTCGAAGAGTAAGTTCCATGCTCGTTGAGCATTGACTGTTTGAAAAATAGTTTTTGAAAATTTTTACTGAGGTTGACTATTTTCTCGAAAACTATTCCATTTTCCAAAACTGGACCATTTTCTTGGACCCAAAAGGGAAAATTTTCAGTGCTTATAGCCTGACTTGCATGGCTTTCAATTCAAAAATCGAACAAGTACGTTAATCCGACTCTCATTTTGATCAAAACTGTTTTAGTAGAAAGTAAGAACAAAGAATGGTTAAAATGATGAACTAGGGGCACAGTTGAGCCAGGCGCTCTGCCTCCCCCCGTCGTCAACGTACTTGCCAGAAGGGCACTCTACCCACCAGAAGAAATAGTTGTGAGCTAACGGCATCGGGCATGAACCCGCAACTTCTTATTCCTTCATTAATCACCTTGGGGAGGGACGAAAAATGAGAGAATGAAGAATAGAGAGGTGTGAGTTGAGAGAAAAGTGAGGAAAAGGGTTTTGAGAGAAAATCCGAGCTTGAGGGTCGAGTGATGTGAGAATCACAAATCAGAAAGGGTGGGAAACAATACCCAGTGAAACTGGCTCCTCGTGATCTGAGGTCCCCCGTCTTCGTTGACGCGTCTGTGTGTCGTGTCTTTTGATTTGTCGGTTTCATCCTTTGCTTTAGGTTTCTTCCGAACGTGTCTCGTTGTGTTTAGGTCGTGTACCTTTTTGTCTTTTCCCGCTGTGCTTAGTTGTAGGCTCGATACCCCGGTTTGAAAAACCCTTACTCAATTTCAAAAATCATTTATGCTTAGAATGCTATGCCATTCTCTATATTTGAGCGTGCTTCAACTCCAGCTGGTTTCACCCCCGTAGGCTGTCTTGTCAGATTGGGCTGTTTCGTTTAAAGTTTGCTGTGTGCAGAATGAACCGAATGCTGTGTTTTGGGCTGTATACAGATTAATCCCCAGTAGAGTAAGGGCTGTGTATCCAGAATCAGGCAGTGGGTTGCTTGGGCTATTTTGCTGTTGGCTGTTTAATTATCTAATTACCACAGTGCAAGTGTTCAACATTCATACCACAAATCATATTCCATTTACATTGAGATGTAACATGATGTGATGCGATGCAATACATAAGAAATGTAAATGTAACACTTTTTAAGCAAAAAGTTTGTTCATTTCATTATCTTTTTCAAGTACACAGCTTTGAAAACAAAAATCTGCCTGCGGCAGTACAAAGTATCCTAACTACCAACAAAAGGAAAAGTACAAGAAAGAGAGGAGACGAAAAACAACCAAAATCTATGTCAAGCGACTCCGAGGGCTAACGGTCTGTCCTAGTCCTCTTCCTGGACGAAGGCCTAGGAGCATCATCAGCACCGTCGTCAGAGCCTGAGCTAGTGCCGCCTCCGGTCTCCTCCTCCGATGACTCCGCCTCCGACTCTGCCTCCGCCTCTGACTCGTCATCATCATCATCGTCATCGTCAGGAACGGGAGCCCGCGAACTACTCCCGGCATGAGTGCGCCCCGCCTTGGAGTGGGGGAATACTCTGCCCTCCTCATCTCTCCCTCGGGCAGGGACGGAAGGTCCAGCTAGAGCACCTCCTACCACGGGAATCTGGAAGGGAGGCTGAAAAAGTACACAAAAAAACAAATGCATCAGTATACTGTGGACAGTTTATCAGTGCAGAATGCAGAGTACAGTGTCTGAATGCCGTGAACAGTTTATCAGTGCAAAATGTAGTGTACAGTGTGTGAATGCCGTAAGCAGTTTATCAGTGCAGAGTACAGTGTAGAATGCAGTGTATGCAATGTATCAGATGCTGTGAGATCAGTGCATCAGGTGTTGTGCCGTGCATCAGATTACGTGAATCAGCTTGTGAGTGATTTGAGGCCGTGATCAGAAAAACATACCGGAATGCTGTAGAGGGCCAGGAGATCAAAGGTCCGCTGTAGCATCCCCATCATGGAGGCATTCATCTCCAATGACTGCCGGGTATACTCAGAAGAAGCCTACAAAAATATCAGATGCATCAATATTCTATGGAATATCAAATAAACTGAAATGAAATGACTGTACAAAAATGCAGTAATGCATACCGGAGGCAAGTCGGGGACACCGACAAACTCGTGATCAGCCGGCGGAGGGGCGAAGGGGATCTGATAGGTCACCCCACCCTGCCCTCGGAAAGTCAATGAAGTGGGCAGAACAGGCCAACCGGTCCCCCGTCCCCCCTGAGCTCCGCCCCTGCCACGGACTCGGGCCCTCCTCGAAGCTCCAGCTCCAGCTCCAGCTCCCGCTCCAGCTCCAGCTCCCGCTCCTGTCCTCGCTACTGGTGCCACGGGTCTAACTCCCTCAGCTCGACGGCCGCCGCTCAGAGGCCGCATAAGATACGTCTGTACATACTCTCGGTAGTCGCCGATGCCTCTGAAGCAGGTCGCCTCCCAACCAATGGTATAGTCGGCCATCTGCTCAGTGGTGAGCCTCTCGGTCTCCCTCATATCCTCGGGAGGGTGAACCGGGACTATCTGCTCCGGTAACCCTAGGGTCTGGCGTAAGAAACGCTCACCCAGGTACCAAGCCCGACAGACCGGGCCCTCCAACAAGATCCGGAAACGCGAGGTCTCATCGGCACCGGCAAACCGATCCCGTGTCACGGCTGGCAAAGGAGCCCAAGGCTGCCAGGTGATCTGAAAATGCAATACAACCCGTTATCTACTGTTATTGAAATATGCAGTGGAAAGGCGAAGCTTAAATGAACTGCAAGTAAAACATACCTCCGCGGGGGTGATGGTGTCGAACAAGCGGCGGAAAAAGCTGAAAGTCTCTCGCGGCCTCCGGGTGCATCTCCCGTCAAAGCGACGCGAAAAGGGGACGACTAGAGGGGTCTCCGTGACCGGTACGGGTGTGAGCCTAGGAAAGTAGGCGTAAACCCATAACTGCAAGGCAAATACCAGTGCATTTATCAAAAAAAGCAGAATATGGAATAAAGCAGAAATGGCAGAGCCATGTGTTGTGCAGTGTATGGTGCAGAGTGTGCAATGTGAGCAATGTACAGCCAGTGTAAAGCAGAGTGTATGTGTGTGCCGTGTGTACAGTATACAGCAGGTATAAAGCAGACTACAGTGTGTGTGCAGTGTACAGAGTACAGAAAGTATAGAACAGAAATGAAAAGTGGAGAAGAAACGTACCTCCCAAACACGCCAATAGCCCCCGAGCAACTGTCCGCTGCCGCGGGAAGCTGAGCTCATAAACCCATAGAGAGTGGCCAGAGCGGCACCACCCCAGTCATAATGCAAGATCCGCTTGACGTCCACCAGTGCGCTGTGCAGGCAGAGAGGCACGGTGTTCACCCGGTCGGCGAAGATGGTCGTCCCAAACAAGAACATGAGGAAGCCGCATGCGTACCTCTCCCCGGCCTCCGGAGTCATCGGGGCTGCATCAACAAGGGTGGGCTGGACCCGGAACTGCACCTCGAACCAGGAATATCGGACATAGCCTGGACGGGCGAGGAGTGGCACCTCACCGAGCAAGTAGATCTGCGCGGCAGTCCACTCGTCCATGTCGATATCAAAGGGGATCGGATCACCCCCCACCCCGATGCCTGTGAGCATCGAGAAATCGTAAGGGGTCATCGTTATGTCCCCTGCCGCAGAGAAATGGAATGAATCGGTGGTGTCCCACCACCTCTCCACCAGAGTGGGGAGAAGAGGTCTACATGTAGTGAGCCTGGAGAGTCCTCTGCAAAAGGCGCCGAAACCCGCCTGGTCCACGATGCGACGGACCGCATCGGGAAGCTCGGCGTACTAGTCCCGGGTGCCGGTGTTCCCATACCCACGGATGGTATGGGAATCCCCCTGTAAACTGAAAACAATAATTGCAAGGCAATATTCAAAATGCAGTTCTAAGCAGTATATAGATGTAGCATGCGTGCAAGTTTGACAGATTTAAATAAATACCGGGTGCCGATGTGCTTATAGTGAACTACAACGTGTGATGCGTCAGCGTGTTTGGGTAGTTCAGTACAGTATAGCATGTGTGCGTGTTCCCAGACTCAAGCAAATACGGGGTACCAGCGTGTGTGCAGTGAAATACAATGTGCGCCGTGTGTTTGGATGATTCAGGGCTAGTGCAGTGTGTGTGCATGTGTCAGTCTCAAGCAGATATCAGTCGTACGAATGTTTGCAATCAACTGCAGTATACAGGGTATCTGAGCTAAAGCAATTAAAGAGCACAACTAACTACGACAGTTTTGTATCCTACATTGCAGAAAGTAAAGCAAAGAAAAGAGAGTTACCTCGGAAGTGTCGAAGGACAGGTGGGAGGTAGGCTCACGCAGTAATAGCTCGGGCGGCATGTGCCTCTCAAAGCTCCGAAACTGGCGCAGTCCGTCGGGGGGTAGAACATGAATCGCCGGCCGGCAGGTCGCTGGGTCGAACGGGCGCTCGCTCAAGGGTAGGAGCTCGACCCCGGGATCCATCTCATGATCCGGGGGAGTCCCACCGCGTGGAATGTCATCCGCCATATCAAGAATGTTGAGAAAATAGCCGGAGGAAGGAAAACCGGGCTAGAATATGGAAAGTCAACCGAAAAGTCAACTCCCGAGAAGGCCGAAAATGACTGAAAAGGCCGGGATGTGAAAAGGGCACGGAAATCAAGAGAAAAGCGAGGGGAACAAACCCCAAAAAGGTGGGTACAGCAAAAGAGGCACCGAAACAAAGATTTGTTCGGTTGAAAATGTCCGAAACGGGAAGAAAATCGCGAATCTGACGACGAAACGGGCGTAGAACGCGAAGAAACGGAAGAAAGAGGAGAGGAAAACACTCTAGAGAGAGAAAGTGTGGGTTTTCGGCGGAGAAGGAAGTGAAGAATAGGGTTTAGAAACCCTATTTTAAAACACCCGTGGTGAAATGTCGAATCTGCCCCGACTCAGGAACTTTTTGCCGTCGGCAACATTTTGTGCTGGCCTGCAGAATATTGTGCCGATGGGATTATTTTTCAGCCGATGGGCAGCCGGTGGCTTCCCCTCCCAGCCGGTGGTGTTCCCACAGCCTGGTTTAGGCCATATGAGTAGTTTTTGGTCTTCATAGCTCAAGAAAGTACAAGAAAGTGTATCTCCGACGCTCAACCGGCCTCCGTTTTGACCCCGGGTCGTGTCTTCTGTGCGTGGCGCTCGAACTCGTGCAAGGTGTATCCTTTTCGTATCCTTTTGGCTTTTACGAAATTCAAAAGTTGTCCCACGTGCATCGCATATCAATCGCGCTGTTTAACGCATCGCACTGTTTTGTGCATTGCATTTCAATCGCGCTGTTTAGCGCATCGCACTATTTTGTGCATTGCATTTCAATCGCGCTGTTTAGCGCATCGCACTGTTTTGTGCATTGCATTTCAATCACGTTGTTTAGCGCATCGCACTGTTTTGTGCATTGCATTTCAATCGAGTTGTTTAGCGCATCGCACTGTTTTGTGCATTGTATTTCACTCGCGCTGTTTAGCGTATCGCACTGTTTTGTGCATTGCATTTCACTCGCGTTGTTTAGCGCATCGCACTGTTTTGTGCATTGTATTTCAATCGTGCTGTTTAGCGCACCACACTGTTTTGTGCATTGCATTTCAATCGCGCTGTTTAGCGCACCGCATTGTTTTGTGCATTGCATTTCACTCGCGCTGTTTAGCGCATCGCACTGTTTTGTGCATTTCAAAATCACTCGCGCTGTTTAGCGCATCGCACTGTTTTGTGCATTGCATTTCAATCGCACTGTTTTGTGCATTGCATTTCAATCGCGCTATTTTGCGCACCGCATCGCACTGTTTTGTGCACCTTACTTGCATCTTGCATGTATCCTATCGCGCTATTTTGCGCACCTCACTTGTACTTGTTAGTACATTGCATTGTTTTGAATATAAACCGGCTTCGCGTGGCGTATAAGTCCAATTGTCAAAGTTTACATTCCGTGTGGCATGCGTGTCACACTTGCATCATTTTGCATCTTATGAGGCATGCGTGTTTCATTTGTATTATTTTGCGTCTTATGAGGCACGCGTGTCTCATTTGTATCATTTTACATTCCGTGTGGCATGCGTGTCACACTTGCATCATTTTGCACCTTATGAGGCACGCGCGTCTCATTTGTTTCATTCGCATCGTTGCATTAGCATGCGTGCCTCATTTGCATTGTCTTACATTCCTTGCGACCCGCATTGTCTCGCTTTCATTTGCATTGTCATGCATGTTGCTAACGACATTGTACCTGTTAAGTTTGTTTTCTTTTCAGGCACGATATTGTATGTACGGTTCATTTGAGGCTGGAGCGACCAGACGAACCGCACAGGTACGTCTAGACGGTCTAGGAGACCTTAAATCCTTTGGAGGTGCGAAACCTTCGGTGCATTTCTTGTGCAATCGCACACGGTCTAGGAGACCTTAAATCCTTGGGAGGTGCGAAACCTCCGGTGCATTGATGTGTACAGTTTACCTACATTGTTATGCATTCCTTGTGCAATCTCCACGGTCTAGGAGACCCTAAATCCTCTGAAGGTGCAATTCCTTTGGTGTTTGTCGTGCCCGAACGACTTTCGGTGGTCTGGTAAAGCCACCTGCCTATGTTTGCGGTGAGTTCCTAGAAGACCAACTGGGATGATGGAAACTAGAGTTCGAACGGCTTATGCCTAAAACGCAAAGGTTCGGGAGTTCCGAGACTAAAGTCTGGTTTAAATACCCAGGGGTGTACCCTCGGCTTGAAATCTGTATGGAAGCCCCATAGATTGAGGCGGCATGTCTACGCCTCAGTTCTGGATACTGAACCAACCTAGTATATCGCCCTGTCGGTAAGATAGAGAAAGTTGCAATCATAGCCGTTGCATCATAGTGCATTGTCATGCATTTCCATTGTAGCTTGCATGTATCCATTGCATTTTCCCCAGTAGATCGCATCATACTGCATTGTCATGCATTTTGTAAATAGCCATATCCATTGCATTATGGTTTGCATGCATTCATTGCATCTCCTCCGCCTATGGCTCACGCCTTTCCATGTTGAGCTTGGTCTGGTATGTGCCCATACTTCTCGTGTCAAAGCATAGTTCAGTGGACCGTTCTATGTTAGCCGCGGCTTGTTTGTGTACATGCCTTTCCTAGGCAAGATTTGGTTTGGCCCGCGTGCCATATCCATTGCATTGTGGTTTGCATGCATTCATTGCATCACCTTCCATCTATGGCTTGCGCCTTTCCATGTTGAGCTTGGTCTGGTATGTGCCCTTACTTTTCACGTTAAAGCACAGTCCTACATGTGTACGCGCCTATTCCACGCTGGTATGTTGGTTTGAGGGTTGCGGCACATTTTCTGTGTTAGACATGGCTTGTTTGTGTACATGTCTTTCCTAGGCAAGATTTGGTTTGGCCCGCGTGCCATATCCATTGCATTGTAGTTTGCATGCATTCATTGCATCACCTCCGCCTATGGCTTGCGCCTTTCCATGTTGAGCTTGGTCTGGTATGTGCCCTTACTTTTCATGTTAAAGCACAATCTTGCATGTGTATGCGCCTATTCCACGTTGGTATGTTGGTTTGAGGGTTGCGGCACCTTTTCTGTGTTAGACATGGCTCGTATGCGTACATGCCTTTCCTAGGCAAGATTTGGTTTGGCCCGCGTGCCATTTCCATTGCATTGTAGCCTGCATGCATTCATTGCATCACCTCCGCCTATGGCTTGCGCCTTTTCAGGTTGAGCTTGGTCTGGTATGTGCCCATACTTCTCGTGTCGAAACATAGTTCAGTGGACCGTTCTATGTTAGACGTGGCTTGTATGCGTACTTGCCTTACCTAGGCAAGATTTGGTTTGGCCCGCGTGCCATATCCATTTCATTTCCCCAGCATATCTATATATATATTGCATTGTAGTGTAATTTTTGCATTCAGCTTTAGGATCATTGTCCTTTCTCCAGCGGGTCGTTTCCCCACTTGTGTCAACCCCCCCCCCCCCAATACTTGTTCTTGTGTCTGTCTACGATGCTCATAGTTCAGTAGACCGTTCTATGGTAGACAGACTTGTTACCTCCATCAATCTATTTGACATAGGTGTGGTCTCGAACCACTCGTGATTGGATCGTGATTCAATTGCTTTGCATATAGTTTGCATTGTTTCAATTGCATTGCATTTTCATTTTCATTTGCATCTTCATATACATTGTTTTGTATATATTGCATTATCATAAGTTGTGTCTGGCTCTGTGCATTGTCTTGCATTTTGCCCCTGCCTTCGGGCGCATACCTTGTTTGTCTTGCCTGTTGGTCTGAGTCTTCGGCCTTGTCAAAAATGGGTCGTCTCTGGGCTTTGACATTCACTCCCGTCATTGTTATGACTTTCGAGTTCTGTCAAAGAGGGGCAACTGTAGACATCCCATTTTTGACCGTCCTCAAGACTTGGACGTCACCGTTTGAACACTCGGTGATCATCCATGTTTGTGTTCGTTTGGAGTTTCCGGAGGTCTCGGCTACGCGCCCTGCCTCAAGATCTCCGAACTCGACCGTTTAGTATCTGGTTTTGCACCAAACACTTGTGTTTTTCCTTGGAGGGGCAGGGAATGCCTTGTGAGGCATCCCCACACACCACCAGCAGTGGCTAGAGGTCACCGGCTGGTTTTTGCTGCCGTCGGCACTTTTTGTTGCCAGTCGGCAATTTTTGTTGCCGGTCGGCACTCCTTTTTGCCAAAATGGCATTTTTGGCCGGCCGACTACTGTGCATCTGCTTTTGCAGATATTTTGTCACAGCTGTCTTGTAGTTGGCTCCCCTCCATACACGTGTATGGAGGGATTTCTCTCTTTAGAAGCTTGTCTTGTAAGCTTTACAAGACAAAGGCTCTATAAGAGAAAGCCTTCTCTCTTGGCTTTAAGGTGAGACACTTGAGAGACCTTAGATATTTTTAGACAGCTATTTTTAGGGTTTTGAGTTCTAGGGTTAGAAACCATACACTTTCTATCTCTATATCTCTCTCTTGTGTGTGTTTAAGTGCATTTGTGTCTTACTATTGCACATAAACACATAGTGTTTCACCTTTACTTAGCTACTGAGCTTCTAAGAGGTTGGTTTTGAAGTTTTGGAGCTGTTTTCAACCTAGAAGAAGCTGTTGGAGCACCATTGTTGAAGGGGTCTTCAAGGGTAACAATTTTGCCTCTTTATTTCCCAATCTTGCATTGTATTTCTACCTGTCTTAAAATCGTTTTTGAGCTTGGTGTATAATACAAAAAAGTTCTGTTTTTTAGCCCTCTTAATTGTTTGTTTAGAGTGTTTTGTGGTTTGGAGGTGTTTGACCCCTCTTAGGCCTTGGAAGGCCCCATTTTGTGCTATTTTGTGCAAGTTTCGAGACTTTGGTGTTTGGGCCTCTTCACCACTGAAATCTTGAGGGATTTCAGTGGTGGAGATGGTGCCTTGAAGTCTCCAAAAGGGGAGGGCCACCCCCTCTCCTTGTTGTCCTTGAAAGGGACCCTTTTTGGCCTCTTGAGAGAGCATCATGTTAGAGTATGTATTGATCATGTCTTGGTTGTTTTCCATGCCTATTATGCCATGATATAACCTTGTTGTGTGTTGGTTTTGGTACACCATGCATGCTTAGCATACCTACCATGTAATGCCTTGTTATTGCCTTAATATGCCTTAGGTTGTTAGCCTTTGCTCGAGCATGTTTTAGGTCTCGTTTTGTGAAGCTTTTGTGCTTATTTTGCCATGTTAGAGGTCTGTCCATGGTTGTTTGGGTCGGCCATGGCATGCATTATATACCCCCTTTGCATTTTGGCTTGTTGGCCTCAAGTGTGTGAGTATATAGCATGCATTACTTGCTTTATTCTAATGATTTGGCATCATTTATAGCATAATTTCAGACCTTATAGCATGCTTGCATGCTTACTTTAGATACCTCTTTGAAGCTTTGAAAGCATGTGTAGCATGTTCCATGTTTTGGCCATTATACATGCCTTTGATTTTGAGCCACTTAGATGCCATCTAGGGGGTCCCCTTTGCATGGTCTAGGTCTGCCTTGAACCTATTTTAAGTCCTCTTAGCCTTGTGAGGCTTGGTTGGCTTGGTCATGGTTCAAGCCCCTTTGACTTGCTTCAAGCACTTAGGCCATTTGTTGCATGTTTAGCTTGATTTGTTGCTTGGTTTGACACCATGTTTTAACATGATTTTCAGAGCTTATGTTGCATGCTAATTGTCCATGATATCCATTTTCAAGTGTGCTTGAGAGTTGTCCAATTTGTGCCTAAGTGTTGGCCTTTAATCATGTGTATGTGTGCATGTGTATTTGGTCCCTTATTATAGCACTTTGGTCATTGTTTTAGGCCTATTTAGGGTTGCCTAAATCATGTATAAGCCCACCTTTTCATAAATTTGCATTGCCTCATGTTTGCTTGCATGCTTGCATAAGTGTCTTGCCATGCCATGTTGTATCCTTAGCTTGCATGCCTAGGTTGCATTGCATCTTGCATGCATGCCTTGTTCCTTGACTCGGTGATAGGAATTGGGCCTTGGTTTGTTTGTTTGGTTTGCATTTCATTTGACATGAAAGTTGCACACTTGATTCTTTGGGCCGTCATGCATGGAAATGCGTGATTGGCGGTCCAAGAATCGAGACACATGCCCCTTTGAGTCACAAACATGATAGGGGGCATGATTAGTGCATACATTACTTGAATTGTATTGCCATGCAAGTTCTGTCCTCTGCTGCTGTGAGTTGCAGGTCCTGCAGGCATTCTTGGCCGACCGGCAGTATACATTGCCGACCGGCAATTATACTTCTGCCGATGGCTTCATTTTGTGCCGGTAACCACATACCACTGCCGGTGGTAGTTCTACTCAGCCGGTGGTGATTCCCAGTATCCAGAGAAACATCCCTGAGGTTTTGGTAGCCTCTAGAGGAGCAGAGCAGGGAAAACAGAGGCAGACTATGCATGGCGGCGCACTTCCGAGCAAGACCGAGCATGCATTCCATCGAGCTCTCCTCCCGAGGCGATTTATCTGTTTTTCCTAGCTTAGTTAGTTTGTTAATTGATTAGGCAAATTGTAATATTTAATTAGCTTGCGTAGTTAATTAATTTGTATTATTTATTTGGTCCCTCCGGGCGAGGGCAAATCTGTAATAAGTGTGGGTGAGTGTGTGTATGTCTTCCAATCCCCAATTCTTTCTTTCCTTTTATTTACCTGTTTTGATGGTTAGTATTAGGGCATATTTAAAATTAGCATACCTTATGCTATGCATGCGTGCATTCATCCATTTGTTTTACATGCATCGGGCTCGGTACATCACGCTAATTGCATTTGTACTTCAATTCCAAATTGAATACGTGCATCAATTGACTGCATTTCACATGCCATGCTTAGGTTAGCCGAGCCTATTCTAGCGACATTCTGTATGCGTTGCATTAGGCAATTAACATGGACTTGGATCATGCATTGATTGCTAACATGTTCCTGTTTTTAGCACGGAGTACGATGTAAGTATTTATGCTTCAGCATGTCGCATACGTGTGAATGCTACCATAACAGTATGTTTGCCATGCGGCTAGATGCTTATATGAGATAAACTGTTTGAATGCCTATGGGTGAAGGTTGGATTGTTTGAGTTGGAAAAACTCGTTGAAATCTGTGTTTTAGCCTACTTGCGAGTAGCAAATTCCAAAGCGCTTTTCAAAACCAACGGATGTGCAATGCTTGTTTCCAAATTAGGCAATCTAGTCTATACTTGTTTGCTGTGCGCATAACATAGTAATTCTAGGCTAATAATCGGAATAAGAACACATAACGTTTTCAAAATTAGATATCACGGTTAGTAGAGACCGGTCTTCGGACCGGGCGAAAGGGGGTGCTCATAGCTGACCTTTCCCGATCGTACCCAAGCTCCCGAGCCGAGACAGCTCCGGTGATGACGGACATGTGGCCTTCGGCACCGAGTCAGGGTTTCCTAAATTCCCCCATAAAAAATATTTAGGTGGCGACTCTGTATCTGGCAAAGCAGTCCATGTTTGGCACTTCTTTCCTAAAATCTGTTTTCTCAAAACGATTTGCCAGATTTGGACTCTTTGGTTCAAGATTAAGAACCGCGACATAAAATCGAGTCCGAGCTGTAGTGACCCCTTTAATGAACAGAACGGGACTCACCCTCCCGGGGCGTTCGGGGACGTCTACAAGCGGTTCGGTTAGCGAATTATAAATTTTAAAGTTTAAACCACGTTTAGCAGTTAGAGCGATGCAGATTGATGCGGATTGGTTCAATTTTAGCGGATTGGGCCGTATCTTGCACA
Organism: Camellia sinensis; assembly: GCF_055761805.1. Lineage (NCBI taxonomy): Eukaryota > Viridiplantae > Streptophyta > Magnoliopsida > Ericales > Theaceae > Camellia > Camellia sinensis. The sequence continues at coordinate 125,886,377 of NC_138967.1, read as the reverse complement.
GCCCTACTCGTGATGGTGATGGTGGTGGTGCGATGTTTATGAAAGTGGTAGTAGTAGTGGTAAGGTAGTGGTTGTGGTGGCAGAGGTAGTAATAATAGGAGGAGCAGTGGTAGTATGGTGGTGTGGTGGTTGAGGTGACGACTGTGGTGATGGTGGTAGTGGTGTTGCGGTGGTAGTAATAGTAGCAGTAGTAGGAAAATGGAATGGTGGTAGTAGCTAAATAATAATATATTTTTTAAGTGTCAAAATTATTATTATTATTATTTTTATTAATTTCATGATAGAATGGAATAGTCATTCTTTAAGTTGGAGGAATGAATAGGCATTCCCACATTTCGTTGCAATAGTCATTCATATTTTCATTTAGATAAGATGTACCAAATAAGAAAAAGGGAATGCAAAGCTGTAATGGACATTTCATTGCAACCCATTCCATCGTACCGAACTTGCTATTTGTTTGGCATAAACTAAACAAGTGCACTTATTTAGATCACATTACCTCTATACTTTTATATACATCTTTTTATAAAATGTCAAAAAATATACTTATTTAGATCATTCCAGATAACTCTTAAGGTCTCGTTTGACCACACAACTTTTTAACCTAAAAGTCAAAAAATCACTTAAAAAACCAAAAAAGCCTACTATCTTACCCTATAAACCTATTTATAAAATTCAAATCACATGGTGTCTGCAATAGGTTTGATAAAATGACCTTTTTACCCCTCATTTATGTCAAAACCTACAATTGATGGATTGATTTAAGCAGAGTTCAGCTGCAACACTTCAACAGACTTGTTACATCAAACAAGATGAGTAAAGAGAGGGATGGGCTTCATAATTCATTTAACAAGGCAACACAACACTAATAGAGAAACTCTAGTAGCGTTTGGTAGAATTTTCTAAATATGATTTGAGAATATAGTTGTATTTTGAGTTTGTGAGTTTTGTAATTATGATTTGAGTGTAAAAAATTTATTTGGTTATGAGTTTTGAAAAGAGTTTAAAATTGAGTTTTTAATGTTTGGTGTGACGTGTGAAATGAGAAAATTTGGTTAGTTATGAGTTTTGAAAAGAGTTTTCAAAACTTAACTCAAATTGTTATAATTAACCAAACACACTACTTAAAAACTCTATTGAAAATTCTGATCAACATTTATAACTAAACTTTTTTTAAAATTCAATTAAAAAAATTAATTATTAATGAAAAATAACATTAATCAATTTTTTTAATTGAAAATATTAAAAAAATCATCAACATAACCAAAAAATTATCAAATAATAATAATAAATACATATAAGAAAATCATGCATTAACAAAGCTATTTCATTATATTTTTTTATTCAAAATGTTTTTACTTTAATTTAAAAAAAAAAATTTCATCCGATTTCTAGTATTTTGGTCATCCGATCTATCTATCTATACTTACTATATATTAAGCAAAAAGGGGTTTTTAACCCAAGCCTTGTGGGAGCTCAAATCTCCCAATCTAAATTTCCTGATTTTTTGATTTAAAAAAAAAAACCCTTAGCATTTATTAACTTCTCCCAACTCCTAAGTCTTACCCTCATAATAACACTTTAATGCATTAAGAACAAGCATAAAAAAAATTCTTTGAAATCCAACACATATGAATTCTTTGAAAAATCACAATACATGTGATTATTATCAAAAAATTTATTGAAAAGCCCAATACATATGATTATTATCAAAATATTAAACTTTAATATAATATAATTATAAAAAAAAACATTTAATTCCTTGAAAACTCTTAACACATAATTATTATCAAAATATTAAATTTTAAGGGTGTTTTGGGAAGTTGGTAAAAAGCTGACTTTTAACTTTTTACTAAGCTTTTTGGCTTTTTTAGAAAATGATTTGAGAAGTTGGTAAAAAGCTAGCTTTTGACTTTTTTAGTTAATATTTGTTTATGGCATCAAATCAAAATAAAATGACCAAAATAACCCTGCCAAACTTTGGAAATCTACATAATTTGTTAACATAGAGGGTATTTATGTAATTTGACAAGGCAACGCTTTTAGCACATCCCAAATGCAACAATTGCTTTTTTAGTTGGCTCAGCTTTTTTCCATAGCAACAAAAACGCAAGCGTTTTTGTGCTCTTCCCAAAACGACTTAATATAATATAAAAAAGTAAAAAAAAAAAAGGCATTTAAAAAAAAATTAAAAAATTAAAAATTACAATTCACATATATAGATAATTGTAAACACAATCCGTGCATAGCACGGGTGATATGCTAGTACTTACTATATATTAAGCAAAAGAGAGTTTTTAATCCCAAGCCTTGTGGGAGCTCCAATCTCCCAATCTAAATTTTCTGATTTTTTGATTTAAAAAAAAAACTTTAATATTTATTAACTTCTCTCAACCCCCAAGTTTTATCCTCATAATAACACTTTAATCTATTAAGAACAAGCATAATTTTTTTTTTTAAAATTCAACACATGAATTTCTTGAAAAGTCGCAACACATATGATTATTATCCTTCATAATAACACTTTAATTTAATGCATTAAGAACAAGCATACAAAAAAAATTTTGAAAAGTCTAACACATATGATTATTATCAAAATATTAAATTTTAATATAATATAATAAAAAAAAGACATTTAATTTCTTGAAAAGTCTAACACATATGATTATTATCATAATATTAAACTTTAATATAATATAAAAAAGGAAAAAAAGCAGAAGAAGGTATTTAAAAATCACAATTTACATATATAGATAATTGTAAACACAATCCGTGCATAGCACGGGTGATATGTTAGTACTATATATTAAGCAAAAGGGGGTTTTTAACCTTAAGCCTTGTGGGAGCTCCAATCTCCCAATCTAAATTTCCTAATTTTTTGATTTAAAAAAAAAAAAAATCTTAGCATTTATTAACTTCTTCCAACTTCCAAGTCTTACCCTCATAATAACACTTTAATGCATTAAGAACAAGCATAAAAAAAATTCTTTGAAATCCAACACATATAAATTCTTTGAAAAGTCCCAACACATATGATTATTATATCTCATAATAACACTTTAATGCATTAAGAACAAGTATAAAAAAAAAAATTCTTAAAAAGTCCAACACATATGATTATTATCAAAATATTAAACTTTAATATAATATAATAAAAAAAAAGACATTTAATTCATTGAAAAGTCCAAAACATATGATTATTATCAAAATATTAAACTTTAATATAATATAAAAAAAGAAAAAAAGAAGACATTTAAATAAATAAATAAATAAATAAATTTAAAAATCACAATTCACATAGAGCTCCAATCTCCCAACCTTAATTTTCTAAATTTTTTATTTAAAAAAAAAACTCAGCATTTATTGATTTGGTCAAAATCTTCTGATCAGCATTTATTAACTTTTTTTCAATCCACATGTCTTTCCACATACCTGCATTTATTGATTTGGTCAAAATCCCTAATCAGCATTTAAAATCTCCTCATACAAATAATTATAGATACAACCTGTGCATAGTTACTGCAGTAGCCTTTTTAATTTCTCATATACACCATGGTTAGTAATAAGATTGTTAAATTATTTTTATAAAAAATCTTAAAAAACATAATTTATATATTAAAAAAAATTAAAACAAATATAAATATCTATAATTATCCCGTGTATAGCACGGGTGATAGGCTAGTTTCTAATATAAAATTGTGGGCTCTCTGCCCAACAACACACCCATTGTCTCTGACTCTACCTCTCTTCAAAGTGTTGATGTGTTGTTAATATAAGAAAGAGATATACAGATACATATATAGAGACAGAGAAACAGAGAGTGTAGAGTTTCTTCAGACAAGGCAAAGTGTAGAGGGGTTTGAAGTTTTCCAAGTACCAAAATAGAAGAAGCGAAGTTGGGTTATGAATGAGTGGGACATTACACCATTTCTACTACTGTACTCTTTCTCTCTGTTTCTCTTTTGATGAAAGCTTCAGGGACTGAAGACATGCTTGTTTATCATCTATCAAAGAGTGGCGGTTGATTGGCCAGAAGTCCGCGTGGACGACCGGCTCAGCTATTTTTGCTTAAATCATAAAACTCATTCCACCTTCTTAGTTATTCCACACCAGATCTATTGAAGGATATACGTATCAGCTCTGAAGCATCTTCAACGTGAAGTTTTTTAGAAATGGAGAAGACTAAAGAGAGAGAATATGTACGTTGGGAAGAGTGGAGAAAATGAAACGGAGAGGAATCTGCCAAGCGAGAAAGAGAATTACATTTTCAAATGTGTAGTGAAATTATATTTTGAAAACTCTATCCATACATAAAATTGAAATGGAGGGGTGAAAATACATTTACAGAATACAACCAAACACAGTCTCTATTTTTTTTAAAAATTTTTTTTAATGTCAAAACCAATATAGAGGAATACAAAAATAATAATTAAAGTGAACAAATTATTTATTTATTTATTTATTTTGCTCTCCGTTTGGTTTTTGAATTGAAATTTTGAGTGTGGAGTTATATTTTAAAAGATAATTTTTCAAATGATTTTTTTTAGGAGAAAACTTGTTTGATTATAAGTTTCCTCGAGAGTTTTAAAAAAAGTTTTGAATTATATTTTTCAATAATTTTTTTAAAATATTTACAAGTTTTCTTAATTTTATTCAAGAGTTGGGTACATATTTTTTGGCTAATACAAAAATCATAACAAATTTTGGCCAAAAATAAGAAAATATTTTTTTGAATAAAATTAAATAAAAAAGATTTTTCTTCATAAATAGTAGACCAAAAAAATATTTCTTGCAAAAAATAAGATTCCACAAAAGTAGAAAAAATTTAATTTGAAAGAACAAAATTAAAATTATAGTTTTTTTACTTCTTTTTTTTTTTTTTGGGAAAAATAGAGTATTGCAGAGAGTTTGGTTATGAGTTTTGAAAAAAGTTTTGGAATGGAGTTTTGAAATATTTATTTTGAATGAAATTTTAAAAAAAAATTAGTTATGAATTTTAAAAAGATTTTTTCAAAAAAAATTTGAATAAAATTATTGCATTCCAAAAATTGGAACCTGAATAAAATTGTAACACATAAACTGCCTAGGATTTTTTGGGAATAAAAAAATGGCGAAGTCCGATATTTATGGTTTCTCAACAACCGAAGTCCCACTTGATGCATCCCATTTCCGTCTATCTTGTCAATTTACCTATTTTTTGATTTCATAAAATATTTTATTTGACTTTTTTTTTTAAAATGTTAAAAAATTATTTCCAATCATATTAGTGTTTTTTTTTTAATCTCATATTTTAGTTAAAAAATCAAAAAATTATTAAAATGACACATTTCAAATGAGGCCTAAATACAAGTATAAAACTCAATAACTAAAACTAAATCACCATAAATCTAGAAATCACCATTTCAAACTCTAAAAATGTAAAACATTAAATTAAACCTTTTAGAGAGATATTCTTATCAATTAAAGGGGTATTTGAGATGATTTAAATAAGTACATTTTTTGACTTTTTACAAAAATATGTGAAGAAAAATAAAGAGGTAATGTGATCCAATAAGTGTAGTTATCTAAATAAGTAGACTTATATAGTGTATGCCAAATAGCCCCTAAAAGCCTCTAATCCCTCAAGAAAAGAAAATTCAAGCTTTGATCGTCCAAGAGGTTAAGAAAATTTTAGAGTTAGAACTTCTATTGTGCTATTTTTGAAGAAAGAGAAGTGGATGATCAGAGCTTTTTCCGATGAGGTAACATGGCCGACCGTGGTAGAGATGGTGGGTTGAGGTGATGGTGTAAGGGTGGAGCAAATGTGAGGTGTTTGGCCAACAAGAAAGTAAGGGAAAATAAGAGAAAGGTATAGAGAAGTTAGAGAGAGAAGAATGAAGACAAAATAAAATAAAGATCTGCATTTTTTTTTTTTAAAGGTGGTGTTTGGTCACACCTACAATCAAGTTTGGAATTGAGTTTAGATATCCTAAGTGAAGTTTAACTTAGGAGCGTGTTTGGCTCTAGATAAATGTTAAGTATATCATGGTCCCCTTTTTTGGGGTTATAGGAAGTGAGATCGGATTAAGATGGATGTGGGGTCCACTAATATTGTGTTTGTTTACGAAATGGGGAAGGAGATTCACAATACTTTGGGACTATGATAGGTGTCTATGGATGAGATTAATAATTTTTCATGGGAGATGATATTAGAAAAACAATCCCTTGGAATTAGAGGAGGATTTACTATTTTGCCCTCTATTATCCTACCTAATTTATTTATTCTACTTGATTAATTTGGTCTTTTCTTTACTATTTTTTTTTATTCCACTATTTTTTACTCCATTCTTTATATCAAAATAATTTAATATAAAAATAATTTTTAATATAAAAATATAATAGTATAAAATAATATTTATACCAAAAAAAATTATATTAAAAAAATAATAAAATAGTACCCAAAAAAATATATATATGAAATATAATTTTTAATATTAAAATATTTAATGCATTTATTAATTTGTATAAATCCAAATTTGATAATAATACAATAAGGGTATTTTTAAAATTTTACATAATTAATCTTATTCTTATCTCATAAAATAAATAGAAACTATTATTAATCTACTATTTATCAAATAAACACAATTTTTTTTAACCTCTTCCTAACAATCTCAGTCAACCTATCTCTTAAAACAAACGTGCGATATATATATTTCTTCTTCTATTCATTACTTACAATTTGCAAGATCTGCAGATAGGTGAGCAAAAAGATAAGGTGAGCTATTCTTTGCTTAAATTATTGTTGTTTCGTCTCATCCTTCGTTTAAACAAACCACTATAAACTTTTACATCAAAACTTTGACTGATAGTTATTGTTTCATTTCTCTTTTTTCATGGGTTGATCATGTTCTGTTTCAATTTGATAAATACATTTTGCAAAAGCTATAGTTTTCAATTTTTTTATTGTTAAGGTTTGGTAAGACATTAAGCTATGCAAAGCTGAAGAATACTGATTTGGAAATTCTTGTGAATCTTGTTGGTGACAAGGAAAGATATTTAAAATCTCACATGGTGCTAAAATCTTGAGATCTTAGAGGTATTTCTTTTTATTTTGCGGACTTATTTATTTAAATTATGTACTCTTTTCTATGAATATTTTCATAGATCTTCTTGGCATCAATACATGATTAAAGTAAAGTGTTACCTCCTCCATGATTTTTTTTATATTTGTGCAGAATTTTCTTTTCTGTACACCCTTCATTCAAAGTTGAATCTCTCTATCTCACCATGACTCCAGATTGAGTAAGATTGATGGTGTTGGAATTTTATCATTCATATCTAGATCGGGTTATTCTTGACATCATTTGAGAGGTAAAAATCTACCTAAGTTCCTTTTTCTTTTTCAAATCAATCTCTTTGAATCATAGATTTAGGTATGAATTTAGAAAAAGAAAAAAAAGAAAAAAAGGAAAAGGTGAGACAATTGTTAATAAAATATAAGCTAATTTTTTTTTTTTTTCATTTCTCTTTTATTTTCAAATTTCTATTGAAATCTATATCCAAATACAGTGTTATTTCCTTGTTTGAAATTTGCATTCATTCAACGAAAGCTATGTTAGTATATTACATTGATGGGTCATGCTCCGGAGCTCTAATTAGAGCTGCAAAAGGACAGCTCTAATGAGCTGTCAACCAATAAAAAAAAAAAAAATAGTGAAGTAAAAGACAAAAAAGAGGGAAGAAAAAGACAAATTAGTGCTCTATTAGAGCTCTTCTTTTAGAGGTCTAAATCATTTTTGTTACATTGATAGTATGAAAATGGGTGTAGTTGTGTGTCTGGACCGAATAATACGATAAATATATACTCAAAATTTAGTTGGGAAATTTATTAGGAAATCTTATTTGAAGTATTTGTATTCTAATTAATACATGACATATTCTTGTATTCTAAGTCTTATTATTTGGACATTTGATTCACTAAATCATAATTCTCAAATTTAAGGTATTTTTTGAACAATTGTACACTTACAAAGATTTTTTAAACCCTTAACAATTTAGTGATGTGAACATTTATATTTGACAGTGTGAATAGTGTGAATATTTATATTACGGTACATTCACACTGTTAACATTAATGCACTTTACCTTATTATTATTAAGAATATTTTAGTAACTATGTCGTTCATAAGATTTATTGGAATATAAAAAAATAATTTAAACAAAATAGATAAAAAAGAAGTTGTGAATAAATATCTCAATTTTATTCAACATTATTTAAATTTATGATTTATGGTGAGATAAAATTATGATTTTTGTTACAAAATTTTAAGATATTATAAATTTTATTGTTAGCAATTAGTAAATTGAATAATATAAAATAAAACATTTTGTAGGGAGACAAAACTCCCGTGGGATCTGTCACCCCCACCACACATTGCTCGAAGTCATGCTTGCATTATTGTTTTGGGCCACCACACATTGCTCGAAGTCATGCTTGCATTATTGTTTTGGGTTTTGTACATTGAACTCTTTGCTTCCAGCAGAGAGTTGAAGCTTCAACTTTTCAAAAGTTGGTGGGACAAAAGTTGGGGTAAATATGAGGAGACAAAAGTAGGTGAATAATTTGTCAAAAAAAAAAAAAAAAAATGGTGGGATAAGGTGATTGAGTTACATGCAAGTGGTAATTGCCCGGGTTATAGAAATAAAAATAATGACTCGTGAGAGATGAGTCCGGAACCTCTTTAGCTTTTCTCTCTTGCCTCTACGTCGCGCAACGATCCAGATTGGACCACAACATCCCATTCAAAATGTGCGGATGAGATTAGCTTAAAAAATAAAAAAATAAATTAACTCACTAACAACATGTCCCACCATTCTCTCACTAACAACATGTCCCACCATTTTATTAACCAAACAAGTTTATAATTTTTTTTAAAGGAAATAAAAAAAACAGATTCAATCTGTGCATAGGTGCAAATCAAATATGTTTTTATTTTCTTTAAAACACAAATTTAATCTATGTATAGGTGCAAACCAAATACACTTTTTCTTTATTGTATATTTTTAATGATACTAATTTTATAAAATTAGAATTTTATATTAAAAATTATATATATATATATATATATATATGTTTATGAAAATAAAATGAAAACGATTAAAACGGTTTTTAAATTTTTTATTAGAAATGATAAAATCAAAATTTCATATTAAAGATTATATATATACTCTCTTCGTCCCAAAATAATAGTTCCTTTTGAAGAATTTAATTTTTTTTGATAGTACAATTATTGCACCTTAAAAAAATTAAATTTTCAAAATTGCCCTTTGATAGTATATTTTTTTAGAGAATATTAATTGTCATAATTATACTTTTTATATTATTAATGAATTTAAAAGAATGACAAAATAGAAAATTTATATTATTTTTGTCCTTAATTTTTGAAAGTAGACTAATATTTTGAGATAATAAAAAATAAAAGAAGGGACTAAATTTTGGGACAAAAGAAGTATATCTTATGAAAATAAAATAAAAAAATTAAAATAGTTTTTTTAATTTTTTATTAGAAATAAGAGAGAGAGAGAGAGAGAGAGAGAGAGAGAGAGAATGGTGGGACGTGTTGTCAGTGAGTTAATTTTTTTTTTAAAACTAATCTCAGCCGCACATTTTGAATGGGATGTTGTGGTCCAATCTAGACCGTTGCCCGATAGGGAGGCAGGAGAGGAAAGCTGGAGAGGATCCGGACTCGTGAGAGATATGCCTAGGTGGGGTGAAGAAAAAAAAGAAAAAAGAAAAGGTTGAAATATTAAAAAAGTGTTGTGGGTTTGAAAGAGGTAGGGCATCTCTTCGCGTTTGGGTCTTAACTTGGATAGATAGAAAAAAACAAATGACCTGTGAGAGATAATGAGATAAGTGTGGTGGGAGAGAGAACAACATGAGTGTGATTAAAAAAAAAAAAAATTTGGGAAGGGTGATGGGTTTAATTAATCAATTGTGGAGGACGGGTTGTGATTAAAAAAATAATTATGGATTTGGGAGAATGGAAATCTGAGAGAGAGAAAATGAGATGGGTAGCAAATAAGATGGGTTTAATAAAAAGAATGAAGAGTGGTGATGTATAGGGAGAGAGATTAGATTTCAGAGAGAAAAGAGAGAGAGAATGGGGATGAGGCCATTTTCATTTTGCTGGATGAACAGCCACCAGAGAAGAGAGACGATAAAATGAGAGCGAGAGAAAATGAGAGGCGGTGGTGGTGGGGTGGTTGGTGGTTGTGGTAGTTGGTGGGAGCGTCGCAAGAGGAGAGGTGGAGGACAAAGAGGGGAGAGGTAGAGGAGAGAGAGGTTTGGGCTTAGATTTTGAGGTGAGAGAGAGCAAAGAGGTTTTGCTGAGTGATGATTTAAGAGGAGAGAGAGTGAGAGCATTTGGGCGAAAAATAAAGACATCTCAACGATTGAATTTTGGATGAGACAATCTGAATCATTGAAACAAAATATATCTCTGGTACATTTTGTACATTTTCAAAAACTTTCTTGCTATATTAGGTTTTGTTTGAGATGTGGATTGACTTTTTGGCCTCGAGTTAAAAAGTCTAGTTTGGGATGGACTTTTTGACTTTTTTGATTTTTGTGAGAGAAAAAATGAAATGATTATAATTTGGATGTGATATTTTGTCTTATTGATTTTTTAGTTTATTTTTTTTTTTGGGGACAATTTTAGCCAAAAATCCAACCCAACTATATGCCAAATGAGTGCTATATAGATTTGAGGTCCCGTTTGTTTTTAGAGATAGAATGGAAGTGATTGATAGTGAGGGGATTAAGGCCCCGTTTGGGGACTTACCTTTTTAGCCAAAAAGTCAAAAAATTACCATTTTAGCCAAAAAGCCAACAACTCATACCAACAAGTCAAAGATTCACTTTTCTCTCTTCTTTTTGCACATCTTTTCGTAATTAGCCAAAAAGTCATACCAAGCATATAAGTTTTTTTTTCCTTCCTTTTTAGCCAAATAGTCAAAAAGTTACTAAATTAGCCTGTTCCCAAACCAGGCCTAAGTAAAATTATGTTTGCTTTGATGGTAGTTGTTAATGTGAGGATTGTTAAATTATTACCCTAGAAAAGAAATATAAAATATTAAAACAAATAAAATTATGATTTTTACTTTAAAAAAATACAAAAATATTAAATATTAATGTTTAAAAAAATGCCCAACATGTAAATAAAAAATAAAAAACAAAAAAATCTAATTCCATGGGACTAATTTTCTAACATCATCTCCACTTCTTTTATCTCAATCCCAACACCCTAATTTTTAGAGGTAGAATGGAGGAGATTGATAGTGAGTGGATTAATAATAAAGAGATTGTTAGTGAGGGGATTAATAGTGAGGGGATTAAGTAAAATTATGTTTGTTTCGATGGTAGTTGGTAGTGTAGGGATTGTTAAATTATTTTTATATAAAATAAATATAAAATAATAAAACAAATAAAAAATACAAAACATTAAACATTAATTATTTTTTTTAAAAATGCCCAACATGTAAAAAATTTTAAAAAAATAAAAATAAAATAAAAAATTTCTAGAAAAAAATAAAACAAATAAAATAATGATTTTTACTTAACAAAAAATACAAAAAATTAAACATTAATGTTCAAAAAAAAAATGCCTGACATGTAAAAAATAAAATAAAAAAAAATTTCTAGTCCGTCGGACTATTTTTCTAATACTAAGTCTTGGAGGCCCCTCCAACTCTCCTTGGGGAGCCCAATCCTAATCCGGAGCTCACTATCAATCCCCTCCCCATCTCTCAAAACAAACACAATATTAGTAGGTTCCACCTCACTACTAATCCCAATTCTCCCTCTAACTCTCCAAGCAAACGGGGTTATAGGATTATGAATTTCCTTTTCATCTCTCAAAACAAATATAACATATAGTGCGTTTCACTTCCGATCTCAATCCCACACTTGTCTCCCAAAGCAAATGGGCTCTGAAGACTATCAAGTTTTGGAAGGCCACGATAAGCTCTATGTTTGGGATTCCAAAAGTTCACTTTTAAGTATTTTTGTGTAGATAAGTTTTAAAAAAGAAAATAAATTTATTGATAAAACGTAGTCACATAATTTCTGTGTATTTTTTTAAAAAATAAATAACAAATATAATTTAAAAAATATATCATTAATTTTTTTAAGATGGATACATTAAAATTATATAATTATATTTATTGAATTAATATGATTTTTTCAAGAATAATCTAAACACAAGTACTTAAAAATAAATAATTCAAATTAACGAAACGGAAGTTGAGGGGGGCTCACAAACCAAAAATTCGACGGTGTAATCCTATAATCCTTTAGATGACTAGAGAGATGTCAAGGGATATGTACAGAAGCATATTTTGAACATTTATTTATATCTTATATTGTAATAGTAACTGCACTCTCTCTTTGAAAATTTTTATCTTCTTTGGTTCCAATTTTTTAAATTCAATTTTTTAGATATTGATTTTTTTATATTTTTATATTTTTTTGTTTTTAATAACTTTTTTTTCAATATTTTAAGTAAATTTTTTACTTTTTAGATACACTTAATATAAATGCAATTAAAAAGTATAATATTTATGAAAAAAATTATAAAAAATTAATACCAAAAATAAAAAAATACAAAAATTCAGTATATTTTAATATTTTTATGTATTTATTGATTATTTAAATATTTTCTTACAAATATTTTATTTTTTAGGTGCATCTAATATAATTACCTAAAATATTAAAAAAATTCATTAAAAATAAAAAACACAAAAATAAAAAACTCAATTTAAAAAAAAAAAATGAATTTAGAAAATTGGAGCTAAACAAATTTGTTAGAATAAATTCATATTAGATCAAGTCCATATAAAAAGATGTTCAAAATTTAAGTCCCTTGGTTATTAAATTGGGAGCTAGTTTCTTTTCCCGTCCATAATTTGGATTGGAAATCATTGTTCGAGACTACGGATCCCATCTCAACGTCGAACCATTCATTTTATTAGGTACTTCATGTACATTACCCATACAAAAAATTACATCGATTTGATAATTATTTTTTTTTGCTTTTGTAATGAATAAATAAAAAAAAAACAAATGAAGTATTTTAAAAACACAATTGTTGTCCATTTTTTTGTTGACAAACACGATAAATTGAATAAATTATGATTATCGGATCAACTTAATTATTTAAAAAAAAAAAATGATATAAGAAGTGTCGAACAAAATGAACTATTCGAATAATTGAACCAATACACTTGATGCACTTCACAATCTAGACTAGTTCCATACAATTCAAATTATGAACCAGAGAAAATTCATCTCTTTTAAATTTTGAGAGCTGAGATCCACACTTTATACGTCTTTTTCTCTCGCCCCAAACTTATCCCAAATCTTTCCATGAGCCGTCTTGCTAGTCCCGATTAATCCACCAACTCGATCAATGCTCGTACTCCTGTCACTCTATATCCAAATTTAAAATGTTAGAAACGCTAAATATTTTACTTAATTTTTTACAAAATATTCACATTAGATGGGTTTCACATGAGGGTGGATCTCACCCCTTCTTGTGGTTAAATCTTTGGTAAACTTTTTGTATGCCTAACATTGCTCACGGTGCTAAAATCTTGGAATCTCAGTAGTATCATTTTTTTTTATTCTGCAGGCTTAGAGCATCTCCAATGCACTAGGCATACAATACTTGTTAGTTAAAATGCCTAGTGTGATTCACTTTTTTCAATTCCAATGCACTAGGCATATGATTAGGCATTTTGGCTCAATTCATATTCACTAGCTACATGTAGCTAGCCTTCAACGCTAGGCAAAATGTATTCAATCATTAGGATCATTTCCCTCCATCTTTGTTGTTGACGTGTCATTCTATAAAATTAGTAGTATTTGGATAAATAGCTAAAATAAAGAGTATGGTTGGAGTAAAAACATAAAACAGTTGATAGACAAAATAAAATATATACTTTATAGGAATATTTAGATAGGTAAAATGCCTACTACCGTTGGAGATGCTCTTACATCTTTAAAAGGAATGATTTGTCTCATGTTGAAATTTCAACTGGATCACATAGTTAAGATTTTTTACCAACCAAAGTTGATCAACGGAGTTCTCTTACTAGTCAGAATTAATGAAAGGATTCAACTTGAGCATGAGTTAGAATACTGGGCCAAGGAATTTCACAATTTCATTAAAAAATCATGTCATTTGGTCCATGGTGGGGAAAATTGCAATTCTATGGTATTGATCTATAATTTTTATGATACTACATAGTTGCATTGTCATGAATTTCCTTGGCCTTTACATGCTTCGAAATAGATCTATTCATTATTTTTCTATAGGTTTAGTTGTTGTTGTTTTTTTTTAAATTTATTTTTTATTTTTAATATTGATCTTTTTTTTAAAGATCTTGAAAAGACAAACACAATTGGTTTGTTTTTCAGAAAAATTTTTGGGAAAAATTCTCTATAAACAAATTTTCAAGAGTAATCAAACCAAACAATTTTTTTCAAAAAAAATCTCAAAATTTTGTTTGGTTATCTACTTTCCAAAATCACACACTCTCTCTCTCATACATATCAAATCAATCACTTTTTTTAAAACTCTCTCCCCAAAATAATTTTCCAAAATCATTTCTGAAAAAAGACAAACCAAACAAGTTTTCGTACTTTTTATCTCAAAAATTACTTTACAAACACAGACCAAACATACCCAAAAATATGATTTTATTAAAAATTGATATATTTAGTTAAAGTTATAACATCTTAAAATTTTATGAACACTACACATAAAAAGGTAAATATGTCAAAAAAATTCTTTGCCATAAAATGTTTAGACTTGCAAATGAGAAAGTGTTGTGCATGTCAGCTTGTAACTAAGAAAAACCAAAATTTGGATCTCTGCCACAAAACAATCAATGAGCGGGATTGTTGACCAATTTTTCCTACATTTATTCATTTTTCTTGTGATTGTTTAATAATTAATGTAAGTAAATTTCTCTTTTATAAAAGTTAAATTTATTTTGTTTGATACACTTTTTTTTTTTTTTTTGATCTCGTTTTGCTACACTTATCAGTCTTCTAATAATTTTTTTGACTTCTTCCTTACATCTTAATATATGGACATGAGTACAATAGGGGGTTGAGAATCCATATAACGTGGAGCAAAAGTTATAGAATTATGGCTTATCTTCTTTGACATCAACGATCAAATAACTCGATTTTTTGATTAGCAAAATAAAATCTATATTAATAAAAAATACTCATATGCTCAAGAAATAACAAAAACTCTCTTATTGTGATTGTTAACATAATAACTCTTAATTTTGTTGCCTTCTACTGCAACAATATTCATGTAGTGAGATTCTGTTTCTGCATTATTTCAAGCTCATTTTTCTAGGTTTGTGTAATAGATTCGTGAGCATTTTGGATTTGCTCAATTCTAGTGATATTGAACCATATATGTATTTTTAGGTGATATCTAGGTAGTATGTGGAAATACATTTCACCAAATTCTCCCACATATGTTTTTGTCCCAAGATAGATTGCAAGCTTATCTCATAAAAATGTATCTACTCATTAATTTTTGTTGTTGTGGACAAACAGATCTCTTGCAAGCTTATCTCAATTCATGATTTGGTGAATGTATTCTACAATTTCTTTAAATAAAGGTAACTTCTGTCTACTGTAATCTTCAATTCTTGTTCTCAAACTTAAATGCACAAGTTCCAAACTATGTTTGATCAACTAATTGGATTAAAGACAAAATTCATTTATATGGTCAGAAAGGTTCTGTATGATTTTGGATTAAAATACAATTGTTAATTTTTCCATCCACAGTAACGGAAGGTGTATCACGCACACTGTTTTTTAAAGTGACTTGATTATAAAAAAATAAATTGAAATTAACACAATAAAGAGACAATTTTATCTCAATCTTCTCCAAACCTAAAATTAAATTAAGATGTAATTAAAATAAAATAAATATATAATTATGGATTGACCTAAAATATAAAATATAATGAAAGAGTGATTTAAAATATAATTAAATTAACATATAAAATAAATAATTATTAAGGATTGATCTAAAATATAATTAAATTAAAATTAGATTAAGATGTTAGGAATTACAATAAATAATTAAGGATGTATGATTAATTGTGATCTAAACTATAATTAAATTAAAATTAGATAAAAATAGGAATTATAATAAATAATTAAGGATTTTACGATTAATTTTGATTTAAAATATAATTAAATTAAAACTAGAGTAAAAAATTAGGAATTATTATAAATAATTAACAATTTATGATTGATTATGATTTAATTGAATTGATTTTAGAAATTATAAATTATGTATATGAGAGAGGGAAAAAAGAATATATATATATATATATATATATAAAACATAAGATTTAAGATTATTACAATCATTTCATATTTATAATTAATGAAATTAAGGGTTATGTGTTGGTCCAAAATTAGATGGGGCCTTTCTAACTATATTTTAACAATAGGATAGCTAAAATGTTCCAATCTCAAATCACGAAGAAGAAAATATAATGTTAATTTGGTAATGACCATAGAATACAAAATTATGAAATATTGGAGTCAATAGATTTTCCGCCAAGAGGGTGAACAAACCAATTTTAATTTCAAATTGTTCTTTTTTATTTTTTTGGATAAATAATTTGAAATTATTCTATTTTCAATTCGCCAATTAAAAGTTTGTCTTATTTTGTTAGGATTAATATTGAAAATCACAAAAAATCACGAGTAAATTACCCTTTGCATCCCTATACTTTACACTAAATTTCACTTTGATCCCTGCATATGAAATCGTGACAGTTAACCCCTTGTACTTTTGGTCAAATTCTACTTTGGTCCCTATACATGAAATTGTGTCAATCAACTCCTTGCACTTGGTCAAGTGTCAATGTCCCATTCTGTTACAATATTGTTTAAGTCTTTAATAGGAATTCAGTCTTATGATAAATATGTGACTACAAAATGAGGATAAGAGAAGAAAATTATCCTTATTTTTCACCAATACATACTTTGTCTCACGTGATAAACATGTAAGAAAATTAGGACAAAAAGTAAAGAAAACATAACTCTTTTCAAATAAATAAAGGTAGCAGAGAAATTAAAAAAGGGAAGAGGAATATTCTATCGTTACTGTGAAAAACAGAGTTTTGTGATTTCTATTTCTTCAAAAAATCTTAATATGTCTCTTTAATTGTTCATAATTTATGTTTTGTTTTAATCGAATATAGACAAAATATGATGTAAATTTTGGGATGTGTATAGGCATGAAATGTGCATGATTTTCCTCCTTTGCTCTTATTTTGTAGTCACATGTTTGTCGCATTACTGACCTTTATTAAAGATTTATATGGTAGAGTAACAAAAGGGAGACATTGATACTTGACTAGAAATGTAAGGGTTGACTATCACGATTTCATGTGTAGGGACCAAAAGATTTGACTAGAAGTGTAATGGCTTGATTGTCATGATTTCATATATAAGGGCCAAAGTGGAATTTGGTGCAAACTGCAGGAGTGCAAATTATAATTTACCTAGGAATTTTTAAAAAATACAAATATTCACACATTCAATAAATTAGAAAAATATAAAATTTTAAGAAGTGAATATTTTTAAATGCATTCATACTAACTTTCGTAGTTCTAAATAATATTTTAATAATTAAAAGTATAAATGTTCAGATTTACAACTTCCACACTTATTACAAAATTCACACTATTATAATGCAAGGATGATGAGTCTCATGACAAAATATTTCTCAAAAGTATGAAATTTTATAAGTGAATTTTTTTTTCACAATTTCAAATTCTAAAAAAGTGTATTTTTTTTTTTCATTTTACATAATTTTGTATTTAATTGAGAACGATTTGGCTGAGTAGTTATAAAAAAGGGATTAAATTCATTTTACCTCTTATGATTTAAATATAGTTAGAAAATTCCCAAGTAATTTTGGAGGATTAAAGTGTTGTTAATTTTTTCATTCAAATTGACGGAAGGTGTATTACACACAATATTTTAAAATGGGTTTAGTTTTTTGAAAAAATAACATGAAATTAATACAACAAAAAGATTAATATGTTAATTAAAATAAAATAAAATACAATATAATTAACGATTAATTTAAAATATAAAATATAACTAAATATTTTAAGTAAGAATATAAAATACATAATAATTGTCACGCCCTCAAAATTAACCCATTATATATATATATCATTGACATGCATTATTTAAAGAAAACAATTAACTAATTTATTCATCAGAGTATTACCAAATAAAAACATTACATGTAACATCAAATTAAATGCCCTACAGGCTTACATCTTTCCAAGCCAACACTTGGACACAAAAGTATGAGTTCTAACTCAATTACAAATTAAGCCCTAGGCTTGAATGTTTACATGTACTAACAAATAAAAGCAAACAACTGTAAATAGTCTTCTAGATCCAAGTCCTTCCAAGCTAAGTCCTTGGAGGTAGCTTATCACCTGAACTTGAAAATGATGTTCCCATATAGGGTGAGCCACAGCCCAGCAGAAATATACTAAACCACATATAAGCATTGAATAAAGCATTAGCATTCAATAGATGGTTAACCAAGGTAATCAATTACATCATTATACAGCTTCATGACATTAATGTCTAAAACACGTTTTACTTTCCAACATTATCAATATGGCTCAGAACCTGGCCAAACTTACAACAGTGAACTATATATAACAAATTCACATTCTTCCAATGTCAACAAACAAATGAGACTCAGGCTCAAATCAAAACACTTCATACTTCCAGTTGATACACATTTTAGTGCTGTATCAAATAAAACACTTCAATATAAATAAGCACACATAAAGTGATGCTAATGGAGTCCATCCCCTATCTCCTCCCAAACAAAATCCGGTTTAGAGGTCCATCCCCTATCTTCCCCTAAACCGTGGAGTACATCCCCTATCTCCTCCCACACAAAACAATGTATGTAAACACATAACATATACACCACACAATCAATACATATAATGTCTGTATTAATTCAACAGTCAATATTAATGACTCAACCAATATGATTAGTTTCAGTTATCCCTAATCCACATGCAATGTCTACAACAATCACGACTATCCTCCACCGATAGCCCAAAACAGTTATTTCTAGACTTAGAAATAAATATATCAACTAATATAATTCCAACATTTTCATAGGTGAGTGATTAAACAAATCAACTACACCATTTAATTAATAAATTCCTCAATTTCATGAACTCAACTAAATTCCCCAATTTTCCCTAAATTAATTATACAAATTAATTTATTACAACAATTAGAGTTTTTCCCAAAATTACCAAACAACCCCCAACATATCAAAATACCAAAACTTAGGACAAAACCTATAATATGGAGTAGGAAATCCCTACCTCGAAGAAATAGCCCCAAAAGAGAAGATGGAGATGAAGACCCAAACTTCAAAGTGCTCCGAACTACCAACAATTCAGATTAAAACGAAGCCCTTGACTCACACACTCTTTTTAATGAAGGATCTAGGGTAGAAACACACCCTAAGTGGATCAAATCTAAGAGAGAAGGTGAGTAGGGTGAGAGAGGAGTCGGACCTAGGGTTTTAGAATCAAAAAGAGGATAAAAACTGATTAAAATCCCGCTGCTGCCTATTTAAACTGGACAGGCTCGCTCGAGCGAAGACTTGGTCGCTCGAGCGACCAGACACAGAAAATCTACGCTCGAGCCAAGAAAGCCTTGCTCGAGCCAACAACCCAGAAGCTCGATCGAGCGAAGGAAATCTCGCTCGATCGAAGAACTCAAACCCTCAGGTCTGTAACCAGACACACGCTCGATCGAAGGAACTCTCGCTCGAGCGAAGAACAAACTATCTCGCTCGATCGAATAAAAGCTCGCTCGAGCCAAAAACCACTGCTATCAGGTCTTACTGCAAAACGTAATCCTCGCTCGAGCGAATAAACCCTGGCTCGAGCGACGGACCAAAACAAAGATCTCGCTCGAGCGAAGAACTGCTCGCTCGAGCGAAGGGTCAAAATTCTGGGCAGCAACCCTTTGCTCCCAAGCTCAACCAACCTGCTACAAACCTGCCCAATGCATCCCCTAACTCAGAAATAGGAAATTAAAGGACGGTAGCAATCAAAATACAATAGCAGGAGCTACGGAACCTAAGTCCGGATACAATAAACAAATGAGAAAAGACCGGGGTCGCTATAACCTCCCCCCTTAATAGAATTTCGTCCCCGAAATTAAGCATAAGTTTGTAAAACAAAAGGTTTTCTCAACTCCCAAAGATATTATATAACAATAATAAACATCTTGACCTAATACCGGTCACTTCATCTCTTTATCAAGAGGCATCTCACAATATATAAAAAAAAATAACATATATTTCAACCTGCATCACTATTATGCATTATTCCTTTCAATGCTAACAAATTCCATATCATATTCAATTGCATGATATATACAACCCATTCAACAATGTAATCAACATATGCAATGTTACACTAAACTTCTATAATGAAGCAAGTTTCAAGATACATCCATTTATCAAAACATAAACAATGTTTTACAACTTAAGACATATGTAAAGCTCTTAACTTCAACAATATAACAGAATCTAATTATAAGATTACAAATCAACAAACATGTCCGGGTATTTTTCGCGGACTTCCAATTCACGTTCCCAAGTGGCTTCCTCCACTCCGTGATGTTTCCACAAAACTTTCACCAAAGGGATGGTTTTGCCTCGCAAAACTTGATCCCGCCTATCTAAGACTCGAATCGGTCTCTCCTCATACGAGACATCCTCATCAACCATTAAATCAGTCCAATCCAACACATGTGATGGATCCGGCTCATACTTCCGAAGCATACTCACATGAAACACGTCATGTACTCCGGACAGCTGCGGCGGTAAAGCTAAACGATAAGCAGCCTCGCCAATCCTCTCAAGGATCTCAAACGGACCAATAAACTGAGGGGACAACTTCCCACTCTTCCCAAACCTCATCAAACCCCGTCTAGGTGATATCTTCAGAAAGACATGATCACCCACCTCAAACACCAAAGGTCTCCTCCTACGGTCGGCATAAGATTTCTGACGACTCTGTGCTGTAACAAGCCTCTTACGGATAAGCTCAACTTTCTCCGTCGTTTCTCTCACCAACTCCGGACCCAACAGAGGTGCATCACCCACCTCGGCCCAACAGACAGGAGATCTACACGGTCGGCCATACAAGGCCTCGAACGGTGCCATACCGATACTAGACTGGAAACTGTTGTTGTAGGCAAACTCCACCAACGGCAAGTGCCTCTCCCACGACCCACTAAAATCTAGAACACAACCTCTAAGCATATCCTCAAGGATCTGAATAGTACGCTCGGACTGCCCGTCCGTCTGTGGATGATAAGCCGTGCTAAAGGTCAACTTAGTGCCTAAGGCACTCTGCAAACTCTGCCACAACCTGGCAGTAAAACGAGGATCTCTATCTGAGACGATCGTTACTGGAACCCCGTGCAACCTCACTATGTCCCGAATGTACAAGTCGGCAAGATGATCTACCGAATCTCTCACGCGCATAGGAATGAAGTGCACCGACTTAGTCAACCGGTCTACAACCACCCAAATAGTATCACTACCCCGCTGAGTCCTCGGAAGACCCACAACGAAGTCCACAGTGACGTGTTCCCACTTCCACTCGGCAATAGGCAAGGGTTGCAACAAACCCGCTGGCCTTTGATGTTCGGCCTTCACTTGCTGACAAGTAAGGCACTTAGATACAAAAGCTGCTACATCTCTCTTCAAACCCCGCCACCAGAACTGGCGACTCAAATCCCGATACATCTTAGTGCCTCCCGGATGCATCGCAAGGCGTGAATAATGAAACTCTCGGAGTACCTCCTCTCGACAAGATCTCGGCACAAACAGACGGTCTCGGTATCTCACACTCAGGTCGGGATACACCGTCAAACCCTTCTCAACCTTCCCACCGAAAATCTTCTCACGGAGGGTTTCTACCTCAAGGTCACCCCTCTGAGCCTCTAACACTCGAGTCACGAGTGTAGGCTGTACAACAACAGAACACAAGGCTGCAGCCTCAACGGATTCGCCCAGAAGTAAATCAAACTCTCCAAGTGTACCCAACATCTCCCATTCTCGGATGGTTATACTAGCTATGTCACCAACAGGTTTTCTGCTAAGGGCATCGGCCACCACATTGGCCTTTCCCGGATGATAATGCAACTCAAAGTCATAATCCTCTATGAATTCCATCCACCTCCTCTGCCTCAAGTTCAAATCTTTCTGTGTAAACAAATATTTCAGACTCTTATGATCCGAGAATACCTCAAATCTTTCACCATAAAGATAATGCCTCCAAATCTTCAAGGCAAATATCACAGCTGCTAACTCTAGATCATGCGTAGGGTAATTCTGCTCGTGAGTTTTCAACTGACGTGAGCCATAGGCAACTGCTTTCCCTTCTTGCATTAACACACAACCTAGACCCTCTCGTGAGGCGTCACAATAGACTGCATAACCCAACCCTCTCTCTGGAATAATCAATACTGGTGCGGTAGTCAGTCTAACTTTCAACTCCTGGAACGACTTTTCACAAATTTCACTCCATACAAATTTGACTCCCTTCCGAGTCAATCTAGTCAAAGGCGAAGCTAACCTGGAGAAATCTTTCACAAACCGACGATAATACCCAGCTAACCCCAGAAAACTGCGGATCTCGAACACACTCTTAGGCTGTGCCCAATCTTGCACTGCCTCAGTCTTGGATGTATCAACAGACACTCCTTCCCCAGAAACTACATGGCCTAAGAACTTGACCTCTTCTAGCCAGAACTCACACTTCCCAAACTTAGCATAAAGCTTATGGGCTCTAAGTAACTCAAGCACCACTCTCAAGTGTTCCTTGTGCTTCTCCTCAGAAGGTGAATAGATAAGGATGTCGTCCACGAAGACGACTACAAAACGATCTAAAAATTCCCGAAATATCCGGTTCATCAAATCCATAAAAATTGCCGGTGCATTGGTGAGCCCAAATGGCATCACCAGAAACTCATAGTGGCCATACCATGTACGGAATGCCGTCTTCGGAATATCCTCCTCCCTGACTCTCAACTGATGATAACCCGATCTCAAGTCTATCTTCGAGAAACAACGGGAACCCTTCAACTGATCGAACAGATCATCTATACGAGGCATAGGGTACTTATTCTTAACCGTAGCCCGATTCAATTTCCGGTAATCTATACAAAGTCTCAAAGCACCACCTTTCTTTTTAACAAAGAGGGCCGGTGCTCCCTACGGCGAAACACTAGGACGTATAAAACCCTTATCTAGCAACTCCTGGAGCTGAATCTTCAACTCTACTAACTCAGCTGGGGCAAAACGATAAGGTGCCATAGAAATCGGCGCCGTGCCGGGCACTAGGTCAATAGAGAATTCAATCTCTCGATGCGGTGGCAAACCAACAAGATCCTCGGGAAAGACGTCCGAGTACTCACAAACCACCCTTGGCAACACAATCTGAGTCTCATTATCCTCACTAATCGAAAGGTTAGCAAGTAGACCACTAAGCTCACTCCGTCCTCGCGGAACATACCCCGGTGGCAACACATCACCAACCCGGTCCCCCAGAAAATGAAAATACTCTCCGCTCACGGTACAACAAGTGACCCTCTGGCGGTAGCAATCAATAACTGCCTGGTATGACGATAACCAGTCCATACCCAAAATAACATCGAAACCCCTCATAGGCATAACTACAAAGGCAAATGGGATCCTATGATAATCAACCTCTATATCACAACCCCTAACACCTTGTTTCAAAATCAATTCACCCCCAAGAGGTGACACTACACAAATAGGAGATGCTAACTGTGCTAACTCCAACTCCAAAACAGATGCAAATGCAGCAGACACAAAGGAATGGGATGCACCCGTATCAATCAAAACATTAACAACCGAGTTGCAAAACAAGAAGGTACCTCTCACAACTGATGGTGCTGGCACAAGATCCTACGCGGTAACAGCATACACGCGCCCAGACGACCTCTGATCAACTTGCTCACCCCTAGGAGCATATGATTGCTGCATCGACTGGGACGATGAAGCCCCCTGATTGGCCCTCGAGGCCTGACCCGACTGAGCTGGCTGCTGACCCTGAATCGGCCTCAAACCAGATGCACCAGGTGTGCCACCCAACTGCGGGCAAAACCTCTTCATATGCCCTGGCTGACCACACTGATAACACGAGAGTGGCTGGCCTCTACCCTGACTCTGGCTCTGTGATCGAGCCGAAGATGATGCTGCTCTCTGCACTCCTCCCCTCTGAGGACAAACTGGAGACTTGTGGCCCAGCTGGCCACACTTGAAACAGGTAATGTCTCCCTGACTGCCTTTCCCCGAACTAGCACTCGGCACAGGAAAAGTCGATCTAGAAAAACTACCCAGAGACTGCTGAGGATTAAAACCCTTCTGTCTCCTACCATCACTCTGACCATCCTGACTCCTCTTGGAGCCCTTCTGTCCTTCCTCCTCCTCCTGCATCATGATTTCCATGTGGGCTGCAGCATCAACCAGACGCCCATAATCCCGAATCATAGTTCCCCCAACTCTCAGCTTGAGGCCACGCCTCAACTTCTTCTCAAACTCGATACAGCGGCGTTCCTCAGACGCCACCAACTCAGGTGCAAACCTGGAGAAGCTAGTAAATGCAGCCTCAAACTCGAAGAACTCGACTGCTTAAGCTGGCAGAACTGGTCTCTCAGCTTCTCCCTAATTGCTGGAGATAAGAACTTTTCTTGGAAAGCATTCACAAAAGCCTCCCAAGTACCTCCAATACGACCCTTAGTGAACTTCCACCACTGACCCGCATCCCCCTTCAGCTGGAAAGATGCCAAGGTCACTTTTAACCCCTCGTCTTCGATGCCAAGCATCTCAAATGTCTTCGTTGTCTGTTCGAGCCATTCATCTGCCTTAAGTGGCTCTTTAGGATCACACACAAATTCATCCGGATTAGACCGGAAGAACTCCCTCTTCAGAAAGGAAGGTCCTGCATCTGCAGCAACATCCCGAGCTTGATTCTCAGCTCTGAGAATGCCTACTGACTCCCTGAATGCCCCTGCTATCTCTCGGGCTAGAGCGCCCATAGCCTGCTGGCCTACTGGCTCGGCCACATTGGCCTGGCCAATACCCTCCTGAACTGCCGGAATCTCTTCTGGCACAGGCACCTCCTGCCTACCCGGCCTACCACGCCTACCGCGTCCTCGTCCTCGTCCTGACATCCTAATACAGGAAACAAAGACATTAGCACATTAATAAATGTGCCGAAGCTAAACACTCGCGTCCTAATGCATTGGACAACAATAATTCATTCCACGTAAGCACATAATCACATAAGCACCTACGAATTTCATTCCCGGATAATGATAGTCCCAATACGTTACTATAGTTCCGGTTGGAAGCAGTAGTGATCAAGTGCCTTTCCAACAAGACTACCAGAAACTCAAGGGTCCAATCAACATCCTAGAAACTACATTCCATACCCACATAATCACATAAACATGTTATCACATAAGCATATAACATTACACTAAGTCTCTATCAAACGAGACGAACCCATTGTGATACTAATCACTTCCCACGTACCCAAAGTATTCAAACCCGGTACGCTCTGATACCAAATTGTCACGCCCTCAAAATTAACCCATTATATATATATATCATTGACATGCATTATTTAAAGAAAACAATTAACTAATTTATTCATCAGAGTATTACCAAATAAAAACATTACATGTAACATCAAATTAAATGCCCTACAGGCTTACATCTTTCCAAGCCAACACTTGGACACAAAAGTATGAGTTCTAACTCAATTACAAATTAAGCCCTAGGCTTGAATGTTTACATGTACTAACAAATAAAAGCAAATAACTGTAAATAGTCTTCTAGATCCAAGTCCTTCCAAGCTAAGTCCTTGGAGGTAGCTTATCACCTGAACCTGAAAATGATGTTCCCATATAGGGTGAGCCACAGCCCAGCAGAAATATACTAAACCACATATAAGCATTGAATAAAGCATTAGCATTCAATAGATGGTTAACCAAGGTAATCAATTACATCATTATACAGCTTCATGACATTAATGTCTAAAACACGTTTTACTTTCCAACATTATCAATATGGCTCAGAACCTGGCCAAACTTACAACAGTGAACTATATATAACAAATTCACATTCTTCCAATGTCAACAAACAAATGAGACTCAGGCTCAAATCAAAACACTTCATACTTCCAGTTGATACACATTTTAGTGCTGTATCAAATAAAACACTTCAATATAAATAAGCACACATAAAGTGATGCTAATGGAGTCCATCCCCTATCTCCTCCCAAACAAAATCCGGTTTAGAGGTCCATCCCCTATCTTCCCCTAAACCGTGGAGTACATCCCCTATCTCCTCCCACACAAAACAATGTATGTAAACACATAAAATATACACCACACAATCAATACATATAATGTCTGTATTAATTCAACAGTCAATATTAATGACTCAACCAATATGATTAGTTTCAGTTATCCCTAATCCACATGCAATGTCTACAACAATCACGACTATCCTCCACCGATAGCCCAAAACAGTTATTTCTAGACTTAGAAATAAATATATCAACTAATATAATTCCAACATTTTCATAGGTGAGTGATTAAACAAATCAACTACACCATTTAATTAATAAATTCCTCAATTTCATGAACTCAACTAAATTCCCCAATTTTCCCTAAATTAATTATACAAATTAATTTATTACAACAATTAGAGTTTTTCCCAAAATTACCAAACAACCCCCAACATATCAAAATACCAAAACTTAGGACAAAACCTATAATATGGAGTAGAAAATCCCTACCTCGAAGAAATAGCCCCAAAAGAGAAGATGGAGATGAAGACCCAAACTTCAAAGTGCTCCGAACTACCAACAATTCAGATTAAAACGAAGCCCTTGACTCACACACTCTTTTTAATGAAGGATCTAGGGTAGAAACACACCCTAAGTGGATCAAATCTAAGAGAGAAGGTGAGTAGGGTGAGAGAGGAGTCGGACCTAGGGTTTTAGAATCAAAAAGAGGATAAAAACTGATTAAAATCCCGCTGCTGCCTATTTAAACTGGACAGGCTCGCTCGAGCGAAGACTTGGTCGCTCAAGCGACCAGACACAGAAAATCTACGCTCGAGCCAAGAAAGCCTTGCTCGAGCCAACAACCCAGAAGCTCGATCGAGCGAAGGAAATCTCGCTCGATCGAAGAACTCAAACCCTCAGGTCTGTAACCAGACACACGCTCGATCGAAGGAACTCTCGCTCGAGCGAAGAACAAACTATCTCGCTCGATCGAATAAAAGCTCGCTCGAGCCAAAAACCACTGCTATCAGGTCTTACTGCAAAACGTAATCCTCGCTCGAGCGAATAAACCCTGGCTCGAGCGACGGACCAAAACAAAGATCTCGCTCGAGCGAAGGGTCAAAATTCTGGGCAGCAACCCTTTGCTCCCAAGCTCAACCAACCTGCTACAAACCTGCCCAATGCATCCCCTAACTCAGAAATAGGAAATTAAAGGACGGTAGCAATCAAAATACAATAGCAGGAGCTACGGAACCTAAGTCCGGATATAATAAACAAATGAGAAAAGACCGGGGTCGCTATAATAATTAAAAATTGATCTAAAATATGATTAAATTAAAATTAGATTTAAAATTTAGCAATTACAATAACTAATTGAATATTTAAGATTAATTGTAATTTAAAATATAATTAAATTAAAATTAGAATAAAAAGTTAAGAATTACAATAAATGATTCATAATATATAATTAATTGTGTTTTAATTGAATAAATGTTTAAACATTATAAACTATGTATATTAAAGGGTATTATGGTGATTTTACATCTCTAATGTTAATGGTTCCACTTTAGTTCAAAATCATATGACGAGATCTTTCTGACTATTTTTGAATTATAAGGGTAAAGTGCTTTAGCCTTAAATCACAAGGGGATAAAATAAATTTTGCCTCATAAAAAATCTAAATTATATATAAAAAAAACAGATGTTCATTTTAAAAGTTGTAAAATTTTAAAGTTTTGAAACATTAAAAAAAGAAAAAAAAGAAGTCTTTCACATAAGCATGTTAATCAACTAGGCCTAACCCAGTTGGCTATTATGACTTTCTTAAGGGTTTAGTCCATAGGGGAGGTCATAGGTTTAAATCTCCTTAAGGGAGTTGAATTAAAGAGGCAATCACTTGACTTTGTAAAGAATGCAGAGGCTAACTCTCACAGGTATTAATCTAACAATCAACAATTGACTTTCACCGATCAATATATATATATATATATATATATATATAAATATAAGCATGTTGACCAAAATAAGGATAAAATTGTCATAAAAAAACAACTAATTTCTATAAAAGGATTTCTAATATACAATTTCATACATATATAGAATTTATTGGATCACATTTTATTTCCATAATATTTATGGCTAAACAAATTCTGGAAAAGAGGCTTTTCACAGATTTTTCCTACATTTAAATGGATTCTATTTTGTTATGATTATTAACGTACAAATATTTGTGAATGCTTTATGTAGTATCTATAATTTCCCATCTCTCCCCAAGCGTTTCTCTGGTGTTTATCATATTTTCAGAATTTAAAAAAAGAAAAAGGAAGTTTTTGGTAGAGAGAGGCTCAAGGTATGATAAACACTGTCTGATTCATAAATTTAGAGAGGGATTTAGAAAGGGAATAAAAAAGGTAAAATATAAATTAAAAAGAAAAAACTAAATGTTTTTTTTTTTTGAAAAAATTGAAAAATTAAATTAATTTTTTGGATAAAATTAAAAATTTTGTGTCTATAAAGAAGCATGATGATGAAACATTGATGTGCAAAAAAAAAAAAAAAAAAATTTAAAATGAAAAAATTGATAATGTTCTCGGTTTTTTTAAATAGTTGAATCAAACTAATAAGTAGAAGGGCAAAAACATTTAATCCCATATTCTGTTTTTTTTTTCCCCATTACTATATAAAATTGATAATGTTGTTAGTTTTATAAATTGGGAAAAACTGATAATATTCTCAGTTTTACTAAATAGAATTTATTGATTTAAAAAATCTTAGATAGGACCTGAGTAAGTATAACATTTGTAAATAGCACTTTTAGGTAATTAACTCTTTCCACCTAGTTAATGTTAATATTTTTTTCCCGCGTTTTTTTATTTTCCTAATCAGCAAAAGAGAGAATTTTATCTTCACTTTTTATTTCTCTTCTTTGATATCTCTCTTTTTGTTTTACCTGCAGATACAGATTGGGAGAGCTTTATCCTCTGAAATTCGAATCTCAAACTAGTTTCTTCTTCAATATTTGTTTCAAAAAAAAAAAAAAAGAAAAAAAAAAGAGAAAAGGTGGATTGAAAATGAGTGCCCTGCAAGGTGTATTTTCAATTGTAGGGGCAATTACAGGGAGAATAGTTGAGCCAGTGATCCAATTAGTGGTGCTCCACGTTGGTTTTGTTTTTCAGTACAAGAAGAAGCAGGAGAAACTAGAAGTTGAAATTAAAAACCTTGAAGAGAAGAGAAAACAAATCAAAGAAAAAGTTGATGAAGCCATTACTCGTGGTGAAGAAGTTGATGAACCTGTTTCAAACTGGCTAGTAGAGGTGGAAGAAAGACTTCAGAAAATTAAGGATGACAATACTATTAACGAAAACATGCAGTGCTTTAAATTCTCATGTCCGGATTACATCTCGCGATACCGTATGAGCAAGGAAGCCGAAAACAAGATGGAAGAAGTAAGCAATCTCACTCAGAGTGGCAATTTTAGCACAGTTGCACATCCTAAGCCATTTGCTCAAGAACTTCAATTCCCATCATCAAGTGCAAACTATGCAAATTTTGAGTCACGAAAATCGGTTTGCGAGAACATCATGGCGGCATTACAAGATTCCAATGTTAAAATGATTGGAGTATATGGAACAGGAGGAGTTGGTAAGACGACAATGGTCGAAGAGATTGGCAAACAAGTGAAAAATAGACTTTTTGATGAAGTCGTGGTGGCAGTTGTCTCTCAGGACGCAAATGTGAGCAATATTCAAGGGCAACTCGCTGATCGCTTAAGTATGAAACTAAAAGGGGAAACTGAAGTGGGAAAAGCAAATGAACTGTGGAATAGATTGAACAATGGGAAGAAAAATCTCATTATATTGGATGATATGTGGCAAGAATTGGACTTGAAGACAATAGGGATTCCTATCACTGATGGAAACAATTGTTGCAAAGTTGTGATAACGTCTCGAATCCGAGGTGTGTTGGAAAAGATGCATGTTAATAGTTATGTTCCAATGCAAGTACTATTAGAGAAAGAAGCATGGGCCCTATTCAAGACGAAGGTGGGAAATTCTGTTGACTCTACTGAACTCCATGATATAGCTGATGCAGTTTGTAAAGAGTGTGGAGGCTTGCCGGTCGCTATACTTGCAGTTGGAGCCGCATTGAAAGATAAGAAAAAATATGTTTGGGAAGATGTACTTGATCAATTCAAAGATTCCATGCTAAAGAATATTGCGGGAATCGACCCAAAGGTGTATGCTTCCTTAAAGTTAAGCTATGATCGGTTAGAATCTAGTGATGCAAAATCATGCTTCTTGCTATGTTGTTTCTTTTCTGAAGATGCTAATATTTCAATTGAAGTGTTGGCGAGACACTGCATAGCGAGAAGTTTGCTTGGACAAAACACAAATACACTAAGAAGAGCAAGCCGTCGAGTATTTATAGCCGTCGATATCCTCAAAGATGCTTGTTTGTTATTAGAAGGGCACGATGAAAACTTTGTCAAAATGCATGATGTCATTCGAGATGTTGCTCTTTCAATTGTGAAAGATGATGGCAAGGAAATTCTAGTAAAACATGGTGACAAAAAGTGGCCCGAGAAAGATACCTGCCAATCTTCCTCAGCAATGTCATTAAGGTTCGACAACACTCTTGAGCTTCCGGATGATTTGGTATGTCCACAACTCCACACCTTGACCATAGCATTGGAATGGGACTGGCATAGAGATGCTTTGCTTAATGTTCCAGATAGGTTTTTCAGTGGAATGGAGAAACTTACAATTTTAGAATTGAATAGAATCTGTATGTTGCCTCCATTATCTCTTGCTAATTTGGTTAACCTTCGGATGTTATGGTTAGAAGATTGTGAGTTGGGAGACATAGCTATACTCAAGGATCTAAATAATAACCTTGAAATACTTAGCCTTCGAGGTTCTAATATCGAGGTTTTGCCATCAGAGATGGGACAATTGACTCGTCTTCGGTTGTTAAATCTGGGAAATTGTAAAAAGCTCACAGAGATTCCACAAAGTGTCATATCCAATTTGTCTCGCCTGGAAGAATTATACATTTTAGATGATGAGTATATGTCTAGAAAGGAAAGTGTCAAAGTGAATGTTGATGAGTTGGGGAAATTGACGCAATTAACCACTTTAGAGATTCAGATACCAAATGTCATGCTATTGCCCAAGGACTTCTGCTTTGAAAACTTGATCAGATTTAAAATAGTAATGGGTAAGCAATTTGATTTTTCTGGAACTTATGATTCTTATGGAACTTATTCAAAGTCGTGTATACTTGCGGGTGTTTCCTTAATGGACAAGTTAATCGTTTTGTTGATGAGAGCCGAACAACTACATTTGCAAAAAATTGAAGGTTTACAAGAGGTGCTGCATGACAGAGGTGCTCCATCAGGGTTCTTCAATAATTTAATTGAATTAACAGTTCGAGATTGTAGGTTGAAATATCTCTTCTCCCTGTCCTGTGCAAGAGGATTTCCACGACTCCAGAGACTAGAAATATTTGATTGTGAGATGATGGAAGCAATAGTTGGAATTGAAGAAGAAAAAGATGAAGATGAACTCTCAAGTCAGGTAATTAATTTCAGTCAGTTGAAATATTTGAATCTCTGGAATCTACCCAAGCTCATAAGCTTCTACCCCAAAGTGGAGAAGATGTCAACATCTGAAGGAAATTCTTCTACCCAGGCACAATTTTTGTTTAATGAAAAGGTATGCTTTATCTATACCCTTTTTATTTGCTTTAATCCATTATATCTAGTTATTATAAAATGTTTTATGCATTAGGAATACAATCAAACAGTGCTAGGGTATTTTCAATAAAAATCAAAATTGTTAATCCCTAAAAAAATCACCAAATGGTTGGTCACACCGTGCCAAGCATGAAATAATTACAACAAATTAAGATTTTAAAAATAAAAAATTATGAATAAACTTAATTTTTAAGAACAAAATATTTGAGTTGCTAAAAGTGTCATTGTATGTTTAGCGATGAAATTAGATATTTAGTGATAAATTATTTTTTTCGTTTGACCACAATTTATCTAAGAAAGTGAATATCTTATGCCCCAAATTGTTTTCTTTTAAAGTGTATTTTATTAACCACATTTTTAAAATTTTGATACAAAAGTATGTTTTCTGACTTTTTAACAAAAATTAGTCCCTAAATGTTTCTCCCTTCATTTTGGGGACAAAAATTTGATTTTTAAAACTCGTTCTCTCTTCCCTCTATAAATGAAGAGACATATCAATTATTTCTATTATTTCATTTCCACATCAAATTTAATTAATCAATTTTTTTTGTCACCAAGTATTCCAAATGAAGTTTTACGGATTGGTTTGCTTTTAGATTTGCTACTAAACAAAAGTAATGTGCTCCTAGCCCCCTACCCATAATCTATATGAAGTAAAATTTAGATGAAGCCCCAAAGCAGTAATCTAAATTTTTTATTTTAAATGTTAAAAATACTCATTACATAGAAATATTGGTCCATCTAACTATATACCATAATGTGACTTTCTAAACTAGTTCAAATTTATGTTGACAGGTAAATTAACCTAGCAAAAAACTTATGCCAGCATGCTTGTGTGATTTTTATTATTTATTTTTAAATCGATATAAGATTAATTATAATATGAGAAATATTATATCCAACTAGACAATTAAAATTCAACAGTAGACAAAGCCATATATTGTATCAATGGAAAATGCCAACTGAGTTGTGATACACGCAGTAGCTTGAAAATTTCTGAAGTTCTAACGTTTATGCTATAAAAAACTTTTGAGACTCTTAAAAAGGTTCTTTCAATTTGATCAACAATAATGGAATGATCTATTAAGTGTCAATTTTTAATTTTTCACAAATCTAGTCATATAAGACATAATTTTCTTGCCACATCATTTTGGATGAATTATAGTATTTAAATTGTGATTTTCTAATATTTCTATTATAAAATCTAAAAGTAAATGGGATTCAAACTCAAACATTACCATCAAGCCTAGACACCAAAAAATATACTCTTATTTAGGAGATTCTATAAGTTTCTAATTTCAATATTCTAGGTGGAATTTAATGTGTTTTTAAGTCAGAAAATTCTACAATACACACCCTTTAAAATGATTATTTTAGTTATGATTTATGAGATCATATGTATCTCTAGTTATGACATTATTTTAGTTCTGACTTGTAAAATCTTTGGTTTTAACTTTTATTTATTTATTTATTTATTTATTATTATTATTATTTTTTCAACTAAATGTTTTAAAATAGTATTATCTAAACGGGTATTCAAGAAATATTGTCATGCTAAGAGTGGGAATAGGCCAGATCGGTCAATTGTTTATGGTAATACTTTTTATTATTAATAATAATATTTGATATTATAATAAAACTCAATAAATTATAATAGTTAAATATAATATATAATTTATACAAAAAAATAAAATAAAATCAAAAGTACAAAAGAAAAACCGAAACAAATATACAAGGAATAAGGTTCAAACATTAGTAGGACGACTATCCTGATAAGATGCAATATAATATTTGTCAATAGGAGTAAGGACCCCTAAAAAACAACCTTTATTGAGAAGGAAGAGGATCTCCTTCAGTCCAAATTTTGAATTGGAGTGTGCCGTTTGAGCCCGCGAGGCCCACCACGGGTCTCATTTTGATGATTTGAAAAATTCATTTTGTCGGGCATTTCGTTTATTTCATCCAAAAAAATAAAAAAATAAAAAAATAGGTCAATCGCATAACTGTAATTTGTTTAATTTTTCACTAAAAAAAATAGACAAAAATTGTGTTTTTAAAAATAAATTATACATTTTTCCAGTGAGAAACGTAATAAAAAAAAAAAAAAGGTCAATCGCATAACTGTAATTTATTTAATTTTTCACTAAAAAAAATAGACAACAATTGTGTTTTTAAAATTAAATTATACATTTTTTCAGTGAGAAACGTAATAAATTGAACAAGTTATAATTATGAGATCGACCAAATTTTTTGTGTGGATGAAATACATGAAGTGCCTGATAAAATAAATGTCATGCCCTCAAAATAAACCCATTTATCATATATTCTTGACATGCTTAGACAAAAGAGAATAAAGCATAATTTCATAAATCAAAGTATTCTTACAAATGTATTGCATGTTAACAACAAAAGCAAATGCCCTACGGGCTTACAGCTTTCCAAGTCAACACTTGGTTACAAAAGAAAGAGTACTAACTCTATACAAAATAAGCCCTTGGCTTGATATACATGTAATACAAGAATGTAATCACAAAAGATGTCCTAGCCACTAAGCCTCTCAAGCTACGTCCTTGGAAGTGGCATGCTACCTGTACCTGAAATGATGGCCCATATAGGGTGAGCCAACGCCCAGTAGATATATGCTAAACACAATATAAGCAATAACTAAGACATTAGCAATCGATAAATGTTTAACTCACATAAATCAATTCATAACCCATTTCAATTACATGACCAAGTGTCCATGTTTTATTCCAGTTCTTATCCAAATTTCCAATCCATAACCCTGGCTCAGAACCTGGCCATATACTTTAACAGAGATTTCATCTCATGTCAACGGTTCTTCCATTTCAATAATTCAAATGAGATAACAACTCACAACAAAATACTTCCATAAGTCTCAACAGATACACATATTTGCTGTATCATTAACACATACAAACACTTCCTTACTTCACAAGTGATACACGGATTTGCTGTATCAACACTTCAATAGATACACAGAATTGCTGTATCAATGGAGTCCATCTCCTATCTCCTCCCACATAACATCCGGTTTAGGAGTCCATCCCCTATCTTCCTCTAAACAGTGGAGTACATCCCCTATCTCCTCCCACACAACACAATGTATATAAACAACTATCATATACATGTTCAATCAATACACAAATTCGATGTATTATTCAAATTGTCATATTCGATGACATATTCAATTGATTAGTTCCAGTTTGCCTAATCATCATGCATTATCTACAACAATCACGACTATCCTCCACTGATAGCCCAAAGCAATTATTTCTAAACAGATAATAAATGCATCAACAGATAGTTTATCAACATTTTCAAAAGTGAGCGATTAATCAATCCAACTTCACTATTCCATCTCATAATGAACCAATTTCATTATATTCAACTCAATTTCATATTCTCATAACAAATGTCATTAATTACTTAAATGACCCCATTATATCCAAACATGGTATTTTCCCCCATTTTTCCAATATTGACCCAAAGGTCCAAATATCAACAACTAACATCAATAACCTCATTTTTAGACCCAAAATAATTATATATGAGCCAAAAGAATAAAACCCCTCTTTTCATTATTACATAACTCAAACCCTAACTTCCCAAATCAAACCATCTATACAAATAGCTCAATATCTATGTTAAAGCATATAAGAATGAGTAGGAATCCCTACCTCAAATTCGAAGCTCAAAGGAAGAAGATGAAGAAATTCAAAGTGCACCAAATCCTAAGATTTTCGGATCAAAAGATAGCCCTCAACGATCCATAGAATTTTTTCAAAGGCCCAAGGTGAGGAAATCACTCCTACTAGATCAATCCCTAGAGAGAAGGTAAGGTTTTAGAGTAAGGTGCCCTCCAATGGAGGTTTTGAAAAAGTAAGAGAGAGAAAGGAAATCAAAAAGTGATCCAAAAAGTGAAATCCCGGAATGTTATAAAAATCGCCCCACTCGAGCGTGGAAACCCCCGCTCGAGCGTCAGACACAGACTCACGCTCGAGTGTCAAAAGCGCCGCTCGAGCGTCGATTGCACATCTGCAGAAGTTTTGCAGACATGGTCCCCGCTCGAGCGTCAAAACTCCCGCTCGAGCGTCCGAAGACCTGTAGAGAAAAATATTGAGAGGTGGATATTCACGCTCGAGCGTCAAAACTCCCGCTCGAGCGTCCGAAGATCTGCAGAGAAAAATATTGAGAGGTGGATATTCACGCTTGAGCGTCAAAACTCCCGCTCGAGCAGAGAAGTAACAACGAAGGGCCCGCTCGAGCGTCAAAAGCTCCGCTCGAGCGTGAAGGCCAAATTCTGGGCATCAACCTTTGGTTTCAAAGCACAGTCAACCTGTTTCAAACCTGCCCAACACAACCCAAGACTCAAATACAAGGAGTAAAGGATTCAAATGAAAATCAGACAACAACACATCCACGGAACAGAGTTCGGAATACAATAAATAAAGAGAGGATAAACCAAGATCGCTATAATAAATGGTTCGGATCTTCGAAACGGGACCCGTGATGGACCTCATGGGCCCAAACAACACCCTCTATCGACATGGAGATGGGCATTGTACCAGGCACCAAATCTATAGAGAATTCTACCTCACGATGGGGTGGTAACTCAGTGAGATCCTTAGGAAAAACATCTGGATACTCACAAACCATTTTAGGAAATATCCCCCAGATTGCACTATCCTCATCAAGAAGAAAACTAAGTTTGCCTTGACTTCGTGGGTCATACAACGGTGACAACCCTCTGTCAACTCTATCCTCCAGAAAATAAAAACAATCCCTGCCAAAGGTGCATACCGTAACCCTTCCGCGATAGCAATTTATGACGGCCCGATAAGAGGATGACCAGTCCATACCAAGAATAACATCAAACTCCGACATTTCCAATATCACCATATTAAAAGGGCCCACGACACCCTCAATTCAAGACAACTTGACCCCTGATTGGTGACTCAACCATAAGCGAAGACTCTAGTTGTTCTACCGCTAGGCCTAACATGGATGCAAATGTTAATGCGATAAATGAATGAGATGTTTCCGTGTCTATCAATACGTTGGCCCAAGTGTTATACATAACCTTTTATCACTGATGATCCAGATGATTGTTCAGAAGCAATGATTGCATAAACTCACCCTTGGGGCCTCTGCTCACCTCTACCTGCTCTCAAAACGTTAACCGGTTGTGTTGGTTGTGCTGATGTGGCCCCCTGTGCTGCCCTTGCTGACTGCCCAGACTGAACTGATTGATAATTCTGTCGCTAACCTTGGCCTACTTGACAACTCCCAGAATTTCGGGATCTAGAAGCGCTCCCCATTCCGACTAGCTGTGGGCAAGGCCCCTTCATGTGTCCCGATTGCTTACAATGGTAACATGTAGACAATTGGCCCTTTCCCTGGGCTTGGCTTTGAGAACGTGTTGGTTGTTGATGACTAGGATTTTGCTTGCACTCTATTGCAATGTGACCTTTCTGGCTACATCGGAAACAAGTAACATTGATAGGACTTGTGCTTCTAGAACTTCTCACATAAACGAACCCCGATGACTTGGATTGCTGGGGCATAGATTGGAAGGAAGATGAAGATGAGCCCCTAGATTTCTTGGAAGATTCGGTATCACCCTTAGATTCAGCATAACTCAGCCTCTTATGTCTCTGCCTAGCTTCCTCAGCCTCTAACATAATCTTTACATGGGCAGCGGCCTCCACCAGTCTATCATACTCCCGATACATATTACCCATCACCTTCATTAGAATTTTGGGCCTCA
The DNA here is from genome assembly GCF_055761805.1 of Camellia sinensis. NCBI lineage: Eukaryota > Viridiplantae > Streptophyta > Magnoliopsida > Ericales > Theaceae > Camellia > Camellia sinensis. The sequence goes on along the minus strand of NC_138967.1, from coordinate 125,848,338 downwards.
ATGTCTTCTCAAATTCCAAACACCGATGCTCCTCAGTTGCCACAAGCTCGGGTGCAAAACCTGCTAGACTAGTAAATGTGGCCTTGAATTCCATCATTGGGGTGTCCAACTACCGAAGTTCCTCAAATTGCTTTCTCAACCTCTCTCTAGCTATAGGAGGCAAAAACTTCTCTTGGAAGGCATAGGTGAATGCCTCCCAAGCATGCTCTATTCCATGTTTAACGGACTTCTACCATTGGCTCACCTCATTTTTTAGTTGGTAGGCTGCCAATGCTATTGGGAGTTCTCCATCGCGAATGTCTAGAATCTCAAAAGACTTAATAATGTGCTCTTGCCATTCGTCTGCCTTCATTGGATCAGGCCCGCCACTGAACTCTGCAAGGTTCGAATGGAAGAATTCCTTCTTGAAGAAAGAGGTTCGAGTCTCCTCCTTTATTGTCCTCGTTGCTTGCTCGGCTCGGAGTATTTCCATGGACTCTCGAAGAGCCCTTGCCATCTCTCGGGCTAATACCTCCATTGCATCTTGGGCCGGAGGGATGGTCGTATCGTTTTGCCCTATCCTTTCTTCTTGGGGAGGTAAATCTTGCTGAGCCGGCATATTCCAGCTACCTCGGTGTGGCCTGTCATGACCTTTATCGCGTCCAAACATCCTATATAGAGATAAGGAGAAAGGATTTAACTCACAATTCATACACTATACACGTCACCCACGAGTTAGACACACACCTATGCAGATATCTGTCACATAAGGCACACCACATAATCATATAAACACATAGAACACATACGAGTTACTCCCTCAAAATTCCGACTAGTCCCATGGCACTCAAGGACCTCCTAGTGAAAAAAGCATTGATCAGGTGCCTTTCCAAAAGAATTTTGATGATTGCAATAGGCACTAATCACATCCTAAGAGATTAACTCCATACCTACATTATCACACAAACAGGTAAGACACATAAGACAAACTAACATCCCTTTCTAACATAATAGCCCTATGCAGTAAAGCCACTTCCCACGAGCTCCAGGTATTCAACTTGGTTAGCTCTGATACCAATACGTAACGCCCTGACCAACAACCCTTCCTGTTTCTCTTTCTCATTCGGGCATTACCAATATAGGATGAACAACACAACAAAACAAAATAGAAATGATACTCATTAACAACATTCCTTCCCTTTTAAACTGTTTCCAAATCTCACAACATTGTCTCTTTACATTTGCAAAAGAAAATAAAATAGTTTAACAAGCAAGGATAAAATTAACCAAAAATTTCTTTATCCTTGTCACATCAAAATATCTGACTACACAGTCATTTAGAAACTTGTCTCTAAGACACACAAAATACGATTCACAATAAGCTTTCATGTCCAAGAAGTGTTCTTCAAACCAAAACGTTCATTTAGGGGCACTTTATCTTCATTACCTGAAATGTGGTTAGTTTTGGGGGTGAGCAAAAGCTCAGTAGGCAATGAACTTAACAGGTTATAACATTAGTCGGAAAACATATGATTATTGTATTATGTATATGTATGAGTGCTCTTATTCATGTGTATGCAAACGTAAGTTAAGTACACATTTCTTGAATTCAGATGGGGCGGTAAATATACTATGACCTTCCAAGTATGAGCTGATATTCAAAATACATACATAGATATAGATTTTGTATACTTAAAATAGTCCCACATTTGCCGGCTCCTGGGCACCCAGAAACATTTTTCCCTTCCGCATTTGCCGACTCTAGAAACGGCGGGGCCTCGGACACCTAAAACCATGTTTTTCCACATTTCCTGACTCTAGAAATGGCGGGCTCGTGGACACCCAAAAATATTTTTCAACATTTATTTGGCGATATGCGCAGACAAGGCAATTGGGTACCTTGACTCCCCGCGCGGGTATTAAATGTAATACACAACTCAAAACCACCCGACTCACTACATGGATTCATAGACTATTTATCCCCTTTTTAGCTTTCCACTGTTTGCACCATCCATTGAATCACAAGAGAAATTTAGTAACGCATATGATCCATGAATTCGAAAATACTCCTTTTTCCCTAAAATGATTTTCAATGTACAAAATTTACTATTTCACTTTTCCAATATTAACCATGGTTCATTCAACCATTATCACCAACACAAGATGTATGTAGAAGACAAAAATTTCCAACCTCAAAGCTAAGTAATCACCCCCAATTTCATGTTCTAAGAATCAATTGAATATAACTCCTCTTTTTAAAACAAGTTTCAAAACTAGGGTTTATAAAAAAATTTAGGGATTTCCTCTCTTTCATGAATTAGAGGCTAAATATCTTCACCAACAACACTAATCATCAAAGATAAGCATAATTCCATCCTTAATTATAAATCATTACTCATTTCCTTCCAAATCATTGGATAGTGAACACCATCTATATGTATATACATATATATATATATATATATATCTATGAAATGAAAAGCCAATGAAATTACCACATATGAGTTCTAAATTAAAGGTATAACAAGTTAAGAACACCCCTATCTCAAAAATAGAAGCTAAAGTGGTGAATCCAAGCAAAACCTCCACCAAATCTCAAAACAATTAGTGAATAGCTTGAACTTGACTTATTTTGAAGGATCTTGGGTGAATCTAGGGCACAATGGGCTAGGGTTTTGGAATGGGTAATAGAGAGAGAGAGAGAAATTGGAAAAAGTGAGGAAAGAATGAGTTAGATCGACTTTTAAGTGAGCTGACCAGAACAGATCGCTCGAGCGAACTTTTCATCGCTCGAGGGAACAACACAAATTCGAGGGGATCGCAAAACAATCGGTGGCTTGAACTTGACTTATCTTGAAGGATCTTGGGTGAATCTAGGGAAAAATGCTTAGAAATCAAGTGATTTGGGGGCTAGGGTTTCGGAATGGGTAATAGAGAGAGAGAAATTGGAAAAAGTGAGAAAATAATGAGTTAGATCGACTTTTAAGTGAGCTGACCCGAACAGACCGCTCAAGCGAACTTTTCATCGCTTGAGCGAACAACACAAATTCGAAGGGATCGCTCGAGCGACCTTTTTACCAGTCGAACGCAAAATAAGAGGTTCCAGAAGTTTTGTAGAGCTACAGTGAAAATACTAGAAGCTTGAAATTTATGCTCAAGCGACCACTTCATCGCTTCAGCTGTCTTGCCTACAAAATGTCAAACTACTAAGAGCTACCAATCTTCACTCGAGCGACCAAATGACCGCTCGAGTGGTCCACCAAAAACAATTATCACAACGTACATGAGAGATAGTCAAAACCGAACAAAATTACAAAAATAGAAAACAACGTAACAAAGAACCAAACAAGACCCTAGTAAAACAAACTTAAAACATGATGACCAGATTAGTATCCAAAGTAGAGAACAATGCGGGACTTTTGTGGAATGAATGGCTTTTGTGAACAATATCTACGTGTGGGCTTCAAAGTTTCTGACAAATCTAAAAATCCCCATGATATTGATTTGTGATTATGTTTCAATTTTTAAACAATAAATAACAATCCCAATCAAACAATCAAAGACAAATTGACACAACGATTTAACATGGAAAAACCACAACTAGAGCACCTCCGATTGTGATAAACAACCACAGGTGAAAGCCACAAAACAATCCACTTAGAAGACAAAAGGGAATTACACAAGTGTACTTTCAACTACCTACCGAATCCACGCCTGAATTGAACCGACCCCAATGTTCTTATTGCACCACCGTGTTCACTTCAGAATTGTCTTGTCCAACGTTGAATCCACAACACTGATGTCGAATCCATGACGATGAGCCACTTCGGAATCCACCAAAGCTTCAGGGCTCAAGTTATCCGAAATCCACTGAAGAACGCTTGTCTCTTTGTGAACAAAAGAATAAGAACAACCCTTGATGTGTTACAACCTGTTGTTCGTTAATCAATCGATCAACTTCTATACACCAAGGAAACTCATATAAAACACCCTCCAATAGAAAACACTTTGTTTTTTCTTCCTCTCTGAAAATCTGAATGGCTCAAACCTTGAAAATAGCGAACAACGCACTTTATAAAAAACAGGATCGCGCAGACCGCTTGAGTGCACATTTCACCACTCGAGTGGTGTGACTAAAGGCGGTGCAAAACATATAGGCTAATTGCACGAGCGAAACTTTCACTGCTCGAGTGGTAAAAATTTATTCCCAGAAGTTTTGGCGCTCTGCAAAACTACTGGATAACTAGGCAGCTCGATCCTCGTTCTTAGTCAGCGAAGTGGCAAGCATGAAAGGATTGAGATTACAAACTCCTCTTCATAGACACAATTCGAGTTGGATTCGCATCTAAATACTCATAACTTCACTGAAATAAAAGATCGAATAAAATTACAATTGAAAAGAGTTTTGTCAAACAGGATTGCCAATAACAACAACTTAACAGTTTCTTATTTTAATTGCCATTTGAATCACATTGAATGAATGGGCCATACCTTTTGTATGGCCTAAAGTTATACCTAACATCTCCAAAATACAAACCTAAAATATCTCCAAAAGCACAACAAAATAAAATAAAAATCACTCTAAAAAAAAAAAGTTGACCCAAGGCCTATCAAAAGTAAAACTTTTACTTACCCCCCCAAAAAGTAAGACCTTAACTATCCATGGGTTCCAATACTGAAGAATGAAAAAAAAAGCATTCATACACAAAGGTTAAAATAAATAAAATAAATAAAATCTTATCTAAAGCCAAAACAAATTAGAATCATCATGATGTCCAAACACTCCGTATGTGTAAAGGTTGTCATTCTCATATTAATGGTTAGAATTAGGATTGTAAATCAGTCAAGTCGAGTCGTATAATAGGTTGTTCAAATTTAATTTGAAAAACTTAACGAATTTAAAAATATATATAAGTTTGTCTTCTTTACCATTTGATTCGAACCCAAACGAGTTTTAATCGAATGGAGTTTGAGCAACTTGGTATTTTATTGCCCATTTAAGTTTAAAGAACTGAGTTCGAGCTAAACTCAAAAAATTGGTGAATTTCAAAATGTGTTCAACTTTAACTTATTTATATAACAAGTCATTCTTCAATTGTTTTGTATTGAGCCGAATATAATTCGAGTTCAAATAATTTGATTTGTTTTACCATCTTAACTTAAAATAGATATGCCAAGAAAATGAATATTAAATTAAATAAGAAATTATCAAGGCACCGTGGTGAATTTTTAAAATAAAATTTTCTTCTTTTTCATAGGTCTAATACTCAGATCTACAACATAATTTTCCTTATCCAAAAAATAACTAATAAGATTATGGAACACAAATTATTAAAGGCAAATAGAAAAATAATGATGAAAAATGGATGTAACGCCCCAAAAATATATACATCTGATAAACCCAATTTAACTCATAACATGATCTAATTCTGAATTATTCCATCATTAACATGAGAGAGAGAGAGAGAGAGAGAGAGAGAGAGAGAGAGAATAATAAATACTACATTCATTAATGTAAGGACCAAAACCCCCCTTCTTTTCTATTCATGACTTTCTAGTAAGATTCGTAAAACAAATCACATGCATTCATACATTTACTATTTCTAGAATCTGAATCTATGGCATGTGATGACAGAAATTTAAAGCAAGCTAAGTACCAAATAATGTCCTATGGGCTACAAGTTCCAAGGCCTTGCCCGATTACACAAAAGTGGTGTTCACACTTAAACACGAATAGCCCTTTGCTTACAAAAAGAAAAAAATAAAAATAAAAATCGAGCTTCGTGCTCCAAAAGTTCCTCATTGCCTTCACTTCGGTAGAGGCACATCGCAATTACCTGAAAATGGTTTCCACTAAGGGATGAGCATAAAGCCCAGCAGCGATAATCTAAATAAAGTGCATGCAGTTTAACAATATCATGAGGTGCAATGCATATGAGATGCCAATGTCAAAAATATAGGTTTTCTCATTTTGAAATTCTCATGCCATGCACTTGTTCAAAAACATAACCAATTTAATCATTCATTTGATAGAACAAGGGGTGGTAAATATGACACTGGTAATCCCTAGGCTGGTGTCTGCAAGTAGGCATAACTAGCACTACCAATCTCCACTTTATTGGCTCCTAACCGGAAGGCACGTGGTACTTACTCTGCGCGTGTTTTCGGTCTTTCACCCTGGACACTTAGGCCAACTTAAACAATACCAATCTACACCCCTTATCCAGACTTACCAAACGTATTTGTCCCATAACTCAACACATTTCAAATATTCCCAATGAATCAATTTGAAACAAAATCAATTTCTCAAATCCAATGCGAGAATTAAATCATTAGATTATGCAATGTTCAATGCCATGCATGAATTTGCAAATATTTCAATTTATCTATTTCACATGCAATTTCTACAATAACCACTACAACCCTCCACGGTTGCCCAAATAATTATCTCTGTACAAAATATAAATTTCAAGAGATAAATATAACTCATAATGTCATATTTTCAACCATTTCAACACAAGAGTAACAATCACATGTTCAATCTACTCTTTCCCAACTCAATTAAAAATTATAGTATTCTTAAAAGAAATTTCATCAATCTTCCCTTTTTATTCAAACTCAAGAATTCATCTAGAATTTTCATAATGCAAAAAATAACATACGTTCCTTTCAACAATTCTCAATACCTCAACATGATAAATATTTTCATCTTTCTCAAAAGTTCAATATTTTCAAATTTAACAATTTTCAAAGACAACCTCAATGGCTTTCAATTACCAACAACATTCTCATCAATCCCATCCCTATAAACATCCACTTTCAAATTCTCATTTGTTTAAATAAACATATGTTTTAACTCTTGTAAGCTTTTCTCAAACTCATCCCAAAATCTAAATCTTAATATTTTAAATTTCTAGGGTTTTATTAAAAATTTGGGGATTTCTCATAAAAAAAAAAAAAAACATTCAACATCCATGAGTCATACAAAACCCTGATCTTTTCAACTATCACACTATCAAAATAACACATAATAAAGCCAAAACACATACACAATGTTTAGAAAATCCCTACCTCAAGTTCTAGAAAGGGAGAAGAAAGAAAATGCCCAAAATTGATGGTGCCAAAAAATTGATCTCCATTGCACAAAACGAAATCCTCGCCAGCTCTTCACTTTGATCTCAAGAACAAGGGTCCAAAACCTAATAGATTTTGGTGGATCAAAGATTTTGTATAATGAATGTTTAAAGAAAAAAAAAAAATAAGAGAGAGTCAGCCAAGAGATAGAGAGTAGAGAGACAGAAGAAGAGATGAAAAGAATGAAGAAGAAAAGAGAAAAAGAAATGAGGGAAAGGAGTGGAAGGGGCAACCCCCGCTTGGGTTGCCTCTCATTTACATAATATATATATATATATATATATATATCAATTAAAGTATATTTTCACACCGTCATAATATTTTGTAACATAAATGATAAAATGATATTATATTTTCTCACCACAAAATATTTTTTGTTTGATGGTGCACACCATTAATATTTGTAACTCTTTCATGGTAGTAAAATAGATAATAAGGATAATAATAATAACAACAACAATAATAGGTGATTACAACTAGTCACGATTCAATCAATTAGATCCAAAATGAATCAAATTTAATAATCTAGAATAAATCTCTAACTGAGATTAAACTATAAAATAATCTAAATAGACTCAAGGTTGCCCCCACCATTAACACAATCAAATATGAACTAAAATAATTAAGTTTGGTCTAATCAAATAAGACCCCAAAAATGTAACCCCTCGAAATAACTACAATAAATCATCCACGACGATAAGTAAACAACAATATGAATCAAAGTATAATGTCCTTCCATTACATAAGACTCAATTGTACAAAAGGGTGACACATGCGAATATACATTCATAAGTCCTAACCCTAAATATATAGCATGTGTCAACAACAAAGATATGAACTAGAAGTTAAACAGATAATAGAAATGCCCTGAAGGCTACAACTTTTCAAGACTGTACTTGGTTACATCAAAATGGATTTAAATCCAATATAGGTAAAGCCCTAGGCTTGTACAAAATAATTACAACAAGCAAGCAAAATGAAGCTCTTGCTCCTATCCTCCCAAGCAACTGCCTTGGCGGAGGCATCTCACCAATACTTGAAAATGGTTTTCCCATATAGGGTGAGCTAAAGCCCAGTAAAAATAATCCAACACAATATATGAATCTTAACAAAGATATAAGGGTGAAATGCATATGGAATACCCATGCCAAAATGTTTTACATTTCTTTTCCAAAGACCATGCCATGCTCAGTTTATATCACCATTGTCAAATCATGTTCTCTACAATAGAAAACAAGGGGCCAAATCTCAAACCAATATAACCTTTCACGGATATTTCGTCCATTGGAAACCGTCAAACGGCATCCATGTATACGTAGCCTATACAAGCGACTCTATTGCCATTTTATGGATATTTCGTTCGTGGGAATTGGCATCCATGTATACGTGTGTTTTTCAAGACTTCCACCCTGGACACATAGGCCAACTTAATTTGGTGATACACACTTCTTTCCCACTTTAATCAATTTTTCTCAAAATTATATACATTTGCAATGTATTAAACGAGCAACAATATTCAATACACATGCATGAGAAGTTAGTTTCAATTCACCTATTCCTCATGCAATTTCTACAATAATCAAAGCTATCCTCCACTGATAGCCCAAAATAGATATAAAATCTCCAATACAGATAAACTTTCTAAAATTCAAGATGTGAGTGATAATACATATCTAACTCCACCATCCATAGAAATATCCATCTAATTTCACATTTCCAACCTCAATTCCATTTATTTATACAAAATAAATATTTGAGACATTTAGGGAAAAATCCTTTTTCTTCCAAAATTCATTCCAAATATCAAAATCAATAATTTCATCACAACTCAACCTCATTTCCACTCCCACAACCATTTTCAATACATCCATTGGAAACTCTCTTTTTATTTCAAACCAAAACCCTAGGTTTGCTCAAAATCCCCAAAAATCACAAAATTGTTTTATAAAAAGAAATAGCTAAGTTAGAAATCATAAAAGAGTGTAGAGAATCCTTATCTCGAAGCTAGAAGACCAAGAAGGGAAAGGAGAAACCTCAAAGAAGCCGAAATCCAACTATACTCGGATGAAAATGGAGCTCTAAGTGAGCTCTACCTTTTTGTTAAAGGAAGTAGGGTAGATAAATCAATGAATGCAAGTGTTTTAGAAGAGAGAAAGTGAGTTTTAGAAAGAGAGGGTCTTAACTTAGGGTTTTTAGAAAGTTTAGAGAGAGATATGAAAAAGTGATGCAAAAAGTGATTTTTACAGACTGATATACACGTAGTCCGCTCGAGCGTAGGATGTGATGCTCGAGTGTAGAATACACCCTCCTAGTAGTTTTAAACATAGAAGGCCAACGCACGAACGCAAAAAGGGCTGCTCGAGCACAACACCATTCGAGCACAAGAAGCTTCGCTCGAGTGAATAATAACAAGTCCTAATAGTTTTGCAGACCTGCAAAAGTACTGAGAGTTCATAAAGCCTGCTCGAGCACAAGAAGTGGCGCTCGAGCGTAGAAGCAAAATTTTGGACAACAAGGTTTTTGAAAAACAAGGTACCAACCTATTCCAAACACAACCAACACATCTCAATAGCCAAATTCAAGGAGGGAAAAGTGGAAAAAGACTAGAACAACTGTACAAAACCATGAAACCCAAATCCATAATATCAAATGGGTCGGGTCTTAAACCAGAATCGCTATAAAAAATTTAATTTATATACAGGTTCAATACCAAAAATCAAGAGTAATTAAGACTCAGAAATTTCCAAGCAGGTCTCACAAAGTCAAAATTGAAGGGTAATCTAATATGTTTTTCACAAATTTAAATTGAATGGTCCACCACACAACAACTACAGTAGTAATGACAACGCAATAAAAAAAAAAAATTAGAAATCCATACTAATCCAATACTAACCAACATCCAAACTCGCAAACGTATTAAGAAGGTTACTAAATAGGTACCAAGAAAATAAATAATTAAATAAATCAAATGATTCAACTCGTGACAGTGGAAAACAATGTGAAGAGGTCATAACAAAAAGGTATTTAGTTAATAATTAAGCAATACAATAAATATTTCAAAAGAATATGGAGATATGCAATTATCAATTTGCTTGCCTATTGCTTTTCATTTCCACTCTTACATCATCAGAGCACGCATTTGGAACTGTTGCAATTATCAATTGTTGTTTATCCACAATTTTGTAACAGTCACTGACTAAAAGTGTTGTAAATTACTTTACATGTTGCTTTCCCCATCTTGGAGGAATTGCCTATGTCACGCCTTGAAACAATTATAACAAACCATCCACGATGATAAGTAAATAACAATCTAAGTCAGAGTATAATAGCTTTCCATTACATAAGACTCAGTTGTACAAAAGGGTGACACATGCGGATATACATTCATAAGTCCTAACTCTGAATCTATAGCATGTGTCAACAACAAAGATATGAAAATAGAAGTTAAACAGATAATTGAAATGCCCTGAAGGCTACAACTTTTCAAGACTATACTTGGTTACATCAAAATATATTTAAATCTAACACAGGTAAAGCTCTAGGCTAGTACAAAATAATAACAAGAAGTAAACAAAATGAAGCTCTTGCTCCAATCCTCCCAAGCTACTTCCTTGGCGGAGACATCTCACCAACACCTAAAAATGGTTTTCCCATAGAGGGTGAGTCAAAGAGTAGTAGAAATAATCCAACACAATATATGAATCTTAACAAAGATATAAGGGTGAAATGCATATGCAATGCCCATGTCAAAACGTTTTACATTTCTTTCCCAAAGACCATGCCAGGCTTAGTTTATATCACAATTCTCAAATCATGTCCTTTACCATATAAGACAAGGGGGAATTCTCAAACCGGTACAACCTTTCACGTATATTTCGTCCGCGGGAAATCGTTAAACGGCACCCATGTAAACGTAGCCTATACAAGCGCTACTATTACCATTTCACGGATATTTCATTCGCAGGAATTGTAACGCCCTTAGAAAAATACATAAAACCCATCATTTTAGGCATGCAATGATATAAGAGAAAACAACACATTTCTATTCATCAGAGTAGTTCTTACAACAGTATTACATGTTAACAACAAAAGCAAATGCCCTACGGGCTTACAGCTTTCCAAGTCAAAACTTAGTTACAAAAAAGGAGCACTAGCTCTATACAAAGAAAGCCCTTGGCTTGATATACATGTAATACAACCAAAACACAAAACGGTCCAACAGTCCCAAGCCTTCCAAGCTACGTCCTTGGAGGTGGCATGCTACCTGTACCTGAAAGTGATATCCCATATAGGATGAACCAACGCCCAGTAGAAATATGCTAAACACAATATGAGTAGTAACTAAGACATTAGCAATTTATAAATGTTTGTCTCTCATAAACCAATTTATACACCACTTTCATTGTATAACAAATGTGTCCGTATTTCATTTCATTTTCCATTTCTTATCAAATTCACGATTCACAACTATAGCTTAGAACCTGGCCAACAACTTATATGAGATAGTGATTCATAGTAAACATTTCCCATTTCACGAAAGATAAGCATACTAGCTATATCAACACTTCGATAGACAAGCATATAAGCCATATCAACATCTCAACAGATAAGCATATGAGCTGTATCCACACTTCAACAGATAAGCATATGAGCTATATCCACACTTCCATAGATAAGCATATGAGCTATATCAACACATTAACTGATAAGCATATGAGCTGTATTGTCACGCCCTCAAAATAAACCCATTATATATATACCATTGGCATGCGATATTAAAAGAAAACAATTTATTATCTCATTCATCAGAGTATTACTAAATGAAAACATTACATGTAATATCAAATGAAATGCCCTATGGGCTTACATCTTTCGAAGCCAACACTTGGACACAAAAATATGAGTTCTAACTCATATACAAATAAAGCCCTAGGCTTGAATGTTTATCAACTAAAAACAAATAACTAAAGATAGTCTTCAAAATCCAAATCCTTCCAAGCTAAGTCCTTGGAGGTAGCTTATCACCTGGACCTGAAAATGATGTTCCCATAAAGGGTGAGCCACAGCCCAGTAGAAATATACTAAACCAAATATAAGCATTGATTAAAGGAATAGCATTCAATAGAAGGTTAACCAAGATAATCAATTACATCATTTTACAGTCTCATGACACTATTGTCTAAGACACGTTTTACTTTCCAACTTTATCAATATGGCTCAGAACCTGGCAAAACTTACAACAGTGAACTATATATATCATATTCACATTCTTCCAATGTCAACAAACAGATGAGACTCAGGTTCAAATCAAAACACTTCATACTTCCAGTTTGATACACATTTTAGTGCTGTATCAATAAAAACACTTCAATATAAATAAGCACACATAAAAGTGATGCTAATGGAGTCCATCCCCTATCTCCTCCCAAACAAAATCCGGTTTAGAGGTCCATCCCCTATCTTCCCCTAAACCTTGGAGTATATCCCCTATCTCCTCCCATACAAAACAATGTATGTAAACACATAACATATACAACACACAATCAATACACATAATGTCTGTATTAATTCAGCAGTCAAAATTGATGACTTAATCAATGATTAGTTTCAGTTATCCCTAATCCACATGCAGCGTCTACAACAAGCACGACTATCCTCCACCGATAGCCCAAAACTGTTATTTCTAAACTGAAAATAAATATATCAACAATTCAATAGACGAGTGATTTAAATTATCCAACTACACCATTTAATCAATGAATTCCCCAATTCCATGAATTTAACCATATTTCCCCAATTTCCTTAAATTAATTATACAATTAATTTATTAATACAACTAGGGTTTTTCCCAAAATTACCAAAGTACCCCCAACATATCAAAATACTAAAACTTAGAACAAAACTTATAAGATGGAGTAGGAAATCCCTACCTCGAAGAAAATAACCCGAATGGAGAAGACAGAGATGAATACCCAAATTCCAATGTGCTCCAAATCACTAAATGTTCAGATTAAATGGAAGCCTTCGACTCACTCTATCTTTTTAATAAAGGATCTAAGGTAGAAACTCACTCTAAGTAGATCAATCCTAAGAGAGAAGGTGTGTAGAGAGAGAGAGAACTCGTAACTAGGGTTTTGGAATCTGAAAGTGTATGAAAAACTGATCTGAAACACGCTGCTGCCTATTTAAACCTGACAGGCTCGCTCGAGCGAAGACTTGGTCGCTCGAGCGACCAGACACACGAAAACCTCGCATGAGCAAAGAAAATCTCGCTCGAGCCAAGAATGCAATGCTTCAGGTCTGCAACCCTGGAGCACGCTCGAGCGACAGAATGCTCGCTCGAGCAAGGAACTCGAAAACATACACTTCGCTCGCTCGAGCGAAGAAAATCTCGATCGAGCCAGAAGACACAAAAACAAACCTCGCTCGAGCGACAAAATCCTGGCTCGAGTGACCAATCCAAAAACTGGACAGCAACACTTGGTTTACTAACCCAACCAACCTGAAACAAACCTGCCCAACACATCCTATAATTCCAAATGAGAAAATAAAGGACAACAACAACAAATATACAATGACAGAATAAACGGAACCCAAGTCCGGATACAATAATCAAATGGGAAAAGACCGGGGTCGCTATAACCTCCCCCCCTTAAAAGAATTTCGTCCCCGAAATTAAGCATAAGTTTTTGAAAACATTTTTTTTTTTATAATATGACAATTCAATGGTAAACAACTTGACCAAAACTGGTCATTTCATCTCGTATCAAGAAGCATCTCATAATGTGTATATAAAACAACATATATTTCAGCCTGCATCACTATTATGCATTATTCCTTTCAATGTTAGCAATTCCCATATTATATTCAATTGCATGATATATACAACTCATTCAACAATGTAATCAACATATGCAATGTTACACTAAACTTCTATAATGAAGCAAGTTTCAAGGTACACCCATTTACCAAAACATACTCAATGTTTTACAACTTAAGACATATGTAAGGCTCTTAAGTTCAACAATATTTCAAAATCTAAATACAAGATTACAAATCGATAAACATGTCCGGGTATTTTTCACGAACTTCCAACTCACGTTCCCAAGTGGCTTCCTTCACTCCGTGATGTTTCCACAAAACTATGACCAAAGGGATGGTTTTGCCTCGCAAAACTTGATCCCGCCTATCCAAGACCCGAACCGGTCTCTCCTCATACGAGACATCCTCATCAACCACTAAATCGGTCCAATCCAACACATGTGATGGATCCGGCTCATACTTTCGAAGCATACCCACATGAAACACGTCATGTACTCCGGACAGCTGCGGTGGTAAAGCTAAACGATAAGCAGCCCCGCCAATCCTCTCAAGGATCTCAAACGGACCAATGAACCGAGGGGACAACTTCCCGCTCTTCCCAAACCTCATCAAACCCCGTCTAGGTGATATCTTCAGAAAGACATGATCACCCACCTCAAACACCAAAGGTCTCCTCCTACGGTCGGCATAAGATTTCTGACGACTCTGTGCTATAACAAGTCTCTTACGGATAAGCTCAACTTTCTCAGTCGTTTCCCTTACCAACTCCGGACCCAACAGAGGTGCATCACCTACCTCGGCCTAACAAACAGGAGATCTACACGGTCGGCCATACAAGGCCTCAAACGGTGCCATACCGATACTAGACTGGAAACTGTTGTTGTAGGCAAACTCAACCAATGGCAAGTGCCTCTCCCACGACCCACTAAAGTCTAGAACACAACCCCGAAGCATATCCTCAAGGATCTGAATAGTACGCTCGGACTGCCCGTCAGTCTGTGGATGATAAGCCGTGCTAAAGGTCAACTTAGTGCCTAAGGCACTCTGCAAACTCTGCCACAACCTGGCAGTAAAACGAGGATCTCTATCTGAGACGATCGTCACTGGGACCCCGTGCAACCTCACTATGTCCCGAATGTACAAGTCGGCAAGGTGATCTACCGAATCTCTCACGCGCATAGGAATGAAGTGCGCCGACTTAGTCAACCGGTCTACAACCACCCAAATAGCATCACTACCCCGCTGAGTCCTCGGAAGACCCACAACGAAGTCCATAGTGACGTGTTCCCACTTCCACTCGGCATAGGATACTTATTCTTAGAGAAACAACGGGAACCCTTCAACTGGTCAAACAGGTCATCTATACGGGGCATAGGATACTTATTCTTAACCGTAGCCCGATTCAACTTCCGGTAGTCAATACACAATCTCAAGGCACCATCCTTCTTTTTAACAAAGAGGGCCGGCGCTCCCCACGGCGAAACACTAGGGCGAACAAAACCCTTATCTAGCAATTCCTGGAGCTGAACTTTCAACTCAACCAACTCTGCTGGAGCTGAACTTTCAACTCAACCAACTCTGCTGGAGCAAAACGGTAAGGTGCCATAGAAATCGGCGCCGTGCCGGGCACTAAATCAATAGAGAACTCTATCTCTCGATGAGGTGGCAAACTAACAAGATCTTCGGGAAAGACATCCGAATACTCACAAACCACCCTCGGCAACACAATCTGGGTCTCATCACACTCACTACTCTCAAAGCTAGCAAGTAGACCACTAAGCTCACTTCGCCCTCGCGAATCATACCCCGGTGGAAAAACACTACCAACCCGGTCTCCCAAGAAATGGAACCACTCCCCGCTCAAGGTACATAACGTGACCCTCTGGCGGTAGTAATCAATAACAGCCCGGTATGACGATAACCAGTCCATACCCAAAATAACATCAAAACCCTTCATGGGCATGACAACAAACGGAAAAGGAAGCCTATAGTCGGCGACCTCTATATCACATCCTCTAACACCCTGTTTCAGGATCAACTCACCACCCAAAGGCGATACCACACAAATAGGAGATGCTAACTGTGCTAACTCCAATTCCAAAACAGAGGCAAATGCAGCAGATACAAAAGAATGAGATGCACCCGTGTCTATCAACACATTAGCAACCGAGTTGCAAAACAGAAAAGTACCTCTCACTACTGATGGAGCCGGTACTAAGTCCTGCGCGGTAACAGCATACACGCGTCCCGTAGGCCCCTGGTCTACCTGCTCACCTCTCGGAGCAAAAGACTGCTACACAGATTGGGATGACGAAGCTCCCGGATTGGCCCTCGAGGCCTGCACAGACTGAGCTGGCTGAAAACCCTGCGTCTGCCTAGAACCAGACGCTCCCGAAGTGGCACTCAACTGCGGGCAAAACCTCTTCAGGTGCCCAGGCTGTCCACACTGATAACAAGTCAAGGGCTGCCCCCTGCCCAAACTCTGACTCTGCGTTCTAGCTGAAGAAGGAGCAGCTCTCTGACCCCCACCCTTCTGCGGGCAAACAGAAACCTTCGGATCCCCGATAAACTCATCCGGATTAGACCGGAAGAACTCCCTCTTCAAGAAAGAAGGCCCTGCCTCAGTGGCCTGATTCCCAGCTCTAAGAATACCCAAAGCTCCTGCTATCTCTCTGGCCAAGGCATCCATGGCCTGCTGACCCACTGGCTCGGCCACATTGGCCTGACCAACTCCCTCCTGCACTGCCGGAATCTCACCCTGTAACGGTACCTCCTGCCTCGCAGGTCTACCACGCCTAGCACCTCTTCCTCGTCCTGACATCCTAATAAAGGTAACACAGAACATTAGCACATTCACAAATGTGCCGAAACTAAACACTCACGTCCTAATGCATGGACAACTGTAATTCACTCCACATAAGCACATAAACACATAAGCACTTACGAATTTCATTTCCGGATAATGATAGTCCCGAGGCGTTACTAGAGTTCCGGTTAGAAACAGCATTGATCAAGTGCTTTTCCAACAAGACTCCCAGAAACCCAAGGATCCAATCAGCATCCTAGAAATTAAATCCCATACCCACATATTCACATAAGCATGTTATCAATCAATCACATAGCATATGATACTACATCTAAGTCTCTGTCAAGCGAGACAAACCCATTGTGATCCTAATCACTTCCCACGTACCCAAAGTATTCGAACCCGGTACGCTCTGATACCAAGTTGTAACACCCTCAAAATAACAACATTAAACCCAACAAATAAGACATGCATTGATATTCAAAAGTTCCACATTCTTTCATTTATCAGAGTTTTATTACATAAGTATTACATGTTAACAACAAAAGCAAAATGCCCTACGGGCTTACAGCTTTCCAAGTTAACACTTGGTTACACAAAAAGGAGTACTAACTCATACACATTAAGCCCATGGCTTGAATTTACATGTAATACATCCAAAGTAAACTGACAAAAGTATGTCCGCCTCTAGCCTCCCAAGCTATGTCCTTGGAGGTGGCATGCTTCCTGTACCTGAAAATGATATTCCCATAAAGGGTAAGCCACAGCCCAGCAGAAATATACTAAACCAACCATGAACAATGACTAAAAGATTAGCAATTGATAGATGGCCAACACTGATATATTCACATTTATGTCATACGACCTTTGAGTCCAAGTTTCCTTTCATTTTCCCTTTTTCAACGGATAGGCATATAAGCACTAACCACATTATCAACAGATATATATAACAACAATATCCACATTCTCAGATAAGCAAATAGCTATATCCACATTCTACAACAGATATGTATAACCACAATATCCATAGATAAGCATATAAGCTATATCCACACATCACAAAGATAAGCATATAAGCTCTATCTTAACCTCTTTAGACAAGCATATGAGCTGTATCTACGGAGTTCATCCCCTATCTTCTCCCAACACTATCCGGTTTAGAGGTACATCCCCTATCTTCCCCTAAACCGCGGAGTACATCCCCCATCTCCTCCTCTACACATAACGTATACAAACACATTGGTTCTATATACAATCACTCAATCCACATATAGTTAATGTATTCTATCAACCGTCAAGTTCCATGACCCACTTCATTGATTAGTTTCAGTTTGCCTAATCATCATGCATTGTCTACAACAATCACGACTATCCTCCACCGATAGCCCAAAGCAGTTATTTCTAAACAGAAAAATAAATGCACAAATGGATATTCAATCAACATTTCATTTCCTCATTTCTCACAATTAATTATCCCAATTAATTAAACAATGTAATTAGGTCAATTCCCATAATTAACATTTCAACCCTTAGGTCCCATTTTCATCAATGATTTAACATTTATTCCATTTCTCTATTCCAAACATGCATCTAGGTTTATTATGAATAAAACCCCAACTTTTGTAAAATTACACAAAAGCCCCCAAACTTTCACAAAATTACCAAACCAACCCCAACATCTCAAAATACCAAAATTTAAAGACAAAATCCATAGAGAGGAGTAGGATATCCCTACCTCGAAGTTTGAGCCAAAAAGGAGATGAAGATTCGAAGATCAACTTGCTCCAAATCCAAACTTTTTCAGATTAAATCAAAGCTCTCAACGCCCTCTATCTTTTTAACAAAGGCCCTAGGATAGAATCATACTCTAGGGAGATCAATTCTTAGAGAGAATATAAGTGTAGAGAGAGAGGGTCTCGGATCTAGGGTTTGATCAAAAAGAGAAGGTGAAAAAGTGATGTTGAAAACGCTACTGTCCGCTGATATAAAACACGCTCGCTCGAGCGAAGCCTTTGTCGCTCGAGCGACCAGACACAGAAACTTTCGCTCGAGCCAAGAAGTTCTCGATCGAGCGAAGAAAAACAAAGACCGCTCGAGCGAAGGAAGCTCGCTCGAGCCAAGAAAGGCAACTCTCAGGTCCAGAACCAGACGCAACACTCGCTCGAGCGAAGCCACCCTGGCTCGACCCACCAGACACGAACCTCACTCTCGCTCGAGCGACCAACTCCTCGCTCGAGCGAAGGGCCAAAAATCTGGGCAGCAACACTAGGCTCCCAAACACAACCAACCTGAAACAAACCTGCCCAACACATCCTATAACTTAATAAGAAGCAAAAAGGATGCAAACAAGAAAATAAACAACTACCAACATCCACGGACACATGTCCGGATCACTGTACAACAAGGGTAAACCCGGGATCGCTATAAAACTACATTCCATACCCACATAATCACATAAACATGCTATCACATAAGCATATAACATTACACTAAGTCTCTATCAAACGAGACAAACCCAATATGATACTAATCACTTCCCATGTACCCAAAGTATTCAAACCCGGTACGCTCTGATACCAAGTTGTCACGCCCTCAAAATAAACCCATTATATATATACCATTGGCATGCGATATTAAAAGAAAACAATTCATTATCTCATTCATCAGAGTATTACTAAATGAAAACATTACATGTAATATCAAATGAAATGCCCTATGGGCTTACATCTTTCGAAGCCAACACTTGGACACAAAAATATGAGTTCTAACTCATATACAAATAAAGCCCTAGGCTTGAATGTTTATCAACTAAAAACAAATAACTAAAGATAGTCTTCAAAATCCAAATCTTTCCAAGCTAAGTCCTTGGAGGTAGCTTATCACCTGGACCTGAAAATGATGTTCCCATAAAGGGTGAGCCACAGCCCAGTAGAAATATACTAAACCAAATATAAGCATTGATTAAAGGAATAGCATTCAATAGAAGGTTAACCAAGATAATTAATTACATCATTTTACAGTCTCATGACACTATTGTCTAAGACACGTTTTACTTTCCAACTTTATCAATATGGCTCAGAACCTGGCAAAACTTACAACAGTGAACTATATATATCATATTCACATTCTTCCAATGTCAACAAACAGATGAGACTCAGGCTCAAATCAAAACACTTCATACTTCCAGTTTGATACACATTTTAGTACTGTATCAATAAAAACACTTCAATATAAATAAGCACACATAAAAGTGATGCTAATGGAGTCCATCCCCTATCTCCTCCCAAACAAAATCCGGTTTAGAGGTCCATCCCCTATCTTCCCCTAAACCGTGGAGTACATCCCCTATCTCCTCCCATACAAAACAATGTATGTAAACACAGAACATATACAACACACAATCAATACACATAATGTCTGTATTAATTCAGCAGTCAAAATTGATGACTTAATCAATGATTAGTTTCAGTTATCCCTAATCCACATGCAGTGTCTACAACAAGCACGACTATCCTCCACCGATAGCCCAAAACAGTTATTTCTAAATTGAAAATAAATATATCAACAATTCAATAGACGAGTGATTTAAATTATCCAACTACACCATTTAATCAATGAATTCCCCAATTCCATGAATTTAACCATATTTCCCCTATTTCCTTAAATTAATTATACAATTAATTTATTAATACAACTAGGGTTTTTCCCAAAATTACCAAAGTACCCCCAACATATCAAAATACTAAAACTTAGAACAAAACTTATAAGATGGAGTAGGAAATCCCTACCTCGAAGAAAATAACCCGAATGGAGAAGACAGAGATGAATACCCAAATTCCAATGTGCTCCAAATCACTAAATGTTCAGATTAAATGGAAGCCTTCGACTCACTCTATCTTTTTAATAAAGGATCTAAGGTAGAAACTCACTCTAAGTAGATCAATCCTAAGAGAGAAGGTGTGTAGAGAGAGAGAGAACTCGTAACTAGGGTTTTGGAATCTGAAAGTGTATGAAAAACTGATCTGAAACATGCTGCTGCCTATTTAAACCTGACAGGCTCGCTCGAGCGAAGACTTGGTCGCTCAAGCGACCAGACACACGAAAACCTCGCTCGAGCAAAGAAAATCTCGCTCGAGCCAAGAATGCAATGCTTCAGGTCTGCAACCCTGGAGCACGCTCGAGCGACAGAATGCTCGCTCGAGCAAGGAACTCGAAAACATACACTTCGCTCGCTCGAGCGAAGAAAATCTCGATCGAGCCAGAAGACACAAAAACAAACCTCGCTCGAGCGACGAAATCCTGGCTCGAGCGACCAATCCAAAAACTGGACAGCAACACTTGGTTTACTAACCCAACCAACCTGAAACAAACCTGCCCAACACATCCGATAATTCCAAATGAGAAAATAAAGGACGACAACAACAAATATACAATGACAGAATAAACGGAACCCAAGTCCGGATACAATAATCAAATGGGAAAAGACCGGGGTCGCTATATGTATCAACGGAGTCCATCCCCTATCTCCTCCCAAACAATAGCCGGTTTAGAGGTCCATCCCCTATCTTCCCCTAAATAGTGGAGTACAACCCCTATCTCCTCCGACACACACAACGTATATACACATAGGTCATATATACAATCAATTAATATGTATGAATTCTAAGTTTAACACTATACTTTTATTTTGAATATGAATCTTAATATGATTTTATTTGGCTAAAATTATGTCCAAAATTGTAATTTGCCTAATCTTGGTTTGGGGTTCCTTAAAAAAATATTTAAATATTGGATGTCATACTGGATATCATATTTCGAGTTCAAATAATTTGATTTGTTTTACCATCTTAACTTAAATAGATATGCCAAGAAAATGAATATTAAATTAAATAAGAAACTATTAATATAAAAAATTATCAAGGCACCGTGGTGAATTTTTAAAATAAAATTTTCTTCCTTTTCGTAGGTGTAATACTCAGATCTACAGTATAATTTGCCTTATCAAAAAAATAACAAATAAGATTAAGGAACACAAATTATTTAAGGCAAATAGAAAAATAATGATGAATGATGGAAAACAATGTGAAGAGGTCATAACAAAAAGGTGCATAGTTAATAATTAAGCAACATAATAAATATTTGAAAAGAATACGGAGATATGCAATTATAAATTTGCTTGTCTATTGCTTTTCATTTCCACTCATGCATGATCAGAGCACGCATTTGGAAACTGTTACAATTATCAATTGTTGCTTATCCACAATTTTGTAACAGTCACTAACTACAAGTGTTGTAAATTACTTTACAGGTTGCTTTCCCTGTCTTGGAGAATTTGGTAATTTGGAATTTGCCTAACATAATAGAGATATGGGAGAAGCAATTACTCATAGCCCCAGAAAACGAATCAAAGTCCTGCCGACTGAAAGATTTGAAGGTTTATAATTGTGAGAAATTGGTTCATGTGGTTCGGTTCAATATGCTCCCACGACTGCAAAATCTGGAAATATTCATGGTAGACAATTGTCCAAAGATGGAAGCAATAGTCGCGGAGAAAGAAAAAGAAAAAGGAACCACCAGTAATGATATCATTGCGTTCCCTCAATTAACAACTCTTAATCTTTCGGAGTTGGCGAGCCTTAAAAGTTTTTACACGTGGCCTACAAGATCGGAAGCACAACCATTGTTCAACCACCAGGTTTGATTTTCCTAATTTATTTTCTCAACCCCAGTAATGGGAAAGCGTGCCCAAAAAAAAAAAATTAAAATTCCTTTTCAATTACAATTTTAAATTTGAAACTTATTTGAATATTCTTTTTCTATCCAAATCCAAATAAAAGTAAAATAATTTGAAGGTGGACATGCTAGGGGCCTACGATGGAAATTACAATATTACCCAAACAAAAATATGTATGAATTCTAAATTTAACACTATATTTTTATTTTGAATATGAATCTTAATATGATTTTATTTGGCTAAAATTATGTCCAAAATTGTAATTTGCCTAATCTTGGTTTGGGGTTCCTTAAAAAAATATTTAAATATTGGATATCATACTGGATATCATATTTCGAGTTCAAATAATTTGATTTGTTTTACCATCTTAACTTAAATAGATATGCCAAGAAAATGAATATTAAATTAAATAAGAAACTATCAATATAAAAAATTATCAAGGCACCGTGGCGAATTTTTAAAATAAAATTTTCTTCCTTTTCGTAGGTGTAATACTCAGATCTACAGTATAATTTGCCTTATCAAAAAAATAACAAATAAGATTAAGGAACACAAATTATTCAAGGCAAATAGAAAAATAATGATGAATGATGGAAAACAATGTGAAGAGGTCATAACAAAAAGGTGCATAGTTAATAATTAAGCAACATAATAAATATTTGAAAAGAATACGGAGATATGCAATTATAAATTTGCTTGTCTATTGCTTTTCATTTCCACTCATGCATGATCAGAGCACGCATTTGGAAACTGTTACAATTATCAATTGTTGCTTATCCACAATTTTGTAACAGTCACTAACTACAAGTGTTGTAAATTACTTTACAGGTTGCTTTCCCTGTCTTGGAGAATTTGGTAATTTGGAATTTGCCTAACATAATAGAGATATGGGAGAAGCAATTACTCATAGCCCCAGAAAACGAATCAAAGTCCTGCCGACTGAAAGATTTGAAGGTTTATAATTGTGAGAAATTGGTTCATGTGGTTCGGTTCAATATGCTCCCACGACTGCAAAATCTGGAAATATTCATGGTAGACAATTGTCCAAAGATGGAAGCAATAGTCGCGGAGAAAGAAAAAGAAAAAGGAACCACCAGTAATGATATCATTGCGTTCCCTCAATTAACAACTCTTAATCTTTCGGAGTTGGCGAGCCTTAAAAGTTTTTACACGTGGCCTACAAGATCGGAAGCACAACCATTGTTCAACCACCAGGTTTGATTTTCCTAATTTATTTTCTCAACCCCAGTAATGGGAAAGCGTGCCCAAAAAAAAAAAATTAAAATTCCTTTTCAATTACAATTTTAAATTTGAAACTTATTTGAATATTCTTTTTCTATCCAAATCCAAATAAAAGTAAAATAATTTGAAGGTGGACATGCTAGGGTCCTACGATGGAAATTACAATATTACCCAAACAAAAATATGTATGAATTCTAAATTTAACACTATATTTTTATTTTGAATATGAATCGTAATATGATTTTATTTGGCTAAAATTATGTCCAAAATTGTAATTTGCCTAATCTTGGTTTGGGGTTCCTTAAAAAAATATTTAAATATGGGTTATGATACTGGATATCATATTTCGAGTTCAAATAATTTGATTTGTTTTACCATCATCACTTAAATAGATATGCCAAGAAAATGAATATTAAATTAAATAAGAAACTATTAATATAAAAAATTATCAAGGCACCGTGGTGAATTTTTAAAATAAAATTTTCTTCCTTTTTGTAGGTGTAATACTCAGATCTACTGTATAATTTGCCTTATCAAAAAAATAACAAATAAGATTAAGGAACACAAATTATTTAAGACAAACAGAAAAATAATGATGAATGATGGAAAACAATGTGAAGAGGTCATAACAAAAAGGTGCATAGTTAATAATTAAGCAACATAATAAATATTTGAAAAGAATATGGAGATATGCAATTATAAATTTGCTTGTCTATTGCTTTTCATTTCCACTCATGCATGATCAGAGCACGCATTTGGAAACTGTTACAATTATCAATTGTTGCTTATCCACAATTTTGTAACAGTCACTAACTGCAAGTGTTGTAAATTACTTTACAGGTTGCTTTCCTTGTCTTGGAGAAATTGGTAATTTCGAATTTGCCTAACATAATAGAGATATGGGAGAAGCAATTACTCATAGCCTCAAAAAACGAATCAAAGTCCTGCCGACTGAAAGATTTGAAGGTTTATAATTGTGAGAAATTGGTTCACGTGGTTCGGTTCAATATGCTCCCACGACTGCAAAATCTGGAAATATTCATGGTAGACAGTTGTCCAAAGATGGAAGCAATAGTCGCGGAGAAAGAAAAAGAAAAAGGAACCACCAGTAATGATATCATTGCGTTCCCTCAATTAACAACTCTTAATCTTTCGGAGTTGGCGAGCCTTAAAAGTTTTTACACGTGGCCTACAAGATCGGAAGCACAACCATTGTTCAACCACCAGGTTTGATTTTCCTAATTTATTTTATTAACCCTGTCCATGAGAAAGTGTGCACCCAAAAAAAAAAAAAAAATTTAAAATTACTTTTCAATTACAATTTTAAATTTGAAACTTATTTGAATATTCTCTTTCTATCCAAATCCAAATAAAAGTAAAATAATTTGAAGGTGGACATGCTAGGGGCCTACGATGGAAATTACAATATTACCCAAACAAAAATATTTACGAATTCTAAATTTAACACTATATTTTTATTTTGAATATGAATCTTATTATGATTTTATTTGGCAAAAATTATGTCCAAAATTGTAATTTGCCTAATCTTGGTTTGGGGTTCCTTAAAAAAATATTTAAATATTGGATATCATACTGGATATCATATTTCGAGTTCAAATAATTTGATTTGTCTTACCATCTTAACTTAAATGGATATGCCAAGAAAATGAATATTAAATTAAATAAGAAACTATCAATATAAAAAATTATCAAGGCACCGTGGTGAATTTTTAAAATAAAATTTTCTTCCTTTTCGTAGGTGTAATACTCAGATCTACAGTATAATTTTCCCTATCAAAAAAATAACAAATAAGATTAAGGAACACAATTATTTAAGACAAATAGAAAAATAATGATGAATGATGGAAAACAATGTGAAGAGGTCATAACAAAAAGGTGCATAGTTAATAATTAAGCAACATAATAAATATTTGAAAAGAATATGGAGATATGCAATTATAAATTTGCTGGTCTATTGCTTTTCATTTCCACTCATGCATGATCAGAGCACGCATTTGGAAACTGTTACAATTATCAATTTTTGCTTATCCACAATTTTGTAACAGTCACTAACTACAAGTGTTGTAAATTACTTTACAGGTTGCTTTCCCCGTCTTGGAGAATTTGGTAATTTCGAATTTGCCTAACATAATAGAGATATGGGAGAAGCAATTACTCATAGCCTCAGAAAACGAATCAAAGTCCTGCCGATTGAAATATTTGAAGGTTTATAATTGTGAGAAATTGTTTCATGTGGTTCGGTTCAATATGATCCCACGACTGCAAAATCTGGAAATATTCATGGTAGACAATTGTCCAAAGATGGAAGCAATAGTCGCGGAGAAAGAAAAAGAAAAAGGAACCACCAGTAATGATATCATTGCGTTCCCTCAATTAACAACTCTTAATCTTTCGGAGTTGGCGAGCCTTAAAAGTTTTTACACGTGGCCTACAAGATCGGAAGCACAACCATTGTTCAACCACCAGGTTTGATTTTCCTAATTTATTTTCTTAACCACAGCAATGGGAAAGCGTGCCCAAAAAAAAAAATTAAAATTCCTTTTCAATTACAATTTTAAATTTGAAACTTATTTGAATATTCTCTTTCTATCCAAATCCAAATAAAAGTAAAATAATTTGAAGGTGGACGTGCTAGGGGCCTACGATGGAAATTACAATATTACCCAAACAAAAATATGTATGAATTCTAAATTTAACACTATATTTTTATTTTGAATATGAATCTTAATATGATTTTGTTTGGCTAAAATTATGTCCAAAATTGTAATTTGCCTAATCTTGGTTTGGGGTTCCTTAAAAAAATATTTAAATATTGGATATCATACTGGATATCATATTTCGAGTTCAAATAATTTGATTTGTTTTAACATCTTAACTTAAATAGGTATGCCAAGAAAATGAATATTAAATTAAATAAGAAACTATGAATATAAAAAATTATCAAGGCACCGTGGTGAATTTTTAAAATAAAATTTTCTTCCTTTTCGTAGGTGTAATACTCAGATCTACAGTATAATTTGCCTTATCAAAAAAATAACAAATAAGATTAAGGAACACAAATTATTTAAGACAAACAGAAAAATAATGATGAATGATGGAAAACAATGTGAAGAGGTCATAACAAAAAGGTGCATAGTTAATAATTAAGCAACATATTAAATATTTGAAAAGAATATGGAGATATGCAATTATAAATTTGCTTGTCTATTGCTTTTCATTTCCACTCATGCATGATCAGAGTACGCAATTGGAAACTGTTACAATTATCAATTGTTGCTTATCCACAATTTTGTAACAGTCACTAACTACAAGTGTTGTAAATTACTTTACAGGTTGCTTTCCCTGTCTTGGAGGATTTGGAAATTTCAAAATTGCCTAACATAATAGAGATATGGGAGAAGCGATTACTCATAGCCTCAGAAAACGAATCAAAGTCCTGCCGATTGAAAGATTTGAAGGTTTCTAATTGTGAGAAATTGGTTCATGTGGTTCGGTTCAATATGCTCCCACGACTGCAAAATCTGGAAATATTCATGGTAGACAGTTGTCCAAAGATGGAAGCAATAGTCGCGGAGAAAGAAAAAGAAAAAGGAACCACCAGTAATGATATCATTGCGTTCCCTCAATTAACAACTCTTAATCTTTCGGAGTTGGCGAGCCTTAAAAGTTTTTACACGTGGCCTACAAGATCGGAAGCACAACCATTGTTCAACCACCAGGTTTGATTTTCCTAATTTATTTTCTCAACACCAGTAATGGGAAAGCGTGCCCAAAAAAAAAAATTTAAAATTCCTTTTCAATTACAATTTTAAATTTGAAACTTATTTGAATATTCTCTTTCTATCCAAATCCAAATAAAAGTAAAATAATTTGAAGGTGGACATGCTAGGGGCCTACGATGGAAATTACAATATTACCCAAACAAAAATATTTATGAATTCTAAATTTAACACTATATTTTTATTTTGAATATGAATCTTAATATGATTTTATTTGGCTAAAATCATGTCCAAAATTGTAATTTGCCTAATCTTGGTTTGGGGTTCCTTAAAAAAATATTTAAATATTGGATATCATACTGGATATCATATTTCGAGTTGAAATAATTTGATTTGTGTTACCATCTTAACTTAAATAGATATGCCAAGAAAATGAATATTAAATTAAATAAGAAACTATCAATATAAAATATTATCAAGGCACTGTGGTGAATTTTTAAAATAAAATTTTCTTCCTTTTCGTAGGTGTAATACTCAGATCTACAGTATAATTTGCCTTATCAAAAAAATAACAAATAAGATTAAGGAACACAATTATTAAAGACAAATAGAAAAATAATGATGAATGATGGAAAACAATGTGAAGAGGTCATAACAAAAAGGTGCATAGTAAATAATTAAGCAACATAATAAATATTGAAAAGAATATGGAGATATGCAATTATAAATTTGCTTGTCTATTGCTTTTCATTTCCACTCATGCATGATCAGAGCACGCATTTGGAAACTGTTACAATTATCAATTGTTGCTTATCCACAATTTTGTAACAGTCACTAACTACAAGTGTTGTAAATTACTTTACAGGTTGCTTTCCCCGTCTTGGAGAATTTGGTAATTTCGAATTTGCCTAACATAATAGAGATATGGGAGAAGCAATTACTCATAGCCTCAGAAAACGAATCAAAGTCCTGCCGATTGAAATATTTGAAGGTTTATAATTGTGAGAAATTGTTTCATGTGGTTCGGTTCAATATGCTCCCACGACTGCAAAATCTGGAAATATTCATGGTAGACAATTGTCCAAAGATGGAAGCAATAGTCGCGGAGAAAGAAAAAGAAAAAGGAACCACCAGTAATGATATCATTGCGTTCCCTCAATTAACAACTCTTAATCTTTCGGAGTTGGCGAGCCTTAAAAGTTTTTACACGTGGCCTACAAGATCGGAAGCACAACCATTGTTCAACCACCAGGTTTGATTTTCCTAATTTATTTTCTCAACCCCAGCAATGGGAAAGCGTGCCCAAAAAAAAAAATTAAAATTCCTTTTCAATTACAATTTTAAATTTGAAACTTATTTGAATATTCTCTTTCTATCCAAATCCAAATAAAAGTAAAATAATTTGAAGGTGGACGTGCTAGGGGCCTACGATGGAAATTAAAATATTACCCAAACAAAAATATGTATGAATTCTAAATTTAACACTATATTTTTATTTTGAATATGAATCTTAATATGATTTTATTTGGCTAAAATTATGTCAAAAATTGTAATTTGCCTAATCTTGGTTTGGGGTTCCTTAAAAAAATCTTTAAAAATTGGATATCATACTGGATATCATATTTCGAGTTCAAATAATTTGATTTGTTTTACCATCTTAACTTAAATAGGTGTGCCAAGAAAATGAATATTAAATTAAATAAGAAACTATCAATATAAAAAATTATCAAGGCACCGTGGTGAATTTTTAAAATAAAATTTTCTTCCTTTTCGTAGGTGTAATACTCAGATCTACAGTATAATTTGCCTTATCAAAAAAATAACAAATAAGATTAAGGAACACAAATTATTTAAGACAAACAGAAAAATAATGATGAATGATGGAAAACGATGTGAAGAGGTCATAACAAAAAGGTGCATAGTTAATAATTAAGCAACATAATAAATATTTGAAAAGAATATGGAGATATGCAATTATAAATTTGCTTGTCTATTGCTTTTCATTTCCACTCATGCATGATCAGAGCACGCATTTGGAAACTGTTACAATTATCAATTGTTGCTTATCCACAATTTTGTAACAGTCACTAACTACAAGTGTTGTAAATTACTTTACAGGTTGCTTTCCCTGTCTTGGAGGATTTGGAAATTTCAAAATTGCCTAACATAATAGAGATATGGGAGAAGCGATTACTCATAGCCTCAGAAAACGAATCAAAGTCCTGCCGATTGAAAGATTTGGAGGTTTCTAATTGTGAGAAATTGGTTCATGTGGTTCGGTTCAATATGCTCCCACGACTGCAAAATCTGGAAATATTCATGGTAGACAGTTGTCCAAAGATGGAAGCAATAGTCGCGGAGAAAGAAAAAGAAAAAGGAACCACCAGTAATGATATCATTGCGTTCCCTCAATTAACAACTCTTAATCTTTCGGAGTTGGCGAGCCTTAAAAGTTTTTACACGTGGCCTACAAGATCGGAAGCACAGCCATTGTTCAACCACCAGGTTTGATTTTCCTAATTTATTTTCTTAACCCCAGCAATGGGAAAGCGTGCCCAAAAAAAAAAATAAATTAAAATCCCTTTTTAATTACAATTTTAAATTTGAAACTTATTTGAATATTCTCTTTCTATCCAAATCCAAATAAAAGTAAAATAATTTGAAGGTGGACATGCTAGGGGCCTACGATGGAAATTACAATATTACTCAAACAAAAATATGTATGAATTCTAAATTTAACACTATATTTTTATTTTTAATATGAATCTTAATATGATTTTATTTGGCTAAAATTATGTCCAAAATTGTAATTTGCCTAATCTTGGTTTGGGGTTCCTTAAAAAAATATTTAAATATTGGATATCTTACTGGATATCATATTTCGAGTTCAAATAATTTGATTTGTTTTACCATCTTAACTTAAATAGATATGCCAAGAAAATGAATATTAAATTAAATAGGAAACTATCAATATAAAAAATTATCAAGGCACCGTGGTAAATTTTTAAAATAAAATTTTCTTCCTTTTCGTAGGTGTAATACTTAGATCTACAGTATAATTTGCCTTATCAAAAAAATAACAAATAAGATTAAGGGACACAAATTATTTAAGACAAATAGAAAAATAATGATGAATGATGGAAAACAATGTGAAGAGGTCATAACAAAAAGGTGCATAGTTAATAATTAAGTAATATAATAAATATTTGAAAAGAATATGGAAATATGCAATTATAAATTTGCTTGTCTATTGCTTTTCATTTCCACTCATGCATGATCAGAGCACGCATTTGGAAACTGTTACAATTAGCAATTGTTGCTTATCCACAATTTTGTAACAGTCACTAACTACAAGTGTTGTAAATTACTTTACAGGTTGCTTTCCCCGTCTTGAAGAATTTGGTAATTAGGAATTTGCCTAACATAATAGAGATATGGGAGAAGCAATTACTCATAGCCTCAGAAAATGAATCAAAGTCCTGCCGACTGAAAGATTTGGAGGTTTCTAATTGTGAGAAATTGGTTCATGTGGTTCGGTTCAATATGCTCCCACGACTGCAAAATCTGGAAACATTCATGGTAAACAATTGTCCAAAGATGGAAGCAATAGTCGCGGAGAAAGAAAAAGAAAAAGGAACCACTAGTAATGATATCATCGCGTTCCCTCAATTAACAACTCTTAATCTTTCGGAGTTGGCGAGCCTTAATAGTTTTTACACGTGGCCTACAAGATCGGAAGCACAACCATTGTTCAACCACCAGGTTTGATTTTCCTAATTTATTTTCTCAACCCCAACAATGGGAAAGCGTGCCCAAAAAAAATAAAAATAAAATTCCTTTTCAATTACAATTTTAAATTTGAAACTTATTTGAATATTCTCTTTCTATCCAAATCCAAATAAAAGTAAAATAATTTGAAGGTGGACATGCTAGGGGCCTACGATGGAAATTACAATATTACCCAAACAAAAATATGTATGAATTCTAAATTTAACACTATATTTTTATTTTGAATATGAATCTTAATATGATTTTATTTGGCTAAAATTATGTCCAAAATTGTAATTTGCCTAATCTTGGTTTGGGTTTCCTTAAAAAAATATTTAAATATTGGATATCATACTGGATATCATATTTCGAGTTCAAATAATTTGATTTGTTTTACCATCTTAACTTAAATAGATATGCCAAGAAAATGAATATTAAATTAAATAAGAAACTATCAATATAAAAAATTATCATGGCACCGTGGTGAATTTTTAAAAGAAAATTTTCTTCCTTTTCGTAGGTGTAATACTCAGATCTACAGTATAATTTGCCTTATCAAAAAAATAACAAATAAGATTAAGGAACACAAATTATTTAAGGCAAATAGAAAAATAATGATGAATGATGGAAAACAATGTGAAGAGGTCATAACAAAAAGGTGCATAGTTAATAATTAAGCAACATAATAAATATTTGAAAAGAATATGGAGATATGCAATTATAAATTTGCTTGTCTATTGCTTTTCATTTCCACTCATGCATGATCAGAGCACGCATTTGGAAACTGTTACAATTATCAATTGTTGCTTATCCACAATTTTGTAACAGTCACTAACTGCAAGTGTTGTAAATTACTTTACAGGTTGCTTTCCCTGTCTTGGAGAATTTGCTAATTTGGAATTTGCCTAACATAATAGAGATATGGGAGAAGCGATTACTCATAGCCTCAGAAAACGAATCAAAGTCCTGCCGACTGAAAGGTTTGAAGGTTTATAATTGTGAGAAATTGGTTCATGTGGTTCGGTTCAATATGCTCCCACGACTGCAAAATCTGGAAACATTCATGGTAGACAATTGTCCAAAGATGGAAGCAATAGTCGCGGAGAAAGAAAAAGAAAAAGGAACCACCAGTAATGATATCATTTCGTTCCCTCAATTAACAACTCTTAATCTTTCGGAGTTGGCGAGCCTTAAAAGTTTTTACACGTGGCCTACAAGATCGGAAGCACAACCATTGTTCAATCACCAGGTTTGATTTTCCTAATTTATTTTATTAACCTTGTCCATGAGAAAGTGTGCACCCAAAAAAAAAAAAAAAATTAAAATTACTTTTCAATTACAATTTTAAATTTGAAACTTATTTGAATATTCTCTTTTTATCCAAATCCAAATAAAAGTAAAATAATTTGATGGTGGACATGCTAGGGGCCTACGATGGAAATGATAATATTACGCAAACAAAAATATGTATGAATTCTTAATTTAACACTGTATTTTTATTTTGAATATGAATCTTAATATGATTTTATTTGGCTAAAAGTTTGTCCAAAATTGTAATTTGCTTAATCTTGATTTGGAGTTCCTTAAAAAATTATTTAAATTTTGGATATGTAAAAAAATATTTAAATATTGGATATCATATTTCGAGTTCAAATAATTTTGTTTGTTTTACCATCTTAACTTAAATAGACATGCCCAGAAAATGAATATTAAATAGATATGCCTAGAAAATGTAGATAAACTAAATAAGAAATAAACTATAACGATTCTAGTTTAGACCTGACCCGTTTCTAGTTTGGATCCGTGATTCTTATTCTTGAATAGTTGTTCATATCTTCATTCATTCTATTTCTTGTTGAGTTTGGGTGTTTGGATGTTGTAATTGCGTTTGGCGTTGGTTGGAAGTTGTTGTTTTTCAATAGAACTGTTGGCCAGATTTTGGTCAGTTATCTCGAGCGGTGCTTTGTTCGCTTGAGCTGTCTTTGAGAACTTCCCGTATTAGTTTGCAAAGATACTGGGAGGGTAGTGTTCGTTGCTCGAGCGGTGTTTGTTACACTCAAGCGGTCTTGGCTCGAGCGATCCTTCTTGTTAGGTCCCTGAGTCTTGTCAATCCCGCGAACAAACTTATGTTATTGAGTTTTGAATTTCTGTGCTGTTTTGTCTTGCTAGCTCGAGCGAAAGAGTCCTCGCTTGAGCGAAGACTGCGTTTGGCAAAAACCTGAAAGGGATGAATGTGCGCTCGAGCGAAGCAAGGTTCTGAAAGAAGTGCGTCTGCATAAAAATCTGAAAGAGTTGATTGTACGCTCGAGCGTAGGTTGCGTGGCTCGTGCGAAGCCACTTATAGAAATCATGCGAGATAAGGTTCTCGCTCGAGCGAGAGAAGCTTTGCTCGAGCGAGCTTCACAGTCCAGGATTTCTATAAGTATTTGTTTTACTCCAAAACTAGGATTAGGTTTTTTAGATCTACTTTGAGGTTTTCTAAGGTTTTCTTCTGGAGTATTTTTGTGAGTTTTCCTTGTTAAATTGAGTGAGTATTAAACTCATGAATTGACAAGCACATATCAAGGAGATTGATTGAATACATACAAGAGTGTTATTCTTCGGTGGATTCCGAAGATTCAAACGTGGAGTTTCAAAGGAGTTTGATTCTGTACGTAGTCGTTGATTCGACAAGTGAAGTTGTGGATTCAAACTTCAGATTAATCAGTTCCGAGACGAAGGCTTGGTGAAAGAGTTACAGAAGGTTTGAAGACAAATTGACTGAGTTGGGTAATTTGTGTGTTATCTTTGTAATCTTTCTTTCTTCAGTAGTGGATTGATTAGTGGCGTTTCGCCCGTGGTTTTTGATTACAATTGAAGGTTCTTCAATTGTGGTTTTTCCACGTAAAAATCGTTTGTGTCGATTTATTGTTTATTCCGAAAACAACAGTCTAAATCACTTTCGTAAGTGCTTGATGATTTAGATTGTGTGTTTTGAATAATTGGAAATTGAAATATTTTAATCTTGATCTAATCACGAATCACTTAGGATTTTCAATTGGTATTAGAGCAGGTCACTCTTTGTTTTTATCAATACTTTAGGAGTGTGATTTTTTTGTGACTAGTGATATGGATTCAATTCTTGAAGGTTACTCAACCCATAGACCTCCTTTACTCGACGGTACAAACCATTCTTATTGGAAAGCTCGTATGAGAGCGTTTTTAAAATCCATCGTGGAGTGAACCTATTGTCACCGTTGATGGTATTGATATTCCTAAACCCCTTGATAAATGGGACACAACCGATTACCAAAACTCGAGTTGGAATAGTAAGGCTCTCAATTCCCTTTTTTGCTCCGTCACACCTGAAGAATTTCATCGTATTTGCACATGTGAGGTAGCAAAAGAGGCTTGGGACATTCTTGAAACGATTCAAGAAGGTACTATTTCTGTCAAAAGGTCAAAACTTCAACGTCTCATCTCCGCCTTTGAAACTCTTTTTATGTGTGATGGTGAGACGTTTGATGATTTCTATGCAAAACTTATTGACATCGTGAATTCCTGTTTCACACCTGGTGAAAAAATCCCTGAAGCTAAAGTTGTTGGAAAAATTTTGAGATCTTTACCCGAGAGGTTCCAATCAAAAGTGACAGCTATTGAGGTGGCTCAGAATGTTGATACCCTCAAGCTTGATCAGTTGGTTGGAAACTTGCAGACTTATGAAGCCCATCAGATTTCAAAGAAAAAACAAAAAGATAGTGTGGCTTTTGCTAGTGCTTTTCGGAGACTGAGTTTGATTTAGAGTCTGAGATGACGGCTATGTTTACTAAACAGTTTAAAAAATTTCTGAAGAAAAGAAGCCTAATTTCAGAGACCCTATTTCAAAAGACAAGAGTAATGAAAAACCAAAAACTTTTCCACCAAAACTTGCTTCAAAAACTGAAAAGAAGATTGTAAAGGAGCAAGGGGTCAAGTGCTATGACTGTCAAGGGTTTAGCCATATTGCCCTTGAATGTCCTTCGAAAAAGAATCGAAAGAAAGTCTACAAAGTGACTTGGGATGATGAAAGCGGGTCAGAGCAAGAACCCGAAGAACCTGAATCCGGTGAAGACGGAGATAGTGCTTTCATGGCATTTTGGTCCATTTTCACTCAACCTCTTCCAAAGCTAGTGGAATTAGCTCGTGGTCAGAACCTGCATCATGCTCCCACCTTTGATGGGAGTAACTACTTGTATTGGAAGATTAGAATGAGGGCGTTTTTGGGAGCTTTCGATCCAGAAGACTGGCAAACCATTGAAGAGGATGTTGAAAGTGTTGACAATCCAAGCAATCAGAGAGTTCGGACTACTATTCGTGGCGCAATTTCTGATGAAGAATAGCAACGGGTTGCTCACTGCACAAAGGCTAAAGATGCATGGGAAATTCTGAGCCAATTTCATGAAAGAGGAGATTCATCTTCACCGCCATCTATCACCTTTCCTGCCTTAGTTGCTAGACTGGATGAGGTAAAGGAGAATGAGGAACAAAAAGAAGATGATGAAACATCATAAGACAATGATGAGATTAATGGTGATGAACTACAACAAGCTTACGAAAAGCTTTATGAGGAATCTCTGAATTTGTCCAAAATCAATGACAAACTCTCTCTTAAGCTCAAAGCATGTGAAAGTGAGAATGTCAACCTAAAAGGAGAACTTGCAACAGCAAAGCAGAATGTCATAGAGATCTCTAGTGACAGGCAAGACCTATGTGGGAAACTCCTATCTTGTGAAACTAAAAGGAATGAACTCCTGAAAGTGTATTCTACATATGAAGAAAAGCTTGAAAGTCTTGAGATGTCACAAGCTACAATTGAAGAGTTAGTTTGTCAGAAAGATGAAGAACTCTGAATTGCTAGAGCCAAAATTGCCATATGGAACAAAGGTTCCAAATCATTAGAAGACATCCCCGGGTCTCAACAAATGGGTTGTGACAAAAGTGGGCTAGGCTATGGTGCAACAGCTCACAAGGGACAAGCCTTTACATCACATGACCTGAAGACTCAAGCAAAGGGAAAGTTGAAGGTAGACCAGGGTGATCCCTCTCTTCATCCACCTAAAGGGGGCAAGATCAACAAAAGGGAGGTAAAACCTATTTTTATTTGTCATCACTGTGGTAGGTATGGCTACATTCGTCCTTATTGCTTTGAATTGTATGGTAAGGTGTCTCAAAAGGATAAAAATTTGAATACTTTTTGGGCTAGGAGACAACCTTACATGTCTAGGCGGAATACCAAGATTCATGAGGGTGTTCACAACGCCAAGACATTTACCAAGACCATAAGACCAGATTTTGTTAAGACCAAAAAGATTTGGGTGAGAAAAGATGATTTGACCTGTTTAGTTGTTCACACTACTCTAAAAGCACGTGACTCACACATGTGGTATCTTGATAGTGGGTGCTCTCGTCACATGTCTGGTAACAAATCCTAGTTCACCTCTCTTGAAAAATATGAAGGTGGAATTGTTACCTTTGGAGATGGTGGCACTTCTAGAGTCATTGGTAAGGGCTCTATAAGTGTACCTGGTCTTCTCAAGCTTGAAAATGCTTTACTTGTTAATGGTCTTAAAGCAAATCTTTTGAGCATTAGTCGAATGTGTGATTCCCATCATGAAGTATTGTTTTCAAAAAAGAAATGTGAAATTTTGGATAAAAAGGAAAATACTGTCTTGCATGGGTTCGCACATGTGATAACTGCTATGGGATTGTTACTACTAATGATCTCACTTGTCACTCAGCCATCATAAGTAATATTGATTTGTGGCATCAAAGATTAGGTCACATGAATTTCAAAGACCTAACTAAGATAGCCAACAAAGAGCTTGTGAGAGGAGTACCTAAATTGGGTAAGAATCTGAATCATGTGTGTGGACCATGTCAACTTGGGAAACAAACCCGTGCCCCTCATAAAAAGGTGAACAAATTCACAACCAAACGTCCTCTTGAATTGGTTCACATGGATTTAATGGGTCCTACTCGCACTGAAAGCATCGGAGGTAAAAGATATATTTTTTTAACTGTTGATGATTTTACTTGATTTTCGTGGGTAAATTTTTTAAGGGAAAAATCTGATACGTTTGATGCTTTCCAGGCTCTAGTCCTTAAAATCCAAAATGAACAGGGTGTTTCCATTGGGCGTATCATAAGAATCCGAACTGATCATGGTCGTGAGTTTGAAAATAGTTCGTTTTCGGATTTTTGTGATATGCGTGGAATTAAGCATGAATTTTCTGCACCTATTACTCCACAACAAAATGGAGTTGTTGAGAGGAAGAACAAGGTTGTTCAAGAGATGGCTAGGGTCATGCTCCTTAGTAAGAAACTTCCTCCAAAGTTTTGGGCTGAAGCCCTAAATATTGCTGTTTATGTCATAAATCGGGTGCATTTAAGGCCCGACACTTTACAAACTCCATATGAATTGTGGGAGGGATTGAAACCTAATGTAAAATACTTCAAAACTTTTGGAAGTAAGTGTTACATTTTCAAAGATAGAGAGCCTTTGGGTAAATTTGACTCCCGAAGTGATGAAGGTATTTTTCTAGGGTATTCAACAACTAATAGGGCTTTTCGAGTCTATAACCTACGAACTTCTTCTTTAATGGAATCAATCAAGGTGGTTATAGATGACACAGGTTTCCCTACTCCAGCAACAAATGAGGATGACAATGGTGAGTCTCCAATCCAGGATACTGAACCACAAAGTCAAAGAAAAGCTGAGGTCCAAGCACAAGAAGTTGAGACAACACCATCCTCACAAGTAAGTCAAAGTCCAAAGAATGCACAAAGAGACATCACTACTGATGCTTCTGTTGCCGCAAGTCCTGAGTTCAAACCATCAGCAAGGGTGAAACTGAATCATCCAGCTCAACAGGTGATTGGAAGTGTATCAGATCGAATGAAAACCCGAAGACAGATTCGGGATGAGGTATCACATATGCGTTATGTTTCATTAATTGAACCTAAGAATTTTAAAGAGGCCTTGCTAAATGATAGTTGGGTCAATGCTATGCATGAAGAATTAGGTCAATATGAACGTAACAATGTTTGAACTCTAGTTCCCAGACCTAGAGACATGAATGTGATAGGTACCAAGTGGATCTTTAAAAATAAATCTGATGAGAATGGTATTGTGGTTAGGAATAAAGCCAGGTTGGTTGCTCAAGGCTACACATAAGTAGAGGGTGTTGACTATGATGAGACGTTTGCCCCAGTTGCACGTCTTGAATCTATTCGTATTTTACTTGGTGTTGCATGTTTCCTTGGCTTCAAATTGTATCAAATGGATGTGAAAAGTGTCTTTCTGAATGGGTACTTGAAAGAAGAGGCATATGTTGAGCAACCAAAAGGGTTTGAGGACCCTAAATGTCCAAATCATGCCTACAAGTTAGACAAGGCTTTGTATGGGTTGAAACAAGCCCCTCGGGCCTGGTATGATAGACTTACTACCTTTCTTCTTGATAATGACTTTCAAAGGGGTAGTGTGGATAAGACTCTATTTGTGAAACATACTAAGTCTCATATTCTTGTTGCTCAGATTTATGTTGATGATATTGTGTTTGGATCCACTGCTGATCATCTTGTGAAATATTTTTCGAATTGCATGACACATGAGTTTGAGATGAGCATGATGGGAGAGTTGTCTTTTTTCTTGGGTCTTCAAATTAAACAGTCTCCTTCGGGTATGTTTGTTTCTCAGACTAAGTATGCTAAAATTCTTTTGTCAAAGTTTGGTCTTGAGTCTGCCAAACATGCTCGCACTCCCATGAGCACCAGTCTTCACCTTTCTAAAGATTCATCTGGTATTGATGTTGATCCTATCCTTTATAGGAGTATGATAGGGAGTCTTCTTTACCTCACAGCCAGTCGTCCTGATATTGCCTTCAGTGTAGGTGTTTGTGCCCGTTACCAAGCCAATCCTAAAGAGTCTCATCTTCTTGCAGTCAAACGCATCATCAAATATGTGAATGGGACATTGGGGTATGGGGTTTGGTTTTCTACTGATACTACAGCTGAAATTACTTGTTTTTCTGATGCCGACTGGGCAGGGTGTGCTGATGATAGGAAGAGTACATCCGGGGGTTGATTTTACCTTGGGAATAATTTGGTTTCCTGGCATAGTAAAAAGCAAAATGCCGTCTCTCTTTTGACTGCTGAGGCTGAGTACATAGTTGCAGGGAGTTGTTATGCACAAATGCTATGGATGAAGCAAATGCTTCATGATTATGGGATAGAACAGAACACTCTCACACTTTTCTGTGATAACACAAGTGCCATAACATTTCAAAAAATCCTGTCCAACACTCTCGCACCAAACACATTGACATTCGTCATCATTTTATTCGAGAGTTAGTGGAAGAGGGCCTTGTTGTTCTTGAATATGTTCCCACTGAGCATCAAAAAACTGATATTTTTACAAAACCCCTTGATCTTCTTCGGTTTGAGTTCCTTAGAAAGACCTTGGGTGTCATGCTCGATCACTAGAGTGTTACTTGTTTCTTGAGTAGGTGTGAGTGTTTGGCTTTGTGTGTGCTTGGATGCTATAATCTCTTTGTCATTGATCCTTGTTTTTCTTGCATCCAACTTTATATGTACACTACTCATGCTGCTTACAAGATCACATTGTTCTTTGTTCATAGCTCAT
Source organism: Camellia sinensis (assembly GCF_055761805.1). Classification (NCBI taxonomy): domain Eukaryota; kingdom Viridiplantae; phylum Streptophyta; class Magnoliopsida; order Ericales; family Theaceae; genus Camellia; species Camellia sinensis. Next base: position 125,808,454 of record NC_138967.1, on the reverse strand, counting down.
TTTGAATGCCCATGGTCATTAATCTCACAATCTCATTCTGTACACATCCTTGAGATAAATTGTTGCAGGGGTTTCCGCACAAGTGATCAAAGTTCTCTGTGGACTACTAACAGTGTTTCTTATACTTTTACAGTGGAATTGACCGATACTAGTATATCATGGGTGATGTTGAGTCTCATAACCATCTACCATCATTTTTCACTTCCACGGTTTCTCCCTCAGTTCCTTGAAGTCTGAGCATTAGGAAAAGGCTACCTCAGAGGCACCAACCAGGCCATCCTTTTTGATTTCATTCTTCTTTGGTTTGGTTTCCATACTCTTGAGCGTGAATGCTACCAGTGAGTGCCCACAAGAAAGAAAAGTTAGAAAAAAAAAATGAAAAATAAGGGACTCATTGTTTGAGGGGGAGCCTCCATTTTTACTCAACAAATACCCTATGATTCTTAGTGGTTTGACTTTTCTCTGTAATGTTTAGTTACTCTTGGCAGAGGTCCAGCCATCCGATCACTACGAGGATTAACTCTAGCTCAGTGGCCTCTCAAGGACTGCACACACACACTTTCATTTTGTGAGCTCTCATGTTGATTTTTGAGTTGTACATTCTCATGAAGCTTATGATCGTTGATTATATTTTATCTACTTTGCTCATGATCACAAGTGTCATATTGTAACAATTGCAAGTCTGCAGGTTTCATGGTTTGTAGATTATTTCATTTTAGTATGATTTTTGGCTAAATTTGATCATTTACTTGTGTTACAGGTCTCGCTTCATGATATTGAGTATCTTATTTTTTTTTTGTTTTAGAAAAAAAAAAGTAGTTTTTTTTTTTTTTGGTTTTGTTTTTTTTCTCTTCTTCGCTCGAGCGTACTTCTGCTGCTGCGTTAGACCTGAGAGCGTCCGTTTTTGGCGACAGCGACAAGTTCTTGGCTCGAGCGACCCTTTTTGCACATAATTGTCCTCGCTCTAGCGACCTGTCGAGGTTTAAATACTGTTACTGTGTCTTTTCGTTTCATTTTTTACCCTCTTGAGTTTTGTTTGTTGTCTCTATTACTCCCATTGAGCGTTTACTCTTCCATTGTTGCTTCATCACTTGGATTTCCCTCACTTTGGGGGTGTTTTTCTTCATTTGTCCTGCATCTTCATTACTAGTAAGTTTTTTTTGGTTTTTGTTTTATTTGTTATTTTGTTCTCAGTATATCGCTGTGTCTGTTTTGTTTTTGACTTAATGTCTAGGGTTCTTCATTATTGTTTATGGTTATTTCATCATGGTTTCGTGTCTCTCTCTTGCATCTAGGGTTCCTGATTTGGCGCATTTGGCTAGTTTTTTTTAGGGTTTAAATTAGGGATTTTTTTTTCTAAATATATTGACCTGTGATAATGTGCTCTATTTTCATTGCATTGCTGATTGCGTCTTTTCATCTACTGTTAATGGTTTTCATACATTGCTCTATCTGTGCTTGTTAGCTGTTTTTCTAACTCTGGTTATCATTTCATTTATATTATGCTAAGGTTATGAGTTCCCCTGCTTTTCTAACCATGTTGGACTAATCTGTTTTGTTGGCTACTTCTGTTTTTTCTTGGGGGTTTTCTGATATGGTTATTGGGTGTCTTGTGTTGTGGGTTACTGGGTTCTATGATTGTCTTGTTTTTTTGGGGTTGTCTAGTCATGGCTGAGCCCTCTAAGCTTCGTAAAACCACAATGTCTCGCCCCAGTTTCAATACTAAAAAGTTTGAGTCCAAAGAAAAGTCCAGACAGTTTAAGGAATTTTATGTCTCCAGGAAAGTTCATCTGGAAAGGAATGTCCTGTCTAGTGTCTTTGAGTTGCTCCCTATCCGCTCTTTGTTTGATTCACTAGGGGGTGATCAAGTTTTGGTCTTTTCCGGGCCCCAAAATCTGAGTTTAGTCCGTGAATTTTATTGCAACATACATTCTATTCGCAAAGAAATTCCTTCCTCCTTTCGCACTTGGGTGAGGAAGAAACCTATAGACATCACTTGTGACGTTTTTCGGTTATTTTTTGATCTTCCTGAAGTCCCGGATTTTCGGTTTCCTCTCCTTACTCGTTCTGGTATTGACTTTGATCAAGTTACGTCTGAACTTTGTGGTTGTAACCGGACTTGGTTCGCCGAGGCACTCATTCAACAGAATGAGCTTATTCCTCGGTTTCGTCTCCTTAATATCATTGTGTGTGCTAATCTTCATGTCACCACCCATTCTTCACACATTACCCAAGATCAGGGTTATGTGTTGTATTGCATCGATCACAGGCTTCCCATTGATCTCCCGGCCATGATAGTTTCCAAAATGATTGCTGTTTATGAGGGTCGTAAGTCTTTGGGTCTTCAATATGGGTGTTTCCTCGCTCATTTTCTCTCTTCTCTTGGTGTTCCCACTCTTGATGATGATGAGTTTGCTCATTCTATTAAACCCATCACCAAGTTAACCGTTTCTCAGAGTTAAGCACATGTAAAAGGGGGTGTGTCGGGGGTTGGGATATCTGATACAGGTGATGATCCACACGCAGGGAAGGAAGAGGTTGATGCAGCCACATTAGGTGTACCTGATCTACCTGAGATGCGTCCTCGTTCATTTCATGGCCAGCTGCAGTAGTTTGAGCAGTTCGTCACTTGTCGCCTTGATCGGTTGGATGCCCGACTCGATACTCTTGACGGCCGACTTGATCAGCAGAGTACCATGCTTGCTCAGATTCTTTCCATACTTCAGTTGCAACAGCCATCTTCCTCTCATTCTTAGTTTTTGGCCTATGATTTTCTGGATAGTTTTGGTTTATTTACTTGGATAGTTTTTGTGAAGGTGTATATGACTGTTTTTTTTTGGGTCACTCTCGGACCAAAAAAGGGGAGTATGATTTTTGGGGTATATGTTTGGGGGGTATATATGTTTGGGATACTCATATGTTTTTGCAGGCAGGATTTATCTTTTTGGGGTGATGTATATGGGATACTCATGATGTTTTTGTAGGCAGCACTTGGACTTATGGGCAACATGTTATATTGTTTATATTGGAATTTAAGTTGTTAGATGTAGATAGTTATGTTTGCTAAGTCTTGATGGTTTCTTATGATGAATAACAATTCTCTCCAAGTTTATGTTGTGCAGATTGTTTATTTTGTGCATATTGTTTTCCTATCAAGATTGGTTTGGTAGTTGTTTCCTTTTCTGGTTTTATAGTTGGTTTGTTTAGTTTGTTCGTTTGTTCAGGACATTGTGTTAGAAAGTTTTGTCCGGGTATTGACAAAGGGGGAGATTGTTAGGTCCCTGAGTCTTGTTAATCCCGCGAACAAACTTGTGTGATTGAGTTGTAAATTTCTGTGCTATTTTGTCTTGCTCGCTCGAGCGAAGACTGCGTCTGGTAAAAACCTGAAAGGGATGAATGTGCGCTCGAGCAAAGAAGTGCGTCTGCATAAAAACCTGAAAGAGTTGATTGTACGCTCGAGCGTAGGTTGCGTGGCTCGTGTGAAGCCACTTATAGAAATCACGTGAGACAAGGTTCTCGCTCGAGCGAGCTTCACAGTCCAGGATTTCTATAAGTATTTGTTTTACTCCAAAACTAGGATTAGGTTTTTTAGATCTACTTTGAGGTTTTCTTCTGGAGTATTTTTGTGAGTTTTCCTTGTTAAATTGAGTGAGTATTAAACTCATGAATTGACAAGCACATATCAAGGAGATTGATTGAATACATACAAGAGTGTTATTCTTCGGTGGATTTCGAAGATTCAAATGTGGAGTTTCAAAGGAGTTTGATTCTGTACGTAGTTGTTGATTCGACAAGTGAAGTTGTGGATTCAAATTTCAGATTAATCAGTTCCGAGACGAAGGCTTGGTGAAAGAGTTACAGAAGGTTTGAAGACAAATTGACTGAGTTGGGTAATTTGTGTGTTATCTTTGTAATCTTTCTTTCTTCAGTAGTGGATTGATTAGTGGCGTTTCGCCCGTGGTTTTTGATTACAATTGAAGGTTCTTCAATTGTGGTTTTTCTACGTAAAAATCGTTTGTGTCGATTTATTGTTTATTCCGAAAACAACAGTCTAAATCACTTTCGTACGAATCACTTAGGATTTTCACTTCTTATGCTTGAGCGGTTAGCCTCTGTCTGCAAAACTTTTGGGAGGGTGTCATTGTTCGCTCGAGCGGTAACTTGCTCGCCCGAACAGTCTCACTTTTTGTGTTTGGTCGCTCGAGCGATGTTTTGGTTGCTCGAGCTATCTGCGCGTATATCAGTCTGTAAAAGTTACTTTTTGGATCACTTTTTCATCTCTTTCTCTCTCTAAACATTTCGAAAACCTAGATCTGCTCTCTCTCTCTCTCTCTCTCTCTCTCTCTCTTTAAAACTCACCTTTAAACCTCAAATACACCCTCGCCCTTTGATCTCTTCACCATTGTCCTTTAGAGAAAAAGGTATAGCTCACCTAGGGCTTCATTTTAATCTGAAAAGTTCGTGTTTTCGTCAACGTTGAGTTTTGGGGCGTTTGGGCTTTCTCCTCTTCTAGAGTTGAGGTAGGGATTTTCTTAACGGTCTGCATGTTGTTTAGCTTCATTATATGTTATTTTTGTTAGTTATGAGTTTTCAAAAAAAAAAGAAAAAGGATTTGGATATATATATATATATATATATATTTATTAATGCACAAATTTGGGAAAAAAACACTTATTTTCAGTTGTGGTTTGGGATTGATAACCTGGTGGTTGTTGTGTTATGTATTTTTGAAGAAAACGTTTGGTTTTAATGGGTTTTCAAAGGTTAATAAAAAAACTAGGGTTTTTGATGCTTTTATGAAAATGAATGGAATTAGAATCGTTATGGGATTTTGGTTGAAATGTGGTTTGGTTGAGAAATGTTTTGAAATTATAAGAAAATACCAAGTATTATTTACTTCTTTGAAATGGTGGTTTTATTGGAAACGATATGAATGGTTTTGAGAAAATTTTATATTTTCGGTGGAGATTCACAAGACACGTGAGGAGTGTGAATGATGTTTTTGGAATCATGAGATTTTTGTATAAATTATTGGGATTCTGATTTGGTTATGATTTTGGAATATTATTATTGTTGTTATCTTTTAATTAGAGATAATTGTTTTGGCAACTGGTGGAGGGTTGTATTGATAGTTGTAGAAATTGCATGTGGATTAGGGAATGGAAATATTTACAAATCATACATTGCATTGTACATATCATGGATTTGCAATTGAAGATTTCAATGTTTTGAAAAATGTATGTAAGACCTAAAATCCGTGTGGTAGGTGTCGAGCCTTCCGGTTAATACCGATAGAAATGGCATAGTGACTTGTATAGTTACTATTATGAACACTGGCTCTGGAGATTTATTCATTATATTTACCACTTGATTGTTTGGAAAGAATATTGTTGATTTGGAAAGATGTTTTGGAAATCTTGCATTACATTGGTGCTGTTTGGGAACCTGAGGTTCAGGATAGCCTAAAATGGGAAATAAGCAAAAAAGCGGCCCTATTCACAGTTTTTCAAAAAAAAATTAAAAAATAAAAAGTAGGCTGCAGCCCGGACAGTGTAGGCTGCGCCTAGACTGTCACAGCCTGAAAACATCATTTCAACGGCTAAATTACCATTTTACCCCTTTATATCAATTTAAAAAATTATAATTTTAGGGACAAATTTGTCATTTTAAATTCAAACATCATTTCAACACACTTTTCCATACAACAACTCAACTAAAAATTCATCTCATCTTCCCAAACACAAAAACTAAAATAGCATACTAAATAGCCAAAAAGCCTCTAAAATAGCCACTTCCCAAACGAGGCCATTGTTTCAAAGAAGAAAAATTGCATGTTTTATCATGACATTTCATATGCATACATCTTATGACATTGTTATGCTTCTTTTATGTCATTAAGTTTATTTCTATTGGACTTTATGCTCACCCTACGATGGAAACCACTTTTAGGTGAACTGGTGTGCCTCTGCCAAGGTGATGTCTTGGGAGAGCCTTGGAGCTTGAGGCTCGGATTCATTGCTTTCTTGTTTATTGTTATAATTTAAGCCACGGGCTTCTTTGTATTGAGTTGCAACTCATTTTCTGTAATAGGGCAACGCCCTAGAAATGTGTAGCCTTTAAGGCATTAACTTCTAATAATTTAGTTTTATTCATTATGGGTGCAATTCATGTTATAGAACTAAAAGAATGTATTAAGGCATGTATTGGAAGCGATGTTGTATAATCATGTTGTTGTTGTGTTCTGCATGTTAGCAATATTATAATGGAGTGGAATGCCTATTTATTTTGGGACATTACAACTTGGTATTAGAGTGTATCGGGTTAGAATACTTAGGGTACGTGGGAAGTGGTTTTTACCACAACCGGTTTGTGGCTAAGCACTTTTGTGGAATGCATTGTGTTTTTAATGCTAGAGTGTATGAGATTTTGTTGGGGGGCACAATTAGAAGTGTGCTGAATTTGTTATGTTTGTTTTGATTAGGATGTTTAGGCAAGGAAGTGACGACTTTCCTCTTTCCACACAGGAAGAATTGAGGAAGCAATTTTTGGAGTTGCGCCAAGGTATTACACCTTTGGCACAATTTGAGGCATGGTTTACCAAACTGTCAAGGTTTGCTCCGGAGTTAGTAGAAACTGAGGAGCTCTATTGTGCAGAGTTTGAGAGTAAGTTATGTGATGACGTTTGGGGAATGATTGTAAAGTCTTGGCATAGGAATTATCGTGTGCTTGTGGTAACGGTGCCCACTTGAAGGCCTCAGTCCTGGTCATGGGACAGGGTGGGGAGGAGGCCACATCAGCAACTCCATCAATTTGGAGTCGTGGTAGACCTAATAAGAACCAAAGGAGAAGGGCAAAGTTGTTGCCCTAACCAATAGTTACACTAACGAGATCTTCTAGCCAACTAGGACTTGGCGTGATCGAGTGCTCACAAGAGGAGCAGTCATTGGGATCCTTAACAGTTCAGACTTCGAACCAGTCACGTATTCGGGGACCACCTATTTGCTATGCGTGTAATCAATCAGGTCATACTAGGCATTTTTGTACGCAATCATGGACTTCTTTGGGTGTTTCGCAATCTAGTCGGGTTCAACCTTATCTGTCCAGGTAGGGGCGATGCCAATACCAAAATCGAGTAAGCCAGTTTTCAAGAACCTTTGGATGGTCGAACTTTTATCCTTAGAGTGGGAAGATTACTGTTTGTTTCAAGTTTGGCCAGCTGGGTCACGTCTGCTGCTCTTGTTCTTGGTGTCAGAATTCTGGAAGTGTTTCGAGGGTTAAGAATGACCAGTCTCGACAGTCTGGTTAGAAAGGTGATAGTGGTGTTGGCGGAGGGATGGCTGTTTTGGGTAGTTAGTTTTGGTTATACCTTGTTTTGTGACTGGAGGGCAAATGGTTGTAAGTATTATGTGATCGTTTTGTTTTGTAACCTGTAAAGTGTGGAACGTTGTAATATTATGACTTTTGTTTATATACGTATGTATGGTGGGTTGTTTATTTTTATGAGTTAGGTAGTGGTTTTGAGTTTTCCTTAATGTGATGAGTTGTGGAATTTGGAAATCTTCATATTGATGGGTATGAACTATTGCATTTTGACTTGGGAATGTGATGGTCAGAGAGCCTTATTTTGACTAGAGATTGTTTGCTATGTTAAATAATTTGTGTTTGGTTGAAATTGATTTAGAATAGGTGGACGTTAGAGTTGGTTATGGAAGACAGGTATTTTGAGGGTCATTGTGACTAGTTGGGACATTGTGAGGGTGGAGTTATACCAGTGAGTATGTTCAGTTTAGTTGATGTTGGCTATTGGCTTAGGATAAAAGTATAAGTTTTAATTTATTACAGTGGAGGCTTCTTGGGAGAGTAGGATGGTTGTGTCTTGTAGTGACAGGAGCAGTGTTATTGTCGGATGCATGTGGATTGGTGTGGGTAGTGAGCCTATCATGGACCTTATCTGTCTTCAGTGTGGTGTGGTGTGGTTGTATGTGATTTGCGTTGGGGGGTGTATATTGTTCTGCGAAGGGGAGTTGTTTGTTTTGGCCTCGAGAAGTCCACTTCGAACTTAAGAGGGTGCGGGAGAGGTTGTAGAACCACATATAGGAGTGTTTGGAGTTGTAATATTGTTGTTTTGGTGCTAAGAGAGGAGAGTGGTTGCGTAGATTAAGTGTTTGAGTCTAATGGGTCGGTGTAGGGTAAGGTGTTGTTGTCATCATACCAAGAAGTGAGTTAGATGAATAAGTGTCCTTAGTACATCTTTAAGAATTCCTTATCAGGTCATTAGGAGTTGGTAGTATTGGTGTTTGGAGTAGTTAAGAGTGATTGACGTGAAGGTGCCTTGAGTTTCATTTTTCGAAATTTCTTCCTAGTCTATTAAGGGCAGTTAGTTTCATTTTGTGGTAGCTATCATATATTGGCAGTATGCGAGAGTGTGTTGATGTGGTTGGTTGTGTGTTTCTTGTACTAAATGTAGAGTCCTTTTTGCAAGCTTTGTCTGTGGAATAGGAGTACTTTGTATATATGCAATGAGGGTTGTGATCCTGGGATGTTGACTTCTTGTTTGATTAGAATCAAGAGGTATGATAGTTCGTAGTAGAGCAGTTCATATCATAGGTATATTTTGAGTTGAGTGGTAGTGAGACACTAGGAGAATTAAGGGAAGTATTAAAAGTAATTATAAGAGCCGAGTACGTGTTAAAGTGACCTTTTGTCCTAGGTTGACAGGATCCTTTGTAAGTTCGAGATTGAGTGCAAACTCCTTTCTTTGGCTTGGTTAAGTTGTCCTTTCTTTATAAGAACGTGTGGATGGTTTGTTAGTATTTGAGCTGTTTAGACCCCTTCATGATTAGTTAAGTTTGAGAAGTGTGAATTTTAGGTTCATGAGGTGAAATTCTAAGAGGCGTTGGATTTGAGGGAAGGCGGTGAGTTGAGGTAGTGGATGATAAGGAGTTCAAGTGTGTTGTTATTGAGGAAAGTCAAGGTAGTGACCGATACCTAGGGTAGAAATTTGGCACAGTGCATAGTGAGTGTAGTCCTTTCTTGGTATTCTTGTGAAGCGGGGCGAATTAATCCTCAGGTGTTTTTAATCTTGTGTATATCTTAAGATCATTTGTTCAGAGTGTTATCTGGGTATGCGTTTTGATCAGTGTTGTTAGTCCTTAGGTGGAGACGATTGTGGCAGCTTGTTTTGCTAGAAAGGGTGTAGTTACGAGTGGTTGATGGATGCCATCGTTGTGGTAATGGAATGTAATTTTCGGGTGATTTTCTATTGTTGTTTAACTTCTTATTGTCATGTTTGACGTGTTCTATTTCTATGTCGTAACAAGATTACCATTTTATTTTTGAAATGATTGTGTCATTGGTCGAGTGATGGTTGGGAGAGTTATCAATTGAAGTCTTTTGGAAAGGAAATTGGGAACTAAAACTTTTCTTATTGGAAATTTAGTTGTTTTAAGCTGGTAGTGGGTTTGTGTAATGCACCTAGGTAAAAAGGAGATTTTGAATTTGTGTGGGCGGGTAGCCTGAGGTTGGTTTCGGGAGCTGTCTTGTAGATGTTGTGGCTTGGGTCTTGGCGTAACTGTGGTGTTGTTTTTGTGGCAAACAAGACAAACAGGAACACAAGTTTATGATGGGTCTTGGTTGTTTTCAATTCCAGAATTTTGGTGTGCCTGTTGTGGCAAGCTTTGTTTATATAGTAAAAGTTGTAACTTAGAATTCATGATGGGTACTAGGAATGGTTTTATTCTCTTTTGTGTGTGGTTGTGTTCCTCGGCGTAGTTGGGTTATTGTGGGTTAAAATTTTGCCTTTTGAGAGGTTTTTCTTTGGAAATGTCTATGTCGTCATGTGAAGGGAAAGATGAAGATTTTGAGTGAATAGAGTATTTAGGGTGGTTTTATAAGTGGAGGTGCTTTTGGGTTTGAAATAACTAAGTGTGATGTGTGTTTGAATTTCCTCGCTTGAAGTGTTATTTGTACCTTGTTACGTGTTAGCGTCGTAAGTGATTTTAATGAGTTTCCTTGCGTGGTTATAGCTTGAATTTCATTTTACTTTATCGCATTTTACTTTATCGCATTACTATTGAGAAGGAGGTGGTCATGGTTGTGTAGTTTGTGGTGTTATGGCTTTTGGGAAGCATTGTTGTGGTTGTGATTGTGTATGTGCGTGTTGTGGCGTTGTTTAAATTTTAGGGACGAAATTCCTTAAGGGTGGAAGGTTATAATGATTTTGGTTTAGACCCAACCCGTTTATTGTTTTGGATCCAGGATTGCTATTCTTGAATGGTTGTTCATATCTTTATTCATTCTATTTCTTGTTGAGTTTGGTTGTTTAGATGTCGTTGTTCCGTTTGGAATAGGTTGTGAGTTGTTTTTTTCAATAGAATTGTTGCCTAGATTTTGGTTAGTTCGCTCGAGCGGTCCTTTGTTTGCTCAAGCGGTCTTTGAGAACTTTTAGTATTTTTGCAGTTTGCAAAGATACTGGAAGGGTAGCCATAAAGATTAACGAATCTACCCTTGCCCCGTTATGAACTAGAACGCTGAATGTCGGTGGCCTATGGAGTGCGCGCATTGCTGAGGTCGCTTCGGGAGTGCGGTGCACTCCTGAGTGATTAAAAATGGAGTAGGAGATTCCAATTGTGTGTCAAAAAGTAACTCAACTCTGTCCGTCAGACGCGGCCGGAGGAGTGTGAATGTCAACTAGACTATTCTTTAACTGTAAGGGAGAGGGTAAAACGCTAGCTGAGCTGGACTCAGTAATGAATCGAGGTGGCGAACCTCCCCGTACGGGAGGTAGGGCATCTGCAGCATGTGAGAGGCGCCACTCTCCGTGTCGACGAAGCAGGTCACTGAGGAAGGAGAAGCGCCAACGGGAGAGCCCCCCTCGTTCGCGAAGTCAGGCCAGTGAACCGCCACGCCTATTGAGCTTTTCAATTTTCATCAAGAACAAACCGATGACGGAGGCAGACTCCATCATCCGCGATCCGAACGTGGTAGTCGAATTTGCACGACAGATTTTTCCGCCAGAAGTCCAGTAGTCGATGGTTGGTGGACCTGAATTCGAGGTGTTTCGAGAGGGCATTTACGGAGCGGTGTAAGGGCTGTACACCGCCTATGAAATTGGCATGCGCCTTCATGCCGCGCGTCGTGAAATAGAGAAGAAAGATGAACGTATTCGAAATTTGGAAGCTCGCGCGGAAACGACTGAGCGTGAGCTGAGGAAGGTCAAAGCCGCTCAGACACAACCAACCGGACAAGCTAACCGGATTGTGGAAGAATGGGTGACTCAACGGCTTATTAGTTATGCACTTGCTGACCGTGATACGGTGAGCATGTTTGCGATGGAGGCCGTAAAGGGCAGTGCTTATGAAAAAGGCTTCCACGATGGTCGGAAAGTTGGGATAGAGAAGACTAAGGAAAAGCTCGCCATGGCAGAGGCTCTATGAGAAAAAGGTGTTGATTCGACGTCGACATTATATTAGAGTTGTCACTTTTCCTTTGAGGCTTTTGAAATTGAGAAGAGCGACGACGAAGGGGAAGCCAAATAGAATTTAAACATATTGTAACGCTCTTTCGTAGATTAGTAGCGAATTATGCATTATTAATCTAATAAAGTGAATTATTTGACATGTCGGCATGTTATTTCATTTAATGTGTAAACATATTATCAATCTTTTTCTATCTTCCATCAAATGCGTTTATGCTTGTTAATTACATAGGACACGCGTGTCGAATTATAATGACAACTCGATCCAAAAGTGTTGTTCAGTGATGAGGTTTCGAATTCGATGTCATTTTAACTCGGCCAGTCGTGAAATCCACGACGGGCATTTGAATTCGGTGCAAACGTGACCTGCACGGATGGGGCTCCGAATTCGGAGGCTTTTTTGTCTTGGCCACTCGTGACATACACGAAGGGCGCTCCGAATCCGGAGTCTTATTCAGCCCAAACGTGACCTGCGTGGATGGGGCTCCGAATTCGGAGGCTTTTTAATCTTGGCCAATCGTGTCATGCATGAAGGGCGCTCTGAATCCGGAGTCTTGTTCGGCCCAAACGTGACCTGCACGGATGGGGTTATGAATTTGGAGACTTTTTAATCTTGGCCAATCATGTCATGCACGAAGGGCGCTCCGAATCCGGAGTCTTGTTCGGCCCAAACGTGACCTACATGGATGGGGCTCTGAATTCGAAGGCTTTTTAATCTTGGCCAATCGTGTCATGCACGAAAGGCGCTCCAAATCCGGAGTCTTATTCGGCCCAAACGTGACCTGCACGGATGGGGCTCCGAATTTGGAGGCTGTTTAATCTTGGCCAATCGTGTCATGCACGAAGGGCGCTCCGAATCCGGAGTCTTATTCAGCCCAAACGTGACCTGCACGGATGGGGCTCCGAATTCAGAGGCTTTTTAATCTTGGCTAATCGTGTCATGCACGAAGGGCACTTTGAATCTGGCATCTTGTTCGGCCTAAACATGGCCTGCATGGATGGGGCTTCGAATTCGGAGGCTTTTTAATCTTGGCCAATCGTGTCATGCACGAAGGGCGCTCCGAATCCGGAGTCTTGTTCGGCCCAAACGTGACTTGCACGGATGGGGCTCCGAATTCGAAGGCTTTTTTGTCTTGGCCACTCATAACATTGCACGAAGGGCGCTCCGAATCTGGGGTCTTATTCAGCCCAAACATGACCAGTACGGATGGTGCTCCGAATTCGGAGGCATTTTAATCTTGGCCAATCGTGTTATGCACGAAGAGCGCTCCGAATCCGGAGTCTTATTCAGCGCAAACGTGACCTGAACAGATGGGGCTCCGAATTCGGAGGCTTTTTAATCTTGGCCAATCGTGTCATGCACGAAGGACGCTCCGAATCTGGAGTCTTGTTCGGCCTAAACGTGACTTGCACGGATGGGGCTCCGAATTCGGAGGCTTTTTAATCTTGGCCAATCGTGTCATGCACGAAGGGTGCTCCGAATCCGGAGTCTTATTCGGCCCAAACGTGACCTGCACGGATAGGGCTCCGAATTCGGAGGCTTTTTAATCTTAGGCAATCGTGTCATGCACGAAGGGCGCTCTGAATCCATAGTCTTGTTCGGCCCAAACGTGACCTGCATGGATGAGGCTCTGAATTTGGAGGCTTTTTAATCTTGGCCAATCATGTCATGCACGAAGGGCACTCCGAATCCGGAGTCTTTATTCAGGAGACTTTTGAATTGAGTTTCACAATGAGTAACTAGCAAACTTGGTATTGCAAAAGCGAAATGTATACATGGTGAATCACTCAAAACAGGTATCATGCCCCACAAGTTGGGTTCAATGATAGAATTTACGCAAATGTGAGGAATTCCAAGGGTGTGGCAAATTCCTCCCAGACATGTCTTTGAGCCGATATGCCCCTGTTCCTATGATTGAGTCGATCTGATAGAGGCCGTCCTAGTTGGGACCCAATTTTCCATCAGCCGGATTCCTGGCAACTGGAAGCACTTTCTTCAGGACCAATTCGCCTAGTACATAGTGCCGTACCTGAACTCGTTGATTATACGACATAGCGAGCTGCTGCTGGTATGGTGCCATGGACGCAAGGGCACAGTCTCTTCATTCTTCAATCAGAGTTAGATCCAATGCCAACATCATGTCGTTTCAGCCCATATCAAAAGTTTTTGATTTCAAGGTTAGGAGGCTGATCTCCAAGGGGATGATTGCTTGATTTCCAAAGCACAAAGCGAATGGCGTTTCCCCAGTGAACCGTATCGGAGTAGTGCGATGAGCCCACAATACATTCGGCAATTGTTCGACCCATCTGCCTTTAGCTTTCTCCAGCCTCTTCTTGATACCGTCCAAAATGGCTTTGTTGGAGGCTTCGGCTTGGCCATTACTCTATGGATAAGCTGGGGTGGAGAAATAGGGCCGAATTCTGTACTTACAGCAAAGCTCTCAGTAGACACCACAATCAAACTGGGTACCGTTGTTAGAAATAAGTTCCCTTGGAATGCCGAATCGTGTTATGATATTTCTCTATACAAAACGCTTCACATCGTTATCTCGAATGTGTGTCAATGCCTCCGCTTTGACCCATTTTGTGAAATAATCCGTCGCGACAATCAAAAATCGCTTGTTGCCCGGGGTGCGAGGCAATGGTCCGACGATGTCAAGTTCCCATTGGACGAACGACAAAGGACTGGTTATAGAGCTTAACTCTTTAGCAGGCAAATGGGTTAAAGGGGAAACCTTCTAGTATTGTTCACATTTCTTGACATAACATTCGGCTTCAGCTTTCATTTTCGACCAATAATACCCCTGAGTCACAGCCCGATGAGCCAAAGAGCGCCTGCCAGAATGGGCACTGCAACTTCCTTCATGTATTTCAGCCAGGAGTTCCTCGACTTTATCTGGATGGACGCATTCTAGGTATGGACCGGAGAGGGATTTTTTGTAGAGCTTTCCTCGCGGATCCAAGTAGTATTGCGGTGCTTTGTTTCGCAGCTTGTGCGCTTCTTTCTTATCCGGCGGGAGTTGTTCGGAAGATAGGAATGCAGCGGTAGGGTCCATCCAACTCGGACCTATTTCTATGACATTGACCTGGACTGCCTCAGAAGGGCCAATACTCAGTTCAGGGATGAATCCCACTTCAATTGTCCATTTAATCTTTGAGTTAATGGCGGAGGCTAAGCAAGCCAGGGTGTCTGCATGTGTGTTCTGATCACGGGTTATTTGGTTCAATTCATGATGGTCAAATTTGGCCAGCCAGGAATTTGCCGTTTTCATGTAAGCTGCCATACGGTCGTTTTTGGCCGCATACTCTCCCTTCAATTGATTGATGACCAACTTTGAGTCGCAAAAGACAAGCAACCACTGAGCACCAAGGAGATGTGCATTTCGTAAGCCGGTTAGCAAGGCTTCATATTCGGCCTCGTTGTTTGATGCTTCAAAGCCGAGTTTGATTGCTTGTTCAATTATTGACCCATCGGGAGCCATGATCACAACGTCGGCCCCACAACCACGTTGGTTGGATGCCCCGTCACAGTACAGTTGCCACAAGTCCCCGATGTATAACCTCCAATTCGACTTAGGTTGAATTTGATCAGACTGAAATTCGGCAAGGCTTCCAGTGAATTCGGTGACAAAGTCAGCAAGCACTTGTCCCTTGATTGAGGTCCTCGGCAGAAATTGAATATCGTACTAGCCGAGTTCGAGAGCCCACTTCGAAATGTGCCCTGACGCCTCTGCACTTCGAAGTACTGACCGAAGGGGGTAATCAGTTAATACCCCAATGGTATGCCCCTGAAAGTAATGCATCAGTGTTGTTGCTACCATGACGAGAGCAAGGATGAGTTTTTCCAATGGAAGGTAACGTGTTTCGGCATCAACCATTGCTTTGCTTACATAATACACTGGCCGTTGCTCCCCAAGTTCTTCCTTTAATAGTACGGTGTTGACGGCCCGATCGAAAACTGCCAGATAGAAAATGAGACGATCACCTGCTGAAGGTGTTATCCAAAGTGGAACTAATCGGAGGTAAGTCTTCAAACCACTCAAAGCGGCTTCGCACTCGGAGGTCCATTTGAAAGCTTTGGTCTGCCGAAGGGTATGAAAGAATTGTCGGCAGCGATTTGTAGATCGACTGATGAACCTGTTGAGTATGGTAGCCATCCCCATCAGCTTTTGAACATCCTTGATCGACCGAGGAGAGCCGAGTTCTAGAATTGCTGTGATTTGTCTCGGGTTGGCTTCGATTCCGCGGTGGTTAACAATGTAGCCAAGGAATTTACCAGATCCGATCCCAAGTGCACACTTGGAGGCGTTTAGCTTTATTTTGTACTTGCGCAGAATACCAAATGTCTCTTCCAGGTCGGCTAGATGAGTTTTTTCTTCTTTGGACTTGACCACCATATCGTCAATGTACACCTCCATAGTATGGCTGAGTTGCTCTTTGAACATGGCAGTGACTAATCTTTGGTAAGTTGCCCCTACATTCTTCAGCCTGAAAGGCATAACCTTATAGCAGTAGGTTCCTCTTGGGGTGAGGAATGCAGTCTTTTCTTGATCCTCCAGATGCATGGCAATTTGATGGTAGCCCCTGTAGGCATCCAGGAAGCTCATACGTTGATGGTGTGCTGTAGCATCCACAAGTTGGTCTATTCTGGGGAGGGGAAAGCAGTCCTTGGGGCAAGCTTCGTTTAAATCTGTGAAATCCACACAAACGCGTCAAGTCCCATTTTTCTTCTTTACCACCATTGTATTTGACAGCCATGTAGGATAGTCACTTCCCGGATTGCTCCGGCATCAAGCAACCGGTCAACTTCTTCAACAACGGCAGCAATATGCTCTGCGGCTGACCACTGACTTTTCTGAATAATCGGCTTACATTTGGGGTCAACATTTAAACGGTGCTGAGAGATGGACGGATCCACGCCCGGCATCTCATACGGCGACCATGCAAATACATCCAAGTTGCTGAGTAAGATGGAAATCAGCTGTTGCCTGTCAGCTTTATTTAGGGAGGCGCTGACCATGAAGAACCTATTAGGGTTCCCATCAATTTCAACTCGGTCCAAGGCTTCCGTTGCCTTTTCACTTGGGAGCCGCCCAACATTGTCGAGGCTCTCCCGATTCGGTACCTCAATAGAATTCACTTCTAGCTCTCTTGGTGTTTTTGCGGCACGAAGATAACACGCTTGTGCCGATTTTTGGGAACCACGAATTTGTTCAATGCCGTGTTCAGTAGGGAAGCGAAGTAGTTGGTGGTAGGTGCTTGGAATAGCTTGCATGATGTGTAGCCAGGTTCGTCCCATGATGAGATTATACGGCGAGGGAAGCTTGACAACCAAAAATTCAACATCCACTGATCGGGAGCCCGTCCGAACTGGTAATGTGATTTTACCCAACGGGTATTCTAAATTAGCGTTGAAATCGAATAACGGGTAATGAACCGGGGATAGGTCTGAGTCAGTGAAGTCGAATTTGATGAAAGTCTTGTAGTACATAACTTTTGAAGTACTCCCCTGATCAATGAGAACACGTTCAATGGTGAATCGGTTTATGCGTAGTTCGATGACCAAGGGATCAATGTGCGGGAGCGTTATGCCGACCAAATCAGCATCATCAAAAGAAATACTCGGTGCTTCATGGGGCCGTTTTGCTGGTGTGAGTTGCTTCTGGCGGTCGGAATGCGACTGAATTGTACGCACTGCGGAAGCTGTTGACTGGGTGTAAATCATATGGATTACGCCGAGTGGAGGTGATTCTTGTCGTAAAGCAATTGTCTTGGTGGAACTGTTCTTCCGGACGTGTTGCTTAAGCCGACCATCTTGTACCAACTCCTCAAGATGATCTTTCAAGGCATAGCACCTATCGGTATCATGTCTGTGGTCTTTATGACATTCGCACTGTCAATCCCGTCTCCTCGTGTCAGGTGGTCTGACCATCCTGGATGGCCATTTGAAGAACAAAAGATGTTAAATTTTAGACATAACCATGCTAATCGGCTCCGACAACTCCATATATTTCTTCTCCGCACGCCTGGTGCGCCTGCTATCCACTTGAAGTTGTTCACTAGCCCATGGCGGACATTGTTCGTTTGATCGGCGTGAATCTCGTCTTCTGTCACGTTTAGACCGACTCCGTCGTTCAGGGCTCTACGAGGGTACAGAACTTATCGGCTGAACGATCTCAGATGGGGCCGTCTTGATTGCCTTGTGCTCGGTTTTAACCCGCAGCATGTCATCCTCTACTTTGCAGTATTCCTCTACTTTCTTCATTAGCGACCAGACTGTTTTTGGGGGCCTTCTGGTCAAGGAGCTACGGAGGGCACTATCAGGGTGTAACCCCATTTAAAGGCGGTGATGGCCATGGAGTCGTTGTGTGGATTATCTACGAGATTAAAGCATTCCCAATAGCGCGCCGAATAAGCACATAGGGTCTCCCCTGATTGAATTTGCATTGCCTAGAGAGAATCGGACTGCTTCGGCTGGACGTCATTGGTGATGAACCTTGCTTTGAAGGATTTTTGGAGCTGGTGGAAGCTCTTAATGGATGCCGGCTCCAATTTATAATATCATCTGAAGGCCAATGGTCCCAAATTGCTGGGAAATATTCTACACATGAGGGCCTCGTCGTCTACATGCAGTGTCGTGGCTTGCTTGTGATGACAGATATGATCGGTAGGGTCTGATTTGCCATTGTATAGGGTGAACGATAGAGCTTTGAACTTTTTGGATAGTACCGCCCTTGCGATCTGTCGCACAAAGGGGTCATGTTGATCCTCTTCGTCTGAATCATTTCTTCTTTATTTAGTCCTTGGACGCGGACTCCCCTCGGAAGAACTGGAGACCACGACCCGTCATTTCTTTTTGGATTCTGAGGATGACAAGTCAGAATCAGTGCTACTGTCTTGTCTCCGAATTCGAGGTCGTCGACGATCCTTTCTCAGAGGTCGTTCCGGATCTTGGTGCACAACCTGTTGGGATTTTGCCACCTCCAGGGCTAAATCTTGTCGAAGGCGCTCATTCTTTGCCATCATGTTCTCCAACCTCTGTTCGTTTTGCTTCGCTTGATCCATAATTGCTTTCATTGTCTCACGTACTGATGTCGAGGGTGAGGTCGGGGTAGCTGAGTCGAAGTTCAAAGCTCTTCGTGCGTTAACGTTTTCTGGTCCAAGCAGGTTGCTTGGAGTGGTATCAACTTGTGGTGTAAGGTTGTCAGCGACTGCCGGAGGATCTTCCTTCACGCCCGCCATGGATGTGCTGGAGTAATTCCCACAGATGGCGTCAATTGTGGTGATGTGGTTTGGAAATACTCTTTGAATCCAATGTGACACTCGAGATCTTCAGCCAATCACCTAAAAAGGAATGAACACTCCGGTCGGTGGTGCCAGAATTAGCACTCCGACGGATAAGTCAGTATATATCTCACGTTTGCTTAAGTCTTAAGTTTCTTGGATTTTTTCACTCATACCTCTATTTTGGCTGTCCTTCCTTTATATATACTTGTTCTGTGGGCCTCAGGGTCTGGCCCACTTTCAATCCACCTTGTGAATGTTCACTCGGCTTCTTCTGTCATGAATCAATTCCCACTCGGCTCCTTGCTTAACTAATTCTGCGACCGACTAGGATGTTCGGCTTCCGAGTGATGCAAGATGGGGCGAATGAGATGTTCACATAATAAGCTTCCAAGTATGTACTTGGGCTTTCTGCAATCGTCAAAACTCGGCTCCCACACAATGTTTTAGGAGACAAAAGGTTAAGTTTAATCTATAAATGGAATAAAGCAATAATACTCAAAAAACTAAACACATAATGAAATATAGATATCTTACAAAGGGTGAGATCCCCAAGGATGGATCTAGGGGGTGTAGAGGGAGGCGACCACACTCCCAAAAATTTAGAAAATATCATATATTATGTTAGAAAATTTAAAATAATTAAAAATAATAAGGATTTACACCTCCAAATATACGTGAGACCTACCTTTTATGAGATATCTATATCACATTTTTTGTCTTGTTTAGTCAAGCCTTCACGTCATGCTGTGGTAGCTTTATCTAGCCTAAAATTAAAAAAAAATTGTAATTCAAAAGCATGATCCAGGTTTGATCCCAAGACTTTAAGTTTCATTAAGAACAATCTTACCACTTAGGCAACATAAAAATTATGATATTAATTTTTTTATTATTTATTTTTATTCTTACTTATCTGAATTGCACACGCATTGCGTGTTTCACTTGCTAATCATTATTTACATGATTTATCATTTTTAATATACAAATCTATATATATATATATATATATTTATTTATTTTGAACATTTTGATCATAAATTTGGATAGAAATTTGGAAAGACAATGGGAAATAAAAAAAAATATTTTATATTTTGTTGACATTGCTTTTAGAATTTTTTTTTTTAAAATCTTTACTTAAATTCATAATCCACGCATAAAATAAAATTTTGGCTCATCAATATGAGAAGCATGTCTCATCAATCATCACTGACGTTGAATTCCAACATACAAGCCTATTTCATTCTGTTCTAAAACAAGATGACCAAATGAATCTTTGCAGGTTTCTTTCCCAAAGTTGAAGACACTAGTTCTCGATAATTGTGTAAACTCAAGAGAGATACATCCTTGGAATCTTCAGGCTAGCAAAATAAGTTTAAAATTCTTGGACGTAGCGAATCTGAACAAGTTAATTGTGAGAAATTGTAGTGAGGTGGCAGAGGTTTTTCAACTTGAGGGGCTAAATGTTGGAGAAAGACAACATGTTAGGCCATTAATTAAATTAAGAATGATGGAATTGGATGGATTACCTCAATTGACATGTTTGTGGAACAAGGATCCCCATGGAATTCTGGGCCTTCAAAGCCTACAATACCTAACAATTACGAAATGTTCCCTCTTGAGAAATCTATTCACATGTTCCACCGCCATGGCTCTTCAACAACTTAAAGTACTTTATTTGGAGTCTTGTCCAGTGATGGAAGAAGTTATTGTAGCAACAGAGGATGGGCTCAAGGAAGTGATTGATGTGATTGAATTCCCAAAGTTGGAGTGGCTAATACTGAAAGATCTACCAAACCTCAACAGTTTTTGTAATGCAAACTATAATTTTAATTTGCCATCATTAAACAGAGTTAGTCTGAAGAGGTGTCCGGATATGCACAACTTTACTTTGGGACAAGTACGCATGTCACAGATATTTGTAAGTACACGTGGCAATGAAGGCCTTTGGACAGAAGATCTCAATAAGTATTTAGAGGAACGACTTCTGAAAGGAGAGGTAGACTTTCTTTTTCAACTTGATTTACGGTTAATTATTTTTGTCAGTTGATGAACTCTTTTATCTTTGAACATTTACAAGAGACTACTAAACTGGAGTGCTTCATATGTATTTTTTGTTTATATGTATTTTACTTTCTTTTCTTTTAGGAATGCGCAACCGTGGATGAAAGTGATTTTGACATCGAAGAAGAAGAGTTCTCTAACCTTTATTGGCTAGATGAGTAAAGTAAGTTGATCATCCTTTATTATAAATATATATATATATATATGTATAAATTTCATAATATTTATAAGAAAATTTTATAATAAACACGTTAAAAAAAAAGTGTATCATATGTCTAGTTATGATTTTATAAGCTGAATGTAATAAGTTGATATCCTCCTTTATTTAAAAAAAAAATAAAAATAAAATTACGATGGTGGTCCCTATATTTTGCTTGTGTCATTTTGGTCTATATGCTTTCAATTACCTCAATTTTAACTCCTAATTTTAAATTTTATTTTAATTTGGTCCAATTAATAATATTGTTAGTTTTTTTTTTTTTTATAAGGAAAATCACTAAATTGATTGAGATTAATTAAATGAGTTGAGTAAGTTTATAATTTTACCCTTAAGAATATGGCACATGATACTTATATGTGTATTTTTCATTAAAAAATGCTAAGAGTTGTAATTGAATCAAATTGAGATAAAATCATAAATTTAGGGTCAAAATCGAGCCGATTGAAAATACAAAGACTAAAATGACGCAAGAGGTAAAGTACAGGGACTACCGTCTTAATTTACCCAATATATATATATATATATATATATAGGGTAATGCTACCATATACAAGTTATGTTATTTGTGAGTTTGATTATCACAAATGACATAACTCAATACTATGGGAATCATATATATATAAAAAATAAATAAATAAAAACTTTTGAGTTATAACCAAACATCACATTAGGTATAACCAAACAACTTTTAAATTATCACCGAAATAATTTCATAACCAATATCACAACGTGTCATAACTAACAAGATAACAGGTCATAATCAAAGACACAAAAGTGTAAACCAAAGAATAGAATTTCCGAATATTATATATATATATATACACATATTTCATAATATTTATAAGGGAATTCTATATAACACTTTAACAAATGATGTATTATATGCCTGACTTTTTGTAGTCATTAGTTATGACTTATTTAATTATAATTAATTATAGATGTTATTTTGGTTATAACTGAAGAAATTTTTGATAATACCTCAAGTGATATTAGATTATGATGTGTTTTGGTGTTGGTTATAACTCGTTGTAATGTTGGCTATAATTTAATTATGACTTACTGTAATTGTTATTTTGGTTTACCAAAGAATTTATTGGTTATATCTAAAGTGATATTTAATAATGATTTATTGTGGTCCTTCTGCTTATGACTGAAAGTTGTATTAAAATCACAAAAAATAACTTAACTTGCATGTGGTGCACTCCAAAATAGGAGTTTTGTAGAAGCTCCTTTTATTCTGTATGTTTGGTGTAACTGGTAAGCTAAAAGTTGATAACAAAAAAAAAAATAAATAAATAAAAAAGCACTCCCTCTTCCATCTCCTAAATAGTCTTCTTTCGCTTTTAGTTTATTTAAATTATTTTGGTTTTGTAATATATATAAATAAAAGGTTCACTAAATAATCTATCACATTTTTAAAATAAAAAATATGTATATTGCAAATAACTCAAATAATCTGTATCAAATACCCTATTATAATATTGCTAAATTCCTAACACTAACAACTTTTTAATGTATATTTATATATGTCTAGACAAGTAATTGGTAGAATCATTGGTAGGAAACAAACCATTTTCCTATTAGGACACTCTCTGCTACCTTGGTGCAACTTGAGTTCAGGTTTAACTCTCTTAGTGTAGGCTATGTTAAAAAATCATGAATTTGTGGGGGGTCCCTCATCCATCTCCTAAATAGTCTTCTTTCGCTTTTAGTTTATTTAAATTATTTTGGTTTTGTAATATATATAAATAAAAGGTTCACTAAATAATCTATCACATTTTTAAAATAAAAAATATGTATATTGCAAATAACTCAAATAATCTGTATCAAATACCCTATTATAATATTGCTAAATTCCTAACACTAACAGCTTTTTAATGTATATTTATATATATCTAGACAAGTAATTGGTAGAATCATTGGTAGGCAACAAACCATTTTCCTATTAGGACACTCTCTGCTACCTTGGTGCAACTTGAGTTCAGGTTTAACTCTCTTAGTGTTGGCTATGTTAAAAAATCATGAATTTGTGGGGGGTCCCTCATCCATCTCCTAAATAGTCTTCTTTCGCTTTTAGTTTATTTAAATTATTTTGGTTTTGTAATATATATAAATAAAAGGTTCACTAAATAATCTATCACATTTTTAAAATAAAAAATATGTATATTGCAAATAACTCAAATAATCTGTATCAATTACCCTATTATAATATTGCTAAATTCCTAACACTAACAACTTTTTAATGTATATTTATATATATCTAGACAAGTAATTGGTAGAATCATTGGTAGGCAACAAACCATTTTCCTATTAGGACACTCTCTGCTACCTTGGTGCAACTTGAGTTCAGGTTTAACTCTCTTAGTGTAGGCTATGTTAAAAAATCATGAATTTGTGGAGGGATTGTGAATTCAAATAAAAAGAAAATGAAAAAAAAAGAAGAAAATGAAATAAAATAAACTAAATTTGTTTAATCTATTTTTTTTTTCTCTTGACAAATATGCTATGTAGAAATTAAATCATTCCAATCATTAAAAAAAACAAAATAATAAAGAAGAAGAAGAAGAAGAAGTAGTAGTAGTAGTAGTAAGAAAACAAAACAAAACACATAACATAAGATAGACATGATACGTTCTAGTTCTTTCCCTTCATAAAAAAACTCTTGACAATAAATCTGAGCATGTAGTAAAAAATAATATATACCTCACAACAAAATTCAAAATCCAAACATAATGTTAAGATTTGAGTCCTTTTACTAAAAATTTTTTGAAAAGGAAAACTAATCAAAAGGTACTTGTACATATTAATTCAATAAGAGAAATTATTTGAATTTTTATTTTATTCATTAGTCTCTTTCACAAATCGCTTCTCAAATGAAAAATCTAAAAGTCCATATCAAAAATTTTGAATTTTGTTTTCTTAAATGATTAAATTCAAAATGCTTTTTGTAATTATAAAATCTCCATGCATCTTCCAACAATTTTTTCTAAGGAATTGTATATTTTGTTTTACTTTGACTCCATCAATATTTTGTGTGCAGTTAGATATGATCGAGTTCAAGTTGCTGAGATTGGAGTATGCTGGATTACCCTCCTACAGTCAATGGCAAACTTATTGTTTCTTCCAATAAGTTAAAAAATAAAAAATAAATTTTTAGATGATTTCTAATTCCCGTCATTTGTGTCTACGTTGTCATATACTACTACATTAGTGTGTTTATTGCAAAACTATTCAGCTACCTATAGTTGTATAAGAAATGATATATATATATATATATATACATGTGTGTGTGTGTGTGTGTGTGTGTGTGTGTTTGGTAGTAATAAACCTAAATGTAATGTCATATTACTCTATCTTGGTTCTTGGACTTGTTGATGAGATAGAATTTGTATGATTTTAGATGCTAGGTATGCTAATTATGTGGGATATACACTTGCAGGGTATTTATTTATTTATTTTTCAGCAAATTCACAAGCTATTTTGTTGGGATTTCATAATCATAATTCTTTTGAAAGAAACATGGATGAATAGGTTTTATAATTAGGCTGGGTAAACTAGCCAGGCCAGGGAGAACTATTGTCAGTCCATGTTAGCTGAGACTCAACATGGAGATCGGCGACAAATTTAGCCATAAAAAAGATACTTGCATAGAAAGAGATCCTAGAATGTGTTAGTGAATATGATATATATATATATATATATATATATTCACTATATATGGGGAGTGTTGGAGGCTTATTGTGTGTTTGGAACCCTGAAGTTTTTATGATGTCAGAGTGTTGCTGCAGTAAGCATTTCATAGTGCTCTTAGGTATGACTTCTGATCTTTTTAAGTGTGTGACTTCAAATATTTAGTAGAGGTAAGTTGTGGGATACACTTGTAAGGATTAAAAATGATTTCCAAAAACCTTGGTGTGCTGGAGGGGATTTTAATGAAATCAGGTATTTATCTGAGGGAAAAGGAGTATCTAGAAGGGATAAAGGGATGAGAGAGTCTGGTAACTTCATTGAAAAAATGGAATTGGATGATTTACCAATGGTAGGGAGAAGCTTTACAAGGTGCAATTCACTTGATGGGGAGAGGTGGAGTAGGATTGACAGATTCTTAATTGATCCAAGGTGGTTGGAGAAGTTTAAGTTTCAATTGTGGGGTTTACCTAGGGATGTATCAGTTCATTACCTTATATTACGTAGGAAGGATGGTAGGAATTGGGGTCCTAGACCATTTATAGATTCTGGAATGCTTGGACCCTATATCCTAATTTACTTAAAACAATGTAGAAATCTTAGGCGGACTCAAAGATTGATGGTTGGGTTAGGTATAGATTTGTCAGCAAACTAAACTCTTCGAAGAGTGATCTAAAAAAATGAAATCAGGATTTGGAAATGTGGATCACCAGCTTAAGATGACATAGGATGAATTACGTGATTTTGATTTGAGACCTGAATGAAGAGAATTACTACCACAAGAGGTGTCAATGAGAAGGGAGGTTAGAAGTTTGGTTTGGAATTTGAGGAAGAAAAATGAGTGGGTATGGTTGTAGAAGTCAAGATTGTAGTGGACAGTAAATGGGGATAAAAACACAAGTTTTTTTTTTTTTTTTCCATCTAATGGCCAACAAAAGATTCACCAAAAATCAGGTGGATTCACTAGAGGTTGATGGGGTTAGAGTTGAGGGGCCTGATCAAGTGAAACAGGAAATGTTAAGGCACTTTTCTATGTTGTTCAAAGAAGGCTAGGCATCAAGGCCAAGTTAGTAGGTTCTATTCCAATAGTGAGTCGATCAAAGGTTGTGGAGATACTTGAAGCTGAGTTCTTTGATACGGAAGTTTGGGAAGCAGTTACGGATTGCGATGGAAACAAAGCACCTAGGCTAGATGGGTTTAATTTGTCATTCATTCAACAGTGCTGGAAGTTCATGAAGGGTGGGTTGATTCAACTTGTGAAGGAATTTCATTCTAATGGGAAGATTGTGAAGGCTTGAATTGTTCATTTATAACTTTGATTCCTAAAAGGATAGTCCCAATGGTTTGAGTTATTATAGGTAGATTAGTTTGGTTAGTTCTGCTTATAAAATATTGGCTAAATTGCTCTCAAGAAGAATTATAAAGGTATTACTAGATGTTATTGGTAAAGTACAATCAGCATTTCTGGGAGATAGAAATATTTTTTATTGGATGATGATAGCAAATAAGGTGGTTGATTGGTGGAAGAATACAAAAAAGAAGGGAGTTGTTTTGAAAGTTGACTTTGAGAAGGCCTATGACTCTGTGAACTGGAACTATCTATTTTATATGATGTCCAACATTGGGTTAGGTGATAAATGGAAGATCCATGGTTTCTTGTGTAACCAAGGCAAGAGTTTCAGTATTAGTGAATGGGTCTCCAACATATGCGTTTTCTCCTTAAAAAGGGATTAGGTAAGGTGATCCCCTGTCACCTTTTCTTTTCAACATAGCAGCTGAAGGGCTCAACATTCTATTAGAAAGGGTGAAGGAGATAGACCAGTTAAAGGGTGCTTCTATTGGGCCATCTGAGTTGAAGCTTTCTCATCTTCAGTTTGCAAACAATACTATAATCTTTTGTGAAGTTGTGGGGGAGGAAATTATAGTTATTAAAAGGATTCTTAGATGTTGTGAAGTGATATCAGGGCTTAAGATTAATTTTCACAAGAGTGTAGTGTGTGGTGTGGGAATGTATGATAAGAAGATCTAGGAGTTTGCCTCTATTCTAAATTGTACAAGTCAAAAGCTACCTCTAAAGTATTTAGGTTTTCCTCTTGGTGCTAGCCCAAAAAGCAAGAGATGTGGAATCCAGTGGTTGATAAGATCAGGTTCAAGTTGGCATCATGGAAATTTTTTTTTTTGTCTTTTCCTGGTAGGTTGACTTTGATATGGTTGATATTGTCAAATTTACCATGTTATTATCTATCTTTATATTTAATTCCAAAAGGAGTGGCCAAGGTGATCGATAGGTTGCAAGCTTCTTTTCTTTCCGCCGGGGGAGGGGGGGGGAGAGAGTCAAATCTAAAGAGAAAGGTGCATATGGTTAAATAGGGGGATGTGTCAATGTCAAAAGAGCAAGGAGGGTTAGGCATTAGGAGAATTAAGGAGGTGAATGAGGTTTTGTTATTGAAATGGTGGTGGAGGTATGGTGTGGATGACAAAGCTTTGTCAAAACAAGTGTTAATTAGCAAGTATGGATCACAAGGGGGAAGATGGTTACTTGATTGGAATTTTGAATAAGATAGGAAGGTATCCAGGATTTGGAGTGACATATTGCAAGTGGTGAGGTCTAACTCTTCCCTTCATGATTTTTATGTAAGTAATATAAAGATAAGGATTGGGGATGGTTGTAGAATTCATTTATGGTCTGACATGTGGCATATGAACATTCAAACTAAGGAGGAATTTCCTAGGTTGTATAGCTTATCTGTGGATAAAGAAGGAACCTTGAAGGATTTTGTTTGAAGAAGATAGCGATCTAGAGGTTGGGTGTTTAATTTTAGAAGGACTCTTCTAGCTTGGGAAGAGGAGGAGGTTGCTAGATTACAAGGCTGGCTATCAAAAGCACCAGATCTTAGTTTAAATAGCCTTGATAACTTGTCTTGGGAGGCTGTTTCTTCAGGTCTTTTTTCTATTGCATCAGTCAGGAATTTGCGTGAAGCCAAATGTGGACCTAGGCTAAAAGTAGCCAAGTGGATGTGGCAAAATGCAGCTCCACTAAAAGCAAAATTCTTTGGTTGGTTAGCTTGGAAAGGTAGGGTCAAAACAACAGGTTTCTTACCCAACATTAGGGTCATTAGATGTAGTGAAGATAGCATGTGCCCTTTTTGCAAATCTGAGGTGGAAACAAGATCTCATGTGCTGATTCACTACCCCCAAGTATGGAAGATATGGTCAACCCTATTGGATTGGTGGGAAATTAGTTGGGTACCACCTGCCAATGTGGAGGGCCTGTTGAATTGGTGGATGAGGGTGAAGTTTAGAAAATTGGAATTACAGATTTTGAAGATATTACCTTTTGCCATGTTGTGGTCTGTTTGGAATGTAAGGAATGAGCATGTATTTAATGACCATATACCAAACTTTGCTAAAGTTGAGGAGCTTGTGAAGGTAAGGGTGGCAATGTGGGCGAAATCAAGTTTGAAAGGTGTCCATTTTTCTGTTCATGACCTTGTCTCAAACATTAGGGAGGCCAGATTTTGCTTGTAATGGTTGGTGTTGATTTTGTCTGACTGAGGATAGGTGGGTAAGTTTTGTTCTGTAGCTATTGTGGTTGTTGCCCTGTTGGTATCTCACTAGCAGTGGGTAGCTACGGTGCATATGAGTTGGTGTGCCTTGCAGTGTTAACATTGTTGTGATCTGTAGTGGCTTGCTGTGATGCTTGTGTAGTTATTTTTGTTTTTCCTTTATTGATGTATTTTGTACTCTTGTATGGTTTTCACCATCAATGAAGTTTCTTTGGTTGATCAAAAAAAAAAAAAAAAAAAAATATTCACTATATATGTTAGATGTTGTAGTTAGGTTTTACCGTATTAGGAAATTTCCATAACTTTCTTGTTGCCCACTCTTACCTAACCTATATGTAGGTATCTTCATTGTATTGTAAGATACATAATATTAAGTATACACATAATATACATATAATATTCTCTTTCTCTCTCTTTTAGATTTTGTAAGACCATCTCCAATGGTTAACCAACTGTTTCATCAAATCTAAATTTGATGAAAAAAATTACTTTTTGCCGCTCCAATAGTTCACCAAATCTTTCAACAAATCTAGGATTTCTCAAATCTTTCATTAGATTGAGGATGGATGTGCCTAAAAACAAATCACTATTCATAGCCGTTAGATTTTCACCACTGGATGTCCCCTCGGATGATCACCTCAAGGCAAAAAATTGTGAAAAATTTACACTGGCTGTTCTATTGGCTGGACATCCGCTCGATTGTCCCCTTAGATGACCACCTCAAGGCAAAAATTTTTGCAAAATTTACATTGGCCGGTCAACTGACTGAACATACGCCCAGTCGTCCGTCCGGTAGACCGGTGTTCTGATGAAGCTTCAAAAACCTTCGTTGGAGCACTTTTTTGATCAGCAAAGAAAAATTTCATTAACAGCATGAAATTAAAGGTACATGAAGATGACATGTATCAACAAAAATTCGGAAAGTACAAAATACCCCTACTAGTGCTACTCACACCCATACAACAAACCACTTGGCCTCACAATTTTTTCTTTTAAACAAAAAAGTTAAGGACTTAACTAAAAAAAAAAAAAAAAAAAATCCCCACAAAAACAACACACACAACCCAAAAAACAAAAAACCAACACCAAACACCCAAGCTGCTACACACCTCTTAACAACACCTAAGAGCTAACTCTTCTTAACAACAAACCACACACTACTAGTCAACCCGAATATTTTATTCACCCACTCTGCTGCCCACCAAAACCAAGACCCATGCCACCAAAAACAAATCTTATCAACAGCCCACCTGACAACACTCTAACAAGGCATGAAAAGCACTCTGCACCACCCAAACCAAAGCTTTTCAGGAGCCCACACCTGACAACACTCTACCGAGACAGTTCCTTGGCTGGAAAACTCCATAGCCAACAGCTCCAAGGCTAGAGAAACTCCACACCCAGCTCCACTTCCATGGTCGGGACCGGGCACTCCTTGCAACCGAACACACCCAAGGATGATCAAGACTCATGACCATCACCACAGCCGACCAAGACCCACTGCCATCTCCACTTCCATGGTCGGACATAGCTTTCCGGCTCCAATCTCCGAACACGCCCACTGCAAAAGCCCCGGTGTTGACAACCCAAAACATCGAACGACCGCCGAGACATCACCAAACATCTGGATGAAGTTCACCCCTCAAACTCCCACTCGAAAAGGAGTGCTCGAATGAAATCTTAGACAAATTTGGATCAACTACAACACCCTTGTTCCCTCCAACCAAAGCACCGAAGCAACTCCATAGATTCGAAACCGAGCTCATCCCTCAAACTCCTACTCACAAAAGAGCGCCCGAATGAAGATCCAACAAGATCTGACCATCCTCTATTCCGGTCCAAAACCGACCTCCTTCTACTCTATTTAGACCCTTAAACCAAGCACCCGCAGTTGAAACAAAACATGCAACCCCAAGGTTGAGACAAAAATAGACAACAAAATAAATAACCCCCTGATGATACAAAATAAACAAATCGAAGCACCCCTTGATGAAACAAAAAAGGACACCAAAGTGGAAAGAAATTGTGGGAATTAAGTTTATTGAAAGCAGAAACCAGCACACAAACACAAAAGAGAGCTGGGCCAGCCGACTGCCATAGTGAAAGGCGGTGGTCACCCGGCCAAAAGTGAGGCCCGAGGGTGGAGGTTTTTAGAGAGAGAGAGAGAGAGAGACCTACAAAAACTCTTGATGTAATTTTTAATAGATAGATACCTCTGCTGGAGCACTTGATATCAATTGGACCTTTTACTCAAATTTGGTGAAAATTTCGATGTACTGTTGGAGATGCTCTAACATGGTATTAGAGTTATAGGTTATGCTCTTCGTGTTCTTTGCCTTATTGGCGGCCGGTAACCTTGCCTTGGCTGTCCGCTGGACCTTAACCCATTCCGCTGCCATATTTTCCTTTCAATATCACTTCGTGGTAATCTCCTTCTCTGTTTGTTGGTTTTTCTATGTTCCTTCATCACGGGCCAAAGTTCCTTAAAGTTCCTCTGCAGTTCTTCACTTTGTTTGTCCCTCTGCTTCAACTTCAAATAGGTTTCTATCTTTAAATCTATTTGAGTTTGAGGGAGGGTATTATACCTATATCATGGTGAGCATGGTCATACCATGCGAACCACGCGAACCACCTAAGTCACCCCCTTGACGCACTCCCTAAGCTGCTCCCTTGGCGCACTACCTAAGCCTCCTCCTAGCACACATGGTTCTTTTCCGGTTCAAACTTCTGCTATCGGCTTCTTCTTCAACGGTCTGGCACCTCACCAAAAACTATTTTCTGTCTCCTGGCATTAGCTCTGGCCCTGCTCCTACAATGGTCCGACATGATCAAAAATTGTCTTCCGGCATTAGTCTCGGTTGCTTCTATAATGGTTTGGCATGACCATAAACTGTTTTTCAACATTATTATTTTTACTCTATTTTATTTTCTCTAGTTTTTCTTTCCAAACTCTAGTTGGTCTCTTTGCAAGCACTTTGAGTTTGAGGAAGGCTGTTAGTGAATATGATATATATACATATATATATATTATATTCACTATATATATATATATATATATATTAGATGTTGTAACTAAGTTTATCATATTAGGATATTTTTCATAGCTTTCTTGTTGCTCCTTCTTACCTTGCCTCTATATAGGCATCTTTATTGTATTGTAAGATACATGATATTAAATATACACAAACTTACCAAAAAGAAAGGGCTTTTTAGCAATTGTGAAATAGGGGTTTCCCTTTTTTTTTTATCTGTCATCGAAATAAAATGAAATCAAAAGCTTAGGTTTTTCGTATAGGAGTTTAATCAATCGCATTCGTCTCCCAAAGTAGGGCACATGTTAAGGAGGAGTCTTCCAGGGCGGGTCCTTCTGGTGTTGGTGAGGAACAGATGGAAGAGGAAGCTAAGCTTGATGCTGCGGGCTACCAATGAAGAAGAGCAGCCAGTTCGTCCTCGCACCATTCGAGGTCAGCTTTAGCAAGCGATTTGATTAACTAGATGCTCGGGTGGATGCCTTTGATGACCGTCTCTATTTATTGGAGGCCACTACTGGCCACATATTGCTACCTTGATGGATCAGTCCTCCTACTAGCTTGTCTAGATCCTCTCATATCTTTAGATACAGCAACCTCCACCTCCTTCACCTTTATCTTAGTGCTACTTCTCTCTTAGGTATGTTTTGGATATCTATTTTATACTTCTTTCTTAATGGTTTTGTACTATTTGTTATTCCTGGAAATGTTTTATTTGTCGGTTATTGGATGTGTTGATGTTTTGGACATAGTTTGTTTATGGTTGATCATCTTTTGGATAGTTTTTGGATATACTAGGTTGTGTTGGTGCTCTTGGTTATCAATTGGATATTGGGACATGCTTTGGCTATTAGTTGAGGTTCAGCCATTATTTTGCATGTTGTCTTTTTGTCTCTCCCAGTCAAAAATGTGGAGTAATGTTGATGATATTAGCATTGTTGGTTATTCATTACGGTCTATCTATTCATTACTAATCATCTTTTGTCTATCTATCTATCTCTTGTGTCAGTGTTGTTCTTATTATGATCTTTGAAGGTGTTTCATACACAAGTTGTTTAGAGTGTTAATGTTATGTCTAGAGTGTGTATTGTTAGGGCCTCGTTATTAGAAGTGTTTTGGCCAGGAATTGACGAAGGGGGAGATTGTTAGGTCCCTTGTGTTGTCAATTTTGCAAACAAACATATTTGAGTTGTATTATTGTTTGTGGTTGGCTTGATGGTTTGTTGATGTGTCAATCTACAAGGATGGCATAAGCGGTGAGTTCTTGGTTCGAGCGAAGAAATGATCCTTCCAGTAGTTTAGGTCTATTTTGAGATACTGAAAGGATTCATTCACTGCTTGAGCAAACTTTTTACTGCTCGAACGGAGGCACTTTTGTTCCACTACCTCTTAGACACACCGCTCGAGAGGTCTTCACGACCCTGTTTTGTTTAAAGTTGCGTAAGTTGCATATTTTAGGGTTACAGCTTCTAGATCTAAGACTTGAGACTTGAGAACTTTTGTGTATTCATCTGGAGATCCTAGCTATTGTTTTTCTTAATGATTTCATGAGTTTGTCACCTCACATGGATTGAATTTCACATATCAAGGGGCTTGTTATGATTCAACCTTCTTAGAGCTTTAATCGGTGGATTTCGTAAGATTTGAGCTTGGATGCTTTGAAGGAGTTTGAAGCAACTCATCGTTATGGATTCAACATAGGTGTTGTGGATTCAACACCGGACTAATCAATTCTGAGGTGAAGATGTTAATGGAAGAGACACAAGGAGTGAAAGTCAATTCTAGAGAGTGTTAGGTAATTGCTTGTACTCTTGTGTAATTTCATTATCTTCATAGTGGATTGTGTAGTAGTGTTTAGCCTGTGATTTTTTTATCACAATTGGAGGTGCTTCAATTGTGATTTTTTTCACGTTAAATCTTTTGTGTTAATTTATCAATTGTGAAACAAGTTAAATCACTTTCGTACG
This sequence comes from Camellia sinensis, assembly GCF_055761805.1. Taxonomy (NCBI): domain Eukaryota; kingdom Viridiplantae; phylum Streptophyta; class Magnoliopsida; order Ericales; family Theaceae; genus Camellia; species Camellia sinensis. The sequence continues at coordinate 125,775,164 of NC_138967.1, read as the reverse complement.
TGCTAAATGATTTAGATTGTTTGTTTTGTGTGTTTGGGATTTGTTGTAATTGAATCTATTTCGAATCATGAGTCACATAGGGTTTTTCAATTGGTATCAGAGTAGGTCACTCATTCTTTAATTGATCCTTTTTTTAAAGCTATAAGAGTGTGATTTTGTGTGATTTGTGTTAATGATTTCGATTCACGAAGTTAACTTGACTCATAGACCTCAGTTATTTGATGGAACAAACTACTCATATTGCAAAGCTTGTATAAGGGTATTTTTAAAATCTATTGATGAGAAACTTTGGCATTCCGTCATCTATGGGTGGAGTGAACCAGTTGTGATCATTGATGGTGTTGACATTCTTAAGCCAATTGATAAATGGGATACAAGTGATTATCAAAATGCGAGTTGGGACAGTAAAGCACTCAATTCCGTCCAACCCCTTTGGGATTCGACTGTTGGAAACGAATCATGCTAAGAAGGCCTCAGAGAGCTAAGCCCAATCATAGATGGATTGGGGGAGGGAGTTTGTCGTACAGCCGAAGGCCGTACTCACCGAGGTTAGAGGTGAACACCTTACACATGAATGCGTCATTCTGATTCCAGAGTGACATCATTTGGTGGTAGTGGCTGATGTGATTCAGGGGATCTGACTTTCCAACATAGAGGATGAATTTTGGTGGACTATACTTCCAAGGAGCTTCCACTACTTCAATCTCAGGGCAAAGAGGGGGAAGAGACTAGTTGGTCTAGAGCACGACGCTCCGTCTGATGATTAGACCGATGTAGATGCTCATTCGCCCTTTTCGGTTGCCGTACCTCTACTTTGTTCAATAGTCCATCGGCCCCCTGATTGTCATTCAACCATGTCCTTAAGTCACGCGGTCGCTCATCACGACGGCGTGGAGGAGGAGGAACTACCAAATGACGACTGATGATCTTTTGTCTTTTGCGAGAGTCTTCTTAGAGATTCTCCGACCTGGAATTGTCTATCCTACTGGTAGCCCCCTCGCTATGTACTAGAGTCAGTTGGCTACACTTAGCACGAGCAGATCCTGGATTGGACAGTTCCCTTCGCGGAGGTGAATGTGGAGTGCATCTCCTTTGCTGTGACGACCCTCCTCCAAACCTCCTAGGTTGCTCTTGAGGCACCATCTACTTCCTTATCTGAGAACATAGCTCCTCAATCTACAAACTTATCGAGTCGATGATGCGGTCACGGTGGTCCTTCTCAACAAACTGACGTTGAGATGATTGATAGGCGGTGACATGCTGTTGCTCTGTTGTATCAAGGGTCAGACCGTCGTGGTCCATTAGGTCGTTGTTCCCAGTAGGGAAGGCCAAACCCTTATCTTTGGTTCTCTCTATTGCCAAAGTCTTCTCTTTAATCCCAAGTTACGAGGTTCCTTCAATACCTATTGCCAGAGTTTGTCACAAAGCAATCAGAGAATGATTCCTACATACGGCGCCAAATGTGTGGACTAGTTTCCATAATAGAGTAAGATGGAACTTCGTAGACAAACCTTGGTGCACCGATGGGAGAAAACCTGCATAAGGAATAGATGGTTAGGCTGCCCAACTAGGGGTCAGTCAAAAACCCTTCCGACAGTCAAGTTAGTACCAGAGTTTGGTGGTGAGAAGGTAGAGAAGACGAGTGTGTATCAAGTCTAAAGAGATCGATCTTTTGCAAAGGGAGGTAAGGTTACCGTTTATAGAGAAGGCTTAACTTGCTCATCAAGTTTCTCTCTCTGTTACCTGGCACTTATTTGTTATGCTAGGTCACTCCTCATTGGAAGAGAGCAAAGACTTTGTTGAGCAGTTCGCTCATTCGCAGGCACTACGCGCCCTTTACTCACATGGTATTAGTTGATCTATTAGAGCTCAAGTGTCTTGGAGTAAGAGTCTTGGAGCCCAAGTTATGGACTAACCCACTTCAGAGTAGGGATGGGTGCTAGGGCTAGGCACATGGCCCTGCCCACTTCAGAGTAAAAAAAGGGCCAAGGTCGAACCCTTAACTCGACCCACATCAGAGTGAAGAAAGGAGCTTGGGCTAAGCCCATGGCCTTTCCCACTTCGGAGTGGGGAATGGGCCAAGACTGAACCCTTAGCTCGGCCCACCGTAGAGTAGGGGAGGGAGCCCACTTCAGAATGGGGACCTTCGTCTAGCCTAGCTAGCTTCCATACAAATAGGCTTGAATAAGTATGCCGCCTTTATATATATATATATATATATCTACATCTATATATATGCATACATACATCTCTTACCATCTTCATTCATTCTCTAAAAGCTCTCTCTTGACCCTCTCTTTCGGTTCTCTTTCTCTCTATCGGTTCTCCATCACACACACTCTCTCTCTATCAAGTTATATACATCATTTTCACTTCATCAACACCATCACCACCGACTTTACCTCCACCACATGAGTACCATCTCATCGCCACCCTTCGCCACCAAACTCATCTTTTCACCACCTTCACCAAACCTCCATAGACACTACGTTGATCACCATTACTTCATTAATATTATCTCCATTAACCACAAACTTCTCCACCACCATTGCTACTGTTGGACCACCACTATCACCATTACATAATTCCGTTACCACCTAAAACCACTCTCCACATCGTGTTATAGGTGAAGAAAGACAAGAAGAAGGATAATGGAGGGGAAAGAAACAAGAGAGGTGTTTTGAAATATTTGAAATTAATTTTCAGACAAATTTTGGCATACCAAAATCACCCATTACACGATGAAATGAGAAATCGAGATAGCACATGATGAAGTACGAAGTAAGGTAAAGAGAATGGCGAAAGAATGGAGTAAAACCGTTAAGAATCGAGAATGTTATGAGTCTAGAAGATGGTTCGAAGAAAAGTCGAAAAAGGAAAGAAAATTCTTATTTTTGGTCAACTTTTAGAGCTCCGACGGCACTCAAAAAGGGAAGGAACCAAGTACATGAAGCATGTTACTAAAACTAGGCCGTGAGGTGAATCTATTGACGTAAAAATGAGGCACAACGAAATTACAATGAAGAAAATACAAGTACTTGAATTGGTGGGTTTGAAACTAAATTTTTGGGCCTCTGTTCATGCATGCGTGCTGTTAGAGAAGATGAAGTCGGATTTTATTCAATATTTCTCGGCCCATGGTACTACAATGCATCCAGGTTAATCGGGTGGTCTGATGACTTCGGGGATGATCACCGTAAGGTTTTTCAACACGTAGAAACCATTTTTGAGGTCAGATTCTGCAAATTTCGAGTAAAAAATAGTGATAAACAATTGACAAATTGAGAGGCATCAAATGGAAGATCAATGGTGAGATCATGTCTGATAGACGTGAAATTTTAGTAGGATGATCATGAAGTTAGGACGATCATATCTTATGGTCAGAATCATAAACCAAAGTTGGAAAGTAAACTATTAACAACCTAATCATCGTAAGAACGCCCTTAAACCTTTCATTTCTCCTCTTTTTGTTCCACCCTATTTTGTTCTTTTACTCTATTATGTAGATGATGATATATGCGATATTATATATAGGTTAGATAGTATAATCATGTAATGCATGAGATTGGTGATTATAACATGATTTCTTATTTTATTCGATAAGTTGTCCCTACTATTTCATAATTAAATAAAATAGCAGTCAATTATGAAATCAAAATCTATTTAAATAGAGTATTATTTGGTGTACGTATAACATGTGTGATATTTGATAAAGTCTAAAAATATGTGTTTTAATTGTCTAAATAATTCGTTAAAAACTATATGAAATTATGAATGAAGGTGTTCTTTGTGGATTATCATCTTTATGTCATATCTCTTATGTGTTTTAGTTTTGTGATATCTTATATGTTGTCGTATAAACTTATTTTATCATGCCTTAGTTCTCTCATGTTTAGCTTTGGTTAACCCTGTTGTGATTAATAGTTGTTCTAACTAAATTTCATAATAAACCTAAGAAAAGGGAAACTAAATGGGATGGTAATGGATTTGTGCTCACTTGTTATATTATGGAAAGATATTTGTAATTGTTGATTTAGTGATCAAAGGATTTCAGTATTGAATTGATGGTGGGACGTGTTCCCTTTGAGTTAAATCTTATGCAAGTGTCAAGGTACCCTAGAATGAAATGGACATATTCGGACTCTATGCGGTGGTTTGATTTGGTGAGATAAGGTTGGGTCCAGATGGGACATTGAGGAGGATAAAACTTTTTTGTTTTAGAGGGATAAGGTTGGGTTTAGGATAATAAAATCATTTTCTTTTGGTCGTGCCTTTTGAGGTTCACCGATAGAGTTGAACGGTGTATGATCGTTGCAAGCATCTATGATAAGGTCTGCAAAGCAGCAAAAGGGGGATTTTCGAATAGTCCAGTGTCCAATTCTAGTGGTTGGGTGGATGGGTCTCTATGGGGGACTCTAGCGGCCTTGATTGTAACGCCCCAAATTTCCAGCCTCAATGATAATGCAACAATATAAATCGAATATAAATCTCCAAACTTACATTACATGATACAATAGTTCTTCCTACAACAATACATTAATCCAACAACAACTAAATAAACAAATAAATACCCCTAAGGGTTTACAAGTTTCCAAGGCTTGAGCCTGGTTACACAAAACAATTATTCAAACCCACACACATACAGCCCTTGGCTTACACACAGAGTCACAGCAAAATGACAGTCTCGTACTCTCAACACACATTTCTTCGCCTTTAGTTAGGCGGCATCACCACATCTTTTCTTGCACAAAATCCTGTACGGTGAGCATAAAGCCCAGTAGGAAATCCTTAACAAAGTATATATATTTTATACAAATCTCAAGAGATAAAATGCACATGCCATGCTATGCCCTTTTGAAAGAAAATCACATCTTCATCTTTGAAAACCATCATGCTCAATAATGTCATGCAATTTCAATTCTTCAAAACTTAACAATTCATTTCAAGAGTGGTAAATATGACTCTGGTAATCCCTAGGTCAGTGTCTGCAAGTAGACTATACAAGTACTACCAATTTGTCATTTTTACCGGTATTAACCGGAAGGCTCAATACCTATCCGTGCGGGTTTTCGGTCTTTCACCCCGGACTCTCAGGCCAACTTATTCACTATCATCTACACCATTTATCAAGACTTACCAACGTATTTACCCCAAAACCATTCCATGAAAACTTGTTTCTCAACATTCTTTTCTCAATGTAAGTTTTGTAATCAACTTTCAAAGTTTAATGTAATCAAATGAATTGATATGCCAATAACACAAGATGAATATAAATACTGTTATTTCAATTCATCATCCAAGGAATAACACAATTCCCTCTTCTCAAGTATCCTCAACAATTAGTCATTTCAAGATTATTTCAACATTTTGAACAATAATTTTCAAAATGAACAATAATTCTCGTATTCCCTGAAATTCATCATTTATATAAATATAAATAAGAAATTTTCCAAACATCCATTTATTTTGACACACAAAATAAAAATAACAATATCATTCATGGATTTTCAGTCTCTAAAACAAAATCCCCAAAGTCTAGGTTTTCTCACCAAAACTATACAACTCAATTCTTTTGAAAGAAAGCTTTCCAAAATCATCTTTTTTTCAATCAACGAAGATCAAAACCCATAAGATCATTTTAAAAGAACAAGAGACAAACCCACTTTCAAAATCGCTCAACTTCTTGAATCAACAATCAATTTTCATAGCTATCGAAAGATGATTTCAAAAATCATATAGATCTTGCAAAAATATATATTTAACTCTAAGAAAATCCCTACCTCAAGTTTTGAAGAAGAAATGAGATGAAACCCCAAAATTTACGTTGTTGAAACTCGATCTCCACCGCACACAACGGAGCTCTCGAGAAGTTACACAATTTTGATGAAGAACTTCGGTCTAACTCCCAACGGATTTGGAGGAATCAAGAGAGAAGTTGACTTCTAGAGAGAGAAGCTCTAGATCTGGAAATTTTGGAGAGTTTTAGAGAGAGAGAGAACTGAAAAAAAGTGATATGAAATCTCCCCTTACGGACTGATATAACCTAGTCCGCTCGAGCGTGAAATACACTTTCCCGTAAGCAATTTCGAATGCATTTTTCATTTTAGCTTTCGGTGAGCTACTTTCCCGTAAGCTCAACCCCCGTAAGTTGACCGGGTCAAAATCGGGATCGCTACATTGATCTCACTGTTACTACTAACTGTTAAGTGGTACTAACTGACTGTGACTTATCGTTATTATTTCTAATTGTAGTTTGTGACTATGCATTAATGTATTTGTTCGTAATTTTATATAATTTTCAATTTACGCAAATTATATGTTGTATATCTATACTTGTTTGTATTATTCGGGTGTGTTCTTACTGGACGTTAGAGCTTATGGCTATTTTTGTTGCCTTGGCATTAATGCCAGATTTTGGAAGAATTCACCAGTGAAGAAGATGTTGTGGAAAGGTTCGAGGAGTTGCGGCAAGCATGGACCGATGTCAGAATTTTTCATCTCACGACTGAAATTATATTCTTACTTTTAATTTGTAAAATTAGGGTAACGTTATCTGTAACACATTTAACTTTGATGTATCATTATTTACTTTTGGACTTGTATCCTTAGAAACACCATATATTTATTTGTTAATATATTCGTTGATGCTCCTAATTTTTGGGGCATCACATTGGTTGCTCAAGGCTATACGCAAGTTGAGGGTGTTGACTATGATGAGATGTTTTCTCCCATTGCACGTCTCGAATCTATACGTATCTTACTTGCTATTGCTTTCTTTTTTGGGTTTAAATTGTTTCAAATGAATATGAAGTGCGCATTCTTGAATGGTTACTTGAAAGAGGAAGCCTATGTTGAGCAACCAAAGGGTTTCGAGGACCCTAAGTTCCCTACTCATGTCCACAAACTAAACAAGGCACTATATGGGTTGAAACAATTCTTTCGAGCTTGGTATGATAGGTTGACGCCCTTTCTAATTGACAATGACTTTCAAAGGGGTAGTATGGATAAGACTTTATTTGTGAAACATACAAAGTCGTATATCTTTGTTGCTCAAATTTATGTCGATGATATTGTGTTTGGATCCACATATGAATCTCTTGTTAAATGTTTCTTGGATTGCATGACACAAGAGTTCGAAATGAGTATGATAGTGGAATTGCCTTTCTTTTTGGGGCTTCAAATTAAGCAATTATCATCGGGTATGTTTGTCTCTCAGACTAGGTATGCTAAGAGTCTCGTGTCTAAGTTCAGTCTTGAGTCTGTCAAGCACGCACAGACCCCATGAGCATGAGTCTTCACTTGACTAAGGACTTTTCAAGCACTGATGTTGATCCTACCCTCTATAGGAGTATGATAAAGAGCCTTTTGTACCTCATGGCGAGTCAGCTCGATATTGCTTTTAGTGTTGGTGTGTGTGCCTGTTATCAAGCTTGCCTTAAAGAGTCTCACCTTCTAGCCGTCAAGCGTACTATCAAGTATGTGAGTGAGACTTTGGGTATAGAATTTGGTTCTCTTCTGACACCACGGCCGACATTACTAGCTTTTCTTATGCCAATTGGGCAGAGCGTGCTGATGATCGTAAAAACACATCCGAAGGTTATTTTCACCTCAGAAATAACTTGGTCACCTGGCATAGCAAAACTCAAAATGCCATCTCTTTTTTGACCATCGAGGCAGAGTACATTGCCGCAGGGAGTTGTTTTGCTCAAATGATTTGGATGAAGCAAATGCTTCATGATTATGGGATAGATTAGCACACACTTACTCTTTTTTGTGATAACATGAGTGCCATCAATATTTCTCAGAATCCGGTCTAACACTCTCGCACTAAACATATTGACATTCGTCACTATTTCATTCAAGAGTTAGTTGAGGAGGGTCTTGTTGTTCTTCAACATGTATCTACTAGTATCAAAGAGTTGACATTTTTATAAAACCCTTGATCTTCTTAAGTTTAAGTTCCTTAGAAAGACCTTGGGTGTTTTGCTCATTGACTAGGGTGTGACTTGTTGCATAAGAGGATGCGGGTCATATAGTATTTTGCGTGCTTGGATGTTATAATCTCATTATCATTGATGCTTGTCTTCTTTGCACATAGGTTTATTTGAACATCTCTCATTTTGCAAGCAAGGTTTCATGTATGTTTGATCATAACTCATGATGAATGTGTATGCGCTTTGTTTTCATGATCTCATTATGTACACATCCTTGTGTTAAGCAATTGTAGGGGTTTTCGCATAAGTGATCAAATTTCTCAATGGACTTCTAGCATTGTTTCTTGTGCATTTCTCGAGGAATTGTCTTATAACAGCATATCTTGGGTGATGTTGAGTCTCTTAACCCCCTACCATCCTTTTGCATCTCCATGGCTTTGCCCTCGGTTCATTGTTCTCAAGGAATGAGGAAAATGCTACTTCAGAGTCACCAGTAGGTTATCCTTACCCTTTCCATTCGTCTCTAGTTAGGGTTCCATACTCTTGAGCGTGAAAGCCGCCAGACAGCACGTAAGAAAATGATTTTCTTTGACTGAAAGGGAGCTTCTATGTTTGCTAAACAAATACCTCTTGATCACTAGTTGTTTAACCTTCCTTAGTTTCGTATAGATTCTCTTGCCATTGGTCTAGCCATCCGATCACTACTAGGATTAACTCTAGCGGTTGTAGACATTCAAGGATCGTACGCACTCATTGTCTTCGTGAGATATCATGTTCTTCTTTTATCATTGCATTCATGTGTTGCCTATGTCATTAGCTACATTCTTACCTTGCTTACTAACGGTCTCATGTTCATATTATCTGTCTCACAAGTTTGAAGGTTTCATGATGTGTAGATTATCTCATCTTAGTATCAGATTATTGCTATCGTAGTCATGCATCTCTGTTTCAGGTGATACTTTGTTTTTTGGGTGTTTTTGGATGCTTAGGGGTGTGCTTGAGAATTTTGGGGACTTTACTTGATTGTTGAGACCACTCGAGCGGTGTTTTGTCTGCTCTAGCGGTGAATGACCTCATCTAGTACTTGTAACACCCCAAAAATATTAATAACAGATACCCTCATGATTCTCAACAAATACGCAGAAGCTTATAGTCCCAAACATTCAATATCAAGATCGTTTCCAGAACTAATAGTCATTCATTAATTTCCATGATGTATTACAAAAGGTGTCACGTGCATTAATACATTCACTAATCCTATGATCTAAATCTATAGCATGCGATCCACATATTAAAACAACAATACATAAATACAAGTTCATATCTTAAAGGTTACAAATTTTCAAGACGATACTTGGTTACAACAAAAGTGGGTCAAGTCTACTACAAAGAAAGCCCTAGGCTTATACAAAAGAATATTTACAAAACAAAAATACAACTAGCCTTCAGCTCCACAATCCTCCCAAGCTAACCCCTTGGTAGAGGCATACTATCAGCACTTGAAATTTGGTTTCCACATAGGGTGAGCTAATGCCTAGTAGAGATAAATTTAATAATTTGTATGATGCTTAACAAAGCCATATGGTGAATGCACATGAATATTATTTACAAAAACAATATACATTTTCTCTTTCAAACATTGTCATGCCATATTTATAATTCAATTGATAAACTATTACTTCCAAAATAGAAAATAGGGCAGTGGAAACACACATTGGGAATCTCTAGCTACATGGCTGCCAGTAGGCTATACAAACACTACCAAAGTCATTTTATCGGTATTAACCGGAAGGATCGGCACCTACCCGCATGGGTTTCTAGACTTTCACCAAGGACACACAGACCAACATAATAATAACCACAACCACACCCCATACCCCCTAACCAGATTCACCACGGTATTCATTCATTTTTATCAAAACGATACATTTTCAATGTATAAGTATGAAACAAGTCTTCAAATACAATGCATGAGTGAATGGTTTCAATTAATCTAGTTCTCATGCAATTTCTGCAATAATCAATATTATCCTTCATCGATAGCCAAAACAAATATCTTTATTCAAAAGATAAATTTCAAGTAATAGATATAAATTCTGAAATTTCAATATAGGAGTAACAATACATGTTCAACTTCTTTTCCCAATCAAACATGAATTAGAACATTATTCCATAATACTATCACTTTCCACCTTTGTTCCAAACCAATAAATCCCAAGGACTTCGAATATTTCAAACAACATCTGTTCATTTCAAAACCCTCATTTATGAGAGATTCATGGTTTCCAATACTTTTCATCCACCAAACCATTTCATTTAAACCCATCAACAAAACCCCTATTTTATAACCCAATTCAAAATGCTAAATCACACCCAAAATCAAACCCAAACCCAAACCCAAACCCAAAATTCTCAAAATACTACCTACTCAAGGGTACATAACGAAGCTAAGTACCATGCAAAAACATTAAAGAAATCCCTACCTCGAAAAGCAAAAGAGATGAGGAACACAACCCCATAGACGGTGACAGACACCTGAACTTTTCAGATTAAAAGAGTCACCTCCTCGCTCTCTACCTTTTGTCCCAAAGTACCAAGGTGGCGAGATTCACGAATTTGAGTGTATAGGAAGGTTTATGTAAGAATTTAGAGAGAGAGATGAGAGGATTTGGTGTAGAAAGTAGAAAGAGATAGAGAAAAGTAGAAAAATGAGAAAAGATATTTTTGTCGTAGCTTTATACAAACAGATCGCTCGAGCAACCAAAACACCGCTCGAGTGTCAGACACATAACTTTGCTCAAAAGACCAAAACACGACTTGAGTGGATAAACCAAACTCCCAGAATATCAACCCTACAAAATAGATCGCTTAAGTGAACAAAACACCGCTCGAGCAAATTCTTAATAGTTCAGACTGTAAACAGACCATCGCTCAAGCGACCAAAACATAGCTCGAGCTAAGAAAGAACTACTCCCAGAAGTTTAGCTTGGAAACACAAGTTTTGGAATAAACAAAAGACCGCTCGAGTGAAGAAAAAGTCATTCAAGCAAACCTAAGAAAAATAGACAGAATTTCCCCAAAACTATTAAGTCTAAACATGTTTCAAACGTGACCAACAATCTAAATTTTAACTCCCAATCAACAGCAAGGACTTGAACAAATATAAACAACATCAATATATGCAAAACTCAGAACCATGGAGTATAAATGTGTCGAGTCATAACCCAGGCTGCTATAACCTCTTCCCTTAGGAAAATTCGTCTGCAAAATTGAACCAGGTCAACAAGAATAACGCAATAATATTAACAACGAAAACAACTCATGCTCAACAGTATAGAAAACATAACTACCCCACTCAACACACGTTGATCTCAAATCTCCAAAGCATTCCCAATGTTTATATATTACAACACAACATGAAATTAATTACAAATGGTTCAAACACTAGAAAAAAAGTCTGGATACTTATCACGAATTTCAGCCTCACACTCCCAAGTCGCGTCCTCGACCCCATGGTGTCGCCACAACACCTTAACCAACGAAATAGTCTTGCCTCGCTAGACTTGTTCTCGAATATATAAGACTTGAACTGGTCTTTCCTTATATGAGGCATCCTCGTTTACCTCTAAATCAGTCCAATCTAGCACATGCGAAGGATTGAGCTCATACTTCTAAAGCATACAAATATAAAACACATCATGAACCTCGAAAAGTTGGGGTAATAAGGCCAACCAATAAGTTACCACTCCAATTCGCTCTAGGACCTCGAAAGGTCCAATGAACCTCAGAGACAACTTTTCACTCTTTTCAAATCTCATTAAACCTCGTCTCGAAGAAATCTTGAGGAATACATGATCCTCCACCCTAAAAGATAAGGGTCTCCTCCGGTTGACATATCTCTTCTAGTAACTCTGAGCCAAAACCAATCTTTTACGGATAAGCGCAACCTGCTCCGTCGTTTCTCGGACTAACTTCGAGCCCAACATAGATGCATTTCCCACCTCGGCCCAACATACCGGTGAAAAGTTGGCCATATAAGGCCTCAAAAGGAGCCATTCATATGCTCGCCTAAAAGCTATTGTTAGAAAACTCGATCAAAGGTAAATGTCTCTCCTAAGACCCCTTAAACTCGAGAACGTAAGCTCGAAGCATGTCCTCTAGAATCTAAATAGTGTGCTCAGACTGCCTGTAAGGCTGAAGATGATAAGCGGTGCTAAAGGTTAACTTAGTGTCCAAGGAACTCTAAAGACTTTGTCACAACCGAGCCGTAAAACACGGATCCCTATCCGAGACGATAGTCACCGGGACCCCGTGAAGTCGCACTCTGTCTTTAATATACAACTCAAAAAAATAATCCACTGAATCACTCGTGCGCATAGGTAAGGAATAAGCAGACTTGGTTACCGGTGGACAACTACCCACATGGCATTATTACCCCGTTGAGTCCTCGAAAGACCCACAACAAAATCCATCGTGGCATGCTCTTACTTCCATTTGGCTATAGGTAAGGGTTATAACATACCCACTGGTCGTTGGTGCTCGGCTTTCACTTGTTGACAAGTAAGGCACCTTGAAACAAACAGAGCCACACCTCTTTTCATTCCCCTCTATCGAAATTGGTGACAAAGACTGTGATACATCTTCGTGCCTCCTGGATGTACCGCAAGGCATGAATGGTGGAACTCTCGGAGTACCTTCTCTCTACACTACTTTGGCATAAACGGGCGGTCTAGATACCTCACACTCAAATCAAAATGGACACACAGACACTTCTCTACTTTCCTACTACAGATATTTCCTCGGATAGTCTCTACCTCACAGACATGTTGTTGAGCCTCAACTAAACAAAGTAGGCTACACAACAATAGTAAACAAGGTAGCCACCTCAACATACTCAGCAAAATGCACGTTAAACTCACCGACAACACCCAACATCTCCCATTCCCGAATGACAATACTCATTACACTACTCACGGACGTCCTACTTTAAACATCGACCACCATATAGTAGACACCCCATTTTTGACTTCCCTTACGACTTGGGCGCCATCGGTTGCACACCCGATGATGAATTTGTATAGGCTTGTCCAATGCTCGAAGTCTTCAGCGGAAAGCCTCAGCTTTGAGCCTCAAAACCCTACAAACCTTGTGTCTTATTTTTGGACCAAAATAGCAGTTTTTCAAACCTAAACATCCTGGGACCTGCAGACCCACTAGTGTAGACTGCTTGCCACTTGTGTGTTTTTTAAGATCTTTTTGCCAACTGTGCCAATTGTTTCCACAGATGCATGCACCATTCTATACATGTCTGTATAGATATTTCTGAGGTGGTCTTACTTTGTTCTATATATAGAGGACCCTCTCGCACATTTTAGGGGGTTAGAAAATTTGGGAGCAAAAAAATATTTCTCTCTCTCTCTTACAAGTTCTTCGCTCTTGGGTTAGACACTCTAAACCAAACCTTGAGGTATTTTTGTTGAGGTGTTTTTAAGCTTGCATTTAGCTCTTGAGGGTGTGGAATTGTTGGTTTGTAACTCAAAAAGGATACCCCTCTTCAAGAGGTATACTTCTTAGCTTGTTTATCTTTTTTATTTGCCAGCTTTTCTACTATTGTTGGACTATTTTTACACTGAATTTTTGGGCTGAAACTTGTAGTTTAAGGCCATTAAGGGTGGAGGGGTGGATCACCCTTCTTTGCACCCTATTTCTTAAGCCTTTGCCCCTATGTTTCCCACATTTCTATTCTTTTTTTTTTTTGAGCTTTTTACCATTGAATCTCAGAGGTTTTTCAGAGGCTAAAATCATGTATTGAAGTCCCAAAAATAGAGGGGTTAGCCCCCCCTCCTTGTGCTTGTGTGCTAGTTTAAGCCCTCAATATTTTAGCTTGTTGTTTTAGCTATTTTTATCTTAATTCCAGCACTTCTTTTGAATGTTTTAGGATTGTTCTAGGACTATTTTAGTTGTTCATTGCATTTATGCTTTGTTTTGCATGCTTGTAAGGTAGTTGTCCTCATAGGCTTGGTGTTTTAGGCATTAGACACCAACCTATTTGAGTTGATAGTATTCATTTAGTGCTTTCCATACTTGTGCTCAACTCTAATCACCTTTGTACTTCTCTCATTTCTTGGCTCCTTTTGTTGCCTTGAAATTTGTTTCAAACCAATTGCTTGTTTAAGCTTGAGATAGAGGTATTGTGCTTAATGGTTTAATCCCTTTGGGGGTTCATTACCAATGGCATGGTGTCTCTCTCATGTCCAAAACAAGTCTTTGTTTGATACTTCTTTCCATTAGTGGGCTTAAAGCTCATTATTGGACTTAATTGACTAATGAATGGGTGGTAATTAAAAATGGAGTAATAAAATTGGGACTAAGAGAGATACAAGATAATAAAGCAATTTGGTGTTCAATCGGACGTTAATTGAACACATGGAAACTTGGGTCATTTCATACTTGCTAGTGATGAAATGGTTCAAGTTTCCAAGGTCAGCCACTTTCCTTGATCAATCTATGATAGGGAGGAGGTTTTGTTGGTCTTTTCTTACCATTTATTGAAATTGCATCCCTTGGTTCATAAGTCATCACGCAATGAAATTGCCCTCATTGATGGCTTGTGAGTCGAGCCAACTCCCCCTTTGAGCTGTTTGATGATAATGAGAGGTAGGGTGGACTAACATTTCCTGAGAATACTCTGTTTGTGCTCTATATGCTTTTTGTTGCAACAAAAGGAACCAAGCATTAGTGGTCGGTAGGCCACTTTTACTGGGCGACAGGCTACTTTTGGTGGCCGGCCGGCCGGCCCCCACTTCTGACCTACCGGCCACTTTTATCAAACCAAGTAGTACCTTTTTTTGGCATAGAGTAGAGCAGAGGCTGAGGTAAAAAAAAAAAAAAAAAGTGCAATTTTCTAATTGTGCAATAGAGGCATTCTGGCAGCAAAATAGGGGACTTTTTCGGGTGGAAATCCGCGTGCATGCATTAGCATTCCTCACTTCCCGGGGCTGATTAGTTAGAGTAGTTACTTACTTAACTTAGCTATTTCTTTTGGTTGTATTCGTATTGTTAATTTGTGTAATTAATTAGTTAGTTCCAATTTGTAATAATTAGCTAGAATAGTTAATTAATTGTGGTGTTGTAATAATTAGCAAGCATAGTTAGTTTATTTAATTTGATTTGTAATAGTTAGTTAATTCGTAGTAATTAGTTAGCTAGTTAGTTTATTCGCACCTTCCTGTGGGAGGGCACAATCTAATAATGTGCATGTCTTCTAACCCCATGTCTTTCTCCCTTTTATTTACCCGCTTATGATGGTAGAATAGAGCATCATGTTTACTTAGTATTTCTCATGGTTTGCATTCATTTGTCTTGCATGCATTAGGCTTGGCACATCATTCTAACTCACATTTGTTATTTGTTGCTTACTTGAGTACGTGCTTGAACTGCATGCTATCAAGTTGATTCACATGCCATGTTTAGGAGCTGAGCCTATTAATTGCATCTTGTATATGTTGCATTAGTCATAGTGCATTGGTTAGGATCATGCATTTTTTCTAACTATTTTATTTTCTTTGGCTTGCCTTGGAGTACTAGGTGAGCATTTTTTGCTTTAGCATATTGCATGCGTGTGAGTGTTGCCATACCAAGCATATTACCATGAGGCTACGTGCTTAAATGATATATCTATTTGGATGCTTGTAGATGAAGGCTAATTGCCTAATTTGGGAAAATTTGATGAATGTACCTATGATATCGCTTTTCCAAGTGGTACATAATCAAAACACTTTTTCAAAACAAACATGAAATCAAAATATTCCAACTTTTGCAAATTATTCTATACTTGTGTGTGTGTTACATAGTAAACTTAGCCTAATAACCGGAACAAGAGCATATAACGTAAATAAGAATCACATCATGATTAGTAGAGCCCGATCTTTGATCAGGCGAGTGGGGGTGCTCAATTCGTGACCTTTCCCTATCGTACCTAAGTTCCCGAGCCGAGACACTTTGGCAATGATGGACACATGGCCTTTGGCACGAGTCTTGGGTTTCCTAAATTTTCCAAAAATATTTAGGCGGGGACTCTGTATTTAGCAAAGCAGTCCATTTTTGACATTTTGATTTAAAATCGACTTTCCAAAATAATTACCGGATTTGGACTCTTTTGTGTTTATCTATTTCGCATTACACTTGTGGAATCAGATTCAGAACCATGGGAGTTTGAACTGTAAGGTTTGTCGTATCCGAAAGGAGCATGAAATGTCAAGCTACACACATTGGCCTTCCCTGGATGATAATGCAACTCAAAGTCGTAATCTTCAATGAACTCCATCCACCTTCTCTGCCTCAAATTCAAATCTTTCTGCGAGAACATATATTTTAGACTCTTATGATCAGAAAGCACTTCAAAACTCTCACCGTATAGATAATGCCTCAAGATTTTTAAAGCAAAAATCACCGTTGCTAACTCTAGGTCAAGTGTAGGGTAGTTCTTCTCATAAATTTTCAATTGTCATGGGACATGTGATGCTGATCTTATGGCTCTTTTTAGTGCTACTTATCAATTCAAGCTACATTGTTAACTTGACATCAATCCTCACAGTGCAACAGTTGACGTCAAATATTGAAGGGATTGACAGCTTGATCTTAAGTACAGATGCAATTAGATTTCAAGATGGATCATTTGCATATGTTGATGCCCTCCACAAAGGTCCAAAAGTAGGCGGTACAACTGCAATTGTTGACGAGCTTCCTTACATTGAGCTTTTATTATACGAGACCAATTGCAAATTTAGAACTATGGGACAAGAATTTACTAAAAGCGGATGGGGATTTGCAAGTATTTTCTTAGTATAATCCTAAAGAAGTAATTATTGCTGCAATATTTGGAATGGCTAAGCCAAACTTCAATCAAATAAGATTTTAAGGTGACAAGTTAATATCAATAGAAAACATGACATGTGAGCTATTACCAAAATATATCCTTGTTGCCTAAATTTGATATTTATTTTATATCAGACTTGAGTTTTGGCCAAATCTTATATGCTTCTAGGCTCTAGCATTTATGTTATTTTTATTTTTTATTTTTTTATTTATCAAATAGTGCTTATGTTATTCCAATCACTATGATTTGATTACCAAGAAGAAAGTAGGATTGTGTGGGTTGTTGCTAATATTGTATAAACATGTCTATGTGTAGTGAGAACTTTTCTTGACAAAGTTATCTTGAGCTTATGTTTGGATTAAGGATTTAAGTGAGAATTTTAGGATAGAAAAGAAAGCGAAATAAAAATGAACTTTTATTTCATTCACTTTTCGTTTTCTTTTTCTTTTTTTTTTCCTCCACAAATCCTTGATCCAAATACACAGCCTTAATCTACCGTGTAACTTGATACATAGCATAAAGGTCCAACATGATTATGATGTTTAATTTCCTGACTCAAGCATTTCATAAAGACTCTCCTCCTGTGATGGACTTGTCAACTACTATTCTATGACTTTCAGAGAATGGTGATCTCCAAAGAATCCACGATAAATGGATATTGCTCAATAGGTGCTCTATGTAAGCCAACCAAGTCGATGAAAACATTCTATCTCTCACTAGCTTTAGAGGCCTATTCCTTATTTGTGGCACAACATGCTTCCATGCCCTTACAATATTTTTCTGTAAGTTATGCCGGCAATATCGCAGGTACACCCCGGAGGATGAGGAACAAGATATTGATGAGCCTGAATCTGCTAGACCTAAAAGCACATCACATATGACTAGCTTCGAGGATTCTATTGATAAGAAAGAAGATGAGGTCATGGAATCAATTAAGCGGAAGAGTGATAACAAACGACAAGCAAGCCAACATTCCGATGGGCAGCCCAGTTCACCTTCTAAGTAAATTTTCATTCGTGGGCTGATTATTTTTTGAGTAAATATCATTTTACCCTCAAACTATCACTAGTTTTTCACGTGCACCCCCATACTTCTATTTATTTCAATTTAGTACCTGAACTTTCCACAAATTGATCAATTAGACCCCTATCGTCATCTTCTGTCCACAATTGGACGGAATGTGATGAGTTGTCCACCTGAACTTTCTTTTAGAGGGAATATAAGAGGGTTTCCTGCCATATGCAACCTGTTCCTTCTACTATATAACAGAGGCAAGCTCCTAAGCAAAAACAAATAGAGCATCTGTTTGGTGGTAAGAGAGAATGAGGAATATAGGGTCAAGAAATCTGGGAAGATCGAGCTCAACTGAAGGAAGATGGAGTACAAGTGACATGGAAGACCTGAGATACATTTGCTATGGAAGACGAAGGGTGATACAAACATCATGGACTGATGCAAATCCTGGTAGGAGGTTCCTCAGCTGTCCCACGAATGGTTGTAATCAGTTCACTTGGGTTGACCCACCTATGTGCTCATGAGCAGTGCAAATCATCCCTGGGCTGTTGAAGAAGGTCAATAAGATAGAAGCAAGATTGCAGACAAGGAATAGAAGAGAGGAAAAGGATATGCTTGGCTACCTCATGGTGCATCATTTTATCAACGTGGTTTGTAATGTAGTGTAAGAAAGAATGTAATATGGGGGACTATTATGAATGAATGAATGTAATGGGGGGGAAATGTAATGGGGGGAAATATTATGAATAAAATGTAATGAGGAAAGTATTTTGAATGAAAATTTCAGATTTTGTGTTAAGGTTTTACTCTTAAAAAAAACAAAGCATCACAGCCTTTGTTTGTCCCTTAAAAAACAATTTGTGTTCTTCCTTACAAAAATAGGGCATTATCATTTAATTAAAAATAAAATAAAATAAAACAAAACAAAAGTGGCATTGTGTGTTACTTTAACTATTTGTCATCCATCCATCAAAATAACTAATTGGTGGACTTTTTGAATGGCCCCTTCACAACCAATGAATAAAATACCTATCACTAGCATCCATCCATCAAATGGCAACCAATGAATAAAAAACCTATCACTGGCATCCATCCATCAAATGGCATTCATTCAATGAATAAAAAACCTATCAGTGGAATTTATTCAAAACACACAATTGGAATCCATCTATGTAATGGCAACCAAAACCAACACAAGCTACATTTACATGGAAATGAGGAGTACCATCCATTAAAATAGAGCATCATGCACAAAAGCAACAGTCATAAATTTGTCATTCAAGTTTTCAAACGCACAATTGTTTGTGACAACCAAAATACTACCTTTACATAGTTAACAAGTTTAGGGCAACCATTCCAAAAAAACAAAAAATTATTACATGTACAAAAAGCCCTAATGAGAAAGTCATGTAGATGCTTCCTTCTTCTATCCAACCAAAAAAAAAAAATGTCAAGTGGGCGCTCCCTCTTTCTGTCCAATGGACGCTGATTTAATGCCACTAGCATTGTACACTAGCTTGCCTGTCCACATCATTTGACCTTCCTGTGGTGTGCTTGTTGAACTCATTGGAGATGGAGTTGATTGACTTCCTTGTACCACTCTCCTTTTAACCTGTAATAAGATTGAATTATCCACAATTAAACACAATCAAATATAAGACAGTTAAGTTACTATTTAAAATATAAAAAAAAAAGAAAAAAGGAAAGAACACTGACAGCCAGTTTCTTTTGTCTCATGTGTCTCTTGACATCAAGTGTTTCTGCAGTTAATTGGCTCTGAGGTTAGCTTGGTTCATTTTGGCTCCCCTGAGCTTGGCTTTCTTGCATGTAGTTGAATCTGCCCTTGACCTTGCAACTTCTCCTGTTGTGTCCCACCTTCCCACAATTATTACAAGTCATTTTAGTGCCCGGCCTTCCTAGCTTTGTGCATTGAATTGGTGCCTCAGTCTCCTTTCTTTTATTTTGTTTAGGCCTCTTAGCTCTCTTTTTCACATCAGGTGGCAACAACTTTGCATACTCAGTTCTTGGCCATATTTCTCTACCATTAATAGGAGTCAACATATTGTCATAGATCTTCAGATAAGTCTCCACCTTGTAATACTGACGAACATATTTTTCTGGTTCTTGGCCCAAGAAATTTGTAGCAGCCACAACATGGGCACATGGAATGCCTGACAGATCCCACTTTCTCCAGCCACAAGTCCAAGCTTGCAAGTCCAGCTTGTATTGCTCACCATATGGCCCTACAACCTCAAATTGCTCACTGCCATTCCATTTAGGAATCCATCCACCTGCATGCACTTTCAGGACATATAGGACCATTGTGTCTTTGCATTACATCTCTTCTTTTTTGAACTATTTCCATCAACAACAACCTAATCTTCTCTAACATTGTAACCACAGATTTACTCCTAGCTTCCAAGATGCTTGAATTGAAGCACTCACATAGATTGTTTAGCAAAAGGTCACACTTTGGAAAAGTGTTAAAGTGGCTCCTACTCCAATGAATTGGTGGTCTTTCAACTAACCAATCATATGCCTTACAATCAACTTCTCCAATATCTGCCATCACTCTGGTAAATACAGGAACGGTTGTTGCCCTAGCAGCCTTCCACAACAGATCTTTTAGAACCAACCCCTTGTGTTCACCCTTAAAATTGTTGTACAAATGCCTCACACAATACTTCTGTGAAGCATTTGGGAACAACTCAGCCACTGCACCAATCAAACCCTTTTGTTTATCACTCATGAAGGTATAGCAATGAGAGTTTACAATATTCAGATCATGTCCTAGTAGCTCTAGAAACCACAACCATGTTTTTTTCTTCTCTTTCTCAACAATTGCATAGGCAAATGGAAATATGCAATTGTTCGCATCTATCCCAATAGCACTCAAGAGAATACCACCATGTGACCCTTTCAAATGGCATCCATCAACTCCTATGACTGGCCTGAAAGCATTCATAAAAGCTTTCTTCAATGGACCCCAACACAAGTACAACCTTTTGAACTTTGACTCTGTATTTGTAACACTCGCATCCTTTAAATCCTTTGGAGAGTGCATTTAATTCCCTTATTTTCATTTTGGGAGTCTTTGGAGTTATTGAATGTTGGTTTTGGAGGAGTGTAATCCGATTTAATCTTGTTGGGTTTGGTTGTTTGCGTTTGTTCTGGTCAAAAGTTCCTTAGAAACTTAGAAATTTTGCCTTGGGGTCGACACTATCCTTCCTAAGGGTCGACCCTTGCATGTTGTCATGTTTTTGGAAGTGCCGCTGGAAAATAGGGTCGACACCAGCCTTGGTGGTGTCGACACTTGCCTCTTGTTGCTGTCCACAAGGGTCGACACCAGTCTGGGAAGGGTCGACCCTTGTATATTGCAAAATCTGTGTTGTTGGTTGGTGGAAAATAGGGCCGACCGGTCAAAGGGTCGACACCTTGCCTGTTGCACATATTGCTTTTCTTCCTTGAGGGTCGACACCTTCGCCTGAAAGGGTCGACCCCTGTGTGTTTTTTTTTTCAGATTTTTGGGCTAGTTTGGGCCCTACTTTTGAGGCGTTTTGGGCCCATTGTTTTATTGACTTTAGGGCCACTTTTCTACCACTATAAATAGGCTCCAAACATGTTTGATTTCATTTTTTCTCTTCTTTCCACTCTCTCAAACCGTGAGCTCTCCTCTCTCTCTCTCTAAACTCGAGCTTTTGGCACTAAGATCTCTAGATCTACTCACCTAGAGTGATTGTTCCACCATGGTCCTTTGAGAAAAAGTGTAGATCTCATCAAAAGCTTCCTTTGGTCCGATTGGTTCGTGGCTTCGTCGCCATTGATTTTTGGGTCGTCATCTCTTGGCTTCAAGAGGTAGGGGTTTCTAGTTCTCTTTCAATATCTTCGTCTATGGATAGATTTGTGGTATTTTCTTTATCTACACACAAAAGTTTATATTTTTATGCATATTGTGATGAATTACGAGATTGGGGGTTGGGGTTTGAAGAGAGTTGGGATCATTTGTTGGGTTATTATCTTGGGTCATGAGTTTGGGTGTAAAAATAATAGAAGGGTTGGAATAAAATGTGTTTTGTGAAAAGGTTTAATTTCGCTTAAAAACCCTAAATTGATTCATGATGATAATTAATGATTTTGCCCAAATTGAAAGTAAAATCATGAAATTGAGGTATTGAATTATATATATACAATTTTAATTTGAACTTTGGAAGTGTTTGAAGATTATGTTAAAAATTAGCAAATGAACCCTTATTATGGACATTGTAGATCATATTATAAAGTGAAATGAAGATTGGGGAAAATGATTTATTAATGATATGGATGACATGAGCCTTGGGGTGAAATGATGATGTGAAAGTTTAAGAGTTCACCTTGAATTATGTTGAATTGTGTTGATTGTGTTGAATTGTGTTGAGTTACGTAGAATTGTGTTGATTATGTTGAAGTGAGTTGACTGTATTGAATTGTGTTGAATCATGGTGAGTGTGTTGAATTGTGTTGTGTTGGGTTGTGTTGAGTTTGAATTGTGTTGTGTTGGGTTGTGTTGAGTTTGGGTTGAGTTGTGTTGGGTGGTGTCGTGTTGGTACCCGCGTGGGGAGTTGAAAAATGGTTTTTTGGCGGGGAGTTGAAAAATGGTAGTTCGGTGCCCACGACCATCTGTATCATAGCCGGTAAAAGTGGGGGAATGTTTTTAAAAATTGAAAAATGGTTTTTCTCGGTGCCCACAACCGTCCATATAATAGCCGGTAAATGTGGGGGTGGTTTAAATTCAAGGTGCCCAATTGCCCTGTCTAAGCTTATCGCTGGACGAATATGGGAAAATGATATTGGATGTCCAATAGTCCTACCGTATTGTAGCCGGCGAAAGTGGAAAAATGTTTTTGGGTGTCCACATAGTTCTGCCGTATTGTAGCTGGTAAAAGTGGAAAAACAGATGGTTTTCGAAAATGTTTTGGGTGCCCACGTCTTGCCGTATGATAGCCGGCAAATGTGGGAGATGGTTTTTAAAAGGTTGAAAGCGATTTTCGGAAAAGACAAGGTTTTTGAGAAAATGATTTTTGGAAGTTCACTTCCCGCCGTATAATAGTCGGCAAAAGGTGGAATGTGCTATGAATTGGGTGCCCGCTATCCCGCCGTATCCAGCCGGCAAAAGGTGGAGTGTGTTGTGATGTGTATTGAGGTCAATGATGATATATGTGACTTGTGATGAACTTGTGAAATTACCATTTGATGTGTGAATTGGTATGGAATGGAAATGCTTATGGGAATTATTTGAAATGAATGGATAATGAAATGGTAGCTGGATAAGGGATTGGTGATAAAGAACTCACCGGGTTATTTGTATCTATAAAGAAAACTTAAGAGTTTTGCTTTATGATTAATTGAGAAATTGAATTAAAAGAATTTATTATCCTAGTGATATATCAAATTATAGTTGGTAATGAAAATGTGGATGTCAGGTAAGTGTTATTGGATTTCTATGTTAGAGAGTTATAGGAATAAAAGGTAGGAAGGTTAGAATGGAGTGTATGAGGGTTGTTTTGAGTATTAAGGGAACATGAATTTGAGGTCATGGAGTTGTAATAAATTTAACTAGTAAAAGAGGAGAATGGGAATAAAAGGAAAAATGTTAAGATGGATATTTAATAAGAAATTTTTGGAATGGGTTAATAAGTATAAAATGAAGTGGTTCCTTAAACATTTTGTTTCCAAAAAGGATTTTTGGTTTTCTAATAAATAGGATGGTTTTGATGGTTAAAGGTTCCCCTTAAACTGTTCAAATAAATTTTGAGAAAAGATACCCTACGTATGATATTTTTAAATTACAAAACGTCACCTACTATATGGTATCAGTCTGCATGCATGATCATTTCTATCTGTGTGTTGGTTATTGATTTAGAACTATAGCAACCCCGGTCTTTTCCCATTTGATTATTGTATCCGGACTTGGGTTCCGTTTATTCTGTCATTGTATATTTGTTGTTGTCGTCCTTTATTGTCTCATTTGGAATTATAGGATGTGTTGGGCAGGTTTGTTTCAGGTTGGTTGGGTTCGTAAACTAAGTGTTGCTGTCCAGTTTTTGGATTGGTCGCTCGAGCCAGGATTTTGTCGCTCGAGCGAGGTTTGTTTTTGTGTCTTCTGGCTCGATCGAGATTTTCTTCGCTCGAGCGAGCGAGGTGTATGTTTTCGAGTTCCTTGCTCGAGCGAGCATTCTGTCGCTCGAGCGTGCTCCAGGGTTGCAGACCTGAAGCATTGCATTCTTGGCTCGAGCGAGATTTTCTTCGCTCGAGCGAGGTTTTCGTGTGTCTGGTCGCTCGAGCGACCAAGTCTTCGCTCGAGCGAGCCTGACAGGTTTAAATAGGCAGCAGCGTGTTTCAGATCAGTTTTTCATACACTTTCAGATTCCAAAACCCTAGTTACGAGTTCTCTCTCCCTCTACACACCTTCTCTCTTAGGATTGATCTACTTGGAGTGAGTTTCTACCTTAGATCCTTTATTAAAAAGATAGAGTGAGTCGAAAGCTTCCATTTAATCTGAACATTTAGTGATTTGGAGCACATTGGAATTTGGGTATTCATCTCTGTCTTCTCCATTCGGGTTATTTTCTTCGAGGCAGGGATTTCCTACTCCATCTTATAAGTTTTGTTCCAAGTTTTAATATTTTGATATGTTGGGGGTACTTTGGTAATTTTGGGAAAAACCCTAGTTGTATTAATTAATTAATTTGTATAATTAATTTATGGAAATTGGGGAAATATGGTTAAATTCATGGAATTGGGGAATTCATTGATTAAATGGCGTTGTTGGATAATTTAAATCACTCGTCTATTGAATTGTTGATATATTTATTTTCAGTTTAGAAATAACTGTTTTGGGCTATCGGTGGAGGATAGTCGTGCTTGTTGTAGACACTGCATGTGGATTAGGGATAACTGAAACTAATCATTGATTAAGTCATCAATTTTGACTGCTGAATTAATACAGACATTATGTGTATTGATTGTGTGTTGTATATGTTATGTGTTTACATACATTGTTTTGTGTGG
The DNA here is from genome assembly GCF_055761805.1 of Camellia sinensis. Lineage (NCBI taxonomy): Eukaryota > Viridiplantae > Streptophyta > Magnoliopsida > Ericales > Theaceae > Camellia > Camellia sinensis. The sequence goes on along the minus strand of NC_138967.1, from coordinate 125,750,291 downwards.
GAGGAGATAGGGGATGTACTCCACGGTTTAGGGGAAGATAGGGGATGGACCTCTAAACCGGATTTTGTTTGGGAGGAGATAGGGGATGGACTCCATTAGCATCACTTTTATGTGTGCTTATTTATATTGAAGTGTTTTTATTGATACAGCACTAAAATGTGTATCAAATTGGAAGTATGAAGTGTTTTGATTTGAGCCTGAGTCTCATCTGTTTGTTGACATTGGAAGAATGTGAATATGATATATATAGTTCACTGTTGTAAGTTTGGCCAGGTTCTGAGCCATATTGATAAAGTTGGAAAGTAAAACGTGTCTTAGACAATAGTGTCATGAGACTGTAAAATGATGTAATTGATTATCTTGGTTAACCATCTATTGAATGCTATTCCTTTAATCAATGCTTATATTTGGTTTAGTATATTTCTACTGGGCTGTGGCTCACCCTTTATGGGAACATCATTTTCAGGTCCAGGTGATAAGCTACCTCCAAGGACTTAGATTGGAAGGATTTGGATTTTGAAGACTATCTTTAGTTATTTGTTTTTGTTTGATAAACATTCAAGCCTAGAGCTTTATTTGTATATGAGTTAGAACTCATGTTTTTGTGTCCAAGTGTTGGCTTGGAAAGATGTAAGCCCATAGGGCATTTAATTTGATATTACATGTAATGTTTTCATTTAGTAATACTCTGATGAATGAGATAATGAATTGTTTTCTTTTAATATCGCATGCCAATGATATATATATAATGGGTTTATTTTGAGGGCGTGACAAGAACTATGAGATTCCTACTGGCCATTAGTGCTCACCCTTGTTGTTTTTATCTTTTTGCTGTGGATTCTATAGTTGAAGAGTTACGAAGTCCATAAGTCTGTGTGTATAATTTCCTTGTGGATGTGAAGAAAGTAATTGTTGTATTTTGATATTTGTATTTAATTATTTGTAGCTTTTCAGTGAGAGATTGGCATGTATCATTGTTATCATTGTATTCATTGAGAGAAAGAACATGTATTATTATGTTTCTATTACTCAAGTGTAATAGATAGTTGCATATATATATATATATATATATATGAAAAAAAAATTAAAAAAAATGGACCTAAATTAAAGGCTTTGGTAATGATTTCGAGTAGTTAAAATTTGGGGCGTGACAACTTGGTATCAGAGATAATCGGGTTTGAAAACCTGGAGCTCGTGGAAAGTGGTTTTTACCACAATGGGTTGGCTTCGCTTGGTGAGGATGTTTGCATGTAGGAAATAGGAGGTGTAGGACATTATGTGTTGCATTGTGTGAGTGTGGGTTGAGCTCTTTGGATAGTGCTTGTGGCTGGCTAACTTGCTTTGAGATCTCTTTGGAAACGCGTCTGATCAATGTAGTTTCCAGTGGGAGTTCCTTGGAAGTTCCGGAAGAAGTGGTTGTCCTTGTAGACTTGACTTAATTATGTGGTTTCTTACTTAAAATTTGTTTATACATTGTGTGATTAGATGTTGGGTTGGTTTTGTTTTGGTAAGAAGAGTAAGTGTCTTAGCGAAGGGTTAGAGTTCGGCCTGTTGATGTTAGATGTTATTGAGATAATGAGAGCTGTAAAGGAGTATAGTTGAGATGAGGCGAAATCTTAGGATGGTATGAGGTTGGTTTGAGATATGCAGAATATTGTGAAAGCCTTAAAAAGGGAATGCAAGAATTGTGTTCCTTATTGAAGCAAGTGAGAAAAGGGGGTTGTGGTATTTAAGTGTGACCTGATTAAGGCTTATATATAGAGTTCATGAGCATGAAAGAAACTTGATAGTTAAAGGCTAGGAGTGGTTCTTGAGGAGGAATGTGAGTTATAATTTTTGTAATGGGTGTTGTATAGGTAATGTTTGTTTAGTGTGATTGGAATTGGTGTTGCCATATCGGCGCAAGAGTGATAGGATTGTTGGGAATAGTACTAGTGCAACGTGTACTTGAGGAGTATGGTGAAATTCTAGAAGTATGGAGAATGGTGTGTGGAACTCCATCTTGGAGTATGTGATTTAGGGAAACCTGTAGATGTTTGAGTGTCAAAATTTAAGTTTTATTGATTGGTTAACCAAATTGGGTGATATCGGAGTTTGGGGTGACAAATAGTCACTTTGGAATGCTTAGGTATAAGTAGAGTAGCAAGTTTGAGAAGTGTTTTGGAATGGTTTCATGAGTGTGGAGTACCCTCTATGTTATGGTGAGGCTTGGGTGAGACTTGTTTCAAGTGGATGGAAATTCCTCGGGTTGAGAGTGAAACATTGAAAAAAAAAATTTGGTCTAGTCTGCATGTGAATAAAGAATGGTAACGATGAGTATGAATTGTAAAATGTGAAGGGTATGTGCTGAACCCCATATAGGGACAATTGGTGTTAGTGAGAATGTCAATGTTTGAATTGTGAAAGTAGAAAATTGGAGAATTGGATTAAGTCGCTTAGGGGAGATGAACCCTTATAGCTGCTCCCTTGATGAGACGTAAGGATTGATTTGGGCTAGTTTGGTCTATTTTGGTTTGATTTGTGACGAGTTTTAAATGAATGCTATTTGAAGTAAATTGACATTTAGTTAATTTTGGATTTGTTATGGTTTAGATAAATGGTGGTATGGTCAAATAGTGCTTTAAGTGGTATTAGTAGATATGGATTTTGTTTGTGTATGTATGTAGTTCATGTGAATTTGTGAAATTACCTTAATGAACTTAAGGTGTTTAAATGTAAAGCTTTGTGAGTGCACTTGTGTTAGTGTGTGTTGATGTGTATTAATGATTATTTGTGATGATGTTTGAAATGGGTGAGGACTCCCAAATTTTGGGGAGTCGTATGTGTTTTATTACTCCTCTGGAGTATCGGATTATTTTGTTTGTAATTATTACAAATGTGTATGGTAAGGTGCTGTGATGTCACCGGATGGGTGAGGGAAAATTATTGGGTGATGGTTGAAACTCACCGGGTGAATGTTGAGAATGATTTGGCAAATGAACGTTTCGATTCTTTTGTGTTGTGACCTGGAGTGGCACGATCGACTAAATGCTAAGAATTTAATCAAAATTGTGTTAATGAATAGCTTGTTGATTAAGCGAAAACTAGATGTTGATTGATGGTAACTGTAATTGCTATTAAAATTTTAGATTTGGAAATGTTGCTAAGCTTGGTGTGAATTGAAATTGTTGTGATGGACCGTACATTGTGGTGTGCCATTGGCTTCTGTTAGTATTGGCCAAGTTTTTGGTTTAATAGGGGTTTTCCTTCTCTTCCAAATTGGGTGTTGGTCGTCCGGTGGTAATGGTGCGCGTTGTTGCCGGATTGAGGAGTTGTTGATTTTCCTTGGACGTACTAGTAGTTGACATTGTTCCTTGTCTCTTGGACTCCGATGAGTATGTTGGTCAAAAGAATGATCACGACCTCTTCCTTGTAATTCTTCTTGTTTGGGTGTCCTTGGGGTGTCGCGATATTGAATCTGAATTTAGGAATCTATCCTAAGTGTGGAACAAGTTGTAGATTAGAGGTTGTGTTTCTTATTGAGTTCATGCTACCTTTTGGTTGGCCTTCTTCTATTTCGGGGACAAAATTTCCTAAGGTGGGAAGTTTGTAACACCTGCATCCTTTAAATCCTTTGGAAAGTGCATTTAATTCCCTTATTTTCATTTTGGGAGTCTTTGGAGTTATTGAATGTTGGTTTTGGAGGAGTGTAATCTGATTTAATCTTGTTGGGTTTGGTTGTTCGCATTTGTTCTGGTCAAAAGTTCCTTGGAAACATAGAAATTTTGCCTTGGGGTCGACACTAGCCTTCCCAAGGGTCGACCCTTGCATGTTGTCATGTTTCTGGAAGTGCCGCTGGAAAATAGGGTCGACACCAGCCTTGGTGGTGTCGACACTTGCCTCTTGTTGCTGTCCACAAGTGTAATACCCTTGTTCTGTAGTATGCTAATTGGTCCTTAATATGAGTATGATGATGTGTTTAATATGATTTTATGTACAATTATGTGAAAATATGTGGTCTTGAATTCCTATCTGTTCACCGTAGGAATATCTGTCTGATTATCTGCTTTGAAAATTAAATTGAAAGCCTTATTGGCAACAGAACCCGAAATTGATTACGCCATTGTGATTGGCATAATTTTTAGGGCCTACGGTGAAGTTTAATTGAAAATTGATTCCGGTCAGATTAAATCGATTAAATTGGTGAATTAGTGCCCGACTATTTAATATTATTGAATAAGCATTAGTGGGACTTTTTATTTATGGCCATATACACTCTCTTTGCTCCTTTTTGAACTCAAAAATCTGAGATAGGCATTGAGAGGGTGTGAAGGCCGCCTGTAGAGAGAGAGAGAGAGAGAGAGAGAGAGAGAGAGGAGAATTGTGCAAGTTTTGCTCTTGAACTTTGAAAGTCTTGAAGATAACTCAAGAATTTGCCATAGATTGTGAAGATTAAGCTCCTTGGTGAGTAATTCATGTATTTTTAGTTATCATCTTGTGAATTCAAGTTTGAAAGAGGGTCAAGAACATGGATTAGTTTGATTATAAGGAGATTGAGTTGAATTTGTTGTAATAAAGACCCATATGAGCATGCATGTGTGTAATTGCTTTGAATATTGCATGTTTGAGCTCAAAGGGTATGATCCATGTAAATTGTAGTTGAAGCTCATGTTTTGATTACCTTTTCATCATCTAAGTTGGGAGTAAGGGTTACATAGCACATGCATGTACAATTCATGAGACTATGAGCTTGAATGCATGAATTTGTTATGTTAGAGTAGTTTGATGGGAGATTGGGGCATGCATGTGATTTATTTGTGAAATTGAGCTTCATTGGGTTGTAATTTGGGGTTTATACCATGTTAGTATAATTATATTTGAGATTTGAGCCATTGCATGCAAGATATGTTGGTTGGAAACCGAATTTGAGCTCAAGAACACATTCTGGGTTTTCTAGAATTTTGAGGTCCGCTCGAGCGGGAGAACCTCCGCTCGAGCGTAAATTTCATGCTCCCAGCACTTTTTGCAGAGTTGAATGTTTGCTTGAGCGGGATATTTCACACTCGAGCGGAGAGCTTTTGTAGACAGGCCTTCTGCTCGAGCTCCCTAATTCACGTCCGAGCGTAATTTTGAGGTAACCAGTACTTTTGCAGGCCTTAAGGGTCCGCTCGAGCGGGTAAGTCCACGCTCGAGCGGGGACCCTATTTTTTGAAATTTTGAAAATGCATTCCGTGTTCTGTTTTCCGTTCCCTTTCACTTCCAAGCACTCTTAAGCATACATTGAGCATTGTAATTGAATTAAAGAGATAAGAATGAAGCCTAAAGATGAATATGTGAATTAAAGAACGGATTGAATTATTTGTGACCCATATGTGTTATGTGATATGTAGTGTCAAGCTCCAGGGCAAATCCACAAGCCGATCACTGTGAGTAATATCTGAAATATGTTGTTGTCCAATTACTTACTTCTATGTAAGTTTTGTAAAGTTCATAAATTTTGAATGGTGGACAAGGTTTGACATGACAAGTTTGAAAGGCTGAAATGCCAGTTTGAAATGAAAGTTTAAAAGGCTTAAATGGTAGTTTGATCTGACAAGTTTGAAAGGCTTAAATGCCAGTTTAGTATGACGAGTTTGAAATGCTTAAATGCCAGTTTGAAATGAAAGTTTGAGAGGCTTAAACGCCAGTTTGATACGAAAGTATAAGTGGGCCGAAGGCCAGTTTGACACGAAAGTGTGAATGGGCCGAAGGCCAGTTTGATACGAAAGTATGGATGGGCCAGAGGACGTTTTGACATGAATGAGTGGGCTAGAGGCCGTTTTGACATAAATGAAAGTATGAATGGGCCAAAGGCCAGTTTGATGTGGAAAGATAAATGGGCTAGAGGCCAGTATGTTTGGAACCGAAGTCGTTAGACCTAAATTGTGTATATATGTTAAATGGAAATATGAATTGGGCCTAAGGCCGTTTGACCTAAATTGTGTATATATGTATGGAAATATGAATTGGGCCTAAGGTCGTTTGAAGTATGTTGTTCTACATATCGTTCGTATAACTTCTTTATTTGATATTATTCACTGGGCTTTCGTTCACGCTCATTCATGTGTTTGTAGGTGAGCCAAGAGAAGTCCAGACCCAGCCTCAGTGAAGTCCGTGTGGAACAACTAAGGTTTTGAGAGAGTCAGCCCTTGTGTCTCACGCATGAGACCCGTCTTCGCCCTTGTGTTATGTATTTACATTTTGTCAGGTTGGCGAAGTTTTGAATACGTCTGTATATAGTTTTCATGGGTTGATTTAGTTTGGATGATCCTGTCTGTATAGAATCTTATGTCATTACACTTTCTGTTGTGAGTTATTAACATATGTACGTATGGAATGTTATAGTGTGCATATAAGCACGGCTCTATGGACAAAGTTTTAAATTTGCTTCCGTTTGGCCCCCTTTTACTTTGATGAGTCATGTCTTATTTGGTCTGAGGCCGTAGGTAATCTCATGATTACTGGCTAGTTATGGCCTTAACCATAGGGGCGGGTTCGGGTCACGACAAAGTGGTATCAGAGCACGAGTTAATAACTCACACACTTGTCCAAAAAAGCAATAAGCGTCTAGAAAGATCTAGGATGCATTCATGTTATAAATATGAATCTGAAGGCATCAAGAATATGCTTATGTGCTTCGATATGAACAGTTATGTACTATAAATCTGTGAATTACCATTTGAATATGTATGCTCTCTGGTATATGCATACTTGTGAATCTTTTGTATAAAGTATAATGCAAGTTTAATCAGATGGTGAGTAATAACTCTGTAAAGCATGTTTAACTTTAATTATTTTCTGATGATATGAAATGACAAGTCCCCTGAAATGGTATGTTTTGTATGAATGGATAATTGTCCAAATTTTCTTTGACCGTAATTGTGGTAACCTTAACAGAGGCCCTCGCCTAACGGATATAATACTGTGGCCTATGGTCATGAGGCCCTAGCCCAGGGGAAATAATACCGTGGTACAGGCCCTCGCCCGGGGGGAACAATACTGTGGCCTATGTATGTGATATGTTACCTGGTATCGGAGGTTCTATCATGAAACTTGATATGCTTGACCAACATGATATGTTACGCTAAAGGAAATACCACACATGATTTGAATATGAAATATGAACTGTTACGCTAATGTGTACAACAAGTTTGTTTTGCTATAATGCACATACATGAACACATGAATCATGAAAAGTTGCATATGTGCATTCGGTTCTGCAAATGGGTGTCTATGTGAAATATGAACATGATTTGAGTATAAAATTACTTAATAAATGTCAGCATGCGATATCTGATAGGTAAGCAATCATCTGTTACGTATGTGGTTAATTGTGTCTTAACGATACATAAAATGAGGATATAACAATGTGCCTATGTGCGAATGTACACATGTGTATTTGTGTTTATTTTGTATTGGGCATCCTAGTGTTTGGCAAGGCTTAATAAGAATTTGTGTAGAACGTGGATAAAGTGAGGGCATACAAGTTGGCAGACTCTTTCACAGCTCGACTTAATAGTCCGGAAAGAATAGTACAAGGGATGGCAGAGATCTTGAGACAACAATGTTAGTTGTCGCTACGGCAAGAACCTTTGCCACCAAAAGTGTAAGAAACACCGAGGAGTTGTTATCGGATTTTTGGGGTTTGTTATAGGTGTGGTAAAATGGACCATATGGTAAGGAACTATCCTCGAACTGAACAAATATGAATAAATCTTCTGCCTCAGTTGGATTCGTACCAATGGTAGGAATTCCTGATCGAGATAGAGTAATTACACTCGTCCCAGGAAGTACTCAGAATGCTGTAACCGTTATCCCAGGTATCTGTACTGTTATCAACGAATGCTTATGTGTTGATTGATTCTGGATTAGTACATGTGTACATCTTTGCTTGGGATATTAATTGATTCGGATTGGCATGTTCTTTCGTATCTGCTGCATGTGTATTTAGATTGGTTAAACCCACAAGATCGAGACCGTATCCCTTAAATGTATATACTCCATTTGAGAAATTTGTGAAATACGTATTAGGATACCGATTAACTCTGCACATGCGCATGTACATCAAAACCTATGCTCAGGGCGATTTGTTATACTACTGTCCTCCATGACTAAACCACTAGAATTGTGACTTTGTGATTGTGTGACGGAGTTGAGCACCCTAAATGATGAACTCTATAATTGTGAGACAATGCATTTTGATTGGTAGAAAATTGACTGGATTATGTGACTATACTGGGCTCGACTCATAAACCTACATTTTGTGACTAATTTGGAACTTTTGTGTAACAGACCCTATCTTATGTACAACCGAGGAACTCTGTTTAATGTGTTACTGTGCACCATGTGCTTGTATATAAGACTTGTTTGGGAATTGCTGTATTGATTATGGTACATACCTCCTGATCTGAATAATTGTATGTTTATGCAACTACCCTCGAATTTATGTAGTCAATGCCATATTGTACATGACTTGAAATGCTTTGATATGAATAGTTGTGATGAATAATTCTGATATGACTTTGAGAACTGATAAACTTAGGACAGTTGTGAAACTATCAGCCGTGTGCCTAAACAAACGAAGTGAGCCTCATAGAACCGAATGTACCCCATTTGAGAAAACTTTTATCTAATTCGGTCCGATAGAACCTTTGTCTGATTTGACCTGATAGAACCCTCATTGGATATAATTTGATGGAACCTTTGTTTGATTTAATCCGATAAGACCTTTGCTTTGGTTGATTTGATTTTGTTAAGGGAAGACCACGAATTGTTCATGAATAAATAGCCAGATTATTCTTGGCAGAAAAACTGATAGACCCAAAACTTGAATTCGTTTGGAATGCTTGACTTGTTTGACAGACCTTTTGTGGGCTATCAACAGATTGATCTAACCATGAACACCATTGACAACCGACCTTCAACAATTGGGGCATAAGTGTTATAAAGGAATAGAATTGTACACAAATCTCGTGATTGGGTGTCTTAAGGAACAGTGCTGGTGTGTTGTCATATTCTTACTTGTTTGACGCTATGGAAATCGATGACAACAGATTGATTTGATTGTGAACCGTACTGAATATTTATCCTCAACTAATCAGAATATGTTTCATGTGTTTGCTTCAGTATTATCGAATTTCGGGAAATCGGGTTATAGTAAGTGGTATTGTGTTTGTTTTGATGGCATTCTTGAGACGTCCTTTCATGCTAGGGGACGTTAAGCCTATGTAGCACCTTTGTTGAGAAATCTCTTTTGCCACCGACGGTTTTGTATGGGCGGGTTTGTCTAATCGATCTCGAGTCGGCCACCGACGGTCGTGAACGGGTGTGCTTTGATTCTGAGACGATTATTCCTTTGTTTTGTCCGGAATGTCATCCTTTGGTATTATGTAGATGTTATTAACATCCGAAAAGTTTTGAAATAAAAAAAAAACCCAAATTGTTGGGAAATGTGCGAATCCAGTACGCCTTGTGAATAACTTCTCAGTGCCATTCTATTCTATGATTAGGGCTCTGATGATATGTAAATTGGGTCTAACATGTGACTGACTATTTTGGTATTATCTTTGACATCATAGGGATTAATATATGAATTGCCTTCTGCTTTTGGCAACTATGAAACTCGATGGAATAGGAAATTGAATGTAGAACCGAATTGTAAACTGTTGAATGAATGAAGAACACGTGTATTCTATTAGAAGTCGACTGCCTCAGTGTTATTATATTTTACAATTGGTACTATGGGGATATATGAGTTACGTATGTCGTGTGGTTGATTGCTTCGTTGTTATCTTTGTTGACTCGGGGATCAGTGCCTGAATTCATTTTAAATTCCTGAAGACTTTTAATTAACCTTGAATAGTTATAATGAGCTACTGAAAATACTGAATCGGATTGTGTATTGTGGAATTATTGAAGAATGAATTGAACTTTTGTGACAAGGGAATGGACCGAACTTCTATGATGAAGTTGGTTGGCATCTGAAATGAATATGTTGGTGACTTACGTTGAAGAGGGCAATTATTGAAATTGTGTCTAAAATATTTTTGATATCTATAAGTCGAAGTTGAACATCAGGTATAGACGGGGCTACTTCGATCTCTTTTTATTTCGGAATGGAAATAGGGATATGTGACTATGGATTTCATTGTGGGGCTACCTTAAGCACTCAAGGTGTAAGTCCCATTTGGGTTATTGTATGAAGAATTACTAAATTTGCTCATTTCCTCCCTGTGACATTTTCGTATGATGCTTGTAGACTAGCCACTGTTTACATCAATAAGGTTGCTTGTTGTATGGGGTCCCAGTATCTATTGTTTAGACAGAAATCCTGAAATGTGTTTGAATTCTGTCAAGCCTTCAAAAGGAGATGAGAACTAAATTGGGATTCAGCGCTACTTTCCATCCACAAATCAATGTATAATCAGAAAGAGCTATTTAGACTCTGGGAGAAATGCTCCAAATGTGTATTTTAGATCTTCGGGGAATTGGAAAAATCTATCCATCATTGGCAGACTTTGCTTACAGCAACGGCTCACACTCTAGTTTCGGTATGGCACCATACAAGCCTTGTATGGAAGAAAAGGTAAGTCCCTGACTGATTGAGAACAGAGTGTTGCTCGATTTTGAGACTAAGTAAATGGCTATCAAAGAGGATTAGAACCGTTGAATGAAAGGTGTTCCGAATTGTGTTCGACTAAAGGTAAGATAAGTTTGAGAGACCAAACTTCCTAAAGGGGGGAAGACTGTAATACCCCTGTTCTGTAATATGCTAATTGGTCCTTAATATGAGTATGATGATGTGTTTAATATGATTTTGTGTATGATTATGTGAAAATATGTGGTCTTGAATTCCTATCTGTTCACCGTAGGAATATCTGTCTGATTATCTGCTTTGAAAATTAAATTGAAAGCCTTATCGGCCACAGAACCCGAAATTGATTACGCCATTGTGATTGGCATAATTTTTAGGGTCTACGGTGAAGTTTAATTGAAAATTGATTCGGGTCCGATTAAATCGATTAAATTGGTGAATTAGTGCCCAACTATTTAATATTATTGAATAAGCATTAGTGGGACTTTTTATTTACGGCAATATACACTCTCTTTGCTCCTTTTTGAACTCAAAAATCTGAGATAGGCATTGAGAGGGTGTGAAGGTCGGCTGTAAAGAGAGAGAGAGAGAGGAGAATTGTGCAAGTTTTGCTCTTGAACTTTGAAAGTCTTGAAGATAACTCAAGAATTTGCCATAGATTGTGAAGATTAAGCTCCTTGGTGAGCAATTCATGTATTTTTAGTTATCATCTTGTGAATTCAAGTTTGAAAGTGGGTCAAGAACATGGATTAGTTTGATCATAAGGAGATTGAGTTGAATTTGTTGTAATAAAGACCCATATGAGCATGCATGTGTGTAATTGCTTTGAATATTGCATGTTTGAGCTCAAAGGGTATGATCCATGTAAATTGTAGTTGAAGCTCATGTTTTGACTACCTTTTCATCATCTAAGTTGGAAGTAAAGGTTACATAGCACATGCATGTACAATTCATGAGACTATGAGCTTGAATGCATGAATTTGTTATGTTAGAGTAGTTTGATGGGAGATTGGGGCATGCATGTGATTTATTTGTGAAATTGAGCTTCATTGGGTTGTAATTTGGGGTTTATACCATGTTAGTATAATTATATTTGGGATTTGAGCCATTGCATGCAAGATATGTTGGTTGGAAACCGAATTTGAGCTCAAGAACACATTCTGGATTTTCTAGAATTTTGAGGTCCGCTCGAACGAGAGAACTTCTGCTCCAGCGTAAATTTCGTGCTCCCAGCACTTTTGGAGTTGGATGTTCGCTCGAGCGAGATATTTTACGCTCGAGCGGGGAGCTTTTGTATACAGGCCTTCCGCTCGAGCTCCCTAATTCACGCTCGAGTGTAATTTTGAGGTAACCAATACTTTTGCAGGCCTTAAGGGTCTGCTCGAGCGGGTAAGTCCACGCTCGAGCGGGGACCCTGTTTTCTAAAATTTTGAAAATGCATTTCGTGTTCTGTTTTCCGTTCCCTTTCACTTCCAAGTACTCTTAGGCATACATTGAGCATTGTAATTGAATTAAAGAGATAAGAATGAAGCCTAAAGAGGAATATGTGAATTAAAGAACAGATTGAATTATTTGTGACCCATATGTGTTATGTGATATGTAGGGTCAAGCTCTAGGGCAAATCCACAAGCCGATCACTGTGAGTAATATCTGAAATATGTTGTTGTCCAATTGCTTACTTCTGTGTAAGTTTTGTAAAGTTCATAAATTTTGAATGGTGGACAAGGTTTGACATGATAAGTTTGAAAGGCTTAAATGCTAGTTTGAAATAAAAGTTTAAAAGACTTAAATGCTACTTTGATATGACAAGTTTGAAAGGCTTAAATGCCAGTTTAGTATGACAAGTTTGAAAGGCTTAAATGCCAGTTTGAAATGAAAGTTTGAGAGGCTTAAACGCTAGTTTGATACGAACGTATAAGTGGGCCGAAGGCCAGTTTGACACGAAAGTGTGAATGGGCCGAAGGCCAGTTTGATACGAAAGTATGGATGGGCCAGAGGCCGTTTTGACATGAATGAGTGGGCTAGAGGCCGTTTTGACATAAATGAAAGTATGAATGTGCCAAAGGCCAGTTTGATGTGGAAAGATAAATGGGCTAGAGGCCAGTATGTTTGGAACCGAAGTCGTTAGACCTAAATTGTGTATATATGTTAAATGGAAATATGAATTGGGCCTAAGGCCGTTTGACCTAAATTGTGTATATATGTATGGAAATATGAATTGGGCCTAAGGCCATTTGAAGTATGTTGTTCTACATATCATTCGTATAACTTCTTTATTTGATATTATTCACTGGGCTTTCGTTCACGCTGATTCATGTGTTTGTAGGTGAGCCAAGAGAAGTCCAGACCCAGCCTCAGTGAAGTTCGTATGGAACAACTAAGGTTTTGAGAGAGTCAGCCCTTGTGTCTCACGCATGAGACCCGTCTTTGCCCTTTTGTTATGTATTTACATTTTGTCAGGTTGGCGAAGTTTTGAATACGTCTGTATATAGTTTTCATGGGTTGGCTTAGTTTGGATGATCCTGCCTGTATAGAATCTTATGTCATTACACTTTCTGTTGTGAGTTATTAACATATGTACGTATGGAATGTTATGGTGTGCATATAAGCACAGCTCTGTGGACAAAGTTTTAAATTTGCTTCCATTTGGCCCGCTTTTACTCTGATGAGTCTTGTCTTATTTGGTCAAAGGCCATCAGTAATCTCGTGATTACTGGCCGGTTATGGCCTTAACCCATAGGGGCGGGTTCAGGTCGTGACAACAAGGGCCAACAATAGTCTAGGAAGGGTCGACCCTTGTATATTGCAAAATCTGTGTTGTTGGTTGCTGGAAAATAGGGTCGACCCTTCCGGTCAAAGGATCGACACCTTGCCTGTTGCACATATTGCTTTTCTTCCTTGAGGGTCAACACCTCCGCCCGAAAGGGTCGACCCCTGCATGTTTTTTTTAGATTTTTGGGCTGATTTGGGCCTTACTTTTGAGGGGTTTTGAGCCCATTATTTTATTGACTTTAGGGCCACTTTTCTACCACTATAAATAGGCTCCAAACATGTTTGATTTCATTTTTTCTCTTCTTTCCTCTCTCTCAAACCATGAGCTCTCCTCTCTCTCTCTCTAAACTCAAGCTTTTGGCACTAAGATCTCTAGATCTACTCACCTAGAGTGATTGTTCCACCATGGTCCTTTGAGAAAAAGTGTAGATCTCATCAAAAGCTTCCTTTTGGTCCGATTGGTTCATGGCTTCGTCGCCATTGATTTTTGTGTCGTCATCTCTTGGCTTCAAGAGGTAGGGGTTTCTAGTTCTCTTTCAATATCTTTGTCTATGGATAGATTTGTGGTATTTTCTTTATCTACACACAAAAGTTTATATTTTTATGCATATTGTGATGAGTCACGAGATTGGGGGTTGGGGTTTGAAGAGAGTTGGGATCATTTGTTGGTTTATTATCTTGGGTCATGAGTTTGGGTGTAAAAATAATAGAAGCGTTGGAATAAAATGTGTTTTGTGAAAAAGGTTTAATTTCGCTTAAAAACCCTAAATTGATTCATGATGATAATTAATGATTTTGCCCAAATTGAAAGTAAAATCATGAAATTGAGATATTGAATTATATATATACAAGTTTAATTTGAACTTTGGAAGTGTTTGAAGATTATGTTAAAAATTAGCAAATGAACCCTTATTATGGACATTGTAGATCATATTATAAAGTGAAATGAAGATTGGGGAAAATGATTTATTAATGATATGAATGACATGAGCCTTGGGGTGAAATGATGAAGTGAAAGTTTAAGAGTTCACCTTGAATTATGTTGAATTGTGTTGATTATGTTGAATTGTGTTGAGTTATGTTGAATTGTGTTGATTATGTTGAAGTGAGTTGACTATGTTGAATTGTGTTGAATCATGGTGAGTGTGTTGAATTGTGTTGTGTTGTGTTGTGTTGAGTTTGAATTGTGTTGTGTTGGGTTGTGTTGAGTTTGAATTGTGTTGTGTTGGGTTGTGTTGAGTTTGGGTTGAGTTGTGTTGGGTTGGTGTCGTGTTGGTACCCGCGCGGGGAGTTGAAAAATGGTTTTTCGGTGCCCACGACCGTCCGTATCATAGCTGGTAAAAGTGGGAGATTGTTTTTAAAAATTGAAAAATGGTTTTTCTCGGTGCCCACAACCGTCCGTATAATAGCCGGTAAATGTGGGGGTGGTTTAAATTCAAGGTGCCCAATTGCCCTGTCTAGGCTTATCGCTGGACGAATGTGGGAAATTGATTTTGGGTGTCCACACAGTCCTGCCGTATTGTAGCCGGCGAAAGTGGAAAAATGTTTTTGGGTGTCCACATAGTCCTGCCGTATTGTAGCCTGCAAAAGTGGAAAAACAGATGGTTTTCGAAAATGTTTTGGGTGCCCACGTCTTGCCGTATGATGGCCGGCTAATGTGGGGGATGGTTTTTAACAGGTTGAAAACGATTTTCGGAAAAGACATGGTTTTTGAGAAAATGATTTTTGGGAGTTCACTTCCTACCGTATAATAGTCGGCAAAAGGTGGAATGTGCTATGAATTAGGTGTCCGCTATCCAGCCGTATCAAGTCGGCAAAAGGTGGAGTGTGTTGTGACGTGTATTGAGGTCAATGATGATATATGTGACTTGTGATGAACTTGTGAAATTACCATTTGATGTGTGAATTGGTATGGAATGGAAATGCTTATGGGAATTATTTGAAACGGATGGATAATGAAATGGTAGCTGGATAAGGGATTGGTGATAAAGAGCTCATCGGGTTATTTGTATCTATAAAGAAAACTTAAGAGTTTTGCTTTATGATTAATTTAGAAATTGAATTAAAAGAATTTATTATCCTAGTGATATATCAAATTATAGTTGGAAATGCAAATGTGGATGTGATGTAAGTCTTATTGGATTTCTATGTTAGAGAGTTATAGCAATAAAAGATCGGTAGGTGGGAATGGAGTGTATGAGGGTTGTTTTGAGTATTAAGGGAACATGAATTTGAGGTCATGGAGTTGTAATAAATTTAACTAGTAAAAGAGGAGAATGGGAATAAAAGGAAAAATGTTAAGATGGATATTTTGTAACGCCCTCAAATTAAACCCATAAACCATACATTCTTGATATGCTTAGACATAAAAGAATAAAGCATAATTACATATCATCAGAGTATTCATTACACAATGTATTACATGTTGACAACAAAAGTAAGTGCCCTATAGGCTTACAACTTTCCAAGTCAACACTTGGTTACAAAACAAGAGTACTAACTCAAGATACAAAATAAGCCCTTGGCTTGATATACATGTAATACAAAAGGAAACAACAAAAAGTCCAACAGCCTCAAGGCTCCCAAGCTACGTCCTTGGAGGTGACATGCTACATGTACCTGAAAATGATGTCCCATATAGGGTGAGCCAACGCCCAGTAGAGATATGCTAAACATGATATAAGCAATAACTAAAACATTGGCCAATGATAAATGTTTAACTCATACGGATCATTTCATAAACCATTTCTTATCTAATTCTCATGCATACCTATGGCTCAGAACCTGGCCAAACAATTTCATTGAGATCACATCTCATATCAACAACATTTCTATTTTAGATGAGATAATAACTCATATTAAACATTTCACACTACATATCAGATACACATTTTGGTGCTGTATGAATAACACCTGACATACTTCCATACCTGATAAATGATACACATTTTAGTGCTGTATCAATATCAAACGAAAACACTTTCACACTTTACAAATGATACACGTTTTAGTGCTGTATCAATGGAGTCCATCCCCTATCTCCTCCCACACAATATCCGGTTTAGAGGTGCATCCCCTAACTTCTCCTAAACCGTGGAGTACATCCCCTATCTCCTCCCACATAACACAATATATATAAATACATATCATATACATAATCAAATCAATACATAAAATTCATGTATTATATCGACCGCCATATTCGATGGCATACTCATTTGATTAGTTTTAGTTTGCCTAATCATCATGCATTGTCTACAACAATCAAGACTATCCTCCACCGATAGCCCAAAGCAATTATTTCTAAACAGATAATAAATGCGTCAACAGATAAATAATCAATATTTTCAACAGTGAGCGATTAATAAATCTAACTCCACAATCTCATCTCATAATGAACCATTTTCATTATATTCAACTCAATTTCAATAAACCCATAATTTTCTCAAATTAATTATACCAATTAATTTATGCACAAATTAGGGCTTTCTCTCCCATTTCTTAATATTAACCCAAAGGTTCAAATATCGACAACCAACACAATACTACCATTTTAAGACCCAAAATACATGTTTAAGAATCAAAATAACAAAACGCCCTTTATACATTTTGAAACCCTAAGTCCCAAAATTTCCCAACTTCCACATTTTATCCAAATGACCAACAATTTAAGTCAAAGCCCATAAGAATGAGTAGTTATCCCTACCTCAAGAGATGAACCCAAATGGTGATGATGAAGAAATCCGAAATGCTCCAAATCAAGAATTTTTCAGATTGATAGGAAGCCCACAACAAGCTCTACAACTTTTGCAAAGGAACTAAGGTAGAAGGTCACTCTAACTAGATCAAACCTTAGAGAGAAGGTAGGTTCTAGAGAGAGGAGCTCTCAAAATCAATTTTAGAATAGTAAGAGAGAGAAAGGAAATGTAAAAAGTGATCCAAAAAGTCAAATCCCGAAGTGATATACCAGTCGCCCCGCTCGAGCGTGGAAACCCCCGCTCGAGCGTCAGACACAGACTCACGCTCGAGCGTCAAAAGAGCCGCTCGAGCGTCAATTGCACACCTGCTGAAGTTTTGCAGACATGGTCCTCGCTAGAGCGTCAAACTCCCCGCTCGAGCCGAAGAACAAAATCAAAGGATCATGCTTGAGCGTCAAAACTCCCGCTCGAGCGTATGAAGACCTGCAGAGCAAAGTACTAGGAGATGGAAAATTATGCTCGAGCGTCAAAACTCCCGCTCGAGCGGAGAAGCAACAACAAGGGGCCTGCTCGAGCGTCAAAAGCCCCGCTCGAGCGTGAAGGCCAAATTCTGGGCATCAACCTTTGGTTTCAAAACACAACCAACCTGTTCCAAACCCGCCCAACACAATCCATGACTCAAATATAACGAGCAAAGGATGGAAATGAGAATGAGACAACAACATAACCACGGAACCAAGTCCGGAATACAGTATGCAAAGGAAAGGAAAACCGGGATCACTATAACCTTCCTCCTTAAAGAATTTCGTCCCCGAAATTTAGTATACGTTTTCAAAAACAAGTTTTCTCAAATCCCTTAAACATTACAACTCATTATTCAATATTCCGACACATTACCGGTCATCTCATCTCTTTCCAAGAGGCAAATCACAATACAAAATTCAATATGCATTATTAACATGCTTTCCCTTGAAATTTACCAAGTTCAACACATTCTCCACAATTCTATAATATTTGCAACATTAATATCATGCTTGGATTTCCACAATATATTTAACATACATAATGTTAAAATAACTTCCATTAATCACAACATATACAATGTTTTACAACTTAAGACATATTCAATGCTCTTAAAGTTCAACAAGATCACAAGATTCCCATTACATGATTACACATTAACGAACATGTCCGGATATTTTTCACGGACTTCCAACTCACGTTCCCAAGTGGCTTTCTCCACTCCGTGATGCTTCCACAAAACCTTTACCAAGGGGATGGTCTTGCCTCGCAAGACTTGATCCCGCCTATCCAAGACCCGAACCGGTCTCTCCTCATACGAGGCATCCTCATCTACCTCCAAATCGGTCCAATCCAACACATGGGACGGATCCGGCACGTACTTCCAAAGCATACTAACATGAAACACGTCATGCACTCCGGACAACTGTGGCGGTAAAGCTAAACGGTATGCAACCTCCCTAATCCCCTCAAGGATCTCAAAGGGACCAATAAACCGAGGGGATAACTTCCCGCTCTTCCCAAACCTCATGAAACCCCGCCTAGGTGATATTTTTAGAAAAACATGATCACCCGTCTCAAATGCCAAAGGCCTCCTCCTACGATCGGCATAACTCTTTTGGTGACTCTGGGCTGTAACAAGCTTCCTACGGATAAGCTCCACTTTCTCCATCGTTTCCCTCACCAACTTCAGACCCAACAAAGGTGCATCACCCACCTCAGCCCAACAAACTGGAGACCTACAAGGTCGGCCATACAAGGCCTCAAACGGTGCCATACCGATACTCGACTGAAAACTGTTGTTGTAGGAAAACTCCACCAAGGGTAAGTGCCTCTCCCACGTCCCACTAAAGTCAAGGACACAACCTCGAAGCATATCCTCAAGGATCTGAATTGTACGCTCGGACTGCCCGTCAGTCTGAGGATGGTAAGTTGTACTAAAGGTCAGCTTAGTACCCAAGGCATTCTGCAAAGTCTGCCACAACCTAGCAGTTAAACGAGGATCTCTATCTGAGACGATCGTCACTGGGACCCTGTGCAACCTCACTATGTCCCGAACATTCAAATCGGCAAGATGATCTACCGAATCTCTCACGCGCATAGGAATGAAGTGCGTGGACTTGGTCAACCAATCTACAACCACCCAAATAGCATCACTACCCCGCTAAGTCCTCGGAAGACCTACAACAAAGTCCATAGTGACATGCTTCCACTTCCACTCGGCAATAGGCAAGGGTTGTAACAAACCCGCTGGCCTCTGATGCTCGGCCTTCACTTGCTGACAAGTAAGGCACTTCGAAACGAAAACTGCCACATCCTTCTTCATACCCCGCCACCAAAACTGGCGACCCGAATCACGATACATCTTGGTGCCTCCCGGATGCAGCGCAAGGCGCGAATGGCGAAACTCTCGGAGTACCTCCTCTCGGCAAGACTCCGGCACAAACAAACGGTCTCGGCATCTCACACTCAAGTCGGGATACTCAGATAGACCCTTTTCAACCTTCCCGCTAGATATCTTCTCTCGGAGGGACTCTACCTCAAGGTCACCTCTCTGTGCCTCTAACACTCGAGTCATAAGTGTAGGCTGCGGAACAACGGAAAACAAGGCCGCAGCCTCAACGGATTCGCCCAGAAGCAAATCAAACTCGCCAAGTGCACCCAACATCTCTCACTCCCGGATGGCTATACAAGCTATATCACTAATGGATTTTCTGCTAAGGGCATCGGCCACAACATTGGCCTTACCCGGGTGATAGTGCAACTCAAAATCATAATCCTCTATGAACTCCATCCATCTTCTCTGCCTCAAATTCAAGTCTCTCTGTGTAAACAGATATTTTAGACTCTTATGGTCCAAGAACACCTCGAACCTCTCACCATAAAGGTAGTGCCTCCAAATCTTCAAGGCAAAGATCACGGCAGCCAATTCTAGGTCATGGGTAGGGTAATTCTTCTCGTGAATTTTCAACTAACGTGAGCCATAGGAAACCACGTTCCCCTCTTGCATCAACACACAACCCAAACTCTCTCGTGAGGCATCACAATAAATCGCATAACCCAACCCTCTCTCTGGAACAATCAGAACCGGAGCGGTGGTCAATCTAACCTTCAACTCTTGGAACGACTTTTCACAAGTCTCACTCCATACAAACTTGACCCCTTTCCGCGTTAACCTAGTCAACGGCGAAGCTAGCCTGGTGAAATCCTTCACAAACTGACGGTAGTACCCAGCTAATCCCAGAAAACTGCGTATCTCAAAAATGCTCTTAGGCTATGCCCAATCTTGCACTGCCTCCACCTTGGATGTATCAACAGACACCCCTTCCCCGGATACCACATGGCCTAAGAATTTGACCTCTCCCAGCCAGAACTCACACTTCCCAAACTTGGCATACAGCCTATGGGCTTTAAGCAATTCAAGCACCACTCTCAAGTGTTCCTCGTGCTCCTCCTTTGAAGGTGAATATATAAGAATGTCGTCCACGAAAACAACCACAAAACGATCTAAGAATTCCCGGAAGATCCAGTTCATCAAATCCATAAAGATTGCTGGTGCATTGGTGAGCTCAAATGGCATTACCAGGAACTTATAATGGCCATACCGCGTACAAAATGCCGTCTTAGGAATATCCTCCTCCCTGACCCTCAACTGGTGGTAACTCGATCTCAAGTCTATCTTTGAGAAACAACGGGAACCCTTCAACTGGTCAAACAAATCATCTATACGGGGCATAGGGTACTTATTCTTAACCGTAGACCGATTCAACTTGCGGTAATCGATACAAAGTCTCAAGGCACCATCTTTCGTTTTAGCAAAGAGGGCCGGTGCTCCCCACGGTGAAACATTAGGGCGAATGAAGCCCTTATCTAGCAATTCCTGGAGCTGAATCTTCAACTCACTCAACTCAGCTGGGGCAAAACGATAAGGTGCCATAGAAATCGGCGCCGTGCCTGGCACTAAATCAATAGAGAACTCGATCTCTCGGTGAGGTGGCAAACTAACAAGATCCTCGGGAAAAACATCCGAATACTCACAGACCACTCTCGGAAACTCAACCCCGGTCTCATCACACTCACTACTCATAAAGCTAGCGAGAAGACCACTAAGCTCACTCCGCCCTCACGGATCATACACCGGTGGCAACACACTACCAACCTAATCCCCCAGAAAATGGCAACAATCCTCGCTCAAGGTACATACTGTGACCCTTTAGCGGTAACAATCGATAACAGCCCGGTATGACGATAGTCAGTCCATACCCAAAATAGCATCAAAACCCGACATAGGCATAACTACAAAAGGAAATAGAAGTCGGCGATCTGCTACCTCTATATCACAACCTCTACACCCTTGGTTCAAAATCAACTCACCCCCAACAGGTGATACAACACAAACAGGAGATGCTTACTGTGCCAACTCCAAACCCAAAACAGATGCAAATGCAGCAGATATAAAAGAATGGGATGCACCCATATCAATCAACACATTAGCAACCGAGTTGCAAAACAAATAGTTACCTCTCACAACAGATGGTGCCGGTACTAGATCCTGCGCGGTAACAACATACACACGCCCTATAGGCCCCTAATCCACCTGCTCACCTCTAGGAGCAAAAGACTGCTGCATAGACTGGGACGATGAAGCCCCCTGATTGGCCCTCGAGGCCTGAACTGACTGTGCTGGCTGAAAACTCTGTGTCTGCCTAGAACCAGACGCCCCTGAAGTGGCACTCAACTACGGGTAGTACCTCTTCAGGTGTCCCGCCTGACCACACTGATAGCAAGACAGTGGCTGACCTCTGCCCTGACTCTGGCCCTGAGATCGATCCGAAGATGAAGTTGCTCTCTGCCCTTCGCCCTTCTGCGGGCAAGCTGAAGACTTGTGGCCCAGCTAACCACATTTGTAACAAGTCAAGTCTCCCTGACTGCCTCTCCCAGAGCCTGCACTCGGCACTGGAAAGGTAGATCTAGCAAAACCTCCCTGAGACTGCTGAGGGTTAGAACCCCTCTGCCTCCTGCCATCACCCTGGCCATCCTGACTCCTCTTGGAGCCTTTCTGCCCCTCATCCTCCTCCTGCATCATAATCTCCATATGCACCGCAGCGTCTACAAGACGCCCATAATCTCGAGTCATAGACCCTCCAACTCTCATCTTGAGGCCACGCCTCAACTTCTTCTCAAACTCCAGACAACGACGTTCCTCAGACGCCACAAGCTCCGGTGCAAACCTGGACAGACTAGTAAAAACGGCCTCAAACTCGGCCACAGACAAACTCAGCTGCTTAAGCTGGCAAAACTGGTCCCTCAGCTTCTCTCTGGCAGATGGAGACAAGAACTTCTCCTGAAAAGCATCTACAAAAGCCTCCCATGTGCCACCAATACGGCCTCTGATGAACTTCCACCACTGACCTGCATCCCCTTCAGCTGGAAAGATGCCAAGGTCACTTTCAATGCTCCGTCTTCGATGCCAAGCATCTCAAACGTCTTCGTCATCTGTTCCAACCACTCATCCGCCTTAAGTGGCTCTTTCGGATTCCCAACAAACTCGTCGGGGTTCGACCGGAAGAACTCCCTCTTCAAGAAGGAAGGCCCTGCATCAACAACCTGGGCCTGGACTTGTGCCTAAACTGGATTCTCAGCTCTGAGAATGCCCATAGTCTCCCTCAAAGCATCGGATATCCCTCGGGCTAAGGCGCCCATAGCCTGCTGACCTGCTGGCCCGGCCACATTGGCCTGGCCAACCCCCTCCTGCTGCGCCGGAATATCTTCCGATAAAGGCATCTCCTGCGTACCACGCCTACCACGTCTACTACCTCGTCCTCGTCCTGACATCCTAATAAAGGTAACGAAGACATTAGCACATTCACAAATGTGCCGAAGCTATAACACTCGCGTCCTAATACATGGACAACTGTAATTCATTCCACGTAAGCACATAAACACATAAGCACTTATGAATTTTGTTTTTGGATAATGAAAGTCCCGAGGCGTTACTTGAGTTTCGGTTAGAAATAGCATTGATCAAGTGCTTTTCCAACAAGACTCACAGAAACCCAAGGATCTAATCAACATCCTAGAAGCTAAATCCCATACCCAAATAATCACGTAAACATGTTATCACATAAGCACATAACATTACATCTAAGTCTCTAACAAGCGAGATAAACCCATTGTGATACTAATCACTTCCCATATACCCAAAGTATTCAAACCCGGTACGCTCTGATACCAAGTTGTAACGCCCTCAAATTAAACCCATAAACCATACATTCTTGATATGCTTAGACATAAAAGAATAAAGCATAATTACATACCATCAGAGTATTCATTACACAATGTATTACATGTTGACAACAAAAGTAAGTGCCCTATAGGCTTACAACTTTCCAAGTCAACACTTGGTTACAAAACAAGAGTACTAACTCAAGGTACAAAATAAGCCATTAGCTTGATATATATGTAATACAAAGGGAAACAACAAAATGTCCAATAGCCTCAAGCCTCCCAAGCTACGCCCTTGAAGGTGGCATGCTCCCTGTACCTGAAAATGATGTCCCATATTGGGTGAGCCAACGCCCAGTAGAGATATGCTAAACATGACATAAGCAATAACTAAAACATTGGCCAATGATAAATGTTTAACTCATATGGATCATTTCATAAACCATTTCTTATCCAATTCTCATGCATATCTATGGCTCAGAACCTGGCCAAACAATTTGATTGAGATCACATCTCATATCAACAGCATTTCTATTTCAGATGAGATAATAACTCATATTAAACATTTCACACTACATATCAAATACACATTTTGGTGCCGTATAAATAACACCTAACACACTTCCATACCTCATAAATGATACACATTTTAGTGTTGTATCAATATCAAACGAAAACACTGTCACACTTTACAAATGATACACATTTTAGTGCTGTATCAATGGAGTCCATCCCCTATCTCCTCCCACACAATATCCGGTTTAGAGGTGCATCCCCTATCTTCCCCTAAACCGTGGAGTACATCCCCTATCTCCTTCCATATAACACAATGTATATAAATACATATCATATACATAATCAAATCAATACATAAAATTCATGTATTATATCGACCGCCATATTTGATGGCATACTCATTTGATTAGTTTTAGTTTGTCTAATCATCATGCATTGTCTACAACAATCAAGACTATCCTCCACCGATAGCCCAAAGCAATTATTTCTAAACAGACAATAAATGCGTCAACAGATAAATAATCAATATTTTCAACAGTGAGTGATTAATAAATCCAACTCCGCAATCTCATCTTATAATGAACCATTTTCATTATATTCAACTCAATTTCAATAAACCCATAATTTTCTCAAATTAATTATACCAATTAATTTATGCACAAATTAGGGCTTTCTCTCCCATTTCTCAATATTAACCCAAAGGTTCAAATATCGACAACCAACACAATACTACCATTTTGAGACCCAAAATACATGTTTAAGAATCAAAATAACAAAACCCCCTTTATACATTTTGAACCCCTAAGTCCCAAAATTTCCTAACTTCCACATTTTATCCAAATGACCAACAATTTAAGTCAAAGCCCATAAGAATGAGTAGTTATCTCTATCTCAAGAGATGAACCCAAATGGTGATGATGAAGAAATCCGAAATGCTCCAAATGAAGAATTTTTCATATTGATAGAAAGCCCACACCAAGCTCTACAACTTTTGCAAAGGAACTAAGGTAGAAGGTCACTCTAACTAGATCAAACCTTAGAGAGAAGGTAGGTTCTAGAGAGAGGAGCTCTCAAAATTGATTTTGGGAAAGTAAGAGAGAGAAAGAAAATGTAAAAAGTGATCCAAAAAGTCAAATCCAGAAGTGATATACCAGTCGCCCCGCTCGAGTGTGGAAACCCCCGCTCGAGCGTCAGACACAGACTCACGCTCGAGCATCAAAAGAGCCGCTCGAGCGTCGATTGCATACCTGCAAAAGTTTTGCAGACATGGTCCCCGCTCGAGCGTCAAACTCCCCGCTCGAGCGGAAGAACAAAATCAAAGGATCATGCTCGAGCGTCAAAACTCCCGCTCGAGCGTACGAAGACTTGCAGAGCAAAGTACTGGGAGATGGAAAATTACGCTCGAGCGTCAAAACTCCCGCTCGAGCGAAGAAGCAACAACAAGGGGCCCACTCGAGCGTCAAAAGCCCCGCTCGAGCGTGGAGGCCAAATTCAGTGCATCAACCTTTGGTTTCGAAACACAACCAACCTGTTCCAAACCCGCCCAACACAATCCATGACTCAAGTATAACGAGTAAAGGATGGAAATGAGAATGAGACAATAACACAACCACGGAACCAAGTCCGGAATACAGTATACAAAGGAAAGGAAAACCGGGATCGCTATATATTTAATAAGAAAAATTTTGGAATGGGTTAATAAGTATAAAATGATGTGGTTCCTTAAACATTTTGTTTCCAAAAAGGATTTTTGGTTTTCTAATAAATAGGATGGTTTTGATGGTTAAAGGTTCCCCTTAAACTGTTCAAATAAAGTTTGAGAAAAGATACCCTACGTATGATATTTTGAAATTACAAAACGTCACCTACTATATGGTATCACTCTGCATGCATGATCATTCTATCTGTGTGTTGATTATTGATTTAGAACTATGAGATTCCTACTGGGCATTAGTGCTCACCCCTGTTGTTTTTATCTTTTTACAGAAAGGAAGTGTGGATTCTGTAGTTGAAGAGTTACGAAGTCCATAAGTCTGTGTGTATAATTTTGTTGTGGATGTGAAGAAAGTAATTGTTGTATTTTGATATTTGTATTTAATTATTTGTAGCTTCTCAGTAACAGATTGGCATGTATCATTGTTATCATTGTATTCATTGAGAGAAAAACATGTATTATTATGTTTCTATTACTCAAGTGTAATAGATAGTTATATATATATATATATATATATATATGAAAAAAAATGGACCTAAATTAAAGGCTTTGGTAATGATTTCGAGTAGTTAAAATTTGGGGCATGACAGTATTGGTCCCATCAATAACCCTTGGATTACTCCCTTCATTAACCTTTGGAATCTGTTTCACCTTCATGCAGATTGTTGTTTCAGGATTGGTATTCCTAATCTCCTCAATGTAACTCCATAACATTGCAAACTGCTAAGTTGCAGTACCCTCTACTTTTGTCAACACCTTGTTTCTTGCCCTTCTCACTTTTTGTCAGTCAACCTTCACATTGTGCTGACTTGAAATAGTGTCTTCCAATGATTGAATTGGCCATGTAGGATTTAACCTAATTGTTTCAAAGTACCTCTTGACAATCCATTTGGAACTCACATGTGCCACATTAAAAGATCTATTACAAGTGTGCTCATCAACAAGTGTTTTGATCCTATGCAACCCATCGTGTTTTATATATGAAGCATAACAAACCCAAGGACAACCAACTTTGTACTCTACCCTCACCTTTTGTTTGTCATTCTTGATAAATGTTATATGTTTTCCCCACTTAATTGCATACTCCTTCACAGCATCCCTAAACATATCATGACTCTTGAACTCCATACCAAGCTTGAATTGAGGATTATGCATATCAGAGTGAACATTAAAAACAGGATATTGCATCCTATGAGAAGTACCTTCTTCATCAGATGAGCTGCCAATACTTCTTAGCTCATCAAAGAAGCTTCCAAGGCTTTATAGGTCATCAACTGCATCAACCATTGCATTCTTACTACTTCCTACACCAGCAAACTCTAGCTCTTTGTCAACATTAGCCTCATACAATGCATCATCATCAGAAAATCCATAGTCATTATCCTCATATTTCTTAGACTCATCAGATGAGGAAGAGTCTGAGGGATTAGGATCATAGTCATCACTATTTTCCTCTTCTACTACCTGTATATCTACAAGTACTCCCTTTTTCTGACTTCTTTTTGCACTTGACCCTATAACACCATCCATTCCTAATCAACCTACATAAACCTCTACTACTCTGTTTCCATCCACAGGTGTCTCCAACCTCATTACATCTTCATCAGTGTTAATCAACTCTAACCCAACACAATAATTAAGCTTATAGTAATAGATGTTACATCTAGTGCAGCCCACTTCCTTGGCCATATTATCCAACTCCACAAGTGAAATTTCATCAAAATTACAAAAGTCAAAATGACTTATCAATCCATCACTATAAACCCTCTGAGGATTATAACTAACTAACCCGCCATGATGCATTTTGATTGTGAAATAACAAGATCCTTTCTCTGCATTTTTAAATGTAAAAATATGCTATTATGGACTAATTATACTAATAAATAAATAAAAATATTATTAAACTACTATTACCATAAGACAATTCTAATTGAAGAAATCCATGTATGAATACATTAAAAAAAAAAAAAACTTTGTATTCTAAAAAATGATTAAACTAAATTGATTTTTAATAAGTATAACATAAAAAATGAGTTTCTTTTAAGGATTGATTAAACTAAAACTAATCAAGTATTACACTATTCAAGTAAAACAATTACGATTAAACAAATCCTTTTCAAAGACAAACAGACAAAGATATATTCTAAAAAATGCCAAATCAAAATAGTATTATATCAGAAATCGATTTTTCAAAATCATTAGCTTTAAAATTAAACAAATATTAAAAGTAAATACCATAAACAATTGGTCGCTTCCTTCGCTTGCCATCCTTCTCTCTTCGAACCCAACCCATGATTCAATGTTAGTTTGTGCCCTTCATTCGCTGATGAACTTTGATTTCGATTTCGAATAAGGAATTTGAAAACCCTAAAATCAATTTTGATCCCAACGAAGCCCTAATTGAACTATCTACTAAACCAACTTATTTTGTAAGGAAACCCTCTTATGTTCCCTCCAAAAGATAGTTCAGGGGGACAGCTCATCACATTTTGTCCAATTGTGGACGAAAGGTGACGACAGGGGTCTAATTGATCAATTTGTGGGAAGTTCAGGTACTAAATTGAAATAAATAGAAGTATGGGGGTGCGCGTGAAAAACGAGTGATAGTTTGGGGGGTAAAATGATATTTACTCTTGTTTTTTCAAACTTCCTACCCTTGTTAAGTATGTTATAAATAAAAAGTATGTTATCAATAAAAAAATCTCATATTCTTTAATACCTGTTCCAACCCTTTGATACTGAAAGTTAGGCAGCTAGAATGAAAATGTCATGTGTAGGATCTATGAAGAAATTGAGAAAAATTTGGCAAGAAAATTTTTTATTATACAATTTTGTTTGTACTTTGTAATTTTAATTTTAATTTTATTTTATTTTATTTTTTTTAAAAAAAGGAGGGTTTTTGAAGGTTACTCTCAGGTTTTTGTTGGTGGATTAGAATGATATATTAGCTGGTTGTTGTGATTCCCTCTAAACTTGAAATTTCCAAAACAAAAACAAAAATGGGGCCATGAATCTCTTGGTCTGATGGCATTTATGTTTAGTGGTGGATTAGAATGATATATTAGCTGGTTGTTGTGATGTGATTCTCTCTGAACTTGAAATTTCAAAAACAAAAGCAAAAATGGGCCCATGAACCTATTGGTTTGATGGCATTTGGTTAGTCCAAGTGACTTAGGACTACGTTTGGATTTTGTATTCATTAAGGGATTTGCAGAGAAAACAAAATGAAATGACAGTTGTCACGCCCCACATTTTATTACTCAGATTTCCATTACCAAAGCCATTATTATAAATTCATTCTCAGAAATGGCATACAGAAGCTTATTATATTTACAAGGCTTACATCAATAAGAATTCTTTCATTCGAATAAAAATGAATGCAACATGAAAGTACTATTAAATAAATTGCCATAGGCTTACATCATTTAAATCAATAGGAAGGGTTTAACCTTTTTCCATCGATGGCATTCCGCCTACACATGAAAGGCCCCGTGGCCAACAGGTAAAGAAGATCCATGACCTTGAAACACTTCTCGATGTTCACCTGGAAAAGGATTAGCAACGTGGGATGGACATAAAGTCCAGTAGGGATCTCAACATGATCCTAAACAATAGTAGCTTATAGATAGCTATGATCATGAATGCTTAGTATCGTACTGTATAAATAATGTGACATTTTATAACTAAAGTATACATACTTAAATACTTTTCTAGGAAACGTTCAGTTTATTCAACAACACCAAGGTTTGCTTTTACTACCCATTCCCCAATTAAACAATCATTACACAATAACCGTATTTTCCATTAGTGACAAAATAACACATAATATCCTTTTTATTTCTCTTGGTTTTCCTTCTTTTGAAAGCGCGTTCACCAAATCCGATTTCTTCACATTGTTCATACCCAAAATACAACCCTAGTCTGACTCCACACATTCATCACATTCTCAATTTTTGACTCAAAACTTTAAAAAAAAATACGTTCAATAAAATAACTCAAGGTGGAAATTCCCGTAACACCCTCTAGCACGTCCACACATACATGAACACATCTACTCAACATATGAGACAACTCTACCTTACTGAATCATAATCACCATAACACATAACACACTCAATATACCGAAGTAATAGTATCAAATCAATTCCACTCTACCTGCCTCAAGCACAGTAAGCCAATAATACATTTTCTCACAGTAAAATGCCAATTTACCAGACACCAACTGGAAGGGAATGGTATCTCTGTCAATTTACTAGGCGCTAGCTAGAAGGGAATGGTACCTCTGATTATCAGCGCAGTACACATCTTCCAACTATCACATTATACAACATTCATAGACCATTCGAATGTACTACAGACACATAACCATTTCAACATTCACAATGTCATCCTCCACCAATGACCAAGGACAAAATCTCTAAGAAAAATGTAATAAATGCACGAAATGCAATCATTCAATTCTTAAGAGGCATTAGATCCAACAACATTTATGATATTCCAAGGTTTTCAACTTTTACCAAGGTTCTTTCTTAATTGTAAAAGAGTCAATTTCCAAAATTTCCAATTCACAAAACACCAATTATATATATATACATACATGCATTTAAAATAAGTGAGACTCCTTTCTTCCATTTCATCCAAAAGTTCAACCCACGAACAACAAGGTCATAACCCGCTCAATTTCAACACAACAAGGGTACTACCCAAAATTCCTAATCTCATGGTTAAATCCCCTTTTTAACAATTAACAAATTATCACTTCATTATATTCAACTATAATCAACCCAACACAAAGTAAACGTTAAAAATCATAAGGCCCTATTTAATCACAAATAAATTACCGAGTCATTAATCAAATTCTTTAATTCACAACATGATTATCTCACCATTTCAACCGTTTTCACCTACCAAGCATTACTACAAAAACAATTAGGGCTTTACTTCTCTCTACCCATAACATGTTAAACCATTTTCCCCCCAAATTAACTCAACAACAAGCTATTTCCCAAATCTCAACCTTACACATCAACACTTAGATCCCGCTATATGATTTTCCAAAAAGATCCATAACAATATGGTTTTTATGCAATAGAATATACCACATGCCTATCTATAAGAGAGATATTGAAAAAGATCAAAGAAATCCCTACCTCAAGAGAGAAGAGGAGAAAACAACCCAAAAATCATCGGCGACGAAACCACGAACTACTTGGATCAATACAAAGCTCTTGATAAGCTCTACACTTAATCTCAAAGGAGCAAGGCAAGGAGACGCTAGTAAGTGTGTAGATCTAAAGATCTTTGAGCAAAAAGTGATTTTGGAGAGAGAGAGAGAGAGAGAGTGACTCACGGCTTGAAGAGGGAAAAAGAGCAGAAAAAGTATAGAAAAGGTTAAGTGAGGGACCTATTTATAGTGCTAGGTCAAAGTAAAATGAAGTCCCAAAGTCAACCCAAAAGATCAAGTCAAAATCCCCAAAAGTAGGGCAAAAAACCTGTAACGCTCTCAAAAAAAATAACATTAAACCCATCAATAGAGACATGCATTGATATATAAAAGCTCCACTTCCTTCTATTCTTCAGAGTTCCATTACCAAAAGTATTACATGTTAACAACAAAAGCAAATTCCCTAAAGGCTTACAGCTTTCCAAGTTAACACTTGGTTACAACAAAAGAGTGCTAACTCATTTACACATTAAGCCCTTGGCTTGAATATACATGTAATACATCAAAGAAATAAAACAACAAAAGTCTGCCTGCCTCTAGCCTCCCAAGCTACGTCCTTGGAGGTGGCATGCTACCTGTACCTGAAAATGATATTCCCATATAGGGTGAGCCACGGCCCAGTAGAAATATACTAAACCAAATATGAACAATGACTAAAAGATTAGCAGTTGATAGATGGCCAACACTAATACTTTCCCTTATCACACTTTACGGTTTCATGACATACAAGTCCATATTACAATCCATTTTCCAATTCTTTTAAATTCTCAATTTATAACCATGGCTCAGAACCTGGCCAAACAACTCATACGAGACAGTAACTCATAATAAGCACTTTCCCATTTCATAATAGATAAGCATACTAGCTATATCACACACCAACAGATAAGCATACAAGCTATATCATCACTTCCATAGATATGCATAAAAGCACTATCACAGTTCCAATGACAAGCATATAAGCTTTGTCAACACATTAATAGATAAGCATATGAGCTCTATCTATGGAGTCCATCCCTTATCTCCTCCCAAGAACATCCGGTTTAGAGGTCCATCCCCTATCTTCCCCTAAACCGTGGAGTACATCCCCTATCTCCTCCAACACAACACAATGCATATAAACAATAATTATACACATCATCACACAACACATAAATTTAATGTATTCTTTCAACCGTCATACTCAATGACACATTCCAGTGATTAGTTTCAGTTTGCCTAATCATCATGCATTGTCTACAACAATCAAGACTATCCTCCACCGATAGCCCAAAGCAGTTATTTCTATACAGAAAATAAATGCAACAATGGATATATAATCAACATTTCAACTAGGTGAGCGATAAATAATCCAACTACACCCTTTAATCCCATGCCTTTCCAAATCAATTCCTCATTTCTCATAATTAATTATACAAATTAATTAACCAATGTAATTAGGGCATATTCCATAATTAACATTACAACCCTTAGGTTCCATTTTCTCTAATGTTTTAACATTAATTTCACTTTTCCATGCCAAACATGCATCTAGGTTTTATATAAATAAAAACCCCAACTTTTGGAAAATTACACAAAGGCCCAAACTCTCTCAAAATTACCCAACAACCCCCAACATATCAAAATGCAAAAATTTAAAGACAAAGCTCATAAAGAGGAGTAGGATATCCCTACCTCAAAGTTAGAGCTCGGATGGAGAAGAGACCAAAACCAAAGTGCTCCAAAGACCAAGATTCTCGGATCAAAACGACGCCCTCGACGATCAACACAACTTTTACAAAGGCCGAAGAGAATGAGGACACTCTAACTAGATCAAACCCTAGAGAGAAGGGAGTTCCTAGAGAGAGAGGCTCTCAAAAATGGGTTTTAGAAAAAGTAGGAGAGAGAAAGAAAAGCAAAAAGTGATTTAAAATCACCCAACGGATAACTCATATACGTATGACCCGCTCGAGCGGAGAACACAACGCTCGAGCGTCGAGAACAAAAATTTGAGCACGCTCGAGCGCAATAATGCCCGCTCGAGCGCCAAGACACAAGAATAAAGCACTTCCGCTCGAGCGCGAAACCAGTCCGCTTGAGCGTAGATTTCCCTCTCCCAAAACTTATACCCAGAAAGTACTACCCGCTCGAGCGCCACCAAACCCGCTCGAGCGCCACCGCTCGAGCGTAAAAATCACATCTGCAGAAGTTTTGCAGGAACATGAAATACTGGAGGTGTGCAATCCCCGCTCGAGCGCAAGAAGACCCGCTCGAGCGGATCCCCTAAAAACTGGACAACAAGGAATTGAAACCAAGGCCTAACCAACTTGTAACAACCCTGCTCAAAACATCCTAAAACTCAATCAAGTGGAATTAAATGACGGAACAAGATAGATACCACTACCAACTTCACGGAACCGAGTCCGGAACACAACAGAACAGTAAAGGGACAACCGAGATCGCTATAACCTCCCCCCCTTAAAGAATTTCGTCCTCGAAATTAAACACAAGTTTTTCAAAAACAGGTTTTCTCCATTCTCAACAATATTATGACATAATATTAAACACTTCAACCCATTACTGGTCAATTCCATCTCTTTTCAAGAGGCATTTGACAACATATATTACAAGTACATTATCAACATGCAATTTCCTTCCATTTCCAACCATTTCCAACATACATGGTTCACAGTTCATATCATAATCAATATACATGATACAACTCCAATTCTACAATATAGCCAACATATGAAATATGATAATCAACTTCCCATATCAAGGTAAGTTCTACAACATACTCCCATTAAACCAACACATTACCAATGTTTTACAACTCAAGACATATATAAAGCTCTTAAGTCCAACAACATTACAAAGTTTAAATACAAGATTACTCATCAACAAACAAGTCTGGATATTTCTTGCGGACCTCCAATTCACGTTCCCAAGTGGCTTCCTCCACTCCGTGATGTTTCCACAAAACCTTTACCAAAGGGATGGTCTTGCCACGCAGGACTTGATCCTGCCTGTCCAAGACCCGAACCAGTCTCTCCTCATACGAGGCATCCTCATCTACCTCTAAGTCAGTCCAATCTAATACATGCGATGGATCCGGCTCATACTTCCGAAGCATACTCACATGAAACACGTCATGAACTCCGGACAACTATGGCGGCAACGCTAAACGATAAGCAACCTCACCAATCCTCCCAAGGATCTCAAAAGGCCCAATAAATCGAGGGGATAACTTCCCACTCTTCCCAAACCTCATCAAACCTCGCCTAGGTGATATTTTCAAGAAGACATGTTCACCTACCTCGAACGCCAAAGGCCTCCTCCTACGGTCGGCATAACTCTTTTGGCGACTCTGGGCTGTAACAAGCCTCCTACGGATAAGCTCAACTTTCTCCGTCGTCTCTCTAACTAACTCCGGACCCAACAAAGGTGCATCACCCACCTCGGGCCAACAAACTGGAGACCTACACGGTCGGCCATACAAGGCCTCAAACGGTGCCATACCGATGCTAGACTGAAAACTATTGTTGTAGGCAAACTCCACCAATGGTAAGTGCCTCTCCCACGTCCCACTAAAGTCAAGGACACAACCCCGAAGCATATCCTCAAGGATCTGAATAGTATGCTCGGACTGCCCGTCAGTCTGAGGATGATAAGCCGTACTAAAGGTCAACTTAGTACTCAAGGCACTCTGCAAACTCTGCCACAATCTAGCAGTAAAATGAGGATCTCTATCTGAGACGATCGTCACTGGGACCCCGTGCAATCTCACTATGTAACACCCTCAAAATAATAACATTAAACCCATCAGATAAGACATGCATTTACATTTAAACTAACCGCATTCCCTTCATTCATTAGAATTCCATTATATAAGTATTACATGTTATCCTCATAACAAAATGCCCTACGGGCTTACAGCTTTCCAAGTTAACACTTGGTTACAACAAAGAGTTCTAACTCGTTTACACATTAAGCCCTTGGCTTGAAATTACATGTAATACATCAAAAGTAAAACGACAAAACTATGCCCGCCACTAGCCTCCCAGCTATGTCCTTGGAGGTGGCATGCTTCCTGTACCTGAAAATGATATTCCCATATAGGGTGAGCCACAGCCCAGTAGAAATACACTAAACCAACCATGGACAATGACTAAAACATTAGCAATTGATAGTTGGACAACACTGTTACAATCACATAAATTATATATTTATGTCAACGACTGACAAGTCCCAATTACTTTTCATTTTCCCTTTTTCAACAGATAAGCATGCTAGCTCTATCATCATTTCCACAGATATGTATAAAAACTATATCTCACATTCAGATAAGCGTAAAAGCTATATCCACATTCTCAACAGATATGTATAACAACAATATCCACAGATAAGCATACAAGCTGTATCCACACTTCACAACAGATATGTATATCAACAATATCCACAGATAAGCATACAAGCTGTATCCACACTTCATACTTCACAAAGATAAGCATATGAGCTCTATCTTCACTTCTCTAGACAAGCATATGAGCTCTGTCTACGGAGTACATCCCCTATCTCCTCCAAATACCTATCCGGTTTAGAGGTCCATCCCCTATCTTCCCCTAAACCGCGGAGTACATCCCCTATCTCCTCCTCTACACATAACGTATATAAACACATTGGTTCTATATACAATCACACAATACAAACAGTTAATGTATTCTAGCAACTGTCAAGTTCCATAACACATTTCATTGATTAGTTTCAGTTTACCTAATCAACATACATTGTCTACAACAATCACGACTATCCTTCACCGATAGCCCCAAGCAGTTATTTCTAAAACAGAAATTAAATGCGCAAATGGATATTCAATCAACATTTCATCTCCTCATTTCTCACCAATTAATTATCCCAATTAATTAAACAATGTAATTAGGCCATTTTCCATAATTACCATTTCAACCCTTAGGTCCCATTTTCATCAATGATTCAACAATCATTCCATTTTTCTATGCCAAACTTGCATCTAGGTTTATTATGAATAAAACCCCAACCTTTGTAAAATTACACAAAAAGCCCCAACATCTCAAATACCAAAATTTAAAGACAAAACCCATAGAGAGGAGTAGGTTATCCCTACCTCAAATTCGGAGCTCCAAGGGAGAAGAAGACAAAACTCAACGTGCTCCAAAACCCGAGATTTTCAGATTAAAATGAAGCCCTCGACGATCAACAACTTTTTTGTAAAGGCCAAAGGTGAGTAGATCACTCCTACTAGATCAAAACCTAGAGAGAAGGTAGTATCTAGAGTGAGAGGCTCAACAATGGTGATTTTGGAAAAGTAAGAGAGAGAAGAGAAAGTGAAAAAGTGATTTGAAGAGTCACAATTTCGGGACTTAAACCCAGTCTTCCGCTCGAGCGTAAAACACCCCGCTCGAGCGTCCACTCACAGACTTCCGCTCGAGCGGCCAACCTCCCGCTCGAGCGCAGAATGCACTCGCCCAGCACTTTTGCAGAACCAGGCCTCCGCTCGAGCTCCCAATCCCTACGCTCGAGCTCACAACACTGCACAACAAGATACTGGATGGATGTAATCTACGCTCGAGCGCCAACACCTCCGCTCGAGCGTACAGGCCAAAAATCTGGGCAACTAGTTTTGGTTTCTAAACTCAACCAACCTGTAACAAACCCGCTCAACACATCCTATAACTCAAATACAAAGTAAGAAAGGATGTAAACAAGATAATAAACAACTACCAACATCCACGGACACATGTCCGGATCACTATACAACAAGGGTAAACCCGGGATCGCTATAACCTCCCCCCCTTAAAGAATTTCGTCCCCGAAATTAAACACAAGTTTTCAAAAACAAGTTTTCCTCCATTTTAAACAATGTTACATTTTAACATTCAACAATTCGACCCATTACCGGTCATCCCATCCCTTTAACAAGAGACATATCACAATATGTAAACAACATATGTACTTTCAACATGCATCAACATTATGCACTATCCTTCCAATTTCAACAATATATTCAACAGATATAATGTCACTTTCAACTTCCATATTAGGCAAGTTCCAACACATACTTTCAATAAACCAAACATTTTCAATGTTTCACAACTTAAGACATATATAAAAGCTCTTAAGTTCAACAAAATGTAAAATTTAAATACAAGATTACATATCAATAAACAAGTCCGGATATTTCTCACGGACTTCCAACTCACGTTCCCAAGTGGCTTCCTCCACTCCGTGATGTTTCCACAAGACTTTCACCAAAGGAATGGTCTTGCCACGCAAGACCTGATCCCGCCTATCCAAGACCCGAACCGGTCTCTCCTCATACGAGGCATCCTCATCTACCTCTAAATCAGTCCAATCCAGCACATGTGATGGATCTGGCTCATACTTCCGAAGCATACTCACATGAAACACGTCATGCACTCCGGACAACTGCGGCGGTAAGGCTAACCGATAAGCAACCTCACCTATCCTCTCAAGGATCTCAAAAGGACCTATAAACCGAGGGGATAACTTCCCACTCTTCCCAAACCTCAACAGACCTCGTCTAGGTGATATCTTCAGAAAGACATGATCACCTACCTCAAACGCCAAAGGCCTCCTCCTACGGTCGGCATAACTCTTTTGTCGACTCTGGGCTGTAACAAGCCTCTTACGGATAAGCTCAACTTTCTCCGTCGTCTCCCTAACCAACTCCGGACCCAACAAAGGTGCATCACCCACCTCGGCCCAACACACTGGAGACCTACACGGTCGGCCATACAAGGCCTCAAACGGTGCCATACCGATGCTAGACTGAAAACTGTTGTTGTAGGCAAACTCTACCAATGGCAAGTGCCTCTCCCACGTCCCACTGAAGTCCAGGACACAACCCCGAAGCATATCCTCGAGGATCTGAATAGTACGCTCGGACTGCCCGTCAGTCTGAGGATGATAAGCCGTACTAAAGGTCAACTTAGTGCCCAAGGCACTCTGCAAACTCTGCCACAACCTAGCAGTAAAACGAGGATCTCTATCTGAGACAATCGTCACTGGGACCCCGTGCAATCTCACTACGTCCCGAATATACAAATCGGCAAGATGATCTACTGAATCTCTCACGCGCATAGGAATAAAATGCGCCGACTTAGTCAACCGGTCTACAACCACCCAAATAGCATCACTACCCCGCTGAGTCCTCGGAAGACCCACAACGAAGTCCATAGTGACATGCTCCCACTTCCACTCGGCAATAGGCAAGGGTTGCAACAAACCCGCTGGCCTCTGATGCTCGGCCTTCACTTGCTGGCAAGTAAGGCATTTCGATACGAAAACAGCCACATCTCTTTTCATACCCCGCCACCAAAACTGGCGACCCAAATCCTGATACATCTTAGTACCTCCCGGATGCACCGCAAGGCGTGAATGGTGAAACTCTCGGAGTACTTCCTCTCGGCAAGCCTCCGGTACAAACAAACGGTCTCGGTATCTCACACTCAGGTCGGGATACACCGTCAAACCCTTCTCCACTTTCCCACTGGAGATCTTTTCTCGGAGGGATTCTACCTCAAGGTCATCTCTCTGTGCCTCTAACACTCTAATCACAAGTGTAGGCTGCGCAACAACAGAAAACAAGGCCGCAGCCTCAACAGATTCGCCCAGTAGCAAATCAAACTCGCCAAGTGCTCCCAACATCACCCATTCCCGGATGGCTATACAAGCTACATCACTAATGGTTTTCCTACTAAGGGCATCGGCCACAACATTGGCCTTTCCCGGATGATAATGCAACTCAAAATCATAGTCTTCGATGTACTCCATCCACCTCCTCTGCCTCAGATTCAGGTCTCTCTGTGTAAACAGATACTTCAAACTCTTATGATCCGAGAATACCTCGAACCTCTCACCATAAAGGTAGTGCCTCCAGATTTTAAAGGCAAAGATTACAGCTGCTAACTCTAGGTCATGTGTGGGGTAATTCTTCTCGTGTATTTTCAACTGACGTGAGCCATAAGCTACCACTTTTCCCTCTTGCATCAACACACAACCCAAACCCTCTCGTGAGGCATCACAATAAACCGAGTAACCCAACCCTCTCTCCGGAATAATCAACACCGGAGCGGTGGTCAATCTAATTTTCAACTCTTGGAACGACTTTTCACAAGTCTCACTCCACACAAATTTGACTCCCTTCCGAGTCAGCCTAGTCAACGGTGACGCTAACCTGGAGAAATCCTTCACAAACCGACGGTAATACCCAGCTAATCCCAGAAAACTGCGGATCTCAAATACACTCTTAGGCTGTGCCCAATCTTGCACTGCCTCAACCTTGGATGTATCAACAGACACCCCTTCCCCGGATACCACATGGCCTAAGAACTTGACTTCCCCTAGCCAGAACTCACACTTCCCAAACTTGGCATACAGCCTATGGGCTCTAAGTAACTCAAGCACCACTCTCAAGTGTTCCTCGTGCTCCTCCTTAGATGACGAATAGATAAGGATATCGTCCACAAAAACAACCACAAAGCGGTCTAAGAACTCCCGGAAAATCCGGTTCATCAAGTCCATAAAGACTGCCGGTGCATTGGTAAGCCCAAATGGCATCACCAGAAACTCATAATGGCCATACCGCGTACGGAATGCCGTCTTCGGAATATCTTCCTCCCTGACCCTCAACTGATGGTAACCCGATCTCAAGTCTATCTTAGAGAAACAACGGGAACCCTTCAATTGGTCAAACAAATCATCTATACGGGGCATAGGGTACTTATTCTTAACCGTAGCCCGATTCAACTTCCGGTAGTCAATACACAATCTCAAGGCACCATCTTTCTTTTTAACAAAGAGGGCCGGTGCTCCCCACGGTGAAACACTAGGGCGAACAAAGCCCT
Source organism: Camellia sinensis (assembly GCF_055761805.1). Classification (NCBI taxonomy): domain Eukaryota; kingdom Viridiplantae; phylum Streptophyta; class Magnoliopsida; order Ericales; family Theaceae; genus Camellia; species Camellia sinensis. Next base: position 125,710,624 of record NC_138967.1, on the reverse strand, counting down.
TATCGAGCAATTCCTGGAGCTGTACTTTCAACTCAACCAACTCTGCTGGAGCAAAACGGTAAGGTGCCATAGAAATCGGCGCCGTACCAGGCACTAAATCAATAGAGAACTCTATCTCTCGGTGAGGTGGCAAACTAACAAGATCTTCGGGAAAAACATCCGAATACTCACAGACCACCCTCGGCAATACATGCTGGGTCTCACCACTCTCACCACTCTCAAAGCTAGCAAGTAGACTACTAAGCTCACTTCGCCCTCGCGAATCATACCCCGGTGGCACAACACTACCAACCCGGTCTCCCAAGAAATGGAACCACTCCCCGCTCAAGGTACATAATGTAACCCTCTGGCGGTAGCAATCAATAACAGCCCGGTATGACGATAACCAGTCCATACCCAAAATAACATCAAAACCCTTCATGGGCATGACAACAAACGGAAAAGGAAGCCTATAGTCGGCGACCTCTATATCACATCCTCTAACACCCTGTTTCAGAATCAACTCACCGCCCAAAGGCGATACCACACAAATAGGAGATGCTAACTGTGCTAACTCCAATTCCAAAACAGATGCAAATGCAGCAGATACAAAAGAATGAGATGCACCCGTGTCTATCAACACATTAGCAACCGAGTTGCAAAACAGAAAAGTACCTCTCACTACTGATGGAGCCGGTACTAAGTCCTGCGCGGTAACAGCATACACGCGCCCCGTAGGCCCCTGGTCTACCTGCTCACCTCTTGGAGCAAAAGACTGCTGCACAGACTGGGATGACGAAGCTCCCGGATTGGCCCTCGAGGCCTGCACAGACTGAGCTGGCTGAAAACCCTGCGTCTGCCTAGAACCAGACGCTCCCGAAGTGGCACTCAACTGTGGGCAAAACCTCTTCATGTGCCCAGGTTGTCCACACTGATAACAAATCAAGAGCTGCCCCCTGCCCAAACTCTGACTCGGCGGTCTAGCTGAAGAAGAAGCAGCTTTCTGACCCCCACCCTTCTGCGGGCAAACAGAAACCTTGTGACCCAGCTGGCCACACTTCTAACAAGTGAATTCTCCCTGACTGCCTCTCCCCGAGCCTACACTAGGCACTGGAAAGGTCGATCTAGAGACTGTACCCTGAGACTGCTGAGGATTAGAACCCCTCTGCCTCCTGCCATCACTCTGACTATCCTGGCTCCTCTTGGAGCCTCTCTGACCCTCATCCTCCTCCTGCATCATAAGCTCCATATGAGCTGCAGCATCCACTAGGTGTCTATACTCTCGAATATAAGACCCACCAACTCTCAACTTGAGGCCCCGCCTCAACTTCCGCTCAAACTCATAGCAACGGCGTTCCTCAGACGCCACCAGTTCAGGTGCAAACCTAGACAGACTGGTAAAAGTAGCCTCAAACTCGGCCACTGACAAGCCCTGCTGATTAAGCCGGCTAAACTGATCCCTCAGCTTTTCCCTAGCTGCTGCTGATAAAAACCTCTCCTGAAAAGCATTCACAAACGCCTCCCAAGTACCACCAACACGAGCTTTCTCGTACTTCCACCATTGACCCGCATCTCCCTTCAGTTGGAAAGATGCCAAGGTCACTTTCAGTGCTCCGTCCTCGATGCCAAGCATCTCAAACGTCTTCGTTGTCTGTTCGAGCCATTCATCTGCCTTAAGCGGCTCCTTAGGATCCCCGATAAACTCATCCGGATTACACCGGAAGAACTCCCTCTTCAAGAAGGAAGGCCCTGTCTCAGCTGCCTGATTCCCAGCTCTAAGAATACCTAAAGCTCCTGCTATCTCTCTGGCCAAGGCACCCATAGCCTGCTGACCTACTGGCTCGGCCACATTGGCCTGCCCAACTCCCTCCTGCACTGCCGGAATCTCACCCTGTAACGGTACTTCCTGCCTCGCAGGTCTACCACGCCTAGCACCTCTTCCTCGTCCTGACATCCTAATAAAGGCAACACAGAACGTTAGCACATTCATAGGTGTGCCGAAACTAATCACTCACGTCCTAATGCATGGACAACTGTAATTCACTCCACATAAGCACATAAACACATAAGCACTTACGAATTTCATTTCCGGATAATGATAGTCCCAAGGCGTTACTAGAGTTCCGGTTAGAAATAGCATTGATCAAGTGCTTTTCCAACAAGACTCCCAGAAACTCAAGGATCCAATCAACATCCCAGAAATTAAATCCCATACCCACATAGTCACATAAGCATGTTATCAATTAAGCACAAAGCATATGATACTACATCTAAGTCTCTATCAAGCGAGACAAACCCATTGTGATACTAATCACTTCCCACGTACCCAAAGTATTCGAACCCGGTACGCTCTGATACCAAGTTGTAACACCCTCAAAATAATAACATTAAACCCATCAGATAAGACATGCATTTACATTTAAACTAACCGCATTCCCTTCATTCATTAGAATTCCATTATATAAGTATTACATGTTATCCTCATAACAAAATGCCCTACGGGCTTACAGCTTTCCAAGTTAACACTTGGTTACAACAAAGAGTTCTAACTCGTTTACATATTAAGCCCTTGGCTTGAAATTACATGTAATACATCAAAAGTAAAACGACAAAACTATGCCCGCCACTAGCCTCCCAGCTATGTCCTTGGAGGTGGCATGCTTCCTGTACCTGAAAATGATATTCCCATATAGGGTGAGCCACAGCCCAGTAGAAATACACTAAACCAACCATGGACAATGACTAAAACATTAGCAATTGATAGTTGGACAACACTGTTACAATCACATAAATTATATATTTATGTCAACGACTGACAAGTCCCAATTACTTTTCATTTTCCCTTTTTCAACAGATAAGCATGCTAGCTCTATCATCATTTCCACAGATATGTATAAAAACTATATCTCACATTCAGATAAGCGTAAAAGCTATATCCACATTCTCAACAGATATGTATAACAACAATATCCACAGATAAGCATACAAGCTGTATCCACACTTCACAACAGATATGTATATCAACAATATCCACAGATAAGCATACAAGCTGTATCCACACTTCATACTTCACAAAGATAAGCATATGAGCTCTATCTTCACTTCTCTAGACAAGCATATGAGCTCTGTCTACGGAGTACATCCCCTATCTCCTCCAAATACCTATCCGGTTTAGAGGTCCATCCCCTATCTTCCCCTAAACCGCGGAGTACATCCCCTATCTCCTCCTCTACACATAACGTATATAAACACATTGGTTCTATATACAATCACACAATACAAACAGTTAATGTATTCTAGCAACTGTCAAGTTCCATAACACATTTCATTGATTAGTTTCAGTTTACCTAATCAACATACATTGTCTACAACAATCACGACTATCCTCCACCGATAGCCCCAAGCAGTTATTTCTAAAACAGAAATTAAATGCGCAAATGGATATTCAATCAACATTTCATCTCCTCATTTCTCACCAATTAATTATCCCAATTAATTAAACAATGTAATTAGGCCATTTTCCATAATTACCATTTCAACCCTTAGGTCCCATTTTCATCAATGATTCAACAATCATTCCATTTTTCTATGCCAAACTTGCATCTAGGTTTATTATGAATAAAACCCCAACCTTTGTAAAATTACACAAAAAGCCCCAACATCTCAAATACCAAAATTTAAAGACAAAACCCATAGAGAGGAGTAGGTTATCCCTACCTCAAATTCGGAGCTCCAAGGGAGAAGAAGACAAAACTCAACGTGCTCCAAAACCCGAGATTTTCAGATTAAAATGAAGCCCTCGACGATCAACAACTTTTTTGTAAAGGCCAAAGGTGAGTAGATCACTCCTACTAGATCAAAACCTAGAGAGAAGGTAGTATCTAGAGTGAGAGGCTCAACAATGGTGATTTTGGAAAAGTAAGAGAGAGAAGAGAAAGTGAAAAAGTGATTTGAAGAGTCACAATTTCGGGACTTAAACCCAGTCTTCCGCTCGAGCGTAAAACACCCCGCTCGAGCGTCCACTCACAGACTTCCGCTCGAGCGGCCAACCTCCCGCTCGAGCGCAGAATGCACTCGCCCAGCACTTTTGCAGAACCAGGCCTCCGCTCGAGCTCCCAATCCCTACGCTCGAGCTCACAACACTGCACAACAAGATACTGGATGGATGTAATCTACGCTCGAGCGCCAACACCTCCGCTCGAGCGTACAGGCCAAAAATCTGGGCAACTAGTTTTGGTTTCTAAACTCAACCAACCTGTAACAAACCCGCTCAACACATCCTATAACTCAAATACAAAGTAAGAAAGGATGTAAACAAGATAATAAACAACTACCAACATCCACGGACACATGTCCGGATCACTATACAACAAGGGTAAACCCGGGATCGCTATACACTATGTCCCGAATATACAAGTCGGCGAGATAATCTACCGAACCTCTCACGCGCATGGGAATGAAGTGCGCCGACTTAGTCAACCGGTCTACAACCACCCAAATAGCATCACTACCCCGCTGAGTCCTCGGAAGACCTACAACGAAGTCCATAGTGACATGCTCCCACTTCCACTCGGCAATAGGCAAGGGTTGCAACAAACCCGCTGGCCTCTGATGCTCGGCCTTCACTTGCTGGCAAGTAAGGCACTTAGACACAAAAACTGCCACATCTCTCTTCATACCCCGCCACCAAAACTGGCGACCCAAATCCCGATACATCTTAGTACCTCCCGGATGCACCGCAAGGCGTGAATGATGGAACTCTCAGAGTACTTCCTCTCGGCAAGACTCCGGCACACACAGACGGTCTCAGTATCTCACGCTCAGGTCGGGATACACCGTCAAACCCTTCTCAGCCTTTCCATTTGAGATCTTCTCTCGGAGGGATTCTACCTCAAGGTCACCTCTCTGTGCCTCTAACACTCTACTCACAAGTGTAGGCTGCGCAACAACAGAAAACAAGGCCGCAGCCTCAACAGATTCGCCCAAATGCAAATCAAACTCGCCAAGTGCACCGAACATCCCCCATTCCCGGATGGCTATACAAGCTACATCACTAATGGATTTCCTACTAAGGGCATCAGCCACAACATTGGCCTTCCCCGGGTGATAGTGCAACTCGAAATCATAGTCCTCAATGAACTCCATCCATCTCCTCTGCCTCAAATTCAAGTCTCTCTGTGTAAACAGATACTTCAAACTCTTGTGGTCCGAGAACACCTTGAACCTCTCACCATAAAGGTAGTGCCTCCAAATCTTCAAGGCAAAGATCACTGCCGCTAACTCTAGGTCGTGTGTAGGGTAATTCTTCTCGTGAATTTTCAACTGACGTGAGCCATAAGCTACCACTTTCCTCTCTTGCATCAACACACAACCCAGACCCTCTCGTGAGGCATCACAATAAACCGCGTAACCCAACCCTCTCTTCGGAATAATCAAAACCGGAGCGGTGGTCAATCTAACCTTCAACTCTTGGAACGACTTTTCACAAGTCTCACTCCATACGAACTTGACCCCTTTCCGCGTCAATCTAGTCAACGGCGAAGCTAGCCTGGTGAAATCCTTCACAAACTGACGGTAATACCCAGTTAATCCAAAAAAACTGCGGATCTCAAACACACTCTTAGGCTGTGCCCAATATTACACTGCCTCAACCTTGGATGCATCAACGGACACCCCTTCCCCGGATACTACGTGGCCCAAGAATTTGACATCTCCTAGCCAGAACTCACACTTCCCATACTTGGCATACAGCCTATGGGCTCTAAGCAACTCAAGCACCACTCTCAAGTGTTCCTCGTGCTCTTCCTCTGAAGGCGAATAGATAAGAATGTCGTCCACGAAAACGACTACAAATCGATCCAAGAATTCCCGGAAGATCCGGTTCATCAAGTCAATAAAGACTGCCGGTGCATTAGTAAGCCCGAATGGCATCACCAAAAACTCATAATGGCCATACCGCGTACGGAATGCCGTCTTAGGAATATCATCCTCCCTGACCCTCAACTGGTGGTAACCCAATCTCAAGTCTATCTTAGAGAAACAACAGGAACCCTTCAACTGGTCAAACCGATCATCTATACGGGGCATAGGGTACTTATTCTTCACCGTAGCCCGATTCAACTTCCGGTAGTCTATACACAATCTCAAGGCACCATCTTTCTTTTTATCATAGAGGGCTGGTGCTCCCCACGGCGAAACACTAGGGCGAACAAAACCCTTATCTAGCAATTCCTAGAGCTGAACTTTCAACTCAACCAACTCTGCTGGAGCAAAACGGTAAGGTGCCATAGAAATCGGCGCCGTGCCGGGCACTAGATCAATAGAGAACTCAATCTCTCGGTGAGGTGGCAAATTAACAAGGTCTTCGGGAAAGACATCTGAATACTCATAAACCACCCACGGCAACACAAGCTGGGTCTCACCACACTCACCACTCTCAAACCTAGCAAGTAGACCACTAAGCTCACTCCGCCCTCCCGAATCATACCCCGGTGGCAAAACACTACCAACCCGGTCTCCCAAGAAATGGAACCACTCCCCGCTCAAGGTGCATAACGTGACCCTCTGGCGGTAACAATCAATGACAGCCCGGTATGACGATAGCCAGTCCATACCCAAAATAACATCAAAACCCTTCATGGGCATGACCAGAAAAGGAAAAGGAAGCCTATGGTCGGCGACCTCTATATCACAACCTCTAACACCTTGTTTCAAGATCAACTCACCACCAATAGGCGATACCACACAAATAGGAGATGCTAACTGTGCCAACTCCAATTCCAAAACAGATGCAAATGCAGCAGATACAAAAGAATGAGATGCACCCGTGTCAATCAACACATTAGCAACCGAGTTGCAAAACAGAAAAGTACCTCTCACTACTGATGGAGCTGGTACTAGATCCTGCGCGGTAACAGCATACACGCGCCCCGTAGGCCCCTGATCCACCTACTCACCCCTCGGAGCATACGACTGCTGCACTGACTGGGATGACGAAGCTCCCGGATTGGCCCTCGAGGCCTACACAGACTGAGCTGGCTGATAACTCTGCGTCTGTCTAGAACCAGATGCTCCTGAAGTAGCACTCAACTGTGGGCAATACCTCTTCAGGTACCCAGGCTGACCACACTGATAGCAAGACAAGGGCTGCCCCCTGCCCAAACTCTGACTCTGGGGTCTAGCGAAAGAAGAGGCAGCTCTCTGACCTCCGCCCTTCTGCGGGCAAACTGAAGACTTGTGACCCAGCTGGCCACAAGTGTAGCAAGTCAAACCTCCCTGATTACCTCTCCCCGAGCCTGCACTCGACACCGAAAAGGTCAATCTAGCAACTCCACCCTGAGACTGTTGAGGGTTATAACCCGTCTGTCTCCTGCCATCACCCTGACCCTCCTGGCCCCGCTTGGAGCCTCTATGCTTCTCCTCATCTTCCTCCTGCATCATAAGCTCCATATGAGCTGCAACATCCACTAAATGTCAATACTCTCAGATGTAAGACCCACCAACCCTCAGCTTGAGGCCTCGCCTCAACTTCCGTTCAAACTCATAGCAACGACGTTCTTCAGACGCCACCAACTCAGGTGCAAACCTGGACAAACTAGTAAAAGTGGCCTCAAACTCTGCCACAGACATACGCTGCTGATTAAGCCGGCTAAACTGATCCCTCAGCTTCTCCCTAGCAACTGCAGATAAGAACCTCTCCTGGAATGCATTCACAAACGCCTCCCATGTACCACCAACACGAGCCTTCTCGTATTTCCACCATTGACCCGCATCTCCCTTCAGCTGGAAGAATGCCAAGGTCACTTTCAATGCTCTGTCCTCGATGCCAAGCATCTCGAACGTCTTACTCATTTGTTCTAACCACTCGTCAGCCTTCAGTGGTTTCTTCGGATCTCCAACAAACTCGTCCGGATTAGACCGGAAGAACTCCCTCTTCAAGAAAGAAGGCCCTGCCTCAGCTGCCTGATTCCCTGCTCTGAGAATACCCAAAGCTCCTGCTATCTCTTGAGCCAAGGCACTCATAGCCTGCTGACCTGCTGGCTCGGCCACATTGGCCTGACCAACTCCCTCCTGCACTGTCGGAATATCATCCGGTAAAGGTACTTCCTGCCTCGCAGGCCTACCACGCCTAGCACCTCTTCCTCGCCCTGACATCCTATTAAAGGTAATACAGAACGTTAGCACATTCACAAATGTGCCAAAACTAAACACTCACGTCCTAATGCGTGGACAACTGTAATTCACTCCACGTAAGCACATAAACACATAAGCACTGACGAATTTCATTTCCGGATAATGATAGTCCCGAGGCGTTACTAGAGTTCCGGTTAGAAACAACATTGATCAAGTGCCTTTCCAACAAGACTCACAGAAACCCAAGGATCCAATCAACATCCTAGAAATTAAATCCCATACCCACATAAACACATAAGCCTGTTATCAATTTAGCACATAGCATATGACACTACATTTAAGTCTCTATCAAGCGAGACAAACCCATTGTGATACTAATCACTTCCCACGTACCCAAAGTATTCGAACCCGGTACGCTCTGATACCAAGTTGTAACGCTCTAAAAAAAAATAACATTAAACCTATCAATAGAGACATGCATTGATATATAAAAGCTCCACTTCCTTCTATTCTTCAGAGTTCCATTACCAAAAGTATTACATGTTAACAACAAGAGCAAATGCCCTAAAGGCTTACAGCTTTCCAAGTTAACACTTGGTTACAACAAAAGAGTGCTAACTCATTTACACATTAAGCCCTTGGCTTAAATGTACATGTAATACATCAAAGAAATAAAACAACAAAAGTCTGCCTGCCTCTAGCCTCCCAAGCTACGTCCTTGGAGGTGGCTTGCTACCTGTACCTGAAAATGATATTCCTATATAGGGTGAGCCACAGCCCAGAAGAAATATACTAAACCAAATATGAACAATGACTAAAAGATTAGCAGTTGATAGATGGCCAACACTGATACTTTCCCTTATCACACTTTACGATTTCATGACATACAAGTCCATATTACAATCCATTTTCCAATTCTTTTAAATTCTCAATTTATAACCATGGCTCAGAACCTGGCCAAACAACTCATATGAGACAGTAACTCATAATAAGCACTTTCCCATTTCATAATAGATAAGCATACTAGCTATATCACACACCAACAGATAAGCATACAAGCTATATCATCACTTCCATAGATATGCATAAAAGCACTATCACAGTTCCAATGACAAGCATATGAGCTCTGTCAACACATTAATAGATAAGCATATGAACTCTATCTATGGAGTCCATCCCCTATCTCCTCCCAAGAACATCCGGTTTAGAGGTCAATCCCCTATCTTCCCCTAAACCGCGGAGTACATCCCCTATCTCATCCAACACAACACAATGCATATAAACAATAATTATACACATCATCACACAACACATAAATTTAATGTATTCTTTCAACCGTCATACTCAATGACACATTCCAGTGATTAGTTCCAGTTTGCCTAATCATCATGCATTGTCTACAACAATCAAGACTATCCTCCACCGATAGCCCAAAGCAGTTATTTCTATATAGAAAATAAATGCAACAATGGATATATAATCAACATTTCAACTAGGTGAGCGATAAATAATCCAACTACACCCTTTAATCCCATGCCTTTCCAAATCAATTCCTCATTTCTCATAATTAATTATACAAATTAATTAACCAATGTAATTAGGGCATATTCCATAATTAACATTACAACCCTTAGGTTCCATTTTCTCTAATGTTTTAACATTAATTTCACTTTTCCATGCCAAACATGCATCTAGGTTTTATATAAATAAAAGCCCCAACTTTTGTAAAATTACACAAAGGCCCAAACTCTCTCAAAATTACCCAACAACCCCCAACATATCAAAATGTAAAAATTTAAAGACAAAGCTCATAAAGAGGAGTAGGATATCCCTACCTCGAAGTTAGAGCTCAGATGGGGAAGAGACCAAAACCAAAGTGCTCCAAAGACCAAGATTCTCGAATCAAAACGACGCCCTCGACGATCAACACAACTTTTACAAAGGCCGAAGATAAGGAGGACACTCTAACTAGATCAAACCCTAGAGAGAAGGGAGTTCCTAGAGAGAGAGGCTCTCAAAAAAGGGTTTTAGAAAAAGTAAGAGAGAGAAAGAAAAGCAAAAAGTGATTTAAAATCACCCAGCGGATAACTCATATACATATGACCCGCTCGAGGGGAGAACACAACGCTCGAGCATCAAGAACAAAAATCTGAACATGCTCGAGCGCAATAATGCCCGCTCGAGCGCCAAGACACAAGAATAAAGCACTCCCGCTCGATCGCGAAAACCAGTCCGCTCGAGCATAGATTTCCCCCTCCCAGAACTTATACCCAGAAAGTACTACCCGCTCGAGCGCCACCAAACCCGCTCGAGCGCCACCGCTCGAGCGTAAACAAACCCGCTCGAGCGTAAAAATCACATCTGCAGAAGTTTTGCAGGAACACGAAATACTGGAGGTGTGCAATCCCCGCTCAAGCGCAAGAAGACCCGCTCGAGCGGATCGCCTAAAAACTGGACAACAAGGAATTGAAACCAAGGCCTAACCAACCTGTAACAACCCTGCTCAAAACATCCTAAAACTCAATCAAGTGGAATTAAAGGACGGCAATAAGGTAGATACCACTACCAACTTCACGGAACTGAGTCCGGAACACAACAGAACAGTAAAGGGACAACCGGGATCGCTATAAAACCGGACTAAAATATGGAAAAAAGTCTGCAGGGGTCGACCCTTGCAACACAGGGGTCGACCCTATGAAGAAACTTATGTTTGACAGCATGTAAAGGGGGTCGACCCTATTTTCCAGCAACTAACACACAGACATAAGAGGGTTGACCCTCCCCAGTCTGGTGTCTACCCTATTTTCCAGCAACACCTCCAAAAACATCACCAACAGGTAAGGGTCGACCTTTAGGAAGACTGGTGTTGACCCTAGAATAGAATTTCTAAGTTCCCAAACAACTTTTCAATGTAAACAAGCGTGAACGAACAATCCTAACAAGTTTAAATTAATTTGTACTCCTTAAAAACCAAGATACAACAACACCAAAGATTCCCAAAATAAAATAAAAGATTCAAATACACTTCCCAAAAGTTTTAAAAGGGTACAAGTGCTACAACAGTGAAGGGAACAAAGAAAAAAAAAGTTTCTACTTGGTTTTTGTTGCCTTGCAAAATTTATCAATCCAAACGTAGCCTTAAATTTAGGAGGTTGGGATTTCTAGCCATCCCAAGTTACTCAACAAATGTTCTCATCTCATGTTACCAAAATTGAAATGGAAATGGTGTTATCACCATTAATAAGTGTTGATACTGCAAAGTGGTTGGGATTTGTGTGAGGTAGGTAGACTGGTGACAATGGTGCTCTAATCAAGTTAATCTTGAAAGAGACTTGGAACCATGTTGTAACTAATTGAATAATTAATGTGTCACTTACAATGATATTCATTCTCATCATTACCCAAACGTTATATGCTTGTCACCTTGAAATTTTGATTTTTGGATTTTTAGTCTATTTTTTATAATAAAAAAAGTCCAATTAGTACACATTAATCTCTGTTCTTAACATTGTTTTTTGTAATATATTTAAATGTTTTTATATTTTTATTCTTTAAACAATATAAGATAAGTGACTAATCATACAAGTTTTGTAATAATTTAGGGAGGAAAACATTTATAAAAACAACTTTTGTAATGCCCTCAAAATACAATACAAATAATCCATTCATAAGATCCATCGATTTAATGAAAATGATATACTATCATTTATCAGAGTTTACATTACAAAAGGTGTTACATGCTTTATACATTCATAATCGTTCATTCTGAATCTGTAACATGTAATGTAAGTTACTAATAATAAAATAAATGCCATACGGGCTTACATCTTTCCAAGATATCACTTGGTTACAACAAAAGAGTCCTAGGCTCTGTACATGTAAAGCCCTTGGCTTGAATAAACATTTAAATACAAAAATAACAAAATAGAGCCTTCAGCTCCTCAGTCCTCCCAAGCTACGTCCTTGGAGGAAGCATATCACATGTACCTGAAAATGGTTTCCCAAGTAGGGTGAGCCAAAGCCCAGTAGAGATAAACTACCACAATATATGAAGTTTAACTAAGATATAAGTGTAAGATAAAAGTTCAATATTCATACTTATATTCTTCCCATGACCATTCAATGTAGATAACCATACCTCAATCCATTTCAGGTTAATCTATTAACCAAATTCATTATTATCTAATTAACCAAAATGAGACTATAACTCAACAGTTCACAATTCAATACATTCATCACTCCAACACTTCTATTTTGCCATTTTACGAATTCACGTCCGAGGGAATCGGCACCCATACATATAAGATTTCGGGACTTTCACCCTGGACACTCCAGCCAACTTAACTTTAAATGGAGTCCATCCCCTATCTCCTCCCACACAATGGAGTACATCCCCTTTCTCCTCCCAAACAATTATACATATACAATGTATTAAAGGCATCGTCATATACAATGACTATCCACAACACATATTCAATGTCTCAATCATACCGTCATATTCAATGACATAATTTAATTGATAGGTTTCAATCCACCTAATCCTCATGCAATTTCTACAACAATCATAGCTATCCTCCACTGATAGCCCAAACAGATATTTCTAGACAGATAGAAAATCTTCATAACAGATAATTAATCGAATTTCCATAGGTGAATGATTTAACAAATCCAACTACACCATTCATTCATACATCCTCCCACTTTCACATTTCCCATATTAATTTCATTATTTATACAAAATAATTTATTTAACTCAACTTAGGGAAAATCTCCCAATTTTCCTCAAATTCAACCTAATGGCTAGATTCCACCATTTTAGCATTAGAGAAACTTCATACACAAGGGCCCATAGTCATTTTATAGATTAACATGGAAAACCCCTCTTTTAAATTTTGAACCCAAACCCTAGGTTACTCAAAATCACTCTCAAATCTCATCATCTATACACAACAACACATATCTACGTTAAAAGCCATATTAAGGTGTAGAAGATCCCTACCTGAAGTGTAGAAGCCCAAATGAAAGGAAAAAGAACCTTAAAACGCACAAAATCGAGTTTTGTTCGGATGGAATGGAAGCCCACAAGATGCTCCACCTTTTTCTCAAAGGAAGTAGGGTAGTTGTGCTTGTTCAAAGAGTATTTGTAGAGAGAGAGGGTGTCGGATTAGGGTTTTTAGGAGAATGGGAATCAAAAAGTGATGTAAAATTTCTCTGCTACAAACTGATATACGTGACCTTCGCTAGAGCGAAGGAGTTGTCGCTCGAGCGACCAATCACAACAAGTGACCTCGCTTGAGCACAAGAAGTGTCACCCGAGTGCAGAATGCAAAGTTTCAGAAGTGTTATAGACGCACACGCTCGCTCGAGTGCAAGAAGCCTCGCTTGAGCGAAGAACTTCACCTTTCCAGAAATTCTGCATCTGGGAAAGAAACCTGAGGACTCTCAAATCTCGCTCGAGCGCAAGAAACCTCGCTCGAGCGAAGAAGCAAATTTCACAAGGCTCGCTCGAGCGCAAGAAGTCTCGCTCGAGCGAAGAAGCCAAAATCTGGGCAACAACAATTTAGACCAACTAATAACCAACCTGATCCAAACATGCCTAACATATTCCAAAACTCAAATTCAAAGAGTTAAAGGAGGAAAACAAGACATGGATAACAATATTGAACCGCGAAACCCGAGTTCGGAATACAACAAGGTCGGGTCAAAATCAGGATCGCTATAACTTTTATCATTTTTTTTTGTCCATTCCTAATGTGAGATTGTACAAGTTTTTATAAAAAAATCTATTAAAATCTCATGTGAATCCTTCTTCTACATCAAACTGACAAGACTAATAAAATCAAACCACAATCCATTTCTTTACCTCAACCAACAAAATCGAAAAGTTTTAATTGATGTTAATTTTATTTTATTTTTCAATTCCAACTAAACTAAACTGTTTGCAGTCATAAAATACATACATATATATATATATATATATAACTCAATACAAGAACTATAATTTCTTTTTATAAATTTTAGCCTAAGCTTAATAAGATGTCATATTTAAACAAATATCAATAAAATATAATTGTATAAATTATTTTAGGCCCTTCATTGCATAGTGTTGTACAAATTGTGTGCTTAAGTAAAACAAATAGATTCATAATTAACAATTGAAATTTCACAACAAGACACATGCTGAAAAATTACAAGTAGAAGGAACAAAATTACAGAATAAAATAAATTGGCAAAAGGAAGCAAACCAAAGCCTACACTAGACAGTCTCCTTAAAACAGATTTGCCGCCTCACCGGTTGGGTGCTGGGGGTTGTTCGATGTTTGTCTCCCAGGATACGATGGTTGGACCAACTATAGCAATGCACCTACTGAGTAGCTTCGGTGAACAGAACTATGGCAACACTCTCTCACTAGAAAGAATATAAAGCTAGAGGAAAACTTTTGAAGACAGGAAGAGTAAATTTTCTAGTGGTGGAAACTGAAGGAGGGGGCCTCCTTTTATACATGTGGAGAGAGAGAAAGAGAGAGAGAGGAAAAGACTCATGCCATTAAGGCCCATCACAAATGCAAAAATGAATTCTATATTAACTGCAAATTTGATGGATTAATCCATCATCATTATGGAGGAGTTGTACACATTTTATACACATGTGTAATGTGTATAATTCTGCAGCCTACAACACTGGCTTAGCCTAAAAAGGTTAAGATGGGCGGGCGAAGCCCAACCTCTACACTCAAGCCAGCCCAGCAAGACTCAAGCCTCATGCCCAAGCCCAAGCCCAAGCCCAAGCCCAAGCCCAAGTCCCAAAATCCAAGATCCACAATCCCCGGACCATGGATCATGGACCCAGACCTGGACCTGAACCTAGACATGGACCTGGCTCGGTCCGGGCGGGCGGGTGGGCAGATGGCGCATGTGGCAATTTTCGCATAACCAATTTGGACCATAATTTTAGCCCAAGCCCATCCTTGAAGTATTCATTAGTCCCTTCCTTCGGAAAATTTGGATGCCCTAAAGGGCTCACATCTTTAGGCAAAAAATGGAATTTAAATACCTATCAATGCTCTCATCTACAATCAATGTGGGATAAAAGGTTTCACCTTTCCCAACACCTCTTTCATGAGGCCAACTTAATGAGTCAATTTCTCATTCAAATCTTAATGGTTTTTTGTCATTCTTTTTGTGGTGTAAAGATCTCATTACAAATAATCTAAACCCACTTTAACCCACCCCAATAGAGGATTAAAACCTACTTTAATTTCACATTGAAGTCACTGAAAAACCATTATTTTCCAACAATCCCCCACATGAATAAAAATTGACCGAATAACAACAAACGGACAACGCTTAACAACAAAGACTTGGAGAGAGAGTGCAAAGGAATAACCCCTCCACCAAAAAAGGTAGCTTTTGGCTTTGAACCCCTCCTAGTGAAGTGTATCGCATTTACTGGCGGCCTAGTGAACACGAAGTCTTGAACTGTTCTGCTGTTTATGTAAATCAAGACAACAGACCTCACACAGGAATTACTCCAACCATTGTTCTGTTCTCATTGTTGTGTCCGGTTTGGCCCTGGAACACTAGCCTGGTTCAGTGAGTGGTTTAAAGAATTAGGCCTTGTCAATTCTTATAGAAGAGGCCCCATTTCACACTCACATAGGTGACTCTACTTGAGTATCCTACTATATTTAGCTCAACAACCCAACACACCAGAGTCATTAAAAGCTCAGCTTAATCTCTACACTAGCAGGTATCATTGATAAAAGGAATGGCTGGAAGTTTAACATTTTCAATGACATACCACCGTTGCACGCAATTAGGTTTTCCCATTGAACCTAGATCTCGGGATCTCCAGTCAACTAGGTTGGGTTTCCATTCCGGTAACACCTTACACTAAAGGCCTTAAACCCATTCCTTCTGTTTTCTCTACTAACAATCGATTTAACCCTTTCGTTAGCGGATCCGCAATGTTGTCCTTAGAGTTCACATAGTTTCAAGTGACAACTCCCATTAGAGAGTAGTTGTCATATGAAATTATGTCTACGATGGATATGTCTAGACTTTCCATTATACATATTACTCTGTGCCTGTCCAATAGCTGATTGGCGAAGCCATTCCGCCCCTTATGTTGCTTTATCCAACCCTATAAACTCTGATTCCATCGTTGATCGTGAAATACACATCTACTTGGAAGATTTCCAAGACACAGCTACCCCTCCAAAGGTGAACACATAACCACTAGTGGATTTTAAATCCCTAACATAAAATATCCAATTTGCATCACTATAGCCTTCTATTACTGTTGGATATTTGGTGTAATGCAGCCCATAATCCCGGGTCAAACGGAGATACCTTAACACCCAAACGATACCCTTCTAGTGAGTGGCATCAGCATTGCTTGTGTATCTACTAAGCCTGCTAATAGAGTAAGCTATATCCAGCCTTGTACAACTCATCAAATACATCAAACTCCCAATGACTTGAGAATATTCTAGCTAAGAGACACTCTCACCATTATTCTTGGTCAAGTGTAGACTTAAGTCTACTAGCATCCTAGGCACACTTGTATTTGATTTACCAAATTTCTCAAGTATTTTCTCAACATAATGAGATTGAGAAAGTACAATACCATCAGATGTTCTAGTAATCTTAACAGCCAGAATTACATCTGCAAGGCCCATATCTTTCATGTTAAACTTAGAGTTTAACAACTTCTTGGTAGTTCTAATCATCTTATCATTACTACCAACAATGAGTATGTAATCAACGTATAGACACAAAATGACATAACCTCCGTTAGTGTCCTTGACATATACGCATTTGTCTTGACAACATAGCATTGTCAAACTTCTCATGCCATTGTTTAGGAGCTTGCTTCAAACCATACAATGATTTGACAAGCTTATAGACTTTTTTATTTTGTCCTAGAGCTGAAAACCCCTCAGGTTGCTCCATGTAGATTTCTTCATCTAAATCTCCATTTAAGAAAGATGTCTTTACATTCATCTGATGTATCTCCAAACCATATAAAGCTGCTATCGCAATCACCATGCGAATGGATGTAATCCTTGTCACCGGTGAATACGTATCAAAGTAATCCAGGCCTTTTCGTTGCTTGGATCCTTTGATAACTAACCTAGCTTTATATTTATCAATTGATCCATCTACTTTCATCTTTCTTCTAAAGATCCACTTGCTCCCCAAAGCCTTACTGGCTGGGGGTAAATCAACCAACTCCCAAGTGTGGTTCTGTAGGATGGAGTCAATCTCACTCTTAATTGCATCTTTTCACAAAGGACTTTTAGGTGAAGTCACAACTTCATGGAAAGTTCGAGATTCTCCCTCTAACATAAAAGTCAAGAAGTCCAGACCTATAATGCCCTGAAATAAATACAATGAACCATCCACGACAATAAGTAAATAACAATATGAATCATAATATAATGTCCTTCCATTACATAAGACTCAGTTGTACAAAAGCGTGACACATTCGAATATACATTCATAAGTGCTAACCCTGAATCTATAGCATGTGTCAATAACAAATATATTAAATAGAAGTTAAACAGATAACAGAAATGCCCTGAAGGCTACAATTTTCCACGACTGTACTTGGTTACATCAAAATGGATTTAAATCCAATACACGTAAAGCCTTAAGCTTGTACAAAATAATTACTACAAGCAAGCAAAATGAAGCTCTAGCTCCAATCCTCCCAAGCTACTGCCTTGGCGAAGGCATCTCACCAACACTTGAAAATGATTTTCCCATATAGGGTGAGCCAAAGTCCAGTAGAAATAATCTAACACAATATATGAATCTTAACGAAGATATAAGGGTGAAATGCATATGCAATGCTCATGTCAAGACATTTTACATTTCTTTTCCAAAAACCATGCCATGCTCAATTTATATCACAATTCTCAAATCATGTCCCTTACAATAGAAAACAAGGGCGAAATTCTCAATCGGTACAACCTTTCACAGATATTTCGTCCGCGAAAAACCGTTAAATGGAACCCATGTAAATGTAGCCTATACAAGCGCTACTATTGCCATTTTATAGATATTTCATCCGTGGGAACCGGCACCCATGTATACGCGCGTTTTTCGGGACTTTCACCCAGGACACATAGGTCAACTTAATTTGGTGATACACACTTCTTTCTACGTTCACCCCTTTTTCTCAAAATCATATACATTTGCAATGTATTAAATGAGTAACAACATTCAATGCACATGAATGAGAAATTAGTTTCAATTCACCTAATTCTCATCCAATTTCTATAATAATTATAGCTATCCTCCACCGATAACCCAAAATAGATATTTCTAAACAGATATAAAATCTCTAATACAGATAAACTTTAAAAAATTCAAGATGTGAGCGATAATACATATCCAACTCCACCATCCATATCAATATCCATCTAATTTCACATTTCCAACATCAATTTTATTTATTTATACAAAATAAATATTTGAGACATTTAGGGCAAAACCTTTTTTTTTTTTTCAAAATCCATTCCAAGTATCAAATCAACAATTCTATCACAACTCAACCTCATTTCCAATCCCACAACCATTTTCAATATATCCATTTGAAAACCTCTCTTTTGATTTTAAACCAAAACCCTAGGTTTGTTCAAAATCTTCAAAAATCACAAGATTGTTTCATAACAACAAATAGCTAAGTTAAAAATCATAAAAGAGTGTAGAGAATCCCTACCTCAAAGCTAGAAGATAAAAAAAGCAGGGATGAAACTCAGATGAAGCCAAAACCCAACTCTATTTAGATGAAAATGAAGCTCTAGGTGAGCTCTACCTTTTTAACAAACGGTATAGGGTGGAGAAATGAGTAGATCTTGGTGTATTTGTAGAGCAAGAGTAAGTTCTAGAGAGAGGATCTCTAGATTTAGGGTTTTGAAATATTTTAGAGAGAAGAAGAGATGAAAAAGTGATGTAAAAAGTAACTTTTGCAAACTGATATACACATAGTCCGCTCGAGCGCAAAAAGTGACGCTCGAGCATCCAAACACAAAAATAATCACTGCTCAAGCTCAAGAGGTGATGCTCGAGTGTCAAGACACAAGAATAAAGACGTCATCGCTCAAGCGCAAGAAGTGACACTCGAGCGCAAAATACAAACTCCTAGTAGTTTTGCAGAGAGAAAGCTAACGCTCGAGCTCAAGAAGGGATGCTTGAGTGCACGACCGCTCGAGCACAAGAAGCACTGCTTAAGCGTAGAATGCACTCTCCTAGTAGTTTTGCAGACCTACAAAAGTACTGAGCATTCACAAAAACCGCTTGAGCGCAATAAGTAACGCTCGAGCGAAGGAGCAAAATTCTAGACAACAAGGTTTTTGAAAAATAAGGTACCAACCTGGTCCAAACGCAACAAACACAACCCAAAAGCCAAACTCAAAGAGGTATAAGGGGAAACAAGATATGACTGACTATACAAGACAATGAAACCCGAATCCAAACATCAAATGGTTCGGGTCCAAACCAAAATCGCTATAAGACCAAAGGACTTTGCAGTCCTAGCCCTTTTACTCCTTCTTGGCTTATCTACTTGCTCAGCTTGATCATCTACTTGATCATCTATGCGATCATCTGTGTGATCAGCTATGTGATCATTGTCACCTTCAACCTCTTTCATGAAACTTGAAACCCCTTCTTGGAGACGACAATGAAATACTTCTTCAAAGAAAGATGAATTTCTTGATTCCATGATAGTAGTCTTGTGTATATCTGGAATAGCAGACCTATACACAAGAAATCGATATGCACTGCTATTATGTGCATAGCCAATGAATATACAATCCACTGACTTCGGGCCTATCCGAACCCGCTTGGGTGTAGGCACCACCACTTTCGCAATACACCTCCACATTCATAGGTATTTATATGAAAGCTTGTGGGCTTTCCACAACTCATATGGAATCTTGTCTACATTCTTCCGAGGTATTAAATTAAGAATATAATTCGCGGAGAGAATTGCTTCCCCTCCCACCCCCAAGTTCTGTCGCAACCCAGAACTTATTAACATTGCATTCATCATTTCTTTTAATGTTCTATTCTTCCACTCAATAACACCATTTGATTGAGGGGAGTAAGGTGCTATGGTTTGGTGAATAATCCCAAATTGAGCCCAAAGCTCAGCAAACGGAGATTCATACTCACCACCACGATCACTTCTTAAAGTCTTGATCTTTTTACTTAGTTGATTCTCAAATTCATTCTTGAAAAGAATAAATTTATCAATTGCCTCATATTTGCTTTTAAGCAAATACACATAATAGTATTTAGTGCAACCATCAACAAAAGTGATGAAGTACTTGTTACCACTACGTGATTGTACGACTTTCAAGTCACACACGTCACTATGCACTAAATCTAAAGGCTCAGTACTTCTTTCAATAGAATGAAATGAAGTTCTTGTCAATTTTGCTTCTACACAAGTTTCACACTTGTGATTTGGATTAATCTTGAAAGATGGTATGTGATCTGATTTCATTAATCTATGCAAAAAGTCAAAATTTACATGACCCAATCTACCATGCCATAAATTAAGGGACTCAAGCATATAAGCAAAAGAAGAAAAAGTTTTCTCATTAATTTTAGGGACAAGAATCATTACATTGAGCTTAAACATACCGCTTGATATATATCCCTTTCCCACATAGACCCTGCTCTCGATCAACACGAGCTTATCAGCCTCAAACACCATGCGGAAGCCATGCTTACTCAAGAGCGACCCTGAGACAAGATTCTTACGAATATCCGGCTCAAATAGGACATTGTTCAGAGTTAGGTCTTTTCCTGAAGTCATCTTCAAGACCACCTTGCCTTTACCCTCAACAGTTGAGGTTACAGAATTCCCCATGAACAACTTCTCACCGTTTGAAACCAGTTCGAAAGTTATGAACATCTTCTTCTCAGCACAGATGTGGCGAATGGCCCTAGTGTCCACCCACCATTCCTTCAGGTTAGACCCTCCCCATGTTTGCTTCCGTGACGATAGCTGCTAGATGCACGTCGTTCGTATTTTGTGATAAATCCTCCATCTCAGCCATGTGAGCGCGGCTTTTGTTCTATAGAGGGTACTTTTTGTAAGGCTTCTTCTTCTTGCGGCAGTCAACCGCCCGATGCCTATTGCTTCCATAGTTGAAGCACTTTTCATTGAACCTAAAAGTAGGTTTCTGCTTCTTGTAGACTGGCCTTCTGGAGACACTACCTCGCGTCCCCAAGTTTGAGCTTTTGCCTATCGGTGATTTTTTCCTTACCCTCGAGGACTAGCCATACTCAACCACGTTTGCTTTCACCATAGAGGTACTCCCCTCTTTCTTTATGTTGTCTTCCTCAATACGAAGCCTGACAACAAGCTTTTTGACTGTCAGCTCCATTCCTTTATGCTTCAAGTAGTTCTTGAAGTATTTCCAGCTATTAGGCAGCTTCTCAATCAGCGCAGCTTCCTAGAATGATCCACTGAGGAACATTCCCTCTGCATGAATCTCATGTAGAATTACTTGAAACTCTTAGACTTGACTAATGACGGTTTTTTAGTCCACCATTTTGAAATCCAAAAACCGGCCAACAACAAATTTTTTTGCCCTAGCATCCTTGGTCTTGTACTTCTTGTCCAAAGCATCCCATAGCTCCTTTGCTGACTTCTTAACATAAAACACGTTGAAACGCGAATCTACTAAGTTGAAAAATCTAGAAATCCCCTAGATGTTGATTTGTGACAATGTATCAATTTTAAGTAGTAAACAACAATCCCAATCAAACAATCAAGACAAATCGGCACAACAATTTTGCGTGGAAAAACCACAATTGGAGCACCTCCAATTGTGATAAAAAAAATCACGGGCAAAAGCCACAAAACAATCCACTAAAAAGACATAAAGGAATTACATAGGTATGCTCCCAATTACCTAGCGAATCCACACCCAAATTGAACCAACCCCTATGTGCCTCTTCCAGCCCCGTCTTCACCTCGGAATTGTCTTGCCCAATGTTGAATCCACAATGCCGATGTCGAATCACGACGATGAGTCACTCTAGAATCCACCAAAGCTTCAGGCTCAAATTTCCCAGAATCCACTGAAGAACAACACTCTCTTTTGTATAGAATGAACAAACAATCCTTTGATGTATACTTCTTAACCCATGAGTTGAATACTCAATGAAACATCAAAGAAAACTAGCAAAATAGCCCAGATATAAACCCTAATATCCAAGAAGAAGATCTGGAGGCGTAATCCTAGATTTGGACTGAATCACATATTTATAGAAAACTATCCCGCGATGCTCGCTCGAGCGAAGACTCTCTCGCTCGAGCGAGGAACCCAAAAACGCGTGTTTTCCTTAAGTGGCTTTGCTCGAGCCACGCAACCTGCGCTCGAGCGTACGTTCATCCTTCTCAGGTTTTTTCAAACGCAGCCTTTGCTCGAGCGAGGACTCCTCTGCTCGAGCAAGCAAGGGCGGACAAGCAACTTTGAATGCCTTTTGCATTTGGCATCGGGGGCACTGCCCCTCAACCCTGCCGTGGCATGGCTCCGAACCCGCCAAGGGGCGCTGGCCCCTAGACCCCCACGAGCTGACCGGGCAGCTCGATCCCGTTATAGTCAACGAAGTGGCAATCTTGAAAGAATTAACATCACAAACTTCTCTGCAAGGCACAATTCGGGTTGGATTCGTATCTAAAACACAGCCTTACTAAAATAAAAAGTGCGAATACAAATACAACTGAAAGGAGTTTTCTCAAACGGGATTGCCAAGAATAAAAACCTAACACAAGCCATTCAAAACATAGTTCCAGCAAAGGAAGTTTGACTACTTCCAAGCATCTAGAGCCATGAGCTTCTTCTTGTCTTGGTCATTCTCTTCCATGGCTGGTGGATCTTCACTCAAAAACCTCGCAGCTTAGAGTAGTCAGGTAGAACAACATCTTCTTGGTCATTCTCTTCCATGGCTGGTGGATCTTCACTCAAAAACCTCGCAGCTTAGAGTAGTCAGGTAGAACAGCATCTTCTACTGCCACTTTTGAAATTCACTCTAGTGAACTTCTCCGGATGCTCATAATGGTTGAGTGGGCCTCTTAGAATAGCAGGAGCAGTAACAGGGTTGACTACAAAAGTCACAGCAACCGGGTTGACCACAGAGGTCACAGCAGCAGGGGTTGACAAGCTAGTTGTCCCAAGGCTCTGATCCCCACCAACATTAGTAGCAGCATCGGTGACAGTTGTCATTTCTAAAAAATACAACAGAATTTCACTATTCTACGTTCCAGAAATTAAACTTAACACCAGAAAATCCCAAAGTCGGCAATTTAATTCAAAACTAGTCTCATCACTTCTCTAGAATCGAACATGGTCATGAATGTTTCTAGGAAGACTGGAGGGGTCACACCGGTCCCACTTGAAACCCAGTTAAACTTAAACAAAACTTTCAAGAGTATGTTGATTCCTAGTCCATAGGAAACAATTTTTAGAATTAAGTTTTCCAGGGGATGAACTAGGTTAAAACCAACCAAGTTCCAAACTTAAAAGCAACTTAAAAATTGCTAACCAAATTACAAGCAATGTAAAAAAATAAATAAATTGCTATAAAAATTACACACACATAAAATGCTCCCAACATGCCAAGCAAACAACCTTGCTTAAAATAAAATTTGGAATTAACCACTACTAAATCTCAAGCAAAAAATTGCTTCAATTATAAAGAGAGTAACCACTCCATAAGGATTTTATATAGGCCAAAAACCTTTCCACGTTTAGATATTTCTGTTCAACAGAAAAGTTAGTAGTCTAAATTTGTTTTTATTGCAAGCCCAAATTTTTATTCATTTGGATTTGTATTTACTTTCCAATCCCTTTCGCATATATATATATATATTCCTGTAAAGAAAGTTAGTAGAAAAACACAAGAAAATACAAACCAAACAATCTAAAGAAACTGTATATCTAATAAATTAATTGAAACCGTCTAGCAAACTATTTAAAAATAAAATTAACTAATGAATTAAAATGTTAGATGAGTTACAAAAATAAAATTTATAACTCCACAATTAAATTAAAACTTTTAATTGCAAGAGTTATATATGAACTTATTACACATTAAACATGTACATAACTATAAACACTTAACATGTAAATAAATAATTCTAGAAATTATAAACCAACTAACATGCAAGTTACACTAAAAATTAGAAAGCAATTAGCATGCAAATTAGATTATAAAGTTATAAATTAAAAGATATGCAAATTATGGTAGAAACAATGTATCATGCTCATATACTTATATTAAAATCCCATAAGCATGCAAAATTATATTAGAGGTCAAAAAAACAAACATTCTTATGAACTGGAAAAATTAAAACTTAACATTGCATATCTTAATTCCAATCATGCATTCTCAGAAGAAAAATAAATAAATTAATTAAAAATTAAAAAAAAAAAAGAAGAAGAAAAAGTGGGTAATTCAATTCTTTGAAACAGTTCCAGTTAAGTATGAATTACTATTTTATATTCATACACTAATAATAACAATCAAGTACTATGCAACAGTAGGCAATAAAAATGAAAACAATGACATTCAAATTAGATGAATTTAATATTCCAATCATGACTATCATAGAAGTTCTGGGCAAAATTTATGTTCCGCAAATATTACACGGAAACCAAAGAAACCTAGACATTGTAAGCAAAGCAATTCACAGTGACATGTTGGGAATTAAAAACTAATTGACCTTAGATATTTTATTACTATGGGGCTAACGCAACAGCATGCAGATTCATATATTATTATGGTAATTTACCTTCACATGCTACAATACCCAGGAACTCACACACAGGTTTCCGAAACAGTGCAACGAACATGATGTTCTATATTAAAAACCTAACATAAGAAAATATAATGTAATACTTAACCTATTACATATAGGAATTTATTTATCTAATTCATGGGAAACATTGTGATTTTGTTTTAAGATTGTCATAAAAATTGTGAAATCAAATAGAATACACAAATCCATATTTTATAATTGAAATTATAGGATAAAACAACATGGTAGGAATAACAATGAGAAGAAGAGAAATACATAATAAAATAATATATCTAAAGTAAGCAAACTGAAGCCTGCACTAGATAGTTTCCTTAAAACAGATTCGTCGTCTCATTGGTTGGATGTTAGAGATTGTTCGACGTCTGTCTCCCAAGATACGACGGTTGGACCAGCTACAGCAATACACCTACTGAGTAGCTTCAGCGAACAGAACTATGGCAGCACTCTCTCACTAAGAAGAATATAAAAGTAGCTTCGGCAACCAGAACTATGGCAGCACTCTTTCACTAGGAAGAATATAAAATTGGAGGAAAACTTTTGAAGAGAGGAAGAGCAGATTTTTTGGTGGTGAAGACTGAAGGAGAGGGCCTCCTTTCATACACATGGAGAGAGAGAGGAAAAGACTCCTGCCATCAAGGCCCATCACAAATGAAGAAATGAATTCTGTATTAACTTGCAAAACTGATGGATTAATCCATCATTGATATAGAGGAGTTACACACATTTTATACACGTGTAATGTGTATAATTTTGCAATCCACAACACTGGCTTTGTCCAAAAAGATTCAAATGGGTGGGCCAAACCCAACCCCCACACTCAATCCAGTCCAGCAAACCTCAAGCCTAAGCCCCAAGATCCACGGATCAAGGACCCGGACCGGTTTCAGGCGGCACGTGTGGAAATTTTTGCATAACCAACTTGGACCATAGTTTTGGCCTAAGCCCATTCTTGAAGCATCTATAACTCCCCCCCATCGAAAAATTTAGATGCCCCAAAGGGCTCACACCCTTAGGCAAAAAATGGGGTTTAAATACCCATCAATACTCTCATCTGCAATCAAATGTGGGATAGAAGGTTTCACCTTTCCCAACACCTCTTCATGAGGCCAATTTTATAGCGACCCCGGTCTTTCCCCATTTGGTTGTTGTATCCGGACTTCGGTTCCGTGGATCTTATGGTTATATATATGTTGTTTTCGTCCTTTATTTCCTTGTCATTTGAGTTATGGGTTGTATTGGGCAGGTTTATTATAGTTTGGGAGTGTTTGGGAGCAAAGTGTTGCTGCCCAAAATTTTGGTCCTTCGCTCGAGCGAGAAGTTTGTCGCTCGAGCGAGCTCTTGTTTTTGGGCCTTTGCTCGAGCCATGGTTTATTCGCTCGAGCGAGAGACTGCGTCTGGGTATAGAACCTGAGAGTTGTGTTTCTTGGCTCGAGCGAGCGAGGTGTATATTTTCGAGTTATTTGCTCGAGCGTGCTTCTGGGTTGCAGACCTGAAGCTTCGAGTTTTTGGCTCGAGCGAGGCTTTCTTGTGTCTTGTCGCTCGAGCGACTAATCCTTCACTCGAGCGAGCCTGTTTTATTTAAATACGCAGCAGCGATTTTAAACATATTTTTTCATCCACTTTTGTTTTGAAAACCCTACGTCCGTGTTCTCTCTCCCTCCACTCACCTTCTCTCTTAGGTTTCATCTATTTTTAGGGTGTTTCTACCCTAGGTTCTTTGTTAAAAAGATAGAGGGTCGCGAGGGCTTTGTTTTAATCTGAAAGTTTGGCGGTTTGGAGCACTTTGGGTTTTGGGTCATCATCTCCATTTGAGTTCTTCACTTCGAGGTAGGGATACCCTACTCCATACTATAGGTTTTGTCCTAAGTTTTGGTCATTTTGATATGTTGGTGTTGTTCGGTAATTTTGGGAAAAGCTAGGGTTTGATTTATAATTTAAAAAGCTCTAATTGTTGAAATAAATTAATTCGCATAATTAATTTTTGGAAAATGGGGAATTTAGTTTAATTCATGAAATTGGGAAATCATGAGATTAAATGGTGTAGTTGGATAATCTAATTACTCACCTATGAAAACGTTGAGTTTATATTTGTTGATACATTTATTTCCTGTTTAGAAATAACTGTTTTGGGCTATCGGTGGAGGATAGTCGTGATTGTTGTAGACATTGCATGTTGATTAGGGAAAACTGAAACTAATCACATTGAATAAGTCATTGAATATGACGGTTGAATTAATATAGCAAATACGTGTATTGATTGAATATTGTGTATGACAAGTGTTTAATACATTGTATATGCATATTGTTTGGGAGGAGATAGGGGATGTACTCCATGGCTTGAGGGAAGATAGGGGATGGACTCTCAAACCTGTTTAGGAGGAGAAAGGGGATAGACTCCATTAGTGCAGCAAATATGTGTACTTATTGATTTATGGAAGTGTTTTCGTATGAGCCTTAGTCTCATTTGAATTGTTGATATTGAAAGTAATGTTTAATGTGGGATGTAGTCTCATTTTATAGTTTGGCCAGGTTCTGAGCCATGTCTATATAAATGGAAAGTTGAATAATAACGGAAAGTGAAACATGTCATGGGCATTAGTGTCATGAACTGTATAGTGATATAATGGATTTATAAGTGTTAACTCTTATAAATTGCTTTAGTCAATTCTTATATTTGGTTTAGTATATTTCTGTTGGGCTGTGGCTCACCCTATACAGGAACATCATTTTCAGGTCTAGGTGATATGCAACCTCCAAGGACTTAGCTTGGAAGGATTTAGATTTGAAGACTTGTTTTAGTTAGTTGTTATTTGATATTACATGTAAACTCAAGCCAAGGGCTTAATTTGTAGTTGAGTTAGTACTCACATTTTGTATCCAAGTGTTGGCTTGGAAAGCTGTAAGCCCGTAGGGCATTTACTTTGATGTTACATGTGATGTTTTTCAATAAGAATACTCTGATGAATGGAATAATGTTTTGTTTTCTTATATCAATGCATGTCAATATTGTGTATAATGTGGGTTTATTTTGAGGGCGTTACAAATTTAATGAGTCAATTTCTCATTCAAATCTTAATGATTTTTTGTCATTCTTTTTGTAGTGTAAATATCTCATTATAAAGAATTTAAACCTATTTTAACCCACCTCAATAGAGGATTAAAACCCACTTTAATTTCACATTAAAGTCACCGAAAAACCATTATTTTCCAACACATAGTAAATCCCAAATATCCAGAGTCAAGTTGCAAACCGTGTGTCCATTAGGTCCATAAGTTTAATCAATAAGTAATCCCATTATATATGGGATTTGCCAAATTACAATAATAAAGTATTTTAATTCCAGCATTGACCCAATGTTGGTATCTACTTAATTCTCGTTTGTCAATTATATATTTTAGTCAAAAAGTCACTATAAGTTATCACATCACTTTCTTTATTTTTCTACAGACCTTTTTATAAAACGTTAAAAAATTACAAAAATAGGATGTTACCAAACGAGACCTTAGTAATCATACCATTCTAATTCTTATTTTTATACCTTACGAATATGATATGAAGCTCTTGAACCATATGATTCCATTAAACAATCATTGGAATAACATACTTCCTGAAAACGTGTGAGATGTATTTATATGGTTGGTTAATTTTTTGGAAAGAAAAACCAAATTCCAATAAGGACGTTGGAAGCTATCATAATATTATACTAATTAAAAATAGAATACTTTATAATAAATGATGACCATATGTCTTGATGAGGTTAAGCCACATTTTCCCCAATCATTTGGTGGAATACAAACCTCTTCAGCTTGTTTTGTCCACACCTATCGAGATTCTCTCATTATTCAGTTAATTTAATCAAGCAGCTGAGGGATTAATAAAATTTCACTAGATGATATTTACACACCACTATTATTTGCACTTCACTAAAAAAAATAAATGATTCAAATTCATATCATAGATAAGATTTCATGTTCCTCAAATATGATATTGTGTAACGTAAAAATAGAGTTTGTACATATAAAATTGTTAGGAGTTCAATCTGAGCAATCCAAATCCAAATCCAATTCAAAAAAAAAAAAAAAAAAAAAAAATTAGAACATTGACAATATAATTTTAAATTGAAAATTGTTAAAAATAGTTGTTGGTGTTGAAAAATATATAAAATTATTTTGAAATGTGTAAAAGGTATATAAAAGTATTTTAAAATATGTAAAACAAAATATATTGAGATTATAAATATTTTATCATTTTTTATTTCTTATTAACAACTCTTGAGACTATCATTAGCATGACTCTTTTAAATTTAATCAATTTCTAAAATAAAATTTGTCAACTCAAAATTTTGATCGGTATCTGGGCATAACTCTCACAATTCAAACAAATTGAATACTACTATTAATACATCAGAATAAATTACAAACACACCCTCTGAAGTTTACTTAAAATATGAATTGTTTCCTGTTGTAATGCCCTCAAAATATACCCATTATATATATCATTGACATGCATTATTTAAAGAAAACACTTTAATAATTCATTATAATATCCATCAGAGTCTTACTAAACAAAAGCATTACATGTAACATCAAAGTAAATGCCCTACCGGCTTACATCTTTCCAAGCCAACACTTGGACACAAAGTATGAGTTCTAACTCAAATACAAATAAAGCCCTAGGCTTGAGTGTTTACATGTACTAACAATAAAAAAAAACAAATAACTAAAAATAGCCTTCAAAATCCAAGTCCTTCCAAGCTAAGTCCTTGGAGGTAGCTTATCACCTGAACCTGAAAATGATGTTCCCATAAAGGGTGAGCCACAGCCCAGTAGAAATATACTAAACCACATATAAGCAATGAATAAAGCAATAGCATTCAACAGATGGTTAACCAAGATAA
This sequence comes from Camellia sinensis, assembly GCF_055761805.1. Classification (NCBI taxonomy): domain Eukaryota; kingdom Viridiplantae; phylum Streptophyta; class Magnoliopsida; order Ericales; family Theaceae; genus Camellia; species Camellia sinensis. The sequence goes on along the minus strand of NC_138967.1, from coordinate 125,680,762 downwards.
TTAATTACTTCATTTTACAGTCTCATGACACTATTGTCTAAGACACATTTTACTTTCCAATTTTATCAACATGGCTCAGAACCTGGCCAAACTTACAACAGTGAATTACATATATCATATTCACATCCTTCCAATATCAACAAACAAATGAGACTCAAGCTCAAATCAAAACACTTCATACTTCCAGATTGATACACATTTTAGTGCTGTATCAATAAAACACTTCTATATAAATAAGCACACATAAAAGTGATGCTAATGGAGTCCATCCCCTATCTCCTCCCAAACAAAATCCGGTTTAGAGGTCCATCCCCTATCTTCCCCTAAACCGTGGAGTACATCCCCTATCTCCTCCCACACAAAACAATGTATGCAAATGCAATGCTCAATCAATACACGTATTTTCTGTATCAATGCAATAGTCAAAATTAATGACTTAACCAATGTGATTAGTTTCAGTTATTCCTAATCCACATGCAATGTCTACAACAATCACGACTATCCTCCACCGATAGCCCAAAACAGTTATTTCTAAACTGAAAATAACTATGTCAACAATTCAATAGACAAATGATTCAAATTATCCAATTACGCCATTTAATCAATGAATTCCCCAATTCCATGAATTTAACCATCTTTTCCCAATTCCATGAATTAATTATACAAATTAATTTAATAATACAACTAGGGTTTTTCCCAAAATTTACCAAAGTATCCCCAACATATCAAAATACCAAAGCTTAGAACAAAACCTATAAAATGGAGTAGGAAATCCCTACCTCGAAGAAAACAACCCAAATGGTGAAGACAGAGATGAGTGCCCAAATACCAACGTGCTCCAAATCGCCAAATGTTCAGATTAAATGAAAGCCCTCGACTCCCTCTATATTTTTAATAAAGCAACTAGGGTAGAAACACCCTCTAAATAGATCAAATCTAAGAAAGAAGGTGAGTAGGGAGAGAGAGAAGTCGGACCTAGGGTTTGGAATCAAAAGAAGATGAAAAAGACTGATCAAAACCTGATGCTGTGTATATAAACTGGACAGGCTCGCTCGAGCGACCAGACACAGAGAAGCTACGCTCGAGCCAAGGAAGCCTTGCTCGAGCCAACAACCCAAAAGCTCGCTCGAGCGAAAGAAAACTCGATCGAGCGAAGAACTCAAACCCTCAGGTCTGTAACCAGACACACGCTCGAGCGAAGGAACTATCGCTCGAGCGAAGAACGAACTAACTCGCTCGAGCGAAGAAAAGCTCGCTCGAGCCAAGAATGCACAGCTACAGGTCCAAATCAGACGCAACCTCTCGGTCGAGCTACCAAACCCCGGCTCGAGCGAAGAACCAAAAAAATAACAGCTCGCTCGAGCGACAAACTCCTCGCTCGAGCGAAGATCCAAAATTCTGGACAGCAACACTTGGTTTCTAAACCCAACCAACCTGAAATAAACCTGCCCAACACATCCTATAGGTCCAAATGAGAAAATAAAGGTCAACAACAACAATTATACAATGACAGAATCTACGGAACCTAAGTCCGGATACAATAATCAAATGGGAGAAGACCGGGGTCGCTATACCTGTGATTTTTAAAATTACACCCCTGCCCCCTAAGGTTTCTAATTTCATAATAAATAGCCCATTTTATTAATAAATCATCAAATCAATTAACAATTTTTAATGATGTTATAAATATATTTCAATTAATAATTTACGTAATTTTACTATTATATAAGAGAACAGTTAGAAATTTCATTTTTTTTAATTAATTTTATTAAATAAATTTTTTTTACAATGGAGTATTTGTAATTTTCCAAACCACTGAGGTAATCTGTATTTTAAACAAACCTCAAGGAGTGCATTTGTAATTTACCCTAATATATAATTATATATAATACTAGCTAATTATTTTTCCCTAGTTGAATTAAATTATGAGTTAATTATCTAAAAGTCATGTTTACAAATGTTATGACAGCTCATGTCCTATCTAAGATTTTTTGAACAAAAAATCCATATTTAGTAAAATTGAGAATATTATCAATTTTTTCCAATTTTTAAAATTAAGAACATTATCAATTTTGCATAGTAATGTTCTACATAATTGTTTCACTAATTGATAAAATAAAAAAATAAAAAAACAGAGCATGAGATTAAACATTTTTGCTCTTCTATTTATTGGTTTGATTCAACTATCCAATAAAATTGAGAATATTATCAGTTTTTTTTTTCAGTTTTAAGACTTAGAACATTATCAATTTTTCATTTTTAAATTTTTTTTTTCAATTTTGCACATCAATATTCCATCATTATGCTCCTTTATAGACACAAAATTTTCAATTTTGCACAAAAAAAAAATAATTCAATTTTTTCAAAAAAAAAAATTTCAATTTATTTATTTATTTAATTTTTTTTTTTTTGCGCGCACACACACACACACACACACATATATATGTATATAGATTTTTCAATTTGAAAGTTGATGTTTTAAAGTTTTGAAAACTCAAATGAATGTCAAATCACCATGTTCCTTTATAGATAATCATAAATGATAAACAATCATTATTTGAAGAAGAATTCCGACTATTAAAAATTTAATGAGACATGAAGGTCTAAAAAATCTTAGTTAGGACTTAATGGAATATAAGTTCATAAATTAGAACTTGTATGTAAATGCCTCATAAATTATATTGCAGCGACTTGGGCTTTGACAAGTCAGTTAAGACTAGAGATTAGTTTGGATCAAATTTAGACAAATCTCTGCATGCTTTAGAGTGAAATTGAGTAACCAGACTTCAACCCAATCGAATTTATCCGAGTTTCAGCCTAAAAAACTGTTTGTCACATCATTAGATAAGTCGTTCAAGCAATAATAGCCAGAGAAGAAAGCATTTTATGTAATGGGTATATTATGTAAATAAGATAAAGTAGCGGATTCTTTCATTTATTAATTAACATGTGATAAAAATAAAATTCAATAAGTCACTTTGTACTTGGCCCAAAATATTGAGTGTTCGGCCATATCAAATTTTGACCTCACTTTTTATCACATGTTAATTAATAAGTGGATTTGAAAAGCTGACAATGTTGACTTTGTTTTAAATTTAGCCTACCCAAAAAAACATATAGCGACCCCGGTCTTTTCCCTTTTGATTATTGTATCCGGACTTAGGTTCCGTAGAATCTATCACTGTATAATTGTTGTTGTTGTCCTTTATTTTCTCATTTGGAATTATAGGATGTGTTGGGCAGGTTTGTTTCAGGTTGGTTGGGTTTAGGAACCAAGTGTTGCTGTCCAGGTTTTTGGGTTTTCGCTCGAGCGAGTAGTTGGTCGCTCGAGCGAGATGGAGTTTTTGGTTCTTCGCTCGAGCCGGGGTTTGGTCGCTCGAGCGAGAGTTGGCGTCTAGTATGGACCTGTAGCTTTACATTCTTGGCTCGAGCGATCTTTTCTTCGCTCGAGCGAATTAGTTCATCCTTCGCTCGAGCTATAGTTCCTTCGCTCGAGCGTGTGTCTGGTTTCAAACCTGAGGGTTTGAGTTCTTCGCTCGATCGAGTTTTCTTTCGCTCGAGCGAGCTTTTGGGTTGCTGGCTCGAGCAAGGCTTCCTTGGCTCGAGCGTAGTTTCTTGTGTCTGGTCACTCGAGCGACCAAGTCTTCGCTCGAGCGAGCCTGTCCAGTTTAAATACGTAGCAGCGGTTTTTAAAACGTTTTTTCATGACCTTTTGATCCAAAAACCCTAGTTCCGAGTTTTCTCTTCCTCTACCCACCTTCTCTCTTAGGTTTCATCACTTTATAGGGTGTTTCTACCCTAGTTGCTTTATTAAAAAGATAGAGGGAGTCGAGGGCTTTCATTTAATCTGAACATTGGGCGATCTGGAACACTTTGGTATTTGGGCACTCATCTTTGTCATCATCATTTGTGTTGTTTTCTTCGAGGTAGGGATTTCCTACTCCATTTTATAGGTTTTGTTCTGAGTTTTGGTATTTTGATATGTTGGGGATACTTTGGTGAATTTTGGGAAAACCCTAGTTGTACTATTGAATTAATTTGTATAAGTAATTCATAGAATTGGGAAATTTGTTGATTAAATGGTGTAGTTGAATAATGTAAATCACTCGCCTGTTGGATTGTTGGTATATTTATTTCCAGTCTAGAAATAACTGTTTTGGACTATCGGTGGAGGATAGTCGTGATTGTTGTAGACATTGCATGTGGATTAGGAGTAACTGAAACTAATCACTTTGGTTAAGTCATTAATTTTGACTATGGTATTGATACAGAAAATACGTGTATTGATTGAGCATTGCATTTGCATACATTGCTTTGTGTGTGGGAGGAGATAGGGGATGTACTCCACGGTTTAGGGGAAGATAGGGGATGGACCTCTAAACCGGATTTTGTTTGGGAGGAGATAGGGGATGGACTCCATTAGCCACACTTTTGTGTGTGCTTATTTATATTGAAGTGTTTTATTGATACAGCACTAAAATGTGTATCAAACTGGAAGTATGAAGTGTTTTGATTTGAGCTTGGGTCTCATTCGTTTGTTGATATGTGAGGAGTGTGAATATAATATATATAATTCACTGTTGTAAGTTTGGCCAGGTTCTGAGCTATGTTGATAAAATTGAAAAGTAAAACGTGTCTTAGACAATAGTGTCTTGAGACTGTAAAATGAAGTTATTGATTATCTTGGTCAACCATCTGTTGAATGCTATTGCTTTATTCATTACTTATATGTGGTTTAGTATATTTCTACTGGGCTGTGGCTCACCCTTTTTGGGAACATCATTTTCAGGTTCAGGTGATAAGCTACCTCCAAGGACTTAGCTTGAGAGGGTTTGGCTTCTGGATTTTGAGGAAGAATAACATTAGTTATTTGTCTTTATTTATTAGTACATGTAAACATTCAAGCCTAGGGCTTTACTTGTATTGAGTTGGAACTCGTGTTTTTGTATCCAAGTGTTGGCTTGGAAAGATGTAAGCCTGTAGGGCATTTTATTCGATGTTACATGTAATGCTTTTATCTAGCAATATTCGGATGAATGAATTAATACATTTAATGCATGTCAATGATGTTTATATAATGGGTTTATTTTGAGGGCGTTACAACTTGGTATCAGAGCGTACCGGGTTTGAATACTTTGGGTACGTGGGAAGTGATTAGTATCACAGTGGGTTCGTCTCGTTTGATAGAGACTTAGTGTAATGTTATATATTTATGTGATAACATGTTTATGTGATTATGTGGGTATGGAATGTAGTTTCTAGGATGTTGATTGGACCCTTGAGTTTCTAGTAGTCTTGTTGGAAAGGCACTTGATCACTGCTGCTTCCAACCGGAACTATAGTAACGTATTGGGACTATCATTATCCGGGAATGAAATTCGTAGGTGCATATGTGATTACGTGCTTGTGTGGAATGAATTATTGTTGTCCAATGCATTAGGACGTGAGTGTTTAGTTTCGGCACATTTATTAATGTGCTAATGTTTGTGTTTCCTTTATTAGGATGTCAGGACGAGGACGAGGACGCGGTAGGCGTGGTAGGCCGGGTAGGCAGGAGGTGCCTGTGCCGGAGGAGGTTCCAGCAGTTCAGGAGGGAGTTGGCCAGGCCAATGTGGCCGAGCCAGTAGGCCAGCAGGCTATGGGCGCTCTAGCCCGAGAGATAGCAGGGGCATTCAGGGAGTCAGTAGGCATTCTTAGAGCTGAGAATCAAGCTTAGGTGGTAGTTGCAGATGCTGGACCTGCCTTTCTGAAGAGGGAGTTCTTCCGGTCTAATCCGGATGAATTTTTGGGTGATCCTAAAGAGCCGCTTAAGGCAGATGAATGGCTCGAACAGACAACGAAGACGTTTGAGATGCTTGGCATTGAAGACGAGGGGTTGAAAGTGACCTTGGCATCTTTCCAGTTGAAAGGGGATGCGGGTCAGTGGTGGAAGTTTACTAAGGGTCGTATTGGAGGTACTTGGGAGGCTTTTGTGAATGCTTTCCAGGAGAAGTTCTTATCTCCAGCAGTTAGGGAGAAGCTGAGAGACCAGTTCTGCCAGCTTAAGCAGTCGAGTTCTTCAGTGGCCGAGTTTGAGGCTGCATTTACTAGTTTGTCCAGGTTTGCACCTGAGTTGGTGGCGTCTGAGGAACGCCGTTGTATTGAGTTTGAGAAGAAGTTGAGGCGTGGCCTCAAGCTGAGAGTTGGGGGAACGATGATTCGGGATTATGGGCGTATGGTTGATGCTGCAGCCCATATGGAGATCATGATGCAGGAGGAGGAGGAAGGACAGAAGGGCTCCAAGAGGAGTCAGGACAGTCAGGGTGATGGTAGGAGACAGAAGGGTTTTAATCCTCAACAGTCTCAGGGTAGTTTTTCTAGATCGACTTTTCCTGTGCCGAGTGCTAGTTCGGGGAAAGGTAGTCAGGGAGACATTACCTGCTTCAAGTGTGGCCAGCTGGGTCACAAGTCTCCAGTTTGTCCTCAGAGGGGAGGAGTTCAGAGAGCAGCATCTTCTTCGGCTCGATCTCAGAGCCAGAGTCAGGGTAGAGGCCAGCCACTTTCGTGTTATCAGTGTGGTCAGCCAGGGCATATGAAGAGGTATTGCCCGCAGTTGGGTGGCACACCTGGTGCATCTGGTTTGAGGCCGATTCAGGGTCAGCAGCCGGCTCAGTCAGGTCAGGCCTCAAGGGCCAATCAGGGGGCTTCATCGTCCCAGTCAGTGCAGCAATCTTATGCTCCTAGGGGTGAGCAGGTTGATCAGAGGTCGTCTGGGCGCGTGTATGCAGTTACCGCGCAGGATCTTGTGCCGGCACCATCAGTTGTGAGAGGTACCTTCTTGTTTTGCAACTCGGTTGCTAATGTTTTGATTGATACGGGTGCATCTCATTCCTTTGTGTCTGCTGCATTTGCATCTGTTTTGGAGTTGGAGTTAGCACAGTTAGCATCTCCTATTTGTGTAGTGTCACCTCTTGGGGGTGAATTGATCTTGAAACAAGGTGTTAGGGGTTGTGATATAGAGGTCGATTATCATAGAATCCCATTTTCCTTTGTAGTTATGCCTATGCGGGGTTTTGATGTTATTTTGGGTATGGACTGGTTATCGTCATACCGGGCGGTTATTGATTGCTACCGCCAGAGGGTCACTTGTTGTACCGTGAGCGGAGAGTATTTTCATTTTCTGGGGGATCGGGTTGGTGATGTGTTGCCACCGGGGTATGTTCCGCGAGGACGGAGTGAACTTAGTGGTCTACTTGCTAACCTTTCGATTAGTGAGGATGCTGAGACCCAGATTGTGTTGCCAAGGGTGGTGCTTTAAGACTTTGTATAGATTACCGGAAGTTGAATCGGGCTACGGTTAAGAATAAGTACCCTATGCCTCGTATAGATGACCTGTTTGACCAGTTGAAGGGTTCCCGTTGTTTCTCTAAGATAGATTTGAGATCGGGTTACCACCAGTTGAGGGTCAGGGATGAGGATATTCCGAAGATGGCATTCCGTACGCGGTATGGCCATTATGAGTTTCTGGTGATGCCATTCGGGCTCACCAATGCACCGGCAGTCTTTATGGACTTGATGAACCGGATCTTCCGGGAATTTTTGGATCAGTTTGTGGTCGTCTTTGTGGACGACATCCTTATCTATTCGCCTTCTGAGGAGGAGCATGAGGCACACTTAAGGGTGGTGCTTGAGTTACTTAGAGCCCATAGGCTGTATGCCAAGTTTGGGAAGTGTGAGTTCTGGCTGAGGGAAGTCAAATTCTTAGGCCACGTAGTATCCGGGGAGGGAGTGTCTGTTGATACATCCAAGACGGAGGCAGTGCAAGAGTGGGCACAACCTAAGAGTGTGTTTGAGATCCGCAGTTTCCTGGGGTTAGCTGGGTATTACCGTCGGTTTGTGAAAGATTTCTCCAGATTAGCTTCGCCTTTGACTAGATTGACTCGGAAGGGAGTCAAATTTGTATGGAGTGAAACTTGTGAAAAGTCGTTTCAGGAGTTGAAAGTTAGACTGACCACCGCTCCAGTATTGATTATTCCAGAGAGAGGATTGGGTTATGCAGTCTATTGTGACGCCTCACGAGAGGGTATGGGTTGTGTATTAATGCAAGAAGGGAAAGTAGTTGCCTATGGTTCACGTCAGTTGAAAAATCACGAGCAGAATTACCCTACGCATGATCTAGAGTTAGCAGCTGTGATATTTGCCTTGAAGATTTGGAGGCATTATCTTTTTGGTGAGAGATTCGAGGTATTCTCGGATCATAAGAGTCTGAAATATTTGTTTACACAGAAAGACTTGAACTTGAGGCAGAGGAGGTGGATGGAGTTTATAGAAGATTATGACTTTGAGTTGCATTATCATCCGGGAAAGGCCAATGTGGTGGCCGACGCCCTTAGCAGGAAACCTGTTGGTGACATAGCTAGTATAGCCATTCGGGAGTGGAAGATGTTGGGTGCACTCGGAGAGTTTGATTTGCTTCTGGGCGAATCCGTTGAGACTGCGGTCTTGTCTTCTGTTGTTGCACAGCCTACACTTGTGACTCGAGTGTTAGAGGCTCAGAGGGTTGACCTTGAGGTAGAATCTCTTCGTGAGAAGATTTCTGGTGGGAAGGTTGAGAAGGGTTTGACGGTGTATCCCGACCTGAGTGTGAGATACCGAGACCGTCTGTTTGTGCCGGAGTCTTGTCGAGAGGAGGTACTCTGAGAGTTTCATTATTCACGCCTTGCGGTACATCCGGGAGGTACTAAGATGTATCAGGATTTGAGTCGCCAGTTTTGGTGGCGGGGTATGAAGAGAGATGTGGCAGTTTTCGTGTCCAAGTGCCTTACTTGTCAGCAAGTGAAGGCCGAACATCAGAGGCCGGCGGGTTTGTTGCAACCCTTGCCTATTGCCGAGTGGAAGTGGGAACACGTCACTATGGACTTCGTTGTGGGTCTTCCGAGGACTCAGCGGGGTAGTGATGCTATTTGGGTGGTTGTAGACCGGTTGACTAAGTCGGCGCACTTCATTCCTATGCGCGTGAGAGATTCGGTAGATCATCTTGCCGACTTGTACATTCGGGACATAGTGAGGTTACACGGGGTTCCAGTGACGATTGTCTCAGATAGAGATCCTCGTTTTACTGCCAGGTTGTGGCAGAGTTTGCAGAGTGCCTTGGGCACTAAGTTGACCTTTAGCACGGCTTATCATCCTCAGACTGACGGGCAGTCCGAGCGTACTATTCAGATCCTAGAGGATATGCTTCGGGGTTGTGTTCTAGACTTTAGTGGGTCGTGGGAGAGGCACTTGCCGTTGGTGGAGTTTGCCTACAACAACAGTTTCCAGTCTAGTATCGGTATGGCACCGTTTGAGGCCTTGTATGGCCGACCGTGTAGGTCTCCTGTTTGTTGGGCCGAGGTGGGTGATGCACCTCTGTTGGGTCCGGAGTTGGTTAGGGAAACAACGGAGAAAGTTGAGCTTATTCGTAAGAGACTTGTTACAGCACAGAGTCGTCAGAAATCTTATGCCGACCGTAGGAGGAGATCTTTGGTATTTAAGGTCGGTGATCATGTCTTTCTGAAAATATCACCTAGACGGGGTTTGATGAGATTTGGAAAGAGTGGGAAGTTGTCCCCTCGATTCATTGGTCCGTTTGAGATCCTTGAGAGGATTGGCGAGGCTGCTTATCGGTTAGCTTTACCACCGCAGTTGGCCGGAGTACATGACGTGTTTCATGTGAGTATGCTTCGGAAGTATGAGCCGGATCCATCACATGTGTTGGATTGGACTGATTTAGTGATTGATGAGGATGTTTCGTATGAGGAGAGACCGGTTCGGGTTTTGGATAGGCGGGATCAAGTTTTGCGAGGCAAAACCATCCCTTTGGTCAAAGTTTTGTGGAAACATCACGGGGTGGAGGAAGCCACTTGGGAACGTGAGTTTGAAGTCCGTGAGAAATATCCGGACATGTTTATTGACTTGTAATCTTGTAATTAATTTTTGTAATATTGTCGAACTGTAAAGCTTTCTATATATGTCATAAGCTGTAAAACATTGAGAATGTTTTGGTTAATGAAAATATTTTGAAACTTGCCTCGAAATGGAAGTTTAAGGAAACATTGTATATGTTGAATATATTGAAAATTGTTGAAATTGAGAAAAGCAGATTGCATGGTGTTAATGCAGGTTGAGATATATGTTTTCTTTACATATTGTGATATGCCTCTTTGTTAAGGGATGGAATTTGTTTATTATTGAGTTATCATATTGTTGGAATTTGAGAAAACTTGTTTTCAAACTTTATGCTTAATTTCGGGGACGAAATTCTTTTAAGGGGGGGAGGTTATAGCGACCCCGGTCTTTTCCCTTTTGATTATTGTATCCGGACTTAGGTTCCGTAGAATCTATCACTGTATAATTGTTGTTGTTGTCCTTTATTTTCTCATTTGGAATTATAGGATGTGTTGGGCAGGTTTGTTTCAGGTTGGTTGGGTTTAGGAACCAAGTGTTGCTGTCCAGGTTTTTGGGTTTTCGCTCGAGCGAGTAGTTGGTCGCTCGAGCGAGATGGAGTTTTTGGTTCTTCGCTCGAGCCGGGGTTTGGTCGCTCGAGCGAGAGTTGGCGTCCAGTATGGACCTGTAGCTTTACATTCTTGGCTCGAGCGATCTTTTCTTCGCTCGAGCGAATTAGTTCATCCTTCGCTCGAGCTATAGTTCCTTCGCTCGAGCGTGTGTCTGGTTTCAAACCTGAGGGTTTGAGTTCTTCGCTCGATCGAGTTTTCTTTCGCTCGAGCGAGCTTTTGGGTTGCTGGCTCGAGCAAGGCTTCCTTGGCTCGAGCGTAGTTTCTTGTGTCTGGTCGCTCGAGCGACCAAGTCTTCGCTCGAGCGAGCCTGTCCAGTTTAAATACGTAGCAGCGGTTTTTAAAACGTTTTTTCATGACCTTTGATCCAAAAACCCTAGTTCCGAGTTTTCTCTTCCTCTACCCACCTTCTCTCTTAGGTTTCATCACTTTATAGGGTGTTTCTACCCTAGTTGCTTTATTAAAAAGATAGAGGGAGTCGAGGGCTTTCATTTAATCTGAACATTGGGCGATCTGGAACACTTTGGTATTTGGGCACTCATCTTTGTCATCATCATTTGTGTTGTTTTCTTCGAGGTAGGGATTTCCTACTCCATTTTATAGGTTTTGTTCTGAGTTTTGGTATTTTGATATGTTGGGGATACTTTGGTGAATTTTGGGAAAACCCTAGTTGTACTATTGAATTAATTTGTATAAGTAATTCATAGAATTGGGAAATTTGTTGATTAAATGGTGTAGTTGAATAATGTAAATCACTCGCCTGTTGGATTGTTGGTATATTTATTTCCAGTCTAGAAATAATTGTTTTGGACTATCGGTGGAGGATAGTCGTGATTGTTGTAGACATTGCATGTGGATTAGGAGTAACTGAAACTAATCACTTTGGTTAAGTCATTAATTTTGACTATGGTATTGATACAGAAAATACGTGTATTGATTGAGCATTGCATTTGCATACATTGCTTTGTGTGTGGGAGGAGATAGGGGATGTACTCCACGGTTTAGGGGAAGATAGGGGATGGACCTCTAAACCGGATTTTGTTTGGGAGGAGATAGGGGATGGACTCCATTAGCCACACTTTTGTGTGTGCTTATTTATATTGAAGTGTTTTATTGATACAGCACTAAAATGTGTATCAAACTGGAAGTATGAAGTGTTTTGATTTGAGCTTGGGTCTCATTCGTTTGTTGATATGTGAGGACTGTGAATATAATATATATAATTCACTGTTGTAAGTTTGGCCAGGTTCTGAGCCATGTTGATAAAATTGAAAAGTAAAACGTGTCTTAGACAATAGTGTCTTGAGACTGTAAAATGAAGTTATTGATTATCTTGGTCAACCATCTGTTGAATGCTATTGCTTTATTCATTACTTATATGTGGTTTAGTATATTTCTACTGGGCTGTGGCTCACCCTTTTTGGGAACATCATTTTCAGGTTCAGGTGATAAGCTACCTCCAAGGACTTAGCTTGAGAGGGTTTGGCTTCTGGATTTTGAGGAAGAATAACATTAGTTATTTGTCTTTATTTATTAGTACATGTAAACATTCAAGCCTAGGGCTTTACTTGTATTGAGTTGGAACTCGTGTTTTTGTATCCAAGTGTTGGCTTGGAAAGATGTAAGCCTGTAGGGCATTTTATTCGATGTTACATGTAATGCTTTTATCTAGCAATATTCGGATGAATGAATTAATACATTTAATGCATGTCAATGATGTTTATATAATGGGTTTATTTTGAGGGCGTTACAAAACAAGTCAACTGTCCATATAAATCGGCCACCGTCTTAGCCAAAATAGTGGTTAAAAATATAAAAACAGTGAGTTCCAAAAATACCCCCAAACGCACCCACAAAAATGTGATACCACAAAGAACCCAGCTTTCCCTTTCCATGACCGCAGTGCGCCTATTTTGAGGCCATCCCACATGACCCTTTTTTTTTCACTACTTAAGCTTCGCCCAAAAAACAAAAAAAAAATCAAAAATTAAAAAAAAAACATGTTACGTTTCACTGTCCGTCGACGAATCCCCCATCGGGCCTCGAGCCTCCAGCGCTGCTTTCGCTTTCACTGGAACCAAATCCTGGCTTGCACGCTACGGAAGTCATGTACTTATAGGCAGCTACCACACATCGCCACCATGTCGTCTCCATCTTTGGTGGCTTCAGAGAGAGGGTTTGAGACCCCCGACATGCCTTGTGGGTGCTATGAACACAGTAGGGACTCTTCGGACTTGGTTGCGTTGAAGATCAGTCTATTGGGTGATTCCCAAATTGGGAAAACTAGTTTTCTGGCAAGAGCTTTTTTTTTTTTTTTTTCCTTGGAAATGTTGTTTTATGCTTTCCTGGCAACCAAACATAGCATATTAAAATGTTGTTCTTGCTCTAATTTTTTTTTTCTTTTTTGTTATTTATTTTTAGACAACGTATGTTGGGGGAGAGAGACAAGAAGAAGGATTTGAGATATCAAATTCAGGACTAAATCAGATGGATAAAACACTCTGTGTTGGAGGGGCACGTATTGCTTATAGAATCTGGGAGGTTGTAGGTATGCATGGTTCCTTCTTTTCATAATAATTTACTAAATAATAAGTCTACAAGTATAGAACTAATCGTAAAATATACAAATGGAACAATCTGAATAAAATCGTTTCTCTAATGACAAGCCTTGCCATCTGATATTTATTGATTGAAATGGCAATATATGTATATATATCTACTGATCAATTATAATTTTGAATGGTGTACAAGGAGATGAAACATCCCAAAATCAGATTCCTAGTGCTTGTAAAGGCTCGGTAGCAATGTTATTCATGTTTGATCTAACGAGTCGATGTACTTTAAACAGGTAATTTTTGAAAATACCCAAGGTTTTCACAAATTATGATTATAAAATTGTAGTTATTATTTAGTTATGAATAATAAAGTAAACTCATGAGATTACTACTTAACTCTCTCTGTGTTTGTAGTGTTAAATGATATCAAAAATCAAGGAAATGGAATCAGGTACCCATGCTCTGCTTCACCACCTCATGTGATCTTTTTAGGGAAAATTTCAATTTAGTGTAAATTATAAAAAAATGATAATAATAATTACAGATAAGTGATAAGTTTTACAAATATTAATAATTATAATTATAATTTTTTTACAAATCTATAATAACTTTCTAAAAGTACCACTGAGTGGTAATTCCCCCCATCTTTTTACCCAAATCTCTTTGTTTTTAAATATTAATATACTCCCAAAAAGTAATAATCTACAAACTCATGTTCATAAAAAAAAAATGATGTGACTTCTTATGATCTTTTAATTTCTAATCAAAACATTCATCATTGCCCTCATATTTTAAAATGTCATTGACAATCATTTTAGATATGTTTTCTGTATAAATTTTCTGTTCGAAAATCATTTTTCATTCATAACCTCTCTGTCTTTTGTCTCATTATATTCCTTAATAGGTAATCTAGTGGGAATTTTGAGACAATCGTTGGGTTGGGTTGAATTGAATGTGCATTAGTATTACATGATGTAGTAAGAATTTGAAGATATATAAATTTCTGAGACATAATTGTATAATTAAAAATGCATCAGATTGGAAAGATATAGATGTAATGCCCTAAAAATAATAAATAAAACCCATCGCTTCAGACATGCATTGATATAAAAGAAACCAACCATTTCTATTTATTAGAGTAGTTCTTACAACAGTATTACACGTTAACAACAAAAGCAAATGCCCTAAGGGCTTACAGCTTTCCAAGTCAACACTTGGTTACACAAAGAAGAGCACTAACTCTATACAAAATAAGCCCTTGGCTTGATATACATGTGATACAGACAAAATAATCAAAAAGAGTCTTCAACCCCCATATCCATCCAAGCTATGTCCTTGGAGGTGGCATGCTACCTGTACCTGAAAATAATGTCCCATATAGGGTGAGCCAACGCCCAGTAGAGATATGCTAAACACAATATGAGCAGTAACTAAGACATTAGCACTTGATAAATGTTCTATTTCCATAAGTCAATTCATAACCCATTTCCATTACGTGACCACTATGCCCATGTTTCATTTCATTTCCCATTTATTATCAATGTCACAATTTTACATCAACGGCTCAGAGCCTGGCCAACCACTTATATGAGACAGTGACTCATATCAAACGTTTCCCATTTTATAATAGATAAACATACTAGTTGTATCAACATCTCAATAGATAAGCATACAAGCTGTATCCATATTTCAACAGATAAGCATATTAGCTATATCAACACTTCCAAAGATAAGCATATGAGCGGTATCAACACGTTAACTGACAAGCGTATGAGCTGTATCGGTGGAGTCCGTCCCCTATCTCCTCCCAAACAACATCCGGTTTAGAGGTCCATCCCCTATCTTCCCCTAAACCGTGGAGTACATCCCCTATCTCCTCCCACACACACAATGTATATACACATAGGTCATATACACAATCAATCAATACATAACATTAATGTATTCTATTAACCGTCATACTCTATGCACATCTGATTGATTAGTTTTAGTTTGCCTAATCATCATGCATTGTCTACAACAATCAAAACTACCCTCCACCGGTAGCCCAAGCAATTATTTCTAAACAGATAATAAAAGCTCCAACAGATAAAATATCAATGTTTTCAAAAGTGAGCGATTAGTAAATCCAACTCCACCACTCTACCATATAATGAGTCAATTTCATTATTTCCAACTCAATTCCATATAACCACAATTTTCCCATATTAATCATACCAATTAATTTATACAACCAATTAGGGTTTTCTACCCCATTTTCCAATATTGACCCAATGGTCTATATATCAACAACCAACAACAACATCATTATTTTGAAACCCACAATACCCATTTTAGGATCAAAATAACAAAACCCTCTTTTAACATTTTGAAACCCTAGGTCCCAAAATTACCCAACTTCAACACTTTATCAAAACAACCAAAGATCTATGTCAAAGACCATAAGAGTGAGTAGGAATCCCTACCTCAAAAGTTGACACCCAACGAAGAAGACGAAGAAAATGGAAATGCTCCAAATCCCGAGATTCTTGGATCAAAAGATAGCCCCTGACGATTAACAACTTTTTTGTAAAGGCCAAAGGTGAGGAAACAACTCTTACTAGATCAATACCTAGAGAGAAGGCAAGGTTTTAGAGAGAGAGAGGCTCTCAAATGGCGTTTTTGAAAAATAAGAGAGAAAGTGAGGATATAAAAAGTGATTTAGAAATGCCCAACTACCTTCTGATATACGACATTCCCGCTCGAGCGGAAAACACAACGCTCGAGCGTCAAGCACAAAATCTGGACATGCTCGAGCGCCAAGACATAAGAATAAAGTACATTCGCTCGAGCGCGAAAACCAGTCCGCTCGAGCATAGATTTCCCCTTCCCTTGAGCGCCAACAATCCCGCTCGAGCGCAAGAAACCCGCTCGAGCATAGAAAACACACCTGCAAAAGTTTTGCAGGGACACCAAATGCTGGAAGGGTGTAAACCCCGCTCGAGCGCAAAACGACCCGCTCGAGCGGACCATTCAAAAACTGGGCAACAACAATGGGAGCCAAAGCTCTACCAACCTGTAACAACCAAGCCCAACACATCCTAAAACTCAAACAAATGGATTTAAAAGATATCAACAAGATAGATACAACTACCAACTCCACGGAACCGAGTCCGGAATACAACTGAACAGTAAAAGGGAAAACCGGGATCGCTATAATAGAAATTTAAATATAGAGGACCCTTGACCTTGTTTCTAATTTGTATTAACTAATTTTTTTGTAATTGTTGTAGACGGCAATTCCAATACTCATGGGTCATGTTTGATTCACAAGACTAATAGTGAAGATATTTAATAATTCCATCAAATTATTGTGGTATTCACTATCCAATTGGATTAGTAGGATAAATTATCCCATTGTCCATTGTTTGATTTGCATTGGATAAGAAAACATATGAAGGTAAAAGAGTCCTTTTATTTTATTTCTCAACTCAAGATATATAATCTCACCCTACCACATTACTAATAATCCTACAAATTTGTTTGATTAATTATCCATTAGATTAATAATCCTGAAACAAAATTTCAAAACAAACACAGGATTATTGAGCCCACGGATTAATAATCCCAATCTCATGCTCTAAATTCGACGATTTTGTACAATTATCGATAGATGTTCAGTGGACAATTGCAAGTCAGGTAATATATTTGATCTCTTCTGATCATGCAACAATATGCATATAACCGATTCAGATACAGAATATATATGACTAAATTAACTATCACTAAAATCTTATCCATGTACTATTATCCTGTCTCAAAATGTGGACCAAGCTGGTGAGACTCATGGATCAATTAACTGAGAAATTTGTTGTAATTAATTTTCACATGATAGAAGAAAAAACAGAATTAAAAGCAGAATGATTGAAGAAAAAAAGAGAGGAGAGAAAACAGGTACATTAGGGCATGCATGATTTACTGGGTCATATCCATTTAATGATTTCTAGCTGGAAAAAATACAAATCAAATTTGATTATTCTTCTTTTGAGTATATTCATAGAAAGGGATCGAAGGGACACATACATCATAGTCAATTCTTCAGTAAGAAACATCTTTTTGACTCTTGGAACACACTGATTAAGTCACAAACATGGTATTGTTTTCAAAAAGATTTAATTTCGTGTTTTTAGAAACAAAAATAATGAAAAGTTTCAAAAACAATTTTCATTTTCAATTTTGTGTAGAAACAATTTTCTAAAATTCATGAAACAGTTTATAAGTGTTTCCTAAAACTGATATGTTTCCAAAAAATAATTTTCACAAGAAAACACAAGATTTCAATATCAATTCCCAAAAAAACAAGTGATACCAAACCTTTCCAATAATATATTTTGAGAAGAACAGCGGTTCGTTGTTCCCACCTAAACCCTAAATCCAATATCAGAAACTATTTATCATGTGTGCATTGTTGTTAACAGGCAAGAGCATATGCAAGGGCCCTGAATGCAACACTTTTCTTTCCAAGTGCAACCTACAACATAAATGGAAACAAGATCTTCAAGTTCATCACGGCAAAGTTGTTCAGCCTACTATGGGCTCCTGAGCGAAACCTCACAATCGGAGAACCCATCATCAATTTCTAGTTGTTGCTTGGGATTAAACCTATTTGGTTTGTAAGTAGAGTAGGAATTTTCTGGATCCTACGTAAGAAGATTGAAATCAACCGGTTCACTGGATTTGTATTAATTGTCTGTTCCCAGTGAATATTCAGAGTTGTTTCAATTGAATATAATGAAGAAGATGATACAGGCTCAGGAGCCCACATCTCCATGTAAGAATAACTCTGTTTCATTCAACCTATTACTGAGCTCAATAAGCTTATATATATTATGAAAATAAAGCTACTTGAGTTCTAGTTATCAGCTCAATCGAAACTCGTTTGAGATCGACTTGAAAGGTAAACAAGCCAAGCTTGAACATATTTTGGAAGCCTGTTAATTTTTTAAATCAAGTTTGAATAACTTACTACTTAGCTCGACTCAACTCATTTACAACCCTATATGTGTTTCAGTTGAGGACATGATGCATCTTCTAAGAATAAGTGGGCCTTTAAAAGACACACTGACTTGTTGGGGGAGAAAATGTAAGTAAACTAGAGGGAATTTGAATGGTCACAAGTGCTGCGTATCAAAGGAATAATTAAAAGTGTCATCAATTGGCTAGTTTATTCAGAACATGCATTTCCACCACAATGTGAAAATTCATATTATTTTGAACTTGAAAGCCAAAATATATGCCATATTAGCATATCAGGAAACGATAACAAAACTTGAAATTCAGAGGACATAAGGGTCCAATCTAAAAGCAGATATATGGCATTTGGAGACGAGCGTCACTCAAGCTTCACTTCTTTTGTTTGTGGGTCCAATTGCAAATAGTAGAATGGTTCCGTTGGTTCTTCACTGTACACCAAACATTCAATCAATTGATTAGCAACAACAATTACTTCAGAATGTAATGGAACAATTGAAATTAGAATTAAGCAATTAGTTATCTCAAAAGGTAGAAAAAGACTTCAAATTATTGTGCGATGGAAATTTAGGCCAATGAAGCAACTTCTAACAAATTATAATCTACATATCTTGTATTCTATGTGATTAACTGCCAATGAAAAGCTTTCTGTAACCAATTAGAAAATTCTGAAGATTTAAAGAAGACATAATCTTAGATGCTTCATGAGTATATCAAAAGAATGTACTATAGTATAAGCGAATGAAAGAGAAAAATAATCTTTTTTGGGATAAGTCACCGAATGAAAGAAAACACACTCAGGTTTTGAGCACATGCATTGCCAGAAGAGCTTGAAAGGACCAGGAATTGTCTTAAATGGGTTACCTTCAAAGCACGCCTACACAGAACATGACTGAAATAAACTCAAAATGTACTAAAATTGAGCATAAACTTAATAGTGAACCTTCAAATACAAGGCCATCATAATACATTCCGACAAAGGTCAAATAGTCGTAATCTGTTTCCACTTAAACATAGTGTTTCGTTTGGGATGTCTACTATCTCCTTGCACATCTAAGCATTATTGGTTATTTTTGTCTCCTTGCGAAGCAGTCATATTGAATTTTCTATAATTGAACTTACTTCTACTTTATTCTGTGGTTGCCAGCAAGGAAGCAAAAATGGAAAACAACAATGACGGCCAAAATGTGATATGGAATCAAAATTATAAAATAGGGGCTTGATAGGAAAATTTTGAAAAAAACAAAATATGAAACATTAGAAGACTTCCACGATAAATAGACATGCGACCTCAACATAAAAAGATGAGTTTGATCCTAGAATTCTATGCATTGGGGTTCCTTGTGTGTGTATGTGCTTAGGTAATGGCTAATATAAATGCTAAAACCAGCATAACATATTCAATCAAGAAAATCGATTAATATTGTACAACATCCATCTGAAATAATACTAATTTTAACAATGGTAGCATGCAAGTCCAACAGTATGCAGCAAAGAAATACTACAAACTGTTACACAAGAATCTTTGTGTCATTGAAAAGGGTATGAACTTTTAAAGTCCCTTTCAAGGTAGGTTTTATGTGTGGATTGCTGCTCTCAGGAAGATTTTGTAAATTTACAATTGCATCAGAAGACAACATGTTCCCCTAAATTGAAGTTCAAAGTGCATGGAGGTGATGGAGTTAGAGGACCATCTCCCATTGTAAAGTGGCTAGGGAGGTGTAGAATTGCTCTGGGCTAGTTAATTTCATACAGACCGGGTGTTTTCAGGTTGGGTGGCGGCTGAGTTATTTCAAAGTTGAGTAAGTAAAAGGAGAATCGAACTAAGGAATGGAGCCCTTTATGTGGAGCATTCCTTCACTTGATGATTTTAAGAATTTTCAGATGATGTTCGTTAAAAATAGATAAAAGATACAGTAAATAAATTCTAAGATAAAAATAAACTAAAAATCCAACCAAATGACGGATGGTCCTAATGAAACAACTACAAAAGCATTATAATGCCTTTGCTCCCGAGGAGTACTCCTAGGAAGACCCATACTTAATCATGTAAGCCTTGACACATGTTTTGTGTGAACCTCTAAAGAGATTTCTAAAACTGTAATATAGCTTTAGAAAACACAACCCCACCCAAAAAGGATCCCTCAACAACTAAGATTGTTTTTGAAAGACACCTTCAGTTAGTCCCCTTTTGCCACACTTACAGGCATCACCCTCAAAGAAGTTTCTAAAAGATATATCATTCGTTCACAAACCCCAAAACCCTAGTGCACTAATTCTTTGGAGAAACACCTATTAAGGATGACAGGCCACAAAAAACTTCTCCATAGCACTACTTTTTCAAGTTTCATATGGTTAAAGAAGAATCCACTGGATTATCAAATGAATGTGAAATCAATCCTTTTCATAAGTACAACAACCCTATTAGCGTATTTTTCTACTACTAATTCAATGCAGTGATCCTTTTCTAAAGGTCTAACCACATCCCAGTTGATTGGAAAAATCATACCTTAATTCCTTAAAACTGCGTTCTTCTGGTTACAAAGTTCGAGTAAATTAGAAACATTATAAAGTGGCATAATTCAAGAAGTTTTGAGTAGTAATCACATTTTGGGTCTTGATAAATCTGCATAATTTTGAAAGGGAAGTACTCTACGCTCATAAGCTTAAACAGATCCTTCTGCTTTCTTGCCTAGTAGTAGTTACTTTGTTCCCTTGTGGAAGTTCAAGCCTTCTGTGGAATTTCCTTTTGTACTTTTTCAATGCATCTTAGTATTAATGGTTCATCCATCACAATAAAAAAGATAAAAAGCACATTGGAATAACAATCTCATCAGACAAAATTTCCCACAACTCATAACATAATGTCATCGGGTAACAAATCATTTGATAGTCATCAATCTCTCATCAAAGAGTATCTGTAAAAATTACTTGATTTTGTATAATCTACATGCACAGGACTGATTTTTGAAAATTGGGGAAAACTAGTTTTTTTTTTTTTTTTTTTTTATCAGAATGAGTATACTTGTCACTTAAATCAATTCAATTGTGTCTAACTCCCTTAATTTCTAGACTTGCTAAAAATAAAAAGCTCAAATTACAACCAAACACAAAACTTTGACTCAGTACATTGCAAAGCACAAAACAAATGAGAGCATTAAAACCCATAACTAGTTCTTCAGATGCCCCAATTCAAACATTGAACACCAACCCACATTGCCCCGTACCTGTTCTCTAATCAAATAGTGCATATGAAACATATATGGAAAAAAGGAGAAATTTTTGTATGCCAATAGGCACAACGTTGCACAACCTTCCACCAATTTATATACCCAACATAAATACAATGGATCCGACTGTCAAATTCAGTCATAATAACAGAAGGCACACGTGACATATATCCTATCCATATACAAAAATTACTAGCAAACAAGGGTTTGATGGGGAAGAGAAAGCTTACTTGGATGACATCTTCAGCTCGATCACTGCATCAGTGGGCCTTTGGCTGCCGATGATCTCCCTCCAAAGTGCCCCACGGTGTAACGCCCTCAAAATAAACCCATTATATATATATATATCATTAACATGCAATATTAAAAGAAAACAATTCATTATCCCATTCATCAGAGTATTACTAAATGAAAACACTACATGTAATATCAAATTAAATGCCCTATGGGCTTACACCTTTCCAAGCCAACACTTGGACACAAAAGTATGAGTTCTAACTCAACTACAAATAAAGCCCTAGGCTTGAGTGTTTACATGTACTAACAATGAAAAACAAATAACTGAAACAGTCTTCAAAATCCAAGTCCTTCCAAGCTAAGTTCTTGGAGGTAGCTTATCACCTGAACCTGAAAATGATGTTCCCATATAGGGTGAGCCACAGCCCAGTAGAAATATACTAAACCAAATATAAGCATTGAATAAAGCAATAGCATTCAATAGATGGTTAACCAAGATAATCAATTACATCATTATACAGTTTCATGACATTAATGTCTAAGACACGTTTTACTTTCCAACATTATTAATATGGCTCAGAACCTGGCCAAACTTACAACAGTGACTATATATATCAAATCCACATTCTTCCAATGTCAACAAACAAATGAGACTCAGGCTCAAATCAAACCACTTCATACTTCCAGTTTGATACACATTTTAGTGCTATATCAATAAAAACACTTCAATATAAATAAGCACACATAAAAGTGATGCTAATGGAGTCCATCCCCTATCTCCTCCCAAACAAAATCCGGTTTAGAGGTCCATCCCCTATCTTCCCCTAAACCGTGGAGTACATCTCCTATCTCCTTCCACACAAAACAAAGTATGTAAACACATAACATATACACCACACAATCAATACACATAATGTCTGTATTAATTCAACAGTCAAAATTAATGACTCAACCAATGTGATTAGTGTCAGTTATCCCTAATCCACATGCAATGTCTACAACAATCATGACTATCCTCCACCGATAGCCCAAAACAGTTATTTCTAGACTTGGAAATAAATATATCAACAATTCAATAGGCGAGTGATTTAAATTAACCAATTACACCATTTAATCAATGAATTCCTCAATTTCATGAATTTAACCAAATTCCCCAATTCCCTTAAATTAATTATACAAATTAATTAATTAATACAACTAGGGTTTTTCCCAAAATTATCAAAGTAACCCCAACATATCAATATACCAAAACTTAGAACAAAACTTATAAAATGGAGTAGGAAATCCCTACCTCGAAGAAAACAACGTAAATAGAGAAGATGGAGACGACCACCCAAAATCCAAAGTGCTCCAAATCGCGAAAAGTTCAGATTAAAACGGAGCCCTCGACTCACACTATCTTTTTAACAAAGGATCTAGGGTAGTAATACACTCTAAGTAGATCAAACCTAAGAGAGAAGATGTGTAGGGAGAGAGAGAAGTCGGACCTAGGGTTTGGAATAAAAAAGAAGATGAAAAAGACTGATCAAAACCCGCTGCTGCTTATATAAACTGGACAGGCTCGCTCGAGCGAAGACATGGTCGCTCGAGCGACCAGAAACAAGAAAACCATGCTCGAGCGAAGAAAAGCTCGCTCGAGCGAATAAGCACTGCCCTCAGGTCTATACCAGACGCAGTCGCTCGCTCGAGCGAAGCAAATCTGGATCGAGCCAGAAGACACAAAAACAACACTCGCTCGAGCGACCAAATCCTGGCTCGAGCGACCAACCCAAAAACTAGACAGCAACACTTGGTTTACGAGCCCAACCAACCTAAAACAAACCTGCCCAACACATCCTATAACTCCAAATGAGAAAATAAAGGACGACAACAACAAATATACAATGACAAAATAAACGGAACCCAAGTCTGGATACAATAATCAAATGGGAAAAGACCGGGGTCGCTATACACGGGCTCTCTCTTCTAGGTATGGGTCTGGTACTACTACTAGTACTACTACCACTGCTCATCTTCTCTCTCTCTCTCTTCTCAATCTTCGCTTCGGCTTTCTTTCCCTAAATTTGTGTTTGTGTATCTGGGTTGGGAACAGAAATGGGCGAGCTAGAAAGGGGTCCTAATCTCAACCCTTGGTTGGAACTGGGAACCGCCATCTATTGATCTATCCAATGTACTTTTGATGGGTTAGTGTCCGACTATTTGGAGGGTCAAGTGGAATTCAGAAGGGAGAGAGAGGAAAAAAAATTATATTTATGAAAAAATTTATAATTTTAATTATTTTTATATTAATATTTGTAAAATTTCTCATTAATTTGTAATTCTTTTTTAATATTTTTCCTTATTTGAATCTAATTTATTTATTTATTTATCTATTTATTCTTTTTAAAAATTTGTTAACATAAGCTCTCTGGGTACATGTTTAAAAAAATTAAAAGAGCAATTGGGATTTGTGATGTCCCGGATCCTGAACTCGGCTATTGCGTAGTCAGACGGTTTGTTTTACTTTCGGCATTTTGATTATTGTGTTAAGTTGTTGAGATTTCAATTTCATTCTTACTTAATCTCTCTTAATGTTTCCAAGTAAAAATTTCGAGTTTCGAGTGTAAGAACATGCATGGGGGTGTGGCTTTGGCTAGCAAAACCACTCGTGTGGATTTAAAAACCACATATGAGGATGCACTTAGGGAATTTGGAAATTTCTAGACAGAAAATTTGTAACAACCCACATTTTATGTCCTAGTCATGTTTGCATGCATTTGTATGTTTTGCCATGTTAAGATACTGTAACGACCCATATTCATGTCATGGCCATGTTCATGTTCATTTACATAACCTCATCTTGTTAAGTTTGCATTCATGAACCCTGTCTTGCTTTATGTTTAGGTGTTGTGTCTAAGTGTTGTGTGCATGTTTTGTTCCTTCTTTGCTGCTTCAAGCCAAGGTCGTGTTAAGCCTAGGTCATGCCAAGCCTAAGTTATGTCAAGCCAAGGTCGTGTTAAGCCTAGGTCATGGCAAGCCTAAGTTATGTCAAGCCGAGGTCGTGTTAAGCCTAGGTCATGCCAAGCCTAAGTTATGTCAAGCCGAGGTCGTGTTAAGCCTAGGTCATGCCAAGCCTAAGTGATGTCAAGCCGAGGTCGTGTTAAGCCTAGGTCATGCCAAGCCTAAGTTATGTCAAGCCGAGGTCGTGTTAAGCCTAGATCATTCCTAGCCGAGGTCATCTTCATCCTAGAAGTATCTTGGAACCCCTTTGTTTGACCTCCACCTTCGCCTTGACATATTGGCCGAGATGTCATTGTCTAGGCCGAGGTGTTCATCACCAAGGCCGAGATGTGTATTATCTAGGCCGAGATGTTACCTTTGCACCCAAGTGATCTTGTCCTGGAGTGGTATGACCTAGACCGAGGTGTGGCACATCTAGGCCAAGGTGTGGCACAGCTTAGTCAAGTGTTGTCCTCCTTAAGCCGAGGTCATTGTGTCCTTAGTTGCCGAAGCCTTGTTCTTAGCCGACGTCATCACTTGCCGGAGTGCCTTACAGTGTAGCTTGTTAGATACACTTTGTCATAGTCTTGTCTTGTCAATCTGTCACCTTTTTTAGGAGAGCCAACCCGGTAGTGCCACGTGTCCGAGCTGTGTGTTAAGTCAGCCGGCAGAGAGAGAGAAACCTATCATTTTTTATATCTTTGTTTTGAAGAAGAGAGAGAAGCTCTAGAAGAGGGAGAAGGATTCTTGAGAGAGAAGGAGATCCCAAGCTTGATCCCTAGAGATTGAACCGTTAGATCCGCGCTCTAAGGTTAGATTCTTGATCTGCTCATGTTGTACCTTATGTTTATGTTATTGCATTGCATGATTGAATATGATTTGTAAGCCATGCATTGCTTTGAAGTTCGGTTTTAGAAAGAGAAAATAGCATTCATGTATTCTTCAAGAAAAGTCATGTTTTGATCTGAAAGCTCATGCCTAGATTCATGTTCTTGTGTTTGTTTTCATATGATTCTCAAGTATGGGTAACCAGGTCCATGTTTTCGAACTCATAGCATGAAAACCCAGATTTTGTAATAAAGAAGTCATGATTTTTAGCATTCTTGTTCTTCATAGTCTTCATGTTCATGTTCTTCATGTTCTTCACGGGTGGAAACCCAGATCTCCAGACCTCACTTCCTTAAGTGCAGTCGCCGAGATCACTCTTACCTAGACCTCACACTTAGGCCAAGCATCGTATCTCACCTTGGCCTACCTTGCATGATCACTTACACCTTTAGTCTGTCTTGTGCGCACCTCGGCATGCAGCCGCATGCCGATGCCTAGGTAGCCACACCTCGGCCAGGAGGTGTGGGACCTCGGCAAAGACCTGGTTGGTGCCCAGCATGTCTTCTTGACATGTAAAACAGTGTTTTGACTTCCAGTATGTTTTCCTGAGATCATTTGCATACATGTAAGACTTGTTTTGAGAAGTATGTTCAATAGACTTTGCCATGTGTTTGTAGGACTTGGACCTTTGCCTTGATCCCGACGTCCCAAGAGCTATGTGAGTGGTATTTCTAATAAAGTTATGTTATAAAGTTTTGTTAAAGCTTCACTTTGTTTTAGAAAAGTATTTGATCAAGCATGGATGATTACCTCTATTTTTATATATCAAGTAAGCTTTGTTTTGATGACATTCTTGGAAAGAACTCTCATGTTATGAGGGCTACGGGCCTTTGTAACACAAGTCCCTCGTGCTGGAGGACTCTAAACTTTCGCAGCACATCTTGTCATGAAAGTCCCTCGTGCTGGAGGACTCTAAACTTTCGCAGCACCTCTTGTCATGAAAGTCCCTCGTGCTGGAGGACTCTAAATTTTCGCAGCACCCTTGTTTGAGATATCTCCCTTGCCACCGACTGCCTTGTGCGGGTGGGTTTGTCTAATCGATTACGAATAGATTATTGCCACTGACGGTTTACCGTGTGGGTCTTGTAAGTCCGGAATGTCATCCCTTGTATTATGTAGATGTTATTAACATCCAAAGTAAGTAAGTAGGCAAGTTTTGAAAGATCAAGATTGATGAACTAGATTCATCCCATGTTTTGAACAAGCTATGATATGTATGTTTTGCAAAAATCTGGGATATCATTCATTTAAAACCTTTATTACTTATACCATTCACTGAGTATCCAAGCTCACCCTCCCTATGTATATATGTAGGTAACAAGCAAGAAGTCGGCTTCGCCGAGATGTGTGTTTTGCATGTATGTTATGTCGGTAGTAAGGATGTCGGCAATCTGGAAGATTATGTTTCATGATTTGTGGCCCAAGTGTTTTTGTTTATGTCGGCAATTCTTGAAGCTTATGTATTTTGAACATGTCGGCTCGAGAAGCCTTTTATCTAAATGTAATATGTATTTTTGTACTTCACTTTATTTGTATTCAAGTTTTAAGCTATGTAAAGATGTTTGCCATTTCATTGGACTTACGCACTGCTCTTATGGACCACTTGTATGTTAAATTATTGCTTCCGCACTTGTAAGCCCCTTATATTATACTCTGGTTGTGTGTGAATTTTGAAAGTTGGCCTTCGGTAATCATGGATTACTAGCCATCACGGCACCAAACTACTAGGGACGGTTTGGGGTCGTGACAAAATCACTCATGCAGATTTGGTAGAAATCCTAGGCTCATCTTTGACTCAAACAGCTCATGAGGCGCAAGAAATCCACTCGTGCAAATTTTGATTTTCGTTCGTGTGGTTTTTCGCATGTCTATCTCAAATTTTGAGCCTTTTCCTCAAATTTGATACCCAAAACATGTTTTGCTCATTTTTTTTTTTCATCTTCCTCTCTATATATATTCATCTTTTCTCTTCCATCTCTTTACAAATCCATCCAAACTCAAACTTCTCTCTAAGATTTAGCAAAATCTATCAAGATTTTGATAGAGGTTTTTATACCAAATCGAAGAGTGCGAGGACTACATTTTCACCAATCAAATCAAGATTTCATCGACGTTGAATTTTAGAGTTTTTCTCTCTTTCCTCTCCCAAACTCGAGGTAGAGATATTTTTAGAGTTATATATATTTTTGCAAAATCATTTTCTTATATTTTGAACTATGGTTTTGGTTCATGAGCTCTAGATGATTTAAAAGTGGGTTTTTTTTTTCTGTACTTCTTCAAACTTTAGAGAGTATGAGCTATGTTGTTAACTTTGAGTGTTGTTTTGAGAAAATCCTTCCAAAAAAAGAGAGGGGGGGGGGAATCTAGTTTTGTGAAAACCCTAGAAATTGGGGATTTGGGAAAAATATTGAGATCTTGTGAAATTTATGCTTGATAAAGTATTACAGTGAATCAATGAGGGATTACTATATTTGAATCTAATGTGTTATTCCATAGAAAAATGAGAAATCATTGATTTTAAAAGCTTGATGAATAACATATTATTTGGTTGTCTTGAAAAGACAAAGTTTGAAATTGGCGATTAACATGTGGAGAATGCATGTAATACGATATCGTCATTTATCTCTCGGAAGACATATTGTGAAATTACATTCAGAAAAGATGTGGAAATTGATCACAATGGAGGTTTGTGTGGTGGAATTGAGAAATGGGACAATTATAATACATTGTTACATGTTGCTTTGCCATTCCATTTCATATTCGTTATCATTGATTTCGAATTAGCATTTGAAAATATTTCTTTGAGAAATGAATTGTTTTGGGATAAATACATTGGTGAGTTCAAATAGGAGTTATAATTTGGTATTGGTTAAGTTGGCCAAAGTGACCATGGTGAAAGAACGAAAACACGAGCGGAATAGCTATTATGTGCCTTTCGTTTAGAAGCCAAAAAGTGGCGATTCATAGTACTTGACATGCCTACTTGCAAATACCAACCTAAAGATTACCTGAGTCGTATTTACCACTCCTTCAATTACATTGAACTTATTAAATTGTTGTGTTTTCAAATGAGTATTGTGCACAAGATTTCCAAACGATAAAGAAATATATTTTTAGCATGACATGGCATATGCGTTCATCTTAGAAGACTGTATAAAATGTATATACTTTGTTAAGATCTTCCTACTAGGCTTTGTGCTCACCCCTAGTAGATTTGTGTAGGAAAGGACATAGTGATTCCGCCGAGTTAAATGCGTGTGGTGTATTTTAAGGGCATGAGACTCTTCTCTTTTGTTGTTATTTTGATAAGCTAATGACTTTACATGTATGGGTTTCCATAACCATTTTGTATAACTAGGCATAAGCCTTAGGACTTGTAGCCCATGAGGACATTAAATTGTGTTTGACTCGTAGGAAATATTGAAGGTATAATTGCATGTGGAATACTTTTGTTAATCTCTAGAGTATAATGAATACAAATATGGAGATTTGATGATGATATTAATGATGAGGCATTATATCTTGTATACATATATACATGGAAGTGATTAAATTAGAAACAAGATCATGTTGATAGAGTAAATTTGAGTTTTTCTTACATTAATTATTTGGGGGCGTTACAGAATTCAAATGAATTATCAAATATTTTATTAAATACTTACACGAGTCTCACATTCATGTAAGTATTTAGTAAAATATTTAATAATTTATTTAGAATTTTACCAATGTTTAAAGAACTAGACTAAACTGGCTGGTTCAACTAGTAATACTGATAATCGAACCTAGTTCCGATTTAGATGAGCCACAAAAACCGGCCTAAGCCAAAAATTGACCTTATTTGCAAGAACCAAAAAAACCGATGGTTCAATCGGTAAAACCAATGAACCATTCCTGGTTCTTGATCAACTCACCGGTTGAAATTTTGTTTTATTTTTCTTCTTTTCTTTTCTTTCTTATATATATATATATATATATATCAAAATTTTGACTAAAAACTCTTACTTCAAAAGTCTCCACTCATTAGGAAGAGTCTCATTGGAAGCTTGAAGAAATTATAAAAGTCTATTCCTATTTATAGGAAAAGATTTTTCAAAGAGAACCTAAAAATTCTATGTGGGATTCAATCTAATTGTTTAAATCATATTTGATTGGAGAGAGAGTTGTAAATTTTATTTCCCTCCAAAATTAAATCTAGCATTCAATTAATTTGTTTGGAGTGAATGTTAAATTTTTTTAATTTATTTAAAACTAGTGACTTTTTAAAAAAAATAAAAAATTATGACTTTATTAAATAATATTAGTAACTACTATGCAACAATTTTTATTTTTATTTCAGTACTTGTATATATATATATTTTAATTATATATTATTAATTATGACGTCATAGTTCGACCGTTTTGAGTCGACGGTTGAATCGGTGACTCGTCCACTTGGTCCCTTTACCGATTCGCTCACTGATCTGATTTTCAAAACATTAGTTTCTACTATTTTTTAATTTAAAAAGATGGTATATTATGCATAAAAATAAGAGAAGTAAAAAAATGTATAATGTTTTTAAACCATTTTACAATGCATTTTAACGACATACCACAACAAGATCTCTTTTTTTTTTCTTTTTTCCTTTTTTTTTTTAAAAAAAGGGCAAATTTTACTCTGTCTTCTGTGATTTGAGTCATGTGCGGTTTATCTCTCTAATGTTTGAAAATGATTACATAACACCCTTGTGGTTTATGGATTAAAGTGCACTGTTAGGCATGTTAACGATTTAATAAAAAGGCTAAAATATCCTTATATTTTTGTCATTTGTTTGGAATACAAAGTGCACTTTAACCCCTTATGCTTTATTCCATATGCACTTTACACTATTGAAATTTGAAAATGAGCATTTAACCCCCTTTATTTGCCACGTGTTTCACACTTATGTACTGTTAACTTAGATGGAATGTTAACGGTGCATTTCAATTCACAAATCACGTGAGGGTTATGTGGTCATTTCTAAACGTTAAGGGATAAACGACATATGGCTCAAATCATAGGGGTAAAATGCCCAAAAAATTAATAATAAAAAATGAAAGTGGACTAGAAGAACAATATGTTTGGACTTTTTTTTTTTTTACCCAACTCCCTCTAATAATAATTTGCCCATATAACTATATATATATATATATATATATATATATATATATTTTAACATCCCATATAACTACACTAGATAAATGGGAAATTCTATTATACGCAACCTTTGAAAGGGGTGTATTATATGCACCTCTAGTTATGTTATTTTTTTTTTTAGTTATGACCAACTTTCTTCTTTAATTATGACTCATAAGATTTTTGGTTATATCTCATGTGATGTTTAGTTATATGTTTTTCTTTTTCTTTTTCTTTTTCTTTAAATTATGGCTCAAAAAATATATAATTGTGTCATTTTCTTCTTTAATTATAAATTGCATATGATAAATAGTGTTTTTGATAAAATATATATATGATTGCTTTGGCCTTCAAGTTTGGAGTTACCTGAAGAGAAATGATTTGTGTTCCAACAAAATTACCGAATAAACGACGCACCATATAGGTCATACTTCCTGTATGTAGTATGTAATTTTTTTGGTAATTTTGTTGGTATCTCCAACAATGTTCTTATCTAAACATAGGACAGTATTTAGGGATGAAATTGACAAAAGTTAACACCTGTGACCTCACCCTCTTTGAGGATGCGAAAGACCTCAGATCGAATGGAGGACTATTGGACGGATTCATTTTTCTTGCCATTGTCTAGAGTCATGAACCAAAACCATGACTTTCACTTTTCTCTTCTTTGCTTTTAGTGGTGGTCTGGTTGTAAGGGTTTGTTGTTTGATTTGAATTTGTAGGTTTGAGATTGGAGGTGTGGCTGAGAAAGAGAAATTGAAGTCACAGGGCTACCAAATTGGAGAGAGAGAGAGAGCGAAAAAAAAAAAAAAGCTCTTTATCGGTAGGTTTCATATATAAAGTTCAAAATTTATATAATCTTAAAATAAAATAATTGCACCAATTAGTCTTAAATAATTTTAATTGTTATAAAAAAAATTAAAAAATATAAAGACGCTGCTACATCTCATCACCGTTGGACTTCCGTCATACAATCAACGAAGACTCGTCGAAATGTTCAACATTACTAGGAAGTCATCGGAGTATCATCAAAAATTTCTGAATGTCATTGAAAGTTGCCGAAATGTCCAGAATGTTTGCTGGAGATCAAGAATATCGTCGAAGACTAACCAGAATGTTCAGAATATTGTCTAGAAAAAAAAGAAAAAAGAAAGAAGAATAAATAGAGAAATTAGAACGAAAAAAGATAACAAAATGTAATAAATATTGATAAACTGAAAGGGAGAAAAACGTAACAACAGCAAACAACAACAATGAGAAAAAAAACATACATTATTTTTCAATTTTTGTAGGGTTTAAACAAATAGTCTCCAATATTAATCAAACTGAAAGTAAGTTTTGAAACTGTAAAATTGGTACAGTTTCAAAGCATGATTCTATTAAGTATTTATCCTTATTAATCAAATTGAAAAGTATGTTATGAAACTGTAAAATCTTATAGTAAAAGCAATTTATGAAATTGCAAAATTTTATTGTAAAGTATGTTATAAAATTGTAAAATTTTACAATTTTAAAAAATATTTCATTTTAGCACCAAAAAAAATTAAAACTGAAAAATTTTACAATTTTCACCGCCTGTAATTAAAACTCGAAAACAATTTGTTTAGAACTTGAAAATTTTCTCCATTAAAATAGAAAAAGAAAAGTGTGTAGCAGAGAAAAAAAAAAAAAAGAGATCGAAGGAGAGAGAGACATATGTAGAAAGAGGATTGTACTCCGACAACTATTTTTAGTTTAGATCTAGCCGGATCTGATATAGATCTACATTAGATTTGAGTAGATCTACTCATCTTCTTTGCTAGAAACTCATCTCCTTCACCATCGGTGAGAGCGAAGTAAGGAGTCGGTGGTTAATGGTTGCTAACGAACCCCAATCGATGATGGTTGTCGGTAGTCGGTGATTGTATATCAGAAAGAGAAAGAGAAGAAGGAAGGCGTGGCCATCGATCATCAAATGTCATAAAGAGAGATAAAGAGAAGAAGGAAGGTGCAGGACCTTTGGGTCTATCCAAAAGGTTTTGTGATTAAATAGAGTACAACTCTTTCAAAGAGGACTTGCGAGTAATTTGCCAAAAAAAGAATTTAGAACAAAATGAAGAGGTGTTGTTTGTCAACGTTCTAGGTGAGCAAGATGAGATGTGGAGTTAATATTTTTAGAAGAAAAATGTTATGAACCCCACTTTAACTATTCCGAATTTATTCCGAAAGAGATTGTGTGATTAAGATTAAATTTGTGAGATGTAGAGTCCACGTGTAGAATAAATTTATACCACAAGATGATGATTCTGAGTAATTTCTAAATAGTAAATTTTAAATTTGTAATATGACTGTTTCTAGAATAAGAAAAGGAAAAATCAAGGTTAAAATTATAATATATATATATATATATATATTATGTTAACCGTTTTAGTTTGATAACATTGAAGGTTTTTGTTATTTCTAAAATTTCAAGATAGGTTTTTACAGTTTTGTTAAATTTTTAGGTGGGTCACCATAAATTATCCTAAATAAAATCATTTATTTATTTATTTATTGTTTATTTTATGTAGTTGCACTCATTTCTCTTTAACTTTCTTATTCCCTTTTCTATTGGTATAAAGCCAGACCCTTGACCACGCGAAACATGTGTTAAGTAATATTTGTTATTGTTACAATTGATAGGAGTACAAAAGAGTTTTAAAACGGTTTATTAAGTCTAGTATATTATTAAAATTTAAGAGGACTCTTTAATATTTATTTTACTTTTATCAGGATTTACAAATTGTATTTTTATTTAGCATTTTTTAATTAAGTGGTGTAAACTAATATTAAGGGGTTGTTTGGGAAGTTAGATTAATATACTTTTTTGACCTTTCACGAAAAAATATAAAATATGAATTAAGATTGAAGTAATGTGGTATAGAAATGATGTGATTCAAATAAAATGATTATGACCTAAATAAAATAATATTTTAAAATAGCATGTACTATTTTAGCACGTGCCAAACAAATTCTAAGTAATACTATAATAAAATATAATTTATCCAATATTTAAACTGCATATTCGTCCACCTTCCCAACTGATTTGGGTCATGTAGGTTAATGGATTAAGTATTCTTGGGATATTATAAAAGAAAAGAAAATTTATTAGGACATATACTTTTGCATTTTAATTAGTCCATGATATATTATTATATTTCAATAAATTCTATTATTTAGACATTTGATCTATTAAATCTTAATTCTTATATTTAAGGTATTTTATGAATAATTTTATCTTTGCAAATATTTTTTTGAACCCTTAGTAATTTGGTAATATAAACATTCATATTTGATAATGTGAATGATTACATCACAGAATATTCACATTATCAATATGAATATTAATGTGCGGTTCACCCTGTTATTATTAAAGGTATTTTGATAACTATATCACCCATATAATTTATTGGAATATAAGAAAATAATTTGTATTAAGTGAAACATAAATAAGTGAAGAGGGATTTATAAATAAATGTCTCTTATATATGTGAAAGAATATGGTACACACCTTTCAAATGGTGTATACCGTATGTACTATAGCGATCCCGGTTTTCCCTCTTCATATATTGTATTCCGAACTCGAGTTCCTTGGTTGATTGTTGTTGTCTTTACCTCTTTTCTATCCTTTAATTCCTTGTATTTGAGTTTTAGGATGTATTGGTTAAGTTTGAAACAGGTTGGTTAGGAGTTAGAACAAATGGTTGCTGTAACACCCTAAAAAATAACCCATTATATATAACATTGACATGCATTATTTAAAGAAATCACTTTAATAATTCATTATAATAATCATCCGAGTCTTACTAAACAAAAGCATTACATGTAACATCAAATTAAATGCCCTACAGGCTTACATCTTTCCAAGCCAACACTTGGACACAAAAGTATGAGTTCTAACTCAATTACAAATAAAGCCCTAGGCTTGAGTGTTTACATGTACTAACAAATAAAAGCAAACAACTGAAAATAGTCTTCAGAATCCAAGTCCTTCCAAGCTAAGTCCTTGGAGGTAGCTTATCACCTGAACCTGAAAATGATGTTCCCATAAAGGGTGAGCCACAGCCCAGTAGAAATATACTAAACCACATATAAGCAATGAATAAAGCAATAGCATTCAACAAATGGTTAACCAAGATAATCAATTACATCATTATACAGTTTCATGACATTAAAGTCTGAGACACGTTTTACTTTCCAATATTATCAATATGGCTCAGAACCTGGCCAAACTTACAACAGTGAACTATATATATATATATATCATATTCACATTCTTCCAATGTTAACAAAAAGATGAGACTCAGGCTCAAATCAAAACACTTCATACTTCCAATTTGATACACATTTTAGTGATGTATCAATAAAAACACTTCAATATAAATAAGCACACATAAAAGTGATGCTAATGGAGTCCATCCCCTATCTCCTCCCAAACAAAATCCGGTTTAGAGGTCCATCCCCTATCTTCCCCTAAACCGTGGAGTACATCCCCTATCTCCTCCCACACAAAACAAAGTATGTAAACACATCACATATACAACGCACAATCAATACACATAATGTCTGTATTAATTCAACAGTCAAAATTAATGACTAAACCAATGTGATTAGTTTCAGTTATACCTAATCCACATGCATTGTCTACAACAATCATGACTATCCTCCACCGATAGCCCAAAACAGTTATTTCTAGACTTGGAAATAAATTTATCAACAATTCAATAGGCGAGTGATTTAAATTATCCAACTACACCATTTAATCAATAAATTCCCCAATTTCATGAATTTAACCAAATTCCTCAATTCCCTTAAATCAATTATACAAATTAATTAATTATTACAACTAGGGTTTTTCCCAAAATTATCAAAGTATCCCCAACATATCAAAATACCAAAACTTAGAACAAAACTTATAGAATGGAGTAGGAAATCCCTACCTCGAAGAAAATAACCCGAATGGAGAAGACGGAGATGAATATCCAAATTCCAAAGTGCTCCAAACCACCAAACGTTTAGATTAAATGGAAGCCCTCGACTCACTCTATCTTTTTAATAAAGGATCTGGGGTAGAAACACACTCTAAATAGATCAAACCTAAGAGAGAAGGTGAGTAGAGAGAGAGAGAAGTCGGTTCTAGGGTTTTAGGATCAAAAAGGAGATGAAAAATGATCCAGAAAGTTGGATCTCGGATTTTTAAAACAGTCGCCCCGCTCGAGCGTGTAAACCCCCGCTCGAGCGCCACTCACAGACTCCCGCTCGAGCGGCCAAACTCCCGCTCGAGCGGCGGATGCACACTCCCAGAAGTTTCTTTGCAGACAGGTCCCCGCTCGAGCGCCAAACTCCCCGCTCGAGCGTCACTCACAACCTCCCGCTCGAGCGTCCAATTCCCCGCTCAAGCGTCCAACTCTACACAGGACATACTGGATAGGTGTATTCCCCGCTCGAGCGCCCAAACCCCCGCTCGAGCGGACAAGCCAAAATCTGGGCAACTAGACTTGGTTCCTAAGCTCAACCAACCTGTTCCAAATCTTCCCAACACAACCCAAGACTCAATATAAGGATTAAAGGGTGCAAACAACATACTCTCAACAACCAGCTCCACGGAACCCAAGTCCGGATAACAAGTAAAGAAAAAGGAAACCGGGATCGCTATAGTTGCTGTCCAGAATCTGGCATCTTCGCTCGAGCGAGGCTTTTTGCGCTCGAGCGAGCCTTGGGTTCCTGCTTCTTCGCTCGAGCGAGGGTTTGTGCGCTCAAGTGAGCTTTGTGTCTTATGTCTCGTCGCTCGAGCGAGTAGTCTTGCGCTCGAGCGTGCGTCTGCGTCTGTGAAAAACCTGAAGGTTGGTATTCTTCGCTCGAGCGAGGATTTTGTCACTCGAGCGAGCGAGCTCTATGTTTTGTGTTTCTTCGCTCGAGCGAGAACTCTTGCGCTCGAGCGTGCATGTATGTTGCAAACCTGAAGCTTCGCATTGTTCGCTCGAGCGACGCTTCTTACGCTCGAGCGAGGTTCCTTTGTGTCTGGTCGCTCGAGCGACCACTCCTTCGCTTGAGCGAGCTTCGAATATATCAGTTGGCAGCAGCGGGTTATACATCACTTTTTCACCATCTCTTTCATTCAAACCCTAGATCCGGCTGTCTCTCTCTCTCTATACACACTCTCTCTCTACAAATACACCTAGTTCTAGTGGTCTTCTACCCTAGTCTCTTTGTAAGAAAGGTAGAGCTTGGTGTGGGCTTCACTTTGATTCGAAAAAGCTTGTGTTTGGAGCATCTTCGAATTTCCTCTGTTTCTCCTTTGAGTCTCTATACCGATCCTAGTTTTCCCTTCTTTGTTTAACAGTATTCCGGACTTGGGTTCCGTGGAGTTGGTTGTTATATATGTCTTGTTGTCATCCTTTAATTCCTTATACTTGAGTTTTTGGATGTATTGGGTGTGTTTCAAATAGGTTGGTTGAGCTTTAATCCCATCCCTTATTGCCTAGATTTTTAGTGGTCCGCTCGAGCGGGTCCCTTTGCGCTCGAGCGGAGTTTACACATTTTCAGCATTTTGTGCCTCTGCAAAACTTCTGCAGGTGCGTTTTTCATGCTCGAGCAGATTTCCTTACGCTCGAGCGGGACTCTAGGCGCTCGAGCGGGTGTTCAATGTCTGTAAAAGTACTGGAGGAGTGTAATCTACGCTCGAGCGGCTTTTCTTTTGCGCTCGAGCGGGCATTTTTGCGCTCGAGCGGGTTCAGTTTTTTGTGCTTGACGCTCGAGCGTCCTATTCTCCGCTCGAGCGGACTAGTCGTATATCAGATGGCAGCTGGGTGATTTTGAATCACTTTTCATATTTCCTTTCTCTCTCTTACTTTTCTAAACCCTCTTTTGAGAGCTCCTCTCTCTAAAATATACCTTCTCTCTAGGGATTGATCTAGCTTGAGTGATCTACTCTCTTAATGTCTTTGCAAAGAGTGTAGAGCTTGGTGTAGGCTTCTTATCAATCCGAGAATTTCTTGATTTGGAGCACTTCGGGTTTTCTTCATCATCTCCTTTGGGTTTCATCTCTTGAGGTAGGGATTCCTACTCATCTTTATGGACTTTAACCTAAATATTGAGCTTTTTGTATAAATGGTTTGATTTGGGAAGTTAGGGTTTGTAATGTGCTATATTGGAAAGAGGGGTTTTGTTCTTTGATTCAAACATATGTGTTTTGGGTCTAAAAATGGAGGTTATTGATGTTGTTGATAATATTTGGACCTTTGGTTCAATATTGAGAAAAGGGGAAAAATGTCATGTTTAGGTATATTTAAGTCATTAGTGTAATTAATGACAATTATTATGGAAATATGAAATTGAGTTGGAAATAATGAAATTGGCTCATTATGAGATAGATTGGTGGAGTTGGATTTATTAATCGCTCACTTTGAAAATGTTAAAATTATATATATCTGTTGAGGCATTTATTATCTGTTTAGAAATAACTGCTTTGGGCTATCGGTGGAGGATAATCTTGATTGTTGTAGACAATGCATGATGATTAGGCGAACTAAAACTAATCAATTGAATATGTCATCGAATATGACAGTTGGAATAATACATCAAATCTATGTATTAATTGATTATGTATATGATATGTGTTTATATACATTGTATTGCGTAGAAGGAGATAGGGGATGTACTCCACGGTTTAGGAGAAGATAGGGGATGGACTCCTAAACCGGATGCCATTTGGGAGGAGATAGAGGATGGACTTCATTGATGCAGCAAATATGTGTATCTATTGAAGTATTGATACAACAAATCTGTGTATCGTTTGTGAAGTACGGAAGTATTTTTATGTGTTATTGATACAGCAAATATGTGTATCTATTGAGGCTTATGGAAGTGTTTTGATATGAGTTGTTATCTCATTTGAATTGTTGAAATGGAAAAATTATTGATATGAGATGTAATCTCATTTAAAGTATATGGCCAGGTTCTGAGCCAGGGTTAAGAAATGGAAAATGGAATAAAACATGGACACTTTTGTCATGTAATTGAAATGGGCTATGAATTGATTTATGTGAGTTAAACATTTATCAAATGCTAATGTTTTAGTTATTGCTCATATTATGTTTAGCATATCTCTACTGGGCGTTGGCTCACCCTACATGGGACATTATTTTCAGGTGCAGGTAGCATGCCACCTCCAAGGACGTAGCTTGGAAGGCTTGAGGCTGTTGGACTTTTTTTGCTGTTGTTTTTGTTGTATTACATGTATATCAAGCCAAGAGCTTATTTTGTGTAGAGTTAGTACTCTCCTTTTTGTAACCAAGTGTTGACTTGGAAAGTTATAAGTCTATAGGGCATTTACTTTTGTTGTCAACATGTAATACCTTTTGTAAGAATACTCTGATGATTGTAATATGAAATCTCTTTTCTTTATCGTGACTATATGTTATTATGGGTTTATTTTGAGGGCGTTACAGTCTCTCCATTTGAGGTAGGGATATACTACTCCTTTTCATGAGTTTTAACATAAATTTTGGTCATTTTGTATAAATGGTGAGTTAAGGAAATTTTGGAAAGTTAGGGTTTGTGATTTGTAATATTTAAAAGAGGGGTTTTGTGATTGTAAGCTCCATGTGCATATAAGGTCTTGATAATGGGGATTTATGGGTTTGATTGGTGAAATTGAGCCTTAGAGTTAAAGTTTGAGAAAATGGGGAAAATGCCTTAATTAAGTTTAAATAATTAATTTGTATAATTAATTTGGTAAATTGTGGGAATATGAAATTGATGTGGAAATCATGAAATTAGATGGAATTATGGTTGAATGGTGTAGTTGGATCAATAAATACTCACCAGTGGAAAATGAAATAAATTATCTGTTTGATAGATTTATTTATCTGTTTAGAAATAACTGTTTTCGGCTATCGGTGGAGGATAGTCTTGATTGTTGTAGACACTGCATGATGATTAGGTAAACTAAAACTAATCAATTGGATTATGTCATTGAATGCGACGGTGGAATTAACACATTGAATATGTGAACTGTTGGGTCATTGTATATGGCTTTGTGTTTAAATACATTGTATATATATATTGTGTGGGAGGAGATAGGGGATGTACTCCATTGTTTGGGAAGAGATAGGGGATGGACGCCATGGATAATTAAGTTTGCCAGAGTGTCCAGGATGCAAGTCCCGAAATCTTTCATATATTTAGGTGCCGGTTCCCTCAGACGTAGATCCGTAAAATGGCATATGAATAGAAGTGCTGAATGATCTTTGCTATTGAAGTATTGATATATGAGTTGTAGTCACATTTTGTTTAAACTGTTTGGATAACATTGGAATATGTCAATGAAATGACTCGGATAGATAATGGAAATTGATCTTATCATGATATAAAGGTTGGCTGGTTATGGAAATGTAATACCTATATCGTATGTGTTAAACATTTATCGAATGCTAATGTTTTAGTTAATTCTCATGTTATGTTTAGCATATCTCTACTGGGCTTTGGCTCACCCTATATGGGACATCATTTTCAGGTACAAGTGATATGCTGCCTTCAAGGATGTAGCTTGGAAGGTTTAGAAGCTGAAGGCTTATTTTTGTTGTTACCTTTTTGTATTACATGTAATTCAAGCCAAGGGCTTAATATGTTAAGAGTTAGAACTCTCTTTTGCTATAATTAAGTGTTAACTTGGAAAGTTTGTAAGCCCGTAAGGCATTTAGTTTTGTTGTCAACATGTAATACTTTTTGTAAAGAATACTCTGATGAATGAATACATATTCTATGTTCCTATGACTGATTTATGCTTTTATTTTGAGGGTGTTACATGTACCTTATAACTAAAAAAGAAAATGATATAATTTCATCCTTTCTGAGTCATAACATAAGAAAAGAAAGTCATAACTAAACTATTAGGTTTTTATTCTTGGCAATCCCGTTTGACAAAACTCCTTTTAGTTGTATTTATTTTCGCAATTCTATTTCAATAAGGCTATGAGTGTTTAGATGCGAATCCAACCCGAATTGTGCCTTTCAGAGAAGTTTGTGATGCTAATGCTTTCAAGATTGCCACTTCGCTGATTATGACGGGGATCGAGCTGCCCAGTCAGCTCGCGGGGGTCCAGGGGGCAGCGCCCCTTGGCGGGTCCGGGGCAGTGCCACGGCGGGGTCGAGGGGCAGTGCCCCCGAAGCAAAATGCAAAAATGCATTCCGAGTTGCCTGTCCGCTCGAGCGGACATTACCCCGCTCGAGTAGAGAATCCTTGGTTCCAGCAGTTTTGGTCGCCTGAAAAAGTACTGAGATGTGTGATTTCACGCTCGAGCGGGTTCTCTAGCGCTCAAGCGGACCTCTGTTTTGTCACACGCATATTTTGTTGAAGACGCTCGAGCGGGCTGTTGGGCGCTCGAGCGGACCGCGCGAACACTGTTTCTGGATTTTGATAAGGATTGGGTTTTCTTCCAAATCTAGGATTACTTTTGGTTTTCTATAAATAGTTGGTTTTCTCCCAAAACTATACTACGACACAATTCCTCCAGATCTTCTTTCTGGTTCTTAAGGTTTATAGTTGGGGATATTTTGCTAGTTTTCTTTGATGTTTTATTGAGTATTCAACTCATGGTTTAAAGAGAGTACATCAAAGGTTTTGTTTGTTCTACAAAAGAGAGAGTTGTTCTTCGGTGGATTCTGAAGAATTCGAGCCTGAAGCTTTGGTGGATTCCGGGGTGGCTCATCGTAAAGACAATTCCGAGGTGAAGACGAGTTAGAAGAGGCACATAGAGGTTGGTTCAATTAGGCGTGGATTCGCTAGGTAATAGAGAGTATACATGTGTAATTCCTTTAAATCTTCTTAGTGGATTGTTTTGTGGCTGTTGCCCATGGTTTTTTTTATCACAGTTGGAGGTGTCCAATTGTGGTTTTTTCACGTAAATTCGTTGTGTCTCTTTGTCTTGATTGTTTGATTGGGATTGTTATATTCTGCTTAAAATTGATACATAATCACAAATCAACATCTAGGGGTTTCTAGATTTTTCATAAACAACGCATGAGGCATAATAAAAATTCTCATAAGTAATAATTAAAGAAAAAAATTAATAATAACTCAAAAAAAATGACATAACTTAAGAGTGTATATGGTATAAATATGTATACTAGAATTTCTCCTTATTTATATAATATGCATTTTTCATTATAGAAATAAA
This sequence comes from Camellia sinensis, assembly GCF_055761805.1. NCBI lineage: Eukaryota > Viridiplantae > Streptophyta > Magnoliopsida > Ericales > Theaceae > Camellia > Camellia sinensis. The sequence goes on along the minus strand of NC_138967.1, from coordinate 125,638,981 downwards.
TACTCCCTCCGTCCCAAAATATTAGTCCCTTACTACATTTTTCATTGTCCCAAAATATTAGTCCCTCTTCAAAAATCAAGTGCAAAAATAATATAAATTTATTATTTTTCCCTTCTTTTAAATTCATAAACAATATAAAAAGTACAATTATGACATTGATATTCCCCAAAAAATGTACTATCAAAGGATAATTTTGGAAAATTAACTTTTTTAAAGTGTAATAATTGTACTACCAAAAAAAGTTGGATTCCCCAAAAGGGACCATTATTTTGAGACGGAGGGAGTAGTAAACAAGTACATTTTATGCCTATCTTAAAAAAAAAAAAAAAATGCATTGTACTTTATTCAATGAATTTTATATTGTGGACTTGTAATTCATATACTTTCATTTTTTTTTTCTTGTGATTCATTTAATCCTTTTGGATGTGTTATAACTCATTTACCCGTCATATTAGAATATCATATTTGAAAAAAGTACACAAAAGACTTTTTTAGTGTCACATCATACCCGTCACGTTATAGTATCACATTTAGAAAAAATATACAAAGAGTTTTTAATTTTTTTAGAGTGTTACATTATACCCGCCACGTTGGAGTGTCACATGTCACGTTTAGGAAAAGTACACTAAGGAGTTTTTAATTTTTTTTAGAGTGTCACATCATACCTGTCACGTTGTCACGTTTGAGAAACATACACTAAGGAGTTTTTTTTTTTTTTTTTGAAGCGTCAAATCATACCTGTCCTGTTGTCACGTTTGAAAAAAATTACACTAAGTAGTTATTATTTTTTTTTGAAGTATCATATCATACCTATCACGTTGTCACGTTTGAAAAAAGTAGAGTGGCACATCATATCTGTCACGTTGTCACGTTTGAGAAAAGTACGCTAAGGAGTTTTTAAATTTTTTTTGAAGTGTTACATCATACCTGTCACGTTGTCACGTTTGAAAAAAGTATACTAAGGAGTTATTATTTTTTTTGAACTGTCACATCATATATACCACATTGTCACATTTGAAAAAAGTACAATAAAGTGTTATTATTATTTTTTTTGAGTAAAACTTTTGAAGTGTCACATCATACCCACCACGTTGTCACATTTAAAAAAAGTACATTGTGAGTTTTTAATTTTTTTTGGAGTGTCACATCGTTTGAGTGTCATACTAATATCTGTCACATTGAAATATCACATAATACCTGTCACATTAATAAAAGAGCATAACTGTCTATCAAAACACTATCAAAATAAAAAATCAGACCACACAAAAAGAAACATTTTACTAATATGATTTAATAGATTAATAAAAAAAATTTAAAACTAATTCAAGTACTTATTTATGGAATGTGATATATTGGTAAATATCTCTATTTTATTTTACTAACATAAAGAACTCTATTGAACTTTCAAAGACCAAGATCCCCTCTTCCTCCTATATAACATGACAATAAATTTGATCTTCACATCAAAAACCAAAAAACAAAAACCAGAGAGAGATAGAGATGGGGGTTTTGATTAAGCTAATAGATGCAGTTCTGTTTTTCTTCTTCTTGGTGTTGATTTTAGCAGCTCCAGCTTTCGACGCACAAGTGTGCTTTCCTTCTAAGTTCTTCCCAAACTTCCTCGTTGACCTCAATCTTTGGTTCACAAGCAAGTACGGTGATTACTTGCTCATTGAAATGCCTTCTTTCTTTGTTGGCCTTATGTGGCTCGAGCTTCTCTTCCAGTGGCCACTTGCCATTGCAAATCTCTATGCTATTCTTGTGAGAGGGAAGCCTTGGTTCAATTCTACTTGCCTTGTCTATCGAGTTTTTACTAGAATGGTATTTTCCTTTTTTTCTTTTTCTTTTCATTTCTTTGTTTGGTTCTCGGGAAAATTTTGTATAATTTATTGAATTGCAATTCAAGAGGTGGATTTCACTCTCTCATTTTAGTCGTATTGTTTTGGCATAGTATGAAGCATAGCATTTGGCTCAAAAAAAAAAAAAATTTAATTCACAAATTTCACAAAATAGAATTGGTAAAGAAGATGTTATGTTTGGATTTTATAAAAAATGAAAGAGAGAATTAGTTTTTACTTGATATGATAACTTGAGATTTTATTTAATGTTTTTTAACTTTTGTAATGATTTCTTTATGTCTTGATCATGAAAGTAAATTTAGTATATAATTCTAGTGATACTAATTGGGCATTGTTTTTTTTTTTTTTTTTTTTTTTTTTTTTTTAAGTTTTAAGTTTTAGTGATTATATATGCAAGTGGAATATAGTCAAGACTTTTAAGCAGAAGCCACTCTTTCCCTAGCTGTTTCAATTATGAAGATGCGAAAATGCATTTATCTCTGTTAAATTCCAATGACTTGCATGTAATAATTGGCAAAGTCAGATTTATGGCTAGCCATTTCTTTGAATTTTAAACTCAAATGTATATACTATATTATTTATATTATTTTATGGTGGCTTTGAACAAGGAACAAAGATATCATAATCCTGCATTTCAGCAGGTCCAAACTCCTACCAATGAGTGCATCATGGTTATGGTTTTGCATAAATTTAAAATTTGGATAAGTCACTAATGTAGCTCACTTTCTGGTGATTAAGGATTACTGATTATGCTCCTTTTCTGAATCCTGATGTATTCGGTGACAATCAAATCTTGCTTAAGGTTCAATTTTGTTTTACAAATTATAGGACATGGATGAATGTAATAATGAAAGTGGTGTTTGAATCTCTTCTTGATTTTATTCATGCTTCAAGTTGCTGTATTAGCGGAGCTAATCTTGTCTTCCAGAATCACAAATGTGTTGATGATGTATTTACCTTTCCTGGGTTTTGCAATCTTAGCTATTCTGCGTGGCTTGTTACCATGCTCTCGCCAAACTAAAATGAATGCCGGAGTCCCTACATTGGGTAGGAAAAAGAGGGCTTAAGATGCAACTCGTAACCAAGATTAGGTACAACTGCCTTTCATTTCTAGAACTGCTCATGCCAATTTCAATGTTGTTATGCAAATACCAAAATTTTGGAAGTTGATTTTTTGAGGTGTGTTTGAAGTTTGTAGTATCATTTCTTCAGTAGGCAATGGCATATCACAAAGTGGTCTCACTTGATACAAAATATTTCATAAATGATTTGTACAACTGTTTTGGATATATAGGTTGAAGTAGAGTGACTTATATATTGTTTAATATATTATATAAATATATAATAATATATTTATCATATAAATAAATAAATATATAATAATATAATAAAATATTAAATATATTATTTTCGGGCTGAGCAAGGCTACACATTTGAATACATTCGGACCATTTATTAAATGTGCCTAAAATATTGGTTCACCCTAGCCTTACGGGCTAAACTGTCTTTTCAAGTCCTAAAAAAATAGAGTTGGGTTGGGCGGGTTGGGCAGCTAATAGGTCAATGCCCACTCCTATCTATGATAGTGTCTTTTTTTTTTTTTCAAGCTATTTTAGAGTCAACCTAGTTAAAAAAAATATATAAGAAAAATTGTTTATAAATCCATTGATGGGTGTGCACAGTATTAAGTCTAAGAATTTGTATGTTGTTGGTTGTAACGCCCTCAAAATTAACCCATTATATATCATTGACATGCATTATTTAAAGAAGACAATTTATTAATTCATTCATCAGAGTATTACTAAATTAAGCATTACATGTAACATCGAATAAAATGCCCTACAGGCTTACATCTTTCCAAGCCAACACCTGGATTCAAAAATATGAGTTCTAACTCAATACAAGAAAAGCCCTAGGCTTGAATGTTTACATGTACTAATAAATAAAAACTATTAACTAAAGGTAGTCTTCTTCAATCCAGAAGCCAAACCCTCCCAAGCTAAGTCCTTGGAGGTAGTTTATCACCTGAACCTGAAAATGATGTTCCCATAAAGGGTGAGCCACAGCCCAGTAGAAATATACTAAACCACATATAAGCAATGAATAAAGCAATAGCATTCAACAGATGGTTAACCAAGATAATCAATTACTTCATTTTACAGCCTCAAGACACTATTGTCTAACACATGTTTTACTTTCCAATTTTATCAACATGGCTCAGAACCTGGCCAAACTTACAACAAACATATGAGACTCAAGCTCAAATCAAAACACTTCATACTTCCAGATTGATACACATTATAGTGCTGTATCAATAAAACACTTCAATATAGATAAGCACACATAAAAGTGATGCTAATGGAGTCCATCCCCTATCTCCTCCCAAACAAAATCCGGTTTAGAGGTCCATCCCCTATCTTCCCCTAAACCGTGGAGTACATCCCTTATCTCCTCCAACACAAAACAATGTATGCAAATGCAATGCTCAACCAATACACGTATTTTCTGTATCAATGCAATAGTCAAAATTAATGACTTAACCAATGTGATTAGTTTCAGTTATTCCTAATTCACATGCAATGTCTCAACAATCACGACTATCCTCCATCGATAGCCCAAAACAGTTATTTCTAAACTGAAGATAACTATGTCAACAATTCAATAGACAAATGATTCAAATTAACCAACTATGCCATTTAATCAATGAATTCCCAAATTCCATGAATTTAACCATCTTTTCCCAATTCCATGAATTAATTATACAAATTAATTTAATAATACAACTAGGGTTTTTTCCCAAAATTACCAAAGTATCCCCAACATATCAAAATACCAAAACTTAGATCAAAACTTATAAAATGGAGTAGGAGATCCCTACCTCGAAGAGAACAACCCAAATAGAGAAGACAGAGATGAATACCCAAAACCAAAGTGCTCCAAATCGCCAACTATTCAGATTAGATGGAAACCCTCGACTCACTCTATCTTTTTAATGAAGGATCTAGGGTAGAAACACACCCTAAGTAGATCAATCCTAAGAGAGAAGGTGTGTATAGGGAGAGAAAACTCGTAACTAGGGTTTTGGAATATGAAAGTGTATGAAAAACAGATCTGAAACACGCTGCTGCCTATTTAAACCTGACAGGCTCGCTCGAGCGAAGACTTTGTCGCTCGAGCGACCAGACACAGAAAAGATACGCTCGAGCCAAGAACACCTTGCTCGAGCCAACAACCCAAAAGCTCGCTCGAGCGAAAGAAAACTAGATCGAGCGAAGAACTCAAACCCTCAGGTCTGTAACCAGACTCACGCTCGAGCGAAAGAACTATTGCTCGAGCGAAGAACGAACTAACTCGCTCGAGCGAAGAAAAGCTCGCTCGAGCCAAGAATGCACAGCTACAGGTTCAAATCAGACGCAACCTCTCGCTCGAGCTACCAAACCCCGGCTCGAGCGAAGAACCAAAAATAACAGCTCGCTCGAGCGACAAACTCCTCGCTCGAGCGAAGATCCAAAATTCTGGACAGCAACACTTGGTTTCTAAACCCAACCAACCTGAAACAAACCTGCCCAACACATCCTATAAGTCCAAATGAGCAAAATAAGGGGCAACAACAACAATTATACAATGACAGAGTCTACGGAACCTAAGTCCGGATACAATAATCAAATGGGAAAAGACCGGGGTCGCTATAACCTCCCCCCCTTAAAAGAATTTCGTCCCCGAAATTAAGCATAAGTTTATAAAAAAACAAGTTTTTCTCAATTCCCAAAGATATTATATAACAATAATAAACAGCTTGACCCAATACTAGTCACTTCATCTCTTTATCAAGAGGCATCTCACAACATATATATAAAACAACATATATTTCAACCGGTATCAATATTATGCATTATTCCTTCCAATGTTAGCAATCCCCACATCATATTCAATTATGATATATATAACATACTCAGCAATGTAATCAACATATGCAATGATATACTAAACTTCTATAATGAAGCAAGTCTCAAGATACACCCATTTACCAAAACATACTCAACGTTTTACAACTTAAGACATATGTAAAGCTCTTAAGTTCAACAATATTACAAAATCTAAATACAAGATTACAAATTAATAAACATGTCCGGGTATTTTTCGCGGACTTCCAATTCACGCTCCCAAGTGGCTTCCTCCACTCCATGATGTTTCCACAAAACTTTTACCAAAGGGATGGTCTTGCCTCGCAAAACTTGATCCCGCCTATCCAATACTCGAACCGGTCTCTCCTCATACGAGACATCCTCATCAACCACTAAATCGGTCCAATCCAACACATGTGATGGATCTGGCTCATACTTCCGAAGCATACTCACATGAAACACGTCATGTACTCCGGACAACTGCGGCGGCAAAGCTAAACGATAAGCAGTCTCGCCAATCCTCTCCAGGATCTCAAACGGACCAATGAACCGAGGGGACAACTTCCCACTCTTCCCAAATCTCATCAAACCCCGTCTAGGTGATATCTTCAGAAAGACATGATCACCCACCTCAAACACCAAAGGTCTCCTCAAACGGTCGGCATACGATTTCTGACGACTCTGCGCTGTAACAAGCCTCTTACGGATAAGCTCAACTTTCTCCGTCGTTTCCCTCACCAACTCTGGACCCAACAGAGGTGCATCACCCACCTCGGCCCAACAAACAGGAGATCTACACGGTCGGCCATACAAGGCCTCAAATGGTGCCATACCGATACTCGACTGGAAGCTGTTGTTGTAGGCAAACTCCACCAACGGCAGGTGCCTCTCCCACGACCCACTAAAGTCTAGAACACAACCCCGTAGCATATCCTCAAGGATCTGAATAGTACGCTCGGACTGCCCATCAGTCTGAGGATGGTAAGCCGTGCTAAAGGTCAACCTAGTGCCTAAGGCACTCTGCAAACTCTGCCACAACCTGGCAGTAAAACGAGGATCTCTATCTGAGACGATCGTCACTGGAACCCCATGTAACCTCACTATGTCTCGAATGTACAAGGCGGCAAGATGATCTACCGAATCTCTCACGCGCATCAGAATGAAGTGCGCCGACTTAGTCAACCGGTCTACAACCACCCAAATAGCATCACTACCCCGCTGAGTCCTCGGAAGACCCACATCAAAGTCCATAGTGACGTGTTCCCACTTCCACTCGGCAATAGGCAAGGGTTGCAACAAACCCGCTGGCCTCTGATGTTCGGCCTTCACTTGCTGACAAGTAAGGCACTTAGATACGAAAGCTGCCACATCTCTCTTCATACCCCGCCACCAGAACTGACGACCCAAATCCCAGTACATCTTAGTGCCTCCCGGATGCACCGCAAGGCGTGAATGATGAAACTCTCGGAGTACCTCCTCTCGGCAAGACTCCGGCACAAACGGACGGTCTCGGTATCTCACACTCAGGTCGGAATACACCGTCAAACCCTTCTCAACCTTCCCACCGGAAATCTTCTCACGGAGAGATTCTACCTCAAGGTCACCTCTCTGAGCCTCTAACACTCGAGTCACAAGTGTAGGCTGTGCAACAATAGAAAACAGGGCCGCAGCCTCAACGGACTCGCCCAGAAGTAAATCAAACTCCCCAAGTGCACTCAACATCTCCTATTCTCGGATGGCTATACTAGCTATAACACCAACAGGTTTTCTGCTAAGGGCATCGGCCACCACATTGGCCTTTCCCGGATGATAATGCAACTCAAAGTCATAATCCTCTATGAACTCCATCCACCTCCTCTGCCTCAAGTTCAAGTCTTTCTGTGTAAACAAATATTTCAGACTCTTATGATCCGAGAATACCTCGAATTTCTCACCATAAAGATAATGCCTCCAAATCTTCAAGGCAAATATCACAGCTGCTAACTCTAGATCATGCGTAGGGTAATTCTGCTCGTGAATTTTCAACTGACGTGAACCATAGGCAACTACTTTCCCTTCTTGCATTAACACACAACCCAGACCCTCTCGTGAGGCATCACAATAGACTGCATAACCCAACCCTCTCTCTGGAATAATCAATACTGGAGCGGTGGTCAGTCTAACTTTCAACTCCTGGAATGACTTTTCACAAGTCTCACTCCATACAAATTTGACTCCCTTCCGAGTCAGTCTAGTCAACGGTGATGCTAACCTAGAGAAATCTTTCACAAACCAACGGTAATACCCAGCTAACCCCAGAAAACTGCGGATCTCAAACACACTCTTAGGCTGTGCCCAATCTTGCACTGCCTCAGTCTTGGATGTATCAACAGACACTCCTTCACCAGACACTACATGGCCTAAGAACTTGACCTCTTCCAGCCAGAACTCACACTTCCCAAACTTAGCATAAAGCTTATGGACTCTAAGTAACTCAAGCACTACTCTCAAGTGTTCCTTGTGCTTCTCCTCAGAAGGTGAATAGATAAGGATGTCGTCCACGAATACGACTACAAAACGATCTAAAAATTCCCGGAATATCCGGTTCATCAAATCCATAAAAACTGCCGGTGCATTGGTGAGCCCAAATGGCATCACCAGAAACTCATAGTGGCCATACCGCGTACGGAATGCCGTTTTCGGAATATCCTCCTCCCTGACTCTTAACTGATGATAACCCGATCTCAAGTCTATCTTCGAGAAACAACGGGAACCCTTCAACTGATCGAACAGATCATCTATACGAGGCATAGGGTACTTATTCTTAACCGTAGCCCGATTCAATTTTCGGTAATCTATACACAGTCTCAAAGCACCACCTTTCTTTTTAACAAAAAGGGCCGGTGCTCCCCACGGCGAAACACTAGGACGTATAAAACCCTTGTCTAGTAACTCCTGGAGTTGGATCTTCAACTCAACTAACTCGGCTGGGAAAAAACGATAAGGTGCCATGGAAATCGGCGCCGTGTCGGGCACCAGGTCAATAGAGAACTCAATCTCCCGATGCGGTGGCAAACCAACAAGATCCTCGGGAAAGACGTCCGAGTACTCACAAACCACCCTTGGCAACACAATCTGAGTCTCAACATCCTCACTAATCAAAAGGTTAGCAAGTAGACCACTAAGCTCACTCCGTCCTCGCGGAACATACCCCGGTGGCAACACATCACCAACCCGGTCCCCCAGAAAATGAAAATACTCTCCGCTCACGGTACAACATGTGACCCTCTGGCGGTAGCAATCAATAACTGCCCGGTATGACGATAACCAGTCCATACCCAAAATAACATCGAAACCCCTCATAGGCATAACTACAAAGGAAAATGGGATTCTATGATAATCAACCTCTATATCACAACCCCTAACACCTTGTTTCAAGATCAATTCACCCCCAAGAGGTGACACCACACAAATAGGAGATGCTAACTGTGCTAACTCCAACTCCAAAACAGATGCAAATGCAGCAGACACAAAGGAATGAGATGCACCCGTATCAATTAAAACATTAGCAACCGAGTTGCAAAACAAAAAGGTACCTCTCACAACTGATGGTGCTGGCACAAGATCCTGCGCGGTAACAGCATACACGCGCCCAGACGACCTCTGATCAACTTGCTCAACCCTAGGAGCATAAGATTGCTGCACCGACTGAGACGATGAAGCCCCCTGATTGGCCCTCGAGGCCTAACCCGACTGAGCTGGCTGCTGACCCTGAGTCGGCCTCAAACCAGATGCACCCGATGTGCCACCCAACTGCGGGCAATACCTCTTCATATGCCCTGGCTGACCACACTGATAACACGAGAGTGGCTGACCTCTACCCTGACTCTGACTCTGAGATCGAGCCGAAGAAGATGCTGCTCTCTGAACTCCTCCCCTCTGAGGACAAACTGGAGACTTGTGGCCCAGCTGGCCACACTTGAAACAGGTAATTTCTCCCTGACTGCCTTTCCCCGAACTAACACTCGGTACAGGAAAAGTCGATCTAGAAAAGCTACCCTGAGACTGCTGGGGATTAAAACCCTTCTGTCTCCTACCATCATTCTGACCATCCTGACTCCTCTTGGAGCCCTTCTGTCCTTCCTCCTCCTCCTGCATCATGATTTCCATATGGGCTGCAGCATCAACCATACGCCCATAATCCCGAATCATAGTTCCCCCAACTCTCAGCTTGAGGCCACGCCTCAACTTCTTCTCGAATTCGATACAACGACGTTCCTCAGACGCCACCAACTCAGGTGCAAACCTGGACAAACTAGTGAATGCAGCCTCAAATTCGGCCACTGAAGAACTCGCCTGCTTAAGCTGACAAAACTGGTCTCACAGCTTCTCCCAGACTGCTGGAGATAAGAACTTCTCCTGGAAAGCATTCACAAAAGCCTCCCACGTACCTCCTATACGCCCCTTAGTAAACTTCCACCACTGACCCGCATCCCCCTTCAACTGGAAAGATGCCAAGGTCACCTTCAACCCCTCGTCTTCGATGCCAAGCATCTCAAACGTCTTCGTTGTCTGTTCGAGCCATTCATCTGCCTTAAGCGGCTCTTTAGGATCACCCACAAATTCATCCGGATTAGACCGGAAGAACTCTCTCTTCAGAAAGGAAGGTCCTGCATCCGCAATAACAGCCTGAGCTTGATTCTCAGCTCTGAGAATGCCTACTGACTCCCTGAATGCCCCTGCTATCTCTCGGGCTAGAGCGCCCATAGCCTGCTGGCCTACTGGCTCGGCCACACTGGTCTGGCCAATTCCCTCTTGAACTGCCGGAATCTCCTCTGGCACAGGCACCTCCTGCCTACCCGGCCTACCACGCCTACCGCGTCCTCGTCCACGTCCTGACATCCTAATAAAGAAAACAAAGACATTAGCACATTAATAAATGTGCCGAAGCTAAACACTCGCGTCCTAATGCAATGGACAACAATAGTACATTCCACGTAAGCACATAATCACATAAGCACCTACGAATTTCATTCCCGGATAATGATAGTCCCAATGCGTTACTATAGTTCCGGTTGGAAGCAGCAGTGATCAAGTGCCTTTCCAACAAGACTACAAGAAACTCAAGGGTCCAATCAACATCCTAGAAACTACATTCCATACCCACATAATCACATAAACATGTTATCACATAAGCATATAACATTACACTAAGTCTCTACCAAACGAGACGAACCCAATGTGATACTAATCACTTCCCACGTACCCAAAGTATTCAAACCTGGTACGCTCTGATACCAAGTTGTAACGCCCTCAAAATTAACCCATTATATATCATTGACATGCATTATTTAAAGAAGACAATTTATTAATTCATTCATCAGAGTATTACTAAATTAAGCATTACATGTAACATCGAATAAAATTCCCTACAGGCTTACATCTTTCCAAGCCAACACCTGGATTCAAAAATATGAGTTCTAACTCAATACAAGAAAAGCCCTAGGCTTGAATGTTTACATGTACTAATAAATAAAAACTATTAACTAAAGGTAGTCTTCTTCAATCCAGAAGCCAAACCCTCCCAAGCTAAGTTCTTGGAGGTAGTTTATCACCTGAACCTGAAAATGATGTTCCCATAAAGGGTGAGCCACAGCCCAGTAGAAATATACTAAACCACATATAAGCAATGAATAAAGCAATAGCATTCAACAGATGGTTAACCAAGATAATCAATTACTTCATTTTACAGCCTCAAGACACTATTGTCTAACACATGTTTTACTTTCCAATTTTATCAACATGGCTCAGAACCTGGCCAAACTTACAACAAACATATGAGACTCAAGCTCAAATCAAAACACTTCATACTTCCAGATTGATACACATTATAGTGCTGTATCAATAAAACACTTCAATATAGATAAGCACACATAAAAGTGATGCTAATGGAGTCCATCCCCTATCTCCTCCCAAACAAAATCCGGTTTAGAGGTCCATCCCCTATCTTCCCCTAAACCGTGGAGTACATCCCCTATCTCCTCCAACACAAAACAATGTATGCAAATGCAATGCTCAACCAATACACGTATTTTCTGTATCAATGCAATAGTCAAAATTAATGACTTAACCAATGTGATTAGTTTCAGTTATTCCTAATTCACATGCAATGTCTCAACAATCACGACTATCCTCCACCGATAGCCCAAAACAGTTATTTCTAAACTGAAGATAACTATGTCAACAATTCAATAGACAAATGATTCAAATTAACCAACTATGCCATTTAATCAATGAATTCCCAAATTCCATGAATTTAACCATCTTTTCCCAATTCCATGAATTAATTATACAAATTAATTTAATAATACAACTAGGGTTTTTTCCCAAAATTACCAAAGTATCCCCAACATATCAAAATACCAAAACTTAGATCAAAACTTATAAAATGGAGTAGGAGATCCCTACCTCGAAGAGAACAACCCAAATAGAGAAGACAGAGATGAATACCCAAAACCAAAGTGCTCCAAATCGCCAACTATTCAGATTAGATGGAAACCCTCGACTCACTCTATCTTTTTAATGAAGGATCTAGGGTAGAAACACACCCTAAGTAGATCAATCCTAAGAGAGAAGGTGTGTATAGGGAGAGAAAACTCGTAACTAGGGTTTTGGAATATGAAAGTGTATGAAAAACAGATCTGAAACACGCTGCTGCCTATTTAAACCTGACAGGCTCGCTCGAGCGAAGACTTTGTCGCTCGAGCGACCAGACACAGAAAAGATACGCTCGAGCCAAGAAAACCTTGCTCGAGCCAACAACCCAAAAGCTCGCTCGAGCGAAAGAAAACTCGATTGAGCGAAGAACTCAAACCCTCAGGTCTGTAACCAGACTCACGCTCGAGCGAAAGAACTATTGCTCGAGCGAAGAACGAACTAACTCGCTCGAGCGAAGAAAAGCTCGCTCGAGCCAAGAATGCACAGCTACAGGTTCAAATCAGACGCAACCTCTCGCTCAAGCTACCAAACCCCGGCTCGAGCGAAGAACCAAAAATAACAGCTCGCTCGAGCGACAAACTCCTCGCTCGAGCGAAGATCCAAAATTCTGGACAGCAACACTTGGTTTCTAAACCCAACCAACCTGAAACAAACCTGCCCAACACATCCTATAAGTCCAAATGAGCAAAATAAGGGGCAACAACAACAATTATACAATGACAGAGTCTACGGAACCTAAGTCCGGATACAATAATCAAATGGGAAAAGACCGGGGTCGCTATATTGGTGATAAGGATACATTTATTAAATTATATATTGGTGAGGACAAGACGTGTGGCCAATTAAGTCATAGATTTGCCAGAAGGTTGTTCATAGTTTTAAAATCAGTTGTTTAGAATGTGAGATTCACTGTTTGTGAATTTCATGTGATCCAATTCTGAGTTCAGAACTCTTATTTAATTCCTATTTTGTGTTCTTGAGAGAAGTCTGCAAACAAAATAGTGGAGGGAAATTTTTAAGTCAAAAGCCTAAACACTGGAGGGAAATTTTTTATTTTTTATTTGTAAGAAATTTAATTAAAATTATTTGTTAAAAAAGAAGAATACACTATTTTAGCTATAGGGTAGCATAAGCACCCTGCCATTTAGGCATTGTTTGTTTGGGGGATGACTTTGGGATTTGATATTTTTAATAAATTACATAATTCAATCAAACATAATTAGAGTCTGGACTTCTAATCCACGTGGACATGTGTTATCTTCCATATAGGAAGGGTGAGATAGGAGATTGAGGAGAAGGTTGGATTAATTTACTAAAGAGGAAATATCCTTTTGCCCCCCAAACTATCACGCGTTTTTCATGTTGACCCTCATACTTTGATTTATTTTAATTTAGTACCTGAACTTTCCACAAATTGATCAATTAGACCCCTGTCGTCACCTTCCGTCTACAATTGGACGAAATGTGCTGACGTGACATTTAAAATTTCATTTTACCCTCAAACTATACCTTAAAAATCAATTTACCCCCCAAATTAAAAATCAATTTTCCCTCAAACTATACTTTAAAAATCAATTTGCCCCCCACATCAACACATTCCGTCCAATTGTGGACGGAATGTGACATCAGGGGTCTAATTGATCAATTTGTGGAAAGTTCAGGTACTAAATTGAAATAAATCAAAGTATAGGGGCCAACGTGAAAAACATGTGATAGTTTGGGAGGAAAATGATATTTACTCTTTACTAAAATACAAAATTGGTAGAATTTTTTTAATCCTTGTAATCTTGTGTAAATCCAACCATATGATGAAATATGCAATCTAAAGGAATTGATAATCTCCAAATTGACCGCCCTCAAAATGTTGGGCAAGTTCGACAATATACTAAAATAGTCAAAAAGTTACTACTAAAAAATTAATTTTACATTTTATTTTTTTACACGTTTTTCTTAAAAAGTCAAAAAGTCAACTAAAATAGTTAATTTCTAAAACATCTACTTATAAACAAACATGGAGAAATTATTCAATACTTTTAGAGCAAATATTGGTGGTGTTCCAAAGTAGTAGTTATTGTTTAAACTATAAGATCTACTACTTTTATGTTAGAGTTTTAAGAGATAATTGATTAGGTGTCAACTTGTAAATGAAATAGAGTATTACTCCAGAAGTATTGAATATAATTTTTTTAACAAACATGGTTTACAAGTTAGACTGCCCTTATCCATACAACTACCATTTTCTACCAAACCTAGAGACTTCTGAACAAAGAGGCTACATATAATATACTCGTAAAGGCACGCTTATGGATTGATAATTTAGGAGAGAAAGTGAAGGATTTGGAAGAGTAGAGTTACTCAACATTATGTGTCAACCTAGTTGGATATGTTCTTCAAGAATGATGCTAGCTTTACTTTGCTTTCTTGTTTGATGTAATCTATTTGAACTTGTTGAACTTTGATTTATATCAATAAATTTAGTTTTATCGATAAAAAAAAATTATGTTTAATTTACTTTTATGCTGTGTTTGGTTGGGAGATTTGAGAAGTGATTTGGAAAGAGAAAGAAAAAAGGTGTATGAAACTAGGTGAAATGTAAGTATATTTTATTTACATTTCACCTACTTTTTCCATTTCTTTTTGCAAATCTATCCTCAAATCTCTCAACCAAACACAGTATTAAGAGATAGAACATAAATATATGAAAAGTTATGAAGTGGAGAGAATATAAATATTTTAAACTCTTCTCTTCCCCTTCAAAATTGGAATTAATGAAACAAAAAAGAAAGTGAAATATTTCTTAATAATATTTTGTAAGACCTAATTAAATATTAACTAACCAAACAAGTGGGAGGACACCTCTCCTCCCTTTCCTTCTCCTTCCTTCCTTTCACACTCTCTTAACTATGTTTTTTCCTTCATTCTCCCTCTGTCCACTCAATCTACATGGAGTATAAAGGAAATAGTGGAACTTGAACTAAAACAAGAACAAAGATTAGTGACCCAAAGGATAAGTATTTGGGCAAGGCCTGTCTTCGGTCTCTATATGTGCTGGACCGGAGCTCATTGGACAAGTGGGCTCACCATGGGCTTACTCTAAATATTTGTTGTGTTTCATAAAACAAAACAAAACAAAACAACAAAATTGAATTAATTAGACAATCATAATCACATGATTTTGTGGGTTTACTCGAAAAATTTGATGTGTTTCATAAAAAAAATTTAATTAATTAGATAATCATAATTACATGATTTTATTACATTTATATTTTAAAAAAAAATTATGCAACAATGATTTAATTGTACTCATATAGTTTCATTATATTTATTTTCAAAAAATATGTAATTATGATTTTGAAAAAATATCATTAAATGTTTTTTTTTTTATGAAATTATGTGGCTATGATTATCTAAATGATCTAATTTTTTATTTTATTTTTTTTTTAAACCAACCTATAGTAGCCTATAGGGTCTGTTTGTTTTTAGAGTTAGATTTGGTGGGATTGTTGTATGGAAATTGTTAGTGAAGAGATTAATTAGCGTAGTGGGATTGAGTGAAGGGATTAAGAAAAAAATTGTGTTTACTTGATGATGACCGGACTAATAAGAATTCATGTTTGTTTTGTCATTCGACAATTAAAGTAGTCAAGGGATTGGATTTTCTCAAGTTGGTCATCCAACTTGAAAAATAATTTTGGTTTGGTAAGCCCGTTTTGGGGTTGATCTCGATGATTTAAATCATGCACTTTTTAGAACTCGTCGAGTAGAATATTCATGCACAAAATTAAGACAATCAGATATTGATATATATATATGTGTGTGTGTGTGTGTGTGTGAGTGAATTTCTGACCATACTGCCAACTCAGTATTCAGTAAGAAAGCATTGGCAGAATAGATGGCGCCTGAATGACCGGCAACAGAAAGAAGAGATTCCGGCGGTGGTTCGTCCACCCGGGGGCTGTAACGCCCTCAAAATAATAACATTAAACCCATCAAATAAAACATTCATTGACATACGAAATATCCACATTCTTCTATTCATCAGAGTTTCATTACAAAAGTATTACATGTTAACAACAAAAGCAAAATGCCCTACGAGCTTACAGCTTTCTGTAGACGCGCCCGCGAGGGGCCTTCGCTACGGTTCGGACTCGATTTGTGTCACGGTTCTAAATCTGAACCAGAGAGTCCAAATCTGGCAAATCGTTTTGAGAAAACAGAGATTTTGAAAAGAGAAGTGCCAAACATGGACTGCTTTGCCAGATACAGAGTCGCCACCTAAATATTTTTTATGGGGGAATTTAGGAAACCCTGATTCGGTGCCGAAGGCCACATGTCCGTCATCACCGGAGTTTCTCGGCTCGGGAGCTAGGGTACGATTGGGGAAGGTCAGTTATGAGCACCCCTTCTCGCCCGATCCGAAGATCGGCCTCTACTAACCGTGATATCCGTTTTTGAAAACATTATTTGTTCTTATTCCAATCGTTAGCCTAGAATTACTATGTTATGTGCGCAGCAAACAAGTATAGACTAGATTGCCTAATTTGGAAAGAAACATTGCATATCTGTTTGTTTTGGGAAAATGTTTTGGAATTTGCTACTCGCAAGTAGGCTAAAATACGGATTTCAACGAGTTTTTCCAACTCAAACAATCCAACCTTCACCCATAGGCATTCAAACAGTTTATCACATATAAGCACTTAGCCACATGGTAAGCATACTATCATGGCAACATTCACACGTATGTGGTATGCTAAAGCGAAAATACTTACATCGTACTCCGTGCCAAAACAATAAACTAGTTAGCAAACATGCATGTCCTAGTTCATGTTAAAATGACTAATGCATCGCATGCAAAAATGTAATTAGAGTAGGCTCGGTTAACCTAAGTATGGCATATGAAATGCAACCAATTGATTCACGTATTCAATTTGGAATTTGAAATACGAATGCAGTTAGCATGATGTACCGAGCCTAATGCGTGCAATACAAATGCATGAATGCACGCATGCATAGCATGAAGTATGCTAATTTCAAAAATGCCCTAATCTACCATCATAAGCAGGTAAATAAAAGAGAAGAAAGAAGTGGGGATTGGAAAACATACACACACTCACGCACACTTATTACACAATTGTCCTCACTTGGAGGGTACAAATAAATATTACAGTCCAAATAATAAGCAAATAAAATTATTACAGAATTTCTAATTTGCTTAATAGGAAGAATGTAAAAAGAAAGGAAAGGGATGGCCGCAGCCTCTGCCTCGGGATGCGCGAATGATGCATGCTCGAAACCCGGCTTGCCTGAAAAACCCGTACCACATCACTGCTACCTCTGTTTATACTGCCCTGCTTCTCTGAAAATTCCCAAAGCCCTAGGACAGGTTCCTGGCATGCCGCAGAGTACCACCGGCCAGGGGAAATTCCCACCGGCAATGCATAACTTCCACCGGCCGTTTTTGGACCTATCGGCTATAAACAAATTGCCAGCCGGCGCAGAATCATGCCGGTCGGCAAAAACCTCCTGCAGAAGACAGTTTTGACAGCAAACAGAGGACAGACAGTATGGCATGGGATTTTCAGGCAATGTGAGCATGGTCATGCTTCCCATCATGCTTTGAACTCAGGGAAGCATGGCCCTCGATCCTCGAGCCATCAATGGGGCATGATAGCCCAAGGGATCAAGTTTGCCACTTGATGTAAAGATGCATGCAACAAATACATGAATGCCAAGATCCTAGCATGTTAGAGTCAAGGGGATTAGCGACCGAGGGTTGAGACGTGTGTTGTCACTTTGAAGTACAAACACTCCTCACCCCTCGTGTTTGGTTTGACACCCCAAACCAAACAATGGGATGCATGTATACAAGCTTGACTTAAAGATGCAACATGAAGTTAAAATGCAAAACATACCAAATGCAATGCAAACCAAACATGCAAAGGTGATGTATTAAGCATGCAAAATGCGATACAATGCAACCTAAAATGAGATGCAAACATGGCACAATGCAAGCATATAACATAGAGGCAACAATTCAAGCATGTAGCCATAAACAAGAGTGGATTTAGGCTGAAATGGGAGGCCTCGGCCGCACCCCAAAACAGTGGCCAAAGATGCCAAAGCAATGGACAATCAAGCATGGAAGCATACACACTAAAAGGCCCAAAGTTAAGGCACAACAAAGGAGCATCTTACTATCACTACCCCAAGCCAACATGGTATGAGCTATGCAACCAAAAACGGAGTTTGAATACACTGAAATCAGCCCTAAAACCCAATGATATGGCAACCTTGAAGGCTCAAATACTTAGGCATGCATAATGTTCATTTCAAAGCATAAAAGGGGCACACCTTCAAAGCATGAAAGGAACGATGAATGCAAGCATGTTAGCATGATTTGGGGACTGAAATCACATGGCAAACAACTTCAACTCATTAAAGTAGACCAACTAAGGCATACTTATGACTCATACACTTGAGGGCTCACAAGCCAAAATGCATAGCAACCATATCAAACATGTCAAATATGACCAAATTGATAACCAACAGACTTTAAGCATGGAAAAACAATGCTAAAAACTTCTTAGTGCCGAACCAAAATCATGCTCAAATGATGTATTACAACATGGCACTTTTTAAGCCAAACGATAGGATTTCAAAGCAAGTATGTTATTCATGTAAAAGGCCAATAAACCCAACATAGGACAGAGGTATAACATGATCCAAAACACCCAAAAAACCTCTGAAAAGCAGTCATAAACGACTGAGCATACATGCTACCATATTAAGCCAAAAATGAGGACAAAAGAGAGACCAAGGGAGAGGGGTGTCCCTCCCCTATGCAAGACTTCAAAATCCCTTCTTCACCACTGAAAATCCACTAGATTTCAGTGGTGAGAAGGCCAAGACACGAGAGTGACCAAAGCTTAACAAAGATGGTACAAAAAGGGGCCAAACAAGGCCTAATAAGGTGAGTTTGCACTCAAACCACAAAACAACCTTAATGAAAGTTCTAAAGCATGAAAATGTAAGCCTTTTTTATGTTATACACAAGAGCTAAATCAGAAAGCAAGATAGGTAAAAAACTATTGCAAGTTTGGGGAAACTAAAGTGAAGTGCTCACCCTTGAAGATCCTTTGAAGAACAAATGGTCCAGCCCTCTTCTATTGATCAAAATCAGTCCAAAAACTCAAGAATCAACCCCCCAAGTCCCTCAATCTCGGAGCAAGGTGTAATAGTGTGTGTAATGGTGCAAAAGTAAGGTAAAACCACACTTTTAGGCCAAGAAACACACACAAAGGAGGAGAGAGAGGGAGATATAGAGATAGGATGTATCTATATGTGGAACCTCTGGTTTTTGCTTCCAAGTCTCTAACCTAGATCAAAGAGGAGAGCCTTCCTCTTATAGGAGTCCCTCTTGCAAAGCTTATACAAGAAGCTTGGTTAGAGGGAGATCCCTCCATACACGTGTATGGAGGGAGGCAGAGTTGGTGCCAGCTATCACAGCTGGCACAAAATATCTACATAAAGTAGATGAACAGTGGTCGGCTGCCCAAAAATGTCATTTTGACAAAAAATAGTGCCGACCGGCAACAAAAAGTGCCGACTGGCAGAAAAGATTGCCGATGGAAGCAAAAAAAACAGTCGGTGGCCTCTAGCCACTGCTGGTGGTGTGTGGGAATGTCTCACAAGGCATTCCCACCCATTCCAAGGCAAAACACAAGTGTTTGGTGTGAAACCAGACACTAAACAGTCAAGTTCGGAGATCCTGAGGCAAGGCGCGTAGTCGAGACCTCCGGAAACTCCAAACGAACACAAACATGGATAATCACCGAGTGTTCAAACGATGACGTCCAAGTCTTGGGGACGGTCAAAAATGGGGTGTCTACACTTTCCAAGTTAACACTTGGTTACAACAAAAGAGTGCTAACTCATCTGCACATTAAGCCCTCGGCTTGAATATACATGTAATACATCAAAAAGGAACTTAAACAACAAAAATCTGCCCGCCTCTAGCCTCCCAAGCTATGACCTTGGAGGTGGCATGCTACCTGTACCTGAAAATGATATTCCCATAAAGGGTGAGCCACAGCCCAGTAGAAATACACTAAACCAACCATGAACAATGACTAAAAGATTAGCAATTGATAGGTGGCCAACACTGATACCTCCACATAAATCACATTTTATGTCATACGACTTATGAGTCCAAGTTACTTTTCATTTTCCCTTTTTCAATGGATAAGCATATTAGCTCTATCACCATCACAACAGATATGTATAAGAACTATATCCCACATTCACAGATAAGCATATAAGCTACATCCACATTTCACAAAGATAAGCATATTAGCCCTCTCTTCACTTCTCTAGACAAGCATATGAGCTGTATCTACACTTCTCAAAGATAAGCATATGAGCTCTATCTTCATTTCTCTAGACAAGCATATGAGCTGTATCTACGGAGTTCATCCCCCATCTCCTCCCAACACTATCCGGTTTAGAGGTACATCCCCCATCTTCCCCTAAACCGCAGAGTACATCCCCCATCTCCTCCTCTACACATAACGTATACAAACACATTGGTTCTATATACCATCATTCAATACATACAGTTAATGTATTCTATCAACCGTCAAATTCCATGACACATTCCATTGATTAGTTTTCGTTTGCCTAATCATCATGCATTTTCTACAACAATCACGACTATCCTCCACCGATAGCCCAAAGCAGTTATTTCTAAACAAAAAATAAATGCACAAATGGATATTCAATCAACATTTCATTTCGGTGAGTGATAAATAATTCAACTACACCCTTTAACCCCATACATTCCCAATCTCAACATTCCTATTTCATAACCTCATTTCTCACGATTAATTAACCCAATTAATCAAACAATGTAATTAGGGCATTTTTCATAATTAACATTACAACCCTTAAGGTCCCATTTTCATCAATGATTCAACATTTATTCCATTTCTCATTGCCAAACATGCATCTAGGTTTATTATAAATAAAACCCCAACTTTTGTAAAATAACACAAAAGCCCCAAACTTTCACAAAATTACCAAACTAACCCCAACATCTCAAAATACTAAAATTTAAAGACAAAATCCATAGAGAGGAGTAGGATATCCCTACCTCAAATCCGGAGCCCCAAGGGAGAAGATGACAAAACCCAACGTGCTCCAAATCCCGAAATTTTCAGATTAAAATGTAGCCCTCGACGATCAACAACTTTTTTGTAAAGGCCAAAGATGAGCAAATCACTCATACTAGATCAAAACCTAGAGAGAAGGTAGAGTTCTAGAGTGAGAGGCTCAACAATGGTGTTTTTGGAAAAGTAGGAGAGAGAAGAGAAAGTGAAAAAGTGATTTGAAAAGTCAAAAACTCGGAACTTAAACCCAGTCGCCCCGCTCAAGCGTCCAAACCCCCGCTCGAGCGGCACTCACAGACTCCCGCTCGAGCGGCCAAACTCCCGCTCGAGCGCCGGATGCACTCTCCCAGCATCTCGACACAACAGGTCCCCGCTCGAGCGCTCGAAGCCCCGCTCGAGTGTCACTCACAACCTCCCGCTCGAGCGGCCAATCCCCCGCTCGAGCGTCCAACACTGCACAGGAAATACTGGATGGGTGTATTCCCCGCTCGATCGCCAAAATCCCCGCTCGAGCGGACAGTCAACAACAGGGTCCCCGCTCGAGCGTCAAACTCCCCGCTCGAGCGGACAGGCCAAAATCTGGGCAACTAGTTTTGGTTTCTAAACTCAACCAACCTGTAACAAACCTGCCCAACACATCCTATAACTCAAATACAAAGTAAGAAAGAATGTAAACAAGATAATGATCAACTGCCAACATCCATGGACACATGTCCGGATCACTATACAACAAGGGTAAACCTGGGATCGCTAACAGAAAGAAGAGATTCCAGCGGTGGTTCGTCCACCCGGGGGCACTCCGATGATTAAATTAGTAATCAAATATCTCTCAAAGATAATCAATAGTGCTTAACTCACTGTTCTGAGTATAAATTGCGTACCTTAGACCCATTGTGGGTGCCTCTCTTTTATAGCCAACTCAATCCTAGTCCCAATGGAAGCCTAGCTTCAATGGTCTTCTACTCAGTGCTTATCTTGGACTCTCCAATAGATAAAGATAAACTTCCTAAGAGCTTTATCCTTATCCAGGCAGAAGTCCTTCATCATTCTAGGACTCTTGTCCCTTATCCGCTTATCCCGGATTCTGATATCTTCAGAGATAACATCGGCCTAGCCGAGATTACCTCGACGTCGCGACCAGGACACGTGGCACCTCGGCTGACACGTCAGCGTCACCTTGGCCACGTGTTGGTGGTTAGAAAATATATCCCCACAACTGCCCCCTAGGTTCTATTAACTCGGCATCCTGAGGTGATAGAACCTATATCGTGAATGTCGGCGATCTTTCTGAATCATCCAATACATCAGCTTCATACAACCAGGTCCTGTAGTCTGTCTCATCATGGTTTTTAGAACCAACAACCTAGTTCATTCGAGTTATTTAGCCGAGATCTTCTTATAAGCCGAGATCATGGCTTCATTTAAACCAAGAACTTCAAGAGTTTTATCACGCGTATGAGCTGTCACGCAAAATAAATCAACCGTTTCTGCCACGCGTCTTCCCCTCACTGGGTCGTACCTGATACGCGCCTGTAAGTCGTCTTGTGTCTGGGTGCGCCGTCTGACAAGCACGTCGCCCTAGTTGCATTGATGGTATTTTGCCGCCATTCTCCGCGTTTTGATCAAAATCAATTCTCTCTCTCTATCTCTTCACTTTTTGCATTATCGTTTCTGGAGAACCCATCTTTTTCTCTCTCTAATCTGTCTTTGCTCAAGCTTTTCTAGCTCTGCAACTTCCTTCATTCACCTCTTCCGGTGTGATTTTCATCGCTCCGTCGCTTTTGCAATCGTCGTCTGACTTCGGCAATCCCCACACCAGCCTCACTTTTTCTGGTAAGCCACTATTCCTCCTAGTTTCAGTTTTTTATTGTACCTCGAACTCTGTCATTTTTGCGAACTTGCTTATGTCTTTGATTAGTTTAATCTGTTCATGTATTTGAGTATGTTGCTTCGTGATTCAATTTTTGTCCAATCCTTTCTTGAGTATTCACAAACTGCACACACATTTGTTCACTTTTGCCATTGTTCTTGGCCTTGTACCCTTGCACACACTCTGTCACAGTGTTCTTGGTAGTTCATCATTGTTCTTGATTCTGAAACACGTTCTTGTTTTTTGTTTTCTGTGTCTTTTCCAGATTCGTGCCTTCAATCTTTGTTTCCATAGATCTAGGTTTGGGTTTTGCTTATAGAATCCACAAATTTTTAGGGAAAACTGAAACGAATTCCCCTTAGGTTTTAGCCGAGGTCACTCAAAACCGTCACAAAACACTCTCATCCGAAGTCTTATACCTTCCTCAAGCCGACATCATGGGTATGTTGAGGCATAGGGTAGACACCCCAACCACATTAGAATACTTTAGGCAGGAGTTTTCCATCCCCGTCGACGTCCATCTGAGGTTGGCTGGGGAGGATGACTCCATCATGCCCACGACTGATTCTATGTCCTTCCCTGTTGTAACTTTTATCGAGTGCGGACTTAGGCTTCCACTTGACATCCTCTTCCGTGAGATAATCCACTACTATAAGTTGAACCCAATGCAGCTTGCCATTAATTCCTACCGAGTCATAAACGGTATAATAGCCTTAGCCAAACAAGAGAATGCTAGGGTTACCTTAGCCGACATCCAATACTGTTACACCATGTGTGGCCTCAAAAAAGAGACAGGCTATGTTTACTACCTCAAACCGAGGTCCACATAGTACAAAATTGTTGCCAATCTCCCAGACTCCAACAAGGGAGCTGAGGATGATTACTTCATTACCTCGGGGAACTGGGAGTTCGCTCCAGATGAGGACCTCCACCTCTTCCCTCTTCCTCGAACAGTTTTTGTAGAGGGTAATGGTAAGAGCCCTGTGTTCATACTTACTTGTTTTTAAAGTCTTCAATACTTCAATTATTCTAATGTCTGTTTTTTCTTGCAGCTCTTCCCCAACCAGAAAAAGGCTTCCGCAAGTCCTTCTTCCCCAGCAAGGGTCTAAAGAAGCTACTGGATTTGTCAGTCCACAAGTGCAGAGC
Source organism: Camellia sinensis (assembly GCF_055761805.1). NCBI lineage: Eukaryota > Viridiplantae > Streptophyta > Magnoliopsida > Ericales > Theaceae > Camellia > Camellia sinensis. The sequence continues at coordinate 125,614,560 of NC_138967.1, read as the reverse complement.
CCCTTTGGTACTCAACTTCATCCCGACCTATAAGTCGGTACTTCCCGACGTCCCAAGGAAGCAAAAAAGCAAGTCTCCTCCTTCCGCCACAACTCCACCAACAGCTTCTTCATCTCGGCCGGATCAGGGTTCAACCTCAGATCCAGCAGAACAACCATCTACCTCGGCTCCACAGCTGATCCTGCCATCTCAACGCCGTAGACGACGCCGAACAGTTTTTGCCGCTGAGATGGGCCGCCAGAAAGCAGTTGCTAAGAACCTCTTGGCCAACATCCTGGCCACTGTTGACGTTGAACCAGCACCATCTCAACCAAAGCCGAAACAAAAAAGGATAAAGAAGGCTCAGCCAAAGGCAACGGTGACTCAGATTGATACTGAGGACACCTTGCCAATTTTAAAATTGGCTACGAGCGAGAAGACCACCTCCGCCCCTGAGAAGAGGCCCTCCGAGGGCCAACCATCCCAATCAACTCGGTCAAAGAGGCCGAGGTCCGAGTCTGCCACGACCTCGGGGCCAACGAAATCAGATGCCCCCTGGGCTCCACCAATCACTTTGGAGGACAAGCCAGTCAAAGTGAATGATAGTGCCGACAACGTTAATATCAGCGTCACTCTTAGTACCGCTTTGCTTCTTCCTGATGATCTTGATCGAAACGCCGAGATGAGCGAGTATGAAAATTTTTCTCTAATGCTCCAGCGCTCTGTTCAAGTAAGTCTTCACACTTGGTATCTTTCTTTCTTTTTTATACTTAAAAAAATTTCTAATAACTTCTGCTCTGTTTATTTTTCTTCAGGCAATCCAACAGGCCCACTCCTTCTCAATGCAATCTTTTAAGACAAGGAAGGCGTTGGCTAACAAGACTAAGGATTTTACTAGTCTGCAAAAGACCAATAAAAGCTTACAAAAAATAATGAAGACTTTGGCAGACCAGGCCGAGGCTGCTGTCAAAGCAAAGACGTAGCCGAGGAAAAGGCAAATGTTGCTGATGCCATAAACAAGGTTCTTGAGGCCCAAAAAAAAGAGGCCAAAGAAAAGACAGCCGAGGCCCAAAAGGAACTCCAAGATGCTTTGGCCACCAAATTGGCCGAGGTCAAGGCCGCAGACGAAAAGGCATATGCTGAGGGGGTGGCCGATGTCACGGCGGACTACGAGCATCAGGCGAAGTAGGCATGTAACAAGGGTTTCACCCTTGGTTGGATGGCTTTACTGAAAAAGCTTGAAGTCCCCGAAGACTCCCCCCTCAGGAACACCGACGTCCTCGCCATGCCATTCCCCCCAACTCCAAGCCAATCCGACGATGATTCTGAGTCTGAGGAGGAAGCTTTGGTGAGGAAGTCAAAAGAGGCTAATGGGCCCAAGTCCCCTACTCAAAATGAGCATGTCCTGGACTTGACTCAGGATAAGGAGGGTGAGGAGATTCCCAAAGATGCTACCCCTGAAAAGGCAACGTCGGACGTGCCTATTGCTGACAAGAGCCTTGACCAAACCCTAGAAGAAATTGACGCTGAGCTCGCAGCTGAGAAGGCCGCTGAGATGTTTTCTTAGCAGTCCTCCAAGATCCAGACCCAACCTGCTAGTGGCGCCGAAGAATCTTAGTTTTATGTTTTTCTCTTCCTTTTGTGCCTTGCACTTTGTTTTTCTTTTGAAACAATGTAAGCTCTTCACATAACCGATATGCCTTCTTATAAATATAACTTCTTTGTTTTGAATGCTTGCATGTTTGTCTTCCATTTACTGCTCTTGTATGGCTTTCATACTTAGAATAATTTTGTGTCTTCAATATACACCTTAGTATTGTGCAACCTTCTCGGGGTGATACGCCTCGGTTATACAAACCAATGGTTTACTTTGGCAAGTACATAAGTACCTTTCTTGGTACAACCTTGGTCTCAACTTGTAAATTTTTCGTAAAATTTCAACAAGTGTTCAATATAAACTTAGTTTAACTTCAACTTGTAAACTCAAGTTTCAACAAACGTTTAAACATGGTCTCCGTTTAACGTCAACTTGTAAATTTTTCACAAATTTCAATAAGTGTTAAACGTGATCTCGGTTGAACTTCAACTTGTAAATTTTTCACAAATTTCAACAAGTGTTTAAACGTGATCTTGGTTTAACTTCAACTTGTAAATTTTTCACAAAATTTCAACAAGTGTTAAACATGATCTCGGTTTAACTTCAACTTGTAAATTTTTCACAAATTTCAACAAGTGTTAAACATGATCTCGGTTTAACTTCAACTTGTAAATTTTTCTCAAATTTCAACAAGTGTTAAAATCATTTTCCAACTCTCTGCCCCCTAATGTGAACTTAAGTTCCACTTGGGTTCTCATTATACATGTATTCTGGAAACGCCATCAACTATCTTATCAGTCACAAAAAATCAAGCTTTATTTATTACTTCGGCTAATAACAAAGAACAAGAAAATTTAATGATAAATAAACTTAAGATTGCAAGTATTCTAGGGCCTTGGCAACTCTTTGCCCTCATTATCTTCAAGCCAATATGCCCCAATGCCCAGTACCGAGATGATTCTGTAGGGTCCTTCCCAATTTGGGCCAAGCTTGCCCTCTCTGGGATCCTTCTTGTTGCTGACGACTTTTCTCAAAATGAGGTCACCAATTTGAAACTCCCTGGGGTTGACCTTCTTATTATAAGCTCTGGCAAGCTGCTGTTGGTATGCTGCGAGCTGAATTGCAGCTCTCTCCCTTCTTTCTTTTAGAAGATCCAGATCTCGGGCTAAGAGTACATCATTAGTCCCGTCCTCTACTCCCTGGGTTCTGATCCCTGAGATGTCGACTTCCAGAGGAATGACTGCTTCTGTGCCATAAGCCATGGAAAATGGGGATTCTCCAGTTGATCTTCTCGGCGTAGTCCGATATGCCCAGAGTACACTTGGTAGTTCATCCACCCACTTTCCCTTTGCTGCTTGCAGCCTCTTCTTAATCCCATCCAAGATGACTTTGTTGGATGCTTCTGCTTGTCCATTGCTTTAAGGAAAACTTGGGGTGGAAAAATAATTCTTGATTTTGAACTTTGCACAAAAGCTCTTGATTAGCTTATTGTCAAACTGTGTTCCATTGTCTGCAACTAGTGCTCTTGGGATCCCAAACCTGGTGATGATGTTCTTCCATATGAAGCTCTTCACATCCACGTCTTGAATGTTGGCAAGGGGTTCAGCTTCTATCCACTTGGTGATGTAATCCGTTGCTACCAGCAGGTACTTCCTTTCTCCAGTTGCTTGGGGTAGTTGTCCAAGGAGATCCATGCCCCATTGGGCAAACGGCCAAGGACTGGATACTAGGTTTAGGTCTGCTGCTGGTTGGTGTATCAGTGGTGCAAACCTTTGACACTTTTCACACTTCTTGACATAGGCCTCTGTATCTTTCTGCATGTAGGGCCACCAATACCCCTGGGTAATGGCCCTATGAGCAAGTGATCTGCCCCCAGCATGGCTTCCACATATTCCTTCATGTATTTCGTACAAAAAATCCTCAGTTTGTGAAGGATGTACACACCTCAAAAGAGGTCCAGTGAAGGATCTTTTGTAAAGAAGTCCCTCTGCTGTCAGACTGAATCTTGTCGATTTCAATCTGATCTTGTGTGCCTCTTTGTGGCCATCTGGCAGTTTTCCTTCTTTCAGGAATGCTATTATTGTGTCCATCCAACTTGGTCCCATGTCCACACACATTGCTTCACAGTCTGTGGTCAGTGGTTCGATGCTTGGGGCCGACAAGTAGTCAACCATTATCGTCCTTGCCTTTCCAGGTTGTAGTGCACTAGCCAGGTTGGCCAGGGCATCAGCGTGACTGTTATCATCTCGACTAATTTGCTGTAGCTTGAAATTTTGAAACAGGGCCATCAATCTGCCGACCTCTTTCACATAGGCCGACATCCTTTCGTCCCGGGCTACGAACTCGCCTGTTGTCTGGTTGACTATAAGCTGAGAGTCACAGAAGACTATCACCTCATTTGCCTCTACTGCTACTACCAGTTTCAGTCCTGCAATTAGGGCTTCATACTCTGCTTCATTGTTTGAGGCCTTGAACCCCAAACGAATGGATTGCTCTAGTATCTGTCCATCTGGGGATACCAGTACTACTCCTGCCCCCACTCCTTGTCGGTTTGAACTCCCATCAACAAACAGTCGAAAGGAGTCGCCGATGTAAATGCTACAGGGCCTTAGTTTTTCTTGTTTCCTTTGTTTTGTTGCCCTCGGCTGGGCTCCTTTTTGCTCGCTTGGACATCATTCACCTCGGCTCAACGGAGCCCGATGTACTGTGGCTCCTGGAGTGAATTCGGCCACAAAGTCGGCCAAGACTTGGCCTTTGATTGCCGTTCTGGGTCTGTACTCTAGGTCATACTGGCCTAAGGCCACTGCCCATCTGGCTATTCTTCCTGTCAGATATCCCTATTGCAACAGGGACTTCAAAGGGTGTTCAGTTAGCACCACAATTTTGTGGCTTGAAAGTAATGGTTCAGCTTCTTTGAAGCCATTACTAATGCCAGCGTCAACTTTTCTAGGGGTAAATACCTGGTTTCTGCATCAGCCAGGGTTTTACTTATATAGTAAACAACCTTTTACTCCCCTTTTTCTTCTTAGATTACAACTGCGCTTACCGCGTGCTCTGAAACTGCTAAGTACGGGAACAGCTCCTCTCCAGGTTCTGCATTTGAGAGAACTGGAGCCGTGGTCAAATACTTCTTTAAGTCGTGCAGGGCGACTTCGTACTCTTCTGTCCATAAGAAGTCTGTGGCCTTCTTCACTAAGCTGAAGAAGGGTTTGCATTTGTCAGAGCTTCTGCTTATGAACCTATTCAGGGCTGCAGCCCTTCCAGTCAGTATTTGCACCTGTTTTGCCGACGTCGGGCTCTTCAACTCTAGGATGGCCTTAATCTGATCTGAGCTGGCCTCAATGCCCCTTCTGGTCACCAGGTATCCCAAGAACTTACCAGATCCAACTCTAAATGCACACTTCGATGCATTGAGTTGGAGCCGATATGTTTTAAGGGTGTCAAAGATTGCTTTCAGGTCGACCAAATGACCTTCAGGTTCCTTGGTCTTCACGACCATGTCATCGATGTAAACTTCCACTGTTCCGCCAATCAGGTGTCTGAACATTTTGGTTACCAATCTCTGGTAAGTTGCTCATGCGTTTTTCAACCCAAAAGGCATCACTCTGTAGCAATACAGCCCTTTTGGGGTGATAAACGCGGTCTTCTCCTCATCTGGAGGGTACATGGCTATCTGATGGTACCCCATGTAGGCATCCAGGAAGCTCATCCTTCCATGGCCTAAAGTGGCACCCACCAGTTGGTCAATCTTGGGTAAAGGAAAACTGTCTTTGGGACAAGCCTTATTCAGGCTGGTGAAGTCCACGCAAACCCTCCATTTACCATTCTTTTTCTTCACCACCACTGTATTTGATAGCCATGTCGGGTGATTTACCTCTCGAATGGCTCTGGCCTCCAGAAGTTTGTCTACTTTCTCTTCCACTGCCTTAACATGCAGCAACGTCGGTCTTCTTGCCCGTTGGATTATTGGTTTGGCCGTCCTAACTACATTCAGTTTGTGGCAAGTGACCTTGGGGTCAATGCCTGGCATTTTGTAAGGCGTCTAGGTAAACACTTCAATGTTTGCTCTCAAGAAAGCCTCCAGTTCTTTTTCCTCTTCTTCGGCTAAGCCCGAGCCGAGAAGGAAGAAGCGTTCTTCGTCACCCTGCTGGTCGAGGATTTTCTTTAGGGCTTTTTTACTCTTCTCGACTGGTTGCTTGCCGACGTCCTCTAGGACCTCCACGTCCTCGTCTTCAATCACTGCCCTTTCTGGCTCTCGTATGCTGCAGGTGGATTTCATTTCTGCCATGGAGCAGTTTTTGCCTGCAGCTGATCTCCTCTGACTTCTTCTATCCCATTCTCTATTGGGAACCGCAATAGTTGATGCAATGTTGAGGGAACAGCCCCCATTGCATGCATCCATGGCCTTCCCAGGATAACGTTGTAAGGGGAGGGTGTGTCGATTACAGTGAATTATGTCTTTATTTTCTTGGTGCCAGCCTGCACATCCAAGCTTACTGCTCCCAGTGGCCATGTCGGCGTTCCATTGAACCCGACCATTGGTCTATTGGATTGCTCCATATCATTTGGGTGAAGGCCAAGCTCCTTGAAACATCTGACATACATGATGTCACAAGAGCTGCCTTGGTCAATTAGGATGCGGTTCACTTGGCACTCCCCAACCTGGAGGGATAATACCAAGGAATCATTATGTGGATGCTGGACCATCTCTAGGTCGGCTTCAGTAAACGTCACCATTGGTCCCTCGCACTCCTCAGACCGAGGTCTTTTCTGCCTGACCTGGTACACGTGTTGCAGGTGCTTTACCTTCTGGGTCTCCCCCTGAATTTTGTTTTCGTTGACCTTCGAGTGAATTACATTAATTACCCGAGGTCCGCCTGCCTGCGATTGTTGTGCTGGGGGGGGGTGGAGCTGCTGGTGCCTGAGGAAGTCTTGCTTGCTCTTCCCTTGTCCTGGCCTCATCAACAAGGTCCCTCAAATGGCCTTGCCTTACCAGGTCTTCTAGGTGTGACTTCAGGGCTCTGCAACCCTGAGTTAGATGTCCATCTTTGTTATGGTAAGCACATTGCCTCCCAAGGCTTATTCCCATAAACTCTCCTGGTACCCTTTCGGGTGCTCTGAAATATGGTTGGGTTCGGATTTTATCCAAGACTTTGTGAATTGGGATTCGAAATACAGTTGTGACCGCCTGTACGGTTCTCAGTCCTACCTCTTGTTTGTTGGATCCATTATTACCTCGGCCTCGCTTCGGCGAGCCGTTTGTTTTCTCTTGCTTTGTCGCCTTAATCCCTGGCGTGTCTTCCTCAGCTCTGGCGTATTTCTCAATTCTGGCCATGAGCTCCTCTATACTTTTCAGCAATGTCTTTGCCAATGACTTTCGTAGTGCACAATTGTCTTTTAGGCCGTTCTTGAAAGACACGACCGCCACCTCTTGGTTGCATTCGGGTATTCGGTTGAACACCTCATAACACCTTTTTACGTGGCCCTAAGGCCTTCATCCTCGCTGATCCTCAGAGCCATCAGGGTGTCTACCCTTAATGGCTGTAGTTTGTTTGTCACAAACCTGGCCACAAACATCTTGGCCAGGCCTTCCCATGTTTTCACACTTCCCTTCGGCAATTTGTGAAACCAATCCGATGCAATCTCCCCGAAGGATGAGGGGAACACCTTGCAAAGCAACGGCTCGTTCCCAGTGTACAGTGCCATCGAGTTCAGGAATAATCCGATGTGAACGTTGGGGTCCGACTTCCCGTCGTATATCTGGAACCTCTGCATACTGAATCTTTTTGGTGCCTCAAATTTGTCTAACTCCGCCGAGAATGGTGTTCTCGGCTTAACAGGGGAAGTTACTGTAACAAGTCCGTGGGGGGGACCTCGCTGCTATAGTTCGGACTCTCGATTTTGTGTCGCGGTTCTTAATCTTGAACCAAAGAGTCCAAATCTGGCAAATCGTTTTGAGAAATAGATTTTTGAAAAAGTAGTGCCAAACATGGACTGCTTTGCCAGATACAGAGTCGCCACCTAAATATTTTTAAAATGGGGAAATTTAGGAAACCCTGACTCGGTGCCGAAGGCCACATGTCCGTCATCACCGGAGTTGTCTCGGCTCGGGAGCTTGGGTACGATCGGGGAAGGTCAGCTATGAGCACCCCCTTTCGCCCGGTCCGAAGACCAGCCTCTACTAACCGTGATATCCGTTTTTGAAAACTTTACGTGTTCTTAAACCAATTATTAGCCTAGAATTACTACGTTATGCGCGCAGCAAACAAGTATAGACTAGATTGCCTAATTTGGAAAGAAACATTGCATATCCGTTCATTTTGAAAATGCTTTGGAATTTGCTACTCGCAAGTAGGCTAAAACACGGATTTCAATGAGTTCTTCCAACTCAAACAATCCAGCCTTCACCCACAGGCATTCAAGCAGTTTATAACACATAAGCATCTAGCCACATGTTAAGCATGCTGTCATGGCAACATTCACACTCATGCGATATGCTAAAGCGGAAATACTTACATCGTACTCCGTGTCAAAATAAAGAACTCGTTAGCAAACATGCATGATCCAAGTCCATGTTGAGTGTCTAATGCATCGCATACAAAATGTTGCTAGAATAGGCTCGGCTATCCTAAACATGTCATGTGAAAATGCACAATTATCACATATTCACTTTTTGATTTGCAGTACGAATGCAGTTAGCGTGATGTACCGAGCCTAATGCATGTAATACAAAATGCATGAATGCACGCATGCATAGCATAAGGTATGCTGAATTTAAACATGCCCTAATCTACCATCATGAGCAGGTAAATAAAAGGGAAGAAAGACGTGAGGTTGGAAGACATACACACACTCACGCACACTTATTACAGATTTTCCCTCGCTCGGAGGGACCGAATAAATATTACAAATTAATTAACTATACAAGCTAATTAATATTACAAATTAACAAATTTAATTAACAAATTAAATAAATTAATTAAAACAGGAAAACGCCTCGGGAAGCGCGCCACCATGCATGGGCTGCCTCTGTTTTCCTTCCTTTCCTCCTCTGGAGGCTGTCAAAGCCTCAGGGTTACATCCCTGGGCACCGGGGAGTACCACCGGCTGAGTGGGATCATCACCGGTAGTGTGGTATGGCCATCGGCACAAAATTGAATCTGTCGGCAGAGAAAATGGTGCCGGTCGGCACATTACACTGCCGGTCGGCAGAGTATTCCTGCAGAACCTGCAACTCACTGCAACAGAGGGCAAAACAAAGCATGGCAACACAATTCAAGGCATATATGCACCAACCATGTCCCTTATCATTGTGATGACTCAAAGGGACATGTGCCTCGGTTCTCGGACCACCAATCACGCATTTCCATGCATGATGGCCCAAAGAACCAAGTATGCAACTTTGATTTCAAATGTATGCAAACCAAACAAACACAACTCCCAATCCCTATCACCCAAGTCAAGGGACAAGGAATGCATGCAAGATGCAATGCAACCTAGGCATACAAGCTAAGGATGCAACATGGCATGGCAAAGCACTTATGCAATCATACAAGCATACATATGGCAATCCAAATAAATGGGAAGATGGACTTATACATGAATTAGGCAGCTCTAAAATAGACCTAAAACAGTGGCCATAGTGCTAAAAAGTGAGGGCTAAATGGCATACACACACACATGCACATAAGGACCAACACTTAAGCACAAATCAAGCAACATTCAAGCACACTTGAAAGGGGAAAACATGAACAATTAGCATGCATTATAAGCTTTGAAATCATGCTAATACATGGTGCCAAACCAAGCAACAAATCAAGCCAAGCATGCACCAAATAGTCCAAGTGTTCAAAGCAAATCAAAGGAGCATTGAACTACACTTAACATGACCAAACATGGCATGAAAGGAAGGACCAAAATCAGAGGTTTAGCATGTTAAAACAAAGCTAAAGGACTACTTAGATGGCATCTAAGTGACTCAAAAACAAAGGCATGCACCTTGGCCAAAACAAGGAGCATGCAACACATGCTTCCAAAGCATTAAAGAGGCATGCAAGGCAATCAAACAAGCATGGAAATGGGACTGAAATGGCATATAGGATGGTCCCAAATCACCAAATCGATGCAAAGATGTCATGCTACACATGCACAAACTCAAGGCTAACAAGCCCAAATACAAAGGAGCTATATCAAGCATGCCAAAATCAACCCAAACAACCTAGGACAGACCTAGAACATGGCAAGATAAGCACATAATCTTCACAAGACTAAGCCTAAAACATGCTCTAACAAAGGCTAACAACCTAAGGCACATTAAGGCATAAACAAGGCATTACATGGCAACTATGCTAAGCATGCATGGAGTTCCAAAACCAACTTAAAATCATGTTATATTATGGATATATAAGCATGAAAAACAAACCAAACATGCTCAACACACACTCAAGCATAGGCTTCCTTAAGAGGTCAAAATATGCCCTTTTCAAGGACAACAAGGAGAGGGGGTGGCCCTCTCCTTCTTGGGACTTCAAAGCATCATCTTCACCACTGAAATCCCTCAAGATTTCAGTGGTGAAGAGACCTCAACACCAAAATCCCGGAGCTAGCACAAAATGGCTCAAAATGAGGCCTTTCAAGGTCTAAGGGTGGTCAACAACCCTCAAACAACAAAACACTCTTAATAAACAACAAAGAGGGTCTAAAAACAGAACTTTTTTATGTTATACAATAAGCACAAAAACAGCTCTAAGATAGGTATAAAATCAATGCAAAAAAGGGGGAAAATGGGACTAGATTCTCACCCTTGAAGCCTCCTTCACAAATGATGCTCCAATGGCCTCCTTTGGCTCCAAACCAGTCAAGAAACTCAAGAACAAGCCCTTAGAACCCTAGTTTCAAGAGGAAGGTGAAACACTAGGTGTTTGTGTGCAATAGTGAGACACAAAACACCTAGTGAACAAAATGAGAGGGAAAGAGAGATAGAATGTGTATCTCACCCAAACCCTAGAACAAGAGCTCAACAATGGATGTTTTGCTCTCCAAAATATCCTAAGTCTAACCTTGTCTCCCTCCTTTGCCTTAGAGAGAGAGCTCCTCTCTATATGTCTCTTGTAAAGCTTACAAGACAAGCTTTACAAGAGGGAGATCCCTCCATACACATGTATGGAGGGGAGCAAAAGCAATACAGCTGTCTAAAAATATCTGCAAAAGCAGATGAACAGCAATCGGCTGGCCAAAAATGCCATCTTGGCCAAAAGGAGTGCCGGTCGGCAACAAATAGTGCTGACCGGCAACAAAGAGTGCCGGCCGGCAAACTATATTGCCGGTGGCAGCAAAAACCAGCCGGTGGCATCTAGCCACTGCCGGTGGTGGGTGGGGATGGTCTACAAGCCCCACCCTGCCTCTCAAAGGCAAGATGCAAGTGTTTGGTGCAAAACCAGACACTAAACGGTCGAATTCGGGGATCCTGAGGCATGGCGCGCGAGCCAAGACCTCCGGGAACTCCAAACGAACACAAACATGGAAGATCACCGTGTGTTCAAACAGTGACGTCCAAGTCTTGAGGACGGTCAAAAATGGGGTGTCTACAGTTGCCCCTCTTTGACAGAACTCGAAAGTCATAACAATGACGGGAGTGAATGTCAAAGCCCAGAGACGACCCATTTTTGACAAGGCCGAAGACTTAGACAAACATGCAAGACAAACAAGGTATGCGCCCGGAGGCAGGGGCAAAATGCAAGACAATGCACGAAGCCGAACATAACTTATGATCATGCAAAGAAAGCTGTAATGAAGCAAACATGCGACAATTTTAAGCTAGCATACCAAACTACACTACAATGCAGAAAGGATGTAAGAGAATTATGGAATTCTCAATACGTCTCACTCGGGAGATACAATATCTGTGCGGCTCGTCTGGTTGCACCAGCTTCAAATGAACCGTACATACAATATCGTGCCTGCAAAGAAAACAAACTTAACAGGTACAATATTGTTAGCAATATGCACAATAGCATACTCGCAATGCGTGACAGCGCAAGGCAAGTGGGGAGCATAACAATGCTGTGGAAATACAAACATGTAAGTGGAGCATGCGGTCTACGCCGGTAACGAAATTGATCATAAGAATGCGGTCTACGCAGGTGATGATATTTAGCAAATATGCGGTCTACGCAGTTGAAACATGCGGTCTACGCAGGTGATGAAACTGAACATGCGGTCTACGCAATCAAAACATGCGGTCTACGCAGATGTTGAAATTAAACACGCGGTCTACGCAATCAAAGCATGCGGTCTACGCAAGTAAGGAAATTAAAGAAAGATGCGGTCTACGCAATCAAAACATGCGGTCTACGCAGGTATTGAAATCAAACATGCGGTCTACGCAATCAGAACATGCGGTCTACGCAGGTAAGGAAATTAAAGAAAGATGCGGTCTACGCAATCAAAACATGCGGTCTACGCAGGTATTGAAATCAAACATGCGGTCTACGCAGGTATTGAAGTTAAACATGCGGTCTACGCAATCAAAACATGCGGTCTACGCAATCAAAACATGCGGTCTACGCAGGTAATGAAAATAGTAATGCGGTCTACGCAATCAAAACATACGGTCTACGCAGGTAACGAAAATAGTAATGCGGTCTACGCAATCAAAACATGCGGTCTACGCAGGTAATGAAAATAGTAATGCGGTCTACGCGATCAAAACATGCGGTCTACGAAGGTAATGAAAATAGTAATGCGGTCTACGCAATCAAAACATGCGGTCCACGCAAGTAATGGAATTAAACATGCGGTCTACGCAATCAAAACATGCGGTCTACGCAGGTAATGAAAATAGTAATGCGGTCTACGCAAGCAATACATGCGGTCTACGCAGGTAATGGAATTAAACATGCGGTCTACGCAGGTAATGATATAATGCGGTCTACGCAGTCAAAACATGCGGTCTACGCAGGTAATGAAAACAGTAATACGGTCTACGCAATCAAAACATGCGGTCTACGCAAGTAATGAAATTAAGCATGCGGTCAACGCAATCAAAACATGCGGTCTACGCAGGTAATGGAATGATTACAAACATGCGGTCTACGCAGGTAATGAAATGATTACAAACATGCGGTCTACGCAGGTAATGCAATTAACATGCGGTCTACGCAAGGAAAGAAATGATTACAAACATGCGGTCTACGCAGGTAATGTAATGAGATGCGCAAAACCGCACAACGGAATGCAATGCACAAAACAGTGTGACGATTTGAAATGCACAAAACAGTGCGATGATTTGAAATGCACAAAACAGTGCGATGCGCAGAACAGCGCGAGGTTTGAAATGCACAAAACAGTGCGATGCGCAGAACAGTGCGAGGTTTGAAATGCACAAAACAGTGCGATGCGCAGAACAGCGCGAACAACTTTGAAATGCACAAAACAGTGCAATGACCAGTGTGACACGCGCGCCACACGAAATGTAAACGGGCTTAAATGCGCAACAACGCACGTATTCCGGAATGCATGACAATGCATGGAATGGAAATGCAATGATGATGCATGAGAAATGTGCACGACAATGCAAAGGGGTGCGTGTTGCAACGCATGTAACACGTGCATAACAATGCAAATGTATGGCGCATGACAGCGCAATGTAATGCACCGAAGTAGTGTGATGAACTCGTGCAACACACATGGGGCAACTTTTGAATTTTAAAAAAGGATACAAAAAGGATACACCTTGCATGAATTCGAGTGCCACGCACTGGAGACACGGCCCGAAGTCAAAATGGAGGCCGGCTGAATGTCGGAGATGCACTTTCTTGCACTTTCTTGAGCTATGAAGACCCAAAACAGCTCAAATGGCCTAAACAAGGCTGTGGGAACCCCACCGGCCGAAAGATGAGGCCACCGGCTGGCCATCGGCACAAAACAATTCCATCGGCACAAAAAAGTGCCGGTCGGCACAAAACATTGCCGACCGGCAAACAGTTGCTGATGCGGGGCAGTTTTGACTTTTCACCTTGGGTGTTATAAAATAGGGCTTCAAGCCCTATTTCCTCATTTCCTCCACGCCGAAATCCCTTGCTCTCTCTCTCTAGAGCTTTTTCTCTTCCCCGTTTCTCCGTTTCTTCGCGTTCCACGCCCGTTTCGTCGTCGGATTCGCGTTTCTTTTCGCGTTTCGGACGTTTTCGACCGATCACATTCTCGTTTCGGTGCCTCGTTTGGCGTTCTCGCCTTTTCGGGGTTTGTTCCCCTCACTTTCCTCTTCATTTCGGTGCCCTTTCACATTCCGGCCTTCCCGGCCATTTCCGACCTTCTCCGGAGTTGACTTTCCGGTTGACTCTTCGTATTCCGGCTCGGTTTTCCTTTTCTGGCCATTTTCACACCACTCTCTTCATGGCGGACGACATTCCACGTGGCGGGACTCCCCCGGACCACGAGATGGATCCCGGGGTCGAGCTCCTACCACTGAGCGAGCGCCCGTTCGACCCGGCGACCTACCGGCCGGCGATCCACGTTCTGCCCCCAGACGGCCTGCGTCAATTCCGGAGCTTTGAGAGGTACGCGGCGCCTGAGCTACTACTACGCGAGCCTACCTCCCATCTGTCTTTCAGCACTTCCGAGGTAACTTTTCATCTTCTGTTTTACTTTCTGCAATGTAGGATACAAAACTGCCATAGTTAGTTGTATTCTCTAACTGCTGAAATCTGATATGCCGTAGACCGTAGTTGACTATAAACGTACATACAATTGATATCTGCTTGAGACTGACACATGCACACACACTGCACTAGCCCTGAATCACCCAAACACACGGCACACACTGTATTTCACTGCATACACATTGGCACCCAGTATTTGTCTGAATCTGTCAAACTTGCATACATGCCATATCTGTTCTAAAACACCCAAACACGCTGACACAGCACACGTATTTCACTGCAAGCACACCGGCACCCGGTATTTGTCTGAATCTGACAAACTTGCATACATGCTATATCTGTCCTTTCAAAACTGCATTTTGAATGTTGTCTTGCAATTGTCATTTTCTGTTTGCAGGAGGGTTCCCATACCATTCGCGGGTATGGGAATACTGGTGCACGGGAGTGGTATGATGAGCTCCCTGATGCGGTCCAGCGCATCGTGGACCGGGCGGGCTTCGGCACCTTCTGCCGAGGGCTCTCCAGGTTGTCCACATGCAGGCCTCTTCTTGGCGCTCTGGCGGAGAGATGGTGGGACACCACCGATTCTTTCCACTTCTCTGCTGCAGGGGACATGACGATGACCCCTTATGACTTCTCGATGCTCACAGGCATCGGGGTAGGGGGTGATCCGATCCCCTTCGACACCGACATGGATGAGTGGACCGCCGCTCAGGTCCATTTACTGGGGGAGGCCCCACCACTAGCTCGTCCAGGCTTCGTGCGGTACTCCTGGTTCGAGACACAGTTCAGGGTTCAGCCCGTTTTGGAGGAGGTGCAGATGACCCCAGAGGACGAGGAGAGGTATGCTCGCGGCTTCCTCATGTTCCTGTTCGGGACTACCATCTTCGCCGACCGGGCGAACTCTGCCTTCTCAGCGCACTGGTGGACGTCCGGGATATCTTGCACTACGATTGGGGCGGCGCTGCTCTGGCCAACCTGTACGGATATATGAGCTCGGCTTCTCGTGGCAGCGGCCAGCTGCTTGGAGGTTACTGGCGGGCTTGGGAGGTACATTTCTTCTCCACTTTTTCATTCCTGTCTCGTACTTTCTGTACTCAGTACACTGCACACACTGTGGTCTGCTCTATACTTGCTGTATACTGTACACACGGCACACACATACATTCTGCTTTACACTGACTGTACATTGCTCACACTGTACACTGTACACAATACACTGCACAACACACGGCTCTGCCATTTCTGCTTTATTCTGTATATTCTGCTTTTTCTGATAGTCATACTGACATCTGTTTTGCAGTTGTGGGTTTACGCCTACTTTCCTAGGCTTGCCCCCGTGCCAGTCGCGGAGCCTCCTCTGGCTGTCCCGTTCTCGAGTCGCTTCGACGGGAGATGCACCCGGCGACCACGGGAGACATTCGGCTTCTTCCGCCGATATTTTGACACCATCACCCCAGCCGAGGTATGCTTTACTTTCAGTTCATTTAGCTTCGCTTTCCCACTGCATGTTTCAATAACAGTAGATAACAAACTGTCCGTCACTTTCAGATCACATGGCGGCCATGGGCCTCCTTGCCGGCGGCGATGCGGGGTTGGTTCCCTGGTGCTGAGGAGACCTCGCGTTTCCGGATCTTGCTAGAGGGCCCGGTCTGTCGGGCTTGGTACCTGGGGGAGCGTTTTCTACGCCAGACCCGCGAGTTATCTGAGCAGCTAGTCCCGGCTCACCCTCCTGCAGAGATGAGGGAGACCGAGGGGCTGACCACTGAGCAGCTGGATGATTACTCCATCGGCTGGGAAGAGGCCGGCTTCCGAGGCACCGGCGACTATCAGGAGTACGTGCGGACGTACCTGATGCGTCCCTTGAGCGGCCGTCGAGCAGAGGGGGCCAGGCCTGTAGCATCGGCGGCTGGGGCCGGAATGGGAGCAGGGGCTGGATCTTCGAGGAGGGCCCGAGTCCATGGCAGGGGCGGAGCTCAGGGAGGACGAGGAGCTAGCTGGCCTGCCCTGCCTGCTGTACTGACTTTCCAGGGGCAGGGTGGGTCGACCTATCAGATCCCCTTCGCCCCTCCACCGGCTGGTCACGAGTTCATTGACGTCCCCGACTTACCTCCGGTATGTACTACTGCATTTTGTACAGTCATTTCATCTCAGTTTACTTGATATTCCACAGAATATTGATGCATCTGATACTTTTGCAGGCCTCTTCTGAGTACACCCGTCAGTCGTTGGCGATGAATGCCTCGATGATGGGGATGCTCCAGCGGACTTTTGACCTCCTAGCCGTCTACAGCATACCGGTATGTCCTTCTGACACTGGCCTGAAACCATTCATACACTGCTTTACATAATCTGATGCACGGCACAACACCTGATACACTGATCTCACAGTATCTGAACACTGCATACACTGCATTCTGCACCGTACCCTACACTGATAAACTGCTCACGGCATTCATACACTGTACTCATACACTGCATTCTGCACTGATAAACTGCTCACGGCATTCATACACTGTACTCACACACTGCATTCTGCATTGCTAAACTGCTCACGGTATACTGATGCATTTCCCTTTTCGTGAACTTTTCAGCCTCCTTTCCAGATTCCAATGGCAGGAGGTGCTCCAGCTAGACCTTCTGTCCCTGCTCGGAGGAGAGATGAGGAGGGCAGGATATTTCCCCGTACCAGGGGAGGGTGTACTCACGTCGGGAGTAGCTCGCGAGCTCCAGTTCCGGACGATGAAGACGACGAGGAGTCAGAGGCGGAGGGAGGGTCATCGGAGGAGGAGACCGGAGACGGTTCTAGCTCGGGCTCTGATGACGACGCTGATGATGCTCCTGGACCCTCGTCCAGGAAGAGGACCAGGACGGACTGACGGCCCTTGGAGCGCTTGACATAGATACAGATTTTTGCTATCTTTTCTTTCTTTTTTGTACTTTTCTTTTTGGTTAGTAGATAGATTACCTTGTACTGCCGCAGGCAGATTTTTGTTTCCAAAAATTGTACATTTGAAAAGATAATGAAATGAAACGGACTTTTTATCTAAAAAAAAGTGTTTACATTGACACATTTCATGCATTGCATCGCATCTCATCATGTTACACCTCAATGTAAATGGAATTGATTGGTTGTCTGAAAATTGAACACTCGCACTGTAATAATCAGATAACTTAAAACAGCCAACGGCGAAATAACCCAAGCAATCCACTGCCTGATTCTTGGACACAGCCCTTACTCTACTGGGGATTAATCTGCATACAGCCCATAGCACAGCATTCGGTTCATCCTGCACACAGCAAATTCTAAACAAAACAGCCCAATCTGACAAGACGGACCTCAAAGATGGAACCGGTTGGAGTCAAAACACATTCAAATGTAGAGAATGGCACAGCATTCTGAGCATAGATGATTTTTGAAATTGAATAAGGGTTTTTCAAACCGGGATATCGAGCCTACAACTGAACACAGCGGGGAGGACTCAAATATAAAGGTACACGACCTAGCACGACGAGACACGCTCGGAAAAGACCAAAAACAAAAGACGAGACCGTCAAATGAAAGAGACACGACACACAGACGCGTAAACGAAGATGGGAGACCTCGGACCACGAGGAGCCAGTTCAATCTGGGTATTGTTTCCCACCCTTTCTCATTTGTGATCCTCACATCACTCGACTCTCAAGCTCGGATTTTCTCTCAAAACCCTTTTCCTCACTTTTCTCTCAACTTACACCTCTCTATTCTTCATATCTCTCATTTTTCATCCCTCCCCGGGGTGATTGATGGATAAATAGAAAGGTGTGGGTTCATGCCCGATGCCGTTAGCTCACAGCTATTTCTTCTGACGGGTAGAGCGCTCTTCTGGCAAGTACGTCGATGACGGGGGAAAGACAGAACGCCTGGCTCAACTGTGCCCCTAGTTCATCATTTTAACCATTCTTTATTTTTGCTTTCTACTAAAACAATTTTGATCAAAGTGAGAGTCGGATTAACGTACTTGTTCGATTTTTGATTTGAAAATCGTGCAAGTCAAGCTGTAAGCACTGAAAATTTTCCTTTTTTGGGTCCAAGACAATGGTCCAGTTTTGGAAAATGAAATAGTTTTCGAGAAAATAGTCAACCTTAGTAAAAAAATTTCAAAAACTATTTTTCAAACAGTCAATGCCCAACGAGCATGGAACTTACTCTTCGAGATGCGCGACCTCGGATCGGAGGCAATGGAAAATTGCCCCTGGTTTGAAGGGGGGTGGGAGGCAACGGAAAGTTGCCCCTAGTTTGAATGGCGTCTCACGACGGCTGGTGGCAACGGAAAGTTGCCCCTTGTTTGGGATGGTGCCGCAGCAATCCGCGGACAGTCTTCATTGGCGGTGGTCGAGCTCTTAGACACAGAGATGACGAAGACGGTCACAACACATATATGGACACAATCACCTTGAAGGGTGTTGGCCATTGGACTTTGGGGATGAAATCGAAACCATTGCATGGACTAAGACGCTTATGAAAGCGTTGGGGGCTGGACTTCATGATGAAGTTGCCTACGTATCCCAAACATGGGAATCAAGCCTTACGTAGTTCCGGTTAAGGTCCACTCGGGTATTTTAACCTTCACTTTGTTTGGCTCTCACTTTTGCCAAGGTGCCCGATGCGGGTTTTCGACCTTGCGAGCTTCTTTTCATTTTCTATTTTTTTGCTTTTTCATTTCTTTTTCTTCTTTCTTTTTTTTTGCATTTTTTTGTCTTTTTCTTTTCTTCTTTTTTTGTATTTTTCTCTTGCTCTAACTTTTGCCTGGGCCGCCCTTCCGGGTTTTCGGCCCAGCGAGCCTCTCAAAGGGTAAAAGTGTAGCAAGTCCATGCCAAATGGTTTTTTTTGAAATTGAAGCCTCTCTGTGTCTAGGAGAACGGCTGTTGCACTGATTTGAGGAGAATCCATCAGGGTTACTCTACGAGCTTCTTCCGGTGAGATCTACTCCTTCTGATTCGGCTTTGATGCTTCTTGTTCGAGGGCTACTTCAAAACTGGCCACATGAGCCTTTCATGGCGTTTGTCCGTTGAACTTTCTGAACGTTCTGAACGGGTTCAAACTCGGAAAACAAATAGGTTGAATCTTGAGGCTGAGAGCGATCCTAGGCTGCGCAATCTCAAGAGCGATTCCACACAGGTCTTCGCAGGGCCGCGTAAAACATTTGTTTTTGAAAATTTTTAAGAAAGCGACAAATCGCTCGCGCCGAAGATAGTGTGGAACCAATCTGGATCAGGCCAGGATCCTTCTCAGTACTCACACCGACAAGCATGGCTTTATTCATAAAAAGGCTTAGCACGCCTCTCTTTCTCTCAAAATGATCAAAATTTTACAAAACCCGAGGAATTCCTTCCTCTTCGTTTTTATCACCGCAGTGTTCAAAAGTTTGTTTTTTTTTGAAAAACTTAGGTTAATGCAATGAGTTTGGCACATAGGAGAGCAGGCGAGATGTACTGTCAGCCCATTCAAATTCTCCGGCACTTATGCTGAAAGTAAGCGTGAAGTTGAGATAGCAACAGTTGTTTCAATCGGTTCTGTTGGTGCAACTAGCCCCTCGGCAGAAACAGACTCAAAACAAAAACAGATAATTACAAAAACAAAACGGTGTTCGGGACAACAACCCCAGAATCACCAGGTATTATATACAACGGGGACTGACTCGATACAACCAGACAGACCCTTAAGCAAAAGATTGACTCGAGACAAAGAGACAGACTCAAAACAAAAGACTGACTCGATATCCAAGTCAGGATTTACAAAACTCGGTTTCACCGACGCTCAAAAATGCGTGCCAGACGCTTCAAAAATACACCAAATGTTGCCCGCAGGCGTTTCACTTCACATACTCGCAGTATCTGAGCCCTCGAAATCCAACAACTGAGTGGTGACGGGCTTGCCCGAGGTGGGTGGTAGGATAACCTTGTTATCAATCAAATCCTGCACTTCATGGCGAAGGCGGGAACATCCATCGGTGCTGTGACCGGACTGTTGGTGGTACGCGCAGTACAAGGTAGCATCATGAGTGGCGGGGAGATTCTTCGGGAGTGGCCGGGGCTCCAAAGGCTTAAGATGCCCATTCTTCGCCAATATTAGCAATGCCCTAGACAAAGGCATGTGGAGATCGTGAAAGACCCAGCGCCCTCGGGGCAGATACTTTGCAGTTTGAGGATTCTTGCCAGATGCGCTGGCGAAAGGATCGGCTGGCGCTGCCTTGGCTTTTTGAACCTTTCCCGGTGCAGGGTTGGGAACTACAGGAACTGTCTGGGCATGACGGGGCCCATCCCGGTTTTCTGCCTGGCTTGAACTGCCTTTGATTGGAGCGGGGAAAGTGTCATCTACAGCTTTGGTCACTATTGCAGACGTTTGTTGCTTGTTCATCCCTCTGACTTTCAGAGCCTCGACTGCCCACAGCAGTTGCTCAATAGGGTCGGCGTCTACCTTTGCCTTGTCCTTTCCCCTGGCCTCAGCCTGATCAAGGGTCTGGGTTGGTGCTGGCATGTCGTGGCTATAGCCGGAAGCCACCTCTGGCTGGCTGAGCTCTATCACAATCCGCCCCAGTAGCGGGGGCTCCTGTGGTACGAAATTCCCGGCATACGGCGCCGCTGGCGGTGAAGCCGACATTCCATAGGCGAGGTCTGCCACAGACCTTTGGAGATCGCCTATCATCCCCATCAATTCAAAGGTGGTGGGCTCACGAGCCTGATATAACTGGGGAGCCCAAACCGGGTGCACAACGGGCGACCTGGGCGGGTATGACATACTAATGGCGGCCTCATTCTGCGGAGCGGCTCCCTGCTCCAATGCAGCCGTCATAACCACAATTTCTTCTGAACTTTGTGTCGCCATAAATCTTGCCTCAGCAAAGGGGAGACACTGGCTGTTCTGTATCAACTCTGCAACTCTCTGAACTGAAAGAAAAACAGACAGCATTTCAGCCCAAACTGATCAAACACGGGTGTAGCCAAACAACTGTACCCTACTACTGATCACTGTTCCCAGATTTCTGTTCCCAAAATACTGAATCTGATACCCGCGGATAACTGATTCCTGATAACTGATTCTCAACAATACTGATTCTGGCGCATTCGGGCCCGATACTCAAACTCGCAAACTGGTATATGCATTCCTGTAGAGGTACACTCTAAAAGCATATAGCAAATAAGAGAGAGCCAAAACACCCCTATGTTGGGGTAGGGTTTCCCTGTCCTATTTCGTCAGGAACTAGGGTTTCACTACGCACACAGCGGTTTTCAAACAACCTAACATCGGGTAAGCAACCTGTCCTAACTTGGAATGGTCACTATGGATCCGAATATGCACTAGGTCGAATGGTCAAAAAGGGGTGCCCCGGTAAACCGGGGCTTCTGTTCCCATACTGTCAGAGCCCATAGCCGGTCAGCCTTATGGACATGCCTTGACAAGACAAGCCTCCGGCAAACCGTTCAGGAATGGCAGATGGCAAACACTGTGTTCCTAGGCGCACCAATGCACATGCAATGCAAAGAAACACATAAATGAGATCAAAATAGGATATCACGAGTTCGAGTGAAGCTCTCTAAATCCCCAGCAGAGTCGCCAGAAACTGTAACAAGTCCGCGGGGGGGACCTCGCTGCTACAGTTCGGACTCTCGATTTTGTGTCGCGGTTCTTAATCTTGAACCAAAGAGTCCAAATCTGGCAAATCGTTTTGAGAAACAGATTTTTGAAAAAGTAGTGCCAAACATGGACTGCTTTGCCAGATACAGAGTCGCCACCTAAATATTTTTAAAATGGGGAAATTTAGGAAACCCTGACTCGGTGCCGAAGGCCACATGTCCGTCATCACCGGAGTTGTCTCGGCTCGGGAGCTTGGGTACGATCGGGGAAGGTCAGCTATGAGCACCCCCTTTCGCCCGGTCCGAAGACCGGCCTCTACTAACCGTGATATCCGTTTTTGAAAACTTTACGTGTTCTTAAACCAATTATTAGCCTAGAATTACTACGTTATGCGCGCAGCAAACAAGTATAGACTAGATTGCCTAATTTGGAAAGAAACATTGCATATCCGTTCATTTTGAAAATGCTTTGGAATTTGCTACTCGCAAGTAGGCTAAAACACGGATTTCAATGAGTTCTTCCAACTCAAACAATCCAACCTTCACCCACAGGCATTCAAGCAGTTTATAACACATAAGCATCTAGCCACATGTTAAGCATGCTGTCATGGCAACATTCACACTCATGCGATATGCTAAAGCGGAAATACTTACATCGTACTCCGTGCCAAAATAAAGAACTCGTTAGCAAACATGCATGATCCAAGTCCATGTTGAGTGTCTAATGCATCGCATACAAAATGTTGCTAGAATAGGCTCGGCTATCCTAAACATGTCATGTGAAAATGCACAATTATCACATATTCACTTTTTGATTTGCAGTACGAATGCAGTTAGCGTGATGTACCGAGCCTAATGCATGTAATACAAAATGCATGAATGCACGCATGCATAGCATAAAGTATGCTGAATTTAAACATGCCCTAATCTACCATCATGAGCAGGTAAATAAAAGGGAAGAAAGACGTGAGGTTGGAAGACATACACACACTCACGCACACTTATTACAGATTTGCCCTCGCTCGGAGGGACCGAATAAATATTACAAATTAATTAACTATGCAAGGTAATTAATATTACAAATTAACAAATTTAATTAACAAATTAAATAAATTAATTAAAACAGGAAAACGCCTCGGGAAGCGCGCCACCATGCATGGGCTGCCTCTGTTTTCCTTCCTTTCCTCCTCTGGAGGCTGTCAAAGCCTCAGGGTTACATCCCTGGGCACCGGGGAGTACCACCGGCTGAGTGGGA
Organism: Camellia sinensis; assembly: GCF_055761805.1. Taxonomy (NCBI): domain Eukaryota; kingdom Viridiplantae; phylum Streptophyta; class Magnoliopsida; order Ericales; family Theaceae; genus Camellia; species Camellia sinensis. The sequence continues at coordinate 125,591,453 of NC_138967.1, read as the reverse complement.
TCATCACCGGCAGTGTGGTATGGCCATCGGCACAAAATTGAATCTGTCGGCAGAGAAAATGGTGCCGGTCGGCACATTACACTGCCGGTCGGCAGAGTATTCCTGCAGAACCTGCAACTCACTGCAACAGAGGGCAAAACAAAGCATGGCAACACAATTCAAGGCATATATGCACCAACCATGTCCCTTATCATTGTGATGACTCAAAGGGACATGTGCCTCGGTTCTCGAACCACCAATCACGCATTTCCATGCATGATGGCCCAAAGAACCAAGTATGCAACTTTGATTTCAAATGTATGCAAACCAAACAAACACAACTCCCAATCCCTATCACCCAAGTCAAGGGACAAGGAATGCATGCAAGATGCAATGCAACCTAGGCATACAAGCTAAGGATGCAACATGGCATGGCAAAGCACTTATGCAAGCATACAAGCATACATATGGCAATCCAAATAAATGGGAAGATGGACTTATACATGAATTAGGCAGCTCTAAAATAGACCTAAAACAGTGGCCATAGTGCTAAAAAGTGAGGGCTAAATGGCATACACACACATGCACATAAGGACCAACACTTAAGCACAAATCAAGCAACATTCAAGCACACTAGAAAGGGGAAAACATGAACAATTAGCATGCATTATAAGCTTTGAAATCATGCTAATACATGGTGCCAAACCAAGCAACAAATCAAGCCAAGCATGCACCAAATAGTCCAAGTGTTCAAAGCAAATCAAAGGAGCATTGAACTACACTTAACATGACCAAACATGGCATGAAAGGAAGGACCAAAATCAGAGGTTTAGCATGTTAAAACAAAGCTAAAGGACTACTTAGATGGCATCTAAGTGACTCAAAAACAAAGGCATGCACCATGGCCAAAACAAGGAGCATGCAACACATGCTTCCAAAGCATTAAAGAGGCATGCAAGGCAATCAAACAAGCATGGAAATGGGACTGAAATGGCATATAGGATGGTCCCAAATCACCAAATCGATGCAAAGATGTCATGCTACACATGCACAAACTCAAGGCTAACAAGCCCAAATACAAAAGAGCTATATCAAGCATGCCAAAATCAACCCAAACAACCTAGGACAGACCTAGAACATGGCAAGATAAGCACATAATCTTCACAAGACTAAGCCTAAAACATGCTCTAACAAAGGCTAACAACCTAAGGCACATTAAGGCATAAACAAGGCATTACATGGCAACTATGCTAAGCATGCATGGAGTTCCAAAACCAACTTAAAATCATGTTATATTATGGATATATAAGCATGAAAAACAAACCAAACATGCTCAACACACACTCAAGCATAGGCTTCCTTAAGAGGTCAAAATATGCCCTTTTCAAGGACAACAAGGAGAGGGGGTGGCCCTCTCCTTCTTGGGACTTCAAAGCATCATCTTCACCACTGAAATCCCTCAAGATTTCAGTGGTGAAGAGACCTCAACACCAAAATCCCGGAGCTAGCACAAAATGGCTCAAAATGAGGCCTTTCAAGGCCTAAGGGTGGTCAACAACCCTCAAACAACAAAACACTCTTAATAAACAACAAAGAGGGTCTAAAAACAGAACTTTTTTATGTTATACAATAAGCACAAAAACAGCTCTAATATGGGTATAAAATCAATGCAAAAAAGGGGGAAAATGGGACTAGATTCTCACCCTTGAAGCCTCCTTCACAAATGATGCTCCAATGGCCTCCTTTGGCTCCAAACCAGTCAAGAAACTCAAGAACAAGCCCTTAGAACCCTAGTTTCAAGAGGAAGGTGAAACACTAGGTGTTTGTGTGCAATAGTGAGACACAAAACACCTAGTGAACAAAATGAGAGGGAAAGAGAGATAGAATGTGTATCTCACCCAAACCCTAGAACAAGAGCTCAACAATGGATGTTTTGCTCTCCAAAATATCCTAAGTCTAACCTTGTCTCCCTCCTTTGCCTTAGAGAGAGAGCTCCTCTCTATATGTCTCTTGTAAAGCTTACAAGACAAGCTTTACAAGAGGGAGATCCCTCCATACACGTGTATGGAGGGGAGCAAAAGCAATACAGCTGTCTAAAAATATCTGCAAAAGCAGATGAACAGCAATCGGCCGGCCAAAAATGCCATCTTGGCCAAAAGGAGTGCCGGTCGGCAACAAATAGTGCTGACCGGCAACAAAGAGTGCCGGCCGGCAAACTATATTGCCGGTGGCAGCAAAAACCAGCCGGTGGCATCTAGCCACTGCCGGTGGTGGGTGGGGATGGTCTACAAGCCCCACCCTGCCTCTCAAAGGCAAGATGCAAGTGTTTGGTGCAAAACCAGACACTAAACGGTCGAATTCGGGGATCCTGAGGCATGGCGCGCGAGCCAAGACCTCCGGGAACTCCAAACGAACACAAACATGGAAGATCACCGTGTGTTCAAACAGTGACGTCCAAGTCTTGAGGACGGTCAAAAATGGGGTGTCTACAGTTACCTTGACATTATGTTGCTTCCTCTTAAGGTAATCTCTCAAGTCCTCTTTGGTTCGTCCAGGAGCTCGGCTATCTCCTGATTTCTGCCTTTTAGGTGCACTACTCTCAGCTGCATTGTGGGCCCTTTTTGACCATTCTCCATTAGTCGCATCGAAGCACAGCTCCTGTCTTTGAACATGCCGATGTTCTTTGGGGTCGGTCTCCTTGGTGTGATATGTCCTTCGAGATTCTTCCCTTCTCGACTCTCCTCGCCCGACCTCCCTTGAAGGCCGGTGAGAGTGTTTTTCACTCCTAGCGTGCTGTGGGGCTACAGGGATTGTTTTCTGCCCTCCCTTCTGGGCATTGGCCGCTGGAATCAGCATGTCCTATAGTGGGAACGGTGGCTGCATGACGTTATTCTGCATCATCAAATTGACCATTGTTTGTAGGTCCTCCAATTTGTTCTCCATGGTCTTTACCTCATCGTCCCTCCGCAGGCATCTTTCTTTCCATACCTGGAGGTCGTCCTTGTTGTAGTACCCGCTTTGGTCCGCTTTCTTTGGTACGTCGCATTCCTGGCCAACGTCCTTTCCTCCGTGTTTTTTATCACGAGTTTCTTGATTGCAGTTGTCTCCTTCGATGTCAAGGTCAATAGGTCTCCCACTCCCAGTAGGTGTCGTCCCCAATCTTCTCTTTCTGTCCGTCGTTGGCCATCTATTCTCCTTTTCTTCCCACAGACAGCGCCAAATTGTGTGAGTGAATTTCTGACCACACTGCCAACTCAGTATTCAACAGGAAAGCACTAGCAGAATAGATGGCGCCTGAATGACCTGCAACAGAAAGAAGAGATTCCGGCGGTGGTTCGTCCACCCGGGGGCACTCCGATGATTAAATCAGTAATCAAATATCTCTCAAAGATAATCAATAGTGCTTAACTCATTGTTCTGAGTATAAATTGTATACCTTAGACCCATTAGGGGTGCCTCTCTTTTATAGCCAACTCAATCCTAGTCCCAATAGAAGCCTAACTTCAATGGTCATATGCTCAGTGCTTATCTTGGACTCTCCAATAGATAAAGATAAACTCCCTAAGAGCGTTATCCTTATCCAGACAGAAGTCCTTCATCATCCTAGGACTCTTGTCCCTTATTCGCTTATCCCGGATTTCGATATCTTCGGAGATAACCTCAGCATAGCCGAGATTACCTCAGCGTCACGACCAGGACACGTGGCACCTCAGCTGACACGTCGGCGTCACCTTGGCCACGTGTTGGTGCTTAGAAAATATATCCCCACAATATATATATATATATATATATATTTAAATCACAATTATCTTTAATCACATCGATAGCTATATGTTTTAATCACAATTATAATTTTCTGTAATACAAACATATAAATATTTATATTCGATCATCTTAATTTTTTATATAAATATTTTACTCGATAAAAACTAAAAAGTAAACGATTTAAATCACCGAAGTCGACTCCAAAATAGGCCTACCATGCCAAAACACAATCTCAAGTAGAAATGGCAAACTTGAAATAATCCAAACCTAATAGTCAATTATCTCATAATCCTAATGGATTCATTTTTCAATATGCCACTACAAGTCCGCTTATTTGATACCTTTCATAGTTTGTTAAGACTATGAATTCGGTGGTTCATTTGGCAAACAAATATGATAATTGTGATTCTCACCTCACTATTAGTTCAATCCAAACTCCCATCTCTTAAAACAAACGAGGCCATAAAAATAAAAGGATTGATTCATTGAAATAAAGTTTGTGACGAGCTTATGAGACCGGGCTACAAGTGTTCAATCCAGATAGCGGACTGGTGATAAGCCAAACCCTATGTGTTTATATATAACCATCGAAAATTTTGTTATTAGACTCGACAAGCATACAAAAATATACATTAAAATGTGTTAAAAAAATATAAAAATATGTAAAATAGGTAGGACTAATAACATAGAGAAATCATTTAAAAATTCAGAAGGTGAAGTTTGAATTTTATTAATAAACAGTTTTTTGCCCAAATTGTAATAAAAAATTACAAATTCGAACCGGAAATAACTCAATTCTAAAAATAATAGGGTAAATTACAAACATGTAAATTGCAAACACACCCAATTAGAATTTTGAATTTTGTTAAATAAAATAAAAATAAAAATAAAAATTTGAATTATTATTTAATTTTGAATTATTATTTCTCCCTCTAATTTAATCATTATCTTTAATATAAAAGTGAGTGTTCTTTTAAAATTTTTATATTTAACATCAATTTCACATCACGAAAACTAAAATTATTCTCATGCAATGTTTATGTTGAAACATAATTTTTAAAATAATTTTATGTATTTGTACAAATATATATATAAGATAATTATTGAAAAGTACAAGGTAAGGAGGGTATAAGGCATTAGGTTTAGTGAATATTTTTTATTGGTAAGGGTTCTCACTTTGTAAAATAGTTTGGTGAGAAGTCTTTTTATTGATTTTGAAGGACATTTTGTTTTCAATTTTACCCCTTAATTTATCTGTTGACTTTTTTTTATCTATTGACTTTTCGTTGACTATCTATTCAAATTTAAATCTATATGTTCAAATTTTTTGACTATCTATTCAAATTTCTTACCTCTCTGTTCAATTTTTTCCCTTTATCTATTCAAAATTTTTTTATCTATTGAAATTTGCCACTTGATCTATTGAATTTTTACACCTATCTTTTTTTTTCTCTCTATCTGTTGAATTTATTCTGTTAAAATTTTGGTATTTATTAAAATTTACAACCTTATTTGTTGAAAATTTTCTATTTGTTGAATTTTATTTGTTAAAAGAGAATGATCCGTTCAAATAACTTTTTCAAAAAATATATCTGTTGAAATTATTTGTTAAAATAATGTATTTGTAGCAAATCTATCTATTCAAATTCTCTCTCTCTCTCTCTCTCTCTCTCTCTCTCTCTTTGTTGCCACTACCAAATTCAAATTCAACAACAACAACAACTATGAATAATAATAATAATAATAATAATAATAATAATAATAATAATAATAATAATAATAATAATAATAATAATAATTTGAACAGATGTAGAATAACAAAAAAAGAAAAAAAATAATCCAGATCAATCATTGACAACAACAAATATCAACAACAACAACCACCCTAAATCATCTCTAACAAGCATACTATTTCATCTCCATCAATCTACATATCAAGTTTATCTGTTCAATTTTTGAATCAACAACAAAAAATCACAGATCTATTTGAACATATAAGTTCAACGACAACAAAAAATTACAAATCTGAGAGACTGAGACTAAAAGAGATAGAGAGGGAGAGAAAAAGAGAGAAAGAGTACATCAAAGCTTTCACTCAAAGATTTATGAAATTATGCTTCTAGATCTGAAAGTCAAGGTGATCTACAATCCATCTTCCTTAGAGATAATCATCAACACATAATCATTTGTTTGTGAGTGTATGAGTGTTTGTGGATTATGAAGATGGAATTATAGCGAGAAATAAAATTTGGTAAGTTTGGTATCACGACTTGATCTTCACTTAAGATCTGAATCTGAACAGATCTGAGGAAAGGAGGTGAGGAGATGAAAGAGGTTGGCGGAGTGAACGATCCACGGAAAGTGAAGATCACAACCGTGGCAAGGCTTACGGCAGAGAAGGGCTTTCGAGTTGGTGAATAGTATGGAGCAATAGGGGGGTTTTCCGAAACTAAGGTCCTACAATCTGGCTTTAGAGTAGAGTCCGGCGTCAAGAGCAGCGATCCCTGCCATCTTGTAGCATAGGAAGTATAACGATTCTGGTTTAGACCTGACCCATTTATTGTTTTGGATCCGGGATTCTTAGTATTATTTGGTTGTTCATATCCTTAGCCATCTTCTTCTTGATTGAGTTTGGCTGTTTGGATGTTTTTGATGCATTTGGAATAGGTCGAGAGTTTGTTTTTCAATAGAATTGTTGTCCAGATTTTGGTCAGTTCACTCGAGTGGTCTTTGAGAACTTCCAGTATATTGTCACAACCCCATTCCGCCCCTAGTAGAATGGTGCCGTGATGGCCAGTAATCCGAGATTACCAAAGCCCACTTACAAAAATTCACACAATCAAAGTATACATATGGGGCTTACATGTGCGGAAGCAAATTTAAATCTAAGTAGTCCATAAGAGCTGTGCATAGATCAAATGAAATGTCATACATCTTAACATGGTTTTTTTTTTTTTTCAACTTGAATACAATGAATTAAGCTTAAACATTACATCTTGATCAAAAGGTTTCTCAAGCAGAAATATACAAAAGAAATGAACCAAAAGCTAAGAAGCATAATCTTCAAGATGCTTGCAAAACATGAATCTGAAAACAACTTGCAAATAACATCTAGGCATCACCGCCTTCTTGCTCGTCACCTACATATATATAAAGGAGAGGGTGAGCTTGGATACTCAGTGAATGATATAAGTAATATGGGTTTGAATGAATGATATCCGAGATCTTTATCAAAACAATATATATCGTAGCTTGTACAAAATCAAGGGATGAACCAAGTTCATCTATCAAAGTCTTTCAAAGCTTTAAGGGATGCTTACTAGCATCAACATAATACAAGGGATGACATTCCTGACAAAACAAGGGAATAATCGACCTGGAATCGATCAGACAAACCCACCCGTACAAGACCGTCAGTGGCAAGGGAGATATCTCAAACAAGGGTACTAGTTGCATTATAGTCCCCTAGCACTAAGGACTTTCCAAGAATGTCATTAAAACAAACATAATACTTGATATAAAAACTAAGGGATAATCATTCATACTTGATTAAATAATTTTCCAAAACAAAGCAAAGCAAAGCTTTATGAAAACATTATAACATAGCTTTATTAAAAATACTACTCACAATAGTTCTTCAGATGTAAGGATTAAGGCAAGAATCCAAGACCTACAATCATATAGCAAAGTCTATTGAATGCATTTCAAGAAGACAAGAAGGAATGCTCAAAGATGGTTGTGCAATGCATCCTTAAAACAAGCTTTACGTGAATGAAAATGATCCCGGCATTTCTTTCCAAAACCAAGTCAAGAAAAAGCAAAACATGTATTGGGAGTTAAAACACTGTTTTTCATTTAGGAAAGACATGCTGGGTACCAACTAGGTCTTGGAATGGATGCACAAAAATGATCTAGGCAAAAATGGCCTAGCTGGGTGCACTTAGGGAGTCTTGGTCGAGGTCCCACACCTCTTGGCCGAGGTGTGGTCTCCTAGGCCTAGGTGTGCGGCTGCCTGCCAAGATGTTATAAGGTGCCAGCAAGGATGTACCATGGTCGGCCTAAATGTGTAATGGTCGGCCTAGGTGTGCATGCAAGATAGACTAAGGTGCAAGTGATCATGCAAGGTAGGCCAAGGTGAGATACAATGCTTGGCCTAGGTGAGAGATCTAGGCAAGAGTGGTCTCAGGGACCACACTTAGGGAAATGAAGTCTGGAAATCTGGGTTTCCCCCTTGAAGAACATGAATGTTAAAATCATAACCTCTTATTACAAAATCGGAGATTTCATGGCATGAGTTCAAAAACATGGACCTGGGTACCCATACTTGAAGATTTCATTAAAACAAACACAAAAACATGGAACTTGTTACAAACTTTCGGATCAAAACTTGGTTTTTCTTGAAGAACACAAAAACATCATTTTCTCTTTCTAAAACCAAACTTTAAATCAATGCATGGTTCATGAATCATGCTAGATCATGCAATGTGATTAGATCAACATAAACAACAACAACAAGAGTGGATCAAGAATCTAACCTCAAAACACGAATCTAACGGTTCAAGGTGTGAAGATCAAGCTTGGAAATCTAGTTCTCTCTCTAAGAACTTCTTTCTCTTCTTCCTAGAGCTTCTCTCTCTACAAGGCTAGGATATGGAAAGTGATATGGGTTTCTCAGCTACAATCTGATTTAACCCTCTACTGGGACACGTGGCATCGCCGGATTAGATCTCCTCAAAAAGGTGCCAAAATGAAAAGACAAGAGTATGACAAAGTGTGCATGACAAGTAAGGTGGCATGGGCACTCTGACAAGGCAATGATCTCGGATTAGGACATAGGCTTTGGCAAGAAGGTTTCAATGATCTCGGCTAGGAAGGACAACACTTGACCTAGCTATGCCATAGCTTGGCCTAGATGTGCCACACCTCGGTCTAGGTCATACCAGTCCCGGAACAAGATCACTAGGTGCAAAGATCAAAGATCTAGGACGCCTAGATGATAACATCTCGGCCTAGATGATAACATCTCGGCCTAGGTGATGCACACCTCAGCCTAGATGATGACATCTCGGTCAATATGCTAGGGTGAAGGTGGAGGTCAACCAAAGTGGTTCCAAGGTGGTCCTAGGTGTTTGCGTGCAATGGCCTAGGTGTAAAAGCTCAAAGGTATGACCTTGGCTTGAGATAGGAAAGGTAGATGACCTAGGCTTGAGATGACCTAGGCTTCACACACCAAGCAACGAACAAAGCATGCAAGCAACACTTAGGAAAATCACATAAGCACAAAACAAGACAGGGACCTTTACTTAGGCAAAACAAGTCAAAGTCTACAAATGGAAGCTTAACAAGACAAAATCATGCAAATGCACATGAACGTAACTAAGACAAGAATGAGGGTTATTACATATATTTTCAGGTTTGCAAAAGTATTGGGAGGGCATTTTTTTCGCTCGAGCGATGTTTTTTGCGCTCAAAGGGTCTTGGCTCGAGCAGTTATTCTTGCGCTCGAGTGATCTTTGCGAACTCTCAGTACTTTTGCAGGCCTACAAAAGTACTGGGAAGTGGCGTTCTTTACTCAAGCAGTCACTTTGTTCGCTGAAACTGTCTCACTTATTGTGTCTAGTCACTCAAGCGGTGTTTTGGTCGCTTGAGCTGTCTACGCGTATATCAGTTCCGAAAAGTCACGTTTTGGATCACTTTTTCATTCCTCTCTCTTTCTCTAAACATTTCAAAACCCTAAATCTAGACACTCTCTCTAAAACTCATCTTCAACACTCAAATACACCATCATCTATTGATCTCTACACCCTAGTACCTTTAATAAAAAGGTAGAGCTCACCTAGAGCTTCCATTTGATCGGAGCAAAATCCATTTTTGACTCCATTGAAGTTTCAACCTACTCTTGCTTGTCTTCTAACTTGAGGTAGGGATTTCTCCACACGTTTGTATGGTTTTTACCTTAGTTATTTGATATTCTAAATAATGTTGTGATTTGAGAATTTTTGGATAAAAATCTAGGGTTTTGGTTTTGAAATCAAAATAAGGATTTTCAAATGGATTCTTGAAAATGGTTGTGGAATTAAAAATGTGGTTGAGTTGTGATAAAATGGTGGAATTTTTACCCTTCGAATTGATTTATAAAGAAAAGGAGATTTTACCCTAAAATGTAAATGTTTGATTTTGTAAAGAGGAGATGGAAACGATGTTGAGTTTTACGGAATTAGAATGATGATGGTGGAATTGGATATGCATTATCACTCCCATCTTGAAATTTTGGAAAGTTTATCTTTATTGGGAATTGTTTATCTGTTTAGAGATATCTGTTTTGGGCTATCGGTGGAGGATAACTATGATTGTTGTAGAAATTGCATGAGAATTAGGAGATTTGACACTAATTTCTCATCTGTTTGTATTAAGCATCGTGCATACTTAACACATTAAAAATGTATATTGTTTTAAGAAAAATGGGCGAATACCTTGGTGAATCTAGGTAGGGGGTGTGGTTGTGGTATTATTGTTGGCCTGTGTGTCCTTGGTGAAAGTCCAGAAACTCATGCAGTTAGGTGTTGAGCCTTCCGATTAGTACTAGTAAAAATGTCAATTGGTAGTACTTGTATAGCCTACTTGCAGACACGTACCTAGAGATCCCCAATGTTGTATCCACTGCCCTGTTTTCTATTATAAAGGAAATGTTTTCATGAATTATGATATAAAGCTGGCGTTGCATGGTTTTGTAAAGAGATATAAAATGTTTTGGCACGAGCATTGCATATGCATTCACCTTATATCTTTGTTAAGATTCATACACTGTGTTAGAGTATCTCTATTGGGCTTTGGCTTATCCTATGTGGAAAACCATTTTCAGGTGTTAATGATATGCCTCTGCCAAGGTCATAGCTTGGGAGGTGTAAACGTCCCCGAACGCCCCGGGAGGAACGAGCTCCCGTTCCGTTCATTTTGGGGTTCACTACAGCTCAGGACTCTCAAATTTGTCACGGTTCTAAGTCTGAACCAAAGAGTCCAAATCCGGCAAATCGTTTTGAGAAAAACAGATTTTTGAAAAGAAGTGCCAAACATGGACTGCTTTGCCAGATACAGAGTCGCCACCTAAATGTTTTTTTTAATGCGAAATTTAGGAAACCCTGACTCGGTGCCAAAGGCCACGTGTCCGTCATCACCAAAGTTGCCTCGGCTCGGGAACTTGGGTACGATTGGGGAAGGTCACTTCGTGAGCACCCCCGCTCGCCCGATCAAAGATCGGCCTCTACTAACCATGATATCTATTTTTGAAAACATTGTGTGTCCTTATTCCGGTTATTAGCCTAGGTTACTATGTGATGCGCACAGCATATAAGTATAGACTGGATCGCCCGAATTGGAAGAAAACATTTCATGTTTTGTTTTTGAAAGATGGTTTGCTACTCGCAAGTAGGCTTAAAATGCAGATTTTGCCATCCGCAGGTGGGCTTTAGAAAAGATGGTTTTGCCACTATCTGGTGGGCGTAAAACAAACATTTGATGATTTATTCCAATCCAAGTAACCCAACCTTCACCCACAGGCATTCAGGCAGTTATATCACATAAGCAATTAGCCTCATGGTAAACATGCTATTCATGGCAGTCACTCACACGCATGCAAGGATGCTAAAGCATAAAAACTCACCGGGTACTCCAAGCCAAAACATAAACTACATTAGAAATCATGCATGAATCCTAAGTATACAGAAATGCCTAATGCAACACATGCAAAATGCAACTATAGCAGGCTCGGCTATTCTAAACATGGCATATGGAATGCTACAACTAACATGTATTCAATTTGGAATTGAAAGTACAATGCAGTTAGTATGATGCGCCGAGCCCGGTGCATGCAAAACAGATGAATGATGCAAACATGCTGTCATACTGTATGCTAATTGAAATATGCCCTAATCTAACCATCAAAACCGGATAAATAAAAGGGAGAAAGACGTGGGGTTGGAAGACATACAACACACACACGCACACTTATTACAGTTGTGCCCTCGCGCAGAGTGTCCAAATAAATATACAATCCCGAATAAAAGAATATTACAGTCCAAATAATACAGTCCAAATAATATACAAATTCCTAATTAATTAATCAAATTAACTAAGAAAACTGTAAAACTGGCATGCAAGCCAGGGACTGCCTTGACTCCGTTCCGGATGATGAATGATGCATGCCCGGGTGCCTTTGCGCGGAAATCCATGGCGATGCCCCGATTAGCCTCTGTTTGCACTTTTTCTTGAAATGCGTGCCAAACTCCGGAAAGTTGCTAATTCTTGATTTTTGCTGCAACAGAGAGCAGGAAAGGGGCATAGCAATGTATTTCACAAATATATGCATGCCTCGATCCTCGTGCCACCAATCACGCATATCGATGCATGATGGCCGAGGAGCCGAATTGCGCAATTCAATGTAGAATGAATGTACATGAAAACACAACAAAACCTAACTCCATCATGAATGATCAGGAGTGTCGGTGACTGGGGAATTGAGACGCGTTCCGTCACTCGGAGTACGAAACGCACCTCGTTTCCCGCGCCCGGGCTAACTCTTATTCCGAACACAATGCAATATGCATGACATGCATGAATGCAACTAAGATACAGCCTAGCATGCACAATGCTACGAAAATGAGATGCCTCGAAATGCGTGCACACGGGCACGCAAACTGAGGAAATGCATGAATGCGATCTAAGATACAACCTAGCATGCACAATGCTACGAAAATGAGATGCCTCGAAATACGTGCACACAGGCACGCAAACCGAGGAGATGCATGAATGCGATCTAAGATACAACCTAGTATGCACCATGCTGTGAAAATGAGATGCCTCGAAATGCGTGCATACGGGCACGTAAACCGAGAAAATAACATACGCAATGCAAATGACATGGAAATATTATATGGGCTTACACTAACATGAGCGAGAGACTCAGCCACACTCACATAAGAAGCCGATGGATGAAAATGAAGTGCCTTGAAATGCGTGCACACGAGCACGCAAACCGAGGCAATGGCATACGCAATGCAATATGGCTAAAATGGCATATAGAATGCAACATGGACTTATACTAACATGAGAGAGCCTCAGCCACACTCACATAAGAGGCCAATGGATAAAAATGAAGTGCCTCGAAATGCGTGCACACGGGCACGCAAACCGAGGCAATGACATATGCAATGCAATGCAATGGCATGGAAATGGCATATAGAATGCAACATGGACTTATACTAACATGAGAGAGCCTTAGCCACACTCACATAAGAGGCCGATGGATGAAAATGAAGTGCCTCGAAATGCGTGCACACGGGCACGCAAACCGAGGCAATGACATATGCAATGCAATGGCATGGAAATGGCGTATAGAATGCAACATGGACTTATACTAACATGAGAGAGCCTCAGCCACACTCACATAAGAGGCCAATGGATAAAAATGAAGTGCCTCGAAATGCGTGCACACGGGCACGCAAACCGAGGCAATGACATATGCAATGCAATGGCATGGAAATGGCATATAGAATGCAACATGGACTTATACTAACATGAGAGAGCCTCAGCCACACTCACATAAGAGGCCGATGGATGAAAGTGAAGTGCCTCGAAATGCGTGCACACGGGCACGCAAACCGACGCAATGACATATGCAATGCAATGGCATGGAAATGGCATATAGAATGCAACATGGACTTATACTAACAGGAGAGAGCCTCAGCGACACTCACATAAGAGGCCGATGGATGAAAATAAAGTGTCTCGAAATGCGTGCACACGGGCACGCAAACCGAGGCAATGGCATACGTAATGCAATATGGTGGAAAATGATATGCAAAGATGCAAATGGAATTTCAGCACTGAAATGTGGGGGAAAACAACCCCGAAATGAGGCGAAAACACACCCGATGCATGGAATAGTCCCGAAACATGGACTTTGGCACCCGAAATGGCCTATAGCTATACCAAATATGCACAATATGGACATGCAATGAATAGAAAGTAGCAAGGAAGCCCCAAAATTAGCATTTTACTAGTACAACTCATGGCCAAAAAGCAAACAAAGATAGGGCAACAATGGCATGCAAAAAATGGCCCTAAACATGAGATTATGAAGCAACTCACAGCTGCTTTCCTCAAACAGGTTAGGGGCCTTCTACAATATTGAAGAGGGGCCAAAAATATGCACATTTACAGAACTGTAAAAACCCCAAAAATAAACATAGATAAGGATAAGCTCTTATGCAAGAAAATGGGCCAAAATGTGGCCAAAGAGGCAAGTGGTATATGCAAAGCCCAAACTGAAAAATGTCCTTCTACAACATTTAAGAGGGACCAAAAATAAGCATATTTACAGAACTATAAAAACCCCAAAACAGTATACAAATATGCTAGAAATGCAATGCAAAATGAGGCTCAAAAAGAGGCTATAACATGAGGTATACAAATCATTCACCAAACGAGAAAAGACCCTTAATAAAACATGTTAAGAAGGTCAAAATAAGGCCACTTTCAGTTCTGTAAAACGCCCAAAAATGGAAGCATGATAGGCTGCCAAAGCATGCAAAAATGGGGACCAAAGAGGGGATATAACATGAAGTGGCACATGGAAGTCCCAAACACTGATGAGCCCTTCTTCAATGTTGAAGAGGGGCTCAAAATAAGACTATTTTTAGTTCTGTAAAACGCCCAAAAATGGAATCATAATGGGTTTCCAAAGCATGCAAGAAAATAGCATTCAAGGAAGATATTGAAGCAAGTGCAAGATGGGGGGCTCAAACAGGGTTGAGCCCTTAATGAAACAAGAAAATGAGCTCAAAAAAATGACCTTTTCAGTTTTGGTCGGAACTCAAATCAATAAGCACGTATGGCTAAGAAAAGATACCAAAATAAGCTCAAAAAATGAAAAATACTACTTACTCTTAAAGGCTTGACTTTGGTTGCCTCTTGGCTTGATTTTGTGGCTCCTCAAGCCTTGAAGAACACCCTCAAACTTCTGGAATGGGGGATGGAAGGGTGGGGGTTGGTGGTGTAGAAGAAATGGTGATATAGGACTTGGAGGTTTTCAAGGAAATGAGAGAGATGGAGGAGGATTTTTGCATGCAAGCTTGAAGACCAATTCTTCTCACCTCTGATACAAATGCTAGCAGCTGGTTATATGGACAAAAAAGAGGGAGCAAAGGAAGGCAAAATGTGGGGTAAAAGGAGGCAAGTTTTCCCCCACAAAATATCCCCCGGATTGAGATATTTTCTGGGGGATATAGCTATACAGCTGTAAAGTGTGTATTGCAAGGAACATGGCCGGCCAGTTTAAAAGGGGAAAAAAAGTCATCCACTAGGTAAGTGGCCGGCCGGCCAGAAAAAGTGGTCGGCCGGCTAGGTCAAAGGGAAAAAAGTGGCCGGCCACCCCCTAGGATGAAGCCCCAGAAGTTAGCTTTCCAATGGCGCAAACCTTGCATTAAAATTCCTCCTGTAGAAAAAGTTATACCCTTTTCCGTCAAGCCGCGCAGATTCGGTCCAAGCGAACTTCAACCAACCACATCTCTCCCCCCCGGACTTGGACTTGGGAGATTCTTGAGTGCAAAATGAATCCCCAGAAGTAAGCTTTCCAATGGTGGTGGCCTCATATCTTAATTCCTCTTGTGAAAAGAGTTACGCCCGTTTCGGTGAAGCCGCGCAGATTTTTCTCTTTCCCGAATTCATGCTGAACCACTTTTGACCAAAAAGAAGTTGGCTTTTCAGCAAAATTGCTGGCCTCCCACCCTCCTACAAGCTTTCTAACAGTGAAAATAAGGTCTCCACCAAAAATGAGCCCAAACCGATGCAAAATGAAGGTTCGGGGGCCGAAACGCGCAGCCCGAGGCCCCGAAAACTGGCTGTTAGGCACCGGGAGTGGTGTTCGACCACGAAGTGGGTCTCTCAGACCTCAGTGTCCCTGAAAAGGGAGAAAATAAGACACATGCCAAAAACCAGAGCAAACAGAGATGGTTAGGCGGTCCCGAACCGAGGCACACGGCCTGACGGCTCCGAAAACCGGGAACCGGGCTCCGAAATGGGAAAAATGGCCTCAGCCACAAAATGTAGCCCACGGCCACTGAGAGATGGTCCACGTGACCTCTCCCTCCCCTCAGGAAAACAAACAGAGAAAACCGAGTCTGGGTCGCAAACCGAGGCAAGGCACAGAAGAGGGTTCGGAAGTCCAGAGGCAGGGCTCACAGCCAAGACTCTAAAACTTCTGAACGAGCATAATATGTAGTATCACCGAGCGCTCAACTGGTGACGTCTAAGTCTTAAGGTCGGTCAAAAATGGGGTGTCTACAGTTGCCCCTCTTTGACAGAACTCGAAAGTCATAAGTGACGGGAGTGAATGTCAAAGCCGAGAGACGACCCATTTTTGACAAGGCCAAAGACTTAGACAAACATACAAAATAGCGAAGAAATGTGCCCGCAGGCAGGGGCAAAATGCAACCGACAATGTAAGCAACTGAACATAACTTATGATCATGCAAAGAAAGCTGTAATGAAGCATACCATGCAACAGTTTTAAGCAAGTGAATACAAATCTAACCACATTTCATGCAGAAAGGATGTAAGAAAATTATGCAATTCTCACTACGTCTCACGCGGAGAAGGCTAAAAGTGACTACTGAGAAAAATCCAGAATCTTACACACAACATCTCTCTACGTATCACACATAGGAGAGGAAGAAGGTAAACCTCTCAGCGTATCACACGCAAAAGAGGGAAGGTAAACTTCTCAGCGTATCACACGCAAGAGAAGAAAGGCAAATTCCTCAGCGTATCACACGCAAGAGAAAACCTCTCAGCATATCACATGCAAGAGAGAAAAGGGAGATTTCTCAACGTATCACACGCAAGAGAAAACCTCTCAGCATATCACATGCAAGAGAGAAAAGATAAATTTCTCAACGTATCACACGCAAGAGAAAACCTCTCAGCATATCACATGCAAGAGAGAAAAGATAAATTTCTCAACGTATCACACGCAAGAGAAAACCTCTCAGCATATCACATGCAAGAGAGAAAAGATAAATTTCTCAACGTATCACACGCAAGAGACAACCTCTCAGCATATCACATGCAAGGGAGGAAAGATAAACTTCTCAGCGTATCACACGCAAGAGAAAACCTCTCAGCATATCACATGCAAGGGAGGAAAGATAAATTTCTCAGCGTATCACACGCAAGAGAAAACCTCTCAGCATATCACATGCAAGGGAGGAAAGATAAATTTCTCAGCGTATCACACGCAAGAGAAAACCTCTCAGCATATCACATGCAAGAGAGAAAAGGGAAATTTCTCAGCGTATCACACGCAAGAGAAAACCTCTCAGCATATCACATGCAGGAGAGAAAAGGGAAATTTCTCAGCGTATCACACGCAAGAGAAAACCTCTCAGCATATCACCTGCAAGAGAGAAAAGGGAAATTTCTCAGCGTATCACACGCAAGAGAAAACCTCTCAGCATATCACATGCAAGAGAGAAAAGGGATGAATGAACACCGGAACTCATCCAAATGTTCGAAACCAAAGATGCCCTAACGCATCGCATGCGAGAGGAGAAAAGATGACAATTGCAAGTGAAAAGGTGCATAACGATGCAGGTGAAGTGTACATAACAATGCGAGTAATGAGCATAACAATGCTAGATAGATGTGCATAACAATGCAAGCAATGAGCATAACAATGCTAGATAGGTGTGCATAACAATGCAACAAATGAGCATAACAATGCTAGAGAAGTGGGTGCATAACAATGCAATTGGAACGTGCATCACAATGCAAGCATGAGAAGTGCATAACAATGCGGGTGGAAGGATGCATAACAATGCAAGTGGAGTGTGCGTGACAACGCATATTTGAAAAAAAATGCCGAACAAGGGAATACAAGCCTTAAGTAGACCAATTTCCAAACGCAACCTCCGATTTACCTCTCGGAGGGGTCATGATACATTCCAAAAAGGATACACCTCGTGCATACCGACCGACGATGAGCTACACATCGAAGTCATGAGTTGAAAATTCCGCAGAAACCTTTTGAGCTGGAAAGAGTGGGTTCTTCTTGCACTTTCTTGACTGTACTCCTAAACTGCGGTTACTACCTTTCCTTCCTGGTTATGTTCACAACTTTCCCTATTCTCCAACGGGGTGACAGACAAGGTTGATTCAGTATCCAGAATCGAGGCGCATTCACATGCTATCTCAATCTATGGGGCTGCCATACAGATTTCAAGCCGAGGATAGACCCCTGGGTATTTAAACCAGACTTTAGTTTCGGAAATTCCGAACCTTTGCGTTCTAGGCAATAGCCGTCCGAACTCTAGTTTCCACCGTCGCAGTTGGTCTCCTAGGAACTCATTGCAAACACAGCCAAGATGCATCTGGCAGGGGCTGGTTTTCTGAGGGAGCACTTCGATTGCCAATTTGGCTTGAAGCAGACTTGATCTTGAGCTTGAGGTAGAGGCACACTCATACTTCGGAGCTTTGGCAAGACTTGAAGAGGTACACACAGAATGTAGTCTCGGAACTTACTGAAGTTGAAACAAACTCAGATACCCGACATTTTCCTCTTTTGCTTTGCTTTGCAGTCCGGAACCATATAAAGCTTCAGATAGGTCCTAGTTCTACTGTTCTCACATGACCTGGGTTGAATCCTGCGATTTTATGAAAGAACAAATTTTGTTTTGTACAGATGTGGAGAACGGCACGGCACTCGGAGCACAAAACGATTTTATTTTTGAAATTCAGAGATGAGCTTTCGACCAGGTATTGAGCCTACGACAGAACACAGCAAAGCGACTCAACAAGGAAATAAAAGGCACACAGCCTAGACACATCGAGTAACACTCAAAACGACTCAAAACAAGAATCGAGATAAAACAAAAAGACACGACACTCAAACGTGCACAGGGAGCCTGTTTCACCGGGTAGTGTTTCCCACCCTCTTTCATTTGTGGTTCTCACGTTACTCGGCCCTCAAGCTCTGTTTTTCTGAAAAAGCCCTCTTCTCACTTTTCCTCTCATCGCACATCTCTCTATTCTTCAATCTCTCATTTTTCATCCCTCCCCTGGGTGGTTGATGGATAAACAGCAAATTGTGGGCTCGTGTCCCTAGCATTCTGCTAGATTCTCTTTCTTTCGCTCACAGTTAGTGAATTCTTCCCACGGAAAGGTTGCGCTACAACTGGGTGTGTAGCAAATCTGCAGCTAACATCAGTTGATGATGCTTTCTTGGGGAGTTTGGACGTGATAAGATCTGTCCAGATGATGGAGTGGAATATCTTGCCCCATTCTAGTTCGTGCTTCGCACTTTGCTTGATACCTCGTTGCTTGGAGGATGTGAGAGCTTTCTGCCCTTAGTTGTGCCCTTTTCTGGCAGGTAGAGTGCCCTTCTTGGCAAGTATGTTGACAATGGGAAAGACAGGAAGCCTGACTCAACTGTGCCCTTAGTTCATCATTTTGACCATTTTTTGTTTTAGTTTTCTCCTAAAAAATTTTTGACCAAAATGAGAGTTAGATTAACATGTTTGTTCAATTTTCTGATTTAAAATCATGCAAGTCAGGCCATGAGCACTGAAAATTTTCCTCTTTTGGGTCCAAGAAATGGTCCAGTTTTGAAAATGGAATACTTTTCGAGAAGATTAGTCAACCTTAGTAAAAAAATTCTCAAAAACTATTTTTGCAAATGACCACTGCTCAACGAGCACGGAACCTACTCCTGAGATGCACAACCTCGGATCCATAGCAATGGAAAATTGCCCCTTGTCTGAAGGACACTGCATGGCAACGGAAAGTTGCCCCTTGTTTGAACGGCACCGCGGCGTATTGAATGGCAACAGAAAGTTGCCCCTTGTTTGGATGGCACCGCCACGCATTGAATGGCAACGGAAAGTTGTCCCTTGTTTGGATGGCACCGCAGCGCATTGAATGGCAACGAAAAGTTGCCCCTTGTTTGGATGGCACCGCAGCGCATTGTAGTCAGTCCTTAGAGTGACGAACACAACCCGACTCTCGGATACAGAGAAGGCAAAGATGACCAAAACCATCGCATGGACACGATCGAATTTGAAGTGTTTTACGGCTGGACTTCAGAATGAAGTTGCCTACGTATGCCAAAGATGGGAATCAAGCCTCACGTAGTTCGGGGTTAAGGTACTCTCGGGTATTAACCTCTCCTTTTTAGGCTCTAACTTTTTCCAAGGCGCCCGTTGCGGGTTTTCGACCTTGCGAGCTTTGTTCTTCTTTTCTGTTTCAATTTTTGTATCTTTTCATTCTTTTTCTTTTTTTGATTTTCTTTTTTGTTCTTTTCTTTGCATTTTTTGCTTCTTTTTTTTTTTATTTTTCTCTTGCTCTAACTTTTGCCTGGGTCGCCCTTCTGGGTTTTCGACCCAGCGAGCCTCTCAAGGGTAAAAGTGTAGTGAGTCCATGCCAAATGGTTTTGAGATCCTGAAGTCATCTGAATCCAGGAGAATGGCTGCTGTTTTGCTTCGTAAGCTTCTTCTGATGAGATCTGATCTTCTTGACCCGACTTCCTTGCCTCTTGCTCGAGGGCTGCTTCAAATCTGGCCACACAGGCCTCACGTCGTAGTTGACCATTGAACCTTCTGAATTCAAGTTCAAGGTTTGGAAGCGAAGGGGTTGAGTCTCGAGGCTGAGAGCGATCCTAGGTTGCACAATCTCAAAAGCGATTCCACACAGGTCTTCGCAGGACCGCGCAAAATATTTTGTTTTTGAAAATTTTTAAGAAAGCGACAAATCACTCGCGCTGAAGATAGTGTGAAACCAGTCTGGATCAAGCCAGGGTCCTTCTCAGTACTCACGCTAACAAGCATGATTTCATTCATTAAGGGCTTAGCACGCCTTTCTTTCTGTCAAATGATCAAAGTTTTGCAAATCCCGAGGAATTCCTTCCTCTTCGTTTTCACTGCAGTGTTCAAAAAGTTTTGGAAAACTTAGGTCGATGCAATGATTCTGGGGCACAAGAGAGCAGGTGGAATGCACTGTCATTTCATTCAAACTTTCTGGCACAATTGGCACATGGCAGAAGCGAACACAGAAGTACAAAAATTACTGCTGTTTCATTCAAATCTTTTGGTGTTACTGGCTCCTTGGCAGAAACAGACTCAAAACCAAACGAAAAGGACAGACATAAAACAAAATGGTGACGCCCGAGGTAACATCCCCCGGAATCACCCGACTTCTATACAACAGGACTGACTCGATACAACAAGACAGACCCAAAACAAAAGAGACTGACTCAAAACAAAAAGACAGACTCAAAACAAAACAACAAGACTGACCCAATACCCAAGTCAGAAACCGACATTCGCAAATGCTCAGAATAGTGCCTGTCCTTCCCACATCTGGAGTAAATCGAGTGCCACCCGCAGCTGGTTCATCCCTCGATCACATCACATTATCCCCCATAAGTTCACTGATCAAGTGCCGATAGACTTTGTAGGACCTGGTGCAGGGATGACCTTGTTGTCAATCAAATCTTGTATTTCGTGGCGGAGACGAAAGCACATGTCAGTGTCATGGCCAGCTCGCTGATGGAAGGCACAGTAGTCAGCTGGGTTGTGTGAGAGAGGGAGGTTCTTTGGTAATGGCTGCGGCTCGAGGGGCTTCAGATGCCCTTTCTTGATCAAAACCCCTAGAGCCTTTGACAAAGGCATATAAAGTGGGGTGAAAACCTTCTTGGCTTGGGGTGGATATTTGGCTGCTTGTGAGCTACTTCCGGACGCACCGGTGAATGGGGTAGCTGTTTTTAATACGGTGGTAGCCACCATGCCCACATCAGAAGATCTTGCAGCTGCATCACCACTGGTGGTCGCATTCGAACTGCGGGAAAACGCCCTCCTGGGCTGCTCCTTCTCCTGGTCAAAAAGGCCCTGCTTCATAGCGTCCTCGATCTGTACTCCCATCTCATGTAAATCTGAAAAGGTAGGGAAGGTGATCACGATCATTTTCTGCATTAGCTTGGGCTGGAGATTGCGCACAATCATCCGAATTTGATCTTTGTCAGTGGGCCTAAGGGTCATCATTGAAGCCTTGGCCCTCCAGCGGGCTACGAATTCTGAGAAGCTCTCTTTCGGCTCCTGCCTCATCGTCTCAAGATCACGGGTCGTAATCTCGATTTGGGTATTGTATGAATATTGTGTGACGAAGGCCTCGGCCATCTCCTCCCAGCTTCGTTTAACTGAATCCTCCAATTTGGCATACCAGGTGACCGCAATACCCGACAGGGTCCTGCCAAAAAGGGAGAGCTTCTGTAATCTTGTCAAGCCCATCGGGCGCAAAACATATGAAAACAAGCTCAGATGGACCATGGGATCTCCTGACCCATCAAAACGGTCGATATGAGGCATCTTGAACCTGTCCGGCAGAGTTACAGCTGCGTCGGTGTACCCGTCCTCGATGCCCGGGATGGATTTTACCCCCTGAGATTTCTTGAACAACTTTTCAAGCTTGCTCAACTTCAACGCTATAGGGTCGACCTCGAACTCGAAGGGAGAGTCCGGTAGATTGGTAGGTGTTTTGGATAGTTGAGGTAAAATTGGGGGCGGAGCCGGCCCGCTTGGAATGTCCGTATCATCCTGGAGGTTTGGCGTCTCCCCAGGCGCTGGAGCTCCTGCTGGGGGAGGAACTTGTTGTGAAGTGGACGCGTCGCTTTGCTGTTGCAGCTTGATGATGAGCTCGGCCTGCTGAGCCATGATCGCAGCCTGCTGTTTGGCAAATTCCTCCTGTCGGGCAGCATCCTGCTGCATGAGTTTCATACTTTCTTGCATTTGGCGCATCATTGCCTCCATCCCTGACGTGTTCTGCTGATCCATCTGACTGATTGGTATCTATCCCTGCAGTAGGAACTGAGACCTCAGCCTGATTGTTCACTGGTGGGGTGGATAAGGGCTACTGATCTGGTAACTGCTGAACCGGTGATTTGTGCCCGACTAACCCTTTTTACCTTGCCTCCGGCGAAGGAACACTGATTGCCCTTGAACTGAATCTCTGACCTAGCACAGTCTATCAGCACAAGTTCGATGAACCTCGGGGGATATCGGAGCCTCCTGAAGCTATGGTTCCCAGACTACCTAGCAAAAAAGAAAACAGACAGCACCTCAGCCTGATTTCACGATAACCCACATGAGCAAAGCTGAGTGAGTGTACTCTCTACTGAATTCTGCCCCAAAATTCGGCCTCAAAATCTGAGTCTGATACCCACAGGTAAAGCTGACTCCCAAATACTGATAATAATGCCCGCAGTCCTGATGCCCAAATTCGCAAACTGGTGCCCGCAGGCCTGATGCCCAAACTCATACACTGATACATGCATTCCTGTAGAGACGCACTCTAAAGCACATAACAGATAAGTGAGAGCCAAAACACCCCTATGTTGGGGTAGGGTTTCCCTGTCCAATTTTGTCAGGAGCTAGGATTTCACTACGCACGCAGCGGTTTCAAACAACCTATAAACGGGTAAGCAACCTGTCCTAGTTTGGAATATGAATCCGAATATGCACTAGGTCGAATGGTCAAAGAGGGTGCCCCGGAAAAACCGGGGTTTGTGTTCCCATACTGGCAGAGCCCACAACCGGTCAGCCTTATGGTCATGCCTTGACAAGACAAGCCTCCGGCAAACCGTTCAGGAATAGCAGATGGCAAACACGGTGTCCTAGGCGCACCAATGCAAATGCAATGCAAAGAAACACACAAGTGTAGTCAAAAACAGATATCAAGAGTTCGAGTCAAGTTCTCTAAATCCCCAGCAGAGTCGCCAGAAACTGTAGACGTCCCCGAACGCCCCGGGAGGAACGAGCTCCCGTTCCGTTCATTTTGGGGTTCACTACAGCTCAGGACTCTCAAATTTGTCACGGTTCTAAGTCTGAACCAAAGAGTCCAAATCCGGCAAATCGTTTTGAGAAAAACAGATTTTTGAAAAGAAGTGCCAAACATGGACTGCTTTGCCAGATACAGAGTCGCCACCTAAATGTTTTTTTTAATGGGAAATTTAGGAAACCCTGACTCGGTGCCAAAGGCCACGTGTCCGTCATCACCAAAGTTGCCTCGGCTCGGGAACTTGGGTACGATTGGGGAAGGTCACTTCGTGAGCACCCCCGCTCGCCCGATCAAAGATCGGCCTCTACTAACCATGATATCTATTTTTGAAAACATTGTGTGTCCTTATTCCAGTTATTAGCCTAGGTTACTATGTAATGCGCATAACATATAAGTATAGACTGGATCGCCCGAATTGGAAGAAAACATTTCATGTTTTGTTTTTGAAAGATGCTTTGCTACTCGCAAGTAGGCTTAAAATGCAGATTTTGCCATCCGCAGGTGGGCTTTAGAAAAGATGGTTTTGCCACTATCTGGTGGGCTTAAAACAAACATTTGATGATTTATTCCAATCCAAGTAACCCAACCTTCACCCACAGGCATTCAGGCAGTTATATCACATAAGCAATTAGCCTCATGGTAAGCATGCTATTCATGGCAGTCATTCACACGCATGCAAGGATGCTAAAGCATAAAAACTCACCGGGTACTCCAAGCCAAAACGTAAACTACATTAGAAATCATGCATGAATCCTAAGTATACAGAAATGCCTAATGCAACACGTGCAAAATGCAACTATAGCAGGCTCGGCTATTCTAAACATGGCATATGGAATGCTACAACTAACATGTATTCAATTTGGAATTGAAAGTACAATGCAGTTAGTATGATGCGCCGAGCCCGGTGCATGCAAAACAGATGAATGATGCAAACATGCTGTCATACTGTATGCTAATTGAAATATGCCCTAATCTAACCATCAAAAGCGGATAAATAAAAGGGAAAAAGACGTGGGGTTGGAAGACATACAACACACACACGCACACTTATTACAGTTGTGCCCTCGCGCAGAGTGTCCAAATAAATATACAGTCCCGAATAAAAGAATATTACAGTCCAAATAATACAGTCCAAATAATATACAAATTCCTAATTAATTAATCAAATTAACTAAGAAAACTGTAAAACTAGCATGCAAGCCAGGGACTGCCTTGACTCCGCTCCGGATGATGAATGATGCATGCCCGGGTGCCTTTGCGCTGAAATCCATGGCGATGCCCCGATTAGCCTCTGTTTGCATTTTTTCTTGAAATGCGTGCCAAACTCTGGAAAGTTGCTGATTCTTGATTTTTGCTGCAACAGAGAGCAGGAAAGGGGCATAGCAATGTATTTCACAAATATATGCATGCCTCGATCCTCGTGCCACCAATCACGCATATCGATGCATGATGGCCGAGGAGCCGAATTGCGCAATTCAATGTAGAATGAATGTACATGAAAACACAACAAAACCTAACTCCATCATGAATGATCAGGAGTGTCGGTGACTGGGGAATTGAGACGCGTTCCGTCACTCGGAGTACGAAACGCACCTCGTTTCCTGCGCCCAGGCTAACTCCTATTCCGAACACAATGCAATATGCATGACATGCATGAATGCAACTAAGATACAGCCTAGCATGCACAATGCTATGAAAATGAGATGCCTCGAAATGCGTGCACACGGGCACGCAAACTGAAGAAATGCATGAATGCGATCTAAGATACAACCTAGCATGCACAATGCTACGAAAATGAGATGCCTCGAAATGCGTGCACACGGGCACGCAAACTGAGGAAATGCATGAATGCGATCTAAGATACAACCTAGTATGCACCATGCTGTGAAAATGAGATGCCTCGAAATGCGTGCATACGGGCACGCAAACCGAGAAAATGACATACGCAATGCAAATGACATGGAAATATGATATGGGCTTACACTAACATGAGAGAGAGACTCAGCCACACTCACATAAGAAGCCGATGGATGAAAATGAAGTGCCTCGAAATGCGTGCACACGAGCATGCAAACCGAGGCAATGGCATGCGCAATGCAATATGGCTAAAATGGCATATAGAATGCAACATGGACTTATACTAACATGAGAGAGCCTCAGCCACACTCACATAAGAGGCCAATGGATAAAAATGAAGTGCCTCGAAATGCGTGCACACGGGCACCCAAACCGAGGCAATGACATATGCAATGCAATGGCATGGAAATGGCATATAGAATGCAACATGGACTTATACTAACATGAGAGAGCCTCAGCCACACTCACATAAGAGGCCGATGGATGAAAATGAAGTGCCTCGAAATGCGTGCACACGGGCACGCAAACCGAGGCAATGACATATGCAATGCAATGGCATGGAAATGGCATATAGAATACAACATGGACTTATACTAACATGAGAGAGCCTCAGCCACACTCACATAAGAGGCCGATGGATGAAAGTGAAGTGCCTCGAAATGCATGCACACGGGTACGCAAACCGAGGCAATGACATATGCAATGCAATGGCATGGAAATGGCATATAGAATGCAACATGGACTTATACTAACATGAGAGAGCCTCAGCCACACTCACATAAGAGGCCGATGGATGAAAATAAAGTGCCTCGAAATGCGTGCACACGGGCACGCAAACCGAGGCAATGGCATATGCAATGCAATATGGTGGAAAATGATATGCAAACATGCTAATGGAATTTCAGCACTGAAATGTGTGGGAAAACAGCCCCGAAATGAGGCAAAAACACACCCGATGCATGGAATAGTCCCGAAACATGGACTTTGGCACCCGAAATGGCCTATAGCTATACCAAATATGCACAATATGGACATGCAATGAATAGAAAGTAGCAAGGAAGCCCCAAAATTAGCATTTTACTAGTACAACTCATGGCCAAAAAGCAAACAAAGATAGGGCAACAATGGCATGCAAAAAATGGCCCTAAACATGAGATTATGAAGCAACTCACAGCTGCTTTCCTCAAACAGGTTAGGGGCCTTCTACAATATTGAAGAGGGGCCAAAAATATGCACATTTACAGAACTGTAAAAACCTCAAAAATAAACATAGATATGGCTAAGCTCTTATGCAAGAAAATGGGCCAAAAGGTGGCCAAAGAGGCAAGTGGTATATGCAAAACCCAAACTGAAAAATGTCCTTCTACAACATTGAATAGGGACCAAAAATAAGCATATTTACAGAACTGTAAAAACTCCAAAACAGTATACAAACATGCTAGAAATGCAATGCAAAATGAGGCTCGAAAAGAGGCTATAACATGAGGTATACAAATCATTCACCAAACGAGCAAAGACCCTTAATAAAACATGTTAAGAAGGTCAAAATAAGGCCACTTTCAGTTCTGTAAAACGCCCAAAAATGGAAGCATGATAGGCTGCCAAAGCATGCAAAAATGGGGACCAAAGAGGGGATATAACATGAAGTGGCACATGGAAGTCCCAAACACTGATGAGCCCTTCTTCAATGTTGAAGAGGGGCTCAAAATAAGACTATTTTTAGTTCTGTAAAATGCCTAAAAATGGAAGCATAACGGGTTTCCAAAGCATGCAAGAAAATAGCATTCAAGGAAGATATTGAAGCAAGTGCAAGATGGGGGGCTCAAACAGGGTTGAGCCCTTAATGAAACAAGAAAATGAGCTCAAAAAAATGACATTTTCAGTTTTGGTCGGAGCTCAAATCAATAAGCACGTATGGCTAAGAAAAGATACCAAAATAAGCTCAAAAAAGGAAAAATACTACTTACCCTTGAAGGCTTGACTTTGGTTGCCTCTTGGCTTGATTTTGTGGCTCCTCAAGCCTTGAAGAACACCCTCAAACTTCTGGAATGGGGGATGGAAGGGTGGGGGTTGGTGGTGTAGAAGAAATGGTGATATAGGACTTGGAGGTTTTCAAGGAAATGAGAGAGATGGAGGAGGATTTTTGCATGCAAGCTTGAAGACCAATTCTTCTCACCTCTAATACAAATGCTAGCAGCTGGTTATATGGACAAAAAAGAGGGAGCAAAGGAAGTCAAAAGGTGGGGGAAAAGGAGGCAAGTTTTCCCTCACAAAATATCCCCCGGATTGAGATATTTTCTGGGGGATACAGCTATACAGCTGTAAAGTGTGTATTGCAAGGAACATGGCCGGCCAGTTTAAAAGGGAAAAAAAGTCATCCACCAGGTAAGTGGCCGGCCGGCTAGGTCAAAGGGAAAAAATTGGCCGGCCACCCCCTCGGATGAAGCCCCTGAAGTTAGCTTTCCAATGGCGCAAACCTTGCATTAAAATTCCTCCTGTAGAAAAAGTTATGCCCTTTTCCGTGAAGCCGCGCAGATTCGGTCCAAGCGGACTTCAACCAACCACATCTCTCCCCCCCGGACTTGGACTTGGGAGATTCTTGAGTGCAAAATGAAGCCCCGGAAGTAATCTTTCCAATGGTGGTGGCCTCATATCTTAATTCCTCTTGTGAAAAGAGTTACGCCCGTTTTGGTGAAGCCGCGCAGATTTTTCTCCTTCCCGGATTCATGCTGAACCACTTTTGACCAAAAAGAAGTTGGCTTTTCAGCAAAATTGCTGGCCTCCCACCCTCCTACAAGCTTTCTAACAGTGAAAATAAGGTCTCCACCAAAAATGAGCCCAAACCGATGCAAAATGAAGGTTCGGGGGCCGAAACGCGCAGCCCGAGGCCCTGAAAACTGGCTGTTAGGCACCGGGAGTGGTGTTCGACCACGAAGTGGGTCTCTCAGACCTCAGTGTCCCTCAAAAGGGAGAAAATAAGACACATGCCAAAAACCAGAGCAAACAGAGATGGTTAGGCGGTCCCGAACCGAGGCACACGGCCTGACGGCTCCGAAAATCGGGAACCGGGCTCCGAAATGGGAAAAATGGCCTACAGCCACAAAATGTAGCCCACGGCTACTGAGAGATGGTCCACGGGACCTCTCCCTCCCCTCAGGAAAACAAACAGAGAAAACCGAGTCTGGTTCGCAAACCGAGGCAAGGCACAGAAGAGGGTTCGGAAGTCCGGAGGCAGGGCTCACAACCAAGACTCTAAAACTTCTGAACGAGCATAATATGTAGTATCACCAAGCGCTCAACTGGTGACGTCTAAGTCTTAAGGTCGGTCAAAAATGGGGTGTCTACAGGAGGACTTGGAGCCAAGAGTTTCTTGTTTTGTTTTAGTTATATTTATTTTGTACAAGCCTAGGCCTTTATTTGTATTGAGTTTCAAACTAACTTTTGTTATAACCAAGTATCATCTTAGAAAGTTGTAACCATTTGGGCATTTATATATCTGTTTAACTTTTCTTTCATACCATTAGTTTATGGCACATGTTATAGATTTGGGGTTAGAACTTATGAATGTATAACTACACGTGTTACCTTTTGTACAATGGAATCATATGAATGAAAGGATATTATATTCAAAACTGTGTTGTTATTTAATAAATATTATGATATGGTTTTATTGTCATATTTTCGGGGCATTACAGGAAGAGCTTGATGTGGCTGAGATCTAGAAACCATAAAGAGAATGTTAGAGGGCAACGACGGCGAGGAGGTAGATCGGAAACCCAATATATTAGGAAGTCTACTTCTTTTCAATTACTATCTAATCAATTTAGGAAGTCCAATCAGTGTAGGAAGTCTATGTTCTTTTATTTTTCTTATATAAGGATGCTTATTATAATGGTTTTAAAGAGGAGATTTAATAATATTAAGAGTTTAGGTGGCTAATCCCCAGTTCAAAGGATTGTTGGTGGTTGATCTCGAATCAAAGGATCAATTCAGGGTGTAGGGCCTTATCATCTGGTATTAGAACATTCGATCTTCGAATTTCCATCTCTTCCTACTTTACCATTCATCATCATCAACATCACAGTTAAGGGACTTGAAGAACAAGTTGCTACTCTTACTACTAGGATGGATATGATGTCTACTAATATGTAAGAATTGACACATGATAGACAAACAAATAATACCATTCTTCAGAATATTGAAGCATTGTTGCAAGATAGACAAGAACTACCTCGCCCCCAATGTGAAGCTTGCCTTCCCTAACCTGGCATCAATCTTAATCCACTTATACAATGTAACGACGACTTCGATCAGTGTGCTGGTCAAAATTTTCAAGGTCAAACTCTCCGAATTGATTTTCCAAAATTTAACTGTACCGATCCTGAAGGGTGGTTATTTCAGGCTGAACAATATAAAGAACTTAATGGTGCTTTAGATGAATAGATGGTTTTTTTGGCTGTAGTGCACCTTCAAGAAGATGCTATTTCTTGGTATCGCTAAATTCAACAATCCCTTGGGGTCTTGACTTGGCAGTAATTTTCTCGAGCCATTTGCACCAATTTTGGTTCTCGACAACACATTAATCCTTGTAGTTCATTAGCCAAACTGTCTCAGATTGGCACTGTTCATGAATTTATTACGGAGTTTGAGCGACTTGCTAATATGGTTCTAGGTTTGCTTGAGTCGCATCAAATTAGTATTTTTCTTTTTGGACTTCGTGCCAATATAAGGTCTGGTGTTTGTTTGCTTCGTCTAATGAGTTTAACCAAAACCTTTGAATTAGCATTTAGCCAAGAGGATGCAATTATAGCAACCATCACACATAATATGACTAAGATTATTTCTCATCCATCTTCTTCATGGCCTTCTAAATATCTTATGTACCTAAGCCTGTTAACCAATTGCCATCCTTACCTACTGGTGTTAAACGTTTGTCATGGAATGAACAGAAGGAATGTCGTGAGAAGGGTCTTTGTTTTAATTGCGATGAGATTTATAAGTTTGGTCATCGATGCCAAAAGCCACAATTATCTCTCCTGGAAGGTGAACCGAAGGTCGAAGTTAAGGAATTTGAACCTAAAACCGTAGTTTGTGGTGTCACAGAACCCCCAACTTCTGAAATTTCGTTACATGCTCTTATGGGGTCAACTCGACCTAAAACTATGCTCTCAGCAACACTCTAAAAAATCAATCTATTATAGTCCTCATCGACTCCGGTCCCACACATAATTTTATCCATCCTTCTATTGCTAAATAGTGTGGTTATTCTATTCAAAGGGACAAGTCTTTACGAGTCATGGTGGTTGATGGTGGATTTTTAAATAGCTTGGTTAAGTGTTCTGATGTTCAACTTAATTTACAAGGCTATATAGTTTCCACTGAATTTTTTCTTTGGGCTATTAGTGCCTGTGAGGTGGTTTTGAGAGCACAATGGTTACAATCACTATGTTTAATTACTTGGGATTTTTGCAATTTAACCATGAAATTTCAAGTCGCTGATCAAGAGTTCACTTTGGTTGGTGATGGTTCTGTTACCCTAATGCTTATGGATAATGGCCTGGTACATCGTCTTTTACAGTGTGAGCACCATGGGGTCCTTTTACAATTAAATTCTAATTCTCGGCTACCTCCAATTGTACCTTCTAAAGTGCCTGTTGACGTTGTCACTATTCTTTCTCAATTTTCAGATATTTTTGGTACACCCACAACTCTTCCACCTATCAGGTCTCATGATCATCATATTCCCTTTGTGCCTAGGTGTTCCCCAATGAATGTGTGTCCTTACTGGTATCCTCACTTCCAAAAAGATGAAATCAAAAAAGTTGTTAAGGAGTTACGAGAGGTTGGCCTTATTCGTCATAGCTCAAGTCCATATTCATCTCCAATTTTGTTGGTTTGCAAAAAAGATGGTTCCTGGCATATGTGTGTTGATTATCTTGCACTTAATAAAATTACAATCAAAGATCGCTTCCCTATTCTTGTGGTAGAAGAGC
The DNA here is from genome assembly GCF_055761805.1 of Camellia sinensis. NCBI lineage: Eukaryota > Viridiplantae > Streptophyta > Magnoliopsida > Ericales > Theaceae > Camellia > Camellia sinensis. The sequence goes on along the minus strand of NC_138967.1, from coordinate 125,559,981 downwards.
TACTTGATGAGTTACATGGTGCGACTATGTTTTCTAAGTTAGATCTTCGTACTAGATATCATCAAATTCGGGTGCAAGAACCAGATATTCCCAAGACAGTGTTTCGCACACATGATGGCCATTATGAATTTTTGGTCATGCCATTCAGCCTTCTAATGCTCCTGCTACTTTCCAAAGTTTAATGAACGATCTCTTTCGTTCTTACTTACTTAAATTTGTGCTTGTTTTCTTCAATGATATTTTGGTGTACAGTGCTTCCCTCTCAGATCATATTCTCCATTTATCTATCGTTTTTGGTATTTTGCGTGCTAATCACCTATTTGTGAAAGAATCAAAATGCTCTTTTGCTCAAAGCTCAATTGGGTATCTTGGCCATATTATTTCAGCTAAGGGTGTGTTAGTTGACAGTGACAAAATTGCTAGTGTTTCCACGTGGCTTGTTCCCTCCTCCATTAAAGGGTCTTCATGGGTTTATTGGCTAAACCGGTTATTACCGCAAATTTGTTAAAAACTATGGCAAAATCAGTGCACCTTTGATCCAAATGATAAAGACAGATTCTTTTATTTGGAATGATGCCGCTGCTGTTGCTTTTTCTAATTTGAAGTTGGCCTTGACAACAACTCCAATGCTAGCGTTGCTTGATTTCTCTAAAGAATTTTCTATTAAGTATGATGCTTCGAATAATGGTTTAGGAGTTGTTCTCATGCAAGGAGGTCATCCTATTGCATATTTTAGCAGGGCTCTTTCTGGAAAAAATTTGAATCTTTCAATTTATGATAAAGAGAAGCTTACTATTGCTTGTGCAGTCTAAAAATGGCGTCCTTATTTATTAGGTCGTCACTTTAAAATTTATACGGATCATCGGAGTCTAAAATAATTTTTGGAACAACGAATTTCTTCCATTGAACAACAAAAGTGGCTATCTAAATTATGGTGCTATAATTATGTGATTATCTACCGATGCCTTATCATGAGCCATCAAGTCTTCTTGCCTTATCTTCCCCTATTTTTTCTGGTATTGATGATATTATTTTTGAGTGCTGCTCTGATGATTTAATTTGTGCTATTATTAATGGTCTTCAACACTCTTCTTTGCCTAAGAAGCACTATTCTTATGTTGATGGCATTCTTCGCTATAAAGGTCGCATTATGGTTGTTCCATTTTCTCCTTGATGTTCTAAGTTATTGCATGAATTTCATGCAACCCCAACAAGAGGTCATTATGGGTTCTTACAAACATACAAACGTTTACATCATAATTTTTATTGGCCTGGTATGAAAGGAGCAACAAAACTTTTATTGCTCAATGTGATGTATGTCAACGCCACAAGACAAAAGCTAATTTCGCCCCCTGGACTTCTTAGCCCCTTGCCAATCACTAATGATGTGTGGCTTGATTTATCGATGGACTTTATTAAGGGATTTCCGTCTTCACATCAGAAAACTACAATTTTAGTGGTTGTGGATTGCCTCTCCAAATATGCTCACTTTGGTGCTCTTTCTCATCCTTATTCCGCCACTACTGTTGTTGATGTTTTTGTAAGAGATATTGTTCACTTACATGGCATGCCTCGTACAATTATTAGTGACACAGACCCCATCTTTCTTAGTAATTTTTGGGAAACCTTCTTCACTATACATGGTACATAATTATGTCGAAGTTCCAGTTATCACCCTTAATCAGATGGTCAGACCGAGGTTACTAACCGCACTTTAGAGTGTTATCTTTGATGTTTTGCATGTCAAAAACCTCATGATTGGTCTCGCTGGTTGCCTTGGGTAGAATGATGGTACAATACCACTTATCATTCTACTATTCAAATGACTCTGTTTGAGGCTATCTACAACCGTCCTCCACATTCAGTTCCTAGTTATCTTCCTGGTACAACTGTTGTTCATATAGTCGACATTGCTTTACGGGATCATGATCGTACTTTGGAACTTTTAAAGGATTAGTTGCAATCTGCTTAAGCTCGTATGAAATTCTATGCTGATGCCAATTGAACTGAACGCAATTTTGTTGTGAATGATTGGGTTTTTTTGCAGCTGCAACCTTATCGCCAGTCTACAGCTGCCTTGTAGCATTATTCCAAGCTCTCTCCCCATTTTTATGGACCTTTTCACATTATTGTGCAGGTTGGTTCTGTTTCTTACAAGTTGGACATTCCTGATGGGTGTCGCATACATCCCATTTTTTGTGTCTCTACCTTGAAGTTAAAGTTGGGAGCAAATGTTACTTCAAACCCCTGCTTACCTTCTCTTGCTGATGTTTCTAAATGGATGCCTAAGAAAATTTTAGATCGCGGCATCTTCAAGAAGAACAATCAAGCTGTCACACATTGGCCCATTTAGTGGAAGGGTCATTCTATTAATGAAGCTACTTGGGAAGACCATGCTGATTTTTGTGCTCATTATCCAGATTTTCCAGCTTGAGGACAAGCTGTGATTCTAAGGCAGTCGAATGTTAGGAAACCTAATATATTAGGAAGCCTACTTCTTTTCAATTACTAACTCATCAATTTACTATCTAATCAATTTAGGAAGTCTATGTTATTTTATTTTTCTTATATAAGGATGCTTATTGTAATGGTTTTGAGCAGGAGATTTAATAATATTAAGAGTTTAAGTGGCTAATCCCCAATTCAAAGGATTGTTGGTGGCTAATCTCCAATCAAAGGATCAACTTAGGGTCTAGGGCCCTATCAGAGATGGAAAATGAAGGCTTGGATATGGGAGGCGACAACAATGACAAGACGACGACGGCGAATCTGAAGAAGAGAGAGAGAGAGAGAGAGAGAGAGAGAAGAGGGGAAGGGTTTGGTTTATTTGGTCTGTTCGTGTATACCATATATATATGCATGGGGTTTTTTTGGTCATTTTGCTTAATCATGTCCTTATGAACAAAAAAGTTTAGTGCATGGACCTTTGATCAAAGGAAATTCAAATTTGGACTTTTCGCCAAAGCGTCCTATAAATATATATATATATATATATATATATATGCATAAATAATTAAACTAAAATTGTCACATATATTTATTAAGATATATTTTATGGAGTCATAAAACTAAGATTATTCTTCTATATCGTATACTTAGCAATATATATATATATATATATATAATTTCATTTATCAGTAGATATAGGCAAACACAAATAATTTAACAAAAAATATTACATATGTTTATTTAAATAAAATGTTGAAAATAATTTTATATTTATATATAAATATACATATAAATAAATAAATTGAAATTTATAAAACATTATTTACAAAAAAAAAATAATAATTTAACTCGTACATATAACCACTAATTTTTCAGTTTGACCCTTAAGGTTTGTTTTTTCCCCTTTGGTCTTTCAAGTTTTAACATTTTTCTAGTTCATTCCTAAAATTAATTTATATTAAAAATTAGACAAAAAATGATACATTGATAGTCCCGTAATATAAAAATATTTTATTATATATAACTCACATCTTTGATGTAAACTTAAACTTTAATATAATAATATACTTTTTATCTTATGTGGCAGCTATTATGACATTTGTTTGTCTAATTTTTAATAGAAATTAGTTTTAGAAATAAATTGAGAAAAATTTCAAACATAAAGAGTCAAAGTGAGAAAAAATAAACCTTAGAGACCAAAATATGAAAATGACCAAACATAAAAGGGGCAAAATGTAATTTGCCAATTATAAAAATACGGGAGGGTGAACAACCAAGCCCAGGCATTCCTCATTGTCTACCTCCCACTATCTCGCACCTGCCCACAACTCTCTCTCTCTCTCTCTCTCTCTCTCTCAGTATCATTCCGTTCCATGCCCATTGTATTGAGTCCTCATTTATAGCGACCCCGGTCTTTTCCCATTTGATTATTGTATCCGGACTTAGGTTCCGTAGATTCTGTCATTGTATAATTGTTGTTGTTGTCCCTTATTTTCTCATTTGGAGTTATAGGATGTGTTGGGCAGGTTTGTTTCTGGTTGGTTGGGTTTAGAAACCAAGTGTTGCTGTCCAAAATTTTGGATCTTAGCTCGAGCGAGGAGTTGGTCGCTCGAGCGAGCTGTTGTTTTTGGTTCTTCGCTCGAGCCGGGGTTGATCGCTCGAGCGAGAGTTTGCATCTGGTATGGACCTGTAGCTTTGCATTTTTGGCTCGAGCGAGCTTTTCTTTGCTCTAGCGAGTATTTCTTGTGTCTGGTCGCTCGAGCGACCAATTCTTCGCTCGAGCGAGCCTGTCCAGTTTAATTAGACAGCAGCGGGTTTTTAATCAGTTTTCATCATCTTTTAAGATTCAAACCCTAAGGTCCGACTTCTCTCTCACCCTACTCACCTTCTCTCTTAGATTTGATCCACTTAGGGTGTGTTTCTACCCTAGATCTTTCATTAAAAAGAGTGTGTGAGTCAAGGGCTTCGTTTTAATCTGAATTGTTGGTAGTTTGGAGCACTTTGAAGTTTGGGTCTTCATCTCCATCTTCTCTTTTGGGGCTAATTCTTTGAGGTAGGGATTTCCTACTCCATTCTATAAGTTTTGTTCTAAGTTTTGGTATTTTGATATGTTGGGGATACTTTGGTAATTTTGGGAAAAACCCTAGTGGTATTAATAAGTTAATTTGTATAATTAATTAAAGGAAATTGGGGAAATATGGTTAAATTCATGGAATTGAGAAATTCATGGAATTGAGGAATTCATTGATTAAGAGGTATAGTTGGTTAATTTAAATCACTCACCCATTGAATTGTTGATATATTTATTTTCAGTCTAGAAATAACTGTTTTTGGGCTATCGGTGGAGGATAGCTGTGATTGTTGTAGACACTGCATGTGGATTAGGGATAACTGAAACTAATCATTGATTAAGTCATCAATTTTGACTGTTGAATTAATACAGACATTATGTGTATTGATTGTGTGTTGTATATGTAATGTGTTTACATACATTGTTTTGTGTGGGAGGAGATAGGGGATGTACTCCACGGTTTAGGGGAAGATAGGGGATGGACCTCTAAACCGGATTTTGTTGGGGAGGAGATAGGGGATGGACTCCATTAGCATCACTTTTATGTGTGCTTAATATATAGAAGTGTTTTTGTTGATACAACACTAAAATGTGTATCAATCTGGAAGTATGAAGTGTTTTGATTTGAGCTTGAGTCTCATTTGTTTGTTGACATTGGAAGAATGTGAATAGGATATATATAATTCACTGTTGTAAGTTTGGCCAGGTTCTGAGCCATATTGATAAAGTAAAACGTGTCTTAGACAATAGTGTCATGAGACTGTAAAATGAAGTAATTGATTATCTTGGTTAACCACCTGTTGAATGCTATTGCTTTATTCATTGCTTATATGTGGTTTAGTATATTTCTACTGGGCTGTGGCTCACTCTTTATGGGAACATCATTTTCAGGTTCAGGTGATAAGCTACCTCCAAGGACTTAGCTTGGAAGGACTTGGATTCTAAAGACTATTTTCAGTTGTTTGCTTTTATTTGTTAGTACATGTAAACACTCAAGCCTAGGGCTTTATTTGTAATTGAGTTAGAACTCATACTTTTGTGTCCAAGTGTTGGCTTGGAAAGATGTAAGCCTGTAGGGCATTTAATTTGATGTTACATGTAATGCTTTTGTTTAGTAAGACTCTGATGAATATTATAATGAATTATCAAAGTGTTTTCTTTAAATAATGCATGTCAATGATATCTATATAATGGGTTAATTATGAGGGCGTGACATCATTTGGCATGATACTTTTTGTGACACCCTGAACGTTTAATTAAATACCATATAAATATTTATAGTTACATAATTGTGGGTGTATGTGATAGCATATTATTAAATAATTGATGATAAATATAAAATCTAAGTTAGCACTGGGACATATGGGATTAATTAGGAATTTTTATTTAGGGCCAAATTAACAGAAATATGAAATTCTAATACTAGTTGGGTCAAATTAAAGTTAAAGATGGTAAATAAATAAATAATAATAATAACAATAATGATAAAATAATATATGGAATAAGAATAATAATAATGGCAATAATAAAATGAATAAGTTATCTGTGCTAGGTAAATTCGTTTGTCATTATGGTTATCAAATATATGACGAGGAAATTTATTAAGATAAATTAAATACCAGTTTTATTTAAGGTATATTAGTTGCTTAGATGTATCAAACAGAAACAAATCAAAGGCCATCAATTATCTAGATTACAATCTTGCCAGAGTATCAAAAACAGATCAAGGATCATTAATTATTTAGATTACAAATCTGCCGAAATGAGAAACGGAGAGCCACTTGGACACCTAGACTCGGATAGAGGGAGTGAGTCATCACTTGGAGCCTTAGGATGTTAAGTCATCACTTAAACTATGTATAAATAGGGGAGGAAGTGCTGTAGGTGAAGGGAGAAAAAAAAAGAAAGAAAAAAAAAACGAAAGAGAGATACTTAAGTGAGAGTAAGGCATTTATAGTGGGGAAGTTCTGATAGTAAAGTAAGGCTAAGGGTTATAATTAAGGTGAGTTATATTATACCTTGATTTACCAGGTTTTGAGTTACCATAGTTTATTTTATACAAGCTATATTTTATTAAGTTATATAAATAAAAGTTAGGTTTTATAAATATTTCAGTTACGTGGGTTACTTTCTAAACTCTATTTATTTAAAAGGAAACCCATGGATATGTTTGTTTAAATTTTAGTATATATTTGACTATAACCTTATAAACAATTATGTTTTGTAAGTACCACCACGGGAGTCCCACGCCTTGGGGGACTTAAATAACCCTGGGCTTCTGTTTGGCCACTTTGTGATCCTCTGTTTGTCATGGATCCATTGACCTCTATTCTGACTGTCACTTCTGTGACCTCTGTTCTATTCTGTTTTATACCGTGGTTATGATTATTGATTTACATGATTTCTGTATTCTGCCACATTAAATAAATTGTCATTTTAAATTAAATTATGCAAATATTTTAGCCTAACTAATTATCCATGGTTATTTTGTATTCCCTACACTCTTGGCATAATATTTCTCACTCTGCTGTGTGCTTATAGCTGTTACCCTTTCAGATGACGAGATGTAAGGGAAACCCATAACCCCACAAAATGGAACCTGCACATGGACTGATGTTGAATCACTATTTTATCTTTCTTTTTTTTTTATATTTTTGCTCCCTTTTCTTTCTACTCGGGGCTGGTCACTAAATAATAAAATAATGAAAGCCCTAGAAATGTATTTTCTCTTTCTTAAATAGTAAAATGAAGTAAAATTTCTGTTTACTTATTTTTATTTCCGCTTGCGCAGCTTAATTTGCTACGAATAAGAATAAGTTAGTAAGTTGCAATTCCAACCCTAAGCCCCTGGGGTTGGGTCATGACAAAGGTGGTATCAGAGCAACGGTTCAAAAAAAAAAAGTTATATATAAATAAAACCATATAGCTAAGGAAAATATAGTAAAAAATAAATAAATAAAATAAAATAAAACAATAATAATAAATATTTACCTGTGACGTTAGTTTTCCTGTGTAAAATCTCACGTTTATTCTGGTGTTGTAGGCATGTCAGAGATTTACCTTGATGATGCTTTTTGGAATGACCTCCAGGCCATCAATTTAGATGAAATCTTAGCCGAACACCCTGCCCCCGCCCCCGCCTCACCTGAGGGTTGGGGAGATTCTGAGGAAATAGTCAGGGGATTGCACCCAGGCCTTGGCCGGTTGATGGGTCGACCAATTTATATCCAGGTTGACCCTACCGATGTTCCACACTTATTATGGAGGCACAGTCTTGTCCATACACACAGATGTTTCCTCGGGCCATCTCGCGTCCTTGGCGTCGCCCCGGGTCACAACCGCCCGCATTATATTATAGGCCCTCTACCCCTAGAGTTTGCAACCAGGAGGGGAAACGTGTACCCCGAGGATTATATTTTCACAACAGTCCCTAACCCACTGGAGATCATTAATATTCAAAATGTTGACTTTGATAATGACCTGTCATATGTTGAGACACCTGGCTGGATTGTCGACCAAGCATTTGTGGGTCATATACGGTCTATCCCTATTTTCACGGTCCAGGTAACATGGATGTGTTTTGGTGTAGTCCAGTTGGGATGGGAGTTTGAGCTTTTTATGTAGCACTATTTTCCCTGGTTTTTCGGCCCATTTGACCCACCACTCTAGATCTGGGTAGTAGAAAATCTTTTGCATGCTGATCTTGATGTGTTCTAATCCCTTTTTGTTGACTTCTGTTTTTGTTTACCGCAGGGATGGGACACTAACATATTCTGACTAATGTAATATGAATTGTAAAAAAAAAAAAAAAAAGTGTAATGTTGGCAGTTCATATAAATATAAATTGTGCTACATATATACATATATATATGCTGCGTTGAGAATATAATGCCTTGTTTATTACTTGTAGAATGGCTAATAATGGTAATGGAAGTGAGTCATCAGTTAGTGGCACTGAATCGATGGAAAGAGTAGTGGAAAGAGCGGTTACTAGCTTTTTGCAAGCCTTGCAAACTAACATCAACAATGGGACGCCAAAACGGCAAGAAGGGCCGGTTACCATAAAACAGTTCCAAGATCTGAAACCCACCACATTTACCGGCGGCCCAGACCCAATGGTAGCAGACGCTTGGGTTAAAGACATGGAAAAGATTTTTCGTGCCCTACCCTGCACCGAGAGACAAAAGGTAACTTTCGCCACTTTCACTTTCAAAGACAATGCACAGGAATGGTGACTTCTCACTCTGGCCAAAGAAGAAATTACGACTTGGGTGAGATTCTTGGAAGTATTCTACGAAAAATACTTTCCAGATTCATTACGGGAATAAAAGGCATTCGAATTCATACAGCTTAAGCAAGGAACCATGACGGTGGCCGAATATGAGAGCAAGTTCACACAACTCGCTCGGTTTGCAACATACGTCATCCCCACCGAAACTCGAAAAACAAGAAAATTTGAAGCAGGATTGGATGCTGGAATTAAAGACAGGCTTGAAGTCTTGAAATTGCCAACCTATGCAGAAGTGGTAGACCGGGCGTACATAGCAGAAAAGGGAATTAAAGCCTCACGTTCCGGAGGACCAAGCTACAAGAAGCGATTCTGGGAAAGGGATAACAGAAGACCCGGTGTTGCACCTCATAAAAAGGTGAACATGGACACAACCAGCTCAGGCCACCAAGGTCCGACCAACCCCCGAGGTGGCACTATTCCAACTTGCCCCACTTGTGGGAGGGTTCATTGGGGACAATGCCATCGGGACACGGGAGCATGTTTTAGATGCGGACAGTTTGGCCACTTGCTAAGGGATTGTCCAAAGATGGTTAATCCTACAGCCAGCCCCTCTGGCCCAGTTAGGAGAGCTGCGGGACCGGGATTAGAAAAGAAGGAGCAAAACCGCTAAGGTCGGGCTTTCGCCTTGGTACCTGGAAAACTTGAAGTTACCGAAAATGTTGTGTCAGGTACACTTTCTGTCTGTGGTCTTTTAGCTCATGTCCTTATTGACTCTGGGTCAACTCATTCTTTTGTTGCACCACACTTTGCTGCCAAGTTGACATCAACACCCGAACCATTAGGATATACATTGTCTATGTATTTTCCTTCTGGTAAGTCTGCCTGTAGTACTGATGTGAACAAATCTTGTGCTATATTCCTAAGAGGCAAAACCTTATATGTAGACTTGATTCCCCTCCTCATTGGAAACGTTGATGTAATCTTAGGTATGGATTGGCTGGCTGCCAACCACGCTTCTATCGATTGTAAAACCAAAAAGGTCTACCTTAAGTTACCAAACCAAACCGAACTTGTCTTTGATGGGGCTGAAGTTTCTAACCCTTCATGTATTATATCATTCATGGCGGCCCAACGACTTCTAAGAAAGGGTTGTGGTAGTTATATTTGTTATGTGATTGATACACAAAAAGAGGCCCCCACCGTTGATGCACTTCCTGTAGTTCGAGAATTCCCGGACGTCTTTCTTGAAGATCTACCCGATATTCCAGTTGATCGGGAGATCGAATTCACCATTGAAACCTAACCTAGCACGCAGCCTATATCAAAAGCTCCTTACCGCATGTCAATGACAGAATTGAAAGAGCTGAAGACTCAACTCCAGGAACTCTTGGACAAAGGTTTCATTCGGCCTAGTACCTCACCCTGGGGAGCTCCAGTATTGTTTGTGAAGAAAAAGGATGGCACAATGAGATTATGTATCGATTACCGGGAGCTGAATAAGGTTACTATCAAGAATCGATATCCTCTGCCGCGAATCGATGACTTGTTCGATCAACTTCAAGGAGTACAAGTATTTTCGAAAATTGACTTACGTTCTGGCTACCATCAACTAAAGGTTAAAACGGAAAGCATTGAAAAGACTGCCTTCAGAACCCGTTACGGGCACTACGAGTTTCTCGTCATGCCTTTTGGCGTCACGAATGCCCCAGCAGCCTTCATGGACCTCATGAACAGAGTGTTCAAACCCTGTCTTGATGAGTTCGTCATCGTCTTCATTGATGACATCCTCATATACTCCAAGTCATCAGAAGCCCATGAGCAGCACTTGCAAAGGGTTCTACAAACACTACGTGATCATAAACTTTATGCCAATTTGAAGAAATGCGAATTCTGGATCACTAGTGTACACTTTCTCGGTCACGTCATTAATAAAGAAGGCAACTCGGTTGACCCCCAAAAGGTTGCAGCAATCGTGGACTGGCCACAGCCTACTAACGTGTCAGAAATCTGAAGTTTCTTGGGTCTAGCTGGTTATTATCGACGCTTCGTGCAAGATTTCTCAAAAATAGCATCACCCTTGACCCAGCTAACTCAGAAGAACACACCCTTTGAATGGACTGATAAACAGGAGCGTTGCTTTCAAGAATTAAAAGGTCGACTTGTGTCAACCCCTATACTAGCACTCCCTACAGGAGCAGATGGGTTCGTAATCTATAGTGATGCCTCATACAAAGGGTTGGGTTGCGTTCTCATGCAAGACGGAAAAGTCATTGCTTATGCGTCACGACAATTAAAGACTCACGAGAAGAACTACCCGACTCACGATTTGGAATTGGCTACGGTGATCTTTGCTCTCAAAATCTGGCGTCATTATCTCTACAATACAACCTGTGAGATTTATAATGACCACAACAGCCTAAAATATCTATTCACACAGAAGGAACAAAATATGAGGCAACGGCGGTGGTTAGAATTTATGAAAGACTACGATATAGAGATCCATCACCATCCAGGCAAAGCTAATGTGGTGGTAGACGCACTGAGCCGAAAGTCGACGAGAAGTTTGGCATGCACTCTCGTTTCCCGCAAGATCAATGGATTACTCGCCAATGTAATCGTGGAGCCTACATTGATTGGAGAAATTAAAGCGCGCCAATGGGAAGATAAACTTTTGAAGAAAAGGTACGAGGAACAAGGAAACACGCCTGATCCTGATTTCATTATAAGCAATGGGATACTAAAATTTCATAATCGAATTTGCATACCCGACATCCCAGAACTCAAGAAGAAGATACTGGAGGAAGCTCATAACTCGAGATTTGCAGTCCACCCTGGCAACACAAAGATGTATCATGATCTGAAGAAACACTACTGGTGGACCGGAATGAAAAGAGATATAGCAAGCCATGTTTCCAAATGTCTGCATTGTCAGCGTGTTAAAGCAGAACATCAGAGACTTGCAGGGCTGCTGCAACCACTCCCTATTCCTGAATGGAAATGGGAACATATTACTATGGACTTCGTGGTCGGGCTACCACAGTCATTTTCAAAGAATGATGCAATATGGGTTATAGTAGACCGATTGACAAAGTCAGCACATTTTCTACCAATCAAAATCATGTACCCTCTTAATAAGTTTGCCACTTTATATATCAAGGAGATTATTCGGTTGCATGGTATCCCAGTATCAATCGTGTCTGACCGAGACCCTCATTTCGTGTCTCACTTCTGGAATAGATTGCAAGAAGCTTTGGGAACTACACTGAAGTTCAGCACGGCCTATCATCCACAAACCGATGGGCAATCCGAAAGAACAATCCAGACATTGGAAGACATGTTACGTGTATGCGTGTTGGACCTCAAACGTAACTGGGATGAGCACCTACCTTTGGTGGAATTTGCCTATAACAACAGCTATCAGGCAAGCATTGGAATGGCGCCGTACGAAGCCCTGTATGGAAGGAGATGTCGATCACCTCTGTGCTGGACGGAGGTCGAGGACAGGAAATTGTTAGGCCCCAAAATCGTGCAAGTCACAAGTGAGAAAAGCCAACTCATCTAACAGCAGATTCGCACTGCTCAGAGCCGCCAGAAAAGTTATGCAAATACTCGGAGACGAGACTTGGAATTTCAAGTAGGAGATCATGTGTTTCTCAAAATCTCACCAACAAGAGGAGTGATCCGATTCGGAAAGCGCGGAAAGCTAAACCCACGTTACATTGGGCCATTCGAGATACTGGAAAGAATTGGTTCTGTAGCCTATCGCCTTGCACTACCTCCTGAGCTATCTAATATCCACAACATGTTTCACATTTCAATGCTCTGACGGTATCTCAGAGATCCAGAACATGTCATCGACTATGAGAACTTGGAAGTTCGAGAAGATCTCTCTTACGAAGAACAACCAGTGCAGATTCTCGATCGTCGTAATCAAGTTCTCCGAAACAAGACCATACCGCTGGTAAAGGTCTTATGGCGAAATCATCACATCGAAGAAGCTACGTGGGAAACATAAAGTCAAATGCAAGCCAAATACCCACACCTCTTCGAAAGTTAAGGTACGTCAAGTTTGGGGACAAACTCCTATTTAGGAGGGGAGAAATGTGACACCCTGAACGTTTAATTAAATACCACATAAATATTTATAGTTATATGATTGTTATAGCGATTCCAGGTTTACCCTTGTTGTACAGTGATCCGGACATGTGTCCGTGGATGATAGTAGTTGATTATTACCTGGTGTACATCCTTTCTTACTTTGTATTTGAGTTATAGGATGTGTTGGGCAGGTTTGTTACAGGTTGGTTGAGATTAGAAACCAAAACTAGTTGCCCAGATTTTGACTTGTCCGCTCAAGCGGGGGTTTGAGCGCTCGAGCGGGAGTTTCACCCATCCAGTTTTTCCTGTGCGGTGTTCGATGCTCGAGCGTGGGATTGGCCGCTCGAGCGGGTTTGTGTGAGTGCCGCTCGAGCGGGGAGTTGGAAGCTCGAGCAGGAGACATGTCTGCAAAAGTTCTGGGAGTGTGTATCCGCCGCTCGAGCGGGATTGTTGACACTCGAGCGGGAGTCTGTGAGTGACGCTCGAGCGGGGAGTTTGACGCTCGAGCGGGGCGACTTTTATATAAATCCGAGATCCGACTTTTGGATCACTTTTTCAAGATCTTTTCTCTCTCTTACTTTCCCAAAAAGCCATTTTCAGAGCTTCTCACTCTAAAACTGGCCCTTCTCTCTTAGATTTGATCTATTAGGAGTTGTTTGCTCACCTTTGGTCTTTACGAAAGTTGTGTTGATCGTCGAGGGCTTCGTGGTGATCCAAGAAATTTGGGATTTGGAGCACTTCCGAGTTTTGCTCATCTTCCCCTTGAGTTCTACATTTGAGGTAGGGATTCTCCTTGTTCTTTTTCAATACTCCGTCTATAGATAGACATGTGGTAATTTTTGTATTGCATGAAAATTGTATCGTGTTGGATTTGTTTGAAAATCATGAAATAAACCTAGGGTTGGTTGTGTGGGGAATGGTTTTGGCTTCATTGATTGTTGTCTTGGCTAATTAAAATATAAATTAGCATGTTGTAGTTGATAAAGGAAAAAGCCCTAAATCATGTTTTGATTGATAAATTAAAAAGGAGGATAGTGAACCTATATTGTAAATCTCTAGTGTTGATGTGGGTTGGGTGAAGGTGTTAATGCCTAAGGGGTTAACTTTGATTTTGGAATGGTTTGAAATGAACGTAGTGGACTAATGTGAGTTATGACTCTATTATCAATGGAAGTGGTTTTGTAAAACAAAGGAATGAATTTGGTTTTGTAACAACAAAAGGGACGGAGTTGATTTTGTGAAAACAAAAGGAACATGGAACTTGTTTTGTGAAATGGGAAAAGTATTTTGAAATACGTATGAAAGTTGGATTGTTGTTTCATGAGTGTTGAACACACATGTGTGGGATTGTATCTTAAATTACCCTGTAAATGTTGTTGTCGGGTTTGTGGTCTCATATTAATTGAGTCTTTAATAGATGTACTAAATATTTGCATCTAGAGGTTTTGTCCTTGGTCATCGGTGGAGGATGGCACGGTTGAGTTGAATGGTCGTGTATGCATTACACCATTGTTGATTGAACAATTTTATGTGATGAAATTCTGAGATGCATTATATATGTATACTTGTTAGGGAGGAGAGAGGGGTTGTACTCCAGTGTGTGTGAGAAGATAGGGGATGGACTCCACACACCTGTGTGTTTATATACCTTAACACATTGTTGGTATCTGGATAATTTATATGTATGTTTTACATATGTTGGTTATGCCTTGTGTGTGGTGATTGTTGATGTTATACCCTGCGCTGATAATCAGAGGTACCGTTACCTTCCAGCTAGCGCCTGGAGAACTGAATGCGCTGAGAATCTAAGGTACCACCCCCTTCCAGCTAGCGCCTGGTAAATTGGTATGTTGTTGTGAGAATTGACTGCGCTGAGAATATAAGGTACCATACCCTTCCAGCTAGCGCCTGGTAAACTGGTAATGTTGTTGTGAGAGGTGTATCTTTGGCTTACTACGCACATAGCTAGTAGAGCAAAGTTGTGTTATTGATATTTCACTGTGTTAGGAAATTTCATGGATTGTGTTGGTTACGGTCTTGGAGGGCCGAGTTGCCTCATTGGTTTATCTTATGCCTGTTAGTGAGTTGTTATCTCTTTTATAACAGTGCATGTATAGATTTGATTGTATCGGGCCGAGTTGCCTCATTGGTTTATCTTATGCCTGTATAGTTGGTTTACCAGACGCTAGCTGGAGGGGTATGGTACCTTCGATTACTAGCGCTGTCAGTTCTCCAGGCGCTAGCTGGAAGGGTATGATACCTTTGATTCTAAGCGCGGGGCATAACACCAACAATCACAGCATATCAAGGCATAACCAACATGTATAATGCATATACATAAACCATCCAGATACAAACAATGTGTTAAAGTATATGAACACATAACTACCTCTTCCCAAGCAAGCATACATATCTAATGTATCTCAACAATTCATCACATACGATGTTCCATTAACAATGGTATAATGCATACACGACAATTCAACACAACCATGTCATCCTTCACCGATGACCAAGGACAAAACCTCTAGATGCAAATATATTGTACATCTATTAACAGACTCAATTATCATGAGATCACAAACCCATTAACAACCCAAGCATGGTAGTTACAATTTATTCCCCCCAATGTGTACACTCGACACGCATGATACAACAATCCAATTCTCAAACTTATTTCGAAAACACTTCCCTCATTTTCACAAAAACGATTTCTATTCCTTTTGTTATCACAAAACCAACTCCACTAATCTTGTTTCCATAAAATCAACTCCAAAGCCATGGTTAATCCTTTAGGTATTAACACCCTTACCACACTCATTTTGACAAAAGAGATTTACACACAATGGCCAACAAACCCCCATTATAATTTACCCAACCAAAATATAATTTAGGGCTTTTCTTCTATTAACTACAACATGCTAATTTATATTCTAATTAGCCAAGACAACAATCAATGAAGCCAAAACCATTCTCCACACAACCAATCCTAGATTTATTTCATGATTTTCAAACAAATCCAACATGGTACAATTTTCATGCAATACAAAAAATACCACATGTCTATCTATAGACGGAGTATTGAAAAGGAATAAGGAGAATCCCTACCTCAAATGGAGAAGATGACCCAAAATCAAAGTGCTCCAAATCCCAAATTTCTTGGATCACAACGAAGCCCTCGACAATCAACACACTTCTTACAAAGGCCGAAGGTGGGAAAACACTCTAGCTAGATCAATCCTAAGAGAGAAGTTAGGTTTTAGAGTGAGGTGCTCTCCAATGGCTTTTTCGGAAAAGTAAGAGAGAGAAAGGAAATCAAAAAGTGATTCAAAAAGCTGAATCTCGGTGTGTTATACAGGTCGACCCGCTCGAGCGTCACTCACAGATTCCCGCTCGAGCGCCAAAACCCCCGCTCGAGCGGCAGATACCATCATCCAGAAGTTTTGCAGAACAGGTCCCCGCTCGAGCGTCACACTCAAACTCCCGCTCGAGCGTTAAACCTCACGCTCGAGCGTCCAACACTACAAAGGAAGTACAGGGAAGGTGATTTTCCCGCTCGAGCGCCGAAACCCCCGCTCGAGCGGAGAGGCCAAAAACTGGGCAAAGATTCTAAGTTTTTAAAACATCACCAACTTATTCCCAACAAGTCCAACACAACCCAAAACTCTAAGATAAAGAGTAAGGGATAGAAAAGAGGATAAGACACAACAAATCTACGGAACCAAGTTCGAATTACAGTTCAATAACAACAGGGAATACCGGGATCGCTATAACCTCCCCCCTTAAAGAATTTCGTCCTCGAAATTAAGGATACGCCAAAACACAAGGCCAACTGATCACACAACAACCAACACCCGAGTACTAGGAAAGAAACTATTCTCCCTACAAACTTTCGATTCACTCTTACCAAGGAAGAGACTAACCAAGGGAACACGTTCCAAATGATAACACTGTAGGCACAAATGCTACAACAAAACCAAACCTTTTCCGAAACAATTCACCAACAACCGACTAGCGTCTCAAGCCAAGTCACTACCCAACAATATAATTTCCAATAAAAGGGTAATCAATGCAAATTTCCTACATTAATATAAGGAAAACATTTTCTTGCTCCTGAAACATTTCAAAACAAACCTTGCATTTTCAACGCAAAACTCAAAAGTTTTGTAAACATTTTTCACAAATACGATGTTATCCAAAGCACATAACCATCCACTGTTTATTTGCCAAAAATCATTCATTTGGAATTCCTCAAAACCCTTGAATTAAATCAATTTCTCAACAACACCCTTAGGTGGCCTAAATACTAGGAAAAGTTTTGTTTTCCATTTCTTTCCAAAATAACACTATCAACAACCATCACGCACACGGTGATACCACAACCAACACAAAACATAACATTTCTATAATGATAGTTAATAGAAATAACAATAGCACTATCAACAGATAAGTATAAAACCTATATCACACTTTCAAAGATAAGCATATGAGCTATATCAACACTTCTTATAGATAAGCATAAGAGCTGTGTCATCACCACAATGGGAGAGCATATGAGCTGCATCCCTGGGTCTATCCCCCATTTTCCTTTAACCATTAACCGGTTTAGAGGTACATCCCCCATCTTCCCCTAAACCGTGGAGTACATCCCCCATCTCCTCCCATACACAAGCAATGCATATAAACACAAGGGTTCTATACACAATCAATCAATACAAAGAATTAATGTATTCAATTCACCGTCAAATTCAATGACATAACATGTTCGATTAGTTTCAGTTTTCCTTAATCAACATACAAAGTCTACAACAAATGAGACTAACTTCAAGGTGACCGATGTCGACCCAAAACCCGATACCAACAAGCTGACTAAACAACTCAACAAACCACCAGATTTTGAAATCTCAACGGATCTCCTAAAATTGAACCACGCCAACACTGTATCTAAGGGAATCACTATTTGCCCCTCCCATTGCTACCTAGCAAGCTTACTCATCTCATCGGCTTAAGACCGACATGGTCAACCTCAATCACGAAGGACAATTTTGACCAACGCTATTCTCATTACTCTAGAACTCACACTGTTCTTCCCCTTAAGAATACTGCCAGGATTCATTTACAGACCATACCCCACAAACACTACCCCAATACAATCGATGGGGTCACCACGGACTCACTAAGTAGCAAGGCCCAAAACACGAACCAACATACAGGTACCAAGTAAGCAACAACATCAGGATCATTGATCCCTTCAATAACTCCTCAACAAAAGAAAAGAGGATTCGAGATTCCATACATATACCCCAATACATGAGGGTTAAACAAACAACAATATGTATACATACGCGATACATAAACATGGTGCCTTAGCATCCAACAGTACACCGGTCAACAACAAAATGATTCATATAATACATCACCGGCCAATAACACAAAAAGTCCCCCCTCCAGGGTAATACTATCAAGCTACTTAATAAGTCGCCCCTCGCGAGGCTCTCGAAGCCTGGCCTGACCGTTTCTGGCACCGATAGCGCCCTTGACTGGACGGGTACAACTGAGTCTGATTGGGTTTTGAAACACCCGAAGAACTTACACACAAAGGACAAAAACGTCTACCATGGCCCAGCTGACCACAAGTAAAACAACCACCAGACCCCCTACTCTGAGACTGGTCTGAAACCTGCACCTCCCCGGGCCTTCCAACCGAAGTGTCCGAACCCCCTGGTGAATAAAAGGAACCAGCCCCTGACTGAGCATGTTTCCGCCTCCACCCCTTACTGAGCCTAGAGCGCTTAGGAACCGTAGGACTTACCAAAACGGTCTCCTCCTTAACCCCATCATCGTTCACCATCATGGCCTCCACATGGGCCGCTGCCTCGACTAAATTATAATACTCCTTCCAAAAGGATCCAGCTACCTTCTCCCGAATATCGAAACACAACTGCCTTTCAAACTCAAAACAACGACGCTCCTCTGTTGCCACCAACTCTGGAGCAAACCTCGACAAGCTAGTAAACCGCATCTCAAACTGTGCCACAGGAGTATCATCCTGAAGCAACTCCAAAAACTGATCCCTCAACCTTTCCCGAGCAGAATGAGGGAAATACTTGGCCAAAAAGGCCTCGGTAAAAGCAACCCACGTGCTACCCACATTATTCTTAACATACTTCCACCAATAACTCGCATCACTCTTCAACTGAAAAGTCGCCAAAGAAACCCTCAACTCCTCATCTTCGACTCTGAGCATATCAAGAGTCTTGGTAATCTGCTCTAGCCAACTCTCTGCCTCCAATGGTTTAGCCTCCCCCACAAACTCTGGTGGACTGGAGCGAAAGAACTCCTTAGTAAGTCTGAGAGCATGCCCGCTGCCGCCCTCAGTGCGAGCTAGGGCGTCCTGCACTGCTCTCACAATCTCACGTGCGACATCCTCGCCGACAGCCGATGCTACAACGGTAGGTACTAAAGGAGCTGCTATGCCCCTACTGGCACTCCTACTACTCAACCGTCCTCTACTTCCTCGCGTAGACATCCTATTAAACACAAAGGCAAAACACACTTAGCGCAAAACACAATAGCCTTCTTCGAGGCACACTCCACTACCGTTAAGTTACAAGACACACTTAGTCTCAAAATTTACATCTCTATTACATATAATCATCTTAAACATATAAACACATAATCGAATCAAGTCCACAAAGATAGCCACTCATCCCGGAACTCTCAAGGAATTCCTATCAGAAACCACGTTCATCAGGCGTGTTTCCAAAAGGACCTCAAAGCAAGTTCACCAGCTATGAATATAATCCGAGAGACTAAATCCCATGCTCACATAAATGCAACACATAAGTCCTAACTTTCATGATATCTATATGCAACGTCCTCACAATACGTAGTAAACCCACTGTGGTAAAAACCACTTCCCACGAGCCCAAAGTATTCAAACCCGGCTAGCTCTGATACCAAGTTGTCACGCCCCACTTTTTATTACTCGAAGTCATTACCAAATTCGTTAACTTAATTCAATTTCAAGGATAACATGCGGAAATAAACTTATACATTCAATCCGTAGAAGTGATTAACAATACTCTCATTCGTATGCAAAGTAAATATTACATGAACATACTAAATAAATTCCCCTTGGGCTTACATCACTTAAGGTACAAGAAGAATGGTGTAACCCTTTTACAACAATGGCATTCCGCCAACATAACTGAGGCCCCGTGGCCAGTAAACAAGTAGATCCCAAACTTGCAGCTCAACCTGCTTAATACCTGAAAAAGATTCAACAACGTGGGATGAATATATAGTCCAGTAGGGAACTCAACATGATCCTCAAAAATAACAACTTGCAGATAGCTATGATCATGAACACTCATTCTCATACTAGAATAGTAATGTGACAGTTTAAACAAAAATATATATGTATGAACTTTTCTCGAAAACAACCGTTTCATTCAACACTACAAGTGGTTTATCTTTCCTTTTTCCTTTCATTAACCCTCATTCCGAATCTTTCATAGCATTAACAAATACTTAGGAAGTAATCTCACTAAGCCCGATACCCACTTCCATTTTCAATACATACTCAGATGTACCTTTTCAAACATGTTTATCTATAAAACACTCATTCTCCTCCACACTTTCCAAAAGACAAAAATGACATTTTGGTTCGTTTCCATTACTATCATAACTAGACATGCATATCTTTGTAAAATATAAATTTACAACCCACCAACATGTATACAATCAACCAATGGAGTAACTCGGTCCTCCGAACTGTAACCAATCAAATCCATGATATTTTCAGTTACAACGAAACAACAACAATCCCATTTCACTCTACTAGCTATGTGCGTAGTAAGCCAACAATACACCCCACTCAACAACATTAACAACAAGTTAGTTTACCAGGCGCTAGCTGGAAGGGTATGGTACCTTCGATTATTAGCGCAGCAAGCCAGTTTACCAGGTGCTAGCTGGAGGGGTATGGTACCTTCGATTATTAGTGCTGTCAGTTCTCCAGGCGCTAGCTGGAAGGGTATGATACCTTTGATTCTAAGCGCGGGGCATAACACCAACAATCACAGCATATCAAGGCATAACCAACATGTATAATGCATATACATAAACCATCCAGATACAAACAATGTGTTAAAGTATATGAACACATAACTACCTCTTCCCAAGCAAGCATACATATCTAATGTATCTCAACAATTCAACACATACGATGTTCCATTAACAATGGTATAATGCATACACGACAATTCAACACAACCATGTCATCCTTCACCGATGACCAAGGACAAAACCTCTAGATGCAAATATATTGTACATCTATTAACAGACTCAATTATCATGAGATCACAAACCCATTAACAACCCAAGCATGGTAGTTACAATTTATTCCCCCCAATGTGTACACTCGACACGCATGATACAACAATCCAATTCTCAAACTTATTTCGAAAACACTTCCCTCATTTTCACAAAAACGATTCTATTCCTTTTGTTATCACAAAACCAACTCCACTAATCTTGTTTCCATAAAATCAACTCCAAAGCCATGGTTAATCCTTTAGGTACTAACACCCTTACCACACTCATTTTGACAAAAGAGATTTACACACAATGGTCAACAAACCCCCATTATAATTTACCCAACCAAAATATAATTTAGGGCTTTTCTTCTATTAACTACAACATGCTAATTTATATTCTAATTAGCCAAGACAACAATCAATGAAGCCAAAACCATTCTCCACACAACCAATCCTAGGTTTATTTCATGATTTTCAAACAAATCCAACAGGGTACAATTTTCATGCAATACAAAAAATACCACATGTCTATCTATAGACGGAGTATTGAAAAGGAACAAGGAGAATCCCTATCTCAAATGGAGAACTCAAATGGAGAAGATGACCCGAAATCAAAGTGCTCCAAATCCCAAATTTCTTGGATCACAACGAAGCCCTCGACGATCAACACACTTCTTACAAAGGCCGAAGGTGAGGAAAACACTCTAGCTAGATCAATCCTAAGAGAGAAGTTAGGTTTTAGAGTGAGGTGCTCTCCAATGGCTTTTTCGGAAACGTAAGAGAGAGAAAGGAAAACAAAAAGTGATTCAAAAAGCTGAATCTCGGTGTGTTATACAGGTCGACCCGCTCGAGCGTCGAACTCCCCGCTCGAGCGTCACTCACAGATTCCCGCTCGAGTGCCAAAACCCCCGCTCGAGCGGCGGATACCATCATCCAGAAGTTTTGCAGAACAGGTCCCCACTCGAGCGTCACACTCAAACTCCCGCTCGAGCGTCAAACCTCACGCTCGAGCGTCTAACACTACGAAGGAAGTACAGGGAAGGTGATTTTCCCGCTCGAGCGCCGAAACCCCCGCTCGAGCGGAGAGGCCAAAAACTGGGCAAAGATTCTAAGTTTTTAAAACATCACCAACTTATTCCCAACAAGTCCAACACAACCCAAAACTCTAAGATAAAGAGTAAGGGATAGAAAAGAGGATAAGACACAACAAATCTACGGAACCAAGTTCAAATTACAGTTCAATAACAACAGGGAATACCGGGATTGCTATAGGACGCCCTAGCTCGCACTAAGGGTGGCAGCGGGCATGCTCTCAAGCTTACTAAGGAGTTTTTCCGCTCCGGCCCACTAGAGTTTGTGGGGGAGGCTAAACCATTGGAGGCAGAAAGTAACAGATTACCAAGACTCTTGATATGCTCAGAATCGAAGAGGAGGAGTTGAGGGTTTCTTTGGCGACTTTTCAGTTGAAGACTGATGCGAGTTATTGGTGGAAGTATGCTAAGAGTACGGTAGGTGGCACATGGGTTGCTTTTACCGAGGCCTTTTTGGCCAAGTATTTCCCTCCTTCTGCTGGGAAAGGTTGAGGGATCAGTTTTTGGAGCTGCGTCAGGATGATACTCCTGTGGCACAGTTTGAGATGTGGTTTGCTAGCTTGTCGAGGTTTGCTCCAGAGTTGGTGGCAACAGAGGAGCGTCGTTGTTTTGAGTTTGAAAGGCGATTGTGTTTCGATATTCGGGAGAAGGTAGCTGGATCCTTTTGGAAGGATTATTATTATTTAGTTGAGGCAGCGGCCCATGTGGAGGCCATGATCGCGAGTGATGATGGGGTTAAGGAGGAGACCGCTACGGTAAGTCCTACGGTTCCTAAGCACTCTAGGCTCAGTAAGGGGTGGAGGCGGAAACATGCTCAGTCAGGGGCTGGTTCTTTTTCTTCGCCAGGGGTTTCGAACTCTTCTGTTTGGAGGTCCGGGGAGGTGTAGGTTTCAGACCAGTCTCAGAATAGGGTGTCTGGTGGTTGTTTTGTTGGTGGTCAGCTGGGCCACGGTAGACGTTCTTGTCCTTTGCGTGTAAATTCTTCGGGTGTTTCAAAGCCTGGTCAGACTCAGTCGTGCCCGTCCAGTCGGGGATGTTATCGGTACCAGAGACGTGCAGGCCAGGCTTCGAGAGCCTCGCGAGGGGCGACTTATTAGTTAGTCCTTTGGTATTACCCTGGAGGGGGATTTTTGTGTTATTGGCCGGTGATGTATTATATGAATCATTTTGTTTTTGACCGGTGTACTGTTGGATGCTGAGGCACCATGTTTATTATGTATTGCTTATGTACGCATAGTGTTGTTGTTTAATCCTCAGGTATTGGGGAGTATGTTTGGGTTTTAAGCTTCCTTTTATATTGAGAAGTTGTTAATGGGGTCAATGATCCTAATGTTGTTGCTTGCTTGCTTGGTACCTGTTTGTTGGTTCGTGTTTTGGGCCTTGCTACTTAGTGAGTCCGTGGTGACCCCATCGGTCGTATTGGGGTAGTGTTTGTAGGGTGATTGGTTATCAATTGTGGGGGATAGTACTTCCCTTAGACATAGTGTTGTTGTGGTTTGATTTTAGGAGATCTGTTGAGATTCCAAAATTTGGGGGTTTGTGTGGGGAACTCCGTATTTGGGGTTAGTGGCACATCAGCATGTGGATTACTGAGTGTGGAATTTATTGAGTTGATTAGTCAGCTTGTTGGTATCGGGTTTTGGGTTGACATCGGTCACCGCGAGGTTAGTCTCGTTCGTTGTAGACTTTGTGTGTTGATTAAGGAAAACTGAAACTAATCATCCGGTTGTCATTGAATATGACGGTTATAATAATACAGCAAATTTGTGTATTGAATGATCATTGTGAATGATTGGATTTTTTTTTTATACATTATATATGTATATTGTTTTGGAGGAGATAGGGGATGGACTCCGATGATACAGCACCAAAATGTGTATCTGTTGAAAGATTGATATAGCTCATATGCTTATCTATTGTGAAGTGAAAACTGTTTTATATGAGTTACTATCTCATTTACATTGTTTGGCCAAGTTCTGAGCCAGGTGTTTATTATTAAATCGGTTAAGTAAAGGGAGGCGGGGTGAAATTGCAAAACCATGAATTTCTTACGCCTTATGTGTTGATAATACTGTTGTTATTTCTATTAACTATCATTATAGAAATGTTATGTTTCGTGTTGGTTGTGGCATCACTGTGTGAGTGATGGTTGTTGATGGTGTTATTTTGAAAAGAATGGAAAACAAAATTTCCTTAGTATTTGGGCCATCTAAAGGCATTGTTGAGAAATTGATTTAATTCAAGGGTTTTGAGGAATTTCAAAAAAAAAAAAAATTTTTTTGGGGCAAATAAACTGTGGATGGTTATGTGCTTTGGATAACACCGTATTGTGAAAAATGTTTACAAAACTTTTGAGTTTTGCGTTGAAAGGGCAAGGTTTATTTGAAATGTGTCATGAGCAAGAAAATGATTTCCTTATATTAATGTAGGAAATTTGCATTGATTACCCTTTTATTGGAAATTATGTTGTTGGGTAGTGACTTGGCTTGAGGCGCTAGTCGGTTGTTGGTGATTTGTTTCGGAAAAGGTTTGGTTTTGTTGTAGCATTTGTGCCTACAGTGTTATCATTTAGAACGTGTTCCCTTGGTTAGTCTCTTCCTTGGTAAGAGTGAATCGAAAGTTTGTAGGGAGGATAGTTTCTTTCCTAATACTCGGGTGTTGGTTGCTGTGTGATCTGTTGGCCTTGTGCTTTTGGCGTGTTCTAAATTTCGAGGACGAAATTCTTTAAGGGGGGGAGGTTATAGCGATTCCGGGTTTACCCTTGTTGTACAGTGATCCGGACATGTGTCCGTGGATGATAGTAGTTGATTATTACCTGGTGTACATCCTTTCTTACTTTGTATTTGAGTTATAGGATGTGTTGGGCAGGTTTGTTACAGGTTGGTTGAGATTTGAAACCAAAACTAGTTGCCCAGATTTTGACTTGTCCGCTCGAGCGGGAGTTTCACCCATCCAGTTTTTCCTGTGCGGTGTTCGACGCTCGAGCGTGGGATTGGCCGCTCGAGCGGGTTTGTGTGAGTGCCGCTCGAGCGGGGAGTTGGAAGCTCGAGCAGGAGACCTGTCTGCAAAAGTTCTGGGAGTGTGTATCCGCCGCTCGAGCGGGATTGTTGACACTCGAGCGGGAGTCTGTGAGTGACGCTCGAGCGGGGAGTTTGACGCTCGAGCGGGGCGACTTTTATATAAATCCGAGATCCGACTTTTGGATCACTTTTTCAAGATCTTTTCTCTCTCTTACTTTCCCAAAAAGCCATTTTCAGAGCTTCTCACTCTAAAACTGGCCCTTCTCTCTTAGATTTGATCTATTAGGAGTTGTTTGCTCACCTTTGGTCTTTACGAAAGTTGTGTTGATCGTCGAGGGCTTCGTGGTGATCTAAGAAATTTGGGATTTGGAGCACTTCCGAGTTTTGCTCATCTTCCCCTTGGGTTCTACATTTGAGGTAGGGATTCTCCTTGTTCTTTTTCAATACTCCGTCTATAGATAGACATGTGGTAATTTTTGTATTGCATGAAAATTGTATCGTGTTGGATTTGTTTGAAAATCATGAAATAAACCTAGGGTTGGTTGTGTGGGGAATGGTTTTGGCTTCATTGATTGTTGTCTTGGCTAATTAAAATATAAATTAGCATGTTGTAGTTGATAAAGGAAAAAGCCCTAAATCATGTTTTGATTGATAAATTAAAAAGGAGGATAGTGAACCTATATTGTAAATCTCTAGTGTTGATGTGGGTTGGGTGAAGGTGTTAATGCCTAAGGGGTTAACTTTGATTTTGGAATGGTTTGAAATGAACGTAGTGGACTAATGTGAGTTATGACTCTATTATCAATGGAAGTGGTTTTGTAAAACAAAGGAATGAATTTGGTTTTGTAACAACAAAAGGGACGGAGTTGATTTTGTGAAAACAAAAGGAACATGGAACTTGTTTTGTGAAATGGGAAAAGTATTTTGAAATACGTATGAAAGTTGGATTGTTGTTTCATGAGTGTTGAACACACATGTGTGGGATTGTATCTTAAATTACCCTGTAAATGTTGTTGTCGGGTTTGTGGTCTCATATTAATTGAGTCTTTAATAGATGTACTAAATATTTGCATCTAGAGGTTTTGTCCTTGGTCATCGGTGGAGGATGGCACGGTTGAGTTGAATGGTCGTGTATGCATTACACCATTGTTGATTGAACAATTTTATGTGATGAAATTCTGAGATGCATTATATATGTATACTTGTTAGGGAGGAGAGAGGGGTTGTACTCCAGTGTGTGTGAGAAGATAGGGGATGGACTCCACACACCTGTGTGTTTATATACCTTAACACATTGTTGGTATCTGGATAATTTATATGTATGTTTTACATATGTTGGTTATGCCTTGTGTGTGGTGATTGTTGATGTTATACCCTGCGCTGATAATCAGAGGTACCGTTACCTTCCAGCTAGCGCCTGGAGAACTGAATGCGCTGAGAATCTAAGGTACCACCCCCTTCCAGCTAGCGCCTGGTAAATTGGTATGTTGTTGTGAGAATTGACTGCGCTGAGAATATAAGGTACCATACCCTTCCAGCTAGCGCCTGGTAAACTGGTAATGTTGTTGTGAGAGGTGTATCTTTGGCTTACTACGCACATAGCTAGTAGAGCAAAGTTGTGTTATTGATATTTCACTGTGTTAGGAAATTTCATGGATTGTGTTGGTTACGGTCTTGGAGGGCCGAGTTGCCTCATTGGTTTATCTTATGCCTGTTAGTGAGTTGTTATCTCTTTTATAACAGTGCATGTATAGATTTGATTGTATCGGGAAGAAGCCAAAATGTCATTTTTGTCTTTTGGAAAGTGTGAAGGAAAATGGATATTTTCAAAGAAATATATATATTTTTAGAAGACATATCTGTGTTTGTTTGGGAAATGGAAAAGAGTAGAGGACTTAGTGAAATTATTTCCTAAGGTATTGTTAATGTTATGAAAGATTGGGAACGGGGATTAATGAAAAGAAAAGAAAGATGAATCGTCTATGGTGTTGATTGAAATGGTTATTTTCAAGAAAAGTTCATACTTATGTATATTTTGTGTAAACTGTCACATTACTATTCTAGTATGAGATTGAGCATTCATGATCATAGCTATCTGTATGTTGTAATTGTTGAGGGCCATGTTGAGATCCCTACAGGACTATATGTTCATCCCACGTTGTTGAATCTTTTTCAGGTGTTTAGCAGATTGAGCTGCAAGATTTGGATCTACTTATTTACTGGCCACGGGGCCTCAGTTATGTTGGCGGAATGCCTTTGTTGTAAACGGTTACACCCTTCTTCTTGTATCTTAAGTGATGTAAGCCCAAGGGCAATTTATTAAGTATGTTCATGTAATATTTACTTTGCATACGAACGAGAGTATTGTTAATCACTTCTACGGATTGAATGTATGGGTTTATTTCCGCATGTTATCTCTGAAATGAATTAAGTTAATGAATTTGGTAATGACTCTGAGTAATAAAAAATGGGGCGTGACAATTGTGGGTGTATGTGATAACATATTATTAAATAATTGATAATAAATATAAAATCTAAGTTAGCATTGGAACATATGGGATTAATTAGGAATTTTTATTTAGGGCCAAATTAACAGAAATATGAAATTCTAATACTAGTTGGGTCAAATTAAAGTTAAAGATGGTAAATAAATAAATAATAATAATAACAATAATGATAAAATAATATACGGAATAAGAATAATAATAATGGCAATAATAAAATGAATAAGTTATCTGTGCTAGGTAAATTCGTTTGTCATTATGGTTATCAAATATATGACGAGGAAATTTATTAAGATAAATTAAATACCAATTTTATTTAAGGTATATTAGTTGCTTAGATGTATCAAATAAAAACAAATCAAAGGCCATCAATTATCTAGATTACAATCTTGCCATAGTATCAAAAACAGATCAAGGATCATTAATTATTTAGATTACAAATCTGCCGAAATGAGAAACAGAGAGCCACCTGGACACCTAGACTCGGATAGAGGGAGTGAGTCATCACTTGGAGCGTTAGGATGTTGAGTCATCACTTGAACTGTGTATAAATAGGGGAGGAAGTACTATACATGAAGGGAGAAAAAAAAGAAAGAAAAAAAAACCGAAAGAGAGATACGTAAGTGAGAGTAAGGCATTTATAGTAGGGAAGTTCTGATAATAAAATAAGGCTAAGGGTTATAAATAATGTGAGTTATATTATACCTTGATTTACCATGTTTTGAATTACCATAGTTTATTTTATACAAGCTATATTTTATTAAGTTATATAAATAAAAGTTAGGTTTTATAAATATTTCAGCTACGTGGGTTACTTTCTAAACTCTATTTATTTAAAAGGAAACCCATGGATATGTTTGTTTAAATTTTACTATATATTTGACTATAACCTTATAAACAATTATGTTTTGTAAGTACCACCACGGGAGTCCCACGCCTTGGGGGACTTAAATAACCCTGGGCTTCTGTTTAGCCACTTTGTGATCCTCTGTTTGTCATGGATCCATTGACCTCTGTTCTGATTGTCACTTCTGTGACCTCTGTTCTATTCTGTTTTATACCGTGGTTATGATTATTTATTTACATGATTTCTGTATTCTGCCACTTTAAATAAATTGTCATTTTAAATTAAATTATGCAAATATTTTAGCCTAACTAATTATCCATGGTTATTTTGTATTCCCTACACTCTTGGCATAATATTTCTCACTCTGCTGTGTGCTTATAGCTGTTACCCTTTCAGGTGACGAGATGTAAGGGAAACCCATAAGCCCACAAAATGGAACCTGCACATGGACTGATGTTGAATCACTATTTTATCTTTCTTTTTTTTATATTTTTGCTCCTTTTTGTTTCTATTCGGGGCTAGTCACTGAATAATAAAATAATGAAAGCCCTAGAAATGTATTTCCTCTTTCTTAAATAGTAAAATGAAGTAAAATTTCTTTTTACTTATTTTTATTTCCGCTTGCGCAACTTAATTTGCTACGAATAAGAATAAGTTAGTAAGTTGTGATTCCAACCCTAAGCCCCTGGGGTTAGGTCGTGACACTTTTTGGAAGTTGGGAGTTAATTTAGTCACAAAAAGATAAAATAAGCTAACAAGCAAACGAGACAAAATATCACATCCAAACCATAATCATTTCACTTTTTCTCTCACAAAAGTCAAAAAAATCAAAAAGTCAAACCCAAATAAATTTTTTAGCTCTAGGCTAAACAAGTCAAAAGTCAACCCACTTCCCAAACGAACCTGAGTTTGAATATGTGTCTGTAATTAAATAATGTTTTTTTTTGTATTCCTCCAATGTCAGAACTGAGTTATTTGCATAACTCTAAGCTTGACTATACATGTCCATCGTCCTCAAGAAGACACCATTATTTAAACCAAAGTTGTTAATCATGTACCGAACAAAATATCATTTTTTCAATTGGTACAATATTTACTCGTATCAATATGTTTCTAAGTACTGTTTCGGATTCATTGCAAAAATGCTATACATGTATTGAAATATTATCTAGTAGCAAATAATTTAAGTATACAATATTATGAAACACAAATTTATTTGTAGAAGAAGCTTAAAACATACCATGTCTGCTGCATAATTGTTGGGAAGTTCAAATATGTAGTGACAAGGATGTTCCTTAACATATTTACTTTGTTATATATATTTTGTATTAAAATACTATAAAATGCTATTATTTAACAACATAAATTCATTTTTAATAAAATTCATAATTTTAGATTCACCTTTTCGAGATCTTTAAAACAATGCTTATATCGAATATAAAATTCAAAAATAAATAAAAAATAAATAGACTAATGACAAAGTAACAAATAGAATTATTTTTGAACCAAGTGAAGGGAAAAAAAAAACCCACGATAAGGCCACTATGTATTTGGTAGCATTCAAACTATGGTCCAATACAATAAAACTAGAATTTTTCTCACTACGTGGACTGAATAACATGATTTTTTGGCCTTGTATTTGATGATTTATGTAAAAAAAGTATAAATTGAGAGCCAATATATATATATATATATATATATATATATATTGTTGAGAAAATAAGCACGTGAAATAGTCTGCAAATGGATAGATCTCGAAAAAATATATGAAATGCAACAAAAAAAAAATCAAAATGGACAACCAAATGCAACGTTGGTTGTTGGGTTAGTGGGCTGGCAATTTTGTTCGCATTATGGGGGTTGGTCATTGTAGTAATTCACTTCATTTTATTTTCAATAGCATTTGTCTTTGAACAATAATATTGGATTCAACATGGCTTTTTTCAAGATATGCTAGAAATTTGTGAAAGCTGATGTGATACAATTTATGAGGGAATTTCATCATAATGCAAGTTTAGTGGGTGGAATTAATAGCTCATTCATTGCTTTAATTCCTAAAAATGATTGCCCCTCTTGTTTGGATGAATATAGGCCAATTAGTCTGATTGGATCCATGTATAAAATTCTAGCAAAAGTGTTAGCAAACAGGATGAAACAAGTGATGCCCAAGATTATTAGTGTGGTTTAGTCAGCTTTTTTGGGTGGTCAGAATATTCTGGATGGGATTCTAATAGCAAATGATATTTTTGACGGATGGAAAAGATCCAATAAGAAAGGTTTGGTACTTAAATTGGACTTTGAAAAGGCCTATGACTCAATTAACTAGGAGTTTCTCTTTAACATGCTATCAAATTTTGGCTTCGATTCTAGATGGGTGAGTTGGATGAAAGCTTGTGTATCTTCTGCTAAGATCTCTATTTTGGTTAATGGGTCACCAACAGCTAAATTTTTCCCACAAAGGGGCCTTAGACAAGGTGATCCATTGCCACCGTTTTTGTTTAATATTGTAGCAGAGGGTCTCAATATATTGTTGAGTGGGGCTAAGGAGTTAAACTTTATCTATGGGGCAGAGGTGGGGTTAAATGGCTTAAGAGTAACTCACTTGCAATTTGCGGATGACACAATTTTGTTTTGTGAAGCTAAGAGGGAGGAAGTAGGTAATATTAAAAGAATTTTAAGATGTTTTGAGATGGTATCGGGGCTGAAAATAAATTATTATAAGAGTGTTATTTGTGGTATTGGAGTTGATGACGGACTATTGCATGAGTTTGTCTCCAACCTAAATTGCCTTCACCAGAAGTTGCCTATAATGTATTTGGGACTGCCATTGAGGGTCAACCTAAGTAGGAGAAATACTTGGAAACCTGTTCTTGTCAAATTCAAGCAGAAACTGGCCAACTGGAAGAGAAGACTCCTTTGTTTTGTTGGGAGATTAACCTTAATCAAGTCTGTTATGTCTAATCTACCTGTCTAATATTTATCATTGTTCAAGATTCCTGTAGGGATGGCTAAGGAGATTGAGAAATTGTAATCAACTTTCCTGTGGGGTGGATCAGATCTCCAAAGAAAAGTGCATTTGGTCCATTGGGAATGGATTGCAAAGAATAAAAATCTAGGTGGTTTGGGCTTGAGAAGGATTAGAACATTCAATGAATGTCTGTTGCTAAAATGGTGGTGGAGGTTTGGAGCTAAGACTCAAAACTTCTGGAAAGATGTGATCTGCTGAAAATATAATGTTAAGAATGGGAAATGGTTTCCAACATTGGAAGGTTGAGGTTCTAAGATCTGGACTGATATACTTAATGTAGTTCTGTTAAATCCAGATTTGCATAATTTCTATATTCATAACTCTTAGATAGTTTTGGGGGATGGGCGTAGAGCACATTTTTGGTTGGATAAGTGAATTGGCAATGTATGTTTTAAGGAGGAATTCCCTAAACTATTCTCTCCATCTAATGATAAGCATGGGGTGGTAAGGGTGTTTTTTGAGAACAGTGGTGCAACTGATGATTGGAATCTAGAGTTTAGAAGAAATCTGTTGGCCTGGGAGGAGGAGGAAGTTCATAGGTTAGTCTGCTTAGTTAGGTGTGCACCAGCTCTTTCTATTGATAAACCAGATGAATTGAAATGGGCAGTAGACTCTTCTGGACTGTTCAGTGTAGCATCAGTTTATAAATGGTTTGAATCCCTTCTTGGTCCTGTGATGACAATGGTAGGCTCTATATGGAATAATTTTGCTCCTCCTAAAGTGCAATTTTTTGGGTGGTTGGCATGGCTTGGTAAGGTTAAAACCTCCTGTTTTTTTCATAGAATTGGTCTACTTGATGGGAGTGTTAATCTTGAATGTGTTTTTTGTCATAATGATGTTGAAACTGTGGAGCATATCCTTCTTTTCTGTCCTTTTGTTTAGAGGCTGTGGTCAAACATTGTAAGATGGTGGGGTTTTCAGTGGGTATTTCCAGGTTCTATAGATGGGCTGCTGCAGTGGTGGTTTGGTTGCAGAATGAAAAAAGTGGAGAAGAAAATCTGGATGGCCATCCCTTTGGCAACTCTTTGGTCTACATAGAGGCATAGAAATGAGCGTGTTTTCAATGGATCTCATCCATACTTTGAAGCTTTATGTGAAAATTGTGAAAGTTAGAGTAGCTTTGTGGGTCAAGGCCTCGCCATTACATGTGGAAGCTTCTGTGAATGATCTGGTTTACAATCTGTAGCAGGTCAAATTTTGCCTCAGGAATGGTGGATGAGTGTGTATCTACTTTGTGAGTTTATCTGGTTAAGTGTTTGTTGGTTTTGCATCAGGTATGGTGGCGGAGATTGTGTATGGTCTGGGTTATCAGTGTATGATTTGGGTTGTGCTATCAGTGTATGTTGTGTTTCTGTTTCTGTTTTGAGAGTTTATCTGGTTATGCTGATTTGTTATCTGTTATCTGATATGTGCTGATCCTGATTTTGCTGATCTTGCTTTTGCTAATTGAATGCTGATCTGTGCTGGTCTGTTACTATGGTATTGCTAATCTGTTACTGAGGTATTTTTGTGCTATCTGTGCTGTTATTTTTGTGCTGATCTGCTACTGGTAGTCTTGTTGTTATTTTTGTGCTGATCTTGCTGCTCTGTTCCTCCAGTTTTGGTTTGTCTTCATTAGATTGGTGGCTTTTTCTTTGTTGTCTTTTTTGGTTGTTGCTCTCTTTTGAGGGTGCTTAGCATATGATAAGATGGGATTTTTGGTGCCAACCTAGTTGGGATGATCTACCCATTGTGATGCTTTGTACACCCTCTTTTCTTTATTGATGTTTTGATGTATTTGTGTGTACAACTTGTACCTTTCATCATCACACTACAAGAAAATTAGCCTATAACAACGTTTTAGTTATGGCGTTTTTCAAATAAACGTTGTTTCAAAGGTTCAAAATATTTTGTAAGCAACTCATTTTGCAAAACGCATGCTACTTGGTCCCGAGATATTTCCCCTTTTTAAGGCCCTCGCATTTTTCATTTTTCCATTTCTCTCAGTCCCGAGATGGATTAGGGTTTTTTGTCTCTTCATTACTCCTCTTTCTTATGGTGAAAGTTCACTAGATCGAGCATCGTAGGCTTCGATTCACGATCGTAATCTCTATCCGACTCTCTCTATCTTGTCTCAAAGCTCTCAATCAGTCCGATTTGAAGATTAATTTTGTGAGTCTCATTCTCTGATTTTTTGATTTTGTTTATATATGAACTCAGATCTGTATCTACGATCTCAAATCTGTTTGATATATATATACTAATTTATGTTAAAGAGAACACAGATCGATCGATCGATTGATTTTTAGTATATTGATCGTGAATCACGATCGAACACTCTCTCTCTGGATTTGATCAATTGATTGCTTTTGTTCAGATCTGTAAGTTTTAGTCCCTATGCGCATATTAACATCCTTAAACCGACGCTATTTCTGACTCGTTCGTCGTGACTTACTTCTACCACTGGAGGTGCGA
Organism: Camellia sinensis; assembly: GCF_055761805.1. Classification (NCBI taxonomy): domain Eukaryota; kingdom Viridiplantae; phylum Streptophyta; class Magnoliopsida; order Ericales; family Theaceae; genus Camellia; species Camellia sinensis. The sequence goes on along the minus strand of NC_138967.1, from coordinate 125,525,868 downwards.
AAAAGCCTCATAGATACCGCCCTAGAACTGTTGCTCTTCTGTGAGTGTTTGATTTTTACAAAGAACGTTATTTATTACTGTTAGAATACCTATTTTTTTATCATTGTTTTGTTTTTTTTTTTTTTTTTTTTTTTGAACATGATTTCAAAGTATTGTTAACTATGACTTCTCTATTTTGACTTTTTATTTGCCAATTTTGTTTTGTGAAAGTAGTTTGTGGGGATTATGTGATCATTGCGGTGAAAGTAGTTTGACTTCTCTGTTAACAGCAACTTAACAGCAAGTTTTCGAATTAAATTCTCCATTTTTTACATTTTCATCTATTAAATCCCACTTTTTGACAATTTGATTTCTATATTGTACGCGACTATGTATTGATTTGCAATTGCGATTAGAGCTCTTTATGTATATACGTGTTTCATTAATCTATGGTAGAATGTATTCAAATTAAAACTTGAATAATCGTGCCTTATCTTAAACAAATTAAAGTGGGTAATTGTTAATTTTTGTCAATGTGATTATGGTTTCATTGTCCTGTGGAATTTGAGTCGATCCTTGATGTTCTATATTGGATTTTATTTTGCAAATTTACTTTTTTGTGTTGGGCTTTTAGGATTAGCTTGACTATTACCTTGGTGATATCTATGGATCAAATTTAGGATCTCACAAGTTGATGTCACATTGCCACTTCAAAATTTTGCTCGGTTGCTTTGATGGCGGTGATTATGTACAATGAATTAATCCCAGCGATAGGTTATTTATTACACAAGGTTTACATAGAAAGTATAGCAATATTCATTTTGTGCGGGCCAGTGAAGAAAGAACCCTTTTGGTCTATTACTTCACATATTATGTCATATGCTAAAATTACGTTTTTATTAAGAATTTTGAGTTTAGCAACTTGGTGAAATTTACAGGGTTTGTAGTTTCTTCATTTTCTGGGTGGTGGAGGTGAAGTCAATTTTGTAATTGAAATGTGTATCTTTCTGTTAAAGAAGGGGATATTTTCTCTTCTCTTTTGCATTTTCATTGTTTGCATCCGTATTCGTGCCAATCTGTGTTGCAAAGCTTGTTAACTCCAGCTATTGTGAACCTTCTTTCGTCTTAGTATTTAACGTATGTCCCTGTGGATGCAAAGCTTTTTTCTTAATCTATTTGGTAATTTTTGACAGGCCCATCCTGTATTAATGGTGATTGGTCTACTACTTCTGAACGGTGAAGGTAAATAGTGGTTCTTTGCTCATGACTAAGTTATATTTATCTCAATACCACCAGGAAAGTTCTTGACCATAGTTTGGAGAGTGCAGTGATTTATTCATATGATAAATTTGAGTATGGACTTATTGATAGTGTCCAATAAAGCATCTACCCAATTGTTCCTCTTTGGCACCTATCACTCTTGGTAGAAAATACCAAATGTGATTTAAATAATTTATGGTTTTTAGTTGACAAGTTTGTCTTTGAGTTTTGCCATTTTAATCTACTTTGAAATTCCGTATTCTTAAAAGGAGTAGTGTGCATTAAAGCTATTCTCCATATAATTTTCTCTCTAATTTATATGAATTATGTGCAAGTTTCTCATGTCCATCACGGTAAGATTTTTCTTATTGCTAGCTACTTGATTTCTTTATGAAATTACTGAGAATGTTAGTTTACTTGAAATATGCAGGAAAAACCATGGATATTTGGGTTATTACAGATGGGCACGATATCTACTGGAGATGAGCTCTTCTTTTGACTCTTGTGCAGCTAGATATTTGTAACACTATTTGATATGAATCTATTTCTTGGGTTTTCTTATTGCACTTGACAATTTTAGGTACTTGCACATATTTACTACCTGATAACATGAGGTAGTGATGTCTGAATCTGATACTAGTTATGCAATTGCCATGTAGTTGGGACGAATGTTGGTGACATTAGCATTTGGGAAGTTGGATCTTGAGAAAGGTTAGCACATAAACTCTTCAAGGTTTGGGATCTCTCAACTTGTTCAATGCCATTGTAGGTAAAAATTTCATTGGTATTAGCTACCTTTGACATGTTATCTGTGGTATCTTACCATTTTTTATGTAAAAAATTTCATAATTTCTAGACAGCTTTGGTGAAAGATGCCACCATATCTATCAATCGATGCATTTGGGGCCCAGATGCATCTATACTTGGTACATCTAAATGTTTTATTTTCAAGCATTGAAGTTTTTTTTCTTTTTCTTTAAATTCCTTAGGAATTGTGTTTTATTGCTTATCTTACATATTCTCTTTCATAGGTGTTGCTTTCTCAAGAACATTGTTCAGATATTTACTTACAATAGCAGGAGACTTAAGACAACATTTGGAAGTAAGCTCTATTATATATTCGATTTTTTCTAATAATGAGACCAATGTTCAAGTACCTGATGACTTTTCCCCTGTTCCAGATTGATGCTCATGTTGGTGGTGTTAATGATATTGCCTTTGCTCATCCTAATAAGCAACTTTGTATTGTCACATGTGGTGATGACAAGACAATTAAGGTATAATTGTAATAAGATTTTAGGGTGTTTTAAGTGGAGTTTTCTTATGTATCTCTTTGTGTAATAGGTGTGGGATGCTGTAGCTGGACGCAGGCAGTATATATTTGATGGCCATGAAGCTCCTGTATATTCTGTCTGCCCCCATTGTAAGGAGAATATTCAGGTGAATAATTCTGGTACTTGAGAGCCAACTGCTTTTCGTTTCCTTATCAGTTCTTTGGTGTCACAAGAATGATTTTTTTGGCACATCTTCGCTGATATGGTGTATAGCGATCCCGGTTTCCCTTTTCTTTACTTGTTATATCCGGACTTAGGTTCCGTGGAGCTGGTTGTTGAGAGTATGTTGTTTGCACCCTTTAATCCTTATATTGAGTCTTGGGTTGTGTTGGGAAGAGTTGGAGCAGGTTGGTTGAGCTTAGGAACCAAGTCTAGTTGCCCAGATTTTGGCTTGTCCGCTCGAGCGAGGGTTTGGGCGCTCAAGCGGGGAATACACCCATCCAGTATGTCCTGTGTAGTGTTGGACGCTCGAGCGGGGGATTAGCCGCTCGAGCGGGAGGTTGTGAGTGACGCTCGAGCGGGGAGTTGGGAGCTCGAGCGGGGACCTGTCTGCAAAAACTTCTGGGAATGTGCATCCGCCGCTCGAGCGGGAGTTTGGCCGCTCAAGCTGTCACGCCCCACTTTTTTATTACTCGGAGTCATTACCAAATTCTTTAACTTAATTCAATTTCAGATATAACATGCGGAAATAAACTCATACATTCAATCCGTAGAAGTGATTAACAATACTCTCATTCGTATGCAAAGTAAATATTACATGAACTAACTTAATAAATTGCCCTTGGGCTTACATCATTAAAAGTACAAGAAGAAGGGTGTAACCCTTTACAACAATGGCATTCCGCCAACATAACTGAGGCCCCGTGGCCAACAAATACGAAGATCCAAAACTTGTAGCACACCCTGCTAAACACCTGAAAAAGATTCAACAACGTGGGATGAACATATAGTCCAGTAGAGAACTCAACATGCTCCTTAACAATAACAACATTACAGATAGCTATGATCATGAACACCCATTCTCATACTAGAATAATAATGTGACAGTTTATACAAAATATATATATGAATATATATATGAACTTTTCTTGAAAACAATCATTTAATTCACCGCTATAAGCGATTTCTCCTTCCTTTTTCCTTTCATTAACCCCCGTTCCCAATCTTTTATAACATTAACAGCTACTTAGAAAAATAGATTCATTAAGCCCGTTACTCTTCCATTTGCCACACATACAACAGATGTGCCTTTTCAAAACATATTTGGCATTTCAATGCAATTCCAATTATATCATAATTATCCATGCACACCTCTATAAAAAGAGAACAACTCAACTACATACATAAAATCAATCAATGAGTCAACTCGTCCCTCCAACACTGTAACAAATACAATCCACAATGTTTCCAGATACACTGAAACAATAACAAAACAACACTGCACTACTAGCTATATGCGTAGTAAGCCAAAGATACACTTCTCACCACAATCTACCAGTTTACCAGGCGCTAGCTGGAAGGGTATGGTACCTTAGATTATCAGCGCGTCAGTTCTCCAGGCGCTAGCTGGAAGGGTATGATACCTCTGATTATAAGCGTTGAACACATAAGTGTGTGGAGTCCATCCCCTATCTTCTCACACACACTGGAGTACAGCCCCTCTCTTCTCCCCAACCGGTATACAAATATAATGTAATTCAGCATTTCATTACATATGATGTTCAATCAACAATGGTGTAATACATACACAACAATTCAACACAACCTTATCATCCTCCACCGATGACCAAAATCTCCAGATGCATGCATATTATACATCTATTAACAGACCCAACTAACATGAGATTACAAAACTCAGCAACAACATGAACATGGTAGTTAAAGCTATACCCCACACAAGTGTGTTCAATACTCAAGATACAACATTCCAATTTTATTATACTTGTTTCAAAATACCTTTCCCATTTCACAAAATGAATTCCACTTCCTTTGTTTTCACAAAAATCATTCCCATGGACAAAAGCCATACTTCATTTAAATTGGCTACATTCTTTTCAAAGCCATTTCAAACTAATTATGCACATTAATTCATAAACAATAAATTAGGGTCTTTCCTTCCTCTTTCTCAATATTGACCAAAAAGGCCCAATTAACATCAACAAACAACAATAACCACAATTAAGACTCAAAATACCTAAGTATTTTCCCAAAGATCAAAACCCCTCAATTAATTTATTAAATCAAATAAAAGAAATTAGGGTTTCCTCTCCTTTCAACAACTGCATGCTAATTAACACTCCAATTAGCCCAAACCACAACTAATGATAATAAACCCAAATTCAACAACCAACCCCACGTTCAGTCCCAATGATTTTCACAAATCCAACATGATACCATTTTTATGCAATACAAAAACTACCACATGTCTATCTATAGACGAAGTATTGAAAAGAAACAAGGAGAATCCCTACCTCGAACGAAGAACAAAAATGGAGAAGATGACCCAAAATCCAAGTGCTCCAAATCCACTATTTTTCAGATTAGAATGAAGCCCAAGCCGCCCTCTATCTTTCTTACAAAGAACTTAAGATGAATTCACACTAGAAGTAGATGAAAACCTAGAAAGAAGATGAGTTTAGAGAGAGAGAAGTCGTACCTAGGGTTTGGAAACTAGAAGAGGATGAAAAGACTGATCAAAACCCGCTGCTGCCTATTTAAACTGGACAGGCTCGCTCGAGCGAATACTTGGTCTCTCGAGCGACCAGACACAGGAAAGCCTCGCTCGAGCGAAGAAAAGCTCGCTCGAGCCAAAAACTCGATGCTTCAGGTCTGCAACCCAGAAGCTCGCTCGATCGAAGAAACTCTCGCTCGAGCGAAGAAACACTGCTCTCAGGTCTATACTAGACGCAAACACTCGCTCGAGCGAAGAAACCCTGGCTCGAGCCACCAGACACAAAACTCCACGCTCGCTCGAGCTACAGACATCTCGCTCGAGCGAAGGACTAAAAACCTGGGCAGCAACCACCTGCTCCCAAACACACCCAACCTGGAACGAACAAGTCCAAAACATTCTATAACTCAAATTTAAAGAATTAAAGGACAGAAACAAGTTCAAAACAACAACCGGAATCCACGGAACTAAGTCCGAATACTACAACCAAAGGAGAAAGAACCGGGATCGCTATACAAGCGGGAGTCTGTGAGTGGCGCTCGAGCGGGGGTTTCCACGCTCGAGCGGGGCGACTGTTATAAAAATCCGAGACCCGACTTTCTGGACCATTTTTCATCTCCCTTTTGATTCTAAAACCCTAGAACCGTCTTCTCCTTCTCCCTACACACCTTCTCTCTTAGGTTTGATCTACTTAGAGTGTATTTCTACCCTAAGTCCTTTGTTAAAAAGATAGAGTGGGTCGAGGGCTTCCGTTTAATGTGAACAATCTTGGGTTTGGAGCACTTTGGTTTTTCGTCATCTTCTCCATTCGAGTTCTTCGCTTCGAGGTAGGGATTTCCTACTCCATATTATAGGTTTTGCTCTAAGTTTTGGTATTTTGATATGTTTGGGGTTGTTTGGTAATTTTGGGAAAAAACCCTTGTTGTTGTAATAAATTAATCTATATAATTAATTTAGGGAAAATTGGGGAATTTAGTAGAATTCATGGAATTAATGAATTTATTGATTAAATGGTGTAGTTGGTTAGTTTAATCACTCACCTATGAAAATGTTGGAATTATGTTAGTTGATACATTTATTTCCTGTTTAGAAATAACTATTTTGGGCTATCGGTGGAGGATAGTCGTGATTGTTGTAGACATTGCATGTGGATTAGGGAAAACTGAAACTAATCACATTGGTTAAGTCATTGATTTAGACTGTTGAATTAATACAGAAAATACATGTATTGATTGTGTGTTGTATATGACAAGTGTTTAATACATTGTATATGCATTTTTGTTTGGGAGGAGATAGGGGATGTACTCCACGGTTTAGGGGAAGATAGGGGATGGACCTCTAAACCGGATTTTGTTTGGGAGGAGATAGGGGATGAACTCCATTAGCATCACTATTATGTGTGCTTATTGATATTGAAGTGTTTTTACATGTTATTGATACAGCACTAAAATGTGTATCAAACGAGAAGTATGAAGTGTTTTGACATGAGCCTGAGTCTCATTTGTTTTGTTGATATTGGAAGTAATGTGAATATGATATATAGTTCACTGTTGTAAGTGTGGCCAAGTTCTGAGCCATATTGATAATAATGGAAAGTGAAACGTGTCATAGACATTAGTGTCATGAGACTGTATAATGATACAATTGATTATCTTGGTTAACCATCTATTGAATGCTATTGCTTTATTCAATGCTTATATTTGGTTTAGTATATTTCTACTGGGCTGTGGCTCACCCTATATGGGAACATCATTTTCAGGTTCAGGTGATAAGCTACCTCCAAGGACTTAGCTTGGGAGAATTCGATTTTTGGATTTTGAAGACTTGTCTTTAGTTATTTGTTTTTATTTGAGATTACATGTAAACATTCAAGCCAAGGGCTTAACTTGTAAATGAGTTAGTACTCATTCTTTTGTGTCCAAGTGTTAGCTTGGAAAGATGCAAGCCCTTAGGACATTTATTTTGATGTTACATGTGATGTCTTTCAATAAAAGTACTCTGATGAATAACTCAAATGATTCGTTTTCTTTTATTAATGCATGTTAATGTTATGTATATTATGGGTTTAATTTGAGGGCGTTACATGGTGAAGGAAGGTTCAAAGAGCTTAGTCCCTTGGTAGTTTCACTCGTGATCTATTTTATCTTTGTCTGCAGTTTATTTTTTCCACTACCATTGATAGGAAAATTAAAGCATGGCTCTATGATTGCTTAGAATCGAGAGTGGATTATGATGTCCCTGGACTTTGGCGAACTCCAATGGCATATAGCGCTGAAGGAACCAGGTCTTACTTTTCTCAAAACCTAATTCTGGCCAGTGCCTTATTATTCTTTTGTCTTCTTCACTTGAATTATATGGGTATTTATGGGAATGTCATTGCAGAGTCAACATGATTAGTTGGAGGCAAAGTTTTTCGAGAAGAGAGCAGCCTTTGAAGCTAAATACCAGGGCACACCCATATTATTTTTTTTATTACAATGAGAAAATATTAGCAATTTTTTATTTTTATTTTTTTGTATTGAGTTAACATACTGTGTTTTAAGATTTTTGTTTTCGGTTATGGAAAATTGGAAAATGAATACTGATTCATATTATATATAAATTTTGAAAATGGTGAGAGATTATAGGTCTGTTTATTTGTTTAATTTTTCTTTTGTGAGGAAAAATGTTTGCTTTGAACAAATTTCAAAAATATCATTAATTATGAATTTTTTTTCTTTTTAAAAAAAAGAAGAAAAGGTGGCGTTTTTCATAAAAACGTCACTAAATGTCGTCATGATTACGTCGTAATTAACTCTTCTGACGGAAATAGTTAACAAATGTTAAGAATTAGTAGTGCTTTAAAAAACACCATCTAAAATCTATAGTGGCGTTTTCAAAACGTCACAAAGATATGACGGTTGTCATATCAGCGACGAATTTTCTAAACGTCGCCTTATCGTTTTGCTGCATTTTTGGTTTTTTGCGGCGTTTTAAAAATTAAAACGCCGCTAATTCCTAATTTTCCTACAGTGTCATCAATAAACTTTCTGTTTTTTGCCGATAAAAAAATATATATGAGATTCTAAATAGGAATGGCAATGGGGCGGGGCGGGGCTGGGGATCACACTCCCCATCCCCGATCCCCGATGTTGAAAATACCCCCGGCCCCGATCCCCGACGGGGAACTTATCTCCGTCACCGCCCCCGCCCCCGCCCCTAATGGGGATCGGGTTTCCCCGACCCCGTAAATTCCCCGGCCAAAAAAAAAAAAAAAAAAAAAAAAGAGAGAGCAAACACAGCAGCTATCATCATCATCAACATCAACAACAACAAAATATATATCTATATCTATATCTATATCAAGATCTTGAGAACCAGTGTGTATAAACATAGATATATATATATATATGTGTGTGTGTGTGTGTGTGTATATATATATTATCTCAGAACCGTGGCTATAGATCTGGAGACGAAGCAGAAATGTTCATCGCGATTCAGATCTGGAAGGAGCCTTCTGTCGCCGATCTCCCTCTAGATTTCTCTGTCGCGGCTTCGATCTGAAGGTGGTCATTCATCTCAAGCTGCTCACTCATCTCTCTGAGATGAGAGAGAGGGAGAGAGTGTGTTTAGAACTTGAGAGTAGAGAGAGAGTGAGAGTTGAGAACTGATGCTAGATATTAGATATAATAGATATATTAGATATTAGATATATAGCCTTCTGGTCAAAACATATATATAATAGTCTAAACATATATAATAAAGCTTAAACATATATATATACATACGAGATTGTCGGGGACGTTCGGGGCGGGGCCGGGGTTGGGAACCTATCACCGTCCCCGGCCCGAAAATTATCGGGGATTTAATTTTTAATACCATCGCCGGCCCTATGGGGATAATATTCGGGGAAAACCCATTCTAATCGGGGTCGGGTCCCCGTCGGGTCGGGTTCAAATTGCCATCCCTAATTCTAAATGTCATTCTATCACAAGTTATATACCCGCACCTTGTAAAAAATATAACTACGGCGGTTATAATATTGTATTTTGTGTCATTGAGGTCATCAAAAATTTAATTTTGCTAATATTATCTGAAATTTTTTTAATTTCAGTGAAATTGGTTTAATTTCAAACGACTCTAAATCATTAATGGAATATAACTATTGTCCTAAAGGATGTGTCTGTGTCACTATGCGGTTCCTAGATTTCTTTCAGTGTAACCAATGTCATCTCTAGGACGTTGTAAGTTATGCTTCATCTTCTTTAATTATCATTTCAACAATAATTTTAATCGCTCATTTGAAATTGGATTAAATTAAATTCAAAATTTTGAGAACGAAATTATCAAATTAAAACTTGACAAAGGATGATAGTGACATACACTACAAGAAAAGTGGGCTTATGAGACGGAACTTTTTGCGATGGCACATTTGCCGTCACAAAAAGTCATTTTTTGTGACGGCATAACTTGCCGTCGCAAAAAATGTGACCTTTTGAGACGGCACAATTTGCCGTCGCAAAAAATGTGCCTTTTTGAGACGTCACAGCTTGCCGTCGCACAAAAAAAAATGTGACTTTTTGAGACGGTACAACTTGCCGTCGCGAAAAATGTGCCTTTTTGAGACGGCACAACTTGCCGTCGTAAAAAAATGTGACTTTTTAATAAAAAATAATAATAATAATGTTTTTTTCATTAAAATAAAAATAAAACAAATAAATTTTCAATCTATAATTAAAAAAATGATTTTTTGTAAAAAAAATTCATTAACTACCAAAAAAAAATTATTTTAACAAAAAAATAAATTTTTTTGGCGACGGCAACCCCCGTTGCAAAAAAAAAAAAGGTTAAACCACGTTTTGTTGTTTAAATTTCATTTGTGACCGAATTTTTTTTTTTCAATCCCGCTATGTTTCCCTCCCCCTTTTTTTTTCCATTACCGTTCTGTAACCCTCCCAACCCAAACAAAAAATCCCCAATCTCAAACCACCCCGCCCAAAACCAAAAATCCCTAATCTCTTCTTATCCCCCTCTCTGTCTCTTTTCACCCATTTTTCATCTTCCTCTCTCTCTTCTCTCTCTCTTTCACTCATCACTCTTCTCTGTCTGTCTGTCTCTCTTTCTCTCTGTGTGTCTGTCACTCATCTATCTCTTCTCTCATCTCTCTTCTCTCTCTGTCTCTCTCTTTTCTCTTTATCTCTCTGCTCATCTCTCACAGTCACTCTCTCATTTATATCTTTTCGCTCTTTTTTGTTCTTTCTCTCTCTCTTTGTCTATATCTTTTCACCCATTTTTTCATCTTCCTCTCTCTCTTCTATTTCTCTGTCTTACTCATCAATCTTTTCTCTCTGTCTATTTGTCTATCTGTCTCTCTCTCTGTGTCTTTCACTCATCTATCTCTTCTCTCATCTCTTTTCTCTCCCTGTCTCTTTCGTTCATCTCTCTTCTCTCTATCTCTCTTATCTCTCATCTCTCTCTGCCTCTCTCACTCATCTCTCTTCTCTCTATCTCTCTCTCTGTCTCTCTCGTTCATCTCTTTTCTCTCTATGTCTCTCTCGCTCATCTCTCATCTCTCTATCTCTTTCTGTCTCTATCTCTCTCGTTATCTCTCTTCTCTCTTTGTCTCTTTTTCTATCTCTCACTCTCTATCTCTTTATCTTTTTGTTTCTCTCTCCCTCTCTCTCTCTCTCTTCTCTCTCTTCTCTCACTCTCTCCCCTCCACTATGTTCGTGTTACTCACTCTCTCCCTTCCGTCTTCTCTATTTACTGAGCTCCCTCTCGATTTATCTATCCACTACAAGAAAATCCACTTTTAGCGACCACTTTGTCTCTCTCTCGCTCATCACTCTGCCTCTGTCTCTCTCTCTCTCTCTCTCTCTCTCTCCTCTATCTGTCTATAACTCATCTCTCTCTCTCTCTCTCTCTCTCTCTCTCACCACCCATCTCCTTTACCACCTTCACCATTACTGCAAATGTCATTCCACTACCACCATTACTACCACTGTCGCCACTTCACCTCTACAACTACCATTACTACTACCATTGCCACCAATCCACTACCACCACTACTACAACTACCACCACTGCCATTACTACTACCATTACCACTACCATTACCTCTCCTTCACCCCTGCCACTCCATCTACTCTACCACTAGCAGAACTTCACCACTAATCTCCTTCGCCATCACCACCATCATCTCTTATCCACCACCTTCACCACCACTACTGCTCACTCTTCTGTACCACAAAAAATTAGTTCATGATTTTTAATAACCAAAAAAAATGGGCCGCAGAAAAATATTTTTCATTGACCACAGAAAATTAACTTTTATTTTAGTGGAAAATATTTTTCATTAAAATATTACCCCTACTTCTACCAAATAAAAAATAATAATATTTTTTTTCATTAAAATAAAAATGAAACAAATAAATTTTCAATCTTAGCAACTAAAAAAAAAAGAATTTTTTTTTAAAAAATTCATTAACTACAAAAAAAGATATATTTTAACAAAAAATAAATTTTTTTGATGAAGGCAACCCTCCTTGCAAAAAAAAAAATTTAAACGGCATTATTTTGTTATTTAAATTTCATTTCTAACGACAAAAAAAAAATTAATTTTTATTTTTTATTTTTTATTCCCACCCCCTTTTTTTTCCATTCCCCCCCCCCCCCACAACACAAAAAATCCCCAATCTCAACCCCAAAAATCCCTAATCTCTTCTTACCCCCCTCTCTCTCTTGATCGACGACGAGCGGCGGAGGAGCAGCGTTGTCGTCGTCGGAGCAACGTTGGAGCAGCAGCAGATCTTCCGATGTTGCCTGGCCTCACCAAGTCCTACCCTGTCGCTCCTTCTTGTATTCATAGTTTTATCATAAAACAGTATCTGATATGTGTTCAAGTGTCTGATGATTTGATTCCTGAAAATATTCTCTGTTTATTTTGACTAGGTTATTTTTGAAGGGGTTTATGCTTTGCACCATGATATCAGAAAATCACTAGATTTGTGGATTGCTGTTGTAAGGATGAATGCCACTTCATTTCTGAGGCTTTATATTTTATTTTTTGGTTGATTAATCTTCTTGTTTCTCGTTATCTTTATCAATTTCTTTTGGATAAGTAGAAATACTTGTTATGAGATAACCGGCTGTTTGAAAACAGGTTGGAGGTGTTCATTCACATCTTATTTCTCGAGTTCAAAGGGACAAAAGTAGAGTTGGGTGCTTTATGTCCCAAAATGACATTATGACGACAGTGTTTCCAATGTTCCAGCTGCACATTGAACCACATCTTGTTCATGCACATGTTAGTAGATTCGAAACCATTTGAGGCTTATTATTGTTGCATAATTTATTGTTTCATGGTTTTTTGTCAAAGAAAGAAAAATCATTTTTCACTCTGAAATATTTTAAAGGCTGCCATGGCTTTTTTATATTTGACTATTTTGAACCTTTTTTTTTTTTTTTTATCAAATCCAGTTTAATTTTTTTTTTTTTTTTTTTTTGTATCATTGATTCAGAAGTATCATAATTTTGTGCAAAAATTTTGATATATGATATTTGTGAGATTTAAACCAGGGTAATATTGATGTAGTGACTACATATATCAAACCTTTAGAATTACTCACTGCAGGTTATGGTGGATAATTTCTTTTATGCATGCATTGCCTTATCTTTGCTAATTATTAGAATTATTCTTTAGCAGTAACAGGCGTGAAGGTGAACTATTTCAAATCAATACATATATATATATATATATATATATCTTTCGTGAAGGCGAACTATATATATATCTTTTGCTAATATATATATACATTGATATTTCAAGAAGGTAGTCGTATTCGTATCATATCCTTATCAGATGCTAATACATTTTGAATACTCACAGGTAGTTTCTAAACGTCTAGTATTGAAATTAATTTTCTTGAATTTTGACAAGTATTGGATACTTTTGGATAAGTCATGTATCTAAACTATTATGAAACTGAGATTGTAATATTTCTTGCATAGCTATAGAGTATAATTGTTAAAATAAAAACAAGAATAGTTTTAAATACTCAGTTTATCTCTAAAGCTAGAGTTTCTGTCCATCTCTCTCTCTCTCTCTCTCTCTCTCTAGAAAATTGGGGACAATCGTCGAGCGCCATGGTTCATTTCAAAGCTAAAGCTTAAATCTTTGTTTTTTTGTTGTTTGTGTGTTTGATAATTGTATATTTGTGATATCGATATCAATTGAACGTGTACTGATTTGATTGTTGTTTTTTTGTTTGATAAATGATTTGTTAAGCCTCAAGGAGATTACATAGAGCTTCACAGGAAGAGAAATGGCTACCGCCATGATCATTTTGAGCGCAAACGAAAGAAAGCAGCTCGTGAAGTCCACAAGCGATCTCAGATTGCTCAGAAGGTTCAGTTTCTTCACTTTTCTCATGTATGTATTTATGGAGTTTTGTGTGGAAGTTCTAATTTTGTGCTTCAATTTGAATTGAGCAGTCTTTGCGTATTAAGGGTAAGATGTTTGCTAAGAAACGCTATGCTGAGAAGGCCCAAATGAAGAAAACGTGAGTGTTTTGTTTCTTTTTAATTTTTTTTTATACATTTACATGTGTTTTCATTTTATTTAATTAAGATTTTGATTCTATATTTGTTTTTGAATCCTGAATTTTAATATTGATGCATTGATCCGTAAACCGTAGTGGTGTTTAAAATTAGAATTGTCAGGTTTTAGAAATAAGTTTGTTTCTTTTTGTCTTTGATGAAATTAGCAGTATCTTTTGAGGAAAAAACATCTCATCTTTCTTAATGAGTTCTGAGCAAGCTTACCCTCCATTTTAGTTAAATGCAAGAAAGTTTCCAGCATTCACTGGGATAGTCTTTTCATCTAGATGGTTCTGTATGAGTTTGATAGGCGTTTTCGGGTTCTCTTGCTGCAGAAGAGTTCAGATATGGTCAGTTGCAGTAAGGTCCGCCACAGTTTGTCTTTAACCTTATGGACCATTCCCAATTTTATGACACGAAATGTATGCTGGTTCTGTCTTTTCTGACTTTATTTCAATTGTTATTTAGTCAGTTTCTCTCTGTTTTACTGTGATTTTGGTTATTATTCCCGACAATAAGGTCCTTGGAGTCTATGGTAGGGGCTGGTTTTTACATGGCTCACCATTGCATTTGATTATGATAAATCATTACTATAATGCACACTGACAATGTGTTGTCAACCCAACACAGTAATGTACAATTACAGGGAAACTCCCCCCCCCCCAAAAAAAAAAGAGAGAGAGAGGAGAGAGAAGCCCTTGAGTAGTGGAAAAGAAATAATTAATCTATGCTAATGTAAGAGAAGCCCTTGAGTAGTGGAAAAGAAATAATTAACCTATGTTAAGGTAAATGATTAATTGTGTTGTAATATTCTATTATTTTATGGTATTTTATTTATCATGTGTTGTGGGAGATCTATTAAATTAATATAATAATTATATATTATGAGAAAAATATAAATTATGATAAGATAATATAATCATCGTATTGTTATTAAACAAAGATTTAACCCTCCCTGAAACATGCCGCAAAATCAGTAATGCTAGAGATTAAAACCCAAATACAAAAAAATATAAAAAAAAAAATTTAGTGTGATCTAAATTTATTTTAAATATGATCACACTTGAAATGAATTTGAATTATACATTAGTTTTTTAGATTTTTTTTTGTTATTCTTAGTCATCCTCCAATTGAGCTATTGTTAATAAATAAATAAAATAAAAAAATTCGACAATAGTTATACGAAGAAGAGAGGAGAAAGTCCAAGAAATGAAATACAAAATATATGTTACTTTTTTGTTTTTGGTTTTGGACCAATGATAACTGGAAGAGATGTTAAAAAAGAGAAAAAGAAAAGTTGAACTATAAAAATGGAAAGGGATTAAAGTGAGAAATGAAAGGCAGAATGCAAAAAGAGTAGTGGTAAGAATTATGAAAAAAAAATATTGTAAAAGATTATTTACTTTTGGATTATAAATATAATAAAATATTATATACTAATTAAAGATGAAAAACTTTTATGAAATTTTTTTATAAAATATTTTATGATATTTTTTTCATAATTCATAATATTATTTATGCCTGAAATCTGTTCAATGCACCGTTGTCCTGCCTGAATTTGCCCTTCACATAATTCATAATATTATTTACGCCAATGTTTTCCCTAGTACACATTTCTGAAGTCAATCATGTTGTGATTTTTGTTATTTCATTCCTTTACTTAAACATTTTCTTAATATCTTTGTTTGTTTGTGTGTGTGTGTATATATATATCATTCTTTTTTTGTGTGTGTATATATATATATCATTCTTCTTGTTTTCCAATTGTAGATTGTTGTCATTTATACTTGTTTAACGCATTATGGTTTGAATAAACAACCTTTTGGCTAATTTTCCACCATGTCTACAGGTTGGCTATGCATGAAGAATCATCATCCAGGCGAAAGGTGGATGATGATGTTCAGGAAGGAGCTATTCCTGCCTATCTGCTTGATCGTGAAACGACGACACGGGCAAAGGTATGCTATTTTTATCTAAGATGATAGTACTTTTTATAAAGTTCTCCATTTTATGGATGTTAAGTGTAAATATATGTTGGCCATGTACCATTATTGATTATCATATAATGATATTTGTAGGTTCTTAGCAACACTGTAAAGCAAAAAAGAAAAGAGAAAGATGGAAAATGGCAGGTTCCTCTACCCAAGGTAGGATCAGCTACAACTTTGTACATAGTATCTTTCTTGCATGTTTTTTTCTTGAATTTACTGGATGCCTTTCTTATTTTATGTTTTCATACCCTAGTGGACCTCTTTTTAGGGAAATTCGCCTATTATAGGAGTGCAAATGGGGAAGATGATGTGAAATTGTTAATAACCAATTATGTATTTAAAGAAAATAAAAATGCCAATTTTCAGTTCTTCCCCACACCACAGAAATTAACACATAATTATATTTAAAGAAATTAACCCATAATTATATTGTTATTAATTATTTTTATTTTTTGTTTTCAGATATTTCCCCAGTAGTAGTTTGCTTCTTGTGGAATGCAGGCGTATGAAGATTGCGATTAACTTTTGTTTTTGTTATCCACGGAAGAATCATGATGAAAACTTTTGTTTTTGATTTATGCTATTTTGAATTGTGAACAACATTATGTATTTAAACATTTTATATGTATTATGCAACATTATATAGTGGGATAATTTTACTAATGTATTGTTATGAATGGAAGAATATTTTTATTATGGATGAATGGAATTTTTATATTATTATGTAATTATTGGTTTCTTTTTCAATTATTTTTCATTTAATACAAGTAATTTTCATATTTTTAATAATTTTATTGCAATTTTTTTTTTTTTTTGAGACGGCACCACGTTGCCGTCGCAAATGATATCCGCACTAGCTAAGACAAAAGCCTTTTGCGATGGTACTCTTTGCTGTCGCAAATGATATCCGCACTAGCTAAGACAAAAGCCTTTTGCGATGGTACTCTTTGTCGGCTCAAATAACGCCTTTAGCGATGGCAACATAGTGTCGTCTCAAAAAATCTCAAATTTTTTCATATTAATGGTATAGCGATCCCGGATTTACCCTTGTTGTATAGTGATCCGGACATGTGTCCGTGGATGTTGGTAGTTGTTTATTATCTTGTTTACATCCTTTCTTACTTTGTATTTGAGTTATAGGATGTGTTGAGCGGGTTTGTTACAGGTTGGTTGAGTTTAGAAACCAAAACTAGTTGCCCAGATTTTTGGCCTGTACGCTCGAGCGAAGGTGTTGGCGCTCGAGCGTAGATTACGTCCATCCAGTATCTTGTTGTGCAGTGTTGTGAGCTCGAGCGTAGGGTTGGGAGCTCGAGCGGAGTCCTGGTTCTGCAAAAGTGCTGGGCGAGTGCATTCTGCGCTCGAGCGGGAGGTTGGCCGCTCGAGCGGAAGTCTGTGAGTGGCCGCTCGAGCGGGGTGTTTTACGCTCGAGCGGAAGACTGGGTTTAAGTCCCGAAATTGTGACTTTTCAAATCACTTTTTGCTTTCTTTTCTCTCTCTTACTTTTCCAAAAACACCATTGTTGAGCCTCTCACTCTAGATACTACCTTCTCTCTAGGTTTTGATCTAGTAGGAGTGATTTGCTCGCCTTTGGCCTTTACAAAAAAGTTGTTGATCGTCGAGGGCTTCATTTTAATCTGAAAATCTCGGGTTTTGGAGCACGTTGGGTTTTGTCGTCTTCTCCTTTGGAACTCCGAATTTGAGGTAGGGATAACCTACTCCTCTCTATGGGTTTTGTCTTTAAATTTTGGTATTTTGAGATGTTGGGCTTGGTTGGGTAATTTTGTGAAAGTTTGGGGCTTTTGTGTAATTTTACAAAGGTTGGGGTTTCATTCATAATAAACCTAGATGCATGTTTGGCATGAAGAAAATGGAATGATTGTTGAATCATTGATGAAAATGGGACCTAAGGGTTGAAATGGTAATTATGGAAAATGGCCTAATTACATTGTTTAATTAATTGGGATAATTAATTGATGAGAAATGAGGAAATGAAATGTTGATTGAATATCCATTTGTGCATTTATTTTCTGTTTTAGAAATAACTGCTTTGGGCTATCGGTGGAGGATAGTCGTGATTGTTGTAGACAATGTATGTTGATTAGGCAAACTGAGACTAATCAATGGAATGTGTTATGGAACTTGACAGTTAGAATACATTAATTGTTTGTATTGTGTGATTGTATATAGAACCAATGTGTTTATATGCGTTATGTGTAGAGGAGGAGATAGGGGATGTACTCCGCGGTTTAGGGGAAGATAGGGGATGGACCTCTAAACCGGATAGGTATTTGGAGGAGATAGGGGATGTACTCCGTAGACAGAGCTCATATGCTTGTCTAGAGAAGTGAAGATAGAGCTCATATGCTTATCTTTGTGAAGTATGAAGTGTGGATACAGCTTGTATGCTTATCTGTGGATATTGTTGATATACAAATCTGTTGTGAAGTGTGGATACAGCTTGTATGCTTATCTGTGGATATTGTTGTTATACATATCTGTTGAGAATGTGGATATAGCTTTTACGCTTATCTGAATGTGAGATATAGTTTTTATACATATCTGTGGAAATGATGATAGAGCTAGCATGCTTATCTGTTGAAAAAGGGAAAATGAAAAGTAATTGGGACTTGTCAGTCGTTGACATAAATATATAATTTATGTGATTGTAACAGTGTTGTCCAACTATCAATTGCTAATGTTTTAGTCATTGTCCATGGTTGGTTTAGTGTATTTCTACTGGGCTGTGGCTCACCCTATATGGGAATATCATTTTCAGGTACAGGAAGTATGCCACCTCCAAGGACATAGCTGGGAGGCTAGTGGCGGACATAGTTATGTCGTTTTACTGTTGATGTATTACATGTAATTTCAAGCCAAGGGCTTAATGTGTAAACGAGTTAGAACTCTTTGTTGTAACCAAGTGTTAACTTGGAAAGCTGTAAGCCTGTAGGGCATTTTGTTATGAGGTTAACATGTAATACTTATGTAATGGAACTCTAATGAATGAAAGAATGTGGTTAGTTTATATGTAAATGTATGTCTTATCTGATGGGTTTATTGTCATTATTTTGAGGGCGTTACAACTTGGTATCAGAGCGTACCGGGTTCGAATACTTTGGGTACGTGGGAAGTGATTAGGATCACAATGGGTTTGTCTCGCTTGATAGAGACTTAGACGTAGTATCATATGCTATGTGCTTAAATGCTAACATGCTTATGTGACTATGTGGGTATGGGATTTAATTTCTAGGATGTTGATTGGATCCTTGAGTTTCTGGGAGTCTTGTTGGAAAAGCACTTGATCAATGCTATTTCTAACCGGAACTCTAGTGACGTCTCGGGACTATCATTATCCGGAAATGAAATTCGTAAGTGCTTATGTGTTTATGTGCTTATGTGGAGTGAATTACACTTGTCCATGCATTAGGACGTGAGTGTTTAGTTTCGGCACACCTATGAATGTGCTAACGTTCTGTGTTGCCTTTATTAGGATGTCAGGACGAGGAAGAGGTGCTAGGCGTGGTAGACCTGCGAGGCAGGAAGTACCGTTACAGGGTGAGATTCCGGCAGTGCAGGAGGGAGTTGGGCAGGCCAATGTGGCCGAGCCAGTAGGTCAGCAGGCTATGGGTGCCTTGGCCAGAGAGATAGCAGGAGCTTTAGGTATTCTTAGAGCTGGGAATCAGGCAGCTGAGACAGGGCCTTCCTTCTTGAAGAGGGAGTTCTTTCGGTGTAATCCGGACGAGTTTATCGGGGATCCTAAAGAGCCGCTTAAGGCAGATGAATGGCTCGAACAGACAACGAAGACGTTTGAGATGCTTGGCATCGAGGACGGAGCACTGAAAGTGACCTTGGCATCCTTCCAACTGAAGGGAGATGCGGGTCAATGGTGGAAGTACGAGAAAGCTCGTGTTGGTGGTACTTGGGAGGCGTTTGTGAATGCTTTTCAGGAGAGGTTTTTATCAGCAGCAGCTAGGGAGAAGCTGAGGGATCAGTTTAGCCGGCTTAACCAGCAGGGCTTGTCAGTGGCCGAGTTTGAGGCTACTTTTACCAGTCTGTCTAGGTTTGCACCTGAACTGGTGGCGTCTGAGGAACGCCGTTGCTATGAGTTTGAGCGGAAGTTGAGGCGGGGCCTCAAGTTGAGAGTTGGTGGGTCTTACATTCGAGAGTATAGACACCTAGTGGATGCTGCAGCTCATATGGAGCTTATGATGCAGGAGGAGGATGAGGGTCAGAGAGGCTCCAAGAGGAGCCAGGATAGTCAGAGTGATGGCAGGAGGCAGAGGGGTTCTAACCCTCAGCAGTCTCAGGGTGCAGTCTCTAGATCGACCTTTCCAGTGCCTAGTGTAGGCTCGGGGAGAGGCAGTCAGGGAGAATTCACTTGTTACAAGTGTGGCCAGCTGGGTCACAAGGTTTCTGTTTGCCCGCAGAAGGGTGGGGGTCAGAAAGCTGCTTCTTCTTCAGCTAGACCGCCGAGTCAGAGTTTGGGCAGGGGGCAGCTCTTGATTTGTTATCAGTGTGGACAACCTGGGCACATGAAGAGGTTTTGCCCACAGTTGAGTGCCACTTCGGGAGCGTCTGGCTCTAGGCAGACGCAGGGTTTTCAGCCAGCTCAGTCTGTGCAGGCCTCGAGGGCCAATCCGGGAGTTTCGTCATCCCAGTCTGTGCAGCAGTCTTTTGCTCCGAGAGGTGAGCAGGTAGACCAGGGGCCTACGGGACGCGTGTATGCTGTTACCGCGCAGGATTTAGTACCGGCTCCATCGGTGGTGAGAGGTACTTTTCTGTTTTGCAATTCAGTTGCTAGTGTGTTGATAGACACGGGTGCATCTCATTCTTTTGTATCTGCTGCATTTGCATCTGTTTTGGAATTGGAGTTAGCACAGTTAGCATCTCCTATTTGTGTGGTATCGCCTTTGGGCGGTGAGTTGATCCTGAAACAAGGTGTTAGAGGATGTGATATAGAGGTCGCCGATTATAGGCTTCCTTTTCCGTTTGTTGTCATGCCCATGAAGGGTTTTGATGTTATTTTGGGTATGGAATGGTTATCGTCATACCGGGCTGTTATTGATTGCTACCGCCAGAGGGTCACGTTATGTACCTTGAGCGGGGAGTGGTTCCATTTCTTGGGAGACCGGGTTGGTAGTGTTTTGCCACCGGGGTATGATTCGCGAGGGCGAAGTGAGCTTAGTAGTCTACTTGCTAGCTGTGAGAGTGGTGAGAGTGGTGAGACCCAGCATGTATTGCCGAGGGTGGTTTGTGAGTATTCGGATGTTTTTCCCGAAGATCTTGTTAGTTTGCCACCTCACCGAGAGATAGAGTTCTCTATTGATTTAGTGCCTGGTACGGCGCCGATTTCTATGGCACCTTACCGTTTTGCTCCAGCAGAATTGGTTGAGTTGAAAGTTCAGCTCCAGGAATTGCTAGATAAGGGCTTTGTTCGCCCTAGTGTTTCACCGTGGGGAGCACCGGCACTCTTTGTTAAAAAGAAAGATGGTGCCTTGAGATTGTGTATTGACTATCGGAAGTTGAATCGGGCTATGGTTAAGAATAAGTATCCTATGCCCCGTATAGATGATTTGTTTGACCAGTTGAAGGGTTCCCGTTGTTTCTCTAAGATAGACTTGAGATCGGGTTACCATCAGTTGAGAGTCAGGGAGGAAGATGTTCTTAAGACGGCATTCCGTACGCGGTATGGCCATTATGAGTTTCTGGTGATGCCATTCGGGCTTACCAATGCACCGGCAGTCTTTATGGACTTGATGAACCGGATTTTCCGGGAGTTCTTAGATCGATTTGTGGTTGTCTTTGTGGACGACATCCTTATCTATTCGTCTTCTGAGGAGGAGCACGAGGCACACTTGAGAGTGGTGCTTGAGTTGCTTAGAGCCCATAGGCTGTATGCCAAGATTGGGAAGTGTGAGTTCTGGCTGAGAGAAGTCAAATTCTTAGGCCACGTAGTATCCAGGGAAGGGGTGTCTGTTGATACATCCAAGGTTGAGGCAGTGCAAGATTGGGCACAGCCTAAGAGTGTATTTGAGATCCGCAGTTTTCTGGGATTAGCTGGGTATTACCGTCGGTTTGTGAAAGATTTCTCCAGGTTAGCGTCACCGTTGACTAGACTGACTAGGAAGGGAGTCAAGTTTGTGTGGAGTGAGACTTGTGAAAAGTCGTTCCAAGAGTTGAAAGTTAGATTGACCACCGCTCCGGTATTGACTATTCCGGAGAGAGGGTTGGGTTATGCGGTTTATTGTGATGCCTCACGAGAGGGTTTGGGTTGTGTGTTGATGCAAGAGGGGAAAGTGGTAGCTTATGGCTCACGTCAGTTGAAAATACACGAGAAGAATTACCCCACACACGACCTAGAGTTAGCAGCTGTGATCTTTGCCTTGAAAATCTGGAGGCACTACCTTTATGGTGAGAGGTTCGAGGTATTCTCGGATCATAAGAGTTTGAAGTATCTGTTTACACAGAGAGACTTGAATCTGAGGCAGAGGAGGTGGATGGAGTTCATCGAGGATTATGATTTTAAGTTACATTATCATCCGGGAAAGGCCAATGTTGTGGCCGATGCCCTTAGTAGGAAATCCATTAGTGATGTAGCTTGTATAGCCATCCGGGAATGGGAGATGTTGGGAGCACTTGGCGAGTTTGATTTGCTACTGGGCGAATCTGTCGAGGCTGCGGCCTTGTTTTCTGTTGTTGCGCAGCCTACACTTGTGATTAGAGTGTTAGTGGCACAGAGAGGTGACCTTGAGGTAGAATCCATCCGAGAAAAGATCTCCAGTGGGAAAGTTGAGAAGGGTTTGACGGTATATCCCGACCTGAGTGTGAGATACCGAGACCGTTTGTTTGTACCGGAGTCTTGCCGAGAGGAAGTACTCCGAGAGTTTCATCATTCGCGCCTTGCGGTGCATCCGGGAGGTACTAAGATGTATCAGGATTTGGGTCGCCAGTTTTGGTGGCGGGGTATGAAGAGAGATGTGGCTGTTTTCGTATCGAAATGCCTTACTTGCCAGCAAGTGAAGGCCGAGCATCAGAGGCCAGCGGGTTTGTTGCAACCCTTGCCTATTGCTGAGTGGAAGTGGGAGCATGTCACTATGGACTTCGTTGTAGGTCTTCCGAGGACTCAACGGGGTAGTGATGCAATTTGGGTGGTTGTAGACCGGTTGACTAAGTCGGCGCACTTTATTCCTATGCGCGTGAGAGATTCGGTAGATCATCTTGCCGATTTGTATATTCGGGACGTAGTGAGATTGCACGGGGTCCCAGTGACGATTGTCTCAGATAGAGATCCTCGTTTTACTGCCAGGTTGTGGCAGAGTTTGCAGAGTGCCTTAGGCACTAAGTTGACCTTTAGTACGGCTTATTATCCTCAGACTGATGGGCAGTCCGAGCGTACTATTCAGATCCTCGAGGATATGCTTCGGGGTTGTGTCCTGGACTTCAGTGGGACGTGGGAGAGGCACTTGCCATTGGTAGAGTTTGCCTACAACAATAGTTTTCAGTCTAGCATCGGTATGGCACCGTTTGAGGCCTTGTATGGCCGACCGTGTAGGTCTCCAGTGTGTTGGGCCGAGGTGGGTGATGCACCTTTGTTGGGTCCGGAGTTGGTTAGGGAGACGACGGAGAAAGTTGAGCTTATCCGTAGGAGGCTTGTTACAGCCCAGAGTCGACAAAAGAGTTATGCCGATCGTAGGAGGAGGCCTTTGGCGTTTGAGGTAGGTGATCATGTCTTTCTGAAGATATCACCTAGGCGAGGCCTGATGAGGTTTGGGAAGAGTGGGAAGTTGTCCCCTCGGTTTATTGGTCCTTTTGAGATCCTCGAGAGGATTGGTGAGGTTGCTTATCGATTAGCCTTACCACCGCAATTGTCCGGAGTGCATGACGTGTTTCATGTGAGTATGCTTCGGAAGTATGAGCCAGATCCATCACATGTGCTGGATTGGACTGATTTAGAGGTAGATGAGGATGCCTCGTATGAGGAGAGACCGGTTCGGGTCTTGGATAGGCGGGATCAAGTCCTGCGTGGCAAGACCATTCCTTTGGTGAAAGTCTTGTGGAAACATCACGGAGTGGAGGAAGCCACTTGGGAACGTGAGTTGGAAGTCCGAGAGAAATATCCGGACTTGTTTGTTGATATGTAATCTTGTATTTACATTTTGCATTTTGTTGAACTTAAGAGCTTTTATATATGTCTTAAGTTGTGAAACATTGAAAATGTTTTGGTTATTGGAAGTATGTTTTGGAACTTGCCTAATATGGAAGTTGAAAGTGACATTATATGTGTTAAATATATTGTTGAAATTGGAAGGATAGTGCATAATGTTGATGCATGTTGAAAGTACATATGTTGTTTACATATTGTGATATGTCTCTTGTTAAAGGGATGGAATGACCGGTAATGGGTCGAATTGTTGAATGTTAAAATGTAACATTGTTTAAAATGGAGGAAAACTTGTTTTTGAAAACTTGTGCTTAATTTCGGGGACGAAATTCTTTAAGGGGGGGAGGTTATAGCGATCCCGGATTTACCCTTGTTGTATAGTGATCCGGACATGTGTCCGTGGATGTTGGTAGTTGTTTATTATCTTGTTTACATCCTTTCTTACTTTGTATTTGAGTTATAGGATGTGTTGAGCGGGTTTGTTACAGGTTGGTTGAGTTTAGAAACCAAAACTAGTTGCCCAGATTTTTGGCCTGTACGCTCGAGCGGAGGTGTTGGCGCTCGAGCGTAGATTACGTCCATCCAGTATCTTGTTGTGCAGTGTTGTGAGCTCGAGCGTAGGGTTGGGAGCTCGAGCGGAGTCCTGGTTCTGCAAAAGTGCTGGGCGAGTGCATTCTGCGCTCGAGCGGGAGGTTGGCCGCTCGAGCGGAAGTCTGTGAGTGGCCGCTCGAGCGGGGTGTTTTACGCTCGAGCGGAAGACTGGGTTTAAGTCCCGAAATTGTGACTTTTCAAATCACTTTTTGCTTTCTCTTCTCTCTCTTACTTTTCCAAAAACACCATTGTTGAGCCTCTCACTCTAGATACTACCTTCTCTCTAGGTTTTGATCTAGTAGGAGTGATTTGCTCGCCTTTGGCCTTTACAAAAAAGTTGTTGATCGTCGAGGGCTTCATTTTAATCTGAAAATCTCGGGTTTTGGAGCACGTTGGGTTTTGTCGTCTTCTCCTTTGGAACTCCGAATTTGAGGTAGGGATAACCTACTCCTCTCTATGGGTTTTGTCTTTAAATTTTGGTATTTTGAGATGTTGGGCTTGGTTGGGTAATTTTGTGAAAGTTTGGGGCTTTTGTGTAATTTTACAAAGGTTGGGGTTTCATTCATAATAAACCTAGATGCATGTTTGGCATGAAGAAAATGGAATGATTGTTGAATCATTGATGAAAATGGGACCTAAGGGTTGAAATGGTAATTATGGAAAATGGCCTAATTACATTGTTTAATTAATTGGGATAATTAATTGATGAGAAATGAGGAAATGAAATGTTGATTGAATATCCATTTGTGCATTTATTTTCTGTTTTAGAAATAACTGCTTTGGGCTATCGGTGGAGGATAGTCGTGATTGTTGTAGACAATGTATGTTGATTAGGCAAACTGAGACTAATCAATGGAATGTGTTATGGAACTTGACAGTTAGAATACATTAATTGTTTGTATTGTGTGATTGTATATAGAACCAATGTGTTTATATGCGTTATGTGTAGAGGAGGAGATAGGGGATGTACTCCGCGGTTTAGGGGAAGATAGGGGATGGACCTCTAAACCGGATAGGTATTTGGAGGAGATAGGGGATGTACTCCGTAGACAGAGCTCATATGCTTGTCTAGAGAAGTGAAGATAGAGCTCATATGCTTATCTTTGTGAAGTATGAAGTGTGGATACAGCTTGTATGCTTATCTGTGGATATTGTTGATATACATATCTGTTGTGAAGTGTGGATACAGCTTGTATGCTTATCTGTGGATATTGTTGTTATACATATCTGTTGAGAATGTGGATATAGCTTTTACGCTTATCTGAATGTGAGATATAGTTTTTATACATATCTGTGGAAATGATGATAGAGCTAGCATGCTTATCTGTTGAAAAAGGGAAAATGAAAAGTAATTGGGACTTGTCAGTCGTTGACATAAATATATAATTTATGTGATTGTAACAGTGTTGTCCAACTATCAATTGCTAATGTTTTAGTCATTGTCCATGGTTGGTTTAGTGTATTTCTACTGGGCTGTGGCTCACCCTATATGGGAATATCATTTTCAGGTACAGGAAGTATGCCACCTCCAAGGACATAGCTGGGAGGCTAGTGGCGGACATAGTTATGTCGTTTTACTGTTGATGTATTACATGTAATTTCAAGCCAAGGGCTTAATGTGTAAACGAGTTAGAACTCTTTGTTGTAACCAAGTGTTAACTTGGAAAGCTGTAAGCCTGTAGGGCATTTTGTTATGAGGTTAACATGTAATACTTATGTAATGGAACTCTAATGAATGAAAGAATGTGGTTAGTTTATATGTAAATGTATGTCTTATCTGATGGGTTTATTGTCATTATTTTGAGGGCGTTACAAATGGCGACGGCAAAATTCCGTCGTAAAAAGGTAACTTTGCCGTCGCAAAAAAATGCGACGGCGCTAAAACCTTTTTGCAACCCCCTTTGTTGCAACCCCTCACTTGCCGTCGCTAAAAGTCCTCTGCCGTCGCAAAAAAGCTTTTGAGACGGCATTTTACTGTCGCAAAAAAGTCAATTTTTTTTTGTAGTGATAGAACACTATTTCTAAGGAGCATAGGTCATGTGCAGATTTTATGTTGAATCTTTATCTGTCTTTTCAATCATTTTGACATTAATCAGATTTTTATTTGTCCAAATATCAATGTTACAACCAGGGTGGAAGTTTGTTGCCTAAACAAGTACATGGTTTTGATGCAGAATCAGCTCATGGACTGGAAGTGGCAGAGATAGAGTTCTCTGGTGATGAGAATGAGGTGGAGTTAATTAAAGTACTAGCTCAAACATTCCAAATCTTTGAAGAAAATGACCATCTTTTTATTCACCTTATCAAGACCTCTCCAACTCAGTCAAGATTACTAGCAAAAAGGTAGAAGCTTTCACCAATGCGTCCTCTATTTTTGGTGTTTATTTTCTTCCTCGCTGAACTCTTTTGTTTTTTTTTTTTCTTTTTTTTTTTTTGATATCTTTTATGAAATTGTTTATAGTTACTTCTTGGGATATTGATTTATCTTGGTACACAGTTGGCATAAAAATCACACTCTTTTGATATCAATATTGATTTATTTTGATACACAGTTGCATCAACTGGTTTCTTATATGTTGTTCACGAACCAATTCACAACCGATGCATATGGCTCCTTCAGCTATTACAAAGTTTTTATTTTTTATTCTTTTGTTTCTTTGCTTCTAATATTTTTAAAAAATTACAATGGTACTCGATTTTCGATATATATTACTCAATATTCTCGTATTGTTGCACCACAGTCACTACCAATTCTTCTCCCAACGCTACTATTTAAAACCTTAGTTATTGTGAGGACATAATTTTAAGTTGTCCATGTGGCTTAGGTGCTTAGCTGAAGTGCCACATGGATGTATCTCGTTTGCCGAGGTGTGGTTGGACCATACCTGTATCCGAGATAATCGGATGAGGACAAGAGTTTTACGTCATGACAGACTCTCTATTTGAATAAGTGAGGACTCTTGAGAGAGTTGATCTTAATCTGAATTAGAAGAGTTCATGATAAGTGTTATCCCTAAAAGGGATGGAGTCCTATAAAGTAAGAATTAATTCCTATATAAAGAACCCCATAGATCTAAGGTGCGCTTTGATTACCTGATATCTTTGAGAGATATTATTGACTTGATCATCATAGAGCTCCTAGGTGTGCGAGCTGCCGGTCTTGTTGTCTTCTTGTATGCAAGTGTTGTGTTTTATTAGAGTGTGTTTGTTTTGAGGGATTATTTTATGGGATTCGACTAGTAGTCCATTCGGACTAATAGTCCATTATTTGGTTCAATTTTTTTGCTCCAGATTAATAGTCCCTCCGGACTATTAGTCCCTCATAAGGGATTATTGTATCCTAGGGGGAGGGATGGGATTATTTCCATGGGATTGGTATCCCATGGGACTAAGTGTGAAATGTCCATTTTATCCTCATGCTATTACTTAATAAACAATTGGAAAATGATAAAATAGTCTTTTGAACATTTATAAATTATTTTTTTAGTGTTGTTAATTTAAAATTATGTATTAAATAAAAAATATATAAATTATAAATTATAAATTAAATTAAATTAAAAATAAAAAATTAAAAATTATGGCCTTACAATTTTTTTAGTGTTGTTAAGAAATTAAATTTATATATTAAATAAAATTATTTTTTTAGTGCTGTTAATTTAAAATTATATATTAAATTATAAATTAAATTTAATTAAAAATAATAAATTAAAAATTATTGTCTCATGAATTAAATTTTTTATTGTTGATAAAAAATTAAATTTATATATTAAATAAAATTATTTTTTAGTGTTGTTAATTTAAAATTATATATTAAATAAAAAATATAAATTATAAATTTAATTTAATTTAATTTAACTGAAAATAATAAATTAAAAATTATGGCCTTATAAATTAAAAAATTTTAGTGTTGTTAACTTATAAATTATAGATTACAAATTTAAAATTACATATTAAATAAAAATTATAAATTACAAGGGTAAAATAGTCTTTTGAACATTTCCTTATCCAGTCCTTCTAACCAAACATTGGATTCACTAAAAATAGTCTAATCCTGACATCTAATTCCATGACTAAACAAACATAGGATACAAATTCAGTCCAATCAAATAGTCCGAGGACAATGTATCCCATGACTAACTGTCCGATGGATTACAATCCCCCTTTATCTAGTCCATCCAAACAAACACACCTTTATTACACTGATCTAGTTGTGAGGTCATATTTCAACACCCACAGTTATGATGAATAATATAACAACTTTAAAGTCATGCCAAATCAATAACTCTAAAATCTGACGTCGCTAAACAAAATTATGACTAATTTTAAAATTTTCATAAATGGAAAAAATGAATTTGGAGATCCAAATGATTAAAATAGCCCAAAAATTGGTCAGGTTACATTAGATGAGTGTGACTAGCTCTTTGAATGGTTTACAAAAGCCTCGACAATGGGCCAGGCTGGGCTAACACAATCTGAAAATTTTAGGCTTACACCCAGTCCAAACCTAGACCCATAAGCTTTAACTAGTCAACAGAATGTGTTCAGGCCAACCCTTTTATATTTGTAGAGCCCAAGCTCTACTCATGGGCTTACAAATATTGTAACGCCCTCAAAATAATACATATAAACCCACATTCTTGACATGCATAGACATAAGAGAATAAAGCATATTTCTATTTATCAGAGTATTCATTACAAAAGTATTACATGTTGACAACAAAAGTAAATGCCCTATGGGTTTATAACTTTCCAAGCCAACACTTGGTTACAAAAAAGAGAGTACTAACTCATACACATTAAGCCATTGGCTTGAATTTACATGTAATACCAAAATAACAAAACAACCAAAAGAGTCTTCAACTCCCAAAACCTTCCAAGCTATGTCCTTGGAGGTGGCATGTCACCTGAACCTGAAAATGATGTCCCATATAGGATGAGCCAATGCCCAGTAGAGATATACTAAACCAAGTATGAGAATTAACTAAAACATTAGCATTTGATAAATGGCTAACACTTATAAAAGCACTTGTAACACAATTCAGTTCCATGACAAAAAGTCCATGTTTCATTTCATTTTCCTTTACTTATCAAGTTTTCAAGTTATATAAACATGGCTCAGAACCTGGCCGAACAATAAAATGAGGCAACGGCTCATATTATAACACCTCCAATATCAACAATTCAAATGAGATTACAACTCATTTTAAAAAAACACTTCCATACTTCACTATTCACATGAGAATATAACTCATATTAAAACACTTCCATATTTTAAGTGATACACAGATTTGCTGTATCAGTGGAGTCCATCCCCTATCTCTTCCCAAACAGGTTTAAGAGTCCATCCCTATCTCGTCTCAAACCATGGAGTACATCCCCTATCTACTTCCAAACAATATACGTATACAAAGTATTTAAACACTTACCATGTACAATGTTCAATCAATACACACATTTGTTGTATTATTCCAACCGTCATATTCAATGTAATTAGTTTCAGTTTTCCCTAATCATCGTACAATGTCTATAACAATCAAGACTATCCTCCACCGATAGCCCAAAGCAGTTATTTCTAAACAGATAATAAATGCATCAAACAGATATAATATCAACATTTCCATAGGCGAATGATTAATTTATCCAACTACACCAATCAACCTCATAATTTCCCAATTTCACAATTTCCAACTCAATTTCATATTTCCCAAAATTAATTATACCAATTAATTTGTCACAATAATTAGGGCATTTTTTCCCTTTTTTCAATATCAACCCTAAGGTTCAATTTCACCAATTTAACAACAATAATACCATTTTCTAAGGTCTCACATACACATGGAATTTAACATTTGAAAACCCCTTTTTATAAATTACACAACATACCCTAACTTATCCCAAAATTACCCAACAACACCAACTAATCAAAATAACTAAAATTTATGTCAAAACTCATAGATTAGAGAAGGTTATCCCTACCTCAAAATTAGAAGCCCAAAGGAGTTGATGAAGAAAACTTGAAGTGCTCCAAACCAAGAGATTTTCAGATTAAAATGAAGTCCACGCCACCCTCTATCTTTCTTACAAAGGGATTAGGGTAGAAACACACTAAAGGTCGATGAAACCCTAGAGAGAGGGTATGTAGAGAGAGAGGGAGCAGCCGGATCTAGGGTTTGAAGATAAAAGAGATGAAAAAGTGAAGTGTAATCCCGCTGCTACCTACTGCTATATTCGAGGCTCGCTCGAGCGAAGGAGTGGTCGTTCGAGCGACCAGACACAAGGAAACCTCGCTCGAGCGTAGAAAGCCTCGCTCGAGCCAACAATTCGAAGCTTCAGGTCTGTAACCTAGAAGCATTCTCGAGTGCAAGAATGCTTGCTCGAGCGAAGAAGTCTAAAACATGTAGCTCGCTTGGTCGAGCAAAGAAAAGCTCGCTCAAGCCAAGAAATGCAACTCTCAAGTCCAGAACCAGACGTAGACGCAAGCTCGAGTGCAAGACTTCTCACTCGAGCCACCAAACACAAAACTCAACTCTCGCTCGAGCGAAGGAACCCTGGCTCAAGCAAAGGAACTAAAACAAAGAGCTTGCTCGAGCGACAAAAGCCTCGCTTGAGCGAAGACACCAAAATCTGGGCAGCAACCATTTGTTCCCAAACACAACCAACCTGTTATAAACCTGCCCAACACATCTTAAAACTCAAATATATGGAATTGAATGATGGAAACAAGATACAAACAACAACCAACACTACGGAACCCAAGTCCGGAATACAATAACCAAAGGAGAGAAAATCGAAATCGCTATAACCTCCCCCTTTTAAAGAATTTCGTCCCCGAAATTAGATACAAGTTTCAAAAACATGATTTCACAATTCTCAACAACATTACAATTCAATATTCCACATCCTGACCCATTACCAGTCATTCCATCTCTATTCAAGAGGCATTTCACAATATAATTTTCAACATGAATTATCAGCATGCATTCCTTTGAATTTCAACAAGTTTCAATATCATAATCCACAATTCCAAAACATATGCAACGTTAATAACATACTTGCATTTTTACAACATATTTAACATACACAATGTTAAAATAAACTTCCATTTTCAAGGCATATTCCATAATACTTCCATAAACCAAAACATATACAATGTTTTACAACTTAAGCCATATTCAATGCTCTTACAGTTTATCATTACAACAAAATTCCCAATACATGGTTATACATTAACAAACAAGTCCGGATATTTCTCACGGACATCCAACTCATGTTCCCAAGTGGCTTCCTCAACCCCGTGATGTTTCCACAAAACTTTTACCAAAAGTATCGTCTTGTCTCGCAAGACCTGATCTTGCCTATCCAAAACCCTCACCGGTCTCTCCTCATACGAGATATCCTCATCAACCTCTAAGTTGGTCCAATCTAATATATGAGACGGATCCGGCTCGTACTTCCGAAGCATACTAACATGAAATACGTCATGCACTCCGGACAACTGCGACGGCAAAGCTAAACGGTAGGCAACCTCGCCAATCCTCTCAAGGATCTCGAAAGGGCCAATAAACTGAGGAGATAACTTCTCACTCTTCCCAAACCTCATCAAACCCCGCCTAGGTGATATTTTCAAGAAGACATGATCACCCACCTCAAATACCAAAGGCCTCCTCCTACGGTTGGCATAACTCTTTTGGCGACTCTAGGCTGTAACGAGTCTCTTACGGATAAGTTCAACTTTCTCTGTCGTCTCCCGAACCAACTCCAGGCCCAACAAAGGTGCATCACCCACCTCAGCCCAACAAACTGGAGACCTACACGGTCGGCCATACAAGGCCTCAAACAGTGCCATACCAATACTCAATTGGAAACTGTTGTTATAGGCAAACTCCACTAAGGGCAAGTGCCTCTCCCACGACCCACTAAAGTCAAGGGCACAGCCTCGAAGCATATCCTCAAGGATCTGAATAGTACGTTCGGACTGCCCGTCAGACTGAGGATGATAAGCCGTGCTAAAGGTCAATCTAGTGCCCAAGGCACTCTGCAAACTCTACCACAACCTAGCAGTAAAACATGGATCTCTATTTGAGACGATCGACAGTGGGACCCCGTGCAACCTCACTATGTCCCGAATATACAAGTCGGCAAAATGATCTACCGAATCTCTCACGCGCATAAGGATAAAGTGCGCCAACTTAGTCAACCGGTCTACAACCACCCAAATAGCATCACTACCTCACCGAGTCCTCGGAAGACCTACAACGAAGTCCATAGTGACATGCTCCCACTTCCACTCGGCAATAGGCAAGGGTTGTAACAAACCCGCTGGCCTCTGATGTTCGGCCTTCACTTGCTGACAAGTAAGGCACTTAGACACAAAAACTGCCACATCCTTCTTCATACCCCGCCACCAAAACTGGCGACCCAAATCACAATACATCTTAGTGCCTCCCGAATGCACCGCAAGGCGTGAATGGTGAAACTCTTGGAGTACCTCCTCTCGGAAAGACTCCGGCACAAACAAACGGTCTCGGTATCTCACACTCAGGTCGGGATACACAGTCAAACCCTTCTCAGCCTTCCCACTGGAGATCTTCTCCCCGGAGGGATTTTACCTCCAGGTCACCTTTATGTGCCTCTAACACTCGATTCACAAGTGTAGGCTACGCAACTACAGAAAACAAGGCCGCAAAATCAACAGATTTGCCCAGAAGCAAATCAAACTCACCAAGTGCACCCAACATCTCCCACTCCCGGATGGCTATACAAGCTACATCACTAATGGATTTTCTGCTTAGGGCATCGGCCACAACATTGGCCTTCCCCGGATGGTAATGCAACTCGAAGTCGTAATCCTCTATAAACTCCATCCATCTTCTCTGCCTCAAGTTCAAGTCTTTCTGTGTAAATAGATACTTCAGACTCTTATGATCCGAGAACACCTCGAACCTCTCACCATACAGGTAATGCCTCCAAATCTTCAAGGCAAAAATTACAGCTGCTAACTCTAGGTCATGTGTAGGGTAATTCCTCTCGTGTATTTTCAACTGCCGCGAGCCATAGGCAACCACTTTCCCCTCTTGCATCAACATACAACCCAAACCCTCTCGTGAAGCATCACAATAAACTGCATAATCCAAGCCTCTCTCCGGGATAATCAAAACCAGAGCGGTGGTAAGTCTAACTTTCAGTGCTTGGAACGACTTTTCACAAGTCTCACTCCATACAAACTTGACCCCTTTCCGCGTCAACCTAGTCAACGGCGAAGCTAGCCTGGAGAAATCCTTCACAAACTGGCGGTAATACTCAGCTAATCCCAGAAAACTGCGAATCTCAAAAACTCTTAGGTTGTGCCCAATCTTGCACTGCCTCAATCTTGGATGTGTCAACAGACACCCCTTCCCCGGAGACTACATGGCCTAAGAATTTAACCTCTCTTAGGCAGAACTCACACTTCCCAAACTTGGCATACAGCCTATGGGCTCTAAGCAACTTAAGCACCACTCTCAAGTGTTCCCCGTGCTCCTCCTCCAAAGGTGAATAAATCAGGATGTCATCCACGAAAACGACTACAAAACGGTCTAAGAATTCTCGGAATATCCGGTTCATCAAATCCATAAACACTGCCGGTGCATTGGTGAGCCCAAAAGGCATCACCAAAAACTCATAGTGGCCATACCGCGTACGGAATGCCGTCTTCGGAACATCTTCCTCCCTGACCCTCAACTTATGGTAACCCGATCTCAAGTCTATCTTAGAGAAACAACGGGACCCTTTCAACTGGTCAAACAAATCATCAATACAAGGCATAGGGTACTTGTTCTTAACCTTAGCCCGATTCAATTTCCGGTAATCAATACAAAGTCTCAAAGCCCCGTCTTTCTTTTTAGCAAAGAGGGCCGATGCTCCCCATGGCGAAGTACTAGGGCGAATAAAGCCCTTATCTAGCAATTCCTGGAGTTGAATCTTCAACTCACTCAACTCAGCTGGGGAAAAACAGTAAGGTGCCATGGAAATCGGTGCTGTGCTGGGCACTAAATCAATAGAAAACTCTACCTCTCGAGGGGGTGGCAAACTAACAAGGTCCTCGAGAAAGACGTCCGAGTACTCACAAACCACTCGGGGTAACTCAATCTGGATCTCATCACACTCGCTACTCATAAAGCTAGCGAGAAACCACTAAGCTCACTCCGCCCTCGCGGATCATACACTGGTGGCAAAACACTACCAACCCGATCCCCCAAGAAATGAAAGCAATCCCTGCTCAAGGTACATACAGTAACCCTTGGCGGTAACAGTCAATAATAGCCCGGTATGACGATAATCAGTCCATACCCAAAATCACATCAAAACCCGACATAGCCATAACCACAAAAGAAAATAGAAGCCGACGATCAGCGACCACTATATTGTAGCCTCTACACCCCTGCTTCAAAATCAACTCACCCCCAACAGGTGATACAACACAAATAGGAGATGCTAACTCCGCCAACTCCAACCCCAAAACAGATACAAATGCAGCAGATATAAAGGAATGGGATGCACCCGTATCAATCAACACATTAGCAACCGAGTTGCAAAACAAAAAGGTACCTCTCACAATAGATGGAGTCGGTACAAGATCATGCGCGGTAACAGCATACACACGCCCTGAAGGTCTCTGATGTACCTGCTCACCTCTCGGAGCATAAGTCTGCTATACAGACTCAGACGATGAGGATCCCTGATTGGCCCTCGAGGCCTAAACTAACTGAGCTGGCTGATGGCTTTGAGTCTGCCTCAAACCAGATGTGCCACTCAACTGCGGGCAAAACCTCTTCAGGTGCCCTGCCTGACCACACTGGTAACAAGAGAGCGGCTGGCCTCTACCCTAACTCTGGCTCTGAGATCGAGCCGAAGATGAAGTTGCTCTCTGTCCTCCTCCCCTCTGCGGGTAAGCTGGAGACATGTGGTCCAGCTAACCACATTTGTAACAAGTAACGTCTCCCTGACTGCCTCTCCCAGAGCCTGAACTCGGCACTGGAAAGGTAGATCTCGCAAAAGCCCTCTGGGACTGCTAAGGGTTAGAACCCCTCTGCCTCCTACCATTACCCTGGCCATCTTGACTCCTCTTAGAGCCCCTCATCCTCTCCTCCTCCTCCTCCTCCTCGTGCATAATAATCTCCATATGGACTGCAGCATCCACAAGGCGTCCATACTCCCGAGTCATGGACCCAGCAACCCTAACCTTGAGTCCGTGCCTTAACTTCCTTTCAAACTCCAGACAACGGCGTTCCTCAGACGCCACAAGCTTAGGTGCAAACCTAGACAAACTGGTAAATGCGGCCTCAAACTCGGCCGCTGATGAACTCAGCTGCTTGAGCTGACAGAACTGATCCCTCAACTTCTCCTTGACAGCGGGACACAAAAACTTCTCCTGAAAGGCATCCACGAAAGCCTCCCAAGTGCCTCCAATACGGCCCCGAACAAACTTCCACCACTGACCCGCGTCTCCCTTTAGCTGGAAAGACGCCAAGGTCACCTTCAATGCCCCGTTTTCGATGCCAGGCATCTCAAACGTCTTCGTCATCTGCTCAAGCCACTCATCAGCCCTAAGTGGCTCTTTCGGATCCCCCAGAAACTCATCCGGATTAGACCGGAAAAACTCCCTCTTCAGAAAAGAAGGCCTTGCCTCTGTAACATGGGCCTGGACTTGATTCTCAGCTCTGAGAATGTCCATGGATTCCCTCAATGCTCCTACCATCTCACGGGCTAAGGCGGCCATAGCCTGCTGACCTACTAGCTCGGCCACATTGGCCTGACCAACACCCTCCTGTTGCGTCGGAATCTCATCCGGTATAGGCATCTCCTGCCTCCTAGGCCTACCACGCCTACCACCACGTCCTCGTCCTGACATCCTAATAAAGGTAACGAAAAACATTAGCACATTCACAAATGTGCCGAAACTATTTCACTCGCATCCTAATGCATTGGACAACAGTAATTCATTCCACATAAGCACATAATCACATAAGCACTTACGAATTTCATTTCCGGATAATGACAGTCCCGAGGCGTTGCTAGAGTTCCAGTTAGAAACAGCATTGATCAGGTACTTTTCCAACAGGACTCCCAGAAACCCAAGGATCCAATCAACATCCTAGAAACTAAATCCCATACCCATATAGCCATATAAACATGTTATCACATAAGCACATAACATTACATTTAAGTCTCTAACAAGCAAGACAAACCCATTGTGGTACTAACCACTTTCCACGTACCCAAAGTATTCAAACCCGGTACGCTCTGATACCAAGTTGTAACGCCCTCAAAATAATACATATAAACCCACATTCTTGACATGCATAGACATAAGAGAATAAAGCATATTTCTATTTATCAAGGTATTCATTACAAAAGTATTACATGTTGGCAACAATAGTAAATGCCCTATGGGCTTACAACTTTCCAAGCCTAACACTTGGTTACAAAAAAGAAAGTACTAACTCATACACATTAAGCCCTCGGCTTGAATTTACATGTAATACCAAAATATCAAAACAACTAAAAGAGTCTTCAACTCCCAAAACCTTCCAAGCTATGCCCTTGGAGGTGGCATGTCACCTGAACCTGAAAATGATGTCTCATATAGGGTGAGCCAATGCCCAGTAGAGATACACTAAACCAAGTATGAGAATTAACTAAAACATTAGCATTTGATAAATGGCTAACACTTATAAAAGCACTTGTAACACAATTCAGTTCCATGACAAAAAGTCCATGTTTAATTTCATTTTCCTTTACTTATCAAGTTTTCAAGTTATATAAACATGGCTCAAAACCTGGCCGAACAGTAAAATGAGGCAACGGCTCATATTATAACACCTCCAATATCAACAATTCAAATGAGATTACAACTCATTTTAAAAAAACACTTCCATACTTCACTATTCCCATGAGAATATAACTCATATTAAAACACTTCCATATTTCAAGTGATACACAGATTTGCTGTATCAGTGGAGTCCATCCCATATCTCTTCCCAAATAGGTTTGAGAGTCCATCCCCTATCTCCTCTCAAATCATGGAGTGCATCCCCTATCTCCTCCCAAACAATATACGTATACAAAGTATTTAAACACTTATCATGTACAATGTTCAATCTGTTAGGGTTTTATTCTTGGCAACCCCTTTTGACAAAACTCCTTTCAGTTGTATTTATTTTCGCACTTTTATTTCAGTGAGGCTATGAGTGTTTAGATGCGAATCCAACCCGAATTGTGCTTTTCAGAGAAGTTTGTAATGCTAATGCTTTCAAGATTGCCACTTCGCTGATTATGACGGGGATCGAGCTGCCCGGTCAGCTCGCGAGGGTCCAGGGGGCAGCACCCCTTGGCGGGTCCGGGGCAGCGCCACGGCGGGGTCGAGAGGCAGCGCCCCTGAAGCAAAATGCAAAAATGCATTCCAAGTTGCCTGTCCGCTCGAGCAGACATTACCCCGCTCGAGCGGAGAATCGTTGGTTCCAGCAGTTTTGGTTGCTTGTAAAAGTACTGAGCCGTGTGATTTCGCGCTCGAGCGGGTTCTCAAGCGCTCGAGCGGACCTCTGTTTTGTCACACGCATATTTTGCTAAAGACGCTCGAGCGGGAAGTTGGGCGCTCGCGCGAAGATCGCGGGACAGATTATATAAATTCGCGTGTTGGGTCAAATTTTAGGATTACTACTCCAGATCTTCTTTTTGGGTTCTAGGGTTTATATCTGGGGATATTTTGTTAGTTTTCTTTGATGTTTTGTTGAGTATTCAACTCATGATTTAAAGAGAGTACATCAAAGGTTTTGTTTGTTATACACAAGAGAGAGAGAGTTGTTCTTCGGTGGATTCTGAAGAATTCGAGCCTGAAGCTTTGGTGGATTCCGGGGTGGCTCATCGTAAAGACAATTTCGAGGTGAAGGCGGGTTGGAAAAGGCACATAGAGGTTGGTTCAATTAGGCGTGAATTCGCTAGGTAATTGAGAGTATACCTGTGTAATTCCTTTAAATCTTCTTAGTGGATTGTTTTGTGGTTGTTGCCCGTGGTTTTTTTATCACAGTTGGAGGTGTCTAATTGTGGTTTTTTCCACGTAAAATCGTTGTGTCTCTGTGTCTTGATTGTTTGATTGGGACTGTTATATTCTGCTTAAAATTGATACATAATCACAAATCAACATCTAGGAGGTTTCTAGATTTTTCACAATCAATACACACATTTGCTATATTATTCCAACCATCATATTCAATGTGATTAGTTTCAGTTTTCCCTAATCATCATACAATGTCTATAACAATCAAGACTATCCTCCACCGATAGCCCAAAGCAGTTATTTCTAAACAGATAATAAATGTATCAAACAGATATAATATCAACATTTCCATAGGCGAGTGATTAATTTATCCAACTATACCAATCAACCTCATAATTTCCCAATTTCACAATTTCCAACTCAATTTCATATTTCCCAAAATTAATTATACCAATTAATTGGTCACAATAATTAGGGCATTTTTCCCCCTTTTTCAATATCAACCCTAAGGTTCAATTTCACCAATTTAACAACAATAATACCATTTTTCAAGGTCTCACATACAATGGAATTTAACATTTGAAAACCCCTTTTTATAAATTACACAACAAACCCTAACTTTTTCCAAAATTACCCAACAACACCAACTAATCGAAATGACTAAAATTTATGTCAAAACTCATAGATTAGAGTAGGTTATCCCTACCTCGAAATTAGAAGCCCAAAGGAGTTGATGAAGAAAACTCGAAGTGCTCCAAACCAAGAGATTTTCAGATTAAAATGAAGCCCACGCCACCCTCTATCTTTCTTACAAAGGGATTAGGGTAGAAACACACTAGTGGTAGATGAAACCCTAGAGAGAGGGTATGTAGAGAGAGAGGGAGCAGCTGGATCTAGGGTTTGAAGATAAAGGCCCTGTTTGGTAGAACTGTGGGAAAGTGCTTATAGCTTATGCCTTAACAGCTTATAGCTTATAACTATGAACATAAGCTGATTTCTAACTTATAAATTAAGCATCTCCTGCCCCGCTCAAAGAATAAGCTGATTTCTGACTTACAAAAAGCTATAAGCTGCATTGTTAAGCTAAACCAAACACATCAAAATAGCTAAAATTAAGCTGAAAGCTGAAATAAGCAGCTTTTAAGCTGCACCAAGCAGGCACAAAAGAGATGAAAAAGTGAAGTGTAATCCCGCTACTGCCTACTGCTATATTTGAGACTCGCTATAGCGAAGGAGTGGTCGCTCAAGCGACCAGACACAAAGAAACCTCGCTCGAGCGTAGAAAGCCTCGCTTGAGCCAACAATTCGAAACTTCAGGTCTACAACACAGAAGCACGCTCGAGCCACACCCTAAACGTAAATTTAAATTGTATCTTCCGACACTTTCCGACAATGCTTTGACATTGTTTTACTATTTTTGTTATTCATTTTGTATTGACTGAGGAAGAAAAGGAAAATTTTTACTACGTTATCCGAATAAATCTAAAAAATTCAGCAATCAACAACGAAACAAAATAATAAATTTTGATTTTGTATTTCTGAATAAATATAAATTTTTAACATATAACTATTGAACCATAGAAACACTTTCTTTAACTATACTTCTAAATTAAATTTATGTTTTTGAATCCGTATTTTCGAATCATTTACATATTTTCAGTTCTATAGTTTTGAACTATTTACATATTTTTCGGTTTTTTTTTTGGAATGAGATTTTTTTTTTTTTTTCCATACCCTCTATTCACATATTTTTTGTCTGATGTGTTTATTTTTTGAAAAGATATGTGCTAAAAAATTTCATGTTCAAAAGATATCTACTAAGAAAATCTAGTTTTAAGGTTTGGTATGGATATTGATATCTATATTGGTCATTTTATTTAATGGTAAAATTGTAAAAAAAAATAAATTAATTCAATGTGTATGAAAATAGAATTACCCTAATTGGGCCTTTGTTTTAAGTAGATAGCCCTAATGTAAATAATACTAAAACCGAAAGCAAACGCACAACACAAATCTTCAATTGTTCAATTCATGTGCAGATCTAGTTTCTCTTTTGTTTTTATATATTTGGATTGAAGGCTTGTACAGAGAAATCAAGTTCTTTAGAATTGATGA
Source organism: Camellia sinensis (assembly GCF_055761805.1). NCBI lineage: Eukaryota > Viridiplantae > Streptophyta > Magnoliopsida > Ericales > Theaceae > Camellia > Camellia sinensis. The sequence goes on along the minus strand of NC_138967.1, from coordinate 125,485,154 downwards.
GTAATATTATTATACAATTTTAAAGGGAAAAAATCATCAGTTTGCAGAACAAAGAAGATCTGAGTCATTGAGTGACAAGGTATTATTCCACTCTTTTACTTACTCTTTCTTTCATTATTACCAAATTCAGATATTAATCTATCAAGCAAAATTTGCTTTGTATTTTATTTTAACTGTTAGATTATTATTATTATTTGGTTATGTTAGGTTTTCAATTGGTCATGGAACCACAATTGAAAAAGACCAACTACAAGTTTGACCGGTTAAGTAATCTTCCAGACAACATAATTTATGACAGCTTTTCATTGCTTCATATGAGAGACATTCCATGTGTGTGTGCACGTTGTCAAGGAGGCTAAGACAGCTTTGCTTCTCTATGCCTTGCTTGAATATATCTTTTGAATCATCCTTGAATTTAAAGACATTCTGGGGTGTAAAACCAATCAAGGAACAAGAATTAGACAGTGTTACCTGATTTGTCGAGAGATTCTTGCATCTTCGCAATGGGGCAGACTTATTCCGTCTTCGTATTGATTACCCATTCTTTTGCCGCGACCTCAACTACAATATGGATTATCATATAGTGACATGGATATATAACGCAACCATGTGTCGTGTTCAAGAGCTTGATCTTGACATTGCCTAGAAAAATACATTTTGCTTGCCTCTTTGTGCCTTGAACTGCTCATCGTTGCGGGTTCTAAAACTGAACTTGAATTGGGGTAATCTCAAGTTGCCTAATGTAGAGTTCAACTCGTTGCAGGAGTTGTCGTTGAGCAAGTTCAGAGTTGTTAATCCATTGCTCGCAGAGTGGATTTTATCGTACTGTAAGGCCCTTACAAATTTAAGCCTCAGGGTGTTTTATGGGATGAGCAATCTCAATATTACAAGCTCTTCTCTTCAAGATATGAAAATTACTTTCCAATGTCAAAATTTCTGCTGCAAAACTGCGGACTTTGTTTGTAGGATGACGACTGGGGTATGGAGGAGGTTTTTGGACTGGCAAATCGTTGATAATTTTTGCACCCAATCTTCAAGAGTTTTAAGTATGTAGGAGACCTTGTAAATATCTCTTGCAAAGGGGAATTCAAGTCTCTGGAAATTGCCAGTGTTATTGTCTCAGATTATCCTCTTGTAAAGGCCATGATTGACAGCTTTATAAAGTTCTTTTGCTGCCTTAGCAAAGCAAGAAAAATGGAATTAAGTGACAGGTATATTAAGGTATTCAATGGCATGCTTCTTTCACATTTAAATTTTTTTTTTTAATATGTTGTTCTTGTACCTACCTTTGATTCTTTCTTTCTTCTCTTATTTTATCTATTTTATATTTGTTTTAGGATTGAACTTCTCTCACAGTTGGGTGGTCCTATTCAGCAATTTTTTAGCTACACATGATTGTTTTTTATAATTATTACTTTGATCTTCTAAGCCTATTGCAAAAATCATTCAAGACTGATAATCATAAACACATCATTTTATTATACTTGTCATATGTTATCAAAAATCATGTGCATTTTTTTGACGATATCAATCTCAATGGCTAGGATATCCAATTTCATCTAATTTTTTTCATTATTGATTTACAGTTCGACCCATATTTGACACAGAGAAAAGTCCAGTCTTTTTGTATATTACTTTTTTTTTTTGATAAGCTAATAGAAATGACTTTATTGATGGAATTGTCATATATGACCCAAGTGAAAACAGGACACAACCACCTAGGATAACCTTATGGGCAAAACTAAACTTGGATAGGATTAGCTATTCAGTGCCTGACTTGTATATTACTTTTTGTAGTTATTTGCTCCTTTTGTTGCTTTCCTTCTTCTATTTTTATTTTTGTATTTCTATTGATGGTACTAATTGATACTGAAAATTGCAGATGCTATGTAACCAAGATTGTGCTCCAACGATGTCATTGGAGAACTTACGGCACTTAACTATACATGATGGTCCTTACAAGGACAGTTTCAAAGTCCCAATTTTAGCATCTTTTCTCAAGTCACCTAATCTGAGATATCTCAGGATGAGATACAATGGTGGTCATCAACCAACTGTAAGCCAATTACACTTTTACATATGTTTGTTCATCTTTCAAGCTTATTTTATACTTTTTTCTTTAATCCTTTAATTTGGGCAAAATTTAATTACTATTTTATTGTTTAAACTTCATATTTTTAATTACGTTTCAATGTGGCTCAGTTGTTAATTGTCAGTATTTTAGACAAAAATAATAATATGTATTACTTTTTTTTATTTTTTAGATAGGATAATATATACAACTTAAGCAGGAATTTTGACAATTTTTGTAAAAATAAATAAATAAATAAATTACACTGATGTCCATGTAATTACTACGTGGAAGACAGTTGAACCCATAAGCTGTTAATGAGGTGCACCGGTGTTGGCCACTAAAGCCAATCCCACGATTCATTTCATTTTATTTGGTTTTCAATAACTTTTGCCTCTCAACATTTAGGTATTTTTTGAGAATAAATTATTTTAGTAATTTTTTTACTTTTCATAAAAAGGTGTACAAAAAAATACAAATAGTGATGTGACAACTTATAATGACTTTTTGACTAAAATATTTAATTCCCAAATGAGGCCTAATGAGATTGAAAGTCGCAACCATATTACAAGTTTATATATTTGAATACTAGGTGAGACACACCTATGGTATATAGTATGCATTTTGTGTTATTTTGGCTATTTTAGTTTTGAATCATCATCTAAATAATTAATAAAATACATATATATAATTCCTAAACTATGTATATTGTATTAATAAGTTCGGATATTTCTAAAATGGTATTGTCTCATGTTCAACACTATATCGTACACTGACACGACACTCTTTAGACATTTCTTAATATGTAAACATACATAAAATACATTATAAGTTTGAATAAAATACTTGAAATCTAGATAGAAAATGAAAATTTATACCAATTATCCTCCTTTAAACTTTAAAAAGTAAATTTTTACTTAAATATTGTTATATATGACATATAATAATTATTTGTCCTTATATTTGAAATATAGTAATTATAAAATTATAAATTTTGTATGTGTCCCCTACTTTTTCAAAAATTTAGTGTCAGTGTGTCCATCTTGTGTTCCATGTCCTTACTTCTTAGGTCTTGTGTCACTTTGTTATTCGCAGTGTTTTAATCTTATCAATTTCATCCCTAAAACTCTTTATGTTTCATCTTCCTCTTTGGTCTTTAGGGGCGAAACTAATAAAATTAAAAATTATGAAAATCAAGGAGACGCGAAAAACATACTTCGTGTAGCATAAATGTATTTTATTATCATCCCGCTAATGATTTTGTGACCCATTTAAAATTGAATCAATGTGACTCAAATTAAAAACTTTAAGAACAAAATTAACAAAATTAAAACCTTAAAAATCACAATGACATGGACCCCATTTTTTAGATACATTTCTATCTCTAATCTTTATATATCTTTTCAATTTAATCATATTTTCTTTCCACAAGATTCTGAACTTTAATGGGGGTGGACGTATGTTGAGTACACAATCACAAAGCTGGGATGCAGAGTGGTGGGAATCAGCTCAATTTTTGTTTGTTAATGGATTGAAAGAGGCAGAGATAGAGCTCTCAGCTGATGAGAACGAAGTAGAGTTAATTAAGCACTTGCTCAAACATGCCAAATCATTGGAGAGAATGACAATCTTTTATTCACCTCATGACATCTACAGATCTGTGAAGATTTTTAGTCAGAAATTAGAAGCTTTCACCAAGGCTTCATCTGCTGGTTTTTATTTTCGTCCATGCTAAATTGCTCTTCTGCTCTTTTTTTTTAATTTTCTATGATCCCTTTATGAAATTATTTACCGTTAATTCTACAATTAAGTATTGTCAATAAATTGGAAACAATAAAAAGAATTGTAATCATGATCATGGTTTTAAGTATCTTCATTTTGCCTTTTTGAACTCGATGTACTTGGATGTACTGGTGGGAATGAAAATTATATGTGTATTGGTTGTTTTCAGATACATTTTTTTTTTTATCAACAATGTAAAAACGTCATTAAAAATATAAAATTAAAGGTACAAGTGACGAAAATGCATTGAGAGATTCAGATAGTGCAGACTCCGCTATTATTGCAGCTTGCAACTCACAACCTACCCCTTGGCCTCACAAGTTTTTAGATACATATTGATTCAATAGACAGTTAACAAGTTGATACAATCGTTTTATAGTTAATCTGCTTTTTGCTTTTGAAATCGATACACTTGTATATACTAGTGAGAATGAAGACAGTGTATTGGTTATTTTCGGATATATATCATTTTAGTTTCGCTAGTCCATTCACAACTTGATATAACCGGTTTACAGTTAATATGCTTTTTGCTTTTTTAAAATTGATACACTTGGTATACTGGTGAGGATGAAAATTATGTGTATCAATTTTTTTCAAATATTAGGTGTATCAGTAGGTTTGGTTGTTACAAAACTATCCTTTGCCAAAGATGGTTTTACAAAATTCAATTGTTTCACCTAATTTCCAATCTGTATTGCTTAATTAGGGTTGTTAAAAGAACCAAATTATTCAAGCTCGACTCGTGTTCAGCTTGTTGAAAGTTCATTCGAGACTGACTTGTTATGTAAACTAAAAGAACCAAATTATTCAAGCTCGACTCGTGTTCAGCTTGTTAAAAGTTCGTTCGAGACTGACTTGTTATGCAAACAATTCAAACTTGAACACAATTTTAAACCCGTTAAATTTTTAAACAAAACTTGAACAACCAATTACTTGGCTTGATAAGCTTATATATCCATAAAAAAATCAAGTCGTTTGAGCTTAACTTGTTATGCAAATAAATCAAGTTTGAACATAATTTCAAGCTTGTTAAGTCACTACAACAATTTACACTTTTGGCAACCAAATTTGGCGACTAAAACAAATTTAGTCGCCAAAAGTATAACAATAGGCGACTAAAAAAATGATTGGTCGGCCTTAACTTAGGTGTTATGCTACTAAATTTTTTTAGTTGGGGTATATTAACCAAAAGTATAGCGATCCCGGTCTTTTCCCATTTGATCATTGTATCCGGACTTAGGTTCCGTAGACTCTGTCATTGTATAATTGTTGTTGTTGTCCTTTATTTTCTCTTTTGGAGTTATAGGATGTGTTGGGCTGGTTTGTTTCAGGTTGGTTGGGTTTAGAGATCCAGTGTTGCTGCCCAGAATTTTGACTCTTCGCTCGAGCGAGAAGTTCTTCGCTCGAGCGATCTCTTTGTTTTGGTCCTTCGCTCGAGCCAGGATAGCTTCGATCGAGCGAGGGTTGCGTTTTGAGTTAGACCTGAGAGCTGAGGTTTTTGGCTCGAGCGAGCTTTTCTTCGCTCGAGCGAGTTAGTTCGTTCCTCGCTCGAGCGATAGTTCCTTAGCTCGAGCGTGTGTCTGTTTGCAGACCTGTGGGTTTGAGTTCTTCGCTCGATCGAGTTTTCTTTCGCTCGAGCGAGCTTTTGTGTTGTTGGCTCGAGCAAGGCTCCCTTGGCTCGAGCGTAGATTTTCTGTGTCTGGTCGCTCGAGCGACCAAGTCTTCGCTCGAGCGAGCCTGTCAGGTTTAAATAGGCAGCAGCGCGTTTCAGATCTGTTTTTCTTGCACTTTCATATTCCAAAACCCTAGTTACGAGTTCTCTCTCCCTCTACACACCTTCTCTCTTAGGATTGATCTACTTAAGGGTGTGTTTCTACCCTAGATCCTTCATTAAAAAGATAGAGTGAGTCGAGGGCTTCCATTTAATCTGAATAGTTGGCGATTTGGAGCACTTTGGTATTTGGATATCATCTCTGTCTTCTCCATTTGGGTTGTTGTCTTCGAGGTAGGGATTTCCTACTCCATCTTATAAGTTTTGTTCTAAGTTTTAGTATTTTGATATGTTGGGGGCACTTTGGTAATTTTGGGGAAAACCCTAGTTGTGTTAATTAATTAATTTGTATAATTAATTTAAGGGAATTGGGGAATTTGGTTAAATTCATGAAATTGGGGAATTTATTGATTAAATGGTGTAGTTGGATAATTTAAATCACTCGCCTATGGAATTGTTGATATATTTATTTCCAAGTTTAGAAATAACTATTTTGGGCTATCGGTGGAGGATAGTCGTGATTGTTGTAGACAATGCATGTGGATTAGGTATAACAGAAACTAATCACATTAGTTGAGTCATTAATTTTGACTGTTGAATTAATACAGACATTATGTGTATTGATTGTGTGATGTATATGTTATGTGTTTACATACTTTGTTTTGTGTGGGAGGAGATAGGGGATGTACTCCACGGTTTAGGGGAAGATAGGGGATGGACCTCTAAACCGGATTTTGTTTGGGAGGAGATAGGGGATGGACTCCATTAGCATCACTGTTATGTGTGCTTATCTATATTGAAGTGTTTTAATGATACAGCACTAAAATGTGTATCAAACTGGAAGTATGAAGTGTTTTGATTTGAGCTTGAGTCTCATTTATTTGTTGATATTGGAGGAATGTGAATATGATATATATATAATTCACTGTGGTAAGTTTGGCCAGGTTCTGAGCCATGATGATAAAGTTGGAAAGTAAAACGTGTCTTAGACAATAGTGTCATGAGACTGTAAAATGGAGTAATTGATTATCTTGGTTAACCATCTGTTGAATGCTATTGCTTTATTCATTGCTTATATGTGGTTTAGTATTTTTCTACTGGGCTGTGGCTCACCCTATATGGGAACATCATTTTCAGGTTCAGGTGATAAGCTACCTCCAAGGACTTAGCTTGGAAGGGACTTGGATTTCGAAGACTATCTTTAGTTAATTGTCTTTATTTATTCGTACATGTAAACATCCAAGCCTAGGGCTTTTCTTGTATTGAGTTAGAACTCATCTTTTTGTATCCAAGTGTTGGCTTGGAAAGATGTAAGCCTGTAGGGCATTTTATTCGATGTTACATGTAACGCTTTTATTTAGTAATACTCTGATGAATGAATTAATGAATTGTTTTCTTTAAATAGTGCACGTCAATGACATATATATAATGGGTTTATTTTGAGGGCGTTACAACTTGGTATCAGAGCGTACCGAGTTTGAATACTTTGGGTACGTGGGAAGTGATTAGTATCACATTGGGTTCGTCTTGTTTGATAGAGACTTAGTGTAATGTTATATGCTTATGTGATAACATGTTTATGTGATTATGTGGGTATGGAATGTAGTTTCTAGGATATTGATTGGACCCTTGAGTTTCTAGTAGTCTTGTTGGAAAGGCACTTGATCACTGCTGCTTCCAACCGGAACTATAGTAACGCATTGGGACTATCATTATCCGGGAATGAAATTCGTTGGTGCTTATGTGATTATGTGCTTACGTGGAATGAATTATTGTTGTCCATTGCATTAGGACGCGAGTGTTTAGCTTCGGCACATTTATTAATGTGCTAATGTCTTTGTTTCCTTTATTAGGATGTCTGGACGAGGACGCGGTAGGCGTGGTAGGCCGGGTAGGCAGGAGGTGCCTGTGCCAGAGGAGATTCCGGTAGTTCAAGAGGGAATTGGCCAGGCCAATGTGGCCGAGCCAGTAGGCCAGCAGGCTATGGGCGCTCTAGCCTGAGAGATAGCAGGGGCATTCAGGGAGTCAGTAGGCATTCTCAGAGCTGAGAATCAAGCTCAGGCTGTTATTGCGGATGCAGGACCTTCCTTTCTGATGAGGGAGTTCTTCCGGTCTAATCCGGATGAATTTGTGGGTGATCCTAAAGAGCCACTTAAGGCAGATGAATGGCTCGATCAGACAACGAAGACGTTTGAGATGCTTGGCATCGAAGACGAGGGGTTGAAAGTGACCTTAGCATCTTTCCAGTTGAAGGGGGATGCGGGTCAGTGGTGGAAGTTCACTAAGGGTCGTATAGGAGCTACATGGGAGGCTTTTGTGAATGCTTTCCAGGAGAAGTTCTTATCTCCAGCAGTCAGAGAGAAGCTGCGAGACCAGTTTTGTCAGCTTAAGCAGGCGAGTTCTTCAGTGGCCGAGTTTGAGGCTGCATTTACTAGTTTGTCCAGGTTTGCACCTGAGTTGGTGGCGTCTGAGGAACGCCGCTGTATTGAGTTTGAGAAGAAGTTGAGGCGTGGCCTCAAGCTGAGAGTTGGGGGAACTATGATTCGGGATTATGGGCGTATGGTTGATGCTGCAGCCCACATGGAAATCATGATGTAGGAGGAGGAGGAAGGACAGAAGGGCTCCAAGAGGAGTCAGGATGGTCAGAATGATGGTAGGAGACAGAAGGGTTTTAATCCCCAGCAGTCTCAGGGTAGCTTTTCTAGATCGACTTTTCCTGTACCGAGTGCTAGTTCGGGGAAAGGCAGTCAGGGAGACATTACCTGTTTCAAGTGTGGCCAGCTGGGCCACAAGTCTCCAGTTTGTCCTCAGAGGGGAGGAGTTCAGAGAGCAGCATCTTCTTCGGCTCGATCTCAGAGCCAGAGTCAGGGTAGAGGTCAGCCACTCTCGTGTTATCAGTGTGGTCAGTCAGGGCATATGAAGAGGTATTGCCCGCAGTTGGGTGGCACATCTGGTGCATCTGGTTTGAGGCCGATTCAGGGTCAGCAGCCAGCTCAGTCGGGTCAGGCCTCGAGGGCCAATCAGGGGGCTTCATCGTCTCAGTCAGTGCAGCAATCTTATGCTCCTAGGGTTGAGCAAGTTGATCAGAGGTCGTCTGGGCGCGTGTATGCTGTTACCGCGCAGGATCTTGTGCCAGCACCATCAGTTGTGAGAGGTACCTTCTTGTTTTGCAACTCGGTTGCTAATGTTTTGATTGATACGGGTGCATCCCATTCCTTTGTGTCTGCTGCATTTGCATCCGTTTTGGAGTTGGAGTTAGCACAGCTAGCATCTCCTATTTGTGTAGTGTCACCTCTTGGGGGTGAATTGATTTTGAAACAAGGCGTTAGGGGTTGTGATATAGAGGTTGATTATCATAGAATCCCATTTTTCCTTTGTAGTTATGCCTATGAGGGGTTTCGATGTTATTTTGGGTATGGACTGGTTATCGTCATACCGGGCAGTTATTGATTGCTACCGCCAGAGGGTCACTTGTTGTACCGTGAGCGGAGAGTATTTTCATTTTCTGGGGGACCGGGTTGGTGATATGTTGCCACCGGGGTATGTTCCGCGAGGACGGAGTGAGCTTAGTGGGCTACTTGCTAACCTTTCGATTAGTGAGGATAATGAGACTCAGATTGTATTGCCAAGGGTGGTTTGTGAGTACTCGGATGTCTTTCCCGAGGATCTTGTTGGTTTGCCACCGCATCGGGAGATTGAGTTCTCTATTGACCTAGTGCCCGGCACGGCGCCGATTTCCATGGCACCTTATCGTTTTGCCCCAGCCGAGTTAGTTGAGTTGAAGATCCAACTCCAGGAGTTGCTAGATAAGGGCTTTATACGTCCTAGTGTTTCGCCGTGGGGAGCACCGGCCCTCTTTGTTAAAAAGAAAGGTGGTGCTTTGAGACTTTGTATAGATTACCGGAAGTTGAATCGGGCTACGGTCAAGAATAAGTACCCTATGCCCCGTATAGATGACCTGTTTGACCAATTGAAGGGTTCCCGTTGTTTCTCTAAGATAGACTTGAGATCGGGTTACCACCAGTTGAGGGTCAGGGAAGAGGATATTTCGAAGACGGCATTCCGTACGCGGTATGGCCATTATGAGTTTTTGGTGATGCCATTCGGGCTCACCAATGCACCGGCAGTCTTTATGGACTTGATGAACCGGATCTTCCAGGAATTCTTGGATCGGTTTGTAGTCGTTTTTGTGGACGACATCCTTATCTATTCGCCTTCTGAGGAGGAGCACGAGGCACACTTGAGGGTGGTGCTTGAGTTACTTAGAGCCCATAGGCTGTATGCCAAGTTTGGGAAGTGTGAGTTCTGGCTGAGAGAAGTCAAATTCTTAGGCCATGTGGTATCCGGTGAAGGAGTGTCTGTTGATACATCCAAGGTAGAGGCAGTGCAGGATTGGGCACAGCCTAAGAGTGTATTTGAGATCCGCAGTTTTCTGGGATTAGCTGGGTATTACCGTCGATTTGTGAAAGATTTCTCCAGGTTAGCATCACCGTTGACTAGACTGACTCGGAAGGGAGTCAAATTTGTATGGAGTGAGATTTGTGAAAAGTCATTCCAGGAGTTGAAAGTTAGACTGACTACCGCTCCAGTATTGATTATTCCAGAGAGAGGGTTGGGTTATGCAGTCTATTGTGATGCCTCACGAGAGGGTCTGGGTTGTGTGTTAATGCAAGAGGGGAAAGTAGTTGCCTATGGCTCACGTCAGTTGAAAATTCACGAGCAGAATTACCCTACGCATGATCTAGAGTTGGCAGCTGTGATATTTGCCTTGAAGATTTGGAGGCATTATCTTTATGGTGAGAGGTTCGAGGTGTTCTCGGATCATAAGAGTCTGAAGTATTTGTTTACACAGAAAGACTTGAACTTGAGGCAGAGGAGGTGGATGGAATTTATAGAGGATTATGACTTTGAGTTGCATTATCATCCGGGAAAGGCCAATGTGGTGGCCGATGCCCTTAGCAGGAAACCTGTTGGTGACATAGCTAGTATAGCCATCCGAGAATGGGAGATGTTGGGTGCGCTTGGGGAGTTTGATTTACTTCTGGGCGAATCCGTTGAGGCTGCGGCCTTGTTTTCTGTTATTGCACAGCCTTCCCTTGTGATTCGAGTGTTAGAGGCTCAGAGAGGTGACTTTGAGGTAGAATCTCTCCGTGAGAAGATTTCCGATGGGAAGGTTGAGAAGGGTTTGACGGTGTATTCCGACCTGAGTGTGAGATACCGAGACCGTCTGTTTGTGCCGGAGTCTTGCCGAGAGGAGGTACTCCGAGAGTTTCATCATTCACGCCTTGCGGTGCATCCGGGAGGCACTAAGATGTATCGGGATTTGGGTCGCCAATTTTGGTGGCGGGGTATGAAGAGAGATGTGGCAGCTTTCGTATCTAAGTGCCTTACTTGCCAGCAAGTGAAGGCCGAGCATCAGAGGCCAGCGGGTTTGTTGCAACCCTTGCCTATTGCCGAGTGGAAGTGGGAGCATGACACTATGGACTTCGTTGTAGGTCTTCCGAGGACTCAGCGGGGTAGTGATGCTATTTGGGTGGTTGTAGACCGGTTAACTAAGTCGGCGCACTTTATTTCTATGCGCGTGAGAGATTCGGTAGATCATCTTGCCGACTTGTATATTCGGGACATAGTGAGATTGAACGGGGTCCCAGTGACGATCGTCTCAGATAGAGATCCTCGTTTTACTGCCAGGTTGTGGCAGAGTTTGCAGAGTGCCTTAGGCACTAAGTTGACCTTTAGCACGGCTTATCATCCTCAGACTGACGGACAGTCCGGGCGTACTATTCAGATACTTGAGGATATGCTTCGGGGTTGTGTTCTAGACTTTAGTGGGTCGTGGGAGAGGCACTTGCCGTTGGTGGAGTTTCTCTACAACAACAGCTTCCAGTCTAGTATCGGTATGGCACCATTTGAGGCCTTGTATGGCCGACCGTGTAGATCTCCTGTGTGTTGGGCCGAGGTGGGTGATGCACCTCTGTTGGGTCCAGAGTTGGTGAGGGAAACGACGGAGAAAGTTGAGCTTATCCGTAAGAGGCTTGTTACAGCACAGAGTCGTCAGAAATCGTATGCCGACCGTAGGAGGAGACCTTTGGTGTTTGAGGTGGGTGATCATGTCTTTCTGAAGATATCACCTAGACGGGGTTTGATAAGGTTTGGGGAGAGTGGGAAGTTGTCCCCTCGGTTCATTGGTCCGTTTGAGATCCTTGAGAGGATTGGTGAGGCTGCTTATCATTTAGCTTTGCCGCCGCAGTTGTCCGGAGTACATGACGTGTTTCATGTGAGTATGCTTCGGAAGTATGAGCCGGATCCATCACATGTGTTGGATTGGACTGATTTAGTGGTTGATGAGGCTGTCTCATATGAGGAGAGACCGGTTCGGGTATTGGATAGGCTTGTTTATTAATTTGTAATCTTGTATTTAGATTTTGTAATATTGTTGAACTTAAGAGCTTTACATATGTCTTAAGTTGTAAAACGTTGAGTATGTATTGGTGATTGGGTGTATCTTGAAACTTGCTTCATTATAGAAGTTTAGTATAGCATTGCATATGTTGATTACATTGCTGAGGGTGTTATATATATCATGCAATTGAATATGATATGGGGATTGCTAACATTGGAAGGAATAATGCATAATATTGATACAGGTTGAAATATATGTTGTTTTATATATATGTTGTGAGATGCCTCTTGATAAAGAGATGAAGTGACCAGTATTGGGTCAAGCTGTTTATTATTGTTATATAATATCTTTGGGAATTGAGAAAAAACTTGTTTTTATAAACTTATGCTTAATTTCGGGGACGAAATTCTTTTAAGGGGGGGAGGTTATAGCGACCCCGGTCTTTTCCCATTTGATCATTGTATCCGGACTTAGGTTCCGTAGACTCTGTCATTGTATAATTGTTGTTGTTGTCCTTTATTTTCTCTTTTGGAGTTATAGGATGTGTTGGGCTGGTTTGTTTCAGGTTGGTTGGGTTTAGAGATCCAGTGTTGCTGCCCAGAATTTTGACTCTTCGCTCGAGCGAGAAGTTCTTCGCTCGAGCGATCTCTTTGTTTTGGTCCTTCGCTCGAGCCAGGATAGCTTCGATCGAGCGAGGGTTGCGTTTTGAGTTAGACCTGAGAGCTGAGGTTTTTGGCTCGAGCGAGCTTTTCTTCGCTCGAGCGAGTTAGTTCGTTCTTCGCTCGAGCGATAGTTCCTTAGCTCGAGCGTGTGTCTGTTTGCAGACCTGTGGGTTTGAGTTCTTCGCTCGATCGAGTTTTCTTTCGCTCGAGCGAGCTTTTGTGTTGTTGGCTCGAGCAAGGCTCCCTTGGCTCGAGCGTAGATTTTCTGTGTCTGGTTGCTCGAGCGACCAAGTCTTCGCTCGAGCGAGCCTGTCAGGTTTAAATAGGCAGCAGCGTGTTTCAGATCTGTTTTTCTTGCACTTTCATATTCCAAAACCCTAGTTACGAGTTCTCTCTCCCTCTACACACCTTCTCTCTTAGGATTGATCTACTTAGGGTGTGTTTCTACCCTAGATCCTTCATTAAAAAGATAGAGTGAGTCGAGGGCTTCCATTTAATCTGAATAGTTGGCGATTTGGAGCACTTTGGTATTTGGATATCATCTCTGTCTTCTCCATTTGGGTTGTTGTCTTCGAGGTAGGGATTTCCTACTCCATCTTATAAGTTTTGTTCTAAGTTTTAGTATTTTGATATGTTGGGGGCACTTTGGTAATTTTGGGGAAAACCCTAGTTGTGTTAATTAATTAATTTGTATAATTAATTTAAGGGAATTGGGGAATTTGGTTAAATTCATGAAATTGGGGAATTTATTGATTAAATGGTGTAGTTGGATAATTTAAATCACTTGCCTATGGAATTGTTGATATATTTATTTCCAAGTTTAGAAATAACTGTTTTGGGCTATCGGTGGAGGATAGTCGTGATTGTTGTAGACAATGCATGTGGATTAGGTATAACAGAAACTAATCACATTAGTTGAGTCATTAATTTTGACTGTTGAATTAATACAGACATTATATGTATTGATTGTGTGATGTATATGTTATGTGTTTACATACTTTGTTTTGTGTGGGAGGAGATAGGGGATGTACTCCACGGTTTAGGGGAAGATAGGGGATGGACCTCTAAACCGGATTTTGTTTGGGAGGAGATAGGGGATGGACTCCATTAGCATCACTGTTATGTGTGCTTATCTATATTGAAGTGTTTTAATGATACAGCACTAAAATGTGTATCAAACTGGAAGTATGAAGTGTTTTGATTTGAGCTTGAGTCTCATTTATTTGTTGATATTGGAGGAATGTGAATATGATATATATATATAATTCACTGTGGTAAGTTTGGCCAGGTTCTGAGCCATGATGATAAAGTTGGAAAGTAAAACGTGTCTTAGACAATAGTGTCATGAGACTGTAAAATGGAGTAATTGATTATCTTGGTTAACCATCTGTTGAATGCTATTGCTTTACTCATTGCTTATATGTGGTTTAGTATTTTTCTACTGGGCTGTGGCTCACCCTATATGGGAACATCATTTTCAGGTTCAGGTGATAAGCTACCTCCAAGGACTTAGCTTGGAAGGGACTTGGATTTCGAAGACTATCTTTAGTTAATTGTCTTTATTTATTCGTACATGTAAACATCCAAGCCTAGGGCTTTTCTTGTATTGAGTTAGAACTCATCTTTTTGTATCCAAGTGTTGGCTTGGAAAGATGTAAGCCTGTAGGGCATTTTATTCGATGTTACATGCAACGCTTTTATTTAGTAATACTCTGATGAATGAATTAATGAATTGTTTTCTTTAAATAGTGCATGTCAATGACATATATATAATGGGTTTATTTTGAGGGCGTTACAAAAAGTGTAACAATAGGCGACAAAAAAACTATTGGTCGACATTAGTTTAGGGTTTAGGCTGCTAAATATTTTTTTAGTCAAGATATATTAATTTTGTTTGACCAAATAATAATTTAATCACCAAATAGTTAATATAATTTTGTGCAAGTATAATTTAGTCTTTGGCGACCAATAAATTGGTCACTAAATATGTATTTTTGGTGACCAAAACCATTCAGTCAGCAATGATATCACATTACTAGCGACCAATTTTTTTTTTTTTTTTTTTTTTTTTTTTGTCAGTGATAGTTCATGTTTTCGCTATTGAAATAATTTTAGTCGTCATATGTTAATATTTTCCGACTAAAATTTAGTCGCCGAATCTCTATAAAATTTTAGTTGAAAATATTTCATATTGGCGCACAATTTTTAGTCTCTCTCTCTGAGAGAAAATCAATCACGACCGCCCTTATCTCGCCATCGCACACAACCACAATGGTCATCAATTTTCCAAAGTCGAACACCACCACTACAGCTCACCATAACCACAATGTTCGTCAATTTTCCAAAGTCAAACACCACCACCCCAGCTCACCATTGTCTCGCCTCCCATCGACATTCAAGTTATTCTCTGTCCTTCTTTGTTTCTCTCTCTTCCTTCCTCTATTTCCCCATTTCACTCTAGCTCTAGGGATTTTTTTTTTTTTTTTTTTGTGTTGTAGGATTTTGATTTTTGTGTTTCGAGCAAATGGATTTTGATTTTTGTTCTAGATTTAGGATTTTTTGAACTAATTATCGAGTAAATAAGTCTCTTTGCTTCAAATCTATTTTCAAGTATTTTAACTGAAAAGTTTGGTATTGATTCTTTTACTTTTTTTTTTTTTTAATACATATATTTTTTTAGGGGTTAATTTGTACAATATGATAAACCACTTAAGCTTGTTTGGGGAAAATTTCTAAATGACGTTATCTTGATTGTTTCTTCTACGCATGATGATTAAGTTCTACCTAAAGCTTTGGTGATTACATTAATGGAGGGACAGATGAAAGATAGAAGATATATTTCTTTATGGGTTTGTGTGTAACACATGCATTTAGTACTAGTAAACATAGTTTTGTTTTTTCCCCATCTAACAGAAAAATAAATAAATAAATTGGATTTAGCAAAAGGCACTAACAAAACAAAAGGCAACAATTAAAACCTAATCAACTTCAACTGATCTATCCAGCAATGAATCAGCTTTGATAATATATCTGTGACAAAATATTGTTGATTTTCAAGTGATACACATTAATACTAGCTATGACAAATTCAGTCCCTGCTTTGCATTGTAGGTTTTCCATCTTCATCACCATTTCTTTACTATTTATTTGACTTTTAACTTTTTTTACATGGGTTATTATACAAGACACCTTAGATATATGCATGAGTAATACTATCACATGAAGCATTTACTAATAATCAGTTGGTATGATGTTTAGTAATCTCTACTTCTCCAAGTTTACTTAAATTTTTCTTCAAATAGATTTTTATGTCATTGATCTTCTCAGATATGATACTAGTTTACTGTAAGGATTGGGCCAACTTAAACTTTTAATTATATTAATAGAGACCTAGGGAAGTTTATTTAATCATAACTAGAACTCAAGTCCAATTTTTTGGTTGGTTGGCTTGGAGAGGAAGGATAAAGACCTCTAAATGGTGAAGCTAATGTAAACTACATTTTTTGTAATGAAGAGGCGGAAGACTTAAACCATGTGTTGCTCTTTTGTCCTTTTATCTAGAAGGTTTGGTCTCATATTAGCAGATGGTGAGGCTTGCAATGGGTACTACTTGGCTCTGTGAATTGCTTACTACAATGGTGGGCTGGTATTAAATTTAAAAAACAGGATAATATAATCTAGAGGGCCATTCCTTTGGCTATGCTCTGGTCCATTTGGAAACAGAGGAATAATTGCATTTTTAAGGGATGACATCTATATAGGGGGGGAGCTGTGTGAGACTATTAAATTGAGGATTGCAATGTGGATCAAAGTATCTTGCCCCTCCATGGATTTTTCAGTTAATGATATTATTTTCAACTTGCAACAAGTCAAAGTTTGCATTAGAGGGATTGGTTAGCAAGCCTGGGCAGAGTATTTAGGCTGGTGATTTTGCTTTAGGTTGGTACTGACATTACTTGTTTTTGCTATACAACCTTTTGTGCACTTTTTCCTAATTCCATGCTTCCATACCTATTTAGGCTTTAGTTACTTTAAACTTTGTGTCAATCACTTCTACACTTTGGTCATCAAAGAAGTTTTCCTTTCCAATCATATAAATAAAAAGACAACTGACTTAGGACCAAAATGACATTTCCCCTGCCTTGATTATGCATAATGAATGCTTCTAAAAGCAATCTCTCAAACTGTTCTGAAAGCAATCTCGTAACTTTGGCATATGCTTCTTGCCCATAACAAGAAAGGGGACTATTCCATCACTTAGAAAATGTGATTTTTTTTTGCCATACAAGTTGAGGTCCCATTCCATTTTGACCAACAAAAATGATACCTATCATCAAAAAAGTTTTATTATCGATATCATTAATTCATAAAGAGTGCATCCAATTTCATCTCAACAAGTAAGTTACATGGATTGAAAGGAAGTTTGTTAGAATAAAGTTCCACCAATTTTCATATGATTCAAAAGTGTGACACTATGTGATTTGTGCACTTTATTTTCAATAGCTGAATTCAACAACTGGAATTGAAGTCTATTAAAGAAAGGGTTTGGTAGAGTTTTACTAAGGATATATTGAGTATTGCTAAGGATAACCCACTGCTGGCAGAGTTATTAAATAAGCCTGTCTCCAATTAGGCAGGGTATATTGAGTATTGCGTATAACCCACTGCTGGTAGAGTTTTACTTGGAAAATGCAAGAGTAAGGACTGGGAATGGGGAAATAACAAAATTTTGGTCTGATCAAGTGGTGCAATAATAGATTGCTCAGTGAGGAATTTCCAAGAGGACAAGGAGGATTCTGTCATGCAGTAGAGCAGAGTCTGGTCTGCATTAGTGAGTTGGTGGGATGTGTGTTGGGTAGTCCCTAGTTCTATTGAAGCCTTGCTACAATGGTGGGATGGGGTGAAGCTCAAGATGAAGGAGAGGAAATTTTGGAATATGGTGCCACTAGTGATGCTGTGGTCAGTTTGGAAGTTGAGGAATGACTTGGTGTTCAATGGGGCCCATCCCAATTTATATATAATAATAAAATTTAAAAGAAAATCAATCAATCTTATAATCTTAAAATAAAAACACAAACTGATAGGAACATTAAAAAGAAAAAAGAAAAAAGTAGAAGATGAGCAATTATGAGAAGAGAAATACATTAAATAAATGTACAAATGGCTATCTTAAAAATGCATGCTTGATACACCTTA
Organism: Camellia sinensis; assembly: GCF_055761805.1. Lineage (NCBI taxonomy): Eukaryota > Viridiplantae > Streptophyta > Magnoliopsida > Ericales > Theaceae > Camellia > Camellia sinensis. The sequence goes on along the minus strand of NC_138967.1, from coordinate 125,467,269 downwards.
CGTTGAAATAAATTTAGATTTAACAAAAATATACGAACAGAATAGCATGGAAGTGACAAAAAAATCTTATCTTAAGAAAAGAAACTTGATCATGCTAATAATAGCACTGATAAAAAAATAAAAAAACACACACACACACACTATTAAAAAAGACCTATGAAACAATTTCCTCGCATGATGTTCAAAGTGAGCTATATAAGCAGCCAATCTGAATTAACTCTTTTGAGTTGAACCATACCAATTTAGTTGTTCACCCTTTGTTTCCCCCTATGGTTATTTATTTTCTTCTATGCAAAGTACAAACATTTAGAAAGATAAAACAAATCAGATGTGTGAGGTAAAGAATAAAAATAATCTGGAACAACGAAACCAGCATTGTGAAAATGAAATAATATATAGAAACTTTTAGCACATACTACTCACAATCAGCCAAAGAAGAAATCCAACATTGGAGAATATAATATCTTAAGAATAAGAATAATTTAGAGGCAACAAATGAATTGGTATAAATGTCTGCAAGAACTGAAAATTTTAGTAGCCAACCTGACAATCCATTCTGTCAGTAAACCCACCATGTCCAGGAATATACTATCGCCAAAATCCTGCAATAATTGAGGAAGAAAGCAAATGAACACTTACTATGGATCTCATTTGGATGCTGATACAAATTTATAAATTTGAGCAAAGAAATAGTGAACAAGATGCAGCTTAATTTGAAAAGCTCTCTTCAAGCCACATGCAAAAAATAACCCCTATAATGCTATAATTGATGCAAATAAACCCAGGCAGAAAGCATACCATTGAACAGGCAAAAGTGCTGATATTTCTTTCCAATGAAACTGTGGAATTCAATGAAACAAGACAACATAATAATTTCAAAAATTCTATGATAAATCAAAGATAAAATAATTTAAAACATTTATAAGAAAAATTCAAAAGAAAATCACAATTAAGGGAAATGTAGAATCCAAGGAATGATATTCATCAAAAGCTAGTGGACCTACACTCAGTTATGACTATATATTTTCAACTTGCATTAAGATTCAATACAGATGGAATCATGGATATGAATCTTTTATTTCCTTGGTTGGGCAACACAAGAATTCAGGTTTCTATTGAAAACAATCTTAAACTTGCATTATTAATTTACAGCCAGTTGTGTAATGAAAATTTTAGAACACTGATATCACATATTCTATTTCTCACAAAATAGCAAACATCCACGAACAAAAAAATAAAATAAAATCAAGGTTTACTAAGAAAAGTAAGAACTTCAATGGAAGAAAAGAAAAGATAGTAGAAAATTGAGGAAATGGTTAGTGAGATGCCCTAAAAGCTAAAGTTCTTTCTTGAATAAGAATGAGAATATGCGGGATTTACACCAAGATGCCTACATAAGGAAAAAAATAATATTTGCATTAATCTTAATTCACATATATACAGGATTGTACAGTAAAAATTTCAAAACACATAAATTAGCTTAGATAGGAAAGAGAGAAAATTTTAAAATATTCTAAAACCCCGAAAGAAAATCAACGAATAAGAATGGTACCAATGCATGTTGAAGAAATTATGAAATCCAAATAATTTCAGTTGCAAATAGATGCATACACATGCATATATAGATATATAAGCAGTAATCTATTATTTAGAAGGGGGATACGATCGTATGACAATAATTAATTTGAATAATAAAATGTAAATAAGATAGAAACAAAATTATTAAAGGTTTCACATTTGTGTTTGCTTTTTTACATATATGCACAAAGATTTTTTGATTTATTCTTTTAAAAAAAATGGTTGAACCTCACTCATGATTAATATTTACAGGAATACACATATAAAGCACAAAAACAGAGTGATAAACCAGCAAAATAAGGAAACCAGCAAGAGCTTGTCTGACAACTGAGAATAGAAAAGATAAACCCAGAGAAAACAAAGCCAAACCCACAAACCCTTATCCGGCGAAAAACGTGCGAATGCAAAAGAAAATAAAAAATGGAAAACCCCAAACTAAAGCAGCCATTCTTACAACACGAAGTCAGATTATGTAAAGAAACTGAACGAAAGTGAATAACAAGACACATTCATAGAGACAAAATAAAGAGAAGCAACTCATCTTCGATAGGTTTCTCACCACCATCATCGTCCAGAGAGAGAAAGAGACGCTACTGAGAGATGTAGAGAGACAAGAGTCGGTGATTGTTCGATTCGATTGTTGAACCGTGAGAGAAGATTTTGCAAGCCATGTCAAAGAAGACGCTCATCCATTCTCCAAAGCAAAATAAAAAAATACAACAATGATTCATCCCCTTTTCCTCCCACCCCTTTGACCCCCTTTCTCTCTCTCATTGGTTATCTTTTCTTTTTCTTTTTCTTTTTTTTCCTGCTCCCCCAATCACCACCCGTCAAAGGCGGTGAGGGGTGACCCCCAAAAGGGGTCCCAAACATTATTCAAAAAAATAATACAAGAAAGTGGCTTCCCAAGAAGGTCCTTGCCATTTCCCAAGACAAAAAGAAGATGTGGACGGTTGTCGTTCACACTTTGTGAATCAAGCAGTTAAAAAAAGTACTAAAAATATATAATAAAAAAAACGAACAAACACAGTTTTCACTTTCGTAGCAATTTACAAAAGAAAAATACCTAGGGTGACCCCACCACCCCATTGAATTTTGATCGGTTGAAAACTGGCTTTTTTTTTTTTTTTTTTTTTTTAACCTTACAATCACAGCCCCCACCTGAAGGGGTGCTGGGGTCACCCTCACTGGGGTCCCAGCAGGGCCCTTTACCAAATAGGGGTCCTTTACCAAATAGTCCACAATGTTAAAGTCGATGAGAGTGTTTCACTGAACAAGCAACAAGGGCAGAAACGACCAAAAAAAAGAGAGTCATATGTACTGGAGTAATGCATACTCCTTGTTATATTTTTTTTTAACCTTACAATCACAGCCCCCACCTGAAGGGGGTGCTGGGGTCACCCTCACTGGGGTCCCAGCAGGGGCCTTTACCAAATAGGGGTCCTTTACCAGATAGTCCACAATGTTAAAGTCGATGAGAGTGTTTCACTGAACAAGCAACAAGGGCATAAACGACCAAAAAAAGAGAGTCATATGTACTGGAGTAATGCATACTCCTTGTTATATTGTTGGGCTGTGTTGGTTTGATTTTTTTTTTAGTTTTTTTTTATTTTTTAAAAGAGTGGTTATGTGTAGGGGTGTGTCAAAAATTAGACATTCCACATCAACTTAGTTAATTTTATCACCTAATTTCAACCCAGGCTAAATTGATTCGGGATGTTTAGTTTTTTGGAACACCACTACATATAACTACCCTTTCAAAAAAAAAAAAAAAAAAACAATTAAACCAACACAGCCCCCTCCAACAAAAAAAAAAAAAAAAAAAAAAAAAAAAAAAAAAAAAAGAAGAGAGAAATTGTCGAGGCATTCGAGCCTCGACAATTCGAGGCCCCTAGCATCACAATGTTTAAAAAATCTGATTAAAAGTAAATATATTATTGTAGTAGTATATATATAATCACACGTTAATTAGAATGTGATTAAAAAAAAGGAAAAGAGGGGAAATGTCAAGGCATTCGAGCCTCGACAATTCAAGGCCCCTAGCATCACCATGTTTAAAAAATCTGATTAAAAGTAAATATATTATTGTAGTAGTGTATATATAATCATACGTTAATTATAATTTGTGGTTAAAAAAAAAGATATAATGATACTTAATGGAAAAGTGACATAAAAAATAAATATAATCACATGTTAATTAGAAGGTGTGATTAAAATATATATATATATATATATATATATATATATATAATCACACTTAATTGAAAAGTGATATAAAAAATAAATATTATCGCACTCAAGCAAATCAAGTGTGATTAAAATATCAATCTAATTTTTTTATCACACTTCCAATAAAAGTGAGATATTTTCATTTGTCAAAGTATAATCTTTAACTATTTTTGTAGTAGTGACCCTAAATACAACAATACACAAAAGAAGCCTTTAGTCCCGAGTCATCCCAAGTTATTGCATTGGCGGAGGCATATCATCCACACCTGAAAATGGTTTTCTCACATAGGATAAGCCAAAGATCAGTAGAGATACTACCACACAGTTTATGAATCTTAACAAAGATTTAAGGTGAATGCATATGCAATGCTCGTGCCGAAAATATTTTATATCTCTTTCCAAAACCATGCAATGCCAAGTTATAACAAAATCATGGAATCATTTCCTTTACAATAGGAAATAGGGCAATAAATACAACACTGGGAATCCCTAGGACGTGTCTGCAAGTAGGCTACAAGCACTACCAATTTGTCATTTTTACTAGTATTAACCGAAAGGCTCGACACCTAACCGCAAGGGTTTCTGGACTTTCACCAAGGACACACAAGCCAACATAATACCACAATTACACTCCTACCCAGATTCATCAAGGTATTCACCCATTTTTTTCAAATAATATACACTTTCAATGTGTTAAAGATGCGACAATGTTCAATGTAAATGGATGAGAAATTAGTTTTGATTCACCTAATTCTCATGCAATTTCTACAACAATCATAGCTATCCTCCACTGATAGCCTAAAACAGATATCTCTGAACAAATAAATAATTTTCATAAAAATAAACTTTTCGAAAATCTCAAGATGGGAGTGATAATGCATATCTAACTCCACCATCATCATCAACATCAATCCAATTCCACATTTCCAACATCATTTCCATTTATCATTACAAAATCAACATTTGATATTCTTAGGGCAAAATCCCCTTTCTTTTGTAAATCAATTTCAAAGATAGAAATCCATCATTTCATCATAACTCAATAATAAATACATTTCCCCGATTATTTCTAACAACCCATTTGAAAACCCCTCTTTTTTTATTTCAAGCCAAAACCCTAGATTGTTCAAAAATCCCCTTTTTCACAATGTTGTCTTATAAAAACAAATAGCTAAGTTAAAAATCATAAGAAAGTGCGAAGAAATCCCTACCTCAAGCTTAGAAGACGAGAGAGAGAGAGAGAGAGAGTGGAGAAACCTCAAAGATGCCGAAAATCAACTTTGTTCCGATTAAGAGGAAGCTCTCGGTATGCTCTTCTTTTTTATCAAAGGAACTAGGGTGTAGAAATCAACGAATTTAGGTGTATTTGTAGAAACCAACTTAGCCGACTAGAGATCTCAAAAGCTAGGTTTAAAGGGACAACCGAATTATGGATGACTTCTTGTGTCATTAAGAAAATTCTCTCCTACCCATTTTTATGATAAGAAGAGTTAAACCTGCAACGTTAGTAGGATAAGCTTTCCTTTTAATGATTACTTATGTACTGGACATCCAAGTGGGATATAGTAGAATACTCTTATTAAGAAGTCACCTATATAAATGTGAGCTAGACTGGTTCTATAAGAATTGAGAATATAGCGACCCCGGTCTTTTCCCATTTGTTAATTGTATCCGGACTTAGGTTCCGTAGATTCTGTCATTGTATAACTGTTGTTGTTGTCCCTTATTTTCTCATTTGGAACTATAGGATGTGTTGGGCAGGTTTGTTTCAGGATTGGTTGGGTTTAGAAACCAAGTGTTGCTGTCCAGGTTTTTGGCTCTTCGCTCGAGCGAGGAGTTGGTCGCTCGAGCGAGAGGTGGCGTCCAGTATAAACCTGAAGCTTTGCATTCTTGGCTCGAGCGAGTTCTTTTCTTCGCTCGAGCGAGTCTGTTCGTTCTTCGCTCGAGCAATAGTTCCTTCGCTCGAGCGTGAGTCTTGTTACAGACCTGCGGGGTTGAGTTCTTAGCTCGATCGAGTCTTCTTTCGCTCGAGCGAGCTTTTGGGGTTGTTGGCTCGAGCAAGGCGTCCTTGGCTCGAGCGTAGATTCTCTGTGTCTGGTCGCTCGAGCGACCAAGTATTCGCTCGAGCGAGCCTGTCCAGTATATATACGTAGCAGCGGGTTTTAATCAGTTTTTTATCATCTTTTTAGATTCCAAACCCTAAGGTTCGACTTCTCTCTCCTCCTACTCATCTTCTCTCTTAGGTTTGATCTGTTTAGAGTGTGTTTCTACCCTAGTTGCTTTATTAAAAAGATAGAGGGAGTCGAGGGCTTTCATTTAATCTGAACAATTGGCGATTTGGAGCACATTGGTAGTTGGGTATTCATCTCTGTCTTCTTCAGTTGGGTTGTTTTCTTCGAGGTAGGGATTTCCTACTCCATTTTATAAGTTTTGTTCTAAGTTTTGGTAGTTTGACAAGTTGGGGTTATTTTGGTTAAATTCATGGAATTGGGAAATTTATTGATTAAATGGTGTAGTTGAATAATGTAAATCACCTGCCTGTTGAATTGTTGGTATATTTATTTCCAGTCTAGAAATAACTGTTTTGGACTATCGGTGGAGGATAGTCGTGATTGTTGTAGACATTGCATGTGGATTAGGAATAACTGAAACTAATCACATTGGATAAGTCATTAATTTTGACTATTGCATTGATACAGAAAATACGTGTATTGATTGAGCATTGCATTTGCATACATTGTTTTGTGTGGGAGGAGATAGGGGATGTACTCCACGGTTTAGGGGAAGATAGGGGATGGACCTCTAAACCGGATTTTGTTTGGGAGGAGATAGGGGATGGACTCCATTAGCATCACTTTTATGTGTGCTTATTTATATAGAAGTGTTTTATTGATACAACACTAAAATGTGTATCAATCTGGAAGTATGAAGTGTATTGATTTGAGCTTGAGTCTCATTTGTTTGTTGATATTGGAAGAATGTGAATAAGGTATATGTAATTCACTGTTGTAAGTTTGGCCAGGTTCTGAGCCATGTTGATAAAATTGGAAAGTAAATTGTATCTTAGACAATAGTGTCATGAAACTGTAAAATGAAGTAATTGATTATCTTGGTTAACCATTTGTTAAATGCTATTGCTTTATTCATTCCTTATATGTGGTTTAGTATATTTCTACTGGGCTGTGGCTCACCCTTTATGGGAACATCATTTTCAGGTTCAGGTGATAAGCTACCTCCAAGGACTTAGCTTGGAAGGGACTTGGATTCTGAAGATTTTCTTTAGTTAATTGTATTTGTTTATTATTACATGTAAACATCTAAGCCTAGGGTTTTTCTTGCATTGAGTTAGAACTCATCTTTTTGTATCCAAGTGTTGGCTTGGAAAGATGTAAGCCTGTAGGGCATTTTATTCGATGTTACATGTAATGCTTTTATTTGGTAATACTCTGATGAATGAATTAATGAAATGTTTTAATTAAATAATGCATGTCAATGATATATTTAATGGGTTTATTTCAAGGGCGTTACAACTTGGTATTAGAGTGTACCGGGTTTGAATACTTAGGGTACGTGGGAAGTGATTAGTATCACATTGGGTTCGTCTCGTTTGATAGAGACTTAGTGTAATATTATATGTTTATGTGATAACATGTTTATGTGATTATGTGGGTATGGAATGTAGTTTCTAGGATGTTGATTGGACCCTTGAGTTTCTAGTAGTCTTGTTGGAAAGGCACTTGATCACTGCTGCTTCCAACCGGAACTATAGTAACGCATTGGGACTATCATTATCCGGGAATGAAATTCGTAGGTGCTTAAGTGATTATGTGCTTACATGGAATGTATTATTGTTGTCCAATGTATTAGGACGTGAGTGTTTAGTTTCGGCACATCTATTAATGTGCTAATGTTTGTGTTTCCATTATTAGGATGTCAGGACGAGGACGAGGACGCGGTAGGCGTGGTAGGCCGGGTAGGCAGGAGGTGCCTGTGCCAGAGGAGATTCCAGCAGTTTAGGAGGGAGTTGGCCAGGCCAATGTGGCCGAGCCAGTAGGCCAGCAGGCTATGGGCGCTCTAGCCCGAGAGATAGCAGGGGCATTCAGGGAGTCAGTAGGCATTCTCAGAGCTGAGAATCAAGCTCGGGATGTTGTTGCAGATGCAGGACCTCCCTTTCTGAAGAGGGAGTTCTTCCGGTCTAATCCGGATGAATTTGTGGGTGATCCTAAAGAGCCGCTTAAGGCAGATGAATGGCTCGAACAGACAACGAAGACGTTTGAGATGCTTGGCATCGAAGACGAGGGGTTGAAAGTGACCTTGGCATCTTTCCAGTTGAAAGGGGATGCGGGTCAGTGGTGGAAGTTTACTAAGGGGCATATAGGAGGTACGTGGGAAGCGTTTGTGAACGCTTTCCAGGAGAAGTTCTTATCTCCAGCTGTCAGGGAGAAGCTGCGAGACCAGTTTTGTCAGCTTAAGCAGTTGAGTTCTTCAGTGGCCGAGTTTGAGGCTGCATTTACTAGCTTGTCCAGGTTTGCACCTGAGTTGGTGGCGTCTGAGGAACGCCGCTGCATCGAGTTCGAGAAGAAGTTGAGGCGTGGCCTCAAGCTGAGAGTTGGGGGAACTATGATTCGGGATTATGGGCGTTTGGTTGATGCTGCAGCCCACATGGAAATCATGATGCAGGAGGAGGAGGAAGGACAGAAGGGCTCCAAGAGGAGTCAGGATAGTCAGAGTGATGGTAGGAGACAGAAGGGTTTTAATCCTCAGCAGTCTCAAGGTAGCTTTTCTAGATCGACTTTTCCTGTGCCGAGTGCTAGTTCGGGGAAAGGCGGTCAGGGAGACATTACCTGCTTCAAGTGTGGCCAGCTGGGTCACAAGTCTCCGGTTTGTCCTCAGAGGGGAGGAGCTCAGAGAGCAGCATCTTCTACGGCTCGATCTCAGAGCCAGAGCCAGGGTAGAGGCCAACCACTCTCGTGTTTTCAGTGTGGTCAGCCAGGGCATATGAAGAGGTATTGCCCGCAGTTGGGTGGCACACCTGGTGCATCTGGTTTGAGGCCGATTCAGGGTCAGCAGCCAGCTCAGTCGGGTCAGGCCTCGAGGGCCAATCAGGGGGCTTCATCGTCCCAGTCTGTGCAGCAATCTTATGCTCCTAGGGGTGAGCAGGTTGATCAGAGGTCATCTGGGCGCGTGTATGCAGTTACCGCGCAGGATCTTGTGCCGGCACCATCAGTTGTGAGAGGTACCTTCTTGTTTTGCAACTCGGTTGCTAATGTTTTGATTGATACGGGTGCATCCCATTCCTTTGTGTCTGCTGCATTTGCATCTGTTTTGGAGTTGGAGCTAGCACAGTTAGCATCTCCTATTTGTGTAGTGTCACCTCTTGGGGGTGAATTGATTTTGAAACAAGGTGTTAGGGGTTGTGATATAGAGGTTGATTACCATAGAATTCCATTTTCATTTGTAGTTATGCCTATGAGGGGTTTCGATGTTATTTTGGGTATGGACTGGTTATCGTCATACCGGGCAGTTATTGATTGCTACCGCCAGAGGGTCACTTGTTGTACCGTGAGCGGAGAGTATTTTCATTTTCTGGGGGACCGGGTTGGTAATGTGTTGCCACCGGGGTATGTTTCGCGAGGACGGAGTGAGCTTAGTGGTCTACTTGCTAACCTTTCGATTAGTGAGGATGATGAGACTCAGATTGTGTTGCCAAGGGTGGTTTGTGAGTACTCGGACGTCTTTCCCGAAGATCTTATTGGTTTGCCACCACATCGGGAGATTGAGTTCTCTATTGACCTAGTGCCCGGCATGACGCCGATTTCTATGGCACCTTATCGTTTTGCCCCAGCCGAGTTAGTTGAGTTGAAGATACAACTCCAGGAGTTGCTAGACAAGGGTTTTATACGTCCTAGTGTTTCGCCGTGGGGAGCACCGGCCCTCTTTGTTAAAAAGAAAGGTGGTGCTTTGAGACTTTGTATAGATTACCGGAAGTTGAATCGGGCTACGGTTAAGAATAAGTACCCTATGCCTCGTATAGATGACCTGTTTGACCAGTTGAAGGGTTCCCGTTGTTTCTCTAAGATAGATTTGAGATCGGGTTACCACCAGTTGAGGGTCAGGGAAGAGGATATTCCGAAGACGGCGTTCCGTACACGGTATGCCACTATGAGTTTCTGGTGATGCCATTCGGGCTCACCAATGCACCGGCAGTCTTTATGGACTTGATGAACCGGATCTTCCGGGAATTCTTGGATCAATTTGTGGTCGTTTTTGTGGACGACATCCTTATCTATTCGCCTTCTGAAGAGGAGCATGAGGCACACTTACGGGTGGTGCTTGAGTTACTTAGAGCCCATAGGCTGTATGCCAAGTTTGGGAAGTGTGAGTTCTGGCTGAGGGAAGTCAAATTCTTAGGCCACGTGGTATCCGGGGAAGGGGTGTCTGTTGATACATCCAAGACGGAGGCAGTGCAAGATTGGGCACAGCCTAAGAGTGTGTTTGAGATCCGCAGTTTTCTGGGGTTAGCTGGGTATTACCGTCGGTTTGTGAAAGATTTCTCCAGATTAGCTTCGCCTTTGACTAGACTGACTCGGAAGGGAGTCAAATTTGTATGGAGTGAGACTTGTGAAAAGTCGTTTCAGGAGTTGAAAGTTAGACTGACCACCGCTCCAGTATTGATTATTCCAGAGAGAGGGTTGGGTTATGCAGTCTATTGTGACGCCTCACGAGAGGGTCTGGGTTGTGTGTTGATGCAAGAAGGAAAAGTAGTTTCCTATGGCTCACGTCAGTTGAAAATTCACGAGCAGAATTACCCTACGCATGATCTAGAGTTAGCAGCTGTGATATTTGCCTTGAAGATTTGGAGGCATTATCTTTATGGTGAGAGATTCGAGGTATTCTCGGATCATAGGAGTCTGAAATATTTGTTTACACAGAAAGATTTGAACTTGAGGCAGAGGAGGTGGATGGAGTTCATAGAGGATTATGACTTTGAGTTGCATTATCATCCGGGAAAGGCCAATGTAGTGGCCGATGCCCTTAGCAGGAAACCTATTGGTGACATAGCTGGTATAGCCATCCGAGAATGGGTGATGTTGGGTGCAATTGGGGAGTTTGATTTACTTTTGGGCGAATCCGTAGAGGCTGCGGCCTTGTTTTCTGTTGTTGTACAGCCTACACTCGTGACTCGAGTGTTAGAGGCTCAGAGGGGTGACCTTGAGGTAGAAACCCTCCGTGAGAAGATTTCTGGTGGGAAGGTTGAGAAGGGTTTGACGGTGTTTCCCGACCTGAGTGTGAGATACCGAGACCGTTTGTATGTGCCGGAGTCTTGTCGAGAGGAGGTACTCCGAGAGTTTCATCATTCACGCCTTGCGGTGCATCCGGGAGGTACTAAGATGTATCGGGATTTGGGTCGCCAGTTCTGGTGGCGGGGTATGAAGAGAGATGTGGCAGCTTTCGTGTCTAAGTGCCTTATTTGTCAGCAAGTGAAGGCCGAACATCAGAGGCCAGCGGGTTTGTTGCAACCCTTGCCTATTGCCGAGTGGAAGTGGGAACACGTCACTATGGACTTCGTTGTAGGTCTTCCGAGGACTCAGCGGGGTAGTGATGCGATTTGGGTGGTTGTAGACCGGTTGACTAAGTCGGCGCACTTTATTCCTATGCGTGTTAGAGATTCAGTCGATCATCTGGCTGATCTATATATTCGGGACATAGTAAGGTTGCACGGGGTTCCAGTGACGATCGTCTCAGATAGAGATCCTCGTTTCACTGCCAGGTTGTGGCAGAGTTTGCAGAGTGCCTTAGGCACTAAATTGACTTTTAGCACGGCTTATCATCTTCAGACTGACGGGCAGTCTGAGCGTACTATTCAGATCCTTGAGGATATGCTGCGGGGTTGTGTCCTTGATTTCAGTGGGTCGTGGGAGAGGCATTTGCCATTGGTAGAGTTTGCCTACAACAACAGTTTCCAGTCTAGTATCGGTATGGCACCTTTTGAGGCTTTGTATGGCCGACCGTGTAGATCTCCTATTTGTTGGGCCGAGGTGGGTGATGCACCTCTGTTGGGTCCGGAGTTGGTGAGGGAAACGACGGAGAAAGTTGAGCTTATCCGTAAGAGACATGTTACAGCACAGAGTCGTCAGAAATCCTATGCCGACCGTAGAAGGAGACCTTTGGTGTTTGAGGTGGGTGATCATGTCTTTCTGAAGATATCACCTAGACGGGGTTTGATGAGATTTGGGAAGAGCGGGAAGTTGTCCCCTCGGTTCATTGGTCCTTTTGAGATCCTTGAGAGGATTGGCGAGGCTGCCTATCGTCTAGCTTTGCCACCGCAGTTGTCCGGAGTACATAACGTGTTTCATGTGAGTATGCTTCGGAAGTATGAGCCGGATCCATCACATGTGTTGGATTGGACCGATTTAGTAGTTTATGAGGATGTTTCGTATGAGGAGAGACCGGTTCGGGTCTTAGATAGGCGGGATCAAGTTTTGCGAGGCAAAACCATCCCTTTGGTCAAAGTTTTGTGGAAACATCACGGAGTAGAGGAAGCCACTTGGGAGCGTGAATTGGAAGTCCGCCAGAAATACCCGGACATGTTCATTGATTTGTAATCTTGTATTTAGATTTTGTAAAATTATGGAACTTAAGAGCTTTACATATGTCTTAAGTTGTAAAACATTGAGTATGTTTTGGTAAATAGGTGTATTTTGAAACTTGCTTCATTATAAAGTTTAGTGTAACATTGCATATGTTAACTGCATTGTTAAATGTGTTGTATATATCATGCAATTGACCATGATATGGGAATTGTTACAATTGAAGGGAATCATGCATAATAGTGATACAGACTAAAATATATGTTGTTTATTCATTGTGAGATGCCTCTTGATAAAGAGATAAAGTGACCAGTATTGGGTCAACTTGTTTATTATTGTTCTATAATATCTTTGGGAATTGAAAAAAAAAAAAAACCTATTTTCAAAAAAATTTATGCTTAATTTCGGGGACGAAATTCTTTTAAGGAGGGGAGGTTATAGCGACCCCGGTCTTTTCCCATTTGTTAATTGTATCCGGACTTAGGTTCCGTAGATTCTGTCATTGTATAACTGTTGTTGTTGTCCCTTATTTTCTCATTTGGAACTATAGGATGTGTTGGGCAGGTTTGTTTCAGGATTGGTTGGGTTTAGAAACCAAGTGTTGCTGTCCAGGTTTTTGGCTCTTCGCTCGAGCGAGGAGTTGGTCGCTCGAGCGAGAGGTGGCGTCCAGTATAGACCTGAAGCTTTGCATTCTTGGCTCGAGCGAGTTCTTTTCTTCGCTCGAGCGAGTCTGTTCGTTCTTCGCTCGAGCAATAGTTCCTTCGCTCGAGCGTGAGTCTTGTTACAGACCTGCGGGGTTGAGTTCTTAGCTCGATCGAGTCTTCTTTCGCTCGAGCGAGCTTTTGGGGTTGTTGGCTCGAGCAAGGCGTCCTTGGCTCGAGCGTAGATTCTCTGTGTCTGGTCGCTCGAGCGACCAAGTATTCGCTCGAGCGAGCCTGTCCAGTATATATACGTAGCAGCGGGTTTTAATCAGTTTTTTATCATCTTTTTAGATTCCAAACCCTAAGGTTCGACTTCTCTCTCCTCCTACTCATCTTCTCTCTTAGGTTTGATCTGTTTAGAGTGTGTTTCTACCCTAGTTGCTTTATTAAAAAGATAGAGGGAGTCGAGGGCTTTCATTTAATCTGAACAATTGGCGATTTGGAGCACATTGGTAGTTGGGTATTCATCTCTGTCTTCTTCAGTTGGTTTGTTTTCTTCGAGGTAGGGATTTCCTACTCCATTTTATAAGTTTTGTTCTAAGTTTTGGTAGTTTGACAAGTTGGGGTTATTTTGGTTAAATTCATGGAATTGGGAAATTTATTGATTAAATGGTGTAGTTGAATAATGTAAATCACCTGCCTGTTGAATTGTTGGTATATTTATTTCCAGTCTAGAAATAACTGTTTTGGACTATCGGTGGAGGATAGTCGTGATTGTTGTAGACATTGCATGTGGATTAGGAATAACTGAAACTAATCACATTGGATAAGTCATTAATTTTGACTATTGCATTGATACAGAAAATACGTGTATTGATTGAGCATTGCATTTGCATACATTGTTTTGTGTGGGAGGAGATAGGGGATGTACTCCACGGTTTAGGGGAAGATAGGGGATGGACCTCTAAACCGGATTTTGTTTGGGAGGAGATAGGGGATGGACTCCATTAGCATCACTTTTATGTGTGCTTATTTATATAGAAGTGTTTTATTGATACAGCACTAAAATGTGTATCAATCTGGAAGTATGAAGTGTATTGATTTGAGCTTGAGTCTCATTTGTTTGTTGATATTGGAAGAATGTGAATAAGGTATATGTAATTCACTGTTGTAAGTTTGGCCAGGTTCTGAGCCATGTTGATAAAATTGGAAAGTAAATTGTATCTTAGACAATAGTGTCATGAAACTGTAAAATGAAGTAATTGATTATCTTGGTTAACCATCTGTTAAATGCTATTGCTTTATTCATTCCTTATATGTGGTTTAGTATATTTCTACTGGGCTGTGGCTCACCCTTTATGGGAACATCATTTTCAGGTTCAGGTGATAAGCTACCTCCAAGGACTTAGCTTGGAAGGGACTTGGATTCTGAAGATTTTCTTTAGTTAATTGTATTTGTTTATTATTACATGTAAACATCTAAGCCTAGGGTTTTTCTTGCATTGAGTTAGAACTCATCTTTTTGTATCCAAGTGTTGGCTTGGAAAGATGTAAGCCTGTAGGGCATTTTATTCGATGTTACATGTAATGCTTTTATTTGGTAATACTCTGATGAATGAATTAATGAAATGTTTTAATTAAATAATGCATGTCAATGATATATTTAATGGGTTTATTTCGAGGGCGTTACAGAGAAGGCTAAATTCTCTAGAGCACTCATGAATTACCAGTTGTTGTTCAAGGCCAAAATAAACACAACTGTGAGAAACAAACTATGTTTGGAGATACTCTGTGTTTAGTCTATTGTCTTGGCTTACACCAACAACTGAACAATTTAAGGCATCACATACACTAATTAGCCAACAAGTCCGATAGGCTTTCACTAGGGAAAGTTCAAAGCCAAAAGGTACCTATCTCAATGTAATGTATTTTCTTTATGTATTCCACTTTATCTACATGTTGTTGTATGTTCTTTATCATCAATTGTTTTAGCAAACTTTGAGTAAAATATAGATGGGTCCCGGTCACTATTTTGGTAGGTGCAACAACCCCGACCCATGCTTAGCTTACAACATATGAGTAAGAATGCCCAATAAGTAATTAAGATGAAATTCTGAATTAATTACATGTGCATTGCATTATTTGTGGTTATATCTGTCTGTCGTAGAAATATCTGTTTGTATTTCTGATTTGTTCAGCGAATTGAAGGCCTTGTCGACATCCGATTATGAAATTAACTCGGTTTATGTGTTATTTAGAATTTTATGGTAGGTTTAATTAAAATTCGATTTGGAACAATTAAGGCCTAGTTTGGCATAATACAAAAAAGTCAAAAAGTTATTATCCTATTTAAGTCACATTATCTCATTTAAATCACATCATCTCTCTACCACATCACTTCAAACTTAACCCATATTTTAAGTTTTTTTTGTAAAAAGTCAAAAAGTGCACTTATTTAGATCATCCCAAACAATCCCTAAATTAGAATAATCTAATGTCCATTTGATTAGTTTTAACTAATCACCACTAATCAAGCCTATATAAGGCTCTTATATGTGCTTTAACTCATCTTTTTTCTTCATCACATTTTTGAGCCTATACAAACAAACAAAACGTGAGAGAGGGGAAGAAAAGACCAAGAGGGTTTGAGACCAAACTTGAGATTGGAAGGAATTTGCTAGAAAATGACAAGGATTTGGCTTGAAAGCTTAAAGATATAGCAAGCTAGAGCCTAATTCAAGAGTTGGGTAAGGATTTGAGCTTTTATTTGTGAAATTAAGATATAACACATGAATTCAAGAGGAATTAGAACAAGAATTAAGCTTTGAGAGGTGAATTTGAGCTATACCTTGCATGCATGGATTTTCATCACATTTTAAGTTTGAATTTCAAACAAACCACACATGCATGTGTCTATCTTGGCTTTATTTTGAGAATTTATCAAGTTTCTCACCATTTTATCTAAAGTGATCATGTTTTGAGCAAGTCTGAGTTCATAGCATTGCATACATGTTATATACATGAAAGTTTCAAACTTGGGTTGAATAATTGACGTACTCTTGGGCCTTGATTTTGCAAAACGGTTTTGAATTCATGATGCTTGACAAGTTTAAACATGTTTTCTCAAGTTTTGGGCCCCAAAGGTTGCATTATACGGTTTTGAGCTTGGGAGCAAATCTAGAAATTCTAGAATTTTGCTTCTCTACTCAAGCGACAGAACCTACGCTCGAGCAACCACCCTTTCTTTTGCACTTTCGCTTGAGCGTAAAATGCATGTTCCCAGAAGTTTACAACTTTTATAAATTGCTCGAGCGACCAGAGTTACGCTCGAGCGAGAACCCCTGTCTCACGCTAGAGCGACCGTCGAGCGTGCGTTGTGCAGAAAAATCAAGCAACCAGTACTTTTGCAGAGTTTGCAGACCGCTCGAGCGAAGGAAGTTACGCTCAAGCAAAGACCAAGTTTGACTAAGTGTTTTGAATCACATCTTGGCATCCTCATTGCATCCTAAGCCTTCTTAACCCCTAATTAAGACATAATTATGAGGATAAGACTTAGAAACACACTAAAGACCAAAAGAGTTAAGTTCAGTGCCTTCCGAATGTATGTTTCAATATGTATATGCTATGTGTTGATGTAAGTCACGCGCCACAGACTGTCCGAATCACCCACATTCTATGTTTTGCTACCGGAGCCATCTGTGAGTAATAACCCGATAATGTTATGTTTGACTTTAATTATTTTCTGATGATATGAAATGATTAGTTTTCTGAAATGCTATGTTTTGTATGAATGAATGATTGCCCAAGTTTTTTGAATGTATTCGTGGCATTCTTAACATCATATGATATGCGTTTCTTTATGGGTTATCGGAATGCCTTTATGGGCATTCCTTTATGGGTCATCGGAATGCCTTTATGGCTGTCCCTTTATGGGTCATCGGAAACGTCTCTGTGTACATGAGTCATCGGAATGCCTTTATGGTTGTCCCTCTACAGGTCATCGGATTTTTTAATGCTAATGGATGTACCATGTATGATCTTAAAAAATGTATAAATTGTGAACATGAATATGACTATATATACAAATTTGTTTCTGATTTGAAATCTGATTATGTACAAAACTCTGCTTCTGTTATGGACATCATTCATTAAAACCTTTACTCTGTTATTATTCACTTGGCTTCCATTCATTATTTATATTATGTATATAGGTGAGTAGGCGCGTGATCAGGCCTAATCTGTTGCTTGGAGAGTTTTGGGGTCAACCAGCCCCTGTGCTTCCCAATGAGGTTTCCATCTGAGAAGTCAAGTTTTGTGAACCATGTTAAGGACGTTTTGTTACTTTTTTTGTTTTTATGTCTCTGTACACTGGGCTAGTCCCTTATGATACTACCTGTATGGTGATACATGACTATGGAAGTTTGACGTCACATATGTATGTATATATTTAAGTTTTGAAAATCTCTGTCCCATGTATGTCTACACAGCTCAATGGACTATGTATATATTTGCTTCCACAGCCCTTTACTATGTGTTGATTTGTGATAATTTGATCAGATGCCTTTAGTAATCCAAGGATTACTGGCCGGTTACGACACTAAACTTATAGGGACGGGTTTGGATTGTAATAGTGGGTTTGAGTGGTGATGTGTTCTATGCCTTTTGGTTATTAATGCTATGTAATTGGTTCAACAAAACCTTTTACGAGTGAATTGGAAATCGACTCCAAAACGAGCTTCGTAGAAATGGAGTTTTTATGGGTTTCCTACACGTTGGTGATATAGGCTTGTTCCACACAGGAAAGACAAGGAAACTTATATGCGTGTATAAGATTCAAGTTTAAGATTTAGGTTTTGACCCTTAGGGCATGCAGGTTTTGCAAGGAGGAGAGTAATGGACAAAGTAGGCTTGGATCTAAATTACCACACACACATGCACACAACAAACCGAGTTGCGCTGAGCTTAGGAATCAGTGTGTGGTGTAGATTGTAGGCTTGTGGATCGGGTCGATTTGTATTATAATTTTTTGGATAAAAAAATATTAAATTTATTCTAAATTTATTCTGTAAATTTCAAGATCGTTTGCGCCAAAATTTGAATTCAAATTCGAATTTTGAATTTTCTAATCGCCTCGTTTTTTATTGGTTACATTTTCTTGTCATGTTTTTTTCAGCCAACTCTGAACATCCAGCAAGGCAACTTGTGGGCTATAAATAGCTTTCCTATTCTAGCAATCCATTCCATTTTCGCATTTCTCGTTCTTTTCTTCTTCACTCTCTTCTACTTCTAAATATTCTGCAAGTTAGAGATTTAGAAATTTTCTTAGAAAGAGAGAGTTATAACACTGGGTATGATTCGCCGGGCTTGAAGTTATAGCATTGCAACTTTGAGTATAATTGTTGCATTCTAAAAAGTAGATACCAATAAAACTTAAAACGCCGGAGCGATGGCAAAATCTACTTTATGGAGATTGTGTCCAACACAAGCCTCAACTTATTGTTCCTACAATCGCCAAGAGTGTTGTAAGCTTTATTTTCCAAATTTTTTTAATAAAAATTCTTTTATGTATTTATTTGTTTATTTCATATAATTTATTTATTTATTTATTGAGTATCAACCCAAAACTCAACTAACAATATCAAAAGCTACAATTGAAACAAGAGAGACTTGGACCTTTTCAAACCAAACACCTTAAAGAGCAGCATCTACAGCCTTCCTAGCTAAATAGTGTGCAACCTTATTACCATCCTAGGAATATGAGAGACCACAACCTTTCGAAACCGGCCACCTATGAAGCATGGGTACTTCAAAAAACATATCGTACCCGTATCGAGAACTCACTGGCGTATGGTACGTCGTATGGTATTTTTGCATACGTACTGGGTACACAAAACATGTATCCAAATTTTTTCTGCTTAAGTTTTTAGCGTACTCAAACATATCTACTATATACCCCAAGTCGTACCGTACTTTATAGTTGAAACATTATTTTCTTCTACTGCAGAGATAAAACTCATTTCACTAGACTTCTTTTTTATTTTTAGTTTTATACATAACATAATTTTAAAATTAAACTATGGTTTGTAATTTATTTAATATATTGATATTTAATTTTGATTTATACCTTTATTTTTTGCCTTAAATGTTAATTGTAGGTTGGGTCTTAACAAATTAAACTATTTAATTAGTTTTTACATCACTATAAATTAAAAATAAATATTTTTTATAAGCGTACCAAGCCGTACCCGTACCCTACTTTTTTTTAAATTTTACCGTATTGACATATTCGTTTCATACCAGTACCAATACTCGTATCCATACCCGTGTTTCATAGCCAACCACACACTAATTGCACTTCCTCTAAGATATTGATTGCTTTAACAATGCACAAGGAATCCCCTTGAAGATGGATGTCCCTAATTCACAACTTATGAGCAAATCTCATACAATTTTTTGCTCACACATTTAAATAGAGAGTCGTTAGGTTCCAACACTTTGTAAGAACTGGTTAATGCCAATTGTTTTGCTTAGAGTTGAATTCAAATTGCAACTGTTATATCTAATGGTATAGATTCAAATTTAATAGCTTAGGCCTCTTTGTTCCCTCCACGCTAGAAAAATAGTGCCACAAGGTCAGTGGCAGAGCAAAAAAATTAAATCAGATGGGACATTTATTAATTACAACATTGAAAATTTTTACAAAAATATTTCACTTAAATTTTTACGATTGACTTCAAGAAAGATAAATATATATATATATATATGTATATATATATATTATTTGTAACTAGTATATATCATGGACAATATAAAAAAAAAAAAGTCATCGATATAAGTTTTAAAATAAATTATATAATGATAAAGTATTTTTTTTATACAAAATTTCAATAAAAATTCAATATAATAGTTATACTATGTCATCTTTGACATATTATATTACCAACCAATAGTAAAGAAACACATAGAGGATGAATCCCACATGTCAAATGTAACTAACAATTCAATAAATTCCATATCTTTATTGAGATTAATTATAATTGCATTTTAATAATGATGGACATCACCATTGTATTGAAATTTTCATAGATAATAATATGACTTATTGTAATATCTTTATTTTCAATTAAAAAAAAACAACCGTTATTATTCTCATAATTTTAAAAATGTCATTGATATTTCACTCTAAATAATATTTTATAATTTTTTTTTATTTAAAATGTTTTCTTTATATTTGCAACAAAAAAAAAAAAAATTCCAAACCCAAGGGGGCACGTGACCCCCCTAGACCAGGTGTGGCTCCGCCACTGCACATGGTGGCCTCCCATTGACAATGCCAATTTGGGTACAAAAATTCCTCTTGCCGAATGCCTCCTTTGTAACATCTAATGAAGGGAGGCTGTTTAATTAAGTATTGCTTCTTGTCAAAGCCCGTGCTGAAGTTTAATTCTTGATGTAAATGAGAATGCGAAGAGTACTCTTCCATAATGATTGATTGGGATCAGAGTGAGGAGCTGAACGTAGGTAATTTTTCTCTAGGGTCATGCTTTAATTAGAACCTGAATTGGTGATGCATGTGGTTGTTGGACAATCTTCACTGTATTATGAATAAATTATGTTTGTGTACTTAACAACAAACAAAAGAAATAAGAAAATGAGAGTGATTGTTTGATTACAAAAATCAAACCAAGATATAAAATAAATAAATAAATAACAAATTTTTATTTTGTTACAAAAACAAAATCAAAATCTAAAATAGGAAAATAATAAAACAGAAAGTAAATTAATTACTTACCAAATTAATTTCTTGAACAATTTTTTTTTTTTTTATGTGATCAAGTCTAGTGTTTAACACTGTATCCTTAAGACAGATTCATCATTTTCCATGGTGCTTTCAGATTGTGAACATCTATCTCCCAGGATAAAATGATCAACTACGAATAATAGCAGCACTACAAATTATTCGCACAACGAACATACTTTGTGTTTATATTCTTTCTCACAAGAAAATAATGCAGCAAAATGTAGAGAGGAAAATCAGTTTTTTTGCAGCAAATTGCAGAGATGAAAAACATATTTTTTGGATGAAAATTCAATGAAAAAACCAAATGAGAGACTGCCTATTTATAGATGGAATGGTGGCCTTTCAATTTGAATTAAACAGGTAGCAAACCTATTTGAACAGGTACCAGACCTGTTCAATTTAAATGAACAGATACAAACCTGTTCAGTTTGAATTTCGAGGTGTTCTCGGACCACAAGAGTTTGAAGTATCTGTTTACACAGAGAGACTTGAATCTGAGGCAGAGGAGGTGGATGGAGTTCATCGAAGATTATGATTTTGAGTTGCATTATCATCCGGGAAAGGCCAATGTTGTGGCCGATGCCCTTAGTAGAAAGACCATTAGTGATGTAGCTTGTATAGCCATCCGGGAATGGGAGATGTTGGGAGCACTTGGCGAGTTTGATTTGCTGCTGGGCGAATCTGTTGAGGCTGCGGCCTTGTTTTCTGTAGTTGCGCAGCCTACACTGGTGACTAGAGTATTAGAGGCACAGAGAGGTGACCTTGAGGTAGAATCCCTCCGAGAGAAGATTTCCAGTGGGAAAGTTGAGAAAGGTTTGACGGTGTATCCCGACTTGAGTGTGAGATACCGAGACCGTTTGTTTGTACCGGAGTCTTGTCGAGAAGAGGTACTCCGAGAGTTTCATCATTCGCGCCTTGCGGTGCATCCGGGAGGTACTAAGATGTACCAGGATTTGGGTCGCCAGTTTTGGTGGCGGGGTTTGAAGAGAGATGTGGCGGTTTTCGTGTCGAAGTGCCTTACTTGCCAGCAAGTGAAGGCCGAGCATCAGAGGCCAGCGGGTTTGTTACAACCCTTGCCTATTGCCGAGTGGAAGTGGGAGCATATCACTATGGACTTCGTTGTAGGTCTGCCGAGGACTCAGCGGGGTAGTGATGCTATTTGGGTGGTTGTAGACCGGTTGACTAAGTCGGCGCACTTTATTCCTATGCGCGTGAGAGATTCGGTAGATCATCTTGCCGACTTGTATGTTCGGGACGTAGTGAGATTGCACGGGGTCCCAGTGACGATCGTCTCAGACAGAGATCCTCGTTTTACTGCTAGGTTGTGGCAGAGTTTGCAGAGTGCTTTGGGCACTAAGTTGACCTTTAGTACGGCCTATCATCCTCAGACTGATGGGCAGTCCGAGCGTACTATCCAGATCCTCGAGGATATGCTTCGGGGTTGTGTCCTGGACTTCAGTGGGACGTGGGAGAGGCACTTACCATTGGTGGAGTTTGCCTACAATAACAGTTTTCAGTCTAGCATCGGTATGGCACCGTTTGAGGCCTTGTATGGCCGACCGTGTAGGTCTCCAGTTTGTTGGGCCGAGGTGGGTGATGCACCTTTGTTGGGTCCGGAGTTGGTTAGGGAGACGACAGAGAAAGTTGAGCTTATCCGTAGGAGGCTTGTTACAGCCCAGAGTCGGCAGAAATCTTATGCTGACCGTAGGAGGAGGCCTTTAGCGTTTGAGGTAGGTGATCATGTCTTTCTGAAGATATCACCTAGGCGAGGCCTGATGAGATTTGGGAAGAGTGGGAAGTTGTCCCCTCGGTTTATTGGTCCTTTTGAGATCCTTGAGAGGATTGGTGAGGTTGCTTATCGGTTAGCCTTACCGCCGCAGTTGTCCGGAGTGCATGACGTGTTTCATGTGAGTATGCTTCGGAAGTATGAGCCAGATCCGTCACATGTGTTGGATTGGACTGATTTAGAGGTAGATGAGGATGCCTCGTATGAGGAGAGACCGGTTCGGGTCTTGGATAGGCGGGATCAGGTCCTGCGTGGCAAGACCATTCCTTTGGTAAAAGTCTTGTGGAAACATCACGGAGTGGAGGAGGCCACTTGGGAACGTGAGTTGGGAGTCCGCGAGAAATATCCGGACTTGTTTGTTGATTTGTAATCTTGTATTTACATTTTGAACTGCTGTGGAACTTAAGAGCTTTATATATGTCTTGAGTTGGAAAACATTGAAAACGTTTTGGTTATTGGAAGTATGGTTTGGGACTTGCCTTATATGGAAGTTGAATGTGACACTATATCTGTTAAATATATTGTTGAAAATGGAAAGTTAATGCGTAATGTTAATGCATGTTGAAAGTACATATGTTGTTTACATATTGTGAATGCCTCTTGTTTAAGGGAGGGGATGACCGGTAATGGGTCGAATTGTTGAATGTTAAAATGTAACATTGTTTAAAATGGAGGAAAACTTGTTTTGCAACTTGTGCTTAATTTCGGGGACGAAATTCTTTAAGGGGGGGAGGTTATAGCGATCCCGGGTTTACCCTTGTTGAACAGTGATCCGGACGTGTGTCCGTGGATGTTGGTAGTTATTTATTATCTTGTTTGCATCTTCTTTACTTCATATTTGAGTTATAGGATGTGTTGGGCAGGTTTGTTACAGGTTGGTTGTGCTTGGGAGCCAAGTGTTGCTGCCCAGAATTTTGGGTCTTCGCTCGAGCGAGGAGTTGGTCGCTCGAGCGAGCGTCGAGTTTGTGTCTGGACCTGAGAGCTGTGTTTCTGGGCTCGAGCGAGCTTTCCTTGGCTCGAGCGGTCTGGTTTGTTCTTCGCTCGAGCGAGAGGTCCGTCGCTCGAGCGAGCTTCTGTTGGTTGCAGACCTGAGGGTTCGTGTTTTTGGCTCGAGCGAGAGTTGCTTGGCTCGAGCGAGTGTTTTCTGTGTCTGGTCGCTCGAGCGACCAAGTCTTCGCTCGAGCGAGCGTGTTTTATATCAGCGAACAGCAGCGATTTTAAACATCACTTTTCTACTTTCTTTTTGATCCAAAACCTAAATCCGAGACCCTCTCTCTCTACACTTGCACTCTCTCTAAGATTTGATCTCCCTAGGGTGTGAATCTAGCCTAGAGCCTTTATTAAAAAGATAGAGGGCAGTGAGGGCTTTGTTTTAATCTGAAAAAGTTTGGTTTTGGAGCACGTTGATCTTCGAGCCTTCATCTCCTTTTTGGCTCAAACTTCGAGGTAGGGATATCCTACTCCTCTCTATGGGTTTTGTCTTTAAATTTTGGTATTTTGAGATGTTGGGGTTGGTTTGGTAATTTCGTGAAAGTTTGGGGGCTTTTGTGCAATTTTACAAAAGTTGGGGTTTTATTCATAATAAACCTGTATGCACGTTTGGCATAGAGAATTGGATTAAATGTTAAATCATTGATAAAAATGGGACCTAAGGGTTGAAATGTTAATTATGGGAATTGACCTAATTACATTGTTTCATTAATTGAGATAATTAATGGTGAGAAATGAGGGAATGAAATGTTGATTGAATATCCATTGTGCATTTATTTTCTGTTTAGAAATAACTGCTTTGGGCTATCGGTGGAGGATAGTCGAGATTGTTGTAGACAATGCATGATGATTAGGCAAACTGAAACTAATCAATGGAAAGTGTCATGGAACTTGACGGTTAATAGAATACATTAATTATATGTATTGTGTGATTGTATATAGAACCAATGTGTTTGTATACGTTATGTGTAGAGGAGGAGAAAGGGGATGTACTCCGCGGTTTAGGGGAAGATAGGGGATGTACCTCTAAACCGGATAGTGTTGGGAGAAGAAAGGGGATGAACTCCGTAGATAGAGCTCGTATGCTTATCTAGAAAAGTGAAGATAGAGCTTATATGCTTATCTTTGTGAAGTGTGGATATAGCTCATATGCTTATCTGTGGATATTGTTGTTATACATATCTGTTGTAGAATGTGGATATAGCTTGTATGCTTATCTGTGGATAATGTTCTTATACATATCTGGTGAGAATGTGGGTAGTGCTTACAGGCCTACCTGTTGAAAAAGGGAAAATGAAAGGTAACTTGGACTCATAAGTCGTATGGCATAAATATGTGATTTATGTGATTGTATCAGTGTTGACCATCTATCAATTGCTAATATTTTAGTCAATGTTCATGGTTGGTTTAGTATATTTCTACTGGGCTGTGGCTCACCCTATATGGGGATATCATTTTCAGGTTCAGGAAGCATGCCACCTCCAAGGACATAGCTTGGGAGGCTAGAGGCGGGCTCACTTTTTGGAATACTACTTTTGATGTATTACATGTAATTCAAGCCAAGGGCTTAATGTGTATGAGTTAGGACTCTTTTGTTGTAACCAAGTGTTAACTTGGAAAGCTGTAAGCCCGTAGGGCAATTGCTTTTGTTGTTAACATGTAATACATATGTAATAGAATTCTGATATAATGGAAGAATGTGAAACTTTTGAATCTCAATGCTTGTCTTATTTAACGGGTTTAATGCTATTAATTTGAGGGCGTTACAACTTGGTATCAGAGCGTACCGGGTTCGAATACTTTGGGTACGTGGGAAGTGATTAGGATCACAATGGGTTTGTCTCGCTTGATAGAGACTTTAATGTAATATCACATGTAATGTGTTTAATTGATAACATGCTTATGTGTTTATCTGGGTATGGGATTTAATTTCTAGGATGTTGATTGGATCCTTGGATTTCTGTGAGTCTTGTTGGAAAAGCACTTGATCAATGCTGTTTCTAACTGGAACTCTAGTAATGCCTCGGGACTGTCATTATCCGGAAATGAAATTCGTAAGTGCTTATGTGTTTATGTGCTTACGTGGAGTGAATTACAGTTGTCCATGCATTAGGACGTGAGTGTTTAGTTTTGGCACATTTTTGAATGTGCTAATGTTCTGTGTTACCTTTATTAGGATGTCAGGACGAGGAAGAGGAGCTAGGCGTGGTAGACCTGCAAGGCAGGAAGTACCATTACCGGAGGAGGTTCCGGCTGTGCAGGAGGGAGTTGGTCAGGCTAATGTGGCCGAGCCAGTGGGTCAGCAGGCCATGGGTGCTTTGGCCAGAGAGATAGCAGGGGCTTTGGGTATTCTCAGAGCGGGAAATCAGGCAGCTGAGGCTGGGCCTTCTTTCTTGAAGAGGGAGTTCTTCCGGTCTAATCCGGACGAGTTTGTCGGGGATCCGAAGGAGCCACTGAAGGCTGATGAGTGGTTAGAGCAAATGAGTAAGACTTTTGAGATGCTTGCCATCGAGGATGGAGCACTGAAGGTGACCTTGGCATCCTTCCAGCTGAAGGGAGATGCGGGTCAATGGTGGAAATATGAGAAGGCGCGTGTTGGTGGTACTTGGGAGGCATTTGTGAATGCTTTTCAGGAGAGGTTTTTGTCTGCTGCAGCTAGGGAGAAGCTGAGGGATCAGTTCAGCCGGCTTAATCAGCAGGGCTTATCTGTGGCCGAGTTTGAGGCTACCTTTACCAGTTTGTCCAGGTTTGCACCGGAACTGGTGGCGTCTGAGGAACGCCGTTGTTTTGAGTTTGAGCGGAAGCTGAGGCGGGGCCTCAAGTTGAGAATTGGTGGGTCATACATTCGAGAGTATAGACACCTGGTAGATGCAGCTGCTCATATGGAGATTATGATGCAGGAGGAGGATGAGGGGCAGAGAGGCTCCAAGAGGAGCCAAGATGGCCAGGCTGATGGCAGGAGGCAGAGGGGTTCTTACCCTCAGCAGTCGCAGGGTGGTGTTGCTAGATCGACCTTCCCAGTGCCGAGTGCAGGCTCCGGGAGAGGTGGTCAGGGAGAGTTTACCTGTTACAAGTGTGGCCAGCCGGGTCACAAGGCTTCAGTTTGCCCGTTGAAGGGTGGGGGTCCGAGAGCTGCTTCTTCTACAGCTAGACCGCAGAGTCAGAGTTCGGGCAGGGGGCAGCCCTTGTCTTGTTATCAGTGTGGACAGCCTGGGCACCTGAAGAGGTTTTGCCCGCAGTTGAGTGCCACTTCAGGAGCGTCTGGTTCTAGGCAGACGCAGGGTTTTCAGCCAGCTCAGTCTGTGCAGGCCTCGAGGGCCAATCCGGGAGCTTCGTCATCCCAGTCTGTGCAGCAGTCTTTTGCTCCGAGAGGTGAGCAGGTAGACCAGGGGCCTACGGGGCGCGTATATGCTGTTACCGCGCCGGATTTAGTACCGGCTCCATCAGTAGTGAGAGGTACTTTTCTGTTTTGCAACTCGGTTGCTAATGTGTTGATAGACACGGGGGCATCTCATTCTTTTGTATCTGCTGCATTTGCATCTGTTTTGGAATTGGAGTTAGCATTGTTGGCATCTCCTATTTGTGTGGTATCGCCTTTGGGTGGTGAGTTGATCCTGAAACAGGGTGTTAGAGGATGTGATATAGAAGTTGATGACTATAGGATTACTTTTCCGTTTGTTGTCATGCCCATGAAGGGTTTTGATGTTATTTTGGGTATGGACTGGTTATCGTCATACCGTGCTGTTATCGATTGCTACCGCCAGAGGGTTACGTTATGTACCTTGAGCGGGGAGTGGTTCCATTTCTTGGGAGACCGGGTTGGTAGTGTTTTGCCACCGGGGTATGATTCGCGAAAGTATAGTGAGCTTAGTAGTCTACTTGCCAGCTTTGAGAGTGGTGAGAGTGGTGAGAGTGGGGAGACCCAGCTTGTGTTGCCAAGGGTGGTTTGTGAGTATTCGGATGTCTTTCCCGAAGATCTTGTTAGTTTGCCACCTCATCGAGAGATAGAATTTTCTATTGATTTAGTGCCCGGCACGGCGCCGATTTCTATGGCACCTTACCGTTTTGCTCCAGCAGAGTTGGTTGAGTTGAAAGTTCAGCTCCAAGAATTGCTAGAAAAGGGCTTTGTTCGCCCTAGTGTTTCGCCGTGGGGAGCACCGGCCCTCTTTGTTAAAAAGAAAGATGGGGCCTTGAGATTGTGTATCGACTACCGGAAGTTGAATCGGGCTACGGTTAAGAATAAGTACCCTATGCCCCGTATAGATGATTTGTTTGACCAGTTGAAGGGTTCCCGTTGTTTCTCTAAGATAGACTTGAGATCGGGTTACCATCAGTTGAGGGTCAGGGAAGAGGATATTCCGAAAACGGCATTCCGTACGCGGTATGGCCATTACGAGTTTCTGGTGATGCCATTTGGGCTTACCAATGCACCGGCAGTCTTTATGGACTTGATGAACCGGATTTTCCGGGAGTTCTTAGACCGGTTTGTGGTCGTCTTTGTGGACGACATCCTTATCTATTCGCCTTCTGAGGAGGAGCACGAAGGACACCTGAGAGTGGTGCTTGAGTTGCTTAGAGCCCATAGGCTGTATGCCAAGTTTGGGAAGTGTGAGTTCTGGCTGAGGGAAGTCAAATTCTTAGGCCACGTGGTATCCGGAGAAGGGGTGTCTGTTGATACATCCAAGGTTGAGGCAGTGCAAGATTGGGCACAGCCTAAGAGTGTGTTTGAGATCCGCAGTTTTCTGGGATTGGCTGGGTATTACCGTCGGTTTGTGAAAGATTTCTCCAGGTTAGCGTCACCGTTGACTAGGCTGACTCGGAAGGGAGTCAAGTTTGTGTGGAGTGAGACTTGTGAAAAGTCGTTCCAAGAGCTGAAAGTTAGGTTGACCACCGCTCCGGTGTTGATTATTCCGGAGAGAGGGTTGGGTTACGCGGTTTACTGTGATGCCTCACGAGAGGGTTTGGGTTGTGTGTTGATGCAGGAGGGGAAAGTGATAGCTTATGGGTCACGTCAGTTGAAAACACACGAGAAGAATTACCCCACACACGACCTAGAGTTAGCAGCAGTGATCTTTGCCTTGAAAATCTGGAGGCACTATCTTTATGGTGAGAGGTTCGAGGTGTTCTCGGACCACAAGAGTTTGAAGTATCTGTTTACACAGAGAGACTTGAATCTGAGGCAGAGGAGGTGGATGGAGTTCATCGAAGATTATGATTTTGAGTTGCATTATCATCCGGGAAAGGCCAATGTTGTGGCCGATGCCCTTAGTAGAAAGACCATTAGTGATGTAGCTTGTATAGCCATCCGGGAATGGGAGATGTTGGGAGCACTTGGCGAGTTTGATTTGCTGCTGGGCGAATCTGTTGAGGCTGCGGCCTTGTTTTCTGTAGTTGCGCAGCCTACACTGGTGACTAGAGTATTAGAGGCACAGAGAGGTGACCTTGAGGTAGAATCCCTCCGAGAGAAGATTTCCAGTGGGAAAGTTGAGAAAGGTTTGACGGTGTATCCCGACTTGAGTGTGAGATACCGAGACCGTTTGTTTGTACCGGAGTCTTGTCGAGAAGAGGTACTCCGAGAGTTTCATCATTCGCGCCTTGCGGTGCATCCGGGAGGTACTAAGATGTACCAGGATTTGGGTCGCCAGTTTTGGTGGCGGGGTTTGAAGAGAGATGTGGCGGTTTTCGTGTCGAAGTGCCTTACTTGCCAGCAAGTGAAGGCCGAGCATCAGAGGCCAGCGGGTTTGTTACAACCCTTGCCTATTGCCGAGTGGAAGTGGGAGCATATCACTATGGACTTCGTTGTAGGTCTGCCGAGGACTCAGCGGGGTAGTGATGCTATTTGGGTGGTTGTAGACCGGTTGACTAAGTCGGCGCACTTTATTCCTATGCGCGTGAGAGATTCGGTAGATCATCTTGCCGACTTGTATGTTCGGGACGTAGTGAGATTGCACGGGGTCCCAGTGACGATCGTCTCAGACAGAGATCCTCGTTTTACTGCTAGGTTGTGGCAGAGTTTGCAGAGTGCTTTGGGCACTAAGTTGACCTTTAGTACGGCCTATCATCCTCAGACTGATGGGCAGTCCGAGCGTACTATCCAGATCCTCGAGGATATGCTTCGGGGTTGTGTCCTGGACTTCAGTGGGACGTGGGAGAGGCACTTACCATTGGTGGAGTTTGCCTACAATAACAGTTTTCAGTCTAGCATCGGTATGGCACCGTTTGAGGCCTTGTATGGCCGACCGTGTAGGTCTCCAGTTTGTTGGGCCGAGGTGGGTGATGCACCTTTGTTGGGTCCGGAGTTGGTTAGGGAGACGACAGAGAAAGTTGAGCTTATCCGTAGGAGGCTTGTTACAGCCCAGAGTCGGCAGAAATCTTATGCTGACCGTAGGAGGAGGCCTTTAGCGTTTGAGGTAGGTGATCATGTCTTTCTGAAGATATCACCTAGGCGAGGCCTGATGAGATTTGGGAAGAGTGGGAAGTTGTCCCCTCGGTTTATTGGTCCTTTTGAGATCCTTGAGAGGATTGGTGAGGTTGCTTATCGGTTAGCCTTACCGCCGCAGTTGTCCGGAGTGCATGACGTGTTTCATGTGAGTATGCTTCGGAAGTATGAGCCAGATCCGTCACATGTGTTGGATTGGACTGATTTAGAGGTAGATGAGGATGCCTCGTATGAGGAGAGACCGGTTCGGGTCTTGGATAGGCGGGATCAGGTCCTGCGTGGCAAGACCATTCCTTTGGTAAAAGTCTTGTGGAAACATCACGGAGTGGAGGAGGCCACTTGGGAACGTGAGTTGGGAGTCCGCGAGAAATATCCGGACTTGTTTGTTGATTTGTAATCTTGTATTTACATTTTGAACTGCTGTGGAACTTAAGAGCTTTATATATGTCTTGAGTTGGAAAACATTGAAAACGTTTTGGTTATTGGAAGTATGGTTTGGGACTTGCCTTATATGGAAGTTGAATGTGACACTATATCTGTTAAATATATTGTTGAAAATGGAAAGTTAATGCGTAATGTTAATGCATGTTGAAAGTACATATGTTGTTTACATATTGTGAATGCCTCTTGTTTAAGGGAGGGGATGACCGGTAATGGGTCGAATTGTTGAATGTTAAAATGTAACATTGTTTAAAATGGAGGAAAACTTGTTTTGCAACTTGTGCTTAATTTCGGGGACGAAATTCTTTAAGGGGGGGAGGTTATAGCGATCCCGGGTTTACCCTTGTTGAACAGTGATCCGGACGTGTGTCCGTGGATGTTGGTAGTTATTTATTATCTTGTTTGCATCTTCTTTACTTCATATTTGAGTTATAGGATGTGTTGGGCAGGTTTGTTACAGGTTGGTTGTGCTTGGGAGCCAAGTGTTGCTGCCCAGAATTTTGGGTCTTCGCTCGAGCGAGGAGTTGGTCGCTCGAGCGAGCGTCGAGTTTGTGTCTGGACCTGAGAGCTGTGTTTCTGGGCTCGAGCGAGCTTTCCTTGGCTCGAGCGGTCTGGTTTGTTCTTCGCTCGAGCGAGAGGTCCGTCGCTCGAGCGAGCTTCTGTTGGTTGCAGACCTGAGGGTTCGTGTTTTTGGCTCGAGCGAGAGTTGCTTGGCTCGAGCGAGTGTTTTCTGTGTCTGGTCGCTCGAGCGACCAAGTCTTCGCTCGAGCGAGCGTGTTTTATATCAGCGAACAGCAGCGATTTTAAACATCACTTTTCTACTTTCTTTTTGATCCAAAACCTAAATCCGAGACCCTCTCTCTCTACACTTGCACTCTCTCTAAGATTTGATCTCCCTAGGGTGTGAATCTAGCCTAGAGCCTTTATTAAAAAGATAGAGGGCAGTGAGGGCTTTGTTTTAATCTGAAAAAGTTTGGTTTTGGAGCACGTTGATCTTCGAGCCTTCATCTCCTTTTTGGCTCAAACTTCGAGGTAGGGATATCCTACTCCTCTCTATGGGTTTTGTCTTTAAATTTTGGTATTTTGAGATGTTGGGGTTGGTTTGGTAATTTCGTGAAAGTTTGGGGGCTTTTGTGCAATTTTACAAAAGTTGGGGTTTTATTCATAATAAACCTGTATGCACGTTTGGCATAGAGAATTGGATTAAATGTTAAATCATTGATAAAAATGGGACCTAAGGGTTGAAATGTTAATTATGGGAATTGACCTAATTACATTGTTTCATTAATTGAGATAATTAATGGTGAGAAATGAGGGAATGAAATGTTGATTGAATATCCATTGTGCATTTATTTTCTGTTTAGAAATAACTGCTTTGGGCTATCGGTGGAGGATAGTCGAGATTGTTGTAGACAATGCATGATGATTAGGCAAACTGAAACTAATCAATGGAAAGTGTCATGGAACTTGACGGTTAATAGAATACATTAATTATATGTATTGTGTGATTGTATATAGAACCAATGTGTTTGTATACGTTATGTGTAGAGGAGGAGAAAGGGGATGTACTCCGCGGTTTAGGGGAAGATAGGGGATGTACCTCTAAACCGGATAGTGTTGGGAGAAGAAAGGGGATGAACTCCGTAGATAGAGCTCGTATGCTTATCTAGAAAAGTGAAGATAGAGCTTATATGCTTATCTTTGTGAAGTGTGGATATAGCTCATATGCTTATCTGTGGATATTGTTGTTATACATATCTGTTGTAGAATGTGGATATAGCTTGTATGCTTATCTGTGGATAATGTTCTTATACATATCTGGTGAGAATGTGGGTAGTGCTTACAGGCCTACCTGTTGAAAAAGGGAAAATGAAAGGTAACTTGGACTCATAAGTCGTATGGCATAAATATGTGATTTATGTGATTGTATCAGTGTTGACCATCTATCAATTGCTAATATTTTAGTCAATGTTCATGGTTGGTTTAGTATATTTCTACTGGGCTGTGGCTCACCCTATATGGGGATATCATTTTCAGGTTCAGGAAGCATGCCACCTCCAAGGACATAGCTTGGGAGGCTAGAGGCGGGCTCACTTTTTGGAATACTACTTTTGATGTATTACATGTAATTCAAGCCAAGGGCTTAATGTGTATGAGTTAGGACTCTTTTGTTGTAACCAAGTGTTAACTTGGAAAGCTGTAAGCCCGTAGGGCAATTGCTTTTGTTGTTAACATGTAATACATATGTAATAGAATTCTGATATAATGGAAGAATGTGAAACTTTTGAATCTCAATGCTTGTCTTATTTAACGGGTTTAATGCTATTAATTTGAGGGCGTTACAACTTGGTATCAGAGCGTACCGGGTTCGAATACTTTGGGTACGTGGGAAGTGATTAGGATCACAATGGGTTTGTCTCGCTTGATAGAGACTTTAATGTAATATCACATGTAATGTGTTTAATTGATAACATGCTTATGTGTTTATCTGGGTATGGGATTTAATTTCTAGGATGTTGATTGGATCCTTGGATTTCTGTGAGTCTTGTTGGAAAAGCACTTGATCAATGCTGTTTCTAACTGGAACTCTAGTAATGCCTCGGGACTGTCATTATCCGGAAATGAAATTCGTAAGTGCTTATGTGTTTATGTGCTTACGTGGAGTGAATTACAGTTGTCCATGCATTAGGACGTGAGTGTTTAGTTTTGGCACATTTTTGAATGTGCTAATGTTCTGTGTTACCTTTATTAGGATGTCAGGACGAGGAAGAGGAGCTAGGCGTGGTAGACCTGCAAGGCAGGAAGTACCATTACCGGAGGAGGTTCCGGCTGTGCAGGAGGGAGTTGGTCAGGCTAATGTGGCCGAGCCAGTGGGTCAGCAGGCCATGGGTGCTTTGGCCAGAGAGATAGCAGGGGCTTTGGGTATTCTCAGAGCGGGAAATCAGGCAGCTGAGGCTGGGCCTTCTTTCTTGAAGAGGGAGTTCTTCCGGTCTAATCCGGACGAGTTTGTCGGGGATCCGAAGGAGCCACTGAAGGCTGATGAGTGGTTAGAGCAAATGAGTAAGACTTTTGAGATGCTTGCCATCGAGGATGGAGCACTGAAGGTGACCTTGGCATCCTTCCAGCTGAAGGGAGATGCGGGTCAATGGTGGAAATATGAGAAGGCGCGTGTTGGTGGTACTTGGGAGGCATTTGTGAATGCTTTTCAGGAGAGGTTTTTGTCTGCTGCAGCTAGGGAGAAGCTGAGGGATCAGTTCAGCCGGCTTAATCAGCAGGGCTTATCTGTGGCCGAGTTTGAGGCTACCTTTACCAGTTTGTCCAGGTTTGCACCGGAACTGGTGGCGTCTGAGGAACGCCGTTGTTTTGAGTTTGAGCGGAAGCTGAGGCGGGGCCTCAAGTTGAGAATTGGTGGGTCATACATTCGAGAGTATAGACACCTGGTAGATGCAGCTGCTCATATGGAGATTATGATGCAGGAGGAGGATGAGGGGCAGAGAGGCTCCAAGAGGAGCCAAGATGGCCAGGCTGATGGCAGGAGGCAGAGGGGTTCTTACCCTCAGCAGTCGCAGGGTGGTGTTGCTAGATCGACCTTCCCAGTGCCGAGTGCAGGCTCCGGGAGAGGTGGTCAGGGAGAGTTTACCTGTTACAAGTGTGGCCAGCCGGGTCACAAGGCTTCAGTTTGCCCGTTGAAGGGTGGGGGTCCGAGAGCTGCTTCTTCTACAGCTAGACCGCAGAGTCAGAGTTCGGGCAGGGGGCAGCCCTTGTCTTGTTATCAGTGTGGACAGCCTGGGCACCTGAAGAGGTTTTGCCCGCAGTTGAGTGCCACTTCAGGAGCGTCTGGTTCTAGGCAGACGCAGGGTTTTCAGCCAGCTCAGTCTGTGCAGGCCTCGAGGGCCAATCCGGGAGCTTCGTCATCCCAGTCTGTGCAGCAGTCTTTTGCTCCGAGAGGTGAGCAGGTAGACCAGGGGCCTACGGGGCGCGTATATGCTGTTACCGCGCCGGATTTAGTACCGGCTCCATCAGTAGTGAGAGGTACTTTTCTGTTTTGCAACTCGGTTGCTAATGTGTTGATAGACACGGGGGCATCTCATTCTTTTGTATCTGCTGCATTTGCATCTGTTTTGGAATTGGAGTTAGCATTGTTGGCATCTCCTATTTGTGTGGTATCGCCTTTGGGTGGTGAGTTGATCCTGAAACAGGGTGTTAGAGGATGTGATATAGAAGTTGATGACTATAGGATTACTTTTCCGTTTGTTGTCATGCCCATGAAGGGTTTTGATGTTATTTTGGGTATGGACTGGTTATCGTCATACCGTGCTGTTATCGATTGCTACCGCCAGAGGGTTACGTTATGTACCTTGAGCGGGGAGTGGTTCCATTTCTTGGGAGACCGGGTTGGTAGTGTTTTGCCACCGGGGTATGATTCGCGAAAGTATAGTGAGCTTAGTAGTCTACTTGCCAGCTTTGAGAGTGGTGAGAGTGGTGAGAGTGGGGAGACCCAGCTTGTGTTGCCAAGGGTGGTTTGTGAGTATTCGGATGTCTTTCCCGAAGATCTTGTTAGTTTGCCACCTCATCGAGAGATAGAATTTTCTATTGATTTAGTGCCCGGCACGGCGCCGATTTCTATGGCACCTTACCGTTTTGCTCCAGCAGAGTTGGTTGAGTTGAAAGTTCAGCTCCAAGAATTGCTAGAAAAGGGCTTTGTTCGCCCTAGTGTTTCGCCGTGGGGAGCACCGGCCCTCTTTGTTAAAAAGAAAGATGGGGCCTTGAGATTGTGTATCGACTACCGGAAGTTGAATCGGGCTACGGTTAAGAATAAGTACCCTATGCCCCGTATAGATGATTTGTTTGACCAGTTGAAGGGTTCCCGTTGTTTCTCTAAGATAGACTTGAGATCGGGTTACCATCAGTTGAGGGTCAGGGAAGAGGATATTCCGAAAACGGCATTCCGTACGCGGTATGGCCATTACGAGTTTCTGGTGATGCCATTTGGGCTTACCAATGCACCGGCAGTCTTTATGGACTTGATGAACCGGATTTTCCGGGAGTTCTTAGACCGGTTTGTGGTCGTCTTTGTGGACGACATCCTTATCTATTCGCCTTCTGAGGAGGAGCACGAAGGACACCTGAGAGTGGTGCTTGAGTTGCTTAGAGCCCATAGGCTGTATGCCAAGTTTGGGAAGTGTGAGTTCTGGCTGAGGGAAGTCAAATTCTTAGGCCACGTGGTATCCGGAGAAGGGGTGTCTGTTGATACATCCAAGGTTGAGGCAGTGCAAGATTGGGCACAGCCTAAGAGTGTGTTTGAGATCCGCAGTTTTCTGGGATTGGCTGGGTATTACCGTCGGTTTGTGAAAGATTTCTCCAGGTTAGCGTCACCGTTGACTAGGCTGACTCGGAAGGGAGTCAAGTTTGTGTGGAGTGAGACTTGTGAAAAGTCGTTCCAAGAGCTGAAAGTTAGGTTGACCACCGCTCCGGTGTTGATTATTCCGGAGAGAGGGTTGGGTTACGCGGTTTACTGTGATGCCTCACGAGAGGGTTTGGGTTGTGTGTTGATGCAGGAGGGGAAAGTGATAGCTTATGGGTCACGTCAGTTGAAAACACACGAGAAGAATTACCCCACACACGACCTAGAGTTAGCAGCAGTGATCTTTGCCTTGAAAATCTGGAGGCACTATCTTTATGGTGAGAGGTTCGAGGTGTTCTCGGACCACAAGAGTTTGAAGTATCTGTTTACACAGAGAGACTTGAATCTGAGGCAGAGGAGGTGGATGGAGTTCATCGAAGATTATGATTTTGAGTTGCATTATCATCCGGGAAAGGCCAATGTTGTGGCCGATGCCCTTAGTAGAAAGACCATTAGTGATGTAGCTTGTATAGCCATCCGGGAATGGGAGATGTTGGGAGCACTTGGCGAGTTTGATTTGCTGCTGGGCGAATCTGTTGAGGCTGCGGCCTTGTTTTCTGTAGTTGCGCAGCCTACACTGGTGACTAGAGTATTAGAGGCACAGAGAGGTGACCTTGAGGTAGAATCCCTCCGAGAGAAGATTTCCAGTGGGAAAGTTGAGAAAGGTTTGACGGTGTATCCCGACTTGAGTGTGAGATACCGAGACCGTTTGTTTGTACCGGAGTCTTGTCGAGAAGAGGTACTCCGAGAGTTTCATCATTCGCGCCTTGCGGTGCATCCGGGAGGTACTAAGATGTACCAGGATTTGGGTCGCCAGTTTTGGTGGCGGGGTTTGAAGAGAGATGTGGCGGTTTTCGTGTCGAAGTGCCTTACTTGCCAGCAAGTGAAGGCCGAGCATCAGAGGCCAGCGGGTTTGTTACAACCCTTGCCTATTGCCGAGTGGAAGTGGGAGCATATCACTATGGACTTCGTTGTAGGTCTGCCGAGGACTCAGCGGGGTAGTGATGCTATTTGGGTGGTTGTAGACCGGTTGACTAAGTCGGCGCACTTTATTCCTATGCGCGTGAGAGATTCGGTAGATCATCTTGCCGACTTGTATGTTCGGGACGTAGTGAGATTGCACGGGGTCCCAGTGACGATCGTCTCAGACAGAGATCCTCGTTTTACTGCTAGGTTGTGGCAGAGTTTGCAGAGTGCTTTGGGCACTAAGTTGACCTTTAGTACGGCCTATCATCCTCAGACTGATGGGCAGTCCGAGCGTACTATCCAGATCCTCGAGGATATGCTTCGGGGTTGTGTCCTGGACTTCAGTGGGACGTGGGAGAGGCACTTACCATTGGTGGAGTTTGCCTACAATAACAGTTTTCAGTCTAGCATCGGTATGGCACCGTTTGAGGCCTTGTATGGCCGACCGTGTAGGTCTCCAGTTTGTTGGGCCGAGGTGGGTGATGCACCTTTGTTGGGTCCGGAGTTGGTTAGGGAGACGACAGAGAAAGTTGAGCTTATCCGTAGGAGGCTTGTTACAGCCCAGAGTCGGCAGAAATCTTATGCTGACCGTAGGAGGAGGCCTTTAGCGTTTGAGGTAGGTGATCATGTCTTTCTGAAGATATCACCTAGGCGAGGCCTGATGAGATTTGGGAAGAGTGGGAAGTTGTCCCCTCGGTTTATTGGTCCTTTTGAGATCCTTGAGAGGATTGGTGAGGTTGCTTATCGGTTAGCCTTACCGCCGCAGTTGTCCGGAGTGCATGACGTGTTTCATGTGAGTATGCTTCGGAAGTATGAGCCAGATCCGTCACATGTGTTGGATTGGACTGATTTAGAGGTAGATGAGGATGCCTCGTATGAGGAGAGACCGGTTCGGGTCTTGGATAGGCGGGATCAGGTCCTGCGTGGCAAGACCATTCCTTTGGTAAAAGTCTTGTGGAAACATCACGGAGTGGAGGAGGCCACTTGGGAACGTGAGTTGGGAGTCCGCGAGAAATATCCGGACTTGTTTGTTGATTTGTAATCTTGTATTTACATTTTGAACTGCTGTGGAACTTAAGAGCTTTATATATGTCTTGAGTTGGAAAACATTGAAAACGTTTTGGTTATTGGAAGTATGGTTTGGGACTTGCCTTATATGGAAGTTGAATGTGACACTATATCTGTTAAATATATTGTTGAAAATGGAAAGTTAATGCGTAATGTTAATGCATGTTGAAAGTACATATGTTGTTTACATATTGTGAATGCCTCTTGTTTAAGGGAGGGGATGACCGGTAATGGGTCGAATTGTTGAATGTTAAAATGTAACATTGTTTAAAATGGAGGAAAACTTGTTTTGCAACTTGTGCTTAATTTCGGGGACGAAATTCTTTAAGGGGGGGAGGTTATAGCGATCCCGGGTTTACCCTTGTTGAACAGTGATCCGGACGTGTGTCCGTGGATGTTGGTAGTTATTTATTATCTTGTTTGCATCTTCTTTACTTCATATTTGAGTTATAGGATGTGTTGGGCAGGTTTGTTACAGGTTGGTTGTGCTTGGGAGCCAAGTGTTGCTGCCCAGAATTTTGGGTCTTCGCTCGAGCGAGGAGTTGGTCGCTCGAGCGAGCGTCGAGTTTGTGTCTGGACCTGAGAGCTGTGTTTCTGGGCTCGAGCGAGCTTTCCTTGGCTCGAGCGGTCTGGTTTGTTCTTCGCTCGAGCGAGAGGTCCGTCGCTCGAGCGAGCTTCTGTTGGTTGCAGACCTGAGGGTTCGAGTTTTTGGCTCGAGCGAGAGTTGCTTGGCTCGAGCGAGTGTTTTCTGTGTCTGGTCGCTCGAGCGACCAAGTCTTCGCTCGAGCGAGCGTGTTTTATATCAGCGAACAGCAGCGATTTTAAACATCACTTTTCTACTTTCTTTTTGATCCAAAACCTAAATCCGAGACCCTCTCTCTCTACACTTGCACTCTCTCTAAGATTTGATCTCCCTAGGGTGTGAATCTAGCCTAGAGCCTTTATTAAAAAGATAGAGGGCAGTGAGGGCTTTGTTTTAATCTGAAAAAGTTTGGTTTTGGAGCACGTTGATCTTCGAGCCTTCATCTCCTTTTTGGCTCAAACTTCGAGGTAGGGATATCCTACTCCTCTCTATGGGTTTTGTCTTTAAATTTTGGTATTTTGAGATGTTGGGGTTGGTTTGGTAATTTCGTGAAAGTTTGGGGGCTTTTGTGCAATTTTACAAAAGTTGGGGTTTTATTCATAATAAACCTGTATGCACGTTTGGCATAGAGAATTGGATTAAATGTTAAATCATTGATAAAAATGGGACCTAAGGGTTGAAATGTTAATTATGGGAATTGACCTAATTACATTGTTTCATTAATTGAGATAATTAATGGTGAGAAATGAGGGAATGAAATGTTGATTGAATATCCATTGTGCATTTATTTTCTGTTTAGAAATAACTACTTTGGGCTATCGGTGGAGGATAGTCGAGATTGTTGTAGACAATGCATGATGATTAGGCAAACTGAAACTAATCAATGGAAAGTGTCATGGAACTTGACGGTTAATAGAATACATTAATTATATGTATTGTGTGATTGTATATAGAACCAATGTGTTTGTATACGTTATGTGTAGAGGAGGAGAAAGGGGATGTACTCCGCGGTTTAGGGGAAGATAGGGGATGTACCTCTAAACCGGATAGTGTTGGGAGAAGAAAGGGGATGAACTCCGTAGATAGAGCTCGTATGCTTATCTAGAAAAGTGAAGATAGAGCTTATATGCTTATCTTTGTGAAGTGTGGATATAGCTCATATGCTTATCTGTGGATATTGTTGTTATACATATCTGTTGTAGAATGTGGATATAGCTTGTATGCTTATCTGTGGATAATGTTCTTATACATATCTGGTGAGAATGTGGGTAGTGCTTACAGGCCTACCTGTTGAAAAAGGGAAAATGAAAGGTAACTTGGACTCATAAGTCGTATGGCATAAATATGTGATTTATGTGATTGTATCAGTGTTGACCATCTATCAATTGCTAATATTTTAGTCAATGTTCATGGTTGGTTTAGTATATTTCTACTGGGCTGTGGCTCACCCTATATGGGGATATCATTTTCAGGTTCAGGAAGCATGCCACCTCCAAGGACATAGCTTGGGAGGCTAGAGGCGGGCTCACTTTTTGGAATACTACTTTTGATGTATTACATGTAATTCAAGCCAAGGGCTTAATGTGTATGAGTTAGGACTCTTTTGTTGTAACCAAGTGTTAACTTGGAAAGCTGTAAGCCCGTAGGGCAATTGCTTTTGTTGTTAACATGTAATACATATGTAATAGAATTCTGATATAATGGAAGAATGTGAAACTTTTGAATCTCAATGCTTGTCTTATTTAACGGGTTTAATGCTATTAATTTGAGGGCGTTACAACTTGGTATCAGAGCGTACCGGGTTCGAATACTTTGGGTACGTGGGAAGTGATTAGGATCACAATGGGTTTGTCTCGCTTGATAGAGACTTTAATGTAACTAACCTCGTCTTCAGCTCCTGGAAGGCTGATTCTCTCTCATTGGTCCATTCATAAGCTGCTCCCTTCTTAGTTAGTTGTGTCAAAGGCACTGCAATCCTCGAGAAATCCTTCACAAACTTTCTGTAATAACCTGCCAAACCCAGAAAACTACGAACCTCGGACACGTTGGTCGGCGTCGGCCAATTCACAATGGCTTCAATCTTACTGGGGTCAACCGATATACCGTCTTCATTAATCACATGCCCTAGAAATGAAATGCTGGAAAGCCAAAACTCGCATTTACTTAACTTGGCGTACAACTTCTTATCTCTCAAGGTCTGCAGGGCAAGTCTCAGATGATTCTCGTGCTCGCTCGTACTCCCGGAATAGATCAATATGTCGTCGATAAAAATAATGATAAACTCATCTAGGTACGGCTTAAAGACTCTGTTCATCAAGTCCATGAATGCTGCTGGGGCATTGGTTACTCCGAAGGGCATTACCAAAAATTCGTAGTGGCCATATCTTGTCCGAAAAGCAGTTTTCTCGATGTCCTCGGCTTTAACCTTCAACTGGTGGTAGCCTGACCTAAGGTCAATCTTGGAAAAGACTCGTGCTCCTCGTAGTTGATCAAGCAAATCATCGATTCTAGGCAATGGGTACTTGTTCTTAATGGTCACCTTATTAAGTTCTCTGTAGTCAATGCAAAGACGAAGTGTGCCATCCTTTTTCTTAACAAATAGAACGGGTGCTCCCCACGGTGAAGTGCTCGGCCTAACAAATCCTTTGTCCAAAAATTCTTGTAATTGCGATTTCAGTTCTCTAAGTTCGGCTGGGGCCATTCTGTAGGGCGTTTTGGAGATGGGTTGTGTTCCTGACAGGATGTCCACGGTAAACTCTATTTCCCTATCGACAAGGCGGCCAGGCAACTCATTCGGAAAGACATCGGGGAATTCCTCAACAACGGGTATGTCGGCTAACTCAACACTTCCATTCAAATCACTTAGTATACTGCATAAATAACCCTGACATCCTTTTTGGATCAACTTGTAGGCCTTCATGGATGAGATTAAGTAAGGTGGGGGTACTACTCCTTTACCGTGGAAAATGACCTCAGCTTGACTTGGGGTCTTCAATGTGACGCTCTTAGTAACACAATTAATGGATGCATGGTTCGCTACTAACCAATCCATTCCCAATATGACATCGAAATGGGTCATGCTTAATGGCATCAAATCAACCAATAACTCTACACTCTCAATCATAACAATACACTTCCTATAAATGGATGTAACAATCATATTTCTCCCAGATGGAGTAGACACAGATAATACGTAATCAAGGGGTTCTAATTCTCTACTCAACTTCTCGGCGAATATAGTGGACACAAATGAATGCGTAGAACCCGAATCAATCAATACGTATGCATCTTGAGAACAAATTGAAAGGGTGCCTGATACTACCGCCTCGGCATTCTGGGCGTCTCCGGGTACCAATGCAAAAACTCTGCCTTGCCTTGCCTGTATTCTCCCGATGTTGTTGTTCTGTGCAGAGCCCGAGGTGCTTCCATTCCTCTTTCCATCGTCAGTCCCTGCCTTCGGGCAGTCCTTCACACGATGACCTATCTCGCCGCACTCATAGCAAGCTCCTGTTGCCCAACGACAGACCTCGAAATGTAGCTTTCCACAACTCGCGCACACCGGCTTGGCGTTACCTTCCTGATTTGAGTTGCTGGAACTGTCTGTGCTCATTCTCTTCTTGGCATTGAACGAAACTCGGCGATTATCATAATTCTGTCTCTTCCTCTGACCCTCACCTGAACTCTGGTATCGGTTTAAATTAGCTTCAGCCAGGATGGCCTTGTCCAGTACTCCGGCGTATGTCGGCATATTGAGCATATTGACCCGATCTTGTATCGGTCCACGTAACCCACTTTCAAACTTCCTCGCCTTTCGGTATTCGTCGTCAACCATATGAGGCGCATATCTCGCCAGTTCAGTAAAGGCACGATCATATTCTGCGACTGTCTTGTTCCCTTGCATCAGATTCTGAAACTCCGTGGTCTTTCGGTCTCGGACGCTAAGGGGGAAATGCTTGTTGTAGAACAACTCCAAAAATTTTGCCCAAGTCAAACCCGGATTGCTTTCTCGGACCATCATCCACCACCTACGAGCATCGTCGTCTAATGTGAATGCTGCCAGAGATACCTTCTGGGCGTCTGTACTGGGGAAGATCTCAAACAACTTCTCCATCTCTAAAACCCATGCCTCGGCTTTCATTGGTTCTATACCTCCTTGAAATCTCGGCGGTTTCATTTTCTTGAACTCTCTGATTAGGGTTATCGTGTCGTTCCCATACAAAGCCTGCGGTAGAGGTACTTATGGCACTAGAGGGGGTGGAGCTGTATAACGGCCATTCGTCTGCTCGGCCTGCGTGGAAGTCGTACCAGTATCCTGTGGCCTAGGTTGTCTCTGCTCACGAACCAAGCCTTCGACTAACCTTTCCAATCTCTCCAATCTATCTTCTAAACGATCTCGGCCAACTGGAGGTCTACCTCTCCTCATGATGCTAGGAGGATGCAAGATGAGACTTTAAAAAATAACTGAACAGATAATACGTATACAAGTAACAAATGTCTATGCCGAAATGATGCACACGTAGTCAAGTAGCAAGTAATATGATGCAATCCTAACATCATTCTAAGGAAAATCCTATGCTCTTTAGGACTCAAGGTGGGTGATTAACGTACTATAAGGATCTCGTGCTCTGATACCATTCTGTCACGCCCCCAAACCGCCCCTAGTAGTTTGGTGCCGTGATGGCCAGTAATCCGAGATTACCGAAGGCCGACTTACAAGAATCACACACAATCAGAGTATAAAATATGGGGCATACAAGTGCGGAAGCAACATATATACATATACTGAATCTAAATAGTCCATGAGAGCCGTGCTTAAGTCCAATGAAATGACATACATTTTTACAAGGTCTTACAACTTAGATACAATAAGGGAATGAGATACAAAATACATCTTGACCAAAAGGCTTCTCAAGCCGACATATACAAGTACACATGAAATATAGGCTAAGAAGCATAATCTTCAAGATGGTACAAAATGCTAATCCAAAACACGTCGGTAATGCACCCAAAAACACATCGGCTACACGTCTAGGCCTCATTGCCTTCTTGCTCATCACCTACATATATATAGAGAGGGTGAGCTTGGGTACTCAGTGAATGATATTAGAAATAAAGGTTTTTGCATGATTGATATCCAAGATTTCTTTCAAAACAATACATAGCATACTTTACAATCAAGGGGAAAATCGAGTTCATTGCCGGCCTTTCAAGTTCTTTGGATGTTATTACATCTACTTAATACAAGGGGGTGATGACAATTCCAAGACAAGAGTGCAGTTGCATTATAGTCCCCTGCAGCTAAGGACTTTCAAGACAAGAGTGCAGTTGCATTATAGTCCCCTGCAGCTAAGGACTTTCAAGACAAGAGTGCAGTTGCATTATAGTCCCCTGCAACTAAGGACTTTCAAGACAAGAGTGCAATTGCATTACAGTCCCCTGCAACTAAGGACTTTCAAGAAATGTCATCAAAACAAGATAGTGCTTAATATACAAGTAGGGATAGTCATTCATGCTAGATCAAGTACTTTTCAAAACAAGGCAAGACGAGATTTATGAAAGCAAGTGTAACATAGCTTTATTAAAAATACCACTCACATAGTTTCTTCAAACGTCGGGGTCGAGACAAGCCCAAGTCCTACAAACACATGGCAAAGCCTATTGAATGCACCTTCAACAAGTTTCGTATGTACACAATTGATTTCGGAAAACATGCAGGGCACCAACCAGGTTTAGGCCGAGGTTCCACACCTCCTCGCCGAGGTGTGTTCCCGAGGGCCACATGCAAGGAAAAGAGGTCGGGAAACTCTGGGTTTCCCTCTGCTGATGAACATGAAGAACATGAGTGTGAAAACATGAAGAATATGAATGTTCAATCATAATCTGTCATCACAAATCTGGGATTTTCATGCTATGAATTTGAAAACATGGACCTGGGTACCCGTACTTGGAATTCTTGCGGAAATAAACACAAAAACATGATTCTTTATGCAAGCTTTCGGATCAAAACAAGACTTTCTTGAAGAACACATGAATGTCATTTTCTCTTTCTAAAATCGAACTTCAAAACAATGCATGGCTTACAAATCATATCCGATCATGCAATGCAATAACATGAACATAGAGAACATCATGAGCAGATCAAGAATCTAACGTTAGAACACGGATCTAACGGTTCGATCTCTAGGAATCAGGCTTGAAGATCTACTTCCTCACTCTAAAACTCCTTCTTCCTCCTAGAGTTTCTCTCTCTACAAGGCAAGGTTATGATACCAAATGATAGTTTTCTTTACCCGGTTCTGGGGTTAACCCTCTACTGAGACACGTGGCGGCGACTGGTTGGGTTTTCCCTGAAAAGGTGGCTGACAGACCAGACAAAGCATGGTGGAAGGGTGTTCAACAAGTAAAGCGGTATGAGCTCTCTGACGAGGCAATGACATCGGCTAATAACAAGGCGTATT
This sequence comes from Camellia sinensis, assembly GCF_055761805.1. Lineage (NCBI taxonomy): Eukaryota > Viridiplantae > Streptophyta > Magnoliopsida > Ericales > Theaceae > Camellia > Camellia sinensis. The sequence goes on along the minus strand of NC_138967.1, from coordinate 125,422,294 downwards.
TAACAAGCTACACGGAATGGCACTCCAGCAAGGGGTGACATCGGCTAACAAAAGGACTTCGGCAACTAAGGTGACAATGACCCCGGCTAGGAAGGACAACACTTGACTAAGTTGTGCCACATCTTGGCCTAGATGCGCCACACCTCGGTCTAGGTCATACCACTCCAGGACGAGATCACTTGGGTGGAAGGTAACATCTCGGCTAATGTGTCAAGGCAAAGACGGAGGTCAACAAGGGGTTCCAAGATACTTCTAGACTGAGGATGACCTCGACTTGGAATGATCTAGGCGTAACGTAACCTAGGCTTGGAATAACATCGACTAGCATAACTCAGGCAAGGCGTGACCTAAGTTTCACATCAAGGAAGGAACAAGACAAGCACACTACACTTAGACAAATCACAAGGCTTCAAAACAAGGCATGGATCACATTCGCTCAAGTGAAACAAGTCACAAACATACACATGCAAGCTTAACAAGTCATAATCATACCGATGCTCATGAACATGACGAGGACATAAAATGTGGGTTCCTATAGGTGCTTCAGGACCTGTTATTGCTTCCTTAAAGCTTTCAGGTTTATTTTCTAACAAGTATGTCAGAAAATTTAGACCAAAGAATTTTGATGTTCGTGCTCTCTTACTTCATCTTGGTTCATCATCAGTTAAATCCTGTTGGTCGAAACCATTACTAGTCTCTTATGTTTGATTGTCATTAGTCACTTGACTTTGTGTACAATCATAAGTTCTCTTCTGTGAACTTAATTCATGTCCTCTCTTGTAAGGAAAAACATGTTTAAAAAATATAACATTTCTTGACTCTATAATAGTGTTCACATTTATATCAGGTATTTCTGATTTATAAGTCAGAAACCTATATGCACTACTATTCTGAGCATAACCAATAAACACACAATCCACTGTTTTTGGTCATATCTTAGCCTTTTTCGGAACAAGAACTTCTACCTTTTCCAAACACCCCCACACTTTTAAATATTTGTAAGAAGGTAGTCGATCTTTCCACAATTCATAAAGAGTGCTATTGGTTTTCTTGTGGGGTATTCTGTTAAGAACATAATTAGCAGACAAAATTGCTTCCCCCCACAAGTTCTGCGGTAAGCCTGAACTTAGTAACATGGCATTCATCATTAGTTAAATCCTATTGGTTGAAACCATTACTAGTCTCTTGTGTTTGATTGTCATTAGTCACTTGACTTTGTGTACAATCGTAAGTTCTCTTATGTGAACTTAATTCATGTCCTCTCTTGTAAGGAAAAACATGTTTAAAAAACATAACATTTCTTGACTCTATAATAGTGTTCACATTTATATCAGGAATTTTTTATTTATAAGTCAGAAACCTATATGCACTACTATTCTGAGCATAACCAATAAACACACAATCCACTATTTTTGGTCATATCTTAGTCTTTTTCGGAACAAGAACTTCTACCTTTACCAAACACCCCCACACTTTTAAATATTTGTAAGAAGGTAGTCAATCTTTCCACAATTCATAAGGAGTGCTGTTGGTTTTCTTGTGGGGTATTTTGTTAAAAACATAATTAGCAAACAAAATTGCTTCCCCCTACAAGTTCTGCGGTAAGCCTGAACTTAGTAACATGGCATTAATCATTTCTTTAAGGGTTTTATTCTTCATTTCAGCAATTCCATTTTACTATGGAGAATAGGGTGTTGTAGCTTGGTGAATAATGCCATGTTGTGCACAAAATTCATTTAAAGGTGTATCATATTCACTACCCCTATCACTTCTAACCATTTTAATGATTTCACCAAGTCGATTTTCAACTTCAATTTTGTAGAGTTTAAACATTTTCAAGGCTTCATCTTTACTTCTAAGTAAGTATGCATAACAATATCTTGTGCAATCATCAATAAATGTTATGAAATACTTTTTGCCTCCTCTAGTTTGAACAAATTTAAGATCACATACATCAATATAAATTAATTCTAGAGGTTCGGTTTTTCTTTCAACAGATTTAAATGGAGCCTTAGTTAGTTTCGTTTCTACACAAATTTCACATTTGTGATTATGATCAATTTCAAACTTTGGTATATAATCCAAACTAATTAATCTACGCAAAGCATCAAAATTCACATGTCCTAATCTACCATGCCATAAATTTAACTCAAGAATATAAGCAAAAGATGTGTTATTCTTATTAATAGCAAGTTTTGGTACAACCGTTATTACATTCAACTTAAAGAGACCATCACTCATGTATCCCTTATCGACATACATACCACTATTTGTTAATACAAATTTATCAGACTCAAATACAAGCCTAAAACCATTTTTACTTAACAAAGAACCATAAACTAAATTCTTCCAGATGTCTGGTACATGCAGTACATTGTTAAGGGTAAGGTTCTTCCCTGATGTCATCTTCAAGATCACCTTTCTTTGTTCAGCCACAGTAAAAGTAGAAGAATTTCCCATGAAAAGTTGTTCACCATTTGTAGCCTCATTGTAAGTAGTGAACATCTTCTTATCTGCACAAATGTGACGAGTTGCCCCAGTGTCTACCCACCATTTCTTTGGATTTCTAACCAAATTAGCCTCAGACATCACAGCAGAGAGATTGATGTCATTTACCCCGTCAGAGATGTAATCTAATTCTGTCACATTGGCTTGATTGGTGGTCTTCTTGCTTGTACTTCTGCGATTCGTTTTAGGGCGGTGGAAATCAGAAACTCGATGTCCAGTCTTGCCACAGTTATCGCATTTTCCTTTGAACTTCTTATTGCCATTGTTGTCGCCTTGTTTAGGACCATCTCCAGCAAACTTCCTTTTTTTGTTATGTGGTTTGTGCACTTGTTCAACTACTTTAGCGTTGGACTCAATGGGATTTTTACCATTCCTCTTTTCAGCCTTACGATTATCTTCCTTAATTCTTAGTCTTACAATCAATTCATCCATGGTCAACTCCTTGCGTTTATGTTTTAAATAATTTTTGGAATCTTTCCAAGCCGGTGGTAATTTTTCCCCTAACGCAACGACTTGGAAAGACTCGCTCAGAGACATACCCTCAACATGACTATCATGCAAAATTAATTGAAAATTTTGAACTTGAGAAATTACCGTTTGGGAGTCCACCATGACGAAGTCTAGAAATTTATCAATAACAAATTTCTTTGTGTCGGCATCCTCTGTCTTGTATTTTTTCTCCAAAGAATCCAACAATTCTTTTGCTGTTTTCAGAGGGCTGTAAACATTATACAGCATATTGTCAAGGCTACTGAGGATGTAGTTTTTGCACAGAAAATCAGAATGTTTCCCAGCGTCTACAGCGATAACAACTTGCTGATCACTTTCATCCTTTCATAGTACTGAAGCCTCTTCACGGAAAAAACAGGCTAGACTTAGAGTTGTAAGATAAAACAACATTTTCTGTTGCCATCTCTTAAACTCGGTGCCATTAAATTTTTTCGACTTTTCTCCATGATTTATTGGAACTTGAACATGGTTTTGAATAGGGATTGGAGTCGTTGTAACAATTAGACTTGGAGTACTATTTTCAGCAGCCATAATATCTGATTACAAAAATCAGAAAAATCAAAACACAAATTAATTTTCTAGTTACTCAAACTAGAAAATAAATTATCACACAAAATAATTTTATTTTTCTAGTTAGTAATACCAGATTATTTATACAAAATAATCATTTTATCAAATAAGGGCAAAAATTCCCCTTTTTCCAATATTGACCCAATTACCCAAAATCAACTATTTTGGTACACTAAGATCTTATATTCAAACCCAATACTCATTTATCTCTTATACATCAAAAACCCCTCTTTTCATTTTACACCCAAATCTTAGATTCGTCCAAACCACAACCAAATCTCATCATCTATACACAATAGCAAATAACTAAGCTAAAAACCATATTAGAGTGTAGAAAATCCTTACCTCAAGTATAGAAAACCCAAGCAACAAGGTGGAACTTCAAAGATGACGAAACCCACTTTTACTTAGATCAATACGAAGCTCTTGAAACCCTCTACCTTATTCTCAAAGACACTAGGGTCAAGAACACAATGGATTTAGATGAAACCTTAGAGAGAAAGTGGCTTCTAGAGAAAGAAGCTGCAGATTTAGGGTTTGTGGGTGAGAAAGAGATCAAAAAAGAAGCCAAAACGGCGCTACTGTGAACTGATGTATACCAGGCTCGCTCGAGCGAAGGAGTTCTCGCTCGAGCGACCAGACACAAAAAGGTTGCCTTGCTCGAGTGAAAGAAGCGTCGCTCGAGCGAACAATACAAAGCTTCAGATCTGCAACGCAGAAGCACGCTCGAGCGCAAGAGTGCTCGCTCGAGCGAAGGAACTCAAAACACAAGGCTCGCTCGAGTGCAAGAATACTCGCTCGAGTGAAGAATACCACCCTTCAGGTTTTACAGAGACGCAGATGCACGCTCGAGCGCAAAAGTGCTCGCTCGAGCGAAGAACAGTTTACACAAGGCTTGCTCAAGCGCAAGAAGCCTCGCTCGAGCGAAGATGCCAAAATTTGGGCAACAAGGTTTTGGAAAAACAAGCAACCAACTTGTGCCAAACACACAACTACAACCCAATAACCAACATTAAGGGGAAGACAAGGGAAGCAAGACATAAACCACCCTCCAAACCATACAAACCGGAGTCCAGAACAGCACAAGAGACGGGTCAAAACCAGGGTCGCTATAACCTCCTCCCTTAAAGAATTTCGTCCCCGAAATTTCAAATCAGGCTCTAAAACATAATTGACCTATTCACAACCATGTTATTCCCACAAGTTCAACACTATGACCCATTCTCCAGTCATCTATTCATACCGACTCAATTCACAAGTCCCAATATAAAAATGAAATTTTCAATTTCCCAAAACATTTACAATGTTTAACCAAAGTCAAAATTTTCAAAAATCGTACATAGCATATACAATGCTTCCAAAAATGATACAACATCATCAATATTCCACATTCTCAAAACATATACAATGTTTATATTGAATCCATGTTCTTCCCAAACAATTATAACACATACAATGTTCTTACAAGTTAAAACATATACAATGCTTATACTTTTCATTAACAAAATGAATTCCCAATACGTGCCTATGCATCAACAAACAAATCCGGATATTTCTCCCGAACTTCTAACTCACATTCCCAAGTCGCTTCCTCGACTCCGTGATATTTCCACAATACTTTTACCAAGGGAATTGTCTTACCTCGCAAAACTTGATCCCATCTATCCAAGACCTCCACCGGTCTCTCCCCATACGAGGTATCCTCATGTACCTCTAAATCGGTCCAATATCCAATACATGCGATGGATCCTGCTCATATTTCTGAAGCATACAAATATGAAACACGTCATGAACCCCGAAAATTTGTGGCGGTAATGCCAAATGGTAAGCAACCTCCCCAATCCGTTCAAGGATTTCAAAAGGGTCAATAAATCGATGGGACAACTTCCCACTCTTCCCAAACCTCATTAAACCCCGTCTAGGTGATATCTTCAAAAAGACATGATCTCCCACCTCAAAAGACAAAGGTCTCCTCCTACGGTTGGCATAGCTTTTCTGGCGACTCTGAGCCGTAGCTAGCCTCTTACGAATAAGTACAACTTTCTCTGTCGTTTCTCGAACCAACTCTGGACCTAACAAAGGTGCACCACCCACCTCGGCACAACACACAGGAGATCTACACGGTCAACCATACAAGGCCTCAAATGGTGCCATGCCAATACTCGATTGGAGACTATTGTTATAGGCAAACTCTACCAAGGGAAAATGCCTCTCCCACGAGCCCTTAAAGTCAAGGACACAGCCTCTAAGCATATCCTCAAGGATCTGAATAGTACGCTCGGACTGCCCGTCAGTTTGAGGATGATACACAGTACTAAAAGTCAATCTAGTGGCCAAGGCACCCTGCAACTCTGCCACAACCGAGCAGTGAAACACGGATCTCTATCCGAAACAACCGTCACAGGGACCCCGTGCAACCTCACTATGTCCCTAATATACAAGTCGGTAAGATAATCTACCGAGTCATTTATGCGTATAGCAATAAAATGTGCCGACTTAGTCAATCGGTCAACGACCACCCAAATGGCATCACTACCCCGTTGAGTCCTCGGAAGACCCGCAACGAAGTCTATCGTAACATGCTTCCACTTCCACTTAGCTATAGGCAAGGGTTGCAACAAACCCGTTGGCCTCTAATGCTCAGCCTTCACTTGTTGACAAGTAAGGCACTTTGATACAAACACAGCCACATCCTTTTTTGTACCTCTCCACCAAAACTGGCGACTAAGATAATGATACATCTTTGTGCCTCCCGGATGCATCGCAAGGCGCGAATAATGAAACTCTCGGAGTACTTCCTTTCGTCAAGACTCCGGTACAAACAAACGGTCACGGTATCTCATACTTTGGTCGGGATACACAATCAAACCTACTTTCCCATTTGAAATCTTCTCTCAAAAAGATTCCACCTCAAGGTCACCCTTTTGCGCTTCCAACACTCGATTCACAAGTTTAGGTTGTGCAACTACTGAAAACAAAGTTGCGAATTCAACAGACTCGCCTAGTTGCAAGTCAAACTCATTAAGAGTACCCAATATTTCCCATTCTCAGATGGTGATAGAAGCTACACTGCTAGCTGCCTTTCTACGCAAAGCATCGGCCACATCATTGGCCTTCCCAGGATGATAATGCAACTCAAAATCATAATCCCCTATGAACTCCATCCACTTCCTGTGCCTCAAATTTAAGTCTTTCTGTGTAAACAGATATTTCAGACTCTTGTAATTAGAGAACACTTCAAATTTCTCACCATACAAATAATGCCTTCAAATCTTTAAAGAAAATATCACAGCTGCTAACTCTAGGTCATGGGTGGGATAATTTCTCTCATGTGTTTTCAACTGCCGTGAGTCATAAGCTACCACTTTACCCTCTTGCATCAATACACAACCTAAACCTTCCCGTGAAGCATCACAATAAACTGAATAACTCAAGCCTCTCTCCGGTATAATCAATACTGGAGCAGTGGTGAGTCTAATCTTGAGCTCTTGGAACGACCTTTCACAAGTCTCACTCCACACAAACTTGATTTCCTTTCTAGTCAACTTAGTCAAAGGTGAAGCTAGTCTAGAGAAATCCTTCACAAACCGACGGTAATACCCGGCCAACCCCAAGAAACTACGAATCTCGAAAGCATTCCTAGGTTGTGCCCAATCTTGCACCGCCTCTATTTTGGATGAATCTACAGTCACCCCTTCCCTTGACACTACATGCCCTAGGAATTTAACTTCTTCCAGCGAAAAGTCACATTTCGCAAAATTAGCATACAACTTATGGGCTCTAAGTAACTCAAGTACCACTCGTAAGTGTTCCTCGTGTTCTGCCTCAGAAGGTGAATAAATCAAAATGTCGTCCACAAAGACAACTACAAAACGATCTAAGAATTCACGAAAGATCAATTCATTAAATCCATAAACACTGCTGGAGCATTAGTTAGCCCAAAAAGCATCACAAAAAACTCATAATGGCCATACTGCGTACGGAATGCCATCTCCAGGATATCCTCCTCCATTACCCTCAACTGATGATAACCCGATCTCAAGTCTATATTAGAGAAACAACAAGACCCTTTCAACTGATCAAACAGATCATCTATATGAGGCATTGGGTACTTATTCTTAACAGTAACTCGGTTCAACTTTCTGTAATCAATATAAAGCCGTAATGCTCCATTTTTCTTTTTAGCAAAGAGAGCCGACGCTCCCCAAGGTGAAGTACTAGGGCGAATAAAACCCTTATCTAACAATTCCTGGAGTTAAATCTTCAACTCACTCAATTCAACGGATGCAAATCTATAAGGAGCCATAGAAATCGGTGTCGTGCCAGGCACTAAATCAATAGAGAACTCGATCTCTCGGTGAGATGGTAAACTGACAAGATCCTCGGGAAAAACATCCGAGTATTCACAAACTACCCTCGGCAATTCAACCCGAATTTCATCACATTCACTACTCAAAAAGCTAGCAAGGAGACAACTAAGTTCACTCCGCCCATGCGGATCATACACCGGTGATAAAACTCTATCCACACGGTCACCCAAGAAATAAAAGCAATCACCACTCAAGGTACATACAGTAACCTTCTAACGGTAGCAATCTATAACAGCCCAGTATGACGATAACCAGTCCATACCCAATATGACATCAAAACTATGCATGTCAATCAATACAAAAGCAAAAGGTAATCGACGACCAACAACCTCGATGTCACAACCCCCACATCCTTGTCTTAAGATAATCTCACCACCAATTGGTGACTCTACACAAATAGGAGATGATAACTATGTTAACTCCAAACCCAAAACTGACGCAAACGCATATGAAATAAAAGAATGGGATCACCCGTATTAATCAACACATTAGCAACCGAATTGCAAAACAAAAAGGTACCTCTCACTACAGAAGGAGCAGGTTTAAGATCTGGCCCTACAATTGTATACATACGTCCAGTAGGCCTCTGCTCAACTTGCTCACCCCTCGGAGCATAAGCCTGATGCACAGACTGAGCTGAAGAAACTCCCTGATTGGACCTCGAGGCCTGTGCTGACTGCGCTGGCTGGTGACTCTGTGTCTGTCTGGAATCAAACGCACTAGGTGTACCACCTAACTGTGGGCAAAACCTCTTCAGGTGCCCCGCATGCCCGCACTGATAACAAATGAGCGGCTGACCTCTTTCCTGACTCTGGCTCTGAAAACGAACCAAAGATGATGCTGCTCGCTGTCCTCCCCCTCTCTGAGGACAAGCTGGAGACTTGTGGCCCAACTGACCACACTTAAAGCAAGTAAAAACTCCCTGCCCACCTCTCCCAGAATCTGAACTCGGTATTGGAAAAGTGGACCTCGACTGAGTTCCCTGAGACTGTTGATGATAGGAACCCCTCTGCCTCTTATTATCTCCCTGACTATCCTGACTCCTCCTGGAGCCCTTATCCTTTCATCCTCTGTCTGCATAATAGTTTCAAGGTGGGCTGCAGCCTGCACAAGGCGCTCATAATCTCTAGTCATGGAACCGGTAACTCTATACATTAGCTTGGTCCTTAACCTCTTTTCAAACTCCAAACAATGGCGCTCCTCAGTCGCCACCAACTCAGGTGCAAACCTCGACAGACTAGTAAAGGTTGCCTCAAACTCAGCCACTGGCGTGTTCAACTGCAACAATTTAGAGAATTGATCTCTCAACTTCTCCCTGACTGTGGGAGGTAGAAATTTGTCCTGGAAAGCCTCAACAAAAGCCTCCCAAGTTCCTCCAATGCGTCCACGTTCATACTTCCATCATTGACCTGCATCCTCCTTCAATTGGAAAGACGCCAATGTCACTTTCAATTGATCATCCTCGATGCCAAGCATCTCGAATGTCTTCACTAACTGTTCTAGCCACTCATCTCCCTTCAGTGGCTCCCTAGGATCACTCACAAACTTATCCGGATTCGACCGGAAGAACTCCCTCTTCAGAAAAGATGGCTCTGCTTCAGCTACTTGGGCCTGGACTTCATTCTCAGCTCAGAGAATGTCCATAGATTCCCTCAATGCTCTGGCCATTTCACGGGCTAAGGCCCCAAGGCCTGATGACCAACTGGTTCAACCACATTGGCTTGACCAATTCCTTCCTCCTGTGCCAGAATGTCATCTGGTATCGGTATTTCATGCCTCATAGGTCTACCACGTCTACCACCACCACGTCCACGTCCAGACATCCTAATAAAGGTAACAACAGGAGATTAGCACATTCACATATGTGACGACACTAACTCACTTGTGTTCTAATACAATGGACAACAGTAAATCACTCCACATAGACATGTAATCACATAAACACATACGAATTTCCTTCCTAGATAATGACCGTCCCACGGCGTTGCTAGAGTTCCAATTAGAAATAGCAGCGATCAAGTACTCTTCCAATAGGACTTCCAGAAAACCATAGACTCAATCAACATCTTAGGAACCAAATCCCATACTCACATAAGCACATAAGCATGTTATCACATAAGCATACAATACATGCTAACGTCTCAATCAAACGAGACAAACCCATTGTAGTACTAACCACTTCTCACGTACCTAAAGTATTCAAACCCGGTACGCTCTGATACCAAGTTGTAACGCCCCCAAAATCATACAATAAAGATAACTCATATACGGAATAAATATGAGAAACAACATACTTTCATACATCGGAGTTTACTATTTAACAAACTATTAAACGCCATGTAGGCTTACATATTTCCAAGTCATTGCTTGGTTACACAAATTGAGTCTCGCTCATTACATCTTAAGCCCTTGGCTTTACAAATAATCGACATTAACACAACAAGACATAGATAAGAAGCTCTTGCTTCCTAAAAATCCATCCACGCTATTGCCTTGGAGGAAACATCTCATTTGCACTTGAAAAATGATATTACCTTATAGGGTGAGCTAACAGCCCAATAGAAATAATCTAACACAATTTATGAAGTTTAGCAAAGGTATAAATACCACATATATAAACAATACCGATATGGAAGCATCCATAAGGCCTACATATCCATATGCCACTAAGGCCAGTCTTATTCCATTTTCCATTAGTTCATTTCCACTTTATATATGTTACTCAATTCATGAGTTAAATTCATTACCTTTCAACAACCAAAATGAGACTACAACTCAATGGTTCTCCAATTATGCAAAACACACACATAAACACTTCAAACTTGCCATTTTACGGATATTTCGTCTGAGGGAACCAACATCCATTTATATAAGAGATTTTGGGTCTTTCACCTAGGACACTCAGGCTAACTTACTTTAAATGGAGTCCATCCCCTTTCCCCTCCCCAAACAAATATACATATGCAATGTATTTATAAACATAATCATATATGGAGTACATCCCCTTTCTCTTCCTAATAAGCATACATATACAATGTGTTACCCAAAAAGCAACCTAAGAGGGGGGGTGAATTATGTTTCTACAAAATAAAATTAATAATACCACAATAAAATTAACTACTAGTACAACAAATTATTAACAAGCACAATGATAAACTTAGCAGTAAATGATCAAGCGGAATAACAATGAAGTATAAATAACATACAAGGTAAATCAAATGATTAACACGTGAATATTAGATAGCTATACCAGTAGTATGAAAGTAAAGAGATTAGGGAAGAGGAGACAAACAGATTTATAGTAGTTCGGCTTCAACCAAGCCTACATCCACTCCTCAAGCTTCACTTGAGATTTTCCACTATCTTCTAGCTTCACAGGGGTGCTAGCAACCATTTTACAAATGAAGCAATCCTCCATGGATTTTACACTGACTTCACAAGCCCAAACCCTTGCAAATCTTAGGTGATTCACAATCACTCTCAAGATTTCAAGAACACAATGTTTGCAACACTTTTACAAAATGAAATGGTATTTTTGCTTTCAAAGAAAGCTTACAATAAATATCTCTCAAAGATAGATATATAAAATGAAACTTTGATTTTTCTGTAAATCTCACACAGGAAAGATAAGCTTAAAGCTATAAAGCTTAGTGTATAATTTCTGAGAAAAGATATGAGTGATTATAGATCAAAGAATATTTTCAGGTTTTTTAGTAACTTGTTTATATTAGAGGCTTTGGTATATATAATAAAAATTATAGCCATTTATAACCGTTGTATTCATTTGAATTTATAGCCGTTTATAGTCGTTGTAGTCATTTGAATTTATAGCCGTTTATAGCCGTTGTACTTCCATCATTACCAATTTGAATATCTTCCACTCCATCATTACAAATTTGAATATCTTCCACTTGAACCTTTTTAACCTTTTGGCCTTTTGAACCTTTATAGTCGTTGTACTTCCATCATTACTAATTTGAATATCTTCCACTTGAACCTTTTGAACGTTTTGGCCTGCTGCTGTGCTAGGCTGTTTAAACCTTTGTTTTGGGCTGTTTGAACTCCTAATTTAATCAAATATTAAATACATTCTAACAACATTTAGGATAAAGGTTTAGGTGAGAAATAGTGGGACAAAATAAATTTTGATTAAAATATAATTAAATAAATCATCAAAATAAATAAGTCTAACAATCTCCCCCTTTTTGATGATGGCACACAATGATGTTTTGATTTGATTTGGGAGTAAGAAAGGCTCCCCCTCAAGTCATGCTCCCTGAATTCATTTCTAAATACATAGGTTAGCATATGTGTAATAAATAAGCTTTAATCAATAACATGATATAAGATTAAGATATCAAACTATAAATACATAACATTAGATTAGTTTGAAAATAATATCATAATACATAACATCATAACATCATAAGTTTTCTCCCCCTGTGACATTATCAAAAGGAAATCATGGGTCAGAATCTGGAGGAGGAGGAAAATGATAGTGATAAATGGCACCAAAAAATAGATAATCAAAATAGATATATACATATATATATATATATATATATATGATTCGCCCGCGTCTCTGTTTTGTTCGTCGAAAATCGCGTCGAACACGCATCCTCGCTTTTGCGTCAGCCGACCGACAAAAGCGAGACAGGTCAATCAGTCAATCAGCTGCCTCAACTCTCTCTCCCCCTTGTCGTCTTCTCCTCTGTCTTCTTCTTAATCACACACGCTTCTATTTTCTTCTTCACCATTCTCTTCTATCCCTTCTTCACCACTCTCTTATATTTCTTCTTCCTCATCGAGAGACAAAGAAACTGAACGGAGGAGGCCAAACCTCAGTCTGTTCGCTTCTATTTCTCTACAACTCGTTTCTTTGACACCTCTCACCTATAATCCATGGCTTCCTTATCCCGTCCCCTCACTCTGTTTCTGGACCTAAACGATCCCATAAGCTCTGTTGGACCGAAGGCCCCTACTCCTACTCTTCCTGTCATTCCTCTGCCTAACCTTCCTATGATGTCAATTGAGCAAATCATAGCAGCTCAATCAGACATTAAAGCCAATCATTTCACACTGACGTCCTGTATGGAGACGGTGACTGCAGTCACAAAATTGGCTCACCGATTGCAGAACAAGACGAGTGAGCTCCATCAGGTCAACGCCCAACTCTCTCTGCTTCAGCGTTTGTACAAGGATGCGCGAGCAAAAATAGGCGCACTGAAGGCCGAAAATAAAGAGTTTAAACGGAAGACCACCTCCATGGCCCAATTTGGAGCAACGTCATTTTTAGCCTTTAATAGTTAGCGGGGAGTTGTCGCTCTCGACGAAAGCACGGGGGTAGGGGCGTCAAGGGTCGCCTAAGGTGATAAAAAGAAGAAGAGAGTGGTGGAAGAGGCGAGTAAGTAAGATCAGCGTATGGCCGTAAAAAAAATGAAGGTTTTTTTTTTTTTTGTATTTTGATTTGTTTTTGTTTTTATATTTAAGTATTGAAAAATGAAATTAAAAAGTAGAAAAAAAAATAAGAAAATTAATTCCAAACAAAAAATAATAATGAGAGACCAAATTGTTAATGAGTATATGAGAAGCATTTGAGCATGATCTAATTCTTAATTTCTTAGCAAGAGCATACCAATCTCAAGACTATAATCGACATAACAGTGCATAGAACAAACAAGGTTGCCAAGCAAGAGTATAAATATGGAGCTAAAGTTCAAGTCACTCTTCCTTGAGGAAAACGATCTTCCTCTTACATTATCAACAACTAATCAGCTCAAAGGTCATGTTGTAAGAATTAAGATATCAAAAGCATAGAGATACCAAAATAATCAGAGATACTAAAACAATCAAGTCTCTTTTTCTCCCCCGATGACATTTTCAACAAAATCAAGTGCAAGGAGGAAGTATGGTACAACATATAGGATGAAAGAATGTAAGTCTCATTATAGCATAAATAATCATCCACATCAAGGTAGCTCTATGATACCAAAAAAATGATAGCACATAATGATCATACAATTGAAACTCATACCATTTGACAATAATGGGCAAAAAAAATCGTAACATGCGAAGGTGCAAGCCCATAAATTTGATATCAAAAACAGAATAGAAACTGAAGGGATTTTAAAAAATAATCAAGTTTAAATTCTTCCCCTTGTTTCATTTGGCAAAATCAATAGGAGATATGATAAATGAAAGCTCATAACTGAAATGTTCTCGTCAATAATATCAAATAGGATGCCAAAATGATACCAACATGCAATCTACCAAAGATACTAATATGCAATCTAGAAGATTAAATAATCATAGCTCAAGCATTATGTAGAATACCAAATATTGCTCATAATAGGTAACTCAATATAATCTCATGGAGCTAATGTAAATCCAAAAAATGAAGCATGTTCAAGGTATAGCAATCCATATGCCAAGAAAAATCATGAGTTTCAATAGATAGCACATATTTTAAGCATATGCATGATTTTTAGGCAAAAACATCATCAAATAGTATACATTGCAAATTATAAGAAGCATAATCAATCTTTTTCATATCAAAGTAATAACAGTATTAGCTCAAAGGTCATAAAATAGAATTTTTACCTCAAAAGCTTAAGAGAGTATATGAGGCATATATTAGGTTCAAGAGATGGAAGCTTTTCAATCTTCAGTTTTCTTTCATGTGGTGTTCATCTCAAAAGGGTTTAACAAGTATGTTAGCAAAATGATTTCTCCTCCTAAGTTGGTGCTACCCTTTTCTAATGTGATTTGTGTAAATATAGCATTCATAGAACAATCACTATTACTCAATAAAAATACAGCACAAATCACTTCTTATCACAAACTCAAAAAGTGAAAAATAATTCAATGATCAAACAAGAATTTGGAATGCTATTTTTCAGAATTTTCAAGTTGTAGCACATAGCATAATATGCATAAGAAAATAGTGTTATGCTCTTTGTTTTAAAAATGATGCAACAATCTCATTTAATCACATAACATTATCAAGAGGCATTTTCATCAATTCAATCCACATACTCAAGTGTGATAAAATATTTTAGTCAATGTGGAACACAAAATAAATGCTATAAACAATTAATTCAACAATTTATCAATCAAAAGTATTTCATGAGATGTATACCAATATAATCCATATTCAAAAGATATTCAATAGGATAGATACAAAGTCTATACAAGCGCATGATACTTCTTTTCATTTAGATATTGTTGATGGATCATAATCAACGAATTTCATAACTCATTCAAATATTCCAATGTAAAGTATATAAGCATGAAATTTTCATATTGAGCATATTCTTGAGATCATAAATGTAGAATTCAAAATATAGATAATATACATCTCAAAAACATGCTATGACATCAAAATTGATTCTACAAAGATATGACTCAAAAAGGAATTAACATATTAGTATGAAGTCATATATAAGATGTGAAAAGTATGCTCACAAAACATATTTATCACTTCTTATCTCTTTTTCATAGTAATGGATGACATGATATATAATGTTAATGAATACATGAATCATTCATATTCTAATAGCCATTCATCAAAATAATATAATTCTCATTTTTGAGTTCAATGAATGTTTGAAAGAAACTAGCAGAACATGACTTAGCAAACTTAGTACAATTAGGTTACACGAAAGCAATGATTAGATACAACCTATTGTACACAAATCACACCTTAAAGAATATAGAACTTTAAGCTTGAAGGTGTGTTAGGAGTTATACCTTCATTTACCTCTTTGGAATCTTCACCCATATATTACCTCTATTGTTTATTTGGTGATTTTCATTTCATTATTCTTCTTCTTGTAGGAACTGATTTTGCTCTTTAGATTGAACACTGTTGTTGTGAATTTTCTCTCGAAGTCATTGGTGTTCTTTGAGATTCCACCTACAAAATATCTTAATTTCTTTCTTGGGACCCATACTTTCTTGGGTCCATAGGGATTAGTCTCAAGAACATTTAATCTCATAAAAGGTTTAGGATGATCAAAACCAATGCCTACTTTGTCAAAAACACATTTTTTATTTCCAAGAAACTTGTTGAGGTTTTCTTTTCATTCTATAAAATTTTCAAGAGTTTTGTTTAAATCCTCAATATTGTTTTTCAAAATGTTTTTCTCATTGGCAATAGATGTAAAGTCATTTTTTAAAGTAGCATTTTCCATTTTTAAAACATCCACATCATTTGAAAGAGAAGTAACTAATTTTTTTAATTTAGAATTCTCAACATAAACATTTCTAAATATGTCATGTAATTCATTGAAAACACTTTCAAATTCTACATAATTAGAAATTATTTCATCTTGAGTGAATTCTTCTTCTCCAAGAGCCATGAGACACAGGTTGGCTACTCCATCATTTTCTCCCCAAATGGCTTCCTTTTTGCTTCCATCCATCATTGAAAGTTCATGAGCCATGAGTGAGTCTAGAAGTTCTTCAATGCCTAATTTTGTTAGGTCTTTTGCTTCTTGGATAGCTGTCACCTTAGCTTCCCATTCATTTGGCAAAGACCTAAGTATTTTTCTCACAATCTCACCATTACTATAAGATTTACCAAGAGATTTTAGAGCATTAATAATATTGGTAAATTTATAAAACATCTCAGTAAAGAGTTCATAATCATGAATAAGCATGTCAATCCGAGACTCTTTTATTTGGCTAGATCCTTTATAGGTGATTTCAAGTTTATCTCAAATCTCTTTAGCAGTAATACACCCAGAAATTCTATTGTACTCATTTGCATCTAGTCCACACACAAGAATAAGCTTGGCTTTAGCATTAGCTTGAAGGAGTTTATAATCACGCTCATCAAATTCATCCTCAAGTTTAGGCACACTGATATGGTCTACTACCTTGGTAGGGATTTTAGGACCTTTAGTGATAATGAGCCACAAAGCATAATTGGTAGCTTGAAGATACAAAGTCATTTTTTCTTTCCAATGAATGTAATTACTACCATCAAAAAGAGGTGGCCTATTGCTAGCTTGTCCTACAGCAGAGTAAGTAGAATACATGGCTGCTATGGATCAACAACTCAAGATTGTTAAATCTAAACCAGAGCCCTACGCTCTGATACCGATTCTTAGCCAAAAAGCAACCTAAGAGGGGGAGTGAATTAGGTTTCTACAAAATAAAATTAATAATACCACAATAAAATTAACTACTAGTACAACAAATTATTAACAAGCACAATGATGAACTTAGCAGTAAATGATCAAGCAGAATAACAATGAAGTATAACTAACATACAGGGTAAATCAAATGATTAACACATGAATATTAGATAGCTATAGCAGTAGTATGAACGTAAAGAGATTAGGGAAGAGGAAACGAACAAATTTATAGTAGTTCGGCTTCAACCAAGCCTACATCCACTCCTCAAGCTTCACTTGAGATTTTCTACTATCTTCTAGCTTCATAGGGGTGCTAGCAACCTTTTTACAAATGAAGCAATCCTCCACGGATTTTACACAGACTTTACAAGCCCAAACCATTGCAAATCTTAGGTGATTCAGAATCACTCTCAAGATTTCAAGAACACAGTGTTTACAACACTTTTACAAAATGAAATGGTATTTTTGCTTTCAAAGAAAGCTTACAATAAATATCTCTCAAAGATAGATATATAAAATGAAGCTTTAATATTTTTGTAAATCTCACATAGGAAAGATAGGCTTAAAATTATAAGGCTCAGTGTATAATTTCTGAGAAAAGATGTGAGTGATTATAGATCAAAGAATATTTTAAGATTTTTTTGTAACTTGTTTACATTAGAGGCTTTGGTATATATAATAAAAATTATAGCCGTTTATAGCCGTTGTATTCATTTGAATTTATAGCCGTTTATAGCCGTTGTAGTAATTTGAATTTATAGCCGTTTATAGTTGTTGTACTTCCATCATTACCAATTTGAATATCTTCCACTCCATCATTACAAATTTGAATATCTTCCACTTGAGCTTTTTGAACCTTTTGGCCTTTTGAACCTTTATAGCCGTTTATAGCCGTTGTACTTCCATCATTACTAATTTGAATATCTTCCACTTGAACCTTTTGAACGTTTTGGCCTGCTGCTGTGCTAAGCTGTTTGAACCTTTATTTTGAGCTGTTTGAACTCCTGATTTAATTAAATATTAAATACATTCTAACAACATTTAGGATAAAGGTTTAGGTGAGAAATAATGAGATAAAATAAATTTTGATTCTATTTTTATCTTTCAAATAAATCATCAAAATAAATTTTGATTAAAATATAATTAAATAAATCATCGAAATAAATTTTGGATTCTATTTTTCTCTTTCAAATAAATTAAAATATAATTAAATAAATCATCAAAATAAATAAGTCTAACACAATGTATTTATAACATCATCAATTATGGAGTACATCCCCTTTCTCCTCCCAATAAACATACACATGCAATGTATTTATAACATGGTCATATTCAATGACACTAACAATGGATTAGCATTAAATCGCCTAATCCTCATGTAACGCCCTCATTCTTGACATGCATAGACATAAGAGAATAAAGGATATTTCTATTCATCAGAGTATTCATTACAAAAGTATTACATGTTGACAACAAAAGTAAATGCCCTATGGGCTTACAACTTTCCAAACCAACACTTGGCAACAAAAAGAGAGTGCTAACTCAAATACACATTAAGCCCTTGGCTTGAATTTACATGTAATACCAAAAAGAGAACAACAAAAAGGTCTATAGCCTCTAGCCTCCCAAGCTACGTCCTTAGAGGTGGCATGTCACCTGAATCTGAAAATGATGTCTCATATAGGGTGAGCCTATGCCCAGTAGAGATATACTAAACCAAGTATGAGAATTAACTAAAACATTAGCATTTGATAAATGGCTAACACTTATAAAACCACTTGTAACACAATTCAAGTCCATGACAAAAGTCCATGTTTCATTTCACTTTCCTTTACTTATCAAGTTTTCAAGTTATATAAACATGACTCAGAACCTGGCCGAACAATTAAATGAGACAACGGCTCATATTAAAACACCTCCAATATCAACAATTCAAATGAGATTACAACTCATGTTAAAAATACTTCCATATTTCACAATTAATACACATATTCGCTGTATTAATGGAGTCCATCCCCTATCTCCTCCCAAACAGGTTTGAGAGTCCATCCCCTATCTCCTCTCAAACCATGGAGTACATCCCCTATCTCCTCCCAAACAACATGGATATACAATGTATTTAAACACTTGTCACATGCAATGATCAATCAATACACATATTTGATGTATTATTTCAACCGTCATATTCAATGACATAACCCGTTTAATTAGTTTCAGTTTTCCCTAATCAACATACAGTGTCTACAACAATCAAGACTATCCTCCACTGATAGCCCAAAGCAGTTATCTCTAAACAGATAATCAATTTATCAAACAGATAAACTAATAACATTTTTATAGGTGAGTGATTAAACTATCAAACTACACCGTTCAATCTCATAATTTCCCTATTTCACAATTCCCAACTCAATTTCATATTTTCCCAAATTAATTATACAAATTAATTTATCGCAATAATTAGGGCATCTTTCCCATTTTTCAATATCAACCCTAAGGTTCAATTTCTCCAATTCAACAACAATAATACCATTTTCCAAGGTCTCACATACATATGGAATTTAACATTTGAAAACCCCTTTTTATAAATTACACAACAAACCCTAACTTTTTCCAAAATTACCCAACAACACCAACTAATTGAAATGACTAAAATTTATGTCAAAACTCATAGATTAGAGTAGGTTATCCCTACCTTAATTTTCTAAGCTCAAGGAGAAGAGAGATGAAACTCAAAGTGCTCCAAATCCACAACTTTTCAGATTAAAGCGAAGCCCTCACGAAGCTCTACCTTTCTTCAAAAGGGACTAGGGTAGAAGACCACTAGAACTATATGAAACCCTAGAGAGAAGGTATGTAGAGAGAGAGGGAGCAACCAGATCTAGGGTTTGAAGATAAAAGAGATGAAAAAGTGAAGTGTAATCCCGCTGCTGTCTACTACTATATTCAAGGCTCGCTCGAGCGAAGGAGTGGTCGCTCGAGCGACCAGATACAAAGAAACCTCGCTCCAGCGTAGAAAGCCTCGCTCGAGCCAACAATTCGAACCTTCAGGTCTGCAACCCAGAAGCACGCTCGAGCACAAGAATGCTCGCTCGAGCGACGAAGTCCAAAACATACAGCTCGCTCGCTCGCTCAAGCGAAGGAAAGCTCGCTGGAGCCAAGAAATTCAACTGTTAGGTCCAGAACCAGACGCAGATGCAAGCTCGAGCGCAAGACTTCTCACTCGAGCCACCAGATACAAAACTCAACTCTCGCTTCAACGAAGGAACCCTGGCTCGAGCGAATGAACTAAAACATAGAGCTCGCTCGAGCAATAAAAGCCTCGTTCGAGCGAAGACACCAAAATCTGGGCAACAACCATTTGTTTCCAAACACAACCAACCTGTTACAAACCTGCCCAATACATCCTTAAACTCAAATAGAAGGAATTAAAGGATGGAAAAGCAGCATATACAACAACTGACATCCACGGAACCAAGTCCGGAATACAACAACCAAAGGAGAGAAAACCAGGATCGCTATACCTCATGTAATTTTTACAACAATCATACCTCACCGATAGCCCAATGCAATTATTTCCAAGATATATTCAATATCGGATTTAATAGTTTATTTAAAACTTCCATAGGTGAGATAATACATATCCAATATCACCATCTATATCAATAACCAACCAATTTAACATATTCAATGTTAATTCCAATTATTTATACAAAATAATCATTTTATCAAATTAGGGTAAAAATCCCCATTTTTTCCAATATTGACCCAAATACCCAAAATCAACTATTTTGGTACACCAAGATCTTATATTCAAACCGCATACTCATTTTTATCTCTTATACATCAAAAACCCCTCTTTTCATTTTACACCCAAATCTTAGATTCGTCCAAACCACAACCAAATCTCATCATCTATACACAATAGCAAATAATTAAGATAAAAATCATATTAGAGTGTAGAAAATCTTTACCTTAAGTGTAGAAAACCCAAGTAACAAGGTGGAACTTCAAAGATGACGAAACACACTTTTACTTAGATCAATACGAAGCTCTTGAAGCCCTCTACCTTATCCTCAAAGACACTGGGGTCAACAACACAATGGATTTAGATGAAACCTTAGAGAGAAGGTGGCTTCTAGAGAGAGAAGCTGCAGATTTAGGGTTTGTGGGTGAGAAAGAGATAAAAAATGAAGCCAAAACGGCGTTGCTGTGAACTGATGTATACCAGTCTCGCTCGAGCGAAGTTCTTGCTCGAGCGACCAGACACAAAAAGATCGCCTCGCTCGAGCGAAAGAAGCATCGCTCGAGTGAACAATGCAAAGCTTCAAGTCTGCAACGCAGAAGCATGCTCGAGCGCAAGAGTGCTCGCTCGAGCGAAGGAACTCAAAACACAGGGCTCGCTCGAGCGCAAGAATGCTCGCTCGAGCGAAGAATACCACCCTTCAGGTTTTACAGAGACGCAGACGCACGCTCGAGCGCAAAAGTGCTCGCTCAAGCGAAGAACAGTTTACACAAGGCTCGCTCAAGGGCAAGAAGCCTCGATCGAGCGAAAAGGCCAAAATCTGGGCAACAAGGTTTTGGAAAAACAAGTAACCAACTTGTTCCAAACACACAACTACAACCCAATAACCAACATTAAGGGGAAGACAAGGGAAGCAAGACATAAACCACCCTCCAAACCATACAAACCCGAGTCCAAAACACCACAAGAGACGGGTCAAAACCAGGGTCGCTATAAAAAGAATAAAACATAAAGTAAATTAATTACTTACCAAATTAATTTCTTGAACAAATTTTTTTTTTTTAATCAAGTCCAGTGTTTAACACTATGTCCTTAAGACAGATTCGTCCTCTCCACGGTGCTTTCAGATTGTGGACGTCTATCTCTCAGGATAAAATCTTCAAGTACGAATAATAGCAGCACTACAAATTATTTGCACAACGAACGCACTTTGTGTTTACACTCTTTTTCACAAGAAAATAATGCAGCAAAATGCAGAGAGGAAAATCAGATTTTTTTTTTTTTGCAGCAAATTGCAGAGAGGAAAATCATATTTTTTGGACAAAAATTCAACGAAAAAAACCAAATGAGAGACTGCCTATTTATAGATGGAATGGTGGCCTTTCAATTTGAATTAAACAGGTGGAAAACCTATTTGAACAGGAACCATACATGTTTGGTTAAATAAAAATAAATTTTAAATAAAAAAAAAATTGAGGATTAGTCATGTTGAGTGTTCTTTAGAGAGTACTTGCTAAATTTTGCGTTAAATTGTCATTCAATAGGTGATACGACTGAGTAGGTACTAATCTCGATTTTGTAGACACATCTCGATATATTCATTTTCATCGTTCAATATAATTTTCAAATGTCAAAAAAGTGATGTTACTCTCAGTCATTTGGGTACTAAATATTTTAGTCAAAAAGTCATTATAAATTATCACATCACTCTCTTTACTTTTTTGCACATCTTTCCATAAAAAGCAAAAAGTTACTATAATAGCCTATTCCCAAACAAGGCCATGGTCTAAATTCAATTTTGAAATTACTATTAATCGATCAATTTTATTGAAAGTAATTTGGGAAATATGCTAGCAACAATTGCGCGACACACACATAAAGTAGCGAAGGAAATTTCTACTCAATTAGTTTATCTAGGATCAACTCAAAATAATTTATGATTCAAAGAGCCAATTTGAAATGAAGATTTTATATTTTAATTTTTTTTTTTTTTGCAAAGTATATTATTTGAAGATTATTTATTTTTTCATTTTTAGATAAAAAATAATTAATTAAATATTTAATTTTTTTTATATTTGAGGGTTTAATTGATTTTTGAGTTATAGTTTGGGGGTAAAATGAAGTTCAATGCCACGTCAGCAAATTCTATCTTATTTTAGATGGCAACTGATGTTGGAGTGAAATTGATCCAAAATTGAATAGTTTAAATATAAAATTAATATAATTGAAAGTATAGGGGTTGAATTAATTTTTGTCCAGTTAAGTCCTTGACTTCGGTCTTAGGTTGAAAGTCAAGAAGTAGCTGCTCTCCTAGATGTACGCATAAGGATATAGAATAGAATAGAACAAGGTAATGTGCAAGTATCGAAAGAGCATGTGATTCGATCAAAAGATCAGAAAGAGCTCTCTTAGGCAAGCAATAGGGCTTTGGGGGGATCCCTAACCAAGGTATCTCTTTTGGGTGCGGGGCTTGGTAGATCATAGAGAGAGTCTTCCCTTCCGAAGTCAACTCTTGCGATTGCGCCCCTCATCTATTAGTCTTACAATTTCTATCTTTCTCTTTCGGACTGTACTCTCGGTAATAGTTTGTGGGGTAAAATGATATTTTTTCCAAAAAAAAGTGTATCATATGTCCAATTATGATTTATCGGCTGAATATAGTAAGTTGATACTCCTTTATTAAAAAAAAAAATGTATATATATACGGTAATGCTACCATATGCAAGTTATGTCATTTGTGAGTTTGATTATCACAAATGGCATAACTCAATACAATGAGAGTCATAATTTAAACCCAAAAATAAATAAATAAATAAAAATTGAGTTATAACTAAACATCATATGAGGTATAACCAAACAACTCTTAAATCATAACTAAAATAATGTTATAACTGATATCACAATGTGTCATAACTAGCAACACAAAATGTCATAACCAAAGCATAGAATTGTCCTACATTATATATATATATATATATATATATCATAATATTTATAGGGGATTTCTATATCACACTTTAAAAAAAATGATGTATTATATGCCCGACTTTTTTGGTCTTTAGTTATGACTCATTTCGTTATAACCAAAAAGACCTTTGATAATACCTCAAGTGGTATTTGATTATGACGCATTTTGGTGCCAGTTATAATTCGTTGTAGTATTGGTTATAATGTATTTATGACTTACTATAATTATTATTTTGGTTTAACCAGAGAATTTATTAGTTATATCTAAAGCGATATTTAATTATAATTTATTGTGGTCATTATGACTGAAAGTGGTAATAAAATCACAAACAAATTGTCTTAAATTGCATGTGATACACCCCAAAATAGGAGTGTGTATTGTAATAGCTCTTTTTATTTGGTATGTTTGGTGCAGCTTATTGTAAGTTAAAGTTGATAATAAAAAATTAAAAAACCCCTCCTCCATATCCTAAATAGTCTTATTCTTTTTTTTTCCCCTTTTTTTTTCTCCAGTTTATTTAAACTATTTCTATTTGGTAATCTATAAATGGAATGTTCACTAAACAATCTAACACATTTTTAAAATAATAAAAAAAATTATTAACAATTCAAATAATTTGCACCAAACAATCCCATTACAGCATTGCTAAATTCCTGATGAGTATGACTAACAACTTTTTAATGTATGTTTATATATTTGGACAGGTAATTGATGAAATCATTGGCAAGCAGCAAAACCTTTTTTTGTTTAGGACACTTTCTGCTACCTTGGTGCAACTTAAGCTCAGGTATAACTCTCTTACTTTAGGCTATCTTAAAAAATCATGAATATGTGAAGGGATTGTGAATTCAAATAAAAAGGAAATACAAAAAATAAGAAGAAAATGAAGTAAAATAAGCTAAATTTATTTATTTGAACTTTTTTTCTTGACAAATATGTTATGTAAATTTAATCATTCCAATTATAAAAATAAATAAATAAACAATCATACAGAACACAAGATATACATGATACGTTCTTAGTCCTCTCCTTTTATAAAGGACTCCTGACAATAAGGGGTTGTTTGGGGTGTCCTAAATAAGTATACTTTTTGACTTTTTATGAAATATGGGTTGGGTATGGGTTGGGTTTGAAGTGATGTGATAGACAGGTGATGTGACTTAAATAAGATGATATGACTTAAATAAGATAGTGACTTTTTGACTTTTTGGATTTTTTTGAGGATGCCAAACTTGGCCTAAATCTAAACATATAATAAAAAACAAAAGACACCTCACAACAAAATTCAAAATCAAAACATAATATTAAGATTTGAATCCCTTTACTAAGAATTTACTAAAAAAAAACTAATCAAAAGTCACCTGTCCATATTCATTCAATACAAGAAATTATTTGAATTTTTATTTTATTCATTAGTTTCTTCCTTCACAAATTGCTTCTCAATTTTAAAATCAAAAAGTTCCTATTAAAAACATTTTGAATTTTATTTTCTTAAATGATTAAATTCAAAATGCTTTTTACAATTATAAATCTCCATGCATCTTCTAATAATTTTTTTAATTGTCTATTTTATTTTATTTGACTCCATCAATATTTTGGTGTGCAGTTATACATTATCGAGTTCAAGTTGATGAGATTGGAGTATGATGGATTACCCTCCTTATAGCCAATGCCAAAACTTATTGGTTCTTCCAATTAGTTAAAAAGCAAAAATAAATAATAAATAATAAATTGTTGTATGATTTCTAATTGTGTGTGTACTACGTCATTAGTGTGTTTATTGAAAAACTATTGAGTTACCTATAGTTGTATAAGTAATGACGTATATATATTTGAACATGCGAGGTTGTAATAAACTGAAATGTATTGTCATATTACTCTATCTTGATTCTTGGGCGTGCTGATGATATAATTTGTATGATTTTAGATGTTAGGCATGCTAATTATGTGAGATATACACTCGCAGGGTTTTTTATTTGTTTATTTAATTATTTTTATTAGAATTTTATAATCATAATTCTATTTAAAAAAGGATGTTCGGATCAAATTGCCAAAGATTCACGTTTATTTGTTATGCCTATAAAGACAAATTGGGTGTTTGAGAAATTGTTATTTTAGTAGATTAAAATTTTTGTATTTAGGAAGATTATTAGATTTTTTTGTAGTTAGATATGATATTTATAAGAAAAAAAATGAAATAATTATAAATTTGATATGATATTTTATCTTATTAATTATTTTAGCCTATTTTATTTATTTTTTTTTGTGAATTTCAACCTAAAAAATACTTTATTTTTTTATTTTTTTATTTTTTTCCAAACACCCCCAAACTATCTTACGATGACCAAAATACCTATCCAATTCCGCTCTCGCCTTTATTCATTTCTCTTTGCTGAAGAAATGAAAACCACCACCTCCACCCACCATTTCTTCCCCCACGTTCTCTCGCTACACTTCTTTCTTTTCTCTCTCTTCTTCTTCATCTCTTCTGCTACTTCTCATTACGACTTCGCCGTCAATGGCGTCCTCACCGACGCCGGAGCTCTGTACATCAAGCAAAGACAGCTCTTGTACTACAGAGACGAGTTCGGAGACAGAGGCGAGTTTGTGACCGTTAATCCATCTCTGGTCTTCCCAAACCCTCGTCTCCGAACAGCCTACATTGCTTTCCAAGCTTGGAAAGAAGCCATATTCTCCGATCCCCAAAACCTCACAGCCGATTGGGTCGGATCTGGTGTTTGCAACTACACCGGAGTTTCTGGGCTCCGGCGCCGGACAACTCCTCGATCTTCACCGTTGCCGGCATCGATCCCAACCAAGGCGACATCGCCGGGTACCTCCCGGAGGAGCTCGGACTCCTCACAGATCTCGCATTGTTTCACATCAACTCGAATCGATTCTGCGGCACAGGCCCTCACAAGATCAAGAACTTGAAGCTTCTCTTCGAGCTCGATCTCAGCAACAACAGGTTTGCCGCAAAATTCCTTCGGGTGTTTCTAAAATTGCCGAGTCTTAAGTTCTTAGATATTCATTTCAACGAGTTCGAAGGCAATGTCCCCATTCTGGTGTGCATTTTTCTCGTATTGACTACTCTTTGGTGAGATTACTTGTTTGATTGCCGAGAAAATTTGGAAATCTGATTGAACTAACGAAATTTGGGTTCTTTTTTTTTTTTTTTACCAACCAAACAGAGCACTTTTGAGATTTTTTTAAAAAGATTTATTTTTCACTATCGTTGGCAGATGTCATCGAAGGAACTATCAAAGGAGATATCTTACATATTGTGGGGTATTTTGTTGTGAATTATGGTTTGAGAAAAAAACACAATTGTGGAAAATTTAGGCTCAGTTTGGCTATATGGACACAAAACTTTAGGCACAATTCAGATTAAAAGAACCAGTTTTAATAATTTATAACTATTTCCAATTCTTGTCAATTCTTACTTCGGAAAAAAGGCTTGTGAACCAAGTTCTCTCCTGGTTGTGATATGAAGCATTTTACATTCATTTGAGTATCAACATTTTTATTTTTTAATTACCAACCAGTGGGGGTGTACAGATAAATTTGGATAGAAAATTTGTACAGATAAAAATATTGAATAGATAAAAAATTGGGCAGGTAATATTTGGGCAAATAGAAAATTTGCACAGATAAAATTTGGATAGATGGAAAATTTACTCAAAAAAAATTGAACAGATAAACAAAAAAAATTGAACAAATAGACTAAAAACAAAATTGAGCAGATAGACAAAAAATTTGAAAAGATAGATATGAATTTGAATAGATAGTCAACGATGTTTGGTTTGGTTTTGAGAGAGTAGTTTTTAAAAATTATTTTGGGGAGAGAATTTAGAAATTTTTTTGGTTTGTTTGGTTGTGTATTTTAAAAGTAGTTTTGAAGTTTGGGAGTTTGGAATGATTTGAAATTTTGTTGTAATTACGTAGTTGTGTGAGAGAGAAAAAGTGATTGAAAAGGAGAGAGAAGAGAAAAAGTGATTGATTGATGTGTAAGAGAAATAAAGTGATTTTGGAAATTGTTTTGAAAAAATTACCAACCAAACAAGTTTTTAAATTTTTTTTTTCCAAAATCACTCTATAAAATCCAAATCAAACATATCCAAAATGTCTTTTAAGACTTCTCACCAAACTATTTCAAAAAGTGTAGACCTATCACCAACAAACAAACAAAAAAATCACTGGACCTAATTAATAGAGTAATAACACATACTCTCTTGTTTTACCGGACATAGGTACAGAAGGTAAATGGTACACTTTTTTACGACAATAATAACATAATTCGTATTTTACTGGCCATAAGCACGGAAGGTAAATGGTACACCTTACTATAGACACTCAATTTTGACAAAAGATTTTGACGCTTTTTTTTGATTATTCGATGATAAAAATAAAAATGTGTTTCTTACAACATCCTTACTAAGAAAGATGGAATTCAAGTCTTATCCTCGACCCTAAGCTTGTTTTCTCTTTCTGAACTTTTTTTTTGCGCTTTGTTCCGATCATTTCCATACTTTTCTGAGGCTTATTTTTTTAAATTTCAAAATAAAATGTTTTCTCAAGAAATTGAGCAAAGAATAGTGTGGAAATAAGAGGAAAGGATGATAATTCTGTCGAAAAATCTTATTTCGTGCAAAATAGTCAGGCCAAGGCTAATATTTTGGTCAGCCAGCCAAGAAATTGGCCGGTTGGCTAATTTGTTTAGGAACAGGATAGTTTCAGCAAAATTCTTGTTTAATGCGTGTGGAACATGCCACCTTAAATATTTCTGATACATTCATGCACAAGATGCATGTACACTCAGTCTTCATTGTCAAAAGCACTTGCCTCTTCAAAAAAGGAGTAGCTAAAGCAAGGGTCAAGTGCTTTATCCTTGTTACCTCATGGGCCGATGTAATGCCCTAAAAAAAAATACATAAAACTCATCATTCTTGACATGCAATAATATAAGAGAAATAAATATCTTTCTATTTATCAGAGTAGTTCTTACAAAAGTATTACATGTTGACAATAAAAGTAAACGCCCTATGCGCTTACAACTTTCCAAGCCAACACTTGGTTACAAGAAATGAGTACTAACTCATATACATATTAAGCCATTGGCTTGAAATTTACATGTAATACATCGAAGGAAAACAAAACAACCAAAAAGTTTGTCTGCCTCTAGCCTCCCAAGCTATGTCTTTGGAGGTGGCATGTTACCTGTACTTGAAAATGATGTTTCATAAAGGGTGAGCCACAACCCAGTAGAAGTATACTAAACCAACTATAAACAATGACAAACATAGCAGCATTCGATAGATGGTCCGCACTTATATTCTCACTTATAACACCTCACAGTTTCATGACATTCAAGTCCATGTTACATTTCATTTCCCACTTCCTTTCAACTTTGAGTTTGAAAACAAGGCTCAGAACCTAGCCGAATAACTTAATGAGCTTATGACTCATCTTTAAAACACTTTTGAAATTCATGATGGATACACATTTTGGTGCTGTATCATTAACACATAAACCACTTCCATACTTCATGACGGATACACATTTTGGTGATGTATCAATATAACATAGAAAAAAACTTCTATACTTCACAATTGATAACAATATACATTTTAGTACTATATCAAATCAATTCAAGCACTTCCATAATCCACACTTGATACACATTATAGTGCTGTATCAATGTCAAACAAAATCCGATTTAGAGGTCCATCCCCTATCTTCCCCTAAATCGTGGAGTACATCCCCTATCTCCTTCCACACACACAATGTATAAACACGTAGGTCATATACATAATCAATCAATACATAAAGTTAATGTATTATTCCAACCGCTATATTAGATAGCATACTAACTCGATTAGTTTTAGTTTGCCTAATCATCATGCATTGTCTACAACAATCAAGACTATCCTCCACAGATAGCTCAAAACAGTTATTTCTAAATAGAAAATAAATGCACCAAATGGATAAAATATCAACATTTCAACTAGGTGAGTGATAAATGATCCAACTACACCCTTTAATTCCATACATTCTCAATTTCAACATTTTCAATTCAATTTCTCATTTCTCAAAATTAATTCTTACAAATTAATTTATCAATGTAATTAGGGCATTTCCCATAATTAACAAAACAACCCTAAGGTTCCATTTCTCTCAATGACCCAACATTTACCTCAATTCTCCATGCTAAACATGCATATAGGTTTATATAAGTAAAACCCCTTCTTTTGTAAAATTACATAAAAGCCCAAACTTTTTCAAAATTACCCAACAACCCCCAACATATCGAAATGCTAAAATTTAAAGACAAAGCTCATAAAGAGGAGTAGGATATCCCTACCTCGAAGTTAGAGCTCAAACGGAAAAGTTGAAGAAAACCAAAATGCCCCAACTACCAAGATCCACGGATCAAAACGAAGCCCTCGACGATCAACACACTTTTTACAAAGGCCGAAGGATAGAGGGACACTCTAACTAGATCAAACCTTAGAGAGAAGAGAGATCCTAGAGAGAGAGGCTCTCAAAATCGATTTTGGGAAAGTAAGAGAGAGAAAGGAAATGTAAAAAGTGATTTAAAGTTACCCAACGGATGACTCATATACGTATGACCTGCTCAGAACGCTCGAGCGTCAAGCACAAAAATCTGGAACCACTCAAGCGCAAGAAGGCCCGCTCGAGTTCCAAGAAACAAAAGCAAAACACATCTGCTCGAGCGCGAAGAACCAGTCCGCTCGAGCGTAGATTTTCATCTCCCATAACTTTTTCAGAAAAAGAACTACCCGCTCGAGCGCCAACAAGCCCGCTCGAGCGCGACCCGCTCGAGCGCAAGAAACCCGCTCGAGCGTAAAAAATACACCTGCAGAAGTTTTGCAGGGGCACGAAATACTAGAAGGGTGTAAACCACGCTCGAGCGTAAGAAGGCCCGCTCGAGTGGACAACCAAAAACCAAACTCTGCTCGAGCGTAGAATGATCCGCTCGAGCGTAACACCAAAAACCTAGGCAACTACACTTGGGACCAAAACTTAACCTACCTGTTCAGAACACGCCCAACACATCCTATAACTCAAATACAAAGTACAAAAGGATGCAAACAAGATATAAACAACTGCTAACATCCACGGAACCAAGTCCGGATCACTGTGCAACAAGCCTCTCACAATCTTTTTGACTTAGCCTTCCACCATTGCCTATACAAAGATCATCAGACTGTTAGGAGAGGGGGGAGGATTTAAAAAAGAAGAGAGAGATAAAGAGAAAAAGAGAAGTCTAAGCTTTGAATTAAAGAGTCAGCCAAAACTTTCATTTTCCATATACAATGATATACCATCTTTCATATATCAAAACCATCTAAGAAATTCCATTATGTTCAAATTCTAGTAGCTTTGATCAAATGAAGAGTGATTGTTGTTGAAAGTGAGAAAATTAGAGAGTTAAAAAATTCCCCCCCCTTCCCCCCATACACACTGTTAAACAACCCGAAAACACCATTCTAGCAAAAATTTAAGTTTTTGAATTGATGATTGAGAATATAATTCACAACCTTGAGAGTGATCAAAGGGAAATTTAGAAATTAAGAAGTTCATCATTTCCTTAGAAGATGAATTTTGCAAGCTATCATTTTCTTGCATTCTCTATCTTATATTTGGTTTTCTTGCTTCAATTTCATATTATAAACTTGTTGTAATCTAACTGAAAGTGGTTATTTGAGCCACATACATATTCCTCGTTTGTTTGTTTTTTTTGTTTTTTTTGGTGTTGCAACAAAACAGAGGTTTTTTGCCAGGCCGACCAATTTATTAGCTGGACGGCTAATTAATTGGCTGGCTAGCTTACTTTTTGGCCGACCAGCCAACTTCTTCTAAGATAGAATAAAGCAGTCTTCTGATGATGAGCAGAACAGTTTCTAGAGATCTTCGAGGCATATGAAGTTAATGTTTTTCTTTTAATTTGAGAGAGTTGTGAGGTTTTCATTTGTTGTAATATTTTCTACCTTTCCTCCCTTATTCGGATATGTAATTATTCAAGTGTTGTAATAATTTCTTGCCTCGCTTCTTTTCTATCCTGTTCTTTTACTTGCTTTTCTTATTCATAAATATGCAGTATATTTTGTTTTTCATCATATCCATACTCTGCATCCATGTTTCATGCATTAAGATTATGCCAAATTTGTATGTATTAGTTTAATAGATTATTATGTGATTTTCATGAGTGAGTTGCATTTCATGAGTGAATTGCATTCGAATTTTGTATATAAGATCATGCATGTTTTACTAACTTTGTTTTGCAACTATTCACGGGACGTTGGTAAATATGTAAATTTTTATGCTTTAGCATCCTGCTTGTGTGTGTTTTGCTTACTATGTTTAGCATTATACCGTGACGTTATTTGCTTATTTGGTATAACTCTATGCATATCGGTGGATGGAGATTGTGTCTCTTAATTTGGAATGATATTGATTTTCATGTTTATAAATTTCTTTAAGTTGTACATCGTCAAAACTCTTACAAAATACATGAAATCAAGTTGTTCCAAAATAAATGACACAGTCTATACTTGTTTGCATTACATAGTAAATTTTAGGATTTATTAAATAATCAGAATATGAACATATAAAGTGAATAAAAATCATATCATGGTTTAGTAGAGGCCGATTTTTTGATCCAGTGAGTGGGGGTTCTCAATTAATGAATTTCCCCTCATACCTAAGGTTCCGAACCAAGTAACCTTGGTTACGACGAATAGTGGCTTTAGCACGAGTCACGGGTTTCCTAATTTTCTCAAAATATTAGGTGGCGTCTCTCAGATCTGATAATGCAACACATTTCTGGTAAAGGTTTTGCAATAAAATAGATTTTTTATAAAAGTTGCCAAATCTAGACTCTCATCTATGCACTAGTGAAACTAGATCAAAGAAATCGAGGACCCGAACTGTTTACAGCGCTCGGGTACCCCCCGGGCATGTTACACCTATATAACAAAATTAATTTACCAAGCGCTAGCTGGACGGTAGTAGTACCTCTGATTCGAAACGCCTAGTACCTCTGATTCGAAGCGCATCAACATCATCAACTCATCACAATTCCACATAAATTCCAAATTACACATTTATTCTATATGACATAACACGTGTATTCTATTCAACAACAATTAATACCATCCTCCACTAATAGCCAAAGGCAAAACCTCTAAGCAACGAACATCCAACTCTCATAATAAAAGAATATAATCCTCATAAGGCATTAAACTTAACAACAATAATAACAACATTAACAATAACCATAACAATAAAAATAACAATAACAATAACAACATTTTACCCAACGTATAAATCCTTTTTTTTTTTTCTCAACTTACCAAAAGAGTTTATAAACATCCTTTTTATTTCAAAACCAAACTCATGATCTCAAATCTATAGCATCCATAACCCTTTTCAAAAATCCCCTTTTAACTTATAAAAACCCCAACTTTATTGATCTACACTCATAACACAACAAATACACAACACAAATTAAATTTCACAACCCAAAACAAATAACAAAATCTAGGGCTTTCAAGAAAATCCTCAAACACAAGATTATCTAACCCAATATTTCCCAAAACAACAAACACATGAGATTCAACTCCACAACTCAAAAACCTAAACTCTCAAAACCTTGCTTTAGAAAATCTCAAGACATATCATGGGTTTTAATGCAACAAAAACTACCACTTATTTATCTTGTGAAAAGGCAAAGAAATCCCTACCTCTTGATAGGAAGAGGAGAAGGAAAGAAGAAACCCAAAAACTCAACTGCGATGAAAACACGATCTGCTTAGATAAATACGAAGCCCTCGATGTGCTCAACAATCTATCCCAAAGGAGTAAGGTGAGGGGATTACTCGATATGAGTAGATCTGAAGAAAATTAGAGCTTGAAGAGAGAGAAAATGGTGTTCACAGTAAAAAGGGAAAGAGAGAGAGAGAGAGAGAAGAAAAAGAAGAAGAAGAAAAAGTAAAAAGAAGGTGTTTTGAGGCCCTATTTATAGTACTAGGTTAGACACAATATCTAACCCAAAGTCAAATAAGAGAATAACTCGAAAGATCTCCAAAAAGATGCCAAAACCACAGCCCAAACAGATTTGAAAATCTGCCAACTGTCGACACCTACAATAGGTGGCGTTGACACCACTAACCAGAGGTGAAATACCCCTACACAAAATTGACCATGTATGGACACCTAGAAGCCTTGGTGTCAACACTAGAAAGTAGTGCTGCAACATGCACAACCCAAGTCCAGCAGTGTCAACACCAAGAAGAGCTGGTGCCAACCCCTGAAGGCAAAAACCAGAGAGAAAAGAAAAGATAGGAAAGTGTCGAAGCCCAGGAAGCAGAGGGTCGACACCTTGGGCAGAAATAAAAGGTTTCAAAGCACCAAACGAACAAAACAAGTGCTTAAAACTACCCAATCAAGTTTAGACCGGATTTTAACAATCCAAACCTGTGATACACCAATTCTAAACAAAGTTTAACTCATAATTCACTCAACCAACAACCAAATACGCCTCTCAAAGGATCTACATGACAAGATGGAAAGAAATTAAATCTGTCACAAGGACCAAAGAAGCACAAGTGTTACAGTCCATGTTAGCCAAGACTCAACATGGAGATTGGTGGCAAATTTAGCCATAGAAAAAGATATTTTCATAGATACATATCTTGAATGAATCACATAATACTTGCAAGCAATGTTTCACCACAAGATAAATACCCTTGTGAGTATGTGTAAAATTATTCTGTGAGTATTATGTGACCTATTGTGTGATTTATTTTTGTATATATATAGGCATTCAAGATTGATTTGGCAATTGTTCTTTTAGTAGCTCCTTTACCGTTTTAGAAGAATGTTGTTGCTAAAAAAAATTAAGGCATTTGAATTGAGAATTAAATTTTTTTACGAAAGATAAAATAAAATTTGATATGACGTTTTTAGCAATTGTGAAATAGGGATTGTTCCTATTATTTTTTTTTTCTTTTGTCATCTAAATAAGATAAAATAAAACGATAAATTTTTTTAGCTTAAATAGCCAAAAACTGGCTTTTCTAGCAATAATATAAAAAAATCAATAAATTTAACTTTAAGTACTCAAAAATAAAATAGTTGGATCCAAATTCAACTATTATATAATTCTAATTACTTTGTCACAATACTTAAAAAATTATAACTAAAATTATAAGAGA
This sequence comes from Camellia sinensis, assembly GCF_055761805.1. Lineage (NCBI taxonomy): Eukaryota > Viridiplantae > Streptophyta > Magnoliopsida > Ericales > Theaceae > Camellia > Camellia sinensis. The sequence continues at coordinate 125,387,246 of NC_138967.1, read as the reverse complement.
TTTCATTCAAGGAATCAAGGACCAATAGGTCTACTTTGAGGCTAAGTAACCAAGTCAAGCCATTGTAGAAAAACATCAGTCCATGTTAGAAAGTTCACAACATTACGCACAGAGCTAATCTTGGCCCAAAGCGAGTAAGGTGGTCTGAATAAGGGCTACCGAATTTTTAATTATTATGGTTAGTAGGTTTAAAAATAAAGATCTAAACAAAGTCATGTAACTTCACAATCTAAATTAAAGGATTTTAGAGTATCGCCAACTCTTCATTTCTTTCCTGATTTGATTATAGATTTGTGTAAAAAACTTGATTTGATATAAATTACTCAAACTCTTTCATGAAATTTTCGTGAAAATCTTTCTAAAGATTCTCTTCATATCTCAAGTTTTCCTTTTTATCAAATTCGAGGCTAAGTAACTAAAATTATAAGAGATTTCATTCAAAGAATCAAGGACCAATAGGTTTACTTTGAGGCTAAGTAACTGTCACGACCCCATTTTGCCTCTAGTAGAATGATGCCATGATGGCCAGTAATCCGAGATTACCAAAAGCCAACTTACAAAGATTCACACAACGGAGTATACATATGGGGCTAACACGTGCGGAAGCATAAATTTAAATCCAAGTAGTTCATAAGAGTTGTGCATAGATCAAATGAAATGACATATATCTAAATCATGGTTTTACAACTTGAATACAAAAAAAAAATGAAGTACATATTACATCTTGATCAAAAGGCTTCTCAAGCCGAAATGAACAAGAGACATGAACTACAAAGCTAAGAAGCATAATCTTCAAGATACTAGCAAAACATGAATCCAAACACAAGTTGCAAATAACATCTTAGGCGTCACCGCCTTCTTGCTCGTCACCTACATATATATAAAGGGGAAGATGAGCTTGGATACTCAGGCCTCGTTTGGGAACAGACTAATTTAGTAACTTTTTGGCTAATTGGTTAAAAAGGTAGATAAAAAAAACTTGTATGTTTGGGATGACTTTTTGACTAATTACGAAAAGCTGTGCAAAAAGTAGAGAGAAGCCGTAATTGTTGACTTTTTGGTATGACTAATTGGCTAATTGGCTAATTTAGTAACTTTTTGGCTAATTGGCTAAAAAGGTAGCATCCCAAACGAGGCCTCAGTGAATGATATAAGTAATAAAGGTTTGAATGAATGATATCCGAGATCTTTATCAAAACATTACATATCATAGCTAGTAACAAAACATGGCATGAACCAAGTTCATTAATCAAAATCTTTCAAAGCTTCTTGGATGTTTACTAACATCCACATAATACCAAGGGATGACATTCCGGACAAAACAAGGGAATAATCGCCCCGAAATCGAAAGTACACCCGTTCATGACCGTCGGTGGCCGACCCGGAATCGATTAGACAAAACCAACCGTACAAGCCCATGAGTGGTACCATCCGTACATGACCATCGACGGCACAAGAGATATCTCAAACAAGGGTGCTACATGTATTAACGTCCCCTAGCATAAAAGGACCTTCCAAAACAAAGATAATACTTGATACAAAAGCTAATGGATAATCATTCATACTTGATCAAATACTTTCCAAAACAAAGAAAAACAAAGTTTTTATCAAAACATTGTAACATAGCTTTATTAAAAATACCACTCACAATAGCTCTTCGGATGTAGGGCTTAAGGCAAGAATCCAAGACCTACAATCATATAGCAAAGTCTACTGAATGCATGTCAAGAAGACAAGAAGGAATGCTCAAAGACGGGTATGAAATGCACTCTCAAAACAAGCTTTACATGAGTGAAAAAGATCTCGGCATTTCTTTCCAAAACCAAGTCAAGATAAAGCAAAACATGTGCTGGGAGTTAAATCACTGTTTTCCTTCTTGGAAAAGGATGTTGGGTTACCAACCAGGTCTTGGAATGGGTGCACAGAGATGATCTAGGCCAAAATGACCTAACTGGGTGAACTCAGGAGGTCTTGGCCGAGGTGTGGTCTCCTAAGCCTAGGTGTGCGGCTGCCTACTGAGATGTTACGAGGTACCGGCAAGGTGTACCATGGTCGGCCTAGCTGTGCAGTGGTTGGCCTAGGTGTGCATGCAAGATAAACTAAGGTGCAAGTGATCACGCAAGGTAGGCCAAGGTGAGATACGATGCTTAGCCTAGGTGTGAGGTCTAAGCAAGAGTGGGTCTCAGTGACCACACTTAGGGAAATGAAGTCTAGAAATCTGGGTTTCCCCTTTGAAGAACATGAATGCCATAAATCTTAACTTCTTATTCAGAATCTGAGAATTCGTAACATGAGTTCAAAAACATGGACATGGGTGCCCATACTTGGAGATTTCATGAAAACAAACATAAAAACATGGATCTTGATACAAACTTTCGGATCAAAACATGATTTTCTTTCAAGAACATAAGAACATCATTTTCTCTTTCTAAAACAAAACTTTAATTCAATGCATGGCTCATGAATCATGCTAGATCATGCAATGTGATCAAATCAACATAAAGAACAACAAGAGTAGACCAAAAATCTGACCTTAAAACACGAATCCAACGGTTCAAAGTATGAAGATCAAGCTTGGAAATCTAGTTCTCACTCTAAGAACTACTTCTTCTTCTCCCTAGAGCTTCTGTCTCTTCTAAGGCAAAGATATAGCAAATGATATGTTTTCTCAACAGCTCACTGGCTAAAGCCTACTGCTGGGATACGTGGCATCATTGGATTAAATCTCCTCAAAAAGGTGCTAGAGTGAAATGACAAGAGTATGACAAAGTGTGTATAACAAGTAAGGTGACATGGGCATTCTGATAAGGCAATGATCCCGGATCAAACATAGGCTTCGGCAAGTAAGGTATCTCTAATCTTGGCTAGGAAGGATAGTACTTGACCTAGCTGTGCCACCCTTGGCTTAGATGTGCTACACCTCGGTCTAGGTCATACCAGTCCAGGAACAAGATCGCTAGGTGCAAGGATCAAAGATTTCGAATGTCTAGATGATAACATCTCGGCCTAGATGGAACACACCTCGGCATAGGTGATGCACATCTTGGCCAATATGCCAGGGTGATGGTGGAGGTCAACCAAGGTGGTTTCAAGATGGTCCTAGGTGTTGGCGCTCAACGGCCTAGGTGCAAGAGGTTCAAAGGTGTGACCTAGTCTTGAGACAACAAGGATAGATGACTTAGGCTCAACACACAAAGCAAAGAACAAAACATGCATATAACACTTAGGCAAAACAAATCAAAGTCTACAAGTACAAGCTTAGCAAGGTAAAATCATATAAATGCTCATGAATATGACAAAGGCAAAAACGAGGGTTGTTATAGTAACCAAGTCAAGCCATTGTAGAAAAACATTAGTCCATGTTGGAAAGTTCGCAACATTATGCACAGAGCTGATCTTGGCCCTAAGCGAGTAAGGTAGTCCGAATAAGGGCTTTCAAATTATTTTAACTGTTATGGTTAGTAGGTTTAAAAATAAAGATCTAAATCAAGTCATGTAACTTCACAATTTAAGTTAAAGATTTTTAGAGTATCTCCAACTCTTCATTTCTTTCCTGATTTAATTTGATTATAAATTTGAGTAAAAACCTTGATTTGATAAAAATTATTCTAACTCTTTCATCAAATTTTTGTGAAAATCCTTTTAAAAATTCTCTTCATATCTCAAGATTTCCTTTTTATCAAATTTGATGAAAAATAATATATCTTTAATATCTTTTTAAATTTTTATCAAATTCAAATTTGATAATTTCTAAATTTGATATTAAAAAACAAAAGTTTCTCTTAAAGACCAAATATATATATATATATATATTTGTAGATCTCATTGATTCTTACATTAATTTTGAATTTACATTATATATATTTAGAGTAACATAATTAAATAAATAATTTTGTTTATAATTTGTACGTGAATGGCCTTAATTTTCAACAGTTTTGCTAGGTTGCTCCTTGTAGCCTTTGGGCCAGATCCCTCAACCATGCGTGAAACCCACGAGTTTACAAAATAAAGAAAGAGGAGAGAGAGGGGATCACGATCTTGGGTTGGGTTGGGTTGCTCTGAAGTCGAGCGGCCTTGCGTCGAGCGACCAACTTGAGCGTTCACCGACGACGACGATGACCACCGACTTGGGTGTTCACCGACGACCGCCACTGACCACCGACCTGGGTGGACCACCGTGCACCTCTCTTGCTGTTGAGCATTACAACATCCATAGGAGATTGGCAATGTAAGTAAAGGTTGAATCTTGCTGATTTTGTTGATTTTGGCAAAGTAAAGATTGGCTTTGAATGTGTTTTTTTTGGCAACATTTATAAGAGCATTACAACATTCGTTAGAGTTCATTGATTTTGCTGATTTTGCCAAAAAAAACACATTATAGTTCATTGTGAATCTTGCTGATAAAGGTTGAATCGCGCTTGTGTTCTGATTTCTAGTTTGAATTTCGCTGATAATGATTCATTGTGATTCATCATTCTGTTCATTCAATTGCAAAAGGATTCATTGGGATTGGCTTCATTTTTTTTTTTTTTTTTTTTTTTATTTGGTTGCGTGGCCAATTTTTTTGTGTTGATGCATTCTAGGTGTTTGTTGAAAGTTCACATAGAAAGAATAAAACTTTGTCGCTCGAATTTGATAAGGTATTCTAGGTGTTTGTTGAAAGTCCACATAGAAAAACAGTTTGTATGATTTTGGACTGAATGTATTGACTGAATTTTAGACTGAAACAGTTTGCATGATATTCAGATACTTTGGGTGGGTCTGAAGGAGAGAGAGAGGTAGAGAGGAGAGAAAAGGTGTATGTGCACGTGAGGTCCAAAATTGGAGAGAGAGGGTGCTAAAATTAGGGCCATTTGGGTTAAAATTGGAGCTACAAAGCTTTATTCAATTTTCAAACTTCCCCTTGGGCTTAGAAAATTTTTTGGCGGGCCCTGATTATGCAGAGCACACTAGAGAAAAATCATGAGCACACATCACAAAAAAAAAAAAAAAAAAAAAATCAACATACTATACATAAACTTAATATGAACTCATTATTTATAAATAAGCATTTAATACAAAACATATAAAATTTCACATGTATTTATTAATATGACATCATTACCAGAGCTACTGTTTAAGAAGTTTAAATTATTCTGTTTGGTTAATAAACCAAACCAAACCAAGCCTTAAGTCCCATCAAATGGGGTCGGCTATATGAATCCTTCTTCTCCACGCGGCCTTATCAAAGGCCATTTCATTCTGTTTGGTTAATAGTTTTTGAAATTATCATTTATAGAGTTGCCACTACATACACCACTATGTCATAATAATATCACAGCCACTCTTTACTAATGTAATTAATATCATAAATTATCATAGAATCTTAACATTTTGGATTGTGACGCACCACAACAAATCATAACTTTTATCAGAATCATAACTATCCACGTTAAAATCATAACATTTTAAATTGTGGTAACAACTCATAAATTTTACCAATAAAAGTTAGAACAAATCATAACTTTTATCAGTGCGAATTATGACTTTTCAATTTAAAATCATAACATTATATATTGTATTTGGTTCACCACCATGACTCATAACTTTTCACATTGAAATTATAACATTTTATATTGTTGTTACAAATCATAGCTTTTACCTCTAAGAATCTAAAAAATCATAACTTTTATTAGTATAAATCATAATTCTCACATTTAAATCATAACATTTTGAATTGCGCTTCACCATAATAATTCATAACTTTTACCAATAAATTATAGAGTTTTGTTTATTGGGCAATCAATTGGATGTCAACTTATTGTTCATTTTCTTTAATCGATTATTCAATTGATATGTTTATGATAAAGATGCTCACGGACCCAACCAATCCGTCAAATCTGACCGACCTGACCTAATCCATTCACTTTTAAGCAGTTGCAATAGTATGGGCGGCTAGATACAAATGAAGATTTTTCAAATCTTCTTATATTCGGACGGATGGTGGATGAGGGGTCACCCAACCCAACCCAATCTACCAACTCCCTTTAAAAAAATGATGTTATATTTTTATGTTTTGTGTTAAAAAAATATTTTATTTAATAATAATATTAGCTACTTATGAAATATGAATGGTTGTCTTTTATTTTAATTATAAAAAATGAAGAATAAAAACTTTTGGAGCCAAATACTCTACAAAATAGTAAAAAGTTACTCTAACATAGTTTTTAAAAAAACAGTATAAAACAAGTTTAAATCGCCAAATCGATCCACATCCATCATAACTCGCATGGCCGCTCAATATGCATCCGCTAACTAAGCGGATGGATGCGGATTGATTTTTTTCAATCCGCCTAAGTTCGAGCGGATGACGAAAGGAAGACCACTCAACTTAACTAGATCTGCGAGCACTCCTGATATTGTTAAATTGATTGTATAATCAGTTGGCATTAATAAGAGTAATGGATTGTGCATTCGATTTGTTAATAATTTTGATCTTTAATGTTCGCCCGTTAATAAGGAAGCAAGTAACTAGGGCCTTAGTCTTAATGATTTGGTAGCATCACTTAGCAGTATTAGGTTGCAGGTTCAATTTCGATGGAGATGAGTTTGATACCCTTATTTCTCGAATATTGTATTAAGTGATTGTTGGCCTTTGATGGTTTTTTTCTAGTGATTGTTGGGTTAGGTTAGATGATTTCTTTGTGTTAAATGTTAGGCTGGTAGATATGTATCGTTGGACTACAATCGTCCAATTTGATGTAATTATTTCATATTTGTAATTAATATCTTATCTATTTGCAAAAAATGAAAAATAAAAATAACAAGTATTAGACAATTAAATAATTAAGGGTTTGAATTAAGTTTGGTGTTTGATAAAGTTGAAAATTGAAAACTAGAGACAGAAGATTAAGTACTGAAAACTGAATGCTGAATTTTTTAAACTGAAAAGTTGTTTGATAAAAATTTAAGTGCTAAACTAAAAATAAGTTGTTTGATATTGTTAGCAAAATTTTGGTTTAGGCCCAATCGACAGTGATTGATTGACAGACTTAAACATATTTTAAATAAAGCACAAAAAGATTAGACTTTGTGGTTGAGTCATGTGCCTTAAACAGATTAAGGACTTCCCTGGAGGTAATTAAGTAAAGAAGAAATGGAACAGAGCAGAATAGAATATGTATTAATTCGAATAAATTGTCACTTGTCACTAGTTATAAGAACTTAAACAAGAACAAAAAATTGAATAAATACAACAATCGATAGAAAGAAGAGAAAGGGGGGGTTGGAAAAGCTACTAGTTTAATCTACTCCTAAAATGGCTAATCTAGAACTACTCCTAAATAACTCTTCATGAGTGTGGTTGATGGTTGATGATTCCTTGATCCTCATTCCAGCTTCCTTTTATAGTTGACTCTTGGCCTGGCTCTTAATTTTGATCTTCCTTGATTTTCTGCCTCTTCATGTTTATCCCCCTATTTTAGGAATTGTTTTTTGATTTCTTTCTAGATTCTCAAATATCATCTTTTGTAGTCTTCTCTTTTCAGTCCCACTTTATGTTGCGTCAGCTATTTTAGCCATCCTTGCCACGTCATCCTTGCCACGTCATCGCTATGACCCATTGATGGAAGATTTTTGAATTTTAGTACCAATAATGCCCCCTTCATTCAAGGTAAAAAGAAAATCTTTTGCCTTGAATGATATTGGTTAGGAATTATGTTTGCTTCTGGGCCTAGTGTTTTTTATTTTTATTTTTAAACTTCTTTGGGCCACATAGTAGTTCACAGGCCCATCAGGATTAGGCCTCATTTTAGTTTCCCTATTTGTATTTCTTTATTTTGGGCCCCACGCAAAGGTACTTAAAGTTTTTCAAATTCTCCCTCTTCGTTACTTCTTCCTTCTTGCAAACTTTTTCTCTTCCTCTGAAACCAAGAAACCCAAACTTTCTCAGCCATGTCTTCCGACTCAGATTCCGACCTAGTTTGTCGATTCCCACAAGAGATCATTCAACTTATCGAGAGCAACAAGTTTGACTCCCAAATCACAGCCAGTCTTACTGCCGGTGCTGGGGAACTTGGCCCCTGTGTTTTAAACACTTTTCCAGGCGGTCTAACTCCATACTACCCCATTGGTAATGGTGAGATCCTTCTCATAGACCAGTCTTCCCTTTCATGGCTGAACTGGTTGACAGCCCCAGATCATGGCCCAAACCCACCAATGCCTGGATAGCTTGGGTAAAGAGGATGACTGCTTTTGAGGGGCACATGTGGCATAATTTGGGTATTTACCACATCATTCAATTGTCTACCATCTCCTTTGAAGTAAACCCCTGGCTGATTGGTGCAGCCATATGTTTCTGGTCCACATCTTGCAATTCTCTGATGCTTAAATCTGGTATGGCCTCTCCCACCATCCTTAATATTATACACCTCACTGCCTGCTTATGGCTAGGACATCCATGCCATTTTGCTAACCCCTGAGGTTAAGCATGATGTCAAAGTAGGCAATTATGGCAAATTCATTCGGATCACTCAAAGAAAACTGGCATTCCTTTAGTTACTGAGAAAACTTTTTATTTGTGTTTTGTGCCAATTTCTTTTTTGTGTAGGTGGCCTTAGAATTACTAAGGAATACCTCACTCTTGCCCTCCTAATCCAAGAGGGCAAACAACTAGCTTTTGTTCCTTTTCTCTTGGCCACCATGTACAGAGGCCCTTTTCCTCTCCATGACAAAAGAATAAGTCATAGTGTAGGGGGCCCTTTTTGGCTTTTCCAAGCCTGACTTCTTGCTTATTTTCCAGAGATAAGATCAAATAGGAGAATAGATTATACACCCAAGTTTGAAACCTATGCTGAGTTCTTTCTTTCCCATCGTCCTTCTCCTACTGTTACTTTTTCCCAGTACTTCTCTATTTTTTTGAACCTTTCCATCGACATGATTCCTTCCCTTCCTTTTCAATCCTTCCTCTTTTCTTCTGCCTCTTTATCTTACATGTATGCTGATCCTACCACTTTGAATGATGACCTTAGGCAAGCTCAAAAGATAGTCTGAAGCATTTGCCTTACTCCTAGGTACACCTTGGTTAGAGGCTTCTTTTCCAGCAATAGGCACTCTACTTGTGGTTTTGAGAGTTACAACCCTAGTCAATGGGCCAGTCAATTTGGCCTTATCCAAAGCGTTCCTCTCCCTTATGTCAATCCTACTATTCATGAGTATGTGAATGCCAGGGTCCAAATCACTGGACAGCCTCCTGCTTATGCTATTTTGGTAGAAAACCAAAAACTTTTGCATAAGCCTAGTTTCTTTGCTTTTGTGGTCAATGCGAGTATGAGCAACAGGTTTAAGGACTGGTGGACTATTCTTAGTGCAGTCATATTCCACAAGTCACTGGAGGAGTTGTACCGCCCCGAAGAAATTAACATAAATAAACTCATCATATTCCATCAATGATCTTGTTTCCAATTTAATAGCTTCCATTGCATAAATGTATAAGGAATATAATTCCACATCATTAACATCATCATCAAATCTCTAACATTTGTATTCATCATACTCTAGAGATTTACAAAATTATTACCACATGCAATTATACATTCAACATTCCTAGAATATGAATCTATAACATGTGACACAACAAGTCAAATACAATTCAATGCCCTCAAGGGCTACAAGTTCCAGGGCTTATGGCACAACAAGTCAAATACAATTCAATGCCCTCAAGGGCTACAAGTTTCAAGGCTTATGCCCGGTTACACAAAATGGTTGTCAAACCTATACATGTAAAGCTCTTGGCTTGTCAACAATAATTACAACAAAAGTAAAGAGCCTTGTGCCCTCAAAATACATTCCACGCCTTTAACTCGTTGGATCACCACATCTTTTCTTGCACAAAATCCCATAGGGTGAGCACGAAGGCTAGTAGGAAGATCTTAACAAAGTATATACATTTTATACAGTTTCCTGAGATGAATGCATATGCTATGTAATGCTCAAAAAACATATCTCTATCTTTTGAAATTCTTGTGCACAACTCAATTTAAAAACACAACAATTCAATAACTTCAATGTAGTTCAAAGGGTGATAAATACGACTCAGGTAATTCTTAGGTTGGTGTTTGTAAGTAGGCATATCAAGCATTACCAATCACTTTACTAGTTGCTAACTAGAAGGCACGTAGTACCTCCTTCGCGCGTGTTTTCGTTCTTTCACCATGGACACTTAGGCCAACTTAACCAATACCAACTACACCCCTATCTAGACTTACCAACGTATTTATCCCAAAATAGTTCAAAATGGTCTTGTTTTACAAAACAATTTCTTTCTCAAAGCAATAATTTTACAATGCAAGATTCAAAATTAATTGTAACAATGATTAAATGGAATGTCAATGCAAAATGTAAGAATGCATTAATATAGTTCAATTTTCAATTCCACCACACAATCCTCCATTGTGCTCAAATTCCCACATTTCTTATCAATCTAACATCATATTATATGTTCCAAGAGATAATATAACAATATCGACTTACATGTATTCTCCACATATTAATTGTCATTTTCTACACTTTGTCTTTCCAAGACAAACCAACAATAAGCTATTCATAAAGCTTCAAAATCAACAATTCTCATTCCTCCATGAAATCCCTCATTTGATACAACTATAGAAATTTCTCCATCATTTATTCACATAACAATTTATCAAGCATAAATTTTACAATATCTCAACATTTTCTCAAAATTTCCAAATTCTAGGTTTCCACCAAAACTAGGTTTTTGTTCCATTTTGAAAAGATTTTTCCAAAACAACACCCACACTTTAGAACATAGCTCATCATACTGTCAAAAGTTTTGGGAAAAATAGAGAAAATCCACTTTTAATATCACTTATGGTTCATCAACCCAAAACCATGGTCCAAACATGTAAGAAATACTCCAAACAAGCATAGACTTGAAAAATATATATATATATAACTCTAAGAATGTCCCTACCTCAAAGCTTGGGAGATGAAGGAGATGAAAATCCTAAAACTCAACGTTGAAGAAAACTCAATTCAATCAGTGCAAATGTAGCCCTCGTCATTCTCTTCGATTTGGTATAAAAAGCCCTATCAAATTCTTGAAGATTTTTGCTAAATCTTAGAGAGAAGTTTGGATTTGGGTGTATTTGTAGAGAGAAGGAAGAGAAAAGATGAATATGTATATATATAGAGAGAGAGAAGTGAAAAAGTGTCTCAAACACGTTTTTGGCATCAGTTTTGAGAAAAATGGCTCAAAATTCAAGACAGATGAACCGAAATCCGCATGAGCGGAATCCGAAATCCGCTCGAGCGGATTTTGTGCCTCCACGGGTGGTTTTCTCCAAAGAAAACCCATAATTTTTCACTAAAATCCACTCCGCACGAGCGGTTTCTGCCCAAAAGACCCAGAAAACTCTTGTGTGATTCCACTCAAGCGGTTGCCAAGTCCGTACGAGCGGTTTTGCCAGCCAAATCCAAAAATTAATTTCGCATCCCAAAACAAGTTCCAACATCCAAAACTCAAAATTTTAACCCGGAAATGTTAAGAGAGGTTAAGTAAGAGAAGAAAAGAAATCTCAACGACCCAATATGATAATCAAAATGCCGAAAGTAAAACAAACTATCTTACTACCCAAAACCGATCAAGTCTAAGACCCGGGACATCACAGGAGTACTTGTCCTATCTTTCTCCTTCCCATCGACAGAGTCAAATTTGTAAGTCACTCATGTTTTCTCTTTTTTTCTTCTTTGTTTATCAGATTTTTCTTTCTTTCTTTTTATTTCTTAATCAGCTAATACTCCAGGAGAGCTTGGTGCTGCTAATATCCCTTACCCACTGCCTCCTTTGCTGGCTCAGACCTCTGGTAAAGCCAAGGACAAGACTCCCAAGGTCTATGCCAAGAAGCCTAAAAGAAGGAGGAATCCCTTGGATGACTCCTTCATGGATTTCTCTTTCAAAGCTTGTGATACAGACTCTGAGAGGAGGAAAACCAAGCAAAATCCTTCTCATTCTAAGGCACCAACTACCTCACAAAAGGCTAGCAAAACTGGCTCAGGCACAGAGGCTGACCAACTACCTCACCCTTGAAGAACAAAGATTTGTTCTTAAAGACCTGTCCTTAGCAGAGCAAGTCTATGAGGCTGCTCCCTCCTTAACAGCTCATAAGGATACTTCCAAGAAAACCCCGTCTTCTGATGAGGACAATGTTCCCATCATTTCCCTTCTTGCAAAGTCTGCCACGAAGGCCAAAATTCCTCAGGTCCATTTTTTCTCCTCCTTTCTCTCTTTTTCCCTTTTTATTTAGTTCACCACCTGAACTCCTTCCTCTCTTTTCTTTTCAGTTGAAGAGGAGAAAGCTACTGGTGACTGAGGATACCAGTAGTCCCTTTAGGGACTCTGCTCCTCCATCCTCACAAAGGGATGTATTCGTCCCTTCTATAGCAAAGATAGTTGCCAAGCTGCCACATTATGCTGCAACTGCTGTGCTTGTTCCTCCTCTGCAATCTGTTCCTCTTGGGGATGATGAGGTTAGAGCTTACCATTGCTCAAGCTCTGAATCTTCAAGTAGTGACAATGAAGCCCATAAACTTAATCAACAGAGGTTTCGTCGACAAGATGGTGCTTCCTCTTCAGTGGCTGGGACTGGGGCTGAAGCTGAAATGTAGAGCCCAGAAGGGCAAACACCCATGGCTGACGAATCATCCTGCCCCTTCTGAAATGGGGAGAAGAAGAAGAAGAAGAAGAAGAAGAAATTCCCCATATCAGCCCTGAGACTGACAATCCTCCCTTTGAGGCTAGGCCTGAAGATCCCTCTATTGATTCTCCAAGGCCAGCCTTTAATGTAACACCGGCCACTGCTTCTGAGGAACTTATGGCAGATTCTGTTGAGCTAACTCCTGAGCCAGCTCAAGCTTCTCAGACACCTGCCATTCCATTTTCTTCAGAGCATATCTTGCCACACTCAGGTGTGCTTCTTTATCATTTACTTGTCTCTTGCCTTTTCCCTTCATTTGTTTTTTCTTACTTTCCCCCTTTTATGTTGGGATGTGTGTAGCTGCTGGTTTTAAGACCATTCTTGAGCCTACTTCTGGGGCTCCTACTGAAACTTTTCCTGTCCAATCCACACTAGAACAACTCAATCATCCTAGTCCTAACCATCCTTCTGAAGGTATTTCCTACCTTATCTATGTCCTTGATACCATATGTTTCCTTCCCCTTTTCCATCGTCCACTCCATACTCAATTTATTTTCTGGTCTTGTCCTTTCAGGCCTTGCTATTGATGGCCATTCCCCTGGGGGTGGAGCAACCTCCATCTCCTCATCCGGTCACCGGTACTTCTCTTACTAGAGTGAGGGTAGCTCTCACCCCTGAAGTAGAGGTTCATACTTCCCAAGCCACCCCCTTTCGAGCCTTATCTTCCCCTCTTGTGGAGGTATCGCTGTTCTTCTCTTTTTTCTGATTTTCCTTTCATCTTAAATGTCCTAACCCCTTGTTGTTTTATATATATATATATATATAGGCTGGCATTTCTCCTATGGCCTCAACTCCTAACCTGCTTGAGCAAGCCAGTGCCATTCAGCTGTCAGTTGCCAGTACTAATGAGGAAAGATTTAGGCAACTCTTGTTTGAACAACAGGAAGTTGACCAGTTCTTTTTGCTACTGAGCCTCCCTTTTGAGGATCTTGCCCTCACCAGGGCTAAAGAACTTCTTGGCGAGTTTCAGAGCTTTGTGCCATTTGCAAAAAGGCTCTTAGATCCTAATCAATTCTACATCTTTCAAGACTTCATGGGCCTGCTTCCTCAACACATTTCCTCCATGGCACAGTTAGAAGCTGAGACTGAGGCTGCTAATGCTAGGATGGCCTCTGTGATGCAAGTCTCTTATACTCTGGGCAGTGCCTCTGCCAGAACCCAAGCCATTTCTAGGGCCAATGCCTCTATTGATGAGAGGAAGGCTGCTATTTTGGCTCAAATTCTACAGCTCCAGGAAGAACTGGCCGTAACTGAGGTTCAATAGGCTGCTCTGATGGAAGAACAAAGCCATATCAATCAACAAATGAACCAGCTCTTGGCTCAGGATGGCCCAGTTGCCCTCAAGGATGCTCAAGGGAACCTTTTCCAGGTTAAGGCAAAAACGAGAGCCATCTTGTCTTCCTGGGCCAGCTTTGTAACTGCCCTGCAGAGGGATTAAGACCCTTTCTATTTTCTTTTTCTTTTTCTTTCTTTCTTTCTTTTTTTCTTATTTATTTATTTTAAAGACTAGATGGTGATATGTACATGAACCCACTTTAATATTATTAATGAAATCATTCTGTATTTTACCCATGCTTGATACTTTCCCATATGGTTGGATAATATTTCTTTATGTACTTTCTATTTATAATTCTTCTGTGTGGGACTTCTTCTATAGATGCTAGATGATAGGCTCCTCCATTGAGGACCTTGTAAATCTTGAATGGCCCTTCCCAATTTGGAGACCACTTTCCAAAATTTGGATCTTTGATTCCCAAGGGTAGTATGGTTTTCCGTACTAAATCTCCTTCTGAAAATACTTTGGTCTTCACTCTTTTATTATAAGCTCTTTCAACTTTTCTTTTCTGAGTTAAGAGATGCTTGTAGGCCATAACTCTTCTTTCTTCCAGATCTTGTAACTCCATCATCATGGCCTCAGCATACTCATCGACAGGGATGTCATAGTGCAAGGCCACTCTACTGGACTGGACTGGACGGTTACTTCTAAGGGCAATACTGCATCATGGCCATACACTAATTCATAGGGGTAGTCCCAATACTATTTTTCTTGGAGTTGCTACAAGCCCATAATTCATTGGATAATAAATTATGCCACTCTCTAGGGTTCTCTTTAACCATCTTTTCTGACGTATTTTTTATTATTTTGTTGGTGGACTCAGCTGAGCATAATAAGGTGATGAATTGAGGACTTGAATGCCATATTCTTTGGCGAACTCCTTTATTTCATCCCTATTAAACATGGTAGCCTGATCCACTGTGATCGATTGTGGTAACCCAAACCTATGTGTTATGTATTTTTTCACAAAATCAATCACATGGCTTTGGGTCACCATTCTTAGTAGCACTGCGTCTACCCACTTGGTGAAGTAATCCATAGCCACTAAGAGGTAAGAATGCTGCTTGGAGGAAGGGGGGAAAATTTGCCCAATCAAGTTCATTGCCCGTTCTCCGAAAGGCCAGGGTTTTACCACAAAATATAACACAACTGCTGGCACCCTCTGCAAACTGTCATGTTTCTGGCATGCTTGACACCCCTTGGCATAAGCTATGCAGTCTTTTCTCACTGTTGGCCAAAAATACCCATACCTACTGACCATCCGCCTCATCTTCTCTCCAGTTTGATGAGCACCACATATGCCCTCATGCACTTCGGCCATTGCCTTCATCTGCGCATCCTGGCCTATGCATAGTAATGTCATGCCATCATGGGCCCTTCTAAACAAATCATTTCCCATGATGACATAATTCAAGGCCTGATACTTAACTTGTCTACCAACCTTTTCTCCAGGATTCCTTAAATATCTAATCAAAGGGTATATCCAATCCCCCTCTGCCACTTCTAAGTGCATTATTGGCAATAAATTTTGCTGTCGATCCTGTAATTTGGAGAAACTTCTCCTCTAAATTCTAATTATTCTTTCTTGGCTTCCCTTTGGAATTCTCAATCTTGAAGCTACCTGGGCCATTTCGCTGGCCTGCCTATTTTCTATTCGAAACATATGCTGAAAAATAACATGGCTGAAACAACTTATCAGCCATCTGACCTCAGCCAGATATTCTTCTTGGGCTTTGTTAGCACACCTATACTCCCCCTTAATTTGCTTAATGACCAGTTGTGAATCCCCAAATACTTGCAGGCTAGTGATTCTGAGTTCTATGGCTAGTTCTAGATCTATGATCAAGGCTTCATATTCAACCTGATTATTTGATGTGATGAACTGTTCATCTAATTGGTATGAAAACTGATGAACTTGGCCACTAGGTGCTGCGAACACAACACCAGCTCCAACACCTTCTTCTGTTTTAGAGCTGTCAAACATTAGCCTCCAGGGGGTATTTTCTGCATAGTTTACTTCAAACAAATCCTCATCAGTGCAAGATCTAGGGTGCTCAGCTAAAAAATCAACCAAGGCTTGGCCTTTAGCAGCCTTTTGGGGAACATATTTGAAGCAATATTCTATTAGAGCCAGCAACCACTTACCTTATCTCCCCCTCATAATAGGCTTAGACAGCATGTACTTAATCACATCAATCTGGGCTACCACCCATACTTCGGAAGGTAACATGTAATGCCTTAGCTTGATGGCAGCAAAATATAAAGCCAAACACAGTTTTTCTACTGAACTCTATCTGGTTTCTACATCATTTAACCTTTTGCTAAGATAATAGATGGCCTGCTCATGGCTATTCTCATTATCCCAAGCTAATTGGCACCCAATGGACCCTTCACATGCTGAAATATATGACTTTAGTGGCTTCCTTTGATGGGGGCTTTAGGACTGGTGGATTCATTAAGTATTTCTTAATTAAATCAAAAGCCTCATGCTGAGGCTTTCCCCAGGTAAAGTCTATATCTACTTTGGCTTTTACCAAAGGTGAAAAAGCTGAGTTTTCCCAGCCAAGTTGGCTATGAACCTCCTCAGGAAATTCACCTTCCCTAGAAAGCTCTGCATTTCTTTTTTGTTGGCTGGCGATGGTACTGTTAGTATAGCTTTGGCCTTATTTGTGTCCACCTCAATACCCTTTTGATAAATTAGGAAGCCTAAAAAATTTCCAACAAGCACCCAAATGCACACTTCAAAGGGGTCATTTTCAACTTATAAGACCTCATCCTTTGAAAAGTCTGTTGAAGGTGGTCTAAATGTTCATCAAAACTTTTTGACTTGAAGGCCACATCATCTATATAGACTTTTAAAAATTTTCCAATTAGATCATGGAAGATTAAATTCATGGCCCTAATAGGTAGCAACTACATTTTTTGGGCCAAATGGCATAACAACCCACTCAAATGTGCCCACAGCCCTAGGACACTTGAAAGCTGTTTTGTGGGTGTCTTCTGGGCTGATAAATATCTGATTATACCCAGCATGTCCATCCATGAAAGATAAGATTTTATGCTTGGCTGTTGAATCAACCAACAGATTAGCCACATGCATTGGGTACTCATCTTTGGGAGTTGCAGTATTCAAGTTCCTGAAGTCTATGCAGACTCTAAATTTGCCATTCTTTTTCATGACAAGAACCACATTTGACAGCCACTCTACATACCTGGTAGTCCTTATGAACCCTGCTTTAAGCAGCCTTTCAATTTCTTCTTTAACTAACAGCCCTACCTCATTAGTCATTCTTCTTGGAGGCGACTTATGGAGAATATGATTACTTTGTGTTCGGAGCTTATACTCAACTAATGATCTGTCTAAACCAGGCATTTCATCATAATTCCATGCAAAACAATCCATATAATCAGGAAGAAAGCCAACTAGCTTTTCCTTGTATTTATTAGATAATTTTGCATTGACAAAAATGGGCCTCTTATAGGCTTCATCCCCTAAGTTAAACTCCTTTAAGGGATCCTGTACATCAGCTCTAAGATCATCTAACTTAGCAGGTGCTGCCTGCAAATGTTCCAACTGGACTTCTCTATAACTAAGAGGGCTTTTGTCAATCACACATTCAACCCATGAACATAAAGGTAAAATTCTAGGGCTGACCTTATTTGCAAAAAAGAAACAAAACAATCTAAAGAAAGTAGACCTAACTATACCAATGTCCTCATCAACCACTGTATTCATCATTCAACCATCTTGTTCAGCCATCAATTCAATGATTGGTTCACCCTGTCTCTTTTGCATCAGGCTGGGTTTGGCCAAGTCTTGGCCAATCTGTCGAAATCCCTTGTCTATGTAGGTTTGAAACTCTTCAGGAGTAATGCCCCTTCCTTGTGTCTTTAGCTCTTCAGAAACCACCTCCACTGGTCCCAGGCTTTCTTCATATAGTGCTGCCTCAATCTATGAAGCATGGACACTTCAAAAATGGTGCCGTGGCAGTGTCCGACAAGCGGACACGCGGGGGACACGGCGACACGTACGGGACACGCCAGATGGCGTGTCCCTTTAATTTAATGATTTTTTTGGAAGGGGACACGGCAGGGACACGGCAGGGACACGGCGGGGACACGCGTGTCCATATCTGGACACGCCAAGGGACACGGAGGGGCTCTTTTTTAAATTTTCTCTATTTATTTGAGGGCAAAGTATAATATTTAAAAAGTGTAAAAAAAAAAAAACTAACGGGCAAAGCCCTAATCGAACAACTAAGGAGGTAAAAGAGTAAAATCAGACCTGCTAAGCCCTCCTCTCTCTCAGTCGAAGTCGAAGCCCTCCTCTCTCTCAGTCGAAGCCCTCTGAAGTCGATCGAAGCTCTCTCTCTCAGTCGCAGCCCTCCGAAGTCGATCGTAGACCTTCGATCCAGTCGTTTGTGTCTCTGTTACAGTCGATCCAGCGTCTTCGACCTTCGATCTACTCGTCTTTGAAGGTAAGCCCCTCTTTCGCCTGTCTCTTTCTCTTTCGCTCTCTCTCTCTCTCTCTCTCTCTCTCCGCTCTGCTTTCAGTTCGACTGAACTGTCTCTTTATTTTTATTTTTATTTATTTATTATTTTTTCTATACGTTTGATCCAGACTTTTTTGTTTTTATTTTTATTTTTATTTTTATTTGTTTATACGTTTACATATATAAGACCTTCTTTTTTTTTTTAATTATATGTAAAAAAAACTGTATTTAAAACTGTAAGACTTTTATGCGTATATATTAAAAACTGTAAAAAAAACTTTTTTTTTTGGTAAGACTTTTATCTATATATATATAAAACTGTATTTAAAAAAAAATAATTATAGGTTTATATATATATACCGTATGTAAACTCTTTTTTTTTATTTTTTATTTTTTATTTTTTATCCTTCTAATGTTAATGTTAATTTATAGGAAAAATGTCTTGTTCAAATTCTGCCAATAACACACAATCTGTCTTTGATGCTGAAGATGATAAGCCACTGTGGAAATATGTGACTAGATTAGAAAAATCTGGTGCAAGAGGGGGAAATTATACTTTTCAATGTAACTTTTGTCGGGTTACACGTAAAGGTTCATACACTAGGGTAAAAGCCCATTTGATGCAAATTAAAAATCAGGGGATTGAAGTGTGTCCAAAAGTAACAAGCAAGGATAAAGCTGATTTTGAGAGAGTAATTGCAGAAGCAGAGTTGAAATTGAAAAACTCTAGGTTGAAGAAAGTCCCATTGCCTCCTCCTAGTTCAAGTGCATCATTAGGTTTATGTTTTAATGAACCAGAGGAGATGTATGGATCAAAAAGGAAGAGGTCAACTGCCATAGGGAGTGGAAGTAGTGGTAACCCTGTTCTGAAAGCATTTAACATTGGGGCTCGAGAACGACTAAATAGTGAGATAGTTAGAATGTTTTATTCAGCAGGCTTGCCATTTCATTTGGCAAGAAATCCTTACTATGTTAGTGCATTTACTTTTGCTGCAAATGACAACATACAAGGATATGTACCACCTGAGTATAATATGTTGAGAACTACATTGCTTCAAAAAGAAAGGACAAACATTGATAGGTTGTTAGACCCTATTCGAGGCACATGGAGCGAGAAGGGTGTGAGTATAGTCAGTGATGGATGGAGTGATTCCCAACGAAGGCCATTAATAAATTTTATGGCTGTTACTGGAGGTGGGCCTATGTTTCTTCAAGCAGTTGATTGTTCAGGGGAAACAAAAGACAAGTATTTTATTTCAAACTTGATGAAGGAAGTAATTATGGAGGTTGGGCCTAAAAATGTGGTTCAAGTCATTACAGATAATGCCGCAAATTGCAAGGCGGCGGGGCACCTAATTGAAGCACAATTTCCTCACATCTTTTGGACTCCTTGTGTTGTGCACACCCTCAATCTTGCCTTGAAGAATATTTGTGCTGCCAAGAATGTGGAAAATAATTCAGTTGCATTTGAAGAGTGTAATTAGATTAGTGAGATTGTGGGTGATGTGATGATGATCAAGAATTTTATTTGTAATCATTCCATGAGGTTGGCAATGTATAATGAGTTTGTGAGTTTGAAGCTTCTTTCAGTTGCCGAGACACGTTTTGCTTCTTCCATTGTCATGCTTAAGAGGGTCAAATTGATAAAGCAAGGTCTCCAAACAATGGTAATCAGTGACAAATGGAGTTGTTATAGGGATGATGATATTGGTAAGGCCAAGTTTGTGAAGGATAAGTTGTTGGATGACTTTTGGTGGGATCAAGTCAACTACATACTTTCCTTTACTGCTCCTATTTATGACATGATTAGAGTGTGTGACACCGATAGACCTTCTCTTCACTTAGTGTATGACATGTGGGATACAATGATAGAAAAAGTGAAGCTGGTGATATATAAGCATGAAGGAAAGCGACTAGAAGACGAGTCTACATTCTATAATGTAGTATATCAGATTCTTGTAGACCGGTGGAACAAGAACAACACACCACTTCATTGCTTGACACACTCATTGAATCCAGGGTGATTACAACACAATTTGCTATTTTTATTAATTTAAGTTTAATATTATTTTTTCACATTTATAATGAGTAGTATTTTTTTTTTCATTTTAGGTATTATAGTGATGTGTGGCTTCATGAGGATCCAACCCGAATTCCCCCACATAGGGATGAGGAGGTTTGTCTTGAGAGAAAAAAGTGCTTGAAAAGGTTTTTGATGATCCAATGGAGCGCACTAAAGCAAATTTGGAGTATGCTAAGTTCTCAACAAAAGAGGGGCCATTTGCTGACATTGATTCCATTGGAGATAGATGTGATATGGATCCTCATAGTTGGTGGGTTGTTCATGGTGCATCTGCACCCACTCTTCAATGTTTGGCTTTAAGGCTACTTGTGCAACCTTCTTCTTCATCATGTGCTGAGAGGAATTGGAGTATATACTCTTTTATCCATTCAATGAGAAGAAACAAGATGACACCCCAACGTGCAGAGGACTTGGTTTTTGTTCATAGCAACCTCCGTCTTTTATCAAGGAGAACCCCACAATACCTTGAAGGAGAGACCAAGTTATGGGATATTGCGGGCGACATATTTGATTCATTTGATGATGTTGGAATGCTTGAGGTTGCAAATCTATCACTTGATGAACTTGAGATGGAGGTTGTGTTGTTTACCGATGATGGAAGTGCAAACGAAGAAAAAGGTGGTGATGCTAATGATGATGAAGACGTGCAAGAAATTGGATCTACTTAAAGTTTTGAAATGCCTACTTCTTTTCTTTTCTTTTTTTTTTCCTTCTTCTTTGCCTCTTATTTAGTGCTTTTGTGACAGATATTGTTGAATGTTGGATGTTTTCCCCTTATATTTATTTCAAGATGTTGGATGTTGGATGTTGAACCTTTTGCCTCTCTTATAGTTATTGAATTAATGGTTACTATGTTAGTGTTTGTTAATTTACATAACACATACAAATATATATATTAAAAAAAAAAAAATTCACCGTGTCCCCCGCCGTGTCCGTGTCCCCCTTTTTTGGAAATTGCCGTGTCCTGTGTCCGTATCCGTGTTCGTGTCCGTGTCCGTGTCCGTGCTTCATAGGCCTCAATGTTATGAACATCTACTATGAAGGGATTAGTATCAACCCAGTAAACCTCCATGCCATCATGTGGCTTGCTCCCTTCTTGGCAGGTTAGGAAGATGAGGGCTTGATGTAATGAGGATGCTACACCCCCATTCAGATGGATCTAGTCTCTTCCCAGCAACAAATTATAGGTGGAATCGACCACGAAGAAAGTTACGCCCATGGCCCTTGCTCCAATTTGCAATTTCAAGACTATTACGCCTTTGGCCTCGGACAAGCCTCCTGCAAAGTTACTAATTGAGATGTTAGTAGGTGTCAAATCATCCACTGTTTTTCCTAACATCCTTCGAGTGTTAGAAGGAAGGATGTTAATGATGGCCCTATTATTGACCAAAACCCTATCAACAGGCACTCTATCTAGGTGTACTTGCACATGTAGAGGTTTCAGATGCTTAATCAATTCCTCCCTAGGCTTTTGCAGCACTACTTGGTCTCCATTGATAGACTTGACTTCTTCGATTGACCTTGTCGTTTTGGCCTTCGTTTCTGCTATCTGGGCCACTTCTTCTGTGAAGTCTTTCACATCACCAAGTTTGTTGGTTGGTTTGGCCTGAAAACTCTTATGAATGGCCATCACCACATTACAATCCGTGAGGGGAAAACTACCAAACTGGATGGCCATTTTCTCTCCAAAATCCCTAGGACTCTCTGACTTAACCTCGTCTTTTTCCATGTCGACAGGCCTTGTCATCTTGACCTCTGTGACCACCTCTTGGCTACCCTTCATGGCCTTATAGTCAACTTGTAATTCCTTCTCTAATTCTCTAATTCTCTATCTGAGCAAAGCCTCCTCCGTGGTGGGTATGGGTTCCTCACATGCCATCAACAACTTGGGAACTTCCTTGATGCCGTTCCTTGGTGTTAATACTACCGCATTTTTTGGTGCATAGGTTTCATTATCCCTCTTTTCTCTGGACCAAGTTAGGTTCTGTGCCCTTGGTGGTTTCAAGCCCTGGTTCTCCAATCTGGACATCATTGCATGGAACTTCCTCTGCTCCCTTCTTTTTTGTGTTCTGGTTTCAACCATAGGTCTCCAACCTCCCCTGGGAAACTTTGGATGCACTACCCCCTGTGAACCAAAATGCGGTGGCACAGGGGACCTGATCATTTTGGGCTGCTCCAGCCCTGACTCCCTATTTTGCATGTGTTCTACTGGGCCACTGTATGGCCTGGCAGCCATATAGCGATCCCGGTTTTACCCTTGTTGTATAGTGGTCCGGTCTTGTGTCCGTGGGTGATAGTAATTGATTATTGTCTTATTAACATCCGTTACTACTTTGTATTTGAGTTATAAGATGTGTTGGGCAGGTTTATTACAGGTTGGTTGTGTTTGGGAGCCTAGTGTTGCTGCCCAGATTTTTGGACCTTCGCTCGAGCGAGTAGTTGGTCGCTCGAGCGAGAGTTGAGTTCGTGTCTGGTGGATCGAGCCAGAGTGGCTTCGCTCGAGCGAGCGATTGCGTCTGGCTCTGGACCTGAGAGTTGCATTTCGTGGCTCGAGCGAGCTTTCTTCGCTCGAGCGGTCTGGTTTGTTCTTCGCTCGAGCGAGCGGTCTGTCGCTCGAGCGTGCTTCTGGTTGCAGACCTGAGGGTTTGAGTTGTTGGCTCGAGCGAGTATTCTTTCGCTCGAGCGCACTTCTGAGTTTTCTGCTCGAGCGAGAACTTCTTGGCTCGAGCGAGAGTTTTCTGTGTCTGGTCGCTCGAGCGACAAAGTCTTCGCTCGAGCGAGCGTGTTTTATATCAGCGGACAGTAGCGTTTTTGAACATCAGTTTTTCACATTCTTTTTCTTTCAAACCCTAGATCCGAGACTCTCTCTCTCTAAACTTACACTCTCTCTAAGATTTGATCTCCCTAGAGTGTGAATCTAGCTTAGGGCCTTTGTTAAAAAGATAGAGGGCGTTGAGAGTTTCGATTTAATCTGAAAAAGTTTGGATTTGGAGCACGTTGATCTTCGAGTCTTCATCTCCTTTTTGGCTCAAACTTCGAGGTAGGGATATCCTACTCCTCTCTATGGATTTTGTCTCTAAATTTTAGTATTTTGAGATGTTGGGGTTGGTTTGGTAATTTTGTGAAAGTTCGGGGCTTTTGTGTAATTTTACAAAAGTTGGGGTCTTATTTATAATAAACCTGGATGCATGTTCGGCATAGAGAAATGGAATAAATGTTGAATCATTGATGAAAATGGAACCTAAGGGTTGAAATGTCAATTGGGGAAAATGGCCTAATTACATTGTTTGATTAATTGGGATAATTAATTGTGATAAATGAGGGAATGAAATGTTGATTGAATATCCATTTGTGCATTTATTTTCTGTTTAGAAATAACTGCTTTGGGCTATCGGTGGAGGATAGTCGTGATTGTTGTAGACAATGCATGATGATTAGGCAAACGAAAACTAATCAATGGAACGTGTCATGGAATTTGACGGTTGATAGAATACATTAACTGTATGTACCGTGTGATTGTATATAGAACCAATGTGTTTGTATACGTTATGTGTAGAGGAGGAGATGGGGGATGTACTCTGCGGTTTAGGGAAAGATGGGGGATGTACCTCTAAACCGGATAGTGTTGGGAGAAGATAGGGGATGAACTCCGTAGATACAGCTCATATGTTTGTCTAGAGAAGTGAAGATAGAGCTCATGTGCTTATCTTTTGTGAAGTGTGGATACAGCTTATATGCTTATCTGTGAATATGGGATATAGTTGTTATGTATATCTGTTGAAATGATGATAGAGCTAGTATGCTTATCTGCTAAAAAGGGGAAAATGAAATGTAACTTGGACTCACAAGTCGTATGACATAAAATGTGATTTATGTGGTTGTATCAGTGTTAGCCATCTATCAATTGCTAATCTTTTAGTCATGGTTCATGGTTGGTTTAGTGTATTTCTACTGGGCTGTGGCTCACCCTATATGGGAATATCATTTTCAGGTACAGGTAGCATGCCACCTCCAAGGACATAGCTTGGGATTCTAGAGGCGGACATACTTTTGTCGTTTTATTTTGATGTATTACATGTAAATTCAAGCCAAGGGCCTAATGTGTAAACGAGTTAGTACTCTTTTGTTGTAACCAAGTGTTAACTTGGAAAGCTGTAAGCCCGTAGGGCATTTTGCTTTTGTTGTTAACATGTAATACTTTTTGTAATGAAACTCTGATAAATGAAAAAATGTGGAACTTTATATATGGATGCATGTCTCTATTGGTGGGTTTAATGTTGTTATTTTGAGGGCGTGACAACTTGGTATCAGAGCTTACCGGGTTTGAATACTTTGGGTACGTGGGAAGTGATTAGTATCACAATGGGTTTGTCTCGCTTGATAGAGACTTAGGTGAAGTGTCACATGCTATGTGTTTAAATTGATAACATGCTTATGTGTTTATTTGGGTATGGGATTTGATTTCTAGGATGTTGATTGGATCCTTGGGTTTCTGGGAGTCTTGTTGGAAAGGCACTTGATCAATACTGTTTCTAATCGGAACTCTAGTAACGCCTCGGGACTATCATTATCCGGAAATGAAATTCGTAAGTGCTTATGTGTTGATGTGCTTACGTGGAATGAATTACAGTTGTCCATGCACTAGGACGTGAGTGTTTAGTTTCGGCATAATTGTGAATGTGCTAACGTTCTGTGTTACCTTTATTAGGATGTCAGGACGAGGAAGGGGTGCTAGGCGTGGTAAACCTGCGAGGCAGGAAGTACCGTTACCGGAGGAGGTTCCGGCAGTGCAGGAGGGTGTTGGCCAGGCCAATGTGGCCGAGCCAGCGGGTCAGCAGGCCATGGGTGCCTTGGCCCGAGAGATAGCAGGGGCTTTGGGTATTCTCAGAGCGGGGAATCAGGCAGTTGAGGCAGGGCCTTCTTTCTTAAAGAGGGAGTTTTTCCGGTCTAATCCGGAGGAGTTTGTCGGGGATCCGAAGGAGCCACTGAAGGCTGACGAGTGGCTGGAACAAATGAGTAAGACGTTCGAGATGCTTGGCATCGAGGACGGAGCACTGAAAGTGACCTTGGCATCCTTCCAACTGAAGGGAGATGCGGGTCAATGGTGGAAGTACGAGAAGGCTCGTGTTGGTGGTGCCTGGGAGGCGTTTGTTAATGCTTTTCAGGAGAGGTTTTTGTCTGCAGCAGCTAGGGAGAAGCTGAGGGATCAGTTCAGCTGGCTTAAACAGCAGGGCTTGTCAGTGGCCGAGTTTGAGGCTACTTTTACCAGTCTGTCCAGGTTTGCACCAGAACTGGTGGC
This sequence comes from Camellia sinensis, assembly GCF_055761805.1. Lineage (NCBI taxonomy): Eukaryota > Viridiplantae > Streptophyta > Magnoliopsida > Ericales > Theaceae > Camellia > Camellia sinensis. Next base: position 125,361,283 of record NC_138967.1, on the reverse strand, counting down.
GTCCGAGGAACGCCGTTGCTATGAGTTTGAGCGGAAATTGGGGCGGGGCCTTAAGTTGAGAGTTGGTGGGTCTTATATCCGGGAGTATAGACACCTAGTAGATGCTGCTGCTCATATGGAAATTATGATACAGGAAGAGGAGGAAGAACAGAGGGGCTCCAAGAGGAGCCAGGATGGTCAGAATGATGGCAGGAGGCAGAGGGGTTATAACCCTCAGCAGCCTCAGGGTGCAGTTTCTAGATCGACCTTTCTAGTGCCGAGTGCAGGCTCGGGGAGAGGCAATCAGGGGGAGTTTGCTTGTTACAAGTGTGGCCAGTTGGGTCACAAGGTTTCAGTTTGCCCGCAGAAGGGTGGGGGTCAGAGGGCTGTTTCTTCTTCAGCTAGACCGCAGAGTCAGAGTTTGGGCAGGGGGAAGCCCTTGTCTTGTTATCAGTGTGGACAGCCTGGGCACCTGAAGAGGTTTTGCCCGCAGTTGAGTGTCACTTCGGGAGCGTCTGATTCTAGGCAGACGCAGGGTTTTCAGCCAGCTCAGTCTGTGCAGGCCTCGAGGGCCAATCCAGGAGCTTCGTCATCCCAGTCTGTGCAACAGTCTTTTGCTCCTAGAGGTGAGCACGTAGATCAGGGGCCTGCAGGGCGCGTGTATGCTGTTACCGCGCAGGATTTAATACCGGCTCCATCGGTAGTGAGAGGTACTTTTCTGTTTTGCAACTCGGTTGCCAGTGTGTTGATTGACACGGGTGCATCTCATTCCTTTGTATCTGCTGCATTTGCATCTGTTTTAGAATTGGAGTTGGCACAGTTAGCATCTCCGATTTGTGTGGTATCGCCTTTGGGTGGTGAGTTGATCTTGAAACAAGGTGTTAGAGGCTGTGATATAGAGGTCGCCGACTATAGGCTTCCTTTTTCGTTTGTTGTTATGCCCATGAAGGGCTTTGATGTTATTTTGGGTATGGACTGATTATCGTCATACCGGGCTGTTATTGATTGCTACCGCCAGAGGGTCACAGTTTGTACCTTGAGCGGGGAATGTTTCCATTTCTTGGGAGACCGGGTTGGTTGTGTGTTGCCACCGGGGTATGATTCGCGAGGGCGAAGTGAGCTTAGTGGTCTACTTGCTAGCTTTGAGAGTGATGAGTGTGGTGAGACCCAACTTGTGTTGCCGAGGGTGGTTTGTGAGTATTCGAATGTCTTTCCCGAAGACCTTGTTAGTTTGCCGCCTCACCGAGAGATAGAGTTCTCTATTGATTTAGTGCCTGGCACGGCGCCGATTTCTATGGCACCTTACCGTTTTGCTCCAGCAGAGTTGGTTGAGTTGAAAGTTCAGCTCCAGGAATTGCTAGATAAGGGTTTTGTACGCCCTAGTGTTTCACTGTGGGGAGCACCGGCCCTCTTTGCTAAAAAGAAAGATGGTGCCTTGAGATTGTGTATAGACTACCGGAAGTTGAATCGGGCTACGGTTAAGAATAAGTACCCTATGCCCCGTATAGATGATTTGTTTGACCAGTTGAAGGGTTCCCATTGTTTCTCTAAGATAGACTTGAGATCGGGTTACCACCAGTTGAGGGTCAGGGAGGAGGATATTCCTAAGACGGCATTCCGTACGTGGTATGGCCATTACGAGTTTTTGGTGATGCCATTCGGACTTACCAATGCACCGGCAGTCTTTATGGACTTGATGAACCGGATCTTCCGGGAATTCTTGGATCGGTTTGTAGTCGTTTTTGTGGACGACATCCTTATCTATTCGCCTTCTGAGGAGGAGCACGAGGCGCACTTGAGAGTGGTGCTTGAGTTACTTAGAGCCCATAGGCTGTATGCCAAGTTTGGGAAGTGTGAGTTCTGGCTGGAAGAAGTCAAATTCTTAGGCCATGTGGTATCCGGGGAAGGGGTGTGTGTTGATACATCCAAAGTTGAGGCAGTGCAAGATTGGGCGCAGCCTAAGAGTGTGTTTGAGATCCGCAGTTTTCTGGGATTAGCTGGGTATTACCGTCAGTTTGTGAAAGATTTTTCCAGGTTAGCTTCGTCGTTGACTAGGCTGACTCGGAAGGGAGTCAAGTTTGTGTGGAGTGAGACTTGTGAAAAGTCGTTCCAAGAGCTGAAAGTTAGATTGACCACCGCTCCGGTGTTGATTATTCCGGAGAGAGGGTTGGGTTATGCGGTTTATTGTGATGCCTCACGAGAGGGTTTGGGTTGTGTGTTGATGCAAGAGGGGAAAGTGGTAGCTTATGGCTCACGTCAGTTGAAAATACACGAGAAGAATTACCCCACACACAACCTAGAGTTAGCAGCAGTGATCTTTGCCTTGAAAATTTGGAGGCACTACCTTTATGGTGAGAGGTTCGAGGTATTCTCAGACCACAAGAGTTTGAAGTATCTGTTTACACAAAAAGACTTGAATTTGAGGCAGAGGAGATGGATGGAGTTCATTGAGGACTATGATTTTGAGTTACACTATCACCCGGGAAAGGCCAATGTTGTGGCCGATGCCCTTAGTAGGAAATCCATTAGTGATGTAGCTAGTATAGCCATCCGGGAATGGGAGATGTTGGGAGCACTTGGCGAGTTTGATTTGCTACCGGGCAAATCTGTTGAGGCTGCGGCCTTGTTTTCCGTTGTTGCACAGCCTACACTTGTGACTAGAGTGTTAGAGGCACAGAGAGGTGACCTTGAGGTAGAATCCCTCCGAGAGAAGATCTCCAGTGGAAAAATCGAGAAGGGCTTGACGGTGTATCCCGACCTGAGTATGAGATACCGAGACCGTTTGTTTGTGCCGGAGTCTTGCCGAGAGGAAGTACTCCGAGAGTTTCACCATTCGCGCCTTGCGGTGCATCCGGGGGGTACTAAGATGTATCGGGATTTGGGTCGCCAGTTTTGGTAGCGGGGTATGAAAAGAGATGTGGCTGTTTTCGTATCGAAGTGCCTTACTTGTCAGCAAGTGAAGGCCGAGCATTAGAGGCCAGCGGGTTTGTTGCAACCCCTGCCTATTGCCGAGTGGAAGTGGGAGCATGTCACTATGGACTTCGTTGTAGGTCTTCCGAGGACTCAGCGGGGTAGTGACGCTATTTGGGTGGTTGTAGACCGGTTGACTAAGTCAGCGCACTTTATTCCTATGCGCGTGAGAAACTCGGTGGATCATCTTGCCGACTTGTATATTCGGGACATAGTGAGATTGCACGGGGTCCCAGTGACGATCGTCTCAGATAGAGATCCTCGTTTTACTGCTAGGTTGTGGCAAAGTTTGCAGAGTGCTTTGGGCACCAAGTTGACCTTTAGTACGGCCTATCATCCTCAGACTGACGGGCAGTCCGAGCGTACTATTCAGATCCTCGAGGATATGCTTCGGGGTTGTGTCCTGGACTTTAGTGGGACGTGGGAAAGGCACTTACCCTTGGTAGAGTTTGCCTACAACAACAGTTTTCAGTCGAGTCTCGGTATGGCACCGTTTGAGGCCTTGTATGGCCGACCGTGTAGGTCTCCAGTGTGTTGGGCCGAGGTGGGTGATACACCTTTGTTGGGTCCGGAGTTGGTTAGGGAGACGACGGAGAAAGTTGAGCTTATCCGTAGGAGGCTTGTTACAGCCCAGAGTCGTCAGAAATCTTATGCTGACCGTAGGAGGAGGCCTTTGGCGTTTGAGGTAGGTGATCATGTCTTTCTGAAGATATCACCTAGGTGAGGCTTGATGAGGTTTGGGAAGAGCGGGAAGTTATCCCCTCGGTTTATTGGGCCTTTTGAGATCCTTGAAAGGATTGGCGAAGTTGCTTATCGTTTAGCTTTACCACCGCAGTTGTCCGGAGTTCATGACGTGTTTCATGTGAGTATGCTTCGGAAGTACGAGCCAGATCCATCACATGTATTGGATTGGACCGATTTAGAGGTAGGTGAGGATACCTCGTATGAGGAGAGGCCGGTTCGGGTCTTGGATAGGCGGGATCAGGTCCTGCGTGGCAAGACCATTCCTTTGGTGAAAGTCTTGTGGAAACATCACGGAGTGGAGGAAGCCACTTGGGAGCGTGAGTTGGAAGTCCGTGAGAAATATCCGGACTTGTTTGTTGATATGTAATCTTGTATTTAAATGTTGAACTATTGTTGAACTTAAGAGCTTTTATATATGTCTTAAGTTGTGAAACATTGAAAATGTTTTGGTTTATGGGAAGTATGTTTTGGAACTTGCCTCACATGGAAGTTGAATGTAACGCTATATATGTTGAATATATTGTTGAAATTGAAACGATAATGCGTAATGTTGATGCATGTTGAAAATACATATGTTGTTTACATATTGTGAAATGCCTCTTGTTAAAGGGATGGAATGACCGGTAATGGGTCGAATTGTTGAATGTTAAAATGTAACATTGTCTAAAATGGAGGAAAATCTGTTTTTTTTGAAAACTGTGCTTAATTTCGGGGACGAAATTCTTTAAAGGGGGAAGGTTATAGCGATCCCGGTTTTACCCTTGTTGTACAGTGGTCCGGTCTTGTGTCCGTGGGTGATAGTAATTGATTATTGTCTTATTTACATTCGTTACTACTTTGTATTTGAGTTATAAGATGTGTTGGACAGGTTTATTACAGGTTGGTTGTGTTTGGGAGCCTAGTGTTGCTGCCCAGATTTTTGGACCTTCGCTCGAGCGAGTAGTTGGTCGCTCGAGCGAGAGTTGAGTTCGTGTCTGGTGGATCGAGCCAGAGTGGCTTCGCTCGAGCGAGCGATTGCGTCTGGCTCTGGACCTGAGAGTTGCATTTCGTGGCTCGAGCGAGCTTTCTTCGCTCGAGCGGTCTGGTTTGTTCTTCGCTCGAGCGAGCGGTCTGTCGCTCGAGCGTGCTTCTGGTTGCAGACCTGAGGGTTTGAGTTGTTGGCTCGAGCGAGTATTCTTTCGCTCGAGCGCACTTCTGAGTTTTCAGCTCGAGCGAGAACTTCTTGGCTCGAGTGAGAGTTTTCTGTGTCTGGTCGCTCGAACGACAAAGTCTTCGCTCGAGCGAGCGTGTTTTATATCAGCGGACAGTAGCGTTTTTGAACATCAGTTTTTCACATTCTTTTTCTTTCAAACCCTAGATCCGAGACTCTCTCTCTCTAAACTTACACTCTCTCTAAGATTTGATCTCCCTAGAGTGTGAATCTAGCTTAGGGCCTTTGTTAAAAAGATAGAGGGCGTTGAGAGTTTCGATTTAATCTGAAAAAGTTTGGATTTGGAGCACGTTGATCTTCGAGTCTTCATCTCCTTTTTGGCTCAAACTTCGAGGTAGGGATATCCTACTCCTCTCTATGTATTTTGTCTCTAAATTTTAGTATTTTGAGATGTTGGGGTTGGTTTGGTAATTTTGTGAAAGTTCGGGGCTTTTGTGTAATTTTACAAAAGTTGGGGTCTTAGTTATAATAAACCTGGATGCATGTTCGGCATAGAGAAATGGAATAAATGTTTAATCATTGATGAAAATGAAACCTAAGGGTTGAAATGTCAATTGGGGAAAATGGCCTAATTACATTGTTTGATTAATTGGGATAATTAATTGTGATAAATGAGGGAATGAAATGTTGATTGAATATCCATTTGTGCATTTATTTTCTGTTTAGAAATAACTGCTTTGGGCTATCGGTGGAGGATAGTCGTGATTGTTGTAGACAATGCATGATGATTAGGCAAACAAAAAGTAATCAATGGAACGTGTCATGGAATTTGACGGTTGATAGAATACATTAATTGTATGTATCGTGTGATTGTATATAGAACCAATGTGTTTGTATACGTTATGTGTAGAGGAGGAGATGGGGGATGTACTCTGCGGTTTAGGAGAAGATGGGGGATGTACCTCTAAACCGGATAGTGTTGGGAGAAGATAGGGGATGAACTCCGTAGATACAGCTCATATGCTTGTCTAGAGAAGTGAAGATAGAGCTCATGTGCTTATCTTTTGTGAAGTGTGGATACAGCTTATATGCTTATCTGTGAATATGGGATATAGTTGTTATATATATCTGTTGAAATGATGATAGAGCTAGTATGCTTATCTGCTAAAAAGGGGAAAATGAAATGTAACTTGGACTCACAAGTCGCATGACATAAAATGTGATTTATGTGGTTGTATCAGTGTTAGCCATCTATCAATTGCTAATCTTTTAGTCATGGTTCATGGTTGGTTTAGTGTATTTCTACTGGGCTGTGGCTTACCCTATATGGGAATATCATTTTCAGGTACAGGTAGCATGCCACCTCCAAGGACATAGCTTGGGAGGCTAGAGGCGAACATACTTTTGTCGTTTTATTTTGATGTATTACATGTAAATTCAAGCCAAGGGCCTAATGTGTAAACGAGTTAGTACTCTTTTGTTGTAACCAAGTGTTAACTTGGAAAGCTGTAAGCCCGTAGGGCATTTTGCTTTTGTTGTTAACATGTAATACTTTTTGTAATGAAACTCTGATAAATGAAAAAATGTGGAACTTTATATATGGATGCATGTCTCTATTGGTGGGTTTAATGTGGTTATTTTGAGGGCGTGACAAGCCATGCCTTCCTTTGACCTTTTTTTCAGGCCATGTGAATATGTCCTAGCCTTTTGATTGTAGGACCTCTGAGCCCTAAAACTTCTTGGTTGGCTATTCTGCTTCTGCTATTTGTGCTGCCTCAAATATGCTTTGACTGCACTAGCCCCTTCCAAGCAAGGATTCATTGGCATCCCTTGATAAAGAAAGGGCCCATCTTGCTCTCCATAGAGTATGACGGTTGATAGAATACATTAACGTTATGTATTGATTAATTGTGTATATGACCTATGTGTATATACGTTGTGTGTGGGGGAGGAGATATGGGATGTACTCCACGGTTTAGGGGAAGATAGGGGATGAACCTCTAAACCGGATGTTGTTTGGGAGGAGATAGGGGATGGACTCCACTGATACAGCTCATATGCTTGTCAGTTAACGTGTTGATATAGCTTATATGCTTATCTATGGAAGTGTTGATACAGCTCATGTGCTTATCTTTGGAAGTGTTGATACAGCTCATATGCTTATCTTTGGAAGTGTTGATATAGCTAATATGCATATCTGTTGAAATTTGGATACAGCTTGTATGCTTATCTGTTGAGATGTTGATACAACTAGTATGTTTATCTATTGTAAAATGAAAAACGTTTAATATGAGTCACCGTCTCATATTAGTGGTTGGCCAGGTTCTGAGCCGTTGATGTAAATTGAGAAATTGATAAGAAATGAAAACTGAAATGAAACTTGAACATAGTGGTTATGAAATGGAAATGGGTTATGAATTGATTTATGGAAATTGAACATTTATCAATTGCTAATGTCTTAGTTATTGCTCATACTGTGCTTAGCATATTTCTACTGGGCGTTGGCTCACCCTATATGGGACATTATTTTCTAGTACAGGTAGTATGCCATCTCCAAGGACATAGCTTGGATGATGATGAGAGTTGAAGACTCTTTTTGTTTATTTTGTTTGTATTACACGTATATCAAGCCAAGTGCTTATTTTGTATAGAGTTAGTACTCTTCTTTTGTGTAACCAGGCGTTGACTTGGAAAGCTGTAAGCCCATAGGGCATTTGCTTCTGTTGTTAACATGTAATACTGTTGTAAGAACTACTCTGATGAATAGAAATGGTTGGTTTCTTTTATATCAATGCATGTCTAAAGTGTTGGGTTTTATGTATGTTTTTTTTTAGGGCATTACAAAGCATGTATAAATAAAATGACACAGGGTGGAACCCTCAAGTTAGATATTACTCCTGTGAAAGGATAGTTGTTATCAAATCATTAACTGGTTTGGTATTAACAAGCGAAAACTACATCAGAAATAATTTATGTTTCCTCGATCACAGGCAACACTAATTAACCTACTCAGAGATGGGTAAAAAACAAAAAGCATTCTTGCACTTCACATCCAACATTATATTCAAGTGAAATTTATCAATAATGAATAAATTCTATGTGACCGACAACTCCTTTCAATGAAAAAGAATGACAACTAAGCAAGAAAATTTGAAGTAGCTTCTCTCTCTCTCTCTCTCTCAACCATCAAAATAAGAAATGAGAAATTTTGATAAGTTGTCTTTAATTACTTATGTAGCTTTGCAGTTGATGGAGAATGATGTGGTTGCTGTAATTGGCCCTCAATCCTCTGGAATAGTACATGTTATTTCTCATGTTGTCAATGAACTTCATGTGCCGCTCATGTCATTTGCGGCAACAGACCCAATGCTTTCGGCATTGTAGTTCCCTTACTTCCTCCACACTACACACAATGACTATTTCCAGATGTATGTAATAGCTGATCTGATTGAATTTTATGACTCAGGGAGGTAGTCACCATCTTTGTCGATAATCATTATAGAAGAAATGGGATTTCTGTATTAAGTGATGCCCTTGCAAAGAAGCATGCCAAGATTTCTTACAAGGCTGCCTTTACTTCCGGAGCCTTTAGAAATGACATCAATGACTTGTTAGTAAGAGTAAACATGATGGAATCTCGGGTTTATGTTGTTCATGTTAATCTAGACTCTGGCTTGACAATTTTTTCTGTAGGAAAGTTGCTTCAGATGTTGACCGCCGGCTATATTTGGATTGCTACAGATTGGGTTCCTTCTGTGTTAGATTTGTCAGAATCAATTGATCCTAACACAATGAATCTCTGACAAGGGATTATTGCACTTCACCATCACACCCCAGATTTTGATCTCAAAAAGAGTTTTACAGCTAGGTGGAAAAACTTCACATATAGGGAGACCTCGAGCTTCAATTCTTATGCACTCTATGCTTATGATTCCGTTTGGCTACTTGCTCGTGCACTTGATGTTTTCTTTAGTGAAGGAGGAAACATCTCGTTCTCCTACGACCCTAGGTTGCACGACATTAATGGAAGCACATTGCACTTGACAAGACTTCGTACTTTTCAAGAAGGCCAAAAACTGCTCTAGATACTTCCGGGAATGAACTTCACAAGTCTAACTGGTCAGATTCAATTTGACTCAGAGAAGAATTTAATTCTTCCAGCATTTGATATTCTTAACATTAGTGGGAATGGGTCTCAGAGGATTGGTAACTTACTAGTCAAACTATTCTAGTCTTCTGTTATTGCTCCTAAAATCTTGTATATGATGCCCTCAAACACTACTACCAGTAACCAACATCTTGACAATGTAATATGGCCTGGAGAAACTACAAAATAACCTTGGGGGTGGGTGTTCCCTAACAACAAAAGGCCTTTGCAAATTGTAGTGTCATGCCCCAATTTTTAATTACTCGAAAACATTACCAAAAGTCTTTAATTTAGGTTCATTTTTTAAAATATATATATATATATATATATTTATTACTCTTGAGTAATAGAAACATAATAATGTATGTTTTCCCTCATAATGAATACAACAATAATAATACATGCCAACTTCCACTGCGGAGTTACAAATAAATAATTACAAACATCAATGTGCAAAATTCATTTCCTTCACATCTACGATGAAATTACACATAAAAGACACATGAACTTCTTAACTCCCAACCAATAAATCCAAATTCTCTTCCTGTAAAAGAAAAAAACAAAACAAGGGATGAGCACAATTGCCCAATAGGAATTTCATAGTTCTACAACAATAACTAAAACACAGATAGAAATAATCATGCATGCAGGGTGATACCATATAGTAGGTGACGTTTTGTAATTTCAAAATATTATATATAGAATACCTTTATCTCAAAATGTATTTGAACATTTAAAAAAAAAACTTTCAGTCAAAAAAATTATCCCCCATCATAAAAAAAACCATAAATCCTCTTTGAAAACAAATATGCTTAAGGAACAATATCATTTTAAATTTATTAATCCGATTCCAAAGTATTCCTCGTTTCATTTCCATTTTCCTTTTTATTATTCACAATTATTATAACCCCATAACCTCAAGGATTAAGTTCCCTTAATACTCCAAAATAACCCTCATACACTCCATTCCCACTAGTCTATCCATTATTGCTACAACTCCATAACGTAAAAAAATCCAAATCTCCTTTATATTCAAAACAATTCTCCTACAATCAACTCTTACTTGTATAACAACTACATCACATCAACTTTTGCACTCTCAAATTATAATTCAACACAACACAAGATTAATAAATCCCTTTCAATTCAATTTCTCAATTATTTACAAACAAAACTCATAATCTTCCCCTATAGTTACATACAACCCAGTGAGTTTGTTATCACTAATCCCTTATCTAGTTATTATTTCATTATCCATTCTTTTCAAACAATTTCTATGTGCATTCCCTTTCCATACCAAAGTACACATCAAATTGTAATTTCATAAGTTCATCACAAGCCACACATATTATCCCCAACTCAACACATTTCTCAACACATTCCACTTTTTGCCGACTTGATACGGCAGGATAGTGGGCACCCAACTCATAAACACCTTCCACCTTTTGCCGACTTGATACGGCGGGATAGCGGGCACCCAATTCATAACACTTTCCACCTTTTGCCAACTATTATATGGCGGGAAGTAAACTCCCAAAAGCCATTTCCTCAAAAACCATATTTTTCCAAAAAATCATGTTTTTCAAAAATAATGTTTTTCCACATTTACCGACTATCATATGGCAGGATGTGGACCCCCAAAAATATTTTCAACTTTAAAACCATCCCCACATTTGCTGATTATTCTATGGAAGGGAGTGGTCACCCAAAAACATTTTCAAAACCATCCGTGTTTTCACTTTTGCCGGCTACAATACGACAGGACTTTGTGGATACCCAAAAATCATTTTTTCACTTTTGCCGATTACAATACGGCAGGACTTTGTGGACACCCAAAAATTATTTTTCCACATTCGTCCAGCGATAAGCCTAGATAGGGTAATTAGGCACCTTGAATTCAAAACCACCCCCACATTTACCGGCTCTTATACGGACAGACGTGGGCACCGAAAGACATTTTCCTCTTTTTCTTTTTGACTCCCCGTGTGGGTACCAATTACAACACAATCCAACTCAACTTAACTCAACCCAACTCAACTCCACACAACACAACTCAACCAAACTCAACACAACATAACCCAACTCAACACAACATAATTTAACATAACCCAATACCATTCAACATAACACAATAAAATTTTTAATTATTCACTTCATCATTTTATCATAAAGCTTATATCATCCATACCATTAACAATTTATTTACCCAAGTTTGGTTTCATATTATGACATAGTTTAAAAGATCAACAATAAGGGTTCAATCGCAACTTTTACATAAATTTCGAAACACTTCCAAAATTCAATTAAATGTATAGATGTGCAATTTAACACCTCAATTTCAAGATTCCACTTTCACTTTAAGCAAAACCATCAATTATCTTCATGAGCCAAACTAGGGTTTTTAAGAGAAATTAAAGTCTTTCCCAAAAACACTTTTTATTCTAACTCTTCTATTAATTATACACCCAAAATCATAACCCAACACTTCAAACCCTAAACCCCCAAGTCTCATGATTTGTCATAATATGCTTAAAAATGTAAATTTTGTGTTTCTATAAATAAAATACCACAAATCTATCTATAAATGAGAGTATTGAAGGAGAACTAGAAATCGCTCTTGAAGCAAACAGAAGACAACTCAAAAATCACCGGCGACGAAACCACGAACTATTCGGACCAAAAGGAAGCCCTTGACGAGACCTATAATCTTTCTCCAAGGACCAAAGTGAAAAGATCACTCTAGGTGAGTAGATCTAAAGATATAAGTGAAAATGTTTGAGTTTACAGAGACAGAAGAGAAACTCACGATGTAGAGAGAGAAAAGAGGAGGAAAAGTGAAATGAATAAGTGTCTGGAGCCTATTTATAGTAGCAAAGTAATAATAGAACAATAGTCCCAAAGTTAAATGAAAAGAACAAGTTAAAAACCCCCAAAAAGTAGGGCCCAAACCGACCAAAAAATCTGAAAATTACACAGGGGTTAACCTTTCAGACTAAGGTGTTGACCCTTCAAGAAGGAAAGCTGAGACACTAATGTGTGCAATAGGCAAGGGTCGACCCTTGGAACCCTTGGTGTCGACCCTAAATTTTAGTAGCCAATTTCAGATTCAGCAATAGACAAGGGTCGACCTTTCCCAGATCGTTGTCAACCCTTGAGGCCAACAACAACAGGCAAGTGTTGACACCACCAAGATTGGTGTCGACTCAAGTACAAGATTTCTAAGTTCCTAAACAACTTTTCTACGTAAACAAGCGTGAACGAATAATCCCAACAAGTTTAAATTGATTAGTACTCCTCTAAAACCAAGATACAACAACACCAAAGATTACCAAAATTGTAATAACCCTCACGCTATCCTAGCCATACTCATATGCATTCGTGTGAGTTAGTCTTGTAAGCTTGCGTTTCTAGTCTTGTCCTTGTTTGTTTAAGTGTTACAGCATGTTTTGTACCTTGCTTGGTGAGAGTTTAGCCGAGGTCGTCTTCATGTCTAGAATTATCGTGAAACCACTTTGTTTGACCTCCACCTTCGCCCCGACATATCGGCCGAGATGTCATTATCTAGGCCAAGGCGTTCATCACCAAGGCCGAGGTGTGAATTATCTAGGCCGAGATGTTACCTTTGTACCTAAGTGATCTTGTCCCGAAAAGGTATGACCTAGACCGAGGTGTGGCACATCTAGGCCAAGGTGTGGCACAGCTTAGTCAAGTGTTGTCCTTCCTAGCCGAGGTCATTATCCCCTACTTGCCGATGTCTTGTTATTAGTCGAGATCATTACTCGCCAGAGTGCCCATGCCGTCTTGCTTGTTGAACACACTTTGTCATAGTTTTGTCTTGTCACGCAGCCACCTTTCCGTGTAGCACCAACCAGCCGCTGCCACGTGCCTCTGTAGAGGGTTAAGTCAGCCAGCAGACTTAGAAATGTATCATTTTGCTATATGTCTTTGTTTGTGTGGAGAGAGAAGCTCTAGAAGAAGAAGAAGAAGTTTAAAGTGAGAGAGTGGGTTTTCGAGCTTGATTCCTAGAGATCAAACCATTAGATTCGCGTATTGAGGTTAGATTCTTGATTTACTCTTGTCAGTCTTATTGATCATCTAGTTGCATTGCATGATCAAACCCGTTTTGCATGTCATGCATCGATTTAAAGTTGGTTTTAGAAAGAGAAAATGGTGTTCATGTATTCTTGAAAGAAATGTCTTGTTTGATCTGAAAGTTTGCATTAAGTTTCATGTTTTTGTGTTTGTTCTCACTAGATCCTTGAATATGGGTATCCAGGTCCATGTTTTTGAACTCATAGCATGAAATCTCAGATTTTGTAATAGCAAATCACGATCTTTGCATTCATCTTCCTCATGTTCATGTTCTTCATGTTCATCATGTTTTTCAAGAAAGGGAAACCCAGATTTTTCCCGACTTCATTCCTTTGAATGTGGCCATCGAGGCCATACCTCAGCAAGGGGGTGTGGAACCTTGACCTAGACCTGGTAGTTGCCCAGCATGTTTCCCCGAGATAAAGAACTGTATTTGTTTTGATTCGACTTAGTCTTGAGGAATGCCGAGATCATCTGCATGCATGTGAAACTTGTTTGAAAAGTGCATTCAACAGACTTTGCCATGTGTTTGTAGGGTTTGGACTTGCCTTGACCCCGACGTTTGAAGAACTAAGTGAGTGGTATTTTTAATAAAGCTATATTATAATGTTTTGATAAAAGTCTTGTTTTGTTTTGCTTTGGAAAGTATTTGTAAGCATGAATGGTTATCCCTAATCGGAAAAAATATATATATATATCTTGTTTTGATGACATCCTTGGAAAGTCCATACGTGCTAAGGGACTATAAGCATTTGTAGCACAAAGTTTGAAAGTCCGTACGTGCTAAGGGACTATAAGCATTGGTAGCACAAAGTTTGGAAGTCCGTACGTGCTAAGGGACTATAAGCATTGGTAGCACAAAGTTTGGAAGTCCGTACGTGCTAGGGGACTCTAAGCATTAGTAGCACAAGTCCTTAGTGTCCGGGGACTATAATGCAACGACACCATCGAATTGAGATATCTCCCTTGTCTTGCCTTGTCTTGTCTTGTTTGCCACTGACGGTTTACCGCGTGGGTTTTTGTTTGCCGAGATGTCATCACTTGTATTATAATGATGTTAGTAAGCATCCTTTGAAACTTGACAGATTTGCTAGATGGACTCGGTTCCTCCTTTGACTTGCACTAATTATGTTATGTATTGTTTGATAAAGATCTTGAATACCAGTCATGCAAACCCCTTTATTTCTTATACCATTCACTGAGTATCCAAGCTCACCTTCTATATATATATATCTAGGTGATGAGCAGGAAGGCGGTGACGCCTAGGTGTGACTCGCAAGCTTGTTTTGGGTTTTTGTCATGTCGGCTTAACTTGTATACATGTCGGCAGTCTTGAAAACTATGCTTCTCGGCTTATAATGTCTGCAATTTACACATGTCGGCTGGAGAAGCCTTTTGATCAAGACGAAAAAATGTATTTTGTATTTCATTGTATTTGTTTTCAAGTTGTAATACTATGTAAAGTTGAATGCCATTCCATGTAACTTACGCAGTGCTCTTATGGACCACTTGTATTTTTAAATTAATACTTCCGCACTTGTGAGCCCCATATATATATTTATACTCTGATTATGTATGGATTTTGGAGGTTGGCCTTTGGTAATCCTGGATTACTGGCCATCACAGCACCAAACTAGTAGGGGCAGTTTGGGGTCGTGACAGATTGGTATCAGAGCACGCATTCCTTATAGTGCGTTATTCACACACCTTGAGTCCTAAAGAGCATATGATCTCCCTTAGAAAAATGTTAGGATCGCATCATATTGCTTGCTACTTGACAAGGTGTGCATCATTCGGCATGACCATTCGTTATTTGCATGCATGATTCTTGGTTCTGTGTGTTTTAAGGTTGCATTTTGCCTACTCATAGCATCATGAGGAGAGGTAGACCACTAGTTGGCAGAGATCAATCAGAGGATAGACTGGGCAGACTAGAGAGACTAGTTGAAGGTTTAACCCGTGAGTTGAGGCAGATGAGACAACAGAATGCAAGCGCTACATCTACCCCGGTCGAACAGACGGATGGCCGACATGCAGCTCCACCTCTTCCAGTGCCCCAAGTGCCTCCACAGCCAGCCTTGTATGGGGAGGGGACGATGACTTTGATTAAAGAGTTCAAGAAGATGAACTCACTAAGATTCGCAGGGGGCATAGAGCCGATGAAGGTCGAGGCGTGGGTTTTGGAAATGGAAAAGCTATTCGAGATCTTTCCCAGTACCGACACTCAGAAGGTGACATTAGCAGCATTCACCTTAGACGACGACGCTCGAAGGTGGTGGATGATGATCCGGGAGGCTAATCTTGGTTTAACTTGGGCCAGATTTTTAGAATTGTTTTACAACAAGCATTTTCCGCTTAGCGTTCGACATCGCAAGACCACAGAGTTCCAGACTCTGACACAAGGCAACAGAACAGTGGCAGAGTACGACCGTGCCTTCACCGAATTGGCGAGATATGCGCCTCATATGGTCAGTGATGAGTATAGGAAAGCCAGGAAGTTTGAAAGTGGACTACGTGGACCAATTCAAGATCGGGTCAACATGCTCAACATGCCAACTTACGCCGAGGTGTTAGACAAGGCCATCTTGGCGGAAGCCAACTTAAACCGATATCAAAGTTCAGGAGAGAGTCAGAGGAAGAGACAGAACTATGAAGGTCGTCGGATGCCGTTTAATTCCAAGAAGAAGGCGAATGTGGGCAGTTCCAGCAACTCAGATCGGGATGGAAATGCTGAGCCGACGTGTGCGAGTTGTGGGAAGCCGCATCTCGGGGTTTGTTACTGGGCGACAGGAGCCTGCTTTGAATGTGGCGAGATAGGCCACCGCGTGAAAGACTATCCAAAGGCAAGAGCTGGTGATGGTAAGAAAAATGGGAGCACCTCGGGCTCTACACAAGGAAGCAACGTCGGAAGGACACAGATGAGACAGGGTAGAGTTTTTGCTCTAGTGCCAGGAGACACCCAGAATGCTGAAACGGTAGTGTCAGGTACACTCTCAATTTGCTCTCAAGTTGCATACGTCTTGATTAATTCGGGCTCTACACATTCTTTTGTATCTGTTAAATTTGCCGAGAAGTTGAATAGACCGTTAGAACCCCTTGATTATGTGCTATCTGTATCTACTCCATCTGGGGGAACTATAATTATTGCATCCATATATAGGGCGTGTGTTGTGGTGATTGAGGATGTAGAATTATTAGCTGATTTGATGCCATTAAACATGACTCACTTCGATGTCATATTGGGAATGGATTGGTTAGTAGCGCATCATGCATCCATTAATTGTGTTACTAAGAGTGTTACATTGAAGACCCCAAACAAAGCCGAGGTCTTTTTCCAGGGTAAAGGAGTAGTACCCCCACCCTACTTGATCTCATCCATGAAAGCCTATAAGTTGATCCAAAAGGGGTGCCAGGGTTATTTGTGTAGTATACTAAATGATTTGAATGGAAGTGTTGAGTTAGCCGACATACCAGTTGTTAAGGAATTTCCGGACGTTTTTCCAAATGAGCTGCCTGGCCACTTAGTCGATAGAGAAATAGAGTTTACTGTGGACCTCATGTCGGGAACGCAACCTATCTCCAAAACACCCTATAGGATGGCCCCTGCTGAACTTAGAGAACTGAAACTGCAGTTACAAGAATTGTTGGATAAGGGATTCATTAGGCCGAGCACTTCACCGTGGGGAGCACCCGTTTTATTTGTTAAGAAGAAGGATGGCACCCTTCGCCTTTGCATTGATTACAGAGAACTTAATAAGGTAACTATCAAGAACAAGTACCCATTGCCTAGGATTGACGATTTGCTTGATCAATTACAAGGGGCACGAGTCTGTTCCAAGATTGACCTTAGGTCGGGCTACCACCAGCTGAAGGTTAAAGCCGAGGATGTTGAGAAGACTGCTTTTCGGACAAGGTATGGCCACTACGAATTTTTGGTAATGCCTTTCGGAGTGACCAATGCTCCTACAGCGTTCATGGACTTGATGAACAGAGTCTTTAAGCCGTATCTAGATGAGTTCGTAGTTGCTTTTTATTAACGACATACTGATCTATTCCAAGAGTACAATTGAGCACGAGAATCATCTGAGGCTTGCCCTGCAAATTTTGAGAGACAAGAAACTGTACGCCAAGTTGAGTAAGTGCGAGTTTTGGCTTTCCAGCATCTCATTTTTAGGGCATGTGATTAATGAGGAGGGTATATCAGTTGATCCGAGCAAGATTGAGGCCATTGTGAATTAGCCGACGCCGACCAACGTGTCCGAGGTTCATAGTTTTTTGGGCTTGGCAGGTTATTACAGAAAGTTTGTGAAGGACTTCTCAAGGATAGCAGTACCATTGACACAACTAACTAAGAAAGGAACAGCATATGAATGGACCGATGATAGAGAATCAGCCTTCCAAGAGTTGAAGACGAGGTTAGTTACGACACCAGTTCTTGTACTCCCGTCAGGTAACGAGGAATTTTAGATTTTCAGCGATGCTTCACATAAGGGTTTGGGTTGTGTGTTAATGCAAGGGGGCAGAGTCATAGCATATGCATCTCGTCAGTTGAAACTTCATGAGAAGAACTATCCAACCCATGATCTAGAGCTAGTAGCCGTGGTGTTTGTTTTGAAGATTTGGCGCCACTACTTGTATGGAGCCTCTTGCCAAGTTTTTACGGATCACAAGAGTTTGAAGTACTTGTTCACCCAAAAGGAACTGAATTTGAGACAGAGAAGATGGCTTGAATTATTGAAGGATTACGATATGCAGATTCAGTATCACCCAGGTAAAGCAAACTCGGTAGCCGACGCCTTGAGTAGGAAGTTAGTGGGAAGTTTGGCATGCCTAGCCATGATTTCAGTGGAGCCGACTACCATCGGGGAAGTAAAGGCAAGGCAAATGGAGGATGGATTCCTGAAGAAGATAGCCGACGAGATCACTACCAGGCCGAGGTTGGGTTACATCCTTGAGAATGGAGTGCTTAAGTTTGAAGGAAGATTATGCGTGGCCGACGTCCCGGAATTGAAAAGAAGGATTTTGCAAGACTCTCATGGATCCAGATTTGCAGTTCATCCAAGGAACACCAAGATGTATCAAGATGTAAAGCAAACCTTTTGGTGGTCGAATATGAAAAGAGAGATAGCCGAGTTCGTGTCTCAGTGTTTGTATTGTCAACAGGTGAAAGCGGAACATCAGAGGCCGGCAGGACTTCTCCAACCTCTGCCGATTCCTGAGTGGAAATGTGAGGACATCTCCATGGACTTTGTGATTGGTTTACCGATGACACAGAAAGGAATGGATTCGATCTGGGTTATAATCGACAGGTTAACTAAGTCAGCGCATTTCTTGCCGGTTAGGACTTTGTTCAGTGCTGATCGACTTGCTGTGTTGTATATGAATGAGATCGTTAGACTTTATGGTATACCGATGTCCATCGTGTCGGACCGAGATCCGAAATTTGTTTCCAGATTTTGGCAGAGTTTACAAAGGGCTTTAGGGACCGAATTGAGGTTTAGTACATCTTTTCATCCCCAGACCGATGGCCAAACAGAGAGAACAATTCAAACACTTGAAGATATGCTTAGACTGTGTGTATTGGACTTCAAGGGAAGCTGGGAAGAGCATTTGCCATTAGTAGAGTTCGCTTACAACAACAGCTATCAAGCTGGCATTGGCATGGCACCGTACGAAGCTTTGTATGGAAGGAAGTGCAGATCGCCGATATGTTGGACTGAAGTGGGAGATGAAGCTTTGATTGGTCCTGAGTTAGTTCAAGTTACAACCGAGAAGATTAAGCTCATTCGACAAAGGATCAAGACTGCTCAGAGTCGACAGAAAAGTTATGCCGACCAGAGAAGAAGGGAGTTGGAATTTGAAATTGGGGATCATGTATTCCTGAAGGTTTCACCAATGAAAGGAGTTTCAAGATTTGGGAAGAAGGGTAAATTGGCACCCCGTTACATTGGACCATTTGAAATTCTTGAGAAAGTTAACCCGGTTGCCTACAGACTTGCTTTACCACCGGGATTAAGTCAAGTTCATAATGTGTTTCATATCTCGATGTTGAGAAAGTATATACGGGATCCACTGCACGTGATCAATCATTTCGGGATTGTGGTAGATGAAGGCCTAAGCTATGAAGAAGAGCCGATACGCATCATCGATAGACAAGTGAGGCGATTAAGAAATAAAGCAATACCGATGGTGAAGATTGAATGAAAAGAGCACTACGGCAAGGATGCTACATGGGAAATGGAAGAGGAAATGAAAGTCTGATACCCGGAGTTATTCTCGAATGAAGGTAACTCAAGTTTGGGGACCAAACTTCTTTAAGGGGGGTAGGATGTAATAACCCTCACGCTATCCTAGCCATACTCATATGCATTCGTGTCAGTCAGTCTTGTAAGCTTGCGTTTCTAGTCTTGTCCTTGTTCGTTTAAGTGTTACAGCATGCTTTGTACCTTGCTTGGTGAGAGTTTAGCCGAGGTCGTCTTCATGTCTAGAATTATCGTGAAACCACTTTGTTTGACCTCCACCTTCGCCCCGACATATCGGCTGAGATGTCATTATCTAGGCCGAGGCGTTCATCACCAAGGCTGAGGTGTGAATTATCTAGGCCGAGATGTTACCTTTACACCTAAGTGATCTTGTCCCGGAAAGGTATGACCTAGACCGAGGTGTGGCACATCTAGGCCAAGGTGTGGCACAGGTTAGTCAAGTGTTGTCCTTCCTAGCCGAGGAGGAACCGAGTCCATCTAGCAAATCTGTCAAGTTTCAAAGGATGCTTACTAACATCATTATAATACAAGTGATGACATCTCGGCAAACAAAAACCCACGCGGTAAACCGTCAGTGGCAAACAAGACAAGACAAGGCAAGACAAGGGAGATATCTCAATTTGATGGTGTCGTTGCATTATATTCCCCAGACACTAAGGACTTGTGCTACTAATGCTTAGAGTCCTCTAGCACGTACGGACTTCCAAACTTTGTGCTACCAATGCTTATAGTCCCTTAGCACGTACGGACTTCCAAACTTTGTGCTACCAATGCTTATAGTCCCTTAGCACGTACGGACTTTCAAACTTTGTGCTACAAATGCTTATAGTCCCTTAGCACGTACGGACTTTCAAACTTTGTGCTACAAATGCTTATAGTCCCTTAGCACGTACGAACTTTCCAAGGATGTCATCAAAACAAGATATATATATATATATTTTCCGATTAGGGATAACCATTCATGCTTACAAATACTTTCCAAAGCAAAGCAAAACAAGACTTTTATCAAAACATTATAATATAGCTTTATTAAAAATGCCACTCACTTAGTTCTTCAAACGTCGGGGTCAAGGCAAGTCCAAACCCTACAAACACATGGCAAAGTCTGTTGAATGCACTTTTCAAACAAGTTTCACATGCATGCAGATGATCTCGGCATTCCTCAAGACTAAGTCGAATCAAAACAAATACAGTTCTTTATCTCGGGGAAACATGCTGGGCAACTACCAGGTCTAGGCCGAGGTTCCACACCCCCTTGCCGAGGTATGGCCTCGATGGCCACATTCAAAGGAATGAAGTCGGGAAAAATCTAGGTTTCCCTTTCTTGAAGAACATAATGAACATGAAGAACATGAACATGAGGAAGATGAATGCAAAGATTGTGATTTGCTATTACAAAATCTGAGATTCCATGCTATGAGTTCAAAAATATGGACCTGGGTACCCATATTCAAGGATCTAGTGAGAACAAACACAAAAATATGAAACTTAATGCAAACTTTCAAATCAAACAAGACCTTTCTTTCAAGAACACATGAACACCATTTTCTCTTTCTAAAACCAACTTTAAATCGATGCATGACATGCAAAACGGGTTTGATCATGCAATGTAGCTAGATGATATAAGCATTTGTAGCACAAAGTTTGAAAGTCCGTACGTGCTAAGGGACTATAAGCATTGGTTGCACAAAGTTTGGAAGTCCGTACGTGCTAAGGGACTATAAGCATTGGTAGCACAAAGTTTGGAAGTCCGTACGTGCTAGAGGACTCTAAGCATTAGTAGCACAAGTCCTTAGTGTCTGGGGACTATAATGCAACGACACCATCGAATTGAGATATCTCCCTTGTCTTGCCTTGTCTTGTCTTGTTTGCCACTGACGGTTTACCGCATGGGTTTTTGTTTGCCGAGATGTCATCACTTGGATTATAATGATGTTAGTAAGCATCCTTTGAAACTTGACAGATTTGCTAGATGGACTCGGTTCCTCCTTTGACTTGCACTAATTATGTTATGTATTGTTTGATAAAGATCTTGAATACCAGTCATACAAATCCCTTTATTTCTTATACCATTCACTGAGTATCCAAGCTCACCCTCTCTATATATATATGTAGGTGATGAGCAGGAAGGCGGTGACGCCTAGGTGTGACTCGCAAGCTTGTTTTGGATTTTTGTCATGTCGGCTTAACTTGTATACATGTCGGCTGTCTTGAAAACTATGTTTCTCGGCTTATAATGTCTGCAATTTACACATGTCGGCTGGAGAAGCCTTTTGATCAAGACAAAAAAATGAATTTTGCATTTCATTGTATTTGTATTCAAGTTGTAATACTATGTAAAGTTGAATGTCATTCCATGTAGCTTACGCACTGCTCTTATGGTCCACTTGTATTTTTAAATTAATGCTTCCACACTTGTGAGCCCCATATATATATTTATACTCTGATTGTGTGTGGATTTTGGAGGTTGGCTTTCGGTAATCCCGGATTACTGGCCATCACGGCACCAAACTAGTAGGGGCAGTTTGGGGTCGTGACAAAAATAAAATAAAGGATTCAAATAAACTTCCCAAAAACTTTTAAGGGTACAAGTTCTCAACTTTCCCACCTTGGGAAATTTCGCCCCTGAAATTGAAAAAGGCCAAACAAAAGGTAGCATGAACACAATTTGGAACACAACCTTTAACCTAAAACTAGATCCACGCTTGGGATAGATTCCTAGATTCTGATTCAATATCGCAGTGCCCCGAGGACACCCAAACAAGAAGAATTACAAGGAAGAGATCATGATTACTCTTTCGACCCACATTCCTTCTCAAGAACCACTTCTAGCATTTAACTATCAAGTTTCCTTCATACTCATGAACTCTATACAAGCCTTAATCATATCACTCAATACTTAAATACCACAAACCCCCTTTCTCACCCTCATCATTATGAAACACAATTCTCACATTTCCCTTCCAAACCTTTCACAATATTCTACATAACTCAAACTAACCTCACACCATCCTAAGATTTCGCCTCGTCTCAACTATACTCCTTTACAGCTCTTATTATCTCAATAACATCTAACATCAATCGACTGAACTCTAACCCTTCCCTAAAACACTTACTCTTCCTGCCAAAACAAGAAACCAACCTAACATATAATCACACAGCACATAAACAAATTTTAAGCAACAAACCACATAATCGAGTCAAGTCTACATGGATAGCCACTTGTCTCGGAACTTCCAAGGAACTCCCACTAGAAACCACGTTGATCAGACGCGTTTCCAATGAGATTTCAAAGCCAGTTAGCTGGCTACAAGCACTATCTAGGAAGCTCAATCCATGCTCACACAATACAACACATAGTGTCCTACACCTCCTATTTCCTACATGCAAACGTACTCACCAAGGGAAGCCAACCCATTGTGGTAAAAACCCCTTCCCACGAGCTCCAGGTTTTTGAAACCCGGTTAGCTCTGATACTAAGTTGTCACGCCCCAATTTTTAATTACTCGAAAACATTACCAAAAATCTTTAATTTAGGTCCATTTTTTTAAAAAAATATCTATTACTTTTGAGTAATAGAAACATAATAATTCATGTTCTCTCTCGTAATGAATACAACAATAATAATACATGCTAACTTCCACTACGGAGCTACAAATGAATAATTACAAACGTTAATGTGCAAAATTCATTTCCTTCACATGTACGATGAAATTACACATAAAAGACACATGAACTTCTTTACTCCCAACAAAAAAATTTGAATTCTCTTCCTGTAAAAGAAAAAAATGAAGCAACAAGGGATGAGCACAATTGCCCAGTAGGAATTTCATAGTGCTACATGTAGTCCCTAACCGAGTAAGTTATTTAGAATATGCAACCGAAGACAAGGGTCCCCTTGAGGTGAAAGGATACTGTATTGATGTCATTGAAGCTGCAGTAAATTTGTTGCCCTACGTTGTACCCCACACGTATACGTTATACAGTAATGGTTTGAGAAACCCTTCCTACAACAATCTTGTGAACGATGTTGCTGAAAACGTGAGTATTTTCTATTAATTATACTCAAAATTATGGTATTGGTATGAACCAAGTAGATTAAAAATATATGTTGATTGGGTTGCTTTAGGGTTTTCGAAAATATTGTCCTGATCTTCTTCCTTCTTTAGAAGTATGATGCATCTGTGGGGGACATTATAATTATTACAAACAGAACAAGGACTGTAGATTTTACACAACCTTACATGGAATCTGGACTTGTCATAGTTATTCCTGTCAAAGAGATAAAATCTAGTGCTTGGGCTTTCCTCAGGCCTTCTATGATGGAAATGTGGTGTCTCACTGGTGCCTTTTTTTCTTTTTGTGGAAGCTATTGTTTGGATTCTTGAGCATCGAATGAATCTTGAATTCCATGGTCCACCAAATCAACAACTTATAACAATCTTTTGGTTAGTATCTCATAGCACAAACTTCATTGAAAGCCCTCTGATTTATGTAGTTTCATAGATGATATTAAAAACATTGGTGATTGATCTAGATGTTGCCTGAGTGACCAATTTCTCTTATCAATCTCTTGGCAAATCATAATATCTAATGTGTTAAAAGTATTGCTTATTCAATGAATGCTATATATAGTAAGATGTACTTCTTCTTCTTCTTCTTCTTCTTCTTCTTCTTCTTCTTCTTCTTCTTTTTTGGTGTGGGGGGGGGGTGATCAAATAGCATGAGTTTATTGGTTCAATTGACTACTCTTAACCATAATGAATTACATCATAGATTATGTGGTAACAATAATTTGTATAAAACTGGTGTAGTTATTTAAGCACCTTGACCTGACACTCCATTTGCTTTGTGGAATGATCACTTTTAATGTTGCAGGTTCAGTTCATCAACAATGTTTTTTGCACACAGTGCATTGCCTAATCGATTGTGTTCACTTTTAATTATTGCATCATGATATTTTTTAAGTGGCAATACATTAATATTTCTCTGTTTGGATTTGAACACAGGAGAGAACATTGTGAGCACCCTGGGATGTTTGGTGCTGATCTTATGGCTCTTTGTAGCGTTAATTATCAATTCAAGCTGCACAGCTAGCTTGACATCAATCCTCACAGTGCAACAGCTAACATCAAATATTAAAGGGATTGACAGCTTGATCTCAAGTACCGATTCAATTGTAATTCAAGATGGATCATTCACATACAATTATCTGATTGAAGATCTCAACATAGAAGAGTCTAGAATCAAAACATTAAAAAAAACCAAGAAGAATATGTTGATGCCCTTCACAAAGGTCCAAAAGCAGGGGGAGTAGCTGCAATTGTTGACGAGCTTCCTTACATTGAGCTCTTATTGTACAAGATCAACTACAAATTTAGAACTGTGGGACAAGAATTTATTAAAAGCGGATGGGGATTTGTAAGTGTTTTCTTAGTTTAATCCTGAACGAGCAATTATTGTTGCAATATTTGAAATGGCTAAGCCAAACTTCAATCAGATAAGTTTTAAAGTGTAATGTTAATATCAATAGAAAACAAAACCCATGAGATGTGACCAAAATATATCCTCGTTGCATAAATTCGATAATTATCTTATATCATACTTGATTGTTGGCCAAATCTTATATGCTTCTAGGCTCAAGTATTTATGTTAATTTTTTAAATTTTTTTTTCATTTATTGAATAGTGCTTATGTCTATGATTTGATTTCCAAGAAGAAAGTAAGGTTGTGGGGGTTCTTGCTAATATTGTATAAATGTGTCTGTGTAGTGAGATTTTCTAGACAAAGTTATTTTTAGGCTATATCACGCCTCAGATTTTAATTATTCTGAAACATTATCAAGAACCTGAAATTTAGGTCCATTTTTTTTTTTTGAAAACAAATTATCTATTACCCTTGAGTAATAGAAACATAATAGTTCATGTTCTCTCTCATGATGAATACAACAATAATAATAATACATGCCAAGCTCCCGCTATGAAGTTACGAATAAATAATTACAAACATCAATGTACAATGAGATTACATATAAGAGATACATGAACTTCCTAACCCTCCAACCAATCAATTCGAATTTTCTTCCTGTAAAAAAAATGAAACAACAAGGGGTGAGCACAATTGCCCAGTAGGAATTTCATAGTTTTAAAACAATAACCATCTTATAGATAGAAATGATCATGCATGCAGGGTGATCCTATATAGTAAGGTAATATTTTATAATTTCAAAATATCATACGTAGAGTACCTTTTTCTCCAAGTTTATTTGAACATTTAGGGAAAACTTTCAGCCATAAACATTTTCCCTTATCATTAGAAAACCATAAATCCTTTTTGAAAACAAATGTTTAAGGAACAACATCATTTTAAATTTATTAACCCATTCCAAAATATTCCTTATTCAATTTCTATCATCCTTTTTTACTAATTGCGTTTATTCTAACATCATGGCCTCAAGTTCAAGTTCCCTTAATACTCCAAAATAGCCCTTATACACTCTATTCCTACCAGTCTATTCTCATTTGTTGTAACTCCTTAACGTAGAAATCCAAATCTCCTTTATGTTCAATAATAGTTATCCTGCACTCAACTCCTACTTGTAACGCCCTCAAAATAATAACATTAAACCAACATTTTAGACATGCATTGATACAAAAGAAATCAATCATTTTTATTCATCAGAGTAATTCTTACAACTGTATTACATGTTAACAACAAAAGCAACTGCCCTATGGGCTTACAGCTTTCCAAGTTAACACTTGGTTACAAAAAGGAGAGTACTAACTCAATACATATTAAACCCTTGGCTTGAATTTACATGTAATACATCAAAATAAACAAAAGAAAGAGTCTTCAACTCTCATCATCATCTGCCAAACTATGTCCTTGGAGGTGGCATACTACCTGTACCTGAAAATAATGTCTCATAAAGGGTGAGCCAACGCCCAGTAGAGATATGCTAAACACAGTATGAGCAATGACTAAGACATTAGCAATTGATAAATGTTCAACTTTCATAAACCAATTCATAATGCATTTCCATTTCATGACCACTATGTTCATGTTTCATTTCAGTTTCCATCTCTTATCAATTTCCCGATTTACATCAATGGCTCAGAACCTGGCCAACCACTTATATGAGACAATGACTCATATTAAACATTTCCCATTTTACGATAGATAAACATATTAGTTGTATCGCATCTCAACAGATAAGCATACAAGCTATATCCACATTTCAACAGATATGCATATTAGCTATATCAACACTTCCAATAACAAGCATATGAGCTGTATCAACACATTATCTGACAAGCATATGAGCTGTATCAGTGGAGTCCATCCCCTATCTCCTCCCAAACAACATCCGGTTTAGAGGTCCATCCCCTATCTTCCCTTAAACCGTGGAGTACATCCCCTATCTCCTCCCACACACACAACATATATACACAAAGGTCATATACGCAATGAATCAATACATAACGCTAATGTATTCTATCAACCGTCATACTCAATGACATATCCAATTGATTAGTTTTAGTTTGCCTAATCATCATGCATTGTCTACAACAATCAAAACTACCCTCCACCGGTAGCCCAAGCAATTATTTCTAAACAAATAATAAAAGCTCCAACAGATAAAATATCGATGTTTTCAAAAGTGAGCGATTAAAGAATCTAACTACACTATTCAACCATATAATGAACTGATTTCATTATTTCCAACTCAATTCTATAAGTTTACAATTTTCACAAATTAATTATGCCAATTAATTTATACCACAAATTAGGGTTTTTTACCCCATTTCCCAATATTGACCCAATGGCCTAATATCAACAACCAACAACTATATCATCACTTTGAAATCCAAAATACAAGTTATGAGCCCAAAATCACAAAACCCTTTTTACACATTTTGAAACCCTAAGTCCCAAAATTTCCCAAGTTCAACACTATCAAAACAACTAGAAATCTAGGTCAAAGACCATCAGAGTGAGTAGGAATCCCTACCGCAAAAGATGACACCCAACAAAGAAGATGATGAAAATGAACTTGCTCCAAACCACGAGTTTCTCGGATCAAAAGATAGCCCTCGACGATCAACAACTCTTTTGTAAAGGCCAAAGGTGAGGAAAACACCCTAGCTAGATCAATATCTAGAGAGAAGGCAAGGTTTTAGAGAGAGAGGCTCTCAAATGGCCTTTTCGAAAAAAGTAAGAGAGAGAAAGGATGAGAAAAAATGATTTAAAACTGCCCCACAGTCAACTGATATACGACATTCCCGCTCGAGCGGAAAACACAACGCTCGAGCGTCAAGAACAAAAACTAGGTCCGCTCGAGCGCAAGAAGACCCGCTCGAGCGCCAAGACACAAGAATAAAGCACATCCGCTCGAGCGCGAAAACCAATCCGCTCGAGCGTAAATTTTCCCCTCCCAGAACTTACACCGAAAAGGTACTACCCGCTCGAGCGTCAGAATACCCGCTCGAGCGTGAAGAAACCCGCTCGAGCGTAAAAATCACACCCGCAGAAGTTTTGCAGGGACACGAAAAACTGGGAGTGTGCAATCCCCGCTCGAGCGCAAGAAGACCCGCTCGAGCGGACCGCCTAAAAACTGGGCAACAAGGAATTGAAACCAAGGCCTAACCAACCTGTAACAACCCTGCCCAAAACATCCTAAAACTCAATCAAGCGGAATTAAAGGACGACAACAAGATAGATACAACTACCAACTTCACGGAACCAAGTCCGGAACACAACAAAATAGTAAAGAGACAACCGGGATCGCTATAACCTCCCCCCCTTAAAGAATTTCATCCCCGAAATTAAATACAAGTTTTTCAAAAACAGGTTTTCTCCATTCTCAACAATATTACAACATAATATTAAACAACCCGACCCATTACCGGTCAATCCCATCTCTTTTCAAGAGGCATTACACATTATTCGTGACAACCTGCATTATCAACATGCATTCTTTTTTAATTTAGCAATTTCAACTCGTTTTCCACAATTCCATAACACATGAAACATTATCATCATGCTTGTATTTCCACAATATACTTAACACACACAATGTTAAAACAAACTTCCATTAACCAAAACATTCGCAATGTTTTACAACGTAAGACACATACAATGCTCTTAACGTTCAACAATATTACAAAAATTCCATTACATGGTCACACATCAACAAACAAGTCCGGATATTTCTCGCGGACTTCCAACTCACGTTCCCAAGTGGCTTCCTCCACTCCGTGATGCTTCCACAAAACCTTCACCAAAGGAATGGTCTTGCCACGCAGGACTTGATCCCGCCTATCTAAGACCCGAACCGGTCTCTCCTCATACGAGGCATCCTCGTCTACCTCCAAGTCGGTCCAATCCAACACGTGGGATGGATCTGGCTCATACTTCCGAAGCATACTCACATGAAACACGTCATGCACTCCGGACAACTGCGGCGGTAAGGCTAAACGATAGGCAACCTCGCCAATCCTCTCAAGGATTTCAAAGGGACCAATAAACCGAGGGGATAACTTCCCACTCTTCTCGAACCTCATCAGACCTCGCCTAGGTGATATTTTTAAGAAGACATGATCACCTACCTCAAACGACAAAGGCCTCCTCCTACGGTCGGCATAACTCTTTTGGCGACTCTGAGCTGTAACAAGCCTCCTACGGATAAGTTCAACGTTCTCCATCGTCTCCCTAACCAACTCCGGACCCAACAAAGGTGCATCACCCACCTCGGCCCAACACACTGGAGACCTACACGGTCGGCCATACAAGGCCTCAAACGGTGCCATACCGATGCTAGACTGAAAACTGTTGTTGTAGGCAAACTCCACCAAGGGCAAGTGCCTCTCCCACGTCCCATTAAAGTCAAGGACACAACCTCGAAGCATATCCTCAAGGATCTGAATAGTACGCTCGGACTGCCTGTCAATCTGAGGATGATAAGCCGTACTAAAGGTCAACTTAGTGCCCAAGGCACTCTGCAAACTCTGCCACAACCTAGCAGTAAAATGAGGATCTCTATCTGAGACGATCATCACTGGGACCCCGTGCAATCTCACTATGTCCCGAATATACAAGTCGGCGAGATGATCTACCGAATCTCTTACGCGCATAGGAATGAAGTGCGCCGACTTAGTCAACCGGTCTACAACCACCCAAATGGCATCACTACCCCGCTGAGTCCTCGGAAGACCTACAACGAAGTCCATAGTGACATACTCCCACTTCTACTCGGCAATAGGCAAGGGTTACAACAAACCCGCTGGCCTTTGATGCTCGGCCTTCACTTGCTGGCAAGTAAGGCACTTAGACACGAAAACAGCCACATCTCTCTTCATACCTCGCCACCAAAACTGGCGACCCAAATCCCGGTACATCTTAGTGCCTCCCGGATGCACCGCAAGGCGCGAATGATGGAACTCTTGGAGTACTTCCTCTCGGCAAGACTCCGGCACAAACAGACGGTCTCGGTATCTCACACTCAGGTCGGGATACACCGTCAAACCCTTCTCAACTCTCCCATTTGAGATCTTCTCTCGGAGGGATTCTACCTCAAGGTCGCCTCTCTGTGCCTCTAACACTGGGGTCACAAGTTTAGGCTGTGCAACAACAGAAAACAAGGCCGCAGCCTCAGCTGATTCACCCAGAAGCAAGTCAAACTCACCAAGCGCACCCAACATCTCCCATTCCTGGATGGCGATACAAGCTACGTCACTAATGGATTTCCTACTAAGGGCATCGGCCACAACATTGGCCTTTCCCAGGTGATAGTGCAACTCAAAATCATAGTCCTCAATGAACTCCATCCATCTCCTCTGCCTCAAATTCAAATCTCTCTATGTAAACAGATACTTCAAACTCTTGTGGTCCGAGAACACCTCAAACCTCTCACCATAAAGGTAGTGCCTCCAAATCTTCAAGGCAAAGATCACTGCTGCTAACTCTAGGTCGTGTGTAGGGTAATTCTTCTCGTGTATTTTCAACTGTCGTGAGCCATAAACTACCACTTTCCCCTCTTGCATCAACACACAACCCAAACCCTCTCGCGAGGCATCACAATAAATCGCATAACCCAACCTTCTCTCCGGAATAATCAAAACCAGAGCGGTGGTCAATCTAACCTTTAACTCTTGGAACGACTTTTCACAAGTCTCACTCCATACAAACTTGACCCCTTTCCGCGTCAATCTAGTCAACGGCGAAGCTAGCCTGGAGAAATCTTTCACAAACCGACGGTAATACCCAGCTAATCCCAGAAAACTGCGAATCTCCAACACACTCTTAGGCTGTGCCCAATCTTGCACTGCCTCTACCTTGGATGTATCAACAGACACCCCTTCCTTGGAAACCACGTGGCCTAAGAACTTGACTTCCCCTAGCCAGAACTCACACTTCCCAAACTTGGCATACAGCCTATGGGCTCTAAGCAACTCTAGCACCACTCTCAAGTGTTCCTCGTGCTCATCCTCAGAAGACGAATAGATAAGAATGTCATCCACGAAAATGACTACAAATCGATCCAAGAATTCCCGGAAGATCCGGTTCATCAAGTCCATAAAGACTGCCGGTGCATTGGTAAGCCCGAATGGCATCACCAAAAACTCATAATGGCCATACCGCGTACGGAATGTCGTCTTAAGAATATCCTCCTTCCTGTCCCTCAACTGGTGGTAACCCGATCTCAAGTCTATCTTAGAGAAACAACGGGAACCCTTCAACTGGTCAAACAGATCATCTATACGGGGCATAGGGTAGTTATTCTTGACCGTAGCCCGATTCAACTTCTGGTAGTCTATACACAATCTCAAAGCACCATCTTTCTTTTTAGCAAAGAGGGCCGGTGCTCTCCACGGCGAGACACTAGGGCGAACAAAACCCTTATCTAGCAATTCCTGGAGCTGAATTTTCAACTCACTCAACTCGGCTGGGGCAAAATGATAAGGTGCCATAGAAATCGGCGCTGTGCCGGGCACTAAATTCTAACAACTACATCACATCCACACTTGCATTATTAAGTACAATTCAACATATCACAAGGATAATAAACCATTTATCTAGTTACCATTTCACTATCCATTCTTTTCAAATAATTTCTACATGCATTCCCCTTCCATACCAAATTACATATCAAATGGAAATTTCACAAGTTCATCACAATTCACACATATCATCACTGACCTCAACACATTCCACCTTTTGCCGACTTAATACGGCGGGATAACGGGCACCCAACTCATAATACCTTCCACCTTTTGCCAACTTGATGCGGTGGGATAGCGGGCACCTAATCCATAACATTTTCCACCCTTTGCCGGTTATTATTCGGCGGGAAGTGAACCCCCAAAAATAATTTTCTCAAAAACCATTTTCTTCCAAAAAACCACACTTTTCCAAAAACCAATTTTCAACTTTTTAAAACCATCCCCCACATTTGTCGGTTATTATACGGCAAGACGTGGGCACCCAAAACATTTTCGAAAACCATCCGTTTTTCCATTTTTGCCAGCTATTATACGGCAGGACTGTGTGGACACCCAAAAACATTTTTCCTATATTCGTTCAGCGATAATCCTCGACAGGGCAATTGGGCACCTTGAATTCAAAACCACCCTCACATTTACCAGCTATTATATGGATGGACGTGGGCACCGAAAAATCTTTTTTTTTTCAATTTTAAAACCACCCCCACATTTGCCCGCTATTATAACGGCGGGACGTGGGCCCCCCCAAAAAAACATTTTTCAACTCCCTACATGGGTACCAACCACAACACAACCCAACACAACTCAACTCAACCTAACACAACTCAACTCCACACATCACAACTCAACCAAACTCAACTCAACCCAACACAACACAACCCAACTCAACTCAACATAATTTAACAATTCAACATAACACAACAAAATTCAACAAAATCATTTCAACACTATTCAATACAATTTGGTATAATTCAATACAACACTTAGACCTCCACATCATCATTTCATCACAAGCTCATATCATCCATACCATTAGTACTTTCTTTTCCCTAAGTTTAGTTTCATATTATAACATAATTTAAAATATCAACATTGAGGGCTCAATCGCAACTTTTACATAAATTTTCAAACTCTTTAAAATTTCAATTAACCTTGTACATGTGTAATTTAACGCCTCAATTTCATAATACTACTTTCAATTTAAGCAAAACCATCATCTACCTTCATGAACCAAACTAGGATTTTTAAGAGAAATTAAAGATTTTTCCAAAAGCACTTTTTATTCCAACTCTTTCATTAATTATACACCCAAATTCATAACCCAAAATCATAACCCACAAATAAACCCCAACTCTTGAAACCCTAACCCCCAATCTCATGATTTATCACAATATGCATGAAAAATATAAATTTTGTATTTATATAAAGAAAATATCACAAATCCATCTATAAATGAGGGTATTGAAGAAGAACTAGAAACCCCTACCTCTTGGAGCAAAGAGATGACGACCCAAAAATCATTAGTGACGAAACCACAAACTATTCGGACCAAAAGGAAGCCCTTGATGAGATCTACACTCTTTCTCAAAGGACCATAGTGAAAAGATCACTCTAGGTGAGTAGATCTAAAGATCTAAGTGAAAAAGTTTGAGTTTTAAAAGAGAAAAGAGAACTCACGGCTTAAGAGAGAGAAAAGAGGAGAAAAAGTGAAATGAATAAATGTTTGGAGCCTATTTATAGTAGCAAGGTAATAATAGAACAAAATCCCCAAAGCCAAATGAAAAGAACAAGTCAAAACCCCCCAAAAAGTAGGGCCCAAACCAGCCTAAAAAGCTGAAAATTACACACAGGTGTCAACTCTTCAGGAAGAAAAGCAATCTGTGCAACAAGCAAGGTGTCGACCCTTAGACAGGAAGGGTCGACACTAAATTCCAGCAACCAACACCCAAATTTTGCAACATACAGGGGTCTACCCTTCCAGACTGGTGTCGACCCTTGGGCCAACAACAAAAGGCAAGTGTCGACACCACCAAGATTGGTGTCGGGCCAGAACAAGATTTCTATGCTCCCAAACAACTTTTCAACGTAAAGAAGCGTGAAGGAACAATCCCAACAAGATTAAATCGAATTGTATTCCTCCAAAACCAAGATACAACAACACCAAAGATTCCTAAAATTAAAATAATGAAATTAATACACCCTCCAACAGTTTAAAGGACCCAAGTGTTATAGGCTATGTTTGGATTAAGGATTTAAGTGAGAATTTTAGGATAGAAATGAAGAGGGAAATAAAAATTAACTTTCATTTCATTCACTTTTCATATCCATTTTTTTTTCTTCCTTTACAAATCCTTGATCCAAATACATAGCCTCCATGTAACTTGATACATTGGCATAAATGTCCAATATGATTATGATATTTAATTTCTTGACTCAGGCATTTTAGAGAGACTCTCCTCTTGTGATGGACTTGTCGACTGCTATTCTACGACTCTCAGAGAATGGTGATCTCCAAAGAATCCACGATAGATAGATATCGCTTAATAGGTGCTCTGCGCAAGCCAACCAAGTTGATGAAATTATTTTGTCTCTCATTAGCTTCTGGGGCCTATTCCTTATTTGTGGCACAACATGCTTCCTTGCCCTTACAATATTTTCTATAAGTTGTGTTGGCAATATCACAAGTACACCCTGGAGGATGAGGAACAGGATATCGATGAGCTTGAATTTGTTAGGCCTAAAAGTACATTGCGTCTGACTAGCTTCAAGGATTTTGTTGATAAGAAAGAAGATGAGGTCATGGAATCAATTAAATGGAAGAGTGATAGCAAACGACAAGCAAGCCAACGCTCTTATGGGCATCCTAGTTCACTTTCTAGGTAAATTTTTGTGCATGGGCTAGTTGTTTTTCCAAATCTCCTGCCCCTGTTAGGTATAATATCAACACAAAATCTCATATTCTTTTATACCTATTTCGACCCTCTGATACTGAAAGTTAGGCTAGGTTGAAAATGTCATGTATAAGATCTATGGAGAAATTGGGGAAAAATTTAGCAAGACAATTTTTTTATTTTAATGTTTTTATTATACAATTATGTTTGTACTTTGTAATTTTATTATTATTTTTTGTAAGGGGGCTTTTGGAGATGTTGAAAGTTATTTTCAAGTTTTTTTTTTAGTGTTGGATTAGAATGATATATTAGTTGGTTATTGTGATTCCCCCTAAACTTGAAATTTTGAAAACAAGAACAAAAATGGGGCTGTGAAGTTGTTCGTCTGATGGCATTTGGTTGGCATCCAATTCCCAAGTGACTTAGGACTATGTTTGGATTTTGAATTCACTGAGGGATTTTCATAGAAAACAAAACGAAATGATAGTGAAGGAAACCAAGAAAAAAAAGAGGAAAAAAACTTTTACTTCGTTTCTCTTTGCCTTGCAGAATTTCCCAATCCAATCACAACTGTAAATTTAGGAGATTGGGATCTCAAGCCATCCCAAGTGACTCAACAAATGTTCTTATCTCATGTTACCAACTTACCAAAAGTGAAATGAAAATGGTGTTATCACCATTAATATATGTTGATGATGCAAAGTGGTTGGGATTGTGGGTGAGGTAGGCAGGTGACAATGATGCTCTAAATCAAGTTAATCTTGAAAAAGACGTGGAACCATGTTGTAAGTTATTGAATTATTAATGTGTCACAATGATATTCATTCTCATCACTACCCAAAAATTATATGATTGTCAACTGAAATTTTGGTTTTTGGATTTTTGGTCTGTTTTTATAATATATTTAAATATTTTTATATTTTAATTCTTTAAGCATTAAAAGATAAGTGACTAATCATACAAGTTTTGTAATAAAATTAGGGAGGAAAACATTTATATAACTACTTCTATCATTTTTTTTCACTAATTCCTAATGTGA
The DNA here is from genome assembly GCF_055761805.1 of Camellia sinensis. Taxonomy (NCBI): domain Eukaryota; kingdom Viridiplantae; phylum Streptophyta; class Magnoliopsida; order Ericales; family Theaceae; genus Camellia; species Camellia sinensis. The sequence goes on along the minus strand of NC_138967.1, from coordinate 125,326,006 downwards.
GATTCTCCAAGTTTTTATAAAAAGGCCCTGGCTTGTCTCCAATCCAAAATGGGGTTGGAGCGTGTTGTTGGGCTTCATTGACCCACTACGAAGTCCATATTGATAATCCAAACTGTTCAATGTTTAGAGTTCACCGAGTACTTCATCCCTGCCAAAAAACACGTTAATAGGATACCGGTAACCACTTGATCAGATGAAATTTGTGTCAACAGTAACTATGATTTTAAAGATAAATTGTTGACAAAAATGTGATCCGATCAAGAAGCTATTGATATCTAATCAACATTATTTTTTACAAGTATGAAGTACTTGATGAGTCTTAAATACTGATAGTTTGGATCATTGATGTGGGCTCCATGGTGAGCCCATGAAGGCCCAATAGGACGCTTCAATTAAAAAACCCAACTGGAGAGAAGCACTATCCTCATAAAAATTAAAAATAAAAAAAAAAAAACCTATTAAAATCTCATGTGAATCCTTCTTCTACATCAAACCGATAAATCAAAAAACAAAACAAAAAAACAAAACAAAAAAAGAATCAAACCACAATCCATTTCTTTTCATCAACCAATAAAATCAAAAGGTTCACTTTGGTATTATTTTTTTTTTCTCAATTCTGACTGAACCAAACAATTGCAATCCTAATATATATATATATATATATGAAAAACTCAATACAACCTCTATTACTTCTTTTATAAATTTTAGCCTAAGCTTAATAAGATGCATAAATAAGATGTCACATTTGAATAGGTATCAGTAAAATATAATTTTATAAATTTTTTTAGGCCTTTCATTGCATAGTAAATCCCAAATATCCAGAGTCAAGTTGCAAACCGTGTGTCCATTAAGTCCAGAAGTTTTAATCAATAATTATATATGAGATTTTGCCAAATTATAATAATAAAGTATTTTAATTCCACCATTAAGCCAATGTTGATATATAACCATACAATTCTAATTCTTATTTTTATACCTTATGAATATGATATGAAGTTCTTGAACCATGTGATTCCATTAAACAATCATTGGAATAGCATTTTCCCTAAAAACATGTGGGATGTATTTATATGATTGGTCAATTTTTGGAGAAGAAAAACCAAATTCCAATCATGAAAATTGGAAGCTATCGTAAGATTATACTAATTAAAAATAGAATACATTACAATAAATGATGATCACATGTCTTGATGAGGTTAACCCACATTTTTTCCAACCATTTGGTGGAGCACAAATCTCTTTCGGCTTGTTTTATCCGCATCTATCAAGATTCTCTCATTATTCAGTTAATTTAATCAAGCAGTTGGGGGATTAATGAAAGTTCTCTATAAGATATTTACACACCACTATTATTCTAGTACACACCATTACTTTAAATAAAAATAATAATAATAAAAAATAATTGTCATTGTGTTCTCAAAGAAAATTACATTTTTAGACAAAAACCCTAAAATCAAATATTTCAATACGTAGCATTACAAAACACCAGACATTGCCGCCTATGAACCCCCTTTTTCATTCGCCACTTCCCGTCCATCCCCGTTCCTCCACCACCACCTCCAGCTAATTCCCAGCACCAACAACTCTCTCACCACCCCACAACCACTACTATCACAACTGTAACCCCACCGAGACCTACCACCCCTATGACATACAATTTATACAACCCCTACCTCTACGACGCGCAACCCATTCTCTTCTTCTTCTTTTTTTTTCTTCTCCTCTTTCCAAAACCATAGTTCTAAAAACCCTAGATCTAGGGTTCATGATGGAGAAAGGCTATGAAGGGGTTTTCCATTGAGGAAGGTAATGCAGGAAGGTAATGAAATGAACACTCAAACACAGAACAATTATGAATTTGATAAAAAGGTATACTTTCTCTTGTAATGACATTAATTCTCCAAAAAAATTACTTGACCTAAGGCTAACAACATTTATTTATAATAGAATGAGATCCTAATTAAACTAGAAAATAAATTGAAAAAGACAGTATGTACTAATCAAGCCTAAATCAAAAGAATTACGAAAAGAGCGTTACTATTCAAGTCCAAAAGTTAAACCCAATTTTTAAACTTAATAATGTGGCAATCAATTAAAATATCTAAGTTAACTTTCTCTCTCATATCTTCTCTAATTATTAGCCAATCATCTCTCTTACACTTTATTGGGTCTAAAAAGTTGGCTTATATATCATTCTCTTTGTGAAAAGTTTAAGTTAAGATCAAATTTGAAAATTATAATGACAAATATATATTTTGAAAAAAAAAATCCAACCCTAGTTGGATTCATCTAGATAAAATTATAGGCGAATAACTTATTTTTAGAAATAACAAAATCACAAAATTGAAAGTCTAAACATTAGAATTTGATCTAAATTCATCGTAGACTATGGCAAAGCAATGGGTATTGGTTACCACGTCAATTTCCATGTCTTGATCAAAGTCCACGCTATTTCAAGTATGTGTCCTCTTGCATCTACTAGTGTCTTTTACTTTTGCCTTGTTTGGCCATGAGTTCCAGAAACTCTATGGCCAAACACTCTACATCAAGGGGCTAGGAGGGGGTTCGCAAGGGGAATTGTAAGAAAGGAATCGTAGCAAGAGGTGGGGACTAGGTTAGGGTACGATGACGAAGAAGAAGAAGAAGGAGGAGGAGGTAGTAGCAACGGTCGACGTGAATAGTGCAAAAGGAAAGTCACAGTAGGGGAGTGCAATTAGGGTTTTGCCACGGAAGAGGGGTTGGAGATCAGAGATTGATGGCAATAGTTGGTGATGGCTAGCGTTAGGGTTAGAGATTGAAGAAGATGAGAGTATTTTGATATATTTTTTAAAAAATTAATAGTTTAAATTGAGAAAAAATTACAAAAATTCAAATTGTGTATTGTTTGAACGGAGTAAGTGGTGTGTATTAAGATGATTTGTGATGTACAAATAAAACTCCCATTCGCCTTTAATGAATAATTTTTTGTTGTTGTGTTCTTTATGTAAGAAAATTTGAGATTGAGGAAATCTCACAACAAATGTCCAAAAAATAAAATAAAAAAATAAGTGTCTTCATATGATGAGTTAGTGTATTCATAGTGTACTTGCTAAAATGTGCTTCAACTTAATAACTACAATAATCAAATTAATAATCAATTGAGCTATCCCAAATTAGGAAAATATTTGCACTTCACTAAAAAATAAACTATCCAATTTCGTATCATAGATAAGGTTTCACACTCCCCAAATATGACCTTATCCAAAATAAAAATAGTGTTTCTACATATAAAATTGTTAGGGGTCCAATCTGAGCAAATCCAAATCCAATTAAAAAAAATTTTAGAACGCTGACAATATAATTTTAGGAAAATTTACCTATAAATCCCATCTTGAGAAATGGTGAACCATTTAGTCCCAATGATTTTCTTATGGACCAATTAGTCCCATTGATTTTGGAAAAGTACTTAATATATTATTTGAAAATTGGACTTGCAGTTATACCCTTGTTTCTATTATGTTTCCTTCTCTCTTTTTTCTTTTGTGCTAGAAAGGTAAGGTACACAATTTATGGGAATCAAATTTGGGATGAATTTTTATATGAGAATATTTTTTATTTGGAAAATATTTCAAAATGAGTACAAAAATGACTTGAAATATGAGATTTTTCAACCAAAAATCCTTCGTGTATTTTTCCAAACGTAACACTCCAAAAAAACTTATTAGTGTAACACTCCAATGTAACACACAAAAAAAACTCCTTAGTGTATTTTTCTCAAACGTAACATTCCAAAAAAACTCCTTAGTGTAACACTCTAATGTAACACACAAAAAAAACTCCTTACTGTACTTTTCTCAAACATAACACTCCAAAATAAAAATAAAAATATGGGATTCTTCAAAAACTATTCCAAAAGGATTACAAAAATTCCTTAGTAAGTTTTGGCAAATATATAATTTCAAACTATGAGTGTTATGTTTAAAAAAATTACACTACAGAGTTTTTTAATATTTTTGTGTGTTACATTGGAGTGTTATGTTTGGGATTATATTAGTTGGAGTGTTATGTTTGATTTTCGTAGACTAAGGAATTTTTATTTATTCTTTTATTTTTTAGTATTACGTTGTTACATTTAGGAAAAGTACACCAAAGAGTTTTTTAGTGTGTTACATTGGAATGTTGCGTTATTAGAGTCTTACATTAGAATATTAAGTTTTGTTGGTAATGTGGGATTTGTTCCAGAAGGAGTGAAAATCCAAATTTTCTATAGTGCAAATTGTCCAAATGTGTAATTTTAAACTCACTTTTATCCCTAAAAAATTAAACTCAAACATGTAAGTGACTACCTTTTTGCGTAATTTCCACTTTAATGGGACCTTTGGGTTCATAAGAAAAAATAGAGGACTAAATACATTTTTGGGATTTATTGGTGCTTTACCCATAATTTTAAATTGAAAATTGTTAAAAATAGCTCTCAAAGTTAGTTAATGTTGAAAAATGTATAACATTGTTTTGAAATGTGTAAAAGGTATATAAAAATATATAAAAGTATTTTAAAATATGTAAAATATATATATATATATATATACATATGTATATATTAAGATTATAAATATTTTATCATTGTTGATTTTTTATTGACAACTCTCGAGGTTGTCATTAGCATGACCCTTTTAAATTTAATCAATTTCTAGGTTAAAATTTGTCAATCCAAAAATTTGATGGGTATGTAGGCATAACCCTCACAATCCTAACAATCTGAATACTACTATTAATATATAATTATATATAATAGGGAAAGCACCAATAAATCCTATGTTCATATCTTAGTAATCAGTAAGTCTTTCAAATAATCAAATGAACCCAATAGTTCCATTTATGTGAAAATGACAGTATAACCTTATAGTTTACACATGTGGATGCTAGTTAATACCCATAAATAATTGAAATCCGCACAGTTAGAAATTACACATTTACCCAAAGTTTACTAAGGGGTTTTTCTACTCCTTTTAGAATGTTTGAAAAATCCTACATTTCAAGTCATTCCAAGTCAAAAAGATTTTCATATCAGAATCTGTTGGCTTCTTTTTCCTACAAAGGAAAATATCATAAATGCGAGCTTGCCAGCAAGGATTGAAAAATCCTTACAAATTAAATTCAAGCCAATTATCAAGTGATTGTGTTGATGGTTCTTTTGCTTCAATGAAGAGGACTTCAAAATTTTCAATTGTAGAGAAAAGAAAAATTAAAAGGAGGGAGACTGAGAAAGATGATTAAGTGAACAATCAAACTAACCATTAATTTACCTCTACTGCTATGCTTCAATGAGGAAGTGCATAAAATAAAGTGTAGAAAATTTACCTCTACTCCTATGCTTCAAAAATGAAGTGCAGAAAATTAAGTGTAGGAAATATAAATGACAAGAAAAATATAAATCAATTGTCTTTAATTTGAGTTCTGGCTCCCTTACAATGTAGCCATGAATGGCTATTTATAGGCAAATATTTGTTGGAAAAAACTAATAATAACTACCATATTCTTCCATCTCCCACACTTTACACTCCATGATCTTTCACTTCATCTCTATGTCTCCATAACTTGCTTTAACCCCCATTCATGCTCCATGCATGATCCACCACATTCTCCATCATCTTTTTACATGTGTTTAATGATTTATAACTTCTCATAACCTCCAAATGAGTAAAAGAGTGACACTTGTCTTGCAATTATAAAATTATAATTAATAATAAAATTATTTATTTGTAGTGCCAACAGAATCCACCCCAAATTTGAATACCCACACCACACCCCAAAAAGATTTCCATATCAGAAGATTTTATGCTCAATGAAAATTGGGTATGGCTTGTAATGACTCGGATTCTAATTCATATCAGATTGATATTGATGGGTTGGCAAGTGAACTTTAAATCTTATAATTGAGGATTCTTGAGTGATGTTTGGAACCTTGATTGAAGCCATAACAAAATGTTTAGGCAAGATTAGATCAAAAGCCCCAAATTTGAATTTTTGTTTTTGACCAGCCTTCACTCTTTTGCCCTTTTGTTTTTCCATACTTTGAATTTAGATGTGAGGCTAGAACCATTGGAAAGCTTGTTTCTGGGGCTTCGATTTGGACACAAGAACGAGCTAAAACGGAGTCTGAACGAGAGAGTTATACCTGTTTGAATTCTTAGTGCCTCTGCTGGTTTTCTATAAGGTCGACACCAGTATGGGAAGGGTTGACCCTCTTATGTTGCAGAATTTTTGTGTTGGTTGCTGGAAAATACGGTCGACCTCCTCTTGTCTAAGGGTCGACCCCCCTTTGCTTGTGGCGGAATGTCTTTTCTACCTAAAGGGTCAACCCCCTTGCCCAAAGGGTCGACCCCTGCGTGTTTTTTTTTTTTTTTTTTTTTTTTCAGATTTTGGGGTTCAAATGGGCCCTACCTTTGGGGGGTTTTGGGCCTATTATTTTGTTGACCTTAGGGCTACTTCTCCACTACTATAAATAGGCTCCAAGCATGGTTTCATTTCACTTTTCTCCTCCTCTCCCTCTCTTAAACCGTGAGCCTCTCTCATCTCTCTCTGAACCCAACTTTTTCCCACTTAGATTGCTAGATCTACTCATCTAGAAGCATCTTCTCACGTAGGCCCCTTGAGGAAGGTTGTAGAGCACGCCAAGGGCTTTCAATCCATCCAAGCGGATCGTGTTTTCGTTGAAGTTGAAACTTCGGGTTTCTCTCTCTCCTTGCTTAAGGTAGGGATTTTCCTTATTTCTCTTCAATAATATCTTGTGGATAGATGTGTGATAATTTTATTGCATAAAACCCTCATTTTGAGGAGATTTTTTTTATAAAAGACATGTGAAGGAAGCTAGGGTTTTTACTTTATGGAAGTTGAATTGATGATGTAAGTGAAATATGAAGTGTGTGGGTTATGAGAATGTGGTTTTGTGTCAAATAGTAAAAAGTCCTAATTTATGTTTAACCCTAGTTATGAAATCTATATTGGGAATGAAGAAAACTTCAATTGACATTCGATTTATGAAATTAAGTTTATGTTTTGTAGAGATGAGAATAGATAATGATGAATAATGTTTGGAAAATAACTATTGTATAGAAAGGTTATTTTGAAAAAATTAAGATGAGTAATTAGATCAATTAATTGGGAATAATTAATGATGATTATTGTGTTATGAAATTGAGTATGAAGATTTGATAATTTTGTGGAAAAGTTAAAAGACCATTGAAATATAAGAATTGAGAATGCTTCAAAAAAAATGCGCCAAATGCTCTTAGTGGACGTGTTATTGGATGAGTTTTGTGATAAAAATAATGAATGTTATTATTGATTTTGTTGGGATTGTAACAACGAATGACTTGATGAATATTAGAGAATGGTGGAAAATAATGAGTACGTGTTCTTGAGCTAATAAGTAGTGGAAATGATGAATGAATGTGTTGGCTTTGCCCACAATTCATAGTGAGTAATGACTTAAGAATTTGATGGATTGTAATGTTGCCTTAGGGTCCGTTTCCCGCCGCTTTTGAGCCGGCAAAGCGTGGCGCTTAATAAAGGTTTCGCCTTCCTTCTGGAGTAGCGCCCGGTAAAGCGTGTGGGTTGATGAAATGTGTAAAGGTTCCGTGTTCCTACTGGCTTGTGACCGGTAAAGCGTGAGGTTCCATGTTCCCTCCATCTTGTGATCAGTAAAGCGTGCGGTATGATGTTAAGGCTTGGTAATGGAGTTGGTGTCCAATTTGGATTGTATGGAATGATTATAACGAGATTTGTACTTGTGTTTGAGATAATGGAAAGTGAATAATCCTGATTGGGTAAAGTCGAATATATGGAATTGCATGTGTTCTTTTTATGTGGATTATAATGGGTTGTGACGTGTTGTGATATGTAGGAAAATGACTCGTGGATATGTTTATACTTTTAGGTAAAGTTAACAAGGGATTCTTGAAAAGACTTTTTATTTTTTAAAATATATTTGACTGATACAGAAACAAATGAAAGGGTTTTTCTTTGAAAAGTTTTCATGAATTTCTTTATGAGAATGGTATTACCTATATGTATTGTAATTTGTGTATGAAAAGAACACAACAAATTTATGTTTATATCACTCTTTAGCATTCCATGATCGCATGTATCTAGGGACCTTATTGTTTAGAATCATGGAAGATTCCTACTGGACTTCGTGTTCATCCCAATTATTTTAACCATTTTTCAGGAACAAAGTTTGGAACGCCGGATTAGGGATTGAAGAGTTTATTTTCTATTATTTGATCATAGTGTAAATGAGAGATGCTTGTTGTAAATGAGAGATTCATGTGTATTTCAATGTGAATTTTGTACATGTATTATTGTTGTATTATTCGAGAGAGAACAATGTTGTTGTTGTTACCCCATGTAATGGGTGTTTGTAATAATAATTGTAGTTAATTAAATGGATTTGTATTAAAGGTTTTGGTTATAATTTTGAGTAATAAAAATTGGGGCGTGACATGGCTCCCCTCCATACTCTTATCCTCCGTACTTCTCTATACTTCATTTTTTGGGCTCCATTCTAGGCCCACAATGATAATCTAAACCGTTCATCTTGTAAATTTCACAATGAAGACTGTCTCTGCAAAAAAATTAACTTCATCGGATATCGATGAATACATAAACAAACCACTTTTTTTATTTATTTATTTACTGAATGAAAGGTTAAGTTTAAACTTACAATTATTATCAATTTTAAAAACGAGATGCAATTTATTTATATATCTAGTGATATTGGATGAAAATAATTTTTTGCGTAACTCATTTAAATTGTTGGGATTACAAGATGAACGGTTTAGATTATCAACATGGGCTTAGAATGGAGCCAAAAATAAAATAAAATATGGAGGATAAGAGTATGGAGGAGAGCTATTCCCAACGTGGACATACACAATGTTACACTTTTCTTTTCTTTTTTTTTATAGCTTGTTTAATTTGAAACAATGTGGATTTGTACAGTGTCACATTGTTTTTTTTTTTTTTTTAAAGACATTTGTGCCGCTAGATTTACTCAAATGAATTCCACAAAATAAATGACTCAAATCCCCACTATTTGAAATTACACATTTTTCCAAAGCTTACTAAGGGGTTTTTATATTCCTTGTGAAATGTTTGAAAAATCTCACATTTTAAGCCATTTTATATCAGATCTCCCCCAAATTTGAATACCCATACCCCACCCCAAAAGTATTTTCATATCAGAAGATTTTATGCTCAATGGATATCAATGTGTGGATATACACAATGTTATATATATATATATATATATATATATATATATATATATTAGATTCACTCAATTGAATTCCACAAAATCATAGGTTGTGTATCTTACCTTTCCAACACAAAAGAAAAAACAATGAAATGTAATCAAAATGAAAGCATAACCGTAAACCTAATTTTCAAAAAATATATTAAATCCACCTTTCCAAAATTATTATGACTAATTGGTCTACAAGAAAACCCTTACAACTAAATAGATCACCATCCTTAAGGTGGGATTTGTAACGCCCTCAAAATAACAACATTAAACCCATCAAATAAGACAAGCATTGACATATAAACTAACCACATTCCTTTATTCCTTAGAGTTCCATTATATAAGTATTACATGTTAACATCATAACAAAATGCCCTACGGGCTTACAGCTTTCCAAGTTAACACTTGGTTACAACAAAGAGTACTAACTCGTTTACACATTAAGCCCTTGGCTTGAAGTTACATGTAATACATCAAAAGTTAAGCAACAAAAGTATGCCCGCCACTAGCCTCCCAGCTATGTCCTTGGAGGTGGCATGCTTCCTGCACCTGAAAATGATATTCCCATATAGGGTGAGCCACAGCCCAGTAGAAATACACTAAACCAACCATGAACAATGACTAAAATATTAGCAATTGATAGATGGCCAACACTGATACAATCACATAAATCACATATTTATGTCAAACGACTTACAAGTCCAAGTTTCCATTCATTTTCCCTTTTTCAACGGATAGGCATATAAGCACTAACCACATTCTCAACAGATATGTATAACAACAATATCCACATGCTCAGATAAGCAAATAAGCTATATCCACATTCTACAACAGATATGTATAACCACAATATCCACAGATAAGCATATGAGCTATATCCACACATCACAAAGATAAGCATATAAGCTCTATCTTCACTTCTTTAGACAAGCATATGAGCTGTATCTACGGAGTTCATCCCCTATCTTCTCCCAACACTAACCGGTTTAGAGGTACATCCCCTATCTTCCCCTAAACCGCGGAGTACATCCCCTATCTCCTCCTCTACACATAACGTATACAAACACATTGGTTCTATATACAATCACCCAATACATACAATTAATGTATTCTATCAACCGTCAAGTTCCATGACACATTTCATTGATTAGTTTCAGTTTGCCTAATCATCATGCATTGTCTACAACAATCACGACTATCCTCCACCGATAGCCCAAAGCAGTTATTTCTAAACAGAAAATAAATGCACAAATGGATATTCAGTCAACATTTCATTTCTTCACTTTTCTCAATTAATTATCCCAATTAATTAAACAATGTAATTAGGTCAATTCCCATAATTAACATTTCAACCCTTAGGTTCCATTTTCATCAATAATTCAACAATCATTCCATTTTTCTATGCCAAACATGCATCTAGGTTTATTATAAATAAAACCCCAACTTTTGTAAAATTACACAAAAGCCCCAAACTTTCACAAAATTACCAAACCAAGCCCAACATCTCAAAATACCAAAATTTAAAGACAAAATCCATAGAGAGGAGTAGGTTATCCCTACCTTGAAGTTTAAGCCACAAAGGAGATGAAGACTCGAAGATCAACTTGCTCCAAATCCAAACTTTTTCAGATTAAATCGAAGCTCTCAACACCCTCTATCTTTTTAACAAAGGCCCTAGGCTAGATTCACACCCTAGGGAGATCAAACCTTAGAGAGAATGTAAGTTTAGAGAGAGAGGGGCTCGGATTAAGGGTTTTGAATCAAAAAGAAAGTGAAAAAGTGATGTTTTAGACGCTGCTGTGCGCTGATATAAAACACGCTCGCTCGAGCGAAGGATTGGTCGCTCGAGCGACCAGACACAGAAAACTCTCGCTCGAGCCAAGAAGTTCTCGATCGAGCGAAGAAAAATCCAGACCGCTCGAGCGAAGGAAGCTCGCTCGAGCCAAGAAAGACAGCTCTCAGGTCCAGAACCAGGTGCAACCGCTCGCTCGAGCGAGCCACTCTGGCTCGACCCACCATACTCGAACCCACTCTCGCTCGAGCGACCAACTCCTCGCTCGAGCGAAGGTCCAAAATTCTGGGCAGCAACACTAGGCTCCCAAATACAACCAACCTGCAACAAACCTGCCTAACACATCCTATAACTCAAATATGAAGAAAAAGGAATGTAAACACGATAATAACCAACTACCAACATCCGCGGACACATGTCCGAATCACTGTACAACAAGGGTAAACCCGGGATCACTATAGGATTTATGGGTAAATTTTCCTATATAGTACTAGCTAATTATTTTTCCCTAGTTGAATTCAATTATGAGCGCTTAGCCCATAAATCCAAATTTGAATTTTGTTTGTCCGAAAGTCATAAGGACATGCTTAGGTAAAATGACCAAACTACTCATATATGTATACTTATCGTACACCTCTATTTAAACTAAAATTCGTATACAAAATCAAGAGCTAGGGTTTTACTAGACTGAGATGAAAGATTTAGAAAATACCAGAAATTGGTGAGCTGAAAATGGAGAGACGGCACTGAAATGATGAATCTGCAAGGGAAAAAGAGATTGAGAAGCAAAATGTGATCGATCAGAATGAAAACAAGGCAATCGAAGAGTTGATAGATGAGAGGCAAATTGTAATGACCCAATTTTTTTTAAAAAAAAATAGGCAGTGCATAATTTAATTGAGCAAATTTTCGAATTTGACTGTTGTGTAAATTCTGTGCGAAAATAGTTCGGTTTTTTATTTTTTTAAAATAGTTTCCGATCTCAGAAAATTATGAAATTTTTAAATGTTGTTCACATACGAGCCTAGCACGTTGGGTAAAAATGTTAGAATTTATTGATGAGTATTTATTTTATGAAAATTCGCGGATTGATCGGTGTTCGGTCTAGTGCATAGCAGAATTTGAAAGTGAGTTTTGGGTGTTTGGACCATGATTTGAGATAAATTAGTTGGGTTTATTTTAATATATAATTGGACCATGTTTGACTTATGGGTGAGACCCATGGTTTAGATTCAATTTAATTTTAATTTGTTTGTGACTCATGTTTAACTGTTTGGTCCTTTTTAATTATATAATTGGTAGTAACCAGCTTGGAACTTGTTATTATTTATTATATAGGGTTATAATAAATATTTAAAAGTTAAATTTATTGTGTGTACCATATGGTGAAAAATTATTTATTTTATAAAGAATGAAATATGTATGTATTGTGTAATGAGCAAAATACTATATTTTGTGGAGTACAAAAATGTTATATTTTGTGGTAAAAAAAATTATATCATTTTATAATTTATATTATAAAATTATGAGTTCTTATTATAATTTTTTTTTTTTTTTTGAAAAATCCATCATTGAAAAAGTGTAACGCCCTTAAAATAATACATAAAACCCATCACTTTAGACATGCATTGATATAAAAGAAACTAACCATCTTCCCATTAATCAGAGTAGTTCTTACAAAAGTATTACATGTTAACAACAAAAGCAAATGCCCTACGGGCTTACAGCTTTCCAAGTTAACACTTGGTTACAAAAAGAAGAGTGCTAACTCAATACATATTAAGCCCTTGGCTTGAATTTACATGTAATACATCAAAAGAAAGCAAACAACAAAAGCAGTCTGTCTACCTCTAGCCACCCAAGCTATGCCCTTGGAAGTGGCATGCTACCTGTACCTGAAAATGATGTCCCATAAAGGGTAAGCCAACGCCCAGTAGAGATATGCTAAACACAGTATGAGCAATAACTAAGACATTAGCAATTAATAAATGTTCAATTTCCATAAATCAATTCATAACCCATTTCCATTTCATGACCACTATGTTCATATTTCATTTCAGTTTCCATTTCTTAGCAATTTCACAATTTACGTCAACGGCTCAGAACCTGACCAACCACTTATATGAGACAGTGACTCATATTAAACGTTTCCCATTTCACAATAGATAAACATACTAGTTGTATCAACATCTCAACAGATAAGCATACAAGCTGTATCCACATTTCAACATATATGCATATTACCTATATCAACACTTCCAAAGATAAGCATATGAGCTGTATCAACACTTCCATAGATAAGCGTATAAGCTGTATCAACACGTTAACTGACAAGCATATGAGCTGTATCAGTGGAGTCCATCCCCTATCTCCTCCTAAACAACATCCAGTTTAGAGGTCCATCCCCTATCTTCCCCTAAACCGTGGAGTACATCCCCTATCTCCTCCCACACACACAATGTATATACACATAGGTCATGTACACAATCAATCAATACATTACGTTAATGTATTCTAACAACCATCATACTCCATGACATATCCAATTGATTAGTTTTAGTTTGCCTAATCATCATGCATTGTCTACAACAATCAAAACTACCCTCCACCGGTAGCCCAAGCAATTATTTCTAAACAGATAATAAAAGCTCCAACAGATAAAATATCAATATTATCAAAAGTGAGCGATTAATAAATCCAACTCCACTATTCTACTATATAATGAGCCAATTTCATTATTCCCAACTCAATTCCATATAATCATAATTTTCCCAAATTAATTATACCAATTAATTTATACAACCAATTAGGGTTTTCCACCCCATTTCCCAATATTGACCCAATGATCTATATATCAACAACCAACAACAATTTCGTTATTTTGAAACCCAAGATTCACATTTTAGAATCAAAACAGCAAAACTCCCTTTTAACATTTTGAAACCCTAAGTTCCAAAATTTCCCAACTTCAACACTTTATCAAAACAACCAAAAATCTATGTTAAAGACCATAAGAGTGAGTAGGAATCCCTACCTCAAATTCGGAGCCCAAGAGAAGAGGATGAAGAAAACCAAAATGCTCCAAACCACAAGTTTCTCGGATCAAAATGTAGCCCTCGACGATCAACACAACTTTTACAAAGGCCAAAGGGGAGGGGAACACTCTAACTAGATCAAACCCTAGAGAGAAGGGAGTTTCTAGAGAGAGAAACTCTCAAATGGCGTTTTGGAAAAGTAAGAGAGAGAGAGGAAGTGTAGAAAATGATTCAAAAATGCCCAGCTGCCCTCTGTTATACGACATTCCCGCTCAAGCGGAAAATACAACGCTCGAGCGTCAAGAACAAAAAACTAGGCACGCTCAAGCCCCATGACACAAGAATAAAGTACATCCGCTCGAGCGCGAAAATCAGTCCGCTCGAGCGTAGATTTTCATCTCCCAAAACTTTCACCAACGAGGTACTACCCGCTCGAGCTCAACCCGCTCGAGCGCAAGAAACCCGCTCGAGCGTAGAAAACACACCTGCAGAAGTTTTGCAGGGACTCGAAATGCTGGAAGGGTGTAAACCCCGCTCAAGCGTAAAATGACCCGCTCGAGCGGACCACTCAAAAAACTGGGCAACAGCAATGGGAGCCAAAGCTCTACCAACCTGTAACAACCAAGCCCAACACATCCTAAAACTCAAACAAATGGAATTAAAGGACGACAACAAGATAGACACAACTACCAATTCCACGGAACCGAGTCCGGAATGCAACAGAACAGTAAAGGGAATACCGGAATCGCTATAACCATCCCCCCCTAAAGAATTTCGTCCCCGAAATTAAATACAAGTTTATCAAAAACAAGTTTTCTCCATTCCCAACAATATTACAACATAATGTTAAACAATCCGACCCGTTACCGGTCAATCCGATCTCTTTTCAAGAGGCATATCACATTATACATAACAACCTGCATTATCAACATGCATTCCTTTGAAATTTACCAATTTCAACTCATTTTCCACAATTCCATAATACGTGCAACATTAACATCATGCTTGCATTTCCACAATACATTGAACATATGCAATGTTATAACAAATTTCCATTAACCAAAACATTCACAATGTTTTAACACTTAAGACATATATAATGCTCTTAAAGTTCAACGATATTACAAAATTACCAAGGCATGGTTACACATCGACAAACAAGTCCGGATATTTCTCGCGGACTTCCAACTCACGTTTCCAAGTGGCTTCCTCCACTCCATGATGTTTCCACAAAACCTTTACCAAGGGAATAGTCTTGCCTCACAAGACTTGATCCCGCCTATCCAAGACCTGAACCGGTCTCTCCTCATACGAGGCATCCTCATCTACCTCTAAGTCGGTCCAATCTAACACATGGAACGGATCCGGCTCATACTTCCGAAGCATACTTACATGAAACGCATCATGTACCCCGGACAACTGCGGTGGCAAAGCTAAACGATAAGCAACCTCCCCAATCCTCTCAAGGATCTCAAAGGGACCGATAAACCGAGGGGATAACTTCCCACTCTTCTCGAACCTCATCAGACCTCGCCTAGGTGATATTTTCAAGAAGACATGATCACCTACCTCAAACGCCAAAGGCCTCCTCCTACGGTCGGCATAACTCTTTTGGCCACTCTGGGCTGTAACAAGCCTCCTACGGATAAGCTCAACTTTCTCCGTCTTCTCCCTAACTAACTCCAGACCCAATAGAGGTGCATCACCCACCTCGGCCCAACACACTGGAGACCTACACGGTCGGCCATACAAGGCCTCAAACGGTGCCATACCGATGCTAGACTGAAAACTGTTGTTGTAGGCAAACTCCACCAAGGGCAAATGCCTCTCCCACGTAATACTAAAGTCAAGGACACACCCTCGAAGCATATCCTCAAGGATCTGAATAGTACGCTCGGACTGCCCGTCAGTCTGAGGATGATAAGCCGTACTAAAGGTCAACTTAGTGCCCATGGCACTCTGCAAACTCTGCCACAACCTAGTAGTAAAACGAGGATCTCTATCTGAGACGATCGTCACTGGGACCCCGTGCAATCTCACTATGTCCCGAATATACAAGTCGGCGAGATGATCTACCGAATCTCTCACGCGCATAGGAATGAAGTGCGCCGACTTAGTCAACCGGTCTACAACCACCCAAATGGCATCACTACCCTGCTGAGTCCTCGGAAGACCTACAACGAAGTCCATAGTGACATGCTCCCACTTTCACTCGGCAATAGGCAAGGGTTGCAACAAACCCGCTGGCCTCTGATGCTCGGCCTTCACTTGTTGACAAGTAAGGCACTTTGATACGAAAACAGCCACATCTCTCTTCATACCCCGCCACCAAAACTGGCGACCCAAATCCCGATACATCTTAGTGCCTTCCGGATGCACCGCAAGGCATGAATGATGGAACTCTTGGAGTACTTCCTCTCGGCAAGACTCCGGCACAAACAAACGGTCTCGGTATCTCATACTCAGGTCGGGATACGCCGTCAAACCCTTCTCAACCTTCCCACTGGAGATCTTCTCTCGGAGGGATTCTACCTCAGGGTCACCTCCCTGTGCCTCTAATACTCGGGTCATGAGTGTAGGCTGCGCAACAACAGAAAACAAGGCTGCAGCCTCAACAGATTCGCCCAAAAGCAAATCAAACTCGCCAAGGGCACCCAACATCTCCCATTTCCGGATGGCTATACAAGCTACATCACTAATGGGTTTCCAACTAAGTGCATCGGCCACAACATTGGCCTTTCCCGGGTGATAGTGCAACTCAAAATCGTAGTCCTCAATGAACTCCATCCACCTTCTCTGCCTCAAATTTAAGTCTCTCTGTGTAAACAGATACTTCAAACTCTTGTGGTTCGAGAACACCTCGAACCTCTCACCATAAAGGTAGTGCCTCCAAATCTTCAAGGCGAAGATCACTGCTGCTAACTCTAGGTCGTGTGTAGGGTAATTCTTCTCGTGTATTTTCAACTAACGAGAGCCATAAGCTACCACTTTTCCCTCTTGCATCAACACACAACCCAAACCCTCTCATGAGGCATCACAATAAACCGCATAACCCAACCCTCTCTCTGGAATAATCAAAACCAAAGCGGTGGTCAATCTAACTTTCAACTCTTGGAACGACTTTTCGCAAGTCTCACTCCGCACAAACTTGACCCCTTTCCGCGTCAATCTAGTCAACGGCGAAGCTAGCCTGGAGAAATCTTTCACAAACCGACGGTAATACCCAGCTAATCCCAGAAAACTGCGGATCTCAAACACACTCTTAGGCTGTGCCCAATCTTGCACTGTCTCTACCTTGGATGTATCAACAGACACCCCTTCCTTGGAAACCACGTGGCCTAAGAATTTGACCTCTCCTAGCCAGAACTCACACTTCCCAAACTTGGCATACAGCCTATGGGCTCTAAGCAATTCAAGCACCACTTTCAAGTGTTCCTCGTGCTCGTCCTCAGAAGGTGAATAGATAAGAATGTCGTCCATGAAAACGACCACAAATCGATCTAAGAATTCCCGGAAGATTCGGTTCATCAAGTCCATAAAGACTGCTGGTGCATTGGTAAGCCCGAATGGCATCACTAGAAACTCATAATGGCCATACCGCGTACGGAATGCCGTCTTCGGAATATCTTCCTCCCTGGCCCTCAATTGGTGG
Source organism: Camellia sinensis (assembly GCF_055761805.1). Lineage (NCBI taxonomy): Eukaryota > Viridiplantae > Streptophyta > Magnoliopsida > Ericales > Theaceae > Camellia > Camellia sinensis. The sequence continues at coordinate 125,308,244 of NC_138967.1, read as the reverse complement.
TAACCCGATCTCAAGTCTATCTTAGAGAAACAACGGGAACGCTTCAACTGGTCAAACAAATCATCTATCCGGGGCATAGGGTACTTATTCTTAACTGTAGCCCGATTCAACTTTCGGTAGTCGATACACAATCTCAAGGCACCATCTTTCTTTTTAACAAAGAGGGCCTGTGCTCCCCACGGCGAAACACTAGGGCGAACAAAACCCCTTATCTAGCAATTCCTGGAGCTGAATCTTCAACTCACTCAACTCGGCTGAGGCAAAATGATAAGGTGCCACAGAAATCGGCGCTAAATCAATAAAGAACTCTATCTCTCGGTGAGGTGGCAAACTAACGAGATCCTCGGGAAAAACATCCGAATACTCACAAACCACCATCGGTAATACAATCTGGGTCTCATCACACTCACCACTCATAAAGCTAGCAAGTAGACCACTAAGCTTATTCCGTCCTCGCGGATCATACATCGGCGGCAACACACTACCAACCCGATCCCCCAAGAAATGGAAACACTCCCCGTTTAAGGTACAAACTGTGACCCTCTGATGGTAGCAATCAATAACAGCCCGGTAAGACGATAGCCAGTCCATACCCAAAATAACATCAAAACCCTTCATGGGCATGACCACAAAAGGAAAAGAAAGCCTATAGTCGGCGACCTCTATATCACAACCTCTACATTCGTGTTTCAAAATCAATTCACCCCCAACAGGTGATACAACACAAATAGGAGATGCTAACAGTGCCAACTCTAACTCCAACACAGATGCGAATGCAGCAGATACAAAAGAATGAGATGCACCCGTATCAATCAATACACTAGCAACCGAGTTGCAAAACAGAAAGGTACCTCTCACTACTGATGGAGCCGGTACTAGGTCCTGCGCGGTAACAGCATACACGTGCCCTGTAGGCCCCTGATCTACCTACTCACCTCTAGGAGCAAAAGACTGCTGCACTGACTGGGATGAAGAAGCTTCCGGATTAGACCTCGAGGCCTGCACAGACTGAGCTGGCTGATAACTCTGCGTCTGCCTAGAACCAGACGCTCCTGAAGTGGCACTCAACTGTGGGTAATACCTCTTCAGGTGCCCAGGCTGACCACACTGATAACAAGACAAAGGCTGGCCCCTGTCCTGACTCTGGCCCTGAGGTCTAGCAGAAGAAGAAGCAGCTCGCTGACCCCCTCCCTTCTGCGGGCAAACTGAAGACTTGTGACCCAACTGGCCACACGCAAAACAAGTCAAGCCTCCCTGACTACCTCTCCCAGAGCCCGCACTCGGTACTGGAAAGGTCGATCTAGTCAAACCTCCCTGAGACTGCTGAGGGTTAGAACCCCTCTGTGTCTTGCCGTCACCCTAACCATCTTGGCTCATCTTGGAGCCTCTCTGCCATTCATCCTCCTCCTGCATCATAATCTCCATATGAGCTGCAGCACCAACCAAACGTCTATACTCTCGGAAAAAGGACCCTCCAACTCTCAACATGAGTCCACGCCTCAACTTTCGCTCAAATTCAAAGCAGCGGCGTTCCTCGGACGCCACAAGTTCAGGTGCAAACCTGGACAGACTAGTAAAAGTAGCCTCAAACTCAGCCACTGACAAGCCCTGCTGTTTAAGCTGGCAAAACTGCTCCCTCAGCTTCTTCCTAGCGACTGAAGATAAAAACTTCTCCTGGAAAACATTCACAAACGTCTCCCATGCACCACCAACACTGCCCTTCTCGTACTTCCACCATTGACCCACATCTCCCTTCAGTTGGAAGGATGCCAAGGTCACCTTTAAAGCCCTGTCCTCGATGCCAAGCATCTCAAACGTCTTCTCTATCTGTTCCAACCACTCGTCAGCCTTAAGTGGCTCCTTCGAATCCCCAACAAACTCGTCCGGATTGGACCGGAAGAATTCCCTCTTCAAGAAGGAAGGCCCTGCCTCAGCTGCGTGGGCCTGTTCCTGATTCCCTGCTCTGAGAATACCCAAAGCTCCTGCTATCTCTCGAGCCAAGGCACTCATAGGCTGCTGACCCGCTGGCTCAGCCACATTGGCCTGATCAACACCCTCCTGCTGTGCCGGGATATCATCCGGTAAAGGCATCTCCTGCCTACCACGCCTGCCACGCCTACCACGTCCTCGTCCTGACATCCTAATAAAGGTAACCAAGACCATTAGCACATTCACAAATGTGCCGAAGCTATGACACTCACGTCCTAATGCATGGACAACTGTAATTCACTCCACATAAGCACATAATCACATAAGCAATTACGAGTTTCATTTCTGGATAATGATAGTCCCGAGGCGTTAATAGAGTTCCGGTTAGAAACAGCATTGATAAAGTGCTTTTCCAACAAGACTCTTAGAAACCCAAGGATCCAATCAACATCCTAGAAACTACATTCTACACCCACATAGTCACATAAACTTGTTATCATCTAAGCACATAACACTACATCTAAGTCTCTATCAAGCGAGACAAACCCATTGTGATCCTAATCACTTCCCACGTACCCAAAGTATTCGAACCCGGTACGCTTTGATACCAAGTTGTAACGCCCTTAAAATAATACATAAAACCCATCACTTTAGACATGCATTGATATAAAAGAAACTAACCATCTTCCCATTAATCAGAGTAGTTCTTACAAAAGTATTACATGTTAACAACAAAAGCAAATTATAGCGATCCCGGGTTTACCCTTGTTGTACAGTGATCCGGACATGTGTCCGTGGATGTTGGTAGTTGGTTATTATCGTGTTTACATTCCTTTTTCTTCATATTTGAGTTATAGGATGTGTTAGGCAGGTTTGTTACAGGTTGGTTGTGTTCGGGAGCCTAGTGTTGCTGCCCAGATTTTTGGACCTTCGCTCGAGCGAGGAGTTGGTCGCTCGAGCGAGAGTGAGGTTCGTGTCTGGTAGGTCGAGCCAGGGTGGCTTCGCTCGAGCGAGTGTTGCGTCTAGTTCTGGACCTGAGAGTTGCCTTTCTTGGCTCGAGCGAGCTTCCTTCGCTCGAGCGGTCTGGGTTTTTCTTCGCTCGATCGAGAACTTCTTGGCTCGAGCGAGAGTTTTCTGTGTCTGGTCGCTCGAGCGACGAAGGCTTCGCTCGAGCGAGCGCGTTTTATATCAGCGGACAGCAGCGTCAGAAACATCACTTTTTCACTTTCTTTTTGATCCAAAACCCTTAATCCGACACTCTCTCTCCCTAAACTTGCACTCTCTCTATGATTTGATCTCCCTAGGGTGTGAATCTAGCCTAGGGCCTTTGTTAAAAAGATAGAGGGTGTTGAGAGCTTCGATTTAATCTGAAAAAGTTTGGATTTGGAGCAAGTTGATCTTCGAGTCTTCATCTCCTTTGTGGCTTAAACTTCGAGGTAGGGATATCCTACTCCTCTCTATGGGTTTTGTCTTTAAATTTTGGTATTTTGAGATGTTGGGCTTGGTTTGGTAATTTTGTGAAAGTTTGGGGCTTTTGTGTAATTTTACAAAAGTTGGGGTTTTATTCATAATAAACCTAGATGCATATTTGGCATAGAAAAATGGAATGATTGTTGAATCATTGATGAAAATGGGACCTAAGGGTTGAAATGTTAATTATGGGAATTGACCTAATTACATTGTTTAATTAATTGGGATAATTAATTGAGAAGAATGAAGAAATAAAATGTTGATTGAATATCCATTGTGCATTTATTTTCTGTTTAGAAATAACTGCTTTGGGCTATCGGTGGAGGATAGTCGTGATTGTTGTAGACAATGCATGAAGATTAGGCAAACTGAAACTAATCAATGAAATGTGTCATGGAACTTGACGGTTGATAGAATACATTAATTGTATGTATTGGGTGATTGTATATAGAACCAATGTGTTTATATACGTTATGTGTAGAGGAGGAGATAGGGGATGTACTCCGCGGTTTAGGGGAAGATCGGGGATGTACCTCTAAACCGGTTAGTGTTGGGAGAAGATAGGGGATGAACTCCGTAGATACAGCTCATATGCTTGTCTAGAAGTAAAGATAGAGCTTATATGCTTATCTTTGTGATGTGTGGATATAGCTCATATGCTTATCTGTGGATATTGTGGTTATACATATCTGTTGTAGAATGTGGATATAGCTTATTTGCTTATCTGAGAATGTGGATATTGTTGTTATACATATCTGTTGAGAATGTGGTTAGTGCTTATATGCCTATCCGTTGAAAAAGGGAAAATGAAAGGAAACATGGACTCATAAGTCGTATGACATAAATATGTGATTTATGTGATTGTATCAGTGTTGGCCATCTATCAATTGCTAATATTTTAGTCATTGTTCATGGTTGGTTTAGTGTATTTCTACTGGGCTGTGGCTCACCCTATATGGGAATATCATTTTCAGGTGCAAGTAGCATGCCACCTCCAAGGACATAGCTGGGAGGCTAGAGGCGGGCATACTTTTGTTGCTTAACTTTTGATGTATTACATGTAACTTCAAGCCAAGGGCTTAATGTGTAAACGAGTTAGTACTCTTTTGTTGTAACCAAGTGTTAACTTGGAAAGCTGTAAGCCCGTAGGGCATTTTGTTATGATGTTAACATGTAATACTTATGTAATGGAACTCTAAGGAATAAAGGAATGTGGTTAGTTTATATGTCAATGCATGTCTTATTTGATGGGTTTAATGTTGTTTTTTTGAGGGCGTTACAACTTGGTATCAGAGCGTACCGGGTTCGAATACTTTGGGTACGTGGGAAGTGATTAGGATCACAATGGGTTTGTCTCGCTTGATAGAGACTTAAATGTAGTATCATATGCTATGTGCTTAATTGATAACATGCTTATGTGACTATGTGGGTATGGGATTTAATTTCTTGGATGTTGATTGGATCCTTGGGTTTCTGGGAGTCTTGTTGGAAAAGCACTTGATCAATGCTGTTTCTGACCGGAACTCTAGTAACGCCTCGGGACTATCGTTATCCGGAAAGGAAATTCGTAAGTGCTTATGTGTTTATGTGCTTATGTGGAGTGAATTACAGTTGTCCATGCATTAGGATGTGAGTGTTTAGTTTCGGCACATTTATGAATGTGCTAACGTTCTGTGTTGCCTTTATTAGGATGTCAGGACGAGGAAGAGGAGCTAGGCGTGGTAGACCTGTGAGGCAGGAAGTACCGTTACCGGGTGAGATTCCGGCAGTGCAGGAGGGAGTTGGGCAGGCTAATGTGGCCGAGCCAGTAGGTCAGCAGGCTATGGGTGCCTTGGCCAGAGAGATAGCAGGAGCTTTGGGTATTCTTAGAGCTGGGAATCAGGCAGCTGAGACAGGGCCTTCTTTCTTGAAGAGGGAGTTCTTCCGGTCTAATCCGGATGAGTTTATCGGGGATCCGAAGGAGCCACTGAAGGCTGATGAGTGGTTAGAACAGATGAGTAAGACGTTCGAGATGCTTGCCATTGAGGACGGAGCACTGAAAGTGACCTTGGCATCCTTCCAGCTGAAGGGAGATGCGGGTCAATGGTGGAAGTACGAGAAGGCTCGTGTGGGCGGTACTTGGGAGGCGTTTATAAATGCTTTTCAGGAGAGGTTTTTGTCTGCAGCAGCTAGGAAGAAGCTGAGGGATCAGTTTAGCCGGCTTAAACAGCAGGGCTTGTCAGTGGCCGAGTTTGAGGCTACTTTTACCAGTCTGTCCAGGTTTGCACCGGAACTGGTGGCGTCTGAGGAACGCCGTTGTTATGAGTTTGAGCGGAAGTTGAGACGGGGCCTGAAGTTGAGAGTTGGTGGGTCTTACATCCGAGAGTATAGACACCTAGTTGATGTTGCTGCTCATATGGAGATTATGATGCAGGAGGAGGAGGAAGAACAGAGGGGCTCCAAGAGGAGCCAGGATAGTCAGAGTGATGGCAGGAGACAGAAGGGTTATAACCCTCAGCAGTCTCAGGGTGCAGTCTCTAGATCGACCTTTCCAGTGCCGAGTGTAGGCTCGGGAAGAGGCAGTCAGGGAGAATTCACTTGTTACAAGTGTGGCCAGCTGGGTCACAAGGTTTCAGTTTGCCCGCAGAAGGGTGGGGGTCAGAAAGCTGCTTCTTCTTCAGCTAGACCGCAGAGTCAGAGTTTGGGCAGGGGGCAGCCCTTGACTTGTTATCAGTGTGGACAGCCTGGGCACCTGAAGAGGTTTTGCCCACAGTTGAGTGCCACTTCGGGAGCGTCTGGTTCTAGGCAGACGCAGGGTTTTCAGCCAGCTCAGTCTGTGCAGGCCTCGAGGGCCAATCCGGGAGTTTCATCATCCCAGTCTGTGCAGCAGTCTTTTGCTCCGAGAGGTGAGCAGGTAGACCAGGGGCCTACGGGGCGCGTGTATGCTGTTACCGCGCAGGATTTAGTACCGGCTCCATCAGTAGTGAGAGGTACTTTTCTGTTTTGCAACTCAGTTGCTAATGTGTTGATAGACACGGGTGCATCTCATTCTTTTGTATCTGCTGCATTTGCATCTGTTTTGGAATTGGAGTTAGCACGGTTAGCATCTCCTATTTGTGTGGTATCGCCTTTGGGTGGTGAGTTGATTCTGAAACAGGGTGTTAGAGGATGTGATATAGAGGTCGCCGACTATAGGCTTCCTTTTCCATTTGTTGTCATGCCCATGAAGGGCTTTGATGTTATTTTGGGTATGGACTGGTTATCGTCATACCGGGCTGTTATTGATTGCTACCGCCAGAGGGTCACGTTATGTACCTTGAGCGGGGAGTGGTTCCATTTCTTGGGAGACCGGGTTTGTAGTGTTTTGCCACCGGGGTATGATTCGCGAGGGCGAAGTGAGCTTAGTAGTCTACTTGCCAGCTTTGAGAGTGGTGAGACCCAGTTTGTGTTGCCGAGGGTGGTTTGTGAGTATTCAGATGTTTTTCCCGAAGATCTTGTTAGTTTGCCACCTCACCGAGAGATAGAGTTCTCTATTCATTTAGTGCCTGGTACGGCGCCGATTTCTATGGCACCTTACCGTTTTGCTCCAGCAGAGTTGGTTGAGTTGAAAGTTCAGCTCCAGGAATTGCTCGATAAGGGCTTTGTTCGCCCTAGTGTTTCGCCGTGGGGAGCACCGGCCCTCTTTGTTAAAAAGAAAGATGGTGCCTTGAGATTGTGTATTGACTACCGAAAGTTGAATCGGGCTACGGTTAAGAATAAGTATCCTATGCCCCGTATAGATGATTTGTTTGACCAGTTGAAGGGTTCCCGTTGTTTCTCTAAGATAGACTTGAGATCGGGTTACCACCAGTTGAGGGTCAGGGAAGAGGATATTCCGAAGACGGCATTCCGTACGCGGTATGGCCATTATGAGTTTCTGGTGATGCCATTTGGGCTTACCAATGCACCGGCAGTCTTTATGGACTTGATGAACCGGATTTTCCGGGAGTTCTTAGACCGCTTTGTGGTCGTCTTCGTGGACGACATCCTTATCTATTCGCCTTCAGAGGAGGAGCACGAGGAACACTTGGGAGTGGTGCTTGAGTTGCTTAGAGCCCATAGGCTGTATGCCAAGTTTGGGAAGTGTGAGTTCTGGCTGAGGGAAGTCAAATTCTTAGGCCACGTGGTATCCGGGGAAGGGGTGTCTGTTGATACATCCAAGGTTGAGGCAGTGCAAGATTGGGCACAGCCTAAGAGTGTGTTTGAGATCCGCAGTTTTCTGGGATTAGCTGGGTATTACCGTCGGTTTGTGAAAGATTTCTCCAGATTAGCGTCACCGTTGACTAGGCTGACTCGGAAGGGAGTCAAGTTTGTGTGGAGTGAGACTTGTGAAAAGTCGTTCCAAGAGTTGAAAGTTAGATTGACCACCGCTCCGGTGTTGATTATTCCGGAGAGAGGGTTGGGTTATGCGGTTTATTGTGATGCCTCACGAGAGGGTTTGGGTTGTGTGTTGATACAAGAGGGGAAAGTGGTAGCTTATGGTTCACGTCAGTTGAAAATACACGAGAAGAATTACCCCACACACGACCTAGAGTTAGCAGCAGTGATCATTGCCTTGAAAGTATGGAGGCACTACCTTTATGGTGAGAGGTTCGAGGTATTCTCGGATCATAAGAGTTTGAAGTATCTGTTTACACAGAGAGACTTGAATTTGAGGCAGAGGAGGTGGATGGAGTTCATCGAGGATTATGATTTTGAGTTGCATTATCATCCGGGAAAGGCCAATGTTGTGGCCGATGCCCTTAGTAGGAAAACCATTAGTGATGTAGCTTGTATAGCCATCCGGGAATGGGAGATGTTGGGAGTACTTGGCGAGTTTGATTTGCTACTGGGCGATTCTGTAGAGGCTGCGGCCTTGTTTTCTGTTGTTGCGCAGCCTACACTTGTGATTAGAGTGTTAGAGGCACAGAGAGGTGACCTTGAGGTAGAATCCCTCCGTGGGATGATCTCCAGTGGGAAGGTTGAGAAGGGTTTGACGGTGTATCCCGACCTGAGTGTGAGATACCGAGACCGTTTGTTTGTACCGGAGGCTTGCCGTGAGGAAGTACTCCGAGAGTTTCATCATTCGCGCCTTGCGGTGCATCCGGGAGGTACTAAGATGTATCAGGATTTGGGTCGCCAATTTTGGTGGCGGGGTATGAAGAGAGATGTGGCTGTTTTCGTATCAAAGTGCCTTACTTGCCAGCAAGTGAAGGCCGAGCATCAGAGGCCAGCGGGTTTGTTGCAACCCTTGCCTATTGCCGAGTGGAAGTGGGAGCATGTCACTATGGACTTCGTTGTAGGTCTTCCGAGGACTCAGCGGGGTAGTGATGCTATTTGGGTGGTTGTAGACCGGTTGACTAAGTCGGCGCACTTTATTCCTATACGCGTGAGAGATTCGGTAGATCATCTTGCCGATTTGTATATTCGGGACGTAGTGAGATTGCACGGGGTCCCAGTGACGATCGTCTCAGATAGAGATCCTCGTTTTACTGCTAGGTTGTGGCAGAGTTTGCAGAGTGCCTTGGGCACTAAGTTGACCATTAGTACGGCTTATCATCCTCAGACTGACGGGCAGTCCGAGCGTACTATTCAGATCCTCGAGGATATGCTTCGGGGTTGTGTCCTGGACTTCAGTGGGACGTGGGAGAGGCACTTGCCATTGGTAGAGTTTGCCTACAACAACAGTTTTCAGTCTAGCATCGGTATGGCACCGTTTGAGGCCTTGTATGGCCGACCGTGTAGGTCTCCAGTGTGTTGGGCCGAGGTGGGTGATGCACCTTTGTTGGGTCCGGAGTTGGTTAGGGAGACGACAGAGAAAGTTGAGCTTATCCGTAGGAGGCTTGTTACAGCCCAGAGTCGACAAAAGAGTTATGCCGACCGTAGGAGGAGGCCTTTGGCGTTTGAGGTAGGTGATCATGTTTTTTTGAAGATATCACCTAGACGAGGCCTGATGAGGTTTGGGAAGAGTGGGAAGTTATCCCCTCAGTTTATTGGTCCTTTTGAGATCCTTGAGAGGATAGGTGAGGTTGCTTAGCGGTTAGCCTTACCGCCGCAGTTGTCCGGAGTGCATGACGTGTTTCATGTGAGTATGCTTCGGAAGTATGAGCCAGATCCATCACATGTGCTGGATTGGACTGATTTAGAGGTAGATGAGGATGCCTCGTATGAGGAGAGACCGGTTCGGGTCTTGGATAGGCGGGATCAGGTCCTGCGTGGCAAGACCATTCCTTTGGTGAAAGTCTTGTGGAAACATCACGGAGTGGAGGAAGCCACTTGGGAACGTGAGTTGGGAGTCCGTGAGAAATATCCGGACTTGTTTGCTGATGTGTGATCTTGTATTTAAATTTTACATTTTGTTGAACTTAAGAGCTTTTATATATGTCTTAAGTTGTGAAACATTGAAAATGTTTTGATTATTGGAAGTATGTTTTAGAACTTGCCTCATATGGAAGTTGAATGTAACATTATATGTGTTAAGTATATTGTTGACATTGGGAAGTTAGTGCATAATGTTGGTGCATGTTAATAATACATATGTTGTTTACATATTGTGATATGTCTCTTGTTAAAGGGATGGGATGACCGGTAATGGGTCGAATTGTTGAATGTTCAAGTGTAACATTGTCTAAAATGGAGGAAAACCTGTTTTTGAAAACTTGTGCTTAATTTCGGGGGCGAAATTCTTTAAGGGGGGGAGGTTATAGCGATCCCGGGTTTACCCTTGTTGTACAGTGATCCGGACATGTGTCCGTGGATGTTGGTAGTTGGTTATTATCGTGTTTACATTCCTTTTTCTTCATATTTGAGTTATAGGATGTGTTAGGCAGGTTTGTTACAGGTTGGTTGTGTTCGGGAGCCTAGTGTTGCTGCCCAGATTTTTGGACCTTCGCTCGAGCGAGGAGTTGGTCGCTCGAGCGAGAGTGAGGTTCGTGTCTGGTGGGTCGAGCCAGGGTGGCTTCGCTCGAGCGAGTGTTGCGTCTGGTTCTGGACCTGAGAGTTGCCTTTCTTGGCTCGAGCGAGCTTCCTTCGCTCGAGCGGTCTGGGTTTTTCTTCGCTCGATCGAGAACTTCTTGGCTCGAGCGAGAGTTTTCTGTGTCTGGTCGCTCGAGCGACGAAGGCTTCGCTCGAGCGAGCGTGTTTTATATCAGCGGACAGCAGCGTCATAAACATCACTTTTTCACTTTCTTTTTGATCCAAAACCCTTAATCCGACACTCTCTCTCCCTAAACTTGCACTCTCTCTATGATTTGATCTCCCTAGGGTGTGAATCTAGCCTAGGGCCTTTGTTAAAAAGATAGAGGGTGTTGAGAGCTTCGATTTAATCTGAAAAAGTTTGGATTTGGAGCAAGTTGATCTTCGAGTCTTCATCTCCTTTGTGGCTTAAACTTCGAGGTAGGGATATCCTACTCCTCTCTATGGGTTTTGTCTTTAAATTTTGGTATTTTGAGATGTTGGGCTTGGTTTGGTAATTTTGTGAAAGTTTGGGGCTTTTGTGTAATTTTACAAAAGTTGGGGTTTTATTCATAATAAACCTAGATGCATATTTGGCATAGAAAAATGGAATGATTGTTGAATCATTGATGAAAATGGGACCTAAGGGTTGAAATGTTAATTATGGGAATTGACCTAATTACATTGTTTAATTAATTGGGATAATTAATTGAGAAGAATGAAGAAATAAAATGTTGATTGAATATCCATTGTGCATTTATTTTCTGTTTAGAAATAACTGCTTTGGGCTATCGGTGGAGGATAGTCGTGATTGTTGTAGACAATGCATGAAGATTAGGCAAACTGAAACTAATCAATGAAATGTGTCATGAAACTTGACGGTTGATAGAATACATTAATTGTATGTATTGGGTGATTGTATATAGAACCAATGTGTTTATATACGTTATGTGTAGAGGAGGAGATAGGGGATGTACTCCGCGGTTTAGGGGAAGATCGGGGATGTACCTCTAAACCGGTTAGTGTTGGGAGAAGATAGGGGATGAACTCCGTAGATACAGCTCATATGCTTGTCTAGAAGTAAAGATAGAGCTTATATGCTTATCTTTGTGATGTGTGGATATAGCTCATATGCTTATTTGTGGATATTGTGGTTATACATATCTGTTGTAGAATGTGGATATAGCTTATTTGCTTATCTGAGAATGTGGATATTGTTGTTATACATATCTGTTGAGAATGTGGTTAGTGCTTATATGCCTATCCGTTGAAAAAGGGAAAATGAAAGGAAACATGGACTCATAAGTCGTATGACATAAATATGTGATTTATGTGATTGTATCAGTGTTGGCCATCTATCAATTGCTAATATTTTAGTCATTGTTCATGGTTGGTTTAGTGTATTTCTACTAGGCTGTGGCTCACCCTATATGGGAATATCATTTTCAGGTGCAGGAAGCATGCCACCTCCAAGGACATAGCTGGGAGGCTAGAGGCGGGCATACTTTTGTTGCTTAACTTTTGATGTATTACATGTAACTTCAAGCCAAGGGCTTAATGTGTAAACGAGTTAGTACTCTTTTGTTGTAACCAAGTGTTAACTTGGAAAGCTGTAAGCCCGTAGGGCATTTTGCTATGATGTTAACATGTAATACTTATGTAATGGAACTCTAAGGAATAAAGGAATGTGGTTAGTTTATATGTCAATGCATGTCTTATTTGATGGGTTTAATGTTGTTTTTTTGAGGGCGTTACACAAATGCCCTACGGGCTTACAGCTTTCCAAGTTAACACTTGGTTACAAAAAGAAGAGTGCTAACTCAATACATATTAAGCCCTTGGCTTGAATTTACATGTAATACATCAAAAGAAAGCAAACAACAAAAGCAGTCTGTCTGCCTCTAGCCACCCAAGCTATGCCCTTGGAAGTGGCATGCTACCTGTACCTGAAAATGATGCCCCATAAAGGGTAAGCCAACGCCCAGTAGAGATATGCTAAACACAGTATGAGCAATAACTAAGACATTAGCAATTGATAAATGTTCAATTTCCATAAATCAATTCATAACCCATTTCCATTTCATGACCACTATGTTCATATTTCATTTCAGTTTCCATTTCTTAGCAATTTCACAATTTACGTCAACGGCTCAGAACCTGGCCAACCACTTATATGAGACAGTGACTCATATTAAACGTTTCCCATTTCACAATAGATAAACATACTAGTTGTATCAACATCTCAACAGATAAGCATACAAGCTGTATCCACATTTCAATAGATATGCATATTAGCTATATCAACACTTCCAAAGATAAGCATATGAGCTGTATCAACACTTCCATAGATAAGCATATAAGCTGTATCAACACGTTAACTGACAAGCATATGAGCTGTATCAGTGGAGTCCATCCCCTATCTCCTCCTAAACAACATCCGGTTTAGAGGTCCATCCCCTATCTTCCCCTAAACCGTGGAGTACATCCTCTATCTCCTCCCACACACACAACGTATATACACATAGGTCATGTACACAATCAATCAATACATAACGTTAATGTATTCTAACAACCATCATACTCCATGACATATCCAATTGATTAGTTTTAGTTTGCCTAATCATCATGCATTGTCTACAATAATCAAAACTACCCTCCACCGGTAGCCCAAGCAATTATTTCTAAACAGATAATAAAAGCTCCAACAAATAAAATATCAATGTTATCAAAAGTGAGCGATTAATAAATCCAACTCCACTATTCTACTATATAATGAGCCAATTTCATTATTCCCAGCTCAATTCCATATAATCACAATTTTCCCAAATTAATTATACCAATTAATTTATACAACCAATTAGGGTTTTCCACCCCATTTCCCAATATTGACCCAATGGTCTATATATCAACAACCAACAACAATTTCGTTATTTTGAAACCCAAGATTCACATTTTAGAATCAAAATAGCAAAACTCCTTTTTAACATTTTGAAACCCTAAGTCCTAAAATTTCCCAACTTCAACACTTTATCAAAACAACCAAAAATCTATGTTAACGACCATAAGAGTGAGTAGGAATCCCTACCTCAAATTCGAAGCCCAAGAGAAGAGGATGAAGAAAACCAAAATGCTCCAAACCACAAGTTTCTCGGATCAAAATGTAGCCCTCGACGATCAACACAACTTTTACAAAGGCCAAAGGGGAGGGGAACACTCTAACTAGATCAAACCCTAGAGAGAAGGGAGTTTCTAGAGAGAGAAACTCTCAAATGGCGTTTTGGAAAAGTAAGAGAGAGAGAGGAAGTGTAGAAAATGATTCAAAAATGCCCAACTACCCTCTGTTATACGACATTCCCGCTTGAGCGGAAAACACAACGCTCGAGCGTCAAGAACAAAAAACTAGGTATGCTCGAGCGCAAGAAGGCCCGCTCGAGCGCCAAGACACAAGAATAAAGTACATCCACTCGAGCGCGAAAACCAATCCGCTCGAGCGTAGATTTTCATCTCCCAGAACTTTCACCAACGAGGTACTACCCGCTCGAGCGCAAGAAACCCACTCGAGGGTAGAAAACACACCTGCAGAAGTTTTGCAGGGACTCGAAATGCTGGAAGGGTGTAAGCCCCACTCAAGCGTAAAATGACCCGCTCGAGCGGACCACTCAAAAAACTGGGCAACAGCAATGGGAGCCAAAGCTCTACCAACCTGTAATAACCAAGCCCAACACATCCTAAAACTCAAACAAATGGAATTAAAGGACGACAACAAGATAGACACAACTACCGGAATCGCTATAAAAAGCAAACCCACATGGGGTTGTTTCCCCACTTTTTCCATCCCATCATTTCCTTTCCTTTCGTTTTATTTCATTTCATTTCTTTGTTGGATTGAGTAGAGAGCTCCGCTCTCTTCGTCTCTCACCCAGCGTGTCTCTCTCTCCCCCCTCTCTCTCTCTCTCTCTCTCCCTCTCCCTCTTTCTTTATTTTCCATGGTTGCTCAAGCTTTGAGCTTAGAGTGGGAGTCTTTAGAGTGAGATTTTGCAAAAGTGTTGTAAATAAAAGTCGGAGAGCTCATCGTGATCTTCGCAATGGTAGTCTCAGATTTATGATCGGGCAAGATTTGCCTTCCAGATCTGCTCTTCTTTATTATTTGAGGTAGGGACTTTCTTCATATTTTTACATTGAAGCTATGTTAGGGTTATTTTGAGAAAATATATCATTATAAGTGGTATTGCATATAGATATATTTTCAGATTTTTGTTTGGTAATTTTTGGAAGAAAAATTATGTTGAAATGTTATGAATGTTGGTATTTTGAGATTAATTTTGGAAAAATCATTTTTTGTTGTTAATTTTGTAAAAGGAAATCCGAAAATAGAATTTAATAGTTGTATGGATTGTATCTATCTCATCTTATGATTAGATTATTTATTTTGAGAAATATAAAGTTGAATTTTTTTTTTATCTTTGATTTGGAACTTATTTTTGAGAAAAATAAATTAATGTTGAGGAATATGGAGTAAATGCTTAAGTAGGAATTATAGAGTTGTTTTGGGATTAAAAACTCTAAAAGTGTTATATTCATGATATTTTACAAAAGATGATATGTTGATGATTAAGTTGTGTTCATTTTTATGAAAATAAAAATGTGAAATGTGGATTTTCAAACTCAAAATCTTGAAAATGTTACTATTGGGCATATTTCATAATTTTTGATGTAAATATAATATTGGTTAAGTAGTTTTAGAAAAAGTTGTAAAATTGTTATTGGTAGAGAATTTGGTAAAAAAAATATTACTTTTTAAATAGCTTGGCATGAAAAATGGTTAAGTTGAAATATAGTTATGTTTGAGGGATGAGGCATGTGAAGTTAGGTTTGGTATTATTAATTTGAAAAATTTTGAATATATTAGTTTTGGTTAAAAGGTTATATCCATTATGGTTAAAAGTGTTTTATTAAGATTATACCATAACTTTTGGCATAGTAGGATGGTAATGGTAATATTTAATTTAGGGATTTTCTACACTTTAATATGGTTTTTAGCTTAGTTATTTGCTATTGTGTATAGATGATGAGATTTGGTTGTGGTTTGGACAAATCTAAGATTTGGGTGTTATATGGAAAATAGGGATTTTTGATGAGTATGAGGTAAATGAGCGTGAGACTTGAATATAGGATCATGTTGTACCAAAGTAGTTGTGTTTGGTATTTGGGTTAATATTTGGTAAAAGGGGCATTTTTTCCCTAATTTGATTAAATCATTATTTTGCATAAATAATCGGGATTAACATTGAAAACGTGAAATTGGAAGGTTGTGATTATAAATGGTATTGGATATGTATTATCTCACCTATGGAAGTTTTGAATAAACTATTTATTTTGATATTAAACATCTCTTTAGAAATAATTGCATTGGGCTATCGGTGGAGGATAGCTATGATTGTTGTAGAAATTACATGAGGATTAGGCGATTTAATGCTAATACATAGTTGGTGTCATTGAACATGACCATGCTATAAATACATTGTATATGTATGTTTATTGGGAGAAAAAAGGGGATGTATTCCATATGTGATTATGTTTATAAATACATTGCATATGTATATTTGTTTGGGAGGAGAAAGGGGATGGACTCCATTTAAAGCAAGTTGGCTGGAGTGTCCTGGGTGAAAGACCCGAAATTTTATATATAAATGGGTGCCGATTCCTTCAGACGAAATATCTGTAAAATGGCAGGTATGAAGTGTTCATGTGAGTTTTGCATAATTAGAAAATCATTGAGTTGTAGTCTCATTTTGGTTGTTGAAAGATAATGAATTTAACTCATGAATTGAGTAGCATATATGAACTGGAAATGAATTGGTAGTACTTGTATAGTCTACTTGCAGACATCAGCCTAGGGATTACCTGAGTCGTATTTACCATCTTGGAATTTTATTGAAATTATTGGATTAATGTGTTTTCAAATTGGCATTGTGCATAAGATTTCAAAAGATGAGAAAAATAGTTTGAGCATGACATGGCATATGCATTCATCTCATAAGACCATATAAAATGGATTTGATGAATTGTTTAATCATTTGATTCAATTGATAATGAGATAATTGAATGAATTAAAAAGGATGTCCTGTTGCTATTGAAACATGTTTATTTATTTAAGTTAACTTCTTGTTGTTAATTAAATAAATTGGATTTAAGAGATTATGTAATAAAATCATATGGTTTTGACATGATATGATTTCACGTATATGTAGGAGTATCGTTGTACCCGCATATCTTTTAATGTTTTAATATGAGATTGTTCGGTGAGCTTGCTCACCCCCTGCCTGTACATGTGTACAGGAAATGTTTTTCGGATTTGAAGATTAAACAATGGGTTTTACCATTTCATAAGTATAATGTAGTGATGGATTGAACTACTTTATTTGTCGTTTGGCTGAGTGCTATTTTTTTGTAAAGAGTAGTATCCCCTCTTTTATTGTAAGCTTTAGGGCATTTCTTTTATTTGTATGTAAATGTCATTGTTGTATAACGAGAGGGAATATGTATATTTAATTATTCATCATTTCATCCAAGGATGAAATGTTATTTGTAAATGGACTTAATTAATGAATATTGGTAATGTTATCCGAGTGATAAAATACGGGGCGTTACACAAATCATACCAGAGAGAGAAAGTCGACTGGGGATGAAATCAACACAATATCACCACCGTGATCGGTGACACTGGTAACAAACGACTTATAAAATCCAAAAGTCATAGTAAAACTTACTCAAAAAATGGCTTTAAGTGCTGTAGCGGCGGTGGAGGAAAGGATGACGGAGGTATTGTAGGGACAACGAGAGAAAGAGTCAGAGGACTGATCTGTGTATATGTGTGTATATATACATCCCTTTATATATATATATATGTGTGTGTGTGTGTGTGTGTGTGTGTGTGTGTGTGTGTGTGTGTGTGTGTGTGTGTGTGTATCGTCAATGATGGTAATGATCTGTTTAGAAACGAAAGATAAAAGTAAATTGGTGAAATTTGTGTGGTGGTGTTAGGGACTCAAAGGCTATTTCAAAGGACTCGAGTCTCTTATTTTCGTCTAATTTCAAGCAATCAAATGGAGAATTAACGATAAAGAGTAGAGATTTCATGAATTCAGATTTGTATCAACAACCTCAATAGCAAAATTAGAGCTCTGACTTAATGTGGTACCGCTTTGCGCTGAACTAGTTTTTTGCGTGCCTTGTGAATCCTCATCATCATAATAAATCATTATCATCAAGTCCCCATGAACACAAGGAATCTGTTCAAAAGGCTCAAATTTGTTCAATTTTTTGAACAAATAAGTTGAGATAGGTTTTAAAAAATTGAATAGTTAACAAATAATTTCAACAGATAGGAAAAATAGACTTGCGAATCCAACAGATGGATTATAAGCAGAACAGATAAGAAAAAATAAAGATAAAAATTTGAACAGATAAAATAAATGAACAAATAGGTTCATTATATAGGAAAAAATAATCTTGGTGAATAATTTTGACATATGGATTTTTTCAACAGATAGGTTAATAATTTTGACAGATAGGTTTAAAAAAACTAAACAAAAAAACAAATGATTTGAACAGATAGGTTAAAAAAAGGCAAAATTAGAAACAAAATGTCCTCCAAAATAATAAAATGTACTTTTCATCACAATATTTCACAAAGCATGTACTTCTGACCAACAAAATTTATCCATAGGACCTAACATCTCAAGCACTCTTCAGATTGGATTTATCACCAATTTTCTCTTAAATTATAAGGGTTATTACAACTTAGTGAAGTCAAAAAAAAATTACAAATTCATGAAAAAAAATTTATAAATTTAATTATTAATATTTATAAAATTTCTCATTAATTCGTAATTATTTTTTGCAACCTCTATTGATGTGATATTTCTCCTAAATTATATTGTAGTGACTTGGGCTTAGACAAGTTAGTTAAGATAAGAGATTAGTTTGGATCAAATTTAGACAAATCTTCATATGCTTTAGAATGAAATTGAACACCTAGACTTCAATCTGATCGAATTTATCCCAAGGTTCAACCTAAAAACTGTTTGTCCCATCATGAGATAAGTTGTTAGAGTAAGAGTAGCCAAAAAAGAAAGTACTTTATGAAATAGTTTGTCCCATCATGAGATAAGTCATAGTAGTAAGAGTGACCAAAAAAGAACAGTCTAAGCAATTAGATCAAGTTCAATTTAGACGACTAAAATCAACAAATCACTATTAAAACCAAGCTAAAAAAATAATTACAAAAATGTATTGCATGAATTTCAATTTCAGTGATTTACTGCTAGAAAAATGTAAATTTGAAGTAATATTACATACTTTATACAGTCCATGAATGGTAATGAATTACATATTGCACAATGTATAAAAAATTTTAAAATTGTCACATACTAATGAATGAAAGATGAAAATACTTGGATTTTTTTTTTTTTTAGGAAATAAAACTTGCAAAACTATGTTACACTCTTAAAAATGTATACTATATGTCCTTTCAAAGCTACACTACAATGATTGGTAACAAAATCACAATAGTTAATAACTTTTTTCACCATGACAGTACGTAAAGGAAATATCATTTCCCTCCCCCCAAACTATCACGCGTTTTTCACGTTGACCCCATACTTCAATTTATTTCAATTTAGTACCTGAACTTTCCACAAATTGATCAATTAGACCCATGCCGTCACCTTCTGTCCACAATTGGACAAAATGTGCTGATGTGGGGGGCAAATTGATTTTTAAAGTATAGTTTGGGAGGGAAATTGGTTTTTAATTTGGGGGGTAAATTGATTTTTAAGGTATAGTTTGGGGGGTAAAATGAAATTTTAAATGAACTTTGGTGCCACGTTAGCACATTCCGTCCAATTGTAGACGGAAGGTAACGAGAAGGGTCTAATTGATCAATTTGTAAAAAGTTCATGTACTAAATTGAAATAAATCGAAGTATAGGGGTCAACGTGAAAAACGCGTGATACTTTGAGGGGTAAAATGATATTTGTTCTAATTTTAAGTATTCATAACATAATCATAATCATTATATAACTTTAATAATTTGTAACTAAAACTTTTTTTTTGTGGTGCATCCATTCGTAACATAAGTATAATAATTTGTATTAACATTACAAAAACTCATAACTATTTTACAAAATATAGTATATAAGTAATAAAAAATAATTGAAAAAAAAAAAGTTGGGAGGGCCAAATGCAATTAAGCAACACATAACTCATATAAATCACACACATATCCTAACAATCCTAGCAAAGTAGCAGGGCCAAGACACCTCCTAACCCCCTCCTTCCCTCCGCCTCTAATAATGGGTGCATAATTAAGATAGCATAATGTATTTTTCTACTTCTTAGGCTAAGTTTGGGAAGTCCCAAATAAGTCAAAAAGTTAAAAAGTTACTCAAAAAGTTAAAAAGTTGACACTATTCACCAAAAGTCAACAATTACGGCTGCACAACTCCCAATTCAAATTTTCCTCTACAAACCAATTTTTACAATTTTTTATTACACATTTTTCCATAAAAAGTCAAAAAGTTAACCCAAACATCCATATTTTCAATCTCAATTTTTTAGTCCAAAAAGACAAAAAGTGCACTTATTTAGTCTTCCCAAACTTGGCCTTAATTAACATGTGGTAAAAGCAGTATTCTATAAGTCACTTTGTATTTGACCCAAGATGTTGAGTATTCAACCACATCAAATTTTGACCTTTTTTTTTAATCACATATTAATTAATAAGTAGATCCAAGAAGTGGCAATGTTGAATTTGTTTTACATCTAGCCTACCCAAAAACATAGGTCAACAATCCATATAAATTGGCCACCATCTTAGCCAAATAGTCGTTAAAAGATAAATTATCAATACATCATAATAGCTAGACTTAATATCCATTAAGACCTCGTTTGGGAACATTGCGTTTTAGTTTAAAAATTAAAAAATTATTTAAAAAAACCAACAAATTATACACACAAAAAAAAAGATTTTTTTTTCTCTTTACTTTTTGTACATCTTTTCGTAAAAAACTAAAAAGTTATCCCAAACATACAGGCCTTGTTAAGTTTGGTTTTGGGAGATAAATTTTCAAAAAAAAATTTGGGGAAAGATTTTAGATATTTTTTTGATTTGTTTGGTTGTATATTTTGGAAATAGTTTTGGAGTATTGGAGTTTGGGATGATTTGATATTTTGTTGTAGTTGAGTAGATGTGTATGAGAAAAAAGTGAATGAGAAGGAGAGATAAGAGAGAAAAAATAATTGATTGATGTGTATGAAATAGAAAGTGATTTTGGAAATTTTTTTCCAAAATTACTAAACCAAACAAAATTTTAAAAAAATTTCTCCAAAATTTGTTTCTCAAAACCAAACCAATTTTTTTTTTTTTTAACTCATATTTTAGCCAAAAAATAAAAAATTATTAAAATAGCATATTCCTAAATGAGACTTAAGTCCTATTGAAAGTTAACCCTACTAAAATCATCAAATAATTTTGTGACGATTCATGTGTATATCACTAAAAATTGACGATGAGTGATTTTTTTTGTCACAATTTTTATAAATTGTCACTAGAACTTATAATTAGGGACTTTTTATGATAAATTTTTTAAATTATAGCTAAAAATTAAAAATTAGTGACATTTTTGTGACAATTTTTTTTAAATTATCGCTAAAACTTATAAATTAGTAACGTTTTTAATGACAAATTTTTCACAAAATCATTGAAAATTAACAATTAATGACAATTTTTTTAATAATAATTAATAAACAAAATGCGTTAATTATCATAACACCAATTAGACAATCTCCACATTAAAACCTATAAATAAGTTCTTAAAAATATGTAAATAGTAAATTCTAAAAATAACCCCAGACACACCCACAAATATATGACAAAGAACCTAGCTTTCCATGGCCGCACTGCACCTGCTTGATTTGAGGCCATCCGGCACGACCCTTTTTTCACTGCTTAAAAAAAATAAATAAATAAAATGTTACGTATCACCGTCCGTCGACGAATCCCCTGCCGCGCCTCGAGCCTCCGGCGCAGCTTTCGCTCTCTCTGGCTTGAAAGCATATTGTCAATTCTGGAAGAAAAATAAAAATTTTGGCCCTAGTTTTGTATGAAATTGAATACAGTTGGAGTAATTGAATCTTCTTTGAATCTTTCTACTGGTATTTTTCTTTTCTTTATCTGCTTTGAATCTCTCTCGGCTACTATTAATTTCAGTATCTCTTGAGGAATCGAATTTGGTGCACGGATTCCTTTTACGCACTGTTTGGTTGCTTAGAAATTGCGGAAAACAAGAAAAGAAAAGGAAAATTTTGATATACTTGTGTGTTTTCGTTTTCCTTTGCCTCATTCTTAATTAGTGACCTTACTCTCTGGATGCAATCCATATAGAATGATAGCTTTTACTTTACCTTCATGCAATAGAGAATTTATTCCTACCTAGGTGTAATTAGATAAAAATAAAATATTAATATAAATATCACTGACAATAATAATAATAATAAAATTCTTCTTGCTTCCACAATAAATCTAGTTGCAGTGAGCACTTCAAATGAAACTACAAATCTCATAAAACTTAATATACCATTTTATAGATCATCGAAGTTTTAGATTGTGAATGGTCTTTGGCTGGTTCATACAAAACTTGTGAATAGACTATATGTATGTTGGCCATATATAATTTATTTGACATTGTATATTGTAATAAGCAGTAATAAAGCCAAGTTAGGACCTTGAAGGTTGTTTCAATTAAATGTAGAACATAATTTTTGGATTTATAAATAGGTCCTAAATTCACATTTTAGGTTGAAAGCATGACGAAAACTTTCCCTGATGTTCTGCAAAGATTTTTTACATATAGCTTGAATTTCTATTGATATTGCAACTAGGACGAGTGATGTAGAGAGAATGAAATGAAGCAATCCAAGTTCAAGAGGATTTGTGTCTTCTATGGGACTAGCCATGGCAAGAAGAGCAGCTACCAAGCAATCCACATTTGTGTCTGCTGAAGAAGATTTATTTTTAGTGGTTTCTCTCGTCTTAATAACTAAATTCAAATAATGGGGAAAATAAATGGTATATTGGCTTGAGGTGATGCTTATCAGTGTTGGCTTAAAATCTTTGTGAATCAAGAAACCCCTTTGTAGAATATGCAGTGCAATATGCTGTAGCTGCAGCCCTTGCGACATTGGAAAAGGATAAGAAGGATTTGTTACACAAACTACTTTTACAAGGTAATGTTTGATGCTTCATCTTTCTTATTAAAATTAAGTAATTGTAAATATCTAATGTCTCAACTGGATTATTCATGCAGGTCTTGACATTACAATCTTAGGTTGCAATGCCTTCTATTCATATTGGAATCAGGTATTGTACCTTTCCTATTGTACTTTTAAAATCTTTAACTTATTTGATCTTTGGTGGTGTTTATTTGCTCATATTTTTTGCCTATCATGTTCTTTCTCTTTTACTACAATTGAAACATCTACTATAATGATTATGCTTTCTGAGCTACTAGAATGAAAGTGATTTTTTGAATCATTTTATCTATATCATTAATGTATTGTTACAAATTTGCACGTTATTATACTTGAGATGTTTCCATATGGCAATGTTTAGAGCAAGCCAAAGTTTAACGGATTGAACTGTGTAGGTTTTCAATGCTTCTAGGTGGGGTTTATCATGTGAGATTGGAAAAGGGAAAGTTGGCAGTGGTTTTGATGTTAGTTCTGCAGTTTATGGTAGTCAACGATATGTTCACTTTTCACCAGAAGTGCTTTCTTCTGCTCAGGTTTCTCTTTCTCTCCCTCTCTCTTTCTCTCTCTATATATGCAATTATATTTTGTCCTCGTAAAGTATTATTGAATTCTTACCTTGCCCTTAAAGTTTATTTTTCCCAATTTGGTCTCTAAACTATATGATCATTCCCAATTTGGCTCAATTCCCAACTGCCGTCCAAATTATTGACATGAATTGGCACATGGCACTCTTTGGCCCCACATGGCATCTTAAATAACCATTCATTTTGGTACATGTATGATAGCATTAGTGTTACACTTTGGCATTACAATTCATCAATGATCATTGATCAAAACATATCACGAAAACATTCAACTTGTCAGATATCAAGGGCTCTGTGGCAGAGCTTATGATGGGAATGAGCTGAGAACATGAAAAACAAAAGAAGGTTAGGAAGTTATAGAAGATTGGTTTTGACAGTAGTGCCCTTTTGGGGGCAACATTGTAATGAGGGTACTTAATTAGTTGTATTTTCTACAAACTTTCACTAGAATTTGTCTTATTTATGGGTTTTCCTTATTTGGAATTGCAGGATGCTGTTTTTTTTGAATGAATAAAATTGCAGGATGTAGTTGAAGGAAAAGCGTTAGAGGAAGTCATCGGTCATGTGCTGAATGGAAAATGGGACCATGAGAGGACTACATATTGAATTTGAATCCCTTAGTAGTTGGTATTGTTTTTTCATTAAGAGCACTACTAAAACATTGACTTTTTTGCGTCTTTCTTTTTTTTTCATTTTTGCGACCGTCTGTTTGGCCGTGGCAAAAAATATATTTGCGACAGCATTATGAGATGCAAGTCAGGGGTGGTAAAAGGTCCAGTTTATGAGTGGGCTTTATATTTGCCCCCATTTATTTCTCCTATTTTCTTTTATTTACATTTGCCCTGGCCAAGCATGCTCAAACGCTCTTCAAGGTTCTGTTCTAATTGCTCACATTGCATATATATATATATATATACAGATATAGATATATAATCTAAAAACCAAGCATGCAAGAATCAACTGTTGTATAGAACATCTTGTTGAATCGATTCTAATAGGCCGATTTGCTATAGGATTTTTTGGCTCCAATGGAGCAGATTTTGGATAGATTGCAGGCATTTGGTGAATTTGAGGTATTGGATTGTTATTGAGAAGAATTTGTTATATTCACCATTGCAAATTGAATTGGAATGAAAACAAGTTAAAATAATAGAAAAATGCTCTATGGAGATCAATTTAGTAACAATGCATTTTAATGACAAGTTTGTTGCTCGCTCTGTTGTTTATGGTGATTTGTATAATATTGTTGCAGTTCAAACATTTTGGGGACAAGGTTATTGTTGAGGAACAAATAGAGAGGTACATTTTAATGTAGTTTGGTGAAACATATATGTGCAATTCTACTGTATAGTCTGTTTTTAGTGCTGTATAATGTTGCTTAGTTAGAGATATTGCTCTTTGATTGTTTTTGAATTGGCATTTTTCATTTTGTTTTTCTTGAGATTTTAGCTAATTTTTTTTTGTAGGGGATATGAATGAGATATTTCGTGGCAGTTCATTTCTTGAATTAAGAAGTGCATGATTTTATCCTCTGGAAAATAGCTCATTTGAGGTCTTTCTCGTTGGAAATAGAAATAACGCATTTTTTTTATTTTTAATGCATTTTAATTTTTGACATGTGTATGTATATTCTCTCTCTCTCTCTCTCTCTCTCTCTCTCTCTCTCTCTCTCTCTCTCACACACACACAAACACACCCCCACCCACCCACACACACACCCACCCACACACCCACACACACATTTTTGAAGTATTATGTTGATCAATAATACAATACTTGTTTCTTGAAACTAACATTTGATGGTTAAGCTTTCATTTGTAAATTTTTTTAGGATTGCATAAGTTAATGTTACATGCCTTAAATGCAAGCAACAAGTATAGTAGGACAAGATTATTTGTTGTTTATCTTTGACATTTTTTGTTGAACCGTGTGTGATGTTTATCAGTTTGGATTTTATTTTTTATTTTTTATTTTTTAAATTTAGATGACCAACTTGGTGGTCAAATGTGTAATATTTTGTGGAAATATAAGAGTAGTTGTAGAGAAATGTCCCTTTGCCACTTATTTGGTAGGAACCATTTCTGGGGATTTTTTCCCTTATGCACCCATTGCAACACTTCTTTTTTTTTTTTTCGTGAGACAAGTTTGCTAGCCGAGACTCCCTATGTACATGTATTATACTAATTATGGTCTTCTATTTAACTGTGGATACAAAAAGTTGTAGTAGTCTTAACTTGAAAAGGCTAATAGTTTAGTGTTTGCTTCATTTTACTACTTGGATGCTCTCTCTCTCTCTCTCTCTCTCCATACATGAGAATATAAAAATACCTGTATCTATCTATCTGTTTGTTTGTCTCATGAGCCTGTATTTGTTTATTTGTTTTGGATTCTGGTTGCAAGATGTGAGGATACATTCATTAATGATTTGAGGCACTGTTTTCTTGGTTTATAATTTCTTTTGCTCCTCAGTTTGAGGAGCAAGAGATATGGTTGTAAATGTGCTTCAAAATGTGTTCAATCTTGATTTTTTTTTTGGTTCGAGTGGATCACAATTGAACTTTAATCGAACCATAATGAGCTGAGCTCAAATAGTTTGGTGTTATTATTATTATTATTTTTATAATGCATATAATCTTATTGAGCCAAGTAGTATCTTGTTCAAGCTTGACTTGAAAAATTAACAAGCTAAACATGAGTTGAGCTCAAGTGGTTTAGTTTCTTTTATAATGAGAGAGAGAGAGAGAGAGAGAGAGAGAGAGGGTGGGTGGGAATTTGGTTGCTGGTGGCTGAACAGTGAAGATTAACTAAATCACCGATGTTTGACTGGATTGTACTAGTGAGATTGTTAAGGATGAGGCTGAGTTCTAACAAAGTAGTGCAGTTGTATATGCTAGGTATGCTTTCATTCAAGAAAGTATTCCCAAAGTCTATATACTGCAAATTCCTAAGGTTTCCTAGTTCCAGTGGAATTAGACTGGAAAGAAAATTATCACAAACGGTTGGCTCTAAAGGATTAAGATATGTTTGTTAATTGAATGATAGAATAGGTTCCCAAAACTTGAATTCTTTTATTTTGAAAGTAGTTCTAGAATTTGAATTGGTACATGGATGATTTATTCTTCTATTAGGAGCGAAACTCTTGCAGAGAATTTATATGCTAAGAATTTTCAGTAGAGACACTAATAATTGTTTCACTTGCAAGACAAATATGAATTAGTTCACAAAAAAAAAAATTTATAAGAAAAATGATATATTTTTAGCGCATATTCATTTTTGGACTTGTATGACAATTGGTTATATGAGTTATTTCAAGGACCATATTTATACAAATGGGTAATGGTCTTAATCTAGGCACTAGGAAACGAAGTTGGGGATGATGAAGGCTTTTCTAGAAGTGAATTTCAAAGCTATATCCTGCCATAGTTGGGCCCTTTTGGTGTTAAGCATTTTACGACTTGCAAGATTTCTGATATTTATGTTGATTTCTTCTCTGAAGTTACTGCATACTGATTTGTGATATTTATGTTGATTTCTTCTCTGAAGTTACTGCATACTGATTTGTGATATTATGTTGATTTCTTCCCTAAAGTTACTGCATATACTTTGTAATATTTATGTTGATTTCTTTTCTAAAGTTTCTACATATTGATTTGTGATATGTATGTTGATTACTTCTCTCAAGTTGCTGCATACCATATTTTGATCTTGCCATAGCACATTCTAGTAGTTCACTTTCTGTAATTTATTTACTTTTTTTGTTATTATATGTTTGAGTTTGAATTTGAATTTTATTTATTTATTTATTGGAAATTGAACTTTCATGCGCTTACATCTGTTTTCTTTTATTCCGAATTTGGTAGGGTGGTAAATACATAAATTTTTGTTATTTGGAATTATCTAAATAAATATATTTTTTGACTTTTTACAAAAAGTTGTGCAAAAAAGTATAAATGTGATGTGACCTAAATAAGTACACTTATCTAAATAAGTACATTTATATTCATCATGCAAAACAGGAGTTGAGATATGGATATATTGGGAGCTAAACTAAGATTGTTTTTTGATTTTATTTTATTTTTGATTATTATTATTTATTTATTTATTAGCATTTGAATTTGTTAGTACTTTGTATAAATACTTAGAGGATGGTTGATGGATATTTGTTTTGCATGTATGGAAGTTTATAGTATGCAAACGTTTTGTTTCCCGAAGAAAAAGAATTTTATTAAGGGAAGAGATGGAAAACAATGCATGAATGCTAAAATTTTTACAAACATCTCTTCACATTTATTGTATATTATGTATGAGAACATAGGTAGATAAAACATTGTGGGCATTTTTATTTATTTTTTATTTTTTATTTTTTTTTTGTGCGATGGTAACAAGATGGTTGCTAAAATATTGTGGGTTTTTTTTTTTTTTTTTTTGCGACGGCAAAACATTCATAAGTAGGTTAAGCTATCACAAATAATTTGTGACCACTACTTTAAGGTCGCATAAAGTATTTTCCACCTCACATTTGCATTCCCCATTTGTCGTCACATGATTGTTGTAAAAGATTTTTTGCAATTGCATTTTTGTTATTGCAACAGCCTATAACAGTTAAAAAAAATGATTTTTTTAGTAGAGTCTCCCTACATATTGAATTCATTAGTAGTTGTATTGTAGACTTCTAGTTTATGCATGATGATGAGTCCTTCAAAGTAAGAGCTTGTTGACGGGCCAAATTTGAGTCTTCAAGTTACTTTTTGCCACCAACAATCCTAAGTTAACAACCAATTAATTGAATATTTAAAAATTCAAACAAGTTTAATTTGGGTAAGTTTATGAAGGTACATTCTCGAACTATTTGTATCTGTACATGTCTCAACGCACAAAAACACTATCAGCTTCTGCAAATAATTTTAAAAATGACATAACTATACATGGTGGATAATGAAAAGATGTTTGAACATGGGCATAACTATACGCTACTCTATCGTCAATGCATAGGTGGCAATTTCAGATAGCCACATAGGCATTACTTCTTGCTTAAAGTGGGCATCTTACAGGGTCATGTTTGTTACTGCATCCTCAGTTCTCATGTTTTGGATGCCTAATAATCCAAAATCAGCTGCTGAATTTGGAACTAAAAATCCTGAAACTGTAAGACAATTTGAACATATTTCTCAATGAGTGTACAGTAATGCCTATTTACTTCATAATGAAACCCTCAGCAATTTTCGTGTACGCTAGAGAAAGACCGGCTTGCCTCGCAACTTGTGTTTTGGTAAGACTTCAAAAGGGGGGACCATTTCTTTGGTTAGTTCACAGCTTATGTAGAAAATCATAATCCCATTACTTGTCATGGGTTACTGTTTAGGCGTTTTCTTTTTAGTTAGAGATTTTGGTGAACATTGTGTGTTGATAAGGTTGTTAGGTCTCTCATCTCTAATTATTTATTTATTTATTTATTTTCAGATTTGTTTTAGTTGCAATATATAGATAAATTGTTGTAGTAAGAATTTTTTTATTTTTATGAGATGTATGGGTGTATATATATATATATATATATATGTTGATATTTTTTTTACATCTTTAAATTAATTTGTTAATTTTATGTTATTTTTCATCTAAAAAAAAATTTGTTAAGTTCTTGCAATTGATATTTTTGTTGTAACAAATGCATATATAATTTTCATAATAAATAATTTTTTGTAACAAATGTCATTGAAGACTATTTGTGACGGTATGTAGAAATCAAGGTGCGGGCATCTTGAGAAACATGATGAAATACGATTTTCAAAGAGTACAAGCTCCTTTAGTTGCGACATCAATGGCCTTACATAATTTCACAAGACGAAATAGTCTCATTGATGAAGTAACACAAAATATACAAAATGCTGAGAACTATGAAGCGCCGGACCTTCTTAACCACCCAACAATGACAAAGATTGGAGATATAATGTAATGCCCTCAAAATAAACCCATAATATATGTAACATTGACATGCATTAATAACAGAAAATCAACCATTATTCCATTCATCAGAGTATTCTTATTGAAAAGTATTACATGTAACATCGAAAGTAAATGCCCTACGGGCTTACATCTTTCCAAGCCAACGCTTGGACACAAAATATGAGTACTGACTCAACTACAAATTAAGCCCTTGGCTTGAGTGTTTACATGTAATACCAAATAAAAATAATTAACTAAAGATAGTCTTCAAAATCCAAAAGCCAAATCCTCCCAAACTAAGTCCTTGGAGGTAGCTTATCACCTGAACCTGAAAATGATGTTCCCATAAAGGGTGAGCCACAGCCCAGTAGAAAAATACTAAACCAAATATAAGCATTGAATAAAGCAATAGCATTCAATAGATGGTTAACCAAGATAATCAATTACATCAATATACAGTCTCATGACACTAATGTCTAAGACACGCTTTACTTTCCGACATTATCAATATGGCTCAGAACCTGGCCAAACTTACAACAGTGAACTATACATATATCATATTCACATTCTTCCAATGTCAACAAACAAATGAGACTCAGGCTCAAATCAAAACACTTCATACTTCCAGTTTGATACACATTTTAGTGTTGTATCAATAAAGGCACTTCAATATAATTAAGCACACATAAAAGTGATGCTAATGGAGTCCATCCCCTATCTCCTCCCAAACAAAATCCGGTTTAGAGGTCCATCCCCTATCTTCCCCTAAACCGTGGAGTACATCCCCTATCTCCTCCCACACAAAACAATGTATGTAAACACATAACATATACAACACACAATCAATACACATAATGTCTGTATTAATTCAACAGTCAAAATTGATGACTTAATCAATGATTAGTTTCAGTTATCCCTAATCCACATGCAGTGTCTACATCAATCGCGACTATCCTCCACCGATAGCCCAAAACAGTTATTTCTAGACTTGGAATTAAATATTTCAACAATTCAATAGGCGAGTGATTTAAATTATCCCACTACACCATTTAATCAATAAATTTCCCAATTTCATGAATTTAACCAAATTCCCCAATTCCCTTAAATTAATTATACAAATTAATTAATTAATACAACTAGGATTTTTCCCAAAATTATCAAAGTAACCCCAACATATCAATATACCAAAACTTAGAACAAAACTTATAAAATGGAGTAGGAAATCCCTACCTCGAAGAAAGTAACCCGAATGGAGAAGACGGAGATGAAGACCCAAATTCCAAAGTGCTCCAAACCACCAAACGTTCAGATTAAATGGAAGCCCTCGACTCACTCTATCTTTTTAACAAAGGACTTAGGGTAGAAATACACTCTAAGTAGATCAATCCTAAGAGAGAAAGTGAGTAGGGAGAGAGAGATGGCGGTTCTAGGGTTTTAGAATCAAGAGGAAGGTGAAAAATGATCCAGAAAGTCGGGTCTCGGATTTTTATACCAGTCGCCCCGCTCAAGCGTCCAACTCCCCGCTCGAGCGTCACTCACAGACTCCCGCTCGAGCGTCAGAAATCCCGCTCGAGCGTCGGATACACACTCCCAGAACTTTTACAGAACCAGATCTCCGCTTGAGCGTCAAACCTCCTGCTCGAGCGTCACACACAACAACCCGCTCGAGCGTCAAAACTCCCGCTCGAGCGTACGACTCTGCACAAGAAATACTGGATGGGTGAAATTCCCGCTCGAGCGGACAGGCCAAAATCTGGGCAACTAGTTTTGGTTTCTAAACTCAACCGACCTGTAACAAACCCGCTAACTCAAAATACCAAGAGATTAAAGGACAACAACAACCAATATATAATGACAGGATCCACGGAACCTAAATCCGGACACAATAATCTAAAGGGAAAGGACCGGGGTCGCTATAACCTCCCCTCCTTAAAAGAATTTCGTCCCCGAAATTAAGCATAAGGTTTCGAAAACAAGTTTTTCTCAAATTCCAACAATATGATAACTAAAAAAAATAAACACTTGACCTAACACCAGCCATTTCATCTCTTATCAAGAGGCATTTCTCAATACGTAAAATAACATATATGTCCACCTGTATTAACACCATGCAATTTTCTTTCAATTTCAACAATTTTCAATATATTCAACATATGAAATGTTCCATTAAACTTCCATTTCGAGGCAAGTTCCAAAATATTTGCATTAACCAAAACATTCTCAATGTTTTACAACTTAAGACATATACAAAGCTCTAAAGTTCGACAATATTACAAAATCGAAATACAAGATTACAAATCGCTAAACATGTCCGGATATTTCTCGCGGACTTCCAACTCACGTTCCCAAGTGGCTTCCTCCACACCGTGATGTTTCCACAAAACTTTTACCAAAGGAATGGTCTTGGCTCGCAAGACTTGATCCCGCCTATCCAAGACCCTAACCGGTCTCTCCTCATACGAGACATCCTCGTCAACTACTAAATCGGTCCAATCCAACACATGTGATGGATCCGGCTCATACTTCTGAAGCATACTCACATGAAACACGTCATGTACTCCGGACAACTGAGGTGGTAAAGCTAAACGATAAGCAGCCTCGCCAATCCTCTCAAGGATCTCAAAAGGACCAATGAACCGAGGGGATAACTTCCCGCTCTTCCCAAACCTCAACAATCCCCGCCTTGGTGATATCTTCAGAAAGACATGATCACCCACCTCAAACACCAAAGGTCTCCTCCTACGGTCGGCATAAGATTTCTAACGACTCTGGGCTGTAACAAGCCTCTTACGGATAAGCTCAACTTTCTCCGTCGTTTCCCTCACTAACTCTGGACCCAACAAAGGTGCATCACCCACCTCGGCCTAACAAACTGGAGACCTACACGGTCGGCCGTATAAGGCCTCAAATGGTGCCATACCGATACTAGACTGGAAACTATTGTTGTAGGCAAACTCCACTAATGGCAAGTGCCTCTCCCACGTCCCACTAAAGTCAAGAACACAACCCCGAAGCATATCCTCAAGGATCTGAATAGTACGCTCGGACTGCCCATCAGTCTGAGGATGATAAGCTGTGCTAAAAGTCAACTTAGTGCCTAAGGCACTCTGCAAACTCTGCCACAATCTGGCCGTAAAACGAGGATCTCTATCTGAGACGATCGTCACTGGGACTCCGTGCAACCTCACTATGTCCCGAATATACAAGTCGGCAAGATGATCTACTGAATCCCTCACGCGCATAGGAATGAAGTGCGCCGACTTAGTCAACCGGTCTACAACCACCCAAATAGCATCACTACCCCGCTGAGTCCTCGGAAGACCTACGACGAAGTCCATAGTGACATGCTCCCACTTCCACTCGGCAATAGGCAAGGGTTGTAACAAACCCGCTGGCCTCTGATGCTCGGCCTTCACTTGCTGACAAGTAAGGCACTTAGACACGAAAGCTGCCACATCTCTCTTCATACCCCGCCACCAAAACTGGCGACCCAAATCCCGATACATCTTAGTGCCTCCCGGATGCACCGCAAGGCGTGAATGATGAAACTCCCGGAGTACCTCCTCTCGACAAGACTCCGGCACAAACAGACGGTCTCGGTATCTCACACTCAGGTCGGGATACACCGTCAAACCCTTCTCAACCTTCCCATTGGAGATCTTCTCTCGGAGGGATTCTACCTCAAGGTCACCCCTCTGAGCCTCTAACACTCGAGTCACAAGTGTAGGCTGCGCAACAACAGAAAACAAGGCCGCAGCCTCAACGGATTCGCCTAGAAGCAAATCAAACTCCCCAAGTGCACCCAACATCTTCCACTCCCGAATGGCTATACTAGCTATGTCACCAACAGGTTTCCTGCTAAGGGCGTCGGCCACCACATTGGCCTTTCCTGGATGATAATGCAACTCGAAGTCATAGTCCTCAATAAACTCCATCCACCTTCTCTGCCTCAGGTTCAAGTCTTTTTGTGTAAACAGATATTTCAAACTCTTATGATCCGAGAATACCTCGAACCTCTCACCATAAAGATAATGCCTCCAAATCTTCAAGGCAAACATCACAGCTGCTAACTCTAAATCATGGGTAGGGTAATTCTTCTCGTGAACTTTCAACTGACGTGAGCCATAGGCAACCACTTTCCCCTCTTGCATCAACACACAACCCAGACCCTCTCGTGAGGCGTCGCAATAGACTGCATAACCCAACCCTCTCTCTGGAATAATCAAGACTGGAGCGGTTGTCAATCTAACTTTCAGCTCTTGGAACGACTTTTCACAAGTCTCACTCCACACAAACTTGACTCCTTTCCGAGTCAGCCTAGTCAACGGTGACGCTAACCTGGAGAAATCTTTCACAAACCGGCGGTAATACCCAGCTAATCCCAGAAAACTGCGGATCTCAAATACACTCTTAGACTGTGCCCAATCTTGCACTGCCTCAATCTTGGATGTATCTACAGACACCCCTTCCCCGGAAACCACATGGCCTAAGAACTTCACCTCTTCTAGCCAGAACTCACACTTCCCAAACTTAGCATAAAGCTTATGGGCTCTAAGTAACTCAAGCACCACTCTCAAGTGTTCCTTGTGCTCCTCCTCCGAAGGTGAATAGATCAGAATGTCGTCCACGAAGACGACTACAAAACGATCTAGAAATTCCCGGAATATCCGGTTCATCAAATCCATAAACACTGCCGGTGCATTGGTGAGCCCAAATGCCATCACCAGAAATTCATAGTGGCCATACCGCGTACGGAATGCCGTCTTCGGAATATCCTCCTCCCTGACTCTCAACTGATGATACCCCGATCTCAAGTCTATCTTCGAGAAACAACGGGAACCCTTCAACTGATCGAACAGATCATCTATACAAGGCATAGGGTACTTATTCTTAACCGTAGCCCGATTCAATTTCCGGTAATCTATACAGAGTCTCAAAGCACCACCTTTCTTTTTAACAAAAAGGGCTGGTGCTCCCCATGGCGAAACACTAGGACGTATATAGCCCTTATCTAGCAACTCCTGGAGTTGGATCTTCAACTCAACTAACTCAGCTGGGGCAAAACGATAAGGTGCCATAGAAATCGGCGCCGTGCCGGGCACTAAGTCAATAGAGAACTCAATCTCTCTGTGAGGTGGCAAACCAACAAGGTCCTCGGGAAAGACGTCCGCGTACTCACAAACCACCCGTGGCAACACAATCTGGGTCTCATCACCCTCACTACTCAAAAAGCTAGCATGTAGACCACTAAGCTCACTTCGCCCTCGCGAATCATACCCCGGTGGCAAAACACTACCAACCCAGTCCCCCAGAAAATGAAAACACTCCCCGCTCACGGTACAACAAGTGACCCTCTGGCGATAGCAATCAATAACTGCCCGGTATGACGATAACCAGTCCATACCCAAAATAACATCAAAGCCCTTCATGGGCATAACTACAAAAGGAAACGGAAGTCTATGATCGGCGACCTCTATATCACAACCCCTGACACCTTGTTTCAAGATCAATTCACCCCCAAGAGGTGACACTACACAAATAGGAGATGCTAATTGTGCTAACTCCAACTCCAAAATAGATGCAAATGCAGCAGACACAAAGGAATGAGATGCACCCGTATCAATCAAAACACTAGCAACCGAGTTGCAAAACAAGAAGGTACCTCTCACAACTGATGGTGCCGGCACAAGATCTTGCGCGGTAACAGCATACACACGCCCAGACGACCTCTGATCAACCTGCTCACCCTTAGGAGCATAAGATTGCTGCACCGACTGGGACGATGAAGCCCCCTGATTGGCCCTCGAGGCCTGACCCGACTGAGCTGGCTGCTGACCCTGAATCTGCCTCAAACCAGATGCACCAAGTGTGCCACCCAACTGCGGGCAATACCTCTTCATATGCCCTGGCTGACCACACTGATAACACGAGAGTGGCTGGCCTCTACCCTGACTCTGGCTCTGGGATCGAGCCGAAGAAGATGCTGCTCTCTGTACTCCTCCCCGCTGAGGACAAACTGGAGACTTGTGGCCTAGCTGGCCACACTTGAAACAGGTAATGTCTCCCTGGCTGCCTTTCCCCGAACTAGCACTCGGCACAGGAAAATTCGATCTAGAAAAGCTACTCTGAGACTGCTGGGGATTAAAACCCTTCTGTCTCCTACCATCACTCTGGCCATCCTGACCCCTCTTGGAGCCTTTCTGCCCTTCCTCCTCCTCCTGCATCATGATTTCCATGTGGGCTGCAGCATCAACCATACGCCCATAATCCCGAATCATAGTTCCCCCAA
Organism: Camellia sinensis; assembly: GCF_055761805.1. Lineage (NCBI taxonomy): Eukaryota > Viridiplantae > Streptophyta > Magnoliopsida > Ericales > Theaceae > Camellia > Camellia sinensis. The sequence goes on along the minus strand of NC_138967.1, from coordinate 125,272,769 downwards.
CTCGCAGCTTGAGGCCACGCCTCAACTTCTTCTCAAACTCGATACAACGGCGTTCCTCAGACGCCACCAACTCAGGTGCAAACCTGGACAAGCTAGTAAATGCAGCCTCAAACTCGGCCACTGAAGAACTCGACTGCTTAAGCTGGCAGAACTGGTCTCTCAGCCTCTCTCTAACTGTTGGAGATAAGAACCTCTCCTGGAAAGCATTTACAAAAGCCTCCCACGTACCTCCTATACGACCCTTAGTGAACTTCCACCACTGACCCGCATCCCCCTTCAACTGGAACGATGCCAAGGTCTCTTTCAACCCCTCGTCTTCGATGCCAAGCATCTCAAACGTCTTCGTTGTCTGTTCGAGCCATTCATCTGCCTTAAGCGGCTCTTTAGGATCACCCACAAATTCATCCAGGTTAGACCGGAAGAACTCCCTCTTCAGAAAGGCGGGTCCAGCATCCGCAACGACTACCTGAGCTTGATTCTCAGCTCTGAGAATGCCTACTGACTCCCTAAATGCCCCTGCTATCTCTCGGGCTAGAGCGTCCATAGCCTGCTGGCCTACTGGCTCGGCCACATTGGCCTAACCAATTCCCTCCTGAACTGCCGGAATCTCCTCTGGCACAGGCACCTCCTGCCTACCCGGCCTACCACGCCTACCGCGTCCTCGTCCTCGTCCTCGTCCTGACATCCTAATAGAGGAAAACAAAGACGTTAGCACATTAATAAATGTGCCAAAACTAAACACTCGCGTCCTAATGCATTGGACAACAATAATTCATTCCACGTAAGCACATAATCACATAAGCACCTACGAATTTCATTCCCCGAATGATAATAGTCCCGAAGCGTTACTATAGTTCCGGTTGGAAGCAGCATTGATCAAGTGCCTTTCCAACAAGACTACTAGAAACTCAAGGGTCCAATTAACATTCTAGAAACTACGTTCCATACCCACATAATCACATAAACATGTTATCATATAAGCATATAACATTTCACTAAGTCTCTATCAAACGAGACGAACCCATTGTGATATTAATCACTTCCCACGTACCCAAAGTATTCAAACCCGGTACGCTCTGATACCAAGTTGTAACGCCCTCAAAATAAACCCATAATATATGTAACATTGACATGCATTAATAACAGAAAATCAACCATTATTCCATTCATCAGAGTATTCTTATTGAAAAGTATTACATGTAACATCGAAAGTAAATGCCCTACGGGCTTACATCTTTCCAAGCCAACGCTTGGACACAAAATATGAGTACTGACTCAACTACAAATTAAGCCCTTGGCTTGAGTGTTTATATGTAATACCAAATAAAAACAATTAACTAAAGATAGTCTTCAAAATCCAAAAGCCAAATCCTCCCAAACTAAGTCCTTGGAGGTAGCTTATCACCTGAACCTGAAAATGATGTTCCCATAAAGGGTGAGCCACAGCCCAGTAGAAAAATACTAAACCAAATATAAGCATTGAATAAAGCAATAGCATTCAATAGATGGTTAACCAAGATAATCAATTACATCAATATACAGTCTCATGACACTAATGTCTAAGACACGTTTTACTTTCCGACATTATCAATATGGCTCAGAACCTGGCCAAACTTACAACAGTGAACTATACATATATCATATTCACATTCTTCCAATGTCAACAAACAAATGAGACTCAGGCTCAAATCAAAACACTTCATACTTCCAGTTTGATACACATTTTAGTGCTGTATCAATAAAGACACTTCAATATAATTAAGCACACATAAAAGTGATGCTAATGGAGTCCATCCCCTATCTCCTCCCAAACAAAATCCGGTTTAGAGGTCCATCCCCTATCTTCCCCTAAACCGTGGAGTACATCCCCTATCTCCTCCCACACAAAACAATGTATGTAAACACATAACATATACAACACACAATCAATACACATAATGTCTGTATTAATTCAACAGTCAAAATTGATGACTTAATTAATGATTAGTTTCAGTTATCCCTAATCCACATGCAGTGTCTACATCAATCGCGACTATCCTCCACCGATAGCCCAAAACAGTTATTTCTAGACTTGGAAATAAATATTTCAACAATTCAATAGGCGAGTGATTTAAATTATCCCACTACACCATTTAATCAATAAATTTCCCAATTTCATGAATTTAACCAAATTCCCCAATTCCCTTAAATTAATTATACAAATTAATTAATTAATACAACTAGGATTTTTCCCAAAATTATCAAAGTAACCCCAACATATCAATATACCAAAACTTAGAACAAAACTTATAAAATGGAGTAGGAAATCCCTACCTCGAAGAAAATAACCCGAATGGAGAAGACGGAGATGAAGACCCAAATTCCAAAGTGCTCCAAACCACCAAACGTTCAGATTAAATGGAAGCCCTCGACTCACTCTATCTTTTTAACAAAGGACTTAGGGTAGAAATACACTCTAAGTAGATCAATCCTATAGCGATCCCGGGTTTACCCTTGTTGTACAGTGATCCGGACATGTGTCCGTGGATGTTGGTAGTTGGTTATTATCGTGTTTACATTCCTTTTTCTTCATATTTGAGTTATAGGATGTGTTAGGCAGGTTTGTTACAGGTTGGTTATGTTCGGGAGCCTAGTGTTGCTGCCCAGAATTTTGGACCTTCGCTCGAGCGAGGAGTTGGTCGCTCGAGCGAGAGTGGGGTTCGTGTCTGGTGGGTCGAGCCAGAGTGGCTCGCTCGAGCGAGCGGTTGCACCTGGTTCTGGACCTGAGAGCTGTCTTTCTTGGCTCGAGCGATCTTCCTTCGCTCGAGCGGTCTGGGTTTTTCTTCGCTCGATCGAGAACTTCTTGGCTCGAGCGAGAGTTTTCTGTGTCTGGTCGCTCGAGCGACGAAGGCTTCACTCGAGCGAGAGTGTTTTATATCAGCGCACAGCAGCGTCTAAAACATCACTTTTTCACTTCTTTTCTTTGATCTAACCCTTGATCCGAGCCTCTCTCTCCCTAAACTTACATTCTCTCTAAGATTTGATCTCCCTAGGGTGTGAATCTAGCCTAGGGCCTTTGTTAAAAAGATAGAGGGTGTTGAGAGCTTCGATTTAATTTGAAAAAGTTTGGATTTGGAGCACGTTGATCTTCGAGTCTTCATCTCCTTTTTGGCTAAAACTTCAAGGTAGGGATATCCTACTCCTCTCTATGGGTTTTGTCTTTAAATTTTGGTATTTTGAGATGTTGGGCTTGGTTTGGTAATTTTGTGAAAGTTTGGGGCTTTTGTGTAATTTTACAAAAGTTGGGGTTTTATTCATAATAAACCTAGATGCATGTTTGGCATAGAAAAATGGAATGATTGTTGAATCATTGATGAAAATGGGACCTAAGGGTTGAAATGTTAATTATGGGAATTGACCTAATTACATTGTTTAATTAATTGGGATAATTAATTGAGAAGAATGAAGAAATGAAATGTTGATTGAATATCCATTGTGCATTTATTTTCTGTTTAGAAATAACTGCTTTGGGCTATCGGTGGAGGATAGTCGTGATTGTTGTAGACAATGCATGATGATTAGGCAAACTGAAACTAATCAATGAAATGTGTCATGGAACTTGACGGTTGATAGAATACAGTAACTGTATGTATTGGGTGATTGTATATAGAACCAATGTGTTTATATACGTTATGTGTAGAGGAGGAGATAGGGGATGTACTCCGCGGTTTAGGGGAAGATAGGGGATGTACCTCTAAACCGGTTAGTGTTGGGAGAAGAAAGGGGATGAACTCCGTAGATACAGCTAATATGCTTGTCTAGAAGTGAAGATAGAGCTTATATGCTTATCTTTGTGATGTGTGGATATAGCTCATATGCTTATCTGTGGATATTGTGGTTATACATATCTGTTGTAGAATGTGGATATAGCTTATTTGCTTATCTGAGAATGTGGATATTGTTGTTATACATATCTGTTGAGAATGTGGTTAGTGCTTATATGCCTATCCGTTGAAAAAGGGAAAATGAAAGAAAACTTGGACTCATAAGTCGTATGACATAAATATGTGATTTATGTGATTGTATCAGTGTTGGCCATCTATCAATTGCTAATATTTTAGTCATTGTTCATGGTTGGTTTAGTGTATTTCTACTGGGCTGTGGCTCACCCTATATGGGAATATCATTTTCAGGTGCAAGTAGCATGCCACCTCCAAGGACATAGCTGGGAGGCTAGAGGCGGGCATACTTTTGTTGCTTAACTTTTGATGTATTACATGTAACTTCAAGCTAAGGGCTTAATGTGTAAACGAGTTAGTACTCTTTTGTTGTAACCAAGTGTTAACTTGGAAAGCTGTAAGCCCGTAGGGCATTTTGTTATGATGTTAACATGTAATACTTATGTAATGGAACTCTAAGGAATAAAGGAATGTGGTTAGTTTATATGTAAATGCATGCCTTATCTGATGGGTTTAATGTTGTTATTTTGAGGGCGTTATAACTTGGTATCAGAGCGTACCGGGTTCGAATACTTTGGGTACGTGGGAAGTGATTAGGATCACAATGGGTTTGTCTCGCTTGATAGAGACTTAAATGTAGTATCATATGCTATGTGCTTAATTGATAACATGCTTATGTGACTATGTGGGTATGGGATTTAATTTCTAGGATGTTGATTGGATCCTTGGGTTTCTGGGAGTCTTGTTGGAAAAGCACTTGATCAATGCTGTTTCTAACCGGAACTCTAGTAACGCCTCGGGACTATTATTATCCGGAAATGAAATTCGTATGTGCTTATGTGTTTATGTGCTTATGTGGAGTGAATTACAGTTGTCCATGCATTAGGATGTGAGTGTTTAGTTTCGGCACATTTATGAATGTGCTAATGTTCTGTGTTGCCTTACCGGGTGAGATTCTGGCAGTGCAGGAGGGAGTTGGGCAGGCCAATGTGGCCGAGCCAGTAGGTCAGCAGGCTATGGGTGCCTTGGCCAGAGAGATAGCCGGAGCTTTGGGTATTCTTAGAGCTGGGAATCAGGCAGCTGAGACAGGGCCTTCTTTCTTGAAGAGGGAGTTCTTCCGGTCTAATCCGGATGAGTTTATCGGGGATCCGAAGGAGCCACTGAAGGCTGATGAGTGGTTAGAACAGATGAGTAAGACGTTCGAGATGCTTGGCATTGAGGAGGAGCACGAGGCACACTTGAGAGTGGTGCTTGAGTTACTTAGAGCCCATAGGCTGTATGCCAAGTTTGGGAAGTGTGAGTTCTGGCTGAGGGAAGTCATATTCTTAGGCCACGTGGTATCCGGAGAAGGGGTGTCTGTTGATACATCCAAGGTTGAGGCAGTGCAAGATTGGGCACAGCCTAAGAGTGTGTTTGAGATCCATAGTTTTCTGGGATTAGCTGGGTATTACCGTCGGTTTGTGAAAGATTTCTCCAGGTTAGCGTCACCGTTGACTAGACTGACTCGGAAGGGAGTCAAGTTTGTGTGGAGTGAGACTTGTGAAAAGTCGTTCCAAGAGTTGAAAGTTAGATTGACCACCGCTCCGGTGTTGATTATTCCGGAGAGAGGGTTGGGTTATGCGGTTTATTGTGATGCCTCACGAGAGGGTTTGGGTTGTGTGTTGATGCAAGAGGGGAAAGTGGTAGCTTATGGTTCACGTCAGTTGAAAATACACGAGAAGAATTACCCCACACACGACCTAGAGTTAGCAGCTGTGATCTTTGCCTTGAAAATCTGGAGTCACTACCTTTATGGTGAGCGGTTCGAGGTATTCTCGGATCATAAGAGTTTGAAGTATCTGTTTACACAGAGAGACTTGAATTTGAGGCAGAGGAGGTGGATGGAGTTCATCGAGGATTATGATTTTGAGTTGCATTATCATCCGGGAAAGGCCAATGTTGTGGCCGATGCCCTTAGTAGGAAAACCATTAGTGATGTAGCGTGTATAGCCATCCGGGAATGGGAGATGTTGGGAGTACTTGGCGAGTTTGATTTGCTACTGGGCGATTCTGTAGAGGCTGCGGCCTTGTTTTCTGTTGTTGCGCAGCCTACACTTGTGATTAGAGTGTTAGAGGCACAGAGAGGTGACCTTGAGGTAGAATCCCTCCGTGGGATGATCTCCAGTGGGAAGGTTGAGAAGGGTTTGACGGTGTATCCCGACCTGAGTGTGAGATACCGAGACCGTTTGTTTGTACCGGAGGCTTGCCGTGAGGAAGTACTCCGAGAGTTTCATCATTCGCGCCTTGCGGTGCATCCGGGAGGTACTAAGATGTATCAGGATTTGGGTCGCCAATTTTGGTGGCGGGGTATGAAGAGAGATGTGGCTGTTTTCGTATCAAAGTGCCTTACTTGCCAGCAAGTGAAGGCCGAGCATCAGAGGCCAGCGGGTTTGTTGCAACCCTTGCCTATTGCCGAGTGGAAGTGGGAGCATGTCACTATGGACTTCGTTGTAGGTCTTCCGAGGACTCAGCGGGGTAGTGATGCTATTTGGGTGGTTGTAGACCGGTTGACTAAGTCGGCGCACTTTATTCCTATGCGCGTGAGAGATTCGGTAGATCATCTTGCCGACTTGTATATTCGGGATGTAGTGAGATTGCACGGGGTCCCAGTGACGATCGTCTCAGATAGAGATCCTCGTTTTACTGCTAGGTTGTGGCAGAGTTTGCAGAGTGCCTTGGGCACTAAGTTGACCTTTAGTACGGCTTATCATCCTCAGACTGACGGGCAGTCCGAGCGTACTATTCAGATCCTCGAGGATATGCTTCGGGGTTGTGTCCTGGACTTCAGTGGGACGTGGGAGAGGCACTTTTCATTGGTAGAGTTTGCCTACAACAACAGTTTTCAGTCTAGCATCGGTATGGCACCGTTTGAGGCCTTGTATGGCCGACCGTGTAGGTCTCCAGTGTGTTGGGCCGAGGTGGGTGATGCACCTTTGTTGGGTTCGGAGTTGGTTAGGGAGACGACAGAGAAAGTTGAGCTTATCCGTAGGAGGCTTGTTACAGCCCAGAGTCGACAAAAGAGTTATGCCGACCGTAGGAGGAGGCCTTTGGCGTTTGAGGTAGGTGATCATGTTTTTCTGAAGATATCACCTAGACGAGGCCTAATGAGGTTTGGGAAGAGTGGGAAGTTATCCCCTCGGTTTATTGGTCCTTTTGAGATCCTTGAGAGGATTGGTGAGGTTGCTTATCGGTTAGCCTTACCACCGCAGTTGTCCGGAGTGCATGACGTGTTTCATGTGAGTATGCTTCGGAAGTATGAGCCAGATCCTTCACATGTGCTGGATTGGACCGATTTAGAGGTAGATGAGGATGCCTCGTATGAGGAGAGACCGGTTCGGGTCTTGGATAGGCGGGATCAGGTCCTGCGTGGCAAGACCATTCCTTTGGTGAAAGTCTTGTGGAAACATCACGGAGTGGAGGAAGCCACTTGGGAACGTGAGTTGGGAGTCCGTGAGAAATATCCGGACTTGTTTGCTGATGTGTGATCTTGTATTTAAATTTTACATTTTGTTGAACTTAAGAGCTTTTATATATGTCTTAAGTTGTGAAACATTGAAAATGTTTTGATTATTGGAAGTATGTTTTAGAACTTGCCTCATATAGAAGTTGAATGTAACATTATATGTGTTAAGTATATTGTTGACATTGGAAAGTTAGTGCATAATGTTGATGCATGTTGAAAATACATATGTTGTTTACATATTGTGATATGTCTCTTGTTAAAGGGATGGGTTGACCGGTAATGGGTCGAATTGTTGAATGTTCAAGTGTAACATTGTTTAAAATGGAGGAAAACCTGTTTTTGAAAACTTGTGCTTAATTTCGGGGGCGAAATTCTTTAAGGGGGGGAGGTTATAGCGATCCCGGGTTTACCCTTGTTGTACAGTGATCCGGACATGTGTTCGTGGATGTTGGTAGTTGGTTATTATCGTGTTTACATTCCTTTTTCTTCATATTTGAGTTATAGGATGTGTTATGCAGGTTTGTTACAGGTTGGTTGTGTTCGGGAGCCTAGTGTTGCTGCCCAGAATTTTGGACCTTCGCTCGAGCGAGGAGTTGGTCGCTCGAGCGAGAGTGGGGTTCGTGTCTGGTGGGTCGAGCCAGAGTGGCTCGCTCGAGCAAGCGGTTGCACCTGGTTCTGGACCTGAGAGCTGTCTTTCTTGGCTCGAGCGAGCTTCCTTCGCTCGAACGGTCTGGGTTTTTCTTCGCTCGATCGAGAACTTCTTGGCTCGAGCGAGAGTTTTCTGTGTCTGGTCAGTCGAGCAACGAAGGCTTCGCTCGAGCGAGAGTGTTTTATATCAGCGCACAGCAGCGTCTAAAACATCACTTTTTCACTTCTTTTCTTTGATCTAACCCTTGATCCGAGCCTCTCTCTCCCAAAACTTACATTCTCTCTAAGATTTGATCTCCCTAGGGTGTGAATCTAGCCTAGGGCCTTTGTTAAAAAGATAGAGGGTGTTGAGAGCTTCGATTTAATCTGAAAAAGTTTGGATTTGGAGCACGTTGATCTTCGAGTCTTCATCTCCTTTTTGGCTAAAACTTCAAGGTAGGGATATCCTACTCCTCTCTATGGGTTTTGTCTTTAAATTTTGGTATTATAGCGATCCCGGGTTTACCCTTGTTGTACAGTGATCCGGACATGTGTCCGCGGATGCTAGTAGTTGATTATTATCTTGTTTACATCCTTTCTTGATTTGTATTTGAGTTCTGGGATGTGTTGGGCAGGTGTGTAGTAAGTTGGTTGAGTCTTGAAACCAAAACTAGTTGCCCAGATTTTGGCCTGTCCGCTCGAGCGGGGGTTTTGACGCTCGAGCGGGGAATACACCCGTCCAGTATTTCCTGTGCAGAGTTGGACGCTCGAGCGTGGGATTGGTCGCTCGAGCGGGAGTGTTGTGTGTGACGCTCGAGCGAGGAAGTTGGCGCTCGAGCGGATACCTGGTTCTGCAGAAGTTCTGGGAGTGAGTATCCGGCGCTCGAGCTGGAGTTTGGTCGCTCGAGCGGGAGTCTGTGAGTGACGCTCGAGCGGGGGTTTGGACGCTCGAGCGGGGCGACTTTTATATAAGTCCGAGATCCGACTTTTGGATCACTTTTTCACTTTCTCTTATCTCTCCTACTTTTCCAAAATCACCATTGTTGAGCCTCTCACTCTAGACTCTACCTTCTCTCTAGGTTTTGATCTAGTAGGAGTGATTAGTTCATCTTTGGCCTTTACAAAAAAGTTGTTGATCGTCGAGAGCTTCACTTTAATCTGAAAATCTCGGGTTTTGGAGCACGTTGGGTTTTGTCATCTTCTCCTTTGGGGCTCCGAATTTGAGGTAGGGATATCCTACTCCTCTCTATGGATTCTGTCTTTAAATTTTGGTATTTTGAGATGTTGGGGTTGGTTTGGTAATTTTGTGAAAGTTGGGGGCTTTTGTGTAATTTTACAAAAGTTGGGGTTTTATTCATAATAAACCTGTATGCACGTTTGGCATAGAGAATTGGATTAAATGTTAAATCATTGATGAAAATGGGACCTAAGGGTTGAAATGTTAATTATGGGAATTGACCTAATTACATTGTTTAATTAATTGAGATAATTAATGGTGAGAAATGAGGGAATGAAATGTTGATTGAATATCCATTGTGCATTTATTTTCTGTTTAGAAATAACTGCCTTGGGCTATCGGTGGAGGATAGTCGTGATTGTTGTAGACAATGCATGATGATTAGGCAAACTGAACTAATCAATGGAATGTGTCATGGAACTTGACGGTTGATAGAATACATTAATTATATGTATTGTGTGATTGTATATAGAACCAATGTGTTTGTATACGTTTTGTGTAGAGGAGGAGATGGGGGATGTACTCCGCGGTTTAGGGGAAGATAGGGGATGTACCTCTAAACCGGATAGTGTTGGGAGGAGATAGGGGATGAACTCCGTAGATAGAGCTCATATGCTTGTCTAGAAAAGTGAAGATAGAGCTTATATGCTTATCTTTGTGAAGTGTGGATATAGCTTGTATGCTTATCTGTGGATATTGTTGTTATACATATCTGTTGTAGAATGTGGATATAGCTTGTATGCTTATCTGTGGATATTGTTGTTATACATATCTGGTGAGAATGTGGGTAGTGCTTATATGCCTATCTGTTGAAAAAGGGAAAATGAAAGGTAACTTGGACTCATAAGTCGTATGGCATAAATATGTGATTTATGTGATTGTATCAGTGTTGACCATCTATCAATTGCTAATATTTTAGTCAATGTTCATGGTTGGTTTAGTATATTTCTACTGGGCTGTGGCTCACCCTATATGGGGATATTATTTTCAAGTACAGGAAGCATGCCACCTCCAAGGACATAGCTTGGGAGGCTAGAGGCGGACTACCTTTTTGGTGTACTACTTTGATGTATTACATGTAATTCAAGCCAAGGGCTTAATGTGTATGAGTTAGGACTCTTTTGTTGTAACCAAGTGTTAACTTGGAAAGCTGTAAGCCCGTAGGGCATTTGCTTTTGTTGTTAACATGTAATACTTATGTAATAGAATTCTGATGAAATGGAAGAATGTGGAACTTTTGAATCTCAATGCTTGTCTTATTTAATGGGTTTAATGCTATTAATTTGAGGGCGTTACAACTTGGTATCAGAGCTTACCGGGTTCGAATACTTTGGGTACGTGGGAAGTGATTAGGATCACAATGGGTTTGTCTCGCTTGATAGAGACTTTGATGTAGTATCACATGTAATGTGTTTAATTGATAACATGCTTATGTGTTTATCTGGGTATGGGATTTAATTTCTAGGATGTTGATTGGATCCTTGGATTTCTGTGAGTCTTGTTGGAAAAGCACTTGATCAATGCTGTTTCTAACTGGAACTCTAGTAATGCCTCGGGACTATCATTATCCGGAAATGAAATTCGTAAGTGCTTATGTGTTTATGTGCTTACGTGGAGTGAATTACAGTTGTCCATGCATTAGGACGTGAGTGTTTAGTTTTGGCACATTTTTGAATGTGCTAACGTTCTGTGTTACCTTTATTAGGATGTCAGGACGAGGAAGAGGAGCTAGGCGTGGTAGACCTGCGAGGCAGGAAGTACCGTTACCGGAGGAGGTTCCGGCTGTGCAGGAGGGAGTTGGTCAGGCCAATGTGGCCGAGCCAGTGGGTCAGCAGGCCATGGGTGCTTTGGCCAGAGAGATAGCAGGGGCTTTGGGTATTCTCAGAGCGGGGAATCAGGCAGCTGAGGCTGGGCCTTCTTTCTTGAAGAGGGAGTTCTTCCGGTCTAATCCGGATGAGTTTGTCGGGGATCCGAAGGAGCCACTGAAGGCTGATGAGTGGTTAGAGCAAATGAGTAAGACATTTGAGATGCTTGCCATCGAGGATGGAGCACTGAAGGTGACCTTGGCATCCTTCCAGCTGAAGGGAGATGCGGGTCAGTGGTGGAAATACGAGAAGACTCGTGTTGGTGGTACTTGGGAGGCATTTGTGAATGCTTTTCAGGAGAGGTTTTTGTCTGCTGCAGCTAGGGAGAAGCTGAGGGATCAGTTCAGCCGGCTTAATCAGCAGGGCTTGTCTGTGGCCGAGTTTGAGGCTACCTTTACCAGTTTGTCCAGGTTTGCACCGGAACTGGTGGCGTCTGAGGAACGCCGATGTTTTGAGTTTGAGCGGAAGTTGAGGCGGGGCCTCAAGTTGAGAATTGGTGGGTCTTACATCCGAGAGTATAGGCACCTGGTAGATGCAGCTGCTCATATGGAGATTATGATGCAGGAGGAGGATGAGGGGCAGAGAGGCTTCAAGAGGAGCCAAGATGGCCAGGCTGATGGCAGAAGGCAGAGGGGTTCTAACCCTCAGCTATCGCAGGGTGGTGTTGCTAGATCGACCTTCCCAGTGCCGAGTGCAGGCTCCGGGAGAGGTGGTCAGGGAGAGTTTACTTGTTACAAATGTGGCCAGCCGGGTCACAAGGTTTCAGTTTGCCCGTTGAAGGGTGGGGGTCAGAGAGCTGTTTCTTCTTCAGCCAGACCGCAGAGTCAGAGTTCGGGCAGGGGGCAGCCCTTGTCTTGTTATCAGTGTGGACAGCCTGGGCACCTGAAGAGGTTTTGCCCGCAGTTGAGTGCCACTTCAGGAGCGTCTGGTTCTAGGCAGACGCAGGGTTTTCAGCCAGCTCAGTCTGTGCAGGCCTCGAGGGCCAATCCGGGAGCTTCGTCATCCCAGTCTGTGCAGCAGTCTTTTGCTCCGAGAGGTGAGCAGGTAGACCAGGGGCCTACGGGGCGCGTGTATGCTGTTACCGCGCCGGATTTGGTACCGGCTCCATCAGTTGTGCGAGGTACTTTTCTGTTTTGCAACTCGGTTGCTAATGTGTTGATAGACACGGGGGCATCTCATTCTTTTGTATCTGCTGCATTTGCATCTGTTTTGGAATTGGAGTTAGCACTGTTGGCATCTCCTATTTGTGTGGTATCGCCTTTGGGTGGTGAGTTGATCCTGAAACAGGGTGTTAGAGGATGTGATATAGAAGTTGATGACTATAGAATTACTTTTCCGTTTGTTGTCATGCCCATGAAGGGTTTTGATGTTATTTTGGGTATGGACTGGTTATCGTCATACCGGGCTGTTATCGATTGCTACCGCCAGAGGGTTACGTTGTGTACCTTGAGCGGGGAGTGGTTCCATTTCTTGGGAGACCGGGTTGGTAGTGTTTTGCCACCGGGGTATGATTCGCGAAAGTATAGTGAGCTCAGTAGTCTACTTGCCAGCTTTGAGAGTGGTGAGAGTGGGGAGACCCAGCTTGAGTTGCCAAGGGTGGTTTGTGAGTATTCGGACGTCTTTCCCGAAGATCTTGTTAGTTTGCCACCTCATCGAGAGATAGAATTTTCTATTGATTTAGTGCCCGGCACAGCGCCGATTTCCATGGCACCTTACCGTTTTGCTCCAGCAGAGTTGGTTGAGTTGAAAGTTCAGCTCCAGGAATTGCTAGATAAGGACTTTGTTCGCCCTAGTGTTTCGCCGTGGGGAGCACCGGCCCTCTTTGTTAAAAAGAAAGATGGGGCCTTGAGGTTGTGTATCGACTACCGAAAGTTGAATCGGGCTACGGTTAAGAATAAGTATCCTATGCCCCGTATAGATGATTTGTTTGACCAGTTGAAGGGTTCCCGTTGTTTCTCTAAGATAGACTTGAGATCGGGTTACCACCAGTTGAGGGTCAGGGAAGAGGATATTCCGAAAACGGCATTCCGTACGCGGTATGGCCATTACGAGTTTCTGGTGATGCCATTTGGGCTTACCAATGCACCGGCAGTCTTTATGGACTTGATGAACCGGATTTTCCGGGAGTTCTTAGACCGATTTGTAGTCGTCTTTGTGGACGACATCCTTATCTATTCGCCTTCTGAGGAGGAGCACGAGGGACACTTGAGAGTGGTGCTTGAGTTGCTTAGAGCCCATAGGCTGTATGCTAAGTTTGGGAAGTGTGAGTTCTGGCTAAGGGAAGTCAAATTCTTAGGCCACGTGGTATCCGGGGAAGGGGTGTCTGTTGATACATCCAAGGTTGAGGCAGTGCAAGATTGGGCACAGCCTAAGAGTGTGTTTGAGATCCGCAGTTTTCTGGGATTGGCTGGGTATTACCGTCGGTTTGTGAAAGATTTCTCCAGGTTAGCGTCACCGTTGACTAGGCTGACTCGGAAGGGAGTCAAGTTTGTGTGGAGTGAGACTTGTGAAAAGTCGTTCCAAGAGCTGAAAGTTAGGTTGACCACCTCTCCGGTGTTGATTATTCCGGAGAGAGGGTTGGGTTACGCGGTTTACTGTGATGCCTCACGAGAGGGTTTGGGTTGTGTGTTGATGCAGGAGGGGAAAGTGGTAGCTTATGGTTCACGTCAGTTGAAAATACACGAGAAGAATTACCCCACACACGACCTAGAATTAGCAGCAGTGATCTTTGCCTTAAAAATCTGGAGGCACTATCTTTATTGTGAGAGGTTCGAGGTGTTCTCGGACCACAAGAGTTTGAAGTATCTGTTTACACAGAGAGACTTGAATCTGAGGCAGAGGAGGTGGATGGAGTTCATCGAGGATTATGATTTTGAGTTGCATTATCATCCGGGAAAGGCCAATGTTGTGGCCGATGCCCTTAGTAGGAAGACCATTAGTGATGTAGCTTGTATAGCCATCCGGGAATGGGAGATGTTGGGAGCACTTGGTGAGTTTGATTTGCTACTGGGCGAATCTGCTGAGGCTGCGGCCATGTTTTCTGTCATTGCGCAGCCTACACTTGTGACTAGAGTATTAGAGGCACAGAGAGGTGACCTTGAGGTAGAATCCCTCCGAGGGAAGATTTCCAGTGGGAAAGTTGAGAAGGGTTTGGCAGTATATCCCGACCTGAGTGTGAGATACCGAGACCGTGTGTTTGTACCGGAGTCTTGTCGAGAGGAGGTACTCCGAGAGTTTCATCATTCGCGCCTTGCGGTGCATCCGGGAGGTACTAAGATGTATCAGGATTTGGGTCGCCAGTTTTGGTGGCGAGGCATGAAGAGAGATGTGGCGGTTTTCGTGTCGAAGTGCCTTACTTGCCAGCAAGTGAAGGCCGAGCATCAGAGGCCAGCGGGTTTGTTGCAACCCTTGCCTATTGCCGAGTGGAAGTGGGAGCATGTCACTATGGACTTCGTTGTAGGTCTTCCGAGGACTCAGCGGGGTAGTGATGCTATTTGGGTGGTTGTAGACCGGTTGACTAAGTCGGCGCATTTTATTCCTATGCGCGTGAGAGATTCAGTGGATCATCTTGCTGACTTGTATGTTCGGGACGTAGTGAGATTGCACGGGGTCCCAGTGACGATCGTCTCAGATAGAGATCCTCGTTTTACTGCTAGGTTGTGGCAGAGTTTGCAGAGTGCCTTGGGCACTAAGTTGACCTTTAGTACGGCCTATCATCCTCAGACTGATGGGCAGTCCGAGCGTACTATCCAGATCCTCGAGGATATGCTTCGGGGTTGTGTCCTTGACTTCAGTGGGACGTGGGAGAGGCACTTACCATTGGTAGAGTTTGCCTACAACAACAGTTTTCAGTCTAGCATCGGTATGGCACCGTTTGAGGCCTTGTATGGCCGACCGTGTAGGTCTCCAGTTTGTTGGGCCGAGGTGGGTGATGCACCTTTGTTGGGTCCGGAGTTGGTTAGGGAGACGACGGAGAAAGTTGAGCTTATCCGTAGGAGGCTTGTTACAGCCCAGAGTCGGCAGAAATCTTATGCTGACCGTAGGAGGAGGCCTTTGGCGTTTGAGGTAGGTGATCATGTCTTTCTGAAGATATCACCTAGGCGAGGCCTGATGAGGTTTGGGAAGAGTGGGAAGTTGTCCCCTCGGTTTATTGGGCCTTTTGAGATCCTTGAGAGGATTGGTGAGGTTGCTTATCGGTTAGCCTTACCGCCGCAGTTGTCCGGAGTGCATGACGTATTTCATGTGAGTATGCTTCGGAAGTATGAGCCAGATCCATCACATGTGTTGGATTGGACTGATTTAGAGGTAGACGAGGATGCCTCGTATGAGGAGAGACCGGTTCGGGTCTTGGATAGGCGGGATCAGGTCCTGCGTGGCAAGACCATTCCTTTGGTGAAAGTTTTGTGGAAACATCACGGAGTGGAGGAGGCCACTTGGGAACGTGAGTTGGGAGTCCGCGAGAAATATCCGGACTTGTTTGTTGATTTGTAATCTTGTATTTACATTTTGAACTGTTGTTGAACTTAAGAGCTTTTATATATGTCTTAAGTTGTGAAACATTGAAAATGTTTTGGTTATTGGAAGTATGGTTTAGAACTTGCCTCATATGAAAGTTGAATGCGACACTATATCTGTTAAATATATTGTTGAAAATGGAAAGGAAATGCGTAATATTGATGCATGTTGAAAGTACATATGTTGTTTACATATTGTGAAATGCCTCTTGATAAGAGATGGGGTGACCGGAAATGGGTCGAACTGTTGAATGTTAAAATTGTAACATTGTTAAAAATGGAAGAAAATCTGTTTTTGAAAACTTGTGCTTAATTTCGGGGACGAAATTCTTTAAGGGGGGGAGGTTATAGCGATCCCGGGTTTACCCTTGTTGTACAGTGATCCGGACATGTGTCCGCGGATGCTAGTAGTTGATTATTATCTTGTTTACATCCTTTCTTGATTTGTATTTGAGTTATGGGATGTGTTGGGCAGGTGTGTAGTAAGTTGGTTGAGTCTTGAAACCAAAACTAGTTGCCCAGATTTTGGCCTGTCCGCTCGAGCGGGGGTTTTGACGCTCGAGCGGGGAATACACCCGTCCAGTATTTCCTGTGCAGAGTTGGACGCTCGAGCGTGGGATTGGTCGCTCGAGCGGGAGTGTTGTGTGTGACGCTCGAGCGAGGAAGTTGGCGCTCGAGCGGATACCTGGTTCTGCAGAAGTTCTGGGAGTGAGTATCCGGCGCTCGAGCTGGAGTTTGGTCGCTCGAGCGGGAGTCTGTGAGTGACGCTCGAGCGGGGGTTTGGACGCTCGAGCGGGGCGACTTTTATATAAGTCCGAGATCCGACTTTTGGATCACTTTTTCACTTTCTCTTATCTCTCCTACTTTTCCAAAATCACCATTGTTGAGCCTCTCACTCTAGACTCTACCTTCTCTCTAGGTTTTGATCTAGTAGGAGTGATTAGTTCATCTTTGGCCTTTACAAAAAAGTTGTTGATCGTCGAGAGCTTCACTTTAATCTGAAAATCTCGGGTTTTGGAGCACGTTGGGTTTTGTCATCTTCTCCTTTGGGGCTCCGAATTTGAGGTAGGGATATCCTACTCCTCTCTATGGATTCTGTCTTTAAATTTTGGTATTTTGAGATGTTGGGGTTGGTTTGGTAATTTTGTGAAAGTTGGGGGCTTTTGTGTAATTTTACAAAAGTTGGGGTTTTATTCATAATAAACCTGTATGCACGTTTGGCATAGAGAATTGGATTAAATGTTAAATCATTGATGAAAATGGGACCTAAGGGTTGAAATGTTAATTATGGGAATTGACCTAATTACATTGTTTAATTAATTGAGATAATTAATGGTGAGAAATGAGGGAATGAAATGTTGATTGAATATCCATTGTGCATTTATTTTCTGTTTAGAAATAACTGCCTTGGGCTATCGGTGGAGGATAGTCGTGATTGTTGTAGACAATGCATGATGATTAGGCAAACTGAACTAATCAATGGAATGTGTCATGGAACTTGACGGTTGATAGAATACATTAATTATATGTATTGTGTGATTGTATATAGAACCAATGTGTTTGTATACGTTTTGTGTAGAGGAGGAGATGGGGGATGTACTCCGCGGTTTAGGGGAAGATAGGGGATGTACCTCTAAACCGGATAGTGTTGGGAGGAGATAGGGGATGAACTCCGTAGATAGAGCTCATATGCTTGTCTAGAAAAGTGAAGATAGAGCTTATATGCTTATCTTTGTGAAGTGTGGATATAGCTTGTATGCTTATCTGTGGATATTGTTGTTATACATATCTGTTGTAGAATGTGGATATAGCTTGTATGCTTATCTGTGGATATTGTTGTTATACATATCTGGTGAGAATGTGGGTAGTGCTTATATGCCTATCTGTTGAAAAAGGGAAAATGAAAGGTAACTTGGACTCATAAGTCGTATGGCATAAATATGTGATTTATGTGATTGTATCTGTGTTGACCATCTATCAATTGCTAATATTTTAGTCAATGTTCATGGTTGGTTTAGTATATTTCTACTGGGCTGTGGCTCACCCTATATGGGGATATTATTTTCAGGTACAGGAAGCATGCCACCTCCAAGGACATAGCTTGGGAGGCTAGAGGCGGACTACCTTTTTGGTGTACTACTTTGATGTATTACATGTAATTCAAGCCAAGGGCTTAATGTGTATGAGTTAGGACTCTTTTGTTGTAACCAAGTGTTAACTTGGAAAGCTGTAAGCCCGTAGGGCATTTGCTTTTGTTGTTAACATGTAATACTTATGTAATAGAATTCTGATGAAATGGAAGAATGTGGAACTTTTGAATCTCAATGCTTGTCTTATTTAATGGGTTTAATGCTATTAATTTGAGGGCGTTACAGGTATTTTGAGATGTTGGGCTTGGTTTGGTAATTTTGTGAAAGTTTGGGGCTTTTGTGTAATTTTACAAAAGTTGGGGTTTTATTCATAATAAACCTAGATGCATGTTTGGCATAGAAAAATGGAATGATTGTTGAATCATTGATGAAAATGGGACCTAAGGGTTGAAATGTTAATTATGGGAATTGACCTAATTACATTGTTTAATTAATTGGGATAATTAATTGAGAAGAACGAAGAAATGAAATGTTGATTGAATATCCATTGTGCATTTATTTTCTGTTTAGAAATAACTGCTTTGGGCTATCGGTGGAGGATAGTCGTGATTGTTGTAGACAATGCATGATGATTAGGCAAACTGAAACTAATCAATGAAATGTGTCATGGAACTTGACGGTTGATAGAATACAGTAACTGTATGTATTGGGTGATTGTATATAGAACCAATGTGTTTATATACGTTATGTGTAGAGGAGGAGATAGGGGATGTACTCCGCGGTTTAGGGGAAGATAGGGGATGTACCTCTAAACCGGTTAGTGTTGGGAGAAGAAAGGGGATGAACTCCGTAGATACAGCTAATATGCTTGTCTAGAAGTGAAGATAGAGCTTATATGCTTATCTTTGTGATGTGTGGATATAGCTCATATGCTTATCTGTGGATATTGTGGTTATACATATCTGTTGTAGAATATGGATATAGCTTATTTGCTTATCTGAGAATGTGGATATTGTTGTTATACATATCTGTTGAGAATGTGGTTAGTGCTTATATGCCTATCCGTTGAAAAAGGGAAAATGAAAGAAAACTTGGACTCATAAGTCGTATGACATAAATATGTGATTTATGTGATTGTATCAGTGTTGGCCATCTATCAATTGCTAATATTTTAGTCATTGTTCATGGTTGGTTTAGTGTATTTCTACTGGGCTGTGGCTCACCCTATATGGGAATATCATTTTCAGGTGCAGGTAGCATGCCACCTCCAAGGACATAGCTGGGAGGCTAGTGGCGGGCATACTTTTGTTGCTTAACTTTTGATGTATTACATGTAACTTCAAGCCAAGGGCTTAATGTGTAAACGAGTTAGTACTCTTTGTTGTAACCAAGTGTTAACTTGGAAAGCTGTAAGCCCGTAGGGCATTTTGTTATGATGTTAACATGTAATACTTATGTAATGGAACTCTAAGGAATAAAGGAATGTGGTTAGTTTATATGTAAATGCATGCCTTATCTGATGGGTTTAATGTTGTTATTTTGAGGGCGTTACAAATCCTAAGAGAGAAAGTGAGTAGGGAGAGAGAGATGGCGGTTCTAGGGTTTTAGAATCAAGAGGAAGGTGAAAAATGATCCAGAAAGTCGGGTCTCGGATTTTTATACCAGTCGCCCCGCTCGAGCGTCCAACTCCCAGCTCGAGCGTCACTCACAGACTCCCGCTCGAGCGTCAGAAATCCCGCTCGAGCGTCGGATACACACTCCCAGAACTTTTACAGAACCAGATCTCCGCTCGAGCGTCAAACCTCCCGCTCGAGCGTCACACACAACAACCCGCTCGAGCGTCAAAACTCCCGCTCGAGCGTACGACTCTGCACAAGAAATACTGGATGGGTGAAATTCCCGCTCGAGCGCCAAAACCCCCGCTCGAGCGGACAGGCCAAAATCTGGGCAACTAGTTTTGGTTTCTAAACTCAACCGACCTGTACCAAACCCGCTAACTCAAAATACCAAGAGATTAAAGGACAACAACAACCAATATATAATGACAGGATCCACCGAACCTAAGTCCGGACACAATAATCTAAAGGGAAAGGACCGGGGTCGCTATATATAATGATGCTAGGAAATGAAAACATTAAAATGGCCAATGTTAGGGTGACTATTGCATGCACCTTAGCAATGTGAGAGCGAGTGCGAGCGCAGTAACTTTGTTTGTAGATTTGTTGATGGGGGCAATGGGAAGTAGATTACAAGATTGTTTCTGTGTATATAATAAATGTAAATTATGTTATTTTTGACATTCTGTTTTTGTTTGTTAAAGATAAAGATAAAAATAATAATAATAATAATAATTAATGTCATCAAATGTTGAGAGTAAAATATATATATATATATATATATATATTTAAAGATTTATTTATGTACGAATCAAAAAATAAAATCTTTTAGATCATCATGAAATCTTTGTGTATTGGCAACTGTGAATTTTTATTATGCAAAATCGTGATCTCAAGTGGAGATTGAAGGGGATAACCAGCTTGTTATTCACTTGTGTGTCTCTGAAAATGTTCTGCCTTGAGAGTGTGGTGCAATATTTACTGATATTAAGCAGATAGCAGCTCAAGGGAGCTTCTCTTTTAGTTGGAGGCCAAGAACCACCAAGAAGGTTGCTCATTGGGTGGCCCAAGCCTCTCTCCATGGCCGCCTTCCTCTTGATTGGGTCGCTAGCCCCCCAACAGAGCTTGCTGTACTTCTTAAATCCTCGTAGCTTAGGCTTTTCCTCTGTTTGCTGCTGTGAGCTTTCTTTTGGGATACGTTTGCCTTTGTTTTTGGGCTTCTCTGGTTTAAAGCTTCCTTTATTCAAAAAAAATATAAAAAATAAATCTATATAATAAGACAGAACGGTTTTTGAAAATATGTAAAATGTATCAGAGATACATTTTAATTTAAGGGCTCAGATCAATTGTAATACACATCAATGGTTGAGATTTTGCTTCAATTCCCACCCAAACACTCGATGCTCTGTCCCACCTACCCACGTCTCCTCCCCCATTCCATCTTTATCTCTTCTCTGTTGCATGTCTCCTCTCATTCCCTTCTTATCTCTATCTCCCTCTTTGTTCCTTTTCTGTATCTTTCTCCATCTCTCTCACTCGATCTCTGCCTTTCCCCCTCTCCCCCTACCTTCCCGCTCGCTGCCTCTCCCCCTCCACCCGATCTCTGTCTCTCGCTGCCTCTCTCTCTCTCCCCCCACCCTTTTGCTCTCACTGCCTCCCCCCCTCTCCCCCCACCCTTTCGCTCTCGCTGCCTTCCCCCCTCTCCCCCCACCCTTTCGCAACCCGGGTTTCCAATTAAGAACCGCGATACCTTTCTGAACCCCGATTGGAGCTCTCCGGTAGAGCTACTTCAGAGCTACACCAAACCTGAGTCTTCTATCTGTGCAAGGTTATATTTCTGTCTCTATTCCCCTCTTTCAATTGATCTACTGTTAATTTCTGAGTTCTGAGGTTATTTTAGGGTTCTGAACAGGTTATTCAAATGTTGGTTTCAGGTTATTCAAACAATCTGCTCTATTTTTATTTTGTCTCTATGGTTTAAAACTTCTTAGTTGAATGTTTATATAAAACTATTCCTTTAACATAAACATACCTTTCTGAAGCCTGATTGGAGCTCTCCAGTAGAGCTACTTCAGAGCTACACCAAAGTTGAGTCTTCTATCTGTGCAAGGTAATATTTCTATCTCTATTCCCCTCTTTCAATTGATCTACAGCTAATTTCTGAGTTATGAGTTTTGAGGTTATTTTAGGGTTCTAAACAAGTTATTCAAATGTTGGTTTCAGGTTATTAAAACAATCTGCTCTATTTTTATTTTGTCTCTATGGTTTAAAACTTCTTAGTTGAAGGAATAAACAGAGTGATACACAGAGTGATTAATCTTCAGAAACATAGTTATAAAATAATCTATATGATCTACTGTTTATATAAAACTATAAATAGGTTATGTTATGATCTACTGTTTATATAAAACTATTCCTTCAACTATATGATTAATCTATATGATCTACTGTTTATATAAAACTATTCCTTTAACATAAACAGAGTGATACACAGAGTGATTAATCTTCAGAATTATTTTGGGATTAATTTTCTGAATGTTTATATAAACAAACCACAAAGAAATAGGTTATGTTATGTTATGATAAACAGAGTGATAAACAGGATTAATCCTCAGAATTACGTAAACAAATTATGTTGTGTTAAAGGAATACTTCTTAGTTGAATGTTTTGGTGGTCATAGGTTATGTTAAATAGTTTTGGTGGATATAGCAACCATGGTTTAAAGGAATATTATGAAAATATTCAAAGTTTGATTTTTTTATTTTGTATTCAAACAATCTGTCTTATTTTTACAATCTGCTTTATTTTTTTATTCAAACAATCTGCTCTATTTTTATTTTGTATATGGAAAGTATTTTTTTCCAAACTTATAATATGTTAGGTTCTTATTTTGTATTCAAAATATGTTAGCCATCATTATATAAATACAATTAATTAATTAATACCACTAAGAAATTTAATTCACAACCTTAATACAGGCTATTGCAACCAACTCCAAGGTAAGGCTATTCATGCGCAATTGCATTAAGTTTGAATTGTGAAAATAAACGCCAATTGGTTATTAATGTATTATTTTTTTGTCTAATCTCTATTTAACTGGGTATAGTTTCCTTCTCTTCGGCTTCACTTCCATTTGTATCATATAAATTTTGTGTGTTTCAAATAAAGACACTTGCCAACATACAAATATTCATAAACTTAGTTTTCAATTTCTTTTCAGATTTTCCCTCTACTGCTCTCTAGCCCTGTTCTTCTTCTTCCATACCCTTGCTCCCGAAACTGTTGCTCTCCAGGTAAGATCACTCTTTTCCAGCGTATTTGTAGAATCTAACAACTTTCTCCTTGATAGCTTTACATACCACCAATCTGTTGCCTTGCTCATCAGAAATGTTGAGAATTTTGTTACTCATCATATGAGAAGCCACTTTCTTATGAAAAAACTTAGTAATACTGTCACCTAAAGCAAGCCGCTGCACTCTTGATCTCTGTTGTTTAAATTTTTCTTTAGCAGTAGGTAAATCAATGTAATTTGCCAAACCTTCTTTCTTAGCTAAATGCATCTCCTCATCGAGAGGATTGTTGTGACACCTTTGCTGCAACTTATGAGGAGTATCTTTTGCTTCCGGAACTTTGGCAGAGATACCACTATAGAATATCTGGTTCAATTATTTCAAAATGGGCTTCAATCTAAATTTGGAATTGGGAGTTTACAAGAGTTTGGTTTTTACATTGTCGGAACTACTCGCTCCCATTCTCGTTTTATCTCGAGTCGATCACTTCGCTCACTCTTCTCAAACTAAAGGTAAAGATCACTCTGTTTATTATGTTTGATTGCTATCACACGAACTCTTTACATTAAGGTAAAGACTCTTGGCTCCAAATTTCAGAATTTTATCTTTGTCAGTTTCCGCCATACCTCTCTCTTTTTTTTTTTTATTTGTGTTTGTGTTTGGCTGGACAAAAGAATAATTTCTCCTAGGTTTCCTTTTCATAAATTTAATTTTTTTTTCTTTCCTTTCCTTTCCAACAAAGCCCAAAGTAACTGATATGGGTTTGTAGAGTCGTTCCTTAAGTTGGTGAGATACATGGCCTGTGAAATTTTCACAGTGCCATATGAAGCCCAAAGTAACTGATATGGGTTTGTAGAGTCGTACCTTAAGTTGGTGAGATACATGACCTGTGAAATTTTGACAGTACCATATGAAATTGATGTCTATGGTGGTGACCATTGTTTTTAACTAGGGTTAGAGAAATAGATGTTTTTGTATCTGCTTAGTTTTAGTTAAATGTGAATTGGGATTTCTGAGATGAAAAGTAATTGTGGATTTGTTGAATAATGTAATATGGGTATTGAAATGATATATTTATTGTAAGATCTTTAGCTTATATGCATTCATCTTCGCCCTGCAGCCAAGTTTTTTTGCAGCTACAGGTTCAAACAGGGGCCTCCGATTCCTCTAGACAATCACAAATTTATTGTGTATGATCTTTCCATTTTACTTTTTGTTTGAACCCTTTACTAATTTTACCTAATTTATATATTTGCAATTTGTTTTTCAAGACTCAATCTTTTGTTTGTAAAGGTTTTATCTGATCGGAATTTGGATTTGAATTCATCTGCGATCTATGATTTTGTCAGTCAAAGTGGCGTTCTTGAATTTATACATTTGGAAATCTATATTGGGAAGATGATTTTGTCCTTTTTCATATTATTAGCCTGTAGTTTTTTATAAGAAAAATAACATTGATTTGAGTTCATTTTGCAAATCAATGTTATACTATAATTGCTAAGCAGAAGATGGAAAGCAATAAATAACATTGATTTGAGTTCATTTTGCAAAGCAATAAAAATAACATTGTTTGTCGTGGTTTCTACTGTAGAAACTGTGATTCATGTGTGTGCGCGCGCGCACGTTTGAGATGTTCCTATCTATTCAAACAATCTTTGTATGTTGGAATAAGGTTGCAGTTTTTATTATATTCCAGGTTATGTATTTCTTTTTACCTTTTCACATAGTGGTAATCATCTCTTTACTTATATGCTTTTATTTTTATTTTTCTTCTTCTTTTATTTCTATTTTTATTTTTTATTTTTTATATTAAAAAAAATGGGATTCATGCATTTTAATCTTAATATTATTTAAAGTTTGGTAGGCTTATATGCCACCAAACTGGGTTCCATTTTTTTTTAAAAAAAATTTGGTGGGTTTGAATCCGGATCAACATTCTTTATTTGTTTATAGATTTTTAAATTGAATGTCTAAATCTAGGGAATCACTATCCTCAATTGGGATAGTAATCTCATTAAATATGTTATCATACACTTGAGCCGCTCCAAATCACAGAAATATCCACGAATCCCATTTTGATTTATGGGTGGAAAATTGGTGGGTTTGGCGTTTTCCACCTATAAATCACAATATTGGCCCGAAATGGAGTACTTGGGTTATGTGTAGAATTGTGGATACTTTTCTCAAGGTTTCAAATATTTTTTCGAGTATCACTGTAATTTTCCCAACATGAGAGTTAGGCTACACTACACTACCCAGCAAAAAAAAAAAAAAAAAAAAAAAAAAATTTGAATAATTTGAGATGTTCTAATCTGTTCAAACACGTGTCTATTGTTGTGGAACTTTTTTCCAACATGTAACCTTCTAATGAAAACAATTTTGTTGAATGATAGAATTTATGTGTGCGTTATATTTTTTGTAATCAATTTCTTAGTCTCTACTATTTCTACATCCAAAAACTACTCTTTTTTTTTGTTTCTCTAAAAAATAAAAAATTAAATGATGAGCTTATTTGAGATTCTATTACTCTCTCTCTTATCCAATTCGAAAACCTCTCTGTATGGTATATTTCTATTTGGTATTTTTTCATTTTTTTTTCACCTATTAATTTGTTTTTGTCCTATTAAATAGTGTTGGGAATAAATTTAAATTTAAATAGTGTTGGGATTAAATTTAAATTTAAATAGTGTTGGGAATAAGTTTAAATAGTTTTGGGATTAAATTCAAATAGTGTCGAGATTAAAAAATAAATTTAAATAGTGTTGGGATTAAATTTAAATTTAAATAGTGTTGGGGTTAAATTTAAATTTAAATAGTGTTGGGATTAAATTTAAATAGTGTTGGGATTAAATTTAAATTTAAATAGTGTTGAGAATAAATTTAAATTTAATTCGTGTTGGGATTAAATTTATAATAAATTTAAATAGTATTGGGATTAAATAGTGTTGGGATTAAATTTAATTTTATCAAATTAAAAAATAAATTTAAATAGTGTTCGGATTAAATAGTGTTGGGATTAAAAAAATAAATTTAAATAGTGTTGGGATTAAATTTTATATTAAATTTGTAATTTTATTAAATTAAAAAATAAATTTAAATAGTGTTGGGATTACTTGAAGAACTGACCCGATCAGCAGAATACGATGGGGGCGGTTTCGACCACTTGGCTGGTTGAGATTGATGAATTTAATTCTTATTTCGGATAGATATTGAATTTAATATATAAAAAACCATATAATCGACCCAATCAACTTATTCATATGCGTACAACTTGAAACATGTGTGTTTATTTTCTTAATTAATAACTTGAATTCAGCTTTAAACAATTGTTGCTAAAGGACTCCAGAGAAGCACTTAGAACTTGTTTTTGAGGTTTGAGATCGTTGAGTTTCATTACTTTGGGTTCAAGGTCTGAAGGAATTTAATTGGGTGTATGAATATTATATAGATATGGTTTGCGTGAACTCCTCATTATGGTCTTGCTTTGTAAGTTATTCATGTATAGGTATGGTTTAGTTGATGGTTGTTCATTATATATATAAGTATGGTTTGTCTATGACATTTTTTTGCTTCTTTTCTTTTTTCTTTTTTTTCCATTACCAAGTGCCTTATTTGTCTAATAACAAATATCAAGTTTTTTTTTTTTTTTTTGGTCATAAAATTATGTTTAGACTTTCTAAATGATAATTATAATTTAATTTGAAAACTATAAAATTGAAGTTAGTTGGGGAAGAGAAGAGTTCAAATTTAGACAATTGTTGTGCTCCCATTTTAATACCCTTTATGTTGGTAGGGCTGATTTTAATTTTATCATTTTAATGTAATTGTTAAAATACATCATTCAACCGTCATAATTATATAACCAAATATTTTCAGGCTGAAGCACAATAGGTATGGACAATATCACTATTTTCGGTCAAGTTTTTTTCTTTTCTTTTCTCCCCTCCATATAAATTTAAATACCTCTCTTATAATGTAAGGTCTATTTATTTAAAATAAAGCCTATTTATTTATTTATTTTAAACTTATCATATCTAATTTTCTTCTAATAAATGCTTTAAACAACTACTTTATAGGTGGATGAAGACTTACACCGAATGGTAATATCAAGAAAGAAATGATTTTTTTTCTTATTTATCTGTATAAAGTTTTATTTATCACTCTAAAGTTTTTGTATATATAGATTCAATTTCTTCAACAAAGAAATGTTAATGTTGTTGTTCGCGATGAATGTGACCTTAATACTATTCGCATTCATGAGGTAAGCTTAAAAGTAACTAATATGCGAATGCATTTTCTTATCATTTTGTAAATTATTTATAAATAGATTCTACTTATTTTTTTATAAGCAAAGGCAAAGGAAAAACACAAAGCAACATCAATGGAGACAAAAAATGCTATCCCTTCTGGCAAAGGAAAGGAACATGCAAATCTCGTGGTATGATTTCTTAACATTTTTAAAAAGAGAGTTTTCCAAATATTTATTAAATAAAATTTCAATTTAATAATAAATGAAAATATGGATTTTTTTAGGATTGGATCGAAAAATTTATGGAGCTTAAAAGGAAAAATTCAACTAGCTTGTTTCGATGGGGATGTAATAAGGTAATTTCAATCTCAAAGTATTTTGATATGTATAATTCCAACAAATATACCAACTTATATCGATATTTTTTTTGTTTCCACAAATTACCAGATTGTTGTGCATGTTCCTCATTGGGGATGCATACAAATTGATACAAAAGACTTTTTCGAGAGTAATGAGGAGGAAGTTTGGGCAAATGCATGTTTGAAGACATGTTAATTGACACATCTTCTGTAAAGCATACAAATTTTGGAAAGCTTTAACCCACTTTTTTTAAATAAAGTTTTAATCCACTCTTTTGGTGTATGACAATATAATATTTATTTTTCTTATGTAGTTATAATTTGATTGGCAGCAGTAGTACTAACTGGTGTGCATTTTAATTTTAATTTCTTTTAAATTGCAGAGCATTAGCTGGTGTGCATTATTTGATATTTAATTTTTTTTATATTTGATTTGTTTGGAATTGTAAAGTATAGTCTGTTAAATATATCTTTATAACTGTATTTTAATCTTAATATTATTTACACCGTGCCTTTAGGTACAGGCATATGCTTGTAAATAAATAAAATGAAAGGAAACGGTACAAAATTAATTTGCCAATCAAAAAAATACATTTGTACAATTGTTAACAAATGTGATCGAATGGGTTGGAGTAATATAATCGTCATGCCCAACACACAAAAAAAAAACATTTTCAACATACAAAATTATGATGCAAATAAAATTATTACAATTTGTATAAATTATTT
Source organism: Camellia sinensis (assembly GCF_055761805.1). Classification (NCBI taxonomy): domain Eukaryota; kingdom Viridiplantae; phylum Streptophyta; class Magnoliopsida; order Ericales; family Theaceae; genus Camellia; species Camellia sinensis. The sequence goes on along the minus strand of NC_138967.1, from coordinate 125,244,752 downwards.
CACAAAAACATATTTTCAACATCTCTAATATTTTGTTTTTTACAAAAATAAAGCAGGTGTATTTTGTAAAAGCAAAAAAATTAACGTACTCTATTTTGGTAGAAATTTTCGAGTGCAAATGGATAAAAATGTAAAAAATGTTATTCTTTCCGTCTCAAAATATTAATCTCTTATTCTATTTTTTATTATTCCAAAAAATTAGTCCTATTTCAAAAATTGAAGACTAGAATATGAATTTCCTATTTTTTCTTTCTTTTCAATTTATTAACAACATAAAAGGTACAATAATTACAATTGATATTTCTAAAAAGATATACTATCAAAAAGTAATTTTTAAAGTGCAACAATTATACAATCAAAAAACGTTAAATTTTTCAAAAAAGACTATTATTTTGAGACGAAAGAAATATATATTTCAAATAATTTATCAAATCTCTTATATAGATATACAACCCACACAAATCCACGTATGTCTAAATTCCACACATATAAAAAGTTTAATAGATTAAGAGATTGTTTGGGGTGTTCTAAATAAGTGCACTTTTTGTCTTTTTGAACTAAAAAAATGAGGTTGAAAATATGGATGTTTGGGTTAACTTTTTGACTTTTTATGGAAAAATGTGTAATAAAAAATTGTAAAAATTGATTTGTAGGGAAAAATTCGAATTAGGAGTTGTGCAGCCGTAATTGTTAACTTTTGGTGAATAGTGTTAACTTTTTAACTTTTTGAGTAACTTTTTGACTTTTTTACAAGTTCCCAAACTTGGCCTAATTAAATTCATAACATAGCTCTAGAAATGTGGGTCATTTTACGCTTTCAAAAAGAACGCGTGTTCAGTTCAGCCATGTATGCAATAATACACTCCTGCATCGGGTGATGCTTCCGACCCCCAAGTGGGGGTGACCCCCAGTGACACTCCCAGTGACGTGTCAGCCTCTCATTGACTGAAAATAAAAAATAATAAAAAATAATAAAAAAAAACAATTTTTTTTGGGCCAATCACAACCGACCCCCAGCACCCCCACTGGGGGTCCGGAGCATTTTCCCTCCTGCATCACTGCCCGCTGCAGGGGGCAACAGGAGCAAGAACCAAAAGAGGAAGAAAAAAAATATGTCTCGTCAAGCTGCATTTGTTGCAAATTTTTGTCAAAAAGGAGGGGTGAAAATGGAAATTTACATTACCAGCCATTATTTATATTACACGTAAAAAATTTAAAAAAATTATTTTAAACATACATCATTTTCTTATTTACTCCCTCCGTAATAAAATAATAATTTTTTTTTTGTGGAAACTAATTTTTTTTAATAGTATAATTATTGCATTTTAAAAATATTAATTTTTTAAAATTATTCTTTGACATATTTTTTTAAAATATCAATTGTCATAATTTTACTTTTTGTATTGTTAATGAATTTAAAAAAGAATGACAAAATAAAAAATTCATATTATTTTAGTCCTTCATTTGTTAAAATAGACTAATATTTTCGGACAATGAAAAATGGAATAAGAGATTATATTTTGGAACAGATGGAGTACTTTTTTAACAAAAAAATCAAAAAATATACTTATTCAAAATATGTCAAACAACCCCTTAATTTAAAAACAATTTAGGCCTGGTTTGGGAAGTGAGTTGGTTTTTTAGCTATTCTACCTTGGACTAAAAAGTCTCATTTTGGATGAACTTTTTGACTTTTTTAATTTTAAAATAACTATGATTTAGATGTGACATTTTGTCTTATTAATTTTTTAACTTATTTTGTCTTTTATAGCTATTTTAGCCTTCTAGCCTCATTTATATTCAAAATTAGACACACATTAACAACATTATATCATAAAAATATTTTATTATATATAACTCACATTTATAAAACAAATTTAAATTACAAATCTAATGTGACATTTTTTATCTAATTGTTTTTAAAAAAAATAACTTTAGAAGTAAATAATAAAAAACACATGAAATATGAAAGGTCATATTGAAAAGAAAAAAAGAAAAAAAAAACTTTTAAAGGTCAAATAAGAAAATAAACAAATATAAAGGGGCAAAGTGTAATTTAACAAAGGGTGGCCCTCAAAGTGTTCACCACAATCCCCATAGGTCTTGTTTTGATAATCCAAATTAGTCAATATGTAAAACTCATCGAATATTTTATCTCTACAAAAAATCACACTCATTGGATATCGATAGTCTCTTGATTAGAATATATTTTTTTCAATGATAATATGATTTTAAAAATAAATTATTGATAAAATATGTTATAATTTACGAGTTATCGATATCCAATCAACATAATTTTTTATAAAAATAAAATAGTCAATTGGAATAATCGAAATAACACCTAGTCCAACCGCACCACTTTCTCTTTTAACAAAGTTCGGGGTTGTTGGGCATCCCCTATTAGTACACTTTTTTTATTTTTTATTTTTTTGGATTACATTACCTCTCTACTTTCTTACATATTTTTTTTTTAAAAATAAAAAAATATATACTTATTGAAATCATCTCAAATAACCCCTTAGTTTTAGCTGTCTTTTGATTCTATTCTTGTCAAATCAATTTTTTAGTTTTTGAAAGAAGTGGGTTAGCTTTTTGACTTTTTGACTTTTTTTGCTATTTTAGCATGGGCTAAAAAACTTGGTTTGGGAAGGGTTTTTTGGCTTTTTTGACTTTTTTTGTGAGAGAATAGTGCAATGATTATGGGTTGGATGTGATGTTTTGTTTGTTGTGGCTAAAATAACCTATTTTGTCTTTTGTGGCTAAAATAGCCAAAAAAGCCCACAAAACTACTTCCCAAACGGTGCTTAAATCAACCATTCAACTTTAAAATTAAAATAAGATAATATTAAGATACACTACAGGAAATATGGGGTTAGGTGGCGTTTTTTTAATGGCGTTTTTTAAAACGCCATTGTTTCTAATATTTAACGGTGTTTTATAAACGTCTTATTTTCCTGTAATTGAAACAGCGCCATTTCAAGAATCAAAGACGTTTTTTAAACGCCTTGGAATGGTTTTTGTTCAACGCCCTCCTTCTCTCCTGTTTCACCTTTATTTTGAATATGATAAGCAAGTATAAGCAAAAATCTCACTCTCTCTCTCTCTCTCTCTCGCCCTCTCTGCGCTGTCTAAGATCTTTCAAAATCGAAGTCAGAGCCATTTCGAAGTTCTCTCTCAAAATCGATTCAGATCGGTGATTCATCCGAGCCATTTCGAAGTTCTCTCTCAAAATCGATTCAGGTCGGTGAGCTACTCTCTCTCTCTCTCTCTCTCTCTCTGTGTGTGTGTGTGTTGTCTAAACCCTAGTTATCTCTGTCAGTTCAGCTCTGTGATTCAGAGATTCAGCTTTGTAATTTTACTCACAATTCACTTGAATTTGTTGTTGCTTTGATTTTACAAGCTGATTTGTTGTACATTTTGCATGTATAATTTAAATGTTAATGGTTTTGTACAGCCGATCTGGCCTTTTTATCAAATTAGATATGCTTGGTCTAATCAAGTATGTTTTCTACTTTGAAAAATTAGCAGATTGATAATTTAAATGTTAATGGTTTTGTTTATCATACATTCTCAAACGGTGGAGGTTGGCCATCACTTGCTTGTGCTTTGTGTTTTTAATTAGGATTAAGATGCTATTATGTTGGTTTGAGTTGCCTAGGGTTATAACTTATAAGAGCTTGACATTGATACATAGATGGTTATTTTAAAACATAAAAAATTATTTCTACCTTGTAGCAGAAAGTTCTTATGGGAAAGAATTTATTGTGGAGGACCTTGCTACTGCTTTTGTACAAAAAAAAATTGTTACAGTTTCATCATATGGTGGTAGTGATATGAAGCAATAGTCCCTCCAGAGAAAGATGTTAAAAGCTAGGGTGGGACTAATAGACTCCCTTCATAGAAAGCATGGAAATTGAGAAACTACCCCCAAAACAAATTCATATTGGTTTTTTGTACATCAACTGAATTAGAGGAGAAAATACATCAAATGGAGAAGGAAACCTTAATTTAGGGTTTCCTCACCAGAAGACTTAAATATGATCTTTTGTTTTAGATGGCTTCTCATTATGTTGTTAAATATGGTTGTTTCTTTTTCTAAGCTAAGGTGCTTGATACGTTTACTTTTGAAGCAACAAATTGGGTTGAAAGCAGTCAACTCTGTTTCTAGTCATTTTCATTCTGGAAGTGGTAAATAGACAACTCTTAGTAACTAACAAAAATGCTCTCTTTTTGTTGCAAACATTAATGCAACAGATCTTTGCACTTGCAAAAATGAGCAGTAGTATGAACTTGTCCTATTCCTCAACAGTTGAGGCCGAGTTAACAATGATTACTCCTCCAGTCTTTTGTTCTCTCTACTTGAATCATTGTCATGTTACTTTTCATTCCTCATTTAATTCTCTGCTTTTACTTTCAATTCCATGTTTCTCCTTGTTATTTTTTCTCCTGTTCCAAAGCTTTTTGAAAAATTATCCTACTGTGCATGCTGCAACTAATGTTTTTCATGAATGGCCTGTATTAGAGTACACTGATGTAAAAGAAACCGAAATGTGACAACACTGGCCCTTTTAAATGATATGGTTTTTGATGTTCTTTCCTAGGAGGGTAGGCCCAAATGAAATACCTTCAATAGTATGTCTACTTTAACCCTTTTAGATGTCTTTTCGTGATTGCCGAAGTTTTCTTTTCTTCTCTATTGTAAGACGAATTTGATAGGAGATTCTACTGGTTGGTATCTGGTTAGTAAGTACTGGAAGAAGGGTTGGTTGGTTGGTTAAAAAAGGGTTTTACCTTTATCTGTATGGATCAACCAACAAGTAAAAGAATTTATTATTTTATGATGAAATATGGATGATGGAAGTGAGTAGTACAAGGGCTAGAAGTTGTTCAGTTCTGTCTAATTAAATGGTGTAGCGGCAGCCAATCAATGATCTTTCATTTTAGTGAAACTGCACTCTCAAATCAAAACTCTTTTTACTGTTTCGTTGACTCTCTCTCTCTCTTTCATTCTCTGTCTCAACGTTTCATCAAAGCTGCATTTATACTCATAGCTTGCTTCTAAGTTCAGTGCACATTGGATACAACATTACTACATATTTATAATTATTTATTCAAAATTTATTTATAGTTAATAATAAATAATTTAAATTTGTTTCATTCTTGAACTTTACATTTCATCAATTTAATTAAAATGGACAAAATACCTCCTGTGATGTATTTATGTTTACTTCACTATTGCTAATGCCTTTTTCAATTTTGATACTTTTTCAAAACATATCCTTATCAGAAAAAATAAAAAAGAAAAATTAATCTTGGATAACACATGACCATATAAGAATAGACATTTTACTAATTAACCCTTTAATTAATTTCTAATTTTATAATGTCATGATAGATTAATTTGAGAGAGAGTGTAGGATACAATTAACTTCATTTGGAGGGTTATTTGACCCAAAATAAATAAATAAATAATCGTCTAGCTAGCATGTGAAAGAATTGTCTTGCATGTAACTTTGTCTTGATTTGTAGTATTATATGGTGAAGTTTGGTCTTCAATTCAAACAAGTTTTCTTCATAGTTATTAACGTGGATAACTATGATTGTGATTGTGATTGTGATTCCTCAACTAATATGATTGTGAATGTGATTCCTCATTTGGTGGTTGCTCTTTGGTGTTTTCTAAATCATCATCATCATCATCATTGGAAGTATTCGAGCTTTGGTACACTTATTGGTTTGGGTAGTGGGTTTGAACTTCCCACATCCATGAGTTCCTGCCAAAATTATTCCATTATTGATTGATTTGAGAGAGCAATGTATTTCTTGAATCTATCATAATCTATCAAGAGCATTGTAGAAACTTTTGGTTTCTTCATTAATATGCTTCATACTAGATATGCTTCTAGTATGCTTGATAGTACTAATTTAGATTGCAGCATCGGGATGCAATCATTAATGGTGCATGCATGCATAAATAGCCTTAGACCCATCCAAGAATCTTCATTAGAGATACCTAGTCATCTTTAATGAAGCTCTTCTTGGATTGTCCAGTTGGACAGTTCAGGAGCACAAGTCTGTATTGTAATTAGTAGTTCTACTGCTTATAGTCCATCTCGTAGAGATTTCATGTAGCAACTCCTTGTGTTCTCCGAGTGCATACTAGACAAGGTGTAATAGTACACCTAGTCTATGTCGTGTATTTGGAGAACCATGGGGAGATGCTGCCGAAATTTCATTAGAGATAAGCAGAGCGGTATGAGCTGCTTTTTACAATATAGACTGTGCATTCCTGAATAGGAAAGTAGGATGAACCAACATATTAGAGACCAGTTAGAGGTGAATGATGTCATATTGCATGCATTATAAGGTACTTAATTGAGGTTAAGATTAATTAAAACGGAACGGTAATTTTGAACTTTGTTGATTTGGCAGTGGCATTTGTAGTGTAAGAGAGAATCAGATGGATAAAAGTTGGATAAATCAACATAGGTTGCACCCGGAATACATACAAGGGGTTAAGGAATTTATTAAATTTGCATGCGAAAATAAGCCGTTGTTGAATGAAGACACGTGCCCATGTAAACGGTGTCATAATGTCAAATTGGTGGAGAAAGGCCTGCTCAGGGAACATTTAATGATCAACGGGTTTCTTCCAAGTTACACCAGTTGGATTTTTCATGGGGAGAATTTGTCATCGCCTGTGCCACACAATGTGAATGTCGAGCAAACTGATTCGAATGATGGTGATGAAACTTATGAAATGCTATACGAAGGATTTGGACTTCCTCCACCAAGCTTTATTCACGAGGCAACAAGTTCTGGTATTAAACAAGGTCCAGCTGAGAAAACCGAAAAATTCTTCAATTTACTGAAAGAGGCCGAAAGAGAGTTGTATCCTGAGTGTCAGAAGTTTTCAACGCTCTTATTTATTGTTCGGTTATTGCACATCAAGTGCCTTAGTGGTTGGAGTGACAAGTCTTTCACAATGTTGCTTGAGCTTTTGAAGGATTCGTTCCCAAAGGGTGAAACTTTGCCAAAGTCATTTTATGCAACTAGGAAACTTCTTAGCGACTTGGGCCTCGATTATCATAAGGTACATGCATGCCCAAGGGATTGTTCACTATATTGGAAGGAAACAGCTGGTATGGATGATTGCATAATGTGTCATATGCCTAGATACATGAGGGGGAGGAGAAAGATGTTAAGAAGAAGCAACAAAGAATTCCACATAAGATTGTTAGATACTTTCCATTGATTCCAAGGCTTCAAAGATTGTTTATGTCATCCAAAACATCTTCTTTAATGAGATGGCATGCAGAGGGCCGAATTGATGACGGCAAAATGAGACATCCCGCTGACTCTCCAGTTTGGAAAATTTTTAATAATTTGTATCCCAAGTTTGCGAGTGAGCCGTGCAATGTCAGACTGGGTTTAGCAGCGGATGGATTCAATCCATTCAAGGCAATGAATGTCTCTCATAGCAGTTGGCCAGTTATTATAATGCCATACAATTTGCCACCATGGTTGTGCATGAAGCAGCCTCATATGATGATGACATTGCTCATCGATGGTCCTTCTTCACCTGGAAATATTATTAACGTCTACTTACGCCTTGTAGTGGATGAATTGAAAGAACTGTGGGAAAACGGTGTTGACACATATGATGCGGAAACTAATCAGATGTTCCGAATGCATGCTGTGTTATTGTGGACTATAAATGATTTTCCTGCCTATGCAATTTTGTCTGGATGGAGCACGAAAGGCGCTTTAGCTTGTCCTTGTTGTAACACACATACTCGTTCTCGATATTTAAAGAACGGAAGGAAATTATGTTACATGGGGCATTGTTGCTGGTTAAATGGGGGTCACAAATTTCGGAAAGCTAGTGCGTCTTTTGATGGCACTCATGAATTCGAACCATGTCCAACTCGGTTATCAGGGGCTAATATGCTACCACAACTAGGCCCTAAGTTCAAATTGAATTCTAAGCATCAACAATCTAGCAAACAGAATAGAAAGGGGAAAGAAAAGGAGGAAAATGAGGACTCGGGTCATAATTGGAAGAAGAAGAGTATTTTCTTTGAGCTATCATATTGGGAGCATAATTTGATTCTCCACAATCTTGATGTGATGCACATTGAAAATAACGTGTGTGATAATGTATTGTGGACGATATTAAATGTTGATGGGAAAGGGAAGGACAATTTAAATACTCGTCGAGATTTGTAAGATATGGGAATTCGGAAGGCACTACATCCTCAGAAAAGGGTTGGGAACAAGTATTATTTGCCTCCTGCATGTTTTGCCATGAACAATAGAGAGAAAAGTCTATTCTACACACTTTTAAAGAATATCAAAGTTCCAGATGGTTACGCATCCAATATTTCTTGTCGGGTTAACCTCAAACAACGTAGCATATCTGGACTGAAAAGTCATGATAACCATATACTCATGCAACAAATACTTCCAATAGCAGTGAGAAATTTGTTACCGAAGAAAGTGGTTGAACCATTAATTGAGTTAAGCAATTTCTTCAGGCAGTTGTGTTTCAAAACCCTAGAGGTGGATGGTCTAAATTGTCTTCAGTCCCAAATCGCTCTTACACTTTGCCATCTTGAGAGAATTTTTCCTCCATCATTTTTTGATATAATGGAGCACTTACCCATTCACCTAGCAGAGGAAGCGAAGATTGCCGGTCCAGTGCAATGTCGATGGATGTACTCTACTCCAATGTCCATTTTGTATATATTTGATTGTTTATACTTGGAAGTTATGTATGCATCTTTTTGTTTATAGGTACCTTATGACGCTTAAATCATACATCCGTAATCGAAGTTATCCTGAAGGTTCAATTGCACAGAGATACTTGGTCGAAGAATGTATGACATTTTGCTCAAGGTACTTGCATGATGTTGAGTCGAAATTGCATCGACCGTTAAGGAATTGCGATGTTAGTGACAATCCTGAGATATTAATGGGGCGGGCTTTAGGAAAAGGAAAAGGGTTTGTTCTTGATAACACAACATGGATACAGGCTCATCGGTATATGTTATTTAACATTGCTGCGGTTGTCCCATATCAAGAGTAAGATAGATGCAACCTTTGTCTCATTGTGAATGTATTTATACCAACTATAATTATCGTGCATTTTACAAGTAGTTTAATTGTGTAGGGAACATCGTGAATTTATTAAGCGGTCATATCGTCGTCTCAGAGATTATGATGTGGATCGTCGTCACAATGATGAGTTTCCCAAATGGTTCAATTCTCATGTAAGTGCATGTTAAGCACAAGTCTTCTATATTTTTCCAATCCATGTGCTTCTATATTTTTGAAGTTGTTAATTGATGTTTAATATTGATAACTTTCTTTGAAAAACAGGTTGCTGAGCTATTAGCTACTGAAAATGTAGCATTGTCAGAAGAGATTAAAATTTTGGCTTTGGGACCCAGCCAAAAGGCCACCAGATTTAATGGGTATATAATTAATGGTACTAGGTACCATACTAAGAGTTGTGAGTTGAGAAGAAAAACACAGAATAGTGGGGTTATGGTGAAGGCAAAGACTTCTAGCTATGCAAGTGCGAAAGACATTAATCCAGTGGAAGGTGATGTAGCGTACTATGGATATGTGATAGATATTATTGAATTGTATTACTCACACGACCATAGATACATGTTATTCATGTGCAACTGGATTGATAACAATAAAGGACTCAAGCAGGATGATTTTGGTTTTACACTTCTTAATTTCAATCACTTGTTATATGCGAAGAAACAAGACAGTGATGAGCCATTCATCCTAGCATCTCAAGCACAACAAGTCTTTTATGTTAATGATTCTGTTGATGAAGATTGGAATGTTGTACTCAAGATGAAACCTAGAGACTTGTATGAGGTGTGTGGAGAACAACCAACTATTGATGAAGGACTACATCACAACGAAGTGGAAGGATTTGGTGATCAAGAGTTAGATGTAGCTTCCTTCACTTGTGAGGAGGATATGGATTGGGTTAGGCAAGGTATTGACGGAACAACTGTTGATGAAACTATTGGACCTCTTGAAGCATCGACAGAGGCACAATTTGAAGATGACGAAGAACTGATATGATATTGTAATTGGAAGCATATTCACTTTTACATTTGTGTTTTCTGTATGGATATTCATATTAATAAAATCTTTGCTTTTGTACCTTTGTACCTTTCTTTAAATGGCCATTTTTACCTTTCATGTACTCTTATTTTGTTTTGAATGCAGTAGATATTTATAGATTATCATGTCCTTACTCTTCTGTTTGTAGTTTTTTTTATAGATATTATCTATAAGTTCTAGCTTCGACCATTCTTCTAGTGAAAGTGAGCAATCAAGCTCTAGTAGTTCTAGTTCAGATGAGACTCAAACCACACTCAAGATGAAAGTCATACCTGATTCATCGGCATCATGGCATCTACCAGGCAGTCTTCCTACCACATCACGTAGCGGTAGTACATCACATGGCTCTGTTTCAGCCGGTATGTATCAACTTTGCTTGATATTTTCTTATGGTGTTTTTGAGTTAGATTTGTAGTCCTATCTATCATACATCATGCATGGTTATTTTAAAAAAAAATTGAGTTTGGATAATTAAAAGCATAATGTGTGGTATAGAAGCAAGGATAGCAGAATTTTAACACCCCATGGTATGATATGTTGAAATTTGTTGAAATTAAAAGCATAATTCAGATATTCAATTGAAATGCATATTATTTGATTTTCGTTTAGTATAAAAGGTATGCTATAGCTCAATGTTACACTTGATTGCATCTTCAGTGACCAATTGACTGCATCATAAAGAAACTAATATGAAGCTTACTACTATTGTTTTGTAGGTCCTAGCTCAAGTCAAGCCACACAAAAGCAGACAAGGGGTCCCACATATGTGCATGGTCAATGGGGTACTAGTGAAGATGGCATTTTAAAAGTTGTTCCAAATGAGTTGAATCAAGTAGTTGAAGGACACACATCCCTTGCTTCACATTTGGGCGTTTTGGCACGAGATGGGAGTCCTGCACCACTCACTTTTACGACTTGGCATTATGTTCCAAAACAAAACAAAGATAACATATGGAGGGAGATAAAGGTATATATGGATATTTAATATGAAATAAGTTACAATTGTATTCCATATGAAATGCATATTACAAGTGTAGTTGACATTGCATATTACAAGTGTCTATAATTGTAATGCAGGCTCATACGGATGCAGATGAATCCATGAAGAGAACAATAATGGCTTCATTTGGAAAGAAATGGAGAGATTGGAAAAGTCGAGTGAAAACAATGGGATACAAACCTTTCAAGAATGATGCAGAAAGGTTGGCTCATCGACCAGATAGAGTACATGAGGATCAGTGGCGGGCTTTGGTCTACTATTGGGGCACTCAGAGTGCATCGGTAAAATTTTATTTATGTGAAAAAATGTTTATATATGATAATTTTTTATAACATCTTAAATAAATTTCATATTGGACAGAAATCAAGCAAGAAGAATAGAAAAATCCAAAAGAAGAAGACATTACATCATAGAACAGGCCGAAAGCCTTTCTCAGTGGTTCGACTGGAGGTATAATTATTCTCTCCATTCATCCTTTTCATTCTTTGTCAACTATATCTGTCTATATGTGCTAAAAAGGTGTCAACAATTTGCACCATAATGAATTTATACCAGTTCTACAAAAACAGATGTTATTTGCTTAGTTGTTTATTTTATTTACTTAACTTGTTCACATATTTAATTGCTTAATTATTTAATTTTCTTATTTATCTTAAGATTTTGTTTGTCTTTCATTTATAGGAGACAAAAAAGAACAATGGGGTTCCTGCTAGTCGGTCACAGGTGTGGATGGCCGCATACATGAAAGATGGGACGTCAAATAGTGATTCAGTTAATGAGGTTATGGTATGTGATACTACTTTATCTTTGGACTTTTAATATGATTTATATTTATATTGGAGGCTGATTATTGAATTCAAACTTGCAGACTCAAATGAATGAGTTAGCAGAGCACATGGAGGGATCTTCTACTAACCCTGCAGCATTACAGGAGCGAATCTTCACACAAGTTATGGGCCCAGAGGGACCTGGCCATGTTCGGACGTTTGGATTGGGACCGTCACCCACTGATGGTTTTGGCGGTGGATATAGGCGGTCACAAGAGCAGAATCGTCTCTTCCAAACTCAAGTTCAGGAACAAGTTCAAGAGCAACTTTAACGGTATCAAATGCAGTTTACGTCGAAGATGAATGAAGTAATGGAGAAACAAACTCAGGCTATACGCACAGATTTTCAGTCACGAATTCAGTTTTTGGAATCTCAATTGCAAGTTGCAGGCGTGCCCGCTGATCCAGTTGTTGCGCCATCAAACCCATTACATAGGCAGCATGTATTTTAATTATTTTTACTAGTTATTACTTTAAATTGCCTAGAGCTAATATACAACTTAAGTCTCTAATTGAATGATAGGTTGTGGATTCACTTAGTAGTCATCCCACTGTTCGGTCAATGTCACATCAACAACAATCTCATGCATTTTCATCCCAAGAGGTGAGCAATCATTTAATCAAAGATTTTTTGACAAATAACATATCTTATTAATTACAATACTTGCCCTTATTAAATATAGGTTCACCTTTCAAAAAAAGAGAAGAAGAAGAAGAAGAAGAAGAAGAAGAAGAAGAACTAACAAGGTAAAAGTACTAATATCACTAGTTCGTGGTTTATGTTCATTTGATTTGTAAGGCATTGTTGGTTCTGAAATTAGGGTTTTGGTTGTTACTGTTGTGAGTAGTGACTAAATTTGGGTATTTTTGGAGATGGAAAATTGACAATCTTTGTTAATGTATTCACTGTTTGATTTCCAAGCAACATTAAGAAGAAATACAAGAACTTGGAAGCTCACAAGAAGTTTGGGTTAGAATGGTAGTTGTGATGTGAGGCTATTAATCTTTCTTTCATTTTCCATGTGTATATCGATATCTAACTGGTGTGTTAGTGTAATTTTTGCTTGAGAAGCTCCAGACATGCGAACTCTTTTTTGGTCAGTGTCTGAGTCCTGTTCTATATTTATCAAAAGACCTCGTTTTCATTTTCTACGTTCATCTGAGTTTCTGGTTGCTAATGATTCTTCCAACTTTCCAAAACAATCTGAGATAAGCTTTTCCCCGAACCATTGACCCTTGTTCGGCAGGGAAAAGTTGATTCATTCAAGGGAGCTTTATAAGTAACCCTGAGGCTGGTATGAGATCTGTTAACAACTTTGTCAAGCCAACACTACTTCTTACTGATTTATATGATGTCTTGAACACTTCAGTTGCATACACAAACTGATATTTTCTACTGTCCAAGTGCGAGCTTTGGAGAAATTTAGTTGTCATCCATGGTTTATGGTGGACCTTCTATGTACTTATGGTGGCTTATGCATAATCATGTGATTGTCAAATGTTGACTTAGCTGTTGGCTAATCATGAGAGCTTAATCAGAGTAGTGAATGTTTGTCGTCCCAACACCAATTAAGTGTTGGAAGCCTACAACTTTTACATTAAAGGGGTGACCATTTATGAAGTCATCTTTGCATTTGAAGCTTTGAATTTGGGCTCAGGGCTTTGTTTTCATTGTTGTACTTGAAATCTCTCTTGCTATGTAATGGCTGCCAAAATGTGCACTCAGCAACATGTGCACTCTTAGAGAGTCTTCATAACTACAAATAAATGTCATAATCATTTTAAGAAGTTGTTTGTCTTGGATTAGGTTTGAGCAGTACTATGTTTTTTCCTTCAGTCTACAAATATTTGTCAAACCAACTCTGAATAAAGCATTAGCTTCTGATTTGAGTGCGGGAAGAATGATTTTGACTTGTGCTTTTGCTGCAGACCCAGATGATCCACTGAAGACTACTGATCAAACCAGGCGTCTTGGCTTAATCGTATGTTCTCTGTAGTCATTAAAATTTGAACATAAAATTTGCAATGGAGTTCTTATCTTTAATGTACTGCAAAAATTTTTAATTTTTGTGGAAAATCCTCTTTATGGGATTTTTAAAAAAAAATCTGAATTGGAAAATTCTTGCATTTTTGTTTTGATTAAGTTTTAATTGGGGTAAAGAACTGGAGTATTTGGACTAACTGAAACCATGAAATACCTTAGCCGGGACATAGATAACAAGTTTTATATGTAGTAGGCTCCTTTTATAAAAGTTCAGTAGCTTGGTATGTTCAACAAGAAATTTGGTTTCATAAATGTAGCTTTGCATTGTTTCTTTTTGTTTTTTTGTTTTTTAAATTTTTTTTTATTAAGTAGGCAACAAGTTTTGCTACATCTTTCGGAGAGCATCAAATTATGCACGAGTCTTTAGGTTTTGATACTGCAAATTCTCTTTTCTCAACACTTAAATGGGAAACAAGGGTTATTATGGGCTTTGTATTTGTTGGAGTTTTTGAAAATAGTTTTCTGTTCTAGGAGTCACGTAAAACAGAAAATAGAATTGAAAATTTGTTAAGTTCATTGTTCTCAGGAACTATTTTCAGGAAAAAAAAAGGAGTTAAAAAAGAACCAGTTTTCAGAGAAACACCAGAATTATGTTCTGTTTTTTTTTTTTTAACCAGAAATACTAAAGAATAAAAATACCGTCCCATAATTTTCAATTTTCAGAAAAATGAAAATTATATTAGTGAAGTTTTGGCTGTTATATAATTTTTCCGATGTTTTGATTCAAAAGGTTTGATGGAAATTGGTGGTGCATCATGTGAGGTGGATTTTATTTAAGGGGTACCGCTTCTTTTATATAAAATTGGATAAAATATCTTGGGAAGTATGCTTAGAAGTGCCATCCAAAAGTTGTATATACTTTTCCTATCCCAAAAGATGAGAAGAAAAGTTGCAATACTTTGAAGAATTCTTGGTTAAATATTTGTTGTTGGTTCTATTGCAGGTGTGTAGGGGAACTGTCGTGATGCTTGTATCACCTACTGATGGAACTGATGAGATTGCGAATCCTTTCATCCAGCCAGATGGGGCTTAAATCTCTGGACTTATTATGTAGCTGCCTTCTTAACATTTGGTTTTTTCTCATTTAAGATATTCTAGAGTTTGAATTTAGTTTCTGTTTTGTCTACTTGAATGTCATTGTCTATTAATGTGAAATAGTAGCAAATGCCATATTACATTCTGTGATTTCTTTGAACTGATCAGGTGTTTTGGTGCCCCTGCGAAGTGAATATGATTTAAATAGGCGGTCTTTCTAATTGTAATCACTTGCAGGTTATCCATGGTATGATTATACAACATTTACTGAAATTGCAAAACTGCTAGTTCCAATCAAGTGTTGACAAAACATGCGCATATGAAATAAACAGGTGATGAGCAAAATGCAGTGATGATTTGATTTACTTGGGACATTCAAATGCTCCTTTGGCTTGTTTTTTTTTTTTTTTTTTTGTAACTTATAATTAGAAGCATTGAAATTATTTTAGCCACTGCCAAGCTGCTCTGCAAAGGTGGGTTTTTTTGTGTGGTTAGTTACCCATTGAAGTTTTCGTAGTTGACAGCCTTAGGAGAGCAAACATGACTCCAAATTGGACTTGTCAGTGGACCACCTTGCCCTTTTTTAGGGCTGCAATGGAAGTTCAGTCGTTGCTATTGGCATTACTCGGCATGGCATAGGTGTGTAATTCAAAGGAAGGGCATTCCTTCTAGAAGACAAGAGAAGACTCTCAGTTCTTGCTATACCTAGTTTGGAGGTCTTGTTTGGTTGGGTGAGTAAAAAGGAGAACCCTTTAACACTATCAGTTTTATTTTTTGTTCTGGTCTGTGTGTTTTCTTTGTTGTTGATACTGGAGACACTTTGCCTTCGTGTAAATGATAGTACACATATTTTACACAGTGAATGCAAGATTTGTGCCCCTTAAAGGCCAACTAATACGATTTATTTATCATTGTAAAAAATAAATAAATAATGGTCATCATCACGCTGTGCTATCAACAATATATGAGTTCTCTGATGGCCTGCACCCTTAAAATTTGCTGAAATGAAATGAATTCAGGTTGCGTTTGTTTCAGGCCATAGAGGAATTCAAGAAGGGCAAAGTTGAATACAGAGCAGATAAAACTGGGATCGTTCACTTACCCTTTGGAAAGTCAGATTTTTCTGAAGAATATCTTCTTGTGAACTTGCTTGCTACGGTAGTATGCTCTCTCTCTCTCTCTCTCTCTCTCTCTCTCTCTCTCTCTCTCTCTCTCTCTCTCTCATGTTTATATGCACTCAATTTCGGAACTGTATTTCCTTTTTTATTTCTTTAATTAATATGACAGAAATCAGTAGAAACAAACAAGCCATCTGGTGCAAAAGGAGTATACTGGAAAAGTGCACATATATGCTCATCAATGGGGCCTTCCATTCGGTTAAATATAAGGGAAATGCTTGATTTCAAGCCTGCGACTTTGAATGTTTAAGGAAATAACACATGTAAATTATATCTTCTAAACTATTCAGGTAGCTTCTTGGTTTCCTCCACAGGGACTTGTGAATGTTTGAAAAGGGTAGGACACAAGCTGAGTTGAATATGATAGGGAGGTATTCAGATTCATGTTTGCATTTACAAAGAGCATTGCATTGGCTTCTATATGCCAGTTGTATCAAAATCTTGTATTGGTATCACGAACTTTTTTTTATGTATTTTATTTTATTTGTATGTTAATAGGTTAGTAATAAGGTAGATTACAACGAATGAGCTATGGTCGCTCTATCGATTCGTTGTTGCTATTGCACATATGAAACTGAATTAATGCTTCATTTGTTATTTGAATGGGAGTTATTATTTTATCTGTTAGTTTTATTACAAGTATTTGAATGGGAGTTAATATTTTGTATGTTAGTTTTATTACAGGAATTTTTTTATTAATTGAATGAGAAACCAAATTCAATATTTTCTTACAGGTATTCGTTTTAATTTAATCAAATAAAACTAGCATAATCTCCAAAAAAAAAAAAAAAGATATGACGGCGTTTCTAGAAACGCCTCCTAAACCCTTAATAGTAACGGTCATATTTTTTAAACAGATACGACGACGTTTCAAAACGTCGCTAAATATCATTGGTGACGTCAGCGTGTGTATAGTGGGACATTTGGCAGCGTTTTTTAAAACGCCTCCTATACTAATATCACGACATTTTTAAAATGTCGCAAAGCTACAGCGACGACCGCAGCTTCGACGTTTGGTACTAAACGCCACAAAATGAATTAGCGGCATTTTTGATAGATATAGCGGCTTTTTTAAAACGCCACTAAAAGCCCAATTTCCAGCAGTGATAACATTTTAAAACTATATCATTTTATTTTAATTTTGAATTTAAACAATTGAATTACCAAAGTAAAATTATTGTGGAGAAAAGAATGATAAAAGATTCTGATCCACAACTTTACACTGAAAATATGTAAATTTTGAACAATAATCATTAACTTGTTTTGGGAGTAAATTAAAATATGACTTTTTAATGTTTTTTGACTTTTTTAAAAAAAATGTAAAAAAAGCAAAGAGAAAATATGACCCAAAAAAAAAAATTAAAAAACCAAAAAATTTCTTTTGACCATATTCTCAACACAGCCAATATTGTTTGTGGTGTTCTGTATTACCCTAGAAGACCATCTCATACATGTACGGTGCATTTGAATTTAAAAAGTGTGGGTTTAGTTTTAGCTGTATTTTGATTCCATTCTTGTCAAATTGTTATAAAATTAAAGTAATAGAAAAGAAAATAAGAGCTAAAGAGAATAGCAAAAAATTATAATCAAGAAAATAAATATTTCTTCTCATTCAAACTTATGCATACCAAAACATCTAACAAATATTTGCTTATATAGGCAAAATTTTAGTAGATGCAACATGTGAATTTGGAGGAGTTGGTAGAGATGGGAGGTTGGTGAAGTAAGTGAAAATGGTGAGATTGGAGGAGTTGTTGAGGTTGAAGAGGTATGTAAATTAACACAACTTCATTAACTAAATTCTACCATGTCCATTAATCTCATCTTCTTATCATGAATTAAAATGATATTTGTTTTAATGGTTATTCAAATATTTCACAACTCCCTCTTGAATAACTATATACTAAGAATATGTCTCGTTAAAACTTTACTAAGGAAAATTCAGTGGGAAAAAACCTTTCGTGAAAGGAAAAGAGTACAATATTCTTGTATGTGATTTGTTTAGATTGCCTCATTAAAACCTTGTTAAGGAAAACCCAGTGAGAAAAAACCTTAGATGAAAGAAAAAGAATACAATCTACAAATCTACTTAAATAGATGACTCCCCCTCAAAACTGCATAATAGATCGTTACGTTGAAACATCTCAGTATTATGCACGAGCTTTTTGAATGTTGCAGTCAATAGTTATTACCCAGAAGGTAACCCAATAGGTGGTGAATTGAGTTTCTAAATAAATTGATAAATTAAAAATTCAACCTAAATAACAAATAAATAAAAATACTCAATAGTATAAAATAGGGTAATGAAATAAAATGAGCAAAGGGAAGAGAAAGCAAACACAGTGATTTGTAGTGGTTTGTCATGTCGGGCTAACGTCCACTCCCTAAATATCTTCCTCGGGAATTTCTCCACTATTCTTCAAATAATAATTATACCACTAGTTTCACGAGTGCTAGTGAACCTTTATAACAAGTAACCAATCCCGATCACTCCGACTAATTTTGAATCCGGTGCCTAATCACACCTCACCAAGTAATTTTATCTCAAAAATCACTCACAAAAAATAGCACTCTTTTTACAAGAATAAGAATAAAGGATATAAGACACTTTTAAAATTTTGTTCAAACTTTTAATAGGATTTCTCTCACAAGAAATAATTAATCACTGAAAGCACATAATATAATATTTGTGAATACTTTAATATCACGCAATTTCTTTTCAGCACTTCTTCAATTTTTCTCCAAACAGAATGCCCCATATATAATTAAAAATTTATCCGTTGAAGAAGAGAGACACTCCTCTCGAATCACGAGGAGACAACCACGTGAAGACAAACCAAGCACGCGGCGCGAAGCATGTTTTCTTTTTTTATTGTTGGGCGCCGCTTCAACTTTTCGAGAAGGATAAGGGGTCACTGCTGTGCATGAAGCACAACAGTGACTGTGGTGCCTCCATTTAAGGTGTATTATGGTCTTATTTTTATGATCCAAACCGTTATTTTGTAGGGTTTGTTGAGTACTTTATGCCTACCAAAAATCATATTAATCGGATATCAAAAATTATATGATCGAATTGCATATTATTTATGTTATTTCTCAAAATAAAACTTATTATTTATTTTTTTGGTTATCGATCATATAATTGTTGATATCCGATTAATATGATTTTTGATAGGCATGAAGTACTCAACAAACCCTACAAAATGGACGATTTGGATCATAAAAATAAGACCATAATACATCTCAAATAGAGGCACTACAGTCACTGCTGTGCTTCACGCACAGCAGTGACCCTTGCTTCGAGAAGGTGGAGAATGCATGACCGGGAAACTTTTTCTTTTGGTAGATGGAGGCAACAAGCTGGAGGTTTGAATTAATACGCAAAAATCACTTTCGATGATGGTGAACACTATTTGCACAGTACTTAACCAGCTAAAAATCAAAAGGTAAATAGTGAAGTTACTATTTGTATAATAATTTTTCTATTAAAAAATATATAAAACACAGTAAAAGAAATTTAAATAATATTTATATCATATTTAAAAATATATTTCCATTTTATAAATTTTGTATCTGTTGTAGAAATAATTTTTATACGCATTCAAATGAAAACGACCTACTACCACGTGGGTATATTAATTTTGTCAAAGAATCAATAATAAATTTTTACTATCTATTACTCATAAAGTATTATTATTTTTGTCAAAGAATCAATAATAAATTTACTATTTATTACTCATAAAGTATTATTATTTTAAACTGATGCAACCAAAATTTATTTTCATATTTTTTGTGTCAAATGATTTTAAAAAATTTATATATTTAAAAATCACAAATTATTCCACAATAGTTTAAATATCATCAAAATCAAACACATGATTAACAGTAGTGCTTTGGTAAATATATTTGTTAGATTATCACTTGAGCGTATCTGTTGAACATCAATATCACCATTCTTCTGGAGTTCATGTGTGTAAAATAATTTTGGTGAAATATGTTTTGTTCTATCACCTTTGATATAGCCCTGTTTGATCTGTGTGATACATGCAGCATTATCTTTATATAATATGGTTGGACTATCTTTTGTTAAAAACAATCTACATCTTTCTTGAATATGATGGATCATGGATCTAAGTCAAATAGATTCTCGACTTGCTTCCATATATTGCAAGTATTTTTGAGTGATTTGAAGAAGTAGCAGTCAAAATTTGTTTTACTGATCGCCAAGATACAACAATATTTCCATAGGTAAAAACATATCATGTTTGTGATTTGGCTTTATGCGGATCAGAGAGATATCTAACATCTGCATGTCCGATTAATTGTGGCTTTGATTTATTTGAGTAAAATAAACCCATATTAGTTATTCCACGAAGATAACATAATATTTACTTCACTCCATTCCAATGTCTTCGGGTTGATGCTGAATTATATCTTGCTAATAAATTGACAACGAATGCAATAACAAGCCTGGTACAATTTGCAAGCCTTTTTCACATCAAGTGATCGAACAACCATAGGAGTACTCAAAGGATGAGCTTTACCCATATAAAAGGTCTTCAAGACCTTTTCTGTATATGTTGATTGATGTATAAGAATTCCTTTAGACAAGTGTTCAATCTGTAGGTCGAGACAACAAAATTTTTTGCCAAGATCTTTCATTTCAAATTCATTCTTTAAATATTCTGCAGTTTTTGTAAGCTTTTCCGGAGTTCCTACAAGATTCAATCATCAACATGTACTGCAACAATTGCAAATCCAGATTCTGAATTCTTAATAAAAATGCATGGGCAAATTGGATCATTAACATATCCCTCTTTCAACAAATACATATTGAGGTGATTATATCACATGTGTCCGGATTGTTTCAACCCGTATATAGATCTTTGTAGCTTGATTGAATAAATACTTTTGGGTCTTAAATTAGATGCTTCTGGCATTTTAAATCCTTCAAGGACTTTCACATATATATATATATATATATATCATTATCTAGTGATCCATATAAATATGCCCTAACAACATCCATTAGACAGATATCTAAATTTTCTGTAATTACCAAGCTAATCAAAAATGTAACGCCCTCAAAAATAAACCCATTATATATACATCATTGACATGCATTATTTAAAGAAAACAATTTATTAATTCATTCATCAGAGTATTACTAATTAGAAGCATTACATGTAACATCGAATAAAATGCCCTACAGGCTTACATCCTTCCAAGCCAACACTTGGATACAAAATATGAGTTCTAACTCAATACAAGAAAAGCCCTAGGCTTGAATGTTTACATGTACTAATTAATAAACACAATTAACTAAGATAGTCTTCTTCAAAATCCAGAAACCGAACCCTGCCAAGCTAAGTCCTTGGAGGTAACTTATCACCTGAACCTGAAAATGATGTTCCCATAAAGGGTGAGCCACAGCCCAATAGAAATATATTAAACTACATATAAGCAATGAATAAAGCAATAGCATTCAACAGATGGTTAACCAAGATAATTAATTACTTCATTTTACAGTCTCATGACACTATTGTCTAAGACACGTTTTACTTTCCAATTTTATCAACATGGCTCAGAACCTGGCCAAACTTACAACAGTAAATTATATATATCATTTTCACATTCTCCCAATATCAATAACAAATGAGACTCAAGCTCAATTCAAAACACTTCATACTTCCAGATTGATACACATTTTAGTGCTGTATCAATAAAACACTTCTATATAAATAAGCACACATAAAAGTGATGCTAATGGAGTCCATCCCCTATCTCCTCCCAAACAAAATCCGGTTTAGAGGTCCATCCCCTATCTTCCCCTAAACCGTGGAGTACATCCCCTATCTCCTCCCACACAAAACAATGTATGCATATGCAATGCTCAATCAATACACATATTTTCTGTATCAATGCAATAGTCAAAGTTAATGACTTAACCAATGTGATTAGTTTCAGTTATTCCTAATCCACATGCAATGTCTACAACAATCACGACTATCCTCCACCGATAGCCCAAAACAGTTATTTCTAAACTGAAAATAACCATGTCAACAATTCAATAAACAAATGATTCAAATGTTCCAACTACGCCATTTAATCAATGATTTCCCCAATTCCATGAATTTAACCATCTTTTCCCAATTCCATGAATTAATTATACAATTTAATTTAATAATAAAACTAGGGTTTTTCCCAAAATTTACCAAAGTATTCCCAACATGTTAAAATACCAAAACTTAGAACAAAACCTATAAAATGGAGTAGGAAATCCCTACCTTGAAGAAAATAACTCAAATGGTGACGACAGAGATGAGTGCCCAAATACCGATGTGCTCCAAATCGCCAAATGCTCAGATTAAATGAAAGCCCTCGCCTCCCTCTATATATTTAATAAAGCAACTAGGGTAGAAACACCCTCTAAATAGATCAAATCTAAGAAAGAAGGTGAGTAGGAAGAAGAAGAAGTCGGACCTAGGGTTTGGAATCAAAAGAAGATGAAAAAGACTGATCAAAACCCGCTGCTGTGTATATAAACTGGACAGGCTCGCTCGAGCGAAGACTTGGTCGCTCGAGCGACCAGACACAAGAAACTACGCTCGAGCCAAGGAAGCCTTGCTCGAGCCAGCAACCCAAAAGCTCGCTCGAGCGAAAGAAAACTCGATCGAGCGAAGAACTCAAACCCTCAGGTCTGAACCCAGACACACGCTCGAGCGAAGGAACTATAGCTCGAGCGAAGGATGAACTCACTCGCTCGAGCGAAGAAAAGCTCGCTCGAGCCAAGAATGCAAAGCTACAGGTCCATACAGGACGCCATCTCTCGCTCGAGCGACCAAACCCCAGCTCGAGCGAAGAACCAAAACGACATCTCGCTCGAGCGACCAACTCCTCGCTCGAGCGAAACACCAAAAACCTGGACAGCAACACTTGGTTTCTAAACCCAACCAACCTGAAACAAACCTTCCCAACACATCCTATAATTCCAAAAGAGAAAATAAAGGACAACAACAACAATTATACAATGACAGAATCTACGGAACCTAAGTCCGGATACAATAATCAAATGGGAAAAGACCGGGGTCGCTATAAAAAATCTGAATGTAATTGCATCCATTATGGGTGAATATGTTTCCCCATACTCAATACTAAGTCTTTGCGAGAAACCTTGCCCAACAAGTCGTGCTTTATATCTTATAATTTCATTTTGCTCATTGCGTTTTCGAACAAATACCCATTTATATCCCACAGGCTGTATCCCTTCAAGGGTCGAGACAACAAGTCCGAATACTTCACGTTTTGCAAGCAAGTTTGACTCTGCTTGTATTGCTTCTTTCCATATTGGCCAATCATTTCTCCATCGACATTCTTCGATAGTTCGTGGTTCATTGTCATTGTCACTTTTGATAATGTTTTTAGCATTACTTTTGGTAATGTCAAGAGCAACTTCAAACCAAAATATGTTGTCGACAACAATTTGATTTCTATCCTAAACTTCTCTTGTACTTATATAATATATTGAGATCTCATTATTTTCAAGTACGTTTTCTACTTCAGTGAATAACTCTTCAAGAGATTCCTCTTCTGGAGGTTTATAAGTAGGAGATTTTGATAGACTTACTATAGCCTATTTTGTGATTCTAGTCTCTTCATGAGTACTTTCATTTATGGGTATGATCTCTTCAGGAGATCCAGTTATGGTATCTTCTAGAGTACTAACTTTTTGTTCTTGAGCTTTTCTTTTTCGAGGAATTGTCTTTTGCACTGATGGGTCTTCCACGCTTCTGGCGTGCCTTAGACTCGTTTGCTGCTATGCCTACTGATTATCCGATAGGGATATCAATTCTTGATGGGGTATTAGCAGCTAGTATGTGAGATTTTGTCACATTCTTTGTGTTATTGAATGCGTCGGGTAACTGATTTGCAATACTTTGTAAGTGAATGATCCTTTGAACTTCTAGTTCATATTGATTAGTATGAGGATCAAGATGATGTAACGTCGATGTATTCCAAGTGATTTCTCGTCGAGCTTCAGGCTGCAACTTGTCTCCCCATAATGATGAGAAAATTATTTCATCAAAATGACAAAACCTCAAATCGTGCCTTAAACACATCACCAGTCAAAGGTTCTAGATATCTAATGATTGATGGACAATCAAAACCAATATAAATTCCAAGTCTATGTTATGGACCCATCTTAATGTGCCATGGAGGTGCAGTAGGAACATAAATAGCACAACCAAACTCTAAGGTGACTAACATTTGGTGGTTGACCAAATACAAGTTGTAATGGAGAATACTCATGATATGCAGTTGGTCTGTCACGAATCAAAGATGCAGCATACAATATAGCATGACTCTATACTAAAATAGGTAATTTGCTTTTCATAAGCAAAGGCCAAGCAATCAATTGAAGTCTCTTAATAAATGATTCAGCTAAACCATTTTGGATATGAGTGTGTGCAACAGGGTGTTCAATACCAATTTAAATGGACATGCAATAATTATCAAATGCTCGAGATGTAAATTTACTGGCATTACGTAAACGAATTGTCATGATAGAATGATCTGGAAAATGTGCTGGCAATTTAATTATTTGAGTAAGGAGCCTAGCAAATGCAACATTACGTGTAGAAAGCAAACAAACATGTGACCATCTGGTTAATGCATTTATTAAAACCATAAAATAACGAAATGGTCCACAAGAAAGGTGTATGGGTCCATATATATCCCCTTGAATTCTTTGCAAAAAGGATGGAGATTCAACAATTACTTTTGTGGGTGATGGTCTGATAATTAGGTTCCCTTGTGAACAAGCAGAACATGGATAATCATTTGGTAAAAGAATCTTCTAGTTCTTTAATGGATGTCCATGTGAATTTTTAATTATTCGACGCATCATTATAGATCCTGGATGTTCGATTCGATCATGTCATAGCATAAATATTTTTAGGTCAGAACACTTCTAGTGCATTACAATATGTGACTCAATTATTTTTGTCTTCATATAATATAATTCAAATGAAAATGCAGTAAGTTTTTCTAATACTAGCCTCTGGCTAGAATTAGTTGAAGTAATCAATAAATACTCTTTTTGGCTTTCATTTATAGTTTCAATATTGTTAGACATATTGGATTTTGATGATTGTTTTTGTTCCTATGCTAATTCTTGTTTTGATTTATTTGGAAAAAGGATAATATATTGAATTCGTATAATTTATTCCATGATATTTTGATCCTCATTTATAAGCTAATCATGCCCTTCTTGAGTACAAAATAAGACTTAAACAGGTACCAAACTAGTGCACTAGAGTAACAAAGCACATTTAGCCAACATAGAGCTCACCCAGCCACAATTCACTTCACCAGGCCACAATTCAATTTCACCCAGCTACAAAAGGTGCCGGCTAGCTACAAAAGGTGTTGGTAGTCGGACGACCGGACATACGACCGGCCAAGGAAGTTTGGCCCAGTTTGCTTTTGTTTTAGTTCTGTTTCTCTCCGGATGTCATACCAATAGTATGCTCGACGACCGCAGACGACAACCTTGATGACCGGAACACGTGGGACATCCCGGCGGATGACCCACAAATACATAACTTCATTTGGGACATCTGGGTAGACGTCTACTATGCAGAAAAGTTTGATATATCAGAAAGATGTTGAGAGCATAAAAGTATTCATTCTATATTATACACCCATCATACAACAAGCAAAACTCACATGGGCAACTGAGATTCTCTGAGCATTGAATTGTTTATCATCCTCAGCCATAACCAACCCATCTCTTCAACAGGAAGAAGAGAATGGGCTCTGTCAGAGTATAACAGAGCACTGAACTCTATTATATACAGAGCTCTATGCAAGCAGTAGACAACAAACTGATATAGAGAGACATAACAAACATGCTATACACATTTTGACTCCTCATCAATCACATTTTCTTCATCTCTCTGATTCTCTGAAGAAGCTTTTCATATGATTATTCATTTTTTCTTCAGAATATACACAGTGCCTTAGCTTTAAGCTTATCTTACCTGTGTGAGGTTTACAGAAAAATTAGAGCTTCAAATTGTATATCTATCTTTGAGAGATAACTCTTGTAGCTTTCTTTGAAAGCAAAACACCTTCATTTCAATCTTGGAAGAGTGTGGTACACTCAGGTTTCTTGACTCTTTCAGTGTGATTGAGAATCAGCGAAATAGGGCAAGGTTTTGGAATTGGAATGCCTATGTAAAATCTGTAGAGGATTGCTCCATTTGTAAAGAGGTTGCTAGCACTCCTGTGAAGCTAGAAAATAGTGAAAAATGTCAAGTGAAGCTTGAGGAGTGGATGTAGGCTTGGTTGAAGTAAAACCACTATAAATCCATTTGCCTCTATCTCTTTTATCTCTTTACTTTGCTTCGCTGCTATAACTATATCTGATATAGTTACTGTGCTATCACTGCTATACCATTTTCTATTGTTGTGCTAAACATCTTATATCTTTACTTAGCTGATATAGTTGATTAGTATATAAGTTTTCATTCATTGTGTTAGACATCTTAACTGTGCTAATTAAATCTATTGCTATTCTATCTATATCAGAATCTGTTAAGCACTTAATCCTCCTATTCATATTGTGCCTTTGTTGATTTCCATACTTCACTGTTAAAGTCTTCATTGTGCTAGTCAATTTAACAATTATTCATTTTCCATTTCCTCTCTTTTATCTATTAATCATTTGCTATACTATTTGTAATTTTTATTGGGATAATATTAATTGAAATTTATATAAACCTAATTCATCCCCCTCCCCCTCTTAGGTTACTTTTGGGTAACAATTTGTATCAGAGCTTACACTCTTGCTTAAGATTTAACCATCTGAGAGTTTTCAATCTATGGCAATCATAGCTAACACTAGCACTGTTGAAAGACAAGCTACCAATAGGCTACCCTTGTTTGATGGAAATAATTATAGCCATTGGAAGGATAAGATGCCCTATATCTTCAAGCCACCGACTATGCTATGTGGATTATAGTCACCAAAGGTCTCAAAATCTCCACCAAATTAGTGAACAACATTAGTGTATCTAAAACCAAAAATGAAAGTGATGAGAGGGATCATAGATTGCTACAAGCCAATACCAAAGCCAAACTCACTCTTGTATGCGGTTTAGACTCTAAAGAGTACAATAGAATATTGAGTTATGATACCGCTAAAGAAATTTGGGACAAACTAGAGGTAACGTATGAAGGCACCAACCAAGTTAAAGAATTCTATATTGATATGCTTGTTCATAGTTATGAATTGTTTAAAATGAAATCTAATGAATCTATTTCAAGCATGTTTACTAGATTTACTGAAATTGAAATTCTTTGAAATCACTTGGAAAAACTTATACTAACAGTGAGTTAGTGAGAAAAATTCTTAGGTGTCTACCAAAGAATTGGGAAGCAAAAGTCACTACCATTATAGAAGCAAAGAACCTCTCCACATTAGGATTGGATGAGCTCATGGGTTCTCTTATGACTCATGAAATCACCATGAGAGGACATGAGGATGATGAGGACAAAAAGAAGAAAGGAGTTGCATTCAAAGCATTATCCTATGAAGAAGAAAATGAAGACTCTATTGAAGATGAAGGGTATGCTATGTTTAGTAGAAATCTCAAAAAGTACTACAAGAAAAAGCAATCATTGAGGAAGAAGACCATTCAAGAAAGAGTACAACAAAGATGATAACCAAAAGAAAGAGCCTATCATTTGCTATGAGTGCAAAAATCTGGGACACATCAATATAAATTTTCCAAAGTTGAAGAAACATGGAAAAGACTACAAGAGAAGCAAGAAGGTTATGGTGGCAGCTTAGGGAGAAAGTGATGATGATAGTTCAAACGATGAAGCTAAAAATATTGAAGTAGACAACTTGTGTCTCATGGCTCTAAAAAGGTTTGCGCTAAAAATAATGTGTTAAAGAAATTAGTTGCATCTTTGTCTAACAATGTGGATGAATTGAAGAAAGAGAACCTTGTTTTGAAAAATGACCTTAACACTATTTCTAAAGAGAAAATTGTTTTGAAAAATAGTGTTGATGATTTGAATAAAACTCTTAAAAATTTTGTAAAAGGGAGAGATAATCTCAACAAACTTCTTAGTAGCCAAAGGTGTGTTTTTGATAAGATAGGCATTGGATATGACCCTTTTAAGAAACAAAAGAAACTCAACACAATTTTTGAAAAAGGACCTCCCATGACACACTCCCATATTACTGTCATTATTGTAAGAAAAAAGACCATTATATATTTAGTTGTCCATTCAAAAAGAATATGAATATGGGAACTAAAAGATTTGGGTTGTAAAAGGTACTAATCATACTAACCAAGAAGGACCTAAGAAATTATGGGTACCAAAATCCAATATTTGATTGTTTTGTTGTAGGTATGTCTTAAGTCCAAAGCTAAAAAAGAAAAGTGGTACCTTGATAGTAGATGCTCTAGACACATGACCGGAGACAAATCTTTCTTCACCACTCTATCATCCAAAGATGGAGGATTTGTCACTTTCAGAGATAACAAGAAAGGAAAAATCATTGGTATTAGTAGCATCGCAAGTTGTTAGTGATGACTTTATAGAGTTAGACACAAATGTGCAAAATGCAAGCATCTACAAAGAAGAGGAGCAACCATGTGAAGTGAACAAAGAGGTTGGAATACCCATTCTCCCTCCTCAAGAAGAAGGTGAAAATAATGATGATTTTCCAAGAGAATAGAAATTTGTTCAAAGTCACCCAAAGGATTTAATCATAGGTGATCCCACCAAAGGTATAGCTACTCGCTCTTCAATTAGAAATATTTGTGGCAACTTGGCTTTTCTTTCGCAAATTAAACCAAAGAATTTTCATGAAGCCTAGTTCGATGAACATTGGATGATGGCTATGCATGAAGAACTCAATCAATTTGAGAGAAGCAAAGTGCGGAATTTAGGACCAAAACCAAAAGACTACTCCATAATAGGTACAAAATGAGTCTTTATGAATCTAGAACCATTGTAAGAAACAAAGCTAGACTTGTAGCACAAGGGTATAATCAAGAAGAAGGTATTGATTTCGATGAAATCTTTGCTTCAGTAGCTAGATTACAAGCTATTTGCATGTTACTTGCATTCGCATGTTTTAGAGAGTTCAAACTTTATCAAATGGATGTAAAGAGTGCATTTCTAAATGGTTTCATAAATGAAGAGGTTTATGTCAAACAACCTCTGGGTTTTGAAAATCATGTTTTTCCAAATCATGTGTTTAAACTTTCAAAAGCTTTATATAGTTTGAAATAAGCACCTCGTGCATGGTATGAACATTTGAGCCAATTTTTTTAATTGAAAATGGTTTTACTAGAGGAAATATTGATACAACCTATTTTGTTAAAATCAAAAGTCATGATTTACTTATTGTGCAAATATATGTGGATGATATCATATTTGATGCTACATATGAAAATTTGTGTAAGGATTTTGCTAAGTGTATGCAAGGAGAATTTGAGATGAGCCTGATGAGGGAGCTAAACTACTTCCTTAGACTTCAAATCAAACAATGTAAGGAAGGAATTTACATCAACCAAGATAAGTACATAAAGGAACTACTCAAGTTTAGTATGAATGACTCCAAATCAGCCACAACACCTATGAGCACATCAATTAAGCTAGATAAGGATGAAAATGGTAAGTCCATTGATCAAACAAAATATTAAGGTATGATCAGCTCACTTCTCTATTTAACCGCAAGTAGACCTGATATTATGTTTAGTGTGTGCATGTGTGCAAGATTTTAATCTTGTCTTAAAGAGTCTCATCTCACTACCGTTAAGCGTATTTTTCAGTATCTAGCTGGCACTCCTAATTGGGTTTATTTTATCCTAGAGGTGTTTCATTAAATTTAATTGGTTACTCGAATGTCAACTTTGCTGGATGCAAACTTGATAGAAAAAGCACTAGCAGCACTTGTCATTTTCTTGGTAAATCCTTAGTATCTTGGTTTAGCAAAAAGCAAAATTTGGTTGCTTTATCAACGGCCAAAACTGAATACATAGCTTCCGAAAGTTGTTGTGCCCAAGTTCTATGGATGAAACAACAATTAGAGGATTTTGATTTGCATTATGATCAAATCCCTATTAAATGTGATAATACTAGTACCATCAATTTAAGCAAAAATCCGGTTCAACACTTACAAACAAAACATTTTGAAATTTGACACCACTTTTTAAGAGATCATGTTCAAAAAGGAGACATTGTTCTTGAATTTGTAAACACTAACAAGCAATTGGTGGATATTTTCACAAAACCCCTAAGCAAAGAACATTTCAATTTTATTCGTGGTGAACTTGGAATGTCGAATTTAACTTAAAGTTTTGTTGTGAATGTGAAACTTTAATTTTTCTTAAAATTAGGTATGTGTACTATTACATTGATATGGAAATATTTATATCATTTGAACGCTATCAAACACACTCAAACATTTCCATCAAACTAGTTGTATGCTCTTGGACGTTGCACTATCATGATTTTCACATCTCTACTAGTCTTGAAATTGTTACTTATTTGGTTTATCATATAAATTGCCTCAATGTACCTCATATCTTTGGTTTCAAACATATGCTCTTGCTTGATATTGATTCATGCTCTTGCTCAAATTTGTTTGCTTACTTGAGATAGCATAATGGTTGAACTTACTGACTCACAACTCTTGTCATATGTCTCTTTTTGATCTAAATGTGTTTTCTTGATATCAAACTTAATGCTTTTTTGGCTCAACTTAGCACTTGGTATCATGGCATCTATCAAACATCTCATGCTACAGTGGGAAATCCTTTATGTGTGTTTGATAATGTCACCAGGGGGGAGAATTTGTGATGTTTTTATTAAGGAAGCAATGGTATATACATTGGGGGAGAAATATTTGTTATAGATTGGGGGAGAAATTGAGATGCTATTAAATGAAGATGATATTATGTATGTTATATGCTGTCATTCTTGTTGATATCTCGCCTAGACATATATATAGAGATGTTGTATGATGCCATTCTTGTTGTTATCTTACCTAGACAAATTTTCCTATTTGGTATCTCAATCTCATGCTATGCTTATATTGATATGTATTGCTACTATGCTAACATGGTCATATATCTACTTTGAGCAATCATTCAGGGGGAGCATAACTTTAGGGGAAGCTTTTCTTCCTTCCAAACAAATCAAAATATCATGTTGTGCCATCATAAAAAATGGAGAGATTGTTAGACATATTGGATTTTGATGGTTGTATTTGTTCCTATGTTAATTATTGTTTTGATTTATTTGGAAAAAGGAAAATAGATTGAATTTGTATAATTTATTCCATAATATTTTGATCCTCATTTATAAACTAATCATGCCCATTTTTAGTACAAAATGAGACTTAAACAGGTACCAAACTAGTGCACTAGAGCAGCAGAGCACCCCTAGCCAACATAAAGCTCACCCAGCCACAATTCACTGCACCCGGCTACAATTCACTTCACCCGACCACAATTCAATTTCACCCAGCTACAAAAGGTGTCAGGAGCCTGACGACTGGCCAAGGAAGTTTGGCCTTGTTTGCTTCTTTTTCAATTCTATTTAGCTTCAAACGTCAGACTAGTAGTATGCTCGACGACCGCAGATGACAACCTTGACGACCAAAACTCATGGGACATCTGGGCGCACGTCTAGGAGGACATTCGGGTGGACGGCCACAGACACGAAACTTCATTCGGGACATCTGAGTGGACGTCCACTGTGCAAAGAAGTTTGATATATTAAAAAGATACTAAGAGCATAAGTATTCATTCTGTATTATATACCTATCATACAACAGGCAAAACTCACATGGGCAACTGATATTCCCTGAGCATTGAATTGTTTATCATCCTTAGCCATCACCAACCCATCTCTTCAATGGGAAGAAGAGAATGGGCTCCATCAGAGTATAACAGAGCATTGAACTCTGTTATATATAGAGCTCTGTGCAAGCAGCAGACAACTAACTGATACAAAGAGACAAACAAACGTGCTATACACATTTTGACTCTTCATTAATCACATTTTCTTAATCTCTCTGATTCTCTGAAGAAGCTCTTTATTTGATTATTCATTTTTGCTTGAGAATATACACAGTGCCTTAAGTTTAAGCTTCTCTTACCTGTATGAGATTTACAGAAAAATTAGAGCTTCAAATTGTATATCTATCTTTGAGAGATAACTCCTGTAGATTTCTTTGAAAGCAAAACACCTTCATTTCAATCTTGTAGAAGTGTAGTGCACTCAGGTTTCTTGACGCTTTGAGTGTGATTGAGAATCAGCTAAAGAGGGCAAGGTTTTGGACTTGGAAAGTCTGTGTAAAATATGTGGAGGACTGCTTCATTGTGAAGAGATTGCTAGCACCCCTGTGAACCTAGAAGATAGTGAAAAAATCTCAAGTGAGGCTTGAGGAGTAGATGTAGGCATGGTTGAAGCCGAACCACTATAAATCCATTTGCTTGCATCTCTCTTATCTCTTTATTTTGCTTCATTGCTATAACTATATATGATATACTCACTATGCTATCATTGTTATACCATTTGCTATTGTTGTGCTAAACATCTTATATCTTCACTTAACTAATATAGTTGATTGGTATATAAGTTTCCATTCATTATGTTAGATATCTTAACTGTGCTAATTAAATCTATTGCTATTCTATCTATATCAGAATCTATTAAGCACTTAATCCTCCTATTTATATGCCTTAGTTGATTTCCATACTTCACTGTTAAAGTCTTCATTGTGCTTATCAATTTAACAGTTATTCATTTTCCATTTTCTCTCTTTTATCTGTTAATCATTTGCTATACTAGTTATAATTTTTATTGGGGCAATATTAATTGAAATTTGTAGAAACCTAATTCACCCCCCTCTTAGGTTGCTTTTTGGGTAACAAATATGATAACCATTAAGGCGTATATGTTTGAAACTCAACAGATTTCTTCTGGATCTGGTAGAAAACAAAGTTTCATCAATACAAATTTTTGTTCCACTTGGCAACATAATATTAGCTCTTCCAGGGCCCTCAATCAGGTTTGCAGAACCTGAAATTATATTGACATTAGCTTTTTCTATGATTAATTGTAAAATATTTTGCATCATGTAAGATTGTGTGTGTGGTTGCACTATCCACTAAACATATATCATCACCAATCGTTTTTTAATTAGTCAATGTATTAATGAAAGCTATGCCTATATATAAAACAAAAAATGAAATTCATTAATCTCAAAATTCAAAGTAGAAAAATACAAACTGCCAAATCAAAAAATAAATCTTAAAAATCATAATCAATGTAGGATAATACAAAACATAACATGATATTTAGAGGATCAGGTTAATCAGTGTGAATATTTCCATCACCAATTAAATGATCAATTTTTCCTTTAGAATCTTCAAAGAAATCCGAAGTATCAAGATGAGTAATATCTATTGGTGCATAATAATCTGTGAAATTCATTTCAATTCATTTCCCTTTTTCTTTTATTGATGCTTGATAAAAATCCATCAAATGTTTGGACGTACGACAAGTACGTGACCAATGTCCTTTCATTCCACATCTGTGACAAGCATTTTCAAATATCTTGGTAGGTTAATTCTGTAAACTTTTTCCTTTTTCTTGTGATATCTCAGGATTATTCCACTTCTAGTGGAATGGCGTGGGATTATTCCATTTCTGGTGGAATGGCATGGTATTTTTCTGAACATGTCCTCTACGGATTCGAAAACTATTTCTACCTCAACCACATTCAAAACCATGACCTATCCCTCGTCCATGACCATGAACTACAATCTCATTCACTTCAAGAAATTGAGCAGAACCAATTGGACGGGATAAATGATTTTTCAATAACAATTTATTAGTTGTTCAGCCACAAGAAGGTATGAAATTAGTTTAGAGTACTTTGTAAATCGACGCTCTCTATATTGCTGCTACAAGAGCACATTATCAGCATGAAATGTGGAGAATATTTTTTCAAACATATCTTCTTCAGTAATTTTTTCTTCACATAATTTTAATCGAGTGATAATTTTAAATAAAGCAAAGTTGTACTCACAAACTGATTTATAATCTTGCAACCTTAAGTGCAACCAATCATAACGAGCTAGTGGGAGGGTTACGGTCATTTGGTGCTCGTATCTTTCCTTCAAATTATTCCACAAAATAAGTGAATCTTTTACCGTGAGGTACTCATTTTCTAATTCTTCTTGGAGATGATGGCGAATGAATATCATTACCTCTGTGTGATCTTGCAGAGATGCTAATCCTTTA
Organism: Camellia sinensis; assembly: GCF_055761805.1. Classification (NCBI taxonomy): domain Eukaryota; kingdom Viridiplantae; phylum Streptophyta; class Magnoliopsida; order Ericales; family Theaceae; genus Camellia; species Camellia sinensis. The sequence continues at coordinate 125,210,171 of NC_138967.1, read as the reverse complement.
AAAACACTTGAATCTAAAGGATTTTGGATAAGAGAACTAAGACAAAATACATGGAGTATAAATTTAATAACAGTAACAATGAAAGCAGAGGAGAAGTGAAGATTGAGAACAAAGAACTGCCTAAGAGTAAACATTTTTGTTATTTAGGGTCAATTATCACAATGGCGGAAGAGATTGATACCGATGTGGCCCATAGGATTAAGATATGATGGCTTAAGTGGAGAAGTGCGTCTGGAGTACTGTGTGATAAATGAATACCCACTAGACTAAAAGATAAGTTCTATAGAATGACTATTAGACCAGCGATGTTATATGGAATGGAGTGTTGAGCAACCAAGAAACAACATGTTGATAAGATGAGTGTTGTTGAGATGAGGATGCTAAGGTGGATGTGTGGCAAAACTAGACATGATAGAATTAGGACTGAGTGTATTCGAGAATGGGTAAGAGTAGCATCGATAAAAGATAAGTTGAGAGAGAATCGATTAAGATGGTTTGGTCATATTCAACGGAGACCAATAAAGACAGTAGTGAAGAGATGTGATGTAGTGACGGTAAATAGAAGTGTTAGGGGACGGGGTAAGCCTAGATTAACATTGGCTAGTGTTGTAAATAGAGATATAGACCTACTTAATTTGACTAACGAAATGACCTTTGATAGAGCCGCGTAGAGAAGGAGGATTCATGTAGCCGACCCCATTTGATGGGACTTAAGGCTTGGTTTGGTTTGTAGTATCTCCAAGATTCATTGCCTCAAGGTGGATCCCAATATCAAGAATCCAAGATAAATAATTTTTTTCCAGAAATGTCAAGAGTTGAGAATTCCAATTTTGAAAGATTTGACATATTTATGCACTCAGCACAATCAAAATAAAATATTTAGTATCACGTAAAAACAAAGAACTTATTTATACTTATTCCAACCGCTCAGTAACTTTTACTTCTCAGCTTGCTTGAATCTTCTGCTGATAACGTGTTATAAAATTAAAGTAATAGAAGAGAAAATGAGAACTAAAGAGAATACTAAAAAATTAGAATAAAGAGAGTAAATATTACTTCTCATTCAATCTTATGCATACCAAAACATCTAGTAAACATTTGCCTATATAGACAAAATTTTGGTAAATACAACCTATGAATTTGGAGGAGTTGGTGGAGATAGGAGATTAGTAAAGTAAAATGGTAAGGTTGGAGAAGTTATTGAGGTTGGAGAGGTAAGTAAATTAATACAACCTTATCAACTAAGTCATGGTTTGGCAAATATTTTGGAGCTAAATAATCATAAAAAGATAAAATTGACTATAAAAGTCAATGAGACAAAATACTACTTTTTATTTATAATCATTACATTTTTTCTCTCATAAAAGTTAAAAAAATTCCAAAATAAAAATTAAACGAGACTAAAAAAATTAGACTAAAAAAGTCTCAATACACAAAAAAATTGACACGAATCCTAAATTCTATTATGTTTCATTAATCTCGTCTTCTAATCTTGAATCAAAATAATATATTTTTTATGACTATCTAAATATTTTACTACACAAATCAATTTTTAAGTTTTTGACGTTTAGCTGAAAGTTTAGTATAAGTGGATTGTGACCTCACTTTTCTGCGAAAATCAATAAATGTCACGTGTAGACAACCAATAAATGTGCATATATCCATCACTTCTCACTTGCATTCAAAAAAATAAAAAAAAATAAAAAAATATAGCTATATCGACAAAAATCGGTTACAGAATCATAAAAATATATAATATTTTAATTATTAAAATGTATAAAATTTATTATTAATTTATATATATTTTTATTGCTGTACTGTATTATTATTGTTTTTAAAAAAAATTATATTTCAATATAAGATTTTTTAGAAAACAAAAAAAATTGCAATACAAGTCAACCGATTTAAAATAAAAATAAAAAATTATTAAAAAAACCGATCATTGTAATAAATAAATTATTAATTTTTTTATTTTCTTTCAATTTAAATTATTTTTTTATTCTCGTTAACTAAAAATGATTTTAAAAAAAAGATATTTTAGTTATTAAACTTAAGTTCCATTTGGTATAAGATGGTTAGGACTAATTAATCTCACTAAAAGACAAAATAAATTAAAAAATCAATAAGATAAAATTTCATATCCGAATCATAACAAAAATAGGTTAATGGTTTAAATTGAAATCAAATTAAAAAATTAAGATTTAAATTGATAAAATTAAAAAAAATTAATATTTATTTAAGTGCAATGGTTAAACTTTGGGATTTTGTCCATGTTTTTTTTTTTAAAAAAGGACTTATTTTAAGTTTAATTCTAAACTTGAGAGAATTTGAGAGACTTGTGAGACCCATCACAGATCCTGTTTCGATGATTCGAACAATTTATTTTATAAAACTCCATGTGTAGATTATTCATGAATTACAAATATGTTTTCAAAAATATCCCATGAATTTTTTGAAGACAATCACAATAAAATAAAATGTTATGATTCTTAGAATCAACCTAATTTTTTTCACTGATAATATACAACATTTCAAATTAAGATAAATTACGCTGACACTCACTCAATTTCTTTGAAATCACACTGATACCTTCTTTATTCTTTGAAATATCATTATGCTGTTTTTTTTTTTTTTTATCAGCAAATATCATTACGCTGTGACAGTTCTGCCCATTTGTTTATAGACCGTCAAAGGCTCCGTTTGGGAAGAAAAAAGCCAGGCTTTTTTGGCTAAAATAGCCACAAAAAACAAAATAGGCTATTTTAGCCACAAAAAACAAAACATCAAATCCAACCCATAATCATTACAATCCTCTCTCAAAAAAAAATTAAAAAAGCCAAAAAGCCAAAAAGTCCTTTCCAAACTCGACTAAAATAGCCAAAAAACTAAAAAGCCAAAAAGCCAACCCACTTCCCAAACGGAGGCAAAAAAGATTTGAAATAGGTGTAACAGTTGTGCCCTTCAGCATAAAAAAAATTGAAATGCCAAAATTATCCTTCCTCCCCCCTCTCTCCCTCTTCTCTCTCCTTCCTATTTTCCACTCAAGGCCATATATATATACATATATATATATATATATATATACTAGTTTAAAAACACTCGTGTAAGACACGGATTATTATTACAGTATATTTAAATTTTAAATTTTAAATTTTGATAAGTTTTAAAAAATTAGAATATTATTTTATAAAATTAAATAGATAAATTATTAGCTATATGATAGAATTATGTGGTATAATATGTATCATTTTTTAATTTGTTATACCCCTAATGATGTAGATTCCAATTCTATTACCATATCATTTTGGGTGAATTTATGAGTTTTTAACATTCCTTCCGAATTTTTAAAAATAAAAAAAAAATATGGTGTATATTTTTTTTAACAGATAAATATAAAACAAATACTAAGATAATTATCTCATAAAAAACTATTAAGATAATTCACTGAACTAATAAAGAAGTAAAAGAAAATATATATATATATATACAAATGACTAATTTTATTAATACATAAATCATACTCGCATAACAAATGACCAATTTTATTAAAAAGTAAATCAACAATTTTTAATGATATGAAAAATATTTTTCAGTTAGCCATTTTGTAAATAAATAAATTATTAAGCCAATTAATAGTTTTTAAGAATATGAGAAATATTTTTCAATAAATAATTTTGATAATTTACATTTACATAAGAGAATAATTTTTTTTCCCTTGAGTATTGTGTTAAATTAAAATTTATAACAACCAATAGTTGTGATTTATAGTATCATAGGACCAATTCATTTTAAACAAACCTTATGGGTGTACTTATAATTTGTTAAAAAATAAAATATTTATGTTTTATAATTGACCAAAAATGTTTGCGTAATTATGAAAAAACATGTTTCATAATTGATCAAGAATGTTTAAATAATTGCAAAAAAAATCTGTTACATAATTGATCAAGAAAATTTGCATAATTACAAAAAAAAATCTTCACTTAATATATAGGTCACCATTAGTAAATTATTCAAAATGAAAAGACAATCAAAAAAAAAAAAAAAACGAACCTCAAGCAGCTAAGAAATTCTTATATATATATATATATATATATAGATATAGGCCTCATGTGAGAAGATTTTTTTTAACTAAAATAATTAAAAAGATAAAATATCAAATTACGTCATTTTTTATTTTATTTTATTGTTTTACATTTTTTGGAAAAATTGAAAAAATAACTAAAAAGAATATATTCTTAAATGGGGCCATATATAGGTATAGGTATGAATATTTACACATATCCATCACCACTATTACAAAATCCTTAATCAATTCAAACAAATATGATATTGTAATTTTATAGAGGAAAAAAAGGTTTGAGAGAGAGAAAATGGTTAGAGAAGATTAGTTCATCCCTCACAACCTCAACAATATTGAACAGTGGTTGTAGGGGTAGAGGAAATTGTTGTGTCAATGAGGTTCAAACAGTTCAACTTTATTGGTTCAAACAATTCAAAAAGAAAAAAAAAATTTCTCTTACCGGTCGACCAACCGGTTGTCCCGGAGCAGATTTGATAAAAAGTGAACCGTTGGAGCCGTTTGTATCAAATTGAGAAAATAGTATTTTTTTACTCAGATTTAGTGAAAAATTTGGTGAACCGTTGGAAATGTTTCAGTGAACATTGACAGTAGTGGTGGTCTTCTCGGTGGCTATAGCGAAGGCGCTAATATAAAATGTGTTTTCACTTTTTTCTCTACTATAATATTCTCTCATTTAAAATAAATAAAAGGTATTATAGTAATTTTATCATTGTAATTAATTGTGTCATTTGACAAGTGGCAATAGTGTGATTTCAAAGAAACAGGGGGAGGATACATTGATTTCAAAGAAATTCAAATGTAATTTTCTTCTTAAATTATTAAAATGAATCTCACAAATTTCTCAAGTACTCCCAATAATAAAAGGAAAGGGAAGGTGATTTGAGTGCAAAACACTGCCGTTTCACTTTGGTAAGATAAATTGTGTCCTAAAATTTTCTTTGAGTAAATCCAAACCTAACTATTAAAAAATTATCTACAATTATCATTTAATTATTTAGATTTACTTTATACACAAATTTTATATTATACAAATTTAATCCTAACCAAATATCATCATTATGAATAGATTTGAGGACCATAAGTCTGGTCCAGACTTACGCATTTTCTTTAGCTCTCACCCAAATTTCATATGGTGGTGGCTTGCTTCTAGTTCACCATCTAAATTGGAGGGTCCAATTCGGCTCATTTGGTTCATTTTTTAATTTTTTTTTTGATTATTTGAACCGTTTACATATTAAGATTTGTTGAATATATTATTCCTGTAAAAAATTATGTTAATCGAATAATTGATACTATATATTCGAATCATTTTTTTTTATAAACTGTTAATTTTTTGACTGTCTTTTTTTTCAAATAAAAGTTATCCGAATATATAGTATCCATTATTCGATTGACATAATTTTTTACAAAAATAATACTTAACAAATTTTAAAATATAAATAATTTAAATTATAAAAAAAAAATATAATAGGCCAAACTAAATTAGACTGTAACAGATCTTAACTGTAAACAGTCCAGACCCATTCCATACATGTATAGTACTTTTTATGTCCCCACTTTGTTTGCAATTATTGAAAATCATAAATATTTACCATTCACTTCCCACTTACACAAGTCAAGAAAGCGAAGCAGTCTTTTCTTTGGAAAAATGATCTCTAATTTGAAAAGTCTGAAGGTAATGTTTAGTTTAATTTTTAAAATATGAAAAAAAAATATATTAAAAAATATATTTGATTAATAAATTTAAAATATAATTTAAAACTCAATTTTTTCTTCCCTCTCTTTTTTTATTAATATATCAATCAATCACTTTTTTCTTTTATCATCTTCTCTCACATTCTACACATTATTTAATCAAATTTTCTCTCACACTCATCCATTCAATTAAAAAAAAATTTACAAATCATTCTAAAACTATTTTCAAAACTCATAATCAAATAAATTTATAACTTTTAAAACTCTTCTCCATGACTTATCTTTCAAAATACAATTCAAAACTCATTTTGAAAACTAAATCAAACGGAGCCTATGTTTAGTTTATAATTTTTTCAAAACTAGTTTCAATCACTTGTTTTTATCTCTTATCTTCTTATCTCATATCTCACACATTAATCAATCATTTTTTCTTTTTTCTCTCTCATTTTTTTGGATAAATTTATTTTCATATCTTAACAAATTCTAAAATATGAATAATTTAAATTATCAAAAAAAAAAAAACCAAAAATAAATTCAATGAACCAAACTAAACTGGACTGTCCCACTTCTTGACCGGAGACAGTCGAGACCCATTCCAAATATGTATAATGTATAGTTATTTTTTTATGTCCCCACTTTGTTTGCAATTATTGAAAATCATAAATATTTACCATTCACTTCCCACTTACAAGAATCAGGAAAGCGAAGCAATCTTTTCTGTGGAAAAATATCTCTGATTTGAAAAGTCTCCCACTAAAGGTGATGTTTAGTTTTTAGGGGTATTTTTTTTAAGGTCCCTGATATTATGATTTTATAGTATAAAGGACATCAACTATTTTCATGATGTCTAAGGTCCCTCAACATCAATCCAGAGAAATTTCAGTCCCAAAGAAAATTCGATCCAGAGAAAATTCAACCAGAGAAAATTTAATCCAGAGAAATTCTCTGGTCCAAACCAGAGAAAATTCAATTCAGAAAAATTCAATTCTGTCTAAAATTTACCTCTCATTCTAGCTAAAATGAGGTGTACAGTTCTAGAAACTAAAGAACGAGAAAATGAAAAACATGAGTTGCAGAGATAAATCTCTCAACAGCAACGGTATACGGACACAGCTCGTTGCCTTGAAGGTGGCATGCACATAATCACCATGATGAGTATGAGAACAATCAGCATAAGAGTTGACTTGATATCTGGAGCTTCGTCTTCACCTTCTGCCATGATCAACACTTCTTGCTCAAGCTTTCTTCTTCTTTAGTTTGTTTCTCTGTAAACTATCAGTTTGATGCTTTTGCTTGTTCTTGTACTCTGCCCAAAATAAAATGTAAAGTTGTGGTTAACAACCAAGTTGACTTGTTAATTATTTTGTGCCTGAGTTGGGAGTGTACATTGAATTTGCATTTAGTTTCTTTGAATTTGCATTTAGTTTCTTTGAATATTTGACCTAAAATTCAGTTCAAATGAAAAAAAATAATCGAAATAGACGTTTTGTGAGCTAAATTACCAGAGAAATTCTCAATCCAGAGAAAATTCTCAACCCAGAGAAAATTCAGTTCCATTGCCAAATACTCTTGGAAGCTTGAACCCAGAGAAATTTGAATTTTCTCTGGGTTGAATCCAGAGAAAATTCTCAACCCAGAGAAAATTCAGTTCCATTGCCAAAAACTCTTGGAAGCTTGAATCCAGAGAAAATTCAAATTTCTCTGGGTTGAATCCAGAGAAATTTGAGAAATTCTACTACTAAGAAGGTGAAGAATTTTTAAAAACAGAAAAAGAAAAAAAACCTATTTTAACCTCCTTCACTTGTGCATGTGTTTGGTCTCCGACTTCAGAATTTATCAACCATGAACCATTGCCTCCACTCTCACTCTCATTCACTGACATACCCACTAAATTGATTATGACAATACCAGAACAAATTCCATAAAAACAAGCACACAAGTGTGTTTATAAAATTAGAGAGAGGGAGAGAGAACAGAGTAGTAGAGAAATCCAGAGAAGTTCTGAATTTATCTCCAAAGAAATTTTGAATTTCTCTGGAACTGATATTGATGTTTTATGGCAGGATGGGAAAATACAAAGGCTCAAGGCTTGTATGATGATGCTGAATTTTCTCTGCGTTGAACCCAGAGGAATTTGAATTTTCTCTAGGTTGGATGTATATATAAGAATCAGTTTGTGTGCACACTTTTAAAAAAATCAAAATAGAAAAGCACACCGGGATTGAAAAACCTGAAAACACACTCAGATTTCTTCTTCCCACAGTAACGAGTAGCCATTGGATTAAACTAACCAAACTCTTTTTCTCTCTCTCTTTGAAACAGTGATAATAACTGATTCTTGGTTGCTCCAATGGGTTGATGATTGAGTACTGAAACAGAAATTCAATGTAACAACAACACCACCAGTGTCCAATATCAACGCCTCTGGATCGCCGCTCCTCAGACGGCTCGGCGACGCCATTGAAGGTCGGATCCGGTGAAGGTGGAGTTCAATCGGTTGGAGAATGAAGTCAGAGCTGAGGACACAAGAGTTGATTTGGACAGGTATGAGAATGGAGAAGTTTAGGGAGAGAAAGTGAGAGATGAGTTTTGATTTGGTAAGGTCAAATTTCTCTGTGATATGTTTAGGGATCTTAGACATCAAAAAATAATTTTGTGGATCTCTCCCATTATGAAAAGTGGGAGAGGGACCCTAGACCAATTTTCCCTTGTTTTTAAAATATGCAATATATATATATATATATTAAATAAATTTATTTGGTTAATAAATTTAAAATATAATTTAAAACTCAATTTTTTCTTTCTTTTTTTATTAATAAATCAATTAATCACTTTTTTTCTTCTATCCTCTCATTTCACATTTTACACATCATTCAATCAAATTTTCTCACACTCATCTATTCAACTAAAAAAAATTATAAATTATCCCAAAACTATTTTCAAAACTCACATCCGAATAAATTTTTAACTTTCGAAACTTTTCTCAATGACTTATCTTTCAAAATACAACTCAAAACTCGTTTCAAAAACTAAGGTCTTGTTTGATTTGTTTTTGAGAAACAAATTTTGGAGAAATTTTTTTAAAATTTTGTTTGGTTTAGTGATTTTAGAAAAAAAATTTCAAAATTACTTTCTATCTTGTACACATCAATCAATCACTTTTTTTTCTCTCATCTCTCATTCTCAATCACTTTTTTGTCTCACACACATTTACTCAACTGGAAAAAAAAAAAAATCAAATCATTCCAAACTCACACACTCCAAAACTATTTTCAAAATATACAACCAAACAAATCAAAAAAAATTCTAAACTCTTTTTCTAAATTTTTTTTTTGAAAATTTATCTCTCAAAACCAAACCATACACACCCTAAGGCCTTGGAATACATTATATAAGGCCTCATTTGGCAATAAGTTATTTTAGTAACTTTTTGACTTTTTATGAAAAGATCTGCAAAAAAGTAGAGAGAGTGATGTGACAACTTATAATAACTTTTTAACTTTTTAGCTAAAACATGTAGTTGTCAAACAAGGCCTAAGTACACTTTTTATCTTTTTATCTTTTTTGAGTCACATCACATCTCTACTTTTTTACACATCTTTTCGTAAAAAGTCAAAAGTGTATTTATTTAGATTATCTCAAGCAACCCTTTAAATCAAACGGAGCTTTTGTTTAGTTTATAATTTTTTCAAAACTGTTTTCAATCATTTTTTCTATCTCTTATCTTCTTCTCTCATATCCTATACATCAATCAATCATTTTTTCTCTATTCTCTCTCATTCTTTTTGGATAAGTTCCCTTGCATATCTCATTTCTCTATACCTTCTCTATACTTCTTTTATTTGTTTTAATTCGGACCCTTCGAACAGTCTACCTTATAAGCCCCGCAATAAAGGTCAAACGCGTAAAAAAATTAGCTTCATTGGGGATTTAGAGTGGCTATTGTGCAAGGTGCACAACAACCACTATTGTGTAGCCAAATGGGCCCATTTTTTGGCCCATTTCGATAATTCAAACTGTTCACATTTTAGAATATATGAAGTAGAGTATACTTGCAAAAAATCAAGTTAATCAGATATCGTTTACCCATTCATCTACATACATTTGTATTTACAAAAATAAATAACAATTATGATTTAAAGTATTAAAATGAATACAAATATGAGTGGATGAATAGATAAACGATATCTAATTAACTTGATTTTTTACAAGTATGTTTTACTTGATGTAATTTAAAATGTAAACGGTTCAGATTATCGAAATGGGCCCCAAAATAGGCCAATTTAGCTACACAATAGTGGCTGATGTGCACCATCGCACAGCAGCCACCCCAAATCCCTTCATCGCACAACTATAAACATAGGAACAAATCGGATTTTATCTTATAAAATAGATGGTTCAAATTTAATTATATTTACCATTCATTTTATCAAACGAAATCCGATTTATAACTTTCTGATAAAATTAAATTTTTGCATGGATGACCTTTATTACGGGACCTACAAAATAGATGGTTCAGATCATAGGTGCGGGTCCGAATTAAAACACCTATAAGCAGTATGGAGTGGTATAAAGAGATGAGGTATGGAGTGGAGCTTATCCCTTTTCTCTTACATTCATCTATTCAACTATAAAAAAATTACAAATCATCTCAAATTATAAAACTACAAAACTCCAACTATAAAATAATTTTCAAAATATATAACTAAACAAATTTTCAAATTTTGAAACTCTTTTCAAAAATTTATCTTTTAAAATTAATTTTAAAACTTAACCAAATGTAGCCATATGGTAGCATTTTATTTGATTTTAGAAACATGATTTTGATTAAAAAATTTCAAAACTCTTTTCAAACCACATAACCAAACAAAGTTTTCAAAATTCAATTAAAAAATTCTTTTCGAAACTCATAAGCAAATTATTTTCAAAACTCTATTTTTTCAAAAAAATTCAAATTTTTTTTTTATTTAAAATTATTTTTATTTTTCAAAAAAATATTTTTTTATTTATTTTTGAAAAAAAATGTTTTTTATTTTTGTAAGTATTGGCCAAATAATTTTTTTTATGATTTAGACATATATGAGCGATCCAAAAAAATTTCAAATTTAAAAAAAAAATAAATATTAAAAAAGTAAAAAATATTTAAAACAATATTTAAAAATTTTAAAAATTAACATATTTAAAAAATAAAATATAATATAAAAAATATAAAAAATGAAAAAATATTTAAAATAAAAAAATATATAATTAAAATAAAAAATTTAAGTTTTTAAATATTTAAAATATTTAAAAAAAATACAATGCACAAATTAAAAATAGTAATAAGTATTTATAATAAAAAAAATATTTACCCTAAAAAAATAAAATTAAGAAATCTTTTATATATTTAAAAAATAAACACAAAATAATTTTAAAATACAATTCAAAACTCAAAACTCATTCCAATTTTTTTCCAAAACTCATAACCAAACAAATTTCTTTTTCAAAAGTCATTTATATTAGCGATCCCAATTTTCCTCGTCATTTATTATATTTCGGACTCGAGTTCCGTGGGTGTTTGTTGTTGTCTATATCTTGTTTCCATCCTTCATTCTTTGTATTTGAGTTGTGGGGTGTGTTGGTTAAGTTTGGAATAAGTTAGTTGTGAGTTGAAACAAATGGTTGTTGCCCAGATTTTTCCTTCTTCGCTCAAGCGAGGCTTTTTACGCTCGAGCGAGCCTTGGGTGTTTGCTTCTTTGCTCGAGCGAGGGTTTGTACGCTCGAGCAAGTATTATGAGTCTTCAGGTTTCTTTTTCAAACACAGCTTCCGCTCAAACGAGCTTTCTTGCGCTCGAGCGAGCCTTGTGTTTTGTGTCTCTTCGCTCGGGTGAGCAGTATTGCGCTCAAGCGTGCGTTTGCGTCTCTTTTAGACCTGAAGGATGGCATTATTCGCTCGAGCGAGCTTTCTTGCGCTCGAGCGAGCCCTATGTTGTTTGATCCGTCGCTCAAGCGAGAACTCTTTCGCTCGAGCATGCGTCTGCGTTGGTTCAGACCTAAAACTTCTCATTGTTCGCTCGAGCGAGGTCCTTTTGTGCCTGGTCACTTGAGCGACCACTCATTCGCTCGAGTAAGCCCTATTTATATCCGTTCGCAGCAGCAAGTTTATACATCACTTTTTCATCTCATTTTCATCCCAAACCCTAAATCCGGCTGCCTCTCTCTCTAAATTCGTTCTCTCTTTACATATACACCTTGTTCTGGGGTCTCTCTACCCTAGCCTCTTTGTAGGAAAGCTAGAGCATTGCGTGGACTTCACCTGATCCGAAAAAGTGTGGATTTGGAGTATCTTGAGTTTCCTTCTCCTTCTCCTTTGAGCTTCTCTATTTAAGGTAGGGATATTCTACTCACTATTATGAGTTTTAACATAAATGTTGGTCATTTTGTATAAATGATTGGATTTGAAAAGTTTGGGTGAAGTTAGGATTGAATGTTAATTTGTGAAAGAGGGGTTTTCAATTTTAAACTCCATATGTGTATGTGGGTCAAAAAAATGGGTTATTGGTGCATGATTGTTGAAATGGTGAGATTTGGATCTTTGGATCAATGTTGTGAAATTTGGGAGAAAATGCCCTAGTTTGGAATTAAATAACTATTTTTTTTATAAATGGTGAATTCACTGTGGGAAATATGGAATTGGTTTGGAAACTATGAAATTGGAAAGAATTGTGTATAAATGGTGTGGTTGGATTGAATAATCACCCACCTATGAAAAAGTTGATAAATTAGCTGTTTGATAAATTTATTATCTGTTTAGAAATAACTGTTTTGGGCTATCGGTGGAGGATAGTCTTGAATGTTGTAGACATTGCATGATGATTAGGTAAATTGAAACTAAACAATTGAATTGTGTCATTGAATATGACGGTTGGATTAAAATGTTGAATATGTGAATTGTTGGGTCATTAGATATGCCAACATGTTTAATACATTGTATATGTATCTTTGTATGGGAGGAGTTATGGGATGTACTCCATTGTGTGGAAAGAGATAGGGGATGGACTCCATTGATAACTAAGTTGGCCGGAGCGTCCTTGGTGAAAGTTCCGAAATCCTATTTATTTATGGGTGTCGGTTCCCTCGGACGTAGTTTTGTAAAATGGAAAGTGATTTGAAGTACATGAAAAATGTTTCTGATTGAAGTATTAATAATATGAGTTGTAGTCTCATTTTAAATTGAATTGGATAAATAAAAGGAAATGGGTTGAAAAGTGGATGTAAATGTTGACTGGCCATGGAAAGTGTATAAGTTGATTTTATGTGTTAAATATTTATCGGATGCTAATATTTTAGTTGATTCTCATATTTTGTTTAGCATATCTCTACTGGACTTTGGCTCACCCTAGTTGGGATATCATTTTTCATGAACAGGGGACATGACGCCTTCAAGGTCTTAACTTGGAAGGTCTTGGAGTTGAAGACTCTCTTTTGTTATCTTGTTCTGATATTAAATGTAAATTCAAGCTTAGGGTTTTATATGTAAAGAGTTATAACTCTTCTTTTGTTATAACCAAGTGATCACTTGAAAAGTTGTAAGCCCGTAGGGTATCTATTTTGTTAATTAATATGTACCACCTTTTGTATAGAATACTCTGATGAATAAAATATAATGTTTCCTTTATGATTATGGATCTCATAGTTAATTGATTTGTATTGTAATTTTTGAGGGCGTTACATTTAAATCTTTCAAAACACATCTCTATACTCAAAACTTAATATAAAAACTAAATCAAATCTAGTCATTTGAGTTTTGAACTCTCAAAAATTATTTTTACATTTACGGGCTTATTTTTTAATATTATTATTATTATTATTATTATTATTATAGCATTTGATCATTGCCATTTATATGGAGTGTAGTGGTTTATAGCTCAAGAAAAAAATAACATTCAATTTTGCTTGCATCATGATTTTAATATCACGAGACAATCCAAATTGCGTGAAACACTTTGAGCCTTACCGTGCCTTCTGGGCTTTAGTCTTGGACCAAAAATATTTTAGTCAAAAAAAATTAAAATTTTATTATAAATAGTCATGCTATTTTTTTTATTTTTTATTTTTTGGTTTGTAATTTTTATAAAAAATTTAAAAATTATTAAAATAGTTGGTTCTGAACGTCCCCTCAATAATTGATGACTTTAGGGATTATTCGGCATATTTTTTTTAAAAAATTTTTTTTTAGGGCACATTATTTGTCTATTTTTCTATATATCTTTTCATAAAAAGTAAAAAAAAATATACTTATTTAAATTATTCCAAACACTCTCTTAATTTTCAAAATTAAAAATTGAAAACTTATTTTTAAAAATTGACACTTTTCAATAACTGAGGACTTTAATTTTCAAAATTAAAAATTGAAAACTTTAAAAATTGAGGACTTTTTAAAAGTTTGAACTTTTAATTCATATTTTTTAATTTTTAATAATTTTTTAATACTTAATGAAAAAATTGGTGATAAATTCAATCTAATTGTATAAGAGCATCCACATCAGCCGAGGCAAAATAACAAAAGGTTAAATATAGCTAGTAAATCATAAAATTCTTCCTCCATCAAAAATAACAAATTATTTCTAAATCATAAAATTCCAAACGCCCTTTTAATTTTAAAATTAAAAATTGAAAACTTATTTTTCAAAATTGAGCACTTTTCAATAATTGAGGACTTTAATTTTCAAAATTAAAAATTGAAAACTTTAAAAATTGAGGACTTTTTAAAAGTTTGAACTTTTAATTCATATCTTTTAATTTTTAATAATTTTTTAATATTTAATAAAAAAATTAGTGATAAATTCAATCTAATTGTATAAGAGCATCCGCATCAGCTAAGACAAAATAACAAAAAGGTTAAATATGGCTAGTAAATCATCAAATTCTTCCTCCATCAGTCTTAACAAATTATTTCTAAATTAACTTTTGGTTGAATTTGCTACAGTACCTCAACAACATTAGTTATTCAATAATTTATTATTATTTTTAGACAGATTAATCTATTTTTTATTATAATTTCCCACGCGTTGGACATCCTCCCGGATGTCCCTGCAGAGAAGGAAGTTTTGTTGAATTTTGGCCTGATCGGTCGACCGCCCGATCGTCCGGCCAGTTGACTGGCCCTCAATGGGTTTGCCTCTTTCGGCTGTTGCTCTCTGCTGCTGCTATGGTGCATTGACAAAAATATATTTAAATTGAAAAAGAGAATAAAAAATAATATTTTAATGAAATAGAATTTTAGAATAGAGAGTTTGATGGAGTGTGTATATAAAAAAGAGGTTAGCTAAAATAAAAAAGTAAATGTTGAGTTATAATTTGGCTCAAAATTTGTTGAGGCTAACACGAATACTCTAAGGCACTAGTGTATGACCGTGACTAAAGGTAAAGTACAATTAATAATGAGATTAAAATATAAATAAATATTAAATTATTAAGTTAAAATGTAATTTATCTTATTAAAAGTTTGAGGTCAAAATATATTTGCAGATTGGATTGGTTTCGACTTTCAAATAAATTTTATAAAATTAGCGGTGCATAAATGCACAGGTTGCTTATGTGTTTTGGGTTTTGTATAGCAAAGTTATGTTAAAAAATAATTAAAAAAATTAAAAAAAAAAACTCTTTCCTTTTATTTTTAAACAAATCACACTATCCCATTATCTCTCGTCTTTCTGTCTCACTTGCCTTGCCTTTCTTTCTCACTTACCTTTTGAAAAGATTCC
This sequence comes from Camellia sinensis, assembly GCF_055761805.1. Classification (NCBI taxonomy): domain Eukaryota; kingdom Viridiplantae; phylum Streptophyta; class Magnoliopsida; order Ericales; family Theaceae; genus Camellia; species Camellia sinensis. The sequence continues at coordinate 125,194,646 of NC_138967.1, read as the reverse complement.
ATAATAGTAAAACATAAATCACTTTTGTCATTTTTTTTTTTTAACAGAGCCTAATTTAAATTTTGAGTTCAAATTTATCTCAAAAAAAAAAAAATCCCAAAAAAAGTGGATTTAAAATAAAAACAGCATTTAAACCCACGTTTTTATTTTTTATTTTTAATAATGTTACATTTCTTAATAAACAACATTTTTTTTTTATATATTCTTAAAAATTTTGAATTCAACATTGTCAATCAAAAAAAATATATATTTTTTGACATAATCACATTCACAATTTCATTTTTAAATAATTTTCTTCTCTACATCCCGCCCTCCCCAAACATAAAACATTGGACATTGGCTAGCAGAATTGGACATTGGCTACCAGACTATTTGGTAGTATTTTTATTAAAAAAAAAATTCTTCTCTCCACTTGATTTTTTTATTTTCAAAAAATATTTTTTCAACAAGGTAGATGAACTTAAAAAATTATCTAATCTCGTGTGATATGATATGATTGTTTAGGAAATTACTATTTTGATAAACTATCTTAGCGGTTAGAATTTTTATGTTTAAAAAAATAATTTACTGTGTTTGGTTTTAGTTTTTTGGATTAAATTTTTTGAAAAAATTGAGTTTTTTAATTTTTCTATTTTTTTATTTTTAATAAATATTTTTAAAATTTTAAACATTTTTTTTACTTTTTTAGATGCACCTTACTTAGATGTGTCTAAAAAGTAAAAAAATTGTGAAAAAATATTTTAAAAAATTAAGAAATACATAAAAATATAAAAAATGTACTAAATTCTTGTATTTTTTTTATATTTTTAGTATTTAGTGAATTTTTTAAAGACTTTTTTTATAATTTTTTACTTTTTAGGTGTATTTATGTTAGGTGTACATAAAAAGTAAAAAATTTGTATAAAATATTAAAAAATTTAGTAAAAATAAAAATATATAAAAAATAAGAGTGTAAAATTTTCTGAAAATTATTTTTAAAAAATAGAAACCAAGCAAAGTGATTAGATTTTTATAATAAGCTATATGTGTGCATGGGTAAAGTATATGTATATATATAAATATATATATATATATACTCATTTTTGTGTGCGTGTGATGTTGTGTCCAGTGGTCTGCGTGGTACAGAACGCACATGGGTTGTCCTGTGGGTTAATTGGCTCATTTTTTTTATTATTGTTATTTCTTTTCCCATCTTTTCTGCCACTGTCTCTCTCTCTCTCTCTGTCTAACTTTTAGAGAGAGAAAATTCAACTCTCCCTGTTTGGCAATGTGCTTTACTCCGATCTCTCTCTCTCTCCCCGATCTCTTAATATTTTTGAATTTGTTATTTTATTTATGGAATCATAAAATAAAATCCAATCTTTAAATTTTTTTAGTATTATTTTAATTTAATTTTTTTTCTCTTTTTAATGTTATGTTTGGTTAGGGATTTAGAAACAGATTTAAAAAAAAAAGATAAAATATTAATAAAATATATATATATTTTACTTAATTTTATATATATTTTTTTTCTTTTCTTTTCTTTTTCAAATTTTTTGTCAAATCTCGTAACAAAATACAGCGTAAAACTTATAACAAATTACAATAAAAACATAAGGAAAATGTTATGAACCTCAACTAATCTACCAAATATTTTATCAAATCTCTCGCATGGGTGTAAGACCCATATAAATCCACATGTGTGTAAGTCCTACATCCATATAAGAGGATTGGTAAAATATTTAATAAATTATTTGGATTCCCTAACATTACTCAGTGCCGTTTTGGGAACCAAAATAAAAAGTCACGTTTTTTATCTTTAGTCTAAAAACGTAAGTGTGAAATTACAAATTGGGACTTATAACAAAAAAATAAAAAAATAAATTTCTTATGTTGGATAAGGATATTTTGGTCATTTTAATTTGATTTGACACAGTAAATAAATATTAAACTAAAAAATCAAAAGCTAGCTTTTTACTAACTTTCTAAATCACTTTTTAAAAAGCTAAAAAACTTGATAAAAAATCGAAAGTCAACTTTTTACCAACTTCTCAAAACATTCCTCAAAACATAAATACACACAATAAATGCATCACAAAAATCAAAAATTAAGAAATCAAAATTGTTAAATCAAAGAAATGGTCTCACCACGGTTCTCCCTTTTTTTGGGGGGGGGGACCCTTTAGTGTCTTATCTCCCACTCATTCTCCCTCTATCTTCCAACGCTGATTAGCATTGTTTGGTTTGTTTTAAAATATAAATTTTGGAGAAATTTTTTAAAAATTTTATTTGATTTAGTAATTTTGGAAAAAAAATTCTAAAATCACTTTATATCTTATACACATCAATCAATTATTTTTTTTTCTCTCTTCTCTCATTCTCAATCATTTTTTCTCTCACACATATCTACTCAACTACAACAAAATATCAAATCATTCCAAACTCACAAACTTCAAAACGATTTCCAAAATATACAACCAAATAAACCAAAAAAATTTCTAAACTCTTTTCTCAATTTTTTTTTTTTGAAAATTTATCTCCCAAAACAAAACCAAATACACCATCCTAAGGCCTTGTTTAGAATACACTATATAAGGCCTCATTTGAGAATAAGTTATTTTAGCCTTCGTTTGGGAAGTGGGTTACCTTTTTGACTTTTTGGCTTTTTTAGCTATTTTAGCCTGGGCTAAAAAGTTTGGTTTGGGAAAGGCTTTTTGGTTTTTTGATTTTTTTGACTTTTTTTGTGAGAGAATAATGTAATGATTATGGGTTGGATGTGATATTTTTTTTTTATGGCTAAAATAGCCTATTTTGTTTTTTGTGGCTAAAATAGCCAAAAAATCCCCGTTTAGCTCTTGCCAAACGGAGGCTAACTTTTTGACTTTTTATGAAAAGATTCGCAAAAAAAGTAGAGAGAGTGATGTGACAACTTATAGTAACTTTTTAACTTTTTAGCTAAAACATGTAATTGTCAAACGATGCCTAAGTACCATTTTTATCTTTTTTGGGCTACATCACATCTCTATTGTTTTGCACATATTTTCATAAAAATTCAAAAACTGCACTTATTTAAATCATCACAAACAACCCTTTAAATCAAGCAGAGCCTTTGTTTAGTTTATAATTTTTTCACAGCTATTTTCAATCATTTTTTCTATCTTTTATCTTCTTTTCTCGTATCCTATACATCAATCAATAATTTTTTCCCTTTTCTCTCTCATTCATTTTGGATAAGTTCCCTTGCATTTCTCATTTCTCTATACCTTCTCCATACTTCTTTTATTTTTTTTAATTCAGACCCTCCGAAAAGTCTACCTTATAAGCCCCGTAACAAAGGTCACTCATATAAAAAAAATTAGCTTCACCGGGGATTTAGAGTGGCACAACAGCGACTGTTGTGTAGTTAAATGGGCCCATTTTGGGGCTCATTTAAATAATCCAAACCGTTCACGTTTTAGAATATATCAAGTAGAATATATCTACAAAAAATTAAATTAGTCGGATATCGTTTACCCATTCATTCACACACATTTGTATTTACAAAAAAAAAAATAACAATTATGATTTAAAGTATTAAAATGAATACAAATGTGAATGGATGAATGGGTAAACGATATCTGATTAACTTAATTGTTTAACAGGTATGTTCTACTTGATATATTCTAAAATGTAAACAGTTTAGATTATCGAAATTGGTCCGAAATGGACCCATTTAGCTACACAATAGTGGCTATTGTGCACCACCGCACAGCAGCCAACCCAAATCCCTTCATAGGACAACTATAAACATATGAACAAATATGATTTTATTTTATAAAATAGATGGTTTAAATTTAATTATATTTACCATTTATTTTATAAAACAAAATCCGATGTATAACTTTCTGATAAAATTAAATTTTTGCATGAATGACCTTTATTACAGGACCTTCAAAATAAATGTTTCAAATGATCAGTGCGGGTCCGAATTAAAACCCCTATAAGGAGTATGGAGTGGTATAAAGAGATGAGATATAGTGCGGAGCTTATCTATTTTCTCTTACATTCTATACATCGATCAAATTATAAAACTACAAAACTCCAACTATAAACTAATTTTCAAAATATATAACTAAACAAATTTTCAAATTTTGAAAACTCTTTTTAAAAATTTATCTTTTAAAATTAATTTTAAAACTTAACCAAACGTGGCCATATGTAGCATTTGATTTGAATTTAAAATCATAATTTTAATAACAAAAATCTAAAACTCTTTTCAAATCACATAACCAAACAAAGTTTTCAAAATTTAGTTCAAAAATTCTTTTCAAAACTCATAAGTAAATTATTTTCAAAACTCTACTTTTTCAAAAAAAAATTCAAAAAAACTATTTTTTTATTTAAAATTATTTTTTAATTTTTTTAAAAAATATTATTTATTTATTTTTAAAAAAAATATTTTTTATTTTTTTATTTTTTTGAAAAAATATTTTGTTATTTTTGTAAGTATTGGCCAAATAATTTTTTATGATTTAGACATATATGAGTGATCCAAAAAATTTTAAAATTTTAAAAAATTAAATATTTAAAAAGATAAAAAATATTTATAACAATTTTAAAACAATATTTAAATTATTTAAAAAAATAAAATATTTAAAATATAAAAAAATGAAAAAATATATTTAAAATAAAAAATATATAATTAAAATAAAATATTTAAAATATTTAAAAAAAATACGGCGCACAAATTAAAAATACTAAAGAAACATTTATAATAAAAAATATTTACCCTAAGAAAATAAAATTAAGAATTTTTTTAAATATTTAAAAAAAATACCCAAAATAATTTTAAAATACAATTCAAAACTCAAAACTCTTTCCAAATTTTTTTCAAAACTCATAACCAAATAAATTTTCTTTTTCAAAACTCATTTAAAATTTTCAAAACACATCTCTATACCCAAAACTTAATATAAAAACTAAATCGAATCTAGCCATTTGAATTTTGAACTCTCAAAAATTATTTTTACATTTACGGGTTTATTTTTTAATATTTATTATTATTATTATTATTTTGGCATTTGATCATTGTCATTTCTATGTAGTGTAGTGGTTTCTAGCCTAGGAAAAAATAACATTCAATCTTGCTTACGTCATGATTCTAATCTCATGAGATAATCCAAATAGCGTGAAACAAGTTGAGCCCTACCGTGCCTTTTAGGCTTAGTCTTGGACTAAAAATATTTTAGTCAGAAAAATTTAAAATTTTATTATAAATACTCGCGCTTTTCTTTTTTTTTTTTTTGTAATTTTTGTAAAAAAAATTTAAAAATTATTAAAATAGTTGGTTCTAAACAGCCCCTTAGTACTCTCAATAATTGAGGACTTTCCAATAATTGATGACTTTAGGGATTACTTGGCATATTTTTTTTTATTTTTAATTTTTTTAGGTCACATTATTTTTCTATTTTTCTATACATCTTTTTATAAAAAATCAAAAAATATACTTATTTAAATTATTCAAAAAACCCTCTTAATTTTCAAAATTAAAAATTGAAAACTTGTTTTTAAAAATGGAGCACTTTTCAATAATTGAGAAGTTTAATTTTCAAAATTAAAAACTGAAAACTTATCTTTCAAAATTGAGCACTTTTCAATAATTGAGGACTTTAATTTTCAAAATTAAAAATTGAAAACTTTAAAAATTGAGGACTTTTTAAAAGTTTGAACTTTTAATTCATATTTTTTAATTTTTAATAATTTTTTAATATTTAATGAAAAAATTGGTGATAAATTCAATCTAATTGTATAAGAGCATCTGCATCGGCTGAGGTAAAAAAAAAAAAAAAGGGTTAAATATAGCTACTAAATCATCAAATTCTTCCTCCATCAGTCTTAACAAATTATTTCTAAATTAACTTTTGGTTAAATTCGCTACAGTAAATTTGTTGAGGTACTATTCATTTGTTATTCAATAGTTTATTATTTTTTTGAGACAGGTTAATCTATTTTTTATTATATTTTCTCACGCACCAGACGTTCTCCCAGATGTCCACCTAGATGTCCCTGCAGAGAAGGAAGTTTTGTTGAATTTTGGCCTGACTAGTCGACCATCCAACCGGTCGATCGGCCCGCAGTGGGTTTGCCTCCTTCGGCTGCTGCTCTCTACTGCTACTATAGTGCATTGGAAAAAAATATATTTAAATTGAAAAGGAGAATAAAAATAATATTTTAATGAAATAGAATTTTAAAATAGAGAGTTTGAATGTGTGTATATAAAAAAGAGGTTAGTTAAAATACAAATGTGGATTTTGAGTTATAATTTGGCTCAAAATTTTCTGAGGCTGATGCGGATACTCTTAAGGCACTAGTGTATGACCGTGACTAAAAGCAAGATACAATTAATGATGAGATCAAAATATAAATAAATATTAAATTATTAAGTTAAAATATAATTTATCTTGCTAAAAGTTTGAGGTCAATATAACTACAAGTTGGGTTAGTTTCGACTTTCAAATAAATTTTGTAAAATTAGCTAGCATAAATGCATAGGCTGCATATGTGTTGTGGGTTTTGTATAACAAAGTTACGTTTAAAAATAAAAATAAAAATAAAAATAAAAATATCGTTTGGTTTGATTTTCTGAAAAAATTTTGGGAAATTTTCTCTACAAATAAGTTTTCAAAAATAATCAAATCAAACAAATTTTTCCAAAAAAATTTCCCAAAACTTGTAAACCAAACAAGTTTTTCAAACAAATCTCTCTCTCACACATATCAAATCAATCACTTTTTCCAAAACTCTATCTCAAAATAATTTTCTAAAACATCTTTTAAAAAAAACCAAACCAAACATATTTTCGTACTTTTTATCTCTAAAACACATCTCTCAAACACAAACCAAACATACTCTTTTTTTTAATTTTTAAACAAATCACACTACCTCATCGTCTCTCGTCTTTTTGTCTCACTTGCCTTGCCTCCTTTTGGAAAGATTCCGTAATAGTGAAACATAAATTACTTTTGTCTCTTTTTTTTTTAACAGAACCTAATTTAAATTTTGAGTTCAAAGTTATCCAAAAAAAAAAAAAAATTCCAAAAAAAGTGGATTTAAAATAAAAACAAAATTTAAACCCATTTTTTTTAATAATGTTACATTTCTTAATAAACAACATTTTTTTTTTTATATTCTTAAAAATTTTGAATTCAACATTGTCAATCAAAAATATATATATTTTTCACAAACATTTTTTTTTGACATAATCGCTTTCACAATTCCATTTTTAAATACTTTTCTTCTCTACAACCACACCCCCAACATAAAACATTGGACATTGGCTATCAGACTACTTGGTAGTGTTTTTTAAAAAAAATTCTTCTCTCCAATTGTTTTTTTTTATTTTAGAAAAATATTTTTTCAACAAGGTAGATGAACTAGAAAAATTATCTAATCTCGTGTGATATGATATAGTTGTTTATGAAGTTACTATTTTAGTAAGCTATCTTACCAGGTTAGAATTTTTATGTTTAGAAAGATAGTTTGATTTTTTTAGTAAGCTATGTGTGCATGGGTAAAATATATGTATATATATAAAATAAAAGTATATATATGCATATATAATATATATATATATATATATACATGTGGGGGCATATTTTATGAATGACAGCACGTGGCCGAGGTGACGCTGACGTGTCAGCCAGAGTGCCACGTGGCTTGGTCATGTGTGAGATGATCTCAGCTAGGTCGAGGTTATCTTTGAAGATATCGGAATCCGAGATGAGCGGATAATGAACAAGAGTCCTAGAATCGGGGAGGACCTCAGTCTCAATAAAAATAAAGAAAGCTCTTGGGGAATTTATCTCTATCTAGTTGGGAGTCTAGGATGAGCATTGAGCCAAAGTCCATTGAAATTAGGCTTCTACAGGGATCAGGTTAAAGCTGGCTATAAAAGTAAGGCACCCTCGTGGGTCTAAGATATGTTTTTTAGGCTCTGTCTAGTGAGTTAAGCCTTATTGGCTATCTTTAAGCGAGAATTATTGACTTGATCGTCGGAGTGCCCCCGGATGGACGAACTACCACCGTATTCTTATCTTTATGTAACAGGTTGTTCAGGCTTAATCTATTTTGCCGGTGCTGTCCTGTTGAGTTTCCCTGTTTGGTTGTGTGGTCAAAAATCAACACCCATAATTTGGCACTGTCTGTGGGAAAGTAAGGAGAATAGATGGCCAATGACGGGCAGAAAGAAAAGGTCAAGGATGACATCCCTAGTGGGAGTGGCAAACATGCCGATCCTAATGTGGAGGAGGAGAACTGTAATGAAGGACCTCGGGATCAGAATCCTTGGGAAAAGGACGTTGGCTAAGAAGGAGACACACTGAAGAAAGCATGTCAAGGCGAGTATTACAACGAAAGCGACCTCCAAGTAGGGAAAGATAGATGCCTGAGGAGGGATGGCGAGATGAAGGGAATGGCAAACAAGTTGGTAGACCTACAATCGGTTGTCAATTTCATGATGCAGAACAACATCATATAGCCACTGTTTCCATTGAAGGACACGCCGATTCTAGCGGCCAAGAATGATGCCTAGAAAGGGGGACAGAAAGTCGTCCCAGCAGTCCTTCAGCATGACAAGGTGAAGGAATGCTCACATCAGCCTTCATGGGATGCCGGGCGAGCAGAGTCAATAAGAGGAGAGTCTCAGAGGACGCCTCGTACCAAAGGAACGTATGTCAAGGAACATCGGTATGTTCAAGAGAAGGAACTTTGTTTTGATATGATGAATGAAGAGAAGTCCAAGAGGACTCATAACGACACTAGGAACAGCGCACCAAAAAGGCTAAAATCCATTGACAGCCGAGCTCCTGGTCAAACTAAGGAAGATTTGAGGGACTACCTCCAGAGGAAGGGGCAGAATGCCGAGGTCACATCCCCGGTCAAGCTGAGGACACCATTCTCAGTGGAGTTGGATAAATTCGAGGCCCCAAAAAGGTTCCACATGCCAAGATTTCAGATACACGACGATAAGTCCGATCCGAACTTTCACATCAGCTTATATTTGAATTTAATGGCATTGTATATCGGGAACGAACTGTTACTTTGCAAGGTGTTCCCCTCATCCTTTGGGGAAACTACATTCGATTAGTTTCACAAATTGCCAAAAAGAACTGTAAAGAGTTAGAAAGGCCTGGCTGAAATATTTGTGGCCAGGTTTGTTACAAACAAATTGCAAAGGGTAGACTCCCTAATGGCTCTGAAAATTGGCAAGGGTGAAAGCCTCAGGGCTTATGCGAAAATGTATTACAAGGGCATCAACTGAATACCATGATGCAACCAGGAGTTGGCGGTCGTATCTTTTAAGAACGGCTTAGAGGATGACTGTATGCTTCCAAAGTCACTGGCAAAGACTCTGCCGAAGAGTATGGAGGAGCTCATGGCCAGGATCGAGAAATATGCGAGAGTAGAAGAAGATACGCTAGGAACGAAGGTGTCAAAGCAAGAGAAGAAGAATGGCTCGCCGAAGCGAGGCCGAGGTAATACCAATTTTAATAGACAAGAAACAGGACTGAGGGCAGCACAGGCAGTCACCACTGTGTTCCGGATCCCAGTTTATAAAGTCTTGGAAAGGATCAGGAACCAGCCGTATTATAAAGCACCAGAAAAGATTCCTGGCGAATTTATGGAAAGAAGCCTTGGGAAGCACTATACCTACCACAATGAGGATGGGCACCTGACTCAGGGGTGCAGAGCCCTGAAAATGCATTTGGAAGATCTGGTTAGACAAGGTCACTTAAGGGACCTAGTAGATGAGGCCAGAACGAGAAAAGAGCAGGCAGGGCTGCATTAGGCATCGGCAGCACCACCTCCACCAGAACCACAACTGCAAGCCAACGGACCTCAAGTGATCAATATGATTCATTCGAGGGTCAATGAGAATGAGGTATGTGGGGAGGCTCAGAGGGTGAAGCACTTACAACATGTGTATCAGGTCTAGCAAAAAAGGCCTAGGATAAACGAGTGCCAGGGACCAATGGTGTCCTTTATTGAAACAGACCTAGACATGGTACAACATCCACACAATGATGCTCTGGTAGTAACCCTCAAGATTGGAGAATGCCAGGTAAGGTGCATTCTGATTTACCAGGGCAACTCTTGTGACATCATAAATGTTAGATGCTACAAGGAGCTCAGCCTTCACCGAGATGATTTGGAGCAGTCCAACAGCCTAGTGGTAGGGTTCAATGGAACACTGACATGGCCTCTGGGAGCAATAAATTTGGAAGTATAGGCAGGCACCAAGAAGGTAAGCACATAGTTCACAATAATTGACACCCTCTCCCCTTACAATGTTATCTTGGGAAGGCTATGGTTGCACGTAATGAGAGTTGTTCCCTCAACACTACACCAGTTGTTGCGGTTCCCAACAGAGCATAGAATTGAGAAAGTCAAAGGGCATCACGCGTAGGCAAAGAATTGCTCCATGGAAGTAATGAAATCCACCTACAACGTGCGAGAAGAAGAAACAGTAGAGGTTGAGGATGAGGACATGGAGGTCCTATAGAACGTTGGCAAAGAGCCGGCCGACAAAAGCGAGGAAGCCTTGAAGAAAATTTTGATCCAGTAAAGGGATGAAGAACGCTTCTTCCTTCTCGGCTTAGGCTTGGCCGAGAAGGAGGAAAGGGAGTTAAAAGCATTCTTGCGAGCAAACATAGAGGTGTTTTCCTGGACGGCCTACGAGGTGCCTGGCATTGACCCCGAGGTCACATGCCACAGACTAAATGTAAACGGGTCAGCCAAACCTGTCATTTAGCGAGTAAGAAGGCTAACGTTGGTTCATGTAGATGCAGTAGAAGAGGAAGTGGACAAATTATTAGAGGCCAGAGCCATTCGAGAGGTAAACTATCTAACTTGGTTATCGAATATAGTTGTTGTAAAAAAGAAGAATGGAAAGTGAAGGGTTTGCGTGGACTTCACCAGCCTGAATAAGGCTTGTCCCAAAGACAGTTTCCCACTCCCCAAGATCGATCAATTAGTGGATGCCACTTCGAGACATGGAAGGATGAGCTTCTTAGATGCTTATAGGGGGTACCATCAGATAGCAATGTATCCCCTCGACAAGAAGAAGACTACATTTATCACCCCAAAAGGGCTGTATTGCTACAGAGTAATGCCTTTCGGGTTGAAAAATGCAAGAGCGACCTACAGAGGTTAGTGACCAAGATGTTCAGACATCTGATCGGAAAAACAGTGGAAGTATACATTGATGACATGGTCATGAAGACCAAAGAACCTGAGAATCACTTGGCCGACTTGAAGACAGTGTTCGATATTCTTAGAACATATTGGCTCCAACTCAATGCTTCAAAATGCGCATTTGGAGTTGGGTCTGGTAAGTTCTTGGACTACTTAGTTACCAAAAAGGGCATTAAGGCAAGCCTAGATCAAATCAAGGCCATCCTTGACTTGAAGAGCCCGACATCGGCAAAACAAGTACAGATGCTGACAGGAAGGGCCGCAGCCCTGAATAGGTTTATAAAGAGAAGTTCAGATAAGTGTAAACCATTTTTCAGTTTATTGAAGAAAGCCACAGATTTTTTGTAGACAAAGGAGTGCGAAGTCACCTTGGCCGACTTGAAAAAATACCTGACCACAACTCCATCTCTCTCAAATCCAGTACTTGGAGAGGAACTGTTCTTATACTTGGTGGTTTCAGAGCATGCAGTGAGTGCAGTGGTAATCAGAAAAGAGAAAGGAAAACAAAGGGCAGTATACTATGTGAGTAGAACCTTAGCAAGCGTAGAGACCAGGTACTTGCCCATGAAGAAATTGACACTGGCCTTAGTGATTGCTTCCAAAAACCTAAATCATTACTTCTAAGCCCACAAGATTGTGGTGTTGACTGAGCACCCCTTGAAGTCCTTACTACAACAAGGAGATCTGACAGACAGGGTAGCCAGATGGGCAGTGGTATTGGGCCAATATGATTTAGAGTTTGGACCCAGAACGGCAATCAAAGGCCAGGTTCTAGCCGACTTTGTAGCCGAGTTCACACTTAGTGCCATCCCACGTCGGGCTCCGGTGAGCCACTGCTTAGGGTGTCTAAGGGAACAAGAAGAGACCCAGCTGGGAATGAAAAACCCCACAAACAGAGTAGAAGAAAAAAGAAAAACCCAAGCCCTACGATATTTACATCGGTGACTCATTTCGCCTATTTGTTGATGGAAGTTCAAACCGTCAAGGAATGAGGGTAGGAGTGGTGTTGTATCACCAGATGGGCAAATGTTAGAGCAGTCTATTTGTTTGGGGTTCAAGGCCTCAAACATTGAAGCAGAATATGGGGCACTAATCGTAGGGTTGAAGTTAGCAGCAATAATGGAAGCCGACGAGGTGGTAGTCTTCTGTGACTTCCAACTTATTGTGAACCAGGCAACAGGCGAATATGCAGCCCGAGATGAAAGAATGATAGCCTGTGTCAAAGAAGTTGTTAGACTTCTAGCCTTGTTTCAGGATTTCCGACTACAGCAGGTTAGCCGAGATGACAACAGCCATGTCAATGCCTTGGCTAGCCTGGCTAGTGCAATAAAATTAGGGGAGGCAAAGACAATAATGGTTAATTATTTGTCAGGCCCAAGTGTGGAACCACTAATCACAGAGTATGAAGCAATGTGTGTGGAGATAGGTCCAAGTTGGATGGATGCAACAATAATGTTTCTTAGGGACAGCAAGTTACCAGATGATCGCAAAGAAGCACACAAGACTAGACTGAAGTCAGCAAGGTTCAGCCTAATAGCAGAAGGACATCTTTACAGAAAGTCTTTTACTGGTCCCCTTTTGAGGTGTGTGCATCCCTCCCAGGTTGAAGACTTTTTGTATAAAATACATGAAGGGGTATGTGGAAGCTATGTTGGGGGCAGATCACTTGCTTATAGGGCCATTACTCAGGGGTACTGGTGGCCTTACATGCAGAAAGATGCTGAAACCTACGTCAGACAGTGAGGGAAGTGTTAAAGGTTTGCACCTTTGATACATCAACCAGCAACAGATATGAACCCAGTATCTAGTCCTTGGCCATTTGCCCAGTAGGGCATGGATCTTGTTGGACAACTGCCTCAAGTAACTGCGCAAAGGAAGTTTTTGCTAGTAGCAATTGATTACTTCACCAAGTGGGTAGAAAATGAACCCCTTGCGAAGATTCGAGATATTGATGTGAAGAACTTCATATGGAAGAACATCATCACCAGGTTTGGGATCCTAAGGGCAATAATAGCAGACAATGGTACACAGTTTGACAGTAAGCTAATCAAAAGCTTTTGTGCAAAGTACAAGATCAAGAATTACTACTCTACTTCGAGTTTCCCCAGAGTAATGGTCAAACAGAGGCATCCAATAAGACTATCTTAGATAGAATCAATAAGAGGCTAGAAGTAGAAAAGGGAAAATGGATGGAGGAGTTACCTAATGTACTCTGGGCATATCGGACTACACCGAGAAAATCAACTGGGCAGTCTCCATCTATCATGGCTTATGGTACTAAAGCAATTATCCCACTAAAAGTTGGCATTCTAGGGATCAGAACCCAAGGAGTGGAAAATGGTACTAATGAGGCATTTCTAGCCCGAGATCTAGACCTACAGGAGGAGAAAAAAGAGAGAGGAGCAATTCGGCTGGGGGCATACCAGTAACAACTTGCTAGGGCTTACAACAAGAAGGTCAACCCAAGAGAGTTCAAAGTTGGGGACCTTATGCTGAGGAAAGTAGTTAGCAACAAGAAGGATCCTAGGGAGGGCAAGCTAGGCCCAAATTGGAAAGGGCCTTATAGAATCATTTCGGTTACCGGCAATGAGGTATATCGACTTGAAGACAATGATGACAAAGAGTTGCCAAGACCCTGGAACACTTGCAACCTAAAGTTTTTCTATCATTAGATTTTTGTTTTTCGAAGTTTATGACATTAGCCGGAGTAATAATAAAATTTTAGTTCATTTTTTATGAATATGAAATTTGTGAGATAGGACTGACCAAACCCATGCCGATGTTTCTGAATGAAGCGTGACGAATAACTTAGACTTATTATATAATAGAGTTGAATTATACTTGCATATAATAGAGTTGAACAAAGTTAACGATATTTTCTGAATGAAACATGATGAATAACTTAGACTTATTATATGGCAAAGTTGAATTATACTTGCATATAATAGAGTCGAACTAAGTTGGCGATGTTTCTAGATGAAACACGACGAATAGCTTAGACTTATTATATGGCAAAGTTGAATTATACTTGCATATAATAGAGTTGAACTAAGTTGGCGATGTTTCTGAATGAAACATGATGAATAAACTTATCTTATGACAGAGTTGAATTGCACTTGCATATGATAGAGTTAAACTAAGATTTTCCATGTCGGTAGAGTTAAACTCTGAATGGAACTAAGTGTGCTTTAATCGGATTAATAGAGAAACCCAAGTTGAACACCTCGGCTAGTCTTTGTTCGAATCTGACTTCGACAAAAGACTATAAGTTCTTAATGTAAACTTAAATAGAACTTAGGTTCACATTAGGGGGCAGAAAGCTGGAGAATGATAAAAATTTAAGAGCTTGGGAAGACTTGTTGAAATTACAAGCCAGAATTGGCTTAAACACTTGTTGAAATTTCAGGAAAATTTACAAGTTGAAGTTAGCCGAGGTAATATTGAAAGAAGTATTCAAGATACATACTGGCTAAGATGACCAACCAAGTTGTCAGAACTTGGAAATGATGAAATCTTAACAGAAGATAGCATATGGAGATGATAAGAGCCATACTGAATAACACTTGTAAAAATACTTTGATATTTTTAAAGTGTTAGCCGAGTTATGCCAATGGTTGGCCGAGGAAAACAGTTAAGGTTTATATCTGAAGTATCATATCCCGGAGTTATTATACAGTTAAGGTATACTTTGAAGAAAATGTAACAATATTCTAAATATAAAAGCAGTAAAAACATGCATAGAAGAAAATAAGGCATACATTCAACACTTGGAAGAGAATATAAGACTTGTATTCAAAGGATGGAACTTGTTCTGATACAAAAAGAAGGCACATCGGCCAGATTGAAACTTAACATTGTTCAAACAAAAAGATTGCAACAACTACAAAAGAAGAAATACAAAGTACAAAAAGGGAACAGATTCTAAGTGGATTGCTATACGTTAGCGATTAGCTATGTATCGACCTCGGCAAACAATTGAGAAAGCTTCTCGACAGTCCTCTCTGCCTCAATCTCGGCATCAATCTCGAGAAGAGTTTGGTCGAGGCTCTTCTCGACTGTCTGTACCTCAGCTTCTGACATGGCTCTTTTGGGAGAGGCACTCTTGGAGACCTCATCCTCCTCATCTCGAGTCAAGTCAAGGACTTGCTCATTCATAGTAGGGGACTTGGCCCCAACAGCAACCTCGTCATCATTCACAGCTTCCTCCTTGGCGTAATCTTCCTCGGCATCGTTATTGGAATGTTGTGGAGCCAGAGGGAAAAGCACTTGGAGTTGGTCAATATTATGGAATGGGGAGTCCATTGGGACAAACATCTTGTTAAGCGCCGCCATCCAACCAAGGTAATAACCTCAGTTGTAAGCTAGGTTAACTTGCTTTTTGTATTGATCTCGGACAGCAGCCTGCCCTTCCTCAAAAGCCTTATCATCGGCGGCCTTGACCTCAGCATCTTTTGAGTCAAGGGCCTCTTGGAGTTTGGCCTCTAGCTCAGCTGTTCTGGCTTTGGCAACCTCAAGATCGATTTTGAAGGCTGGGGCTTCAGCATCAACCATTTTGGCTTTTTCCTCAACTAAATCCTGAGCAGCTTTGGAAGCCTTGGCTTGATCCAGCAGAGCTCGATTGTTGGCTTCGGCATGATTGAGTGAGGAGAGGAGTTTGGCAGCTTCCTTAGCCTTCCTTGCCAACTCCTTCCTTGTCATCTCGGTCTTAATTGCATATGAATACGCATGCTGGATAGCCTGCAAAAAGTAAAACACATAAGTGAAATTTGACTAAGTGCTGAAAGATTGGAAAAGAATGAATAAAGAGGCTTACCAAAACTGAGTACTGCATCATCAGGCCAAAGTTTTCATATACGTGGAGGTCGGCCATGTGATTCATATCTTCGGGTAGGAGCACGGCCATTAACAGGGCGGTACCGACCTCGATGTCGTTAATCGCGCTGTCGTTGGCTGTCAAAGGTCTATTTCCTACCATGACTTCAGTGCCCATGTCATATTACGAGGGAAACTGCTGCTACCCTCTGGGCAATCTGACCTCGGCTTCTTCGATGGTGGGACATCTAGTGTTGTATCATCTGATGGCCTCTTTTCAACAATGGTAGTGTTCTTCTCGACCTTAGCTAGTTTTGAGATTGACACGGTGTCCTCATAGTCAATTTGGATCATTGTGGCCTTAGCCTTGGCCTTCTTCACTCTTTTTAACTTTGGCTTTGATTGGGATGGAGAAGATGAGGATTGCACCGTCACAACCCGGGAGATATTGGCAAGGAGATCCTTAACAATGGTTGGTTCATGGCCCATTTCATTAGCGGTGGAAGCAACTGTTACTCTGGTGCCGAAGTGTATTTCTCGAAGGGTGATTCGGGGATTGGTCGGATCGTAAGGCGATGCCTCAGAGTCTCGGTATTTGTAGCTACGAGTTCTGCTAGCAGGAGCGAAAATTAAAACTCGGCGTCGGCGTTGGAATTGGCACTGGGATGGAGGAATTAGTTGAGGGGCATAAGTAGATGGTTGCTCAACTGGGTCATAGGTGGAGGCCTAATCTGGCCTTGGAGATGAAGTTGTTGGTGGAGTTGTGGTAGAAGGAGGGGTCCTACTTCAGCGTGGAACGTCGGGCAAGGCCGACTTGTATGTTAGTATGTAATTCAGTAGAAGAGGGGCTTTGCGTTTCTATACAAGGAGATCTAAGAGCTTCTTTAGATCTCAGTTGGGGACGAATGATTGATGAAATTCTTTGGCTGGCTGAGGAAGAACTGCAAAAAACAAAGAGCAAACATTAGTAGAGATGAGTGAGTTGGCAAGCTTTAACCAAAACGAAGTTACAGTAGGATGACTCATTCTTACTATCACCCTCTTTAAAAACTGTTCGGCTCAGAGGATAGAGATGAATATCGTCATCAGGTGCAAACTCCCAGTTGCCCGAGATAGCACCCTTGTTGGAGTTTGGGAGGTTGGCTATTAGTTTGAAGGCAGTGGATCTGGGCTTAAGGTAGTATATGTAGCCTTTTTCAGACTTAAGGCCACACATGGTATAGCAGAATTGGATATCGGCTAGAGTGATCCTAGCTTTTTCTCGGTGTGCTAGTTCAATTATGCCATTGATAACCCTATATGAGTTTATAGCCAGTTGCATTGGGTTGAGCTTATAATAATGAAAGATTTCTCGAAAAAGAGTGTCTAGAGGGAACCGGAGTCCACACTCTATAAAAACAACTATTGGGAAGGGCATAGAGTCTCCATCAGGCATAATGGAGTCCTTCTCCCCAGCCAATCTGGGTTGAACATCGACTGGGATGGAGAACTCTCGACGGAAATACTCTGGCTGTGTTTGGAATGATTTCCAAACTATGATGCTACCCTCACATTCCAATATGATGTTTGGATAATCTTCTTAAATCACATTTCCACAACATTTAGAAAACTCTGTGCGAGGTGCGATTTTCAAATTTGGCCTAACCAGTCATCCCGCCGGACGTCCCACCGATCGTGGAACCGTGCTTTTTTTTTTTTTTCAATTGACATATGTTAATTTGTATATATTCGAAAAAAATATTTTCTGAATTTTTTAAAATTTTTTATGTGCTTTAATAGAATGTTGAGTTATATGTTTAGTTATGAGTTGTAAGTTTTTGTATCAAATATCATATGTCACATCAAAAATTTCCTACTCAATTCAAAACTATTTTCAAAACTCTTTTACCAAACAAATTTTCCACACTCAAATCATAATTCCAAAACTCAAACTCAAAATACAACTTCTACTCTCAAATCATATTTAGAAAGCTCTACCAAACGCAACCTTTATTTTTTCTGGGGTATCCACTCTCCACTTGAACATACCCATAATGTCAGCTAGTGAAGATTGGTGTGAAATTTCTAGAAAGAATGTTTGGTATGGGTTTAAAGACCTCGGCTTAATCCTAATCAGGTACTGGTGCATGGGTTCTTGAAATCTAAGAGGGTTTTTGTTTTGATTTTCCTAAAGAACAAAGTTTTGAAGCAAATCCCAAACCTAAGAACTACAGGCACGGGGATTGAAGGCAAAAATCTGGAAATACAACAAGAAAAACAGAAAAAAGAGCATGATTCAAAAATCAAAAAAGCAACATTTTTTCAAGAAACACTGAGTAGGTGTGTGCGGATGTGCAAAGGCCAAGAACAATGGAAAAAATTATTAAAGCTTCAAACCTATGAGCACTATATACGTGTGTGTGAGAATCACGAATTGTGTGAATGGACACAAGGACATATTGAACAGCATGAATCACAGACAAATACGAGATTCAAAATACAACAAGGATTCAAGAACAAAAACTGATTTGCAATGGCGACAAATAACATGTATACATTTAACAAATTCAAAACAAATCAAAGGAATATTGAAAGACTGAAAATGGAGGAAATCAGTTGCTTACCAAGGAAACAAACCCCGGGATGAGTATCGCCGGAGTCAGACGACGTGAATGGTCGCAAACAGATGATGAAAAGGTCATCGGAGGAGGTAATCGGAATAGTTGCAAAGCTTGAAGACTTGAACAATGGCGGTTTGGGAGAGAGGCGTTAGAGAGAGAAAGCTTCAAGGCAAAATGAATACTCAAAAGTGAAAATACGGAGAGAGAGGGAGAAGTTTTGTCAAAATTGTGAAAAGGCGGCAAACCATAATAATATGCCTTAGACGACGTGTCTGTCAGATGGTGTGCGCAGAAGCGACAAGTCTTGATAGTGCGTGTCAGGTATGAACCAATGAGAAAAGAACACGTGGCAGAAACGGTTGAGAAAACCGCGCGTAACAGCTCATGTGCAAATAAAACTCTTAGAGTTTTGGATTTAATGAGACAACAACCTTGGTTAGAGGAACAATCTCAATTAAGGAGTATAGCGATCCCAGTTTTCCTCCATTGTATATTGTGTTCCGGACTTAGGTTCCGTGGTTGTTGATTGTTGTTCATATCTTGTTTCCATCCTTTAATTCCTTGTATTTGAGTTTTAGGATGTATTGGGCGGGTTTGTAACAGGTTGGGTGTGTTTTGAAACATATGGTTGCTATCCAGATTTTGGTTTCTTCACTCGAGCGAGCATTAGGTTTTAGTTCCTTCGCTCGAGCCAGGGTTCCTTCGCTCGAGCGAGCTTTGAGTGGTGTGTCTCTTCGCATGAGCGAGCATTCTCGCACTCAAGCGTGCGTCTACGTCTTGGATAAACCTGAAGGTTGGTATTCTTCGCTCGAGCGAGGCTTTTGTTGCTCGAGCGAGGACTCCTACGCTCGCGCGTGCTTCTGGGTTGCAGACCTGAAGTGTCATGACCCGAACCCGCCCCTATGGGTTAAGGACATAACCGGCCAGTAATCAAGGGATTACCTATGGCCTCAAACCAAACCAGACATAACTCATCAGAGTAAAGGGGTCAAATGGAAGCAAATTTTGAAACTTTGTCCATAGAGCTGTGCTTACATGGCACATCATAACAAACCAAACATATGCATGTTAATAACTCACATCAAAATATGTACTAACACAAAGCTCTATACATACAGAATCATTCAAGTCTAGGTTAGCCGATCAAAACTATACACAATCATAACCCAAAGTTCTCGCCGACATGACAAAATAAAACAGGATAGCAAAAGGGCGAAGACGGGTCTCGTGCGTGAGACGCAAGGGCTGACTCTTCAAAATCTCGGTTGTTCCATACAAACTTCACTGAGGCTGGGTTTGGACCTCTCTTGGCTCACCTACAAACACATGAATGAGCGTGAACGAAAGCCCAGCGAATAATATCAAATAAAGAAGATGCATTAGAACAACATACATCAGACGGCCTTGGGCCCAATTCATATTTCTATCTAGTATATATATATATATCAAGTAACTGCAGTTCCAAACACATCAGACGGCCTCGAGCCCAAACCATTCATGTCAAACGGCCTTTGGCCCATTTGTCTTTCATTCATGTCAGACAGGCCATTCATTCTATCATTCAGATCATACTGGCCTCTAGCCCATTCATTTATCATTCAGATCATACTGGCCTCTGACCCATTCATTTATCATTCAGATCATACTGGCCTCTAGCCCATTCGTTTATCATTCATGTCAAACTGGCCTTTGGCCCATTCGTTCTATCATTCAGATCATATATTCGTACTTTTATTCAGATCATACTGGCCTCTGGCCCATTCATTTATCATTCAGATTATACGGGCCTCTGGCCCATTCGTTTATCATTCAGATCATACTGGCCTCTGGCCCATTCGTTTATCATTCAGATCATACTGGCCTCTGGCCCATTCGTTTATCATTCATGTCAAACTGGCCTTTAGCCTATTCGTTCTATCATTCAAATCATACTGGCCTCTGGCCCATTCATTTATCATTCAGATTATAGTGGCCTCTGGCCTATTCATTTATCATTCATGTCAAACTTGCCTTTGGCCCATTCGTACTTTCATTCGTGTTAAACTGGCCTTTGGCCCATTCGTACTTTCATTCGTGTCAAACTGGCCTTTGGCCCATTCGTACTTTCATTCATGTCAAATTGTCATTCATGTCAGGCTATCATTCGTGTCAGACGGCCTTTGGCCCAATTCAGTTATATCAAACACATCGACGGCAACGGAAAACAGCAAACGACGAACGACGAACGGACTTAGGCCCAATTCAGATATATCGACCTATCAAACAGCCTTATACAAAATTAGGCATATAGAATACTCATTCGTATTTCAAATTAACAAATCCATGAAGCTTATACAGAAGTAGCATTCGAAAAGTAATATACTTGAAAATATCTTTACTAAGATATTACTCACAGTGTTTTGCTGGTGGATTTGCCATTGAACTCGACCCTACACATTACATAACACATACGGGTCACAAACGATTCAATCCGTTCTTAACTCATACATTCCTCTTAGGCTCCTTTCTTATCATTTTAATTCATTCACAATTCTCAATGCATGCCTAAGAGTGCTTAGAATTGAAAGAGAACGGAAAGCAAATCACAAAACCACTTTTCAAAATATCTGAAACAGGGATCCCCGCTCGAGTGTGGACTTCCTCGCTCGAGCAGACCCAATAGGTCTGCAAAAGTACTGGTCGCCTAATTTCCACGCTCAAGCGTGAATTCGGACGCTCGAGCTGAAGGTCACTCTACATAGCTCCCGGCTCAAGCGTACATCCATGTCTATAAAAGTTCTGGGAGCTCATATTTTACGCTCGAGCGGCGGTTCCCCCCACTCGAGCGGACGTCAAGAATTTTGGGTTTTCCAGAACTTGTTCTTGAGCTCAAATTCGACATTCAAAGGTTCCAAAGCTCATGATTTTGGTTCAAAACATGCAAATAAATTATATATCATGAGTATATAAGCAAGGTGAGGTCAATTGCTCAAAATCATGGTCCATTTCTTCAAAATAAATCAACATTTCTTTTGTATAATTCAAACTCCTGTCTTCAAACCTCATACAGGCTCCATGTCTTTAATATTCAAACATGCTTGCAAATTTTGACTTCATTTCTATTTCAAATCATGCAAATGGTGTTCATTCTGATGGAACTCAACAAAAACATGCTTGCATGTATGATTCAACTCAAAATCTTTCATAATTCACATATTACATGCTAGATTATGTAATTTCATAGGAATTCTCTACATGCATCCACATATGGACTTCAAATTCATCAAAACCAACTCATTTCATGTTCTTGATCACTATTTAATCTTTAATTCACAAAATCACAACTCAAACTCATAAATTAAGGGTTGATTACTCACCTAGGAGCTTTAATCTCCCAAACTAAGATCAATTCTTGAGTGTTGCTTCAAAATCACCAAGTTCCTTAGCCAAATCTCTATCTTGAGCTCCCTCTCTCTCTAGATTCGGCTCCTCTCTCTCTCTAGAGCATAATTTCAGCCAAATGAATAAAATAGAGGAGTTGAGTGTACAATGGCCCTTATATATAGCCCCTCCTAATCAAATTTGATTATAGCCAATTAATGGCACTTAATTAATCGTTCTGAATTTAATTATTCTGACCCAAATCAATTTTCAATTAAATTTCACCATAGGCTCTAAAAATTACGCCAATCACAATGGCGTAGTCAATTTTGGCTTCAGTGGCCGATAAGGCCTTCAATTTTCAGTTCAAGGCACAAATTCTAATAGATTTTCCTACGGTGAACAGATATAAAGCCAAAACCACATATAATCATGCAATTAACACCCAAATTCAAATTAAGCACATAATTACAAGCATAAGCATGATTAATTAACATAGTACAGGACACGGTTATCATAATCTTCCCCCCTTTAAGAAGTTTGGTCCTCCAAACTTATTTTACCTTCAGTCGAGAACAATTTACAACACTTTTATTCAATGGTTCCAATCCTTTTGATAGTCATCTGCTCAGTCTCTAGTTCAAGCGGCACTCTGTCCTCAATCAATCAGAGGTTTACCTTTTTCCGTCATACAAGGATTTGCACGGTGCCATACTGATACTAGAGCATAAGCTGTTGTTGTAAACAGAGCCTGCCAACGATGGATAGATTTTCCAAATTCCCTGAAAATCTACTGCACACATTTGGGGCATTTCTCCCAAATGTACTTTCGAATCGTACATCGATTCTCGGATGGAAAGCAGCGCCGAATCACAATTCAGTAGCCATTGCCTCTTGAAGGCTCATCAAAATTCAAACACATTTTAGGATTCCTGTCTAAGACAATAGATACTGGGACCCCATGCAAACAAGCAACCTTATCGATGTAAACAGTGGCTAGTCTGTAAGCATCATACGAAAATTTCACAGGGAGGAAATGAGCAAACTTAGTAATTCTATATACACTAACCCAAACGGGGCTTATACCTTGGGTGTCCACGGTAGCCCCACAATGAAATTTGTAATCACATATTTCCATTTCTGTTTCAAAATAGAGAATGGTCGAAGTAGTCCGGTCTATATCTGATGTTCAACTTCGACTTGTTGATGCTGAAAATATTTAGATGCAATTTCAACAATTTCCTTCTTCATAATAGGTCACCAACATTTTATTTCAAATGTCAGCTAACTTTACCATAGAAGTTCGGCCTATTCCCTTGTCACAAAAGTTCAATTCATTCTTCAATAATTCCGCAATTCATAATCCAATTCGGCATGTAGTTCAGTGACTTATCACAATTATCCAAGGTCAATCAAAAGTTTTCGGGGATTTAAAGTGGATCCAGACACTGATTGCCGAGTCAACAAAGGTAGCAACAAAGCAATCAACCATACGACGTACGTAATTCATATATCCCCATAGTACTAACTGTAAAGTACAATAACGTCAAAGCAGTCGACTTCTAACATAATACACGTGTTCTCAATTCATTCAACAGTTTACAGTTTACAATTCGGTTTAATATTCAATTCCTTGTTTCATCGAGTCTTTTCATATTATCTGATAGTCGTCAAAAGCATAAGGCAATTCATATATTAATCCCCATGACGTCAAAGATAGTATCAAAGTAGCCAATCACATGTTAAACACGATTTACACATCCTCAAGGCCCCAATTACAGAATACAATGGCACTGAGCAATTATTTACAAGGCGTATTGAATTCACACACTTTCGGATAATCAAGGTTTTCTAGTTCCAATAGTGTTCACAATCAAAACAGTTCACGATCAGCATTTACCATAACATAATTGCCCAAAATCCGATAACACCGAAGCAACTATTCTCTCATACATAACACATTTTGATCAGTCAAAGATAATTGTTCAATACTGTTTATAATCAAATCAATCTGTTGTCATCGGCTTCCATAACGTCAAATAGGTCAGAATTTAGTAACACATAAGCAGTCATTCCTTAAACATCCAACCACTGGATTGGCACCATTCTGTTCATTTATAACACACCTGTCTCTAACAATTAAAGGTTGGCCCTTAACAGTGTTCATGGCTAGATCGATCTGTTGATAGCCCACACAAGGTCCTCTAAATAAGTCAAGTATTCCAAACAGATTCAAGTTTTGGGTCTATCAATTTTCTCATCAAGAATAATCTGGTCATTTATTCATAAGCAATCCGTAATCCCTCTTAACAAAATCAACTCAGATAGAGGTTCTTATCAAATCAACCCAAGCAAAGGTCTTGTCAAATTAAATCAAACAAAAGTTCTATCAGATCGAATAAGATAAAAGTTTTCTCAAACAGGGTACATTTGGTTCTGTGAGGCATACTTCGTTACTTAGGTACATAGTCGATAGTTTCACAACTGTCCTAAGTTCATCAGTTTTCAAAGTCATATCAAAGTCATTCATCACAATTATTTATATCAAAATATTTTAGGTCATGTACAATATGGCACTGTTTCCAATCCTGCGCTCGAGCGTGCTTTTGGGTTGCAGACCTGAAGCTTCGCATTGTGCGCTCGAGCGAGGCTTCTTGTGCTCGAGCGAGGTGTTTGTTGTGTCTGGTCGCTCGAGCGACCATTTCTTCGCTTGAGCAAGCCTTGACTATACCAGTTCGCAGCAGCGGCTTTCTTCTTCACTTTTTGATCTATTTTTACCTCCAAACCCTAGATTCAACTCTCTCTCTCTCTCTACACTCTCATTCTCTCTACAAATACACTTGATTTAGAGTGTTTCTACTCTACTCCCTTTGTTAAAAAGTATGAGTTTTGCGTGGGCTACGTTTTGATCCGAAAAAGTGTTGATTTGGAGCATCTTGAGCTTTATCCTTCTTTTCCTTTGAGCTCCTAAACTTCGAGGTAGGAATAATCTACTCCTTCATATGAGTTTTGATATAAATATTAGTCATTTTGTGTAAATATTGAGATTTGGTAATTTGGGAAGTTAGGGTTTGAGATTTGTGTTATATCAAAGAGGGGTTTTGTGTTTTTAAGCTCCATAGGTATATGAGGTCTTGAAAATGAGGTTTCGTGGGTTTGATAGGCGAGATTCGGTCTTAGGATCAATGTTTGAGAAAATGGGAAAAATGCCCTAATTGAATTTAAATAATTAATTTGTACAATTAATTTGGTAATTGTGAGGAATACGAAATTGATTTGAACATCATGAAATTGGATGGAATTGGGACTAGTTGGTGTAGTCGGTTTGATAAATCACTCACCTATGGGAAATGTGATAATTTATCTGTTTGGTAAATTCATTTATCTATTTAGAAATAACTGTTTTGGGCTATCGGTGGAGGATAGTCTTGATTGTTGTAGAACTGCATGATGATTAGGCAAATTGAAACTAATCAATTGAAATATGTCATTGAATATGACAGTTGAAATAACACATTGAATATGTGCCTTAATTGATCATAGCATAAGATAAAGAGTTTAATTCATTGTACATGTATCTTGTTTGGCAGAAGATAGGGGATGTACTCCATATGTGCTTATATGCTTTGATACATTGTATATGTATCTTTGTTTGGGAGGAGATAGGGGATGTACTCCATACGTGTGATTATATGCTTTAATACATTGTATATGTATCTTGTTTGGGAGAAGATAGAGGATGTACTCTATATGTGCTTATATGCTTTAATACATTGTATATGAATTTTTGTTTGGGAGGAGATAGGAGATGTACTCCATACGTGCGATTATATGCTTTAATACATTGTATATGTATCTTTGTTTGGGAGGAGATAGGGGATGTACTCCACTGTTTGGGAGAAGATATGGGATGGACTCCATAGATAATTAAGTTGGTCGGAGTTTCTAGGGTGAATGTCCCGAAACCTTATAAATTGAAGTATATGAATGAAGTTGATAATTGAAGTGTCAATAACATGAGTTGTAGTCTCATTTTGAATTGTTAATAATTGAAGTGTTAATAACATGAGTTGTAGTCTCATTTTGAATTGTGGATAGCAGAAATGTTAATAAGTTGAGTTGCAGTCTCTTTTAAATTGTTTGGTTAGATAATGAACCATATCTATGAATTGAATTGAATAAGTAAAGGGAAGTGGATTGGAACACGGATGTAATTGTTGTTGGGCTATGGAAAAGGGTGTGAGTTGGTTTACAAGTGTTAACCAATTGTCGAATGTTAATGTTTTAGTTATTTCTCATATTGGGTTTAGTATATCTCTACTAGGCTTTGGCTCACCCTACTTGGGACACCATTTTCAGGCACAGGAGACATGCCACCTCCAAGATCTTTGCTTGGAAGGTTTAGGAGTTGAAGACTCTGCTTGGTTATTTGTTTTGTTGATTACATGTAAATGCAAGCCAAGGGCTTTACTTGTAAAAGAGTTAGAACTCTTCTCTTGTGTGACCAAGTACCAACTTTGAACGTTGTAAGCCCGCAGGGCATTCTATTATCTTTGTAAACATTTGTAACTTATATGAAATACTCTTTGTAATATTAATTCTGATGTATGTACGGAAATGTGATTTATCTATCATGTATATAGAACTGTTAGATGTTGGGATTATGCATTATTTTGAGGACATTACAACTTGGTATCAGAGCATACCGGGTTTGAATACTTTGGGTACGTGGGAAGTGGTTAGTACCACAATGGGTTTGTCTCGCTTGTTAGAGACCTATGTATGATGTTATGTGCTTACGTGATAACATGTTTATGTGACCATATGGGTATGAAATTTAGTTTCTAGGATGTTGATCGGGTCTATGGGTTTCTGGGAGTCCTGTTGCAAAGGCACTTGATCACTGCCATTTCTAACTGGAACTCTAGCAACGCCATGGGACGGTCACTATCCAGAAATGCAATTCGTAAGTGCTTATGTGATTATATGCTTATGTAGAGTGAATTACAGTTGTCCATCATGTTAGGACGCGAGTGAAATAGCTTCGGCACCTTTGATAATGTGCTAATATCTTTGTTACCTTCACTAGGATGCCTAGACAAAGGAGTAGTGATTTCCCTCCTTCCACACAGGAAGAGTTGCGGAAATAGTTTGTGGAGTTACGCCAAGGTACTACACCTTTAGTACAATTTGAAGCATGGTTTGCTAACTTGTTGAGATTTGCCCCAGAGTTAGTGGAGACGAGGAACTGCGTTGTTCAGAGTTTGAGAGTAGGCTGTGTGACGACATCCGAGAAAGGATTACTGGGTCGTGGCATAAGAGTTATAGTGTGCTTGTTAAGGCGGCAGCTCATGTAGAGGCAACGGTGCTAGCTATGGGACAAAATAGGGAGGAGGCCATTTCGGCAACTCCTGTAACCCAGAGTGTTGGTAGACCTTTTAAGAGGCAGAAGGGTTTTAATCCATAACAATTTCAGAGAGCTCAGTCTAGCTCTACCTTTCCGGTGCCTAGTCAAGGTTCGGAAAAGGGTAAGCGGAGGGATGCCACTTGTTTCAAATGTGGTTAGCTGGGCCACAAGTCTCCGGCTTGCCCACGGAGGACGAGGGCAAGGTTGGCAGTTCGACCAATAGTTGCACCACCAGGATCATCTAGCCAACCAGGTTTTGGATCGATCGAATGCTCATTGGGGAAGCAGTCGTTGGGGTCCCCATCAATTCAAACTTTGAACCAGTCACGTACTTGGAAACCGCTTACTTGTTAGGTGTGTAATTAGCCAGGTCATATCAGACGTTTCTGTACCCAGCCAGGGGCTTCTTTGGGAGTTTTGCAACCTAGCCGGGTTCAACTTTATTCGACTGGGCAGGGGCAATACCGTTATGAGGAACAAACAGGCCAGATTTCGAGGGCCTCGGGAGAGTCAAGTTCCCAAGCCCCAATTGGGGAAATATGCAGTTGTTCTAGGTGTGGCCAGTTGGGGCATATCAGTAGTTCTTGTCCGTGGTTTGTAAGCTCGTAGGATATCTTGGGTTTGAGAATGACCAACTTTAGCGGTCCAGCGAGGGACAGTAACGGTGGTAATACCGATGGGATGGTTTTGTTTTGGCTAATCTATTTTGTAATCGGTGAATTATCGTTTTGTAATCATTGGGTTCTGTTGTGTAACCAATGTGTTTTGGGAATGTTGGAACATCAAAGTTGCTTGTTTATATATATATATATATATATATATATATGTGCTTGTGTTTATTTATTCTCATGGAATGGGCAAATTGGAGCATGTAGTGGCTTTAAAGTTTTATTAATGTAATAAGTTGTTATGAAACAATAATTTTTTTTTGTAATAATGCATTTGTATGCGTGCGATTTGGTTCGGAAAAATGAGGGCTGGGGAACCATGTTTTGAAATTTGGAAGAATTATTGAGAAATGCGTATCCTGGTCAGGACTACTATGGGGCGAGAACAGTTATACTTGCCGGGTGTGCGGAATTTCAGGAGTGTTACCTATTTGATCTTATGTGCGTGGTAGAGATTTTGGTCTACTATCGTGAGAACTCCTCGAGAGGATGTGAAGTGTACGATTAACACTAGGTTTTGTATATTTAACATGATGTTTTTACAGAGGCATAGCGTATAGTTTCGTTAGGAATAGACTTGTACCTTCATGGTAGGTAATGTTGCCGAATTTACATACGTTCTGATTGGTTGTTTTATTTGAGGGAGTGTTAGTCCCTTATTAAGATTGTGGTTGTTGGCATTGGGGAGTGGTGTGTTGTGAGTAGCTGGTGTTATGTCTCGAGCAGTAGTATAATGGATGTTCTCTAAGTTTCAGGATTCTTTTACTATGTTTGAATGCGATAGGTGTGTACCTTAATACTGGTTAGGTTAAGAGATGCTGTCGGTAGGGTTGGTTGGGTATATAAACCGTGGTTAGGGTGTGACCCGTGAGTAGAGTCACAGTGGTATGGTATTTACAGATGAAGGTTTGGGATAATAGCGAGGAGGGTGAGGACTTTTACTCTTCTAGAGAGTTAGGATAATGAGTCTTTGAAAGCCTTGTCGGTGACATGCAATTGTCCTGGGTTTGGTTCAAGGCAGTTGTTCAGTAGTAGTGATGGCTAGTTGTTTGGCACGGAGACTTAGAGTCTTGATTGTACTCTCGAGATGAGTGACAAATAGAATGTGGAATAAAGAGTGGACCCTATGGATCACTGGGGGATGAAGATACTATGTTTGCTTGTGTTTGGCTTGAACGGTTACGTAGTAATGATAAGTGTCGTGGCGTAGTAAACCCTTGTTAGCAAATTCGGTACGAGGGAACAAGTATGCAAATTTTGTTATTATAAGTTCGGTCGAGGTGGCGAGTGAAACCTTTGAATGAGGGATTCCGTATGGGTGTAAGATAGTGTGCATTAAGTGAGGAGGTTTTTCCTAGTACGGTGCGTGATAGTGTGTGGTTCGTATGTTGTTATTAGATGATGTGTAGAAGGGGATCGGTCTTAGGGAAATCCTAGGAGAATGCCTTGGTGAGGCGATAGTGTGGTTACTGATGAAATCGAGTGGCTTGATGTTTGATAAAGCTGGGTCACTTGGGTGTAGGTGTCTGTCGTCTAGTTTGTATAGTGGAAGCACAAGTGAGGTAGTAAAATTATGTAAAGCGAGTGAGGCACTCTCTTAGAGTTGTTTCGACTTGTTCAGTCCTTGTTTGTGTAGTGTAAGGCATGAGGGTGTGCGTTGATCGGAGATGGCATGTTATGCCTGACTTGAAAAGTTTAGTTAGGACTCTAATGTGAAACAAATATGTGTTTTCCATGTAGGCATACGTATGAGGGGTGAATGGGAGAATCAAGGTGTCATGGGTAACTTTGAAAAATCCGAAGCAATCTATTAGACCTGAGAGGTTGTGTAATCAAACGGTATCTTGATGTGGGATGTAACCTCCACATGGATAGTTAGAAAGTTATTTTGAGTTATGGTAATTGGTTTGGAAGTTCGGTTGAGAACTTCGACCCTATAAGCGCTTTGCGCCATTTTTGTGATTGGGGGGTGTAAACACCCCATTTTTTACCGCCCTTAAGACTTGGGCGCTACTGATGGTTTACTTGGTGGTGAAAGTTGTGCAGTGCCAAATGGTCGATTTCTTCAGCAAGGAGAGTCAAATCCTAATCTCACATCCCATTTTTGGACCAAAAGATTTTAGATCTTAAAATCCTCTCTTTCAAAACACTTTTGAAAAAGTTCCTACGATGTTCCGACGCTCGCATTTTGTTAAATGTTACGCTTTTAGGTAAACCGAGTAAGGACAAAGTGAAAATGAATGAAAGAGAGATGAAATCTTTGAAAAATCTTTCAAAACACCTTGTTTAGGGGTTTGGTTTGAAGAAAAGAGGAGTAGAGGGAAGAAACATAGTTGAGGAAGAAGTTGGGTATGAATCGTTAAGAGAGAGACGAGCAGTCCTCGCTAAATCGGACCTATCCTTTTGTATACTTGGATTTAAGCTATGAGGCCACCACCGTTGGAAAGAAGACTTATAGGACTTCATTTTACACTCAAGAATCTCCTAAAACCGAGTCCAAATGGGGGAGATATGGTTGGTTGAAGTTAGGCATCAATCCGATTGAGCCGGAAATGAGTAGTCTTCACTAAAAAAAGGATATCTCTTAGCACACTTGGAATTTTGAGATGAGGCTGCCACCATTGGAAATCTTACTTCTGGGCTTCATTTTAGGCATAAGAATGACCTGCAAAGGAGTCCATGTGAAGGAGTTATGCCCGTTTGAAGTTGGACCTATAGAGTAGAATTTGCAGTCGGCCACAAATGTGCACAGTCGGCCATGGAGATGGCTGGTCGGCCATCACAAGTAGCAGGTCGGCCCCAAAGATGGCCGGCCGGCCAAGAGTGACCCAAACTCAGAATTTTTGAATATATTTTGTCCTCCAGTTGTTTCCAGGTTGTGCCACCTGTCCTAGCTCAAATATTTTCGGCCAAATGCTCTCTTTTTGCTATATATGAAGCTATATGTCATATTCAAAAAGGAGGAACATTGAATCAATTTTGGGAGCCTCTCTCTCTAGAAATTTCAGAGCTAAATTTCAGCCTTTCTCTCTAGTTTGCCCTCTCTCTCTTGCCCTTTTGTGCATAGAAGTAGAGAAACATGCCTAGTTTGCCTATGCATCCTTGATCAAAGTTGCCTATCTTTGGGAGGAGGTTGCTTGAAGCTTACTTGGGACTTTGTTTGAGCTCCAAAAGGTGATTTGAGCTCAGATTTTTGCCTGTTTTGGTGCTTGGCTTCAAGAGGTATAAACTCTACCCTTTAAACTTGTTTTGCATAGCTTGTTTTGCCATCTTCTTCAACTACTTTGGGGATGTTTTTGGGGTGTTTTTGAACTGAAAAAAACTCTGTTTTTCAGTCCTCAAAATGGTGGTTTAAGCCTTGTTTGGCTAGGGGGTGTTTCCTCTATTTTGCTCCTTGGCTTGTAAAGCCTTTTGAGCCATATCTCAAAGCTTTTCAAACAACCTCTTTTTGGCCTTTTAACCACTGAAATCTAGGAGATTTTCAGTAACAAAAAGCTTGCTTTGAGGTCCCAAATGGGAGGGGATAGCCTCCCTCCTTGTCTCTCCATGCCATGTCTTGTTAGCACTATAAAGTAGCATCTTTTTGTGGCTTATGTTAGCTCTTTTCAAGCATATTTTTGTGACTTTTAGGACCTAATATAACTCTGTTTTGGGCTGGTTTGGTCACCTCTTGCATGCGTCATGTCCCTGTAGTGCAATCTTGCCCATTAGCCTAGTGTACTTGGTGTTTTGGCCCTTCATGCTAGCTTGTCTTGGCTATACTCCATACATGTTTTAGCATTATTTTGACATGCTTTAAGACTGTTTCAGGTGTTCTTGGCCTTTTGGGGCTTGCTTTGTGTAGCTATAGTGTAAATGGCTTCACTAGTTTTGAGGTATCTTGCATGCTTGGCTTGAGGTATTTGCATGCTTTGACATCATTTGGCATGTTATTTTAGAGCATATGGTGTTGTCACACTTCCATGTTTTTCACTCTTTCATTGTGTTTAAGGATTGAGCCTTATGCCTTGGTTGCGAGCCAACATGTGCGCATGATTTTCTTGCCTTTTGTGCCTAAGTTTCAACATATCTAGGCCACTATTTTAGCATGATTTAGCTCTGTCCAGAGCTTTTTTGGCCATTTGAGTTTGATATTGCATGCCTCTAGTGTAACGCTTGTCACTAGTTTCAATGCCTTTGGCCCTTAACATGTTGTGCATGCGTTGCTTGCATGGTTTAGTGTCTTTAGCATCCTATTTCAACACTGAAATGTTTTCCATATCACTCCACTCTTCATTTGTGACTTTGCTTTGAAAGAGGTCTTAAGCCCTATGTTGGCTTGAGCATGGAATTAAGGCTCTCATGCCTAATGGTTTTAGCCTTCTCTTGAGGGTTTCTACTAACCAAAAACATGAGGCTTCTTCCATGCTCAAGGTGCTTGTGGCTTAGATCCTCTTTCAAAATTAGAGGACTCTCACTTTTGGACTTAACCAGTTAAAGGACTTATCGGTAATCTAAAATGAGTAAACAAAATGAATCAAAGTAAAACATGCCAAGATAACATGTGTGATGCATTGCATGTGTTTGGATCGGATGTTAATCCAAACACGAGAAACGAGGGACGTTTCATACTTGAAGTGATGAAACGTGCCTCAATTCTATGTCGCCGTCCCCCTTGATTGTGCATGATAGGGTGGAGGCCTCTCGAGTCTTGTGTGTTACTTGTGCGTTACTTGTGCATTCATCAACATTGTGCAAGCTTGACTCTTTGGCCATCATGCATTGAGACGTGTGATTGGTGGCTCGAGAGCCAAGCACTACACTCTTTTGAGCTTGAGACATGATAAGGAGTGTAGTTGCACACATATTTTCTTGCAAATACACTGTCATGCCTCTGTTTGTGCTCTATTGCAGCAAAAGGAGAAATTGCAGGAAGCAGTGGCCGACTGGCCATCAAAGCTGCCGACCAGCCACCAAGGCTGCTGATCGGCCATCAAAAGTGACCGATGGCCATCAACTTTGGCCAATGGCCATCCCTCTTGGCCGACCATCCCTCAGCATGTTCCTAAGGTGGGTCAAAAGCATTCTGGAAGTTGGCATAATGTTCAAAAGTCCAAAAGAGTGCAAACAGAGGCATTTAGAGGCAAGGTAGTGGATTTCTGAGCAACACGACCGAGCATGCATATCCCCCTTGCTTCCCGATGCCATTTGTTTAAATTGCTTGGCTAAACTAGTTCATTAGCTTAGTTGTTTTTTAATTAATTAGTTAAGTGTTTAATTAATTAATTTGGTTTGTACTTAATTAGCTTAGATTAGCTAGTTGTTCAAATTCATTTGTGTTGTAATAATTAATTAACTAAGTTAGTTAATTAGTTGGTTTGTAAATAGGTAGCTTAGCTTAGTTAGCTTAGTTCATTATTCAGACCCTCCGTGGAGAGGGCAAATGCTATAATAAGTGTGCGTGTGTGTGTGAATGTCTTCCAACCCCACGTCTTTCTCCCTTTTACTTATCAGCTTTTGATGGTTAGTTTTAGGACATATTTCAATTGGCATCCTTATGCTTTGCATGCGTGCATCATTCATTCGTATCGTATGTACCGGGCTCGGCGCATCATTCAAACTGCATTGTATTTCAATACACTTTCTTGAATACGTGTTTCAAAGCATGTTATCAAGTGTTGCATTCATATGTCATTCTAGATAGCCGAGCCTATTTTAGTTGCATTTTTGCATGAGTTGCATTAGGCATCTTGTATAGTTAGGGTTATGCATTGATTTCTAACATAGCTTTTGTTTTGGCTTGGAGTACTAGGTAAGCTTTTATGCTTTAGCATACTTGCATGTGTGTAAGTGATTGCCATGATAGCATGCTTGCCATGAGGCTAACTGCTTAAGTGTTTAACTGCATGAATGCCTGTGGATGAAGGCTTCATTGCTTGAATTGGAACAATTCCTCAGAATGTGCGTTTTAAGCCCACTTGAAGTGGCAAAATCATGTTTTTCTAAGCCCACTTGAGGGTGGCAAATCCGCATCTTAGCCTACTTGAGGGTAGCAACTTCAAACCATTTTTCGAAAAACAAACATGAGATGTTTTGTTCCAACTTGAGTGATTGAGTCTATACTTGTGTGCTGTGCGCATCACATAGTAAGTTAGCCAATAAACCGGAATAAGAACGCATGTGTTTGCAAAAATAACATATCATGTTAGTAGAGGCCGATCTTTGATCGGGGCAAGCGGGGGTGCTCATTTCAGGACCTTCCCCTCTCGTACCCAAGTTCCCGAGCCGAGACAACTTTGGTGATGACGGACACGTGGCCTTAGGCACGAGTCAGGGTTTCCTAAATTTTCAAAAAACAAAATAGTTAGGTGGCGACTCTGAAATCTGGCAAAGCAGTCCATGTTTGGTGCTTTTTGATTAAAATCGATTTTCCAAAATGATTTGCCAGATTTGGACTCTTTGGTGATTTATTAGTCTTACATTGCACTTTGTGAGATTAGATTCAGAACCGTGACAGGAGTCCGAACTATAGTAGCTAGAACTACAATTCGCGCCCCCGTACGCGGAGCGGGGTTTGGGCGGTCTACAAGGGGTGTGCAATTTCACCCTTTGTGTCGTTGCGTGGTTGGAAATTTCAAAATTTATAGGGGTCTCTATCATGAAAATTTTGTTTTGGGTATTACGTCATCACCGTGAGTGTGACGGGTTTTGTGGGATGGCTATATTGTGATTCACTGGAGGGACATTGAGTACTCTTCATAAACTAAAACGATTTTGGGTCGAAACGTGAATTTGCGATCCTTATTTTTTGAAAAAAAAAATATTTAAAAAAAAAAATCCCTCTGAGTTCGGCTGTGGCCAGTTGTAAATAACGTGTTTAAATGGTGGCAGTATAAGTCTGAACACTTTTTGGGGAACAACCGAGTGCTTTGGAACAAATGGAATAAATGAAGCAATTTCCTTAACCTGGATGGAGTAGCTTATGAGAAATTAGATTTGACCTAGCCTGAGTTGTTGGTTACATGTTGTGTGTCCTTGACAAGAACTCGAAATTATCGAACATTAATGTGCCATAAAGTTATTGATTATCTGTGCCTTATTTTGCGTTCTCATTTTGTGAAAGTTGACCGAAAGCTTTGTGGATGTTTGAGCCTATATTGAGAATTTTGTTTTATGATGAACTTTAAGAACATTGTATATGTTTCGGATTATGGAAGTATTGAAAATTGTTGCATGTGTTTCAAAGAAATGAGTTTAATTTAACATTGTATATGTTGAATGTGTTGTAGAAATGAAAATATGTTTTTAACATTGCATATGTTATGGAATTGTAAGTATGTACATTGGAATTGGTTAAAATTCAAAAGAATGCATGTTGATAATGCATATTGAGCTCTATTTGTAAAGTTGTTCTCTTGAGAAGAGATGGGAAGATCGGTAGTGGATCATGTTGATAAATGTTGTATTGAACCATATTGAGAATTGAAAAGATCATAATTTTGAAACTTGTGTATCTAATTTCAGGAACGAAATTCTTTAAGGGGGAGAGGTTATAGCGATCCCGATTTTCCTCCATTGTATATTGTGTTCCGGACTTAGGTTCCGTAGTTGTTGATTGTTGTTTATATCTTGTTTCCATCCTTTAATTCCTTGTATTTGAGTTTTGGGATGTATTGGGCGGGTTTGTAACAGGTTGGGTGTGTTTTGAAACAAATGGTTACTGTCTAGATTTTGGTTTCTTCGCTTGAGCGAGGCTTTTGGTTGCTCGAGCAAGTATTGGGTTTTAGTTCCTTCGTTTAAGCCAAGGTTCCTTCGCTCGAGCAAGGTTTGAGTGGTGTGTCTTTTTGCTCGAGCGAGCATTCTTGTGCTCGAGCATGCATCTGCGTCTTGGAGAAACCTGAAGGTTGGTATTCTTCGCTCGAGTAAGGCTTTTGTCGCTCGAGCGAGCGATCTCTATGTTTTGGGTTTCTTCGCTCGAGCGAGGACTCCTGCGCTCGAGCGTGCTTCTGGGTTGCAGACTTGAAGCTTTGCATTGTGCGCTCGAGTGAGGCTTCTTGCGCTCGAGCGAGGTGTTTGTTGTGTCTGGTCACTTGAGCGACCACTTCTTTGCTCGAGCAAGCCTCGACTATACCAGTTCACAACAGCGGCTTTCTTCTTCACTTTTTGATCTACTTTTACCTCCAAACCCTAGATCCGACTCTCTCTCTCTCTCTCTCTCTCTCTACACTCTCTTTCTCTCTACAAATACATTTGATTTAGAGTGTCTCTACCCTACTCCCTTTGTTAAAAAGTATGAGCATTGCGTGGGCTACGTTTTGATCCGAAAAAGTGTTGATTTGGAGCATCTTGAGTTTCATCCTTCTCCTCCTTTGAGCTCCTAAACTTCGAGGTAGGGATAATCTACTCATTCCTATGAGTTTTGACATAAATATTAGTCATTTTGTGTAAACATTGAGATTTGGTAATTTGGGAAGTTAGGGTTTGAGATTTGTGTTATATAAAAGAGGGGTTTTGTGTTTTTAAGCTCCATAGGTATATGAGGTCTTGAAAATGAGATTTCGTGGGTTCGATAGGTGAGATTCGGTCTTAGGATCAATGTTTGAGAAAATGGGAAAAATGTCCTAATTGAATTTAAATAATTAATTTGGTAATTGTGAGGAATACGAAATTGATTTGAACATCATGAAATTGGATGGAATTGGGACTAGTTGGTGTAGTCGGTTTGATAAATCACTCACCTATGGGAAATGTGATAATTTATCTGTTTGGTAAATTCATTTATCTGTTTAGAAATAACTGTTTTGGGCTATCGGTGGAGGATAGTCTTGATTGTTGTAGAACTGCATGATGATTAGGCAAATTGAAACTAATCAATTGAAATATGTCATTGAATATGACAGTTGAAATAACACATTGAATATGTGCCTTAATTAATCATAGCATAAGATAAAGAGTTTAATTCATTGTATACGTATCTTGTTTGGCAGAAGATAGGGGATGCACTCCATATGTGCTTATATGCTTTAATACATTGTATATGTATCTTTGTTTGGGAGAAGATAGGGGATGTACTCCATACGTGTGATTATATGCTTTAATACATTGTATATGTATCTTGTTTGAGAGAAGATAGGGGATGTACTCCATATGTGCTTATATGCTTTAATACATTGTATATGAATCTTTGTTTGGGAGGAGATAGGAGATGTACTCCATACATGTGATTATATGCTTTAATACATTGTATATGTATCTTTGTTTGGGAGGAGATAAGGGATGCACTCCATTGTTTGGGAGAAGATAGGGGATGGACTCCATAGATAATTAAGTTAGCTAGAGTTTCTAGGGTGAAAGTCCCGAAAGCTTATAAATTGAAGTTTATGAATGAAGTTGATAATTGAAGTGTCAATAACATGAGTTGTAGTCTCATTTTGAATTGTTAATAATTGAAGTGTTAATAACATGAGTTGTAGTCTCATTTTGAATTGTGGATAGCAGAAATGTTAATAAGTTAAGTTGCAGTCTCTTTTAAATTGTTTGGTTAGATAATGAACCATATCTATGAATTGAATTGAATAAGTAAGGGAAGTGGATTGGAACACGGATGTAATTGTTGTTGGGCTATGGGAAAGGGTGTGAGTTGGTTTACAAGTGTTAACCAATTGTCGAATGTTAATGTTTTAGTTATTTCTCATATTGGGTTTAGTATATCTCTACTAGGCTTTGGCTCACCCTACTTGGGACACCATTTTCAGGCATAGGGGATGTGCCGCCTCCAAGATCTTTGCTTGGGAGGTTTAGGAGTTGAAGACTCTGCTTGGTTATTTGTTTTGTTGATTACATATAAATGCAAGCCGAGGGCTTTACTTGTAAAAGAGTTAGAACTCTTCTCTTGTGTGACCAAGTACCAACTTTGAACGTTGTAAGCCCGCAGGGCATTCTATTATCTTTGTAAACATTTGTAACTTATATGAAATACTCTTTGTAATATTAATTCTGATGCATGTACGGAAATGTGATTTATCTATCATGTATATAGAACTGTTAGATGTTGGGATTATGTATTATTTTAAGGGCGTTACAAGGAGCTTGGTCAATGGCAAAGTTAGACAGTAGAGTCCTGGGTACGCGAAGTCGATGAGAAATGATCTCGGTCGTAGAAAGAAATAGCGAACTTTGACCAATGAGACAATGTAGGTTCCATCACCTCAGATTGCCGAGGTAATGGAACCTAGGGGCAATTGTAGGGGCATATTTTGTGAATGACAGCACGTGGTCGAGGTGACGTCGACGTGTCAGCCAGAGTGCCACGTGGCTTGGTCATGTGCGAGATGATCTCGACTAGGCCGCGGATATCTTTGGAGATATCAGAATCTGAGATGAGCGAATAAAGGACAAGAGTCCTAGAATGGGGGAGGACCTCCGTCTAGATAAAAATAAAGCTCTTAGGGAGTTTATCTCTATCTAGTTGGGAGTCCAGGATGAGCATTGAGCCAAAGTCCATTGAAGTTAGGCTTCTACAAGAATCAGGTTAAAGCTGGCTATAAAAGTAAGGCACTCTCGTAGGTCTAAGGTATGCTTTTTAGGCTTCGTCTAGTGAATTAAGCACTATTGGCTATCTTTAAGAGATAATTACTGACTTGATCGTCGGAGTGTCCCCGAGTGGACGAACCACCGCCGGATTCTTATTTTTCTGTAACAGGTTGTTTGGACTTAATCTATTCTACCGGTGCTCTCATGCTGAGTTTCCCTGTTTGGTTGTGTGGTCAAAAATCAACATCCACAATACATATATTTTGTGTGTGTGTGGTGTTGTGTCGAGTGGTCCGCTAGGTACAGAATGCACATAGGTTGTCTTGTGGGTTAATTGACTCATTTTATTATTATTATTATTATTATTATTATTATTATTTTTTCTTTTCCCATCTTTTCTGCCACTGTCCCCTACACCTCTCTCTCTCTCTCTCTCTCTCTCTTGCTCTCTCTCTCTCTCTCTAACTTCTAGAGAGAGAAAATTCAACTCTCCCTCTTTGGCAATGTGCTTTACTCCGCCGATCTCTCTCTCTCTCCAGATCTCTTAATGTTTTTGAATATAATAAATTTGTGAATTTGTTATTTTATTTATGGAATCATAAAATAAAATCCAATCTCTACATTTTTTTTAGTTTTATTTTAATCTCTCTTTTTTGTCTTTTTAACGTTGTGTTTAATCATTTTTTAAAATGTTTTTAATCATTTTTTAACGTTGTGTTTGGTTGGGGATTTAGAAAAAGAAAAAAAAAGTAGGCAAAATATGAATAAAATATATCTATATTTTACCTAATTTTATACATTTTTTTTCCTTTTCCTTTTCCTTTTCCTTTTCAAATTCCTTGTCAAATCTCGTAACAAAACACAGTGTAAAACTTATAACAGATTACAATAAAAACATAAGGAAAATATTATGAACCTCAAATAATCAACTAAATATTTTATCAAATCTCCCATATGGGTGTAAGACCCACACAAATTCATATGTGTGCAAGTCCTACACCCATGTAAGAGGTTTGGTAAATTATTTAATAAATTATTTGGGATCCCTATGATTACTCAAAACATAAATACACACAATAAATGCATCACAAAAATCAAAAGTTGAGAAATCAAAATTATTAAATCAAAGAAATGGTCTCACCACGGTTCTCACTTTTAGTGTCTTTGTCTCCCACTTATTCTCTCTCTATCTTCCATCACTCATTGGCCTTGTTTGGTTTGTTTTTGAGAAACAAATTTTGGAGAAAATTTTCTAAAATTTTGTTTGATTTAGTGATTTTGGAAAAAAAATTCCAAAATCACTTTCTATCTTGTATGCATCAATCAATCAATTTTTCTCTCATCTCTCATCTCTCATTCTTAATTACTTTTTCTCTCATACATATCTACTCAACTACAACAAAATATCAAATCATTCCAAACTCACACACTCCAAAACTATTTCCAAAATACACAACCAAACAAACCAAAAAAAAATCTAAACTATTTTCCCAAATTTTTTTTTGAAACTTTATCTCCCAAAACAAAGCCAAACACACCACCCTAAGGCCTTGTTTGGAATACACTATATAAGGCCTCGTTTGGGAATAAGTTATTTTAGTAACTTTTTAGCTTTTTATGAAAAGATCCTCAAAAAAAGTAAAAAGAGTGATGTGACAACTTATAGCAACTTTTTTACTTTTTAGCTAAAATATGTAGTTGTCAAACGAGGCCTAAGTATACTTTTTATCTTTTTTGGGTCGCATCACATCCCTATTTTTTTGCACATCTTTTCATAAAAAGTCAAAAAGTGCACTTACTTAGATCATCTTTAAATCAAACAAATCCTTTATTTAGTTTATAATTTTTTCACAGCTGTTTTCAATCATTTTTTATATCTCTTATCTTCTTCTCTCGTATCCTACACATCAATCAATCATTTTTTCTCTCTTCTCTCTCATTCTTTTTGGATA
This sequence comes from Camellia sinensis, assembly GCF_055761805.1. NCBI lineage: Eukaryota > Viridiplantae > Streptophyta > Magnoliopsida > Ericales > Theaceae > Camellia > Camellia sinensis. The sequence continues at coordinate 125,154,124 of NC_138967.1, read as the reverse complement.
AGTTCCATTGCATATCTCATTTCTCTATACGTTCTCCATACTTCTTTTATTTGTTTTAATTCGGACCCTCCGAACAATCTACCTTATAAGCCCCACCATAAAGGTCACTCATATAAAAAAAATTAGCTTCATCGGGGATTTAGAGTGGCTGTTGTGCGGTGTGCACAACATCGACTGTTGTGCAGCTAAATGGGCCCATTTTGGGGCCTATTTCGATAATCCGAACTGTTCACATTTTAAAATATATCAAGTAGAACATACCTACAAAAAGTCAAATTAATCGGATATCGTTTACCAATTCATCCACACACATTTGTATCTACAAAAATAAATAACAATTATGATTTAAAGTATTAAAATGAATACAAATGTGAGTGGATGAATGGGTAAACAATATCTAATTAACTTAATTTTTTACAGGTATGTCCTACTTGATGTATTCTAAAATATAAATGATTCAGATTATTAGAATAGGCCCATTTGGCTACACAATAGTGGCAGTTGTGCACCACCGCACAGCAGTCACCCCAAATCCCTTCATCGGACAACTATAAACATAGGAACAAATTGGATTTTATTTTATAAAATAGTTGGTTCAAATTTAATTATATTTACCATCTATACTATATATCAAGCAAAAGGGAGTTTTTAACCCCAAGTCTCGTGGGAGCTTCAATCTCCTAATCTAAATTTTCTGATTTTTTGATTTAAAAAAAAAATAAAATCTTAGCATTTATTAAGTTCTCCCAACTCCCAAGTCTTACCCTCATGATAACACTTTAATGCATTAAAAACAATCATAAAAAAAATTCTTTGAAATCCAACACATGAATTCCTTGAAAAGTCCCAACACATATGATTATTATCCCTCATAATAACATTTTAATGCATTAAGAACAAGTATAAAAAAAATTTCTTGAAAAGTCCAACACATATGATTATTATCAAAATATTAAACTTTAATATAATATAATAAAAAAAAAGACATTTAATTCCTTGAAACGTTACGTTTATGTAGATATGATCTATGGCAACATTCAATTTCCTATATAGGAAATTGAATTTCATAGGTGTCACGTTACGTTTATGTAGGTGTCACGTTACGTTATGTTTATATAGATATGATCTATGGTAACATACAATTTTCTATAGGAAATTGCATGTTACCATAGATCATATGTGTCACGTTACGTTTATGTAGGTGTCACGTTACGTTTATGTAGGTATCACGTTACGTTACGTTTATATAGATATCATATCTACGTTACGTTACGTTTCGTTTATATGGAAAATTGCATGTTACCATAGATCATATGTGTCACGTTACGTTTATGTAGGTGTCACGTTACGTTACGTTACGTTACGTTTATATAGATATGATCTATGGTAACATTCAATTTCTTATATATGGTTTTACTATTATTTATGATATTAACAACTAATATTGTAACGCCCTCAAAATAAACCCATAATATATATAACTGCCATGCTTAAATAAAAGAAAACCAATCATTATACCATTCACCAGAGTATTCTTATTGGAAAGCATTACATGTAACATCAAATTAAATGCCCTACGGGCTAACATCTTTCCAAGCCAACACTTGGACACAGAAATATGAGTTCTAACTCAAATACAAGTAAAGCCCGAGGCTTGAATGTTTACATGTACTAACAATAAAAACAATTAACTAAAGACAGTCTTCAAATCCAAAAGCCAAATCCTCCCAAGCTAAGTCCTTGGAGGTAGCTTATCACCTGAACCTGAAAATGATGTTCCCATAAAGGGTGAGCCACAGCCCAGTAAAAATATACTAAGCCAAATATAAGCATTGAATAAAGCAATAGCATTCAATAGATGGTTAACCAAGATAACCAATTATAACTTAATACAGTCTCATGACACTAATGTCTATGACATATTTCAATTCCCATTATTATCGATATGGCTCAGCATCTGGCCAAACTTACAACAGTGAACTATATATCATATTCACATTACTTCCAATATCAACAACACAGATGAGACTCAGGCTCATATCAAAACACTTTATACTTCCAGTTTGATACACATTTTAGTGCTGTATCAATAACATGTAAAAACACTTCAATATAATAAGCACACATAATAGTGATGCTAATGGAGTCCATCCCCTATCTCCTCCCAAACAAAAATCCGGTTTAGAGGTCCATCCCCTATCTTCCCCTAAACCGTGGAGTACATCCCCTATCTCCTCCCAAACAAAAATCCGGTTTAGAGGTCCATCCCCTATCTTCCCCTAAACCGTGGAGTACATCCCCTATCTCCTCCCAAACAATATGCATATGCAATGCTCAATCAATACATGTATTTTCTGTATTAATTCAATAGTCTAAATTTATGACTTAAACAAATTGATTAGTTTCAATTTACCCTAATCCACATGCAATGTCTACAACAAACACGACTATCCTCCACCGATAGCCCAAAACAGTTATTTCTAGACTGGAAATAAATATAACAACAATTTAATAGGCGAATGATTTAAATTATCCAACTACACCATTTAATCAATAAATTCCTCAATTTCATGAATTTAACCCAATTCCCCAATTTCCTTAAATTAATTATACCAATTAATTTATTAATACAACTAGGGTTTTTCCCCAAAATTACCAAAGTATCCCCAACATATCAAAATACCAAAACTTAGAACAAAACTTATAAAATGGAGTAGGAAATCCCTACCTTGAAGTGAAGAACTCAAATGGAGATGATGACCAAAGACCAACGTGCTCCAAATCCCAAGTTTCTTAGATTAAAATGAAGCCCTCAACCCACTCTAACTTTTTAATAAAGGACCAAGGTTAGATACTCACCCTAGGTAGATCAATTCTTAGAGAGAAGACAAGTTTAGATAGAGAAAAAGAGAGAGAGAGTCTCAAGGGGCGGTTTATAAAAGTTAAGAAAGGAAAAGTAGGTCAAAAAGTGATTCAAAAAGTGAAATCACGGACTGATGTAGTCGACTCCCCGCTCGAGCGTGAAACACCCCGCTCGAGCGTCAGACACAGACTCACGCTCGAGCGTGAAAAGAGCCGCTCGAGCGTCGATTGCACACTTCCAGAAGTTTTGTAGGCGATGGTATCCGCTCGAGCGTCAAACTCTCCGCTCGAGCGTAAGGACAAAAACAAGATGTCACGCTCGAGCGTAGAAAACTCCCGCTCGAGCGGACGAACTGCAGAGTAAAGTACTAGGAGATGGAAAACCACGCTCGAGCGTCAAAACTCCCGCTCGAGCGGAGAAGCAACAACGAAGAGCCCGCTCGAGCGTTAAAACTTCCGCTCGAGCGTTAAGGACAAAATCTGGGCATCACCTTTTGATTTCAAAGTGCAACCCACCTGTTTCAAACCTGCCCAACACAACCCAAGACTCAAATACAAAGAGTAAAGGCTAGAAGTGATAATGATACACAAACAAGTCCACGGAACCAAGTCCAGAATACAGTATACAAAGGAAGAAAAAACCGGGATCGCTATAACCTCCCCCCCTTAAAGAATTTCGTCCCCGAAATTAGGTACAAGAAGTTTCGAAAACAAGTTTTTCTCAAATTCCAACAATATGATAACTCAAAAATAAACAACTTGACCCAACACCAGCCATTTCATCTCTTATCAAGAGGCATTTCACAATATGTAAAATAACATATATTTCCACCTGTATTAACACTATGCAACTTTCTTTCAATTTCAACAATTTCCAATATATTCAACATATGCGATGTTCTATTAAACTTCCATTTCGAGGCAAGTTCAAAAATATTTCATTAACCAAAACATTCTCAATGTTTTATAGCTTAAGACATATATAAAGCTCTAAAGTTCAACAATATTACAAAATCTAAATACAAAATTACAAATCGATAAACATGTCCAGATATTTCTCGCGGACTTCCAACTCACGTTCCCAAATGGCTTCCTCCACCCCGTGATGTTTCCACAAAACTTTTACCAAAGGGATGGTCTTGCCTCACAAAACTTGATCCCGTCTATCCAAGACTCGAACCGGTCTCTCCTCATACGAGACATCCTCATCTACCTCTAAGTCGGTCCAATCCAATACATGCGATGGATCCGGCTCATATTTCCGGAGCATACTCACATGAAACACGTTATGTACTCCGGATAACTGCGGCGGCAAAGCTAAACGATAAGCAGCCTCGCCAATCCTCTCAAGGATCTCAAAAGGGCCAATAAATTGAGGGGACAACTTCCCGCTTTTCCCGAACCTCATCAATCCCCGCCTAGGTGATATCTTCAGAAAGACATGATCACCCACCTCAAACACCAAAGGTCTCCTCCTACGGTTGGCATAAGATTTCTGACGACTCTGGGCTGTAACAAGCCTCCTACGGATAAGCTCAACTTTCTCCGTCATTTCCCTCACTAACTCCGGACCCAACAGAGGTGCATCACCCACCTCGGCCCAACAAACAGGAGATCTACACGGTCGGCCATACAAGGCCTCAAATGGTGCCATACCGATACTAGACTGGAAGCTATTGTTGTAGGCAAACTCCACCAAAGGCAAGTGTCTCTCCCACGACCCACTAAAGTCAAGAACACAACCCTGAAGCATATCTTCAAGGATCTGAATAGTACGCTCGGACTGCCCGTCAGTCTGAGGATGATATGCCGTGCTAAAGGTCAACTTAGTGCCTAAGGCACTCTGCAAACTCTGCCACAACCTGGCAGTAAAACGAGGATCTCTATCTGAGACGATCGTCACTGGGACCCCGTGCAACCTCACTATGTCCCGAATATACAAGTCGGCAAGATGATCTACTGAATCTCTAACGCACATAGGAATGAAGTGCGCCGACTTAGTCAACCGGTCTACAACCACCCAAATAGCGTCACTACCTCGCTGAGTCCTCGGAAGACCTACAACGAAGTCTATAGTGACATGTTCCCACTTCCATTCGGCAATAGGCAAGGGTTGCAACAAACCCGCTGGCCTCTGATGTTCGGCCTTCACTTGCTGACAAGTAAGGCACTTAGACACGAAGACTGCCACATCTCTCTTCATACCCCGCCACCAAAACTGGCGACCCAAATCCTGATACATCTTAGTACCACCCGGATGTACCGCAAGGCGTGAATGATGGAACTCTCAGAGTACCTCCTCTCGGCAAGATTCCGGCACAAACAGACGGTCTCGGTATCTCACACTCAGGTCGGGATACACCGTCAAACCCTTCTCAACTTTCCCACTGGAAATCTTCTCTCGGAGAGATTCTACCTCAAGGTCACTCCTCTGAGCCTCTAACACTCAAGCCACAAGTGTAGGCTACGCAACAACAGAAAACAAGGCCGCAGCCTCAACGGATTCGCCCAGAAGCAAATCAAACTCCCCAAGTACACCCAACATCTTCCACTCCCGAATGGCTATACTAGCTATGTCACCAACAGGTTTTCTGCTAAGGGCGTTGGCCACCACATTGGCCTTTCCCGGATGATAATGCAATTCAAAGTCATAATCCTCAATAAACTCCATCCACCTCCTCTGCCTCAAGTTCAAGTCTTTCTGTGTAAACAGATATTTCAGACTCTTATGATCCGAGAATACCTCGAACTTCTCACCATAAAGATAATGCCTCCAAATCTTCAAGGCAAAGATCACCGCTGCTAACTCAAGATCATGCGTAGGGTAATTCTTCTCGTGTACTTTTAACTGACGTGAGCCATAGGCAACCACTTTCCCTTCTTGCATTAACACACAACCCAGACCCTCTCGTGAAGCGTCACAATAGACTGCATAACCCAACCCTCTCTCCGGAATAATCAAGACTGGAGCGGTGGTCAGTCTAACTTTCAACTCCTAGAACGACTTTTCACAAGTTTCACTCCAAACAAATTTGACTCCCTTCCGAGTCAATCTAGTCAAAGGCGAAGCTAACCTGGAGAAATCCTTCACAAACCGGCGATAATACCCAGCTAACCCCAGAAAACTACGGATCTCAAACACACTCTTAGGTTGTGCCCAATCTTGCACTGCCTCCGTCTTGGATGTATCAACAGACACTCCTTCCCCAGAAACTACATGGCCTAAGAACTTGACCTCTTCTAGCCAGAACTCACACTTCCCAAACTTAGCATAAAGCTTATGGGCTCTAAGTAACTCAAGTACCACTCTCAGGTGTTCCTTGTGCTTCTCCTCAGAAGGTGAATAGATAAGAATGTCGTCTACGAAAACGACCACAAAACGATCTAGAAATTCCCGGAATATCCGGTTCATCAAATCCATAAACACTGCCGGTGCATTGGTGAGCCCAAATGGCATCACCAGAAATTCATAGTGGCCATACCGCGTACGGAATGCCGTCTTCGAAATGTCCTCCTCCCTGACTCTCAACTGGTGGTAACCCGATCTTAAATCTATTTTCGAGAAACAACGGGAACCCTTCAACTGATCGAACAGATCATCTATACGAGGCATATGGTACTTATTCTTAACCGTAGCCCGATTCAATTTCCGGTAATCGATACAAAGTCTCAAAGCACCACCTTTCTTTTTAACAAAAAGGGCTGGTGCTCCCCACGGCGAAACACTAGGACGAATATAGCCCTTATCTAGCAACTCCTGGAGCTGAATCTTCAACTCAACTAACTCGGCTGGGGCAAAACGATAAGGTGCCATAGAAATCGGCGCCGTGCCGGGCACTAAGTCAATAGAGAACTCAATCTCTCTGTGAGGTGGCAAACCAACAAGGTCCTCGGGAAAGACGTCCGAGTACTCACAAACCACTCTTGGCAACACAGTCTGGGTCTCATTACACTCACCACTCTCAAAGCTAGCGAGTAGACCACTAAGCTCACTCCGCCCTCGTAGATCATACCCCGGTGGCAAAACACTACCAACCCGGTCCCCTAGAAAATGAAAACACTCCCCGCTCACGGTACAACAAGTGACCCTCTGGCGGTAGCAATCGATAACTGCCTGGTATGACGATAACCAGTCCATACCCAAAATAACATCAAAGCCCTTCATGGGCATAACTACAAAAGGAAACGGAAGTCTATGATAGTCGACCTCTATATCACAACCCCTAACACCATGTTTCAAGATCAATTCACCCCCAAGAGGTGACATTACACAAATAGGAGATGCTAACTGTGCTAACTCCAACTCCAAAACAGATGCAAATGCAGCAGACACAAAGGAATGAGATGCACCCGTATCAATCAACACATTAGCAACCGAGTTGTAAAACAAGAAGGTACCTCTCACAACTGATGGTGCCGGCACAAGATCCTACGCGGTAACAGCGTACACGCGCCCAGACGACCTCTGATCAACCTGCTCACCCCTAGGAGCATACGATTGCTGCACTGACTGGGACGATGAAGCCCCCTGATTGGCCCTCGAGGCCTGACCCGACTGAGCTGGCGGCTGACCCTGAATCTGCCTCAAACCAGATGCACCAGGTGTGCCACCTAACTGCGGGCAATACCTCTTCATATTCCCTGGCTGACCACACTGATAACACGAGAGCGGTTGGCCTCTACCTTGACTCTGGCTCTGAGATCGAGCCGAAGATGATGCTGCTCTCTGTACCCCTCCCCTCTGAGGACAAACTGGAGACTTGTGGCCCAGCTGGCCACACTTGAAACAGGTAATGTCTCCCTGACTGCCTTTCCCCGAACTAACACTCGGCACAGGAAAAGTCGATCTAGAAAAGCTACCCTGAGTCTGCTGAGGATTAAAACCCTTCTGTCTCCTACCATCACTCTGACCATCCTGACTCCTCTTGGAGCCCTTCTGTCCTTCCTCCTCCTCCTGCATCATGATTTCCATGTGGGCTGCAGCATCAACCATATGCCCATAATCCCGAATCATAGTTCCCCCAACTCGCAGCTTGAGTCCACGCCTCAACTTTTTCTCAAACTCGATACAACGGCGTTCCTCAGACGCCACCAACTCAGGTGCAAACCTGGACAAGCTAGTAAATGCAGCCTCAAACTCGGCCACTGAAGAACTCGACTGCTTAAGCTGGCAGAACTGGTCTCTCAGCTTCTCCCTAACTGCTGGAGATAAGAACCTCTCCTGGAAAGCATTCACAAAAGCCTCCCATGTACCTCCTATTCGACCCTTAGTGAACTTCCACCACTGACCCGCATCCCCCTTCAACTGGAAAGATGCCAAGGTCACTTTCAACCCCTCGTCTTCGATGCCAAGCATCTCAAACGTCTTCGTTGTCTGTTCGAGCCATTCATCTGCCTTAAGCGGCTCTTTAGGATCACCCACAAATTCATCCGGATTAGACCGGAAGAACTCCCTCTTCAGAAAGGAAGGTCCTGTATCCGCAACAACAACCCGAGCTTGATTCTCAGCTCTGAGAATGCCTACTGACTCCCTGAACGCCCCTGCTATCTCTCGGGCTAGAGCGCCCATAGCCTGCTGGCTTACTGGCTCGGCCACATTGGCCTGGCCAATTCCCTCCTCAACTGCCGGAATCTCTTCTGGCACAGGCACCTCCTGCCTACCCGGCCTACCACGCCTACCGCGTCCTCGTCCTCGTCCTGACATCCTAATAAAGGAAACAAAGACGTTAGCACATTAATAAATGTGCCGAAGCTGAACACTCGCGTCCTAATGCATTGAACAACAATATTTCATTCCACGTAAGCACATAATCACATAAGCACTTACGAATTTCATTCCTGGATGATGATAGTCCCGAAGCGTTACTATAGTTCCGGTTGGAAGCAGCATTGATCAAGTGCCTTTCCAACAAGACTACAAGAAACTCAAGGGTCCAATCAACATCCCAGGAACTACATTCCATACCCACATAGTCACATAAACATGTTATCATGTAAACATATAACATTACACTAAGTCTCTATCAAACGAGACGAACCCATTGTGATACTAATCACTTCCCACGTACCCAAAGTATTCAAACCCGGTACGCTCTGATACCAAGTTGTAACGCCCTCAAAATAAACCCATAATATATATAACTGCCATGCTTAAATAAAAGAAAACCAATCATTATACCATTCACCAGAGTATTTTTATTGGAAAGCATTACATGTAACATCAAATTAAATGCCCTACGGGCTAACATCTTTCCAAGCCAACACTTGGACACAGAAATATGAGTTCTAACTCAAATACAAGTAAAGCCCGAGGCTTGAATGTTTACATGTACTAACAATAAAAACAATTAACTAAAGACAGTCTTCAAATCCAAAAGCCAAATCCTCCCAAGCTAAGTCCTTGGAGGTAGCTTATCACCTGAACTTGAAAATGATGTTCCCATAAAGGGTGAACAATAGCCCAGTAGAAATATACTAAACCAAATATAAGCATTGAATAAAGCAATAGCATTCAATAGATGGTTAACCAAGATAACCAATTATAACTTAATACAGTCTCATGACACTAATGTCTATGACATATTTCAATTCCCAATTCCCCAATTTCCTTAAATTAATTATACCAATTAATTTATTAATACAACTAGCGTTTTTCCCCAAAATTACCAAAGTATCCCCAACATATCAAAATACCAAAACTTAGAACAAAACTTATAAAATGGAGTAGGAAATCCCTACCTTGAAGTGAAGAACTCAAATGGAGATGATGACCAAAGACCAACGTGCTCCAAATCCCAAGTTTCTCAGATTAAAATGAAGCCCTCAACCCACTCTAACTTTTTAATAAAGGACCAAGGTTAGATACTCACCCTAGGTAGATCAATTCTTAGAGAGAAGACAAGTTTAAATAGAGAAAAAGAGAGAGAGAGTCTCAAGGGGCGGTTTATAAAAGTTAAGAAAGGAAAAGTAGGTCAAAAAGTGAAATCACGGACTGATGTAGTCGACTCCTCGCTCGAGCGTGAAACACCCCGCTCGAGCGTCAGACACAGACTCACGCTCGAGCGTGAAAAGAGCCGCTCGAGCGTCGATTGCACACTTCCAGAAGTTTTGTAGGCGATGGTATCCGCTCGAGCGTCAAACTCTCCGCTCGAGCGTAAGGACAAAAACAAGATGTCACGCTCAAGCGTAGAAAACTCCCGCTCGAGCGGACGAACTGCAGAGTAAAGTACTCGGAGATGGAAAACCACGCTCGAGCGTCAAAACTCCCGCTTGAGCGGAGAAGCAACAACGAAGAGCCCGCTCGAGCGTTAAGGACAAAATCTGGGCATCACCTTTTGATTTCAAAGTGCAACCCACCTGTTTCAAACCTGCCCAACACAACCCAAGACTCAAATACAAAGAGTAAAGGCTAGAAGTGATAATGATACACAAACAAGTCTACGGAACCAAGTCCAGAATACAGTATACAAAGGAAGGAAAAACCGGGATCGCTATAAATATTGAGGGTAAATGTGTCAACAAACTTCCCACAGGATTTATGGGAACATAAGTTTTTTAGTAGGACCATATGTAACATAAGTCTCCCTAATAGGATTTATAAATAATTTTCCCTTAAATGAATAAAACTCACATATCTATCACATATCTAACTCACATTGTAACTTACCAAAATAATAATAATTAAAAACAAATAGAAACCACAGATAAATTAAATATTTTATCTTGCAATATACATATATTGCAAGATAAAAAGTTATAAATATAAAAGTTAACTTATAAATTTCATGTATATCACAAGACAAAATATTAAATTACTTCAAGATAATTATGATTTAGTAATATAATTATCTATTTTTCTAATGTATATATATATATATCAAAATTTTAAATCACTTAATGAGAAAAATTAATCAATTTTCAAGTCTTATTTAAAGAGTAATCTGATTAGTCATCCCAACTTCTAAACTTCGCGGGCACTAGCAGAGGAGCTAACGGATTGGGTTAGGTGAGATTTAAGTTGTTGGAAGTAATATTCTCCCACTTTATAAATTTATTTATTAATTAATTTTATTTTTTCCCTGTGTGATTCTCTTTCTCTATTGTTGGTTTGGTTTTGGTTTCGATTTTAGTGAGGTTTATGTGTTTATTTACAGGTTTGCACGGTAGAGAAGAATTATTAATGATTATGGTTGCAATCGAAATATCTATATCCGTTCCATACCAAGAATTTTGATCGGATTTTTTTCCTTCAATGAAGACCATAAAATTGAAGCAAAAAAATGGGTATCAAATTTTTCCTTCAATAAAGACCATTATTGCTATTTGTTAGTTTGTTAATTATAATTCAATTAATTGAAAATGAAACCTTAATATAACTTTTCATATATATTATCGTTAATTTGTTACAACTATAGTGGTATATAATAGAATAATATATAGGGATAATCTCTAAATATAATTTCTATTTTTTTATGTGATTAAAAAGAGTTAGATGGTTTCTTTTATCTCTAACAAACCTAATCTATTTTTTTTTTACTTTTTAATTTTTTAAATTGAAACAGCAATTGTTTATGTCCATTAAAAAAAAAAAAACTAATAAATACATATAAAAAAGCTACACATTTTTTTTCCTTTTTTTTTTTAATTTTTTAATATGTAGGATATTTACAAATAGAAAATGTTTGGCACCCCAATTTTTTTCCATAATCCAACTTATAATGATGTAGTCATAAGTGTCAATTTTTATACAAATATGAGAAGAAAATTAATAAAATTATACGTTTTAACAAACCACATACTCAAATTTTGACTATTTCAAGATGTTTCACTATAATTCCGATTAAGAAAATCTTCAACCCTTAATATATTTTTTTTTATTAAATTATAATTTGATAAAATTTTAAAAGATGAAACGTTGAAAATTATGTTTTTTTCCATCAAAATTGGTGAAAAGAAAAAAAATTTGGGATAAAAATGAAAGTTATTTTAAAAATTGATAAAAAATTTAATGAAAAAGTTAGAGTAATTTATATCAAATAAAAAAATTTATTCAAATTTAAAATCAAAGTAGATAAAAAAAAATTAAAAGAAAATGATAAAGTTTGAAAATATTTTGAAACCTTCTTATTCAAAAAGACTAGAAATCCTTGTGTGTATTATATTAATATTGTACTTTTAGTTATGAAATTGAAATCAAAAGAAATGTAACTTAAATTATTGGATTAATCATAGAAACATTATATTAATTATTGTTAAATATCATTTCACTTCATATTTAATAATAAAATTATATATTTGTTTTAATTATAACTTTTAAATTTGTATATTTTCATAATAAGAAGAGGTATGTCATAACTCAGTTAATCTCATTTAATCAGGTTTAACTTTTTTTTTAATACAAAATATCAAAATTGCACTGAATATATATATATATATATATAAATTTTTTAAAACTAATAATTTAAAAAGTTATAAACATAAAAGTTAACTTATAAATTTCATGTGTATTGGAAGATAAAATATTAAATTACTTCAACATAATCATAATAATTTTTTTTAAAAATTTATAAATATCCGTGCATAGCACGGATTACCATTAGTCTATATCTATATCTATTTCTATATCTATATATGAGGAAAATGGGGTTTCTAATCCCGAAACCTTGTGGGAATTTCAATATCTTAATCTTAATTTTCTAAATTTTTTATTTAAAAAAAATCAGCATTTACTGATTTGTTCAAAATCTCTTGATCAGCATTTATTAACTTTTTTTAATCCACGTACCTTTCCACAAGCTTGCATTTATTGATTTGATTAAAATCCCTTGATCAGCATTTATTAATTTTTTTCAATCCACATGTCTTTTGAGAGCTTTGGTCAAAATCCCCTCACATAAATTATTATAGATACAACTCGTGCATAGTTACTGCAGCACCTTTTTCAACTTCTCCCATACACTATGGTTAGTGATAAGATTGTTAAATTATTTTTATAAAAAATCTAAAAAAAATAATTTGTATATTAAAAAAATCTAAAACAAATATAAATATCTATAATCATCCCGTGCATAGCACGGGTGATAGGCTAGTATTATATAAGAAAAAAGGAGTTTCTAACCCACAAAGCTTATGGGAGCTCCAATATCCTAATCTTTCAAGATAATTATAATAATTTTTTTTTTTAATTTATAAAGTCCCGTGCATAGCACGGGTTATCACTAGTATCTATCTATATCTATCTATACTATATATTAAGCAAAATGGGATTTTTAACCCCCCAAGGCCTCTGGGAGCTTCAATATTCCAATTTGAATTTTCTAAATTTTTTATTAAAAAAAAAACTCAACATTTATTGACTTGGTTAAAATCCCCTAATCAGCATTTATTAACTTTTTTCAATTCACGTGTCTTTCCACATGCCTACATTTATTGATATAATCTCCTGATCAGCATTTAAAATTCCCCTATACAAATAATTATATATAAAATCCGTGTATAGTTACTGCAATACCCTTTTCAACTTCTCCTATACACTATGGTTAGTAATAAGATTGTTAAATTATTTTTATAAAAAATCTAAAAAAACATAATTTATATATTAAAAAAATCTAAAACAATTATACATATCTATAAATATCCAGTGCATAACACTGGTGATAGGCTAGTCTATATCTATATATTAAGGAAAAGGGGGTTTTTAACTCCCAAGCTTTCTGGGAGCTCCAATCTCCTAATCTGAATTTTCTAAATTTTTTATTTAAAAAAAAAACTCAGCATTTATTGATTTGGTCAAAATTTTCTGATCAACATTTATTAACTTTTTTCAATCCACATGTCTTTCTACATGCCTGCATTTATTGATTTAGTCAAAACCCTCTGATCAGCATTTCAAATCCCCTCATACAAATAATTATAGATACAACCCGTGCATAGTTATTGCAATACCCTTTTCAACTTCTCCCATACATTATGGTTAGTGATGAGATTGTTAAATTATTTTTTATAAAAAATCTTAAAAAACATAATTTATATATTAAAAAAAATCTAAAACAAATATAAATATCTATAACTATCCCGTGCATAGCACGGGTGATAGGCTAGTTCATTTTATAAAACAAAATCCGATTTATAACTTTATGATAAAATTAAATTTTTGCATGGATGACTTTTATTACGGGACCTACAAAATAGATGGTTCAGATCATCAGTGCGGGTCTGAATTAAAACCCCCATAAGGAGTATGGAGTGGTATAAAGAGATGAGATATGGAGGAGAGCTTATCTATTTTTACATTCTACACATCAATCAATCACTTTTTTTTCTCACGTTCATCTATTCAACTACAAAAAAAAAAAAAAAAATACAAATCATCTCAAATTTTAAAACTACAAAACTCCAACTATAAACTAATTTTCAAAATATATAACTAAACAAATTTTTAAAATTTGAAAATTCTTTTTAAAAATTTATCTTTTAAAATTAATTTTAAAACTTAACCAAGCGTAGCCGTATGGTAGCATTTGATTTGATTTTAGAATCATAATTTTCACTAAAAATTTTCAAAATTCTTTTCAAACCACATAACTAAACAAAGTTTTCAAAAATTCTTTTCAAAACTCATAAGTAAATTATTTTCAAAACTCTATTTTTTCAAAACAAATTCAAAGAAAATATTTTTTTATTTAAAATTATTTTTTATTTTTTTGAAAAAATATTTTTTTATGTATTTTTGAAAAAAAACATATTTTTTATTTCGTATTTTTTGAAAAAATATTTTGTTATTTTTGTAAGTATTGGCCAATTAATTTTTTATGATTTAGTCATATGCGAGTGATCCAAAAAAAAAATTAAATTTAAATATTTAAAAAGGTGAAAAATATTTAAAACTATTTTAAAAAAATATTTTAAATATTTAAAAAATAAAATAAAATATTTAAAATATAAAAAATGAAAAAATATTTAAAATAAAAAATATATGGTTAAAATAAAAAAATTTAAATTTTTAAATATTTCAAATATTTAAATAAAATACAGCGCACAAATTAAAAATAGTAAATAAATGTTTATAATAAAAAAAATATTTACCCTTAAAAAACAAAATTAAGAAATTTTTTAAATATTTAAAAAATAAACCCAAAATAATTTTAAAATACAATTCAAATCTCAAAACTCTTTCCAAATTTTTTCCAAAA
Organism: Camellia sinensis; assembly: GCF_055761805.1. Taxonomy (NCBI): domain Eukaryota; kingdom Viridiplantae; phylum Streptophyta; class Magnoliopsida; order Ericales; family Theaceae; genus Camellia; species Camellia sinensis. The sequence goes on along the minus strand of NC_138967.1, from coordinate 125,139,071 downwards.
CTCATAACCAAACAAATTTTCTTTTTCAAAACTCATTTAAATCTTTCAAAACACATCTCTATACCCAAAAATTAATATAAAAACTAAATCAAATCTAGCCATTTGAGTTTTGAACTCTCAAAAATTATTTTTACAATTACGGGGTTTATTTTTTAATATTTATTGTTATTATTATTTTTTTAGCATTTGATCATTGCCATTTCTATGTAGTGTAGTGGTTTCTAGCTCAAGAAAAAATAACATTCAATCTTGCTTACGTCATGATTCTTATCTCACAAGATAATCCAAATAGCGTGAAACACGTTGAGCCCTACCTTGCCTTCTAAGCTTAGTCTTGGACTAAAAATATTTTAGTCAAAAAAAAATTAAAATTTTATTATAAATAGTCACGTTGTTTTTTTTTTTGTAATTTTTATTAAAAAAAATTAAAAATTATTAAAATAGTTGGTTCTCAACGACCCCTTAGTACTCTCAATAATTGAGGACTTTCCAATAATTGATGACTTTAGGGATTATTTGGCATTTTTTTTTTTAACTTTTTTTAGTTCACATTATTTTTCTATTTTTCTATACATTTTTCATAAAAAAAAATCAAAAAAATATACTTATTTAAATTATTCCAAACACACTCTTAATTTTCAAAATTAAAAATTGAAAACTTGTTTTAAAAAATTGAGCACTTTTCAATAATTGAGGACTTTAATTTTCAAAATTAAAAATTGAAAACTTATTTTTCAAAATTGAGCACTTTTCAATAATTGAGGACTTTAATTTTCAAAATTAAAAATTCAAAACTTCAAAAATTGAGGACTTTTTAAAAGTTTGAACTTTTGATTTATATTTTTCAATTTTTAATAATTTTTTAATATTTAATGAATTTTTTTTTGATAAATTCAATCTAATTGTATAAGAGCATCCGCATCGGCTGAGGAAAAATAACAAAAAGGTTAAGGGCTGGTTTGGCATTTATGAAAAAAGATAAAAAGTCAAAAAAATTACTAAAAAAGTCAAAAAGTTATTACTATTCACAAAAAATATAAAAAAATAAATTTACAAAACAAAGTACAAGTCAAAAAGTATATTGAAGTAATGTGCTGTCTGCAGTGCTGCTGGTACACATTAGCAGTCAGATGCAATTCTCATGATACACAGGACAATGTTGTTCAGCCCGTGGAGGCCCATCACGAGTCCCGTTTTGATAATCTGAACCGTGCAATGTATAGAACTCAACGAGTATTATATGCCTGCAAAAAATGACGTTGATCGGATATCGATAACTATATGATCAAATCAATTTTGTAAAAAAAAATTGGACGATGAAGAAATTAACGATTGAAAAAAAATCTAATTTGATCAGATAGCTATCAATATTCGATCAATATGATTTTTTACAGGCATATAATGCTCAATGATTTCTACATATTAACGGTTCCGATTATCAAAATGGGATCCGTGGTGGGCCTCCACAAGCCAAATAGCACCGTCCAGTCCGATCTCGAACTGTAGGCAATCTACTCCTATACATATTTGCTACCCACTGTCTGGCTTCCTGGACAATCCAAGTCAGTAGGCATTTAGATATAGTAGGGGTAAAATGATAATTTTGTTATTTTATACAATATTTGAATACACATTTTTTCGTAAAAAGTTAAAAAGTTATTCCAAAAAACCATCTTCGTTCCCTCTACTTTTTTGTCCAGAAAGTTAAAAAGTGCACTCATTTAGAATATTCCAAACAACCCCTAAATATAGCTAGTAAATCATAAAATTCTTCCTCCACCAGCCTCAACAAATTATTTCTAAATGAACTTTTGGTTGAATTTGCTACAGTAAATTTGTTGAGGTACTATTCATTAGTTATTCAATAGTTTATTATTGTTTTGAGACAGGTTAATTTATTTTTTATTATATTTTCTCATGCACCGAATGTCCTCCCAGATGTCCACCGGGATGTCCCTGCCGAAAAGGAAGTTTTGTTAAATTTTGACTTGACCGGTCGACCATCCGGCCAGTCGACCGACCCTCAGTGGGTTTGGCTCCTTCAGCTGCTGCTATCTGTTGCTGCTATAGTGCATTGGAAAAAATATATTTAAATTGAAAAGAAGAATAAAAATAATATTTTAATAAAATAAAATTTAGAATAGAGAGTTTGAATAAGTGTGTATATAAAAAGAGATTAGCTAAAATATAAAAGTGGATTTTGAGTTATAATTTGACTCAAAATTTGCTGAAGCTGATGCGGATACTCTAAGGCACTAGTGTATGACTGTGACTAAAGGTAAGATACAATTAATGATGGGATCAAAATATAAATAAATATTAAATTATTAAGTTAAAATGTAATATACCTTGCTAAAAAATTTAGGTCAAAATATAAGAAAAATGCTTGGGAGCACTAATTAGTGTTCCCACTAATTAGGTAGCAGTGGTCCCGTCAGTAATAATGTGATGTTTTGATCTTAGAATTGTATTTTTTTTTTAATGCATTAATACTATTAATAATGATATTTTTAGTGAGATAAATTATTGTTGAAAATATAATTACAGAGTTGGTTTCAACTTTTAAATAAATTTTGAAAATTAGTCGAGCATAAATGCACGGGATGCTTATGTGTGGTGGGTTTTGTTAAAAAAGGAAAAAAAAAAAGAAAAAAAAAAACAACTCTTCTTTTCAATTTTTAAACAAATCACGCTACCCCACTATCTGTTGTCTTTCTGTCTCACTTGCCTTGCCTTTCTGTCTCACTTGCCTTGCCTTTCTTTCTCACTTATCTTCTGAAAAGATTCCGTAAAACATAAATCACTTTTGTCACTTTTACTTTTTATTTTTTTATTTTTTATTAACAGAACCCAATTTAAATTTTGAATTCAAATTTATCCCTTCCAAAAAACAACATTTTCCAAAAAAAAATGAATTTAAAATAAAAACAACATTTAAACCTGCTTTTTTTTTTCTTTTTTTTAATAATGTTACATTTCTTAATAAACAACATTTTTTTTATATTCTTAAAAATTTTGAATTCAACAACATCGTCAATCAAAATATGTATATATTTTTCACAAATATTTTTTGATATAATCACATTCATAATTCCATTTTTAAATACTTTTCTTCTCTACATCCCTCCCCCCCCCAAAAAAAAACAAGAATGCTAGGTAGCTCAAAATTTTATGGCTCAAATGGCTTAAATCACTGAAAACGATGTTGTTTTGACAAATTTTGAGTGTAAAACGATATTATTTTGACAAATTTGAGCCATTTGAGTCATAAAATTTTGAACTACCAAATATTTTCTAAAAAAAAAACATAAAACATTGGACATTGGCTACCAGACTATTTGGTAGTATTTTTTTAAAATTTTTCTTCTCTCAACTTGTTTTTTTTTATTTTTGAAAAATATCTTTTCAGCAAGTTAGATGAACTGGAAAAATTATCAAATCTCGTGTGATATGATATGGGTGTTTAAAAAATTACTATTTTAATAAGTTACCTTAATAGATTAGAATTTTTATGTTTAAAAAGATAATATTATATTTTTTTTTAAAAGTAAACTATGTGTGCATGGATAAAGTATATGTATATAAAATAAAAGTATATATATAAAGAAAAATGCTTGGGAACACTAATTAGTGCTCCCACTAATTAGGTGGCAGTGGGTCCCGCCATTAATGATGTGATGTTTTAGTCTTAGAGTTGTATTTTTTTTATTTTTTTTTACTTTTTTAATGCATTAGTGCTATTAGTGGTGATGTTTTTAGTGGGATGAATCATTGCTGATATATAAAATGTATATATATTTGTGTGTGGTGTGGGGTGTTGTGTGAAGTGGTCCGCGTGGTACAGAACCCACGTGGGTTGTCCAGTGGGTTAGTTGACTCATTTTTTGTATGATTATTATTATTTTTTTTCCCATCTTTTCTGTCACTCTCTCTCTCTCTATCCAACTCCCACTCTTTGGCAATATGCTTCAGAGCATCTCTAACCACATCCTCTTTTCAAGAGGATAAAAATAATATTTTTTATTTAAAAAATAAATATAGAGGAGAGTATTATTCATTCAAACTCTAATTACAAACTTTTATTTTTTTCATTTAAATTCCAATTAAAAAGTAATTTTTGTTCATTAATAAATATTTAATTTTAAAATTTTTGTAAAACATATTTAATATTATACTCATTTTAAAGGTATGATTTCATACTTTTTATTGATGTCAATTTTATAAAAATTAAATTTACACATTAAAAGTTATTTCGAATATAATTAAAAAATATAGAGTGAATAATGTTTTAGAGTTTCCTCCATTTTTTCATCCTCTCTCTATATTTGGAGGATCAATTCATCCTCTTCCATTTGGGAGGAGGATATAGAGGATGGGTTGGAGTTGTTTTTGGGAGAGGATCCTCCATATTTGAAGATATGAAAGATAGGTTGGAGATGCTCTCCGATCTCTCCCTCCCCGAATCTCAATTTGTTATTTTATTTATAAAATCATAAAATACAATCTAATCTCTACATTTTTTTAGTTTTATTTTTTTTATTTTTTTTAACGTTGTCTTTGGTTGGGGATTTAGGAAAAAATTTAGAAAAAGAAAAAAAAAGTAAGTAAAATATAATATTTTACCTAATTTCATACATTTTTTACTTTTCTTTTCAAATTCCTTATCAAATCTTCTAACAAAACATAGCATAAAACTTATAACATATTACAATAAAAATATAAGGAAAATGTTATGAACCTCAAATAATCTATCAAATATTTTATCAAATCTCTCACATGGGTGTAAGACCCACACAAATCCACATGTGTGTAAGTCTTATACCCATATAAGTAATTTGATAAAATATTTAATAAATTATTTAGGATTCCTAACATTACTCAAAACATAAATACACACATTAAATGCATCACAAAAATCAACAGTTAAGAAATCAAAATTGTTAAATCAAAGAAATGGTCCCACCACGGTTCTCACTTGTCACGACCCAAACCCGGCCCTATGGGTTTAGCACCGTAACCGGCTAGTAATCCGAGATTACCGAAGGCCTGCTTAACAGTAATACAGTAAAACAGAGTACAGGGCCTGGCGGAAGCCAATACAGTAATTAAACAATGTCCAATGAGCTGTGACAGTCTGTATGCCAAAAAGATTTTTCATGCATTCATACATATACAAACAGTACAGTCTATACAAAATTTACAGTCACACAGTACAGGGACCTAATCCCTTGATAACAGTACAGTTAGTAACTGACAGTCTATACAGTAATCCAAACAGTATGGAGACAGACGGGGGAAACAAACAAAACACCCCAAAACCATAGCATGGCAACTCGGAACCTCGCAGTGAGGCACAAAGGCTGGCTTGACAAAACTGGAGTCTAACCCACGCTCCTAGCTCCGGTCTGGTGGCTGAGCACCTACATATATATATAAACAGTGAGCTAAAGCCCAGTGAATAACATAATGCGTAAAGAGGTTTAGAATGAATGTCCTTACGGTAATGAAAACAGTTCAATTCAATCAGTATTTCAGTTGTTCAGTACAGTAAACAGTCATATGTGGTACATCCATTAGCATAACAGTAACAGTAGGTCTTAAAAGACCGAACAGTAATGATGGCCATCAGTCAGTAAACAGTAGTGGCTCCACGAGGGAACCGACAGAGATCTCTGTAACAGTAACAGTAACAGTAAACAGTAGGTACTAAGGATGCCACAGTACAGTTCAGAAATAAAGGACATACATTCATTCAGTAATACCATTTCAGTAAACAGTTCAGTTCAGTATTCAAAAGATATCAGTTGAACATATCTTTACACAATTGTTACTCACAGAGTTCTGGGCTACAGTATGCTAGAGCGTGTCTCCCCAGTTGCCAACCCTACACAGTTCACAGGTTGAACACACACTAAGCTACACAGTTGGGAAATATCATAACTTAATCCCTAATTTGCCTTGGTGTGTTCTACAACGATATCCTCATCTAAATGTCTTAAACTAGGCCTAAAAATGCCTAGGATGGGATGAGGATGCAACGATACACTTAGAAAACATTTCGCAAAGTTTGCTGAAACTAGGAGCCTCGCTCGAGCGGGACTTTCTCCGCTCGAGCGTAAGTCCAAAATCAAAGGCTTCGCTCGAGCGAGGAATCCTTCGCTCGAGCGGTCTGCAAAACAGTAAAAATACTGGATGCTGTGATTTTGCGCGCGATGGTCGCTCGATGGTCGCTCGAGCGGAGCCCTGGACAAAGGTGCTTGCTCGAGCGGGGAATCCTTCGCTCGAGCGAGGAAGCCAAATCTGGAATTTCCAGATCTGCCTCCCAAGCTCAAACCAAGCATTCTACCACTCCAAACTCGACCTCTTGGGCCCAAATTCAGGAAAACAAAACTAAATTCAATGTATAACAAGTTTCAAAGCTCAATTTATGAATTCAAGCCCCAAAGGTGAGTCAATTAAAACCATATTCAAACCCATTTTCAGGAATATGAAGAACATGCAAACATGCAAGGATTTAAACCAAATCAAAGCTTCAATTTGATGCTCCAAGGAGCCAATTGTTTCCAAAACATGATGAAATCATGGGCTTAAACATAAATGTGAACATGCATGTAACATTTTGCCATGAAAACAACTCAACATCTATGATACAACCATGCATGCAAGGATTGAGCTCCATTTCAACAGCAATGAACCAAAACATGACTTAGTTCTACAATGAAGCATGAATCATGAAAGAACTAGCTTAAGAACAAATCAAAAGGATGAAATTCATACCTAGGTTCCTCGAATGCAAGTCTAGAGGTTCAATTTAGCAATCTACACTTCAATTCCAAGCAATTCAAGCCAAACCAACAAGAACAATTCTCTCTCTCTCTAACTCTCCTCTCATGGTCGGCTAAGCTCAGGAGAAATGGCTGATGGAAATGTTTTGAGTCAAGGATGCAAGGCTCTAGCATCACTAGGTAGTGTGCCACTAAGGGTGGCAATATGGTAAATAAACCAAACTCTTTAATTGGCTTATTTTAATCTAATTTAATCATACCTAATCAGTTTTCAAATAATTATACCATAAAATCACATTAATTATGAGGATCATAAAACACTAATCAATTCCGGATTCGGCCGCCGATAAGGCCTTCAATTAGCAGTTTAAACATATAACACGAACAGGTCAAACAAACAGTCAACAGATAAAATGCAATTCAAACAGATGTATTCGTTCAATTCAGTTTCAATTTCGGTCAGTCAGTTCAGTACTTTTAGTCAGTTCAATTATCAGTCAGTTATCAGTCATTATCAGTTCCGTTTAACAGTAATCGGTGATTATCGGTAATCAATCGGTCATTAATCAGTAAACAGTATGGGGGTTGTTACAGTCTCCCCTCCTTATAAAGAGTTTAGTCCTCTAAACTCGAGTTACCTTCATTCTGGAAGAAAATAGGATTCAGTGGAAACAGTTCAGGATATCGTTTGGCCATGTCATCTTCCCTTTCCCAAGTGGCATACACGCCACCGTGGTTTTGCCAGTCAACTTTCACTAACGGGATCTCTTTGTTCCTCAGTTTCTTGATTCGTCTGTTCACAATCTGTATAGGCCGTTCCTCGTAAGTGTAGTCATCACTCAACACTACGTGGGTAGGCTCTATTACATGGAAGGGGTCCCGGAGATAATCTCTTAACATAGAAATGTGGAAAACATTATGCATGTGTTCCATTTCAGGAGGGAGCGCGACTTGATACGCCACCGGATTAATTTTCTCAATAATCTCATATGGTCCGACGTATCTTGGCGCTAACTTGCCTTTGACTCCAAAACGAGTTTGGCCTTTCATTGGTGTGACTTTCACGAAAACGTGATCACCCACTTCATACTCTCTGTCCCGTCTTCTGACATCTGCATAACTTTTCTGTCTACTCTGTGCAGTTTTCAGTCTTTGCTGTATCAGTTTCACTTTCTCAGTTGTTTCATACACAATCTCGGGCCCAAGAAACGGCCCATCTCCAACTTCTGCCCAGCAAATCGGAGATCTACATTTTCTGCCATACAATGCCTCGAAAGGCGCCATGCCAATACTCGAGTGGTAGCTGTTATTGTAGGCGAATTCAACTAATGGCAGATGACTTTCCCAGTCTCCCTGAAAATCAAGGACACACATTCTCAGTAAATCCTCCAGAGTTTGGATGGTCCTTTCTGATTGGCCATCTGTCTGAGGATGATAGGCACTACTCAGCCTCAATTCAGTACCCAATGCAGTCTGTAGGCTTTGCCAAAACCTCGATGTAAACTTCGAATCCCTGTCAGAAACAATAGACACAGGCACTCCATGCAGTCTCACAATTTCATCAATATAGATAACAGCCAATTTGTCCGCATTATAGATTGTCTTGACAGGTAAGAAGTGAGCAGATTTGGTTAGTCTATCAACAATAACCCAAATTGAATCCATACCTTTTCTGGAGCGAGGCAATCCAACTATAAAATCCATCGTGATATGTTCCCATTTCCACTCTGGTATGAGTAGGGGTTGCAATAGTCCGGCAGGTCGTTGATGTTCAGCTTTGACCTGTTGGCAATGAAGACATTTGGATACAAAATCAGCAATCTCTTTCTTCATTCCCGGCCACCAGAAATTCTGTTTCAGATCTTGGTACATTTTCGTATTCCCCGGATGGATAGACAATTTCGAATTGTGGCCTTCTTGCAGAACTCTTCTTTTTAGTTCCGTATCATTTGGTACACACAGTCTTTCTCGAAATTTCAGTACATTATTCTCAAATTTGAATCCCGGTCTCGGTCTAGATTCTCTTTCTTCGATGATCTTTTTCAAGAAGTCATCCAGTTGCTGTTTCTCTTTAATCTCCTCAATCAGCGCCGGTTGAGCAGAAATAGCAGCTAAGATTCCACCTTGTTCTCGTAAAACAATTTCGATTTCAGATTTTTCAAGGTCACAAAGCAACTCTTTCTGTCCTGTAAGCAAACAGGCTAAGTTTCCAATCGATTTCCGGCTCAATGCATCGGCAACGGTATTGGCTTTTCCCGGATGGTACAATATCTGTAGGTCATAGTCTTTAATCAGTTCCAGCCATCTCCGCTGTCTCATGTTCAGTTCTTTCTGTGTGAAGAAATACTTTAAGCTCTTGTGGTCGGTGTATACTTCACATGTCACCCCATACAGATAGTGACGCCAAATTTTCAGTGCAAACACTACTGCAACAAGTTCCAGGTCATGGGTCGGGTAGTTCTTTTCATGTGGTCTCAACTGTCGGGAAGCATAAGCAAAAACTCTCCCATTCTGCATTAAAACACACCCCAAACCCTTATGAGAAGCATCACTAAATACAGTATAGCCATCCGTACCTGAAGGTAAGGTAAGAACTGGTGCAGTCACTAATCGAGTTTTCAGCTCCTGGAAAGCAGATTCTCTTTGGTCAGTCCAGTCAAATGATGTCCCCTTTTGAGTTAACTGAGTCAATGGTAGGGCAATTTTGGAGAAATCTTTGACAAATCTTCTGTAATATCCAGCCAGTCCCAAAAAGCTTCGAACTTCAGTCACATTTGTCGGTCTAGGCCAGTTCACTACAGCTTCAATTTTCTGCGGATCAACAGAAATTCCATTTTTGCTAACAACATGCCCCAGAAACATAACATGGTCAAGCCAAAATTCACATTTAGACAGTTTAGCATACAGTTTCTGTTCTCTTAAGGTTTGTAGGGCAAGTCTCAGATGATGTTCATGCTGTTCTATACTTTTGGAGTAAATCAATATGTCATCGATAAATACAACAATAAAGTCATCAAGGTATGGTTTAAAAATTCTGTTCATGAGGTCCATAAAAGCAGCAGGGGCATTCGTGACTCCGAAGGGCATAACTAAAAATTCATAATGGCCATACCTCGTTCTAAAAGCAGTTTTATCAATGTCATCTGATTTAACTTTCAACTGATGGTATCCGGATCTGAGATCAATCTTCGAAAATACTTTAGCACCCTGTAATTGATCAAACAGGTCATCAATACGCGGCAATGGGTATTTATTCTTTACAGTTACCTTATTCAGTTCACGGTAATCAATGCACAGTCTCAGTGAGCCATCTTTCTTCTTGACAAACAAAACAGGAGCACCCCATGGCGAAGTGCTAGGTCTGATGAACTTTTTGTCTAACAGTTCTTGCAATTGCACTTTCAGTTCTTTCAGTTCAGTTGAAGCCATTCGGTAAGGAGCTTTAGAAACTGGTTGTGTTCCGGGAATCACATCAACGGTAAATTCAATCTCCCTGTCCGTCAAGTCTCCTGGAAGATTATCTGGAAAAACATCTGGAAATTCCCTGACTATAGGAACACAATTCACATCAATTTTAACACTATCATCAGTAGACGCAGTCAGCACAGAACACAGATACCCTTTACACCCCTTCCTAATTAATTTTACAGCTTTCACTGACGAAATCAAATACGGAGGAGGTACTACTCCACTCCCATTAAACACAAATTCAGGCAAACCAGGTGGACGGAAAACAACTTGCTTGGTCACACAGTCAATAGTGGCATGATATTTTTGTAACCAATCCATCCCCAATATTACATCAAAATGATCAATGTTCAATGGCAGTAAATCAATAAACAGATGCATATCCTCAACAATAATTTCACATGCGGGTTACATATAAGCACATGTCATGGATCCCCCTACGGGTGATGATACGGCTAGCAGATAGTTCATGGGTTCTAAGGGTCTATTCAATTTCCGTGAAAAAGCATGCGATACATAAGAATGTGTAGACCCCGAATCAATCAATACATATGCATTTTGCGTACAAATAGAGAGGATACCTGACACAACGATCTCAGTATTTTGCACGTCTCCCGGTACTAGGGCAAACACTCGGCCCTGCCTCATGGGCTCTTTCCCGGTAGCTTTGGGGTTAGGCTTTGGTGCTACAGTTGATGCTGCTGCGCTTGGTGCAGCTTTACTACTGGCTTGTGGAGCAGAGGGGCAGTCTTTAACCATGTGGCCCACCTTGCCACACCTGTAACAGGCTCCAGATATTCTGTAGCAGACCCCCTTGTGCTTCTTGCCACACTCAGGACAGGGTGGTATGAACCCACTCCCTTGGCTGGGGCTAGTTGTCGACCCCGTATTCTGTTTCTTGTTGGCTGGGTTGTGCTTGCCTTTCTTGAATTTGAAACCCTGCCTTTTACCATGCCATTCAGTTGTTGGTGTTTCAGATTGTTTCACTGCTGCAATGTTCGACTCGGCCATCAATGCCCGGTCGAGAACACCCACAAAAGTCGGTAGTTTCAAGACATTTATTCGATCAAGGATTGCAACATTAAGGCCACCTTCGAATTTCCTGGCCTTCTTATACTCAGTATCCACCATATGCGGTGCATAACGGGCAAGTTCAGTAAATTTTGTTTTGTATTCGGCAGCCGACGTGGTGCCTTGTTTCAGTTGTTCAAATTCAGTCACCTTTCTATCCCTGACACACTGAGGGAAATACTTTTCAAAGAAGGACTCCTTGAACTGAGCCCAAGTCATAATAGTATTTGTATCACGGATCAACATCCACCACCTTCTAGCCTCTTCTTGTAGGGTGAAGGTAGCTAACAATACTTTGTTCGCTTCTGAGCACGGAAACACTTCGAATAATTTTTCTGTTTCCAGAACCCAAGCTTCAGCTTTTAACGGTTCAAGGCCTCCTTGAAAGGATGGCGGTTTCATTTTGCTGAACTTCTGGGTCAGAGCAATTATATCCCCATCATTCACATTCACATTAGGTTCCGGCTGAACCGGAGGAGGAGGAGGCTGTTGGTTCTGTTGCTCAAGTCTAGCAGTTATCAGTTCCATCATTCTTTCCATTCTTTCCATTCTTGCCTCAGTAGATGAGGACTCAGGTTCATTTGCATTGTCCATTTCACTATAAGCAGTTATAACAGTTTTAAACATAAGCAGTCATTTGTTTAACAGTTTACCACATTAGTATGTATTCAGTCATAACATAACCACACACTTATCATGCTCATGAGATGCCCTAATAACTTTTCTAGGACACCCTATAGCTCATTTGGACACGTGTGTGTGGTATAACTCGTGGTAAGTATCGCTCTGATACCACTCTGTCACGACCCAAACCCGGCCCTATGGGTTTAGCACCGTAACCGGCCAGTAATCCGAGATTACCGAAGGCCTGCTTAACAGTAATACAGTAAAACAGAGTACAGGGCCTGGCGGAAGCCAATACAGTAATTAAACAATGTCCAATGAGCTGTGACAGTCTGTATGCCAAAAAGATTTTTCATGCATTCATACATATACAAACAGTACAGTCTATACAAAATTTACAGTCACACAGTACAGGGACCTAATCCCTTGATAACAGTACAGTTAGTAACTGACAGTCTATACAGTAATCCAAACAGTATGGAGACAGACGGGGGAAACAAACAAAACACTCCAAAACCATAGCATGGCAACTCGGAACCTCGCAGTGAGGCACAAAGGCTGGCTTGACAAAACTGGAGTCTAACCCACGCTCCTAGCTCCGGTCTGGTGGCTGAGCACCTACATATATATATAAACAGTGAGCTAAAGCCCAGTGAATAACATAATGCGTAAAGAGGTTTAGAATGAATGTCCTTACGGTAATGAAAACAGTTCAATTCAATCAGTATTTCAGTTGTTCAGTACAGTAAACAGTCATATGTGGTACATCCATTAGCATAACAGTAACAGTAGGTCTTAAAAGACCGAACAGTAATGATGGCCATCAGTCAGTAAACAGTAGTGGCTCCACGAGGGAACCGACAGAGATCTCTGTAACAGTAACAGTAACAGTAAACAGTAGGTACTAAGGATGCCACAGTACAGTTCAGAAATAAAGGACATACATTCATTCAGTAATACCATTTCAGTAAACAGTTCAGTTCAGTATTCAAAAGATATCAGTTGAACATATCTTTACACAATTGTTACTCACAGAGTTCTGGGCTACAGTATGCTAGAGCGTGTCTCCCCAGTTGCCAACCCTACACAGTTCACAGGTTGAACACACACTAAGCTACACAGTTGGGAAATATCATAACTTAATCCCTAATTTGCCTTGGTGTGTTCTACAACGATATCCTCATCTAAATGTCTTAAACTAGGCCTAAAAATGCCTAGGATGGGATGAGGATGCAACGATACACTTAGAAAACATTTCGCAAAGTTTGCTGAAACTAGGAGCCTCGCTCGAGCGGGACTTTCTCCGCTCGAGCGTAAGTCCAAAATCAAAGGCTTCGCTCGAGCGAGGAATCCTTCGCTCGAGCGGTCTGCAAAACAGTAAAAATACTGGATGCTGTGATTTTGCGCGCGATGGTCGCTCGATGGTCGCTCGAGCGGAGCCCTGGACAAAGGTGCTCGCTCGAGCGGGGAATCCTTCGCTCGAGCGAGGAAGCCAAATCTGGAATTTCCAGATCTGCCTCCCAAGCTCAAACCAAGCATTCTACCACTCCAAACTCGACCTCTTGGGCCCAAATTCAGGAAAACAAAACAAAATTCAATGTATAACAAGTTTCAAAGCTCAATTTATGAATTCAAGCCCCAAAGGTGAGTCAATTAAAACCATATTCAAACCCATTTTCAGGAATATGAAGAACATGCAAACATGCAAGGATTTAAACCAAATCAAAGCTTCAATTTGATGCTCCAAGGAGCCAATTGTTTCCAAAACATGATGAAATCATGGGCTTAAACATAAATGTGAACATGCATGTAACATTTTGCCATGAAAACAACTCAACATCTATGATACAACCATGCATGCAAGGATTGAGCTCCATTTCAACAGCAATGAACCAAAACATGACTTAGTTCTACAATGAAGCATGAATCATGCAAGAACTAGCTTAAGAACAAATCAAAAGGATGAAATTCATACCTAGGTTCCTCGAATGCAAGGCTAGAGGTTCAATTTAGCAATCTACACTTCAATTCCAAGCAATTCAAGCCAAACCAACAAGAACAATTCTCTCTCTCTCTAACTCTCCTCTCATGGTCGGCTAAGCTCAGGAGAAATGGCTGATGGAAATGTTTTGAGTCAAGGATGCAAGGCTCTAGCATCACTAGGTAGTGTGCCACTAAGGGTGGCAATATGGTAAATAAACCAAACTCTTTAATTGGCTTATTTTAATCTAATTTAATCATACCTAATCAGTTTTCAAATAATTATACCATAAAATCACATTAATTATGAGGATCATAAAACACTAATCAATTCCGGATTCGGCCGCCGATAAGGCCTTCAATTAGCAGTTTAAACATATAACACGAACAGGTCAAACAAACAGTCAACAGATAAAATGCAATTCAAACAGATGTATTCGTTCAATTCAGTTTCAATTTCGGTCAGTCAGTTCAGTACTTTTAGTCAGTTCAATTATCAGTCAGTTATCAGTCATTATCAGTTCCGTTTAACAGTAATCGGTGATTATCGGTAATCAATCGGTCATTAATCAGTAAACAGTATGGGGATTGTTACATCACTTTTTTTTTTTGGCACCCTTTGGGCCATTTCCAACCGTTCACCAAATCCAACATCAAATTCAGTACCGTTTTGGCAACACAACAAAAAGCTGCATTTTTAGCAACTTCCCAAAAATGCCAACCCACCCAAAAATGCCACTGATCCCATTTGGAAAGATCCAAAAAAGCCACTTAAAAATTTACCAAACTACCCTCTGAAACATTATAATTAATTAATTCAAAAAATTGTTGACATGCAAAAAGTAAGGATATTTTGGTCATTTTAGAGTGATGTAACACTTTCAAAAAATATTAAACTAAAAAACAAAAAAGCCAGCTTTTTACCAACTTCCCAAATCACTTCCAAAAAAGCCAAAAAGCTTGGTAAAAAGCCAAAAGTCAGCTTTTTACCAAGTTCCCAAAACACCCCTTTGATGAAAAAAAGTTATTTTTTGTGCTCCAACGGTTGCACCAAAACAGTATCAAATTGAGAAAATAACAAACGTTTCACCAAACTGAGGACGGCTTACTCCTTTCACTAATTCACTGTATATAGCCGTTAAAGCAGAAATTTGTAAAAATTTTACACTACGGGGTCGACCACCCGGCTGACCACCGGGTCGACTCCCTGGTCGACCACCCGGTTGACCAACCGATCGTCCGGCTCATGCAAAAATTAGCCTGCGAACTTGTTCAGATGTTTCAAATTACTGGTTTAAACGGTTCAAAAAAAATTTGAACCAGTCGACCCACCGGATGTCCGTTTCCTTTTTTGATGCACACTACAGTAACCATAACCATTGGAGCTACGCGTATCAGATCAAGAAAATTAACTTTTTTTTACTCAGATTTGATGAAAATTTTGCCAAACCGTTGGAGATGCTCTTAGTGTCTTTGTCTCCCACTCATTCTCTCTCTATCTTCCATCACTCATTCGCCTCGTTTGAAAGTCAACTATTTTACTAGATTATTTTAATTTTTGATTATTTTAATAGGTTAAAATTTTTATATTTAAAAAGATTGTTGGATTTTTATAATTAGATGTGATATTTATGAGAAAAAATATAAAATAATTATAAGTTTTATGTGATATTTTATCTTAGATTAAATTACAAATACACTCCTGAGGTTTGCTTAAAGTATAAATTGCCCCATGTGGTTTAGAAAATTACAAATACCTCTTTATTAGCATTTTTTATTTAACATAATTAACTAAAAAAAATAAAATTCATAATTGGTCTTCTATACGATAATAAAATTATCTAAATTATTAATTGAAACATATTTCTAACATCATGAAAAGCTGTTAATTGACTTGATGATTTATTAATAAAAGAGCCGATTTGATATGAAATTAAAAATCTCAAGGGATGAAATGTAATTTCCAAAACTATAGAGGTGATTCGTATTTTAATCAAATCTCAAGATGTGCATTCATAATTTACCCTTTATCTTATTAATTATTTTAGCCTATTTTATATTTTTGTAAATTTTAACTTAAAAAAAATTTAAAAATTCACTTCCATTCTCTCTGCCTATTATCTATCCATCTTCCCCACTCGTTCTCTCTCATCTCTCCACTCTCTCTCTCTCTCTGCTCATGCTCAAGGGGTGTGCATTACACTTGAAAAATTTTCCGCTTGTATTAATCTAAAAATACGCAACAAAATAGTCCAAAGTACTATCTTGTATTTGTCCTAGGAGTGAGCAGTGAATTTACCGATTTGTCCAAATCGATTGAATCGAATCGAACCGATTTGTCGCACTTTGGATGGATGGGTGATGATGAGCGGACGGATGCGGATTGATTTTTTTCCAATTCTCTTAGTTTTGGACAGATGACAGATTTGAGGTTCCTTTGGCTGCAACCGAACCGCCAAACTGAGAGCACCCATAGTAATTTGTAAGACTTTGTATTTTCAATTTGTTTAGATATTTTATTTGCGTTTTCAATTGAAAAAGAATTTAAATATTCTGTTGAATATATTTTCATTGAAAAAGAGTTTTCAACTTTAATATATATTTTTGAATTGAAAAAAATTAATGTATTATTTATCTATATTTTTTAGTTTTTAAATCTAACTCTAAAAATAATAAATAAAAAAGATGATATATACTGGTTGGTTTTTGTTTTCAAAAATAGATATAGATGTGACAATATAGAGACATTCAATTTTTACTGCTGCTCTGTTTATGATTTTGGGGGTTTGAATTGTTTTTATATTTTAAGAATCACAAATTGTAATACTTTATGTGGATGAGGCATGCTGTGATTGTAATATGTAGATGAGTAATGAGTGATTGTAATATTCTAAAGTTTCAAATTTTCTTTCTTTGGATAAGACATACAGTGATTGTAATATTTTTTTAAGTTATTGACTGTAATATCTTTTTTTTAAGAAGTGCACAAGTTGAATTATGTTAAAAATTTATAAAATTTTAAACTACCAAACCGATTCACATCCATCCTCCAATCTACTGAATTCACATCCACCGAATTAGTGAATGGATACAAATTGATATTTTTTAATCCACAAATCTAATAGATAGATAATGAATTAAAAATTCTGTCACTGCAATCAAACCGCCCCACCCTTAATTGTCGCGACCCCAAATGGGCAAGGCAAACTCGTCAGCGGTCAAACCTCAAGCACGACAACATTTGCACACAATAATCACATGTACAATTCTTATATTTACATCACCAACAGTGTTAAAACCTTTCGATCAATCATCTTATATTAATTGATTCATTCAATTACAAAATATTATCATGTAACTATGGCTTTATTTAGTAATTTAATATTTTAATTTAAAAATTAAAAAGACATTAAAAAAAATTAAAAAATCAACAACTTATATTAGAAAGTCAAAGATTTTATTTTTTCTTTATTTTTTACACATCTTTTAGTAAAAAATTAAAAAATTATTTTAAACATACTAATTTTTTTATCTCATATTTTAACTAAAAAAATTAAAAAATTACTAAGATGACATGTTTGTAAACGAAGCCTAAGTTTGTTCTCTGGCACCATTATTCAAAAACACTAACATGAATCTATTTTTACATCTAACTTCATAATAAAAGAATATATATTTACAATCAATCTCTTTCATAAATACAAAAGATAAAATTACATACTAGAGTGACCCTGTGCATAATCTCAAATACAAAACGCCCACATTTGATTCTCTAAAAAATCTAAGCTTCCAAATTAAGGCGAGCTAGTTATAGTCTAGGATTCTAAAAAACAAAAAAAGATTTAGAAATAATGAGTAGAGTGCAATAAGTATATCAATCTCATGGCGTTATAAAACTTGTTCATTCCAATTGGGGTCAATAATAAGGATAATAAATATAAGAGCTTGATTGAACTGAATACATGGTGAAAAATTCCATAAACCATTATCAATATTTTTCAAACAATATAATAATGAGAAAAAATACATTTGAACAAGGAAATCAAAGCAAAAATATAATTTTTCAGTACACTACGTAGACTTAGGGTCGCTTAGCTCGCGACTTAGATGATGACAGTACCGTTACCCAAAATATATTCATAGGAACATAACTCATGTCGTCAAAATATTTCAATTCTTATTTCAATATTTCGGTCTCCATGACCCTTTATATACAACAACCCTTATGATCCTTAAAACATTAAGGTTCAAGGACTCCAAAACATTTCGGTTCTTACAACCCCATAGACTATATAATATTTGGTTACATAATTAACAAAAAGAAGTATTTTCGTATAATGTTTCATTGCCATTCCATCATCATCATCATAAAATTTGAAAGGCTCAACTTAAATAAATTTTCATAGAAAAATTGATATTTCATTATACAAATGAAATCCTATATTTAAACTCGATTTTTGACCTCATTAAATTGATAGATTTTTCAATACATACTAATATCATGATAACACATGTAATTTAATTCATTCTCAAACTTTGTATTTCAAATAGAGGTAATGTTTTCCATGGTAAAATATATTCTCCTCCAAAATAGCAAAAAGTACAAATTTGAAACTCTATGGGTTAATTCCCAAGAGGCGTAGAGGCGCCTTCCTCCAATCTTAATAATTAGTAAATAAGATCTTAAATTAGGGACATACTTTCAATGAAAACTGCAACATCCATCAAATTAATAATTTTTATACATGCAAAAACATCCATAGAAATTAAGAGCGTGTTTGGTATAATGGAATAAAATGAAATAGGAATGGAATGAGAGCGAAAATGGAATACAAGGTTGAATGGAATGGAATGTACATTCTCACTTCATTGTTTGGTTGCCAACATAGAATGATATAAGAATATGATAATAATTCTCATTCTTATGTTTGGTTATGTCTATTATCTCATGGAATGGAATAAGTTTTTATTATTTATTTTTTTATTTTTTTTAACAAGCTAGCAATAAATAAATTTTATATCGATCATGATAATGTTGATAGTTGTGGAAGTGATTGTGTGAGTTGTAGTGGTGGTAGTGGTAGCGGCGGCATCGGTGGGGGTGATAGCAATGATATAGAGTACAATGGGGGTAGTAGGTTGTTGTGGCCTTAGTGGTGGTGGTAAGGTGGTATTATGGTTGCGATGGTGGTGGCAGTGACGGCAACCAATGGTAGTAGAGTGATGGTTATTGCGTGATGGTGATGGTGGTAGTGTTATGTTTATGAAGGTTGTAGTAGAAGTGGTAAGGTAGTAATTGTAGTAGCAGAGACAACAGTAGTAGTGGGGGCGATAGTAGTATAGTGGTGTGGTGGTTGAGGTGGCGACTGTGGTGATAGTAATAGTAGTGTTGTGGTGGCAATAGGGTGGCGGTGACAGTGGCAGCGGTAGGAGAATGAAATTGTGGTAGTAGCAAAATAATAATACATTTTTTAAGTGTCAACAACAAAAAATAAATAAATAAATAAATAAATAAAATATTAATTCCATGATAGAATGGAATGAGCATTCCTTAAATTGGAGGAATGAATAGGTATTTTCACATTTTGTTAGAATAGTCATTCTAATTGAATAACTATTTACTTAGATAAGACATACCAAATAAGGGAAAGAGAATGCAAAGCTAAAATGGACATTCTATTGTAGCCCATTCTATCGTATCAAATGTGTTCTATTTTGTTCTTTCAAATTAAAATTTTTCTACTTAAGTGGTATCATGTTTCTTGCAAGAAATATTTTTTCGGTCTACTATTTATGAAGAAAAATCTTTTTTATTTAATTTTATACGAAAAAATATATTTTCATATTTTTGGCCAAAATTTGTTATGATTTTCGTATTCGCCAAAAAATATGTACCCAACTCTTGAATAAAATTAAGAAAATTTGTAAATTTTTTTTTTTAAAAATCATTGGAAAATATAACTCAAATATTTTTTCAAAACTCTTATGCTGTGTTTGGTTGGGGGATTTGGAGAGGGATTTGGAAAGGGAAAGGGAAAATACGTGTGAAACTAGGTGAAATATAGACATATTTTATTTATATTTCATCTACCTTTTCCATTTCCCTTTCCAAATCCCTCCCCAAATCTTCCAACCAAACACAGCATTAAGGAAACTTATAACCAAACAAATTTTCTCTTAAAAAATCATTTTAAAACTTATTTTTCAAAACGTAATTCCATGCTCAAAATTTCAATTCAAAAACCAAACCGAGCGCAAAAAAAAAAAAAAAAAATCTATATATATATATATATATATATTTGTTCACTTCAATTATTAATTTTGTATTCCTCTCTTGACATAAAAAAAAAAGTTTCTCTATTGGTGTTGTGTTGCCCTGTTAAATGAAGCCCATCCCTTCCTTTATTCATCCTGTTTGATGTAATAAGTCTGTTCAACTCTGCTTAAATCAATCTGTCAATGGTAACCTAACTAAGGGGTAAAGAGGTCATTTTACCAAACTTGTTGCTGACCCCACGTGATTTGAATTTTATAGATAAGTTTATAGGGAAAAATAGTTAGGCCTCGCTTGCAAACTATGGTCTTGTTTGGTTTGTTTTTTAAAAAAAATTTTGAGAAAAAATTTTTATAAATAAATTTTTAAGAATAATCAAATCAAAAAAAAATTTCAAAAAAAATCTCAAAATTTTATTTGGTTATCTACTTTTTAAAATTACTCTCTCTTTTATACACATCAAATCAATTATTTTTTTTTTAAAACTCTCTTCCCAAAACAAATTTTCAAAACTATTTCTGAAAAAAGGCAAACCAAATAAGTTTTCGTACTTTTTATCTCAAAAACTACTCTACAAACACAAACCAAACACACCATATATGTTTTAGTCAAAAAATTAAAAAATTATTATAAATTGTTACATCACTCTCTCTATTTTTTTACACATCTTTTCGTAAAATGTCAAAAAATTACTAAAATAGCTTGTTCCAAACGAGTTCTAAAGCTTTTTGGTTTTTAGTAGTTTTTTTTACTTTTAGGCTAAAAAGTTGTATTGTCAAACGAGGCCTTAAAAATTATTTAGATAATCTAAATAAATATATTTTTTGATTTTTATGAAATAATATGTAAAAAAATAGGGAAGCGATGTGATCCAAATAAATACATTTATTTAGTTTATGCCAAATAAACCCTTAGTGTCTTTGTCTCCCACTCATTCTCTCTTCATCTCCCATCACTCATTGGCCTCATTAGGAAAGTTAGCCTCCGTTTGGGAAGTGGGTTGGCTTTTTGGCTTTTTTGATCATTCGAGCTTGGACTCAAAAGCTTGGTTTAGGAAGGACTTTTTGGCTTTTTGACTTTTTTGACTTTTTTTTGTGAGAGAATAGTGTAATGATTATGGGTTGGATGTGATGTTTTGTCTGTTGTGACTCAAATAGCCTATTCTGTCTTTTGTGGCTCAAAGAGCCAAAATAGCCCAAATGAGCTCTTGCCAAACGACACCTTAGTTATTTTAATAGGTTATTTTAATTTTTAATTATAACCAAACCAAACCAAACCAAACCAAGTCTTAAGTTCCATCAAATGGGGTCGGCTACATGAATCCTTCTTCTCCACGCGACCCTATCAAAGGCCATTTCATTAGTCAAATTAAGTAGATTCATATCTCTATTTATAACGCTAGTCAACGTTAATCTAGGCCTACCCCGTCCCCTAACACTTCCATCTACCGTTACAGCATCGCATCTCTTCACTACTGCCTCTGTTGGTCTCCGTTGAATATGACCAAACCATCTCAAACGATTCTCTCTCAACTTATCTTCTATCGGTGCTACTCCTACCCATTCCTGAATACACTCATTTCTAATCCTGTCCTGTCTAATCTTACCACACATCCACCTTAGCATCCTCATCTCAGCCACACTCATCTTATCTGCATGTTGTTTCTTGGTTGCCCAACACTCTGTCCCATACAACATAGCTGGTCTAATAGCCGTTCTATAAAACTTACCTTTTAGTCTAGTGGGTATTCGTTTATCGCACAATACCCCAGACGCACTTCTCCACTTACACCATCCCGCCTTAATACTATGGGCCACATCTGCATCAATCTCTCCCGCTGTTGTGATAATCGACCTTAAATAACGAAAATGTTCACTCTTAGGCAGTTCTTGGTTCTCAATCTTCACTTCTCCTCTGCTTTCATTGTTACTGTTACTAAATTTACACTCCATGTACTCTGTCTTAGTTTTGCTTATCCGAAATCCTTTAGATTCAAGAGCTTTTCTCCAAATCTCTAACTTTGTGTTAACCCCTTCTCTAGTCTCATCCACTAACACAATATCGTCTGCAAAAAGCATACACCATGGCACGTCATCCTGAATATTTATCGTCAACTCGTCCATAACTAAAGAAAAAAGATAAGGACTTAAGGTAGATCCTTGGTGTAACCCTACAGTGACAGGAAATTCATTTGTCTCTCCAGCTAGCGATCTAATAGTGGTCACCACCCCTTCATACATGTCCCTAATCACGTCAATGTAGCCTTTTGTCACCCCTTTCTTCTCTAACACCCACCATATTATATCTCGGGGCACTCTGTCATATGCTTTCTCAAGGTCGATAAACACCATATGAATGTCTCTTTTCTTTTCTTTATACTTTTCTATTACTCTCCTCAAAAGATAGATCGCTTCCATTGTTGACCTACCAGGCATAAACCCAAATTGATTCTCTGACACCTCTGTTATGTCTCGCAATCGGCGTTCCATCACCCTCTCCCACACTTTCATTATATGACACATTAGCTTGATTCCTTTATAGTTGTTACAATTCTGGACATCACCTTTATTCTTATAGATTGGCACTAAAATACTTTTCCTCCACTCATCTGGCATGTTCCTAGTTAACAAAATTTTGCTAAACAACCTAGTCAACCAAGTAACTCCCTTTTTACCCAAACACTTCCAAGCTTCAACAGGGATATCATCAGGTCCTAAAGCCTTATTTGATTTCATCTTCTTAAGTGCAATCTCCCCTTCAAAGTTCCTAATCCTGCGATAAAACCTATAGTCTTGGTTTATCGTATTACTGGTTATTTCTTCCCCTATTATCGTACTTCCATGTTTCTCATTTAACAGTTTCTCAAAATAATTCTTCCATCTTTCCTTAATCTCATCATCCTTCACCAATACCTTAGAATCCTCACTCTTGATACACTTTACTTGATTAAAATCTCTTGTTTTCCTCTCCTGTATCTTAACAAGTTTGTATACCCTCTTCTCTCCTTCCTTACTATCTAGTCTAGTGTATAGGTCATCATAAGCTTTCAACTTAGTTTCTCTCACTACTTTCTTGACCTCCTTATTAGCCAATTTATAACTCTTAAGGTTTTCCTCAGTTCTATCCTTCTGCCACTTTTTAAAGCACTTTTTTTTTGCCTTAACTACCGCTTGAACCTCTTCCCTCCACCACCAAGTTTCCCTAGAGCTGGGTCCCGTTCCTTTCGACTCTCTAAGCACTTTCCTTGAGATTCTCCTCATACAATTGGCCATCGAATTCCACATAGTGTTAGCATCACCTTCTAAGTCCCAAGTACCTTCCTTATCCATTCGATTCTTAAATATTTCTAGTTTATCCCCTTCTAGGCCCCACCATCTCGTCCTACGACGCCCACCATCCTTCCTAGCTTGGTATTGCCCTCTAAAATATAAATATAGTACCAAAATCCTATGTTGAGAGACCAGACTCTCTCCAGGAATCACCTTACAATTATTGCATTTTAGGCAGCCCACTTTTCTCACTAAGAAATAATCTATTTGGCTCTTAACTAATCCACTCTTAAAGGTTATCAAATGCTCCTCCCTCTTCTTATACATAGTATTGGCCACCACTAGGTCAGAAGCCAACAGAAAATCTAAGATTCTCTCTCCAGCCTCATTTCTGTCACCAAAATCGTATCCACCATGCATCCTTTCATAACCTAGTTTATCTATGCCCACATGGCCATTAAAATCTCCACCTATAACCAGGTTCTCTCCTATGGGTATCTCCTGTAAGAACTCATCCATTTGTTCCAAAAAATCCCTCTTAGTCTGATCATCTAACCCTATTTGAGGGGCGTAAGCGCTAATAATGTTCACTATATTCCCTTAAATAACTAGTTTAACTAGCATAATCCTATCTCTTTTCCTAGTGACCGCCACCACACTTTCCACAAGACCCTTGGAAATTATGATTCCTACCCGATTCCTGCGTCTATCCTTACCACTATAATAAAGTTTAAAACCAGTATCCTCAATTTCCCTAACTTTCTCTCCCGTCCACTTAGTTTCTTGTATGCAAGCTATACTAACTCTCTTCCTAATCATAACATCTACCAATTCCATCGTCCTACCAGTTAAGGTTCCTATGTTCCAAGTGGCTATCCTAAACCTATAGTCTTGGACTAGCTTCTTTACCCGCGCTCGTCCAGAAAAGCGCGGAAACCTTTGCCCATTTTTCACAGCACCCAGGCGTCGATGCGGCGCCCCTTGCTCACTTTTCGAAACACCCGAAGGCAGGAGCAACGCGTCACTTGAGGGGAATGACCTAGCATTTAAACGATTCAAAGTAGGATTCATTTTCATAAGGGATCCGAGCTGCTTTTTTACGTGTTGGCTTGTAACGCTCCACTCCCGGGTCGTTAAATACACTAAAATAGCCTTAAAAAAAATACAAGTTTTGCTCCCAAAAATAATAATTACAAAATCGTCTTCAAATGGTACAATATCCTCCAAATATTCTAATTACCTCCAAAATAAACAATATTACAACTATCTCCAAATTTAATAATTACAGTGGTGGGTCCCAAATCTGTATATTAATAAATCTTTTTAATCTCAATTTTGAGCTCCACTAAAATCTGCTCCGCACCTGAAAAATAAATTAATTTGGGAAGTATACAATACGACAAGAATACAAGGCTCGGATACAGAATAAATTAACAAGAATCCAACAATTTATGACATTAAATCAACGATACGATAATCAAGCAATTTATCAAATTGCACAACAAATCAACTATAATTTATCTGGACCAAATACCCGGTCCTACTCAGTACATGACCGGTGAATAGACTCATTTATTCACCCACCTCACCCAAGCTCCACGCTTATCCGGGCATATTGGTGTAAACAATTAATAAGATTCACTCGATCCATGTACGGAGTATTTCCATGTCATTCAGTCAGACAAATCACCATTTTAACACAGAAATATTTGTAGGAAACTTTACCAAATGATCAGAATATCAATGATTCAACTATGAGATGATTTTACAAAATCTATTAATAACCATAATAATCAAGTGGATTACAAATTGAGGATAATTAAAAATAGAGAACTCTTTGCAAAGAGATTTAAATAGAGCATATTGTATACAACCCGAATTTACCTCAAAATAACTAATTCCATCACCATAAATCTGACATTGCTCCATGGATCTCCAAAAATTGCTTTGATCAAACTTCTAAAACATAAAGTATGTATAATTTAATAAAATCTATAACTCTCAACTTATTTATTCCTATGTCTAACTTAAAATTTACATTACAAAGGAGAGAGAGCAACGGAAGTATGGAAGCAGAAGAAAAAAGTGAAAGTTGAGAGAATGAAGGAGGGTTCTGCTCAATTTATAGTGAAAGGAACTTAGGGCTAAGGAAATAGAATAAAAAAAAATTAAAATAAAAAGGAAAATAAAGGACAACTTTATGGGAAAGGAAAATGGATGGTTGAACATGGCAGTGGGCTTGCTACCCACGTTTCCATATATAAAAAAATTAAAAGAATGAAATGGTGAAAGGATGGAACGATAGAATGGTGGTTTTGCTCTAGGAAGTGAGGGAATTGTGGGTAAAGCCCACGGTTTGCTGCTGTTTGTTTGTTTGTTTGTTTGTTTTTTTTTTTTTTTTTTATGGGGAATGGTAAGATTTATTATTAAATGAGAATAAATAACAATATGATAAATATAAAAGAGATGAGATAAATATAAATAAATAATTTAAAATTAAATTTTTTATCTAAAAATCTCACCACTAAATTATTATAATAAACTACTAATACCACTCACTAAATATTAATACTTCAAAAATACGGGATGTCACATGGCTGTCGGCTACCTAACACACAACCCTCTTTCTTAACCTGGGCTTGGGACCGGCGGAGTTGTTAACAACCCCGGCGGAGTTTTTAATTTAATTTTTAATTATATTTATTTAAAATTTTTATATTTAAGAAGATTGTTAATTTTTTATAATTAGATGTGATATTTATAAAATAATTATAAATTTAATATAATATTTTATTTTATTAATTATTTTAATTTATTTTATTCTTTTATAAGTTTTAACTTAAAAAAATCAAAAACTCATTTCCCTAACAAGGCCATTGTCTCTCTACCTATTAGAGCATCTCCAACGGTAATAGGCATTTTACCTATCTAAATATTACTATAAAGTGTATATTTTATTTTGCCTATCAACTATTTCATATTTCTACTCCAACCATGCTCTTTATTTTAGCTATTCATCTAAATATTATTAATTTTATAAAATGTCACATCAGCAACAAAGATGGAGGGAAATGATCCTAATGATTAAATATATTTTGCCTAGTCTTGAAGGCTAGCTACATGTAGCTAGTGAATGTGAGTTGAGCTAAAATGCCTAATCATATGCCTAGTGCATTGGAGTTGAAAAAAATGAGTTATACTAGGCATTTTGACTAACAAGCATGATATGCCTAGTGGGTTCTGGGAAAGGGGTCACTGTTGTGCTCAAAGCACAGCAGTGACTGTGGTGCCTTTGTTTAAGGTGTATTATGGCCTTATTTTTATGATCCAAACCGTTGATTTTGTAAGGTTTGTTGAGTAATTCATGTGTACCAAAAATCATATTAATCGGATATCAACAACTATATGATCGATAACTAAAAAAATAAATAATAAGTTTTTCTTTTGAAAAATAGCATAAACAATATGCAATCCAATCATATAGTTATTGATATCCAATTAATATGATTTTTGGTAGGCATGAAGTACTCAACAAACCCTACAAAATCAACGGTTTGGATCATAAAAATAAGACCATAATACACCTCAAACAAAGGCACCACAGTCACTGCTGTGCTTTAAGCACAGCGGTGACCCCTTTCCCTTTTTTTTTAAATGCAAAGATTGAATTTGTGTGTTTTTTATTTCCTTTAAAAAATTATTTTCATATGATTTTTTTTAATGAAGATTGTTTTGAGAATTTTAAATTTTTTTAATTTTTGTGTGTTTATTTCATCAAATTTATTTTTATATTTAAAAAATAATAATTTCAAAACATAACTAAACATAGTAATTACTTTTTATTTATTTTAATTTTTTTAATTAACATTTTATCTTTACTTTTCTACACATCTTTTTATAAAAAGTTAAAAAATACACTTATTTAGAACATTTCAAACCGCCCCTTAATATTAGTTTCATTTTAAAGGTATATTTTTAATGATATTAATTTTATAAAATTAAAATTTTATATTAAAAATTATATATATTATAAAAATAAAATTAAAAAGATTAAAATAGTTTTTTTCATTTTTTATTAATAGACAGAGAGATAGATAGATAGTGTGTGTGAGAGTGGTGGACGGGACAGATCGTCAGAATGCCTGTGTGTGGAGTGAATTCAATTTTTTTTTTTTTTTATAGTTAATATCAATCGTAAGTTTTGGCATGGCTGACGTGGCCAAATCTTGTCCGTCGACCGGAGAAAGAGCTGGAGGGGAAGGTTGGAGAGGATCTGGACTCATTATGAAAGACCCAAAATTTCGCCGAGCGGTCAAATCTCAAGCACAGTAACATTTGCACACAATAATTATATTTACATGTATAATTTTTATATTTACATCACCAACGGGGTTGAATCTTTCAATCAATCACTATGAACTGATTCATTCAATTATCAAATATAAAAATGAAACACTCCTCTAATTTAAAAATTTTAAAAGAGTATTTATAATATGAAAAAAATTAAAAAAAAATTAAAACTAAAATGTCACATCATATGAGACTCACACACTAATTAAAACTGTTCTTAATTTAGAGCTTCTAATATTTTTTCTTATAAAATATTATCATGCCACTAAAATTTCGTTTAACAATTTAATATTTTAATTTAAAAATTAAAAATCAATAATTTATATTAAAAAGTTAAAAATTTATTTTTCTTTTTACTTTTTACACATTTTTCATAAAAAATTAAAAAATCATTCTAAATATACTATTTTTTTACCTCAAATATTAGCCAAAAAATTAAAAAAAATACTAAAATAGAATGTTCCCGCCAAAGTTAGCTCTCTTGCACCATTATCCAAAAACACTAACATGAATCTATTTTTACATTTGATCCTCCAACACTAACATGAATCTATTTTTACATTTGATCCTCCAGAAAATCTAAGCTTCCAAATTGAGGCGAGCTAGCTACAGTCTAGGAATCTAAAGAAAAAAAAAATTTTAAGCAAAAAAATTTCATAAACCATTATCAAAATTTTTCAAAGAATATAATAATGAGAAAAAAATACACTTGAACAAGAAAATCAAAGCAAATTTTTTTTTTTCCGACACACTACATAGTCTTAGGATCGCTTACCTCGCGACTTAAATGGTAACAGTACCGCTACCCAAAATGTTAGGTTTTTTTTCTTGGCAATCCCGTTTGACAAAACTCCTTTGAGTTGTAATTTTATTCGCATTTTTTTATTTCAGTGAGGCTATGAGTTGTTAGATGCGAATCCAACCCGAATTGTGCCTTTCAGAGAAGTTTGTGATGCAAATACTTTCAAGATTGCCACTTCGCTGATTATTACGGGGGTCGAGCTGCCCGGTCAGCTCGCGGCCGAAGCAAAATGCAAAAATGCATTCCAAGTTGCCTGTCCGCTTGAGCGGACATTCCCCCGCTCGAGCGGAGAATCCCTGGTTCCAAAGTTTTGATCGCCTGTAAAAGTACTGAGATGTGTGATTTCGCGCTCGAGCGGACTTTCTGGCGCTCGAGCGGACCTCTGTTATATCACGCGCATATTTTGCTGAAGACGCTTGAGCGGGCTGTTGGGCGCTCGAGCGGAGATCGCGGGACAGATTCTATAAATTCGCGTGTTGGGTCAGATTTTAGGATTACTACTCCAGATCTTGTTTTTGGGTTCTAGGGTTTATATCTGAAGATACTTTGTGAGTTTTCTTTGATGTTTTAATTGAGTATTCAACTCATGTTTTAAAGAGTATACATCAAAGGTTTGGTTTGTTCTACAAGTTCTACAAAAGAGAGAGAGAGTTGTTCTTCGGTGGATTCTGAAGAATTCGAGCCTGAAGCTTTGGTGGATTCCGGAGTGGTTCATCGTAAAGACAATTCCGAGGTGAAGATGGGGTTGGAAGAGGCACATAGAGGTTGGTTCAATTAGGCGTTGTGGATTCGCTAGGTAATTGAGAGTATACCTGTGTAATTCCTTTAAATCTTCTTAGTGGATTGTTCTTGTGGCTGTTGCCCGTGGTTTTTTTTATCACAATTGGAGGTGTCCAATTGTGGTTTTTCCACGTTAAATTGTTGTGTCTCTTTGTCTTGATTGTTTGATTGGGATTGTTATATTCTGCTTAAAATTGATACATAATCACAAATCAACATCTAGAAGGTTTCTAGATTTTTCAATTGGTATCAGAGCGGGTCGTTCTAGTTTTTTTTTTTTTTTAAAAAAAAAAAATTCTTTTAGAACGAGATCTTGTTTGATTTGTGATAATGGATACAATTCGTGAGGGAAATTCTATGGTTAGACCACCCCTACTTGATGGATCCAATTATTCTTTTTGGAAAGCTCGGATGAGATCTTTTTTAAAATCTATTGATGAAAAAGTTTGGCAATCTGTCATGAATGGGTGGACTGAACCAACAATTACCGTTGATGGAGTAACTTTCCCCAAACCAATTGATAAGTGGGACACAACTGATTACCAAAATAGTAGCTGGAATAGTAAGGCTATCAATTCTCTCTTTTGCGCTGTCACACCTGAAGAGTTTAGTCGGATTTGCAATTGTGAAGTCGCAAAAGAGGCTTGGGATATCTTACAAACTATTCATGAGGGCACTCCTTCTGTTAAACGTTCAAAACTTCAAAGGCTCACATCTAGTTTCGAAAACCTTTCAATGAAAGATAATGAGACCTTTGATGAATTTTATGCGAAGTTGAGTGACATTGTTAATTCCAGCTTTAATTTAGGTGAAAAAAATACCTGAATCCAAAGTTGTGGGAAAAATTTTGAGATCCTTGCCCGATCGATTCCAACCAAAAGTTACGGCTATTGAGGAGGCTCAAGATGTTGACAACCTCAAGCTAGATCAGTTGGTTGGAAATCTCCAAACTTATGAGGCACATAGGAATTTCAAAAAGAAACAAAAAGATATTGCTTTTAGTAGTGCTCATAAAGTTAGAGAGGATTCTGATGAGGATTGTGAGATAGATTCCAAGATTATGGCTGCTTTTGTTAAACAATTTAAAAAATCTTTTTTGAAAAAGAATCCTGATCTTTTGGAATCTACTCATACTCATAAATCTAAAGGCAAAGATAGACTCAAAATTAATCCTATAGCCAAGAAAGAAAAAGGAAAGATACAAGGGAACTCTGAAAGTTTCCAATGCTATGAATGCCAAGGATTTGGCCACTTTGCTTCAGAATGCCCCACTCGTTTGAGGAAGCAAAAAGCCCTCGCCGTCACTTGGGATGATGAATCAGAATCTGATGAAGATGTCAGTGACAATGAAGATAAAGGCGAAGAGGGACATAAGCAATTCCTTGCCTTCATGGTGGTTTCTGAAACTGAAGGACAAACAGAGTCTCCAAAGATGTCAGTTGAGAATACCACTGATGATGAATCCTCGGAGAGTGATCATGAAGAGCTTGAACAAGCATATGAAAAGTTGTATAAGGAGTCTCTTAACTTATTCAAGTTGAAAGACAAACTCACAAAGAAACTCAAAGCATGTGAAAGTGAGAATGTCAAACTTAAGGAAGAGATTTCCGAGGCCAAGATTAATGCCATCAAGGTAGCTGATGATCAACAAGTTCTTTGTACAAAATTGTTGACTTGTGAGACAGAGAGGAATGAGCTACTGCAAAACCATGCTATGTATGAAGAAAAAATTGAAACTCTCGAGATGTCTCAAGTTGCTTTGGAAGAACTAATCATCAAGAAAGAGGAAGAGCTCAAGTGTGCAATGGCTACCATTGGTTTTTGGAACAAAGGATCAAAGAATTTGGAGGATATCATTGGGTCTCAACAAATGAGTTATGACAAGAGTGGCATTGGCTTTGGTGGCAAGAAAGAGCAAAAACAGTATGCTTCCACATCTCATGATACAAGAACTCAAGGAAAGGAGGAACAAAAATTTCAACATGAGGATGTACTTCTCAAACTTCCTAGAGTTGGTAAGGCAAAAGAAAAGAAGGTACACCCTGTACACCCTGTTTTTATTTGTCATCATTGTGGTATGCATGGTCATATTCGCCCTTACTGTTATAAGTTGCATGGGAGAGTGTCTCAAAAGGGTAGAAATTTGAATACTTTTTGGGTTAGGAGACAAACTTACATGTCCAGGCAGAATACCAAGATTCATGAGGTGTTCACAATGCCATGATATTTACCAAGACCGCTAGACCAAATTCTGTTAAGATCAAAAAGATTTGGGTGAGAAAACTTGATTTGTGTTAATTTGTTTATTTGTTTTAGTTTTTGGGTTTTTGTGTGGTGTTTTTTTTAATGAGAAAAAAAAAATATGTGCATGCTCGTTTTTTTGTCTTGCTTTGTTTAGAAAAAGAAAAAAAAATTAAAAAAAAAAAAAAAAAACCAAAAAGATTTTCTTGGTATGGTTTTGCAAGCTTGAAATTTTTGAGTAGTCCTTGGTGCATATTGGAATTGATGAGAATAACCATTACATGTTAATATGTGTGTGCTTTCTGTGGTCATTACTCATTTTGGAGTGTGTGTTTTTTATTAGTATGTCTCATTCTGTACACACTCTTGGATTAGCAAATTTTGGAGTCTTCCGCCTTAGTGATTATTTTTTCTATGGACTTCTGTCAGTGATTTTTTGCGTTTCTAGAGGAATTGACCTATACTAGCATATCATGGGTGATGTTGAGTCTCTTAACCACCTACCATCTTTTTGCATCTCCATGGCTTTCCCCTCTATTCTTTGCAGTCCAGCCATGAGGAAAAGGCTACCTCAGAGTCACCAACCAGGCCATCATTATTATATCCATGCTTCTCTGGTTCAGTTTCCATACTCTTGAGCGTGTCAGCCGCCAATGATTGTGCAAAAGAAATAGAAAAAGGAAAAAGAAAAAAAAAAGAAAAAGAAAAAAAATATGTAAAAGAAAGAAAAAATGTGCAAAAGAAAGAAAAGAAAGAAAAGAAAAGATTTATTGATTGAGGGGGAGCCTCCGCCTTTACTCACCAAATACCCCTTGATTCCTAGTGGTTTGACTTTCCTTAGTTGTGCTTAGATTCTCTTGTCGGAGGTCCAACTTTCATATCACTACTAGGATTGAATCTAGTGTTTGTCGAACTCCAAGAGTCACACACACACTTTTTATCATGGGATCTATGCTTTTCACATAATGCATCACTTTCTTTCATGAGGAATCTTCTACGGACTGTGCACATTGTGTTTTCTTGTAATGGTGCTTCTTGGATAGTCTTGTGTGTTTTAAGGTACTAATCTGAAATTCCTTGCTTGCTCCACCATATTTTTTTTGTCTTTTTCTTCTTGTTCACTGTTTTCAGTGTTTGCGGTTGCTTTTAGTAAGGGGGAGTTTGGTTCATCTTGATCTGGGTCAGTAAGGGAGTTTGATTTTTCATTGCAAGAGTTGTTTAGCATGAACATTTTGATATGTTTTGTAAGGGAGATTGGCTTTCGTTGTTTTGCATGTTGCTATGCACTGTTGCTAGTTATTTGCTTCTTGTATGTTCCTGATATTTACATCGTCATATCATTGCTTGTGTGGTTTATGATCTTGCTTTTGTTGTTTGAGAGTTGTTTTTCATGAGTCTTAGTTTTCATCTATTCATGTTTTCCATCTCATGTTTCAAGATAATCGTGTCATATATCTATTGTTTTTTCCATATACTCTTGTGGGACTAATAGTTGTTTTGGAGATTGTGGCACTGATAGTTGTTTTGCAGATCATGACCTTGAGAAAGAAGTTTGCGTTTGTTGGCTGTAATGGGTTGGGGTGTTTAGGATTTTATTTGTTAGGTGTGTTTTGTCACGGCATTGCCAAAGGGGGAGATTGTTAGGTTTTTTTTCTTGGCAATCCCGTTTGACAAAACTCCTTTGAGTTGTAATTTTATTCGCATTTTTTTATTTCAGTGAGGCTATGAGTTGTTAGATGCGAATCCAACCCGAATTGTGCCTTTCAGAGAAGTTTGTGATGCAAATACTTTCAAGATTGCCACTTCGCTGATTATTGCGAGGGTCGAGCTGCCCGGTCAGCTCGCGGCCGAAGCAAAATGCAAAAATGCATTCCAAGTTGCCTGTCCGCTCGAGCGGACATTCCCCCGCTCGAGCGGAGAATCCCTGGTTCCAAAGTTTTGATCGCCTGTAAAAGTACTGAGATGTGTGATTTCGCGCTCGAGCGGACTTTCTGGCGCTCGAGCGGACCTCTGTTATATCACGCGCATATTTTGCTGAAGACGCTCGAGCGGGCTGTTGGGCGCTCGAGCGGAGATCGCGGGACAGATTCTATAAATTCGCGTGTTGGGTCAGATTTTAGGATTACTACTCCAGATCTTGTTTTTGGGTTCTAGGGTTTATATCTGGAGATACTTTGTGAGTTTTCTTTGATGTTTTAATTGAGTATTCAACTCATGTTTTAAAGAGTATACATCAAAGGTTTGGTTTGTTCTACAAGTTCTACAAAAGAGAGAGAGAGTTGTTCTTCGGTGGATTCTGAAGAATTCGAGCCTGAAGCTTTGATGGATTCCGGAGTGGTTCATCGTAAAGACAATTCCGAGGTGAAGATGGGGTTGGAAAAGGCACATAGAGGTTGGTTCAATTAGGCGTTGTGGATTCGCTAGGTAATTGAGTGTATACCTGTGTAATTCCTTTAAATCTTCTTAGTGGATTGTTCTTGTGGCTGTTGCCCGTGGTTTTTTTGATCACAATTGGAGGTGTCCAATTGTGGTTTTTCCACGTTAAATTGTTGTGTCTCTTTGTCTTGATTGTTTGATTGAGATTGTTATATTCTGCTTAAAATTGATACATAATCACAAATCAACATCTAGAAGGTTTTTCTAGATTTTTCACAAAATATATCCATACGAACATAACTCATGTTATCAAATTATTTCAATTCTTATTTCAATATTTTAGTCTCCATGACCCTTTATGTATAACGATCCTTATGGTGCTTAAAACATTTCGGTTCTAGGACTTCAAAACATTTCGGCCCTTGTGACCCCATATACTACGTTTGGTTATATGATCAACAAAAAGAAGTAATTTCGTATAATGGTGTTTTGGGAACATTCCAGAAAACCTAATTTTTTGGCTTTTTAATTTTTTTTTAACTAAAAAAGTCACAAAAAAAGCCGCAAAAACTAGCCTTTTTAGCACAAAAAAAGTTAAAAAGTTGACTTTTTACCAACTTACCAAAACACCACAATGTTTCATTACCATTCCATCATCATCATCATCATCATCGTCACCATCATAAAATTTGAAAGATTCAAGTTAAATAAATTTTCATAGAAAAATTGATGCTTCATTATTCAAATGAAATCCTTTATTTAAACTCGATTTTTGACCTCATTAAATTTATAGATTTTTCAATACATATTAATATCATGATAACACATGTAATTTAATTCATTCTCAAATTTTGTATTTCAAATAGAGGTAATATTTTCCATGTTCAGATATATTCACCTCCAAAATAGAAAAAAATATAGATTTGAAACTCTACGAGTTAATTCCCAAAAGGTGTAGAGACGCCTTCCTCTAATCTTAACAATTAGCAAATAAGATCCAAAATTAGGGAAATACTTTCAATGAAAACTACAACATCCATCAAATTAATAATTTTTATACATGCAAAAATATCAATAGAAATTAAGAACACGTTTGGTATGATGGAATGAAATGAAATAGGAATGGAATGAGAGTGAGAATGGAATACAAGGTTGAATGGAATGAAATGTACATTCTCATTCTATTGTTTGGTTCCCAACAAGGAATGATATAGTAATATGATGATAATTGTCATTCTTATGTTTGGTTATGCCTATTATCTCATAGAATGGAATAAGTTTTTATTATTATGATTTTCTTTTTTAACAAGCTAGTAACAAATAAATTTAAAATATATATAGATCATGATAATGTTAATAGTTATGAGAGTGATGGTGTGAGTTGTAGTGATGGTGGTGGTGGAATTGGTGGTGGTGATAGCAATGATAGTAGAATGGTGGTAGTAGGTTGTTGTGGTCTTAGTGGTGGTGGTAAGGTGGTATCATGGCTGCGATGGTGGTGGTAGTGACGACAACCAACTGTAGTAGAGTGGTGGTTATCGTGATTAGAGGTGTACGCGGTGCGATTTAAGCGGTTTGATAGTAAAACTACAAACAGAATTGCGGGTTAGCAAATTAGTGGATTGACAAATTACGATTTGGGCGATTTTTGACGGATTGGAGGATTGAAGAATATTCTAACTAATTATCATACATTTGCATAATATATAATACTAATTTGTATAAAAAATTTTAGATATATAACACAAAGTAATTTTACATAATATGTTTCATATATATAACCACTAATTTGTAATAAATTTCATATTTTAAATCTCTCTCATACTCATTTTTACATTGATATTTCATTGGAAGTTATATATATATATATATATATATTTACTATAGCGGAGTGGAGCGGTTCGGTTAGCGAATTATAAATTTTAAAGTTTAAACCACGTTTTATAGCGATTCCGGTTTTATCTTTCTGCATTTATTGTTTTCCGGACTTTGGTTCCGTGATGTTGGTGGTTGTATACCTTGTTGTCATCCTTTAATTCCGCTTGATTGAGTTTTAGGATGTGTTGGGCAGAGTCGTTACATGTTGGTTAGGCTTTGGTTTCAATTCCTTGTTGCCTAGTTTTTAGGAGGTCCGCTCGAGCGGGTCATCTTGCGCTAGAGCGGAGATTGCACACTCCCAGTATTTTGGTGCTCTGCAAAACATCTGTAAGCATGTTTTTCACGCTCGAGCGGGCTCTCTGGAGCTCAAGCGGGTAGTACATTTTTTGTGTAAGTTCTGGGAGGGGGTAATATACGCTCGAGCGGACTGGTTTTCGCGCTCGAGCGGATATACTTTATCCTTGTGTCTTGGCACTCAAGCTGGCTTTCTTGAGCTCGAGCGGACCTAGTTTTTTGTTATTGACGCTCGAGCGTTGTGTTCTCCGCTCGAGCGGGAATGTCGTATAACAGAGGGCAGCTGGGCATTTTTGAATCATTTTCTACACTTCCTCTCTCTCTCTCTTGCTTTCTAAAAAGATATTTTGAGAGCCTGTCTCTCTAGAAACTCCCTTCTCTCTAGGGTTTGATCTGGTTAGAGTGTTTCCCTTTCCTTTGCCCTTTGTAAGAGTTGTGTTGATCATCGAGGGCTTCGTTTTGATCCGTGGATCTTGGAGTTTGGAGCATTTTGGTTTTCTTCGTCTCCTTCCATTGGGCTCCGAATTTGAGGTAGGGATTCCTACTCACTCTTATGGTCTTTGACATAGATTTTTGGTTGTTTTGATAAAGTGTTGAAGTTGGGTAATTTTGGGACTTAGGGTTTCAAAATGTTAAAAGAGGGTTTTGTTATTTTGATTATTAAATGTGTAATTTGGGTTTCAAAATAATGGTATTGATGTTGATTGTTGATATATGGACCATTGGGTCATTATTGGAAAGAGGGGTAGAAAATCTTAATTTGTTGTATAAATTAATTGGTATAATTAATTTGGAAAAAATTGTGGTTATATGGAATTGAGTTGGAAATAATGAAATTGGCTCATTATATAGTAGAATAGTGGAGTTGGATTTATTAATCGCTCACTTTTGAAAATATTGATATTTTATCTGTTGGAGCTTTTATTATCTGTTTAGAAATAATTGCTTGGGCTACCGGTGGAGGGTAGTTTTGATTGTTGTAGACAATGCATGATGATTAGGCAAACTAAAACTAATCAATTGGATATGTCATAGAGTATGACTGTTGATAGAATACATTAACGTTATGTATTGATTGATTGTGTGTATGACCTTTGTATATATACGTTGTGTGTGTGGGAGGAGATAGGGGATGTACTCCACGGTTTAGGGGAAGATAGGGGATGAACCTCTAAACCGGATGTTGTTTGGGAGGAGATAGGGGCGGCTCATACGCTTGTCAGTTAACGTGTTGACATAGCTCATATGCTTATCTATGGAAGTGTTGATACAGCTCATATGCTTATCTTTGGAAGTGTTGATATAGCTAATATGCATATCTGTTGAAATGTGGATATAGGTTTTATGCTTATCTATTGAGATGTTGATACAACTAGTATGTTCATCTATTGTAAAATGGGAAACGTTTAATATGAGTCACTGTTTCATATAAATGGTTGGCCAGGTTCTGAGCCGTTGATGTAAATTGTGAAATTGATAAGAAATGGAAACTGAATGAAACATGAACATAGTGGTCATGAAATGGAAATGGGTTATGAATTGATTTATGGAAATTGAACATTTATCAATTGCTAATGTCTTAGTTATTGCTCATACTGTGTTTAGCATATTTCTACTGGACGTTGGCTCACCCTTTATGGGACATTATTTTCAGGTACAGGTAGTATGCCACCTCCAAGGACATAGCTTAGATGATGATAAGAGTTGAAGACACTTTTTGTTTATTTTGTTTGTATTACATGTATATTAAGCCAAGGGCTTATTTTGTGTAGAGTTAGTACTCTTCTTTTGTGTAACCAGGTGTTGACTTGGAAAGCTGTAAGCCCATAGGGCATTTGCTTTTGTTGTTAACATGTAATACTGTTGTAAGAACTACTCTGATGAATAGAAATGATTGGTTTTGTTTATATCAATGCATGTTTAAAGTGATGGGTTTTATGTATTATTTTGAGGGCGTGATAACTTGGTATCAGAGCGTACCGGGTTCGAATACTTTGGGTACGTGGGAAGTGATTAGGATCACAATGGGTTTGTCTAGCTTGATAGAGACTTAGATGTAGTGTTATGTTCTTATATGATAACATGTTTATGTGACTATATGGGTATGGAATGTAGTTTCTAGGATATTGATTGGATCCTTGGGTTTCTGGGAGTCTTGTTGAAAAAGCACTTGATCAATGCTGTTTCTAACCGGAACTCTAGTAACGCCTCGGGACTGTCATTATCCAAAAATGAAATTCGTAATTGCTTATGTGATTATGTGCTTACGTGGAGTGAATTACAGTTGTCCATGCATTAGGACGTGAGTGTTATAGCTTCGGCACATTTGTGAATGTGCTAATGGTCTTGGTTACCTTTATTAGGATGTCAGGACGAGGACGTGGTAGGCGTGGTAGGCAGGAGACGCCTTTACCAGATGATATTCCGGCACAGTAGGAGGGAGTTGGCCAGGCCAATGTGGTCGAGCCAGCGGATCAGTAGGCTATGAGTGCCTTGGCCCGAGAGATAGTAGGAGCTTTGGGTATTCTCAGAGCTGGGAATTAGGAACAGACCCACGCAGCTAAGGCAGGGCCTTCCTTCTTGAAGAGGGAATTCTTCCGGTCCAATCCGGACGAGTTTGTTGGGGATCCGAAGGAGCCAGTTAAGGCTGACGAGTGGTTGGAACAGATGGAGAAGACGTTCGAGATGCTTGGCATCGAGGACGGGGCTTTAAAGGTGACCTTGGCATCCTTCCAACTGAAGGGAGATGCGGGTCAATGGTGGAAGTATGAGAAGGGCAGTGTTGGTGGTGCATGGGAGGCGTTTGTGAATGCTTTCCAAGAGAAGTTTTTATCTTCAGCTGCTAGGAAGAAGCTGAGGGACCAGTTTTGCCAGCTTAAACAGCAGGGCTTGTCAGTGGCCGAGTTTGAGGCTATTTTTACTAGTCTGTCCAGGTTCGCACCTGAACTTGTGGCGTCCGAGGAACGCCGTTGCTTTGAGTTTGAACGGAAGTTGAGGCGTGGACTCAAGCTGAGAGTTGGAGGGTCCTTTATCCGAGAGTACAGACGTTTGGTTGATGCTGCAGCTCACATGGAGATTATGATGCAGGAGGAGGATGAAGCGTAGAGAGGCTCCAAGAGGTGCCAAGATGGTCAGAGTGACGGCAGGAGACAGAGGGGTTCTAACCTTCAGCAGTCTCAGGGTGGTTTGGCTAGATCGACCTTTCCAGTGCCGAGTGCGGGCTCTTGGAGAGGTAGTCAGGGAGGCTTGACTTGTTTTGCGTGTGGCCAGCTGGATCACAAGTCTTCGGTTTGCCCGCAGAAGGGAGGGGGTCAGGGAGCTGCTTCTTCTTCAGCTAGACCTCAGGGCCAGAGTCAAGGCAGGGGCCAGCCTTTGTCTTGCTATCAGTGTGGTCAGCCTGGGCACCTGAAGAGGTATTGCCCACAGTTGAGTGCCACTTCAGGAGCGTCTGGTTCTAGGCAGACGCAGAGCTATCAGCCAGCTCAGTCTGTGCAGGCCTCGAGGGCCAATCCGGGGGCTTCGTCATCCCAGTTAGTGCAGCAGTCTTTTGCTCCTAGAGATGAGCAGGTGGATCAGGGGCCTACAGGGCGCGTGTATGCTGTTACCGTGCAGGACCTAGTACCGGCCCCATCAGTAGTAAGAGGTACCTTTCTGTTTTGTAACTCGGTTGCTAGTGTATTGATTGATACGGGTGCATCTCATTCTTTTGTATCTGCTGCATTCGCATCTGTGTTGGAGTTGGAGTTGGCACAGTTAGCATCTCCTATTTGTGTTGTATCACCTGTTGGGGGTGAATTGATTTTGAAACACGGATGTAGAGGTTGTGATATAGAAGTTGCCGACCATAGGCTTCCTTTTCCTTTTGTGGTCATGCCCATGAAGGGTTTTGATGTTATTTTGGGTATGGACTGGCTATCGTCTTATCGGGCTGTTATTGATTGCTACCGTTAGAGGGTCACAGTTTGTACCTTAAACGGGGAGTGCTTCCATTTCTTGGGGGATCAGGTTGGTAGTGTGCTGCTACCGATGTATGATTCGCGAGGGCGGAATAAGCTTAGTGGTCTATTTGCTAGCTTTATGAGTGGTGAGAGTGATGAGACCCAGATTGTATTGCCGATGGTGGTTTGTGAGTATTTGGATGTTTTTCTTGAGGATCTTGTTAGTTTGCCACCTCACCGAGAGATAGAGTTCTCTATTGATTTAGTGCCCGGTACAGCGCCGATTTCTATGGCACCTTATCATTTTGCCCCAGCCGAGTTGAGTAAGTTGAAGATTCAGCTCCAAGAATTGCTAGATAAGGGCTTTGTTCGCCCTAGTGTTTCACCATGGGGAGCACCGGCCCTCTTTGTTAAAAAGAAAGATGGTGTCTTGAGATTGTGTATCGACTACCGAAAGTTGAATCGGGTTACGGTTAAGAATAAGTACCCTATGCCCTGTATAGATGATTTGTTTGACCAGTTGAAGGGTTTCCGTTGTTTCTCTAAGATAGACTTGAGATCGGGTTACCACCAGTTGAGGGTCAGGGAGGAGGATATTCCGAAGACGGCATTCCGTACGCGGTATGGCCATTATGAGTTTCTGGTGATGCCATTCGGGCTTACCAATGCACCAGCAGTCTTTATGGACTTGATGAACCAGATCTTCAGGGAATTCTTAGATCGATTTGTGGTCGTTTTCGTGGACGACATTCTTATCTATTCGCCTTTTGAGGAGGAGCACGAGGAACACTTGAGAGTGGTGCTTGAATTGCTTAGAGCCCATAGGCTGTATGCCAAGTGTACGAGGAGCAAATATTCAGGCCAGTCCGTATTCCTTTCTTCCAAGCTCCTGTCTGTCCGATCAACCTGCGAGCATAACGACGGTGAGCTACCCGGCGGTGTGTGGCCGGAAAAATCCTCCGACGATCAAGTTAGCACACACCTTAGGATAGAGATAGAGAGATGAGTGTTTAAGTGTAAGAATTTCCTTACAAAGTGTTCCTGTATCACGTATGGGGGGCGCAGACATGCTTATATACCCTTCTGCGCCCTAAATCTACTCCCATTGGTCTCTCGACACGTGGCTCTGTTATCCCATCTGTCAACGGTTCTTCTTGCTGTACATCACCTAACCCAACTGCCAGCCCACTCTGCTGGGAGCACGTCAGCCGGGCAACATCATCTCGGCTATCAACGGCCATACTGAACATGCCTAAGTGCAGTTGATGTCGTAGTTTCCTACTACCGGGCTTAATTTCAGCCGTGCTCAACTGTATTCCGGTGAAGCTGAGCTGGAGATTGGTAACGCCGGTCAGCCAAAGACCTTCTCGGCCAAGCTCCAAGCACAGGCCTTCCTACCGGGTTAAGGTGCGTGCATTACAACCTTGCAACGTGTGAGCCGGGGAGCCTCATCTAGGCTGTTCCTCTACCTGTCCGGCCTTCGCGGAACCGAGATCAGATAACTCGGTTCTATATGGGCTTTGCCATTACCGAGCAATATCACGGCCTGATCTTGGAGCCCAATACCTCGGCCCAAATCTGTCTGGCTAACGTCACGGCCCAATCTCATATCATAAATCTCCCTCTCAATTGCCCCTTAATTCCGTCCGCAAAAGCGTGACTGGGATTACTTATTTCGACCGGGATAACACTTCCTCGGTCCTCAGAATGCGAAATGGCGACCGGGCTAGTTGACATTTCTGTCTGCAAACTTGCCCAGTTAAACTCCTCGGTTGACGTCCTCTTCTTCAAAAGTAGCCCGGTTGTCTCCTCAACTCTTCAACCTATTTCTTCAGTTCTGACGTCGTTATAAATGGGGACACGTGGCGGGCTGCCATTGGTTCTCGAGCAGCTAACCCGCCGTCTTGCCAGAATTTGAATTTGGGCGGTCTCGTCTCCTCTATAAACATTCCCCCCCTTATCTTCCTTGAGCTCTTACTGACTCACTGCCATTCCAAGCGACCCAGAGCTCTTGCCTCTTCTCTGCCATTCCTGAACTCACCCTCGAAGAAGAAGCAGCCACTACTTCATATTGGTAAGCCCTTCAACCCTTGTTATTGTTATTTTCATTGATATTTCACACAATAGGGCAATAAAACGTAGTTCTTAGGACATAGGCCATAGAAATTGTCCCAAACCTCCCACTGTTCATGGTGTTCTTCATTTTCGTTGATGAACTTCGAAGAACTGGGGCGGACCGGGCTCCAGGTTTTCGTTTGATCCAAAAAACCATCCCGACCGAGCAAACAACCTGTAAGACTTAACCATAACAAGAACTAGGATAACAAAGGTCTTGGCCGTTCAACCAGGCTAAAATCTGGTCTGCTTGGGCGGCCGAGCTCCTTGGTTAGCCTTTACGACCGAGGTGGTTTGGCACTCTAGACGACCAAGCTAAAGTCAAGCTCGCTTTGCGCGACCGCGCTCCCTCTTACACTTGCCCTCTTTTTCCTGCAGAGTCCAAGGGGACCACTGACCATTCCTGAGGCTCCCAAAGACCGAGTAGCCACAAATCACCTGACAGTGCCAAACCACAGCCGAGCTAATTTAGCCGGTCGTAAATGGGAAAATTCCGCTTCCTCGTAGATACTCCGGCTGCCTTGGCCGTGTTCAGGGAGGAGTACGGCATCCCGGTCGACGTCCACCTTGAGCTTGCAGAAGAGCAAACAACGCCTTGGAGCAAATCCGAACAATGCCCCTTCACCGTGCTATCTATCATCGAAGGAGGCCTCCGCTTCCCACTCAACCCACTTATCACCGAGTTCCTCCGCCGCACCGGGCTGGCACCCACACAAGTGTCTACCAACACTTACCGAATTATCAACGGCATCCATGAACTGAACAACCGGCTAGGCACCCACTTAGCTTTAGCCGAGATATTAAGGCAATATACGATGGGTCACACCGGTGACGACCTAGCCTACTATTTGAAAATTAGACCGGGCAAAGAGAAAATTGTAACCGGCACCCCGGATAAAGACTTGCACGACGACGATTTTTTCTGGGTGTCGGGCAATTACGAAACAGCCGACGTACCGGGCTGGTTTATAAGCAAGAACTTCGGTTCCTCATGTAAGCCACTCAAACTTGCTCGGTCAGCCCACCTTTATTCTGTAATTAACTAGTTTTCTTGTTCCTTTTGCAGCAATCCAAGCCTTGCAAGCCAACTACCAATTTCCCAACGTAGAGGCAATTCGGACCGTGCTCCACTATCGCCACCGAGATTGCAACGAATTGCTCGGTTACACTCCAACCTACAGATACTCAGCTCCACGCCGGAGTAGAGTTACAGACTTTCTCCGTGCTCCATCACCTCTTCCAGATCCAACTTTGCCAGACGTTTCACTAATCCGGTTGACAGAAGAGCAAGAGATGGCCAAACGAAGCCGAATCAAAAATTTGCTCACAGCCACCTCATCCGAGATACCGAGCATAGCCACACGTTCCCTAACTGCCGGTTAGTCAAGCGGCGCCGTGGTCGCCCTATCAACTCCGAGCTGCTGATTACCGAGCTGCTGATTACCGAGATACCGAGCTGCTGATTACCGAGATACCGAGCTGCTGATTACCGAGCTAACCACCGAGCAGCCTAGCGTCACAGCTGACCCAACACCAATCTGGCGTCCGCTACTCAAGCACCGGGGTAAAGACATCCCGGCAACAGCTTCCATCAAGGGCGACAAAGAGCACCTGCTCGCCTACGATCTTTCCAAGGCCCTTCTCCTACCGAGCGACATGGTCGGCAGCGACCACGTCCCTGACACCCGGTTGGTGAAGTCGTCTGTCAAGTCTATGGCCAGGGTAAGGATCCAATTTCCACTGAAATTTTACAAGTGTTTGCCCGGTTCCTTCACTAATCAAATTCGTTTCTTGCAGGCTATCCAAAAGCAGCACTTGATAATGGAACGCATCCACAGACTTCGGCAAAAGGCTAATGACACAGCCAACCAAGTCCAGAGCCTCCAAGCTGAGCTTGGCCGGGAAAAAGCATCTCTCCAAATCGCCAATGCTGACAACAACAGGCTGCACGGTCAGCTTGACGAGGCCGAGAAGAAGCGCGATGAGCTCCAGGCCGAGCTGGACGCTCTGAAAAAGTGAAGGAAGAAGGACTGCCGAGATGCAAAC
This sequence comes from Camellia sinensis, assembly GCF_055761805.1. Taxonomy (NCBI): domain Eukaryota; kingdom Viridiplantae; phylum Streptophyta; class Magnoliopsida; order Ericales; family Theaceae; genus Camellia; species Camellia sinensis. Next base: position 125,094,780 of record NC_138967.1, on the reverse strand, counting down.
AACGCTGGCTTCTTAGAAGCCGAGGGAAGCTACAAGAAGCAGGTCTTCACTACCCAAGACATTTACTTCAAAGCAGGTTGGAAGTCTGCCTGCGAGCATCTCGGTCAGGGTCCTGATACCGACGTCTTTGCCACCCCGCCGCCTGCTTCCCTGCCGGCCTACCTCGTGCCATATGCCAATGACGTCTTCAGTGCATTGCGGGCTGAGGCCGAGGAAGGGCTTGGAGAGGAAGAGGCCGGGGAAGATACTAACCGGGAGGAGCAACCAGAACAGGAGCAGCCCGGTCGAACTGAGCCCGGGTGTTGAAGACCGATCTCCAGCAGTGAACTTGGAGACAAGTCTGGATGATGAATTCACCAATCTCTCCCCCTTAGCTTAGTTTTCTTTTTCTTTCATTTTGTGCTTTACATATGTAACCGGGCTCTCTGCCATTCCTTTTGTACTACTTTGAAATCAATGAAAAAGCTTTAATTTCATTAAGTGTTTGCAAGGTTTTCTCGAACTCTATCTTCAGCAAAACATCTCGGTTTAAATCACTAAGTTGCACAAATCACCAACTAGCTTGACCGGAGTTAACATCTCGGTAATTTTAGCAAAAGTGAGGAACTTCTTCAACCGGAATAAACATCTCGGTGGAAACAACAAAGTTGAACAAATCACCAAGTCTCTTAACTGGAATAAATCATCTCGGTTGTGAATAAGTAAGCTGAACAAAACACCAACTTCTTTAACCGGAATAAACCATCTCGGTTGATAATACTTAAGCTGAACAAAACATCAACTTCTTTAACTGGAGTGAATCATCCCAGTTGGAACAACAATGTTGAACAAATCGCTAACTCGTTCAACCGGAGCGAACCATCTCGGTTGATAATACCTAAGCTGAACAAAACTTCAACTTCTTCAACCGGAATGAATCATCTCGGTTGGAACAACAAAGTTGAACAAATCACCAACTCTTTTAACCGGAATGAACCATCTCGGTCGATAATACCTAAGCTGAACAAAACATCAACTTCTTCAACCGGAGTGAATCATCTCGGTTGGAACAACGAAGTTGAACAAATCACTAACTCTTTCAACCGGAGTGAACCATCTCGGTTGGAATATCTGAGTCGAACAAACCATCAACTCCTTCAACCGGAATAACTCATCTCGGTTGGAATCCCTGAGTCGAACAAACCATCAACTCCTTCAACCGGAATAACTCATCTCGTTGGAATCCCTGAGTTGAACAAACCATCAACTCCTTCAACCGGAGTAACTCATCTCGGTTGGAATCTCAGGTTTTCAAAGCAATCAATCAAAATGCTAAGGCAAATAAGACACTTCTATATATTGACAAAAAGAATTACATTCTGAAGTGTAAGGCAAAAAATTCCTTTGCACAAAAAGAAAACAAAAGCTAGAAATAGTACAGTTTGAGATTGGCCGCATTCCATGGCCGCGGGATTGCTCTACCATCCAAATCCTCCAAGTGGTATGCCCCCTTGCCTGCCAGACCGGTTACCTAGTAGGGTCCTTCCCAATTTGCACCTAGCTTGCCTTCTCCTGGCACCAGGGTATTGCCCATAACTTTCCTCAAGACCTAATCACCCACCTTGAACGGTTTGGGGTGCACCGTCTTGTTGTACTTCCTGGAGAGCTCTTGCTGGTAGGCGGCCACATGGATAAGAGCCTTTTCCCGGCGCTCTTCCACCAGATCCAATTCCAGAGCAATGGCCTCGACGTTCAGCTCGGGCTCAAAACTCTCACTTCTGAGAGTGGGCATGCCAACTTCCAATGGAATGACCGCCTCCATGCCATAAGCCAAAGCAAATGGAGTTTCCCCGGTCGACCTCCGAGGGGTTGTACGGTATGCCCAGAGGACGCTGGGCAGTTCCTCAGCCCACTTTCCCTTCGCCTTCTCCAGCCGTTTCTTCAGCCCGTCAAGAATGGTCTTGTTCGACGCCTCGGCTTGACCGTTAGACTGTGGGTAAGCCGGTGTGGAGTTGTAGAATTCAATCTTCAAATCTGCATAAAACCCTCTGAATAGGCGACCGTCAAACTGGGTGCCGTTATCAGAGATCAAAATTTTGGGGACGCCAAATCGTGTTACCACATTCTGCCAGACAAACCGCTTCACGTCTTTCTCCTTAATTGTTGCCAAAGGCTCAGCTTCAACCCACTTTGTGAAGTAGTCCATTGCCGCGATGAAGAATTTGCGGTTGCTTGGTGCTGTTGGGAGCGGTCCCACTATATCTAACCCCCACATTGCAAAAGGCCAAGGGCTGGTGAGGGGAAGAAGTTCTCTGGTCGACTGGTGGATTTGGTGTGCAAACTTCTAGCACTTTTCACACTTGCGAACATATTTCTGGGCGTCGGCTTGCATGCAAGGCCACCAATAGCCTTGTGAAATAGCTCGGCAGGCCAAGGACCTGCCCCCAATGTGACTGCCACAGATGCCTTCGTGAATTTTATACAGGAAGGTTTCCATGCTACTCGGGTGCACACACTTCAAGTAAGGACCGGTGAAAGACTTTTTGTACAAAACGCCTGAAGGAGAGAGCCAAAACCGCTCTGACTTTACACGCACTTTGTGTGCTTCCTTCTTGTCGGTTGGAAGAGTCCGTTCTCTGAGAAAAACGATGATGGGGTCCATCCAAGAAGGACCTAGCTCGGCGCAGAATACTTCCGTCTGCCCTGTTTCTTCAATACTGGGTCTCGGTAGGAATTCAATCAAAAGAGGGTTGGGAAATGAGTGGTCGACCATAGAGGCCAGGCCGGCCAGCTCATCTGCCCGATCATTTTCTTCTTGACCAATCTGTTGGACCCGGATCGCCTGGAATCGCTTGATGTGGTCCCTGACCAAAGCTTGGTACTTCATCATTCTGTCATCCTTGGCCTGGTAGACCCCAGAAACTTGGTTGACCACAAGCTGGGAATCACTGTAAACCATTAACTCTAATGCCTGCATCTAAAGCGCGCTCTTGAGACCGGCCAAAAGCGCCTCGTATTCGGCCTCATTATTGGATACTGAGAAGCCAAGGGTGATAGAGTGTTCAATTGTCAACCCGTCGGTGATATCAAAACTATGCCTAGCCCGGCGCCGCGACGGTTCGAGGCTCCATCAACAAAAAGTTTCCACATCTCACCCACGAAGAGCTTCCAACATTTTGAGGGGTCCTGAGAGGCTTGAAGGTTGATGGGGTCACAAATGCTCGGCTGTTTGGTTTCAAGTTCTGTGTTGATTGGTTCCAATTCAGTCCCCCTTGATTCGGCACCAGACTCAGCAAGTTGATCTGCAGTGCTCAAGTTCGTAGGCGAATCACCAGGTTACGGTATTATGGCGGTCGCAAGTTCTGAGCTGTGTGGTTCCATTTCTTCCCCCCTTGGTGATGCGAGACCGGACAGAGCAGGTTGGTCGGTGATACTCAACTCCGTCATCGCATTACCGGGTGGTAAAACTGTACAAACTGAGGGTGCTTCAGTGGTGCGCACAAACTCCGCGTCGCTACCTCTACCAACTGGTTGTATCTCGGATGGTCTTGCGTGCACCTCATCATCTGCCGCGGTAATATCGACAGGGCACACCGGATGAGTTCCAGGTGAGAATTCGGCGACGAAGTCGGCCAAAGTCTGGGCTTTGATAGCAGTGTGCGGCTAGAACTTCACATCAAACTGTCCTAATTCGACCGCCCACTTAAGAATCCGACCGGAGAAGTCTGCCCGCTCGAATAAAGCTTTGAGGGGGAACTCGGTCAAGACGATGATGGTATGTGCATGGAAATAGTGCGCCAATTTTCTTGAAGCCATCATTAATGCCAAAGAAAGCTTCTCCAACGGCAAGTATCTCGACTCTGCCGGTAGCAAAGTTTTGCTGACATAAAAGATGGGGGGGTGCTTGATTCTTTCAGCCCGGACGAGCACCGCACTGACTGCATGCTGCGATACGGCCAAATAAAGATAAAGTTCTCCTCCAGGCTCCGATGTGACCAATGGTGGCGCTGAAGACAGATACTCTTTGAGCTCGGCCAAAGCTCGGTCACACTCTTCATCCCACGAGAAATTTGATTTTAAAGACTGAAAGAAAGGGCGGCAGCGATCTGATGACCGGCTTATAAATCGATTAAGCGCGGCGGCCATTCTGGCCAGATGCTGCACGTCTTTTGCCGAGCTAGGCTGTTTTAACTCTTGCACGGCTTGGATTTGTGTAGGGTCTGCTTCGATACCTCGGTTCGTGACTAGGAATCCCAAAAATTTCCCGGATCCCACGCCGAAGGCACACTTGGACGCATTCAAGCGTAGCTTGTACTTTTTGAGAATGGCGAACATCTCGGCCAAGTCGGAAAAATGATCTTCTTGATGCCGGCTTTTAACCACCATATCATCAATGTAAGCTTCCATTGTCCGGCCCAGCAAAGGAGCAAACATCTTGGTCACCATCCTCTGAAAAGTTGCCCCGATGTTCTTCAAACCAAAAGGCATGACTCGGTAGCAGAAGAGTCCCCTCGGTGTAGTAAATGAGGTGATTTCTCTGTCGGGGCCATGCATGGCAATCTGATGATAGCCGCGGTAGGCATCCAAGAAACTTAGCCTGTTATGCCCAGCCGTCAAATCCACAAGCTGGTCAATTCTAGGCAAAGGAAAGCTATCTTTCGGACAAGCTCAGTTGACGGTCTTGTAATCAACGCAAACCCGCCACTTTCCATTCTTCTTTGGTACCACCACTGTATTTGAGATCCACCGAGGATAGTGTACTTCTTGAATTACTCGTGCCTCCAGCAAATTCTTGACTTCCTCTGCAACTACCTCGGTGTGATGCAGCGCCGATCTCCTTGTTCACTGAACGACTAGCTTGGCTCCGGGGAAGACATTGAGATGATGGCAAATAAAACTTGGATCGAAGCCGGGCATGTCGTAAGGCGACCATGCAAAAACTTCGATGTTAGCCATCAAAAACTCAACCATCTCGATCCGTTCTGTGGCTGTAAGGCTTGAGCCGAGCAAGAAGAACTTGTCCGGCTGCGCTGTATCAATTTACACCTCCACCAATTCCTCGACAGCTTTGTCCTCGGCCTTGGTGCCCACATCATCCACGACACCCTGGTCCTCCGGTCCCTCAATCATTTGAACAAATCCTTTGGCAGCCCGGCTCCCATTGACTGCCACGAAGCACTACTTTGACATGACCTGATCGCCCCAAATCTCCTCGATTGCCCCCATAGCCGAGGGGAATCTCATTACTTGGTGAAAAGTCGATGCCACGGCTTGCATAGCGTGAAGCCACCCCCTTCCAAGGATCAAATTGTAAGTAGATGGCACCTGTAACACCCAGAACTCCACCTGTTTGACCACGGATCCCGCTTTGACCTGCAGGATAATCTTTTCCAAAGGCCACTCCGGTTGTGAGTTAAAACCAACCAATGGCGAAGTCGCCGGGGCCAAATCCGTATCTCGGAGCTTGAGCTGTTTGAAAGGGTCGTAGTACATGATCTCGACCGAGCTTCCCTGATCGATCAAGATCTGTTTGACTTCAAAATCTTTGACGCGGAGTGTAACTACTAAGGCGTCATTGTGCGGTGTCTGAATGCGCTCCAAGTCCCTTGAGAAGAAACTGATCACATCTTTCGCTTCCGTCTTCCCCCTCTTGAGCGCAGGCTGAACTGACAAAACTTCCCTCATGTGCTCTACCTTCTTGATCATACCACGGAGCTCGCAAACACGTGCCGGTTCCACTATGCCGTGGATGACATTCACAACCCCTTGAGGAGGTACATCTCGGTCATCCGGTCCCCGCGGGTCAACCGGAACCTGATTTGCCTTAACGTCCCCATCAATGTAAAGATCCAGATGCCCGGCTGTGACTAGCTCTTCCAAGTGTTGCCTCAAAGGAAAACAGTCCTCTGTTTGGTGGCCTCGCTCCCGGTGAAATGTACAACGATATCTCGGATTGAAGCCCCTTTGTCCATCGCCCAACTTAGCGGGAAACCGGAAAAACTCCTCGTCACAGATTTCGCTAAGTATGCGATAAATTGGAATCTTAAAGACCATGGTGATGCCGGTCCTTGCTTTCAATCTCCTGTTTGCATCGGCTGCGTCATCCCGTGGGTAGTCATCCCGGTTATTCTAACGTCCTCTACCCCGGTTTTTCCGATTCGATCCACAATCCGATTCCTCAGTGCGGTCAGTAGATCGGCCGGACTCTTGTCCGACTGTATGCACTTTTCCAGCCTTCTTGTCTGTCGCTGCCGGAGCTAACTTTGTGGTAGACGCCGATGTATCATCCTCAACTCGAATATGCTCATTGATGCGTTGTATGAGTTGGCCCATGGATGTTGGCTGGTGCATGGTAAGTGAGTCCCGCAGTCTATGTCCGACCGGGAGACCACGCTTGTATTGCGTGATTGCAAGGTTGATCGGGCAATTCAAAATCTTGTTGAAGGTCTCCCAATACCTGGAGTTGTATGCCTTTAGTGTGTCGCTCGGTTCCATCTTGACACTTAGTAAATGATCGATTTCCTTTGGTGTTTTTGTGTTGGTTTTGAAGCGCGTCACAAAAGCTTCGGCCAACTGATGCCACCTTTGTATGCTCCTTTCCGGCAACCTCTCGTACCACTTCAAGCCCAGCTCGCCTAAACTTGACGGGAAGATTAGGCACATAAGTCCGTCATTTCGCCTATGTCCGGCCATAACTTGTCGGAAGTGGCTTACATGCATGTAAGGATCGGTTTTTCCGTCGTAGAGTGTGAACTTAGGCTGGTGGAAGCCTGCCGGAAGCGGTGTTGTTTCTATTTCCAAGGAAAAAGGGGTGGCGCTCAGCCTGGCCAAATCCATATCTACAAAGAGTGGCGCTGCTTGGCGGGGTGGAGGCATTCCGACCTCCTCGCTGGCGTGAACCCCATAGGATAACCGTTGAAACGCCGGCACCTTTTGAGCCTCCCGTCGGCGAGCTCGCTCTTTCAAGATTGCCCGCAAATCCTCTGAGTGAGCGGAATATGAGTACCTCGACGTCGTCACGGGATGCGAGGGCTGGTAAGTGCTATCCTGCGCGCTGGAATTTTCTGCGTGCACACTTAAATCACCAACCTTGTAACTTCTGGTAATGGAAATGGATGGAGTGTGTCGCTGACTCTGACTGCCTGAACGGCGGGATGGGGTGCGCTCACTGTGGCCTACCACTCCATCTACACCCTTTCCCTTGACATGCCGCTTTAGCTCCTCCATCTCCGTCGCTGTAGACACCCCATTTTTGACCGTCCTTAAGACTTGGACGTCACCGTTTGAACATTCGGTGGTTATCCATGTTCGTGTTCGTTTGGAGTTCCCGGAGGTCTCGGCTCGCGCGCCTTGCCTCAGGATCTCCGAACTCGACCGTTTAGTGTCTGGTCTGGCGCCAAACACTTTTGTTTTGCCTTGGAGGACAGGGAATGCCTTGGGAGGCATCCCCACATACCACCGGCAGTGGCTAGAGGCCACCGGCTGGCATTTGATTCAATCGGCACATTTTGTTGCCGGTCGGCATAGTTTGTTGCCGGTCGGCACTTTTTTTTTGTCGAAAGGGCATTTTTGGGCAGCCGACCACTGTTCATTCACTTTATGGGGATATTTTGTGCCAGCTGTGATCGCTGGCACCAACTCTGCCTCCCTCCATACACGTGTATGGAGGGATCTCCCTCTAAGCAAGCTTGTTGAATAAGCTTGCCAAGAGGGACTTCTATAAGAGAGGAGGCTTTCCTCTTGGTTCTAGGTTAGAAGGTTGGAACCAAAAACCAGAGTTTAGAGATATAGATACATATTATCTCTATATCTCCCTCTCTCTCCTCCTTTGTGTGTGTTTCTTAGCTCAAAAGGGTGTTTTTACCTTACTTTTGCACCATCACACACACCATTACACCTTGCTCCGAGATTGAGGGACTTGGGGAGGTGTTTCTTGAGTTTTTGGACTGATTTTGATCAAAAGAAGAGGGCTGGACCATTTGTTCTTCAAAGGTTCTTCAAGGGTGAGCATCTTGCTTTATATTCCCCAAACTTGCAATCATCTTTCACCTATTTTGCTTTTTGATTTAGCTTTTGTGTATAACATGAAAAAGGCTTATATTTTCATGCTTTAGAACTTTCATTAAGATTGTTTGGTGTTTTGAGTGCAAACTCACTCTATTAGGCCTTGTTTGGCCACTTTTGTGCCTCTTTGGTTAAGCTTTGGTCATCTTTGTATTTTGATCTCTTCACCACTAAAAATCAGTATATTTTTAGTGTTAAAAAAGTCGGTTTAAAGTCTTGCATAGGGGAGGGACACCCCTCTCCCTTCATTGTCTTGTTTCCTTGAGTTGTGGCCCAAAAGGGTGACATGCATGCTTGCTTGGTTTTTGCTTCACTTCAGAACTTTTTGGGTGTTTTTAGGTCATGTGGGATCTCTGTTTTGGGCCGGATTTGTGCCTCCTTGTATGCTTGTAGTACTTGCTTTGTATTGCTCCATTTGGCCCTGAAATGTCCCTTGTGTTTAGACCATGATTTTTGCATGTATTGGCTTGGTTCCATAAAGATGTTAGCACTTTTTTTCCATGCTTAAAGTCTGTTGGTTATCCATTTGGTCATGTTTGACATGTTTGATATGGTTGCTATGCATTTTGGCTTGTGAGCCCTCAAGTATATGAGTCACAAGCATGCCTTAGTTGGTCCACTTTAATGAGTTGAAGTTGTTTGTCATGCTATTTCAGTCCCTAAATCATGCTTGTATGTGTGCTTGCATGACCTCTTTTATGCCTTGAGGGTGTACCCTCTTATGCCTACATTTGAGCCTTGGTGTATACATTCTTTTGGGAGTCATTTTAGCTACCATGTTAGGAAGGTTTGGGATCCTATTTTGTCTGCAAAAAACTCTGTTTTTACTTGTCTAAACCATGCCACGATTTGGTCTTGTTGTTGGAAATGAAATGGCCCTTTTGGTGCTTTAGCCTTGGGTCTATTGGCTTGCATGTTAACATGAGAGTTTGTCCATGATTTTGAGCACCTTTTGGTGCTGTTTTGAGGTGAATTAAGGCCTGCACCTTTATCACTTTAAGGCCCTCTTGCATGCTTGTTCCTTGTTTGCTACATAATTGTTTCATAAATGAGTAGTCCCATGCTAACTTCATGGTAAGTTGGTCCATGCTTGCATCACACTTGCATCTTGAATGCTAGCATTGTACACTTGTCATATTTGTTGCATAACATTTGGCATGTCTTGCATAATTATCATCATGATGCATCTTGAGTCTTGTGAGCATAACATGCATTGCATCATTTGGCTTGGGGTGTCAAGCCAAATATGAGGGTCAAGGGACATTCGTACTTCAAGTGATGTAATGTACCTTGATTCTCGGTCACCGGGGCCTTTGACTCCAACTTGATAAGGTTTCGGTTCTCATTTTGCTTGTTGCATGCATCTTTATATCAAGTGGCAAATTCGATCCTTTGAGCCATCATGCACCATTGATGGTTCGGAGATCGAGGGTCATGTTTCCTTGAGTTCAAAGCATGATAGGAAATATGACCGTGCTTACATGTGCCTGAAAACCCCCTGCCATGCACTGTCTGTTCTCTGTTTGCTGTCAAACAGTCTTCTGCAGGAAGTTTCTGCCGACCGGCAGAATTTGGTGCCGACCGGCAATCATTGAAGTGCCGAGGAGTCCAAGGAAAGCCGGTGGAAACTATGGAGGGCCGGTGGGAATTCTGTCTGGCCGGTGGTATTCTGCAGAGTGTAAGGAACCTGCTCCAGGACTTTGGCAATTTTCAGAGAGACAGGGCAGTGCAAACAGAGGCAGCTGAGGCATGATGCGGGTTTTCCGGGCGAGTCAGTTTTCGAACATGCATCATTCGCTCATCCCGAGGCAGAGGCTGCGGCCACCCCTTTCCTTTTTTGTATTATTATTCATCATTATTTGTCAATTAAAAATTCTGTAATAATTTTACTTGCTTAACATTCGGACTGTAATATTTATTCGGTCCCTCCGAGTGAGGACAGTGATGTAATAAGTGTGGGTGAGTGTGTGTATGTCTTCCAACCCCCATTTCTTTCTTCCCTTTTATTTACCTGCTTATGATGGTAGATTAGGGCATTTTAAATTAGCATACCTTATGCAATGCATGCGTGCATCCATGCATTTGTATTGCATGCATTAGGCTCGGTACATCATACAAACTGCATCGCGCCTTCGATTCCAAATTGAATACATGATATTTGATCGCATTTTGACATGTCATGTTTAGGTTAGCCGAGCCTACTTTAATTGCATCCTGTATGTGTTGCATTAGGCAAATTAACATGAACTAGGACACGCATGCTTGCTAACTGGTTTATTGTTTTGGCACGGAGTACTATGTGAGTATTTTCATGCTTTAGCATACCACATGCGTGTGAGTGTTGCCATGACAGCATGTTTACCATGTGGCTAGATGCTTATATGATAAATTGCTTGAATGCCTGTGGGTGGAGGTTGGGTTGCTTGAGTTGGAAAAACTCGTTGAAATCCGTGTTTTAGCCTACTTGCGAGTAGCAAATTCCAAAGTATTTTCAAAATAAACGGATATGCAATGTTTATCTCCAAATTAGGCAATCTAGTCTATACTTGTTTGCTGCGCGCATAACATAGTAATTCTAGGCTAATAATTGGAACAAGAACACATAACGTTTTCAAAATCAGATATCACGGTTAGTAGAGGCCGGTCTTCGGACCGGGCGAGAGGGGGTGCTCATAGCTGACCTTCCCCGATCGTACCCAAGCTCCCGAGCCGAGACATCTCCGGTGATGACGGACATGTGGCCTTCGGCACCGAGTCAGGGTTTCCTAAATTCCCCCATTTTAAAATATTTAGGTGGCGACTCTGTATCTGGCAAAGCAGTCCATGTTTGGCACTACTTTTCAAAAAATCTGTTTTCTCAAACGATTTGCCGGATTTGGACTCTTTGGTTCAGATTTAGAACCGCAACACAAATCGAGTCCGAACTGTAGCAAGGGCCCCGGCGCGGGCGCGGCTACAGTCGCCATTCGCCGGATGATAGCGTCTTGGTCCCTCAACTTGTGTTCCAGACGTCGGGCATGTGATTCTCTCCGTCGCCGATGACCGTCTGGACTTCGTGAATGACCATAACTTCTTTCGCGCTTATCCCGCGCGTCTCCTGACTGTCCTCCGGTGGGTGTCTCCAAGTCCGCCATTGGATGGATGGCGGGAGGTCCTTCTCTCCTTCGGGCGAACTCCGGGGTGGCTCCGTCTATGGCAGACAACGGAAACTCGTCGTTGTTCGCCATGGACGGCGATCAGACGAGCCTGGAAGACAAGGTTTTGTCTGTCAAGGTTCCCACAGACGGCGCCAATTGTACGGGGAGCAAATATTCAAGCCAGCCCGTATTCCTTTCTTCCAAGCTCCTATTTGTCCGATCGACCTGCGAGCACAACGACGGTGAGCTACCCGGCGGTGTGTGGCCGGAAAAACCCTCCGACGATTAAGTTAGCACACACCTTAGGATAGAGATAGAGAGAGGAGTGTGTGAGTGTAAGAATTTCCTTACAAAGTGTTCCTGTATCACGTATGGGGGGCGCAGACATGCTTATATACCCTTCTACGCCCCAAATCTACTCACATTGGTCTCTCGACACGTGGCTATGTTATCCCATCTGTCAGCAGTTCTTCTTGTTGTACATCACCTAACCCAACTGCCAGCCCACTCTGCTGGGAGCACGACGGCTGGGCAACATCTTCTCGGCTATCAACGGCCATACTGAACATGCCCAAGTGCAGTTGATGTCGTAGTTTCCTATTACTGGGCTTAATTCCAGCCGTGCTCAACTGTATTCCAGCGAAGCTGAACTGGAGATTGGTAACGCCGGTCAGCCAAAGACCTTCTCGGCCAAGCTCCAAGCACAGGCCTTCCTACCGGGTTAAGGTGCGTGCATTACAACCTTGCAACGTGTGAGCTGGGGAGCCTCATCTAGGCTGTTCCTCTACCTGTCCGGCATTCGCGGAACCGAGATCAGATAACTCGGTTCCACATGGGCTTTGCCATTATCGAGCAATATCATGGCCTGATCTTGGAGCCCAACACCTCGGCCTAAATCTGTCCGGCTAACGTCACGGCCCAATCTCAGATCATAAATCTCCCTCTCACCAAGTTTGGGAAGTGTGAGTTCTGGCTAGGAGAGGTCAAATTCTTAGGCCATGTGGTATCCAGGGAAGGGGTGTCTGTTAATACATCCAAGGTAGAGGCAGTGCAAGATTGAGCACAGCCTAAGAGTGTGTTTGAGATCCTCAGTTTTCTGGGATTAGCTGGGTATTACCGTCGGTTTGTGAAAGATTTCTCCAGGCTAGCTTCGCCGTTGACTAGATTAACGCGGAGAGGGGTCAAGTTTGTGTGGAGTGAGACTTGCGAAAAATCGTTCCAGGAGTTGAAAGTTAGATTGACCACCGCTTCGATTTTGATTATTCCAGAGAGAGGGTTGGGTTATGCAGTTTATTGTGATGCCTCACGAGAGGGTTTGGGTTGTATGTTGATGCAAGAGGGGAAAGTGGTAGCTTATGGCTCACGTCAATTGAAAGTACACGAGAAGAATTACCCTACACATGACCTAGAGTTAGCAGCAGTGATCTTCGCCTTGAAGATTTAGAGGCACTACCTTTATGGTGAGAGGTTCGAGGTGTTCTCGGACCACAAGAGTTTGAAGTATCTGTTTACATAGAGAGACTTAAATTTGAGGCAGATAAGGTGGATAGAGTTCATTAAGGACTATGATTTTGAGTTGCACTATCACCCGAGAAAGACTAATGTTGTGGCCGATGCCCTTAGTAGGAAACCCATTAGTGATGTAGCTTGTATAGCCATCCGGGAATGGGAGATGTTGGGTGCACTTGGTGAGTTTGATTTGCTTTTGGGTGAATCTGTTCAGGCTGCGGCCTTGTTTTTTGTTGTTGCGCAGCCTACACTTGTGACCCGAGTGTTAGAGGCACAGAGAGGTGACCTTGAGGTAGAATCCCTCCGAGAGAAGATCTCCAGTAGGAAGGTTGAGAAGGGTTTGATGGTGTATCCCGACCAGAGTGTGAGATACCGAGACCGTTTGTTTATGCCGGAGTCTTGCTGAGAGGAAGTACTCTGAGAGTTCCATCATTCATGCCTTGCGGTGCATCCGGGAGGCACTAAGATGTATCAGGATTTGGGTCGCCAATTTTGGTGGCAGGGTATGAAGAGAGATGTGGTTGTTTTTGTATCGAAGTGCCTTATTTGCCAGCAAGTGAAGGCCGAGCATAAGAGGCCAGCGGGTTTGTTGCAACCCTTGTCTATTGCCGAGTGGAAGTGGGAGCATGTCACTATGGACTTCGTTGTAGGTCTTCTGAGGACTCAGCGGGGTAGTGATGCTATTTGGGTGGTTGTAGACCAGTTGACGAAGTCGGCGCATTTTATCCCTATACGTGTGAGAGATTCGATAGATCATCTCACCGACTTGTATATTCGGGACATAGTGAGATTGCACGGGATCCCAGTGACGATCGTCTTAGATAGAGATCCTCGTTTTACTGCTAGGTTGTGGCAGAGTTTGCAGAGTGCCTTGGGCACTAAGTTGACCTTTAGTACGGCTTATCATCCTCAGACTGACGGGCAGTCCGAGCGTGCTATTTAGATCCTTGAGGATATGCTTCGAGGTTGTGTCCTTGACTTTAGTGGGACGTGGGAGAGGCACTTGCCCTTGGTAGAGTTTGCCTACAACAACAGTTTTCAGTCTAGCATCGGTATGGCACCGTTTGAGGCCTTGTATGACTGACCGTGTAGGTCTCCAGTGTGTTGGGCAGAGGTGGGTTATGCACCTTTGTTGGGTCCGGAGTTGGTTAGGGAGACGACAGAGAAAGTTGAGCTTATCCGTAGGAGGCTTGTTACAGCCTAGAGTCGCCAAAAGAGTTATGCTGACCGTAGGAGGAGGCCTTTGGCGTTTGAGGTAGGTGATCATGTTTTCTTGAAAATATCACCTAGGCGAGGTGTGATGAGGTTTGGGAAGAATAGGAAGTTATCCCTTCGATTTATCGGTCCCTTTGAGGTCCTTGAGAGGATTGGGGAGGTTGCTTATCGTTTAGCTTTACCACCGCAGTTGTCCGGAGTGCATGATGTGTTTCATGTGAGTATGCTTCAGAAGTATGAGCCGGATCCGTCCCATGTGTTAAATTGGACTGACTTAGAGGTAGATGAGGATGCCTCGTATGAAGAGAGACCGGTTCGGGTCTTGGATAGGCGGGATCAAGTCCTGCGTGGGAAGACCATTTCTTTGGTAAAGGTTCTGTGGAAACATCATGGAGTGGAGGAAGCCACTTGGGAACGTGAGTTGGAAGTCCGCGAGAAATATCCGGACTTGTTTGTTGATGTGTAACCATGCATTGGTAATTTTGTAATATCGTTGAACTTTAAGAACATTATATATGTCTTAAGTTGTAAAACATTGTGGATGTTTTGGTTTATGGAAGTATTGTAGAACTTGCCTTGAAATGGAAGTTTGTTATAACATTATATATGTTGAATGTATTGTAGAAATGGAGATATATCATCAATGTGAAATATGATATAGAATTGTGAAACATGTAGATAGAAATTGTTGAATTTCGAGGAAAGCATGTTGTTAATACATGTTAAGATATGTGGTGAATTGCCTCTTAAATAGAGATGGAATGACCGGTAATGGGTCAAGTTGTTGAACTTCGCTTGTAATACTGTTGGGAATTGAGAAAATCTTGCTTTTGAAAAACTTGTATTTAATTTCGGGGACGAAATTCTTTAAGGGGGGAAGGTTATAGCGATTCCGGTTTTATCTTTTTGCATTTATTGCTTTCCGGACTTTGGTTCCGTGATGTTGGTGGTTGTATACCTTGTTGTCATCCTTTAATTCCGCTTGATTGAGTTTTAGGATGTATTGGGCAGAGTCGTTACAGGTTGGTTAGGCTTTGGTTTCAATTCCTTGTTGCCCAGTTTTTAGGAGGACTGCTTGAGCGGGTCATCTTGCACTCGAGCGGAGATTGCACACTCCCAGTATTTTGGTGCTCTGCAAAACATCTGTAAGCATGTTTTTCACGCTCGAGCGGGTTTCTTTACGCTGCAGCGGTCGCGCTCGAGCGGGTTCTCTGGAGCTCAAGCGGGTAGTACATTTTTGGTGTAAGTTCTGGGAGGGGGAAATATACGCTCGAGCGGATTGGTTTTCGCGCTCGAGCGGATATACTGTATCCTTGTGTCTTGGTGCTCGAGCTGGCCTTCTTGAGCTCGAGCGGACCTAGTTTTTTGTTATTGACGCTCGAGCGTTGTGTTCTTCGCTCGAGCGGGAATGTCGTATAACAGAGAGCAGCTGGGCATTTTTGAATCATTTTCTATACTTCCTCTCTCTCTCTTGCTTTCTAAAAAGATATTTTGAGAGCCTCTCTCTCTAGAAACTCCCTTCTCTCTAGGGTTTGATCTAGTTAGAGTGTTTCCCTTTCTTTTGCCCTTTGTAAGAGTTGTGTTGATTGTCGAGGGCTTCGTTTTGATCCGTGGATCTTGGAGTTTGGAGCATTTTGGTTTTCTTCATCTCCTTCCCTTGGGCTCTGAATTTGAGGTAGGGATTCCTATTCACTCTTATGGTCTTTGACATAGATTTTTGGTTGTTTTGATAAAGTGTTGAAGTTGGGTAATTTTGGGACTTAGGGTTTCAAAATGTTAAAAGAGGGTTTTGTTGTTTTGATTCTTAAATATGTAATTTGGGTTTCAAAATAATGGTATTGATGTTGGTTGTTGATATATGGACCATTGGGTCATTATTGGAAAGAGGGGTAGAAAACCCTAATTTGTTGTATAAATTAATTGGTATAATTAATTTGGAAAAAATTGTGGTTATATGGAATTGAGTTGGAAATAATGAAATTGGCTCATTATACAGTAGAATAGTGGAGTTGGATTTATTAATCGCTCACTTTTGAAAACATTGATATTTTATCTGTTGGAGCTTTTATTATCTGTTTAGAAATAATTGCTTGGGCTACCAGTGGAGGGTAGTTTTGATTGTTGTAGACAATGCATGATGATTAGGCAAACTAAAACTAATCAATTGGATATGTCATAGAGTATGACTGTTAATAGAATACATTAACGTTATGTATTGATTGATTGTGTATATGACCTTTGTGTATATACGTTGTGTATGTGGGAGGAGATAGGGGATGTACTCCACGGTTTAGGGAAAGATAGGGGATGAACCTCTAAACCGGATGTTGTTTGGGAGGAGATAAGGGATGGACTCCACTGATACGGCTCATATGCTTGTCAGTTAACGTGTTGACATAGCTCATATGCTTATCTATGGAAGTGTTGATACAGCTCATATGCTTATCTTTGGAAGTGTTGATATAGCTAATATGCATATCTGTTGAAATGTGGATACAGCTTGTATGCTTATCTGTTGAGATGTTGATACAAGTAGTATGTTTATCTATTATAAAATGGGAAACGTTTAATATGAGTCACTGTCTCATACAAATGGTTGGCCAGGTTCTGAGCCGTTGATATAAATTGTGAAATTGATAAGAAATAGAAACTGAATGAAACATGAGCATAGTGGTCATGAAATGGAAATGGGTTATGAATTGATTTATGGAAATTGAACATTTATCAATTGCTAATGTCTTAGTTATTGCTCATACTGTGTTTAACATATCTCTACTGGGCGTTGGCTCACCCTTTATGGGACATTATTTTCAGGTACAGATAGTATGCCACCTCTAAGGACATAGCTTGGATGATGATGAGAGTTGAAGACTCCTTTTGTTTATTTTGTTTGCATTACATGTATATCAAGCCAAGGGCTTATTTTGTGTAGAGTTAGTACTCTTCTTTTGTGTAACCAGGTGTTGACTTGGAAAGCTGTAAGCCCATAGGGCATTTGCTTTTGTTGTTAACATGTAATACTGTTGTAAGAACTACTCTGATGAATAGAAATGGTTGGTTTCGTTTATATCAATGCATGTTTAAAGTGATGGGTTTTATGTATTATTTTGAGGGCGTGACACGTTTAGCAGTTAGAGCGATGCAGATTGGTTCAATTTTAGCGGATTGGGCGGTATCTTGCACAGCCCCACTCGTGATGGTGATGGTGGTGGTGCGATGTTTATGAAAGTGGTAGTAGTAGTGGTAAGGTAGTGGTTGTGGCGGCAGAGGTAGTAGTAATAGGAGGAGCAGTGGTAGTATGGTGGTATGGTGGTTGAGGTGACGACCGTGGTGATGGTGGTAGTGGTGTTGCGGTGGCAGAAATAGTAGCAGTAGTAGGAAAATGGAATGGTGGTAGTAGCTAAATAATAATATATTTTTTAAGTGTCAAAATTATTATTATTATTATTTTTATTAATTTCATGATAGAATGGAATAGTCATTCTTTAAATTGGAGGAATGAATAGGCATTCCCACATTTCGTTGCAATAGTCATTCATATTTTCATTTAGATAAGATATACCAAATAAGAAAAAGGGAATGCAAAGCTGTAATGGACATTTCATTGCAACCCATTCCATCGTACCGAACTTGCTATTTGTTTGGCATAAACTAAACAAGTGCACTTATTTAGATCACATTACCTCTATACTTTTCTATATATCTTTTTATAAAATGTCAAAAAGTATACTTATTTAGATCATTCCAAATAACTCTTAAGGTCTCGTTTGGCCACACAACTTTTTAACCTAAAAGTCAAAAAATCACTAAAAAACCAAAAAAGCCTACTATCTTACCCTATAAACCTATTTATAAAATTCAAATCACATGGTGTCTGCAACAGGTTTGATAAAATGACCTTTTTACCCCTCATTTATGTCAAAACCTACAATTGATGGATTGATTTAAGCAGAGTTCAGTTGCAACACTTCAACAGACTTGTTACATCAAACAAGATGAGCAAAGAGAGGGATGGGCTTCATAATTCATTTAACAAGGCAACACAACACTAATAGAGAAACTCTAGTAGCGTTTGGTAGAATTTTCTAAATATGATTTGAGAATATAGTTGTATTTTGAGTTTGTGAGTTTCGTAATTATGATTTGAGTGTAGAAAATTTGTTTGGTTATGAGTTTTGAAAAGAGTTTAGAATTGAGTTTTTAATGTTTGATGTGACATGTGAAATAAGAAAATTTGGTTGGTTATGAGTTTTAGAAAGAGTTTTCAAAACTTAACTCAAATTGTTATAATTCATAACCAAACACACTACTTAAAAACTCTATTGAAAATTCTGATCAACATTCATAACCAAATTTTTTTAAAAATTCAATTAAAAAAATTAATTATTAACGAAAAATAACATTAATCAATTTTTTAATTGAAAATATTAAAAAAAATCATCAACATAACCAAAAAATTATCAAATAATAATAATAAATACATATAAGAAAATCATGCATTAATAAAGCTATTTCATTATATTTTTTATTCAAAATGTTTTTAATTTAATTTAAAAAAAAAATTCATCCGATTTCTAGTATTTTGGTCATCCGATCTATACTATATATTAAGCAAAAGGGGATTTTTAACCCTAAGCCTTGTGGGAGCTCCAATCTCCCAATCTAAATTTCCTAATTTTTTGATTTAAAAAAAAGAACTTAGCATTTATTAACTTCTTCCAACTTCCAAGTCTTACCCTCATAATAAGACTTTAATGCATTAAAAACAAGCACAAAAAAAATTCTTTGAAATCCAACACATATAAATTCCTTGAAAAGTCCCAACACATGATTATTATCTCTCATAATAACACTTTAATGCATTAAGAATAAGTATAAAAAAAAAATTCTTGAAAAGTCCAACACATATGATTATTATCAAAATATTAAATTTTAATATAATATAATAAAAAAATAGACATTTAATTCATTGAAAAGTCCAAAACATATGATTATTATCAAAATATTAAACTTTAATATAATATAAAAAGGAAAAAAAGAAGACATTTAAATCAATAAATAAATTTAAAAATAACAATTCACATAGAGCTCCAATCTCCCAACCTTAATTTTCTAAATTTTTTATTTAAAAAAAAAACTCAGCATTTATTGATTTGGTCAAAATCTTCTGATCAGCATTTATTAACTTTTTTTTCAATCCACATGTCTTTCCACATACTTGCATTTATTGATTTGGTCATAATCCCTAATCAACATTTAAAATCTTCTAATACAAATAATTATATATACAACCTGTGCATAGTTACTGTAGTAGCATTTTTAATTTCTCATATACACCGTGGTTAGTGATAAGATTGTTAAATTATTTTTATAAAGAATCTTAAAAAACATAATTTGTATATTAAAAAAAAATTTAAAACAAATATAAATATCTATAATTATCTCGTGTATAGCACGGGCGATAGGCTAGTTTGTAATATAAAATTGTGGGCTCTCTACCCAACAACACACCCATTGTCTCTGGCCCCACCTCTCTTCAAAGTGTTGATGTGCTGTTAATATAAGAAAGAGATATACATATACATATATAGAGACAGAGAAACAGAGAGTGTAGAGTTTCTTCAGACAAGGCAAAGTGTAGAGGGGTTTGAAGTTTTCCAAGTACCAGAATAGAAGAAGCGAAGTTGGGTTATGAATGAGTGGGACTTTACACCATTTCTACTACTGTACTCTCTCTCTCTGTCTCTCTTTTGATGAAAGCTTCAGGGACTGAAGACATGCTTGTTTATCATCTATCAAAGAGTGGCGATCGATCGGCCGGAAGCCCGCGTGGACAACCGGCTCAGCTAGTTTTGCTTAAATCAGAAAACTCATTCCACCTTCTTAGTTATTCCACACCAGATCTATTGAAGGATATACGTATCAGCTCTGAAGCATCTTCAATGTGAAGTTTTTTAGAAATGGAGAAGACTAAAGAGAGAGAATATGTACGTTGGGAAGAGTGGAGAAAAGGAAACGGAGAGGAATCTGCCAAACGGGAAAAAGAATTACATTTTCAAATGTGTAGTGAAATTATATTTTGAAAACTCTATCTATACATAAAATTGAAATGGAGGGGTGAAAATACATTTACAGAATACAACCAAACACAGTCTCTAATTTTTTTTTAAATGTTTTAATGTCAAAACCAATATAGAGGAATACAAAAATAATAATTAAAGTGAACAAATTATTTATTTATTTATTTATTTTGCTCTCCGTTTGGTTTTTGAATTGAAATTTTGAGTGTGGAGTTATATTTTAAAAGATAATTTTTCAAATAATTTTTTTTAGGAGAAAACTTGTTTGATTATAAGTTTCCTCGAGAGTTTTGAAAAAAGTTTTGAATTATATTTTTCAATAATTTTTTTTTTAAATATTTACAAATTTTTTTAATTTTATTCAAGAGTTGGGTACATATTTTTTGGCTAATACGAAAATCATAACAAATTTTGGCCAAAAATAAGAAAATATTTTTTTGAATAAAATTAAATAAAAAAGATTTTTCTTCATAAATAGTAGACCAAAAAAATATTTCTTGCAAAAAACAAGATTCCACAAAAGTAGAAAAAATTTAATTTGAAAGAACAAAATTAAAATTATAGTTTTTTTACTTCTTTTTTTTTTTGGGGGGGGGGAAATAGAGTATTGCAGAGAGTTTAGTTATGAGTTTTGAAAAAAGTTTTGGAATGGAGTTTTGAAATATTTATTTTGAATGAAATTTTAAAAAAAAAATTAGTTATGAATTTTAAAAAGAATTTTTCAAAAAGTTTTTGAATAAAATTATTACATTCCAAAAATTGGAACCTGAATAAAATTGTAACACATAAACTGCGTAGGATTTTTTGGGAATAAAAAAAGGAAAATGTTTGAGGGCCACAATTTTTGTGGCCACAATGGTTCAAAACTGCCCAAACGATGTCGTTTTGAGTGCAAAACATGCCAAAATGACGTCATTTTAACAGTTTTAAAAAAATGGTGAAGTTCGATATTTATGGTTTCTCAACAACCGAAGCCCCACTTGATGCATCCCATTTCAGTCTATCTTGTCAATTTACCAATTTTTTGATTTCATAAAATATTTTATTTGACTTTTTTTTTTTAAAAAGTTAAAAAATTATTTCCAATCATATTAGTGTTTTTTTTTTAATCTCATATTTTAGTTAAAAAATCAAAAAATTATTAAAATAGCACATTTCAAATGAGGCCTAAATACAAGTATAAAACTCAATAACTAAAACTAAATCACCATAAATCTAGAAATCACCATTTCAAACTCTAAAAATGTAAAACATTAAATTAAACCTTTTAGACAGATATTCTTACCAATTAAAGGGGTATTTGAGATGATTTAAATAAGTACATTTTTTGACTTTTTACAAAAATATGTAAAGAAAAATAAAGAGATGATGTGATCCAATAAATGTAGTTATCTAAATAAGTACACCTATATAGTGTATGCCAAATAGCCCCTAAAAGCCTCTAATCCCTCAAGAAAAGAAAATTCAAGCTTTGATCCTTCAAGAGGTTAAGAAAATTTTAGAGTTGGAATTTCTATTGTGCTATTTTTGAAGAAAGAGAAGTGAGTGATCAGAGCTTTTTCCGATGAGGTAACATGGCCGGCCGTGGTAGAGATGGTGGGTTGAGGTGATGGTGTAAGGGTGGAGCAAATGTGGGGTGTTTGGCCAACAAGAAAGTAAGGGAAAATAAGAGAAAGGTATAGAGAAGTTAGAGAGAGAAGAATGAAGACAAAATAAAATAAAGATCTGCATTTTTTTTTTTTTTAAAAGGTGGTGTTTGGTCACACCTACAATCAAGTTTGGAATTGAGTTTAGATATTCTAAGTGAAGTTTAACTTAAGAGCGTGTTTGGCTCTAGATAAATGTTAAGTATATCATGGTCCCCTTTTTTGGGGTTATAGGAAGTGAGATCGGATTAAGATGGATGTGGGGTCCACTAATATTGTGTTTGTTTACGAAATGGGAAAGGAGATTCACAATACTTTGGGACTATGATAGGTCTCTAGGATGAGATTAGTAATTTTTCATGGGAGATGATATTAGAAAAACAATCCCTTGGAATTAGAGGACGATTTACTATTTTGCCCTCTATTATCCTACCTAATTTACTTACTCTACTTGATTAATTTGGTCTTTTCTTTACTATTTTTTTTTATTCCACTATTTTTTACTCCATTCTTTATATCAAAATAATTTAATATAAAAATAATTTTTAATATAAAAATATAATAGTATAAAATAATATTTATACCAAAAAAAATTATATTAAAAAATAATAAAATAGTACCCAAAAAAATATATTTATGAAATATAATTTTTAATATTAAAATATTTAATGCATTTATTAGTTGGTATAAATCCAAATTTGATTATAATACAATAAGGGTATTTTTAAAATTTTACATAATTAATCTTATTCTTATTTCTCAAAATAAATAAAAACTATTATTAATCTACTATTTATCAAATAAACACAATTTTTTTAACCTCTTCCTAACAATCTCAGTCAACCTAAACGTGCGATATATATATATATATTTCTTCTTCTATTCATTACTTATTTGCAAGATCTGCAGATAGGTGAGCAAAAAGATAAGGTGAGCTATTCTTTGCTTAAATTATTGTTGTTTCGTCTCATCCTTCGTTTAAACAAACCACTATAAACTTTTACATCAAAACTTTGTCTGATAGTTATTGTTTCATTTCTCTTTTTTCATGGGTTGATCATGTTCTGTTTCAATTTGATAAATACATTTTGCAAAAGCTATAGTTTTCAATTTTTTTATTGTTAAGGTTTGGTAAGACATTAAGCTATGCAAAGCTGAAGAATACTGATTTGGAAATTCTTGTGAATCTTGTTGGTGACAAGGAAAGATATTTAAAATGTCACATGGTGCTAAAATCTTGAGATCTTAGAGGTATTTCTTTTTATTTTGCGGACTTATTTATTTAAATTATGTACTCTTTTCTATGAATATTTTCATAGATCTTCTTGGCATATCAAGACATGATTAAAGTAAAGTGTTACCTCCTTCATGATTTTTTTATATTTGTGCAGAATTTTCTTTTCTGTACACCCTTCATTCAAAGTTGAATCTCTCTATCTCACCATGACTCCAGATTGAGTAAGATTGATGGTGTTAGAATTTTATCATTCATATCTAGATCTGGTTATTCTTGACATCATTTGAGACGTAAAAATCTACCTAAGTTCCTTTTTCTTTTTCAAATCAATCTCTTTGAATCATAGATTTAGGTATGAATTTAGAAAAAGAAAAAAAGAAAAAGGTGAGACAATTGTTAATAAAATATAAGTTAATTTTTTTTTTCATTTCTCTTTTATTTTCAAATTTCTATTGAAATCTATATCCAAATACAGTGTTATTTCCTTGTTTGAAATTTGCATTCATTCAACGAAAGCTATGTTAGTATATTACATTGATAGTATGAATATGGGTGTAGTTGTGTGTCTGGACCGAATAATACTATAAATATATACTCAAAATTTTGGGAAATTTATTAGGAAATCTTATTTGAAGTATTTGTATTCTAATTAATACATAACATATTCTTGTATTCTAAGTCTTATTATTTGGACATTTGATTCACTAAATCATAATTCTCAAATTTAAGGTATTTTTTGAACAATTGTACACTTACAAAGATTTTTTAAACCCTTAACAAATTAGTGATGTGAACAGTTATATTTGACAGTGTGAATAGTGTGAATATTTACATTACGGTACATTCACACTGTTAACATTAATGCACTTTACCTTATTATTATTAAAAATATTTTAGTAACTATGTCGTTCACAAAATTTATTGGAATATAAAAAAATAATTTAAACAAAATAGATAAAAAAAAGTCGTGAATAAATATCTCAATTTTATTCAACATTATTTAAATTTATTTTATGCATGGACGTAAAAAAACACCTCTTGAATCTCCATTGTAGGTTTGAAATATGGACAAATTTCTTTTTACTTTTTTTGGACAGTAGCTTTAGTGGTCCTGCATATCCTTAAATTATGAGATTAAAATATAACTAAAAGTACAATTGTTAAATTAAAATATAATTTATCAATTTCGTTGTTAAAAATTTGAGGTCAAACTATAAATATAGATCTTGTTTCGACTTTTAAATAAATTTTGTAAAATTACTTGATAAAAAGACACCCAATAAAATTAAAGTAGAAATTGAAAAAAAAAAATTATTGTAAAAATGTCTCTCATGGGCTTTTTCATTAAGGTGGATAAAAAAGTTCTGTAAAAAAAAAAAAAAACTCTTTTTTTAGTCTTTAAACAAATCATGCCACCTTCATTATCTCTCTTTCTCTCTCTCTCACTTGCCTTGTGAAAAGATTATATTTTAACAGAATTCAATTTAAATTTTGTGTTCACATTTGTCTAACCCAAAAAAAAATATTCTCCAAAAAACAAAAACAAAAAAACATTTTTCACATAATCACTTTTTTTTTTTTTTTTTTTTTTGTGAAAATGATAGTTATGTGTTTTAATAAATATAAACATTTCTAATGATGTTACGTTTCTTAATAAATGTAAGCATTTTTTTTCATTTTTTTGTAACTTTGAGTTCAACTTTGACAATCAAAATTTTTTTTTGCCACAAATATTTTTTGACATAAAATTATTATGATTTATGGTGAGATAAAATTATGATTTATGTTACAAAATTTTAGGATATTATAAATTTTATTGTAGCAATTAGTAAATTGAATAATATAAAATAAAACATTTTTGGAGGGAGACAAACCCCCGTGGGATCTGTCACCCCCACCACACATTGCTCGAAGTCATGCTTGCATTATTGCTTTGGGTTTTGTACATTGAACTCTTTGCTTCCAGCAGAGAGTTGAAGCTTCAACTTTTCAAAAGTTGGTGGGACAAAAGTTGGGGGTAAATATGAGGAGACAAAAGTAGGTGAATAATTTGTCAAAAAAAAAAAAAATGGTGGGATAAGGTGAGTGAGTTACATACAAGTGGTACTTGCCCGGGTTATAGAAATAAAAATAATGAATCGTGAGAGATGAGTCCGGACCCTCTCTAGCTTTTTTCAGATTGGGTCACAGCATTTCATTCAAAATGTGCCGATGGAATTAGCTTAAAAAATAAAAAAACAAATTAACTCACTAACATGTCCCACCATTCTCTCACTAACAACATGTTCCACCATTTTATTAACCAAACAAGTTTATAATTTTTTTTAAAGGAAATAAAAAAACACACAGATTCGATCTGTGCATAGGTGCAAATCAAATATGTTTTTATTTTCTTTAAAACACAAATTTAGGCCAAGTTTGGTTAACCTAAAAAAGTGTATTTATTTCATCTTTTTATCTTTTTTGGGTTACATCAATCAACCTCTCCTCTCTACTTTTTCTACACATAATACAAAAAAAGTCAAAAAAGTACACTTATTTAATCTTCCCAAACTTGGCCTTAATCTATGTATAGGTGCAAACCAAATACACTTTTTCGTTATTGTATATTTTCAATAATACTAATTTTATAAAATTAGAATTTTATATTAAGAATTATATGTATATTTATATATATATATGTTTTATGAAAATAAAATGAAAACGATTAAAACGGTTTTTGAAATTTTTACTGGAAATAATAAAATCAAAATTTCATATTAAAGATTATATATATACTCTCTTCGTCCCAAAATAATAGTTCCTTTTGAAGAATTTAATTTTTTTTTGATAGCACAATTATTGCACTTTAAAAAAATTAATTTTTCAAAATTGCCCTTTGATAGTATATTTTTTTAGAGAATATTAATTGTCATAATTATACTTTTTATATTATTAATGAATTTAAAAGAATGACAAAATAGAAAATTTATATTATTTTTGTCCTTAATTTTTGAAAATAGGCTAATATTTTGAGATAATAAAAAATAAAATAAGGGACTAAATTTTGGGACAAAAGAAGTATATCTTATGAAAATAAAATAAAAAAATTAAAATAGTTTTTTTAATTTTTTATTATAAATAAGAGAGAGAGAGAGAGAGAGAGAGAGAGAATGGTGGGACGTGTTGTCAGTGAGTTAATTTTTTTTTTTTAAACTAATCTCAGCCGCACATTTTGAATGGGATGTTGTGGCCCAATCTAGATCGTTGCACGATAGGAAGGCAGGAGAGGAAATGTAACGCCCCCAAAATAATACCATTAAACCCATCAATCAAGATATGCATTGATATGTAAAAGTTCCACATTCTTCCATTTATCAGAGTTTCATTACAAAAAGTATTACATGTTAACAACAAAAGCAAATGCCCTAAAGGCTTACAGCTTTCCAAGTTAACACTTGGTTACAACAAAAGAGTACTAACTCATTTACACACTAAGCCCTTGGCTTGAATTTACATGTAATACATCAAAAAGAACTTAAACAACAAAATCTGTCCGCCTCTAGCCTCCCAAGCTATGGCCTTGGAGGTGGCATGCTACCTGTACCTGAAAAATGATATTCCCATATAGGGTGAGCCACAGCCCAGCAGAAATACACTAAACCAACCATGAACAATGACTAAAAGATTAGCAATTGATAGATGGCCAACACTGATATATCCACATAATTCACATTTTTATGCCATACGACTTATGAGTCCAAGTTACTTTTCATTTTCCCCTTTTTAACAGATAAGCATATTAGCTCCATCATCATTTCAACAGATATGTATAAAAACTATATCCCATATTCACAGGTAAGCATATAAGCTGTATCCACACTTCACAAAGATAAGCACATGAGCTCTATCTTCACTTCTCTAGACAAGCATATGAGCTGTATCTACGGAGTTCATCCCCTATCTTCTCCCAACACTATCCGGTTTAGAGGTACATCCCCCATCTTCCCCTAAACCGCGGGGTACATCCCCCATCTCCTCCTTTACACATAACGTATACAAACACATTGGTTCTATATACAATCACTCAATACATACAGTTAATGTATTCTATCAACCGTCAAATTCCATGACACATTCCATTGATTAGTTTTCGTTTGCCTAATCATCATGCATTGTCTACAACAATCACGACTATCCTCCACCGATAGCCCAAAGCAGTTATTTCTAAACAGAAAATAAATGCACAAATGGATATTCAATCAACATTTCATTCCGGTGAGTGATAAATAACTCAACTACACCCTTTAACCCCATACATTCCCAATTCCAACAATTCCATTTCATTTCCTCATTTCTCACAATTAATTATCCCAATTAATCAAATAATGTAATTAGGTCATTTTCCATAATTAACATTTCAACCCTCAGGTCCCATTTTCATCAATGATTCAACATTTATTCCATTTCTCTATGCCGAACATGCATCTAGGTTTATTATAAATAAAACCCTAACTTTTGTAAAATTACACAAAAGCCCCGAACTTCCACAAAATTACCAAACTAACCCCAACATCTCAAAATACTAAAATTTAAAGACACAATCCATAGAGAGGAGTAGGATATCCCTACCTCGAAGTTTGAGCCAAAAAGGAGATGAAGACTCGAAGATCAACGTGCTCCAAATCCAAACTTTTTCAGATTAAATCGAAGCTCTCAACGCCCTCTATCTTTTTAACAAAGGCCCTAGGCTAGATTCACACTCTAGGGAGATCAAATCTTAGAGAGAGTGTAAGTTTAGAGAGAGAGAGTCTCGGATCTAGGGTTTGAAAGAAAAAGAAAGTGAAAAACTGATGTTCAAAAACGCTACTGTCCGCTGATATAAAACACGCTCGCTCGAGCAAAGACTTTGTCGCTTGAGCGACCAGACACAGAAAACTCTCGCTCGAGCCAAGAAGTTCTCGCTCGAGCCGAAAACTCAGAAGTGCGCTCGAGCGAAAGAATGCTCGCTCGAGCCAACAACTCAAACCCTCAGGTCTGCAACCAGAAGCACGCTCGAGCGACAGACCGCTCGCTCGAGCGAAGAACAAACCAGACCGCTTGAGCGAAGAAAGCTCGCTCGAGCCAAGAAATGCAGCTCTCAGGTCCAGAACCAGACGCAATCGATCGCTCGAATGAAGCCACTCTGGCTCGACCCACCAGACACGAACTCAACTCTCGCTCGAGCGACCAACTCCTCGCTCGAGCGAAGGTCCAAAAATCTGGACAGCAACACTAGGCTCCTAAACATAACCAACCTGTAATAAACCTGCCCAACACATCCTATAACTCAAATACAAAGTAGTAACGGATGTAAATAAGACAATAATCAATTACTATCACCCACGGTCACATGTCCGGATCACTGTACAACAAGGGTAAAACCGGGATCGCTATAGGAAAGCTGGAGAGGATCCGGACTCGTGAGAGATATGCCTAGGTGGGGTGAAGAAAAAAAAAAAGAAAAAAAAAAAGGTTGACATATTAAAAAAGTGTTGTGGGTTTGAAAGAGGTAGGGCATCTCTTGGCGCTTGGGTCTTAACTTGGATAGATAGAAAAAACAAATGACCTATGAGAGATAATGAGATGAGTGTGATTAAAAAAAAAAAAAATTGGGAAGGGTGATGGGTTTAATTAATCAATTGTGGAGGACGGGTTGTGATTAAAAAAATAATTATGGATTTGGGAGAATGGAAATCTGAGAGAGAGAAAATGAGACGGGGAGCAAATAAGATGGGTTTAATAAAAAAAATGAAGAGTGGTGATGTATAGGGAGAGAGAATAGATTTCAGAGAGAAAAGAGAGAGAGAATGGGGATGAGGCCATTTTCATTTGGCCGGATGAACAGCCACCAGAGAAGAGAGACGATAAAATGAGAGAGAGAGAAGATGAGAGGCAGTGGTGGTGGGGTGGTTGGTGGTTGTGGTAGTTGGTGGGAGTGTCGCAAGAGGAGAGATGGAGGACAAAAAGGGAAGAGGTAGAGGAGAGAGAGGTTTGGGCTTAGATTTTGAGGTGAGAGAGAGCAAAGAGGTTTTGCAGAGTGATGATTTAAGAGGAGAGAGAGTGAGAGCATTTGGGCGAAAAATAAAGACATCTCAACGATTGAATTTTGGATGAGACAATCTGAATCATTGAAACAAAATATATCTCTGGTACATTTTGGACATTTTCAAAAACTTTCTTGCTATATTAGGTTTTGTTTGAGATGTGGATTGACTTTTTGGCCTCGAGTTAAAAAGTCTAGTTTGGGATGGACTTTTTGACTTTTTTTGGTTTTTCTAAGAGAAAAAATGAAATGATTATAATTTGGATGTGATATTTTGTCTTATTGATTTTTTTGTCTAATTTTTTTTTTGGGGGACTATTTTAGCCAAAAATCCAACCCAACTATATGCCAAATGACTGCTATATAGATTTGAGGCCCCGTTCGTTTTTAGAAGTAGAATGGAAGTGATTGATAGTGAGGGGACTAATAGTGAGGAGACTAATAGTAAGGGGATTAAGTAAAATTATG
Source organism: Camellia sinensis (assembly GCF_055761805.1). NCBI lineage: Eukaryota > Viridiplantae > Streptophyta > Magnoliopsida > Ericales > Theaceae > Camellia > Camellia sinensis. The sequence goes on along the minus strand of NC_138967.1, from coordinate 125,065,381 downwards.
TTTATTTTGATAGTAGTTGTTAATGTGGGAATTGTTAAATTATTACCCTATAAAAGAAATATAAAATATTAAAACAAATAAAATTATGATTTTTACTTAACAAAAAATACAAAAATATTAAATAGTAATGTTTAAAAAAAATGCCCAACATGTAAATAAAAAAATCTAATTCCATGGGACTAATTTTCTAACATCATCTCCACTTCTTTCATCTCAATCCCAACACCCTAATTTTTAGAGGTAGAATGGAGGAGATTGATAGTGAGAGGATTAATAATGAAGAGATTGTTAGTGAGGGGATTGATAGTGAGGGGATTAAGTAAAATTGTGTTTATTTTGATGGTAGTTGTTAGTGTATGGATTGTTAAATTATTTTTATATAAAATAAATATAAAATAATAAAACAAATAAAAAATACAAAACATTAAACATTAATTTTTTTTTTAAAAATGCCCAGCATGTAAAAAATTTAAAAAAAATAAAAATAAAATAAAAAATTTCTAGAAAAAAATAAAACAAATAAAATAATGATTTTTACTTAACAAAAAATACAAAAAATTAAACATTAATGTTAAAAAAAATGCCCGACATGTAAAAAATAAATAAAAATAAAATTTTTTTAGTCCGCCGGACTATTTTTCTAATACTAAGTCTTGGAGGCCCTCCAACTCCCCTTGGGGAGCCCAATTCTAATCCGGAGCTCACTATCAATCCCCTCCCCATCTCTCAAAACAAACACAATATTAGTAAGTCCTACCTCACTACTAATCCCAATTCTCCCTCTAACTCTCCAAGCAAACGGGGCTATAGGATTATAAATTTCCTTTCCATCTCTCAAAACAAATATAACGTATGGTGCGTTTCACTTCCATCTCAATTCCACACTTGTCTTCCAAAACAAATGGGGTCTGAAGACTATCAAGTTTTGGAAGGCCACGATAAGCTATGTTTGGGATTCCAAAAGTTCGCTTTTAAGTATTTTTGTGTAGATAAGTTTAAAAAAAAAAAAAAAAATTATTGATAAAACGTAGTCACATAATTTTTGTATATTTTTTTAAAAAATAAATAACAAATATAATTTAAAAAATATATCGTTAATTTTTTAAAGATGGATACATTAAAATTATATAATTATATTTATTGAATTAATATAATTTTTTCAAAAATAATCTAAACACAAGTACTTAAAAATAAATAATTCAAATTAACGAAACGGAAGTTGAGGGGGACTCACAAACCAAAAATTCGACGGTTTAATCCTATAATCCTTTAGATGACTAGAGAGATGTCAAGGGATATGTACAGAAGCATATTTTGAAGGCGGAGGCCGACGCGATCGGCGGAGGCGACGCGATCGGCGGCGGGAGGCGCAGGCGATGCGACCTCTCTCTCTCTTTCTCTCCCTCTCCCTCTCTCTCTCTCTCTCTTCCTCTGCATTGCAGAGGTCGAAAATGGCGGAAAAAAAGAAAGAAAAAAAAAAAAATCGGAATGCCCAAAACGACGTCGTTTTGGGCATTCGGGGCATTCGAGCCAGGCATTTCGGGCCCTCAAACATTTTCCTATATCTTATATTGTAATAGTAACTGCACTCTCTTTTTGAAAATTTTTATCTTCTTTGGTTTCAATTTTTTAAATTCAATTTTTTAGATATTGAGTTATTTATTTTATTTTTTATATTTTTTTGTTTTTAATAACTTTTTTTCAATATTTTAAATAATTTTTTTACTTTTTAGATACACTTAATATAAATACAATTAAAAAGTATAATATTTATAAAAAAAATTATAAAAAATTAATACCAAAAATAAAAAAATACAAAAATTCAGTATATATTTTAATATTTTTATGTATTTATTGATTATTTAAATATTTTCTTACAAATATTTTATTTTTTAGGTGCATCTAATTACCTAAAATATTAAAAAAATTCATTAAAAATAAAAAACTCAAAAATAAAAAACTCAATTTAAAAAAAAATTGAATTAGAAAATTGGAGCTAAACAAATTTGTTAGAATAAGATCAAGTCCATATAAAAAGACGTTCAAAATTTAAGTCCCTTGGTTATTAAATTGGGAGCTAGCTTCTTTTCCGGTCCATAATTTGGATTGGAAATCATTGTTTGAGACTACGGATCCCATCTCAATGTCGAACCATTCATTTTATTAGGTACTTTATGTACATTATCCATACAAAAAATTACATCGATTCGATAATTATTTTTTTCGCTTTTGTAATGAATAAATAAAAAAAACAAATGAACTATTTTAAAAATATAATTGTTGTCCATTTTTTTGTTGACAAACACGATAAATTGAATAAATTACGATTATCGGATCAACTTAATTATTTAAAAAAAAATGATATAAGAAGTGTCGAACAAAATGAACTATTCGAATAATTGAACCAATACACTTGATGCACTTCACAATCTAGACTAGTTCCATACAATCCAAATTATGAACCAGAGAAAATTCATCTTCTTTAAATTTTGAGAGCTGAGATCCACACTTTATACGTCTTTTTCTCTCACCCCAAACTTATACCAAATCTTTCCATGAGCCGTCTTGCTAGTCCCGATTAATCCACCAACTCGATCAATGCTCGTACACCTGTCACTCTATATCCAAATTTAAAATGTTAGAAACACTAAATATTTTACTTAATTTTTTACAAAATATTCACATTAGATGGGTTTCACATGAGGGTGGATCTCACCCCCTCATGTGGTTAAATCTTTGGTAAACTTTTTGTATGCCTAACATTGCTCACGGTGCTAAAATCTTGGAATCTCAGTAGTATCATTTTTTTTTTTTTATTCTGCAGACTTACATCTTTAAAAGGAATGATTTGTCTCATGTTGAAATTTCAACTGGATCACATAGTTAAGATTTTTTACCAACCAAAGTTAATCAACGGAGTTCTCTTACAAGTCAGAATTAATGAAAGGGTTCAACTAGAGCATGAGTTAGAATACTGGGCCAAGGAATTTCACAATTTCATTAAAAAATCATGTCATTTGGTCCATGGTGGGGAAAATTGCAATTCTATGGTATTGATCTATAATTTTTATGATACTACATAGTTGCATTGTCATGAATTTCCTTGGCCTTGACATGCTTCAAAATAGATCTATTCATTATTTTTCTATAGGTTTATTTGTTGTTGTTTTTTTTTAAATTTATTTTTTATTTTTAATATTGATCTTTTTTTTAAAGATCTTGAAAAGACAAACACAATTGGTTTGTTTTTCAGAAAAATTTTTGAGAAAAATTCTCTACAAACAAATTTTCAAGAGTAATCAAACTAAACAAATTTTTTTCAAAAAAATCTCAAAATTTTGTTTGGTTACCTACTTTTCAAAATCACACACTCTCTCTCATACACATCAAATCAATCACTTTTTTTAAAACTCTCTCCCCAAAACAATTTTTCAAAACCATTTCTGAAAAAAGACAAACCAAACAAGTTTTCGTACTTTTTATCTCAAAAATTACTTTACAAACACAAACCAAACATACCCAAAAATATGATTTTATTAAAAATTGATATATGTAGTAAAATTTATGACATCTTAAAATTTTATGAACACTACGCATAGAAAGGTAAATATGTCAAAAAAATTCTTTGCCATAAAATGTTTAGACTTGCAAATGAGAAAGTGTTGTGCATGTCAGCTTGTAACTAAGAAAAACCAAAATTTGGGTCTCTGCCACAAAACAATCAATGAGCGGGACTGTTGACCAATTTTTCCTACATTTATTCATTTTTCTTGTGATTGTTTAATAACTAATGTAAGTAAATTTCTCCTTTATAAAAGTTAAATTTATTTTGTTTGATACACTTTTGTTTTTTTTTAATCTCGTTTTGCTACACTTATCAGCCTTCTAATAATTTTTTTGACTTCTTCCTTACATCTTAATATATGGACATGAGTACAATAGGGGGTTGAGAATCCATATAAGGTGGAGCAAAAGTTATAGAATTATGGCTTATCTTCTTTGACATCAAAGATCAAATAACTCAATTTTTTGATTAGCAAAATAAAATCTACATTAATAAAAAATACTTGTATTCTCAAGAAATAACAAAAACTCTCTTATTGTGATTGTTAACATAATAACTCTTAATTTTGTTTCCTTCTACTGCAACAATATTCATGTAGTGAGATTCTGTTTCTGCATTATTTCAAGCTCATTTTTCTAGGTTTGTGTAATAGATTTGTGAGCATTTTGGATTTGCTCAATTCTAGTGATATTGAACCATATATGTATTTTTAAGTGATATCTAGGTAGTATGTGGAAATACATTTCACCAAATGCTCCCACATATGTTTTTGTCTCGAGATAGATTGCAAGCTTATCTCATAAAAATGTATCTACTCATTAATTTTTGTTGTTGTGGACAAACAGATCTCTTGCAAGCTTATCTCAATTCATGATTTGGTGAATGTATTCTACAATTTCTTTAAATAAAGGTAACTTCTGTCTACTGTAATCTTCAATTCTTGTTCTCAAACTTAAATGCACAAGTTCTAAACTATGTTTGATCAACTAATTGGATTAAAGACAAAATTCATTTATATGGTCAGAAAGGTTCTATATGATTTTGGATTAAAATACAATTGTTAATTTTTCCATCCACAGTAACGGAAGGTGTATCACGCACACTGTTTTTTAAAATGACTTGATTATAAAAAAATAAATTGAAATTAACACAATAAAGAGACAATTTTATCTCGATCTTCTCCAAACCTAAAATTAAATTAAGATGTAATTAAAATAAAATAAATATATAATTATGGATTGACCTAAAATATAAAATATAATGAAAGAGTGATTTAAAATATAATTAAATTAACATATAAAATAAATAATTATTAAGGATTGATCTAAAATATGATTAAATTAAAATTAGATTAAGATGTTAGGAATTACAATAAATAATTAAGGATGTATGATTAATTGTGATCTAAACTATAATTAAATTAAAATTAGATAAAAATAGGAATTATAATAAATAATTAAGGATTTTACGATTAATTTTGATTTAAAATATAATTAAATTAAAACTAGAGTAAAAATTAGGAATTATTATAAATAATTAACAATTTATGATTGATTATGATTTAATTGAATTGATTTTAGAAATTATAAATTATGTATATGAGAGAGGAAAAAAAGAATATATATATAAATTATGTATATGAGAGAGGAAAAAAAGAATATATATATATATATATATATATATATATAAAAGACATAAGATTTACGATTATTACAATCATTTCATATTTATAATTAATGAAATAAGGGTCATATGTTGGTCCAAAATTAGATGGGGCCTTTCTAACTATATTTTAACAATAGGAGAGCTAAAATGTTCCAATCTCAAATCACGAAGAAGAAAATATAATGTTAATTTGGTAATGACCATAGAATACAAAATTATGAAATATTGGAGTCAATAGATTTTCGGCCAAGAGGGTGAACAAACCAATTTTAATTTCAAATTGTTCTTTTTTATTTTTTTGGATAAATAATTTCAAATTATTCTACTTTCAATTCGCCAATTAAAAGTTTGTCTTATTTTGTTAGGATTAATAGTGAAAATCACAAAAAATCACGAGTAAATTACACTTTGCATCCCTATATTTTGCACTAAATTTCACTTTGATCCCTACATATGAAATCGTGACAGTTAACCCCCTGTACTTTTGGTCAAATTCTACTTTAGTCCCTATACATGAAATCGTGTCAGTCAACTCCCTGCACTTGGTCAAGTGTCAATGTCCCATTCTGTTACTATATTGTTTAAGTCTTTAATAGGAATTCAGTCTTATGATAAATATGTGACTACAAAATGAGGATAAGAGAAGAAAATTATCCATATTTTCCACCAATACATACTTTGTCTCACGTGATAAACATGTAAGAAAATTAGGACAAAAAGTAAAGAAAACATAACTCTTTTCAAATAAATAAAGGTAGCAGAGAAATTAAAAAAAAGGAAAGAGGAATATTCTATCGTTATTGTGAAAAACAGAGTTTTGTGATTTCTATTTCTACAAAAAATCTTAATATGTCCCTTTAATTGTTCATAATTTATGTTTTGTTTTAATCGAATATAGACAAAATATGATGTAAATTTTGGGATGTGTATAGCCAGGAAATGTGCATGATTTTCCTCCTTTGCTCTTATTTTGTAGTCACATGTTTGTCGTATTACTGACCTTTATTAAAGATTTATATGGTAGAGTAACAAAATGGAGACATTGATACTTGACTAGAAATGTAAGGGTTGACTATCATGATTTCATGTGTAGGGACCAAAAGATCTGACTAGAAGTGTAATGGCTTGATTGTCATGATTTCATATATAAGGGCTAAAGTGGAATTTGGTGCAAATTCCAAACTGCAAGGGTGCAAATTATAATTTACCTAGGAATTTTTAGAAAATACAAATATTCACACATTCAATAAATTAGAAAAATGTAAAATTTTAAGAAGTGAATATTTTTAAATGCATTCATACTGACTTTCGTACTTTCTAAATAATATCTTAATAATTAAAAGTATAAATGTTCAGATTTACAACTTCCACACTTATTACAAAATTCACACTATTATAATGCAAGGAAGATGAGTCTCATGACAAAATATTTCTCAAAAGTATGAAATTTTATAAGTGATTTTTTTTTCACAATTTCAAATTCTAAAAAAGTGTATATTTTTTTTTTCATTTTACATAATTTTGTATTTAATTGAGAACGATTTGACTGAGTAGTTATAAAAAAGGGATTAAATTCATTTTACCTTTTATGATTTAAATATAGTTAGAAAATTCCCAAGTGATTTTGGAGGATTAAAGTGTCGTTAATTTGTTCATTCAAATTGATGGAAGGTGTATTACACACAATATTTTAAATTGGGTTTAGTTTTTTGAAAAAATAACATGAAATTAATATGGTAGAGTAACAAAAGGGAGACATTGATACTTGACTAGAAATGTAAGGGTTGACTATCACGATTTCATGTATAGGGACCAAAAGATTTGACTAGAAGTGTAATGGCTTGATTGTCATGATTTCATATATAAGGGCCAAAGTGGAATTTGGTGCAAACTGCAAACTGCAGGGGTGCAAATTATAATTTACCTAGGAATTTTTTAAAAATACAAATATTCACACATTCAATAAATTAGAAAAATGTAAAAATTTAAGAAGTGAATATTTTTAAATGCATTCAACTAACTTTCGTACTTTCTAAATAATATCTTAATAACTAAAAGTATAAATGTTCAGATTTACAACTTCCACACTTATTACAAAATTCACACTATTATAATGCAAGGAAGATGAGTCTCATGACGAAATATTTCTCAAAAGTATGAAATTTTATAAGTGAATTTTTTTTCACAATTTCAAATTCTAAAAAAGTGTGTATTTTTTTTTTCGTTTTACATAATTTTGTATTTAATTGAGAACTATGAAATTTTATAAGTGAATTTTTTTTTCACAATTTCAAATTCTAAAAAAGTGTATATTTTTTTTTTTCATTTTACATAATTTTGTATTTAATTGAGAACGATTTGGCTGAGTAGTTATAAAAAAGGGATTAAATTCATTTTACCTTTTATGATTTAAATATAGTTAGAAAATTCCCAAGTGATTTTGGAGGATTAAAGTGTCGTTAATTTGTTCATTCAAATTGACAGAAGGTGTATTACACACAATATTTTAAAATGGGTTTAGTTTTTTTAAAAAATAACATGAAATTAATATGGTAGAGTAACAAAAGGGAGACATTGATACTTGACTAGAAATGTAAGGGTTGACTATCACGATTTCATGTATAGGGACCAAAAGATTTGACTAGAAGTGTAATGGCTTGATTGTCATGATTTCATATATAAGGGCCAAAGTGGAATTTGGTGCAAACTGCAAACTGCAGGGGTGCAAATTATAATTTACCTAGGAATTTTTTAAAAATACAAATATTCACACATTCAATAAATTAGAAAAATGTAAAAATTTAAGAAGTGAATATTTTTAAATGCATTCAACTAACTTTCGTACTTTCTAAATAATATCTTAATAATTAAAAGTATAAATGTTCAGATTTACAACTTCCACACTTATTACAAAATTCACACTATTATAATGCAAGGAAGATGAGTCTCATGACAAAATATTTCTCAAAAGTATGAAATTTTATAAGTGAATTTTTTTTTCACAATTTCAAATTCTAAAAAAGTGTATATTTTTTTTTTTCATTTTACATAATTTTGTATTTAATTGAGAACGATTTGGCTGAGTAGTTATAAAAAAGGGATTAAATTCATTTTACCTCTTATGATTTAAATATAGTTAGAAAATTCCCAAGTGATTTTGGAGGATTAAAGTGTCGTTAATTTGTTCATTCAAATTAACGGAAGGTGTATTACACACAATATTTTAAAATGGGTTTAGTTTTTTGAAAAAATAACATGAAATTAATACAACAAAAAGATTAATATGTTAATTAAAATAAAATAAAATACAATATAATTAACGATTAATTTAAAATATAAAATATAACTAAATATTTTAAGTAAGAATATAAAATACATAATAATTAGAAATTGATCTAAAATATGATTAAATTAAAATTAGATTTAAAATTTAGCAATTACAATAACTAATTGAATATTTAAGATTAATTGTAATTTAAAATATAATTAAATTAAAATTAGAATAAAAAGTTAAGAATTACAATAAATGATTCAGAATATATAATTAATTGTGTTTTAATTGAGTCAAGAGTAATTCTATCTCGTTAGGTATATATATATATATATATATATATATTTTTCATCCATACATTCTGTCTGCTAGGTCGTCAAGATCTGCTGCTGAGAGTTGGTCGTAAAAGTCATCCCCATCTCCCATGGGTGGTTCATCGTTCCATTCTTGATCATTTTCTCACATCACTGGTGATTCATGAGAGACGCCATGCTGGTAGTTTGGGTACTGACTTTCATCGACAAATGTCTCTTTGCTGAATGGATATCCTGGAATGGCTAAATTACAATGTATCTTTTGATGTCTATCTTCACAGACTAGATGTCCATAATTTCCATTATACGCTAATAGTGAGTTCCTGGCGAATTTTCTCCATTTATTGAGCTGATCTTTGAGTGGAAATCTTCTGCATGGCCAGGGTCTCCTGTTGAGAAGTCCTGGGTATCCTGGAAATGTAGAGGTTCCTCTGAGGTACATTTTGTGTTTAGCTTGGTTGCACCATATTCCCTTCCACTCTGGTAATTTGCTATCTATCAAAGCTTCCACATACGGATGATGTTCTTCCATGACGCACAGTACTGCATGAGCAAGCTTATGTCCAAAGAGATCTGTCTGATCTGGATCTGTAAAAATTAGTCTGGAGACAAAGCCGTAATCTAACAATTTTGGGGCTGTTAGATAACGAATTTCGCCTCTGATTTCTATCTCCAATGGCTCGAAAGTGGCTAGATTTATCTGACAAAGGCAAATGCTGAAGTCTAGGTTACACTGACATCTACCAAAATGTTCTGACCTTTTATTGCATCTTTCTTCATCTAAGCAAGGTTGCTCTTCATCTTCATAGGTATAGGTCCATTGGTAAGCTAGGCCGGGGCAGTCAACTCTTGCTATGGAGAGATCTTGAAGAAATTGCTGAATAATGACTAACTCGTCATTTCTGCTATCTCCGGCTAAGGTATAAATATAGGGTTTTAGGTCTTCCATTACTTGGCTTTTCTCACAAAGGGATCGAATGATAGAATGCCTGAAGAAATACATTCCAGCACTCAATTGGTCAAATTCCTCACAGGTGAGTTGTTTGATTTCTGGGCTAGGTAAGGAGGTAGGTATTCTTTCTGGAGCTAATTTTTTAAGCTGGTTGGTTAAGGTTCTAACGGTTGCTCTCAATTGTTTTTCTTCGTCTCGGAGCTGGTCTAGCTCTTCACTGACCTTCTTGCCTTTATCCATAATTTTCTTGAAATTTCTGGAAAGGCCTTCACAATGTCTGCACATTTGGAGAGGATTCTGGGAATCTACCTGAGGATTAGAATTACTGCTGCTTGTACTACTGCTTCCACTTGTCTGGTCAACTGGGACACCACTGTTAGCAAGGATGGTAGTTCTCATCTTGCTCAATGTGTCCAGGTAATCTTTAGCTATCTGGCTAATAAAGTAACTGGTTCCTATTTGTCTTCGGGCATAGGTGCTGGCTGACTCAAAATCATAAAATCCTTTAAACTGAGGTGTGGGAAAAGTTTTGACTAAGGGTTCTACTTCTATCCAATCATGGTAAATACCAGGCTTGGTTCCTTTAGCTACTACATAGAAAGAAAAACTTTTAGACAGGGGCTTGTTTTGGATTTTTGAAAAGTATATACTGAGTGAGTTTAGGGCTGAAAGGCGCTTAGCTGGGTGGTTTTGGCTGGTCCAAAGGTTATCTAAAAGACACTGTTGAACTGGGTCTAGCTCAATCCCTGTTAAGGGTCTGAACTTGGTTCTGCCTTCATGAATGGGAAGAGAAAATCCTCCAAAGTTCATGGTCTTGCTGTTCTCCATTATCTGCACAAAAATTAAACTGGTTATCTTCTTTTTCTAAATAAATTTTTCTACTTAACCAGTCCGTTAATTTATTATCGCTTCCTTTAATATGCTCAAATTCTACTTTATATCCCTGTCCTACTATACAATCTAAAAATTTTGCCCATCTTCTAGTACTTAATTTACGCTCATTTAGTTTGTTATGAAATCTAACTATGGCTTCACAATCTGTCCTTATTGTAAAGGGTTTGTGTAAAAATAATCTAAATTTATTTATTGCGTATACTACTCCTAGTATTTCAAAATCTAGGCTAGTCATAGTTGTATCTTTTTCTTTAAATTTTCCAGAACTGTATCGACAAATGCGTTCTTTATTTTTACTATCATATTTACTGGGTTTAGCTAATAATATTGTTCCCCATCCTAATTGACTTGCGTCTGTTTCTACAACTATGTATTCAGATTCTAAAGGAAGTTGTAGGTCTGGTAGGTTTTTACAAATGTCTTTTATTTTTCTAACTAGAGCTATATCTTGCTGATTGAAATATTTCTGTCCTGTGGGTGTAGTCTTACTATAAAGGGGTCCTATTATTTTACTAAGGTTAGGAATATACATTCGTGCATAATTTAAAATTCCTAAAAAGGATTGAAGTTGCTTTGTATCTTCTAATTTATCTGGATATTCTAAGATTTTCTTGACTATGTGAGGTTGTAACCTAATTTTTCCATCTCCTAGCTCCATTCCTAAAAACTCTATATAGGGTTTATTTAATACCATCTTTTTCTTGCTGATTATTATTCCATTATTTATGAATTCTTCTAAGGTTATATACAAATGATCTATGTGACTATTTTTGTCTGGACTGAATACTAATATGTCATCTATATATACCAGTATAAAATTATATTTATTAAATATACTATCCATTTTACGCTGAAATATGGAAGGTGCATTTTTTAATCCAAAGGGCATAACTAGCCACTCATAATGTCCTTGAGGGCAACAGAAGGCTGTCCATGGTATGCTTTCCTTTTCCATTTTTATCTGCCAAAATCCTGATTTACAATCAAATTTGCTAAATATCTTTGCTGTCTGTATTCTATTTATGAGTTGGTCTTTATCTGGTATATTATATTTATCATCTTCTGTATTATCATTTAATCTTTTATAATTTATCACCATTCTAGCTTTTCCTCTTTTTATCTCCGCATGATTTCTAACCATAAATGTTGCGCTCCTGTGCGGGCTATTGCTGGGTCTAATTACTCCTAGATCTAGTAATTCTTTAATCTGTGTTCTAAATTCTTCTATATCTGCTGGTGTATGATCTATTTGGGCTGAAGTAATTCTATAATCTTTATTTTTTATATCTAGACTAGCTAAGATTTTATTTCTTTCCCAATATTTCATGGGCTGTTCTCCTAAAATTTCTGTTGTTTCAGCTAATCTTATTATCTCATCTAAATCATTTTCGGTTCTTCTGTATACTGGTTTTTTCTTTATTTGTCCAATTTTTGCAAAAATTAATTCTAAATTAGCTGGCTGTTTAAAATCTTCTAGGTTCCAAAAATCAAATTCTTCTAAATCATAGTTTTCTATATCTGTATCTATATCTAAATTTTCTAAGGACGTATTTGCTATCTCGTTAGGTATATATTTTTGGGCTAGGTCGGGAAAAATATTTCTACTTGGAAATAAAAAACTAGCGGGAACTGAATCTACTCCTATGGTACCACCACGCTTCGCACGCAACTCTGAGGAATGGGCAATGGTGCTAAGTGCATAAGCTGTTGGGGTATGTACAGTTCGCTTGAAGAAACTAATGTTGTGTTGACTAAGTAACATGCCACCTTGTAGACTAAGGATGAAATTAAGTCCTAAGATGAAAGGATGATTCTGTCTGGTATTTCCAATCCAAACCTGAGGTAAAGGAAACCATTCTATATGCTGATCGTGAGAACCTAGATGATGAAAACTAATCTGTGCTCCATTGATGCAATGTGTGTATATCTGTTTTGTGCCGTCTGCTATACTAACTAAAGCTGGGGTTGTTAAAGTCGTGCTCCATCCTGGGGGAACTACTTGTTGTTCAATATATGATTTACTGGCTCATGTATCTATCATGGCATCTATGCTAAGGGTTTTGGTTGCAAACTTGATTACACAAGAGATCTCGACTAAATTTGGTTTAGGTATAACCGGATAATTAAATGGTAAGGATGTAATATCTGGTTGGGCTTTAGAATATTGACTAAAGGGTTGAGAATCAACTAGGTTGACTAATTCTAATGAATTCATATGCTCTTCAAACAGTTTATCTTTTAAAGGGTACTTATTATGAAATTGTTCTAGCTGCTGTTTAAGCTGTCTATTTTCTAATTCCAAACATTCTATGTCAAAGCTAGTCTTGGTTTCTATCTCGTGTATTTGTACCCTAAGCTCTCTTACTTGCAGTTCTAATTCTCTAATTGTTAAATGTAATTCTCTACTTTCCAGACTATGATTTTCTTTGGTATTTTCTAATGCTATTTTATGTGTCATATTTAATTTTTCTAGACAGACTATACAATAAGTTATACTGCATAATAAACATTGAGCTCGTTTATCTTTGGCTGGAAACCAATTACAATAGCTGCATCTAGTGGTATCAAATCCTAATCCTATTTGAAAGTTATGCTGACATTCAGTATCTGGATTACACTCCATCATAAAGAAAGTTTCTTGGGAAGGTGTTAATCCTATTTCTTGGTTGAGTTGTCCTAAAAGATTATCTATATTAGTATCACTTTCTGAATCACTATCTGAATTTATAGCTTCTAGTTGATATTCATAATCGCTGACTATACTATATATTTCTGAATCATCACTAGTTATGCTGACTATATCTTCTTCTAAGTCTTCAATAATATGTAGTCTTTCTATCTGTTTATTAGTATTTGGTCTTTGTCTTTTTGGGCAGTTCTTTGCAAAATGATTGGGTTCTCCGCATATAAAACAATTGCATTTTTTACTGTTGGGTTTTCTAACATATCTTTGTTTTCTTTTATCTTTTTCTTCTCTGGGTAATTTTTTTATAATTTGTTCTATTAAAAGTTCTACTTTTTCTAATGAATTTTTGTTTTTTCCATGGTTTTCTATAATTTTTCTTCCAATATTTTTCTTTTCTATATTTTCCATATTTTTTGTATTTTTTCCTATTATGTTCATCTTCATATTGCTGAGGAGTATATATTACATTGCTACAAAAGCCGTAACTTTGTTTTTTCAAATCTTTCTGTATTTTAACTTCTATACATTTTTCTTTGAGCTTATAAAATGTAAAAACTATTCTAGGTCCTATTCCTAAAGTTCCTCTTATTCTCAATTCTCCAGTGGCTATTCTTGCTGGTAGACTTTCATAATAAATTGACCATTTATTTTCTATCTCTCTTCCTAATTCTCCTGGTAGTTTTCTGAAATATTTATTTCCTATTTCTTCATCAAAACTTTTTCCAGTTTTTGCTGCTATGGATAAGTATTCTTTACTAAACGGTATAATATATTTCCAACTTCCTAATGTCATTTGGTCTAACTCGGTTAATGCTATGCTTTGAGTGGAATCATTTCCTCTAGAAGGATCATATCCTATAAGTATTTCTTTAATAAAATTTGTAAAATTCCACGGGTTATTTCCTAACTCTTTGAGCTGTTTAATTGTTTCTTCATATTTCCCTTTGAAAGTTAAATAAATATTATAGGCTGAATCTCCTAGAAGTGTCTCCATATATTCCCACATATCTGTTGATTCATAAGAGCTAGTCATCCATGCTTTTACTGCATCTTTTTCCCATCTTTCTATTACTTCCTGCCATACCTGAGGGTCGAATTTAGCTAAATCTAAAAGGGTTCCTTGATTATGTACTGGCTGTAATTGTATACTCATATCTGGTTGTCTACGCTTTCCATGAAACTTATAGCTTTTATTTGGGTCTGCTTGACTACGTCCCGAACTGGCTAATGGTCTTCTTCCTCCTACTGCATACTGTATTGGTTCTATTGGATCTTCTACAGTTGGTTGTGGATTATTGGTTCTTGAACTTTCTGTAGTCATATAAAAAGTTTCTTCTAGGTTAGGTTGTTCTGGTATTCTAAATATTTTGCTGGGATGTATATTATCTTCTATGATATCATCTACATATTCCGTATGGAATTCCTGATCTAAAAATGACACTGCTTCGTCATGGGTATCTCCTCTGGCTAAGTACTCATAATATCTAGCATCTAGTATTTTATTCATGTCTTCTAAGGTAAATTTTTCTAAATCTATTTTATCAATATTATATATCTTATTTTGTGATATAGTTTTTTCCTCTGTCATTACGTAAAGCTGATTTATTTCACTACGATTATCTTGATTTTCTTCTCTATCTATACTACTGAATTCATCGTCTTCGGATTTTTCTGGTGCTACATAAGTGTACTGAGTAAATCTTACTGCATAATTTCCATCTGCTGTTTGATATAATAAATTATCTTGAGGGGCTAATCTCTTTTGTCCTAAAAAATCTCCTAGTTTCCAATCTAGTGCTGCATTATCTTCAGAATTAAATTTTTTAGCTGGTAATGCTTTTATTCCTTTTGGGCCTAATAATTTTACTATCTGATCATTAGTAAGTCTATAGTGAGTATTGCTTTCTGAGACTGCTAAACCTAAAAATCCTGTGCAAACTAATAAATTCTTTTCTCCCTTTTTCATTTTATATCCTCTACTCTTTATTCCTATTTTTATCTTTTTATGAAAGGTCGAGGTTGGTAGTAAAAAGTCTGGTGTAAAATAAACTATTCCTCCTTTTGAATTCATATCTAGCTCATAACTTCCTAAAATACTTTGTCCGACATCATTAAACCTATCATCATATAGACATACAAACACTTTAGTTCCTAAATTTTCTCTGGTTAAAGCTTTAACTCCTACCACTACTAATCCTAAATGAGTCATTTTAAGGTGTTCATTTACTGCATATTTATAACTTTCTCTTTCTATTAAATTTAGCTCTATTTTTTCATCTTCTTGAGTCACACTAACCATCTGTTCACCATAGTGTTTAAATAAATATTGTTTTTTGTGAATCTTACCTAGCCTATACACATATTTAGCTGGAATTAACTCTAACTTTTCTTTTTAAAATTTTTCTATTTGCTGTTCTACATCTATAAATTCTTCTACTTTGACATCTTCATCATCATTACGCTTTTTACTACTACTACCTTTAATTAGCTGTTTAAACATTTTTATTTTCTATAAATTCTACACACTGGTTTCTTAGGTAATTTGAGCTTTTCAAAATATCTGGCTATATCTTCCTCGTTTACTTGAGATTGAGGTTTGTTAGATTGTCCTTCTATTCCTTTTTCTTTCTGAAGTACTATTTTTTCTAAAGACGCTAGACGATGTTCTAAACTATGTAGTTGTTCTGATAGGTATTCAAGTTTTTCACATAATCGAATTAAAAATAAAATTTCTATATTATTTTGTCTTACAGTTATTTTATCTGATTGACTTACACCCTGATAGGTACTAATTCCTTCTGGGTTATTATGAAAATCTTCTGCTTGTTTTAAAATAGTCTGGTAATCTCTATTAGCTTTTTTATCACTACTCATAAACTAAGACCTTACAAGTTGTTCTAAAATTTCTAATTTTTGTTTTAAATTATCTTGAATTTGATTAATTTGTTCTATTTGTTTAGCTATTTGATTTGTAGCTGAAATTAATGTTTTTATTTCTAGCTTAGTAGGAAATTTTTCTAAATTTAAATCTATTCTTTTTTGTAGGATAGAACTACACTGATCTTGAATATAATCTAATTTTTTATCTTGATCTTTAATTATACTACGATTATTACGGAGATGATCTATAGATGTAATAAAGAGACTACTAATTTTATCTATGTCCTTTTTAATATTTTCGGCAAAATTTATCTGATAATCTATGATACTATTTAGCTGAGGATTATGTTCACTATGAAGCTGATGTGTAAAAGTTTCTTCAAAATTACAACGAAAATTATTTTTATTTATGCTAAGGCGACGGTTATGGCTGCTGAGTTCTAAATCTAGATACTCTACTTTTTTCATACACAAAATTAACTCCTACTATAAAATTATTACAAGCTACTATAATATGAAATTTATAACTAAAATCTCCAAAAATAAAAACTACTCTATTACCATAAGCAAAATGCATACACTGATTTAAACTGTCCTAAAACCGAACACTGTTCTGATACCAATTTTTTGTGTGGGGGGTTCGAGTTGGTGGTTTACCACTATTTTGAAATTGGGCTGAGAATTATCTGACTAATTCTACAGTTATGCTGCTAGATCTTCAAGCTGCTGTATAGCTATTTTTAAGGCTTCTTGTTTTATAGTTAGCTGTTTATTTATTTGAGAAATTTTTAAACTGTAATTTTCTAGGGATTTGCCAGATGCTAATGATAAAAGAAACTGATTTTTTTAAACTGTAATTTTCTAGAGATCTGTTAGAGGCTAATGATAAAAGAAACTGATATCTAAATATCTGATCTTCTAGTTCTTGTATTAGCTCGGTACTAATTTTAATTTTATTCCTAAGGTCTTCGTCTAAGGGCATATATTTTCTTGATTTTTTGAATTTTAATTTCTAAAGTCTACGTCTTAAGGGCATACAACTTTTTGGTTTTTTTGAAATTCTTGTATGGACAATATTTCCTTAATATTTCTACTCGGGTTGTACTCCTTTTATTCTAAAATTCTTTTCTATGGTAAAAACTATTTTTAAGAAATGTTTATTTTCATTACATGTACTCCCACCTTGAGACTAAGTCTCGTTCAACATAGTATATTTTTATTTTCCATTTTTTACTTTTCCCTTTCTGCCTACAATTAGCCCTTCAACGCCTAACCACGGCTCTCACGGGCTCTTCAGCTAAGGTCACTCAGTAACAAAATAGAAAACTGAAGATACTACGAAGGTTCAAAGCATGTAATATTAATGAGCAAATAAGCATTCCATAAATTTAGTTTTTCCAAAAAGAAATAAATTTTTAGAATAGAAGAGTTACCCTTTCAAAATATTTAAGGAAAAAGAGAAACTACTCACACTTCATATTAATAAGAAATATATTTACAGAGATTATATTACAGACTCTGAAATTCTGAAAAACTTAATACACTTAGAGGTTTTTTGAGAGGGGTTGGAAAATTTACAACGCAGAGTGAAGTGGTGTTTTTTCATTCTGCCTATCTTCGTTGGCATACAAGCCAATTTATACAACTCAAAAAGAAGATAAAAACAAAAATCCTAATCTATGGCCTATGACTAACTTTCTAGACTCTAGGTGTAACGCCCTCAAAATAAACCCATTAAATATATAACTGACATGCATTATTTAATTAAAACATTTTATTAATTCATTCATCAGAGTATTACTAAATAAAACTATTACATGTATCATCGAATAAAATGCCCTACAGGCTTACATCTTTCCAAGCCAACACTTGGATAACAAAAAGATGAGTTCTAACTCAATGCAAGAAAAGCCCTAGGCTTAGATGTTTACATGTAATAATAAATAAAGACAACTAACTAAAGAAAGTCTTCAGAATCCAAGTCCCTTCCAAGCTAAGTTCTTGGAGGTAGCTTATCACCTGAACCTGAAAATGATGTTCCCATAAAGGGTGAGCTACAGCCCAGTAGAAATATACTAAACCACATATAAGCAATGAATAAAGCAATAGCATTCAACAGATAGTAACCACGATAATCAATTACTTCATTTTACAGTTTCATGACACTATTGTCAAAGATACGTTTTACTTTCCCACTTTATTATCATGGCTCAGAACCTGGCCAACCTTACAACAGTGAATTATATATATTATGTTCACATTCCTCCAATATCAACAAACAAATGAGACTCAAGCTCGAATCAAAACACTTCATACTTCCAGAGTGATACACATTTTAGTGCTGTATCAACAAAAACACTTCTATATAAATAAGCACACACAAAGTGTGGCTAATGGAGTCCATCCCCTATCTCCTCCCAAACAAAATCCGGTTTAGAGGTCCATCCCCTATCTTCCCCTAAACCGTGGAGTACATCCCCTATCTCCTCCCACACAAAACAATGTATGTAAACACATAACATATAACATACAATCAATACACATAATGTCTGTATTAATTCAGCAGTCAAAATGAATGACTCAACCAATGTGACTAGTTTCAGTTATCCCTAATCCACATGCAATGTCTACAACAATCACGACTATCCTCCACCGATAGCCCAAAACAGTTATTTCTAGATCTGGAAATAAATATATCAACAACTCAATAGGCGAGTGATTTACATTATTCAAC
This sequence comes from Camellia sinensis, assembly GCF_055761805.1. Classification (NCBI taxonomy): domain Eukaryota; kingdom Viridiplantae; phylum Streptophyta; class Magnoliopsida; order Ericales; family Theaceae; genus Camellia; species Camellia sinensis. The sequence continues at coordinate 125,046,420 of NC_138967.1, read as the reverse complement.
TACACCAATTGATCAACAAATTCTCCAATTTCATGCATTTAACCAATTTCCCCAATTCCCTTAAATTAAATATACAATCCAATGTATTTAAACAACTAGGGTTTTTCCCAAAATTATCGAAATACCCCCAATCTATTAAAATGCCAGAACTTAGAACAAAACGTATACATTGGAGTAGGAAATCCCTACCTCGAAGAAAACAACACAAATGGTGAAGACAAAGATGAGTGCTCAAATACCAAAGTGCTCCAAATCGCCCCAATGTTCAGATTAAATGAAAGCCCTCGACTCCCTCTATCTTTTTAATGAAGGATCTAGGGTAGAAACACACCCTAAGTGGATCAAAAGTAAGAAAGAAGGTGAGTAGGGAGAGAGAGAAGTCGGACCTAGGGTTTGGAATCAAAAAGAGATAAAAAAAAACTGATCAAAACCCGCTGCTGTGTATATAAACTGGACAGGCTCGCTCGAGCGAAGACTTGGTCGCTCGAGCGACCAGACACAAGAAGCTACGCTCGAGCCAAGGAAGCCTTGCTCGAGCCAGCAACCCAAAAGCTCGCTCGAGCGAAAGAAAACTCGATCGAGCGAAGAACTCAAACCCTCAGGCTTGAAACCAGACACACGCTCGAGCGAAGGAACTATAGGTCGAGCGAAGGATGAACTAACTCGCTCGAGCGAAGAAAAGCTCGCTCGAGCCAAGAATGCAAAGCTACAGGTCCAAACTGGACGCCATCTCTCGCTCGAGCGACCAAACCCAGCTCGAGCGAAGAACCAAAACGACATCTCGCTCGAGCGACCAACTACTCGCTCGAGCGAAGAACCAAAAACCTGGACAGCAACACTTGGTTTCTAAACCCAACCAACCTGAAACAAACCTGCCCAATACATCCTATAATTCCAGATGAGAAAATAAAGGACAACAACAACAATTATACAACGACAGAATCTACGGAACCTAAGTCCGGATACAATAATCAAATGGGAAAAGACCGGGGTCGCTATAACCTCCCCCCCTTAAAAGAATTTCGTCCCCGAAATTAAGCATAAGTTTGTAAACAAAACAAGTTTTTTTTTTTTTTTTCAATTCTCGAAGATATTAAACAACAACATTAAATATCTTGACCCAATACTGGTCACTTCATCTCTTTATCAAGGGGTATCTCACAATATATAAAACAACATATATCTCAACCTGTATCATTATTATGCATTATTCCTTTCAATGTTAACAATTCCCATATCATATTCAATGGCATGATATATACTGCACATTCAACAATGTACTCAACAGATGCAATATTACACTAAACTTCTATAATGAAGCAAGTTTCAAGATACACCCATTTACTAAAACATACTCAACGTTTTACAACTTAAGACATAAGTACAACTCTTAAGTTGAACAACATTACAAAATTTAAATACAAGATTACGAATTGATAAACATGTCCGGGTATTTTTCGCGGACTTCCAACTCACGTTCCCAAGTGGCTTCCTCCACTCCGTGATGTTTCCACAAAAATTTTACCAAAGGAATGGTCTTGCCTCGCAAGACTTGATCCCGCCTATCCAAGACCCTAACCGGTCTCTCCTCATACGAGACATCCTCGTCAACTACTAAATCGGTCCAGTCCAATACATGTGATGGATCCGGCTCATACTTCCGAAGCATACTCACATGAAACACGTCATGTACTCCGGACAGCTGCGGCGGTAAAGCTAAACGATAAGCAGCCTCGCCAATCCTCTCAAGGATTTCAAACGGACCAATGAACCGAGGGGATAACTTCCCGCTCTTCCCAAATCTCATCAAACCCCGTCTAGGTGATATCTTCAGAAAGACATGATCACCCACCACAAACACCAAAGATCTCCTCCGACGGTCGGCATAAGACTTCTGACGACTCTGTGCTGTAATAAGCCTCTTACGGATAAGCTCAACTTTCTCCGTCGTTTCCCTCACCAACTCCGGACCCAACAGAGGTGCATCACCAACCTCGGCCCAACAAACAGGAGATCTACACGGTCGGCCATACAAGGCCTCAAACGGTGCCATACCGATACTAGACTGGAAACTGTTGTTGTAGGCAAACTCTACCAATGGCAAATGCCTCTCCCACGACCCACTGAAATCAAGGACACAACCCCGAAGCATATCCTCAAGGATCTGAATAGTACGCTCAGACTGCCCGTCAGTCTGAGGATGATAAGCCGTGCTAAAAGTCAATTTAGTGCCTAAGGCACTCTGCAAACTCTGCCACAACTTGGCAGTGAAACGAGGATCTCTATCTGAGACGATCGTCACTGGAACTCCGTGCAACCTTACTATGTCCCGAATATATAGATCGGCCAGATGATCGACTGAATCTCTAACACGCATAGGAATAAAGTGCGCCGACTTAGTCAACCGGTCTACAACCACCCAAATCGCATCACTACCCCGCTGAGTCCTCGGAAGACCTACAACGAAGTCTATAGTGACGTGTTCCCACTTCCACTCGGCAATAGGCAAGGGTTGCAACAAACCCGCCGGCCTCTGATGTTCGGCCTTCACTTGCTGACAAGTAAGGCACTTAGACACGAAAACTGCCACATCTCTCTTCATACCCCGCCACCAAAACTGGCGACCCAAATCCTGATACATCTTAGTGCCTCCCGGATGCACCGCAAGGCGTGAATGATGAAACTCTCGGAGTACCTCCTCTCTACAAGACTCCGGCACAACCAAACGGTCTCGGTATCTCACACTCAAGTCGGGATACACCGTCAAACCCTTCTCAACCTTCCCACCGGAAATCCTCTCACGGAGGGATTCTACCTCAAGGTCACCCCTCTGAGCCTCTAACACTCGAGTCACAAGTGTAGGCTGCGCAACAACAGAAAACAAAGCCGCAGCCTCAGCAGATTCGCCAAGAAACAAATCAAACTCCCCAAGTGCACCCAACATCTTCCACTCCCGAATGGCTATACTAGCCATGTCACCAACAGGTTTCCTGCTAAGGGCGTCGGCCACCACATTGGCCTTCCCCGGATGATAATGCAACTCGAAGTCATAATCCTCAATAAACTCCATCCACCTCCTCTGCCTCAAGTTCAAGTCTTTCTGTGTAAACAAATATTTCAGACTCTTATGATCCGAGAATACCTCGAATCTCTCACCATAAAGATAATGCCTCCAAATCTTCAAGGCAAATATCACAGCTGCTAACTCTAGATCATGCGTAGGGTAATTTTGCTCGTGAATTTTCAACTGTCGTGAACCATAGGCAACTACTTTACCTTCTTGCATCAACACACAACCCAGACCCTCTCGTGAGGCGTCACAATAGACTGCATAACCCAACCCTCTCTCTGGAATAATCAATACTGGAGCGGTGGTCAGTCTAACTTTCAACTCCTGAAACGACTTTTCACAAGTCTCACTCCATACAAATTTGACTCCCTTCCGAGTCAATCTAGTCAAAGGCGAAGCTAATCTGGAGAAATCTTTCACAAACCGACGGTAATACCCAGCTAACCCCAGAAAACTGCGGATCTCAAACACACTCTTAGGCTGTGCCCAATCTTGCACTGCCTCCGTCTTGGATGTATCAACAGACACCCCTTCCCCGGATACCACGTGGCCTAAGAATTTGACTTCCCTCAACCAGAACTCACACTTCCCAAACTTGGCATACAGCCTATGGATTCTAAGTAACTCAAGCACCACCCTTAAGTGTGCCTCATGCTCCTCCTCAGAAGGCGAATAGATAAGGATGTCGTCCACAAAAACGACCACAAACTGATCCAAAAATTCCCGGAAGATCCGGTTCATCAAGTCCATAAAGACTGCCGGTGCATTGGTGAGCCCGAATGGCATCACCAGAAACTCATAATGGCCATACCGCGTACGGAATGCCGTCTTCGGAATATCCTCTTCCCTGACCCTCAACTGGTGGTAACCCGATCTCAAATCTATCTTAGAGAAACAACGGGAACCCTTCAACTGGTCAAACAGGTCATCTATACGAGGCATAGGGTACTTATTCTTAACCGTAGCCCGATTCAACTTCCGGTAATCTATACAAAGTCTCAAAGCGCCACCTTTCTTTTTGACAAAGAGGGCCGGTGCTCCCCACGGCGAAACACTAGGACGTATAAAACCCTTATCTAGTAACTCCTGGAGTTGAATCTTCAACTCAACTAATTCGGCTGGGGCAAATCGATAAGGTGCCATAGAAATCGGCACCGTACCGGGTACTAGGTCAATAGAGAACTCAATCTCCCGATGCGGTGGCAAACCAATAAGATCCTCGGGAAAGACGTCCGCGTACTCACAAACCACCCTTGGCAACACAATCTGAGACTCATCATCCTCACTAATCGACAGGTTAGCAAGTAGACCACTAAGCTCACTCCGTCCTCGCGGAACATACCCCGGTGGTAACACATTACCGACCCGGTCCCCCAGAAAATGAAAATACTCTCCGCTCACGGTACAACAAGTGACCCTCTGGCGGTAGCAATCAATTACTGCCCGGTATGACGATAACCAGTCCATACCCAAAATAACATCAAAACCCCGCATAGGCATAACTACAAAGGAAAATGGGATTCTATGATAATCAACCTCTATATCACAACCCCTAACACCTTGTTTCAAGATCAATTCACCCCCAAGAGGTGACACTACACAAATAGGAGATGGTAACTGTGCTAACTCCAATTCCAAAACAGATGCAAATGCAGCAGACACAAAGGAATGAGATGCACCCGTATCAATCAAAACATTAGCAACCGAGTTGCAAAACAAGAAGGTACCTCTCACAACTGATGGTGCCGGTACAAGATCCTGCGCGGTAACTGCATACACGCGCCCAGACGACCTCTGATCAACCTGCTCACCCCTAGGAGCATAAGATTGCTGCACTGACTGGGACGATGAAGCCCCCTGATTGGCCCTCGAGGCCTGACCCGACTGAGCTGGCTGCTGACCCTGAATCGGCCTCAACCCAGATGCACCAGGTGTGCCACCCAACTGCGGGCAATACCTCTTCATATGTCCTGGCTGACCACACTGAAAACACGAGAGTGGTTGGCCTCTACCCTGGCTCTGGCTCTGAGATCGAGCCGTAGAAGATGCTGCTCTCTGAGCTCCTCCCCTCTGAGGACAAACCGGAGACTTGTGACCCAGCTGGCCACACTTGAAGCAGGTAATGTCTCCCTGACTGCCTTTCCCCGAACTAGCACTCGGCACAGGAAAGGTCGATCTAGAAAAGCTACCCTGAGACTGCTGAGGATTAAAACCCTTCTGTCTCCTACCATCACTCTGACTATCCTGACTCCTCTTGGAGCCCTTCTGTCCTTCCTCCTCCTCCTGCATCATGATCTCCATATGGGCTGCAGCATCAACCATACGCCCATAATCTCGAATCATAGTTCCCCCAACTCTCAGCTTGAGGCCACGCCTCAACTTCTTCTCAAACTCAATACAACGGCGTTCCTCAGACGCCACCAACTCAGGTGCAAACCTGGACAAACTAGTAAATGCAGCCTCAAACTCGGCCACTGAAGAACTCGACTGCTTAAGCTGACAAAACTGATCTCGCAACTTTTCCCTGACAGCTGGAGATAAGAACTTCTCCTGGAAAGCATTCACAAAAGCCTCCCACGTACCTCCTATACGCCCTTTAGTAAACTTCCACCACTGACCCGCATCCCCCTTCAACTGGAAAGATGCCAAGGTCACTTTCAACCCTTCGTCTTCGATGCCAAGCATCTCAAACGTCTTCGTTGTCTGTTCGAGCCATTCATCTGCCTTAAGCGGCTCCTTAGGATCACCCACAAAGTCATCCGGATTAGACCGAAAGAACTCCCTCTTCAGAAAGGATGGTCCTGCATCAGCAGCAACAACCTGAGCTTGATTTTCAGCTCTGAGAATGCCTACTGACTCCCTGAATGCCCCTGCTATCTCTCGGGCTAGAGCGCCCATAGCCTGCTGGCCTACTGGCTCGGCCACATTGGCCTGGCCAATTCCCTCCTGAACTGCCGGAATCTCCTCTGGCACAGACACCTCTTGCCTACCCGGCCTACCACGCCTACCGCGTCCTCGTCCTCGTCCTGACATCCTAATAAAGGAAACAAAGACATTAGCACATTAGTAAATGTGCTGAAGCTAAACACTCACGTCCTAATGCATTGGACAACAATAATTCATTCCACGTAAGCACATAATCACATAAGCACCTACGAATTTCATTCCCGGATAATGATAGTCCTAATGCGTTACTATAGTTCCGGTTGGAAGCAGCAGTGATCAAGTGCCTTTCCAACAAGACTACTAGAAACTCAAGGGTCCAATCATCATCCCAGAAACTACATTCCATACCCACATAGTCACATAAACATGTTATCACATAAGCATATAACGTTACACTAAGTCTCTATCAAACGAGACGAACCCATTGTGATACTAATCACTTCTCACGTACCCAAAGTATTCAAACCCGGTACGCTCTGATACCAAGTTGTAACGCCCTCAAAATAAACCCATTAAATATATAACTGACATGCATTATTTAATTAAAACATTTTATTAATTCATTCATCAGAGTATTACTAAATAAAACTATTACATGTATCATCGAATAAAATGCCCTACAGGCTTACATCTTTCCAAGCCAACACTTGGATAACAAAAAGATGAGTTCTAACTCAATGCAAGAAAAGCCCTAGGCTTAGATGTTTACATGTAATAATAAATAAAGACAACTAACTAAAGAAAGTCTTCAGAATCCAAGTCCCTTCCAAGCTAAGTTCTTGGAGGTAGCTTATCACCTGAACCTGAAAATGATGTTCCCATAAAGGGTGAGCTACAGCCCAGTAGAAATATACTAAACCACATATAAGCAATGAATAAAGCAATAGCATTCAACAGATAGTAACCACGATAATCAATTACTTCATTTTACAGTTTCATGACACTATTGTCAAAGATACGTTTTACTTTCCCACTTTATTATCATGGCTCAGAACCTGGCCAACCTTACAACAGTGAATTATATATATTATGTTCACATTCCTCCAATATCAACAAACAAATGAGACTCAAGCTCGAATCAAAACACTTCATACTTCCAGAGTGATACACATTTTAGTGCTGTATCAACAAAAACACTTCTATATAAATAAGCACACACAAAGTGTGGCTAATGGAGTCCATCCCCTATCTCCTCCCAAACAAAATCCGGTTTAGAGGTCCATCCCCTATCTTCCCCTAAACCGTGGAGTACATCCCCTATCTCCTCCCACACAAAACAATGTATGTAAACACATAACATATAACATACAATCAATACACATAATGTCTGTATTAATTCAGCAGTCAAAATGAATGACTCAACCAATGTGACTAGTTTCAGTTATCCCTAATCCACATGCAATGTCTACAACAATCACGACTATCCTCCACCGATAGCCCAAAACAGTTATTTCTAGATCTGGAAATAAATATATCAACAACTCAATAGGCGAGTGATTTACATTATTCAACTACACCAATTGATCAACAAATTCTCCAATTTCATGCATTTAACCAATTTCCCCAATTCCCTTAAATTAAATATACAATCCAATGTATTTAAACAACTAGGGTTTTTCCCAAAATTATCGAAATACCCCCAATCTATTAAAATGCCAGAACTTAGAACAAAACGTATACATTGGAGTAGGAAATCCCTACCTCGAAGAAAACAACACAAATGGTGAAGACAAAGATGAGTGCTCAAATACCAAAGTGCTCCAAATCGCCCCAATGTTCAGATTAAATGAAAGCCCTCGACTCCCTCTATCTTTTTAATGAAGGATCTAGGGTAGAAACACACCCTAAGTGGATCAAAAGTAAGAAAGAAGGTGAGTAGGGAGAGAGAGAAGTCGGACCTAGGGTTTGGAATCAAAAAGAGATAAAAAAAAACTGATCAAAACCCGCTGCTGTGTATATAAACTGGACAGGCTCGCTCGAGCGAAGACTTGGTCGCTCGAGCGACCAGACACAAGAAGCTACGCTCGAGCCAAGGAAGCCTTGCTCGAGCCAGCAACCCAAAAGCTCGCTCGAGCGAAAGAAAACTCGATCGAGCGAAGAACTCAAACCCTCAGGCTTGAAACCAGACACACGCTCGAGCGAAGGAACTATAGGTCGAGCGAAGGATGAACTAACTCGCTCGAGCGAAGAAAAGCTCGCTCGAGCCAAGAATGCAAAGCTACAGGTCCAAACTGGACGCCATCTCTCGCTCGAGCGACCAAACCCAGCTCGAGCGAAGAACCAAAACGACATCTCGCTCGAGCGACCAACTACTCGCTCGAGCGAAGAACCAAAAACCTGGACAGCAACACTTGGTTTCTAAACCCAACCAACCTGAAACAAACCTGCCCAATACATCCTATAATTCCAGATGAGAAAATAAAGGACAACAACAACAATTATACAACGACAGAATCTACGGAACCTAAGTCCGGATACAATAATCAAATGGGAAAAGACCGGGGTCGCTATACTAGGCTTCTTTAGGCTTTGAAAACTTTTCCAAACTTAGGCCATTTTTGACGGAGAATTGAAAATTGTGTGCATATAAGGACAAGACCTATATGTATACAATTATATGCTTGACTCAAATCACTATTCTGGATATAGATAAATTTTATCAATAAAAGATTAGGATAATGATATCGGGTACTGCTTTGGGCCCCATCGCATATCATTCAATCCTTCTTTTTTGACAAATTTGACACTATAATTTAATACAGGACACGTATAAAGATTTTCACAGCTTTTCTTTAATAAAGTAAGATAAGAGATATCTACTTTATTAAAGTAGTGGTTGAAGGAAAATCATTATTACTGACAGACTCACAAAATATCTACAAAAATCTTTTTGTCTTTTCTTGGCATGCATTTTTCTGATATCTGAGGAAAATCTCTATCTTCTATGGATTTTGTCTTCTTTTGTTGGAGCGCCAATTATTGATGTAGACCTTTGGGTTGATTCTTCAAAGTTGGGTCTTCGTGGAAGGATTCTTCAAAATGTAAAGAGTCAAGAAAGATGTTCAAAAATATATTATGAGTCTTGTAGTGGGACCCGCTGTTTTTTTTTTTTTTTTTTTTTTTTTTTTTTTTTTCATCCATACATTCTGTCTGCTAGGTCGTCAAGATCTGCTGCTGAGAGTTGGTCGTAAAAGTCATCCCCATCTCCCATGGGTGGTTCATCGTTCCATTCTTGATCATTTTCTCCCATCACTGGTGATTCATGAGAGACGCCATGCTGGTAGTTTGGGTACTGACTTTCATCGACAAATGTCTCTTTGCTGAATGGATATCCTGGAATGGCTAAATTACAATGTATCTTTTGATGTCTATCTTCACAGACTAGATGTCCATAATTTCCATTATACGCTAATAGTGAGTTCCTGGCGAATTTTCTCCATTTATTGAGCTGATCTTTGAGTGGAAATCTTCTGCATGGCCAGGGTCTCCTGTTGAGAAGTCCTGGGTATCCTGGAAATGTAGAGGTTCCTCTGAGGTACATTTTGTGTTTAGCTTGGTTGCACCATATTCCCTTCCACTCTGGTAATTTGCTATCTATCAAAGCTTCCACATACGGATGATGTTCTTCCATGACGCACAGTACTGCATGAGCAAGCTTATGTCCAAAGAGATCTGTCTGATCTGGATCTGTAAAAATTAGTCTGGAGACAAAGCCGTAATCTAACAATTTTGGGGCTGTTAGATAACGAATTTCGCCTCTGATTTCTATCTCCAATGGCTCGAAAGTGGCTAGATTTATCTGACAAAGGCAAATGCTGAAGTCTAGGTTACACTGACATCTACCAAAATGTTCTGACCTTTTATTGCATCTTTCTTCATCTAAGCAAGGTTGCTCTTCATCTTCATAGGTATAGGTCCATTGGTAAGCTAGGCCGGGGCAGTCAACTCTTGCTATGGAGAGATCTTGAAGAAATTGCTGAATAATGACTAACTCGTCATTTCTGCTATCTCCGGCTAAGGTATAAATATAGGGTTTTAGGTCTTCCATTACTTGGCTTTTCTCACAAAGGGATCGAATGATAGAATGCCTGAAGAAATACATTCTAGCACTCAATTGGTCAAATTCCTCACAGGTGAGTTGTTTGATTTCTGGGCTAGGTAAGGAGGTAGGTATTCTTTCTGGAGCTAATTTTTTAAGCTGGTTGGTTAAGGTTCTAACGGTTGCTCTCAATTGTTTTTCTTCGTCTCGGAGCTGGTCTAGCTCTTCACTGACCTTCTTGCCTTTATCCATAATTTTCTTGAAATTTCTGGAAAGGCCTTCACAATGTCTGCACATTTGGAGAGGATTCTGGGAATCTACCTGAGGATTAGAATTACTGCTGCTTGTACTACTGCTTCCACTTGTCTGGTCAACTGGGACACCACTGTTAGCAAGGATGGTAGTTCTCATCTTGCTCAATGTGTCCAGGTAATCTTTAGCTATCTGGCTAATAAAGTAACTGGTTCCTATTTGTCTTCGGGCATAGGTGCTGGCTGACTCAAAATCATAAAATCCTTTAAACTGAGGTGTGGGAAAAGTTTTGACTAAGGGTTCTACTTCTATCCAATCATGGTAAATACCAGGCTTGGTTCCTTTAGCTACTACATAGAAAGAAAAACTTTTAGACAGGGGCTTGTTTTGGATTTTTGAAAAGTATATACTGAGTGAGTTTAGGGCTGAAAGGCGCTTAGCTGGGTGGTTTTGGCTGGTCCAAAGGTTATCTAAAAGACACTGTTGAACTGGGTCTAGCTCAATCCCTGTTAAGGGTCTGAACTTGGTTCTGCCTTCATGAATGGGAAGAGAAAATCCTCCAAAGTTCATGGTCTTGCTGTTCTCCATTATCTGCAGTTGTAACGCCCTCAAATTAATAGCATTAAATCCATTAAATAAGACAAGCATTGAGATTCAAAAGTTCTATATTCATTCATTACATCAGAATTCTATTACATAAGTATTACATGTTAACGACAAAAGCAAATGCCCTAAGGGCTTACAGCTTTCCAAGTTAACACTTGGTTACAACAAAAGAGTACTAACTCATACACATTAAGCCCTTGGCTTGAATTACATGTAATACATCAAAAGTAATACACCAAAAAGTAAGTCCGCCTCTAGCCTCCCAAGCTATGTCCTTGGAGGTGGCATGCTTCCTGAACCTGAAAATGATATCCCCATATAGGGTGAGCCACAGCCCAGTAGAAATATACTAAACCAACCATGAACATTGACTAAAATATTAGCAATTGATAGATGGTCAACACTGATACAATCACATAAATCACCTATTTATGCCATACGACTTATGAGTCCAAGTTACCTTTCATTTTCCCTTTTTCAACAGATAGGCATATAAGCACTACCCACATTCTCACCAGATATGTATAACAACAATATCCACAGATAAGCATACAAGCTATATCCACATTCTACAACAGATATGTATAACAACAATATCCACAGATAAGCATATGAGCTATATCCACACTTCACAAAGATAAGCATATAAGCTCTATCTTCACATTTCTAGACAAGCATATGAGCTCTATCTACGGAGTTCATCCCCTTTCTTCTCCCAACGCTATCCGGTTTAGAGGTACATCCCCTATCTTCCCCTAAACCGCGGAGTACATCCCCCATCTCCTCCTCTACACATAACGTATACAAACACATTGGTTCTATATACAATCACACAATACAGATAGTTAATGTATTCTATCAGCCGTCAAGTTCCATGACACATTCCATTGATTAGTTTCAGTTTGCCTAATCATCATGCGTTGTCTACAACAATCACGACTATCCTCCACCGATAGCCCAAAGCAGTTATTTCTAAACAGAAAATAAATGCACAATGGATATTCAATCAACATTTCATTCCCTCCTTTCTCACAATTAATTATCTCAATTAATTAAACAATGTAATTAGGTCAATTCCCATAATTAACATTTCAACCCTTAGGTTCCATTTTCATCAATGATTAAACATTTAATCCAATTCTCTATGCCAATCGTGCATACAGGTTTATTATGAATAAAACCCCAACTTTTGTAAAATTACCCAAAAGTCCCCAAACTTTCACAAAATTACCAAACCAACCCCATCATCTCAAAATACCAAAATTTAAAGACAAAACCCATAGAGAGGAGTAGGATATCCCTACCTCGAAGTTTGAGCCAAAAAGGAGATGAAGGCTCGAAGATCAACGTGCTCCAAATCCAAACTTTTTCAGATTAAAACAAAGCCCTCACTGCCCTCTATCTTTTTAATAAAGGCTCTAGGCTAGATTCACACCCTAGGGAGATCAATTTATAGAGAGAGTGTAAGTTTAGAGAGAGAGGGTCACGGATCTGAACTTAGATCAAAAAGAGAAGTGAAAAAGTGAAGTCTAAACTCGCTACTGCCCGCTGATATAAAACACTCTCGCTCGAGCGAAGACTCGGTCGCTCGAGCGACCAGACACAGAAAACTCTCGCTCGAGCCAAGAACCTCTCGCTCGAGCCCAAAACTCAAACCTTCAGGTCGTGCAACCAGAAGCACGCTCGAGCGACCAACCACTCGCTCGAGCGAAAGAACAAACCAGACCGCTCGAGCCAAGAAAAGCTCGCTCGAGCCAAGAAACACGACTCTCAGGTCCAGAACCAGATGCAAGCTCTCGCTCGAGCGAAGCCACTCTGGCTCGACCCCCCAGACACAAACTCAAAGCTCGCTCGAGCGACCAACTCCTCGCTCGAGCGAAGATCTAAAAATCTGGGCAGCAACACTTGGCTCCCAAACACAACCAACCTGCAGCAGACCTGCTCAACACATCCTATAACTCAAATATGAAGTAACAAGGATGCAAACAAGATAATAAACAACTACCAACACCCACGGACACATGTCCGGGTCACTGATCAACAAGGGTAAACCCGGGATCGCTATAACCTCCCCCCCTTAAAGAATTTCGCCCCCGAAATTAAGCACAAGTTTGCAAAACAAGTTTTCCTCCATTTTAAACAATGTTACATTTTAACATTCCACACTTCGACCCATTACCGGTCATCCCCTCCCTTTAACAAGAGGCATTCACAATATGTAAACAACATATGTACTTTCAACATGCATTAACATTACGCATTATCTTTACAATTTCAACAATATATTTAACAGATATAGTGTCACATTCAACTTCCATATGAGGTAAGTCCCAAACCATCCTTCCAAATACCAAAACATTTTCAATGTTTTCCAACTCAAGACATATATAAAAGCTCTTAAGTTCTACAACAGTTAAAAATGTAAATACAAGATTACAAATCAACAAACAAGTCCGGATATTTCTCGCGGACTCCCAACTCACGTTCCCAAGTGGCCTCCTCCACTCCGTGATGTTTCCACAAAACTTTCACCAAAGGAATGGTCTTGCCACGCAGGACCTGATCCCGCCTATCCAAGACCCGAACCGGTCTCTCCTCATACGAGGCATCCTCATCTACCTCTAAATCAGTCCAATCCAACACATGTGATGGATCTGGCTCATACTTCCGAAGCATACTCACATGAAACACGTCATGCACTCCGGACAACTGCGGCGGTAAGGCTAACCGATAAGCAACCTCACCAATCCTCTCAAGGATCTCAAAAGGGCCAATAAACCGAGGGGATAACTTCCCACTCTTCCCAAACCTCATCAGGCCTCGCCTAGGTGATATCTTCAGAAATACATGATCACCTACCTCAAACGCCAAAGGCCTCCTCCTACGGTCAGCATAAGATTTCTGCCGACTCTGGGCTGTAACAAGCCTCCTCCGGATAAGTTCAACTTTCTCCGTCGTCTCCCTAACCAACTCCGGACCCAACAAAGGTGCATCACCCACCTCGGTCCAACAAACTGGAGACCTACACGGTCGGCCATACAAGGCCTCAAACGGTGCCATACCGATGCTAGACTGAAAACTGTTGTTGTAGGCAAACTCTACCAATGGCAAGTGCCTCTCCCACGTCCCACTGAAGTCCAGGACACAACCCCGAAGCATATCCTCGAGGATCTGAATAGTACGCTCGGACTGCCCATCAGTCTGAGGGTGATAAGCCGTACTAAAGGTCAACTTAGTGCCCAAGGCACTCTGCAAACTCTGCCACAACCTAGCAGTAAAACGAGGATCTCTATCTGAGACGATCGTCACTGGGACCCCGTGCAATCTCACTACGTCCCGAACATACAAGTCGGCAAGATGATCCACTGAATCTCTCACGCGCATAGGAATAAAATGCGCCGACTTAGTCAACCGGTCTACAACCACCCAAATAGCGTCACTACCCCGCTGAGTCCTCGGAAGACCTACAACGAAGTCCATAGTGACATGTTCCCACTTCCACTCGGCAATAGGCAAGGGTTGCAACAAACCCGCTGGCCTCTGATGCTCGGCCTTCACTTGCTGGCAAGTAAGGCACTTCGACACGAAAACCGCCACATCTTTCTTCATACCCCGCCACCAAAACTGGCGACCCAAATCCTGGTACATCTTAGTACCTCCCGGATGCACCGCAAGGCGCGAATGATGAAACTCTCGGAGTACCTCCTCTCGACAAGACTCCGGTACAAACACACGGTCTCGGTATCTCACACTCAGGTCGGGATACACTGCCAAACCCTTCTCAACTTTCCCACTGGAAATCTTCTCTCGGAGGGATTCTACCTCAAGGTCACCTCTCTGTGCCTCTAATACTCTAGTCACCAGTGTAGGCCGCGCAACAACAGAAAACAAGGCCGCAGCCTCAGCAGATTCGCCCAGTAGCAAATCAAACTCACCAAGTGCTCCCAACATCTCCCATTCCCGGATGGCTATACAAGCTACATCACTAATGGTCTTCCTACTAAGGGCATCGGCCACAACATTGGCCTTTCCCGGATGATAATGCAACTCAAAATCATAATCCTCGATGAACTCCATCCACCTCCTCTGCCTCAGATTCAAGTCTCTCTGTGTAAACAGATACTTCAAACTCTTGTGGTCCGAGAACACCTCGAACCTCTCACCATAAAGGTAGTGCCTCCAGATTTTCAAGGCAAAGATCACTGCTGCTAACTCTAGGTCGTGTGTGGGGTAATTCTTCTCGTGTGTTTTCAACTGACGTGAACCATAAGCTACCACTTTCCCCTCCTGCATCAACACACAACCCAAACCCTCTCGTGAGGCATCACAGTAAACCGCGTAACCCAACCCTCTCTCCGGAATAATCAACACCGGAGCGGTGGTCAACCTAACTTTCAGCTCTTGGAACGACTTTTCACAAGTCTCACTCCACACAAACTTGACTTCCTTCCGAGTCAGTCTAGTCAACGGTGACGCTAACCTGGAGAAATCTTTCACAAACCGACGGTAATACCCAGCCAATCCCAGAAAACTGCGGATCTCAAACACACTCTTAGGCTGTGCCCAATCTTGCACTGCCTCAACCTTGGATGTATCAACAGACACCCCTTCCCCGGATACCACGTGGCCTAAGAATTTGACTTCACTCAGCCAGAACTCACACTTCCCAAACTTGGCATACAGCCTATGGGCTCTAAGCAACTCAAGCACCACTCTCAAGTGTTCCTCGTGCTCCTCCTCAGAAGGCGAATAAATAAGGATGTCGTCCACGAAGACGACCACAAATCGGTCTAAGAACTCCCAGAAAATCCGGTTCATCAAGTCCATAAAGACTGCCGGTGCATTGGTAAGCCCAAATGGCATCACCAGAAACTCGTAATGGCCATACCGCGTACGGAATGCCGTTTTCGGAATATCCTCCTCCCTGACCCTCAACTGGTGGTAACCCGATCTCAAGTCTATCTTAGAGAAACAACGGGAATCCTTCAACTGGTCAAACAAATAATCTATACGGGGCATAGGATACTTATTCTTAACCGTAGCCCGATTCAACTTCCGGTAGTCGATACACAATCTCAAGGCCCCATCTTTCTTTTTAACAAAGAGGGCCGGTGCTCCCCACGGCGAAACACTAGGGCGAACAAAGCCCTTATCCAACAATTCTTGGAGCTGAACTTTCAACTCAACCAACTCTGCTGGAGCAAAACGGTAAGGTGCCATGGAAATCGGCGCCGTGCCGGGCACTAAATCAATAGAAAATTCTATCTCTCGATGAGGTGGCAAACTAACAAGATCTTCGGGAAAGACATCCGAATACTCACAAACCACCCTTGGCAACACAAGCTGGGTCTCCCCACTCTCACCACTCTCACCACTCTCAAAGCTGGCAAGTAGACTACTAAGCTCACTATACTTTCGCGAATCATACCCCGGTGGCAAAACACTACCAACCCGGTCTCCCAAGAAATGGAACCACTCCCCGCTCAAGGTACATAACGTAACCCTCTGGCGGTAGCAATCGATAACAGCCCGGTATGACGATAACCAGTCCATACCCAAAATAACATCAAAACCCTTCATGGGCATGACAACAAACGGAAAAGTAATCCTATAGTCATCAACTTCTATATCACATCCTCTAACACCCTGTTTCAGGATCAACTCACCACCCAAGGGTGATACCACACAAATAGGAGATGCCAACAATGCTAACTCCAATTCCAAAACAGATGCAAATGCAGCAGATACAAAAGAATGAGATGCCCCCGTGTCTATCAACACATTAGCAACCGAGTTGCAAAACAGAAAAGTACCTCTCACTACTGATGGAGCCGGTACTAAATCCGGCGCGGTAACAGCATACACGCGCCCCGTAGGCCCCTCGTCTACCTGCTCACCTCTCGGAGCGAAAGACTGCTGCACAGACTGGGATGACGAAGCTCCCGGATTGGCCCTCGAGGCCTGCACAGACTGAGCTGGCTGAAAACCCTGCGTCTGCCTAGAACCAGACGCTCCTGAAGTGGCACTCAACTGCGGGCAAAACCTCTTCAGGTGCCCAGGCTGTCCACACTGATAACAAGACAAGGGCTGCCCCCTGCCCGAACTCTGACTCTGCGGTCTGGCTGAAGAAGAAACAGCTCTCTGACCCCCACCCTTCAACGGGCAAACTGAAACCTTGTGACCCGGCTGGCCACATTTGTAACAAGTAAACTCTCCCTGACCACCTCTCCCGGAGCCTGCACTCGGCACTGGGAAGGTCGATCTAGCAACACCACCCTACGACTGCTGAGGGTTAGAACCCCTCTGCCTCCTGCCATCAGCCTGGCCATCTTGGCTCCTCTTGAAGCCTCTCTGCCCCTCATCCTCCTCCTGCATCATAATCTCCATATGAGCAGCTGCATCTACCAGGTGTCTATACTCTCGAATGTATGACCCACCAATTCTCAACTTGAGGCCCCGCCTCAACTTCCGCTCAAACTCAAAACAACGGCGTTCCTCAGACGCCACCAGTTCCGGTGCAAACCTGGACAAACTGGTAAAGGTAGCCTCAAACTCGGCCACAGACAAGCCCTGCTGATTAAGCCGGCTGAACTGATCCCTCAGCTTCTCCCTAGCTGCAGCAGACAAAAACCTCTCCTGAAAAGCATTCACAAATGCCTCCCAAGTACCACCAACACGAGCCCTCTCGTACTTCCACCATTGACCCGCATCTCCCTTCAGCTGGAAGGATGCCAAGGTCACCTTCAATGCTCCATCCTCGATGGCAAGCATCTCAAATGTCTTACTCATTTGCTCTAACCACTCATCAGCCTTCAGTGGCTCCTTCGAATCCCCGACAAACTCATCCGGATTAGACCGGAAGAACTCCCTCTTCAAGAAGGAAGGCCCAGCCTCAGCTGCCTGATTCCCCGCTCTGAGAATACCCAAAGCCCCTGCTATCTCTCTGGCCAAAGCACCCATGGCCTGCTGACCCACTGGCTCGGCCACATTGGCCTGACCAACTCCCTCCTGCACAGCCGGAACCTCCTCCGGTAACGGTACTTCCTGCCTCGCAGGTCTACCACGCCTAGCTCCTCTTCCTCGTCCTGACATCCTAATAAAGGTAACACAGAACATTAGCACATTCAAAAATGTGCCAAAACTAAACACTCACGTCCTAATGCATGGACAACTGTAATTCACTCCACGTAAGCACATAAACACATAAGCACTTACGAATTTCATTTCCGGATAATGATAGTCCCGAGGCATTACTAGAGTTCCAGTTAGAAACAGCATTGATCAAGTGCTTTTCCAACAAGACTCACAGAAATCCAAGGATCCAATCAACATCCTAGAAATTAAATCCCATACCCAGATAAACACATAAGCATGTTATCAATTAAACACATTACATGTGATACTACATCAAAGTCTCTATCAAGCGAGACAAACCCATTGTGATCCTAATCACTTCCCACGTACCCAAAGTATTCGAACCCGGTACGCTCTGATACCAAGTTGTAACGCCCTCAAATTAATAGCATTAAATCCATTAAATAAGACAAGCATTGAGATTCAAAAGTTCTATATTCATTCATTACATCAGAATTCTATTACATAAGTATTACATGTTAACGACAAAAGCAAATGCCCTAAGGGCTTACAGCTTTCCAAGTTAACACTTGGTTACAACAAAAGAGTACTAACTCATACACATTAAGCCCTTGGCTTGAATTACATGTAATACATCAAAAGTAATACACCAAAAAGTAAGTCCGCCTCTAGCCTCCCAAGCTATGTCCTTGGAGGTGGCATGCTTCCTGAACCTGAAAATGATATCCCCATATAGGGTGAGCCACAGCCCAGTAGAAATATACTAAACCAACCATGAACATTGACTAAAATATTAGCAATTGATAGATGGTCAACACTGATACAATCACATAAATCACCTATTTATGCCATACGACTTATGAGTCCAAGTTACCTTTCATTTTCCCTTTTTCAACAGATAGGCATATAAGCACTACCCACATTCTCACCAGATATGTATAACAACAATATCCACAGATAAGCATACAAGCTATATCCACATTCTACAACAGATATGTATAACAACAATATCCACAGATAAGCATATGAGCTATATCCACACTTCACAAAGATAAGCATATAAGCTCTATCTTCACATTTCTAGACAAGCATATGAGCTCTATCTACGGAGTTCATCCCCTTTCTTCTCCCAACGCTATCCGGTTTAGAGGTACATCCCCTATCTTCCCCTAAACCGCGGAGTACATCCCCCATCTCCTCCTCTACACATAACGTATACAAACACATTGGTTCTATATACAATCACACAATACAGATAGTTAATGTATTCTATCAGCCGTCAAGTTCCATGACACATTCCATTGATTAGTTTCAGTTTGCCTAATCATCATGCGTTGTCTACAACAATCACGACTATCCTCCACCGATAGCCCAAAGCAGTTATTTCTAAACAGAAAATAAATGCACAATGGATATTCAATCAACATTTCATTCCCTCCTTTCTCACAATTAATTATCTCAATTAATTAAACAATGTAATTAGGTCAATTCCCATAATTAACATTTCAACCCTTAGGTTCCATTTTCATCAATGATTAAACATTTAATCCAATTCTCTATGCCAATCGTGCATACAGGTTTATTATGAATAAAACCCCAACTTTTGTAAAATTACCCAAAAGTCCCCAAACTTTCACAAAATTACCAAACCAACCCCATCATCTCAAAATACCAAAATTTAAAGACAAAACCCATAGAGAGGAGTAGGATATCCCTACCTCGAAGTTTGAGCCAAAAAGGAGATGAAGGCTCGAAGATCAACGTGCTCCAAATCCAAACTTTTTCAGATTAAAACAAAGCCCTCACTGCCCTCTATCTTTTTAATAAAGGCTCTAGGCTAGATTCACACCCTAGGGAGATCAATTTATAGAGAGAGTGTAAGTTTAGAGAGAGAGGGTCACGGATCTGAACTTAGATCAAAAAGAGAAGTGAAAAAGTGAAGTCTAAACTCGCTACTGCCCGCTGATATAAAACACTCTCGCTCGAGCGAAGACTCGGTCGCTCGAGCGACCAGACACAGAAAACTCTCGCTCGAGCCAAGAACCTCTCGCTCGAGCCCAAAACTCAAACCTTCAGGTCGTGCAACCAGAAGCACGCTCGAGCGACCAACCACTCGCTCGAGCGAAAGAACAAACCAGACCGCTCGAGCCAAGAAAAGCTCGCTCGAGCCAAGAAACACGACTCTCAGGTCCAGAACCAGATGCAAGCTCTCGCTCGAGCGAAGCCACTCTGGCTCGACCCCCCAGACACAAACTCAAAGCTCGCTCGAGCGACCAACTCCTCGCTCGAGCGAAGATCTAAAAATCTGGGCAGCAACACTTGGCTCCCAAACACAACCAACCTGCAGCAGACCTGCTAAACACATCCTATAACTCAAATATGAAGTAACAAGGATGCAAACAAGATAATAAACAACTACCAACACCCACGGACACATGTCCGGGTCACTGATCAACAAGGGTAAACCCGGGATCGCTATAATCTGCACAAAAATTAAACTGGTTATCTTCTTTTTCTAAATAAATTTTTCTACTTAACCAGTCCGTTAATTTATTATCGCTTCCTTTAATATGCTCAAATTCTACTTTATATCCCTGTCCTACTATACAATCTAAAAATTTTGCCCATCTTCTAGTACTTAATTTACGCTCATTTAGTTTGTTATGAAATCTAACTATGGCTTCACAATCTGTCCTTATTGTAAAGGGTTTGTGTAAAAATAATCTAAATTTATTTATTGCGTATACTACTCCTAGTATTTCAAAATCTAGGCTAGTCATAGTTGTATCTTTTTCTTTAAATTTTCCAGAACTGTATCGACAAATGCGTTCTTTATTTTTACTATCATATTTACTGGGTTTAGCTAATAATATTGTTCCCCATCCTAATTGACTTGCGTCTGTTTCTACAACTATGTATTCAGATTCTAAAGGAAGTTGTAGGTCTGGTAGGTTTTTACAAATGTCTTTTATTTTTCTAACTAGAGCTATATCTTGCTGATTGAAATATTTCTGTCCTGTGGGTGTAGTCTTACTATAAAGGGGTCCTATTATTTTACTAAGGTTAGGAATATACATTCGTGCATAATTTAAAATTCCTAAAAAGGATTGAAGTTGCTTTGTATCTTCTAATTTATCTGGATATTCTAAGATTTTCTTGACTATGTGAGGTTGTAACCTAATTTTTCCATCTCCTAGCTCCATTCCTAAAAACTCTATATAGGGTTTATTTAATACCATCTTTTTCTTGCTGATTATTATTCCATTATTTATGAATTCTTCTAAGGTTATATACAAATGATCTATGTGACTATTTTTGTCTGGACTGAATACTAATATGTCATCTATATATACCAGTATAAAATTATATTTATTAAATATACTATCCATTTTACGCTGAAATATGGAAGGTGCATTTTTTAATCCAAAGGGCATAACTAGCCACTCATAATGTCCTTGAGGGCAACAGAAGGCTGTCCATGGTATGCTTTCCTTTTCCATTTTTATCTGCCAAAATCCTGATTTACAATCAAATTTGCTAAATATCTTTGCTGTCTGTATTCTATTTATGAGTTGGTCTTTATCTGGTATATTATATTTATCATCTTCTGTATTATCATTTAATCTTTTATAATTTATCACCATTCTAGCTTTTCCTCTTTTTATCTCCGCATGATTTCTAACCATAAATGCTGCGCTCCTGTGCGGGCTATTGCTGGGTCTAATTACTCCTAGATCTAGTAATTCTTTAATCTGTGTTCTAAATTCTTCTATATTTGCTGGTGTATGATCTATTTGGGCTGAAGTAATTCTATAATCTTTATTTTTTATATCTAGACTAGCTAAGATTTTATTTCTTTCCCAATATTTCATGGGCTGTTCTCCTAAAATTTCTGTTGTTTCAGCTAATCTTATTATCTCATCTAAATCATTTTCGGTTCTTCTGTATACTGGTTTTTTCTTTATTTGTCCAATTTTTGCAAAAATTAATTCTAAATTAGCTGGCTGTTTAAAATCTTCTAGGTTCCAAAAATCAAATTCTTCTAAATCATAGTTTTCTATATCTGTATCTATATCTAAATTTTCTAAGGACGTATTTGCTATCTCGTTAGGTATATATTTTTGGGCTAGGTCGGGAAAAATATTTCTACTTGGAAATAAAAAACTAGCGGGAACTGAATCTACTCCTATGGTACCACCACGCTTCGCACGCAACTCTGAGGAATGGGCAATGGTGCTAAGTGCATAAGCTGTTGGGGTATGTACAGTTCGCTTGAAGAAACTAATGTTGTGTTGACTAAGTAACATGCCACCTTGTAGACTAAGGATGAAATTAAGTCCTAAGATGAAAGGATGATTCTGTCTGGTATTTCCAATCCAAACCTGAGGTAAAGGAAACCATTCTATATGCTGATCGTGAGAACCTAGATGATGAAAACTAATCTGTGCTCCATTGATGCAATGTGTGTATATCTATTTTGTGCCGTCTCCTATACTAACTAAAGCTGGGGTTGTTAAAGTCGTGCTCCATCCTGGGGGAACTACTTGTTGTTCAATATATGATTTACTGGCTCCTGTATCTATCATGGCATCTATGCTAAGGGTTTTGGTTGCAAACTTGATTACACAAGAGATCTCGACTAAATTTGGTTTAGGTATAACCGGATAATTAAATGGTAAGGATGTAATATCTGGTTGGGCTTTAGAATATTGACTAAAGGGTTGAGAATCAACTAGGTTGACTAATTCTAATGAATTCATATGCTCTTCAAACAGTTTATCTTTTAAAGGGTACTTATTATGAAATTGTTCTAGCTGCTGTTTAAGCTGTCTATTTTCTAATTCCAAACATTCTATGTCAAAGCTAGTCTTGGTTTCTATCTCGTGTATTTGTACCCTAAGCTCTCTTACTTGCAGTTCTAATTCTCTAATTGTTAAATGTAATTCTCTACTTTCCAGACTATGATTTTCTTTGGTATTTTCTAATGCTATTTTATGTGTCATATTTAATTTTTCTAGACAGACTATACAATAAGTTATACTGCATAATAAACATTGAGCTCGTTTATCTTTGGCTGGAAACCAATTACAATAGCTGCATCTAGTGGTATCAAATCCTAATCCTATTTGAAAGTTATGCTGACATTCAGTATCTGGATTACACTCCATCATAAAGAAAGTTTCTTGGGAAGGTGTTAATCCTATTTCTTGGTTGAGTTGTCCTAAAAGATTATCTATATTAGTATCACTTTCTGAATCACTATCTGAATTTATAGCTTCTAGTTGATATTCATAATCGCTGACTATACTATATATTTCTGAATCATCACTAGTTATGCTGACTATATCTTCTTCTAAGTCTTCAATAATATGTAGTCTTTCTATCTGTTTATTAGTATTTGGTCTTTGTCTTTTTGGGCAGTTCTTTGCAAAATGATTGGGTTCTCCGCATATAAAACAATTGCATTTTTTACTGTTGGGTTTTCTAACATATCTTTGTTTTCTTTTATCTTTTTCTTCTCTGGGTAATTTTTTATAATTTGTTCTATTAAAAGTTCTACTTTTTCTAATGAATTTTTGTTTTTTCCATGGTTTTCTATAATTTTTCTTCCAATATTTTTCTTTTCTATATTTTCCATATTTTTTTGTATTTTTTCCTATTATGTTCATCTTCATATTGCTGAGCAGTATATATTACATTGCTACAAAAGCCGTAACTTTGTTTTTTCAAATCTTTCTGTATTTTAACTTCTATACATTTTTCTTTGAGCTTATAAAATGTAAAAACTATTCTAGGTCCTATTCCTAAAGTTCCTCTTATTCTCAATTCTCCAGTGGCTATTCTTGCTGGTAGACTTTCATAATAAATTGACCATTTATTTTCTATCTCTCTTCCTAATTCTCCTGGTAGTTTTCTGAAATATTTATTTCCTATTTCTTCATCAAAACTTTTTCCAGTTTTTGCTACTATGGATAAGTATTCTTTACTAAAAGGTACAATATATTTCCAACTTCCTAATGTCATTTGGTCTAACTCGGTTAATGCTATGCTTTGAGTGGAATCATTTCCTCTAGAAGGATCATATCCTATAAGTATTTCTTTAATAAAATTTGTAAAATTCCACGGGTTATTTCCTAACTCTTTGAGCTGTTTAATTGTTTCTTCATATTTCCCTTTGAAAGTTAAATAAATATTATAGGCTGAATCTCCTAGAAGTGTCTCCATATATTCCCACATATCTGTTGATTCATAAGAGCTAGTCATCCATGCTTTTACTGCATCTTTTTCCCATCTTTCTATTACTTCCTGCCATACCTGAGGGTCGAATTTAGCTAAATCTAAAAGGGTTCCTTGATTATGGACTGGCTGTAATTGTATACTCATATCTGGTTGTCTACGCTTTCCATGAAACTTATAGCTTTTATTTGGGTCTGCTTGACTACGTCCCGAACTGGCTAATGGTCTTCTTCCTCCTACTGCATACTGTATTGGTTCTATTGGATCTTCTACAGTTGGTTGTGGATTATTGGTTCTTGAACTTTCTGTAGTCATATAAAAAGTTTCTTCTAGGTTAGGTTGTTCTGGTATTCTAAATATTTTGCTGGGATGTATATTATCTTCTATGATATCATCTACATATTCCGTATGGAATTCCTGATCTAAAAATGACACTGCTTCGTCATGGGTATCTCCTCTGGCTAAGTACTCATAATATCTAGCATCTAGTATTTTATTCATGTCTTCTAAGGTAAATTTTTCTAAATCTATTTTATCAATATTATATATCTTATTTTGTGATATAGTTTTTTCCTCTGTCATTACGTAAAGCTGATTTATTTCACTACGATTATCTTGATTTTCTTCTCTATCTATACTACTGAATTCATCGTCTTCGGATTTTTCTGGTGCTACATAAGTGTACTGAGTAAATCTTACTGCATAATTTCCATCTGCTGTTTGATATAATAAATTATCTTGAGGGGCTAATCTCTTTTGTCCTAAAAAATCTCCTAGTTTCCAATCTAGTGCTGCATTATCTTCAGAATTAAATTTTTTAGCTGGTAATGCTTTTATTCCTTTTGGGCCTAATAATTTTACTATCTGATCATTAGTAAGTCTATAGTGAGTATTGCTTTCTGAGACTGCTAAACCTAAAAATCCTGTGCAAACTAATAAATTCTTTTCTCCCTTTTTCATTTTATATCCTCTACTCTTTATTCCTATTTTTATCTTTTTATGAAAGGTCGAGGTTGGTAGTAAAAAGTCTGGTGTAAAATAAACTATTCCTCCTTTTGAATTCATATCTAGCTCATAACTTCCTAAAATACTTTGTCCGACATCATTAAACCTATCATCATATAGACATACAAACACTTTAGTTCCTAAATTTTCTCTGGTTAAAGCTTTAACTCCTACCACTACTAATCCTAAATGAGTCATTTTAAGGTGTTCATTTACTGCATATTTATAACTTTCTCTTTCTATTAAATTTAGCTCTATTTTTTCATCTTCTTGAGTCACACTAACCATCTGTTCACCATAGTGTTTAAATAAATATTGTTTTTTGTGAATCTTACCTAGCCTATACACATATTTAGCTGGAATTAACTCTAACTTTTCTTTTTAAAATTTTTCTATTTGCTGTTCTACATCTATAAATTCTTCTACTTTGACATCTTCATCATCATTACGCTTTTTACTACTACTACCTTTAATTAGCTGTTTAAACATTTTTATTTTCTATAAATTCTACACACTGGTTTCTTAGGTAATTTGAGCTTTTCAAAATATCTGGCTATATCTTCCTCGTTTACTTGAGATTGAGGTTTGTTAGATTGTCCTTCTATTCCTTTTTCTTTCTGAAGTACTATTTTTTCTAAAGACGCTAGACGATGTTCTAAACTATGTAGTTGTTCTGATAGGTATTCAAGTTTTTCACATAATCGAATTAAAAATAAAATTTCTATATTATTTTGTCTTACAGTTATTTTATCTGATTGACTTACACCCTGATAGGTACTAATTCCTTCTGGGTTATTATGAAAATCTTCTGCTTGTTTTAAAATAGTCTGGTAATCTCTATTAGCTTTTTTATCACTACTCATAAACTAAGACCTTACAAGTTGTTCTAAAATTTCTAATTTTTGTTTTAAATTATCTTGAATTTGATTAATTTGTTCTATTTGTTTAGCTATTTGATTTGTAGCAGAAATTAATGTTTCTATTTCTAGCTTAGTAAGAAATTTTTCTAAATTTAAATCTATTCTTTTTTGTAGGATAGAACTACACTGATCTTGAATATAATCTAATTTTTTATCTTGATCTTTAATTATACTACGATTATTACGGAGATGATCTATAGATGAAATAAATAGACTACTAATTTTATCTATGTCCTTTTTAATATTTTCGGCAAAATTTATCTGATAATCTATGATACTATTTAGCTGAGGATTATGTTCACTATGAAGCTGATGTGTAAAAGTTTCTTCAAAATTACAACGGAAATTATTTTTATTTATGCTAAGGCGACGGTTATGGCTGCTGAGTTCTAAATCTAGATACTCTACTTTTTTCATACACAAAATTAACTCCTACTATAAAATTATTACAAGCTACTATAATATGAAATTTATAACTAAAATCTCCAAAAATAAAAACTACTCTATTACCATAAGCAAAATGCATACACTGATTTAAACTGTCCTAAAACCGAACACTGCTCTGATACCATTTTTTGTGTGGGGGGTTCGAGTTGGTGGTTTACCACTATTTTGAAATTGGGCTGAGAATTATCTGACTAATTCTACAGTTATGCTGCTAGATCTTCAAGCTGCTGTATAGCTATTTTTAAGGCTTCTTGTTTTATAGTTAGCTGTTTATTTATTTGAGAAATTTTTAAACTGTAATTTTCTAGGGATTTGCCAGATGCTAATGATAAAAGAAACTGATTTTTTAAACTGTAATTTTCTAGAGATCTGTTAGAGGCTAATGATAAAAGAAACTGATATCTAAATATCTGATCTTCTAGTTCTTGTATTAGCTCGGTACTAATTTTAATTTTATTCCTAAGGTCTTCGTCTAAGGGCATATATTTTCTTGATTTTTTGAATTTTAATTTCTAAAGTCTACGTCTTAAGGGCATACAACTTTTTGGTTTTTTTGAAATTCTTGTATGGACAATATTTCCTTAATATTTCTACTCGGGTTGTACTCCTTTTATTCTAAAATTCTTTTCTATGGTAAAAACTATTTTTAAGAAATGTTTATTTTCATTACATGTACTCCCACCTTGAGACTAAGTCTCGTTCAACATAGTATATTTTTATTTTCCATTTTTTACTTTTCCCTTTCTGCCTACAATTAGCCCTTCAACGCCTAACCACGGCTCTCACGGGCTCTTCAGCTAAGGTCACTCAGTAACAAAATAGAAAACTGAAGATACTACGAAGGTTCAAAGCATGTAATATTAATGAGCAAATAAGCATTCCATAAATTTAGTTTTTCCAAAAAGAAATAAATTTTTAGAATAGAAGAGTTACCCTTTCGAAATATTTAAGGAAAAAGAGAAACTACTCACACTTCATATTAATAAGAAATATACTTACAGAGATTATATTACAGACTTTGAAATTCTGAAAAACTTAATACACTTAGAGGTTTTTTGAGAGGGGTTGGAAAATTTACAACGCAGAGTGAAGTGGTGTTTTTTCATTCTGCCTATCTTCGTTGGCATACAAGCCAATTTATACAACTCAAAAAGAAGATAAAAACAAAAATCCTAATCTATGGCCTATGACTAACTTTCTAGACTCTAGGCTTCTTTAGGCTTTGAAAACTTTTCCAAACTTAGGCCATTTTTGACGGAGAATTGAAAATTGTGTGCATATAAGGACAGGACCTATATGTATACAATTATATGCTTGACTCAAATCACTATTCTGGATATAGATAAATTTTATCAATAAAAGATTAGGATAATGATATCGGGTACTGCTTTGGGCCCCATCGCATATCATTCAATCCTTCTTTTTTGACAAATTTGACACTATAATTTAATACAGGACACGTATAAAGATTTTCACAGCTTTTCTTTAATAAAGTAAGATAAGAGATATCTACTTTATTAAAGTAGTGATTGAAGGAAAATCATTATTACTGACAGACTCACAAAATATCTACAAAAATCTTTTTGTCTTTTCTTGGCATGCATTTTTCTGATATCTGAGGAAAATCTCTATCTTCTATGGATTTTTTCTTCTTTTGTTGGAGCGCCAATTATTGATGTAGACCTTTGGGTTGATTCTTCAAAGTTGGGTCTTCGTGGAAGGATTCTTCAAAATGTAAAGAGTCAAGAAAGATGTTCAAAAATATATTATGAGTCTTGTAGTGGGACCCGCTGTTTTTTTTTTTTTTTTTTTTTTTCATCCATACATTCTGTCTGCTAGGTCGTCAAGATCTGCTGCTGAGAGTTGGTCGTAAAAGTCATCCCCATCTCCCATGGGTGGTTCATCGTTCCATTCTTGATCATTTTCTCCCATCACTGGTGATTCATGAGAGACGCCATGCTGGTAGTTTGGGTACTGACTTTCATCGACAAATGTCTCTTTGCTGAATGGATATCCTGGAATGGCTAAATTACAATGTATCTTTTGATGTCTATCTTCACAGACTAGATGTCCATAATTTCCATTATACGCTAATAGTGAGTTCCTGGCGAATTTTCTCCATTTATTGAGCTGATCTTTGAGTGGAAATCTTCTGCATGGCCAGGGTCTCCTGTTGAGAAGTCCTGGGTATCCTGGAAATGTAGAGGTTCCTCTGAGGTACATTTTGTGTTTAGCTTGGTTGCACCATATTCCCTTCCACTCTGGTAATTTGCTATCTATCAAAGCTTCCACATACGGATGATGTTCTTCCATGACGCACAGTACTGCATGAGCAAGCTTATGTCCAAAGAGATCTGTCTGATCTGGATCTGTAAAAATTAGTCTGGAGACAAAGCCGTAATCTAACAATTTTGGGGCTGTTAGATAACGAATTTCGCCTCTGATTTCTATCTCCAATGGCTCGAAAGTGGCTAGATTTATCTGACAAAGGCAAATGCTGAAGTCTAGGTTACACTGACATCTACCAAAATGTTCTGACCTTTTATTGCATCTTTCTTCATCTAAGCAAGGTTGCTCTTCATCTTCATAGGTATAGGTCCATTGGTAAGCTAGGCCGGGGCAGTCAACTCTTGCTATGGAGAGATCTTGAAGAAATTGCTGAATAATGACTAACTCGTCATTTCTGCTATCTCCGGCTAAGGTATAAATATAGGGTTTTAGGTCTTCCATTACTTGGCTTTTCTCACAAAGGGATCGAATGATAGAATGCCTGAAGAAATACATTCTAGCACTCAATTGGTCAAATTCCTCACAGGTGAGTTGTTTGATTTCTGGGCTAGGTAAGGAGGTAGGTATTCTTTCTGGAGCTAATTTTTTAAGCTGGTTGGTTAAGGTTCTAACGGTTGCTCTCAATTGTTTTTCTTCGTCTCGGAGCTGGTCTAGCTCTTCACTGACCTTCTTGCCTTTATCCATAATTTTCTTGAAATTTCTGGAAAGGCCTTCACAATGTCTGCACATTTGGAGAGGATTCTGGGAATCTACCTGAGGATTAGAATTACTGCTGCTTGTACTACTGCTTCCACTTGTCTGGTCAACTGGGACACCACTGTTAGCAAGGATGGTAGTTCTCATCTTGCTCAATGTGTCCAGGTAATCTTTAGCTATCTGGCTAATAAAGTAACTGGTTCCTATTTGTCTTCGGGCATAGGTGCTGGCTGACTCAAAATCATAAAATCCTTTAAACTGAGGTGTGGGAAAAGTTTTGACTAAGGGTTCTACTTCTATCCAATCATGGTAAATACCAGGCTTGGTTCCTTTAGCTACTACATAGAAAGAAAAACTTTTAGACAGGGGCTTGTTTTGGATTTTTGAAAAGTATATACTGAGTGAGTTTAGGGCTGAAAGGCGCTTAGCTGGGTGGTTTTGGCTGGTCCAAAGGTTATCTAAAAGACACTGTTGAACTGGGTCTAGCTCAATCCCTGTTAAGGGTCTGAACTTGGTTCTGCCTTCATGAATGGGAAGAGAAAATCCTCCAAAGTTCATGGTCTTGCTGTTCTCCATTATCTGCACAAAAATTAAACTGGTTATCTTCTTTTTCTAAATAAATTTTTCTACTTAACCAGTCCGTTAATTTATTATCGCTTCCTTTAATATGCTCAAATTCTACTTTATATCCCTGTCCTACTATACAATCTAAAAATTTTGCCCATCTTCTAGTACTTAATTTACGCTCATTTAGTTTGTTATGAAATCTAACTATGGCTTCACAATCTGTCCTTATTGTAAAGGGTTTGTGTAAAAATAATCTAAATTTATTTATTGCGTATACTACTCCTAGTATTTCAAAATCTAGGCTAGTCATAGTTGTATCTTTTTCTTTAAATTTTCCAGAACTGTATCGACAAATGCGTTCTTTATTTTTACTATCATATTTACTGGGTTTAGCTAATAATATTGTTCCCCATCCTAATTGACTTGCGTCTGTTTCTACAACTATGTATTCAGATTCTAAAGGAAGTTGTAGGTCTGGTAGGTTTTTACAAATGTCTTTTATTTTTCTAACTAGAGCTATATCTTGCTGATTGAAATATTTCTGTCCTGTGGGTGTAGTCTTACTATAAAGGGGTCCTATTATTTTACTAAGGTTAGGAATATACATTCGTGCATAATTTAAAATTCCTAAAAAGGATTGAAGTTGCTTTGTATCTTCTAATTTATCTGGATATTCTAAGATTTTCTTGACTATGTGAGGTTGTAACCTAATTTTTCCATCTCCTAGCTCCATTCCTAAAAACTCTATATAGGGTTTATTTAATACCATCTTTTTCTTGCTGATTATTATTCCATTATTTATGAATTCTTCTAAGGTTATATACAAATGATCTATGTGACTATTTTTGTCTGGACTGAATACTAATATGTCATCTATATATACCAGTATAAAATTATATTTATTAAATATACTATCCATTTTACGCTGAAATATGGAAGGTGCATTTTTTAATCCAAAGGGCATAACTAGCCACTCATAATGTCCTTGAGGGCAACAGAAGGCTGTCCATGGTATGCTTTCCTTTTCCATGTTTATCTGCCAAAATCCTGATTTACAATCAAATTTGCTAAATATCTTTGCTGTCTGTATTCTATTTATGAGTTGGTCTTTATCTGGTATATTATATTTATCATCTTCTGTATTATCATTTAATCTTTTATAATTTATCACCATTCTAGCTTTTCCTCTTTTTATCTCCGCATGATTTCTAACCATAAATGCTGCGCTCCTGTGCGGGCTATTGCTGGGTCTAATTACTCCTAGATCTAGTAATTCTTTAATCTGTGTTCTAAATTCTTCTATATCTGCTGGTGTATGATCTATTTGGGCTGAAGTAATTCTATAATCTTTATTTTTTATATCTAGACTAGCTAAGATTTTATTTCTTTCCCAATATTTCATGGGCTGTTCTCCTAAAATTTCTGTTGTTTCAGCTAATCTTATTATCTCATCTAAATCATTTTCGGTTCTTCTGTATACTGGTTTTTTCTTTATTTGTCCAATTTTTGCAAAAATTAATTCTAAATTAGCTGGCTGTTTAAAATCTTCTAGGTTCCAAAAATCAAATTCTTCTAAATCATAGTTTTCTATATCTGTATCTATATCTAAATTTTCTAAGGACGTATTTGCTATCTCGTTAGGTATATATTTTTGGGCTAGGTCGGGAAAAATATTTCTACTTGGAAATAAAAAACTAGCGGGAACTGAATCTACTCCTATGGTACCACCACGCTTCGCACGCAACTCTGAGGAATGGGCAATGGTGCTAAGTGCATAAGCTGTTGGGGTATGTACAGTTCGCTTGAAGAAACTAATGTTGTGTTGACTAAGTAACATGCCACCTTGTAGACTAAGGATGAAATTAAGTCCTAAGATGAAAGGATGATTCTGTCTGGTATTTCCAATCCAAACCTGAGGTAAAGGAAACCATTCTATATGCTGATCGTGAGAACCTAGATGATGAAAACTAATCTGTGCTCCATTGATGCAATGTGTGTATATCTGTTTTGTGCCGTCTGCTATACTAACTAAAGCTGGGGTTGTTAAAGTCGTGCTCCATCCTGGGGGAACTACTTGTTGTTCAATATATGATTTACTGGCTCCTGTATCTATCATGGCATCTATGCTAAGGGTTTTGGTTGCAAACTTGATTACACAAGAGATCTCGACTAAATTTGGTTTAGGTATAACCGGATAATTAAATGGTAAGGATGTAATATCTGGTTGGGCTTTAGAATATTGACTAAAGGGTTGAGAATCAACTAGGTTGACTAATTCTAATGAATTCATATGCTCTTCAAACAGTTTATCTTTTAAAGGGTACTTATTATGAAATTGTTCTAGCTGCTGTTTAAGCTGTCTATTTTCTAATTCCAAACATTCTATGTCAAAGCTAGTCTTGGTTTCTATCTCGTGTATTTGTACCCTAAGCTCTCTTACTTGCAGTTCTAATTCTCTAATTGTTAAATGTAATTCTCTACTTTCCAGACTATGATTTTCTTTGGTATTTTCTAATGCTATTTTATGTGTCATATTTAATTTTTCTAGACAGACTATACAATAAGTTATACTGCATAATAAACATTGAGCTCGTTTATCTTTGGCTGGAAACCAATTACAATAGCTGCATCTAGTGGTATCAAATCCTAATCCTATTTGAAAGTTATGCTGACATTCAGTATCTGGATTACACTCCATCATAAAGAAAGTTTCTTGGGAAGGTGTTAATCCTATTTCTTGGTTGAGTTGTCCTAAAAGATTATCTATATTAGTATCACTTTCTGAATCACTATCTGAATTTATAGCTTCTAGTTGATATTCATAATCGCTGACTATACTATATATTTCTGAATCATCACTAGTTATGCTGACTATATCTTCTTCTAAGTCTTCTATAATATGTAGTCTTTCTATCTGTTTATTAGTATTTGGTCTTTGTCTTTTTGGGCAGTTCTTTGCAAAATGATTGGGTTCTCCGCATATAAAACAATTGCATTTTTTACTGTTGGGTTTTCTAACATATCTTTGTTTTCTTTTATGTTTTTCTTCTCTGGGTAATTTTTTATAATTTGTTCTATTAAAAGTTCTACTTTTTCTAATGAATTTTTGTTTTTTCCATGGTTTTCTATAATTTTTCTTCCAATATTTTTCTTTTCTATATTTTCCATATTTTTTGTATTTTTTCCTATTATGTTCATCTTCATATTGCTGAGGAGTATATATTACATTGCTACAAAAGCCGTAACTTTGTTTTTTCAAATATTTCTGTATTTTAACTTCTATACATTTTTCTTTGAGCTTATAAAATGTAAAAACTATTCTAGGTCCTATTCCTAAAGTTCCTCTTATTCTCAATTCTCCAGTGGCTATTCTTGCTGGTAGACTTTCATAATAAATTGACCATTTATTTTCTATCTCTCTTCCTAATTCTCCTGGTAGTTTTCTGAAATATTTATTTCCTATTTCTTCATCAAAACTTTTTCCAGTTTTTGCTGCTATGGATAAGTATTCTTTACTAAAAGGTACAATATATTTCCAACTTCCTAATGTCATTTGATCTAACTCGGTTAATGCTATGCTTTGAGTGGAATCATTTCCTCTAGAAGGATCATATCCTATAAGTATTTCTTTAATAAAATTTGTAAAATTCCACGGGTTATTTCCTAACTCTTTGAGCTGTTTAATTGTTTCTTCATATTTCCCTTTGAAAGTTAAATAAATATTATAGGCTGAATCTCCTAGAAGTGTCTCCATATATTCCCACATATCTGTTGATTCATAAGAGCTAGTCATCCATGCTTTTACTGCATCTTTTTCCCATCTTTCTATTACTTCCTGCCATACCTGAGGGTCGAATTTAGCTAAATCTAAAAGGGTTCCTTGATTATGGACTGGCTGTAATTGTATACTCATATCTGGTTGTCTACGCTTTCCATGAAACTTATAGCTTTTATTTGGGTCTGCTTGACTACGTCCCGAACTGGCTAATGGTCTTCTTCCTCCTACTGCATACTGTATTGGTTCTATTGGATCTTCTACAGTTGGTTGTGGATTATTGGTTCTTGAACTTTCTGTAGTCATATAAAAAGTTTCTTCTAGGTTAGGTTGTTCTGGTATTCTAAATATTTTGCTGGGATGTATATTATCTTCTATGATATCATCTACATATTCCGTATGGAATTCCTGATCTAAAAATGACACTGCTTCGTCATGGGTATCTCCTCTGGCTAAGTACTCATAATATCTAGCATCTAGTATTTTATTCATGTCTTCTAAGGTAAATTTTTCTAAATCTATTTTATCAATATTATATATCTTATTTTGTGATATAGTTTTTTCCTCTGTCATTACGTAAAGCTGATTTATTTCACTACGATTATCTTGATTTTCTTCTCTATCTATACTACTGAATTCATCGTCTTCGGATTTTTCTGGTGCTACATAAGTGTACTGAGTAAATCTTACTGCATAATTTCCATCTGCTGTTTGATATAATAAATTATCTTGAGGGGCTAATCTCTTTTGTCCTAAAAAATCTCCTAGTTTCCAATCTAGTGCTGCATTATCTTCAGAATTAAATTTTTTAGCTGGTAATGCTTTTATTCCTTTTGGGCCTAATAATTTTACTATCTGATCATTAGTAAGTCTATAGTGAGTATTGCTTTCTGAGACTGCTAAACCTAAAAATCCTGTGCAAACTAATAAATTCTTTTCTCCCTTTTTCATTTTATATCCTCTACTCTTTATTCCTATTTTTATCTTTTTATGAAAGGTCGAGGTTGGTAGTAAAAAGTCTGGTGTAAAATAAACTATTCCTCCTTTTGAATTCATATCTAGCTCATAACTTCCTAAAATACTTTGTCCGACATCATTAAACCTATCATCATATAGACATACAAACACTTTAGTTCCTAAATTTTCTCTGGTTAAAGCTTTAACTCCTACCACTACTAATCCTAAATGAGTCATTTTAAGGTGTTCATTTACTGCATATTTATAACTTTCTCTTTCTATTAAATTTAGCTCTATTTTTTCATCTTCTTGAGTCACACTAACCATCTGTTCACCATAGTGTTTAAATAAATATTGTTTTTTGTGAATCTTACCTAGCCTATACACATATTTAGCTGGAATTAACTCTAACTTTTCTTTTTTAAATTTTTCTATTTGCTGTTCTACATCTATAAATTCTTCTACTTTGACATCTTCATCATCATTACGCTTTTTACTACTACTACCTTTAATTAGCTGTTTAAACATTTTTATTTTCTATAAATTCTACACACTGGTTTCTTAGGTAATTTGAGCTTTTCAAAATATCTGGCTATATCTTCCTCGTTTACTTGAGATTGAGGTTTGTTAGATTGTCCTTCTATTCCTTTTTCTTTCTGAAGTACTATTTTTTCTAAAGACGCTAGACGATGTTCTAAACTATGTAGTTGTTCTGATAGGTATTCAAGTTTTTCACATAATCGAATTAAAAATAAAATTTCTATATTATTTTGTCTTACAGTTATTTTATCTGATTGACTTACACCCTGATAGGTACTAATTCCTTCTGGGTTATTATGAAAATCTTCTGCTTGTTTTAAAATAGTCTGGTAATCTCTATTAGCTTTTTTATCACTACTCATAAACTAAGACCTTACAAGTTGTTCTAAAATTTCTAATTTTTGTTTTAAATTATCTTGAATTTGATTAATTTGTTCTATTTGTTTAGCTATTTGATTTGTAGCAGAAATTAATGTTTCTATTTCTAGCTTAGTAAGAAATTTTTCTAAATTTAAATCTATTCTTTTTTGTAGGATAGAACTACACTGATCTTGAATATAATCTAATTTTTTATCTTGATCTTTAATTATACTACGATTATTACGGAGATGATCTATAGATGAAATAAATAGACTACTAATTTTATCTATGTCCTTTTTAATATTTTCGGCAAAATTTATCTGATAATCTATGATACTATTTAGCTGAGGATTATGTTCACTATGAAGCTGATGTGTAAAAGTTTCTTCAAAATTACAACGGAAATTATTTTTATTTATGCTAAGGCGACGGTTATGGCTGCTGAGTTCTAAATCTAGATACTCTACTTTTTTCATACACAAAATTAACTCCTACTATAAAATTATTACAAGCTACTATAATATGAAATTTATAACTAAAATCTCCAAAAATAAAAACTACTCTATTACCATAAGCAAAATGCATACACTGATTTAAACTGTCCTAAAACCGAACACTGCTCTGATACCATTTTTTGTGTGGGGGGTTCGAGTTGGTGGTTTACCACTATTTTGAAATTGGGCTGAGAATTATCTGACTAATTCTACAGTTATGCTGCTAGATCTTCAAGCTGCTGTATAGCTATTTTTAAGGCTTCTTGTTTTATAGTTAGCTGTTTATTTATTTGAGAAATTTTTAAACTGTAATTTTCTAGGGATTTGCCAGATGCTAATGATAAAAGAAACTGATTTTTTAAACTGTAATTTTCTAGAGATCTGTTAGAGGCTAATGATAAAAGAAACTGATATCTAAATATCTGATCTTCTAGTTCTTGTATTAGCTCGGTACTAATTTTAATTTTATTCCTAAGGTCTTCGTCTAAGGGCATATATTTTCTTGATTTTTTGAATTTTAATTTCTAAAGTCTACGTCTTAAGGGCATACAACTTTTTGGTTTTTTTGAAATTCTTGTATGGACAATATTTCCTTAATATTTCTACTCGGGTTGTACTCCTTTTATTCTAAAATTCTTTTCTATGGTAAAAACTATTTTTAAGAAATGTTTATTTTCATTACATGTACTCCCACCTTGAGACTAAGTCTCGTTCAACATAGTATATTTTTATTTTCCATTTTTTACTTTTCCCTTTCTGCCTACAATTAGCCCTTCAACGCCTAACCACGGCTCTCACGGGCTCTTCAGCTAAGGTCACTCAGTAACAAAATAGAAAACTGAAGATACTACGAAGGTTCAAAGCATGTAATATTAATGAGCAAATAAGCATTCCATAAATTTAGTTTTTCCAAAAAGAAATAAATTTTTAGAATAGAAGAGTTACCCTTTCGAAATATTTAAGGAAAAAGAGAAACTACTCACACTTCATATTAATAAGAAATATACTTACAGAGATTATATTACAGACTCTGAAATTCTGAAAAACTTAATACACTTAGAGGTTTTTTGAGAGGGGTTGGAAAATTTACAACGCAGAGTGAAGTGGTGTTTTTTCATTCTGCCTATCTTCGTTGGCATACAAGCCAATTTATACAACTCAAAAAGAAGATAAAAACAAAAATCCTAATCTATGGCCTATGACTAACTTTCTAGACTCTAGGCTTCTTTAGGCTTTGAAAACTTTTCCAAACTTAGGCCATTTTTGACGGAGAATTGAAAATTGTGTGCATATAAGGACAGGACCTATATGTATACAATTATATGCTTGACTCAAATCACTATTCTGGATATAGATAAATTTTATCAATAAAAGATTAGGATAATGATATCGGGTACTGCTTTGGGCCCCATCGCATATCATTCAATCCTTCTTTTTTGACAAATTTGACACTATAATTTAATACAGGACACGTATAAAGATTTTCACAGCTTTTCTTTAATAAAGTAAGATAAGAGATATCTACTTTATTAAAGTAGTGATTGAAGGAAAATCATTATTACTGACAGACTCACAAAATATCTACAAAAATCTTTTTGTCTTTTCTTGGCATGCATTTTTCTGATATCTGAGGAAAATCTCTATCTTCTATGGATTTTTTCTTCTTTTGTTGGAGCGCCAATTATTGATGTAGACCTTTGGGTTGATTCTTCAAAGTTGGGTCTTCGTGGAAGGATTCTTCAAAATGTAAAGAGTCAAGAAAGATGTTCAAAAATATATTATGAGTCTTGTAGTGGGACCCGCTGTTTTTTTTTTTTTTTTTTTTTTTCATCCATACATTCTGTCTGCTAGGTCGTCAAGATCTGCTGCTGAGAGTTGGTCGTAAAAGTCATCCCCATCTCCCATGGGTGGTTCATCGTTCCATTCTTGATCATTTTCTCCCATCACTGGTGATTCATGAGAGACGCCATGCTGGTAGTTTGGGTACTGACTTTCATCGACAAATGTCTCTTTGCTGAATGGATATCCTGGAATGGCTAAATTACAATGTATCTTTTGATGTCTATCTTCACAGACTAGATGTCCATAATTTCCATTATACGCTAATAGTGAGTTCCTGGCGAATTTTCTCCATTTATTGAGCTGATCTTTGAGTGGAAATCTTCTGCATGGCCAGGGTCTCCTGTTGAGAAGTCCTGGGTATCCTGGAAATGTAGAGGTTCCTCTGAGGTACATTTTGTGTTTAGCTTGGTTGCACCATATTCCCTTCCACTCTGGTAATTTGCTATCTATCAAAGCTTCCACATACGGATGATGTTCTTCCATGACGCACAGTACTGCATGAGCAAGCTTATGTCCAAAGAGATCTGTCTGATCTGGATCTGTAAAAATTAGTCTGGAGACAAAGCCGTAATCTAACAATTTTGGGGCTGTTAGATAACGAATTTCGCCTCTGATTTCTATCTCCAATGGCTCGAAAGTGGCTAGATTTATCTGACAAAGGCAAATGCTGAAGTCTAGGTTACACTGACATCTACCAAAATGTTCTGACCTTTTATTGCATCTTTCTTCATCTAAGCAAGGTTGCTCTTCATCTTCATAGGTATAGGTCCATTGGTAAGCTAGGCCGGGGCAGTCAACTCTTGCTATGGAGAGATCTTGAAGAAATTGCTGAATAATGACTAACTCGTCATTTCTGCTATCTCCGGCTAAGGTATAAATATAGGGTTTTAGGTCTTCCATTACTTGGCTTTTCTCACAAAGGGATCGAATGATAGAATGCCTGAAGAAATACATTCTAGCACTCAATTGGTCAAATTCCTCACAGGTGAGTTGTTTGATTTCTGGGCTAGGTAAGGAGGTAGGTATTCTTTCTGGAGCTAATTTTTTAAGCTGGTTGGTTAAGGTTCTAACGGTTGCTCTCAATTGTTTTTCTTCGTCTCAGAGCTGGTCTAGCTCTTCACTGACCTTCTTGCCTTTATCCATAATTTTCTTGAAATTTCTGGAAAGGCCTTCACAATGTCTGCACATTTGGAGAGGATTCTGGGAATCTACCTGAGGATTAGAATTACTGCTGCTTGTACTACTGCTTCCACTTGTCTGGTCAACTGGGACACCACTGTTAGCAAGGATGGTAGTTCTCATCTTGCTCAATGTGTCCAGGTAATCTTTAGCTATCTGGCTAATAAAGTAACTGGTTCCTATTTGTCTTCGGGCATAGGTGCTGGCTGACTCAAAATCATAAAATCCTTTAAACTGAGGTGTGGGAAAAGTTTTGACTAAGGGTTCTACTTCTATCCAATCATGGTAAATACCAGGCTTGGTTCCTTTAGCTACTACATAGAAAGAAAAACTTTTAGACAGGGGCTTGTTTTGGATTTTTGAAAAGTATATACTGAGTGAGTTTAGGGCTGAAAGGCGCTTAGCTGGGTGGTTTTGGCTGGTCCAAAGGTTATCTAAAAGACACTGTTGAACTGGGTCTAGCTCAATCCCTGTTAAGGGTCTGAACTTGGTTCTGCCTTCATGAATGGGAAGAGAAAATCCTCCAAAGTTCATGGTCTTGCTGTTCTCCATTATCTGCACAAAAATTAAACTGGTTATCTTCTTTTTCTAAATAAATTTTTCTACTTAACCAGTCCGTTAATTTATTATCGCTTCCTTTAATATGCTCAAATTCTACTTTATATCCCTGTCCTACTATACAATCTAAAAATTTTGCCCATCTTCTAGTACTTAATTTACGCTCATTTAGTTTGTTATGAAATCTAACTATGGCTTCACAATCTGTCCTTATTGTAAAGGGTTTGTGTAAAAATAATCTAAATTTATTTATTGCGTATACTACTCCTAGTATTTCAAAATCTAGGCTAGTCATAGTTGTATCTTTTTCTTTAAATTTTCCAGAACTGTATCGACAAATGCGTTCTTTATTTTTACTATCATATTTACTGGGTTTAGCTAATAATATTGTTCCCCATCCTAATTGACTTGCGTCTGTTTCTACAACTATGTATTCAGATTCTAAAGGAAGTTGTAGGTCTGGTAGGTTTTTACAAATGTCTTTTATTTTTCTAACTAGAGCTATATCTTGCTGATTGAAATATTTCTGTCCTGTGGGTGTAGTCTTACTATAAAGGGGTCCTATTATTTTACTAAGGTTAGGAATATACATTCGTGCATAATTTAAAATTCCTAAAAAGGATTGAAGTTGCTTTGTATCTTCTAATTTATCTGGATATTCTAAGATTTTCTTGACTATGTGAGGTTGTAACCTAATTTTTCCATCTCCTAGCTCCATTCCTAAAAACTCTATATAGGGTTTATTTAATGCCATCTTTTTCTTGCTGATTATTATTCCATTATTTATGAATTCTTCTAAGGTTATATACAAATGATCTATGTGACTATTTTTGTCTGGACTGAATACTAATATGTCATCTATATATACCAGTATAAAATTATATTTATTAAATATACTATCCATTTTACGCTGAAATATGGAAGGTGCATTTTTTAATCCAAAGGGCATAACTAGCCACTCATAATGTCCTTGAGGGCAACAGAAGGCTGTCCATGGTATGCTTTCCTTTTCCATGTTTATCTGCCAAAATCCTGATTTACAATCAAATTTGCTAAATATCTTTGCTGTCTGTATTCTATTTATGAGTTGGTCTTTATCTGGTATATTATATTTATCATCTTCTGTATTATCATTTAATCTTTTATAATTTATCACCATTCTAGCTTTTCCTCTTTTTATCTCCGCATGATTTCTAACCATAAATGCTGCGCTCCTGTGCGGGCTATTGCTGGGTCTAATTACTCCTAGATCTAGTAATTCTTTAATCTGTGTTCTAAATTCTTCTATATCTGCTGGTGTATGATCTATTTGGGCTGAAGTAATTCTATAATCTTTATTTTTTATATCTAGACTAGCTAAGATTTTATTTCTTTCCCAATATTTCATGGGCTGTTCTCCTAAAATTTCTGTTGTTTCAGCTAATCTTATTATCTCATCTAAATCATTTTCGGTTCTTCTGTATACTGGTTTTTTCTTTATTTGTCCAATTTTTGCAAAAATTAATTCTAAATTAGCTGGCTGTTTAAAATCTTCTAGGTTCCAAAAATCAAATTCTTCTAAATCATAGTTTTCTATATCTGTATCTATATCTAAATTTTCTAAGGACGTATTTGCTATCTCGTTAGGTATATATTTTTGGGCTAGGTCGGGAAAAATATTTCTACTTGGAAATAAAAAACTAGCGGGAACTGAATCTACTCCTATGGTACCACCACGCTTCGCACGCAACTCTGAGGAATGGGCAATGGTGCTAAGTGCATAAGCTGTTGGGGTATGTACAGTTCGCTTGAAGAAACTAATGTTGTGTTGACTAAGTAACATGCCACCTTGTAGACTAAGGATGAAATTAAGTCCTAAGATGAAAGGATGATTCTGTCTGGTATTTCCAATCCAAACCTGAGGTAAAGGAAACCATTCTATATGCTGATCGTGAGAACCTAGATGATGAAAACTAATCTGTGCTCCATTGATGCAATGTGTGTATATCTGTTTTGTGCCGTCTGCTATACTAACTAAAGCTGGGGTTGTTAAAGTCGTGCTCCATCCTGGGGGAACTACTTGTTGTTCAATATATGATTTACTGGCTCCTGTATCTATCATGGCATCTATGCTAAGGGTTTTGGTTGCAAACTTGATTACACAAGAGATCTC
Source organism: Camellia sinensis (assembly GCF_055761805.1). Classification (NCBI taxonomy): domain Eukaryota; kingdom Viridiplantae; phylum Streptophyta; class Magnoliopsida; order Ericales; family Theaceae; genus Camellia; species Camellia sinensis. The sequence continues at coordinate 125,004,394 of NC_138967.1, read as the reverse complement.
GACTAAATTTGGTTTAGGTATAACCGGATAATTAAATGGTAAGGATGTAATATCTGGTTGGGCTTTAGAATATTGACTAAAGGGTTGAGAATCAACTAGGTTGACTAATTCTAATGAATTCATATGCTCTTCAAACAGTTTATCTTTTAAAGGGTACTTATTATGAAATTGTTCTAGCTGCTGTTTAAGCTGTCTATTTTCTAATTCCAAACATTCTATGTCAAAGCTAGTCTTGGTTTCTATCTCGTGTATTTGTACCCTAAGCTCTCTTACTTGCAGTTCTAATTCTCTAATTGTTAAATGTAATTCTCTACTTTCCAGACTATGATTTTCTTTGGTATTTTCTAATGCTATTTTATGTGTCATATTTAATTTTTCTAGACAGACTATACAATAAGTTATACTGCATAATAAACATTGAGCTCGTTTATCTTTGGCTGGAAACCAATTACAATAGCTGCATCTAGTGGTATCAAATCCTAATCCTATTTGAAAGTTATGCTGACATTCAGTATCTGGATTACACTCCATCATAAAGAAAGTTTCTTGGGAAGGTGTTAATCCTATTTCTTGGTTGAGTTGTCCTAAAAGATTATCTATATTAGTATCACTTTCTGAATCACTATCTGAATTTATAGCTTCTAGTTGATATTCATAATCGCTGACTATACTATATATTTCTGAATCATCACTAGTTATGCTGACTATATCTTCTTCTAAGTCTTCTATAATATGTAGTCTTTCTATCTGTTTATTAGTATTTGGTCTTTGTCTTTTTGGGCAGTTCTTTGCAAAATGATTGGGTTCTCCGCATATAAAACAATTGCATTTTTTACTGTTGGGTTTTCTAACATATCTTTGTTTTCTTTTATCTTTTTCTTCTCTGGGTAATTTTTTATAATTTGTTCTATTAAAAGTTCTACTTTTTCTAATGAATTTTTGTTTTTTCCATGGTTTTCTATAATTTTTCTTCCAATATTTTTCTTTTCTATATTTTCCATATTTTTTGTATTTTTTCCTATTATGTTCATCTTCATATTGCTGAGGAGTATATATTACATTGCTACAAAAGCCGTAACTTTGTTTTTTCAAATATTTCTGTATTTTAACTTCTATACATTTTTCTTTGAGCTTATAAAATGTAAAAACTATTCTAGGTCCTATTCCTAAAGTTCCTCTTATTCTCAATTCTCCAGTGGCTATTCTTGCTGGTAGACTTTCATAATAAATTGACCATTTATTTTCTATCTCTCTTCCTAATTCTCCTGGTAGTTTTCTGAAATATTTATTTCCTATTTCTTCATCAAAACTTTTTCCAGTTTTTGCTGCTATGGATAAGTATTCTTTACTAAAAGGTACAATATATTTCCAACTTCCTAATGTCATTTGATCTAACTCGGTTAATGCTATGCTTTGAGTGGAATCATTTCCTCTAGAAGGATCATATCCTATAAGTATTTCTTTAATAAAATTTGTAAAATTCCACGGGTTATTTCCTAACTCTTTGAGCTGTTTAATTGTTTCTTCATATTTCCCTTTGAAAGTTAAATAAATATTATAGGCTGAATCTCCTAGAAGTGTCTCCATATATTCCCACATATCTGTTGATTCATAAGAGCTAGTCATCCATGCTTTTACTGCATCTTTTTCCCATCTTTCTATTACTTCCTGCCATACCTGAGGGTCGAATTTAGCTAAATCTAAAAGGGTTCCTTGATTATGGACTGGCTGTAATTGTATACTCATATCTAGTTGTCTACGCTTTCCATGAAACTTATAGCTTTTATTTGGGTCTGCTTGACTACGTCCCGAACTGGCTAATGGTCTTCTTCCTCCTACTGCATACTGTATTGGTTCTATTGGATCTTCTACAGTTGGTTGTGGATTATTGGTTCTTGAACTTTCTGTAGTCATATAAAAAGTTTCTTCTAGGTTAGGTTGTTCTGGTATTCTAAATATTTTGCTGGGATGTATATTATCTTCTATGATATCATCTACATATTCCGTATGGAATTCCTGATCTAAAAATGACACTGCTTCGTCATGGGTATCTCCTCTGGCTAAGTACTCATAATATCTAGCATCTAGTATTTTATTCATGTCTTCTAAGGTAAATTTTTCTAAATCTATTTTATCAATATTATATATCTTATTTTGTGATATAGTTTTTTCCTCTGTCATTACGTAAAGCTGATTTATTTCACTACGATTATCTTGATTTTCTTCTCTATCTATACTACTGAATTCATCGTCTTCGGATTTTTCTGGTGCTACATAAGTGTACTGAGTAAATCTTACTGCATAATTTCCATCTGCTGTTTGATATAATAAATTATCTTGAGGGGCTAATCTCTTTTGTCCTAAAAAATCTCCTAGTTTCCAATCTAGTGCTGCATTATCTTCAGAATTAAATTTTTTAGCTGGTAATGCTTTTATTCCTTTTGCGCTTAATAATTTTACTATCTGATGATTAGTAAGTCTATAGTGAGTATTGCTTTCTGAGACTGCTAAACCTAAAAATCCTGTGCAAACTAATAAATTCTTTTCTCCCTTTTTCATTTTATATCCTCTACTCTTTATTCCTATTTTTATCTTTTTATGAAAGGTCGAGGTTGGTAGTAAAAAGTCTGGTGTAAAATAAACTATTCCTCCTTTTGAATTCATATCTAGCTCATAACTTCCTAAAATACTTTGTCCGACATCATTAAACCTATCATCATATAGACATACAAACACTTTAGTTCCTAAATTTTCTCTGGTTAAAGCTTTAACTCCTACCACTACTAATCCTAAATGAGTCATTTTAAGGTGTTCATTTACTGCATATTTATAACTTTCTCTTTCTATTAAATTTAGCTCTATTTTTTCATCTTCTTGAGTCACACTAACCATCTGTTCACCATAGTGTTTAAATAAATATTGTTTTTTGTGAATCTTACCTAGCCTATACACATATTTAGCTGGAATTAACTCTAACTTTTCTTTTTTAAATTTTTCTATTTGCTGTTCTACATCTATAAATTCTTCTACTTTGACATCTTCATCATCATTACGCTTTTTACTACTACTACCTTTAATTAGCTGTTTAAACATTTTTATTTTCTATAAATTCTACACACTGGTTTCTTAGGTAATTTGAGCTTTTCAAAATATCTGGCTATATCTTCCTCGTTTACTTGAGATTGAGGTTTGTTAGATTGTCCTTCTATTCCTTTTTCTTTCTGAGGTACTATTTTTTCTAAAGACGCTAGACGATGTTCTAAACTATGTAGTTGTTCTGATAGGTATTCAAGTTTTTCACATAATCGAATTAAAAATAAAATTTCTATATTATTTTGTCTTACAGTTATTTTATTTGATTGACTTACACCCTGATAGGTACTAATTCCTTCTGGATTATTATGAAAATCTTCTGCTTGTTTTAAAATAGTCTGATAATCTCTATTAGCTTTTTTATCACTACTCATAAACTAAGACCTTACAAGTTGTTCTAAAATTTCTAATTTTTGTTTTAAATTATCTTGAATTTGATTAATTTGTTCTATTTGTTTAGCTATTTGATTTGTAGCTGAAATTAATGTTTCTATTTCTAGCTTAGTAGGAAATTTTTCTAAATTTAAATCTATTCTTTTTTGTAGGATAAAACTACACTGATCTTGAATATAATCTAATTTTTTATCTTGATCTTTAATTATACTACGATTATTACGGAGATGATCTATAGATGTAATAAAGAGACTACTAATTTTATCTATGTCCTTTTTAATATTTTCGGCAAAATTTATCTGATAATCTATGATACTATTTAGCTGAGGATTATGTTCACTATGAAGCTGATGTGTAAAAGTTTCTTCAAAATTACAACGGAAATTATTTTTATTTATGCTAAGGCGACGGTTATGGCTGCTGAGTTCTAAATCTAGATACTCTACTTTTTTCATACACAAAATTAACTCCTACTATAAAATTATTACAAGCTACTATAATATGAAATTTATAACTAAAATCTCCAAAAATAAAAACTACTCTATTACCATAAGCAAAATGCATACACTGATTTAAACTGTCCTAAAACCGAACACTGCTCTGATACCAATTTTTTGTGTGGGGGGTTCGAGTTGGTGGTTTACCACTATTTTGAAATTGGGCCGAGAATTATCTGACTAATTCTACAGTTATACTGCTAGATCTTCAAGCTGCTGTATAGCTATTTTTAAGGCTTCTTGTTTTATAGTTAGCTGTTTATTTATTTGAGAAATTTTTAAACTGTAATTTTCTAGGGATTTGCCAGATGCTAATGATAAAAGAAACTGATTTTTTAAACTGTAATTTTCTAGAGATCTGTTAGAGGCTAATGATAAAAGAAACTGATATCTAAATATCTGATCTTCTAGTTCTTGTATTAGCTCGGTACTAATTTTAATTTTATTCCTAAGGTCTTCGTCTAAGGGCATATATTTTCTTGATTTTTTGAATTTTAATTTCTAAAGTCTACGTCTTAAGGGCATACAACTTTTTGGTTTTTTTGAAATTCTTGTATGGACAATATTTCCTTAATATTTCTACTCGGGTTGTACTCCTTTTATTCTAAAATTCTTTTCTATGGTAAAAACTATTTTTAAGAAATGTTTATTTTCATTACATGTACTCCCACCTTGAGACTAAGTCTCGTTCAACATAGTATATTTTTATTTTCCATTTTTTACTTTTCCCTTTCTGCCTACAATTAGCCCTTCAACGCCTAACCACGGCTCTCACGGGCTCTTCAGCTAAGGTCACTCAGTAACAAAATAGAAAACTGAAGATACTACGAAGGTTCAAAGCATGTAATATTAATGAGCAAATAAGCATTCCATAAATTTAGTTTTTCCAAAAAGAAATAAATTTTTAGAATAGAAGAGTTACCCTTTCGAAATATTTAAGGAAAAAGAGAAACTACTCACACTTCATATTAATAAGAAATATACTTACAGAGATTATATTACAGACTCTGAAATTCTGAAAAACTTAATACACTTAGAGGTTTTTTGAGAGGGGTTGGAAAATTTACAACGCAGAGTGAAGTGGTGTTTTTTCATTCTGCCTATCTTCGTTGGCATACAAGCCAATTTATACAACTCAAAAAGAAGATAAAAACAAAAATCCTAATCTATGGCCTATGACTAACTTTCTAGACTCTAGGCTTCTTTAGGCTTTGAAAACTTTTCCAAACTTAGGCCATTTTTGACGGAGAATTGAAAATTGTGTGCATATAAGGACAGGACCTATATGTATACAATTATATGCTTGACTCAAATCACTATTCTGGATATAGATAAATTTTATCAATAAAAGATTAGGATAATGATATCGGGTACTGCTTTGGGCCCCATCGCATATCATTCAATCCTTCTTTTTTGACAAATTTGACACTATAATTTAATACAGGACACGTATAAAGATTTTCACAGCTTTTCTTTAATAAAGTAAGATAAGAGATATCTACTTTATTAAAGTAGTGATTGAAGGAAAATCATTATTACTGACAGACTCACAAAATATCTACAAAAATCTTTTTGTCTTTTCTTGGCATGCATTTTTCTGATATCTGAGGAAAATCTCTATCTTCTATGGATTTTTTCTTCTTTTGTTGGAGCGCCAATTATTGATGTAGACCTTTGGGTTGATTCTTCAAAGTTGGGTCTTCGTGGAAGGATTCTTCAAAATGTAAAGAGTCAAGAAAGATGTTCAAAAATATATTATGAGTCTTGTAGTGGGACCCGCTGTTTTTTTTTTTTTTTTTTTTTTTCATCCATACATTCTGTCTGCTAGGTCGTCAAGATCTGCTGCTGAGAGTTGGTCGTAAAAGTCATCCCCATCTCCCATGGGTGGTTCATCGTTCCATTCTTGATCATTTTCTCCCATCACTGGTGATTCATGAGAGACGCCATGCTGGTAGTTTGGGTACTGACTTTCATCGACAAATGTCTCTTTGCTGAATGGATATCCTGGAATGGCTAAATTACAATGTATCTTTTGATGTCTATCTTCACAGACTAGATGTCCATAATTTCCATTATACGCTAATAGTGAGTTCCTGGCGAATTTTCTCCATTTATTGAGCTGATCTTTGAGTGGAAATCTTCTGCATGGCCAGGGTCTCCTGTTGAGAAGTCCTGGGTATCCTGGAAATGTAGAGGTTCCTCTGAGGTACATTTTGTGTTTAGCTTGGTTGCACCATATTCCCTTCCACTCTGGTAATTTGCTATCTATCAAAGCTTCCACATACGGATGATGTTCTTCCATGACGCACAGTACTGCATGAGCAAGCTTATGTCCAAAGAGATCTGTCTGATCTGGATCTGTAAAAATTAGTCTGGAGACAAAGCCGTAATCTAACAATTTTGGGGCTGTTAGATAACGAATTTCGCCTCTGATTTCTATCTCCAATGGCTCGAAAGTGGCTAGATTTATCTGACAAAGGCAAATGCTGAAGTCTAGGTTACACTGACATCTACCAAAATGTTCTGACCTTTTATTGCATCTTTCTTCATCTAAGCAAGGTTGCTCTTCATCTTCATAGGTATAGGTCCATTGGTAAGCTAGGCCGGGGCAGTCAACTCTTGCTATGGAGAGATCTTGAAGAAATTGCTGAATAATGACTAACTCGTCATTTCTGCTATCTCCGGCTAAGGTATAAATATAGGGTTTTAGGTCTTCCATTACTTGGCTTTTCTCACAAAGGGATCGAATGATAGAATGCCTGAAGAAATACATTCTAGCACTCAATTGGTCAAATTCCTCACAGGTGAGTTGTTTGATTTCTGGGCTAGGTAAGGAGGTAGGTATTCTTTCTGGAGCTAATTTTTTAAGCTAGTTGGTTAAGGTTCTAACGGTTGCTCTCAAATTTTTTTTCTTCGTCTCGGAGCTGGTCTAGCTCTTCACTGACCTTCTTGCCTTTATCCATAATTTTCTTGAAATTTCTGGAAAGGCCTTCACAATGTCTGCACATTTGGAGAGGATTCTGGGAATCTACCTGAGGATTAGAATTACTGCTGCTTGTACTACTGCTTCCACTTGTCTGGTCAACTGGGACACCACTGTTAGCAAGGATGGTAGTTCTCATCTTGCTCAATGTGTCCAGGTAATCTTTAGCTATCTGGCTAATAAAGTAACTGGTTCCTATTTGTCTTCGGGCATAGGTGCTGGCTGACTCAAAATCATAAAATCCTTTAAACTGAGGTGTGGGAAAAGTTTTGACTAAGGGTTCTACTTCTATCCAATCATGGTAAATACCAGGCTTGGTTCCTTTAGCTACTACATAAAAAGAAAAACTTTTAGACAGAGGCTTGTTTTGGATTTTTGAAAAGTATATACTGAGTGAGTTTAGGGCTGAAAGGCGCTTAGCTGGGTGGTTTTGGCTGGTCCAAAGGTTATCTAAAAGACACTGTTGAACTGGGTCTAGCTCAATCCCTGTTAAGGGTCTGAACTTGGTTCTGCCTTCATGAATGGGAAGAGAAAATCCTCCAAAGTTCATGGTCTTGCTGTTCTCCATTATCTGCACAAAAATTAAACTGGTTATCTTTTTTTTCTAAATAAATTTTTCTACTTAACCAGTCCGTTAATTTATTATCGCTTCCTTTAATATGCTCAAATTCTACTTTATATCCCTGTCCTACTATACAATCTAAAAATTTTGCCCATCTTCTAGTACTTAATTTACGCTCATTTAGTTTGTTATGAAATCTAACTATGGCTTCACAATCTGTCCTTATTGTAAAGGGTTTGTGTAAAAATAATCTAAATTTATTTATTGCGTATACTACTCCTAGTATTTCAAAATCTAGGCTAGTCATAGTTGTATCTTTTTCTTTAAATTTTCCAGAACTGTATCGACAAATGCGTTCTTTATTTTTACTATCATATTTACTGGGTTTAGCTAATAATATTGTTCCCCATCCTAATTGACTTGCGTCTGTTTCTACAACTATGTATTCAGATTCTAAAGGAAGTTGTAGGTCTGGTAGGTTTTTACAAATGTCTTTTATTTTTCTAACTAGAGCTATATCTTGCTGATTGAAATATTTCTGTCCTGTGGGTGTAGTCTTACTATAAAGGGGTCCTATTATTTTACTAAGGTTAGGAATATACATTCGTGCATAATTTAAAATTCCTAAAAAGGATTGAAGTTGCTTTGTATCTTCTAATTTATCTGGATATTCTAAGATTTTCTTGACTATGTGAGGTTGTAACCTAATTTTTCCATCTCCTAGCTCCATTCCTAAAAACTCTATATAGGGTTTATTTAATACCATCTTTTTCTTGCTGATTATTATTCCATTATTTATGAATTCTTCTAAGGTTATATACAAATGATCTATGTGACTATTTTTGTCTGGACTGAATACTAATATGTCATCTATATATACCAGTATAAAATTATATTTATTAAATATACTATCCATTTTACGCTGAAATATGGAAGGTGCATTTTTTAATCCAAAGGGCATAACTAGCCACTCATAATGTCCTTGAGGGCAACAGAAGGCTGTCCATGGACATTATGAGTGGCTAGTTGTGCCCTTTGGATTAAAAAATGCACCTTCCATATTTCAGCGTAAAATGGATAGTATATTTAATAAATATAATTTTATACTGGTATATATAGATGACATATTAGTATTCAGTCCAGACAAAAATAGTCACATAGATCATTTGTATGTAACCTTAGAAGAATTCATAAATAATGGAATAATAATCAGCAAGAAAAAGATGGTATTAAATAAACCCTATATAGAGTTTTTAGGAATGGAGCTAGGAGATGGAAAAATTAGGTTACAACCTCACATAGTCAAGAAAATCTTAGAATATCCAGATAAATTAGAAGATACAAAGCAACTTCAATCCTTTTTAGGAATTTTAAATTATGCACGAATGTATATTCCTAACCTTAGTAAAATAATAGGACCCCTTTATAGTAAGACTACACCCACAGGACAGAAATATTTCAATCAGCAAGATATAGCTCTAGTTAGAAAAATAAAAGACATTTGTAAAAACCTACCAGACCTACAACTTCCTTTAGAATCTGAATACATAGTTGTAGAAACAGACGCAAGTCAATTAGGATGGGGAACAATATTATTAGCTAAACCCAGTAAATATGATAGTAAAAATAAAGAACGCATTTGTCGATACAGCTCTGGAAAATTTAAAGAAAAAGATAGAACTATGACTAGCCTAGATTTTGAAATACTAGGAGTAGTATACGCAATAAATAAATTTAGATTATTTTTACACAAACCCTTTACAATAAGGACAGATTGTGAAGCCATAGTTAGATTTCATAACAAACTAAATGAGCGTAAATTAAGTACTAGAAGATGGGCAAAATTTTTAGATTGTATAGTAGGACAGGGATATAAAGTAGAATTTGAGCATATTAAAGGAAGCGATAATAAATTAACGGACTGGTTAAGTAGAAAAATTTATTTAGAAAAAGAAGATAACCAGTTTAATTTTTGTGCAGATAATGGAGAACAGTAAGACCATGAACTTTGGAGGATTTTCTCTTCCCATTCATGAAGGCAGAACCAAGTTCAGACCCTTAACAGGGATTGAGCTAGACCCAGTTCAACAGTGTCTTTTAGATAACCTTTGGACCAGCCAAAACCACCCAGCTAAGCGCCTTTCAGCCCTAAACTCACTCAGTATATACTTTTCAAAAATCCAAAACAAGCCCCTGTCTAAAAGTTTTTCTTTCTATGTAGTAGCTAAAGGAACCAAGCCTGGTATTTACCATGATTGGATAGAAGTAGAACCCTTAGTCAAAACTTTTCCCACACCTCAGTTTAAAGGATTTTATGATTTTGAGTCAGCCAGCACCTATGCCCGAAGACAAATAGGAACCAGTTACTTTATTAGCCAGATAGCTAAAGATTACCTGGACACATTGAGCAAGATGAGAACTACCATCCTTGCTAACAGTGGTGTCCCAGTTGACCAGACAAGTGGAAGCAGTAGTACAAGCAGCAGTAATTCTAATCCTCAGGTAGATTCCCAGAATCCTCTCCAAATGTGCAGACATTGTGAAGGCTTTTCCAGAAATTTCAAGAAAATTATAGATAAAGGCAAGAAGGTCAGTGAAGAGCTAGACCAGCTCCGAGACGAAGAAAAAAAATTGAGAGCAACCGTTAGAACCTTAACCAACCAGCTTAAAAAATTAGCTCCAGAAAGAATACCTACCTCCTTACCTAGCCCAGAAATCAAACAACTCACCTGTGAGGAATTTGACCAATTGAGTGCTAGAATGTATTTCTTCAGGCATTCTATCATTCGATCCCTTTGTGAGAAAAGCCAAGTAATGGAAGACCTAAAACCCTATATTTATACCTTAGCCGGAGATAGCAGAAATGACGAGTTAGTCATTATTCAGCAATTTCTTCAAGATCTCTCCATAGCAAGAGTTGACTGCCCCGGCCTAGCTTACCAATGGACCTATACCTATAAAGATGAAGAGCAACCTTGCTTAGATGAAGAAGATGCAATAAAAGGTCAGAACATTTTGGTAGATGTCAGTGTAACCTAGACTTCAGCATTTGCCTTTGTCAGATAAATCTAGCCACTTTCGAGCCATTGGAGATAGAAATCAGAGGCGAAATTCGTTATCTAACAGCCCCAAAATTGTTAGATTACGGCTTTGTCTCCAGACTAATTTTTACAGATCCAGATCAGACAGATCTCTTTGGACATAAGCTTGCTCATGCAGTACTGTGCGTCATGGAAGAACATCATCCGTATGTGGAAGCTTTGATAGATAGCAAATTACCAGAGTGGAAGGGAATATGGTGCAACCAAGCTAAACACAAAATGTACCTCAGAGGAACCTCTACATTTCCAGGATACCCAGGACTTCTCAACAGGAGACCCTGGCCATGCAGAAGATTTCCACTCAAAGATCAGCTCAATAAATAGAGAAAATTCGCCAGGAACTCACTATTAGCGTATAATGGAAATTATGGACATCTAGTCTGTGAAGATAGACATCAAAAGATACATTGTAATTTAGCCATTCCAGGATATCCATTCAGCAAAGAGACATTTGTCGATGAAAGTCAGTACCCAAACTACCAGCATGGCGTCTCTCATGAATCACCAGTGATGGGAGAAAATGATCAAGAATGGAACGATGAACCACCCATGGGAGATGGGGATGACTTTTACGACCAACTCTCAGCAGCAGATCTTGACGACCTAGCAGACAGAATGTATGGATGAAAAAAAAAAAAAAAAAAAAAACAGCGGGTCCCACTACAAGACTCATAATATATTTTTGAACATCTTTCTTGACTCTTTACATTTTGAAGAATCCTTCCACGAAGACCCAACTTTGAAGAATCAACCCAAAGGTCTACATCAATAATTGGCGCTCCAACAAAAGAAGACAAAATCCATAGAAGATAGAGATTTTCCTCAGATATCAGAAAAATGCATGCCAAGAAAAGACAAAAAGATTTTTGTAGATATTTTGTGAGTCTGTCAGTAATAATGATTTTCCTTCAATCACTACTTTAATAAAGTAGATATCTCTTATCTTACTTTATTAAAGAAAAGCTGTGAAAATCTTTATACGTGTCCTGTATTAAATTATAGTGTCAAATTTGTCAAAAAAGAAGGATTGAATGATATGCGATGGGGCCCAAAGCAGTACCCGATATAATTATCCTAATCTTTTATTGATAAAATTTATCTATATCCAGAATAGTGATTTGAGTCAAGCATATAATTGTATACATATAGGTCTTGTCCTTATATGCACACAATTTTCAATTCTCCGTAAAAAATGGCCTAAGTTTGGAAAAGTTTTCAAAGCCTAAAGAAGCCTAGAGTCTAGAAAGTTAGTCATAGGCCATAGATTAGGATTTTTGTTTTTATCTTCTTTTTGAGTTGTATAAATTGGCTTGTATGCCAACGAAGATAGGCAGAATGAAAAAACACCACTTCACTCTGCGTTGTAAATTTTCCAACCCCTCTCAAAAAACCTCTAAGTGTATTAAGTTTTTCAGAATTTCAGAGTCTGTAATATAATCTCTGTAAGTATATTTCTTATTAATATGAAGTGTGAGTAGTTTCTCTTTTTCCTTAAATATTTCGAAAGGGTAACTCTTCTATTCTAAAAATTTATTTCTTTTTGGAAAAACTAAATTTATGGAATGCTTATTTGCTCATTAATATTACATGCTTTGAACCTTCGTAGTATCTTCAGTTTTCTATTTTGTTACTGAGTGACCTTAGCTGAAGAGCCCGTGAGAGCCGTGGTTAGGCGTTGAAGGGCTAATTGTAGGCAGAAAGGGAAAAGTAAAAAATGGAAAATAAAAATATACTATGTTGAACGAGACTTAGTCTCAAGGTGGGAGTACATGTAATGAAAATAAACATTTCTTAAAAATAGTTTTTACCATAGAAAAGAATTTTAGAATAAAAGGAGTACAACCCGAGTAGAAATATTAAGGAAATATTGTCCATACAAGAATTTCAAAAAAACCAAAAAGTTGTATGCCCTTAAGACGTAGACTTTAGAAATTAAAATTCAAAAAATCAAGAAAATATATGCCCTTAGACGAAGACCTTAGGAATAAAATTAAAATTAGTACCGAGCTAATACAAGAACTAGAAGATCAGATATTTAGATATCAGTTTCTTTTATCATTAGCCTCTAACAGATCTCTAGAAAATTACAGTTTAAAAAATCAGTTTCTTTTATCATTAGCATCTGGCAAATCCCTAGAAAATTACAGTTTAAAAATTTCTCAAATAAATAAACAGCTAACTATAAAACAAGAAGCCTTAAAAATAGCTATACAGCAGCTTGAAGATCTAGCAGTATAACTGTAGAATTAGTCAGATAATTCTCGGCCCAATTTCAAAATAGTGGTAAACCACCAACTCGAACCCCCCACACAAAAAATTGGTATCAGAGCAGTGTTCGGTTTTAGGACAGTTTAAATCAGTGTATGCATTTTGCTTATGGTAATAGAGTAGTTTTTATTTTTGGAGATTTTAGTTATAAATTTCATATTATAGTAGCTTGTAATAATTTCATAGTAGGAGTTAATTTTGTGTATGAAAAAAGTAGAGTATCTAGATTTAGAACTCAGCAGCCATAACCGTCGCCTTAGCATAAATAAAAATAATTTTCGTTGTAATTTTGAAGAAACTTTTACACATCAGCTTCATAGTGAACATAATCCTCAGCTAAATAGTATCATAGATTATCAGATAAATTTTGCCGAAAATATTAAAAAGGACATAGATAAAATTAGTAGTCTCTTTATTACATCTATAGATCATCTCCGTAATAATCATAGTGAAATAAATCAGCTTTACGTAATGACAGAGGAAAAAAATATATCACAAAATAAGATATATAATATTGATAAAATAGATTTAGAAAAATTTACCTTAGAAGACATGAATAAAATACTAGATGCCAGATATTATGAATACTTAGCCAGAGGAGATACCCATGACGAAGCAGTGTCATTTTTAGATCAGGAATTCCATACGGAATATGTAGATGATATCATAGAAGATAATATACATCCCAGCAAAATATTTAGAATACCAGAACAACCTAACCTAGAAGAAACTTTTTATATGACTACAGAAAGTTCAAGAACCAATAATCCACAACCAACTGTAGAAGATCCAATAGAACCAATACAGTATGCAGTAGGAGGAAGAAGACCATTAGCCAGTTCAGGACGTAGACAAGCAGACCCAAATAAAAGCTATAAGTTTCATGGAAAGCGTAGACAACCAGATATGAGTATACAATTACAGCCAGTCCATAATCAAGGAACCCTTTTAGATTTAGCTAAATTCGACCCTCAGGTATGGCAGGAAGTAATAGAAAGATGGGAAAAAGATGCAGTAAAAGCATGGATGACTAGCTCTTATGAATCAACAGATATGTGGGAATATATGGAGACACTTCTAGGAGATTCAGCCTATAATATTTATTTAACTTTCAAAGGGAAATATGAAGAAACAATTAAACAGCTCAAAGAGTTAGGAAATAACCCGTGGAATTTTACAAATTTTATTAAAGAAATACTTATAGGATATGATCCTTCTAGAGGAAATGATTCCACTCAAAGCATAGCATTAACCGAGTTAGATCAAATGACATTAGGAAGTTGGAAATATATTGTACCTTTTAGTAAAGAATACTTATCCATAGCAGCAAAAACTGGAAAAAGTTTTGATGAAGAAATAGGAAATAAATATTTCAGAAAACTACCAGGAGAATTAGGAAGAGAGATAGAAAATAAATGGTCAATTTATTATGAAAGTCTACCAGCAAGAATAGCCACTGGAGAATTGAGAATAAGAGGAACTTTAGGAATAGGACCTAGAATAGTTTTTACATTTTATAAGCTCAAAGAAAAATGTATAGAAGTTAAAATACAGAAAGACTTGAAAAAACAAAGTTACGGCTTTTGTAGCAGCGTAATATATACTCCTCAACAATATGAAGATGAACATAATAGGAAAAAATACAAGAAATATGGAAAATATAGAAAAGAAAAATAGTGGAAGAAAAATTATAGAAAACCATGGAAAAAACAAAAATTCATTAGAAAAAGTAGAACTTTTAATAGAACAAATTATAAAAAATTACCCAGAGAAGAAAAAGATAAAAGAAAACAAAGATATGTTAGAAAACCCAACAGTAAAAAATGCAATTGTTTTATATGCGGAGAACCCAATCATTTTGCAAAGAACTGCCCAAAAAGACAAAGACCAAATACTAATAAACAGATAGAAAGACTACATATTATAGAAGACTTAGAAGAAGATATAGTCAGCATAACTAGTGATGATTCAGAAATATATAGTATAGTCAGCGATTATGAATATCAACTAGAAGCTATAAATTCAGATAGTGATTCAGAAAGTGATACTAATATAGATAATCTTTTAGGACAACTCAACCAAGAAATAGGATTAACACCTTCCCAAGAAACTTTCTTTATGATGGAGTGTAATGCAGATACTGAATGTCAGCATAACTTTCAAATAGGATTAGGATTTGATACCACTAGATGCAGCTATTGTAATTGGTTTCCAGCCAAAGATAAACGAGCTCAATGTTTATTATGCAGTATAACTTATTGTATAGTCTGTCTAGAAAAATTAAATATGACACATAAAATAGCATTAGAAAATACCAAAGAAAATCATAGTCTGGAAAGTAGAGAATTACATTTAACAATTAGAGAATTAGAACTGCAAGTAAGAGAGCTTAGGGTACAAATACACGAGATAGAAACCAAGACTAGCTTTGACATAGAATGTTTGGAATTAGAAAATAGACAGCTTAAACAGCAGCTAGAACAATTTCATAATAAGTACCCTTTAAAAGATAAACTGTTTGAAGAGCATATGAATTCATTAGAATTAGTCAACCTAGTTGATTCTCAACCCTTTAGTCAATATTCTAAAGCCCAACCAGATATTACATCCTTACCATTTAATTATCCGGTTATACCTAAACCAAATTTAGTCGAGATCTCTTGTGTAATCAAGTTTGCAACCAAAACCCTTAGCATAGATGCCATGATAGATACAGGAGCCAGTAAATCATATATTGAACAACAAGTAGTTTCCCCAGGATGGAGCACGACTTTAACAACCCCAGCTTTAGTTAGTATAGCAGACGGCACAAAACAGATATACACACATTGCATCAATGGAGCACAGATTAGTTTTCATCATCTAGGTTCTCACGATCAGCATATAGAATGGTTTCCTTTACCTCAGGTTTGGATTGGAAATACCAGACAGAATCATCCTTTCATCTTAGGACTTAATTTCATCCTTAGTCTACAAGGTGGCATGTTACTTAGTCAACACAACATTAGTTTCTTCAAGCGAACTGTACATACCCCAACAGCTTATGCACTTAGCACCATTGCCCATTCCTCAGAGTTGCGTGCGAAGCGTGGTGGTACCATAGGAGTAGATTCAGTTCCCGCTAGTTTTTTATTTCCAAGTAGAAATATTTTTCCCGACCTAGCCCAAAAATATATACCTAACGAGATAGCAAATACGTCCTTAGAAAATTTAGATATAGATACAGATATAGAAAACTATGATTTAGAAGAATTTGATTTTTGGAACCTAGAAGATTTTAAACAGCCAGCTAATTTAGAATTAATTTTTGCAAAAATTGGACAAATAAAGAAAAAACCAGTATACAGAAGAACCGAAAATGATTTAGATGAGATAATAAGATTAGCTGAAACAACAGAAATTTTAGGAGAACAACCCATGAAATATTGGGAAAGAAATAAAATCTTAGCTAGTCTAGATATAAAAAATAAAGATTATAGAATTACTTCAGCCCAAATTGATCATACACCAGCAGATATAGAAGAATTTAGAACACAGATTAAAGAATTACTAGATCTAGGAGTAATTAGACCCAGCACTAGCCCGCACAGGAGCGCAGCATTTATGGTTAATATATAATTAATTGTGTTTTAATTGAATTAATATTTAAACATTATAAACTATGTATATTAAAGGGTATTATAGTGATTTTACATCTCTAATGTTAATGGTTCCACTTTAGTTCAAAATCATATGACGAGATCTTTCTGACTATTTTTGAATTATAAGGGTAAAGTGCTTTGGCCTTAAATCACAAGGGGATAAAATAAATTTTGCCTCATAAAAAATCTAAATTATATTAAAAAACAGATGTACATTTTAAAAGTTGTAAAATTTTAAAGTTTTGAAACATTAAAAAAAGAAGAAGAAGTCTTTCACATAAGCATGATAATCAACTAGGCCTAACCCTGTTGGCTACTATGACTTTCTTAAGGGTTTAGTCCCTAGGAGAGGTCATAGGTTTAAATCTCCTTAAGGGAGTTGAATTAAAGAGGCAATCACTTGACTTTGTAAAGAATGCAGAGGCTAACTCTCACAGGTATTAATCTAACAATCAACAATTGACTTTCACCGATCAAAAAAAAAATATATATATATATATATATATATAAATGTAAGCATGTTGACCAAAATAAGGATAAAATTGTCATAAAAAAACATCTAATTTCTATAAAAGGATTTCTAATATACAATTTCATACATATATAGAATTTATTGGATCACATTTTATTTCCATAATATTTATGGCTAAACAAATTCTTGAAAAGAGTCTTTTCACTGATTTTTCGTACACTTAAATGGATTCTATTTTGTTATGATTATTAGGGGTTGTTTGGGGTGTCCTAAATAAGTGTACTTTTTGTCTTTTTGACTAAAAAGTTGAGGGAAAAAATATGAATGTTTGGGTTAACTTTTTGACTTTTTATGAAAAACTGTGTATTAAAAATTT
This sequence comes from Camellia sinensis, assembly GCF_055761805.1. Classification (NCBI taxonomy): domain Eukaryota; kingdom Viridiplantae; phylum Streptophyta; class Magnoliopsida; order Ericales; family Theaceae; genus Camellia; species Camellia sinensis. The sequence goes on along the minus strand of NC_138967.1, from coordinate 124,987,008 downwards.
TTATAAATTAGTGTATAGGGGAAAATTAGGATTGGGAATTGTGCAGTCATACTTTTTGACTTTTGGTGAATAGTGATAACTTTTTAACTTTTTGAGTAACTTTTTAACTTTTTTTCAACATGCCAAACTTGGCCTTAATGTACAAATATTTGTGAATGCTTTATGTAGTATCTATAATTTCCCATCTCTCCTCAAGCGTTTCTCTGGTGTTTATCATATTCTCAGAATTTAAAAAAAAAAAAAAAGAAGAAGTTTTTGGTAGAGAGCGGCTCAAGGTATGATAAACACTGTTTGATTCATAAATTTAGAGAGGGATTTAGAAAGGGAATAAAAAAGGTAAAATATAAATTAAAAAGAAAAAAAAAATTTTTTTTTTTGAAAAAATTGAAAAATTAAATTAATTTTTTGAATAAAATTAAAAATTTTGTGTCTATAAAGAAGTATGATGATGGAACATTGATGTGCAAATAAAAAAAAAAATTTTAAATGAAAAAATTGATAATGTCCTAGGTTCTTTTAGATAGTTGAATCAAACTAATAAGTAGAAGGGCAAAAACATTTAATCCCATATTCTTTTTTTTTTTTTTCTCCATTACTATATAAAATTGATAATGTTGTTAGTTTTATAAATTGGGAAAAACTGGCAATATTCTCAATTTTACTAAATAGAATTTATTGATTTAAAAAATCTTAGATAAGACTTGAGTAAGCATAACATTTGTAAATAGCACTTTTAGGTAATTAACTCTTTCCACCTAGTTAATGTTAATTTTTTTTTTTCCCGCATTTTTTATTTTCCTAATCAGCAAAAGAGAGAATTTTATCTTCACTTTTTATTTCTCTTCTTTGATATCTCTCTTTTTGTTTTACCTGCAGATACAGATTGAGAAAGCTTTATCCTCTGAAATTCGAATCTCAAACTAGTTTCTTCTTCAATATTTGTTTCAAAAAAAAAGAAAAAAAAAGAAAAAAAAAAAGAGAAAAGGTGGATTGAAAATGAGTGCCCTGCAAGGTGTATTTTCAATTGTAGGGGCAATTACAGGGAGAATAGTTGAGCCAGTGATCCAATTAGTGGTGCTCCACGTTGGTTTTGTTTTTCAGTACAAGAAGAAGCAGGAGAAACTAGAAGTTGAAATTAAAAACCTTGAAGAGAAGAGAAAACAAATCGAGGAAAAAATTGATGAAGCCATTACTCGTGGCGAAGAAGTTGATGAACCTGTTTCAAACTGGCTAGTAGAGGTGGAAGAAAGACTTCAGAAATTTAAGGATGACAATACTATTAACGAAAACATGCAGTGCTTTAAATTCTCATGTCCGGATTACATCTCGCGATACCGTATGAGCAAGGAAGCCGAAAACAAGATGGAAGAAGTAAGAAATCTCACTCAGAGTGGCAATTTTAGCACAGTTGCACATCCTAAGCCATTTGCTCAAGAACTTCAATTCCTATCATCAAGTGCAAACTATGCAAATTTTGAGTCGCGAAAATCGGTTTGCGAGAACATCATGGCGGCATTACAAGATTCCAATGTTAAAATGATTGGAGTATATGGAACAGGAGGCGTTGGTAAGACGACAATGGTTGAAGAGATTGGCAAACAAGTGAAAAATGTACTTTTTGATGAAGTCGTGGTGGCAGTTGTCTCTCAGGACGCAAATGTGAGCAATATTCAAGGGCAACTCGCTGCCCGCTTGGGTCTGAAACTAATAGAGAAAACTGAAGTGGGAAAAGCAAATGAACTGTGGAATAGATTAAACAATGGGAAGAAAAATCTCATTATATTGGATGATATGTGGCAAGAATTGAACTTGAAGACAATAGGTGTTCCTATCACAGATGGAAACAAAGGTTGCAAAATTGTGATAACATCTCGAATCCGAGGTGTGTTGGAGAAGATGGAAGTTGATAGATATTTTCCAATGCAAGTATTATTAGAGAAAGAAGCATGGGCCCTGTTCAAGAAGAAGGTGGGAAATTTTGTTGACTCTCCTGAACTCCATGATATAGCTGATGCAGTTTGTAAAGAGTGTGGAGGCTTGCCGGTTGCTATACTTGCAGTTGGAGCCGCATTGAAAGATAAGAAAAATATATGCTTGGGAAGATGTACTTGATCAATTCAAAGATTCCATGCTCAAGAATATTGCGGGAATCGAGCCAAAGGTGTATGCTTCCTTAAAGTTAAGCTATGATCGGTTAGAATCTAGTGATGCAAAATCATGCTTCTTGCTGTGTTGTTTCTTTCCTGAAGATGCTAATATTTCAATTGAAGTGTTGGCGAGACACTGCATAGCAAGAAGTTTGCTTGGACAAAACACAAATACAGTAAGAAGAGCAAGCCGTCGAGTACTTACAGTGGTCGATATCCTCAAAGATGCTTGTTTGTTATTAGAAGGTGAAGATGAAAACTTTGTCAAAATGCATGATGTCATTCGAGATGTTGCTCTTTCAATTGCGAAAGATGATGGCAAGGAAATTCTAGTAAAACATGGTGACAAAAAGTGGCCCGAGAAAGATACCTGCGAATCTTCCTCAGCAATGTCATTAAGGTTCGACAACACTCTTGAGCTTCCGGATGATTTGGTATGTCCACAACTCCACACCTTGACCATAGTATTGGAATGGGACTGGCGTAGCGATGCTTTGCTTAATGTTCCAGATAGGTTTTTCAGTGGAATGGAGAAACTTACAATTTTAGAATTGAATAGAATCTGTATGTTGCCTCCATTATCTCTTGCTAATTTGGTTAACCTTCGGATGTTATGGTTAGAAGATTGTGAGTTGGGAGACATAGCTATGCTCAAGGATCTAAATAATAATCTTGAAATACTTAGCCTTCGAGGTTCTAATATCGAGGTTTTGCCATCAGAGATGGGACAATTGACTCGTCTTCGGTTGTTAAATCTGGAAAATTGTAAAAAGCTCACAGAGATTCCACAAGGTGTCATATCCAATTTGTCTAGCCTGGAAGAATTATACATTTTAGATGAGTTTGTGTATAGGGAGGAAAGAAGCAAAGTGAATCTTGATGAGTTGGGGAAATTGACGCAATTAACCACTTTAGAGACTTTAGAGATTCACATACCAAATGTCATGCTATTGCCCAAGGACTTCTGCTTTGAAAACTTGTTCAGATTTAAAATAGTAATGGGTGAGGAATTTGATTTTTCTGGAACTTTTGATTCTTTTAGAACTTATTCAAAGTCGTGTCAACTTGCGGGTGTTTCCTTAATGGACAAGTTAATCGTTTTGTTGATGAGAACCGAACAACTACATTTGCAAAAAATTGAAGGTTTACAAGAGGTGCTGCATGACAGAGGTGCTCCATCAGGGTTCTTCAATAATTTAATTGAATTAACAGTTCGAGATTGCAGGTTGAAATATCTCTTCTCCCTGTCCTGTGCAAGAGGATTTCCACGACTCCAGAGACTACGAATATTTGATTGTGAGATGATGGAAGCAATAGTTGGAATTGAAGAAGAAAAAGATGAAGATGAACTCTCAAGTCAGGTAATTAATTTCAGTCAGTTGGAATATTTGAGTCTCGGGAATCTACCCAAGCTCATAAGCTTCTTCCCCAAAGTGGAGAAGATGTCAACATCTGAAGGAAATTCTTCTACCCAGGCACAATTTTTGTTTAATGAAAAGGTATGCTTTATCTATACCCTTTTTATTTGCTTTAATCCATTATATCTAGTTATTATAAAATGTTTTATGCATTAGGAATAGAATCAAACAGTGCTAGGGTATTTTCAATAAAAATCAAAATTGTTAATCCCTAAAAAAATCACCAAATGGTTGGTCACACCGTGGCAAGCATGAAATAATTACAACAAATTAAGATTTTAAAAATAAAAAATTATGAATAAACTTAATTTTTAAGAACAAAATATTTAAGTTGCTAAAAGTGTCATTGTATGTTTAGCGATGAAATTAGATATTTAGTGATAACTTATTTTTATCGTTTGACCACAATTTATCTAAGAAAGTGAATATCTTATGCCCCAAATTGTTTTCTTTTAAAGTGTATTTTATTAATCACATTTTTTAAATTTTGATACAAAAGTATGTTTTCTGACTTTTTAACAAAAGTTAGTCCCTAAATGTTTCTCCCTTCATTTTGGGGACTAAAATTAGATTGCTAAAACTCTTTCTCCTTTCCCTCTATAACTGAAGAGAAATATCAATTATTTCTATTATTTCATTTCCAAGTCAAATTTAATTAATCAAATATTTATTTATTTATTTATTTATTTAATTTAATTTAATTTATTTATTTATTTATTTATGTATTTATTTATTTATTTTTTTTTTGTCACCAAGTATTCCAAATGAAGTTTTAGGGATTGGTTTGCTTTTAGATTTGCTACTAAACAAAACTAATGTGCTCCTAGCCCCCTACCCATAATCTATATGAAGTAAAATTTAGATGAAGCCCCAAAGCAGTAATCTAAATTTTTTATTTTAAATGTTAAAAATACTCATTACATAGAAATATTGGTCCATGTAACTATATACCATAATGTGACTTTCTAAACTAGTTCAAATTTATGTTGACAGGTAAATTAACCTAGCAAAAAACTTATGCTAGCATGCTTGTGTGATTTTTATTTTTTATTTTTAAATCGATATAAGATTAATTATAATATGAGAAATATTATATCAAACTAGACAATTAAAATTCAACAGTAGACAAAGCCATATAGATTTGCTACTAAATGAAACTAATGTGCTCCTAGCCCCCTACCCATAATCTATATGAAGTAAAATTTAGATGAAGCCCCAAAGCAGTAATCTAAATTTTTTATTTTAAATGTTAAAAATACTCATTACATAGAAATATTGGTCCATCTAACTATATACCATAATGTGACTTTCTAAACTAGTTCAAATTTATGTTGACAGGTAAATTAACCTAGCAAAAAACTTATGCCAGCATGCTTGTGTGATTTTTATTTTTTATTTTTAAATCGATATAAGATTAATTATAATATGAGAAATATTATATCAAACTAGACAATTAAAATTCAACAGTAGACAAAGCCATATATTGTATCAATGGAAAATGCCAACTGAGTTGTGATACACGTAGTAGCTTGAAAATTTCTGAAGTTCTAACGTTTATGCTATAAAAAACTTTTGAGACTCTTAAAAAGGTTCTTTCAATTTGATCAACAATAATGGAATGATCTATTAAGTGTCAATTTTTAATTTTTCACAAATCTAGTCATATAGGACATAATTTTCTTGCCACATCATTTTGGATGAATTATAATATTTAAATTGTGATTTTCTGATATTTCTATTATAAAATCTAATAGTAAATGGGATTCAAACTCAAACATTACCATCAAGCCTAGACACCAAAAAATATACTCTTATTTAGGAGATTCTATAAGTTTCTAATTTCAATATTCTAGGTGGAATTTAATGTGTTTTTAAGTCAGAAAATTCTACAATACACACCCTTTAAAACGATTATTTTAGTTATGATTTATGAGATCATATGTATCTCTAATTATGACATTATTTTAGTTCTGACTTGTAAAATCTTTGGTTATACCTTATGTAGCATTTGGTTATAACTTTTATTTATTTATTTATTATTTTATTATTATTATTTTTTCAAATAAATGTTTAAAATAATATTATCTAAACGGGTATTCAAGAAATATTGTCATGCTAAGAGTGGGAATAGGCCAGATCGGTCAATTGTTTATGGTAATACTTTTTATTAATAATAATAATATTTGATATTGTAATAAAACTCAATGAATTATAATAGTTAAATATAATATATAATTTATACAAAAAAATAAAATAAAATCAAAAGTATAAAAGAAAAACCCAAACAAATATACAATGAATAAGGTTCAAACATTAGTAGGATGACTATCCTGATAAGATGCAATATAATGTTTTTGTCAATAGGAGTAAGGACCCCTAAAAAACAACCTTTATTGAGAAGGAAGAGGATCTCCTTCAGTCCAAATTTTGAATTGGAGTGTGCCGTTTGAGCCCGTGAGGCCCACCACGGGTCTCATTTTGATGATTTGAAAAGTTCATTTTGTCGGGGACTTCGTTTATTTCATCCAAAAAAAAAAAAAAAAAAAAAGGTCAATCGCATAACTGTAATTTGTTTAATTTTTCACTAAAAAAAATAGACAACAATTGTGTTTTTTAAAATAAATTATACATTTTTTCAGTGAGAAACATAATAAATTGAACAAGTTATAATTATGAGATCGACCAAATTTTTTGTGTGGATGAAATACACGAAGTGCCTGATAAAATAAATGTCACGCCCTTAAAATAAACCCATTTATCATATATTCTTGACATGCTTAGACAAAAGAGAATAAAGCATAATTTCATAAATCAGAGTATTCTTACAAATGTATTACATGTTAATAACAAAAGCAATTACCATACGGGCTTACAACTTTTCAAGTCAACACTTGGTTACAAAAGAAAGAGTACTAACTCTATACAAAATAAGCCCTTGGCTTGATATACATGTAATACAAGAATGTAATCACAAAAGATGTCCCAGCCACTAAGCCTCTCAAGCTATGTCCTTGGAGGTGGTATGCTACCTGTACTTGAAAATGATGTCCCATATAGGGTGAGCCAACGCCAGTAGAGATATGCTAAACACAATATAAGCAATAACTAAGACATTAGCAATCGATAAATGTTTAACTCACATAAATCAATTCATAACCCATTTCAATTACATGACCAAGTGTCCATGTTTTATTCCAGTTCTTATCCAAATTTCCAATCCTGGCTCAGAACCTGGCCATATACTTTAACAGAGATTTCATCTCATGTCAACAGTTCTTCCATTTCAATAATTCAAATGAGATAACAACTCACAACAAAATACTTCCATAAGTCTCAACAGATACACATATTTGCTATATCATTAACACATACAAACACTTCCTTACTTCACAAGTGATACACGGATTTGTTGTATCAACGCTTCAATAGATACACAGAATTGCTGTATTAATGGAGTCCATCCCCTATCTCCTCCCACATAACATCCGGTTTAGGAGTCCATCCCCTATCTTCCTCTAAACCGTGGAGTACATCTCCTATCTCCTCCCACACAACACAACGTATATAAACAACTATCATATACATGTTCAATCAATACACAAATTCGATGTATTATTCCAATTGTCATATTCAATGACATATTCAATTAATTAGTTCCAGTTTGCTTAATCATTATGCATTGTCTACAACAATCACGACTATCCTCCACCGATAGCCCAAAGCAATTATTTCTAAACAGATAATAAATGCATCAATAGATAGTTTATCAACATTTTCAAAAGTGAGCGATTAATAAATCCAACGTCACTATTCCATCTCATAATGAGCCAATTTCATTATATTCAACTCAATTTCATATTCTCATAACAAATGTCATTAATTACTTAAATGACCCCATTATACCCAAACATGGCATTTTTTTCCTTTTTTCCAATATTGACCCAAAGGTCCAAATATCAACAACTAACATCAATAACCTCCTTTTTAGACCCAAAATAATTATATATGAGCCAAAAGAATAAAACCCCTCTTTTCATTATTACATAACTCAAACCCTAACTTCCCAAATCAAACCATCTATACAAATAGCTCAATATCTATGTTAAAGCATATAAGAACGAGTAGGAATCCCTACCTCAAATTCGGAGCTCAAAGGAAGAAGATGAAGAAATTCAAAGTGCACCAAATCCCAAGATTTTCGGATTAAAAGATAGCCCTCAACGATCCGCACAATTTTTTCAAAGGCCCAAGGTGAGGAAATCACTCCTACTAGATCAATCTCTAGAGAGAAGGTAAGGTTTTAGAGTGAGGTGCTCTCCAATGGAGGTTTTGAAAAAGTAAGAGAGAGTAAGGAAATCAAAAAGTGATCCAAAAAGTGAAATCCCGGAGTGTTATAAAAATCGCCCCGCTCGAGCGTGGAAACCCCCGCTCGAGCGTCAGACACAAACTCATGCTCGAGTGTCAAAAGCGCCGCTCGAGCGTCAATTGCACACCTGCAGAAGTTTTGCAGACATGGTCCCCGCTTAAGCGGAGAAGCAACAACGAAGGGCCTGCTCGAGCGTCAAAAGCTCCGCTCGAGCGTGAAGGCCAAATTCTGGGCATCAACCTTTGGTTTCAAAGCACAGCCAACCTGTTTCAAACCTGCCCAACACAACCCAAGACTCAAATATAGGAGTAAAGGATTCAAATAAGAATGAGACAACAACACGTCCACGGAACCGAGTCTGGAATACAATAAATAAAGAGAAGATAAATCAGGATTGCTATAATAAATGGTTCAGATCTTCGAAACGGGACCCATGATGGACCTCATGGGCCCAAACAACACCCTCTATCGACATGGAGATGGGCATTGTACCAGGCACCAAATCTATAGAGAATTCTACCTCACGATGGGGTGGTAACTCAGTGAGATCCTCAGGAAAAACATTTAGATACTCACAAACCACTTTAGGAAATATCCCCCGGATTACACTATCCTCATCAAGAAGAAAACTAAGTTTGCCTTGACTTCGTGGGTCATACAACGGTGACAACCCTCTGTCAACTCTATTATCCAGAAAATAAAAACAATCCCCGCCAAAGGTGCATACCGTAACCCTTCCGCGATAGCAATTTATGACGGCCCGATAAGAGGATGACCAGTCCATACAGAGAATAACATCAAACTCCGACATTTCCAATATCACCAAATTAAAAGGGCCCACGACACCCTCAATTCAAGACAACTTCACCCCTGATTGGTGACTCAACCATAAGCGAAGAATCTAGTTGTTCTACCGCTAGGCCTAACATGGATGCAAATGTTGATGCGATAAATGAATGAGATGTTCCGGTGTCTATCAATACATTGGCCCAAGTGTTATAAATAAGATAAGTACCTTTTATCACTGATGGTCCAGATGATTGTTCAGAAGCAGTGATTGCATAAACTTACCCTTGGGGCCTCTGCTCACCTCTACCTGCTCTCACAACATTAACCGGTTGTGTTGGCTGTGCTGATGTGGCCCCCTGTACTGCCCTTGTTGACTGCCCAGACTGAACTGATTGATAATTCTGTCACTAACCTTGGCCTACCTGATAACTCCCAGAATTTTAGGATCTAGAAGCGCTCCCCATTCCGACTAGCTGTGGGCAAGGCCCCTTCATGTGTCCCGATTGCTTACAATGGTAACATGTAGGCAATTGGCCCTTTTCCTGGGCTTGGCTTTGAGAACGTGTTGGTTGTTGATGACTAGGATTTTGCTTGCACTCTATTGCTATGTGACCTTTCTGGCTACATCGGAAACAAGTAACATTGATAAGACCTGCACTTCTAGAACTTCTCACATAAACGAACCCCGATGACTTGGATTGTTGGGGCGTAGATTGGAAGGAAGATGAAGATGAGCCCCTAGATTTCTTGGAAGATCCAGTATCACCCTTAGATTTAGCATAACTCAACCTCTTATGTTTCTGCCTAGCTTCCTCAGCCTCTAACATAATCTCTACATGGGCAGCGGCCTCCATCAGTCTATCATACTCCCGATACATATTACCCATCACCTTCATTAGAATATTGGGCTTCAATGTCTTCTCAAATTCCAAACACCGATGCTCCTCAGTTGCCACAAGCTCGGGTGCAAAACCTGCTAGACTAGTAAATGTGGCCTCGAATTCCATCATTGGGGTGTCCAACTGCCGAAGTTCCTCAAATTGCTTTCTCAACCTCTCTCTAGCCGTAGGAGGCAAAAACTTCTCTTGGAAGGCATAGGTGAATGCCTCCCAAGCATGCTCTATTCCATGCTTAACGGACTTCTACCATTGGCTCACCTCATTTTTTAGTTGGTAGGCTGCCAATGCTATTGGGAGTTCTCCATCGCGAATGTCTAGAATCTCAAAAGACTCAATAATGTGCTCTTGCCATTCGTCTGCCTTCATTGGATCAGGCCCGCCACTGAACTCTGCAGGGTTCGAATGAAAGAATTCCTTCTTCAAGAAAGAGGTTCGAGTCTCCTCCTTTATTGTCCTCGTTGCTTGCTCGGCTCGGAGTATTTCCATGGACTCTCGAAGAGCCCTTGCCATCTCTCGGGCTAATACCTCCATTGCATCTTGGGTCGGAGGGATGGTCGTATCGTTTTGCCCTATCCCTTCTTCTTGGGGAGGTAAATCTTGCTGAGCCGGCATATCCCAGCTACCTCGGTATGGCCTGTCATGACCTTTATCGCGTCCAAACATCCTATATAGAGATAAGAAGAAATGATTTAACTCACAATTCATACACTATACACGTCACCCACGAGTTAGATACACACCTATGCAGGTATCTGTCACATAAGGCACACCACATAGTCATATAAACACATAGAACACATACGAGTTACTCCCTCAAAATTCCGACTAGTCCCATGGCACTCAAGGACCTCCTAGTGGAAAAAGCATTGATCAGGTGCCTTTCCAAAAGAATTTTGATGATTGCAATAGGCACTAATCACATCCTAAGAGATTAACTCCATACCTACATTGTCATACAAATAGGTAAGACACATAAGACAAACTAACATCCCTTTCTAACATAATAGCCCTATATAGTAAAGCCACTTCCCACGAGCTCCAGGTATTCAACTTGGTTAGCTCTGATACCAATACGTAACGCCCTGACCAACAACCCTTCCTGTTTCTCTTTCTTATCCGGGCATTACCAATATAGGATGAACAATACAACAAAACAAAATAGAAATGATACTCATTAACAACATTCCTTCCCTTTTGAACTGTTTCCAAATCTCACAACATTGTCTCTTTACATTTGCAAAAGAAAATAAAATAGTTTAACAAGCAAGGATAGAATTAACCAAAAATTTCTTTATCCTTGTTACATCAAAATATCTGACTACACAGTCATTTAGAAACTTGTCTCTAACACACACAAAATACGATTCACCACAAGCTTTCATGTACAAGAAGTGTTCTTCAAACCAAAACGTTCATTTAGGGATCACTTTATCTTCATTACCTGAAATGTGGTTAGTTTTGGGGGTGAGCAAAAGCTTAGTAGGCAATGAACTTAATAGGTTATAACATTAATTGGAAAACACATGATTATTGTATTATGTATATGTATGAATGCTCTTATGCATGTGTATGCAAATGTAAGTTAAGTACACATTTCTTGAATTCAGACGGGGCGGTAAATATACTATGACCTTCCAAGTATGAGCTGATATTCAAAATACATACATAGATATAGATTTTGTATACTTAAAATAGTCCCACATTTGCCGGCTCCTGGGCACCTAGAAACATTTTTCCCTTCCACATTTGCCGACTCTAGAAACGGCGGGCCTCGGACACCTAAAACCATGTTTTTCCACATTCCCTGACTCTAGAAATGGCGGGCTCGTGGACACCCAAAAATATTTTTCCACATTTATTTGGCGATAAGCGCAGACAAGGCGATTGGGTACCTTGACTCCCCGTGCGGATATTAAATGTAATACACAACTCAAAACCACCCGACTCACTACATGGATTCATAGACTATTTACCCCTTTTTTAGCTTTCCACTGTTTGCACCATCCATTGAATCATAAGAGAAATTTAGTAATGCATATGATTCATGAATTCGCAAATACTCCTTTTTCCCTAAAATGATTTTCAATGTACAAAATTTACTATTTCACTTTTCCAATATTAACCATGGTTCATTCAACCATTATCACCAACACAAGATGTATGTAGGAGACAAAAATTTCCAACCTCAAAGCTAAGTAATCACCCTCAATTTCATGTTCTAAGAATCAATTGAATAAAACTCCTCTTTTTAAAACAAGTTTCAAAACTAGGGTTTATAAAAAAATTTAGGGATTTCTCTCTTTCATGAATTAGAGGCTAAATATCTTCACCAACAACACTAATCATCAAAGATAAGCATAATTCCATCCTTAATTATAAATCATTACTCATTTCCTTCCAAATCATTGGATAGTGAACACCATCTATATGTATATACATATATATATATATATATATATGAGTTCTAAATTAAAGGTATAACAAGTTAAGAACACCCCTATCTAAAAAATAGAAGCTAAAGTGGTGAATCCAAGCAAAACCTCCACCAAATCGCAATACAATCAGTGAATAGCTTGAACTTGACTTATCTTGAAGGATCTTGGGTGAATCTAGGGCACAATGGGCTAGGGTTTTCGAATGGGTAATAGAGAGAGAGAGAGAGAGAGAGAGAGAGAGAGAGAGAGAGAGAGAGAGAAATTGGAAAAAGTGAGGAAAGAATGAGTTAGATCGACTTTTAAGTGAGCTGATCAAAACAGATCGCTCGAGCGAACTTTTCATCGCTCGAGGGAACAACACAAATTTGAGGGGATCGCAAAACAATCGGTGGCTTGAACTTGACTTATCTTGAAGGATCTTAGGTGAATCTAGGGCAAAATGCTCAGAAATCAAGTGATTTGGGGGCTAGGGTTTCGGAATGGGTAATAGAGAGAGAGAAATAGGAAAAAGTGAGAAAATAATGAGTTAGATCGACTTTTAAGTGAGCTGACCCGAACAGACTGCTCAAGCGAACTTTTCATCGCTTGAACGAACAACACAAATTCGAAGGGATCGCTCGAGCGACCTTTTTACCAGTCGAACGCAAAATAAGAGGTTCCAGAAGTTTTGCAGAGCTACAGTGAAAATACTGGGAGCTTGAAATTTATGCTCAAGCGACCACTTCATCGCTTGAGTTGTCTTGCCTACAAAATGTCAAACTACTAGAGCTGCCAATCTTCACTCGAGTGACCAAATGACCGCTCGAGTGGTCCACCAAAAACAATTGTCACAACGTACATGAGAGATAGTCAAAACCGAACAAAATTACAAAAATAGAAAACAACGTAACAAAGAACCAAACAAGACCCTAGTAAAACAAACTTAAAACATGATGACCAGATTAGTATCCTAAGTAGAGAACAATGCGGGACTTTTGTGGAATGAATGGCTTTTGTGAACAATATCTACGTGTGGGCTTCAAAGTTTCTGACAAATCTAAAAATCGCCGTGATATTGATTTGTGATTATGTTTTAATTTTTTAACAATAAATAACAATCCCAATCAAACAATCAAAGACAAATTGACACAACGATTTAACATGGAAAAACCACAACTAGAGCACCTCCAATTGTGATAAACAACCATAGGTGAAAGCCACAAAACAATCCATTAAGAAGACAAAAAGGAATTACACAAGTGTACTTTCAATTACCTAGCGAATCCACGCCTGAATTGAACCGACCCCAATGTTCTTATTGCACCACCGTGTTCACCTCAGAATTGTCTTGTCCAACGTTGAATCCACAACGCTGATGTTGAATCCATGACGATGAGCCACTTCGGAATCCACCAAAGCTTCAGGGCCCAAGTTATCCGAAATCCACTGAAGAACGCTTATCTCTTTGTGAACAAAAGAATAAGAACAACCCTTGATGTGTGACAACCTGTAGTTCGTTAATCAATCGATCAACTTCTATACACCAAGGAAACTCATACAAAACACCCTCCAATAGAAAATGTAACGCCCTCAAAATAATAACAATAAACCCATCAGATAAGACATGAATTTACATTTAAACTAACTGCATTCCTTTCATTCATTAGAGTTCCGTTAAATAAATATTACATGTTAACCTCATAACAAAATGCCCTACGGGCTTACAGCTTTCCAAGTTAACACTTGGTTACAAGAAAGAGTTCTAACTCGTTTACACATTAAGCCCTTGGCTTGAAGTTACATGTAATACATCAAAAGTAAAACGACAAAACTATGCCCGCCACTAGCCTCCCAGCTATGTCCTTGGAGGTGGCATGCTTCCTGTACCTGAAAATGATATTCCCATATAGGGTGAGCCACAGCCCAGTAGAAATACACTAAACCAACCATGGACAATGACTAAAACATTAGCAATTGATAGTTGGTTAACACTGTTACAATCACATAAATTACATATTTATGTCAATGACTTACAAGTCCCAATTACTTTTCATTTTCCCTTTTTCAACAGATAAGCATGCTAGCTCTATCATCATTTCCACAGATATGTATAAAAACTATATCTCACATTCAGATAAGCATAAAAGCTATATCCACATTCTCAACAGATATGTATATCAACAATATCCACAGATAAGCATACAAGCTGTATCCACACTCTACAACAGATATGTATATCAACAATATCCACAGATAAGCATACAAGCTGTATCCACACTTCACTTCACAAAGATAAGCATATGAGCTCTATCTTCACTTCTCTAGACAAGCATATGAGCTCTGTCTACGGAGTACATCCCCTATCTCCTCCAAATACCTATCCGGTTTAGAGGTCCATCCCCTATCTTCCCCTAAACCGCGGAGTACATCCCCTATCTCCTCCTCTACACATAACGTATATAAACACATTGGTTCTATATACAATCACACAATACAAACAATTAATGTATTCTAGCAACTGTCAAGTTCCACAACACATTCCATTGATTAGTTTCCGTTTACCTAATCACCATGCATTGTCTACAACAATCTCGACTATCCTCCACCGATAGCCCAAAGCAGTTATTTCTAAAACAGAAAATAAATGCACAAATGGATATTCAATCAACATTTCATTTCCTCATTTCTCATCAATTAATTATCCCAATTAATTAAACAATGTAATTAGGCCATTTTCCATAATTACCATTTCAACCCTTAGGTCCCATTTTCATCAATGATTCAACAATCATTCCGTTTTTCTATGCCAAACATGCATCTAGGTTTATTATGAATAAAACCCCAACCTTTGTAAAATTACACAAAAGCCCCAAACCTTTACAAGATTACCAAACCAAGCCCAACATCTCAAAATACCAAAATTTAAAGACAAAACCCATAGAGAGGAGTAGGTTATCCCTACCTCAAATTCGGAGTCCCAAAGGAGAAAACGACAAAACCCAACGTGCTCCAAAACCCGAGATTTTCAGATTAAAATGAAGCCCTCGACGATCAACAACTTTTTTTGTAAAGGCCAAAGGTGAGTAAATCACTCCTACTAGATCAAAACCTAGAGAGAAGGTAGAGTCTAGAGTGAGAGGCTCAACAATGGTGATTTTGGAAAAGTAAGAGAGAGAAGAGAAAGTGAAAAAGTGATTTGAAGAGTCACAAATTCGGGACTTTAACCCAGGTCTCCGCTCGAGCGTAAAACACCCCGCTCGAGCGTACACTCACAGACTTCCGCTCGAGCGGCCAACCTCCCGCTCGAGCGCAGAATGCACTCGCTCAGCACTTATGCAGAACCAGGCCTCCGCTCGAGCTCCCAACCCTACGCTCGAGCTCACAACACTGCACAACAAGATACTGGATGGATGTAATCTACGCTCGAGCGCCAACACCTCCGCTCGAGCGTACAGGCCAAAAATCTGGGCAACTAGTTTTGGTTTCTAAACTCAACCAACCTGTAACAAACCCGCTCAACACATCCTATAACTCAAATACTACGTAAGAAAGGATGTAAACAAGGTAATAAACAACTACCAACATCCACGGACACATGTCCGGATCACTATACAACAAGGGTAAACCCGGGATCGCTATAACCTCCCCCCCTTAAAGAATTTCGTCCCCGAAATTAAGCACAAGTTTTCAAAACAAGTTTTTCTCCCTTTTAATCAATGTTACACTTGAACATTCAACAATTCGACCCATTACCGGTCATCCCATCCCTTTAACAAGAGACATATCACAATATGTAAACCACATATGTATTATCAACATGCATCAACATTATGCACTATCTTTCCAATTTCAACAATATATTCAACACATATAGTATCATATTCAACTTCCGTATGAGGCAAGTTCCAAAACTACTTCCAATAACCAAAACATTTTCAATGTTTCACAACTTAAGACATATATAAAAGCTCTTAAGTTCAACAAAATGTAAAATTTAAATACAAGATTACATATCAACAAACAAGTCCGGATATTTCTCACGGACTTCCAACTCACGTTCCCAAGTGGCTTCCTCCACTCCGTGATGTTTCCACAAGACTTTCACCAAAGGAATGGTCTTGCCACGCAGGACCTGATCCCGCCTATCCAAGACCCGAACCGGTCTCTCCTCATACGAGGCATCCTCATCTACCTCTAAATCGGTCCAATCCAGCACATGTGATGGATCTGGCTCATACTTCCGAAGCATACTCACATGAAACACGTCATGCACTCCGGACAACTGCGGCGGTAAGGCTAACCGATAAGCAACCTCACCTATCCTCTCAAGGATCTCAAAAGGACCTATAAACCGAGGGGATAACTTCCCACTCTTCCCAAACCTCAACAGACCTCGCCTAGGTGATATCTTCAGAAAGACATGATCACCTACCTCAAACGCCAAAGGCCTCCTCCTACGGTCGGCATAACTCTTTTGTCGACTCTGGGCTGTAACAAGCCTCCTACGGATAAGCTCAACTTTCTCCGTCGTCTCCCTAACCAACTCCGGACCCAACAAAGGTGCATCACCCACCTCGGCCCAACAAACTGGAGACCTACACGGTCGGCCATACAAGGCCTCAAACGGTGCCATACCGATGCTAGACTGAAAACTGTTGTTGTAGGCAAACTCTACCAATGGCAAGTGCCTCTCCCACGTCCCACTGAAGTCCAGGACACAACCCCGAAGCATATCCTCGAGGATCTGAATAGTACGCTCGGACTGCCCGTCAGTCTGAGGATGATAAGCCGTACTAAAGGTCAACTTAGTGCCCAGTGCACTCTGCAAACTCTGCCACAACCTAGCAGTAAAACGAGGATCTCTATCTGAGACGATCGTCACTGGGATCCCGTGCAATCTCACTACGTCCCGAATATACAAGTCGGCAAGATGATCTACCGAATCTCTCACGCGCATAGGAATAAAGTGCGCCGACTTAGTTAACCGGTCTACAACCACCCAAATAGCATCACTACCCCGCTGAGTCCTCGGAAGACCCACAACGAAGTCCATAGTGACATGCTCCCACTTCCACTCGGCAATAGGCAAGGGTTGCAACAAACCCGCTGGCCTCTGATGCTCGGCCTTCACTTGCTGGCAAGTAAGGCACTTCGATACGAAAACAGCCACATCTCTCTTCATACCCCGCCACCAAAACTGGCGACCCAAATCCTGATACATCTTAGTACCTCCCGGATGCACTGCAAGGCGCGAATGGTGAAACTCTCGGAGTACTTCCTCACGGCAAGCCTCCGGTACAAACAAACGGTCTCGGTATCTCACACTCAGGTCGGGATACACCGTCAAACCCTTCTCAACTTTCCCATTGGGGATCTTCTCTCGGAGGGATTCTACCTCAAGGTCACCTCTCTGTGCCTCTAACACTCTAGTCACGAGTGTAGGCTGCGCAACAACAGAAAACAAGGCCGCAGCCTCAACAGTTTCGCCCAGTAGCAAATCAAACTCGCCGAGTGCTCCCAACATCACCCATTCCCGGATGGCTATACAAGCTACATCACTAATGGTTTTCCTACTAAGGGCATCGGCCACAACATTGGCCTTTCCCGGATGATAATGCAACTCAAAATCATAATCCTCGATGAACTCCATCCATCTCCTCTGCCTCAGATTCAAGTCTCTCTGTGTAAACAGATACTTCAAACTTTTGTGATCCGAGAATACCTCGAACCTCTCACCATAAAGGTAGTGCCTCCAGATTTTCAAGGCAAAGATCACAGCTGCTAACTCTAGGTCGTGTGTGGGGTAATTCTTCTCGTGTATTTTCAACTAACGTGAGCCATAAGCTACCACTTTCCCCTCTTGCATCAACACACAACCCAAACCCTCTCGTGAGGCATCACAATAAACCGCATAACCCAACCCTCTCTCCGGAATAATCAACACCGGTGCGGTGGTCAATCTAACTTTCAGCTCTTGGAACGACTTTTCACAAGTCTCACTCCATACAAACTTGACTCCCTTCCTAGTCAGTCTAGTCAACGGTGACGCTAACCTGGAGAAATCTTTCACAAACCGACGGTAATACCCAGCTAATCCCAGAAAACTGCGGATCTCAAACACACTCTTAGGCTGTGCCCAATCTTGCACTGCCTCAACCTTGGATGTATCAACAGACACCCCTTCCCCGGATACCACGTGACCTAAAAATTTGACTTCCCCCAGCCAGAACTCACACTTCCCAAACTTGGCATATAGCCTATGGGCTCTAAGTAACTCAAGCACCACTCTCAAGTGTGCCTCGTGCTCCTCCTCAGAAGACGAATAGATAAGGATGTCATCCACAAAGACAACCACGAATCGATCTAAGAACTCCCGGAAAATCCGGTTCATCAAGTCCATAAAGACTGCCGGTGCATTGGTAAGTCCGAATGGCATCACTAGAAACTCATAATGGCCATACCGCGTACGGAATGCCGTCTTAGGAATATCTTCCTCCCTGACCCTCAACTGATGGTAACCCGATCTCAAGTCTATCTTAGAGAAACAACGGGAACCCTTCAACTGGTCAAACAAATCATCTATACGGGGCATAGGATACTTATTTTTAACCGTAGCCCGATTCAACTTCCGGTAGTCTATACACAATCTCAAGGCACCATCTTTCTTTCTAACAAAGAGTGCCGGTGCTCCCCACGGTGAAACACTAGGGCGAACAAAGCCCTTATCGAGCAATTCCTGGAGCTGAACTTTCAACTCAACCAACTCTGCTGGAGCAAAACGGTAAGGTGCCATAGAAATCGGCGCCGTACCAGGCATTAAATCAATAGAGAACTCTATCTCTCGCTGAGGTGGCAAACTAACAAGATCTTCGGGAAAGACATCCGAATACTCACAAACCACCCTCGGTAATACATGCTGGGTCTCACCACGCTCACCACTCTCAAAGCTAGCAAGTAGACTACTAAGCTCACTTCGCCCTCGTGAATCATACCCCGGTGGCAAAACACTACCAACCCGGTCTCCCAAGAAATGGAACCACTCCCCGCTCAAGGTACACAATGTAACCCTCTGGCGGTAGCAATCAATAACAGCCCGGTATGACGATAACCAGTCCATACCCAAAATAACATCAAAACCCTTCATGGGCATGACAACAAACGGAAAAGGAAGCCTATAGTCGGCGACCTCTATATCACATCCTCTAACACCCTGTTTCAGAATCAACTCACCACCCAAAGGCGATACCACACAAATAAGAGATGCTAACTGTGCTAACTCCAATTCCAAAACAGATGCAAATGCAGCAGATACAAAAGAATGAGATGCACCCGTGTCTATCAACACATTAGCAACTGAGTTGCAAAACAGAAAAGTACCTCTCACTACTGATGGAGCCGGTACTAAATCCTGCGCGGTAACAGCATACACGCGCCCCGTAGGCCCCTGGTCTACCTGCTCACCTCTCGGAGCAAAAGACTGCTGCACAGACTGGGATGACGAAGCTCCCGGATTGGCCCTCGAGGCCTGCACAGACTGAGCTGGCTGAAAACCCTGCGTCTGCCTAGAACCAGACGCTCCCGAAGTGGCACTCAACTGTGGGCAAAACCTCTTCATGTGCCCAGGTTGTCCACACTGATAACAAGTCAAGAGCTGCCCCCTGCCCAAACTCTGACTCGGCGGTCTAGCTGAAGAAGAAGCAGCTTTCTGACCCCCACCCTTCTGCGGGCAAACAGATACCTTGTGACCCAGCTGGCCACACTTGTAACAAGTGAAATCCCCCTGACCACCTCTCCCGGAGCCTGCACTCGGCACTGGGAAGGTCGATCTAGCAACACCACCCTGCGACTGCTGAGGGTTATAACCCTTCTGTCTCCTGCCATCACTCTGACTATCCTGGCTCCTCTTGGAGCCTCTCTGGCCCTCATCCTCCTCCTGCATCATAAGCTCCATATGAGCTGCAGCATCCACTAGGTGTCTATACTCTCGAATATAAGACCCACCAATTCTCAACTTGAGGCCCCGCCTCAACTTCCGCTCAAACTCATAGCAACGGCGTTCCTCAGACGCCACCAGTTCAGGTGCAAACCTAGACAGACTGGTAAAAGTAGCCTCAAACTCGGCCACTGACAAGCCCTGCTGATTAAGCCGGCTAAACTGATCCCTCAGCTTTTCCCTAGCTGCTGCTGATAAAAACCTCTCCTGAAAAGCATTCACAAACGCCTCCCAAGTACCACCAACACGAGCTTTCTCGTACTTCCACCATTGACCCGCATCTCCCTTCAGTTGGAAAGATGCCAAGGTCACTTTCAGTGCTCCGTCCTCGATGCCAAGCATCTCAAACGTCTTCGTTGTCTGTTCGAGCCATTCATCTGCCTTAAGCGGCTCTTTAGGATCCCCGATAAACTCGTCCGGATTACACCGAAAGAACTCCCTCTTCAAGAAGGAAGGCCCTGTCTCAGCTGCCTGATTCCCAGCTCTAAGAATACCTAAAGCTCCTGCTATCTCTCTGGCCAAGGCACCCATAGCCTGCTGACCTACTGGCTCGGCCACATTGGCCTGCCCAACTCCCTCCTGCACTGCCGGAATCTCACCCTGTAACGGTACTTCCTGCCTCGCAGGTCTACCACGCCTAGCACCTCTTCCTCGTCCTGACATCCTAATAAAGGCAACACAGAACGTTAGCACATTCATAGGTGTGCCGAAACTAAGCACTCACGTCCTAATGCATGGACAAGTGTAATTCACTCCACATAAGCACATAAACACATAAGCACTTACGAATTTCATTTCCGGATAATAATAGTCCCGAGGCGTTACTAGAGTTCCGGTTAGAAACAGCATTGATCAAGTGCCTTTCCAACAAGACTCCCAGAAACTCAAGGATCCAATCAATATCCCAGAAATTAAATCCCATACCCACATAGTCACATAAACATGTTATCACTTAAGCACATAGCATATGACACTACATCTAAGTCTCTACCAAGCGAGACAAACCCATTGTGATACTAATCACTTCCCACGTACCCAAAGTATTCGAACCCGGTACGCTCTGATACCAAGTTGTAACGCCCTCAAAATAATAACAATAAACCCATCAGATAAGACATGAATTTACATTTAAACTAACTGCATTCCTTTCATTCATTAGAGTTCCGTTAAATAAATATTACATGTTAACCTCATAACAAAATGCCCTACGGGCTTACAGCTTTCCAAGTTAACACTTGGTTACAAGAAAGAGTTCTAACTCGTTTACACATTAAGCCCTTGGCTTGAAGTTACATGTAATACATCAAAAGTAAAACGACAAAACTATGCCCGCCACTAGCCTCCCAGCTATGTCCTTGGAGGTGGCATGCTTCCTGTACCTGAAAATGATATTCCCATATAGGGTGAGCCACAGCCCAGTAGAAATACACTAAACCAACCATGGACAATGACTAAAACATTAGCAATTGATAGTTGGTTAACACTGTTACAATCACATAAATTACATATTTATGTCAATGACTTACAAGTCCCAATTACTTTTCATTTTCCCTTTTTCAACAGATAAGCATGCTAGCTCTATCATCATTTCCACAGATATGTATAAAAACTATATCTCACATTCAGATAAGCATAAAAGCTATATCCACATTCTCAACAGATATGTATATCAACAATATCCACAGATAAGCATACAAGCTGTATCCACACTCTACAACAGATATGTATATCAACAATATCCACAGATAAGCATACAAGCTGTATCCACACTTCACTTCACAAAGATAAGCATATGAGCTCTATCTTCACTTCTCTAGACAAGCATATGAGCTCTGTCTACGGAGTACATCCCCTATCTCCTCCAAATACCTATCCGGTTTAGAGGTCCATCCCCTATCTTCCCCTAAACCGCGGAGTACATCCCCTATCTCCTCCTCTACACATAACGTATATAAACACATTGGTTCTATATACAATCACACAATACAAACAATTAATGTATTCTAGCAACTGTCAAGTTCCACAACACATTCCATTGATTAGTTTCCGTTTACCTAATCACCATGCATTGTCTACAACAATCTCGACTATCCTCCACCGATAGCCCAAAGCAGTTATTTCTAAAACAGAAAATAAATGCACAAATGGATATTCAATCAACATTTCATTTCCTCATTTCTCATCAATTAATTATCCCAATTAATTAAACAATGTAATTAGGCCATTTTCCATAATTACCATTTCAACCCTTAGGTCCCATTTTCATCAATGATTCAACAATCATTCCGTTTTTCTATGCCAAACATGCATCTAGGTTTATTATGAATAAAACCCCAACCTTTGTAAAATTACACAAAAGCCCCAAACCTTTACAAGATTACCAAACCAAGCCCAACATCTCAAAATACCAAAATTTAAAGACAAAACCCATAGAGAGGAGTAGGTTATCCCTACCTCAAATTCGGAGTCCCAAAGGAGAAAACGACAAAACCCAACGTGCTCCAAAACCCGAGATTTTCAGATTAAAATGAAGCCCTCGACGATCAACAACTTTTTTTGTAAAGGCCAAAGGTGAGTAAATCACTCCTACTAGATCAAAACCTAGAGAGAAGGTAGAGTCTAGAGTGAGAGGCTCAACAATGGTGATTTTGGAAAAGTAAGAGAGAGAAGAGAAAGTGAAAAAGTGATTTGAAGAGTCACAAATTCGGGACTTTAACCCAGGTCTCCGCTCGAGCGTAAAACACCCCGCTCGAGCGTACACTCACAGACTTCCGCTCGAGCGACCAACCTCCCGCTCGAGCGCAGAATGCACTCGCTCAGCACTTATGCAGAACCAGGCCTCCGCTCGAGCTCCCAACCCTACGCTCGAGCTCACAACACTGCACAACAAGATACTGGATGGATGTAATCTACGCTCGAGCGCCAACACCTCCGCTCGAGCGTACAGGCCAAAAATCTGGGCAACTAGTTTTGGTTTCTAAACTCAACCAACCTGTAACAAACCCGCTCAACACATCCTATAACTCAAATACTACGTAAGAAAGGATGTAAACAAGGTAATAAACAACTACCAACATCCACGGACACATGTCCGGATCACTATACAACAAGGGTAAACCCGGGATCGCTATAGAAAACACTTTGTTTTTTCTTCCTCTCTGAAAAGCTGAACGGCTCAAACCTTGAAAATAGCGAACAATGCACTTTATAAAAAACAGGATCGCGTAGACTGCTTGAGTGCACATTTCACCACTCGAGTGGTGTGACAAAAGGCGGTGCAAAACATATAGGCTAACCGCTCGAGCGCAACTTTCACTGCTCGAGCAGTAAAACTTTATTCCCTGAAGTTCTGGTGCTCTGCAAAACTACTGGAAAACCAGGCAGCTCGATCCTCGTACTTAGTCAGCGAAGTGGCAAGCATGAAAGGATTGAGATTACAAACTCCTCTTCATAGACACAATTCGAGTTGGATTCGCATCTAAATACTCATAATTTCACTGAAATAAAAAATCGAATAAAATTACAGTTGAAAAGAGTTTTGTCAAACTGGATTGCCAATAACAACAACTTAACAGTTTCTTATTTTAATTGCCATTTGTATCACATTGAATGAATGGGCCATACCTTTTGTATGGCCTAAAGTTATACCTAACATCTCCAAAATACAAACCTAAAATATCTCCAAAAGCACAACAAAATAAAATAAAAATCACTCTAAAAAAAAAAAGTTGACCCAAGGCCTATCAAAAGTAAAACTTTTACTTACCCCCCAAAAAGTAAGACTTTAACAATCCATGGGTTCCAATACTGAAGAATGAAAAAAAAAAAAGCATTCATACACAAAGGTTAAAATAAATAAAATCTTATCTAAAGTCAAAACAAATTAAAATCATCATGATGTCCAAACACTCCGTATGTGTAAAGGTTGTCATTCTCATATTAATGGTTAGAATCAGGATTGTAAATCAGTCAATTCGAGTCATATAATAGGTTGTTCAAATTTAATTTGAAAAACTTAACGAATTTAAAAATATATATAAGTTTGTCTTCTTTACCATTTGATCCGAACCCAAATGAGTTTTAATCGAATGGAGTTTGAGCAACGTGGTATTTTATTGCCCATTTAAGTTTAAAGAACTGAGTTCGAGCTAAACTCAAAAAATTGGTGAATTTCAAAATGTGTTCAACTTTAACTTATTTATATAACAAGTCATTCTTCAATTGTTTTTTATTGAGCCGAATATAAATCGAGTTCAAATAATTTGATTTGTTTTACCATCTTAACTTAAATAGATATGCCAAGAAAATGAATATTAAATTAAATAAGAAATTATCAATTCAAAAAATTATCAAGGCAGCGTGGTGAATTTTTAAAATAAAATTTTCTTCTTTTTCATAGGTCTAATACTCAGATCTACAACATAATTTTCCTTATCTAAAAAATAACTAATAAGGTTATGGAACACAAATTATTAAAGACAAATAGAAAAATAATGATGAAAGATGGATGTAACGCCCCAAAAATATATAAATCTGATAAACCCAATTTAACTCATAACATGATCTAATTCTGAATTATTCCATCATTAACATGAGAGAGAGAGAGAGAGAGAGAGAGAGAGAGAGAGAGAGAGAATAATAAATACTACATTCATTAATGTAAGGACCAAAACCCCCCTTCTTTCTATTCATGACTTTCTAGTAAGATTCATAAAACAAATCACATGCATTCATACATTTACTATTTCTAGAATATGAATCTATGGCATGTGATGACAGAAATTTAAAGCAAGCTAAGTACCAAATAATGCCCTATTGGCTACAAGTTCCAAGGCCTTGCCTGATTACACAAAAGTGGTGTTCACACTTAAACACGAATAGCCCTTTGCAGACAAAAAGAAAAAAATAAAAATAAAAATCGAGCTTCGTGCTCCAAAAGTTCCTCATTGCCTTCACTTCGGTAGAGGCACATCGCAATCACCTGAAAATGGTTTCCACTAAGGGATGAGCATAAAGCCCAGCAACGATAATCTAAATAAAGTGCATGCAGTTTAACAATATCATGAGGTGCAATGCATATGAGATGCCAATGTCAAAAATATAGGTTTTCTCATTTTGAAATTCTCATGCCATGCACTTGTTCAAAAACATAACCAATTTAATCATTCATTTGATAGAACAAGGGGTGGTAAATATGACACTGGTAATCCCTAGGCTGGTGTCTGCAAGTAGGCATAACTAGCACTACCAATCTCCACTTTATTGGCTCCTAACTGGAAGGCACGTGGTACCTACTTTGCGCGTGTTTTCAGTCTTTCACCCTGGACACTTCGGCCAACTTAAACAATACCAATCTACACCCCTTATCCGGACTTACCAAACGTACTTGTCCCATAACTCAACACATTTCAAATATTCCCAATGAATCAATTTGAAAAAAAATCAATTTCTCAAATCCAATGCGAGAATTAAATCATTAGATTATGCAATGTTCAATGCCATGCATGAATTTGCAAATATTTCAATTTATCTATTTCACATGCAATTTCTACAATAACCACTACAACCCTCCACGGTTGTCCAAATAATTATCTCTGTACAAATTATAAATTTCAAGAGATAAATATAACTCATAATGTCATATTTTCAATCATTTCAACACAAGAGTAACAATCACATGTTCAATCTACTCGTTCCCAACTCAATTAAGAATTATAGTATTCTTAAAAGAAATTTCATCAATCGTTCCTTTTTATTCAAACTCAAGAATTCATCTAGAATTTTCATAATGCAAAAAATAACATACGTTCCTTTCAACAATTCTCAATACCTCAACATGATAAATATTTTCATCTTTCTCAGAAGTTCAATATTTTCAAATTTAACAATTTTCAAAGAAAACCTCAATGGTTTTCAATTCCCAACAACATTCTCAGCAATCTCATCCCTATAAACATCCACTTTCAAATTCTCATTTGTTTAAATAAACATATGTTTTAACTCTTGTAAGCTTTTCACAAACTCATCCCAAAACCTAAATCTTAATATTTTAAATTTCTAGGGTTTTATTAAAAATTTGGGGATTTCTCATAAAAAAAAAAAAAAACATTCAACATCCATGAGTCATACAAAACCCTAATCTTTTCAAATATCACACTATCAAAATAACACATAATAAAGCCAAAACAATGTTTAGAAAATCCCTACCTCAAGTTCCAGAAAAGGAGAAGAAAGAAAATGCCCAAAATTGATGGTGCCAAAAAATTGATCTCCATTGCACAAAACGAAATCCTCGCCAGCTCTGCACTTTGATCTCAAGAACAAGGGTCCAAAACCTAATGGATTTTGGTGGATCAAAGATTTTGTATAATGAATGTTTAAAGAAAAAAAAAATAAGAGAGAGAGTCAGCCAAGAGATAGAGAGCAGAGAGACAGAAGAAGAGATGAAAAGAAAGAAGAAGAAAAGAGAAAAAGAAATGAGGGAAAGGAGTGGAAGGGGCAACCCCCGCTTGGGTTGCCTCTCATTTACATAATATATATATATATATATATATATATCAATTAAAGTATATTTTCACACCATCATAATATTTTGTAACATAAATGATAAAATGATATTATATTTTCTCACCACAAAATATTTTTTGTTTGATGGTGCACACCATTAATATTTGTAACTCTTTCATGGTAGTAAAATAGATAATAAGGATAATAATAACAACAACAACAATAATAGGTGATTACAACTAGTCACGATTCAATCAATTAGATCCAAAATGAATCAAATTTAATAATCTAGAATAAATCTCTAACTGAGATTAAACTATAAAATAATCTAAATAGACTCAAGGTTGCCCCCACCATTAACACAATCAAATATGAACTAAAATAATTAAGTTTGGTCTAATCAAATAAGACCCCAAAAATGTAACCCCTCGAAATAACTACAATAAATCACCCACGACGATAAGTAAACAACAATATGAATCAAAGTATAATGTCCTTCCATTACATAAGACTCAATTGTACAAAAGGGTGACACATGCGAATATACATTCATAAGTCCTAACCCTAAATATATAGCATGTGTCAACAACAAAGATATGAAATAGAAGTTAAACAGATAATAGAAATGCCCTGAAGGCTACAACTTTCCAAGACTGTACTTGGTTACATCAAAATGGATTTAAATCCAATACAGGTAAAGCCCTAGGCTTGTACAAAATAATTACAACAAGCAAGCAAAATGAAGCTCTTGCTCCTATCTTCCCAAGCAACTACCTTGGCGGAGGCATCTCACCAATACCTGAAAATGGTTTTCCCATATAGGGTGAGCTAAAGCCCAGTAAAAATAATCCAACACAATATATGAATCTTAACAAAGATATAAGGGTGAAATGCATATGGAATACCCATGCCAGAATGTTTTACATTTCTTTTCCAAAGACCATGCCATGCTCAATTTATATCACCATTGTCAAATCATGTTCTTTACAATAGAAAACAAGGGGCCAAATCTCAAACCAGTATAACCTTTCACGGATATTTCGTCCATTGGAAACCGTCAAACGACATCCATGTATACATAGCCTATACAAGTGACTCTATTGCCATTTTATAGATATTTCGTTCATGGGAATCGGCATCCATGTATACGTGTGTTTTTCAGGACTTCCACCTTGGACACATAGGCCAACTTAATTTGGTGATACACAACTCTTTCCCACTTTCATCAATTTTTCTCAAAATTATATACATTTGCAATGTATTAAATGAGCAACAATATTCAATGCACATGCATGAGAAATTAGTTTCAATTCACCTACTCCCCATGCAATTTCTACAACAATCAAAGCTATCCTCCACCGATAGCCCAAAATAGATATAAAATCTCCAATATAGATCAACTTTCTAAAATTCAAGATGTGAGCGATAATACATATCCAACTCCACCATCCATAGCAATATCCATCTAATTTTACATTTCCAATCTCAATTCCATTTATTTATACAAAATAAATGTTTGAGACATTTAGGGAAAAATCCCTTTTCTTCCAAAATTCATTCCAAATATCAAAATCAATAATTTCATCACAACTCAACCTCATTTCCACTCCCACAACCATTTTCAATACATCCATTGGAAACTCTCTTTTTATTTCAAACCAAAACCCTAGGTTTGTTCAAAATCCCCAAAAATCACAAAATTATTTTATAAAAACAAATAGCTAAGTTAAATCATAAAGGAGTGTAGAGAATCCTTATCTCGAAGCTAGAAGACCAAGAAGGGAAAGGAGAAACCTCAAAGAAGCCGAAATCCAACTATACTCGGATGAAAATGGAGCTCTAAGTGAGCTCTACCTTTTTCTTAAAGGAAGTAAGGTAGATAAATCAATGAATGCAAGTGGTTTAGAAGAGAGAAAGTGAGTTTTAGAAAGAGAGGGTCTTAACTTAGGGTTTTTAGAAAGTTTAGAGAGAGATATGAAAAAGTGATGTAAAAAGTAATTTTTACAGACTGATATACACGTTGTCCGCTCGAGCGTAGGATGTGATGCTCGAGTGTAGAATACACCCTCCTAGTAGTTTTAAACACAGAAGGCCAATGCACGAGCGCAAAAAGGGCCGCTCGAGCACAACACCACTCGAGCGCAAGAAGCTTCGCTTGAGTGAATAATAACAAGTCCCAATAGTTTTGCAGACCTGCAAAAGTACTGAGAGTTCATAAAGCCTGCTCGAGTACAAGAAGTGGCGCTCGAGCATTGAAGCAAACTTTTGGACAACAAGGTTTTTGAAAAACAAGGTACCAACCTGTTCCAAACACAACCAACACATCTCAATAGCCAAATTCAAGGAGGGAAAAGTGGAATAAGACTAGAACAACTGTACAAAACCATGAAACCCGAATCCAGAATATCAAATGGGTCGAGTCTTAAACCAGAATCGCTATAAAAAATTTAATTTATATACAGGTTCAATACCAAAAATCAAGAGTAATTAAGACTCAGAAATTTCAAAGCAGGTCTCACAAAGTCAAAATTGAAGGGTAATATAATATGTTTTTCACAAATTTAAATTGAATGGTCCACCACACAACAACTACAATAGTAATGACAATGCAATAAAAAAAAAAAAAATTTAAAATCCATACTAATCCAATACTAACCAACATCCAAACTCGCAAACCAATACTAACCAACATCCAAACTCGCAAACGTATTAAGAAGGTTACTAAATAGTTACCAAGAAAATAAATAATTAAATAAATCAAATTTGATTCAACTCGTGACAGTGGAAAACAATGTGAAGAGGTCATAACAAAAAGGTGTTTAGTTAATAATTAAGCAATACAATAAATATTTCAAAAGAATATGGCGATATGCAATTATCAATTTGCTTGCCTATCGCTTTTCATTTCCACTCTTACATCATTAGAGCACGCATTTGGAAACTGTTGCAATTATCAATTGTTGTTTATCCACAATTTTGTAACAATCACTAACTACAAGTGTTGTAAATTGCTTTACATGTTGCTTTCCCTGTCTTGGAGGAATTGCCTATGTTATGCCTCGAAACAATTATAACAAACCATCCACGATGATAAGTAAATAACAATCTAAATCAGAGTATAATAGCTTTCCATTACATAATACTCAGTTGTATAAAAGGGTGACACATGCGGATATACATTCATAAGTCCTAACTCTGAATCTATAGCATGTGTCAACAACAAAGATATGAAAATAGAAGTTAAACAGATAATTGAAATGCCCTGAAGGCTACAACTTTTCAAGACCATACTTGGTTACATCAAAATGTATTTAAATCTAACACAGGTAAAGCTCTAGGCTAGTACAAAATAATAACAAGAAGTAAACAAAATGAAGCTCTTGCTCCAATCCTCCCAAGTTACTTCCTTGGCGGAGACATCTCACCAACACCTAAAAATGGTTTTCCCATAGAGGGTGAGTCAAAGAGCAGTAGAAATAATCCAACACAATATATGAGTCTTAACAAAGATATAAGGGTGAAATGCATATGCGATGCCCATGTCAAAATGTTTTACATTTCTTTCCCAAAGACCATGCCAGGCTTAGTTTATATCACAATTCTCAAATCATGTCCTTTACCATATAATACAAGGGGGAATTCTCAAACCAGTACAACCTTTCATGTATATTTCGTCCGCGGGAAATCATCATACGGCACCCATGTAAACGTAGCCTATACAAGCGCTACTATTACCATTTTACGGATATTTCATTCGCGGGAATCGACACCCATGTATATGTGCGTTTTTTCGAACTTTCGCCCTTGACACATAGGCTAACTTAATTTGGTGATACACACCTCTTTCCCACTTTCACCCATTTTTTTCAAAATCAAATACATTTGCGATGCATTAAATGAGCAACAATGTTCATGGATGAGAAATTAGTTTCAATTCACCTAATCCTCATGCAATTTTTACAACAATCATAGCTATCCTCCACTAATAGTCCAAAATAGATATTTCTAAATAGATATAAAATCTCCAATATAGATAAACTTTCCAAAATTCAAGATGTGAGTGATAATATATATCCAACTCCACCATCCATACCAATATCCATCTAATTTCACATTTCTAACATCAATTCCATTTATTTATAGAAAATAAATATTTGAGACGTTTAGGACAAAATCCATTTTCTTCCAAAATGTATTCCAAGTATCAAAATCAACAATTTTATCACAACTCAACCTTATTTCCACTCACACAACCATTTTCAATAAC
Source organism: Camellia sinensis (assembly GCF_055761805.1). Taxonomy (NCBI): domain Eukaryota; kingdom Viridiplantae; phylum Streptophyta; class Magnoliopsida; order Ericales; family Theaceae; genus Camellia; species Camellia sinensis. Next base: position 124,956,208 of record NC_138967.1, on the reverse strand, counting down.
TCCATTTGAAAACCTCTCTTTTGATTTTAAACCAAAAGCCTAGGTTTGCTCAAAATTTCTCCAAAATCACAAGATTGTTTTATAAAAACAAATAGCGAAGTTAAAAATCATAAATGAGTGTAGAAAATCCCTACCTCGAAGTTAGAAGACTAAGAAGAGAGTGGAGAAACCTCAAGGAAGCTGAAATCTAACTCTATTCGGATGAAAACGAAGCTCTAGGTGAGCTCTACCTTTTTAACAATGGGAGTGGAGTAGAGAACTGGGTAGATCTTGGTGTATTTGTAGAGAGAGAGAGTAAGTTCTAGAGAGAGATGCACTAGATTTAGGGTTTTGAAATGTTTTAGAGAGAGATGAAAAAGTGATGTGAAAAGTGAATTTTATGGACAGATATACGCACAGTCCGCTCGAGCGTCTAGACACAAAAATAATTACCGCTTGAGCTCAAGAAGTGAAACTCGATTGTAGAATACACACTCCCAGTAGTTTTACAAACAAAAAGCCAACGCTCGATCGCAGTAAAGGCCGCTTCAGCCAAGACCGCTCGAGCGCAAAAAGTTCCGCTCAAGCATAGAATATCACTTCCCAGTAGTCTTGCAGACTTGTAAAAGTACTGCGAGTTCACAAAGCCCGCTCGAGCGTAAGAAGTGATGCTTGAGCAAAGGAGCAAAATTCTGTACAACAAAAGTTTTAAAACCAAGCTACCAACCTGTTCCAAACGCAGCCAATACAACTCAATAGCCAAACTCAAGGAGGTATAAGGGAAATAAGACGTGAACAATAATACAAAACTATGAAACCTGAATCCAGAGTATCAAATGGGTTGGGTCTTAAACCAGAATCGCTATAGTCTAACATAATAGAGATATGGGTTTGAAAGATATCAAGGTTTCTGTTGGTGAGAAATTGGTACATGTGGTTCAGTTCAATATACTCCTATGATTGCAAAATCTAAAAACATACAACGTATATAATTGTCCAAAGATGGAAGCGATAGTCACGGAGAAAGAAAAAGAAAAAGGAACCACCAGTAATGATATCATTGCGTTCCCTCTATTAACAACTCTTAATCTTTCGGAGTTGGCGAGCCTTAAAAGTTTTTACACGTGGCCTACAAGATCGGAAGCACAACCCTTGTTCAACCACCAGGTTTGATTTTCCTAATTTATTTTATTAACCCTGTCCACGTACCCAAAGTATTCGAACCCGGTACGCTCTGATACCAAGTTGTAACGCCCTCGAAATAACAACATTAAACCCATCAATAAAGACATGCATTGATATGTAAAAGGTTCCACATTCTTTCATTTATCAGAATTTCATTACAAAAAGTATTACATGTTAACGACAAAAGCAAATGCCCTAACGGCTTACAGCTTTCCAAGTTAACACTTGGTTACAACAAAAGAGTACTAACTCATTTACACATTAAGCCCTTGGCTTGAATTTACATGTAATACATCAAAAATAAAGCGACAAAGTGTGTCCGCCTCTAGCCTCCCAAGCTATGTCCTTGGAGGTGGCATGCTACCTGTACCTGAAAATGATATTCCCATATAGGGTGAGCCACAGCCCAGTAGAAATACACTAAACCAAATATGAACAATGACTAAAAGATTAGCAGTTGATAGATGGTCAACACTGATACCTTCCCTTATCACATATTACATTTTCATGATATACAAGTTCATATTACAACTCATTTTCCAATTCCTTTCAATTCTCAAATTTCAACCATGGCTCAGAACCTGGCCAAACAACTCATATGAGGCAGTAACTCATGTCAAACACTTCCCATTTCATATTAGATAAGCATACTAGCTATATCACACAACAACAGATAAGCACACAAGCTATATCATCACTTTCACAGATATGCATATGAGCACTATCACACTTCCAATGACAAGCATATGAGCTCTGTCAACACATTAATAGATAAGCATATAAGCTCTATCTACGGAGTCCATCCCCTATCTCCTCCCAACACATCCGGTTTAGAGGTCCATCCCCTATCTTCCCCTAAACCATGGAGTACATCCCCTATCTCCTCCAACACAACACAATGCATATAAACAACAATTATACACATCATCACACAATACATAAATTTAATGTATTCTTTCAATCGTCAAACTCAATGACACATTCCAGTGATTAGTTACAGTTTGCCTAATCATCATGCATTGTCTACAACAATCACGACTATCCTCCACCGATAGCCCAAAGCAGTTATTTCTATACAGAAAATAAATGCAACAATGGATGTATAATCAATATTTCAATTAGGTGAGCGATAAACAATCCAACTACACCCTTTAACCCCATGCCTTCCCAATCTCAACGATTTCACTTCATTTCCTCATTTCTCACAATTAATTATCCCAATTAATCAAACAATGTAATTAGGTCATTTTTCATAATTCACATTACAACCCTTAGGTTCCATTTTCATTAATGTTTCAACATTAATTCCACTTTCCCATGTCAAAGATACATTTAGGTCTTATATAAATAAAAATCCCAACTTTTGTAAAATTTACGCAAAGGCCCTGAAGTTTCACAAAATTATCAAACCTACCCCAACATCTCAAAATACCAAAATTTAAAGACAAAGCTCATAGTAAGGAGTAGGTTATCCCTACCTCGAAGTTAGAGCTCGGATGGAGAAGAGACCAAAACCAAAGTGCTCCAAAGACCGAGATTTTCAGATTAAAACGACGCCCTCGATGATTAACACAACTTTTACAAAGGCCGAAGAGAAGGAGGACACTCTAACTAGATCAAACCCTAGAGAGAAGGGAGTATCTAGAGAGAGAGGCTCTCAAAAATGGTTTTTAGAAAAAGTAGGAGAGAGAAAGAAAAGCAAAAAGTGATTTGAAATCACCCAGCGGATAACTCATATACGTATGACCCGCTCGAGCGGAGAACATGACGCTCGAGCGCCAAGAACAAAAATCTGGACACGCTCGAGCGTAATAAGGCCTGCTCGAGCACCAAGACACAAGAATAAAGCACTTCCGCTCGAGCGCGAAAACCAGTCCGCTCGAGCGTGGATTTCCCTCTCCCAGAACTTATACTCTGGAAGTACTACCCGCTCGAGCGCCCACCGACCCGCTCGAGCGCCACCGCTCGAGCGTAAACAAACCCGCTCAAGCGCAAAAATCACATCTGCAGAAGTTTTGCAGAGACACGAAATACTGGAAGTGTGTAATCCCCGCTCGAGCGCAAGAAGACCCGCTCGAGCGGACAGGCCAAAATCTGGGCAACTAGTTTTGGTTTCTAAACTCAACCAACCCATAACAAACCTGCCCAACACATCCTATAACTCAAATACGAAGTAAAAAGGATGTAAACAAGATAATAATCAACTACCAACATCCACGGACACATGTCCGGATCACTGTTCAACAAGGGTAAACCCGGGATCGCTATAACCTCCCCCCCTTAAAGAATTTCGTCCCCGAAATTAAGCACAAGTTTTCAAAAACAGGTTCTCCTCCATTTTAAACAATGTTACACATTTTAACATTCAACAATTCGACCCATTACCGGTCACCCCTTTCCTTTAACAAGAGGCATTTCACAATATGTAAACAACATATGTACTTTCAACATGCATCAACATTACGCATTTCCTTTCCAATTTCAACAACATATTCAGCAGATATAATGTTACATTCAACTTCCATATGAGGCAAGTTCCAAACATATTTCCAATAAACCAAACATTTTCAATGTTTCACAACTTAAGACATATATAAAAGCCCTTAAGTTCAACAATAGTTCAAAATCTAAATACAAGATTACACATCAACAAACAAGTCCGGATATTTTTCGCGGACTTCCAACTCACGTTCCCAAGTGGCTTCCTCCACTCCGTGATGTTTCCACAAGACTTTCACCAAAGGAATGGTCTTGCCACGCAGGACCTCTTCCCGCCTATCCAAGACCCGAACCGGTCTCTCCTCATACGAGGCATCCTCATCTACCTCTAAATCGGTCCAATCCAACACATGCGATGGATCCGGCTCATACTTCTGAAGCATACTCACATGAAACACGTCATGCACTCCGGACAACTGCGGCGGTAAAGCTAACCGATAAGCAACCTCGCCGATCCTCTCAAGGATCTCGAAAGGACCAATAAACCGAGGGGATAACTTCCCACTCTTCCCGAACCTCATCAAGCCTCGCCTAGGTGATATCTTCAGAAAGACATGATCACCTACCTCAAACGCCAAAGGCCTCCTCCTACGGTCAGCATAAGATTTCTGACGACTCTGGGCTGTAACAAGCCTCCTACGGATAAGCTCAACTTTCTCCGTCATCTCCCTAACCAACTCCGGACCCAACAAAGGTGCATCAACCACCTCGGCCCAACACACTGGAGACCTACACGGTCGGCCATACAAGGCCTCAAAAGGTGCCATACCGATGCTAGACTGAAAACTGTTGTTGTAGGCAAACTCTACCAAGGGTAAGTGCCTCTCTCACGTCCCACTGAAGTCCAGGACACAACCCCGAAGCATATCCTCGAGGATCTGAATAGTACGCTCGGACTGCCCATCAGTCTGAGGATGGTAAGCCGTACTAAAGGTCAACTTAGTGCCTAAGGCACTCTGCAGACTCTGCCACAACCTAGCAGTAAAACGAGGATCTCTATCTGAGACGATCATCACTGGGACCCCGTGCAATCTCACTATGTCCCGAATATACAAGTCGGCAAGATGATCTACCGAATCTCTCATGTGCATAGGAATGAAGTGCGCCGACTTAGTCAACCGGTTTACAACCACCCAAATAGCATCACTACCCCGCTGAGTCCTCGGAAGACCTACAACGAAGTCCATAGTGACATGCTCCCATTTTCACTCGGCAATAGGCAAGGGTTGCAACAAACCCGCTGGCCTCTGATGCTCGGCCTTTACTTGCTGGCAAGTAAGGCACTTCGATACGAAAACAGCCACGTCTCTCTTCATACCCCGCCACCAAAACTGGCGACCCAAATCCTGATACATCTTAGTACCTTCGGGATGCACCGCAAGGCGCGAATGATGAAACTCTCGGAGTACTTCCTCTCGGCAAGACTCCGGCACAAACAAACGGTCTCGGTATCTCACACTCTGGTCGGGATACACCGTCAAACCCTTCTCAACTTTCCCATCGGAGATCTTCTCTCGGAAGGACTCTACCTCAAGGTCACCTCTCTGCGCCTCTAACACTCTAGTCACGAGTGTAGGCTGTGCAACAACAGAAAACAAGGCCGCAGCCTCAACAGATTCGCCCAGTAACAAATCAAACTCGCCAAGTGCCCCCAACATCTCCCATTCCCGGATGGCTATACAAGCTACGTCGCTAATGAATTTCCTGCTAAGGGCATCGACCACAACATTGGCCTTTCCCGGGTGATAGTGCAACTCAAAGTCGTAGTCCTCAATGAACTCCATCCATCTCCTCTGCCTCAAATTCAAGTCTCTCTGTGTAAACAGATACTTCAAACTCTTGTGGTCCGAGAACACCTCGAACTTCTCACCATAAAGGTAGTGCCTCCAGGTTTTCAAGGCAAAGATCACAGCCGCTAACTCTAGGTCGTGTGTGGGGTAATTCTTCTCGTGTATTTTCAACTGACGTGAGCCATAAGCTACCACGCTCCCCTCTTGCATCAACACACAACCGAAACCCTCTCGTGAGGCATCACAATAAACCGCATAACCCAGCCGTCTCTCCGGAATAATCAACACCGGAGCGGTGGTTAATCTAACTTTCAACTCTTGGAACGACTTTTCACAAGTCTCACTCCACACAAACTTGACTCCCTTCCGAGTCAGTCTAGTCAACGGTGACGCTAACCTGGAGAAATCTTTCACAAACCGGCGGTAATACCCAGCCAATCCCAGAAAACTGCGGATCTCAAACACACTCTTAGGCTGTGCCCAATCTTGCACTGCCTCTACCTTGGATGTATCAACAGACACTCCTTCCCTGGATACCACGTGGCCTAAGAATTTGACTTCCCTCAGCCAGAACTCACACTTCCCAAACTTGGCATACAGCCTATGGGCCCTAAGCAACTCAAGCACCACTCTCAAGTGTTCCTCGTGCTCCTCCTCAGAAGGTGAATAGATAAGAATGTCCTCCACGAAAATGACTACAAATCGATCCAAGAATTCTCAGAAGATCCGGTTCATCAAGTCCATAAAGACTGCCGGTGCATTGGTAAGCCCAAATGGCATCACCAGAAACTCATAGTGGCCATACCGCGTACGGAATGCCGTCTTCGGAATATCCTCCTCCCTGACCCTCAACTGGTGGTAACCCGATCTCAAGTCTATCTTAGAGAAACAACGGGAACCCTTCAACTGGTCAAACAAATCATCTATACGGGGCATAGGGTACTTATTCTTGACCGTAGCCCGATTCAACTTCCGGTAGTCTATACACAATCTCAAGGCACCATCTTTCTTTTTAGCAAAGAGGGCCGGTGCTCCCCACGGTGAGACACTAGGGCGAACAAAGCCCTTATCTAGCAATTCCTGGAGTTGAACTTTCAACTCAACCAACTCTGCTGGAGCAAAACGGTAGGGTGCCATAGAAATCGGCGCCGTGCCGGGCACTAGATCAATAGAGAACTCTATCTCTCGGTGAGGTGGCAAACTAACAAGATCTTCGGGAAAGACATCCGAATACTCACAAACCACCCTCGGCAATACAATCTGGGTCTCATCACACTCACCACTCTCAAAGCTAGCAAGTAGACCACTAAGCTCACTTCGCCCTCGCGAATCATACCCCGGTGGCAAAACACTACCAACCCGGTCTCCCAAGAAATGGAACCACTCCCCGCTCAAGGTACATAACGTGACCCTCTGACGGTAGCAATCGATAACAGCCCGGTATGACGATAGCCAATCCATACCCAAAATAACATCAAAGCCCTTCATGGGCATGACCACAAAAGGAAAAGGAAGCCTATAGTCGGCGACCTCTAACACAACCTCTAACACCCTGTTTCAAGATCAACTCACCACCAATAGGTGACACTACACAAATAGGAGATGCTAACTGTGCTAACTCCAATTCCAAAACAGATGCAAATGCAGCAAATACAAAAGAATGAGATGCACCCGTGTCAATCAACACACTAGCAACCGAGTTGTAAAACAGAAAAGTACCTCTCACCACCGATGGAGCCGGTACTAAATCCTGCGCGGTAACAGCATACACGCACCCTGTAGGCCCCTGATCTACCTGCTCACCTCTAGGAGCATACGACTGCTGCACTGATTGGGACGACGAAGCCCCCGGATTAGCCCTTGAGGCCTGCACAGACTGAGCTGGCTGAAAGCCCTGCATCTGTCTAGAGCCAGACACTCCCGAAGTAGCACTCAACTACGGGCAATACCTCTTTAGGTGCCCTGGCTGACCACACTGATAACAAGACAAAGGCTGGCCTCTGCCCTGACTCTGGCCCTGAGATCTAGCTGATGAAGAAGCAGCTCGCTGACCCCCTCCCTTCTGCGGGCAAACTGAAGACTTGTGACCCAGCTGGCCACACGCAAAACAAGTCAGGCCTCCCTGACTACCTCTCCTCGAGCCTGCACTCGGCACCGGGAAGGTCGATCTAGCAACTCCTCCTTGAGACTGTTGAGGGTTAGAACCCCTCTGTCTCCTGCCATCACCCTGCCCATCTTGGCTCCTCTTGGAGCCTCTCTGCCCCTCATCCTCCTCCTGCATCATGAGCTCCATATGAGCTGCAGCATCCACTAAATGTCTATACTCTCGGATGTAAGACCCACCAACTCTCAGCTTGAGGCCTCGCCTCAACTTCCGTTCAAACTCATAGCAACGGCGTTCTTTGGACGCCACCAACTCAGGTGCAAACCTGGACAAACTAGTGAAAGTGGTCTCAAACTCTGCCACAGACATACCCTGCTGATTAAGCCGGCTAAACTGATCCCTCAGCTTCTCCCTAGCCACTGCTGATAAGAACTTCTCCTGGAAAGCATTTACGAACGCCTCCCATGTACCACCAACACGAGCCTTCTCGTACTTCCACCATTGACCCGCATCTCCCTTCAACTGGAAGGATGCCAAGGTCACTTTCAGTGCCCCGTCCTCGATGCCAAGCATCTCGAACGTCTTACTCATCTGTTCTAGCCACTCGTCAGCCTTTAGTGGCTCCTTTGGATCCCCAACAAACTCCTCCGGGTTAGACCAGAAAAACTCTCTCTTCAAGACAGAGGGCCCTACCTCAGCTACCTGATTCCCAGCTCTGAGTATACCCAAAGCTCTTGCTATCTCTCGTGCCAAGGCACTCATAGCCTGCTGATCCGCTGGTTCGGCCACGTTGGCCTGACCAACTCCCTCCTGTACAGCCGGAACCTCCACCGGTAACGGTGCTTCCTGCCTCGCAGGCCTACCACGCCTAGCACCTCTTCCTCGTCCTGACATCCTAATAATGGTAATATAGAACGTTAGCACATTCACAAATGTGCCAAAGCTAAACACTCACGTCCTAATGCATGGACAACTGTAATTCACTCCACGTAATCACATAAACACATAAGCACTTACGAATTTCATTTTCGGATAATGATAGTCCCGAGGCGTTAATAGAGTTCCGGTTAGAAACAGCATTGATCAAGTGCTTTTCCAACAAGACTCTCAGAAACCCAAAGATCCGATCAATATCCTAGAAACTAAATCCCATACCCACATAGTCACATAAACAAGTTATCAATCAAACACATAGCATATGACACTACATCTAAGTCTCTATCAAGCGAGACAAATCCATTGTGATCCTAATCACTTCCCACGTACCCAAAGTATTCGAACCCGGTACGCTCTGATACCAAGTTGTAAAGCCCTCGAAATAACAACATTAAACCCATCAATAAAGACATGCATTGATATGTAAAAGGTTCCACATTCATTCATTTATCAGAATTTCATTACAAAAAGTATTACATGTTAACGACAAAAGCAAATGCCCTAACGGCTTACAGCTCTCCAAGTTAACACTTGGTTACAACAAAAGAGTACTAACACATTTACACATTAAGCCCTTGGCTTGAATTTACATGTAATACATCAAAAATAAAGCGACAAAGTGTGTCCGCCTCTAGCCTCCCAAGCTATGTCCTTGGAGGTGGCATGCTACCTGTACCTGAAAATGATATTCCCATATAGGGTGAGCCACAGCCCAGTAGAAATACACTAAACCAAATATGAACAATGACTAAAAGATTAGCAGTTGATAGATGGTCAACACTGATACCTTCCCTTATCACATATTACATTTTCATGATATACAAGTTCATATTACAACTCATTTTCCAATTCCTTTCAATTCTCAAATTTCAACCATGGCTCAGAACCTGGCCAAACAACTCATATGAGGCAGTAACTCATGTCAAACACTTCCCATTTCATATTAGATAAGCATACTAGCTATATCACACAACAACAGATAAGCATAAAAGCTATATCATCACTTCCACAGATATGCATATGAGCACTATCACACTTCCAATGACAAGCATATGAGCTTTGTCAACACATTAATAGATAAGCATATAAGCTCTATCTACGGAGTCCATCCCCTATCTCCTCCCAACACATCCGGTTTAGAGGTCCATCCCCTATCTTTCCCTAAACCGTGAAGTACATCCCCTATCTCCTCCAACACAACACAATGCATATAAACAACAATTATACACATCATCACACAATACATAAATTTAATGTATTGTGAGAGGTCCATCCCCTATCTTCCCCTAAACCGTGGAGTACATCCCCTATCTCCTCCAACACAACACAATGCATATGAACAACAATTATACACATCATCACACAATACATAAATTTAATGTATTCTTTCAATCGTCAAACTCAATGACACATTCCAGTGATTAGTTACAGTTTGCCTAATCATCATGCATTGTCTACAACAATCACGACTATCCTCCACCGATAGCCCAAAGCAGTTATTTCTATACAGAAAATAAATGCAACAATGGATGTATAATCAATATTTCAATTAGGTGAGCGATAAACAATCCAACTACACCCTTTAACCCCATGCCTTCCCAATCTCAACAATTTCACTTCATTTCCTCATTTCTCACAATTAATTATCCCAATTAATCAAACAATGTAATTAGGTTATTTTCCATAATTCACATTACAACCCTTAGGTTCCATTTTCATTAATGTTTCAACATTAATTCCACTTTCCCATGTCAAAGATACATTTAGGTCTTATATAAATAAAAACCCCAACTTTTGTAAAATTTACGCAAAGGCCCCGAAGTTTCACAAAATTATCAAACCTACCCCAACATCTCAAAATACCAAAATTTAAAGACAAAGCTCATAGTAAGGAGTAGGTTATCCCTACCTCGAAGTTAGAGCTCGGATGGAGAAGAGACCAAAACCAAAGTGCTCCAAAGACCGAGATTTTCAGATTAAAACGACGCCCTCGACGATCAACACAACTTTTACAAAGGCCGAAGAGAAGGAGGACACTCTAACTAGATCAAACCCTAGAGAGAAGGGAGTATCTAGAGAGAGAGGCTCTCAAAAATGGTTTTTAGAAAAAGTAGGAGAGAGAAAGAAAAGCAAAAAGTGATTTGAAATCACCCAGCGGATAACTCATATACGTATGACCCGCTCGAGCGGAGAACACGACGCTCGAGCGCCAAGAACAAAAATCTGGACACGCTCGAGCGTAATAAGTCCCGCTCGAGCGCCAATACACAAGAATAAAGCACTTCCGCTCGAGCGCGAAAACCAGTCCGCTCGAGCATGGATTTCCCCATAGCCTCAGAAAACGAATCAAAGTCCTGCCGACTGAAAGATTTGAAGGTTTCTAATTGTGAGAAATTGGTTCATGTGGTTCGGTTCAATATGCTCCCACGACTGCAAAATCTGGAAACATTCATCGTAGACAGTTGTCCAAAGATGGAAGCGATAGTCACGGAGAAAGAAAAAGAAAAAAGAACCACCAGTAATGATATCCTTGCGTTCCCTCAATTAACAACTCTTAATCTTTCGGAGTTGGCGAGCCTTAAAAGTTTTTACACGTGGCCTATAAGATCGGAAGCACAACCCTTGTTCAACCACCAGGTTTGATTTTCCTAATTTATTTTATTAACCCTGTCCATGAGAAAGTGTGCACCCAAAAAAAAATAAAAATAAAATTCCTTTTGAATTACAATTTTAAATTTGAAACTTATTTGAATATTCTCTTTCTATCCAAATCCAAATAAAAGTAAAATAATTTGAAGGTGGACATGCTAGGGGCCTAGGATGGAAATTACATTATTACCCAAACAAAAATATGTATGAATTCCAAATTTAACACTATATTTTTATTTTGAATATGAATCTTAATATGATTTTATTTGGCTAAAATTATGTCCAAAATTGTAATTTGCCTAATCTTGGTTTGGGGTTCCTTAAAAAAATATTTAAATATTGGATATCATACTGGATCTCATATTTCGAGTTCAAATAATTTGATTTGTTTTACCATCTTAACTTAAATAGGTATGCCAAGAAAACGAAAATTAAATTAAATAAGAAACTATCAATATAAAAAATTATCAAGGCACCGTGGTGAATTTTTAAAATAAAATTTTCTTCCTTTTCGTAGGTCTAATCCTCAGATCTACAGTATAATTTGCCTTATCAAAAAAATAACAAATAAGATTAAGGAACACAAATTATTTAAGGCAAATAGAAAAATAATGATGAATGATGGAAAACAATGTGAAGAGGTCATAACAAAAAGGTGCATAGTTAATAATTAAGCAATATAATAAATTTTTGAAAAGAATATGGAGATATGCAATTATAAATTTGCTTGTCTATTGCTTTTCATTTCCACTCATGCATGATCAGAGCACGCATTTGGAAACTGTTACAATTATCAATTGTTGCTTATCCACAATTTTGTAACAGTCACTAACTACAAGTGTTGTAAATTACTTTACAGGTTGCTTTCCCCGTCTTGGAGAATTTGGTAATTTCGAAATTGCCTAACATAATAGAGATATGGGAGAAGCGATTACTCATAGCCTCAGAAAACGAATCAAAGTCCTGCCGACTGAAAGATTTGAAGGTTTATAATTGTGAGAAATTGGTTCATGTGGTTCGGTTCAATATGCTCCCGCGACTGCAAAATCTGGAAACATTCATCGTAGGCAGTTGTCCAAAGATGGAAGCAATAGTTGCGGAGAAAGTAAAAGAAAAAGGAACCACCAGTAATGATATCATCGTGTTCTCTCAACTAACAACTCTTAAACTTTCCGAGTTGGCGAGCCTTAAAAGTTTCTACAACTGGCCTACAAGATTTGAAGCACAACCCTTGTTCAACCACCAGGTTTGATTTTCCTAATTTATTTTCTCAACCCTGTCCATGAGAAAGTGTGCACCCAGAAAAAAAAAATTAAAATTCCTTTTCAATTACAATTTTAAATTTGAAACTTATTTGAATATTCTCTTTCTATCCAAATCCAAATAAAAGTAAAATAATTTGAAGGTGGACATGCTAGGGGCCTAGGATGGAAATTACAATATTACCCAAACAAAAATATGTATGAATTCTAAATTTAACACTATATTTATGTTTTGAATATGAATCTTAATATGATTTTATTTGGCTAAAATTATGTCCAAAATTTTAATTTGCCTAATCTTGGTTTGGGGTTCCTTAAAAAAATATTTAAATATTGGATATCATACGGGATATCTTATTTCAAGTTCAAATAATTTGATTTGTTTTACCATCTTAACTTAAATAGATATGCCAAGAAAATGAATATTAAATTAAATAAGAAACTATCAATATAAAAAATTATCAAGGCACCGTGGTGAATTTTTAAAATAATTTTTTTTTCCTTTTCATAGGTCTAATACTCAGATCTACAGTATAATTTGCCTTATCAAAAAAATAACAAATAAGATTAAGGAACACAAATTATTTAAGGCAGATACAAAAATAATGATGAATGATGGAAAACAATGTGAGGAGGTCATAACAAAAAGGTGCATAGTTAATAATTAATCAATATAATAAATTTTTGAAAAGAATATGGAGATATGCAATTATAAATTTGCTTGTCTATGGCTTTTCATTTCCACTCATGCATGATCAGAGCACGCATTTGGAAACTGTTACAATTATCAATTGTTGCCTATCCACAATTTTGTAACAGTCACTAACTACAAGTGTTGTAAATTACTTTATAGGTTGCTTTCCCCGTCTTGGAGAATTTGAGAATTTCGAAATTGCCTAACATAATAGAGATATGGGAGAAGCGATTACTCATAGCCTCAGAAAACGAATCAAAGTCCTGCCGACTTGAAGATTTGGAGGTTTCTAATTGTGAGAAATTGGTTCATGTGGTTTGGTTCAATATGCTCCCACGAGTGCAAAATCTGAAAAGATTCAATGTAGAAAAGTGTCCAAAGATGGAAGGAATAGTCGCGGAGAAAGAAAAAGAAAAAGGAACCACCAGTAATGATATCATCGTGTTCTCTCAACTAACAACTCTTAGACTTTCCGAGTTGGTGAGCCTTAAAAGTTTCTACAACTGGCCTACAAGATTTGAAGCACAACCCTTGTTCAACCAGGTTTGATTTTCCTAATTTATTTTATTAACCCTGTCCATGAGAAAGTGTGCACCGAAAAAAAAAAATTAAATTTCCTTTTGAATTACAATTTTAAATTTGAAACTTATTTGAATATTCTCTTTCTATCCAAATCCAAATAAAAGTAAAGTAATTTGAAGGTGGACATGCTAGGGGCCTAGGATGGAAATTACATTATTACCTAAACAAAAATATGTATGAATTCCAAATTTAACACTATATTTTTATTTTGAATATGAATCTTAATATGATTTTATTTGGCTAAAATTATGTCCAAAATTGTGATTTGCCTAATCTTGGTTTGGGGTTCTTTAAAAAAATATTTAAATATTGGATATCATACTGGATCTCATATTTCGAGTTCAAATAATTTGATTTGTTTTACCATCTTAACTTAAATAGGTATGCCAAGAAAACGAAAATTAAATTAAATAAGAAACTATCAATATAAAAAATTAACAAGGCACCGTGGTGAATTTTTAAAATAAAATTTTCTTCCTTTTCGTAGGTCTAATACTCAGACCTACAGTATAATTTGCCTTATCAAAAAAATAACAAATAAGATTAAGGAACACAAATTATTTAAGGCAAATAGAAAAATAATGATGAATGATGGAAAACAATGTGAAGAGGTCATAACAAAAAGGTGCATAGTTAATAATTAAGCAATTTAATAAATATTTGAAAAGAATATGGAGATATGCAATTGTAAATTTGCTTGTCTATTGCTTTTCATTTCCACTCATGCATGATCAGAGCACGCATTTGGAAACTGTTACAATTATCAATTGTTGCTTATCCACAATTTTGTAACAGTCACTAACTACAAGTGTTGTAAATTACTTTACAGGTTGCTTTTCCCGTCTTGGAGAATTTGGTAATTTTGAAATTGCCTAACATAATAGAGATATGGGAGAAACGATTATTCATAGCCTCAGAAAACGAATCAAAGTCCTGCCGACTTGAAGATTTGGAGGTTTCTAATTGTGAGAAATTGGTTCATGTGGTTTGGTTCAATATGCTCCCACGATTGCAAAATCTGAAAAGATTCAATGTAGAAAAGTGTCCAAAGATGGAAGGAATAGTCGCAGAGAAAGAAAAAGAAAAAGGAACCACCAGTAATGATATCATCGTGTTCTCTCAACTAACAACTCTTAGACTTTCCGAGTTGGTTAGCCTTAAAAGTTTCTACAACTGGCCTACAAGATTTGAAGCACAACCCTTGTTCAACCAGGTTTGATTTTCCTAATTTATTTTATTAACCCTGTCCATGAGAAAGTGTGCACCGAAAAAAAAAAATTAAAATTCCTTTTCAATTACAATTTTAAATTTGAAACTTATTTGAATATTCTCTTTCTATCCAAATCCAAATAAAAGTAAAGTAATTTGAAGATGGACATGCTAGGGGCCTAGGATGGAAATTACATTATTACCTAAACAAAAATATGTATGAATTCCAAATTTAACATTATATTTTTATTTTGAATATGAATCTTAATATGATTTTATTTGGCTAAAATTATGTCCAAAATTGTGATTTGCCTAATCTTGGTTTGGGGTTCCTTAAAAAAATATTTAAATATTGGATATGTAAAAAAATATTTAAATATTGGATATCATATTTCGAGTTCAAATAATTTGATTTGTTTTACCATCTTAACTTAAATAGACATGCCCAGAAAATGAATATTAAATAGATATGCCTAGAAAATGAAGATAAACTAAATAAGAAATTAACTATAACGATTCTAGTTTAGACCTGACCCGTTTATAGTTTGGATCTGGGATTCTTATTCTTGAATAGTTGTTCATATCTTCATTCATTCTATTTCTTCTTGAGTTTGGTTGTTTGGATGTTGTTATTGCTGAAAAATCTAGAAATCCCCTAGATGTTGATTTGTGATTATGTTTCAATTTTAAGCAGAATATAACAATCCCAATCAAACAATCAAACAATCAAGACAAAGAGACACAACGATTTTAACGTGGAAAAAACCACAATTGGACACCTCCAACTGTGATAAAAAAACCACGGGCAACAGCCACAAAACAATCCACTAAGAAGATTTAAAGGAATTACACAAGTATACTCTCAATTACCTAGCGAATCCACTCCTAATTGAACCAACCTCTATGTGCCTCTTCCAACCCGTCTTCACCTCGGAATTGTCTTTGCGATGAGCCACTCCGGAATCCACCAAAGCTTCAGGCTCGAATTCTTCAGAATCCACCGAAGAACAACTCTCTCTCTTTTGTAGAACTTGTAGAACAAACCAAACCTTTGATGTATACTCTTTAAAACATGAGTTGAATACTCAATTAAAACATCAAAGAAAACTCACAAAGTATCCCCAAATATAAACCCTAGAACCCAAAAAGTAGATCTGGAGTCGTCATCCTAAAATATGACCCAACACGCGAATTTATAGAATCTGTTCTGCGATCTTCGGTTGAGCGCCCAACAGCCCGCTCGAGCGTCTTCAGCAAAATATGCGCGCGTGATATAACAGAGGTCCGCTCGAGCGCTAGAGAACCCGCTCGAGCGCGAAATCACACCTTCCAGTATTTTTACAGACCTGACAAACTTCTGAAACCCAGCATTCTCCGCTCGAGCGGGGTCATGTCCGCTCGAGCGGACAGACAACTTGGCAGCTCGATCCCGTCATAATCAGCGAAGTGGCAATCTTGAAAGCATTAGTATCACAAACTTCTCTGAAAGGCACAATTTAGGTTGGATTCGCATCTAAACACTCATAGTCTCACTGAAATAAAAGTGCGAAAATAAATACAACTGAAAGGAGTTTTGTCAAACGGGATTGCCAAGAAATAAAACCTAACAATTGCATTTGGCGTTGGTTGGAAGTTGTTTTCTTTCAATAGAACTGTTGGCCAGATTTTGGTCAGTTATCTCGAGCGGTGCTTTGTTCGCTTGAGCTGTCTTTGAGAACTTCCCGTATCAGTCTGCAAAGATACTGGGAGGGTAGTGTTCGTTGCTCGAGCGGTGTTTGTTACACTCGAGTGGTCTTGGCTCGAGCGATCCTTCTTGTTAGGTGCCTGAGTCTTGTCAATCCCGCGAACAAACTTATGTGATTGAGTTTTAAATTTCTGTGCTGTTTTGTCTTGCTCGCTCGAGCAAAAGAGTCCTCGCTCGAGCGAAGACTGCGTTTGGCAAAAACTTGAAAGGGATGAATGTGCGCTCGAGCGAAGCTTGCGTGGCTCGAGCAAAGAAGTGCGTCTGCATAAAAACCTGAAAGAGTTGATTGTACGCTCGAGCGTAGGTTGCGTGGCTTGTGCGAAGCCACTTATAGAATTCACGCGAGATAAGGTTCTCGCTCGAGCGAGAGAAACTTCGCTCGAGCGAGCTTCACAGTCCAGGATTTCTATAAGTATTTGTTTTACTCCAAAACTAGGATTAGGTTTTTTAGATCTACTTTGAGGTTTTCTAAGGTTTTCTTCTGGAGTATTTTTGTGAGTTTTCCTTGTTAAATTGAGTGAGTGTTAAACTCATGAATTGACAAGCACATATCAAGGAGATTGATTGAATACATACAAGAGTGTTATTCTTCGGTGGATTCCGAAGATTCAAACGTGGAGTTTCAAAGGAGTTTGATTCTGTACGTAGTCGTTGATTCGACAAGTGAAGTTGTGGATTCAAACTTCAGATTAATCAGTTCCGAGACGAAGGCTTGGTGAAAGAGTTACAGAAGGTTTGAAGACAAATTGACTGAGTTGGGTAATTTGTGTGTTATCTTTGTAATCTTTCTTTCTTCAGTAGTGAATTGATTAGTGGCGTTTCGCCCGTGGTTTTTGATTACAATTGAAGGTTCTTCAATTGTGGTTTTTCCATGTAAAAATTGTTTGTGTCGATTTATTGTTTATTCTAAAAACAACAGTCTAAATCACTTTCATAAGTGCTTGATGATTTAGATTGTGTGTTTTGAATAATTGGGAATTGAAATATTTTAATCTTGATCTAATCACGAATCACTTAGGATTTTCACTTCTTATGCTTGAGCGGTTAGCCTCTGTCTGCAAAACTTTTGAGAGGGTGTCATTGTTCGCTCAAGCGGTAACTTGCTCGCCCGAACAGTCTCACTTTTTGTGTCTGGTCGCTCGAGCGATGTTTTGGTTGCTCGAGCTATCTGCGCGTAGATCAGTCTGTAAAAGTCACTTTTTGGATCACTTTTTCATCTCTTTCTCTCTCTAAACATTTCGAAAACCTAGATCTACTCTCTCTCTCTCTCTCTCTCTCTCTCTCTCTCTCTTTAAAACTCACCTTTAAACCTCAAATACACCCTCACCCTTTGATCTCTTCACCATTGTCCTTTGGAGAAAAAGGTAGAGCTCACCTAGGGCTTCATTTTAATCTGAAAAGTTCGTGTTTTTGTCAACATTGAGTTTTGGGTGTTTGGGCTTTCTCCTCTTCTGGAGTTGAGGTAGGGATTTTCTTAACGGTTTGCATGTTGTTTAGCTTCATTATATGTTATTTTTGTTAGTTATGAGTTTTCAAAAAAAAAAAAAAAAAGGATTTGGATATATATATATATATATATATTTATTAATGCACAAATTTGAGAAAAAAACACTTATTTTTAGTTGTGGTTTGGGATTGATAACCTAGTGGTTGTTGTGTTATGTATTTTTGAAGAAAACGTTTGGTTTTAATGGGTTTTCAAAGGTTAATAAAAAAAAAAACTAGGGTTTTTGATGCTTTTATGAAAATGAATGGAATTAGAATCATTATGGGATTTTGGTTGAAATGAGGTTTGGTTGAGAAATGTTTTGAAATTATAAGAAAATACCGAGTATTATTTACTTCTTTGAAATGGTGGTTTTATTGGAAACGATATGAATGGTTTTGAGAAAATTTTATATTTTCGGTGGAGATTCACAAGACACGTGAGGAGTGTGAATGATGTTTTTGGAATCATGAGATTTTTGTATAAATTATTGGGATTCCGATTTGGTTATGATTTTGGAATATTATTATTGTTGTTATCTTTTAATTAGAGATAATTGTTTTGGCAACTGGTGGTGGGTTGTATTGATAGTTGTAGAAATTGCATGTGGATTAGGGAATGGAAATATTTACAAATCATACATTGCATTGTACATATCATGAATTTCCAATTGAAGATTTCAATGTTTCGAAAAATGTATTATTGTTTTGAGATACATGTATTGTATCATTGAAAGGGGAAATAAAATGGTGAAGCTATGAGGGGGTGTTAAAGT
Source organism: Camellia sinensis (assembly GCF_055761805.1). Classification (NCBI taxonomy): domain Eukaryota; kingdom Viridiplantae; phylum Streptophyta; class Magnoliopsida; order Ericales; family Theaceae; genus Camellia; species Camellia sinensis. Next base: position 124,937,314 of record NC_138967.1, on the reverse strand, counting down.
AGAATTAAGTTGGCTTGTGTGTCTTTTGTGTAAGACCTAAAATCCGTGTGGTAGGTGTCGAGCCTTCCGGTTAATACCGATAAAAATGGCATAGTGACTTGTATAGTTACTATTATGAACATTGGCTCTGGAGATTTATTCATTATATTTACCACTTGATTGTTTGGAAAGAATATTGTTGATTTGGAAAGATGTTTTGGAAATCTTGCATTACATTGTTTCAAAGAGGGAAAATTGCATGTTTTATCATGACATTTCATATGCATACATCTTATGACATTGTTATGCTTCTTTTATGTCATTAAGTTTATTTCCATTGGACTTCATGCTCACCCTACGAGGGAAACCACTTTTAGGTGAACTGGTGTGCCTCTGCCAAGGTGATGCCTTGGGAGGGCCTTGGAACTTGAGGCTCGTATTCTGTTAACATTTACCATCACCTACCACCAAATTACCATCACCTACCACCACCTACTCCTCACCTACTCCTCACCTACTACACTCACCCTCTCCTATATAATGAGCCACTCACCATTTGTAATATACACAACAACATATATCAATCAATAATACAATTCTCTATTTCTTTTTATACATTGAATTTTTTACATGGTAGCAGAGCCAAGTTAAGAAGCTAATAATTCTGCTTCACCGGCGGGCGGCAGAATCGCCTTGGCCGCCCACCGGACCTCTACACATACCTTCACTCCGCTGCCACCAACTATTCTTCTTGATCATGATCTTCTTGTTGTTGCTGATTCAAATGTTTGGTTTTCATCATATGAGGAAAATTCTCAGATGACATAATCACTACTGTTATATTTCTCAGAGATGAAGATTCCTTAATTTTCTTGAGCAAATCATAGCCTGTCATTCCAGGCATACAGTAATCTGTAATAATCAGATTCACTTCCAATCCCTAATAATCAGCCTTGCCTTGTTCGGCAATCGGTGAATTCGCATTCTATGACGTCGTCTTCGTCTTCGTCTCACATTGCTCATCATCAGAGTTCACAGGTCGAAGGATCGAATCCACACAGCAACACTTCAAGCTCAAGCTCGAGCTCGGTCTCGTCTGCGGAAAGATCTCTTCTTCCCAGGGGACATCAAAGAAGAAGCTGTTTCATGCATCCTCCAGGGGCTATTCTTGCTCCTGGTGAGACTATCATAGCAACTGTATTCAAGTTTGTGGAGCCTCCAGAGAACAATGAAGAACCAAATTTTGGGGGACATCAATTCAGCTTGACCCTGTTGGAACTCTAACCTTGGAGTTTGATGATGGTGATGTTTTCCAGTGGAGCAAGGTCACAACATCCATTTGTAATCTTATCCTCGGTAAAGTGAACCTCAAGTGGTCTAACTTTTTATTTTTTTTTATTACTATTATTATTATATCAAATAATCAATGCACTCCTGTTCCCCACTCTACTTTCTTTTCTTTTTCTTTTTTCTATTTATTTTAATCCATCTTTTTTGCAAAGCAAACGAAAGTTTGCACACCCATCATCATTTTATTTTATTTTATTTTAACCCCCTTATCCTATTTTGATCATCATGTCTCCACTACCCAATTTTCTTTATTTTATATATATATATATATATATATCTCTTTTTATTATATTATAAAAAAAAAAAAAAAAAAATTCATCATCTCTCCTCCGTTTGATTTCAACCTCCATTATTTTTATTTATTTTCTCCAAACCACTTTCCTTATTTCCCCCATCTTTCATTTTTGATTTCAAATATATTTTTATTATTTCTTTCCTTATTTTTCTTTCACATTATTTTTAATCTTTTTCCCATTCCATTCATACCATATAGCTTTGCACACAACACCATATTTTATTCATCTCAGGGATCAACCCCGATCACAATTTTACACACAAAAAAAAAAAAAAAAAAAACACCAAAAGCTTTGTTTTCTTTTCTGTAGCCGGCCACCCACCGACCTCACTTCTTCGCCTATTCCGCCGGTCTCTTCTTTTTGCCTCCGTCCTGGACGGCCCTTGACGGTGTTGCCTCCGTGCTTCCTAGACCACCAAGCAAGTTTCCTCCTCCCTGCTCCTCCACTACAGCATATGGTGGACCTCCAAATCGGAACATCACGGTGGCCTTCCGCTTCAGCTCCTTGTTTTCTGTCTTTAGCACACTTATCTCTGCTCGCGCATCCTTATACATGCGTTGGAGCAGAGCCAGCTGGGAGTTTAACTGTTGCACCTCATTTGTCCTGCTCTGCAGCCGGTGCGACAAGTTTGTGACCGCAGTCATGGTTTCCACACATGACTTCAGAGTATACTGATTGGCCTCAATATCAGTTTGCACCGCCATTTTTTGCTCCACCGACCGCATCGGAAAGTTCAACGGAGCAACACCAGAGGTGTTTGGTTAAGGTTCACTGGCCACCGCACCAGTTATTTCTCTTGTGGACTCGTTCAGTTCTGGAAAGAGCGTGAGCAGACCACGGGAAGAGGAGGCCATGTTCTGGGTAGCTGGACGGGAAGAAGAGGCCATGTTGCTGAGTGTTTCAGAGACGGGTTGGTTACAGAGTATTACAGAGTTTCTCTCTCAGCAAAGGAAGAGTTTTTTCAAAGGATTTTCAGAAGTTTTTTGTCTGCCTCAGCCTCAGCATCAACCTTGGTTAAATAGCCAAGGCAGCCACGCGTATCGCGCGCCACTTGACGACAAACGGGCGCGCCAGCCAAGGCACTCACGTGCCTCGCCATCATATCTGCCACGCCTTTTTATGGATTGGGCACGCCTTTTGATGGCACGCCTTTTGAAAGATTGGGCACATCTTTTGAGGGTGCGACTTTTTTGAGGGTCCGACAAGACTCTGTAAACTGTCCCGACATAGATTCCGGTTAGTTTCTACAAGGGTCCGACAAGACTCTGTAAACCGTCCCGACATAGATTCCGGTTAGTTTCTACAAGGGTCCGACAAGACTCTGTAAACTGTCCCGACATTGTTTCCGGTTAATTTCTACAAGGGTCCGACAAGACTCTGTAAACTGTCCCGACATTGATTCCGGTTAGCTCCTTCATGGGTCCGACAAGACTTTGTAAACTGTCCCGACATTGATTCCGGTTAGTTTCTACAAGGGTCCAGCAAGACTCCGTAAACTGTCACAACAACTGTCACAACATTGTCTGCTACAACGGTCCGACATGACCCCATAAACTGTCTTCTACAACGGTCCGACATGACCCCATAAACTGTCTTCTACATCGGTCTGACACCGCCATCCAGTGTCCTCTACAACGTTATGACACCACCATATAGTGTCCTCTACAACGTTATGACACCACCATCCAGTGTCTTCACCAATGGTCTGACACGACCATACAGTGTCTCCTATCCTTTTTTATTTTTATATATTTTTCTTGTTTTGTTACTCTCTCCAAACTCAAGTTGGTTAGTTTCTATCCTCCTTGAGTTTGCGGGGGGCTGTTAACATTTACCATCACCTACCACCAAATTACCATCACCTACCACCACCTACTCCTCACCTACTACACTCACCCTCTCCTATATAATGAGCCACTCACCATTTTTAATATACACAACAACATATATCAATCAATAATACAATTCTCTATTTCTTTTTATACATTGAATTTTTTACATATTCATTGCTTTCTTGGTTATTGTTGTAATTTAAGCCACGGGCTTCTTTGTATTGAGTTGCAACTCATTTGCTGTAATAGGGCAACGCCCTAGAAATGTGTAGCCTTTAAGGCATTAACTTCTAATAATTTAGTTTTATTCATTATGGGTGCAATTCATGTTGTAGAACTAAAAGAATGTATTGAGGCATGTATTGGAAGCGATGTTGTATAATCATGTTGTTGTTATGTTCTGCATGTTAGCAATATTATAATGGAGTGGAATGTCTATTTATTTTGGGACATTACAACTTGGTATTAGAGCGTACCGGGTTAGAATACTTAGGGTATGTAGGAAGTGGTTCTTACCAAAACCGGTTTGTGGCAAAGAACTTATGTGGAATGCATTGTGTTTTTAATGCTAGAGTGTATGAGATTTTGTTGGGGGGAACCATTAGAAGTGTGCTAAATTTGTTATGTTTGTTTTGATTAGGATGTCTAGGCAAGGAAGTGACGACTTTCCTCCTTCCACACAGGAAGAATTGAGGAAGCAATTTTTGGAGTTGCGCCAAGGTATTACACCTTTGGCACAATTTGAGGCATGGTTTACCAAACTGTCGAGGTTTGCTCCGGAGTTGGTAGAAACTAAGGAGCTTTATTGTGCAGAGTTTGAGAGTAAGTTATGTGATGACGTTTGGGGAATGATTGTCGGGTCTTGGCATAGGAATTATTGTGTGCTTGTGGAAACGGCGGCCCACTTGAAGGCCTCAGTCCTGGTCATGGGGCAGGGTGGGGAGGAGGCCATATCAGCAACTCCTGCAATTTGGAGTCGTGGTAGACCTAATAAGAACCAAAGGAGAAGGGCAAAGTTGTTGCCCTAACCAATAGTTACACTAACGAGATCATCTAGCCAACTAGGACTTGGGGTGATCGAGTGCTCACAAGAGGAGCAGTCATTGGGATCCTTAACAGTTCAGACTTCGAGCCAGTCACGTATTCGGGGACCACCTATTTTCTATGCGTGTAATCAATCAGGTCATACTAGGCATTTTTGTACGCAATCATGGACTTCTTTGGGTGTTTCGCAATCTAGTCGGGTTCAACCTTATCTGTCCAGGCAGGGGTGATGCCTATACCAAAATCGAGTAAGGCAGTTTTCAAGAGCCTTTGGATGGTCGAACTTTTATCCTCAGAGTGTGAAGATTCCTGTTTGTTTCAAGTGTGGCCAGCTGGGTCACGTCTGTTGCTCTTGTTCTTGGCGTCAAAATTCTGGAAGTGTTTCGAGGGTTGAGAATGACCAGTCTCGACAGTCTGGTTAGAAAGGTGATAGTGGTGTTGGCGGAGGGATGGCTGTTTTGGGTAGTTAGTTTTGGTTATACCTTGTTTTGTGACAGGAGGGCAAATGGTTGTAAGTATTATGTGATCGTTTTGTTTTGTAACCTGTAAAGTGTGGAATGTTGTAATATTATGACTTTTGTTTATATACGTATGTATGGTGGGTTGTTTATTTTTATCAGTTAGGCAGTGATTTTGAGTTTTCCTTAATGTGATGAGTTGTGGAATTTGGAAATCATCATATTGATGGGTATGAACTATTGCATTTTGACTTGGGAATGTGATGGCCAGAGAGCCTTATTTTGACTAGAGATTGTTTGCTATGTTAAATAATTTGTGTTTGGTTGAAATTGATTTAGAATAGGTGGACGTTAGAGTTGGTTATGGAAGACGGGTATTTTGAGGGTCATTGTGACTAGTTGGGACATTGTGAGGGTGGAGTTATACCAGTGAGTATGTTCAGTTTAGTTGATGTTGGCTATTGGCTTAGGATAAAAGTATAAGTTTTAATTTATTGCAGTGGAGGCTTCTTGGGAGAGTAGGACGGTTGTGTCTTGTAGTGATAGGAGCAGTGTTATTGTCGGATGCATGTGGATTGGTGTGGGTAGTGAGCCTATCATGGACCTTATCGGTCTTCAGTGTGGTGTGGTGTGGTTGTATGTGATTTGCGTTGGAGGGTGTATATTATTCTGCGAAGGGGAGTTGTTTGTTTTGGCCTCGAGAAGTCCACTTCGAACTTAAGAGGGTGCGGGAGAGGTTGTAGAACCACATATAGGAGTGTTTGGTGTTGTAATATTGTTGTTTTGGTGCTAAGAGAGGAGAGTGGTTGCATAGACTAAGTGTTTGAGTCTAATGGGTCGGTGTAGGGTAAGGTGTTGTTGTTATCATACCAAGAAGTGAGTTAGATGAATCAGTGTCCTTAGTACATCTTAAGAATTCCTTATTAGGTCATTAGGAGTTGGTAGTATTGGTGTTTGGAGTAGTTAAGAGTGATTGACGTGAAGGTGCCTTGAGTTTCATTTTTGGAAATTTCTTCCTAGTCTATTAAGGGCAGTTAGTTTCGTTTTGTGGTAGTTATCATATATTGGCAGTATGCGAGAGTGTGTTGATGTGGTTGGTTGTGTGTTTCTTGTACTAAATGTAGAGTCCTTTTTGCAAGCTTTGTCTGTGGAATAGGAGTACTTTGTATCTGTGTAGTGAGGGTTGTGATCCTAGGATGTTGACTCCTTGTTTGATTAGAATCAAGAGGTATGATAGTTCGTAGTAGAGCAGTTCATATCATAGGTATATTTTGAGTTGGGTGGTAGTGAGACACTAGGAGAATTAAGGGAAGTATTAAAAGTAATTATAAGAGCCGAGTACGTGTTAAAGTGACCTTTTGTCCTAGGTTGACAGGATCCTTTGTACGTTCGAGATTGAGTGCAAACTCCTTTTTTTGGCTTGGTTAAGTTGTCCTTTCTTTATAAGAACGTGTGGATGGCTTGTTAGTATGTGAGTTGTTTAGACCCCTTCATGATTAGTTAAGTTTGAGAAGTGTGAATTTTAGGTTCATGAGGTGAAATTCTAAGAGGTGTTGGATTTGAGGGAAGGCGGTGAGTTGAGGTAGTGGATGATAAGGAGTTCAAGTGTGTTGTTATTGAGGAAAGTCAAGGTAGTGACTGATACCTAGGGTAGAAATTTGGCACAGTGCATAGTGAGTGTAGTCCTTTCTTGGTATTCTCGTGAAGCGGGGCGAATTAATCCTCAGGTGTTTTTAATCTTGTGTATATCTTAAGATCATTTGTTCAGAGTGTTATCCGGGTATGCGTTTTGATCAGTGTTGTTAGTCCTTAGGTGGAGACGATTGTGGCAGCTTGTTTTGCTGGAAAGGGTGTAGTTACGGGTGGTTGATGGATGCCATCGTTGTGGTAATGGAATGTAATTTTTGGGTGATTTTCTATTGTTGTTTAACTTCTTGTTGTCATGTTTGACGTGTTCTATTTCTATGTCGTAACAAGATTACCATTTTGTTTTTGAAATGATTGTGTCATTGGTCGAGTGATGGTTGGGAGCGTTATCAATTGAAGTCTTTTGGAAAGGAAATTGGGAACTAAAACTTTTCTTGTTGGAAATTTAGTTGTTTTAAACTGGTAGTGGGTTTGTGTAATGCACCTAGGTAAAAAGGAGATTTTGAATTTGTGTGGGCGGGTAGCCCGAGGTTGGTTTCGGGAGTTGTCTTGTAGATGTTGTGGTTTGGCTCTTGGCATAACTGTGGTGTTGTTTTTGTGGCAAACAAGACAAACAGGAACAAAAGTTTATGATGGGTCTTGGTTGCTTTCAATTCCAGAATTTTGGTGTGCCTATTGTGGCAAGCTGTGTTTATATAGTAAAAGTTGTAACTTAGAATTCATGATGGGTACTAGGAATGGTTTTATTCTCTTTTGTTTGTGGTTTGCGTTCCTCGGCGTAGTTGGGTTATTGTGGGTTAAAATTTTGCCTTTTGAGAGGTTTTGCTTTGGAAATGTCTACGTCGTCATGTGAAGGGAAAGATGAAGATTTTGAGTGAATAGAGTATTTAGGGTGGTTTTATGAGTGGAGGTGCTTTTGGGTTTGAAATAACTGAGTGTGATGTGTGTTTGAATTTCCTCGCTTGAAGTGTTATTTGTACCTTGTTACGTGTTAACGTCGTAAGTGATTTTAATGAGTTTCCTTGCGTGGTTATAGCTTGAATTTCATTTTACTTTATCGCATTACTATTGAGAATGAGGTGGTCATGGTTGAGTAGTTTGTGGTGTTATGGCTTTTGGGAAGCATTGTTGTGGTTGTGATTGTGTATGTGCGTGTTGTGGTGTTGTTTAAATTTCAGGGACGAAATTCCTTAAGGGTGGAAGGTTATAATGATTTTGGTTTAGACCCAACCCGTTTATTGTTTTGGATCCAGGATTCCTATTCTTGAATGGTTGTTCATATCTTTATTCATTCTATTTCTTGTTGAGTTTGGTTGTTTAGATGTCGTTGTTGCGTTTGGAACAGGTTATGAGTTGTTTTTTTCAATAGAATTGTTGCCCAGATTTTGGTCAGTTCGCTCGAGCGGTCCTTTGTTCGCTGAAGCGGTCTTTGAGAACTTTCAGTATTTTTGCAGTTTGCAAAGATACTGGAAGGGTAGCCATTAAGATTAACGAATATACCCTTGCCCCGTTATGAACTAGAACGCTGAATGTCGGTAGCCTATGGAGTGCGGGCATTGATGAGGTCGCCTCGGGAGTGCGGTGCACTCCTGAGTGATTAAAAATGTAGTAGGAGATTCCAATTGTGTGTCAAAAAGTAACTCAACTCTGTCCGTCGGACGTGGCCGGAGGAGTGTGAATGTCAACTAGACTATTCTTTAACAGTAAGGGAGAGGGTAGAACGCTGGCTGAGCTGGACTCAGTAATGAATCGAGGTAGCGAACCTCCCCGTACGGGAGGTAGGGCATCTGCAGTATGTGAGAGGTGCCACTCTCCGTGTCGACGAAGTAGGTCACCGAGAAAGGAGAAGCGCCAACGGGAGAGCTCCCCTCATTCGCGAAGTCAGGCCAGTGAACTGCCACACCCATTGAGCTTTTCAGTTTTCGTCAAGAACAAACCGATGACGGAGGCAGACTCCATCATCCGCGATCCGAACGTGGCAGTCGAATTTGCACGACAGATTTTTCCGCCAGAAGTCCAGTAGTCGATGGTTGGTCGACCTGACTTCAAGGTGTTTTGAGAGGGCATTTATGGAGCGGTGTAAAGGCTGTACACCGCCTATGAAATCAGCATGCGCCTTCATGCCACGCGACGTGAAATAGAGAAGAAAGATGAATGTATTCGAAATTTAGAAGCTCGCGTGGAAGCGGCTGAGCGTGAGCTGAGGAAGGTCAAAGTCGCTCAGACACAACCAACCGGACAAGCTAACCTGATTGTGGAAGAAAGGGTGACTTAACGGCTTATCAGTTATGCACTTGCCGACCGTGATACGGTGAGCATGTTTGCAATGGAGGTCGTAAAGGGCAAGGCTTATGAAAAAGGCTTCCACGATGGCTGGAAAGTTAGGATAGAGAACACTAAGGAAAAGCTCGCCACATCAGAGGCTCTGCGAGAAAAAGGTGTCGATTCGGCGTCGACATTATATCAGAGTTGTCACTTTCCCTTTGAGGCTTTTGATATTGAGAAGAGCGACGACGAAGGGGAAGCCAAATAGAATTTAAACATATTGTAATGCTCTGTCGTAGATTAGTAGGGAATTATGCATTATTAATCTAATAAAGCGAATTATTTGACATGTCGGCATGTTATTTCATTTAATGTATAAACATATTATAAATCTTTTTCTATCTTCCATCAACTGCGTTTATGCTTGTTAATTACATAGGACACGCGTGTCGAATTATAATGACAACTCGACCCAAAAGTGTCGTTCAGTGATGAGGCTTCGAATTTGAAGTCATTTTAACTTGGCCAGTCCTGAAATCCACGACGGGCATCTGAATTCGGTGCAAACGTGACCTGCACGGATGGGGCTCCGAATTCGGAGGCTTTTTTGTCTTGGCCACTCGTGACATGCTCGGACGGCGCTCCGAATCCGAAGTGTAACGCCCTCAAAATAAACCCATTATATATTTATCATTGACATGCATTATTTAAAGAAAACAATTCATTATCTCATTCATCAGAGTATTACTAAATAAAAGCATTACATGTAATATCAAATTAAATGCCCTATGGGCTTACATCTTTCCAAGCCAACACTTGGACACAAAAGTATGAGTTCTAACTCAAATACAAGTAAAGCCCTAGGCTTGAATGTTTACATGTACTACCAAATAAAAACAACTAACTAAAGATAGTCTTCAAAATCCAAAAGTCAAATCCTTCCAAGCTAAGTCCTTGGAGGTAGCTTATCACCTGCACTTGGAAATGATGTTCCCATATAGGGTGAGCCACAGCCCAGTGGAAATATACTAAACCAAATATAAACATTGAATAAAGCAATGGCATTCAATAGATGGTTAACCAAGATAATCAATTATATCATTATACAGTTTCATGACACTAATGTCTATGACACGTTTCAATTCCCATTATTATCAATATGGCTCAGAACCTGGCCGAACTTACAACAGTGAACTATATATCATATTCACATTACTTCCAATATCACATTACTTCCAATGTCAACAACACAGATGAGACTCAGGCTCATATCAAAACACTTCATACTTCCCGTTTGATACACATTGTAGTGCTGTATCAATAACATGTAAAAACATTTCAATATAATAAGCACACATAATAGTGATGCTAATGGAGTCCATCCCCTATCTCCTTCCAAACAAAATCCGGTTTAGAGGTCCATCCCCTATCTTCCCCTAAACCGTGGAGTACATCCCCTATCTCCTCCCAAACAATATGCATATGCAATGCTCAATCAATACATGTATTTTCTGTATTAATTCAATAGTCTAAATTTATGACTTAAACAAATTGATTAGTTTCAATTTTCCCTAATCCACATGCAATGTCTACAACAAACACGACTATCCTCCACCGATAGCCCAAAACAGTTATTTCTAGACTGGAAATAAATATATCAACAATTCAATAGGCGAGTGATTTAAATTATCCAACTACACCATTTAATCAGTGAATTCCTCAATTTCATGAATCTAACCCAATTCCCCAATTTCCTTAAATTAATTAAACAAATTAATTTATTAATACAACTAGGGTTTTTCCCAAAATTACCAAAGTACTCCCAACATATCAAAATACCAAAACTTGGAACAAAACTTATAAGATTGAGTGGGAAATCCCTACCTCGAAGAAAATAACCCCAAAAGGAGAAGACGGAGATGAAGACCCAAATTCCAAAGTGCTCCAAACCACCAAACGTTCAGATTAAATGGAAGCCCTTGACTCACTCTATCTTTTTAATAAAGGACTAAGGTTAGATACTCACCCTAGGTAGATCAATTCTTAGAGAGAAAACAGGTTTAGAGAGAGAGAGAGAGAGAGAGAGAGACTCTCAAGGGGCGGTTTTTAAAAGTTAAGAAAGAAAAGTAGGTCAAAAAGTGATCCAAAAAGTGAAATCTCGGACTGATGTAGTTGACTCCCCGCTCGAGCATCTAAACTCCCGCTCGAGCGTCGAATACGCACTCTCAGTACTTTTGCAGAACCAGGTCCCCGCTCGAGCGTCCAACTCCCCGTTCGAGCGGCACTCACACATCTCCGCTCGAGCGTCCAATCCCACGCTCGAGCGTCCAACACTGCACAGGAAATACTGGATGGGTGATAATCCCGCTCGAGCACCAAAACCCCCGTTCGAGCGGACAAGCAACAAAAGAATCCCCGCTCGAGTGTCAAACTCCCGCTCGAGCGGACTGGTCAAAATCTGGGCAACTAGTTTTGGCATCTAAACTCAACCGACCTGTAACAAACCTACCCAACACATCCTATAACTCAAATACAAAGAGATTAAAGGACGACAACAACCAATATATAATGACAGGATCCACGGAACCTAAGTCCGGATACAATAATCTAGAGGGAAAAGACCGGGGTCGCTATACGAAGTCTTATTCAACCCAAACGTGACCTACAAGGATGGGCTCCGAATTCGGAGGCTTTTTAATCTTGGTCAATCGTGTCATGCATGAAGGGCGCTCCGAATCCGGAGTCTTGTTCGGCCCAAACGTGACCTGCACGGATGGGGTTATGAATTTGGAGACTTTTTAATCTTGGCCAATCGTGTCATGCACGAAGGGCGCTCCGAATCCGGAGTCTTGTTCGGCCTAAACGTGACCTACACGGATGGGGCTCCGAATTCGGAGGCTTTTTAATCTTGGCCAATCGCGTCATGCACGAAGGGCGCTCCAAATCTGGAGTCTTATTCGGCCCAAATGTGACTTGCACGGATGGGGCTCCGAATTAGGAGGCTTTTTAATCTTGGCCAATCGTGTCATGCACGAAGGGTGCTCCGAATCCGGAGTCTTATTCTGCCTAAACGTGACCTGCACGGATGGGGCTCCGAATTCAGAGGCTTTTTAATCTTGGCCAATCGTGTCATGCACGAAGGGCACTTAGAATTCGGAGTTTTTTTCAGCCCAAACGTGACCTGCATGGATGGGGCTCCGAATTCGGAGGCTTTTTAATCTTGGCCAATCGTGTCATGCATGAAGGGCGCTCCGAATCCGGAGTCTTATTCGGCCCAAACGTGACTTGCACGAATGGGGCTCCGAATTTGGAGGCTTTTTTGTCTTGGCCACTCATGACATGCACGAAGGGCGCTCCGAATTTGGAGTCTTATTCGGCCCAAACGTGACCTGCGCGGATGGGGCTCCGAATTCGGAGGCTTTTTAATCTTGGCCAATCGTGTCATGCACGAAGGGCGCTCCGAATCCGGAGTCTTATTCGGCCCAAACGTGACTTGCACGGATGGGGCTCCGAATTTGGAGGCTTTTTAATCTTGGCCAATCGTGTCATGCACGAAGGGCGCTCCAAATTCAGAGTCTTATTCAGCCCAAACGTGACCTGCACGGATAAGGCTCCGAATTCATAGGCTTTTTAATCTTGGGCAATTGTGTCATGCACGAAGGGCGCTCTGAATCCAGAGTCTTATTCAGCCCAAACGTGACCTACACGGATAGGGCTCCGAATTCGGTGGCTTTTTAATCTTGGCCAATCGTGTCATGCACGAAGGGCGCTCCAAATCCGTAGTCTTGTTCGGCCAAAACGTGACCTGCATGGAGGGGGCTCCGAATTCGGAGGCTTTTTAATCTTGGCCAATCGTGTCATGCACGAAGGGCGCTCCGAATCCGGAGTCTTTCTTCGGGAGACTTTTGAATTGAGTTTCACAATGAGTAAATAGCAAACTTTGTATTGCAAAAGCGAAATGTATACATGGTGAATCACTCAAAACATGTATCATGCCCCACAAGTTGGGTTCAATGATAGAATTTACGCAAATGCGAGGAATTCCAAGGGCGTGGAAGATTTCTCCTAGACATGTCTTTGAACCGATATGCCCCTGTTCCCGTGATTGAGTTGATCTGATAGAGGCCATCCTAGTTGGGACCCAATTTTCCATCAGCCGGATTCCTGGCAACTGGAAGCACTTTCTTCAGGACCAATTTGCCTAGTACATAGTGGCGTAGCTGAACTCGTTGATTATACGACTTAGCGAGCTGCTGCTGGTATCGTGCCATGGACGCAAGGGCACAGTCTCTTCGTTCTTCAATTAGAGTTAGATCCAATGCCAACATCATGTCGTTTCGGCCCATATCAAAAGCTTTTGATTTCAAGGTTGGGAGGCTGATCTCCAAGGGGATGATTGCTTGATTTCCAAAGCACAAAGCGAATGGCGTTTCCCCAGTGAACCGTATCGGAGTAGTGCAATGAGCCCACAATACACTCGGCAATTGTTTGACCCATCTGCATTTAGCTTTCTCCAGTCTCTTCTTGATGCTGTCCAAAATGGCTTTGTTGGAGGCTTCGGCTTGGCCATTACTCTGTGGATAAGCCGGGGTGGAGAAATAGGGCCGAATTCTGTACTTACTGCAAAGCTCTCAGTAGACACCACAATCAAACTGGGTACCGTTGTCAGAAATAAGTTCCCTTGGAATGCCGAATCGTGTTATGATATTTATCTATACAAAACGCTTCACATCGTTATCTCGAATGTGTGTCAATGCCTCCGCTTTGACCCATTTTGTGAAATAATCCGTCACGACAATCAATAATCGCTTGTTGCTCGGGGTGCGAGGCAATGGTCCGACGATGTCAAATCTCCATTGGACGAACGACCAAGGACTGGTTATAGAGCTTAACTCTTTAGCAGGAACATGGGTTAAAGGGGAAAACTTCTAGTATTGTTCACATTTCTTGACATAACATTCGGCTTCAGCTTTCATTTTCGGCCAATAATACCCTTGAGTCACAGCCCGATGAGCCAAAGAACGCCTGCCAGAATGGGCACTGCAACTTCCTTCATGTATTTCAGCCAGGAGTTCCTCGACTTTATCTGGATGGACGCATTCTAGGTATGGACCGGAGAGGGATTTTTTGTAGAGCTTTCCTTGCGGATCCAAGTAGTATCGCAGTGCTTTGTTTCGCAGCTTGTGCGCTTCTTTCTTATCCGGCGGGAGTTGTTCGGAAGATAGGAATGCAGCGATAGGGTCCATCCAACTCGGACCTAATTCTATGACATTGACCTGGATTGCCTCAGAAGGGCCAATACTCAGCTTATGGATGAATCCCACTTCAATTGTCCATTTAATCTCCGAGTTAATGGTGGAGGCTAAGCAAGCCAGGGCGTCTGCATGTGTGTTCTGATCACGGGTTATTTGGTTCAATTCATGATGGTCAAATTTGGCCAGCTAGGAATTTTTCGTTTTCATGTAAGCTTCCATACGGTCGTTTTTGGCTGCATACTCTCCCTTCAATTGATTGATGACCAACTTTGAGTCGTAAAAGACAAGCGACCACTGAGCACCAAGGAGATGTGCATTTCGTAAGCCGGTTAGCAAGGCTTCATATTTGGCCTCGTTGTTTGATGCTTCAAAGCCGAGTTTGATTGCCCGTTCAATTATTGACCCGTCGGGAGCCATGATCACAACGCCGGCCCCACAACCACGTTGGTTGGATGCCCCGTCACAGTACAGTCGCCATAAGTCCCCGACTTATAACCTCCAATTCGACTTCGGTTGAGTTTGATCAGACCGAAATTCGGTAAGGCTTCCAGTGAATTCGGCGACAAAGTCGGCAAGCACTTGTCCCTTGATTGAGGTCCTCGGCAGAAATTGAATATCGTACTGGCCTAGTTCGAGAGCCCACTTCGAAATGCGCCCTGACGCCTCTGCACTTCGAAGTACTGACCGAAGGGGGTAATCCGTTGATACCCCAATGGTATGCCCCTGAAAGTAATGCATCAGTTTTCCTGCTGCCATGACGAGAGCAAGGATGAGTTTTTCCAATGGAAGGTAACGTGTTTCGGTGTCAACCATTGCTTTGCTTACATAATACACTGGCCGTTACTCCCCAAGTTCTTCCTTTAGTAGTACGACATTGACAGCCCGATCGAAACCTGCCAGATAGAAAATGAGAGGATCACCTGCCGAAGGTGTTGTCCAAAGTGGAATTGATCAGAGGTTAGTCTTCAAACTGCTCAAAGCGGCTTCGCACTCGGAGGTCCATTCGAAATCTTTGGTCTGCCGAAGGGTATGAAAGAATTGTCGGTAGCGATCTGTGGATCGACTAATGAACTTGTTAAGTACAGTAGCCATCCCCATAAGCTTTTGAACCTCCTTGATCGACCGAGGAGAGCCGAGTCCTAGAATTGCTGTGATTTGCCTCGGGTTGGCTTCGATTCCGCGGTGGTTAACATTATAGCCAAGGAATTTGCCAGATCCGATCCGAAGTGCACACTTGGAAGCTTTTAGCTTCATTTTGTACTTGCGCAGAATACCGAATGTCTCTTCCAGGTCGGCTAGATGAGTTTTTTCTTTTTTGGACTTGACCACCATATTGTCAATGTACACCTCCATAGTATGGCCGAGTTGCTCTTTGAACATGGCAGTGACCAATCTTTGGTAAGTTGCCCCTGCATTCTTCAGCCTGAAAGGCATAACCTTATAGCAGTAGGTTCCTCTTGGGGTGAGAAATGCAGTCTTTTCTTGATCCTCCAGATGCATGGCAATTTGATGGTAGCCCCTGTAGGCATCCAGGAAGCTCATACGTTGATGGTGTGTCGTGGCATCCGCAAGTTGGTCTATTCTGGGGAGGGGAAAGCAGTCCTTGGGGGCAAGCATCATTTAAATCCGTGAAATCCACACAAACACGCCAAGTCCCATTTTTCTTCTTTACCACCATTGTATTTGACAGCCATGTAGGATAGGTCACTTCCCGGATTGCTCCGGCATCAAGCAATCGGTCAACTTCTTCAACAACGGCAGCAGTATGCTCTGCGGCTAACTGTTGACTTTTCTGAATAATCGGCTTACATTTGGGGTCAACATTTAAATGGTGCTGAGAGACGGACGGATCCACCCCCGGCATCTCATACGGCGACCATGCAAATACATCCAAGTTGCCGAGTAAGAAGGAAATCAGCTGTTGCCTGTCAGCTTTATTTAGGGAACCGCCGACCATGAAGAACCTGTCAAGGTTCCTATCAATTTCAACTCGGTCCAAGGCTTCCGTTGCCTTTTCACTTGGGAGCCGCCCAACATTATCGAGGTTCTCCCGATCCGGTACCTCAATAGAATTCACTTCTAGCTCTCTTGGTGTTTTTGCGGCAAGAAGATAACACGCTTGTGTCGATTTTTGGGAACCACGAATTTGTTCAATGCCGTGTTCAGTAGGGAAGCGAAGTACTTGGTGGTAGGTGCTTGGAATAGCTTGCATGATGTGCAGCCAGGTTCGTCCCATGATGAGATTATACGGCAAGGGAAGCTTGACAACCAAAAATTCAACATCCACTGATCGGGAGCCCGCCCGAACTGGTAATGTGATTTTGCGCAACGGGTATTCTGAATTAGCGTTGAAACCGAATAACGGGTAATGAGCCGGGGACAAGTCAGTGAAGCCGAGTTTGATGAAAGTCTTATAGTACATAACTTTTGAAGTACTCTCCTGATCAATGAGAACACGTTCAATAGTGAATCGGTTTACGCGCAGTTCGATGACCAAGGGATCAATGTGCGGGAGCGTTATGCCGACCAAATCAGCATCATCAAAAGAAATACTCGGTGCTTCATGGGGCCGTTTCGCTAGTGTGAGTTGCCTCTGGCGGTCGGGATACGACTGAATTGTACACACTGCGAAAGTTGTTGGCAGGGTGTAAATCATATGGATTACGCTGAGTGGAGGTGATTCTTGTCGTAAAGCAATTGTCTTGGTGGAACTATTCTTCCGGACGTGTTGCTTAAGCCGACCGTCTTATACCAACTCCTCAAGATGATCTTTCAAGGCATAGCACCTGTCGGTATCATGTCCGCGCTCTTTATGATATTCGCACCGTCAATCCCGTCTTCTCGTGTCAGGTGGTCCGACCATCTTGGATGGCCATTTGAAGAATGAAAGATGTTGAATTTTAGACATAACCATGCTAATCAGCTCCGACAACTCCGTATATTTCTTCTCCGCGCACCTGGTGCGCTTGCTATCCACTTGAAGTTGTTCACTAGGCCGTGGCGGACATTGTTCGTTTGATCGGCGTGAATCTCGTCTTCTGTCACGTTTAGACCGACTCCGTCGTTCAGGGCCCTGCGAGGGTATAGAACTTATCAGTTGAACGATCTTAGATGGGGCCGTCCTGATTGCCATGTGCCCGGCTTTAACCTGCATGGCGTCATCCTCCACTTTGCAGTATTCCTCTACTTTCTTCATTAGCGACCAGACTATTTTTGGGGGCCTTCTGGTCAAGCAGCAACGGAGGGCACTATAGCGACCCCGGTCTTTTCCCATTTGATTATTGTATCTGGACTTAGGTTCCGTAGATTCTGTCATTGTATAATTGGTGTTGTTGTCCTTTATTTTCTCTTTTGGAATTATAGGATGTGTTGGGCAGGTTTGTTTCAGGTTGGTTGGGATTAGAAACCAAGAGTTGCTGTCCAGGTTTTTGGTTCTTCGCTCGAGCGAGGAGTTGTTCGCTCGAGCGAGAGGTAGTGTTTGATTTGGACCTGTAGCTGTGCATTCTTGGCTCGAGCGAGATTTTCTTCGCTCGAGCGAGTTAGTTCATCCTTCGCTCGAGCTATAGTTCCTTCGCTCGAGCGTGTGTCTGGGTTCAGACCTGAGGGTATGGGTTCTTAGCTCGACCGAGCTTTCTTTCGCTCGAGCGAGCTTTTGAGTTGTTGGCTCGAGCAAGGCTTCCTTGGCTCGAGCGTAGTTTCTCTGTGTCTGGTCGCTCGAGCGACCAAGTCTTCGCTCGAGCGAGCCTGTCCAGTTTAAATACACAGCAGCGGGATTTGATCAGTCTTTTTCATATTCTTTTTGATTCCAAACCCTAGGTTCGACCTCTCTCTTTCCCTACTCACCTTCTCTCTTAAGTTTGATCTGTTTAGAGAGTGTTTCAACCCTAGTTGCTTTATTAAAAAGATAGAGGGAGTCGAGAGCTTTCATTTAATCTGAACATTTGGCAATTTGGAGCATTTTGGTCTTTGGGCACTCATCTCTGTCTTCACCATTTGGGTTGTTTTCTCTGAGGTAGGGATTTCCTACTCCATTTTATAGGTTATGTTCTAAGTTTTGGTATTTTAATATGTTGGGAATACTTTGGTAAATTTTGGGAAAAACCTTAGTTGAATTATTGAATTGATTTGTATAAGTAATTCATGGAATTGGGGAATTCATTGATTAAATGGCCTAATTGGATAATTTGAATCATTTGTCTATTGAATTGTGGACATTGTTATTTTCAGTTTAGAAATAACTGTTTTGGGCTATCGGTGGAGGATAGTCATGATTGTTGTAGTCATTGCATGTGGATTAGGAATAACTGGAACTAATCACATTGGTTAAGTCATTAATTTTGACTGTGGCATTGATACAGAAAATACGTGTATTGATTGAGCATTGCATTTGCATACATTGTTTGTGTGTGGGAGGAGATAGGGGATGTACTCCACGGTTTAGGGGAAGATAGGGGATGGACCTCTAAACCGGATTTTGTTTGGGAGGAGATAGGGGATGGACTCCATTAGCATCACTTTTATGTGTGCTTATTGATATTGAAGTGTTTTGATGATACAGCACTAAAATGTGTATCAATCTGGAAGTATGAAGTGTTTTGATTTGAGCTTGAGTCTCATTTGTTTATTGATATTGGAAGAATGTGAAATTGATATATATATATATATATATATAATTCACTGTTGTAAGTTGGGCCAGGTTCTGAGCCATGTTGATAAAATTGGAAAGTTAAACGTATCTTAGACAATAGTGTCATAAGACAGTAAAATGAAGTAATTGATTATCTTGGTTAACCATCTGTTGAATGCCATTGCTTTATTCATTGCTTATATGTGGTTTAGTATATTTCTACTGGGCTGTGGCTCACCCTTTATGGGAACATCATTTTCAGGTTCAGGTGATAAGATACCTCCAAGGACTTAGCTTGGAAGGACTTGGAATTCTGGAAGACTACTTTTAGTTGCTTGTTTTTCATTGTTAATACATGTAAACACTCAAGCCTAGGGCTTAATTTATCTTTGAGTTAGAACTCGTACTTTGTGTCCAAGTGTTGGCATGGAAAGATGTAAGCCTGTAGGGCATTTGATTTGATGTTACATGTATTACTTTTGTTTTTGTAAAACTCTGATGGGTATTATAATGAATTAATCGATTGTCTTCTTTAAATAATGAATGTCAATGATATATATATAATGGGTTAATTTTGAGGGCGTTACAACTTGGTATCATAGCGTACCGGGTTTGAATACTTTGGGTACGTGGGAAGTGATTAGTATCACATTGGGTTCGTCTCGTTTGATAGAGACTTAGTGTAATGTTATATGCTTATGTGATAACATGTTTATGTGATTATGTGGGTATGGAATGTAGTTTCTAGGATGTTGATTGGACCCTTGAGTTTCTTGTAGTCTTGTTGGAAAGGCACTTGATCACTGCTGCTTCCAACCGGAACTATAGTAACCCTTTGGGACTATCATTATCCGGGAATGAAATTCGTAGGTGCTTATGTGATTATGTGCTTACGTGGAATGAATTATTGTTGTCCATTGCATTAGGACGCGAGTGTTTAGCTTCGGCACATTGTTGAATGTGCTATTGTTTTTGTTTCCTTTATTAGGATGTCAGGACGAGGACGAGGACGCGGTAGGCGTGGTAGGCCGGGTAGGCAGGAGGTGCCTGTGCCAGAGGAGATTCCGGTAGTTCAAGAGGGAACTGGTCAGGCTAATGTGGCCGAGCCAGTAGGCCAGCAGGCTATGGGCGCTCTGGCCCGAGAGATAGCAGGGGCATTCAGGGAGTCAGTAGGCATTCTTAGAGCTGAGAATCAAGCTCAGGCTGGTATTGCGGATGCAGGACCTTCCTTTCTGAAGAGGGAGTTCTTCCGGTCTAATCCAGATGAATTTGTGGGTGATCCTAAAGAGCCACTTAAGGCAGATGAATGGCTCGAACAGACAACGAAGACGTTTGAGATGCTTGGCATCGAAGACGAGGGGTTGAAAGTGACCTTGGCATCTTTCCAGTTGAAGGGGGATGCAGGTCAATGGTGGAAGTTTATTAAGGGGCGTATAGGAGGTACATGGGAGGCTTTTGTGAATGCTTTCCAGGAGAAGTTTTTATCTCCAGCAGTCAGGGAGAAGCTCCGAGACCAGTTTTGTCAGCTTAAGCAGGCGAGTTCTTCAGTGGCCGAATTTGAGGCTGCATTTACTAGTTTGTCCAGGTTTGCACCTGAGTTGGTGGCGTCTGAGGAACGCCGTTGTATTGAGTTTGAGAAGAAGTTGAGGCGTGGCCTTAAGCTGAGAGTTGGGGGAACTATGATTCGGGATTATGGGCGTATGGTTGATGCTGCAGCCCATATGGAGATCATGATGCAGGAGGAGGAGGAAGGGCAGAAGGGCTCCAAGAGGAGTCAGGATAGTCAGAGTGATGGTAGGAGACAGAAGGGTTTTAATCCCCAGCAGTCTCAGGGTAGCTTTTCGAGATCGACTTTTCCTGTACCGAGTGCTAGTTCGGGGAAAGGCAGTCAGGGAGACATTACCTGTTTCAAGTGTGGCCAGCTGGGCCACAAGTCTCCAGTTTGTCCTCAGAGGGGAGGAGTGCAGAGAGCAGCATCATCTTCGGCTCGATCTCAGAGCCAGAGTCAGGGTAGAGGTCAGCCACTCTCGTGTTATCAGTGTGGTCAGCCAGGGCACATGAAGAGGTATTGCCCACAGTTGGGTGGCACACCTGGTGCATCTGGTTTGAGGCCGATTCAGGGTCAGCAGCCAGCTCAGTCGGGTCAGGCCTCGAGGGCTAATCAGGGGGCTTCATCGTCCCAGACAGTGCAGCAATCATATGCTCCTAGGGGTGAGCAGGTTGATCAGAGGTCGTCTGGGCGCGTGTACGCTGTTACCGCACAGGATCTTGTACCGGCTCCATCAGTTGTGAGAGGTACCTTCTTGTTTTGCAACTCGGTTGCTAATGTTTTGATTGATACGGGTGCATCTCATTCCTTTGTGTCTGCTGCATTTGCATCTGTTTTGGAATTGGAGTTAGCACAGTTAGCATCTCCTATATGTGTAGTGTCACCTCTTGGGGGTGAATTGATTTTGAAACAAGGTGTTAGGGGTTGTGATATAGAGGTTGATTATCATAGAATTCCATTTTCCTTTGTCGTTATGCCTATTAGAGGTTTCGATGTTATTTTGGGTATGGACTGGTTATCGTCATACCGGGCAGTTATTGATTGTTACCGCCAGAGGGTCACTTGTTGTACTGTGAGCGGAGAGTATTTTCATTTTCTGGGGGACCGGGTTGGTGATGTGTTGCCACCGGGGTATGTTCCACGAGGACGGAGTGAGCTTAGTAGTTTACTTGCTAACCTTTCGATTAGTGAGGATGAGGAGACACAGATTGTGTTGCCAAGGGTGGTTTGTGAGTACTCGGACGTCTTTCCTGAGGATCTTGTTGGTTTGCCACCGCATCGGGAGATTGAGTTTTCCATTGACCTAGTGCCAGGCACAGCACCGATTTCTATGGCACCTTATCGTTTTGCCCCAGCCGAGTTAGTTGAGTTGAAGATTCAGCTCCAGGAGTTATTAGACAAGGGTTTTATACGTCCTAGTGTTTCACCGTGGGGAGCACCGGCCCTCTTTGTTAAAAAGAAAGGAGGTGCTTTGAGACTTTGTATAGATTACCGGAAGTTGAATCGGGCTACGGTCAAGAATAAGTACCCTATGCCCCGTATAGATGACCTGTTTGACCAGTTGAAGGGTTCCCGTTGTTTCTCTAAGATAGACTTGAGATCGGGTTACCACCAGTTGAGGGTCAGGGAAGAGGATATTTCGAAGACGGCATTCCGTACGCGGTATGGCCATTATGAGTTTTTGGTGATGCCATTCGGACTCACCAATGCACCGGCAGTCTTTATGGACTTGATGAACCGGATTTTCCGGGAATTCTTGGATCGGTTTTTAGTCGTTTTTGTGGACGACATCCTTATCTATTCGCCTTCTGAGGAGGAGCACGAGGCACACTTGAGGGTGGTGCTTGAGTTACTTAGAGCCCATAGGCTGTATGCCAAGTTTGGGAAGTGTGAGTTCTGGCTGAGAGAAGTTAAATTCTTAGGCCATGTGGTATCCGGTGAAGGAGTGTCTGTTGATACATCCAAGGTAGAGGCAGTGCAGGATTGGGCACAGCCTAAGAGTGTATTTGAGATCCGCAGTTTTCTGGGATTAGCTGGGTATTACCGTCGGTTTGTGAAAGATTTCTCCAAGTTAGCATCACCGTTGACTAGGTTGACTCGGAAGGGAGTCAAATTTGTATGGAGTGAGACTTGTGAAAAGTCGTTTCAGGAGTTGAAAGTTAGACTGACTACCGCTCCAGTATTGGTTATTCCAGAGAGAGGGTTGGGTTATGCAGTCTATTGTGACGCCTCACGAGAGGGTCTGGGTTGTGTGTTAATGCAAGAGGGAAAAGTAGTTGCCTATGGCTCACGTCAGTTGAAAATTCACGAGCAGAATTACCCTACGCATGATCTAGAGTTAGCAGCTGTGATATTTGCCTTGAAGATTTGGAGGCATTATCTTTATGGTGAGAAATTCGAGGTGTTCTCGGATCATAAGAGTTTGAAGTATTTGTTTACACAGAAAGACTTGAACTTGAGGCAGAGGAGGTGGATGGAATTTATAGAGGATTATGACTTTGAGTTGCATTATCATCCGGGAAAGGCCAATGTGGTGGCCGATGCCCTTAGCAGGAAACCTGTTGGTGACATAGCTAGTATTGCCATCCGAGAATGGGAGATGTTGGGTGCACTTGGGGAGTTTGATTTACTTCTGGGCGAATCCGTTGAGGCTGCGGCCTTGTTTTCTGTTATTGCACAGCCTTCACTTGTGACTCGAGTGTCAGAGGCTCAGAGAGGTGACTTTGAGGTAGAATCTCTCCGTGAGAAGATTTCCGGTGGGAAGGTTGAGAAGGGTTTGATGGTATTTTCCGACCTGAGTGTGAGATACCGTGACCGTCTGTTTGTGCCGGAGTCTTGCCGAGAGGAGGTACTCCGAGAGTTTCATCATTCACGCCTTGCGGTGCATCCGGGAGGCACTAAGATGTATCGGGATCTGAGTCGCCAGTTTTGGTGGCGGGGTATGAAGAGAGATGTGGCAGCTTTCGTATCGAAGTGCCTTACTTGCCAGCAAGTGAAGGCCGAGCATCAGAGGCCAGCGGGTTTGTTGCAACCCTTGCCTATTGCCGAGTGGAAATGGGAGCATGTCACTATGGACTTCGTTGTAGGTCTTCCGAGGACTCAGCGGGGTAGTGATGCTATTTGGGTGGTTGTAGACCGGTTGACTAAGTCGGTGCACTTTATCCCTATGCGCGTGAGAGATACGGTGGATCATCTTGCCGACTTGTATATTCGGGACATAGTGAGATTGCACGGGGTCCCAGTGACGATCGTCTCAGATAGAGATCCTCGTTTTACTGCCAGGTTGTGGCAGAGTTTGCAGAGTGCCTTAGGCACTAAGTTGACCTTTAGCACGGCTTATCATCCTCAGACTGACGGACAGTCCGAGCGTACTATTCAGATACTTGAAGATATGCTTCGGGGTTGTGTTCTAGACTTTAGTGGGTCGTGGGAGAGGCACTTACCGTTGGTGGAGTTTGCCTACAACAACAGTTTCCAGTCTAGTATCGGTATGGCACCATTTGAGGCCTTGTATGGCCGACCGTGTAGATCTCCTGTTTGTTGGGCCGAGGTGGGTGATGCACCTCTGTTGGGTCCAGAGTTGGTGAGGGAAACGACGGAGAAAGTTGAGCTTATCCGTAAGAGGCTTGTTATAGCACAGAGTCGTCAGAAATCGTATGCTGACCGTAGGAGGAGACCTTTGGTGTTTGAGGTGGGTGATCATGTCTTTCTGAAGATATCACCTAAACGAGGTTTGATGAGGTTTGGGAAGAGTGGGAAGTTGTCCCCTCGATTCATTGGTCCGTTTGAGATCCTTGAGAGGATTGGCGAGGCTGCTTATCGTTTAGCTTTGCCGCCGCAGTTGTCTGGAGTACATGACGTATTTCATGTGAGTATGCTTCGGAAGTATGAGCCAGATCCATCACATGTGTTGGATTGGACCGATTTAGTGGTTGATGAGGATATTTCGTATGAGGAGAGACCGGTTCGGGTTTTGGATAGGCGGGATCAAGTTTTGCGAGGCAAAACCATCCCTTTGGTCAAAGTTTTGTGGAAACACCACGGAGTGGAAGAAGCCACTTGGGAACGTGAATTGGAAGTTCGCGAGAAATATCCGGACATGTTTGTTGATTTGTAATCTTATAATTAGATTCTGTTTTATTGTTGAACTTAAGAGCTTTACATATGTCTTAAGTTGTAAAACATTGAGTATGTTTTTGGTAAATGGGTGTATCTTGAAACTTGTTTCATTATAAAAGATTAGTGTGACATTGTATATGTTGATTACATTGTTGGATGTGTTATATATATCATGCAATGGAATATGATATGGAAATTGTTAACATTGAAAGAATTAATGCATAATAATGATACAGATTGAGATATATGTTGTGTAATATATGTTGTGAGATGCCTCTTGATAAAGAGATGAGTTGACCAGCATTGGGTCAAGCTGTCTATTATTGTTTTATAATATCATTGGGAATTGAAAAAGAAATCTGTTTTCAAAAACTTAAGCTTAATTTCGGGGACGAAATTCTTTGAAGGGGGGGAGGTTATAGCGACCCCGGTCTTTTCCCATTTGATTATTGTATCTGGACTTAGGTTCCGTAGATTCTGTCATTGTATAATTGGTGTTGTTGTCCTTTATTTTCTCTTTTGGAATTATAGGATGTGTTGGGCAGGTTTGTTTCAGGTTGGTTGGGATTAGAAACCAAGAGTTGCTGTCCAGGTTTTTGGTTCTTCGCTCGAGCGAGGAGTTGTTCGCTCGAGCGAGAGGTAGTGTTTGATTTGGACCTGTAGCTGTGCATTCTTGGCTCGAGCGAGATTTTCTTCGCTCGAGCGAGTTAGTTCATCCTTCGCTCGAGCTATAGTTCCTTCGCTCGAGCGTGTGTCTGGGTTCAGACCTGAGGGTATGGGTTCTTAGCTCGACCGAGCTTTCTTTCGCTCGAGCGAGCTTTTGAGTTGTTGGCTCGAGCAAGGCTTCCTTGGCTCGAGCGTAGTTTCTCTGTGTCTGGTCGCTCGAGCGACCAAGTCTTCGCTCGAGCGAGCCTGTCCAGTTTAAATACACAGCAGCGGGATTTGATCAGTCTTTTTCATATTCTTTTTGATTCCAAACCCTAGGTTCGACCTCTCTCTTTCCCTACTCACCTTCTCTCTTAAGTTTGATCTGTTTAGAGAGTGTTTCAACCCTAGTTGCTTTATTAAAAAGATAGAGGGAGTCGAGAGCTTTCATTTAATCTGAACATTTGGCAATTTGGAGCATTTTGGTCTTTGGGCACTCATCTCTGTCTTCACCATTTGGGTTGTTTTCTCTGAGGTAGGGATTTCCTACTCCATTTTATAGGTTATGTTCTAAGTTTTGGTATTTTAATATGTTGGGAATACTTTGGTAAATTTTGGGAAAAACCTTAGTTGAATTATTGAATTGATTTGTATAAGTAATTCATGGAATTGGGGAATTCATTGATTAAATGGCCTAATTGGATAATTTGAATCATTTGTCTATTGAATTGTGGACATTGTTATTTTCAGTTTAGAAATAACTGTTTTGGGCTATCGGTGGAGGATAGTCATGATTGTTGTAGTCATTGCATGTGGATTAGGAATAACTGGAACTAATCACATTGGTTAAGTCATTAATTTTGACTGTGGCATTGATACAGAAAATACGTGTATTGATTGAGCATTGCATTTGCATACATTGTTTGTGTGTGGGAGGAGATAGGGGATGTACTCCACGGTTTAGGGGAAGATAGGGGATGGACCTCTAAACCGGATTTTGTCTGGGAGGAGATAGGGGATGGACTCCATTAGCATCACTTTTATGTGTGCTTATTGATATTGAAGTGTTTTGATGATACAACACTAAAATGTGTATCAATCTGGAAGTATGAAGTGTTTTGATTTGAGCTTGAGTCTCATTTGTTTATTGATATTGGAAGAATGTGAAATTGATATATATATATATATATATAATTCACTGTTGTAAGTTGGGCCAGGTTCTGAGCCATGTTGATAAAATTGGAAAGTTAAACGTATCTTAGACAATAGTGTCATAAGACAGTAAAATGAAGTAATTGATTATCTTGGTTAACCATCTGTTGAATGCCATTGCTTTATTCATTGCTTATATGTGGTTTAGTATATTTCTACTGGGCTGTGGCTCACCCTTTATGGGAACATCATTTTCAGGTTCAGGTGATAAGATACCTCCAAGGACTTAGCTTGGAAGGACTTGGAATTCTGGAAGACTACTTTTAGTTGCTTGTTTTTCATTGTTAATACATGTAAACACTCAAGCCTAGGGCTTAATTTATCTTTGAGTTAGAACTCGTACTTTGTGTCCAAGTGTTGGCATGGAAAGATGTAAGCCTGTAGGGCATTTGATTTGATGTTACATGTATTACTTTTGTTTTTGTAAAACTCTGATGGGTATTATAATGAATTAATCGATTGTCTTCTTTAAATAATGAATGTCAATGATATATATATATAATGGGTTAATTTTGAGGGCGTTACAGGCACTATCAGGGTGTAACCCCATTTTAAAGGCGGTGCTGGCCATGGAGTCGTTGCTATAGACGTCCCCGAATGCCCCGGGAGGAACGAGCTCCCGTTCTGTTCATTTTGGGGTCACTACAGCTCAGGACTCTAAAATTTGTCACAGTTCTAAATCTGAACCAAAGAGTCCAAATCCGGCAAATCGTTTTGAGAAAACAGATTTTGAAAGAAGTGCCAAACATGGACTGCTTTGCCAGATACAGAGTCGCTACCTAAATATTTTTTTAATGGGAAATTTAGGAAACCCTGACTCGGTGCCAAAGGCCACGTGTCCGTCATCACCAAAGTTGCCTCGGCTCGGGAACTTGGGTACGATTGGGGAAGGTCACTTCGTGAGCACCCCCGCTCGCCCGATCAAAGATCGGCCTCTACTAACCATGATATCTATTTTTGAAAACGTTGTATGTTCTTATTCCGGTTTATTAGCCTAGGTTTACTATGTGATGCGCACAGCATACAAGTATAGACTGGGTTACCCGATTCGAAACAAAACATTTCATGCTTGTTCATTTAAAAGATGGTTTGCTACTCGCAAGTAGGCTTAAAATGCAGATTTTGCCACCCGCAGGTGGGCTTAGAAAAGATGGTTTTGCCACTATCTAGTGGGCTTAAAACTCACAGTCAATGATTTGTTCCAATCCAAATAACCCAACCTTCACCCACAGGCATTCAGGCAGATATATCACATAGGCAAATAGCCTCATGGTAAGCATGCTATTCATGGCAGTCACTCACACGCATGGAAGGATGCTAAAGCATAAAACTTACCGAGTACTCCGAGCCAAGACATAAACTACATTAGAAATCATGCATGATCCTTAAGTATACAGAGATGCCTAATGCAACACAGGCAAAAATGCAACTATAGCAGGCTCGGCTATTCTAAACATGGCATATGGAATGCTACATCTAACATGTATTCAATTTGGAATTGAAATACAAATGCAGTTAGTATGATGCGCCGAGCCCGGTGCATGCAAAACAGATGAATGAATGCAAACATGCTATCATACTGTATGCTAATTGAAATATGCCCTAATCTAAACATCATAGGCGGATAGATAAAAGGGAGAAAGACGTGGGGTTGGAAGACATACAACACACACACGCACACTTATTACAATTATGCCCTCGCACAGAGGGTCCGAATAAATATACAGTCCCGAATAAAAGAATATTACAGTCCAAATGTTACAGTCCAAATAATGTACAAATTCCTAATTAATTTACAAATTAACTAAGAAAGCTGTAAAACTGGCATGCAAGCCAGGGACTGCCTTGCTCCTGATGAATGATGCATGTCTGGGCTGCCTTGCGCGGAAATCCACTGGGATGCCCCAATTAGCCTCTGTTTACACTTTTTCTTGAAATGCGCGCCAAACTCCAAAAAGTTGTTGATTCTTCATTTTGCTGCAACAGAGACCAGGAAAGGGGCATAGCAATGTATTTTCACAGATATATGCATGCCTCGATCCTCGTGCCACCAATCACGCATATCGAGGCATGATGGCCGAGGAGTCGAATTGCACATTTTAATATGGGATGAATGCACATGAAAACATAACAAGACCTAACTCCATCATGGATGATCCGGAGTGTTGGTGACTGGGGATTGAGATACATTCCGTCACTCGGAGTACGAAATGCACCTCGTTTCCCGTGCCCGGGCTAACTCCTATCCCGAACACGATGCAATATGCATGACATGCATGAAATGCGACTAAGATACAATCCTAACATACACAATGTCATGAAAATGAGGTGCCTCGAAATGCGTGCACATGGGCACGCAAACCGAGGCAATGGCATACGCAATGCAATATGGCTAAAATGGCATATAGAATGCAACATGGACTTACACTAACATGAGAGAGCCTCAGCCACACTCACATAAGAGGCCGATGGATGAAAATGAAGTACCTCGAAATGCGTGCACACGGGCACGCAAACTGAGGCAATGGCATACGCAATGCAAATGACATGAAAATATGATATGGGCTTATACCAACATGAGAGAGCCTCAGCCACACTCACATAAGAGGCCGATGGATGAAAATGAAGTGCCTTGAAATGCATGCACACGGGCACGCAAACCGAGGCAATAGCATACGCAATGCAATGGCTAAAATGGCATATAGAATGCAACATGGACTTATACTAACATGAGAGAGCCTCAGCCACACTCACATAAGAGGCCGATGGATGAAAACGAAGTGCCTCGAAATGCGTGCACATGGGCACGCAAACTGAGGCAATGGCATACGCAATGCAATATGGCTAAAATGGCATATAGAATGCAACATGGACTTATACTAACATGAGAGAGCCTCAGCCACACTCACATAAGAGGCCGATGGATGAAAATGAAGTGCCTCGAAATGCGTGCACACGTGCACGCAAACTGAGGCAATGGCATACGCAACGCAAATGACATGAAAATATGATATGGGCTTATACTAACATGAGAGAGCCTCAGCCACACTCACATAAGAGGCCGATGGATGAAAATGCAGTGCCTCGAAATGCGTGCACACGGGCACGCAAACCGAGGCAATAGCATACGCAATGCAATGGCTAAAATGGCATATAAAATGCAACATGGACTTATACTAACATGAGAGAGCCTCAGCCACACTAACATAAGAGGCCGATGGATGAAAACGAAGTGCCTCGAAATGCGTGCACACGGGCACGCAAACCGAGGCAATGGCATACGCAATGCAATATGGCTAAAATGGCATATAGAATGCAACATGGACTTATACTAACATGAGAGAGCCTCAGCCACACTAACATAAGAGGCCGATGGATGAAAATGAAGTGCCTCGAAATGCGTGCACACGGGCATGCAAACTGAGGCAATGGCATACGCAATGCAAATGACATGAAAATATGATATGGGCTTATACCAACATGAGAGAGCCTCAGCCACACTCACATAAGAGGCCGATGGATGAAAATGAAGTGCCTCGAAATGCGTGCACACGGGCACGCAAACCGAGTTAATAGCAAACGCAATGCAATGGCTAAAATGGCATATAGAATGCAACATGGACTTATACTAACATGAGAGAGCCTCAGCCACACTCACATAAGAGGCCGATGGATGAAAACGAAGTGCCTCAAAATACGTGCACACGGGCACGCAAACCGAGACAATGGCATACGCAATGCAATATGGCTAAAATGGCATATAGAATGCAACATGGACTTATACTAACATGAGAGAGCCTCAGCCACACTCACATAAGAGGCCGATGGATGAAAATGAAGTGCCTCGAAATGCGTGCACACGGGCACGCAAGCCGAAGCAATGGCATACGCAATGCAATAATGGGCTTATACCAACATGAGAGAGCCTCAGCCACACTCACATAGGAGGCCATCAGATGAAAACAAGACAACTCAAAATGCGTGCACGCGTGCACGCAAACCGAGGACCGACCCTTAGGCACCGAAATGCCACTCTAATGAGACATGGCAAAGACATGGAAAGTGATATGCAAACATGCAATTTTCAGTAGCAAAATGAGGGGCAAAACAGCCCCGGAACGAGGTGAAATGACACCCGATGCATGGAATCTCTCCCGAAATGCAAATTAGGCGCATAGAATGAACTACAGCTGTACAAAGCATGCATAATTGGTACATGGAATGAAAATACAGAAGCAAGGCAGCCCCAAAATTAGCATTTTACTAGTACAAATCATGGCCAAACAGCAAGCAAAGATAAGGCAACAATGGCATGCAAAAATGGCCCTAAACATGAGATTATGAAGCAACTCATAGCTGCGGACTCCAAATAGGTTAGGGCCCTTCAACAACATTGAAGAGGGGCCCAAAATAAGCCACTTTAAGGAACTGTAAAAATCCCAAAAACAAACATAGATATGGCTAAGCTCTTATGCAAGAAAATAGGCCAAAAGGTGGCTAAAGAAGCAAGTGGTATATGCAAAGCCCAAACTGAAAAATTCCCTTCTACAACATTGAATAGGGACCAAAAATATGCACATTTACAGTTTATGGAAGCCCCAAAATCAGTATACAAACATGCTAGAAATGCAATCCAAAATGAGGCTCAAAAGTGGCTATAACACAAAGTATGCAAAATATTCAACAAACAGAAAAAAATTGTTAATGAAACATGACAAGGGGGTCAAAATATGACCACTTTAAGTTCTGATCAGAAGCCAAAAACCAAAACACAATAAGCTAAAAAAACATGCAAGATTAGGGCCTCAAAGGGGGCTACAATGGCAAGTAGCATAAGGAAATGGAAAATGATGATGAGCCCTTCAAAAATGTTGAATAAGGGCTCAAAATAGGCCTACTAAAAGTTTATTACATACTCAAAAACAGATCACACACTAGCCAAAAATATCATGCAAGAAAGATGGCATACAAGAGGGTAATGAAGCAAGTGCAACAAGGAAGTCCCAAATAGGGTAAGACCCTTAATGAAAGATGAAAATAAGCTCAAAATATGGCCACTTTCAGTTTTGGTCGGAGCTCAAATCAAAAAGAAAGAGAGGCCAAGAAATGTTGCAAAAAATGAGCTAAAAAGAAGGAAATGACAACTCACCCTTGTAGACCAATCTTTGGTTGCTTCTTGGACCAATTTGCAGCACCTTTAGCCTTGGAGAACACCTTCAAACTTCTGGAATGGAGGATGGAAGGGTGGGGGTTGGTGGTGTAGAAGAAATGGTGGTGTTGGACTTGGAGGTTTTCAAGGAAATGAGAGAGATGGAGGAGGATTTTTGCATGCAAGCTTGAAGATGATTTTTTCTAACCCCCAAGAACAATGTTGCCTGCTGGTTATATGGACCAAAGAGAGGGAGTAAAGGTGGGGAAAAGGTGGGGGAAAAGGAGGCAAGTTTTCCCCCAAAAAATATCCCCCGGATTGAGATATTTTCTGGGGGATACAGCTATACAACTGTAAAGTGTGTATTGCAAGGAACATGGCCGGCCACCTTTCAAAGCTACAGGTGGCCGGCCGGCCACCCCCCTAGCCGGCCGGCTAGGGGTCAAAAAGGTCAAGTTGCTTTAGTGGCCGGCCACCACATAAAGCTGTCCTCCCAGGTCCCCTCATCACAACCTTGTGGTTTGAATTTAGAAACTCTAAAACAGGAGGGAGAACAAGCCATTTTTAGGAGGGGTTCAAAAGGTTCAATTGGAGTTTCTGGACGGCCACCAACTTTTAGGGTCCTCCCATATGTGTACAACACAAATATGTGGTTTGGGGTTGAAGAAAGTGACCCCAAGGTGTTCAACATTGGCTCGGAAGTGCGAAAAACGGGTGTCGGAGGACGAAAATGGAATATAACTGGTTGCCAAGATAATTGCTGGCCTCCCATCCTCCAGTGACCTTCTTGGTGATAAAACAGAGGTACCTGCCAAAAATGAACGAAAACCGATGCAAAACGAATGCTTGGGGGCCAAAACACGCAGTTTGGGGTCCCGAAAATGGGCTGCTAAGCACCGAAAGTGGCGTTCGGCCACGAAGTGGGTTTCTCTGACCCCAGTGTCCCTCGAAAGGAAGAAAATAAGATGTATACCAAAAATTAGAGCGAATGGAGATGGTTGAGCGGTCCCGAACCGAGGCACACGGCCTGACGGTTCCGAAAATCGGGAACCGCGCTCCGAAATGGGCAAAATGGCCTATAGCCACAAAATGTAGCCCACGGCCACTGAGAGATGGTCTACAGGACCTCTCCCTCCCCTCAGGAAAAGAAACAGAGAAAACCGAGTCTGGTTCGCAAACCGAGGCAAGGCACAGAAGAGGGCTCGGAAATCCGGAGGCAGGGCTCACGGCCGCGACTCTGAGACTTCTGAACGAGCACATTATGCAACATCACCAAGCGCTCAATTGGTGACGTCTGAGTCTTAAGGTCGGTCAAAAATGGGGTGTCTACAGTTGCATGGATTATCTACGAGATTAAAGCATTCCCAATAGCGCGCCGAATAAGCACGTAGGGTCTCCCCTGATTGAATTTGCATTGCCCAGAGAGAATCGGCCTGCTTCGGCTGGACCTCATTGGTGATGAACCTTGCTTTGAAGGATTTTTGGAGCTGGTGGAAGCTCTTAATGGATGCCGGCTCCAATTTATAATATCATCTGACGGCCAATGGTCCCAAACTGTTGGGAAATATTCTACACATAAGGGCCTCGTCATCTGCATGCAGTGTCGTGGCTTGCTTGTAATGACGGATATGATTGGTGGGGTCTGATTTGCCATCATATAGGATGAACGATGGAGCTTTGAACTTTTTGGGTAGTACAGCCCTTGCGATCCGTCGCACAAAGGGGTCATGTTGATCCTCTTCGTCTGAATCATTTCTTCTTTGTTTAGTCCTTGGACGCGGACTCCCCTCGGAAGAACTGGAGACCACGACCCATCATTTCTTTTTGGATTCTAGGGATGATGAGTCAGAATCAGTGCTACGGTCTTGTCTCCGAATTTGAGGTCATCGACGATCCTTTCTCAGAGGTCGTTCCGGATCTTGGCACACAACCTGTTAGGATTTTGCCACCTCCAGGGCTAAATCTTGTCGAAGGCGCTCATTCTCCGCCATCATGTTCTCCAACCTCTGTTCGTTTTGCTTCGCTTGATCCATAATTGCTTTCATTGTCTCATGTGCTGATGTCGAGGGTGAGGTCGGGGCAGTTGAGTCGATGTTCAAAGCTCTTCGTGCGTTAACGTTTTCTAGTCCAAGCAGGTTGCTTGGAGTGGTATCAACTTGTGGTGCAAGGTCGTCAGTGACTACCGGAGGATCTTCCTTCACGCCCGCCATGGATGTGTTGGAGTAATTCCCACAGATGGCACCAATTGTGGCGATGTGGTTTGGAAATACTCTTTGAATCCAATATGACACTCGAGATCCTCAGCCAATCACCTGAAAAGGAATGAACACTCCGGTCGGTGGTGCCAGAATTAGCACTCCGATGGATAAGCCAGTATATATCTCACGTTTGCTTAAGTCTTAAGTTTCTTGGATTTTTTCACTCATACCTCTATTTTGGTTGTCCTTCCTTTATATATACTTGTTTTGTGGGCCTCAGGGTCTGGCCCACTTTTAATCCACCCTGTGAATGTTCACTCGGCTTCTTTCGTCATGAATCAATTCCCACTCGGCTCCTTGCTTAACTAGTTCTGCGACCGACTAGGATATTCGGCTTCCGAGTGATGCAAGATGGGGCGAATGAGATGTTCACATAATAAGCTTCCAAGTATGTACTTGGCCTTTCTGCAATCGTCAAAACTCGGTTCCCACACAATGTTTTAGGAGACAAAAGGTTAAGTTTAATCTATAAATGGAATAAAGCAATAATACTCAAAAAACTAAACACATAATGAAATATAGATATCTTACAAAGGGTGAGATCCCCAAGGATGGATCTAGGGGGTGTAGAGGGAGGCGACCACACTCCCAAAAATTTAGAAAATATCATATATTATGTTAGAAAATTTAAAATAATTTAAAATAATAAGGATTTACACCTCCAAATATACGTGAGACCTACCTTTTATGAGATATCTGTATCTCATTTTTTGTCTTGTTTAGTCAAGCCTACACGTCATGCTGTGGTAGCTTTATCTAGCCTAAAATTAAAAAAAAATTGTAATTCAAAAGCATGATCTAGGTTTGATCCCAAGACTTTAAGTTTCATTAAGAACAATCTTACCACTTAGGCAACATAAATATTATGATATTAATTTTTTTTTTATTTATTTTTATTCTGACTTATCTGAATTGCACACGCATTGCGTGTGTCACTTGCTAATCATTATTTACATGATTTATCATTTTTAATACACAAATCTATATATATATATATATATATATATATTTTTATTTATTTTGAACATTTTGATCATAAATTTGGAAAGACAATGGGAAATAAAAAAAAAAAAAATTTATATTTTGTTGACATTGCTTTTACAATATTTTTTTTTAAAATCTTTACTTAAATTCATAATCCACACATAAAATAAAATTTTGGCTCATCAATATGAGAAACATGTCTCATCAATCATCACTGACGTTGAATTCCAATATACAAGCCTATTTCATTTTGTTATAAAACAAGATGACTAAATGAATCTTTGTAGGTTTCTTTCCCAATGTTGAAGACACTAGTTCTCGATAATTGTGTAAACTCAAGAGAGATACATCCTTGGAATCTTCAGGCTAGCAAAATAAGTTTAAAATTCTTGGACGTAGCGAATTTGGACAAGTTAATTGTGAGAAATTGTAGTGAGGTGGCAGAGGTTTTTCAACTAGAGGGGCTAAATGTTGGAGAAGGACAACATGTTAGGCCATTAATTGAAGTAAGAATGATGGAATTGGATGGATTACCTCAATTGACATGTTTGTGGAACAAGGATCCCCATGGAATTCTGGGCCTTCAAAGCCTACAATACCTAACAATTAAGAAATGTTCCCTCTTGAGAAATCTATTCACATGTTCCACCGCCATGGCTCTTCAACAACTTAAAGTACTTTATTTGGAGTCTTGTCCAGTGATGGAAGAAGTTATTGCAGCAACAGAGGATGGGCTCAAGGAAGTGATTGATGTGATTGAATTCCCAAAGTTGGAGTGGCTAACACTGAAAGATCTACCAAACCTCAACAGTTTCTGTAATGCAAACTATAATTTTAATTTGCCATCATTAAACAGAGTTGTTCTGAAGAGGTGTCCGGATATGCACAACTTTACTTTGGGACAAGTATGCATGTCACAGATATTTGTAAGTACAAGTGGCAATGAAGGCCTTTGGACAGAAGATCTCAATAAGTATTTAGAGGAACGACTTCTGAAAGGAGAGGTAGACTTTCTTTTTCAACTTGATTTACGGTTAATTATTTTTGTCAGTTGATGAACTCTTTTATCTTTGAACATTTACAAGAGACTACTAAACTGGAGTGCTTCATATGTATTTTTTGTTCATATGTATTTTACTTTCTTTTCTTTTAGGAATGCGCAACCGTGGATGAAAGTGATTTTGACATCGAAGAAGAAGAGTTCTCTAACCTTTATTGGCTTAGATGAGTAAAGTAAGTTGATCATCCTTTATTATAAATATATATATATATATATATATATATATATGTATACATTTCATAATATTTATAAGAAAATTTTATAATAAACACGTTAAAAAAAAAGTGTATCATATGTCTAGTTATGATTTTATAAGCTGAATGTAATAAGTTGATATCCTCCTTTATTTAAAAAAAAATAAAATAAAATTATGATGGTGATCCCTATATTTTACTTGTGTCATTTTGGTCTATACGCTTTCAATTACCTCAATTTTAACTCCTAATTTAAATTTTATTTTAATTTGGTCCAATTAATAATATTGTCAGTAGTTTTTTTTTTTTTAACGGAAAATCACTAAATTGATTGAGATTAATTAAATGAGTTGAGTAGTTTATAATTTTACCCTTAAGAATATGACACATGATACTTATATGTGTATTTTTCATTAAAAAATGTTAAGAGTTGTAATTGAATCAAATTGAGATAAAATCATAAATTTAGGGTCAAAATCGAGCCAAATGAAAATACAAAGACTAAAATGACGCAAGAGGTAAAGTACAGGGGCTACCGTCTTAATTTACCCAATATATATATATATAGAGAGAGAGAGAGTAATGCTACCATAAACTAGTTATGTTATTTGTGAGTTTGATTATCACAAATGACATAACTCAATACTATGGGAATCATATATATATAAAAAATAAATAAATAAATAAAAACTTTTGAGTTATAACCAAGCATCACATTAGGTATAACCAAACAACTCTTAAATCTTCACCGAAATAATTTCATAACCAATATCACAATGTGTCATAACTAACAAGATAACATGTCATAATCAAAGATACAAAAGTGTAAACCAAAGCATAGAATTTCCGAATATTATATATATATATATATATATACATATTTCATAATATTTATAAGGGAATTCTATATAACACTTTAACAAATGATGTATTATATGCCTGACTTTTTGTAGTCATTAGTTATGACTTATTTAATTATAATTAATTATAGATGTTATTTTGGTTATAACTGAAGAAATTTTTGATAATACCTCAAGTGATATTAGATTATGATGTGTTTTGGTGTTGGTTATAACTCGTTGTAATGTTGGCTATAATTTAATTATGACTTACTGTAATTGTTATTTTGGTTTAACCGGAGAATTTATTGGTTATATCTAAAGTGATATTTAATTAAGATTTATTGTGGTCCTTCTACTTATGACTGAAAGTTGTATTAAAATCACAAAAAATAACTTAACTTGCATGTGGTGCACTCCAAAATAGGAGTTTCGTAGAAGCTCCTTTTATTCTGTATGTTTGGTGTAACTGGTAAGCTAAATGTTGATAACAAAAAAAATAAAAAATAAAAAGGCACTCCCTCTTCCATCTCCTAAATAGTCTTCTTTCGCTTTTAGTTTATTTAAATTATTTTGGTTTTGTAATATATATAAATAAAAGGTTCACTAAATAATCTATCACATTTTTAAAATAAAAAATATGTATATTGCAAATAACTCAAATAATCTGTATCAAATACCCTATTATAATATTGCTAAATTCGTAACACTAACAACTTTTTAATGTATATTTATATATATCTAGACAAGTAATTGGTAGAATCATTGGTAGGCAACAAACCATTTTCCTATTAGGACACTCTTTGCTACCTTGGTGCAACTTGAGTTCAGGTTTAACTCTCTTAGTGTAGGCTATGTTAAAAAATCATGAATTTGTGGAGGGATTGTGAATTCAAATAAAAAGAAAATGAAAAAAAAAAGAAAATGAAGTAAAATAAACTAAATTTATTTAATCTATTTTTTTTTTCTCTTGACAAATATGCTATGTAGAAATTTAATCATTCCAATCATTAAAAAATAAAAAAATAATAAAGAAGAAGAAGAAGAAGTAGTAGAAGTAGTAGTAGTAGTAGTAGTAGTAAGAAAACAAAACAAAACACATAACATAAGATAGACATGATACGTTCTAGTTCTTTCCCTTCATAAAAAAACTCTTGACAATAAATCTAAACATGTAGTCAAAAATAATAGATACCTCACAACAAAATTCAAAATCCAAACATAATGTTAAGATTTGAGTCCCTTTACTAAAAATTTTTTGAAAAGGAAAACTAATCAAAAGGTACCTGTACATATTAATTCAATAAGAGAAATTATTTGAATTTTTATTTTATTCATTAGTCTCTTTCACAAATCGTTTCTCAAATGAAAAATCTAAAAGTCCATATCAAAAATTTTGAATTTTGTTTTCTTAAATGATTAAATTCAAAATGCTTTTTGTAATTATAAAATCTCCATGCATCTTCCAACAATTTTTTCTAAGGAATTGTATATTTTGTTTTACTTTGACTCCATCAATATTTTGTGTGCAGTTAGATATGATCGAGTTCAAGTTGCTGAGATTGGAGTATGCTAGATTACCCTCCTACAGTCAATGGCAAACTTATTGTTTCTTCCAATAAGTTAAAAAATAAAAAATAAATTTTTAGATGATTTCTAATTCCCATCATTTGTGTCTACGTTGTCATATACTACTACATTAGTGTGTTTATTGCAAAACTATTCAGCTACCTATAGTTGTATCAGAAATGATATATATATATATATATATATATATATATATACATGTGTGTGTGTGTGTGTGGTAGTAATAAACCTAAATGTAATGTCATATTACTCTATCTTGGTTCTTGGACTTGTTGATGAGATAGAATTTGTATGATTTTAGATGCTAGGTATGCTAATTATGTGGGATATACACTTGCAGGGTATTTATTTATTTATTTATCAGCAAATACACAAGCTATTTTGTTGGGATTTCATAATCATAATTCTTTTGAAAGAAACATGGATGAATAGGCTTAGGCTGGTTAAACTAGCCAGGCCAGGGAGAAATATTGTCAATCCATGTTAGTTGAGACTCAACATGGAGATCGGCGACAAATTTAGCCATAAAAAAGGTACTTGCATAGAAAGAGATCCTAGAATGTGTTAGTGAATATGATATATATATATATATATATATTCACTATATATGGGGAGTGTTGGAGGCTTATTGTGTGTTTGGAACCCTGAAGTTTTTATGATGTCAGAGTGTTGCTGCAGCAAGCATTTCATAGTGCTCTTAGGTATGACTTCTGATCTTTTTGAGTGTGTGACTTCAAATATTTACGCACCCAATGATGTTGATAGTAGAGGTAAGTTGTGGGATACACTTGTAAGGATTAAAAATGATTTCCAAAAACCTTGGTGTGCTGGATGGGATTTTAATGAAATTAGGTATTTATCTGAGGGAAAAGGAGTATCTAGAAGGGATAAAGGGATGAGAGAGTCTGGTAACTTCATTGAAAAAATGGAATTGGATGATTTACCAATGGTAGGGAGAAGCTTTACAAGGTGCAATTCACTTGATGGGGAGAGGTGGAGTAGGATTGACAGATTCTTAATTGATCCAAGGTGGTTGGAGAAGTTTAAGTTTCAATTGTGGGGTTTACCTAGGGATGTATCAGTTCATTACCTTATATTACTTAGGAAGGATGGTAGGAATTGGGGTCCTAGACCATTTAGATTCTTGAATGCTTGGACCCTATATCCTAATTTCCTTAAAACAATATAGAAATCCTAGGCAGACTCAAAGATTGATGGTTGGGTTAGGTATAGATTTGTCAGCAAACTGAACTCTTCGAAGAGTGATCTAAAAAAATGAAATCAGGATTTGGAAATGTGGATCACCAGCTTAAGATGACATAGGATGAATTACGTGATTTTGATTTGAGACCTGAATGAAGAGAATTACTACCACAAGAGGTGTCAATGAGAAGGGAGGTTAGAAGTTTGGTTTGGAATTTGAGGAAGAAAAATGAGTGGGTATGGTTGCAGAAGTCAAGATTGTAATGGACAGTAAATGGGGATAAAAACACAAGGTTTTTTTTTTTCCATCTAATGGCTAACAAAAGATTCACCAAAAATCTAGTGGATTCACTAAAGGTTGATGGGGTTAGAGTTGAGGGGCTTGATCAAGTGAAACAGGAAATGTTAAGGCACTTTTCTACGTTGTTGAAAGAAGACTAGGCATCAAGGCCAAAGTTAGTAGGTTCTATTCCAATAGTGAGTAGATCAAAGGTTGTGGAGATACTTGAAGCTGAGTTCTTT
This sequence comes from Camellia sinensis, assembly GCF_055761805.1. NCBI lineage: Eukaryota > Viridiplantae > Streptophyta > Magnoliopsida > Ericales > Theaceae > Camellia > Camellia sinensis. Next base: position 124,897,240 of record NC_138967.1, on the reverse strand, counting down.
GATACGGAAGTTTGGGAAGCAGTTACGGATTGCGATGGAAACAAAGCACCTGGGCTAGATGGGTTTAATTTGTCATGCATTCAACAGTGCTGGAAGTTCATGAAGGGTGGGTTGATTCAACTTGTGAAGGAATTTCATTCTAATGGGAAGATTGTGAAGGCTTGAATTGTTCATTTATAACTTTGATTCCTAAAAGGATAGTCCCAATGGTTTGAGTTATTATGGGTAGATTAGTTTGGTTAGTTCTGCTTATAAAATATTGGCTAAATTGCTCTCAAGAAGAATTAGAAAGGTATTACCAGATGTTATTGGTAAAGTACAATCAGCATTTCTTGGAGATAGAAATATTTTTTATTGGATGATGACAGCGAATGAGGTGGTTGATTGGTGGAAGAATACAAAAAAGAAGGGAGTTGTCTTGAAAGTTGACTTTGAGAAGGCCTATGACTCTGTGAACTAGAACTATCTATTTTATATGATGTCCAACATTGGGTTAGGTGATAAATGGAAGAAATGGATGGTTTCTTGTGTAACCAAGGCAAGAGTTTCAGTATTAGTGAATTGGTCTCCAACATATGCGTTTTCTCCTCAAAAAGGGATTAGGTAAGGTGATCCCTTGCCACCTTTTCTTTTCAACATAGCAACTGAAGGGCTCAACATTCTATTAGAAAGGGTGAAGGAGATAGACTAGTTAAAGGGTGCTTCTATTGGGCCATTTGAGTTGAAGCATTCTCATCTTCAGTTTGCAAACAATACTACAATCTTTTGTGAAGTTGTGGTGGAGGAAATTATAGTTGTTAAAAGGATGCTTAGATGTTTCGAAGTGATATCAGGGCTTAAGATTAATTTTCACAAGAGTGTAGTGTGTGGTGTGGGAATGTATGATAAGAAGATCTAGGAGTTTGCCTCTATTCTAAATTGTACAAGTCAAAAGCTACCTCTAAAGTATTTAGGTTTTCCTCTTGGTGCTAGCCCAAAAAGCAAGAGATGTGGAATCCAGTGATTGATAAGATTAGGTTCAAGTTGGCATCATGGAAATTTTTTTTTGTCATTTCCTGGTAGGTTGACTTTGATATGGTCTGTATTTTCAAATTTACCATGTTATTATCTGTCTTTATATTTAATTCCAAAAGGAGTGGCCAAGGTGATCGATAGGTTGCAAGCTTCTTTTCTTTCCGCCGGGGGGGGGGGGGGGAGGGGAGGGGGGAAAAGAGTCAAATCTAAAGAGAAAGGTGCATATGGTTAAATAGGGGGATGTGTCAATGTCAAAAGAGCAAGGAGGGTTAGGCATTAGGAGAATTAAGGAGGTGAATGAGGTTTTGTTATTGAAATGGTGGTGGAGGTATGGGGTGGATGACAAAGCTTTGTCAAAACAAGTGTTAATTAGCAAGTATGGATCACAAAGGGGAAGATGGATACCTGATTGGAATTTTGAAGAAGATAGGAAGGTATCTAGGATTTGGAGTGACATATTGCAAGTAGTGAGGTCTAACTCTTCCCTTCATGATTTTTATGTAAGTAATATAAAGATAGGGATTGGGGATGGTTGTAGAATTCATTTATGGTCTGACATGTGGCATATGAACATTCAAACTAAGGAGGAATTTCCTAGGTTGTATAGCTTATCTGTGGATAAAGAAGGAACCTTGAAGGATTTTGTTCGAAGAAGATAGAGATCTAGAGGTTGGGTGTTTAATTTTAGGACTCTTCTAGCTTGGGAAGAGAAGGAGGTTGCTAGATTACAAGGCTGGCTATCAAAAGCACCAGATCTTAGTTTAAATAGCCTTGATAACTTGTCTTGGGAGGCTGCTTCTTCAGGTCTTTTTTCTATTGCATCAGTCAGGAATTTGTGTGAAGCCAAATGTGGACCTAGGCTAAAAGTAGCCAAGTGGATGTGGCAAAATGCAGCTCCACTAAAAGCACAATTCTTTGGTTGGTTAGCTTGGAAAGGTAGGGTCAAAACAACAGGTTTCTTACCCAACATTAGGGTCGTTAGATGTAGTGAAGATAGCATGTGCCCTTTTTGCAAATCTGAGGTGGAAACAAGATCTCATGTGCTGATTCACTACCCCCAAGTATGGAAGATGTGGTCAACCCTATTGGATTGGTGGGAAATTAGTTGGGTACCACCTGCAAATGTGGAGGGCCTGTTGAATTGGTGGATGAGGGTGAAGTTTAGAAAATTGGAATCTATAGATTTTGAAGATATTACCTTATGCCATGTTGTGGTCTATTTGGAATATAAGGAATCAGTATGTATTTAATGACCATAGACCAAACTATGCTAAAGTTGAGGAGCAATGTGGGCGAAATCAAGTTTGAAAGGTGTCCATTTTTCTGTTCATGACCTTGTCTCAAACATTAGGGAGGTCAGATTTTGCTTGTAATGGTTGGTGTTGATTTTGTCTGACTGAGGATAGGTGGGTAAGTTTTGTTCTGTAGCTATTGTGGTTGTTGCCCTGTTGGTATCTCACTAGCAGTGGGTAGCTGCGGTGCATATGAGTTGGTGTGCCTTGCAGTGTTAACATTGTTGTGATCTATAGTGGCTTGCTGTGATGCTTGTGCAGTTATTTTCGTTTTTCCTTTACTGATATATGTAACAAGCCCGCGGGGGACCTCGCTACAGTTCGGACTCGATTTGTGTCACGGTTCTAAATCTGAACCAAAGAGTCCAAATCCGGCAAATCATTTTGAGAAAACAGATTTTTGAAAAGAAATGCCAAACATGGACTGCTTTGCCAGATACAGAGTCGCCACCTAAATATTTTATTTTGGGAGAATTTAGGAAACCCTGACTCGGTGCCAAAGGCCACGTGTCCGTCATCACCAAAGTTGCCTCGGCTCGGGAACTTGGGTGCGATTGGGGAAGGTTAGCTATGAGCACCCCCTCTCGCCCGATCCGAAGATCGGCCTCTACTAACCGTGATATCTTGTTTTGAAAGCATTATGTGTTCTTATTCCGGTTATTAGCCTAGAATTACTATGTTGTGCGCACAACAAACAAGTATAGACCAAGTCGCCTAAATTGGAGCAAAACATTGCATGTTTGTTTTGAAAATGGTTTGCTACTCGCAAGTAGGCTTAAAATGCAGGTTTTGCCACCCTCAAGTGGGCTTTAGAAAAGATGGTTTTGCCACTATCTAGTGGGCTTAAAACTCACAGTTTTAATGCATTATTCCAATTTAGGTAATTCGACCTTCATCCACAAGCGTTCAAGCAGTTATATCACATAAGCAGCTAGCCTCATGGTAATCATGCAATTATGGCAACACTCACACGCATGCGGCATGCTAAAGCATAAAAGCTCACCTAGTACTCCAAGCCAAAACAGAAACCAGTTAGTAATCACATGCATGATCCTAGTTCATATTTGAAATGGCTAATGCAACACATGCAAAGATGCAATCTAAACAGGCTCGGCTATCCTAAACATGGCATGTGAAATGCTGCAACTAACAAATACTCAACTTGGAATTGAAATACGAGTGCAGTTAGCATGATGTACCGAGCCTGGTGCATGCAAGACAAATATATGAATGCACGCTTGCATAGCATAAGGTATGCTAATTTAAATATGCCCTAGTCTACCATCATAAGCGGGTAAATAAAAGGGAAGAAAAACGTGGGGTTGGAAGACATGCACACACGCACCCACACTTATTACAAATTTGCCCTCGCTCGGAGGGACCGAAAGAATAATACAGTCCGAATAACAAATCAACTATCCTAGCTAATTAATTATTACAGACCCTTAATTAATTAACAAAATGAATGCAGACAGAAGGTGGCCGCAGCCGTGTCTCGGAATGCGCGAATGATGCATGCTCGGTCCATTTTGCCCGGAAACCCATACAATGCCACTGCTGCCTCTGTTAATGCTGCCCTGCTCCTCTGAAAATTGCCAAAGTCTCAGGGTATGTTCAATGAGAACTGCATAACACCACCGGCTAAGTGAAATGACCACCGGCCATGGGAAATTTCCATCGGCTTCTTTCAAGTCCATCGGCCTCATATCCTTTGCCGGTCGGCATTCTTCAGTGCCGGTCGGCAGAAACTTTCTGCAGAAGCTGGTTTTTGACAGCAACAAGGACAGACAGTGCATGGCATAGAATTTCAAGCAAATGTATGCACCAACCACACTCCATATCATGCAAGGGACTCAAGGGAGCATGGCCCTCGACCCTCGGGCCATCAATCACGCATTTCAATGCACGATGGCCCAAAAGCCAAGTGTGCAACTTCGATATCAAATGAAATGCAAGCACAAAACACATCAAAGGGCCCCAACCCCTATCATGGTTGATCAAGAGGCAAGGGATGCATGCTCAATGAAATGCAACCTAGGCATGTGAGCTAAGTATGCAACATGATCATGCAAACAACAAAACCATGTGCAATAGGCACATGAACCAAACAAGTAAGCATGCAAGGCATATAACATCAATGTTAATGACACACATGCAATAACATGAAAGGCATAACACATGTAAATATGCAAAGCAACTTAATACAAAAAGCATGCCGAATGCGATGACACTTAAGCATGCAACATGTAAATAGGCTAAGTACCTAAACATACAAACATGTATAGCATGCAACAACATGCCAAAGGGATGGTCTTAAACGAATTTGGACAGCTCTCTACTAGGTCCAAAACAGCGGCCAAATGTTATGGAAATGAGGGCCAAAACACATACAAGCATGCATGCACACAAGGTCCAACACTTAGGCACCAAAGGGCAACTTCGAAGCGCACTTAAAAGAGGATAAATATGGATACATGGCATGCATAGAAAGCTCTGAAATCATGTTATAGAAGGTGCAAAACCAAGTAAACACTTCAAGCTAAGCATGCAACGATGGTCTAAAACTCAAGGCAAGCCGAGGGGGGTTACATGGTAGCTATACAAACCAAAGCATGGATGACCCGAATGACCCAAAACAGACCTCAAGCACACTAAAACATGCATAAAAGCTTCACAAAGCTAAGCCAAAACAAGTAAGCATAGTGGTCTAAATGCTAGATACATGTTAAGGCAATTTCATGGCATTACAAGACAAGTATGCAAAGCAAGCATGGTGTGTCTAAACCAAGTAAAAACAGTGCTATATCATGGAAAAATAGGCACAAATAACACTTAAGACATGGCCAACATGAACTTAAAAATGGTGCTCACACATGAGGCTAAAATGGCACTTTTTGAAGACAACAAGGAGAGGGGATGACCCTCTCCTTCCTAGGACCTTAAACCACCATCCTCACCACTGAAATCCCTCAAGATTTCAGTGGTGAGGAGGCCCAAACAAGGTGGTCCTGAAACTCACCAAAAATAGCACAAAATGGGGCCAAACAAGGCCTAAGAGGGGGTAAACGACCCCAAACACAAAAGTGGTCTTGATGAAGTATCTTAAACACAAAAAACAGAACTTTTTTATGTTATACACAAAGCCCAAATCCGCAAGAAAGACAGGCTAAAAGGGTATGCAAAAACGGGGAATAAAGAGGGTAAGAAGTTACCTTTGGAGACCAGCAAGAACCAGCAGCCTTTAGGTCTCAAAAACCAGTCCTCAACCTCTGAAAATAAGCTCCAAGAACCTCCAAGTGAAGATGGAAGTGTGTGGCTATGAAGTGGTGTGCAATAGGCCAAGAACAAGCCCCTTTTGGACCCTCTAACCCACCCAAACGTAGAGAGAGAGGGAGATATTGAGAGGGAGTGATATATATATCATATATATCAGATTTTTCTTACCCCTCTAATGGAAGGAGAGGCTCTCCTTATATAGAGAAACCAATGGGGCAAAGCTTCTTTTAGAAGCTTTGACCAAAAAGGCCAAGCTTCTCTTAGAAGCTTGGAGCAAAAGGGCCAAGCTTCTTGGAGAAGCTAGGCAAAGGGGTCAAGAGGTTTAAGCTTCTTGGAGAAGCTAAGAAAAAAGGGTTCAAGCTTCTTGGAGAAGCTAAAAAAAGGGTCAAGCTTCTTGGAGAAGCTAAAAAGGGTCAAAAGGTTCAAGCTTCTTGGAGAAGCTGAAAAAGGGTCAAGCTTCTTAGAGAAACTAAAATGGTTCAAGCTTCCTCAAGAAGCTAAAAAAAAGGTTCAAAAGGGTCAAGCTTTTTGGAGAAGCTAAAAAGGTTCAAGCTTCCTCAAGAAGCTAAAAAAGGGCTCAAAAGGGTCAAGCTCCCTCAAGAAAAGGGTCTCGGCCAGGAAAAGTGGCCGATTGATCAGAAACAGTGGCCGGCCGACCAAACACAATGCCGACCGACAATAAACAGTGCCGACCGGCAATATACATTGCCGATGGTAGCAAAAACTAGCTGGTGGCCTCTGGCCATGGCCGGTGGTGTGTGGGGATGCCTCACAAGGCATTCCCTGCCCCTCCAAGGCAAAATGCAAGTGTTTGGTGCAAAATCAGACACTGAACAGTCAAATTCGGAGATCCTGAGGCAAGGCGCGTAGCCGAGACCTCCGGGAACTCCAAATGAACACAAACATGGATGATCACCGAGTGTTCAAACGGTGACGTCCAAGTCTTGAGGACGGTCAAAAATGGGGTGTCTACAATGTATTTTGTACTCTTGTATGGTTTTCACCATCAATGAAGTTTCTTTGGTTGATCAAAAAAAAAAAAAAAAAATCACTATATATGTTAGATGTTGTAGTTAGGTTTTACCGTATTAGGATATTTTCATAACTTTCTTGTTGCCCACTCTTACCTAACCTATATGTAGGTATCTTCATTGTATTGTAAGATACATAATATTAAGTATACACATAATATACATATAATATTCTCTTTCTCTCTCTTTTAGATTTTGTAAGACCATCTCCAATGGTTAACCAACTGTTTCATCAAATCTAAATTTGATGAAAAAACTTACTTTCTGCCGCTCCAATAGTTCACCAAATCTTTCAACAAATCTAGGATTTCTCAAATCTTTCATTAGATTGAGGATGGATGTGCCTAAAAACAAATCACTATTCATAGCCGTTAGATTTTCACCAGTGGATGTCCCCTCGGATGACCACCTCAAGGCAAAAAATTGTGAAAAATTTACACTGGCTGGACATCCGCTCGATTGTCCCCCTAGATGACCACCTCAAGGCAAAAATTTACATTGGCCGGTCAACTTACCGAACATCCGCCTAGTCATCCGCCCGGTAGACCGGTGTACTGATGAAGCTTCAAAAACCTCCGTTGGAGCATTTTTTTGATCAGTAAAGAAAAATTTCATTAACAGCATGAAATTAAAGGTACAAGAAGATGACATGTATCGAGAGAGATTCGGAAAGTACATAATACCCCTACTAGTGCTACTCACACCCATACAACCAAACCTTTGGCCTCACGATTTTTTCTTTTAAACAAAAAAGTTAAGAAGAACTTAACTAAAAAAAAAAAAAAAAAATCCCCACAAAAACAACCCACACAACCCAAAAAACAAAAAACCAACACCAAACACCCAAGCTGCTACACACCTCTTAACAACACCTAAGAGCTAACTCTTCTTAACAACAAACCACACACTACTAATCAACCCAAATATTTTATTCACCCATTTTGCTGCCCACCAAAACCAAGACCCATGCCACCAAAAACAAATCTTATCAACAGCCCACCTGACAACACTCTACCAAGGCATGAAAAGCACTCTTCACCACCCAAACCAAAGCTTTTCAGCAGCCCACACCTGACAACACTCTATCGAGACATTTCCTTGGCTGGAAAACTCCATAGCCAATAGCTCCAAGGCTGGAGAAACTCCACACCCAGCTTCACTTCCATGGTCGGGACCGGGCACTCCTTGCAACCGAACACACCCAAGGATGATCAAGACTCACAACTATCACCACAGCCGACCATGACCCACTGCCATCTCCACTTCTATGGTTAGACACAGCTTTCCGGCTCCAAACTCCAAACACGCCCACTGCAAAAGCCCCGGTGTTGACAACCCAAAACATCGAACAACCGCCGAGACATCACCAAACATCTGGATGAAGTTCACCCCTCAAACTCCGACTCGAAAAGGAGCGCTCGAATGAAATCTTAGATAGATCTGGATCAACTACAACACCCTTGTTCCCTCTAACCAAAGCACCGAAGCAACTCCATAGATCCGAAACCGAGCTCATCCCTCAAACTCCCACTCACAAAAGAGCGCCCGAATGAAGATCCAACAAGATCTGACCATCCTCTATTCCGGTCCAAAACCGACCTCTTTCTACTCTGTTTAGACCCTTAAACCAAGCACCCCAGTTGAAACAAAACATGCAACCCCAAGGTTGAGACAAAAACAGACAACAAAATAAACAACCCCCTGATGATACAAAATAAACAAACCGAAGCACCCCCTGATGAAACAAAAAAGGACACCAAAGTGGAAAGAAATTGTGGGAATTAAGTTTATTGAAAGCATAAACCAGCACACAAACACAAAAGAGAGCTGGGCCAGCCGACCGCCATAGCGAAAGGCGGTGGTCGGCCGGCCAATAGTGAGGCCCGGGGGTGGAGGTTTTTAGAGAGAGAGAGAGAGAGACCTACAAAAACTCTTGATGTAATTTTTAATTGATTGATACCTCCGTTGGAGCACTTGATATCAATTGGACCTTTTACTCAAATTTGGTGAAAATTTCGATGCACTGTTGGAGATGCTCTAACATGGTATCAGAGTTATAGGTTATGCTCTTCGTGTTCTTTGCCTTATTGGCGGCCGGTAACCTTGCCATGGCCGTCCGCTGGACCTTAACCCATTCCGCTGCCATATTTTCCTTTCAATATCACTTCGTGGTAATCTCCTTCTCTGTTTGTTGGTTTTTCTATGTTCCTTCATCACCGACCAAAGTTTCTTAAAGTTCCTCTGCAGTTCTTCACTCTGTTTGTCCCTCTGCTTCAACTTCAAATATGTTTCTATCTTTAAACCTATTTGAGTTTGAGGGAGGGTATTATACCTATATCATGGTGAGCATGGTCATACCATGCGAACCACGCGAACCACCTAAGTCACCCCCTTGACGCGCTCCCTAAGCTGCTCCCTTGGCGCACTACCTAAGCCTCCTCCTAGCACACATGGTTCTTTTCCGGTTCAAACTTCTGCTATCGGCTTCTTCTTCAACGGGCTGGCACCTCACCAAAAACTATTTTCTATCTCCTGGCATTAGCTCTGACCCTGCTCCTACAATGGTCCGACATGATCAAAAATTGTCTTCCGGCATTAGTCTCGGTTGCTTCTACAATGGTTTGGCATGACCATAAACTGTTTTTCAACATTATTATTTTTATTCTATTTTATTTTCTCTAGTTTTTCTTTCCAAACTCTAGTTGGTCTCTTTGCAAGCACTTTGAGTTTGAGGAAGGCTGTTAGTGAATATGATATATATATACATATATTATATTCACTATATAATATATATGATATATTATATTCACTATATATATATATTAGATGTTGTAACTAAGTTTATCATATTAGGATATTTTTCATAGCTTTCTTGTTACTCACTCTTACCTTGCCTATATATAGGCATCTTCATTGTATTGTAAGATACATAATATTAAATATACACAATATAATATCTTCTTTTTCTCTCTCTTAGATATTGCAACAAAATGAATCACATAATACTTGAAAATAATAAGTGCCATTGTGAGATAAACACCCTTATGAGTATTATGTGACCTATTATGAGATTTAAATTTTTTTTTTGTACATATAGAATTGTTGTTTAGGACTAGTTTGACAATTATTTTTTTAGTAACTCCTTTACCTTTTTAGAATAAAGTTGTTGCAAAAAAAATTAATGCGTTTGAATTGAAAATTAAAGTTTTTCACTAAAGACAAAATAAAGTAGGATATGGCATTTTTAGCAATTGTGAAATAGGGATTTCCCTTTTTTTTTTAATTTGTCATCGAAATAAAATGAAATCAAAAGATAATTGTTTTAGCTTAAATAGCCAAAAGTAACTTTTCTAGCAATAATTTTAAAAAAAAAATCAATAAATTTAACTTAGGTACTTACCCAAAAAAAAATAAAAAAAATAAATAGTTGATCCAAATTCAACTATTATATAATTCTAACTACTTTTTCACAATAATTAAAAATTTATAACTAAAATTATAAGAGACTTCATTCAAAGAATCAAGGACCAACAGGTCTACTTTGAGGCTAATAAGTGACCAAGTGAAGCCATAGTAGAAAAACAGCAGTCCATGTTAGAAAGTTCACAGCATTATACAGAGCATACTAAAGAAAACTCATGAGCACACATTACAAATAAATAAATCAACATACTATACATAAATATGAACTCATTATTTATACATAACCATTTGAAACAAAACAACTAAAATTTCAGTTGTATTTATTAATATGAATTCATTACCAGTATATATCTCTAGTAATGAAAATTAATAAAAATCTAACGCTACTGATGAAATCCCTGGTCTGTCCATTAATGACCACTAAGTAGCTTACCTATTGTATAAGGGAGCTTACATTTAAAATGAATTTACATCATATATTACTTTCCTTGATATTTTTTTACTTGTGTTATTCTTCTTTAAAGTATTTTTGTGCTATAGTCAAACCATGGCTCAATTGCTATTGGTTAAGATTTAAATAATGTTTTAAAAAAAAATTAAAACTTTGATATATATTTCACATATTTTCATGTCATTTCTATATTTTTAAGAGAGGCACATACTATGTGCACCCAAAACCAAACCAATTAAATCTTTTTAGTCAAATATATATATTCTTACCATTCCAAATTATTTAACTAACATGACAAATAAGAACCAAAAAATTAATGTATTCTTGTAATGATTTTTTTTTTTAATTCTTTTCATCTATTAAAAGATATTTTCAACTACTTTTAGTTTGTAAAAAAAAAAATGCATAAAATTTATATTATTTTTAATTTTTTGTTTTTGGTAGTGGACAAACAATTTGTGACGGAGATAGGATTAACTCTAGCGGTTGCGAACATTCAAGGATCACACACACTCACTGTCTTTGTGAGACATCATGTTCTCCTTTGAGTGTTGCATTCATTTGTTGCCTATGTCATTCACTACATTCTTACCTTGCTTGATAATGATCTCATGTTCATATTGTCTATCTCACAAGTTTGAAGGTTTCATGATGTGTAAATTATTTCATCTTAGTATCACATTATTGCTATCTTACTCATACATCTCTGTTTCTGGTGATACTCTGTTTTTTGGGTGTTTTTGGATGCTCAGAGGTGTTTTTGAGGATTTTGGGGACTTTACTTGATTGTTGGGACCGCTCGAGCAGTGTTTTGTGCACTCGAGCGATGAATGGCCTCATCTAGTACTTGTGTTTGCAGACTGAACATCTGAGAGTTTCTCTTTAGCACTCGAGTGACGAAGTCTTCGCTCAAGTGGTCCACAATGTCTTAGTAAGTTCACCGGGGGCAATGAAGTGGTCGCTTGAGCAGTCTTTGCGAGTTTTAATAGTCCCATCCATCCTTTCATTTCCATTTTCCCCCAAATCTATTCGTGCGCTCTCCACCTAAGGTGACTTCACCTCCTATTGTGGATTTCGTGCCTCATCTTCTCTATTTCCCTTTGATTTGTGCCTTCCCAAGTTATGTTCCTTACTTTTTGGTAAGTTTGTTCTCTCTTCCCTCTTTATTTTTCTTTTCTTTCATTTTTTCTCTTCTCTCCTCATTCTAGGGTTTTCACTTTGTTTTTTCTTTCTCTTTTTGTTTATTTTTGTTAATTTTACATTCCATTAGTTGATTTGTATGCATCCATCTAGGGTTTCTATATCTTGATTGATTTATTTTTTTTAATTTTTTAATTAGTTGCTTATTTGTTTTGCTTTTTGCTCTCTCTCTCTCTCTCTCTCTCTCTCTCTCTCTCTCGCGCGCGCGCGTGCGCGTGCGCGGGTATATAATGCTCTAGTTTCATTTTTTTTTTTATTTCTTACTTCACTAACCTTTTGTTTATATTGTTGGTTACTAATGGTGTTTGTTGATTGGTGGTGTGCTGGTTGGGGTTTATTGGATTGGGGCTTCTGGGTGTGCCTTGGTGGGTGATTGATGGGTTGTTGTTTGGTTGTCCTATGATGGGTTTTGCCTTGTCCATATTTGTGGGATTGTCGTGTTCCTCCAGGTCTTACCATGTCTCAATCCTCAAAGCATCAAAAGGCTACAGCTCATTGCCCGTCATTTAACCATGAGAAGTTCCCCTCCAAAGATAAAGCCAAGTCGTTTAGGGAGTCCTATGAGTCTAGAACTGTCCACCTTCAGCATAATGTTCAACCAAACACTTTTAAGTCCAATCCCATTCACCATTTGTTCAATCCCTTGAGTGGTAACCGGGTTCTACTGATTTCGAGTCCTAGAAATCTTAGTTGGGTCGTGAGTTCTATTGCAATATTATCTCTGTCAATGAGTGCGACCCTTCTTTCAAAATTTGGGTTCGATCTAAGAAAATTACTGTCACCGAGGAGTTGATTCGGACCTTTCTTGGGATCCCTCCAATTGTCGATAGCCATTACCTTTTTCTTGCATCTCCCAATGCTGATTTTAACATGGTTGCTACCGAACTTTGTGGCACAACCTGAAATTGGGTCCTTGGGGCACTTCTCAAGCAAAATGAACTTTTTCCTCGGTTCCACCTCCTAAATATCACAGTTTGTGCTAATCTTCATGTCACCACCCATAGCTCAAACATCAATCAAGAGCAAGGATATGTCTTGTATTGCATCCATCGCCTTCTTAAAATTGATCTTCTCACCATGATTGTGCAAAAAATAATTTTTGGGTTTAAGGGCAAGAAAAGCTTAGGTCTTCCATATAGGAGTTTAATCAATCGCATTTGTCTCCCAAAGTAGGGCACATGTTAAGGAGGAGTCTTCCAGGGCGGGTCCTTCTGGTGTTGGTGAGGAACAGATGGAAGAGGAAGCTAAGCTTGATGCTGCGGGCTACCAATGAAGAAGAGCAGCCAGTTCGTCCTCGCACCATTCGAGGTCAGCTTTAGCAAGCGATTTGATTAACTAGATGCTCGGGTGGATTCCTTTGATGACCGTCTCTCTTTATTGGAGGCCACTACTGGCCACATATTGCTACCTTGATGGATTAGTCCTCCTACTAGCTTGTCCAGATCCTTTCATATCTTTAGATACAGCAACCTCCACCTCCTTCACCTTTATCTTAGTGCTACTTCTCTCTTTGGCATGTTTTGGATATCTATTTTATAATTCTCTCTTAATGGTTTTGTACTATTTGTTATTCTTGGAAATGTTTTATTTGTCGGTTGTTGGATGTGTTGATGTTTTGGACATAGTCTGTTTATGGTTGATCATCTTTTGGATAGTTTTTGGATATACTAGGTTGTGTTGGTGTTGTTGGTTATCAATTGGATATTGGGACATGCTTTGGCTATTAGTTGAGGTTCAGCCATTATTTTGCATGTTGTCCCTTTGTCTCTCCCAGTAAAAAATGTGGAGTAATGTTGATGATATTAGCATTGTTGGTTATTCATTACGGTCTATCTATTCATTACTAATCATCTTTTGTCTATCTATCTATCTCTTGTGTCAGTGTTGTTCTTATTATGATCTTTGAAGGTGTTTCATACACAAGTTGTTTAGAGTGTTAATGTTATGTCTAGAGTGTGTATTGTTAGGGCCTCGTTAATAGAAGTGTTTTGGCCAAGAATTGACAAAAGGGGAGATTGTTAGGTCCCTTGTGTTGTCAATTTTGCAAACAAACATATTTGAGTTGTATTATTGTTTGTGGTTGGCTTGATGGTTTATCGGTGTGTCAATCTACAAGGATGGCATAAGCGGTGAGTTCTTGGTTCGAGTGAAGAAATGATCCTTCCAGTAGTTCAGGTCTATTTTGAGATACTGAAAGGATTCATTCACTGCTTGAGCAAACTTTTTGCTGCTCGAACGGAGGCACTTTTGTTCCACTGCCTCTTAGACACACCGCTCGAGAGGTCTTCGCGACCCTGTTTTGTTTAAAGTTGCGTAAGTTGCATATTTTAGGGTTACAGCTTCTGGATCTAAGACTTGAGACTTGAGAACTTTTGTGTATTCATCTGGAGATCCTAGCTATTGTTTTCCTTAATGATTTCATGAGTTTGTCACCTCACATGGATTGAATTGCACATATCAAGGGGCTTGTTATGATTCAACCTTCTTAGAGATTTAATCGGTGGATTTCGTAAGATTTGAGCTTGGATGCTTTGAAGGAGTTTGAAGCAACTCATCGTTATGGATTCAACATAGGTGTTGTGGATTCAACAATAGACTAATCAGTTCTGAGGTGAAGATATTAATGGAAGAGACACAAGGAGTGGAAGTCAATTCTAGAGAGTGTTGGGTAATTGCTTGTACTCTTGTGTAATTTCATTATCTTCATAGTGGATTGTGTAGTAGTGTTTAGCTTGTGATTTTTTTATCACAATTGGAGGTGCTTCAATTGTGATTTTTTTCACGTTAAATCTTTTGTGTTAATTTATCAATTGTGAAATAAGTTAAATCACTTTCGTACGTGCTAAATGATTTAGATTGTTTGTTTTGTGTGTTTGGGATGTGTTGTAATTGAATCTATTTTGAATCATGAGTCACATAGGGTTTTTCAATTGGTATCAGAGTAGGTCACTCATTCTTTAATTGATCCTTCATTTAAAGCTATAAGAGTGTGATTTTGTGTGATTTGTGTTAATGAATTCGATTCACGAAGTTAACTTGACTCATAGACCTCAGTTATTTGATGGAACAAACTACTTATATTGCGAAGCTCGTATAAGGGTATTTTTAAAATCTATTGATGAGAAACTTTGGCATTCCGTCATCTATAGGTGGAGTGAACCAGTTGTGATCATTGATGGTGTTGATATTCTTAAGCCAATTGTTAAATGGGATACAAGTGATTATCAAAATGCAAGTTGGGACAGTAAAGCGCTCAATTCTGTCCAACCCCTTTGGGATTCGGCTGTTGGAAACGAATCGTACTAAGAAGGCCTCAGAGAGCTAAGCCCAATCATAGATGGATTGGGGGAGGGAGTTTTTCATACAGCCGAAGGCCGTACTCATCGAGGTTAGAGGCGAACACCTTACACATGAATGCGTCATTCTGATTCTAGAGTGACATCATTTGGTGGTAGTGGCTGATGTGATTCAGGGGATCTGACTTTCCAACATAGAGGATGAATTTTGGTGGACTGTACTTCCAGGGAGCTTCCACTACTTCAATCTCAGGGCAAAGAGGGGGAAGAGACTAGTCGGTTTAGAGCACGACGCTCCGTCTGATGATTAGACCGATATAGATACTCATTCTCCCTTTTCGGTTGCCGTACCTCTACTTTGTTCAATAGTCCATCGGCCCCCCGATTGTCATTCAACCATGTCCTTAAGTCACGCGGTCGCTCATCATGACGGCGTGGAGGAGGTGGAACTACCAAATGATGACTGATGATCTTTTGTCTCTTACGAGAGTCTTCTCAGAGATTCTCCAATCTGGAATTGTCTATCCTACTGCTAGCCCCCTCATTATGTACTAGAATCGGCCGGCTACGCTTACCACGAGCAGGTCCTGGATTAGACAGTTCCCTTCGCGGAGGCGAATGTGGAGTGCATCTCCTTTGCTGTGACGACCCTCCTCCAAACCTCCTAGGTTGCTCTTGAGGCACCATCTACTTCCTTATCTGAGTACATAGCTCCTTAATCTCCAGACTTATCGAGTCGATGATGCGGTCACAGTGGTCCTTCTCAACAAACTGACGTTGAGATGATTGATAGGCGGTGACATGACGTTGCTTCGTTGTATCAAGGGTCAGACCGTCGTGGTCCATTAGGTCGTTGTTCCCAGTAGGGAAGGCCAAATCCTTATCTTTGGTTCTCTCTATTGCCAGAGTCTTCTCTTTAATCCCAAGTTACAAGGTTCCTTCAATACCCATTGCCGGAGTTCGTCACAAAGCAATCAAAGAATGATTCCTACATACGACGCCAAATGTGTGAACTAGTTTCCATAATAGAGTAAGATGGAACTTCGTAGACAAACCCTGGTGCATCGATAGGAGAAAGCCTGTATAAGGAATAGATGGTTAGGCTGCCCAACTAGGGGTTAGTCAAAAACCCCTCCGACAGTCAAGTTAGTACCAGAGTTTGGTGGAGAGAAGGTAGAGAAGACGAGTGTGTATAAAGTGTAAAGAGATCGATCTTTTGCAAAGGGAGGTAAGGTTACCGTTTATAGGGAAGGCTTAACTTGCTCATCAAGTTTCTCTCTCTGTTACCTGGCACTTATTTGTTATGCTAGGTCACTCCTCATTGGAAGAGAGCAAAGACTCTGTTGAGCAGTTCCCTCATTTGCAGGCACTACGCGCCCTTTACTCACATGGTATTAGTTGATCTATTAGAGCTCAAGTGTCTTGGAGTAAGAGTCTTGGAGCCCAAGTTATGGACTAACCCACTTCGGAGTAGGGATGGGTGCTAGGGCTAGGCCCATGGCCCTGCCCACTTCAGAGTGGAAAAAGGGCCAAGGTCGAACCCTTAACTCGACCCACATCAGAGTGAAGAAAGGAGCTTGGGCTAAGCCCATGGCCTTTCCCACTTCGGAGTGGGGAATGGGCCAAGACTGAACCCTTAGCTCGGCCCACCGTAGAGTAGGGGAGGGAGCCCACTTCGAAATGGGGACCTTCGTCTAGCCTAGCTAGCTTCCATACAAATAGCCTTGAATAAGTATGCCGCCTTTATATATATATATATATATATATATATCTACATCTATATATATGCATACATATATCTCTTACCATCTTCATTCATTCTCTAAAAGCTCTCTCTTGACCCTTTCTTTCGGTTCTCTTTCTCTCTATCGATTCTCCATCACACACACTCTCTCTCTATCAAGTTATATACATCATTTTCACTTCATCAACACCATCACTACCGACTTTACCTCCACCACATGAGCACCATCTCACCGCCATCCTTCGCCACCAAACTCCTCTTTTCACCACCTTCACCAAACCTCCATAGACACTACGTTGATCACCATTACTCCATTAATATTATCTCCATTAACCACAAACTTCTCCACCAACCCTCACGCTATCCTAGCCATACTCATATGCATTCGTGTGAGTCATTCTTGTAAGCTTGCGTTTCTAGTCTTGTCCTTGTTTGTTTAAGTGTTACAGCATGTTTTGTACCTTGCTTGGTGAGAGTTTAGCCGAGGTCGTCTTCATGTCTAGAATTATCGTGGAACCACTTT
Source organism: Camellia sinensis (assembly GCF_055761805.1). Taxonomy (NCBI): domain Eukaryota; kingdom Viridiplantae; phylum Streptophyta; class Magnoliopsida; order Ericales; family Theaceae; genus Camellia; species Camellia sinensis. The sequence continues at coordinate 124,879,990 of NC_138967.1, read as the reverse complement.
GTTTGACCTCCACCTTTGCCCCGACATATTGGCCGAGATGTCATTATCTAGGCCGAGGTGTTCATCACCAAGTCCGAGGTGTGAATCATCTAGGCCGAGATGTTACCTTTCCACCCAAGTGATCTTGTCCCGGAGTGGTATGACCTAGACCGAGGTGTGGCACATCTAGGCCAAGGTGTGGCACAGCTTAGTCAAGTGTTGTCCTTCCTAGCCGAGATCATTGTTCCCCTAGTTGCCGATGTCTTGTTATTAGCCGAGATCATTACCCGCCAGAGTGCCCATGCCATCTTTCTTGTTGAACACACTTTGTCATAGTTTTGTCTTGTCACTCAGCTACCTTTCTGTGTAGCACCAACCAGCTGCAGCCACGTGCCTCTGTAGAGGGTTAAGTCAGCCAGCAGACTTAGAAATGTATCATTTTGCCGTATGTCTTTGTTTGTGAGGAGAGAGAAGCTCTACAAGAAAAAGAAGAAGATTTAGAGTGAGAGAGTGGGCTTCGAGCTTGATTCCTAGAGATCAAACCGTTAGATTCGCGTATTGAGGTTAGATTCTTGATTTACTCTTGTCATTCTTATTGATCATCTAGCTGCATTGCATGATTGAACCCGTTTTGCATGTCATGCATCGATTTAAAGTTGGTTTTAGAAAGAGAAAATGGTGCTCACGTGTTCTTGAAAGAAAGGTCTTGTTTGATCTGAAAGTTTGCATTAAGTTTCATGTTTTTGTGTTTGTTCTCACTAGATCCCTGAATATGGGTACCCAGGTCCATGTTTTTAAACTCATTGCATGAAATCTCAGATTTTGTAATAGCAAATCACGATCTTTGCATTCATCTTCCTCATGTTCATGTTCTTCATGTTCATCATGTTCTTTAAGAAAGGGGAACCCAGATTTTTTCCCGACTTCATTCCGTTGAATGTGGCCATCGAGGCAACACCTCGGCAAGGAGGTGTGGCACCTCGACCTAGACCTGGTAGTTGCCCAGCATATTTTCCCTGAGATAAAGAATTGTATTTGTTTTGATTCGACTTAGCCTTGAGGAATGCCGAGATCATCTGCATGCATGTGAAACTTGTTTGAAAGTGCATTCAACAGACTTTGCCATGTGTTTGTAGGGTTTGGACTTGCCTCGACCCCGACGTTTGAAGAACTAAGTGAGTGGTATTTTTAATAAAGCTATATTATAATGCTTTGATAAAAGTCTTGGTTTGCTTTGTTTTGGAAAGTATTTGTAAGCATGAATGGTTATCCCTAATCGAAAAACATATATATATCTTGTTTTGATGACATTCTTGAAAAGTCTGTACGTGCTAAGGGACTATAAGCATTTGTAGCACAAAGTTTGAAAGTCCGTACGTGCTAAGGGACTATAAGCATTTGTAGCACAAAGTTTGGAAGTCCGTACGTGCTAAGGGACTATAAGCATTGGTAGCACAAAGTTTGGAAGTCCGTACATGCTAGGGGACTCTAAGCATTAGTAGCACAAGTCCTTAGTGTCCGGGGACTATAACGCAACGACACCATCGAATTGAGATATCTCCCTTGTCTTGCCTTGTCTTGTCTTGTTTGCCACTGACGGGTTACCGCGTGGGTTTTGTTTGCCGAGATGTCATCACTTGTATTATAATGATGTTAGTAAGCATCCTTTGAACTTGACAGATTTGCTAGATGGACTTGGTTCATCCTTTGACTTGCACTAATTATGTTATGTATTGTTTGATAAAGATCTTGAATACCAGTCATGCAAATCCCTTTATTTCTTATACCATTCACTGAGTATCCAAGCTCACCCTCTCTATATATATATGTAGGTGATGAGCAGGAAGGCAGTGACGCCTAGGTGTGACTCGGAAGCTTGTTTTGGGTTTTTTGTCATGTCGGCAGTCTTGAAAACTATGCTTCTCGGCTTATAATATCTGCAATTTACACATGTCGGCTGGATAAGCCTTTTGATCAAGATGAAAATTGTATTTTGTATTTCATTGTATTTGTATTCAAGTTGTAATACTATGTAAAGTTGTATGCCATTCCATGTAACTTACGCACTGCTCTTACGGACCACTTGTATTTTTAAATTAATGCTTCCGCACTTGTGAGCCCCATATATATATTTATACTCTGTTTGTGTGTGGATTTCGGAGGTTGGCCTTTGGTAATCCCGGATTACTGGCCATCACAGCACCAAACTAGTAGGGGCAGTTTGGGGTCGTGACAGATTGGTATCAGAGCACGCATTCCTTATAGTGCGTTATTCACACACTTTGAGTCCTAAAGAGCATAGGATGTCCCTTAGAATAATTTTAGGATTGCATCATATTGCTTGTTACTTGACACGGTGTGCATTATCTCGGCATAACCATTTGTTATTTGCATACATGGTTCTTGGTTCAGCTTGTTTTAAGGTTGCATTTTGCCTACTCATAGCATCATGAGGAGAGGTAGACCATCAGTTGGCCGAGATCAATCAGAGGATAGATTGGACAGACTAGAAAGACTAGTTGAAGGGTTAACCCATGAGTTAAGGCAGATGAGACAATAGAATGCAAGTGCTACATCTACCCCGGCCGAACAGACGGATGGCCGACATGCAGCTCCACCTCTTCCAGTGCCCCAAGTGCCTCCACAGCCAGCCTTGTATGGGGAGGGGACGATGACTTTGATTAAAGACTTCAAGAAGATGAACCCACCAAGATTCGCAGGGGGTATAGAGTCGATGAAGGCCGAGGCATGGGTTTTGGAAATGGAAAAGCTGTTCGAGATCTTTCCCAGCACTGACACTTAGAATGTGACATTAGCAGCATTCACATTAGACGACGACGCTCGAAGGTGGTGGATGATGATCCGGGAGGCTAATCCTGGTTTAACTTGGGCCAGATTTTTAGAACTGTTCTACAACAAGCATTTTCCGCTTAGCGTTCGAGATCGTAAGACCACAGAGTTCCAGACTCTGACACAAGGCAGCAGAACAGTGGCAGAGTACGACCGTGCCTTCACCGAATTGGCAAGATACGCGGCTCATATGGTCAGTGATGAGTATAGGAAAGCCAGGAAGTTTGAAAGTGGACTACGTGGACCAATCCAGGATCGAATCAACATGCTCAATATGCCGACTTACACCGAGGTGTTAGACAAGGCCATCTTGGCGGAAGCTAACTTAAACCGATATCAAAGTTCAGGAGATAGTCAGAGGAAGAGACGGAACTATGAAGGTCGCCGGATGCCGTTTAATGCCAAGAAGAAGGCGAATGTGGGCAGTTCCAGCAACTCAGATCGGGATGGTAATGCTAAGCCGATGTGTGCGAGTTGTGGGAAGCCGCATCTAGGGGTTTGTCGCTGGGCGACAGGAGCCTGCTTTGAATGTGGCGAGACAGGCCACTGCGTGAAAGACTGTCCAAAGGCAAGAACCAATGATGGTAAGAAAAATGGGAGCACCTCGGGCTCTGCACAAGGAAGCAACGTCGGAAGGACACAGATGAGACAGGGCAGAGTTTTTGCTCTAGTGCCAGGAGACACCCAAAATGCTGAAACAGTAGTGTCAGGTACACTCTCAATTTGCTCTCAAGTTGCATACGTCTTGATTGATTCAGGCTCTACACATTCTTTTGTATCTGTTAAATTTGCCGAGAAGTTGAACAGACCGTTAGAACCCCTTGATTATGTGCTATCTGTATCTACTCCATCTGGGGGAACTATAATTATTGCATCCATATATAGGGCGTGTGTTGTGGTGATTGAGGATGTAGAATTATTAGCTGATTTGATGCCATTAAACATGACCCACTTCGATGTCATATTGGGAATGGATTGGTTAGTAGCGCATCATGCATCCATTAATTGTGTTACTAAGAGTGTTACATTGAAGACCCCAAACAAAGCCGAGGTCTTTTTCTAGGGTAAAGGAGTAGTACCCCCACCCTACTTGATCTCATCCATGAAAGCCTATAAGTTGATCCAAAAGGGGTGCCAGGGTTATTTGTATAGTATACTAAATGATTTGAATGGAAGTGTTGAGTTAGCCGACATACCAGTTGTTAAGGAATTTCCGGACGTTTTTCCAAATGAGCTGCCTAGCCACTTAGTCGATAGAGAAATAGAGTTTACTGTGGACCTCATGTCGGGAACGCAACCTATCTCCAAAACACCCTATAGGATGGCCCCTGCTGAACTTAGAGAACTGAAACTGCAGTTACAAGAATTGTTGGATAAGGGATTCATTAGGCCGAGCACTTCACCGTGGGGAGCACCCGTTTTATTTGTTAAGAAGAAGGATGACACCGTTCGCCTTTGCATTGATTATAGAGAACTTAATAAGGTAACCATCAAGAACAAATACCCATTGCCTAGGATTGACGATTTGCTTGATCAATTACAAGGGGCAGGAGTCTTTTCCAAGATTGACCTTAGGTCGGGCTACCACCAGCTGAAGGTTAAAGCCGAGGACATTGAGAAGACTGCTTTTCGGACAAGGTATGGCCACTACGAATTTTTGGTAATGCCTTTTGGAGTGACCAATGGTCCTACAGCGTTCATGGACTTGATGAACAGAGTCTTTAAGCCGTATCTAGATGAGTTCGTAGTTGTTTTTATTGACGACATACTGATCTATTCCAAGAGTACAATTGAGCACGAGAATCATTTGAGGCTTGCCCTGCAAATTTTGAAAGACAAGAAGTTGTACGCCAAGTTGAGTAAGTGCGAGTTTTGGCTTTCCAGCATCTCATTTTTAGGGCATGTGATTAATGAAGAGGGTATATCAGTTGATCCGAGCAAGATTGAGGCCATTGTGAATTGGCCGACGCCGACCAACGTGTCCGAGGTTCGTAGTTTTCTGGGCTTGGCAGGTTATTACAGAAAGTTTGTGAAGGACTTCTCAAGGATAGCAGTACCATTGACATAACTAACTAAGAAGGGAATTTGAAGACGAGGTTAGTTACGGCACCAGTTCTTGTACTTCCGTCAGGTAATGAGGAATTTCAGATTTTCAGTGATGCTTCACATAAGGGTTTAGGTTGTGTATTGATGCAAGGGGGCAGAGTCATAGCATATGCATCGCGTCAGTTGAAACTTCATGAGAAGAACTATCCAACCCATGATCTAGAGCTAGCAGCCATGGTGTTTGCTTTGAAGATTTGGCGCCACTACTTGTATGGAGCCTCTTGCCAAGTTTTTATGGATCACAAGAGTTTGAAGTACTTGTTCACCCAAAATGAACTAAATTTGAGACAGAGAAGATGGCTTGAATTATTGAAGGATTACGACATGCAGATTCAGTATCACCCAGGTAAAGCAAACTCGGTAGCCGACGCCTTGAGTAGGAAGTCAGTGGGAAGTTTGGCATGCCTAGCTATGATTTCAGTGGAGCCGACTACCATCGGGGAAGTAAAGGCAAGGCAAATGGAGGATGGATTCCTGACGAAGATAGCCGACGAGATCACCACCAAGCCGAGGTCGAGTTGCACCCTTGAGAATGGAGTGCTTAAGTTTGAAGGAAGATTATGCGTGGCCGGCGTCCCAGAATTGAAAAGAAGGATTTTGCAAGACTCTCATGGATCCAGATTTGCAGTTCATCCAGGGAACACCAAGATGTATCAAGATGTAAAGCAAACCTTTTGGTGGCTGAATATGAAAAGAGAGATAGCCGAGTTCGTGTCTCAGTGTTTGTATTGTCAACAGGTGAAAGCGGAACATCAGAGGCCGGCAGGACTTCTCCAACCTTTGCCGATTCCTGAGTGGAAATGGGAGGACATCTCCATGGACTTTGTGATTGGTTTGTCGAAGACACAGAAAGGAATGGATTCGATCTGGGTTATAATCGACAGGTTAACTAAGTCAGCGCATTTCTTGCCGGTTAGGACTTTGTTTAGTGCTGATCGACTTGCTGTGTTGTATATGAATGAGATTGTTAGACTTCATGGTGTACCGATGTCCATCGTGTCGGACCGAGATCCGAAACTTGTTTCCAGATTTTGGCAGAGTTTACAAAGGGCTTTAGGGACCGAATTGAGGTTTAGTACAGCTTTTCATCCCCAGACCGATGGCCAAACAGAGAGAACAATTCAGACACTTGAAGATATGCTTAGACTGTGTATATTGGACTTCAAGGGAAGCTGGGAAGAGCATTTGCCATTAGTAGAGTTCGCTTACAACAACAGCTATCAAGCTAGCATTGACATGGCACCGTACGAAGCTTTGTATGGAAGGAAGTGCAGATCGCCGATATGTTGGACTGAAGTGGGAGATAAAGCTTTGATTGGTCCTGAGCTAGTCCAGGTTACAACTGAAAAGATTAAGCTCATTCGACAAAGGATCAAAACTGCTCAGAGTCGACAGAAAAGTTATGCCGACCAGAGAAGGAGGGAGTTGAAATTTGAAATTGGGGATCATGTATTCCTGAAGGTTTCACCAATGAAAGGAGTTTCAAGATTTGGGAAGAAGGGTAAATTGGCACCCCGTTACATTGGACCATTTGAAATTCTTGAGAAAGTTAACCCGGTTGCCTACAGACTTGCTTTACCACCGGGATTAAGTCAAGTTCATAATGTGTTTCATATCTCGATGTTGAGAAAGTATATACGGGATCCACTGCACGTGATCGATCATTTCGGGATTGTGGTAGATGAAGGCCTAAGCTATGAAGAAGAGCCGATACGCATCATCGATAGACAAGTGAGGCGATTAAGAAATAAAGGAATACCGATGGTGAAGATTGAATGGAAAGAGCATTACGGCAAGGATGCTACATGGGAAATGGAAGAGGAGATGAAAGTCCGATACCCGGAGCTATTCTCGAATCAAGGTAACTCAAGTTTGGGGACCAAACTTCTTTAAGGGGGTAAGGATGTAATAACCCTCACGCTATCCTAGCCATACTCATATGCATTCGTGTGAGTCAGTCTTGTAAGCTTGCGTTTCTAGTCTTGTCCTTGTTCGTTTAAGTGTTACAACATGTTTTGTACCTTGCTTGGTGAGAGTTTAGCCGAGGTCGTCTTCATGTCTAGAATTATCGTGGAACCACTTTGTTTGACCTCCACCTTTGCCTCGACATATTGGCCGAGATGTCATTATCTAGGCCGAGGTGTTCATCACCAAGTCTGAGGTGTGAATCATCTAGGCCAAGATGTTACCTTTGCACCCAAGTGATCTTGTCCCGGAGTGGTATGACCTAGACCGAGGTGTGGCACATCTAGGCCAAGGTGTGGCACAGCTTAGTCAAGTGTTGTCCTTCCTAGCCGAGATCATTGTTCCCCTAGTTGCCGACGTCTTGTTATTAGCCGAGATCATTACCCGCTAGAGTGCCCATGCCATCTTACTTGTTGAACACACTTTGTCATAGTTTTGTCTTGTCACTTAGCCACTTTTCTGTGTAGCACCAACCAGCCGCTGCCACGTGCCTCTGTAGAGGGTTAAGTCAGCCAGCAGACTTAGAAATGTATCATTTTTCCATATGTCTTTGTTTGTAAGGAGAGAAAAGCTCTAGAAGAAAAAGAAGAAGATTTAGAGTGAGAGAGTGGGCTTCGAGCTTGATTCCTATAGATCAAACCGTTAGATTCACGTATTGAGGTTAGATTCTTGATTTACTCTTGTCATTCTTATTGATCATCTAGCTGCATTGCATGATCGAACCCGTTTTGCATGTCATGCATCGATTTAAAGTTGGTTTTAGGAAGAGAAAATGGTGTTCGCGCGTTCTTGAAAGAAAGGTCTTGTTTGATCTGAAAGTTTGCATTAAATTTCATGTTTTTGTGTTTGTTCTCACTAGATCCCTGAATATGGGTACCCAAGTCCATGTTTTTGAACTCATAGCATGAAATCTCAGATTTTTTAATAGCAAATCACGATCTTTGCATTCATCTTCCTCATGTTCATGTTCTTCATGTTCATCATGTTCTTTAAGAAAGGGGAACCCAGATTTTTTCCCGACTTCATTCCGTTGAATGTGGCCATCGAGGCAACACCTCGGCAAGGAGGTGTGGCACCTCGGCCTAGACCTGGTAGTTGCCCAGCATATTTTCCCTGAGATAAAGAATTGTATTTGTTTTGATTCGACTTAGCCTTGAGGAATGCCGAGATCATCTGCATGCATGTGAAACTTGTTTGAAAGTGCATTCAACAGACTTTGCCATGTGTTTGTAGGGTTTGGACTTGCCTCGACCCCGACGTTTGAAGAACTAAGTGAGTGGTATTTTTAATAAAGCTATATTATAATGCTTTGATAAAAGTCTTGGTTTGCTTTGTTTGGAAAGTATTTGTAAGCATGAATGGTTATCCCTAATCGAAAAACATATATATATATATATATCTTGTTTTGATGACATTCTTGGGAAGTCTGTACGTGCTAAGGGACTATAAGCATTTGTAGCACAAAGTTTGAAAGTCCGTACGTGCTAAGGGACTATAAGCATTTGTAGCATAATGTTTGGAAGTCCATACGTGCTAAGGACTATAAGCATTGGTAGCACAAAGTTTGGAAGTCCGTACGTGCTAGGGGACTCTAAGCATTAGTAGCACAAGTCCTTAGTGTCCGGGGACTATAATGCAACGACACCATCGAATTGAGATATCTCCCTTGTCTTGCCTTGTCTTGTCTTGTTTGCCACTGACGGGTTACCGCGTGGGTTTTGTTTGCCGAGATGTCATCACTTGTATTATAATGATGTTAGTAAGCTTCCTTTGAAACTTGATAGATTTGCCTGATGGACTTGGTTCATCCTTTGACTTGCACTAATTATGTTATGTATTGTTTGATAAAGATCTTGAATACCAGTTATGCAAATCCCTTTATTTCTTATACCATTCACTGAGTATCCAAGCTCACCCTCTCTATATATATATGTAGGTGATGAGCAGGAAGGCGGTGACGCCTAGGTGTGACTCGCAAGCTTGTTTTGGGTTTTTGTCATGTCGGCAGTCTTGAAAACTATGCTTCTCGGCTTATAATGTCTGCAATTTACACATGTCGGCTGGAGAAGCCTTTTGATCAAGATGAAAATGTATTTTGTATTTCATTGTATTTGTGTTCAAGTTGTAATACTATGTAAAGTTGTATGTCATTCCATGTAACTTACGCACTGCTCTTACGGACCACTTGTATTTTTAAATTAATGCTTCCGCACTTGTGAGCCCCATATATATATTTATACTCTGTTTGTGTGTGGATTTCGGAGGTTGGCCTTCGGTAATCCTGGATTACTAGCCATCACGACACCAAACTAGTACGGGCAGTTTGGGGTCGTGACAACCACCATTACATAATTCCGTTACCACCTACAACCACTCTCCACATCGTGTTATAAGTGAAGAAAGACAAGAAGAAGGATGATGGAGGAGAAATAAACAAGAGAGGTGTTTTGAAATATTTGAAATTAATTTTCCGACAAATTTTGGCTTACCAAAATCACCCATTACACGATGAAATGAGAAATCGAGATAGCACATGATGAAGTACGATGTAAGGTAAAGAGAATAGCGAAAGAATGGAGGAAAATCATTAAGAATCGGGAATGTTATGAGTCTGAAAGATGGTTCGAAGAAAAGTCGAAAAAGGAAAGAAAATTCTTATTTTTGGTCAACTTTCAGAGCTCCAACGACACTCGAAAAGGGAAGGAACCAAGTATATGAAGCATGTTACTAAAACTAGGCCGTGAGGTGAATCTATTGACGTAAAAATGAGGCAAAACGAAATTACAATGAAGAAAATACAAGTACTTGAATTGGTGGGTTTGAAACTAAATTTTTGGGTCTCTGTTTATGCGTGTGTGCTGTTAGAGAAGATGAAGCCGAATTTTATTCAATATTTCTCGCCCTATGGTGCTACAATGCATCCAGGTTAATCGGGTGGTCTGATGACTTCGGGGCTGATCACCGTAAGGTTTTTCAACACGTAGAAACCATTTTTGAGGTCAGATTCTGCAAATTTCGAGTCAAAAATAGTGATAAACAATTAACAAATTGGGAGGCATCAAATGGAAGATCAACGGTGAGATCATGTCTGATAGACGTGAAATTTCAGTAGGATGATCATGAAGTTAGGACGATCATATCTTATGGTCAGAATCATAAACGAAATTTGGAAAGTAAACTATTAACAACCTAATCATCGTAAGAACGCCCTTAAACCTTTCATTTCTCCTCTTTTTGTTCCACCCTATTTTGTTCTTTTACTTTATTATGTAGATGATGATATATGCGACATTATATATAGATTAGATAGTATAATCATGTATTGCATGAGATTGGTGATTATAACATGATTTCTTATTTTATTCGATAAGTTGTCCCTACTATTTCAGAATTAAATAAAATAGTAGTCAATTATGAAATCAAAATCTATTTAAATAGAGTATTATTTGGTGTACGTATAACATCTGTGATTTTTGATAAAGTCTAAAAATATGTGTTTTAATTGTCTAAATAATTCGTTAAAAACTATATGAAATTATGAATGAAGGTGTTCTTTGTGGATTATTATCTTTATGCCATATCTCTTATGTGTTTTAGTTTTGTGATATCTTATATGTTGTCTTATAAACTTATTTTATCATGCCTTAGTTCTCTCATGTTTAGCTTTGGTTAACCCTGTTGTGATTAATAGTTGTTCTAACTAAATTTCGTAATAAACCTAAGAAAAGGGAAACTAAATGGGATGGTAATGGATTTGTGCTCACTTATTATATTATGGAAAGATATTTGTAATTGTTGATTTAGTGATCAAAGGATTTCAGTATTGAATTGATGGTGGGACGTGTTCCCTTTGAGTTAAATCTTATGCAAGTGTCACGGTACCCTAGAATGAAACGGACATATTCGGACTCTATGCGGTGCTTTGATTTGGTGAGATAAGGTTGGGTCCAGATGGGACATTGAGGAAGATAAAACTTTTTTGTTTTAGAGGGATAAGGTTGGGTTTAGGATAATAAAACCATTTTCTTTTGGTCGTGCCTTTTGAGGTTCACCAATAAAGTTGCGCAGTGTATGATCATTGCAAGCATCTATGACAAGGTCTGCAAAGCAGCAAAAGGGGGATTTTTGAATAGTCCAGTGTCCAATTCTAGTGGTTGGGTGGATGGGTCTCTTTGGGGGACTCTAGTGGCCTTGATTGTAACGCCCCAAATTTCTAGCCCCAATGATAATGCAACAATATAAATCGAATATAAATCTCCAAACTTACATTACATGATACAATAGTTCTTCATACAACAATACATTAATCCAACAACAAGTAAATAAACAAATAAAAACCCCCAAGGGTTTACAAGTTTCCAAGGCTTGAGCCTGGTTACACAAAACAATTATTCAAACCCACACACATACAGCCCTTGGCTTACACATAGAGTCACAGCAAAATGAGAGTCTCGTACTCTCAACACACATTTCTTCGCCTTTAGTTAGGCAGCATCACCACATCTTTTTCTGCACAAAATCCCGTACGGTGAGCATAAAGCCCAGTATGAATTCCTTAACAAAGTATATACATTTTATACAAATCTCAAGAGATGAAATGAACATGCCATGCTATGCCCTTTTGAAAGAAAATCACATCTTCATTTTTGAAAACCATCATGCTCAATGATGTCATGGAATTTCAATTCTTCAAAACTTAACAATTCATTTCAAGAGCGGTAAATATGACTCTGGTAATCCCTAGGTCGGTGTCTGCAAGTAGACTATACAAGTGCTACCAATTTGTCATTTTTACCGGTATTAACCGGAAGGCTCAATACCTATCCGTGCGGGTTTTCGGTCTTTCACCTCGGACTCTCAGGCCAACTTATTCAATATCATCTACACCACTTATCAAAACTTACCAACGTATTCATTGAAAACTTGTTTCTCAACATTCTTTTCTCAATGTAAGTTTTCAAATCAACTTTCAAAGTTTAATGTAATCAAATGAATTAATATGCCAATAACACAAGATGGATATAAATATTGTTATTTCAATTCATCATCCAAGGAATAACACAATTCCCTCTTCTCAAGTATCCTCAACAATTAGTCATTTCAAGACTATTTCAACATTTTGAACAATAATTTTCAAAATGAACAATAATTCTCGTATTCCCTGAAATTCATCATTCACATAAATATAAATAAGAAATTTTCCAAACATCCAATTATTTTGACACACAAAATAAAAATAACAATATCATTCACGGATTTTCAGTCTCTAAAACAAAATCCCCAAAGTCTAGATTTTCTCACCAAAACTATGCAACTCAAATCTTTTGAAAGAAAACTTTTCAAAATCATCTTTTCTTTAATCAACGAAGATCAAAGCCCATAAGATCATTTTAAAAGAACAAGTGACAAACCCACTTTCAAAATCGCTCAACTTCTTGAATCAACAATCAATTTTCATAGCTATCAAAAGATGATTTCGAAAATCATATAGATCTTGCAAAAATATATATATAACTCTAAGAAAATTCCTATTGTAGACGCGCCCGCGTGGGGCCCTCGCTACAGTTCGGACTCGATTTGTGTCACGGTTCTTAATCTGAACCAAAGAGTCCAAATCCGGCAAATCGTTTTGAGAAACAGATTTTTGAAAAGAAGTGCCAAACATGGACTGCTTTGCCAGATACAGAGTCGCCACCTAAATATTTTATTTTGGGGGAATTTAGGAAACCCTGACTCGGTGCCAAAGGCCATGTGTCCGTCATCACCAAAGTTGCCTCGGCTCGGGAACTTGGGTACGATTGGAGAAGGTCAGCTATGAGCACCCCCTCTCGCCCGATCCGAAGATCGGCCTCTACTAACCGTGATATCTTGTTTTGAAAGCATTATGTGTTCTTATTCCATTTATTAGCCTAGCATTACTATGTTATGCGCATAACAAACAAGTATAGACCAAATCGCCTAAATTGGAGCAAAAACATTTCATGTTTGTTTTGAAAATGGCTTGCTACTCGCAAGTAGGCTAAAATGCAGGTTTTGCCACCCTCAAGTGGGCTTTTAGAAAAGGTGGTTTTGCCACTATCTAGTGGGCTTAAAATTCACAGTTGTAATGCGTTTTTTCCAATTTAGGTAACTCAACCTCCATCCACAGGTATTCAAGCACTTATATCACAGAAGCAGCTAGCCTCATGGTAATCATGCTGTTATGGCAACACTCACACGCATGCAAGGATGCTAAAGCAAAAGAACTTACAGAGTACTCAAAGCCAAGACAGGAACTAGTTAGTAATCACATGCATGATCCTAGTTCATATTTGAAATGGCTAATGCAACACATGCAAAGATGCAATCCAAACAGGCTCGGCTATCCTAAACATGGTATGTGAAATGTTGCAACTAACACGTATTCAATTTGGAATTGAAATACAGATGCAGTTAGAATGATGCGCCGAGCCCGGTGCATGCAAGACAAATGTATGGATGCACGCGTGCATAGCATAAGGTATGCTAATTTAAATATGCCCTAGTCTACCATCATAAGCGGGTAAATAAAAGGGAAGAAAGAGTGGGGTTGGAAGACATACACATACTCACGCACACTTATTACACAATTGCCCTCACTCGGAGGGTCCAAATAAATATTACAGTCCGAATAATAAACACATGAATTATTACAGAATTTCTAATTAATTAACAGAATGAATGCAAAAAGAAAGGTGGCCACAGCCCCTGCCTTGGGATACGCGAATGATACATGCTCGAACCCGTCTCGCCCAGAAAGTCCGTACCATACCACTGCCGCCTCTGCTTACACTGCCCTGCTTCTCTGAAAATTGCCAAAGTTCTGGGACAGGTCCCCTAAACACTGTGGAACATCATCGGCTGAAGGAAATGTCCATCGGCCATTGAAAATATCCATCGGCTGTTGATGAGGCTATCGGCCCAGGAAGGATTGCTGGTCGGCACTGAACACTGTCGGTCGGCAGAAAGTTCCTGCAGAATCTGGTTTTTGACAGCAACAAGAACAGACAGTGTATGGCATGGAATTTCAAGCAAGTGTATGCATGGCTACTCTCCCAATCATGTAACGGACTCAAGGGAGCATGGCCCTTGACCCTCGGGCCATCAATCGTGCATTTGATGCATGATAGCCTAAGGAGCCAAGGTTGCAATTCAATGTAAAAATGCATGCAACACACAAATGAGTACCAAGATCCTATCATGCCAAAGTCAAGGGCCTCGGTGACCGAGGGTTGAGGTGTGTTTTGTCACTCGAAGTACAAACGCCCCTCATCCCTCACACTTGGTTTGACACCCCAAACCAAGCAATGCAATGCATGTTATGCAAACATGGCTCAACATGCAACATGATACTAAGATGCAAAACATGTCAAATGTGATGCAATCTATCATGTTAAGTATGCAAAATGCTAGTCATATGAGATGCAAATGTGATGCAAACATGGACCAATATGCCATAAGGCTAGCATGGGACAACATATAATGAACCAAATAAGCAACAAGCATATGACAAGCATGCAATGGTGGACTTAAACTATAAATGGCAGACCTCAACCTTGCCATAAACAGTGGCCAAAATGATGTACAAGAGCACCAATGATGCACGCAAGCATACACACATCAAGGTCCATCACCTAAGCATGAAAGGGGACAACTCTAAGCATACTTAAAGGCGATATAAAAGGGAATTAAACCAACATGCTAGGCTCTGAAAATGAATAGAGGATGATGCCAAATCGAATAAATCATGCAAGTAAGGCATGCAACAATGACCACTACTTGAAGCCAACAAAGGGGGTCAAACCAAAGCTATGTCAACCAAACCTTAAAGGACCAAAATGACCTAAAACAGTCCCAAGGGACTCCAAAACAAGACTAAAGCATGCATAGATCATGGTTAAAACATGCCAAGGAATGAGTCCAAAACAAAGGCATTCAAGGCCACCAAAAGGGAGCATCACTCAATACCTATCCCAAGCAATCATGGCATGAATTTTCAATGCAAAACAGAGTTATAGCATGCAAAAGGGGCCTCAAAACCCACTGATATGGCAGCCTAAATGCTTAAGCATGGTAGCATATACAATGACCACCCTTTAAGGCGCAAAACTACAACACTTCAAGGTAGTGAATGAGACGCAAATGATAATGTAAGATCACATTATATGGACTGAAACATGGTATTAAATGATGCCGAATGATGATGACAAGCTTATGCTAAGCATGTTGGTGACCCATACAACCAAGGCTTACAAGCCGAAATGCAAAGCAACTATGTCAAGCATGCCAAACATGACAAAATCAGTGGCTAACAAACTTTAAGCATGACAAAACACGGCCAAATACTTCACAAGGTTAAGTCAAAACAAGAGGATATGCTAGGCTAAACACATAGCACACTGCTAGGCAAGATGGAGAATTACAAAGCAAGTATAAAATGCATGCTAAGGGCCAACAAACCACCATTGGACAGAGATATAATATGACCCAAAACACCCAAAAAGCTTCTGAAATGGGACCAAAAATGATCAAGCATGCATGTTTCCCTTTAAGCCAAAACAAGGATAAAAGAGAGACAAAAGGGGAGAGGGGTGTCCCTCTCCTATGCAAGAACTCCAACCATCTTCTTCACCACTGAAAATCCACTGGATTTCAGTGGTGAAAAGAGCAATACACCAAAGGTCAACAAGGCTTAAAGAAAAGGCACCAAAAGAGGCCAAAAGAGGCCAAAGAGGGGGAGTTCGACCCCCAATGCCAAAACGACCTCAATGAGATGTCTTAAGCATGAAAATACAAAGCTTTTTCATGTTATACACAAAGCCTAAAACTGAAAGCAAGATAGGTCAAAAGCCAATGCAAGATTGGGGAAACTAAAGTAAAGTGATTACCCTTGAAGAACCTTTGAAGAATAGTTGGTCCAGCCACCCTCTATTGACCAAAACCAGTCCAAAACCTCAACAAACAACCCTCAAAATCCCCCAAATTCGAAGTAAGGTGTGGTAGTGTGTGTGTTAGTGCAAAACTAAGGTAAAAATGCACTTTTAGGCCACAAAACACACACAAGGGAGGAGAGAGAGGGAAATATAGAGAGAGAGTGTGTATGTATATGTATAAGCTCTGGTTTTTCTTTCAAAATTGCCAACCTAGAAGAAGGAGGAGAGCTCTCCTCTTATAGAAGTCCCCCTTGGAAAGCTTACCAAACAAGCTTGCTTAGAGGGAAATCCCTCCATACACGTGTATGGAGGGGAACAGAGTGGGTGCCAGCTATCACAGCTAGCACAAAATATCTACCAAAAGTAGATGAACAGTGATCGGCCACTCAAAATTTCCATTTTGACAAAATGGACTGCCGACCGGTAACAAAGAATGCCGACCGGCAATATACATTGCCGACGGCAACAAAACACCAGCCGGTGGCCTCTGGCCATGGCCAGTGATGTGTGGGGATGCCTCACAGGGCATTCCCTACCCCTCCAAGGCAAAACACAAGTGTTTGGTGCAAAACCAGACACTAAAGAGTCGAGTTTGGAGATCCTGAGGCAAGGCGCGTAGCCGAGACCTCCAGGAACTCCAAACGAACACAAACATGGATGATCACCGGGTGTTCAAACGGTGACGTCCAAGTCTTGAGGACGGTCAAAAATGGGGTGCCTACACCTACCTTAAGTTTTGAAGAAGAAATGAGATGAAACCCCAAAATTTACGTTGTTGAAACTCGATCTCCACTGCACACAACGAAGCCCTCGAGAAGTTACACAACTTTGATGAAGAACTTCGGTCTAACTCCCAACGGATTTGGAGGAATCAAAGAGAGAAGATGACTTCTAAAGAGAGAAGCTCTAGATCTGGAAATTTTGGAGAGTTTTAGAGAGAGAGAACTGAAAAAAAGTGATCTGAAATCTCCCCTTACGGACTGATATAACCTAGTCCGCTCAAGCGTGAAATACACTTTCCCATAAGCAATTTTGAATGCATTTTGCATTTTTGCTTTCGGTGAGCTCCTTTCCCGTAAGCTCAACCCTCGTAAGTTGACCGGGTCAAAATCGGGATCGCTACATTGATCTCACTGTTACTACTAACTGTTAAGTGGTACTAACTGACTGTGACTTATCGTTATTATTTTAATTGTTGTTTGTGACTATGCATTAATGTAATTGTTCGTAATTTTATATAATTTTCAATTTACGCAAATTATATGTTGTATGTCTATACTTGTTTGTATTATTCGGGTGTGTTCTTACTGGACGTTAGAGCTCATGGCTATTTTTGTTGCCCTGGCATTAATGCCAGATTTTGGAAGAATTCACCAGTGAAGAAGATGTTGTGGAAAGGTTCGAGGAGTTGCGGCAAGCATGGACCGATGTCAGAATTTTTCATCTCACTACTGAAATTATATTCTTACTTATAATTTGTAAAATTAGGGTAATGTTATCTGTAACACATTTAACTTTGATGTATCATTATTTACTTTTGGACTTGTAACCTTAGAAACACCATATATTTATTTGTTAATATATTCGTTGATGCTCCTGATTTTTGGGGCATCACGTTGGTTGCTCAAGGCTATACGCAAGTTGAGAGTGTTGACTATGATGAGATGTTTTCTCCCATTGCACGTCTCGAATCTATACGTATCTTACTTGCTATTGCTTTCTTTTTTGGGTTTAAATTGTTTCAAATGGATGTGAAGTGTGCATTCTTGAATGGTTACTTGAAAGAGGAAGCCTATGTTGAGCAACCAAAGGGTTTCGAGGACCCTAAGTTCCCTACTCATGTCCACAAACTAAACAAGGCACTATATGGGTTGAAACAATTCTTTCGGGCTTGGTATGATAGGTTGACGCCCTTTCTAATTGACAATGACTTTCAAAGGGGTAGTATGGATAAGACTTTATTTGTGAAACATACAAAGTCATATATCTTTGTTGCTCAAATTTATGTCGATGATATTGTGTTTGGATCCACATATGAATCTCTTGTTAAATGTTTCTTGGATTACATGACACAAGAGTTCGAAATGAGTATGATAGTGGAATTGCCTTTCTTTTTGGGGCTTCAAATTAAGCAATTATCATCGGGTATGTTTGTCTCTCAGACTAGGTATGCTAAGAGTCTTGTGTCTAAGTTCAATCTTGAGTCTGTCAAGCATGCACAGACCCCATGAGCATGAGTCTTCACTTGACTAAGGACTCTTCTAGCACTGATGTTGATCTTACCCTCTATAGGAGTATGATAAAGAGCCTTTTGCACCTCACGGCGAGTCAGCTCGATATTGCTTTTAGTGTTGGTGTGTGTGCCTGTTATCAAGCTTGCCTTAAAGAGTCTCACCTTCTAGCCGTCAAGCGTACTATCAAGTATGTGAGTGAGACTTTGGGTATAGAATTTGGTTCTCTTTTGATACCACGGCCGACATTACTAGCTTTTCTTATCCTGATTGGGCAGGGTGTGCTGATGATCACAAAAACACATCCGAAGGTTATTTTCACCTCGGAAATAACTTGGTCGCCTGGCATAGCAAAACACAAAATGCCATCTCTTTTTCGACCATCGAGGCAGAGTACATTACCGCAGGGAGTTGTTTTGCTCAAATGATTTGGATGAAGCAAATGCTTCATGATTATGGGATAGATTAGCACAGACTTGCTCTTTTCTGTGATAACACGAGTGCCAGCAATATTTCTCAGAATCCGGTCTAACACTCTCGCACTAAACATATTGACATTCGTCACTATTTCATTCAAGAGTTAGTTGAGGAGGGCCTTGTTGTTCTTCACCATGTATCTACTAGCATCAAAGAGTTGACATTTTTATAAAACCCTTGATCTTCTTAAGTTTAAGTTCCTTAGAAAGACCTTGGGTGTTTTGCTCATTGACTAGGGTGTGACTTGTTGCATAAGAGGATGTGGGTCATATAGTATTTTGCATGCTTGGATGTTATAATCTCATTATCATTGATGCTTGTCTTCTTTGCACATAGGTTTATTTGAACATCTCTCATTTTGCAAGCTAGGTTTCATGTATGTTTGATCATAACTCATGATGAATGTGTATGCTCTTTGTTTTCATGATCTCATTATGTACAGATCCTTGTGTTAAGCAATTGTAAGGGTTTTCGCATAAGTGATCAAATTTCTCAATGGACTTCTAGCATTGTTTCTTGTGCATTTCTAGAGAAATTGTCTTATAATAGCATATCTTGGGTGATGTTGAGTCTCTTAACCCCCTACCATCCTTTTGCATCTCCATGGCTTTGCCCTCGGTTCATTGTTCTCAAGGCATGAAGAAAAAGCTACTTCAGAGTCACCAGTAGGCTATCCTTACCCTTTCCATTCGTCTTTAGTTAGGGTTCCATACTCTTGAGCGTGAAAGCCGCCAGACAGTGCGTAAGAAAATGATTTTCTTTGGCTGAAAGGGAGCTTCCGTGTTTGCTCAACAAATACCTCTTGATCACTAGTTGTTTAACCTTCCTTAGTTTCGTATAGATTCTCTTGCCATTGGTCTAGCCATCCGATCACTACTAGGATTAACTCTAGCGGTTGTAGACATTCAAGGATCGTACGCACTCATTGTCCTCGTGAGATATCATGTTCTCCTTTTATCATTGCCTTCATGTGTTGCCTATGTCATTAGCTACATTCTTACCTTGCTTACTAATGATCTCATGTTCATATTATCTGTCTCACAAGTTTGAAGGTTTCATGATGTGTAGATTTTCTCATCTTAGTATCAGATTATTGCTATCTTACTCATGCATCTCTGTTTCAGGTGATACTTTGTTTTTTGGGTGTTTTTGGATGCTCAGGGGTGTGTTTGAGAATTTTGGGGACTTTACTTGATTGTTGAGACCGCTCGAGCGGTGTTTTGTGTGCTCTAGCGGTGAATGGCCTCATCTAGTACTTGTAACACCCCGAAAATATTAACAACAGATACCCTCATGATTCTCAACAAATACGCAGAAGCTTATAATCTCAATCATTCAATATCAAGATTGTTTCCAGAACTAATATTCATTCATTAATTTCCATGATGTATTACAAAAGGTGTCACGTGCATTAATACATTCACTAATCCTATGATCTAAATCTATAACATGTGATCCACATATTGAAACAACAATACATAAATACAAGTTCATATCTTAAAGGTTACAAATTTTCAAGACGATACTTGGTTACAAAAAAAGTGGGTCAAGTCTACTACAAAGAAAGCCCTAGGCTTATACAAAAGAATATTTACAAAACAAAAATACAACTAGCCTTCAGCTCCACAATCCTCCCAAGCTAACCCCTTGGTAGAGGCATACCATCAGCACTTGAAATTTGGTTTCCACATAGGGTGAGCTAATGCCTAGTAGAGATAAATTTAATAATTTGTATGATGCTTAACAAAGCCATATGGTGAATGCACATGAATATTATTTACAAAAATAGTATACATTTTCTCTTTCAAACAATGTCATGCCATATTTATAATTCAATTGATAAACTATTACTTCCAAAACAGAAAATAGGGCAGTGGAAACACACATTGGGAATCTCTAGCTATGTGGCTGCCAGTAGGCTATACAAACATTACCAAAGTCATTTTATCGGTATTAACTGGAAGGATCGGCACCTACCCGCATGGGTTTCTAGACTTTCACCAAGGACACACAGACCAACATAATAATAACCACAACCACACCCCATACCCCCTAACCAGATTCACCACGGTATTCACTCATTTTTATCAAAACGATACATTTTCAATGTATAAGTATGAAACAAGTGTTCAAATACAATGCATGAGTGAATGGTTTCAATTAATCTAGTTCTCGTGCAATTTCTACAATAATCAATATTATCCTTCATCGATAGCCAAAATAGATATCTTTATTCAAAAGATAAATTTCAAGTAATAGATATAAATTCTGAAATTTCAATATAGAAGTAACAATACATGTTCAACTTCTCTTCCTAATCAAACATGAATTAGAAAATTATTCCATAATACTATCACATTCCACCTTTGTTCCAAACCAGTAAATCCCAAGGACTTCAAATACTTCAAACAACATCTGTTCATTTCAAAAGCCTCATTTATGAGAGATTCATGGTTTCCAATACTTTTCATCCACCAAACCATTTCATTTAAACCCATCAACAAAACCCCTATTTTATAACCCAATTCAAAATGCTGAATCATACCCAAAATCAAACCCAAACATAAAACTCTCAAAATACTACCTACTCAAGGCTACATAACGAAGCTAAGTACCATGAAAAAACATTAAAGAAATCCCTACCTCGAAAAGCAAAAGAGATGAGGAACACAACCCCATAGACGGTGACAGACACCTGAACTTTTCAGATTAAAAGAGTCACCTCCTCGCTCTCTACCTTTTGTCCCAAAGTACCAAGGTGGCGAGATTCACGAATTTGAGTGTATAGGGAGGTTTATGTAAGAATTTAGAGAGTGAGATGAGAGGATTTGGTGTAGAAAGTAGGAAGAGATAGAGAAAAGTAGAAAAATGAGAAAAGATATTTTTGTCGTAGCTTTATACAAACAGATCGCTCGAGCAACCAAGACACCGCTCGAGCATCAGACACACAACATTGCTCAAAAGACCAAAACACGGCTTATGTGGATAAACCAAACTCCCAGAATATCAACCCTACAAAATAGATCGCTCAAGTGAACAAAACACCGCTCGAGCAAATTCTTAATAGTTCAGACTGTAAACAGACCATCGCTCGAGTGACCAAATCATAGCTCGAGCTAAGAAAGAACTACTCCTAGAAGTTTAGCCTGGAAACACAAGTTTTGGAATAAACAAAAGACCGCTCGAGTGAAGAAAAAGTCATTCAAGCAAACCTAAGAAAAATAGACAGAATTTTCCCAAAACTATTAAGTCTCAACATGTTTCAAACGTAACCAACAATCTAAATTTTAACTCCCAATCAACAGCAAAGACTTGAACAAATATAAACAACATCAATATATACAAAACTCAAAACCATGGAGTATAAATGTGTCGAGTCATAACCCGGGCTGCTATAACCTCTTCCCTTAAGAAAATTCGTCCGCAAAATTGAACCAGGTCAACAAGAATAACGCAATAATATTAACAATGAAAACAACTCATGCTCAACAGTATAGAAAACATAACAACCCCACTCAACACACGTTGATCTCAAATCTCCAAAGCATTCCCAATGTTTATATATTACAACACAACATGAAATTAATTACAAATGGTTCAAACACTAGAAAAAAAGTCTGGATACTTATCACGAATTTCAGCCTCACGCTCCCAAGTCGCTTCCTCGACCCCATGGTGTCGTCACAACACCTTAACCAACGAAATAGTCTTGCCTCGCCAGACTTGTTCTCGAATATATAAGACTTGAACTGGTCTTTCCTTATATGAGGCATCCTCGTTTACCTTTAAATCAGTCCAATCTAGCACATACGAAGGATTGGGCTCATACTTCTGAAGCATACAAATATGAAACACATCATGAACCTTGAAAAGTTGGGGCAACAAGGCCAACCGATAAGTTACCACTCCAATTCGCTCTAGGACCTCGAAAGGTCCAATGAACCTCAGAGACAACTTTTCGCTCTTTTCAAATCTCATTAAATCCCATCTCGAAGAAATCTTGAGGAATACATGATCCTCCACCTTAAAAGATAAGGGTCTCCTCCGGTTGACATAGCTCTTCTAGTAACTCTGAGCCAAAGCCAATCTTTTACAGATAAGCGCAACCTACTCCGTTGCCTCTCGGACTAACTTTGAGCCCAACATAGATGCATTTCCCACCTCGGCCCAACATACCGGTGAAAAGTTGGCCATATAAGGCCTCAAAAGGAGCCATTCATATGCTCGCCTAAAAGCTATTGTTAGAAAACTCGATCAAAGGTAAATGTCTCTCCTAAGACCCCTTAAAGTCAAGAACATAAGCCCAAAGCATGTCCTCTAGAATCTAAATAGTGTGCTCAGACTGCCTATAAGACTGAAGATGATAAGCGGTGCTAAAGATTAACTAGTGTCCAAGGCACTCTAAAGACTTTGTTACAACCAAGCTGTAAAACACGGATCCCTATTCGAGACGATAGTCACCGGGACCCCCATGAAGTCGCACTTTGTCTTTAATATACAACTCAACAAGATAATCCACTGAATCACTCGTGCGCATAGGTAAGGAATAAGCAGACTTGGTTACCGGAGGACAACTACCCACATGGCATTATTACCCCGTTGAGTCCTCGAAAGACCCACAACAAAATCCATCGTGGTATGCTCTTACTTCGATTTGGCTATAGGTAAGGGTTATAACATACCCGCTCGCCGTTGGTGCTCGGCCTTCACTTGTTGACAAGTAAGGCACCTTGAAACAAACAGAGCCACACCTCTTTTCATCCCCTCTATCGAAATTGGTGACAAAGACTGTGATACATCTTCGTGCCTCCTGGATGTACCGCAAGGCATGAATGGTGGAACTCTCGGAGTACCTTCTCTCTACACTACTTTGGCATAAACAGGCGGTCTAGACACCTCACACTCAAATAAGAATGGACACGCAGACACTTCTCTACTTTCCTACTACAGATATTTCCTCGGATAGTCTCTACCTCACAGACATGTTGTTGAGCCTCAACTAAACAAAGTAGGCTACGCAACAATAGTAAACAAGGTAGCCACCTCAACAGACTCAGGAAAATGCATGTTAAACTCACCGACAACACCCAACATCTCCCATTCCCGAATGACAATACTCATTACACTACTCATGGACGTCCTACTTTAAGCATCGACCACCATATTGTAGACACCCCATTTTTGACTTCCCTTACGACTTGGGGGCCATCGGTTGCACACCCAAGGATGAATTTGTATAGGCTTGTCCAATGCTCGAAGTCTTCAGTAGAAAGCCTCAGCTTTGATCCTCAAAACCCTACAAACCTTGTGTCTTATTTTTGGACCAAAATAGCAGTTTTTCAAACCTAAACATCCTAGGACCTGCAGACCCACTAGTGTAGACTGCCGGCCACTTATGTGTTTCTTAAGATCTTTATGCCAGCTGTGCCAATTGTTTCCACAGATGCATGCACCATTCTATACGTGTCTGTATAGATATTTCTGAGGTGGTCTTACTTTGTTCTATATATAGAGGACCCTCTTGCAAATTTTAGGGGGTTAGAAAATTTGGGAGCAAAAAAATATTGCTCTCTCTCTACAATTCTCTCTCTCTCTTACAAGTTCTTCACTCTTGGGTTAGACACTCTAAACCAAACCTTGAAGTATTTTTGTTGAGGTGTTTTGAGCTTGCATTTAGCTCTTGAGGGTGTGGAATTGTTGGTTTGTAACTCAAAAAGGATACCCCTCTTGAAGAGGTATACTTCTTAGCTTGTTCATCTTCTTTATTTGCCATCTTTTCTACTGTTGTTGGACTGTTTTTACACTGAATTTTTGGGCTGAAACTTGTAGTTTAAGGCCATTAAGGGTGGAGGGGTGGATCACCCTTCTTTGCACCCTATTTCTTAAGCCTTTGCCCCTGTGTTTCCCACATTTCTATTCTCTTCTTTTTTTTTTTTGAGCTTTTTACCACTGAATCTTAGAGGTTTTTCATAGGCTAAAATCATGTTTTGAAGTCCTAAA
This sequence comes from Camellia sinensis, assembly GCF_055761805.1. Lineage (NCBI taxonomy): Eukaryota > Viridiplantae > Streptophyta > Magnoliopsida > Ericales > Theaceae > Camellia > Camellia sinensis. Next base: position 124,855,431 of record NC_138967.1, on the reverse strand, counting down.
AATAGAGGGGTTAGCCTCCCCTCCTTGTGCTTGTGTGCTAGTTTAAGCCCTCAATATTTTAGCTTGTTGTTTCAGCTATTTTTGTCTTAATTCCAGCACTTTTTTTGAATGTTTTAGGATTGTTCTAGGACTATTTTAGTTGTTCATTGCATTTATGCTTTGTTTTGCATGCTTGTAAGGTAGTTGTCCTCATAGGCTTGGTGTTTTAGGCATAAGACACCAACCTATTTGAGTTGATAGCATTCATTTAGTGCTTTCCATACTTGTGCACAACTCTAATCACCTTTGTACTTCTCTCATTTCTTGGCTCCTTTTGTTGCCTTGAAAGTTGTTTCAAACCAATTGCTTGTTTAAGCTTGAGATAGAGGTATTGTGCTTAATGGTTTAATCCCTTTGGGGGTTCATTACCAACAGCATGGTGTCTCTCTCATGTCCAAAACAACTCTTTGTTTGATACTTCCTTCCATTAGTGGGCTTAAAGCTCATTATTGGACTTAATTGACTAATGAATGGATGGTAATTAAAAATGGAGTAGTAAAATTGGGACAAAGAGAGATACAAGATAATAAAGCAATTTGGTGTTCAATCGGACGTTAATTGAACACATGGAAACTTGGGTCATTTCATACTTCCTAGTGACGAAATGGTTCAAGTTTCCAAGGTCAACCACTTTCCTTGATCAATCTATGATAGGGAGGAGGTTTTGTTGGTCTTTTCTTACCATTTATTGAGATTGCATCCCTTGGTTCATAAGTCATCACGCAATGAAATTGCGCTCATTGATGGCTTGTGAGTCGAGCCAACTCCTCCTTTGAGCTGTTTGATGATAAGGAGAGGTAGGGTGGACAAACATTTCCTGAGAATACTCTGTTTGTGCTCTATATGCTTTCTGTTACAACAAAAGGAACCAAGCATTAGTGGCCGGTAGGCCACTTTTACTGGGCGACAGGCTACTTTTGGTGGCCGGCCGGCCGGCCACCACTTCTGACCTACCGGCCACTTTTATCAAACCAAGCAGTACCTTTTTTGGCATAGAATAGAGCAGTGGCTGAGGTAAGAAAAAAAAAAGTGCAATTTTCTAATTGTGCAACAGAGGCATTCTGGCAACAAAATAGGGGACTTTTTCGGGTGGAAATCCGCGTGCATGCATGAGCATTCCTCACTTCCTGGGGCTGATTAGTTAGAGTAGTTACTTACTTAACTTAGCTATTTCTTTTGGTTGTATTCGTATTGTTAATTTGTAATTAATTAATTTGTGTAATTAATTAGTTAGTTCCAATTTGTAATAATTAGCTAGAATAGTTAATTAATTGTGGCGTTGTAATAATTAGCAAGCATAGTTAGTTTATTTAATTTGATTTGTAATAGTTAGTTAATTCGTAGTAATTAGTTAGCTAGTTAGTTTATTCGCACCCTCCTGTGGGAGGGCACAATCTAATAATGTGCATGTCTTCCAACCCCATGTCTTTCTCCCTTTTATTTACCCACTTATGATGGTAGAATAAAGCATCATGTTTACTTAGTATTTCTCATGGTTTGCATTCATTTGTCTTGCATGCATTAGGCTTGGCACACCATTCTAACTCACATTTGCTATTTATTGCTTACTTGAGTACGTGCTTGAACTGCATGCTATCAAGTTGATTCACACGCCATGTTTAGGAGCTGAGCCTATTAATTGCATCTTGTATATGTTGCATTAGTCATAGTGCATTAGTTAGGATCATGCATTTTTTCTAACTATTTTATTTTCTTTGGCTTGCCTTGGAGTACTAGATGAGCATTTTTTTCTTTAGCATATTGCATGCGTGTGAGTGTTGCCATACCAAGCACATTACCATGAGGCTATGTGCTTAAATGATATATCTATTTGGATGCCTGTAGATGATGGCTAATTGCCTCATTTGGGATAATTTGATGAATGTACCTATGATACCACTTTTCCAAGTGGTACATAATCAAAACACTTTTTCAAAACAAACATGAAATCAAAATATTCCAACTTTTGCAAATTAGTCTATACTTGTGTGTGTGTCACATAGTAAACTTAGCCTAATAACCGAAACAAGAGCATATAACGTAAATAAGAATCACATCATGATTAGTAGAGGCCGATCTTTGATCAGGCAAGCGGGGGTGCTCAATTCGTGACCTTTCCCTCTCGTACATAAGTTCCCGAGCCGAGACACTTTGGCAATGATGGACACATGGCCTTTGGCATGAGTCTCGGGTTTCCTAAATTTTCCAAAAATATTTAGGTGGGGACTCTGTATCTAGCAAAGCAGTCCATTTTTGATATTTTGATTCAAAATTGACTTTCCAAAATAATTGACGGATTTGGACTCTTTTGTGTTTATCTATTTCGCATTACACTTGTGGAATCAGATTCAGAACCATGGGAGTTCGAACTGTATGGTTTGTCGTATCCAAAAGGAGCACGAAATGTCAAGCTACACACATTGGCCTTCCTTAGATGATAATGCAACTCAAAGTCATAATCTTCAATGAACTCCATCCACCTTCTCTGCCTCAAATTCAAATCTTTCTGCGAGAACATATATTTTAGACTCTTATGATTTGAAAGCACTTCAAAACTCTCACCGTATAGATAATGCCTCAAGATTTTTAAGGCAAAAATCACCGTTGCTAACTCTAGGTCAAGTGTAGGGTAGTTCTTCTCATAAATTTTCAATTGTCATGGGACGTGTGGTGCTGATCTTATGGCTCTTTTTAGTGCTACTTATCAATTCAAGCTACATTGTTAACTTGACATCAATCCTCACAGTGCAACAGTTGACGTCAAAAATTGAAGGGATTGACAACTTGATCTTATGTACAGATGCAATTAGAGTTCAAGATGGATCATTTGCAATTGTTGATGCCCTCCACAAAGGTCCAAAAGTAGGCAGTGCAACTGCAATTGTTGACGAGCTTCCTTACGTTGAGCTTTTATTATACGAGACCAGTTGCAAATTTAGAACTATGGGACAAGAATTTACTAAAAGCGGATAGGGATTTGCAAGTATTTTCTTAGTATAATCCTAAAGAAGTAATTATTGCTGCAATATTTGGAATGGCTAAGCCAAACTTCAATCAAATAAGATTTTAAGGTGACAAGTTAATATCAATAGAAAACATGACATGTGAGCTGTTACCAAAATATATCCTTGTTGCCTAAATTTGATATCTATTTTATATCAGACTTGAGTTTTGGCCAAATCTTATATGCTTCTAGGCTTTAGCATTTATGTTATTTTTATTTTTTATTTTTTTATTTATCAAATAGTGCTTATGTTATTCCAATCACTATGATTTGATTTCCAAGAAGAAAGTAAGATTCTGTGGGTTGTTGCTAATATTGTATAAACATGTCTATGTGTAGTGAGAACTTTTCTTGACAAAGTTATCTTTAGCTTATGTTTGGATTGAGGATTTAAGTGAGAATTTTAGGATAGAAAAGAAAGGGAAATAAAAATGAACTTTTATTTCATTCACTTTTCGTTTTCTTTTTCTTTTTTTGTCCTCCACAAATCCTTGATCCAAATACACAGCCTTAATCTACCATGTAACTTGATACATAGCATAAAGGTCCAATATGACTATGATGTTTAATTTCCTAACTCAAGCATTTCATAAAGACTCTCCTCCTGTGATGGACTTGTCAACTACTATTCTATGACTTTCAGAGAATGGTGATCTTCAAAGAATCCATGATAGATGGATATCGCTCAATAGGTGCTCTATGTAAGCCAACCAAGTCGATGAAAACATTCTGTCTCTCACTAGCTTTAGAGGCCTACTCCTTATTTGTGGCACAACATGCTTCCATGCCCTTACAATATTTTTCTGTAAGTTGTGCTGGCAGTATCGCAGGTACACCCCGGAGGATGAGGAACAAGATATTGATGAGCCTGAATCTGCTAGACCTAAAAGCACATCACATATGACTAGCTTCGGGGATTCTATTGATAAGAAAGAAGATGAGGTCATGGAATCAATTAAGCGGAAGAGTGATAACAAACGACAAGCAAGCCAATATTCTGATGGGTAGCCTAGTTCACCTTCTAAGTAAATTTTCATTCGTGGGCTTATTATTTTTTGAGTAAATATCATTTTACCCTCAAACTATCACTAGTTTTTCACGTGCACCCCCATACTTCTATTTATTTCAATTTAGTACCTGAACTTTCCACAAATTGATCAATTAGACCCCTATCGTCACCTTCTGTCCACAATTGGACGGAATGTGATGAGCTGTCCACCTGAACTTTCTTTTAGAGGGAATATAAGAGGGTTTCCTGCCATATGCAACATCTCCCTTCTACTATATAACAGAGGCAAGCTCCCAACCAAAAAAAAAATAGAGCATTTGTTTGGTGGTAAGAGAGAATGAGGAATATAGGGTCAAGAAATCTGGGAAGATTGAGCTCAACTGAAGGAAGATGGAGTGCAAGTGACATGGAAGACCTGAGATGCATTTGCTATGGAAGACGAAGGGTGATACAAACATCATGGACTGATGCAAATCCAGGTAGGAGGTTCCTCAGCTATCCCACGAATGGTTGTAATCAGTTCACTTGGGTTGACCTACCTATGTGCTCACGAGCAGTGCAAATCATCCCTGGGCTGTTGAAGAAGGTCAATAAGCTAGAAGCAAGATTGCAGACAAGGAATAGAAGAGAGAGAAAGTTATGGATATGCTTGGCTACCTCATGGTGCATCATTTTATCAATGTGGTTTGTAATGTAGTGTAAGAAAGAATGTAATATGGGGGACTATTATGAATGAATGAATAATGTAATGGGGGGAAATATTATGAATAAAATGTAATGAGGAAAGTATTTTGAATGAAAATTTCAGATTTTGTGTTAAGGTTTTACTCTTAAGAAAAACAAAGCATCACAGCCTTTGTTTGTCCCTTAAAAAACAATTTGTGTTCTTCCTTACAAAAATAGGGCATTATCATTTAATTAAAAAAAAAAACAAACAAAACAAAACAAAACAAAACAAAACAAAAGTGGCATTGTGTGTTACTTTAACTATTTGTCATCCATCCATCAAAATAACTAATTGGTGGCCTCTTTGAATGGCCCCTTCACAACCAATGAATAAAATACCTATCACTGGCATCCATCCATCAAATGGCAAACAATGAATAAAAAACCTATCACTGGCATCCATCCATCAAATGGCATTCATTCAATGAATAAAAAACCTATCAGTAGAATTTATTCAAAACACACAATTGGAATCCATCTATGTAATGGCAACCAAAACCAACACAAGCTACATTTACATAGAAATGAGGAGTACCATCCATTAAAATAGAGCATCATGCACAAAAGCAACAGTCATAAATTTATCATTCAAGTTTTCAAAACACACAATTGCTTGTGACAACCAAAATACTACCTTTACATAGTTAACAAGTTCAGGACAACCTTTCCCAAAAAAAAAATAATAATAATATTACATGTACAAAAAGCCCCAATGAGAAAGTCATGTAGATGCTTCCTTCTTCTATCCAACCCAAAAAAAAAAATGTCAAGTGGGCGCTCCCTCTTTCTGTCCAGTTGATGCTGATTTAATGCCACTAGCTTTGTACACTAGCTTGCCTCTTCACATCATTTGACCTTCCTTTGGTGTGCTTGTTGAACTCATTGGAGATAGAGTTGATTGACTTCCTTGTACCACTCTCCTTTTAACCTACAATAAGATTGAATTATCCATAATTAAACACAATCAAATATAGGACAGTTAAGTTACTATTTAAAATATTTAAAAAAAAAAAAAGGGGAAGAACACTGGCAGCCAGTTTCTTCTGTCTCATGTGTCTCTTGACATCAAGTTTTTCTGCAGTTAATTGGCTCTGAGGTTGGCTTGGTTCAGTTTGGCTCCCCTGAGCTTGGCTTTCTTGCATGTAGTTGAATCTGCCCTTGACCTTGCAACTTCTCCTGTTGTGTCCCACCTTCCCACAATTATTGCAGGTCATTTTAGTGCCCTGCCTTCCTAGCTTTGTGCCTTGAATTGGTGCCTCAGTCTCCTTTCTTTTGTTTTGTTTAGGTCTCTCAGCTCTCTTTTTCACATTAGGTGGAAACAACTTGCATACTCAGTTCTTGGCCACATTTCTCTACCATTAATAGGAGTCAACATATTGTCATAGATCTTCAGATAAGTCTCCACCTTGTAATACTGATGAACATGTTTTTCTGGTTCTTGGCCCAAGAAATTTGTAGCAGCCACAACATGGGCACATGGAATGCCTAACAGATCCCACTTCCTGCAGCCACAAGTCCAAGCTTGCAAGTCCAGCTTGTATTGCTCACCATATGGCCCTATAACCTCAAATTGCTCACTACCAATCCATCCACCTGCATTCACTTTCAGGACATATAGGACCATTGTGTCTTTGCATTACATCTCTTCTTTTTTGAACTATTTCCATCAACGACAACCTAATCTTCTCTAACATTGTAACCACAGATTTACTCCTAGCTTCCAAGATGCTTGAATTGAAACACTCACATAGATTGTTTAGCAAAAGGTCACACTTTGGAAAAGTATTAAAGTTGCTCTTGCTCCAATGAATTGGGGGTCTTTCAACTAACCAATCATATGCCTTACAATCAACTTCTTTAATCTCTGTCATCACTCTGGTAAATACAAGAACAGTTGTTGCCCTTGCAGCCTTCCACAACAGATCTTTTAGAACCAACCCCTTGTGTTTGCCCTTAAAATTGTTGTACAAATGCCTCACACAAAACTTGTGTGAAGCATTTGGGAACAACTCAGCCACTGCATCAATCAAACCCTTTTGTTTATCACTCATGAAGGTATAACAATGAGAGTTTACAATATTCAGATCATGTCCTAGCAGCTCTAGAAACCACAACCATGGTTTTTTCTTCTCTTTCTCAACAATTGCATAGGCAAATGGAAATATGCAATTGTTTGCATCTATCCCAACAGCACTCAAGAGAATACCACCGTGTGACACTTTCAAATGGTATCCATCAACTCCTATGACTGGCCTGAAAGCATTCATAAAAGCTTTCTTCAATGGACCCCAACACAAGTACAACCTTCTGAACTTTGACTCTGTATTTGTAACACCCGCATCCTTTAAATCCTTTGGAGAGTGCATTTAATTCCCTTATTTTCATTTTGGGAGTCTTTGGAGTTATTGAAAATTGGTTTTGGAGGAGTGTAATCCGATTTAATCTTGTTGGTTGGTTGTTCGCGTTTGTTCTGGTCAAAAGTTCCCTGGAAACTTTGAAATTTTGCCTTGGGGTCGACACTAGCCTTTCGAAGGGTTGACCCTTGCATGTTGTCATGTTTCTGGAAGTGCCGCTGGAAAATAGGGTCGACACCAGCCTTGGTGGTGTCGACACTTGCCTCTTGTTGCTGTCCACAAGGGTCGACACCAGTCTGGGAAGGGTCGACCCTTGTATATTGCAAAATCTGTGTTGTTGGTTGCTGGAAAATAGGATCGACCCTTCCGGTCAAAAGGTCGACACCTTGCCTGTTGCACATATTGCTTTTCTTCCTTGAGGGTCGACCCCTTCGTGTTTTTTTTGAGATTTTTGGGCTGGTTTGGGCCCTACTTTTGAGGGGTTTTGGGCCTATTATTTTATTAACTTTAGGGCCACTTTTCTACCACTATAAATAGGCTCCAAACATGTCTGATTTCACTTTCTCTCTTCTTTCCTCTCTCTCAAACTGTGAGCTCTCCTCTCTCTCTCTAAACTCAAGCTTTTGGCACTAAGATCTCTAGATCTACTCACCTAGAGTGATTGTTCCACCATGGTCCATTGAGAAAAAGTGTAGATCTCATCAAAAGCTTCCTTTTGGTCCGATTGGTTCGTGGCTTCGTCGCCATTGATTTTTGGGTCGTCATCTCTTGGCTTCAAAAGGTAGGGGTTTCTTGTTCTCTTTCAATATCTTCGCCTATGGATAGATTTGCGGTATTTTCTTTATCTAAACACAAAAGTTTATATTTTTATGCATATTGTGATGAATCACGAGATTGGGGGTTGGGGTTTGAAGAGAGTTGGGATCATTTGCTGGGTTATTATCTTGGGTCATGAGTTTGGGGTTAAAAATAATAGAAGGGTTGGAATAAAATGTGTTTTGTGAAAAGGTTTAATTTCGCTTAAAAATTGCAAATTGATTCATGATGATAATTAATGATTTTGCCCAAATTGAAAGCAAAATCATGAAATTGAGGTGTTGAATTATATATATACAAGTTTAATTTGAACTTTGGAAGTGTTTGAAGATTATGTTAAAAATTAGCAAATGAACTCTTATTATGGACATTGTAGATCATATTATAAAGTGAAATGAAGATTGGGAATAATGATTTATTAATGATATGGATGACATGAGCCTTGGGGTGAAATGATGAAGTGAAAGTTTAAGAGTTCACCTTGAATTATGTTGAATTGTGTTGATTATGTTGAATTGTGTTGAGTTATGTAGAATTGTGTTGATTATGTTGAAGTGAGTTGACTATGTTGAATTGTGTTGAATCATGGTGAGTGTGTTGAATTTGAGTTGTGTTGGGTTATGTTGAGTTTCAATTGTGTTGTGTTGGGTTGTGTTGAGTTTCAATTGTGTTGTGTTGGCTTGTGTTGAGTTTGAATTGTGTTGTGTTGGGTTGTGTTGAGTTTGGGTTGAGTTATGTTGGGTGCTGTCGTGTTGGTACCCACGCGGGGAGTTGAAAAATGGTTTTTCGGTGCCCACGACCGTCCGTGTCATTGCCGGTAAAAGTGGGGGATTGTTTTTAAAAATTGAAAAATGGTTTTTCTCGGTGCCCACAACCGTCCGTATAATAGCCGGTAAATGTGGGGGTGGTTTAAATTCAAGGTGCCCAATTGCCCTGTCTGGGCTTATCGCTGGATGAATGTGGGAAAATGATTTTGGATGTCCACACAGTCCTGTCGTATTGTAGCCGGCGAAAGTGGAAAAATGTTTTTGGGTGTCCACATAGTCCTGCCGTATTGTAGCCGGCAAAAGTGGAAAAACGGATGGTTTTCGAAAATGTTTTGGATGCCCACGTCTTGCCGTATGATAGCCGGCAAATGTGGGGGATGGTTTTCAAAAGGTTGAAAACGATTTTTGGAAAAGACATGGTTTTTGAGAAAATGATTTTTGGGAGTTCACTTCCCGCCGTATAATAGTCGGCAAAAGGTGGAATGTGCTATGAATTGGGTGGCCGATATCCCGCCGTATCAAGCCGGCAAAAGGTGGAGTGTGTTGTGACGTGTATTGAGGTCAATGATGATATATGTGGCTTGTGATGAACTTGTGAAATTACCATTTGATGTGTGAATTGGTATGGAATAGAAATGCTTATGGGAATTATTTGAAACGAATGGATAATGAAATGGTAGCTGGATAAGGGATTGGTGATAAAGAACTCACCGGGTTATTTGTATCTATAAAGAAAACTTAAGAGTTTTTCTTTATGATTAATTGAGAAATTGAATTAAAAGAATTTATTATCCTAGTGATATATCAAATTATAGTTGGTAATGCAAATGTGGATGTGATGTAAGTGTTATTGGATTTCTATGTTAGAGAGTTATAGCAATAAAAGATCAGCAGGTGAGAATGGAGGGTATGACAGTTGTTTTGAGTATTAAGGGAACATGAATTTGAGGTCATGGAGTTGTAATAAATGTAACTAGTAAAAGAGGAGAATGGTAATAAAAGGAAAAATGTTAAGATGGATATTTAATAAGAAAAATTTTAGAATGGGTTAATAAGTATAAAATGATGTGGTTCCTTAAACATATTGTTTCCAAAAAGGATTTTTGGTTTTCTAATAAATAGGATGGTTTTGATGGTTAAAGGTTCCCCTTAAACTGTTCAAATAAATTTTGAGAAAAGATACCCTATGTATGATATTTTGAAATTACAAAACGTCACCTACTATATGGTATCACTTTGCATGCATGATCATTTCTATCTGTGTGTTGGTTATTGATTTAGAACTATGAGATTCCTATTGGGCATTAGTGCTCACCCCTGTTGTTTTTATCATTTTACAGGAAGGAAGTGTGGATTCTGTAGTTGAAGAGTTACGAAGTCCATAAGTCTGTGTGTATAATTTCGTTGTGGATGTGAAGAAAGTAATTGTTGTATTTTGATATTTGTATTTAATTATTTGTAGCTTCTCAGTAAGAGATTGGCATGTATCATTGTTATCGTTGTATTCTTTGAGAGAAAGAACATGCATTATTATGTTTCTATTACTCAAGTGTAATAGATAGTTGTATATATATATATATATGAAAAAAAAATGGACCTAAGTTAAAGGCTTTGGTTATGATTTCGAGTAGTTAAAATTTGGGGCGTGACAACTTGGTATCAGAGCTAACTGGGTTTGAAAACTTGGAGCTCGTGGGAAGTGGTTTTTACCACAATGGGTTGACTTCGCTTGGTGAGGATGTTTGCATGTAGGAAATAGGAGGTGTAGGACATTATGTGTTGCATTTTGTGAGCGTGGGTTGAGCTCCTTGGATAGTGCTTGTGGCCGGCTAACTTGCTTTGAGATCTCTTTGGAAACGCGTCTGATCAACATAGTTTCCAGTGGGAGTTCCTTGGAAGTTCCGGAAGAAGTGGTTGTCCTTGTAGACTTGACTCAATTATGTGGTTTGTTACTTAAAATTTGTTTATGCGTTGTGTGATTATATGTTGGGTTGGTTTTGTTTTGGTAGGAAGAGTAAGTGTCTTAGCGAAGGGTTAGAGTTCAGCCTATTGATGTTAGATGTTATTGAGATAATGAGAGCTGTAAAGGAGTATAGTTGATATGAGGCGAAATCTTAGGATGGTATGAGGTTGGTTTGAGATATGCAGAATATTGTGAAAGGCTTAAAAAGGGAATGTAAGAATTGTGTTCCTTAATGAAGCAAGTGAGAAAAGGGGGTTGTGATATTTAAGTGTTAAGTGACTTGATTGAGGCTTATATATAGAGTTCATAAGCATGAAGGAAACTTGATAGTTAAAGGCTAGGAGTGGTTCTTGAGGAGGAATGTGAGTTATAATTTTTGTAATGGGTGTTGAATAGGTAATGATTGTTTAGTGTGATTGGAATTGGTGTTGCCATATTGGCACAAAAGTGATAGGATTGTTGGGAATAGTACTAGTGCAACGTGTACTTGAGGAGTATGGTGAAATTCTAGAAGTATGGAGAATGGTGTGTGGAACTCCATCTTGGAGTATGTGATTTAGGTAAATCTGTAGATGTTTGAGTGTCAAATTTTAAGTTTTATTGATTGGTTAACCAAATTGGGTGATATCGGTGTTTGGGGTGACAAATAGTCACTTTGGAATGCTTAGGTATAAGTACAGTAGCAAGTTTGAGAAGTGTTTTGGAATGGTTTCATGAGTGTGGAGTACCCTTTATGTAATGGTGAGGCTTGCGTGAGACTTGTTTCAAGTGGATGGAAATTCCTCGGGTTGAGAGTGAAACATTGAAAAAAAAAAAAAAATGGTCTAGTCCGCATGTGAATAAAGAATGGTAACGATGAGTGTGAACTGTAAAATGTGTAGGATGTGTGCTGAACCCCAGATAGGGACATTTGGTGTTGGTGAGAATGTCAATGTTTGAATTGTGAAAGTAGAAAATTGGAGAATTGGATTAAGTCGCTTAGGGGAGATGAACCCTTATAGCTGCTCCCTTGATGAGACGTAAGGATTGATTTGGGCTAGTTTGGTCTGTTTTGGTTTGATTTGTGACGAGTTTTAAATGAATGCTATTTGAAGTAAATTGACATTTAGTTAATTTGGGATTTGTTATGGTTTAGATAAATGGTGGTATGGTCAAACAGTGCTTTAAGTGGTATTAGTAGACATGGATTTTGTTTGTGTATGCATGTAGTTCATGTGAATTTGTGAAATTACCTTAATGAACTTAAGGTGTTTAAATGTAAAGCTTTGTGAGTGCACTTGTGTTAGTGTGTGTTAATGTGTATTAATGATTATTTGTGCTGATGTTTGAAATGGGTGAGGACTCCCAAATTTTGGGGAGTCGTATGTGTTTTATTACTCCTCTGGAGTACCGGATTGTTTTGTTTGTAATTATTACAAATGTGTATGGTAAGGTGCTGTGATGTCACTGAATGGGTGAGGGAAAATTATTGGGTGATGGTTGGACTCACCGGGTGAATGTTAAGAATGATTTGGCAAATGAACGTTTCGATTCTTTTGTGTTGTGACCTGGAGTGGCACGATCGACTAAATGCTAAGAATTTAATCAAAATTGTGTTAATGAATAGCTTGTTGATTAAGCAGAAACTAAACGTTGATTGATGGTAACTGTAATTGCTATTAAAATTTTAGATTTGGAAATGTTGCTAAGCTTGGTGTGAATTGAAATTGTTGTGATGGACCGTACATTGTGGTGTGCCATTGGCTTCTGTTAGTATTGGCCAAGTTTTTGGTTTAATAGGGGTTTTCCTTCTCTTCCAAATTGGGTGTTGGTCGTCCGGTGGAAGTGGTGCGCGTTGTTACCGGATTGAGGAGTTGTTGATTTTCCTTGGACGTACTAGTAGTTGACATTGTTCCTTGTCTCTTGGACTCCGATGAGTATGTTGGTCAAAAGAATGATCACGACCTCTTCCTTGTAATTCTTCTTGTTTGGGTGTCCTCGGGGCGTCGCGATATTGAATCCGAATCTGGGAATCTATCCCAAGAGTGGAACAAGTTGTAGGTTAGAGGTTGTGTTTCTTATTGAGTTCATGCTACCTTTTGTTTGGCCTTCTTCTATTTCGGGGACGAAATTTCCTAAGGTGGGGAGTTTGTAACACCCGCATCCTTTAAATCCTTTGGAGAGTGCATTTAATTCCCTTATTTTCATTTTGGGAGTCTTTGGAGTTATTGAATGTTGGTTTTGGAGGAGTGCAATCCGATTTAATCTTGTTAGGTTTGGTTGTTTGCATTTGTTCTGGTCAAAAGTTCCTTGGAAACTTAGAAATTTTGCCTTGGGGTCGACACTAGCCTTCCCAAGGGTCGACCCTTGCATGTTGTCATGTTTCTGGAAGTGCCGCTGGAAAATAAGGTCGACACCAGCCTTGGTGGTGTCGACACTTGCCTCTTGTTGCTGTCCACAAGGGTTGACACCAGTCTGGGAAGGGTCGACCCTTGTATATTGCAAAATCTGTGTTGTTGGTTGCTGGAAAATAGGGTCGACCCTTCCGGTCAAAGGGTCGACACCTTGCCTGTTGCACATATTGCTTTTCTTCCTTGATGGTCGACATCTCTGCCCGAAAGGGTCGACCCCTGTGTGTTTTTTTCAGATTTTTGGGCTGGTTTGGGCCCTACTTTTGAGGGGTTTTGGGCCCATTATTTTATTGACTTTAGGGTCACTTTTCTACCACTATTAATAGGCTCCAAACATGTTTGATTTCACTTTTTCTCTTCTTTCCTCTCTCTCAAACCGTGAGCTCTCCTCTCTCTCTCTAAACTCAAGCTTTTGGCATTAAGATCTCTAGATTTACTCACCTAGAGTGATTGTTCCACCATGGTCCTTTGAGAAAAAGTGTAGATCTCATCAAAAGCTTCCTTTTGGTTCGATTGGTTCGTGGCTTCGTCGCCATTGATTTTTGGGTCGTCATCTCTTGGCTTCAAGAGGTAGGGGTTTCTAGTTCTCTTTCAATATCTTCGCCTATGGATAGATTTGCGGTATTTTCTTTATCTAAACACAAAAGTTTATATTTTTATGCATATTGTGATGAATCACGAGATTGGGGTTGGGGTTTGAAGAGAGTTGGGATCATTTGTTGGGTTATTAAATTGGGTCATGAGTTTGGGTGTAAAAATAATAGGAGGGTTGGAATAAAATGTGTTATGTGAAAAGGTTTAATTTCGCTTAAAAACCGTAAATTGATTCATGATGATAATTAATGATTTTGCCCAAATTGAAAGTAAAATCATGAAATTGAGGTATTGAATTATATATATACAAGTTTAACTTGAACTTTGGAAGTGTTTGAAGATTATGTTAAAAATTAGCAAATGAACTCTTATTATGGACATTGTAGATCATATTATAAAGTGAAATGAAGATTGGGGAAAATGATTTATTAATGACATGGATGACATGAGCCTTGGGGCGAAATGATGAAGTGAAAGTTTAAGAGTTCACCTTGAATTATGTTGAATTGTGTTGATTATGTTGAATTGTGTTAAGTTATGTAGAATTGTGTTGATTATGTTGAAGTGAGTTGACTATGTTGAATTGTGTTGAATCATGGTGAGTATGTTGAATTGTGTTGTGTTGGGTTATGTTGAGTTTGAATTGTGTTGTGTTGGGTTGTGTTGAGTTTGAATTGTGTTGTGTTGGGTTGTGTTGAGTTTGGGTTGAGTTGTGTTGGGTGGTGTCGTGTTGGTACCCGCACGGGAAGTTGAAAAATGGTTTTTCGGTGCCCACGACCGTCCGTATCATAGCCGGTAAAAGAGGGGAATTGTTTCTAAAAATTGAAAAATGGTTTTTCTCGGTGGCCACAACCGTCCGTATAATAGCCGGTAAATGTGGGGGTGGTTTAAATTCAAGGTGCCCAATTGCCCTGTCTAGGCTTATCGCTGGACGAATGTGGGAAAATGATTTTGGGTGTCCACACAGTCCTGCCGTATTGTAGCCGGCGAAAGTGGAAAAATGTTTTTGGGTGTCCACATAGTCCTGCCGTATTGTAGCCGGCAAAAGTGGAAAAACGGATGGTTTTTGAAAATGTTTTGGGTGCCCACGTCTTGCTGTATGATAGCCGGAAAATGTGGGGGATGGTTTTTAAAAGGTTGAAAATGATTTTCGAAAAAGACATGGTTTTTGAGAAAATGATTTTTGGGAGTTCACTTCCCGCTATATAATAGTCGGCAAAAGGTGGAATGTGCTATGAATTGGGTGGCCGCTATCCCGCCGTATCAAGCCGGCAAAAAGGTGGAGTGTGTTGTGACGTGTATTGAGGTCAATGATGATATATGTGACTTGTGATGAACTTGTGAAATTACCATTTGATGTGTGAATTGGTATGGAATGGAAATGCTTATGGGAATTATTTGAAACGAATGGATAATGAAATGGTAACTGGATAAGGGATTGGTGATAAAGAACTCACCGGGTTATTTGTATCTATAAAGAAAACTTAAGAGTTTTGCTTTATGATTAATTGAGAAATTGAATTAAAAGAATTTATTATCCTAGTGATATATCAAATTATAGTTGGTAATGCAAATGTGGATGTGATGTAAGTGTTATTGGATTTCTATGTTAGAGAGTTATAGCAATAAAAGATTGGCAGGTGGGAATGGAGTGTATGAGGGTTGTTTTGAGTATTACGGGAACATGAATTTGAGGTCATGGAGTTGTAATAAATTTAACTAGTAAAAGAGGAGAATGGGAATAAAAGGAAAAATGTTTAGATGGATATTTTGTAACGCCCTCAAATTAAACCCATTAACCATACATTCTTGATATGCTTAGACATAAAAGAATAAAGCATAATTACATATCATCAGAGTATTCATTACACAATGTATTACATGTTGACAACAAATGTAAGTGCCCTATAGGCTTACAACTTTCCAAGTCAACACTCGGTTACAAAACAGGAGTACTAACTCAAGATACAAAATGAGCCCTTGGCTTGATATACATGTAATACAAAGGGAAACAACAAAAAGTCCAACAACCTCAAGCCTCCCAAGCTACGTCCTTGGAGGTGGCATGGTACCTGTACCTGAAAATGATGTCCCATATAGGGTGAACCAACGCCCAGTAGAGATATTGTAAACATGATATAAGCAATAACTAAAACATTGGCCAATAATAAATGTTTAACTCATATGGATCATTTCATAAACCATTTCTTATCCAATTCTCATGCATACCTATGTCTCAGAACCTGGCCAAACAATTTGATTGAGATCACATCTCATATCAACAGCATTTCTATTTCAGATAAGATAATAACTCATATTAAACATTTCACACTACATATCAGATACACATTTTGGTGCTGTATCAATAACACCTGACACACTTCCATACCTCATAAATGATACACATTTTAGTGTTGTATCAATATCAAACGAAAACACTTTCACACTTTACAAATGATACACATTTTAGTGCTGTATCAATGGAGTCCATCCCCTATCTCCTCCCACACAATATCCGATTTAGAGGTCCATCCCCTATCTTCCCCTAAACCGTGGAGTACATCCCCTATCTCCTCCCACATAACACAATGTATATAAATACATATCATATACATAATCAAATCAATACATAAAATTTATGTATTATATCGACCGCCATAATCGATGGCATACTCATTTGATTAGTTTTAGTTTGCCTAATCATCACGTATTGTCTACAACAATTAAGACTATCCTCCACCGATAGCCCAAAGCAATTATTTCTAAACAGATAATAAATGCGTCAACAGATAAATAATCAATATTTTCAACAGTGAGCGATTAATAAATCCAACTCCACAATCTCATCTCATAATGAACCATTTTCATTATATTCAACTCAATTTCAATAAACCCATAATTTTCTCAAATTAATTATACCAATTAATTTATGCACAAATTAGGGCTTTCTCTCCTATTTCTCAATATTAACCCAAAGGTTCAAATATCGACAACCAACACAATACTACCATTTTGAGACCCAAAATACATGTTTAAGAATCAAAATAACAAAACCCCTGTAACGCCCTCAAATTAATAGCATTAAACCCATTAAATAAGACAAGCATTGAGATTCAAAAGTTCTATATTCATTCATTACATCAGAATTCTATTACATAAGTATTACATGTTAACGACAAAAGCAAATGCCCTAAGGGCTTACAGCTTTCCAAGTTAACACTTGGTTACAACAAAAGAGTACTAACTCATACACATTAAGCCCTTGGCTTGAATTACATGTAATACATCAAAAGTAATACACCAAAAAGTAAGTCCGCCTCTAGCCTCCCAAGCTATGTCCTTGGAGGTGGCATGCTTCCTGAACCTGAAAATGATATCCCCATATAGGGTGAGCCACAGCCCAGTAGAAATATACTAAACCAACCATGAACATTGACTAAAATATTAGCAATTGATAGATGGTCAACACTGATACAATCACATAAATCACATATTTATGCCATACGACTTATGAGTCCAAGTTACCTTTCATTTTCCCTTTTTCAACAGATAGGCATATAAGCACTACCCACATTCTCACCAGATATGTATAACAACAATATCCACAGATAAGCATACAAGCTATATCCACATTCTACAACAGATATGTATAACAACAATATCCACAGATAAGCATATGAGCTATATCCACACTTCACAAAGATAAGCATATAAGCTCTATCTTCACATTTCTAGACAAGCATATGAGCTCTATCTACGGAGTTCATCCCCTTTCTTCTCCCAACGCTATCCGGTTTAGAGGTACATCCCCTATCTTCCCCTAAACCGCGGAGTACATCCCCCATCTCCTCCTCTACACATAACGTATACAAACACATTGGTTCTATATACAATCACACAATACAGATAGTTAATGTATTCTATCAGCCGTCAAGTTCCATGACACATTCCATTGATTAGTTTTAGTTTGCCTAATCATCATGCGTTGTCTACAACAATCACGACTATCCTCCACCGATAGCCCAAAGCAGTTATTTCTAAACAGAAAATAAATGCACAATGGATATTCAATCAACATTTCATTCCCTTCTTTCTCACAATTAATTATCTCAATTAATTAAACAATGTAATTAGGTCAATTCCCATAATTAACATTTCAACCCTTAGGTTCTATTTTCATCAATGATTAAACATTTAATCCAATTCTCTATGCCAATCGTGCATACAGGTTTATTATGAATAAAACCCCAACTTTTGTAAAATTACCCAAAAGTCCCCAAACTTTCACAAAATTACCAAACCAACCCCATCATCTCAAAATACCAAAATTTAAAGACAAAACCCATAGAGAGGAGTAGGATATCCCTACCTCGAAGTTTGAGCCAAAAAGGAGATGAAGGCTCGAAGATCAACGTGCTCCAAATCCAAACTTTTTCAGATTAAAACAAAGCCCTCACTGCCCTCTATCTTTTTAATAAAGGCTCTAGGCTAGATTCACACCCTAGGGAGATCAATTTATAGAGAGAGTGTAAGTTTAGAGAGAGAGGGTCACGGATCTGAACTTAGATCAAAAAGAGAAGTGAAAAAGTGAAGTCTAAACTCGCTACTGCCCGCTGATATAAAACACTCTCGCTCGAGCGAAGACTCGGTCGCTCGAGCGACCAGACACAGAAAACTCTCGCTCGAGCCAAGAACCTCTCGCTCGAGCCCAAAACTCAAACCTTCAGGTCGTGCAACCAGAAGCACGCTCGAGCGACCAACCACTCGCTCGAGCGAAAGAACAAACCAGACCGCTCGAGCCAAGAAAAGCTCGCTCGAGCCAAGAAACACGACTCTCAGGTCCAGAACCAGATGCAAGCTCTCGCTCGAGCGAAGCCACTCTGGCTCGACCCCCCAGACACAAACTTAAAGCTCGCTCGAGCGACCAACTCCTCGCTCGAGCGAAGATCTAAAAATCTGGGCAGCAACACTTGGCTCCCAAACACAACCAACCTGCAGCAGACCTGCTCAACACATCCTATAACTCAAATATGAAGTAACAAGGATGCAAACAAGATAATAAACAACTACCAACACCCACGGACACATGTCCGGGTCACTGATCAACAAGGGTAAACCCGGGATCGCTATAACCTCCCCCCCTCAAAGAATTTCGCCCCCGAAATTAAGCACAAGTTTGCAAAACAAGTTTTCCTCCATTTTAAACAATGTTACATTTTAACATTCCACACTTCGACCCATTACCGGTCATCCCCTCCCTTTAACAAGAGGCATTCACAATATGTAAACAACATATGTACTTTCAACATGCATTAACATTACGCATTATCTTTACAATTTCAACAATATATTTAACAGATATAGTGTCACATTCAACTTCCATATGAGGTAAGTCCCAAACCATCCTTCCAAATACCAAAACATTTTCAATGTTTTCCAACTCAAGACATATATAAAAGCTCTTAAGTTCTACAACAGTTCAAAATGTAAATACAAGATTGCAAATCAACAAACAAGTCCGGATATTTCTCGCGGACTCCCAACTCACGTTCCCAAGTGGCCTCCTCCACTCCGTGATGTTTCCACAAAACTTTCACCAAAGGAATGGTCTTGCCACGCAGGACCTGATCCCGCCTATCCAAGACCCGAACCGGTCTCTCCTCATACGAGGCATCCTCATCTACCTCTAAATCAGTCCAATCCAACACATGTGATGGATCTGGCTCATACTTCCGAAGCATACTCACATGAAACACGTCATGCACTCCGGACAACTGCGGCGGTAAGGCTAACCGATAAGCAACCTCACCAATCCTCTCAAGGATCTCAAAAGGGCCAATAAACCGAGGGGATAACTTCCCACTCTTCCCAAACCTCATCAGGCCTCGCCTAGGTGATATCTTCAGAAATACATGATCACCTACCTCAAACGCCAAAGGCCTCCTCCTACGGTCAGCATAAGATTTCTGCCGACTCTGGGCTGTAACAAGCCTCCTCCGGATAAGTTCAACTTTCTCCGTCGTCTCCCTATCCAACTCCGGACCCAACAAAGGTGCATCACCCACCTCGGCCCAACAAACTGGAGACCTACACGGTCGGCCATACAAGGCCTCAAACGGTGCCATACCGATGCTAGACTGAAAACTGTTGTTGTAGGCAAACTCTACCAATGGCAAGTGCCTCTCCCACGTCCCACTGAAGTCCAGGACACAACCCCGAAGCATATCCTCGAGGATCTGAATAGTACGCTCGGACTGCCCATCAGTCTGAGGGTGATAAGCCGTACTAAAGGTCAACTTAGTGCCCAAGGCACTCTGCAAACTCTGCCACAACCTAGCAGTAAAACGAGGATCTCTATCTGAGACGATCGTCACTGGGACCCTGTGCAATCTCACTACGTCCCGAACATACAAGTCGGCAAGATGATCCACTGAATCTCTCACGCGCATAGGAATAAAATGCGCCGACTTAGTCAACCGGTCTACAACCACCCAAATAGCGTCACTACCCCGCTGAGTCCTCGGAAGACCTACAACGAAGTCCATAGTGACATGTTCCCACTTCCACTCGGCAATAGGCAAGGGTTGCAACAAACCCGCTGGCCTCTGATGCTCGGCCTTCACTTGCTGGCAAGTAAGGCACTTCGACACGAAAACCGCCACATCTTTCTTCATACCCCGCCACCAAAACTGGCGACCCAAATCCTGGTACATCTTAGTACCTCCCGGATGCACCGCAAGGCGCGAATGATGAAACTCTCGGAGTACCTCCTCTCGACAAGACTCCGGTACAAACACACGGTCTCGGTATCTCACACTCAGGTCGGGATACACTGCCAAACCCTTCTCAACTTTCCCACCGGAAATCTTCTCTCGGAGGGATTCTACCTCAAGGTCACCTCTCTGTGCCTCTAATACTCTAGTCACCAGTGTAGGCCGCGCAACAACAGAAAACAAGGCCGCAGCCTCAGCAAATTCGCCCAGTAGCAAATCAAACTCACCAAGTGCTCCCAACATCTCCCATTCCCGGATGACTATACAAGCTACATCACTAATGGTCTTCCTACTAAGGGCATCGGCCACAACATTGGCCTTTCCCGGATGATAATGCAACTCAAAATCATAATCCTCGATGAACTCCATCCACCTCCTCTGCCTCAGATTCAAGTCTCTCTGTGTAAACAGATACTTCAAACTCTTGTGGTCCGAGAACACCTCGAACCTCTCACCATAAAGGTAGTGCCTCCAGATTTTCAAGGCAAAGATCACTGCTGCTAACTCTAGGTCGTGTGTGGGGTAATTCTTCTCGTGTGTTTTCAACTGACGTGAACCATAAGCTACCACTTTCCCCTCCTGCATCAACACACAACCCAAACCCTCTCGTGAGGCATCACAGTAAACCGCGTAACCCAACCCTCTCTCCGGAATAATCAACACCGGAGCGGTGGTCAACCTAACTTTCAGCTCTTGGAACGACTTTTCACAAGTCTCACTCCACACAAACTTGACTTCCTTCCGAGTCAGTCTAGTCAACGGTGACGCTAACCTGGAGAAATCTTTCACAAACCGACGGTAATACCCAGCCAATCCCAGAAAACTGCGGATCTCAAACACACTCTTAGGCTGTGCCCAATCTTGCACTGCCTCAACCTTGGATGTATCAACAGACACCCCTTCCCCGGATACCACGTGGCCTAAGAATTTGACTTCACTCAGCCAGAACTCACACTTCCCAAACTTGGCATACAGCCTATGGGCTCTAAGCAACTCAAGCACCACTCTCAAGTGTTCCTCGTGCTCCTCCTCAGAAGGCGAATAAATAAGGATGTCGTCCACGAAGACGACCACAAATCGGTCTAAGAACTCCCGGAAAATCCGGTTCATCAAGTCCATAAAGACTGCCGGTGCATTGGTAAGCCCAAATGGCATCACCAGAAACTCGTAATGGCCATACCGCGTACGGAATGCCGTTTTCGGAATATCCTCCTCCCTGACCCTCAACTGGTGGTAACCCGATCTCAAGTCTATCTTAGAGAAACAACGGGAACCCTTCAACTGGTCAAACAAATCATCTATACGGGGCATAGGATACTTATTCTTAACCGTAGCCCGATTCAACTTCCGGTAGTCGATACACAATCTCAAGGCCCCATCTTTCTTTTTAACAAAGAGGGCCGGTGCTCCCCACGGCGAAACACTAGGGCGAACAAAGCCCTTATCCAACAATTCTTGGAGCTGAACTTTCAACTCAACCAACTCTGCTGGAGCAAAACGGTAAGGTGCCATGGAAATCGGCGCCGTGCCGGGCACTAAATCAATAGAAAATTCTATCTCTCGATGAGGTGGCAAACTAACAAGATCTTCGGGAAAGACATCCGAATACTCACAAACCACCCTTGGCAACACAAGCTGGGTCTCCCCACTCTCACCACTCTCACCACTCTCAAAGCTGGCAAGTAGACTACTAAGCTCACTATACTTTCGCGAATCATACCCCGGTGGCAAAACACTACCAACCCGGTCTCCCAAGAAATGGAACCACTCCCCGCTCAAGGTACATAACGTAACCCTCTGGCGGTAGCAATCGATAACAGCCCGGTATGACGATAACCAGTCCATACCCAAAATAACATCAAAACCCTTCATGGGCATGACAACAAACGGAAAAGTAATCCTATAGTCATCAACTTCTATATCACATCCTCTAACACCCTGTTTCAGGATCAACTCACCACCCAAAGGTGATACCACACAAATAGGAGATGCCAACAATGCTAACTCCAATTCCAAAACAGATGCAAATGCAGCAGATACAAAAGAATGAGATGCCCCCGTGTCTATCAACACATTAGCAACCGAGTTGCAAAACAGAAAAGTACCTCTCACTACTGATGGAGCCGGTACTAAATCCGGCGCGGTAACAGCATACACGCGCCCCGTAGGCCCCTGGTCTACCTGCTCACCTCTCGGAGCAAAAGACTGCTGCACAGACTGGGATGACGAAGCTCCCGGATTGGCCCTCGAGGCCTGCACAGACTGAGCTGGCTGAAAACCCTGCGTCTGCCTAGAACCAGACGCTCCTGAAGTGGCACTCAACTGCGGGCAAAACCTCTTCAGGTGCCCAGGCTGTCCACACTGATAACAAGACAAGGGCTGCCCCCTGCCCGAACTCTGACTCTGCGGTCTGGCTGAAGAAGAAACAGCTCTCTGACCCCCACCCTTCAACGGGCAAACTGAAACCTTGTGACCCGGCTGGCCACATTTGTAACAAGTAAACTCTCCCTGACCACCTCTCCCGGAGCCTGCACTCGGCACTGGGAAGGTCGATCTAGCAACACCACCCTGCGACTGCTGAGGGTTAGAACCCCTCTGCCTCCTGCCATCAGCCTGGCCATCTTGGCTCCTCTTGAAGCCTCTCTGCCCCTCATCCTCCTCCTGCATCATAATCTCCATATGAGCAGCTGCATCTACCAGGTGTCTATACTCTCGAATGTATGACCCACCAATTCTCAACTTGAGGCCCCGCCTCAACTTCCGCTCAAACTCAAAACAACGGCGTTCCTCAGACGCCACCAGTTCCGGTGCAAACCTGGACAAACTGGTAAAGGTAGCCTCAAACTCGGCCACAGACAAGCCCTGCTGATTAAGCCGGCTGAACTGATCCCTCAGCTTCTCCCTAGCTGCAGCAGACAAAAACCTCTCCTGAAAAGCATTCACAAATGCCTCCCAAGTACCACCAACACGAGCCCTCTCGTACTTCCACCATTGACCCGCATCTCCCTTCAGCTGGAAGGATGCCAAGGTCACCTTCAATGCTCCATCCTCGATGGCAAGCATCTCAAATGTCTTACTCATTTGCTCTAACCACTCATCAGCCTTCAGTGGCTCCTTCGAATCCCCGACAAACTCATCCGGATTAGACCGGAAGAACTCCCTCTTCAAGAAGGAAGGCCCAGCCTCAGCTGCCTGATTCCCCGCTCTGAGAATACCCAAAGCCCCTGCTATCTCTCTGGCCAAAGCACCCATGGCCTGCTGACCCACTGGCTCGGCCACATTGGCCTGACCAACTCCCTCCTGCACAGCCGGAACCTCCTCCGGTAACGGTACTTCCTGCCTCGCAGGTCTACCACGCCTAGCTCCTCTTCCTCGTCCTGACATCCTAATAAAGGTAACACAGAACATTAGCACATTCAAAAATGTGCCAAAACTAAACACTCACGTCCTAATGCATGGACAACTGTAATTCACTCCACGTAAGCACATAAACACATAAGCACTTACGAATTTCATTTCCGGATAATGATAGTCCCGAGGCATTACTAGAGTTCCAGTTAGAAACAGCATTGATCAAGTGCTTTTCCAACAAGACTCACAGAAATCCAAGGATCCAATCAACATCCTAGAAATTAAATCCCATACCCAGATAAACACATAAGCATGTTATCAATTAAACACATTACATGTGATACTACATCAAAGTCTCTATCAAGCGAGACAAACCCATTGTGATCCTAATCACTTCCCACGTACCCAAAGTATTCGAACCCGGTACGCTCTGATACCAAGTTGTAACGCCCTCAAATTAATAGCATTAAATCCATTAAATAAGACAAGCATTGAGATTCAAAAGTTCTATATTCATTCATTACATCAGAATTCTATTACATAAGTATTACATGTTAACGACAAAAGCAAATGCCCTAAGGGCTTACAGCTTTCCAAGTTAACACTTGGTTACAACAAAAGAGTACTAACTCATACACATTAAGCCCTTGGCTTGAATTACATGTAATACATCAAAAGTAATACACCAAAAAGTAAGTCCGCCTCTAGCCTCCCAAGCTATGTCCTTGGAGGTGGCATGCTTCCTGAACCTGAAAATGATATCCCCATATAGGGTGAGCCACAGCCCAGTAGAAATATACTAAACCAACCATGAACATTGACTAAAATATTAGCAATTGATAGATGGTCAACACTGATACAATCACATAAATCACATATTTATGCCATACGACTTATGAGTCCAAGTTACCTTTCATTTTCCCTTTTTCAACAGATAGGCATATAAGCACTACCCACATTCTCACCAGATATGTATAACAACAATATCCACAGATAAGCATACAAGCTATATCCACATTCTACAACAGATATGTATAACAACAATATCCACAGATAAGCATATGAGCTATATCCACACTTCACAAAGATAAGCATATAAGCTCTATCTTCACATTTCTAGACAAGCATATGAGCTCTATCTACGGAGTTCATCCCCTTTCTTCTCCCAACGCTATCCGGTTTAGAGGTACATCCCCTATCTTCCCCTAAACCGCGGAGTACATCCCCCATCTCCTCCTCTACACATAACGTATACAAACACATTGGTTCTATATACAATCACATAATACAGATAGTTAATGTATTCTATAAGCCGTCAAGTTCCATGACACATTCCATTGATTAGTTTTAGTTTGCCTAATCATCATGCGTTGTCTACAACAATCACGACTATCCTCCACCGATAGCCCAAAGCAGTTATTTCTAAACAGAAAATAAATGCACAATGGATATTCAATCAACATTTCATTCCCTCCTTTCTCACAATTAATTATCTCAATTAATTAAACAATGTAATTAGGTCAATTCCCATAATTAACATTTCAACCCTTAGGTTCCATTTTCATCAATGATTAAACATTTAATCCAATTCTCTATGCCAATCGTGCATACAGGTTTATTATGAATAAAACCCCAACTTTTGTAAAATTACCCAAAAGTCCCCAAACTTTCACAAAATTACCAAACCAACCCCATCATCTCAAAATACCAAAATTTAAAGACAAAACCCATAGAGAGGAGTAGGATATCCCTACCTCGAAGTTTGAGCCAAAAAGGAGATGAAGGCTCGAAGATCAACGTGCTCCAAATCCAAACTTTTTCAGATTAAAACAAAGCCCTCACTGCCCTCTATCTTTTTAATAAAGGCTCTAGGCTAGATTCACACCCTAGGGAGATCAATTTATAGAGAGAGTGTAAGTTTAGAGAGAGAGGGTCACGGATCTGAACTTAGATCAAAAAGAGAAGTGAAAAAGTGAAGTCTAAACTTGCTACTGCCCGCTGATATAAAACACTCTCGCTCGAGCGAAGACTCGGTCGCTCGAGCGACCAGACACAGAAAACTCTCGCTCGAGCCAAGAACCTCTCGCTCGAGCCCAAAACTCAAACCTTCAGGTCGTGCAACCAGAAGCACGCTCGAGCGACCAACCACTCGCTCGAGCGAAAGAACAAACCAGACCGCTCGAGCCAAGAAAAGCTCGCTCGAGCCAAGAAACACGACTCTCAGGTCCAGAACCAGATGCAAGCTCTCGCTCGAGCGAAGCCACTCTGGCTCGACCCCCCAGACACAAACTCAAAGCTCGCTCGAGCGACCAACTCCTCGCTCGAGCGAAGATCTAAAAATCTGGGCAGCAACACTTGGCTCCCAAACACAACCAACCTGCAGCAGACCTGCTCAACACATCCTATAACTCAAATATGAAGTAACAAGGATGCAAACAAGATAATAAACAACTACCAACACCCACGGACACATGTCCGGGTCACTGATCAACAAGGGTAAACCCGGGATCGCTATAACTGGTATCACATACATTTTGAAACCCTAAGTCCCAAAATTTCCCAACTTCCACATTTTATCCAAATGACCAACAATTTAAGTCAAAGCCCATAAGAATGAGTAGTTATCCCTACCTCAAGAGATGAACCCAAATGGTGATGATGAAAAAATCCGAAATGATCCAAATCAAGAATTTTTCAGATTGATAGGAAGCCCACACCAAGCTCTACAACTTTTGTAAAGGAACTAAGGTAGAAGGTCACTCTAACTAGATCAAACCTTAGAGAGAATGTAGGTTCTAGAGAGAGGAGCACTCAAAATTGATTTTGGAAAAGTAAGAGAGAGAAAGGAAATGTAAAAAGTGATCGAAAAAGTCAAATCCCGAAGTGATATACCAGTCGCCCCGCTAGAGCGTGGAAACCCCCGCTTGAACATTGGACACAGACTCACGCTCGAGCGTCAAAAGAGCCACTCGAGCGTCGATTGCACACCTGCAGAAGTTTTGCAGACATGGTCCCCGCTCGAGCGTCAAACTCCTCGCTCGAGCGGAAGAACAAAATCAAAGGATCACGCTCGAGCGTCAAAACTCCCGCTCGAGCGTACGAAGACCTGCAGAGCAAAGTACTGGGAGATGGAAAATTATGCTTAAGCGTCAAAACTCCCGCTCGAGCGGAGAAGCAACAACAAAGGGCCCGCTCGAGCGTGAAAGCCAAATTCTGGGCATCAACCTTTGGTTTCAAAACACAACCAACTTGTTCCAAACCCGCCCAACACAATCCATGACTCAAATACAACCACGGAACCAAGTCCGGAATATAGTATACAAAGGAAAGGAAAACTGGGATCGCTATATAGTTAAGAAGAAAAATTTTGGAATGGATTAATAAGTATAAAATGATGTGGTTCCTTAAACATTTTGTTTCCAAAAAGGATTTTTGGTTTTCTAATAATAGGATGGTTTTGATGGTTAAAGGTTCTCCTTAAACTGTTCAAATAAATTTTGAGGAAAGATACCCTACGTATGATATTTTGAAATTACAAAACGTCACCTACTATATGGTATCACTCTGCATGCATGATCATTTCTATCTGTGTGTTGGTTATTGATTTAGAACTATGAGATTCCTACTGGGCATTAGTGCTCACCCCTGTTGTTTTTATCTTTTTACAAGAAGGAAGTGTGGATTTTGAATTTGAAGAGTTACGAAGTCCATAAGTCTGTGTGTATAATTTTGTTGTGGATGTGAAGAAAGTAATTGTTATATTTTGATATTTGTATTTAATTATTTGTAGCTTCTCAGTAAGAGATTGGCATGTATCATTGTTATCATTGTATTCATTGAGAGAAGGAACATGTATCATTATGTTTCTATTACTCAAGTGTAATAGATAGTTGTATATATATATATATATGAAAAAAAAAATGGACCTAAATGAAAGGCTTTGGTAATGATTTCGAGTAGTTAAAATTTGGGGCGTGACAGTATTGGTCCCATCAATAACCCTTGGAGTACTCCCCTCATTAACCTTTGGAATCTGTTTCACCTTCATGCAGATTGTTGTTTCAGGATTGGTATTCCTAATCTCCTCAATGTAACTCCATAACATTGCAAACTACTCAGTTGCAGTACCCTCTACTTGTGTCAATACCTTGTTTCTTGCCCTTCTCACTTTTTGTAAGTCAACCTTCACATTGTGCTCACTTGAAATAGTGTCTGCCAATGATTGAATTGGCCATGTAGGTTAATTTAACCTAATTCTTTCAAAGTACCTCTTGACAATCCATTTGGAACTCACATGTGCCACATTAAAAGATCTATTACAAGTGTGCTCATCAACAAGTGTTTTGATCCTATGCAACCCATCATGTTTTACATATGAAGCATAACAAACCCAAGGACAACCAACTTTGTACTCTACCCTCACCTTTTGTTTGTCATTCTTGATAAATATTATATGTTTTCCCCCCTTAATTGCATACTCCTTCACAGCATCCCTAAACATATCATGACTCTTGAACTCCATACCAAGTTTGAATTGAGGATTGTGCATATCAGAGTGAACATTAAAAAAAGGGCATTGCATCCTATGCGAAGTACCTTCTTCATCAGATGAGCTGTCAATACTTCTTAGCTCATCAGAGAAGCTTCCAAGGCTTTGTAGGTCATCAACTGCCTCAGCCATTGCATTCTTACTACTTCCTACACCAGCAAACTCTAGCTCTTTGTCAACATTAGCCTCATACAATGCATCATCATCAGAAAATCCATAGTCATTATCCTCATGTTTCTCAGACTCATCAGATGAGGAAGAGTCTGAGGGATTAGGATCATAGTCATCACTATTTTCCTCTTCTATTACCTGTATATCTACAAGTACTCCCTTCCTCTGACTTCTTTTTGCACTTGACCCTATAACACCATCCATTCCTAAACAACCTACATAAACCTCTACTACTCTGTTTCCATCCACAGGTGTCTCCAACATCATTACATCTTCATCAGTGTTAATCAACTCTAACCCATCACAATAATTAAGCTTATAGTAATAGATGTTATATCTAGTGCAGCCCACTTCCTTGGCCATATTATCCAACTCCACAAGTGAAATTTCATCAAAATTACAAAAGTCAAAATGACTTATCAATCCATCACTATAAACCCTCTGAGGATTATAACTAACTAAACCCCCATGATGCATTTTGATTGTGAAATAACAAGATCTTTTCTCTACATTTTTAAATGAAAAAATATGCTATTATGGACTAATTATACTAATAAATAAATAAAAATATTATTAAACTACTATTACCGTAAGACAATTCCAATTAAAGAAATCCATGTATGAATACATTAATAAAAAAAAAAAACTTTGTATTCTAAAAAATGATTAAACTAAATTGTTTTTTAATAAGTATTACATAAAAAATGAGTTTCTTTTAAGGACTGATTAAACTAAAACTAATCAAGTATTACACTATTCAAGTAAAACAATTACGATTAAACAAATCCTTTTCAAAGACTAACAGACAAAGATATATTCTAAAAAATGCCAAATCAAAATAGTATTATATCAGAAATCGATTTTTCAAAATCATTAGCTTCAAAATTAAACAAATATTAAAAGTAAATACCATAAACAATTGGTTGCTTCCTTCGCTTGCCATCCTTCTCTCTTCGAACCCAACCCATGATTCAATGTTAGTTTGTGCCCTTCGTTCACTGATGAACTTTGATTTCGATTTCGAATAAGGAATTTGAAAATCCTAAAATCAATTTTGATCCCAATGAAGCCCTAACTGAACTGTCTACTAAACCAACTTATTTTGTGAGGAAACCCTCTTATATTCCCTCCAAAAGATAGTTCAGGGGGACAGCTCATCACATTCTGTCCAATTGTGGACGGAAGGTGATGGTAGGGGTCTAACTGATCAATTTGTGGGAAGTTTAGGTACTAAATTGAAATAAATAGAAGTATGGGGTTGTGCGTGAAAAACGAGTGATAGTTTGGGGGGTAAAATGATATTTACTCTTGTTTTTTCAAACTTCCTACCCTTGTTAAGTATGTTATAAATAAAAAGTATGCTATCAATAAAAAAATCTCATATTCTTTAATACCTATTCCAACCCTTTGATACTGAAAGTTAGGCAGCTAGAATGAAAATGTCATGTATAGGATCTATGAAGAAATTGAGAAAAATTTGGCAAGAAAATTTTTTATTATACAATTTTGTTTGTAATTTGTAATTTTAAAATTTTTTTTTTTTTTTTAAAGGAGGCTTTTTGAAAGTTACTCTCAAGTTTTTGTTGGTGGATTAGAATGATATATTAGTTGGTTGTTGTGATTCCCTCTAAACTTGAAATTTCCAAAACAAAAACAAAAATGGGGCCATGAACCTCTTGGTCTGATGGCATTTATGTTTAGTGGTGGATTAGAATGATATATTAGCTGGTTGTTGTGATGTGATTCCCTCTGAACTTGAAATTTCAAAAACAAAGGCAAAAATGGGCCCATGAACCTATTGGTTTGGTGGCATTTGGTTAGTCCAAGTGACTTAGGACTATGTTTGGATTTTGGATTCATTAAGGGATTTGCAAAGAAAACAAAATGAAATGACAGTTGTCACACCCCACATTTTATTACTCGGATTTCCATTACCAAAGCCACTATTATAAATTCATTCTCAGAGATGGCATACAGAAGCTTATTATATTTACAAGGCTTACATCAATAAGAATTCTTTCATTCGAATAAAAATGAATGCAACATGAAAGTACTGTTAAATAAATTGCCCATAGGCTTACATCATTTAAATCAATAGGAAGGGTTTAACCCTTTTACATCGATGGCATTCCGCCTACATAGAAAAGGCCCCGTGGCCAACAGGTACAGAAGATCCATGACCTTGAAACACTTCTCGCTGTTCACCTGAAAAAGGATTAGCAACGTGGGATGAACATAAAGTCCAGTAGGGATCTCAACATGATTCTAAACAATAGCAGCTTACAGATAGCTATGGTCATGAATGCTTAGTCTCGTACTGTATAAATAATGTGACATTTTATAACCAAAGTATACATACTTAAATACTTTTCTTGGAAACGTTCAGTTTATTCAACAACACCAAGGTTTGTTTTTACTACCCATTCCCCAATTAAACAATCATTACACAATAGCCGTATTTTCCATTAGTGACAAAATAACACATAATATCCATTTTATTTCTCTTGGCTTTTCCTTCTTTTGAAAGCGCGTTCATCAAATCCGATTTCTTCACATTGTTCATACCCAAAATACAACCCTAGTCTGACTCCACACATTCTTCACATTCTCAATTTTTGACTCAAAACTTAAAAAAAAAATACCTTCAATAAAATAACTCAAGGTGGAAATTCCCGTAACATCCTCTAGCACGTCCACACATACATGAACACATCTACTCAACATATGAGACAACTCTACCTTACTGAATCATAATCACATAACACATAACACACTCAATATACCGAAGTAATAGTATCAAATCAATTCCACTCCACCTGCCTCAAGCACAGTAAGCCAATAATACATTTTCTCACAGTAAAATGCCAATTTACCAGATACCAACTGGAAGGGAATGGTATCTCTGTCAATTTACCAGGCGCTAGCTGGAAGGGAATGGTACCTCTAATTATCAACGCATTACACATCTTCCAACTATCACATTATACAACATTCATAGACCATTCGAGTGTACTACAGACACATAACTACTTCAACATTCACAATGTCATCCTCCACCAATGACCAAGGACAAAACCTCTAAGCAAAATGTAATAAATGCACAAAATACAATCATTCAATTCTTAAGAGGCATTCGATCCAACAACATTTATGATGTTCCAAGGTTTTCAACTTTTACGAAGGTTCTTTCTTAATTGTAAAAGGGTCAATTTCCCAAATTTCCAATTCACAAAACACCAATTATATATATACATGCATTTAAAATAAATGAGACTCATTTCTTCCATTTCATCCAAAAGTTCAACCCACGAACAACAAGGTCATAACCCGCTCAATTTCAACACAACAAGGGTACTACCCAAAATTCCTAATCTCATGGTTAAATCCCCTTTTTAACAATTAACAAATTATCACTTCATTATATTCAACTATAATCAACCCAACACAAAGTAAATGTTAAAAATCATAAGGCCCGATTTAATCACAAATAAATTACCGAGTCATTAATCAAATTCTTTAATTCACAACATGATTATCTCACTATTTCAATCATTTTCACCTACCAAGCATTACTACAAAAACAATTAGGGCTTTACTTCTCTCTACCCATAACATGTTAAACCATTTTCCCCCGAAATTAACTCAACAACAAGCTATTTCCCAAATCTCAACCTTACACATCAACACTTAGATCCCGCTATATGATTTTCCAAAAAGATCCATAACAACATGATTTTTATGCAATAGAATATACCACATGTCTATCTATAAGAGAGATATTGAAAAAGATCAAAGAAATCCCTACCTCAAGAGAGAAGAGGAGAAAACAACCCAAAAATCATCGGCGATGAAACCACGAACTACTTGGATCAATATGAAGCTCTTGACAAGCTCTACACTTAATCTCAAAGGAGCAAGGCAAGGAGATGCTCCTAAGTGAGTAGATCTAAAGATCTTTGAGCAAAAAGTGATTTTGGAGAGAGAGAGAGAGAGTGACTCACGGCTTGAAGAGGGAAAAAGAGAAGAAAAAGTAAAGAAAAGGTTAAGTGAGGGACCTATTTATAGTGCTAGGTCAAAGTAAAATGAAGTCCCAAAGTCAACCCAAAAGATCAAGTCAAAATCCCCAAAAGTAGGGCCAAAAATCGGACTAAAATCTGGAAAAAGGTCTGCAGGGGTCGACCCTTGCAACACAGGGGTCGACCCTATGAAGAAACTTATGTTTGACAACATGTAAAGGGGGTCGACCCTATTTTCCAGCAACTAACACACGGACATAAGAGGGTTGACCCTTCCCAATCTGGTGTCTACCCTATTTTCTAGCAACACCTCCAGAAACTTCACCAACAGGTAAGGGTCGACCCTTAGGAAGACTGGTGTTGACCCTAGAATAGAATTTCTAAGTTCCCAAACAACTTTTCAATATAAACAAGCGTGAATGAACAATCCTAACAAGTTTAAATTAATTTGTACTCCTCAAAAACCAAGATACAACAACACCAAAGATTCCCAAAATAAAATAAAAGATTCAAATACACTTCCCAAAAGTTTTAAAAGGGTACAAGTGCTACAATAGTGAAGGGAACAAAGAAAAAAAAAGTTTTTACTTGGTTTTTGTTTCCTTACAAAATTTATCAATCCAAACGTAGCCTTAAATTTAGGAGGTTGGGATTTCTAGCCATCCTAGGTTACTCAACAAATGTTCTCATCTCATGTTACCAAAATTGAAATGGAAATGGTGTTATCACCATTAATAAGTGTTGATACTGCAAAGTGGTTGGGATTTGTGTGAGGTAGACTGGTGACAATGATACTCTAATCAAGTTAATCTTGAAAGAGACTTGGAACCATGTTGTAAGTAATTAAATAATTAATGTGTCACTTACAATGATATTCATTCTCATCATTACCCAAACGTTATATTCTTGTCACCTTGAAATTTTGATTTTTGGATTTTTAGTCTATTTTTTATAATAAAAAAACGTCCAATTAGTACACATTAATGTCTGTTCTTAACATTGTTTTTTGTAATATATTTAAATGTTTTTATATTTTTATTCTTTAAACAATATAAGATAAGTGACTAATCATACAAGTTTTGTAATAATTTAGGGAGGAAAACATTTATAACAACAACTTTTGTAACGCCCTCAAAATACAATACAAATAATCCATTCATAAGATCCATCGATTTAATGAAAATGATATACTATCATTTATCAGAGTTTATATTACAAAAGGTGTTACATGCTTTATACATTCATAATCGTTCATTCTGAATCTACAACATGTAATGTAAGTTACTAACAACAAAATAAATGCCCTGCGGGCTTACATCTTTCCAAGACATCACTTGGTTACAACAAAAGAGTCCTAGGCTCTATACATGTAAAGCCCTTGGCTTGAATAAACATTTAAATACAAAAATAACAAAATAGAGCCTTCAGCTCCTCAGTCCTCCCAAGCTACGTCCTTGGAGGAAGCATATCACATGTACCTGAAAATGGTTTCCCAAGTAGGGTGAGCCAAAGCCCAGTAGAGATAAACTACCACAATATATGAAGTTTAACTAAGATATAAGTATCAGATAAAAGTTCAATATTCATACTTATATTCTTCCCATGTCCATTCAATGTAGATAACCATACCTCAATCCATTTCCATTCATCCATTTCAGGTTAATCTATTAACCAAGTTCATTATTATCTAATTAACCAAAATGAGACTACAACTCAACAGTTCACAATTCAATACATTCATCACTCCAACACTTCTATTTTGCCATTTTACGGATTCACGTTCGAGGGAATCGACACCCATACATATAAGATTTCGGGATTTTCACCCTGGACACTCCAGCTAACTTAACTTTAAATGGAGTCCATCCCCTATCTCCTCCCACACAATGGAGTACATCCCCTTTCTTCTCCCAAACAATTATACATATACAATGTATTAAAGGCATCGTCATATACAATGACTATCCACAACACATATTCAATGTCTTAATCATACCGTCATATTCATTGACATAATTTAATTGATATGTTTCAATTCACCTAATCCTCATGCAATTTCTACAACAATCATAGCTATCCTCCTCCGATAGCCCAAACAGATATTTCTAGATAGATAGAAAATCTTCATAACAGATAATTAATCGAATTTCCATAGGTAAATGATTTAACAAATCCAACTACACCATTCATTCATACATCCTCCCATTTTCACATTTCCCATATTAATTTCATTATTTATACAAAATAATTTATTTAACTCAACTTAGGGAAAATCTCCAAATTTTCCTCAAATTCAACCTAATGGCTAGATTCCACCATTTTAGCATTAGAGAAACTTCATACACAAGGCCCCATAGTCATTTTATAGATCAACATGGAAAACCCCTCTTTTAAATTTTGAACCCAAACCCTAGGTTACTCAAAATTACTCTCAAATCTCATCATCTATACACAACAAAACATATCTAGGTTAAAAGCCATATTAAGGTGTAGAAGATCCTTACCTGAAGTGTAGAAGCCCAAATGAAAGGAAAAAGAACCTTAAAATACACAAAACCAAGTTTTGTTCGGATGGAATGGAAGCCCACAAGATGCTCCACCTTTTTCTCAAAGGAAGTAGGGTAGTGGTGCTTGTATCAAAGAGTATTTGTAGAGAGAGAGGGTGTCAGATTAGGGTTTTAGAAGAATGGGAATCAAAAAGTGATGTAAGATTTCTCTGCTACAAACTGATATACGCGACCTTCGCTCGAGCGAAGGAGTTGTCGCTTGAGCGACCAGACACAACAAGTGACCTCGCTCGAGCACAAAAAATGTCACTCGAGTGCAGAATGCAAAGTTTCAGAAGTGTTACAGACGCACACGCTCGCTCGAGCGCAAGAAGCCTCGCTCCAGCGAAGAACTTCACCTTCCCAGAAATTCTGCGTCTGGGAAAGAAACCTGAGGACTCTCAAATCTCGCTCGAGCGCAAGAAACCTCACTCGAGCGAAGAAGCAAATTTCACAAGGCTCGCTCGAGCGCAAGAAGTCTCGCCCAAGCGAAGAAGCCAAAATCTGGGCAACAACAATTTAGACCAACTAACAACCAACCTGTTCCAAACACGTCTAACATATTCCAAAGCTCAAATTCAAAGAGTTAAAGGAGGAAAACAAGATGTGGATAACAATATTAAACCGCGAAACCCGAGTCCGGAATACAACAAGATCGGGTCAAAACCGGGATCGCTATAACTTTTATCATTTTTTTTGTCCATTCCTAATGTGAGATTGTACAAGTTTCTATAAAAAAAATCTATTAAAATCTCATGTGAATCCTTCTTCTACATCAAACTGACAAGACTAATAAAATCAAACCACAATCCATTTCTTTACCTCAACCAACAAAATCGAAAAGTTTTAATTGATGTTAATTTTATTTTATTTTTCAATTCCAACTAAACCGAACTGTTTGCACTCATAAAATACATACATACATATACATACATATATATATATATAACTCAATACAAGAACTATTACTTCTTTTTATAAATTTTAGCCTAAGCTTAATAAGATGTCATATTTAAACAAATATCAATAAAATATAATTGTATAAATTATTTTAGGCCCTTCATTGCATAGTGTTGTACAAATTGTGTGCTTAAGTAAAACAAATAGATTCATAATTAACAATTGAAATTTCACAACAAGACACATGCTGAAAAATTACAAGTAGAAGGAACAAAATTATAGAATAAAATAAATTGGCAAAAGGAAGCAAATCAAGGCCTACACTAGACAGTCTCCTTAAAATAGATTTGCCGCCTCACCGGTTGGGTGCTGGTGGTTGTTCGATGTTTGTCTCCCAGGATACGATGGTTGGACCAACTATAGCAATGCACCTACTGAGTAGCTTCGGTGAACAGAACTATGGCAGCACTCTCTCACTAGAAATAATATAAAACTAGAGGAAAACTTTTGAAGACAGGAAGAGTAAATTTTCTAGTGGTGAAAACTGAAGGAGGGGGCTTCCTTTTATACACGTGGAGAGAGAGAAAGAGAGAGAGAGGAAAAGACTCATGCCATTAAGGCCCATCACAAATGCAAAAATGAAGTCTATATTAACTGTAAATTTGATGGATTAACCCATCATCATTATGGAGGAGTTGCACACATTTTATACATGTGTAATGTGTATAATTCTGCAGCCTACAACACTGGCTTAGCCCAAAAAGATTAAGATGGGCAGGCGAAGCCCAACCTCTACACTCAAGCCAACCCAGCAAGACTCAAGACTCAAGCCTCAAGTCCAAGCCCAAGCCCAAGCCCAAGTCCCAAAATCCAAGATCCAAAATCCCCGGACCACGGATCATGGACCCAGACCCGGACCTGAACCTCCAAGATCCACAATCCCCGGACCATGGATCATGGACCCAGACCCGGACCTGAACCTAGACCTGAACCTGGCCCAGTCCGGGCGGGCGGGTGGGCGGACGACGCATGTGGCAATTTTCGCATAACCAATTTGGACCATAGTTTTAGCCCAAGCCCATCCTTGAAGTATCCATTACTCCCTTCTTTCGGAAAATTTGGATGCCCTAAAGGGCTCACATCCTTAGGCAAAAAATGGAATTTAAATACCTATCAATGCTCCCATCTACAATCAATGTGGGATAAAAGGTTTCACCTTTCCCAACACCTCTTTCATGAAGCCAACTTAATAAGTCAATTTCTCATTCAAATCTTAATGGTTTTTTGTCATTCTTTTTGTGGTGTAAAGATCTCATTACAAAGAATCTAAACCCACTTTAACCCACCCCAATAAAGGATTAAAACCTACTTTAATTTCACATTAAAGTCACTGAAAAACCATTATTTTCCAAAAATCTCCCACGTGAACAAAAATTGACCGAATAACAACAAACGGACAACGCTTAACAACAAAGACTTGGAGAGAGAGTGCAAAGCAATAACCCCTGCACCAAAAAAGGTAGCTTTTGGCTTTGAACCCCTCCTAGTGAAGTGTATTGGATTTACTGGCGGCCTAGTGAACACGAAGTCATGAACTGTTCTGCTATTTATGTAAATCAAGACAACAGACCTCACACAGGAATTACTCCAACCATCGTTCTGTTCTCACTGTTGTGTCCAGTTTGGCCCTGGAACACTAGCTGGTTCAGTGAATGGTTTAAAGAATTAGGCCTTGTCAATTCTTATAGAAGAGGCCCCTCCTCACACTCACACAGGTGACTCTACTTGAGTATCTTACTATATTTAGCTCAACAACCCAACACACCAGAGTCATTAAAAAGTCAGCTTAATCTCTACACTTGCAGGTATCACTGATAAAAGGAATAGCTGGAGGTTTAACCTTTTCAACGACATACCACGGTTGCACGCAATTAGGTTTTCCCATTGAACCTAGATCTCGGGATCTCCAGTCAACTAGGTTGGGTTTCCATTCCGATAACACCTTACACTAAAGGCCTTAAACCCATTCCTTTTGACTTCTCTACTAACAATCGATTTAACCCTTTCGTTAGCGGATCCGCAATGTTGTCCTTAGACTTCACATAGTTTCAAGTGACAACTCCCATTAGAGAGCAGTTGTCATATGAAATTATGTCTACGATGGATATGTTTAGACTTTCCATTATACATATTACTCTGTGCCTGTCCAATAGCTGATTGGCGAAGCCATTCCGCCTTTTATGTTGCTTTATCCAACGCTATAAACTCTGATTCCATCGTTGATCGTGAAATACACATCTACTTGGAAGATTTCCAAGACACAGCTACCCCTCCAAAGGTGAACACATAACCACTAGTGGATTTTAAACCCCTAACATCAACTATCCAATTTGCATCACTATAGCCTTCTATTACTATTGGATATTTGCTGTAATGCAGCCCATAATCCCGGGTCAAACGGAGATACCTTAACACCCAAACGATACCCTTCTAGTGAGTGGCATCAGCATTGCTTGTGTATCTACTAAGCCTGCTAATAGAGTAAGCTATATCCAGCCTTGTACAACTTATCAAATACATCAAACTCCCAATGACTTGAGAATATTCTAGCTAAGAGACACTCTCACCATTATTCTTGGTCAAGTGTAGACTCAAGTCTACTAGCGTCCTAGGCACACGTGTATTTGATTTACCAAATTTCTCAAGTATTTTCTCAACATAATGAGATTGAGAAAGTACAATACCATCAAATGTTCTAGTAATCTTAACACCCAGAATTACATTTGCAAGGCCCATATCTTTTATGTTAAACTTAGAGTTTAACAACTTCTTAGCAGCTCTAATCATCTCATCATTACTACCAACAATGAGTATGTCATCAACGTATAGACACAAAATGACATAACCTCTGTTAGTGTCCTTGACATATACACATTTGTCTTGACAACATAGCATTGTCAAACTTCTAATGCTATTGTTTAGGAGCTTGCTTCAAACCATACAATGATTTGACAAGCTTATAGACTTTTTTATTTTTTCCTAGAGCTGAAAACCCCTCGGGTTGCTCCATGTAGATTTCTTCATCTAAATCTCCATTTAAGAAAGCTGTCTTTACATTCATCTGATGTATCTCCAAACCATAGAAAGCTGCTATCGCAATCACCATGCGAATGGATGTAATCCTTGTCACCGGTGAATACGTATCAAAGTAATCCAGGCCTTCTCGTTGCTTGTATCCTTTGATAACTAACCTAGCTTTATATTTATCAATTGATCCATCTACTTTCATCTTTCTTCTAAAGATCCACTTGCTCCCCAAAGCCTTACTGGCTGGGGGTAAATTAACCAACTCCCAAGTGTGGTTCTGTAGGATGGAGTCAATCTCACTCTTAATTGCATCTTTTCACAAGGGACTTTTAGGTGAAGTCACAACTTCATGGAAAGTTTGAGATTCTCCTTCTAACATATAAGTCAAGAAGTCCAGACCTATAATGCCCTGGAATAAATACAATGAACCCTCCACGACAATAAGTAAATAACAATATGAATCAGAATATAATGTCCTTCCATTCCATAAGACTCAGTTGTACAAAAGGGTGACACATGCGAATATACATTCATAAGTCCTAACCCTGAATCTATAGCATGTGTCAATAACAAATATATGAAATAGAAGTTAAACAGATAACAGAAATGCCCTGAAGGCTACAATTTTCCACAACTGTACTTGGTTACATCAAAATGGATTTAAATCCAATACACGTAAAGCCTTAAGCTTGTACAAAATAATTACTACAAGTAAGCAAAATGAAGCTCTAGCTCCAATCCTCCCAAGCTACTGCCGTGGCGGAGGCATCTCACCAACACTTGAAAATGATTTTCCCATATAGGGTGAGCCAAAGCCTAGTAGAAATAATCTAACACAATATATGAATCTTAACAAAGACATAAGGGTGAAATGCATATGCAATGCTCATGTCAAGACATTTTACATTTCTTTCCCAAAAACCATGCCATGCTCAATTTATATCACAATTCTCAAATCATGTCCCTTACAATAGAAAACAAGGGCGAAATTCTCAATCGGTACAACCTTTCACAGATATTTCGTCTGCGAAAAACCGTCAAATGGAACCCATGTAAACGTAGCCTATACAAGCGCTACTATTGTCATTTTATAGATATTTCATCCGCGGGAACCGACACCCATGTATACGCACGTTTTTCGAGACTTTCACCCAGGACACACAAGCCCGCTTAATTTGGTGATACACACTTCTTTTCTACGTTCACCCATTTTTCTCAAAATCATATACATTTGCAATGTATTAAATGAGTAACAATGTTCAATGCACATGAATGAGAAATTAGTTTCAATTCACCTAATTCGCATCCAATTTATATAATAATTATAGCTATCCTCCACCGATAACCCAAAATAGATATTTCTAAACAGATATAAAATCTCTAATATAGATAAACTTTCCAAAATTCAAGATATGAGCGATAATACATATCCAACTCCACCATCTATATCAATATCCATCTAATTTCACATTTCTAACATCAATTTTATTTATTTATACAAAATAAATATTTGAGACATTTAGGGCAAAACCCTTTTTTTTTTCAAAATCCATTCCAAGTATCAAATCAACAATTCTATCACAACTCAACCTCATTTCCAATCCCACAACCATTTTCAATATATCCATTTGAAAACGTCTCTTTTGATTTTAAACCAAAACCCTAGGTTTGTTCAAAACCTTCCAAAATCACAAGATTGTTTCATAACAACAAATAGCTAAGTTAAAAATCATAAAAGAGTGTAGAGAATCCCTACCTCAAAGCTAGAAGATGAAAAAAAGCAGGGATGAAACTCAGATGAAGCCAAAACCCAACTCTATTCAGATGAAAATGAAGCTCTAGGTGAGCTCTACCTTTTTAACAAAGGGTATAGGGTGGAGAAATGAGTAGATCTTGGTGTATTTGTAGAGCAAGAGTAAGTTCTAGAGAGAGGAGCTCTAGATTTAGGGTTTTGAAATATTTTAGAGAGAAGAAGAGATGAAAAAGTGATGTAAAAAGTAACTTTTGCGAACTGATATACGCATAGTCCGCTCGAGCGCAAAAAGTGACGCTCAAGCGTCCAAACACAAAAATGATCACTACTTGAGCTCAAGAGGTGATGCTTGAGTGTCAAGACACAAGAATAAAGACGTCGCCACTCAAGTGCAAGAAGTGACACTCGAGCGCAAAATACAAACTCCTAGTAGTTTTGCAGAGAGAAGGCTAACACTCGAGCTCAAGAAGGGATGCTCGAGTGCACGACCGCTCGAGCACAAGAAGCACTGCTTAAGTGTAGAATGCACTCTCCCAGTAGTTTTGCAGACCTACAAAAGTACTGAGAATTCACAAAAACCGCTTGAGCGCAATAAGTAACCCTCGAGCGAAGGAGCAAAATTCTAGACAATAAGGTTTTTGAAAAATAAGGTACCAACCTGTTCTAAATGCAACAAACACAACCCAAAAGCCAAACTCAAAGAGGTATACGGGGAAACAATATATGACTGACTATGCAAGACAATGAAACCTGAATCCAAACATCAAATGGTTCGGGTCCAAACCAAAATCGCTATAAGACCAAAGGACTTTGCAGTCCTAGCCCTTTTACTCCTACTTGGCATGTCTACTTGCTCAGCTTGATCATCTACTTGATCATCTATGTGATCATCTGTGTGATCAGCTATGTGATCATTGTCACCTTCAACCTCTTTCATGAAACTTGAAACCCCTTCTTGGAGACGACATTGAAATACATCTTCAAAGAAAGATGAATTTCTTGATTCCATGATAGTAGTCTTGTGTATATCTGGAATAACAGACCTATACACAAGAAATCGATATGCACTGCTATTATGTGCATAGCCAATGAATATACAATCCACTGACTTCGGGCCTATCCGAACCCGTTTGGGTGTAGGCCCCACCACTTTCGCAAGACACCTCCACATTCATAGGTATTTATAAGAAAGCTTGTGGCATTTCCACAACTCATATGGAATCTTGTCTACATTCTTCCGAGGTATTCTATTTAGAATATAATTCGCGGAGAGAATTGCTTCCCCCCCACCCCCAAGTTCTGTGGCAACCCAGAACTTATTAACATTGCATTCATCATTTCTTTTAATGTTTTATTCTTCCACTCAACAACACCATTTGATTGAGGGGAGTAAGGTGCTATGGTTTGGTGAATAATCCCAAATTGAGCCCAAAGCTCAGCAAACGGAGATTCATACTCACCACTACGATCACTTCTTAAAGTCTTGATCTTTTTACTTAGTTGATTCTCAACTTCATTCTTGAAAAGAATAAATTTATCAATTGCCTCATATTTGCTTTTAAGCAAATACACATAACAGTATTTAGTGCAATCATCAACAAAAGTGATGAAGTACTTGT
The DNA here is from genome assembly GCF_055761805.1 of Camellia sinensis. NCBI lineage: Eukaryota > Viridiplantae > Streptophyta > Magnoliopsida > Ericales > Theaceae > Camellia > Camellia sinensis. Next base: position 124,813,004 of record NC_138967.1, on the reverse strand, counting down.
CACCACTACGTGATTGTACGACTTTCAAGTCACACACGTCACTATGCACTAAATCTAAAGGCTCGATACTTCTTTCAATAGAATGAAATGAAGTCCTTGTCAATTTTGTTTCTACACAAGTTTCACACTTGTGATTTGGATTAATCTTGAAAGATGGTATGTGATCTGATTTGATTAATCTACTCAAAAAGTCAAAATTTACATGACCCAATCTACCATGCCATAAATTAAGGGACTCAAGCATACAAGCAAAAGAAGAAAAAGTTTTCTCATTAATTTTAGGGACAAGAATCATTACATTGAGCTTAAACATACCGCTTGATATATATCCCTTTCCCACATAGACCCCGCTCTCGGTCAACACGAGCTTATCAGCCTCAAACACCATGTGGAAGCCATGCTTACCCAAGAGCGATCCTGAGACAAGATTCTTACGAATGTCCGGCTCAAATAGGACATCGTTCAAAGTTAGGTCTTTTCCTGAAGTCATCTTCAAGACCACCTTGCCTTTACCCTCAACAGTTGAGGTTACAGAATTCCCCATGAATAACTTCTCACCGTTTGAAACCAGTTCGAAAGTTATGAACATCTTCTTCTCAGCACAGATGTGGCGAATGGCCCTAGTGTCCACCCACCATTCCTTCAGGTTAGACCTTCCCCATGTTTACTTCGGTGACGATAGCTGCTAGATGCATGTCGTCCACATTTTGTGATAGATCCTCCATCTCAGCCATGTGAGCCCGGCTTTTGTTCTGTAGAGGGTACTTTTTGTAAGGCTTTTTCTTCTTGCGGCAGTCAACCACCCGATGCCTATTGCTTCCATAGTTGAAGCACTTTTCATTGAACCTAAAAGTAGGTTTCTGCTTCTTGTAGGCTGGCCTTCTGGAGACACTACCTCGCATCCCCAAGTTCGAGCTTTTGCCTATCGGTGATTTTTTCCTTACCCCCGAGGACTGGCAATGCTCAACCACGTTTGCTTTCACCATAGAGGTACTCCCCGCTTTCTTTATGTTGTCTTCCTCAATACGAAGCCTAACAACAAGCTTTTTGACTGTTAGCTCCTTTCGCTTATGCTTCAAGTAGTTCTTGAAGTATTTCCAGCTATTAGGCAGTTTCTCAATCAGCGCAGCTTCCTAGAATGATTCACTGAGGAACATTCCCTCAGAATGAATCTCATGTAGAATTACTTGAAACTCTTAGACTTGACTAATGACGGTTTTTGAGTCCACCATTTGAAATCCAAAAACCGGCCAACAACAAATTTTTTTGCCCTAGCATCCTTGGTCTTGTACTTCTTGTCCAAAGCATCCCACAACTCCTTTGCCGACTTCTTAACATAAAACACGTTGAAAAGTGAATCTACCAAGCTAAAAAATCTAGAAATCCCCTAGATGTTGATTTGTGACTACGTATCAATTTTAAGCAGTAAACAACAATCCCAATCAAACAATCAAGACAAATCGACACAATGATTTTGCGTGAAAAAACCACAATTGGAGCACCTCCAATTGTGATAAAAAAAACCACGGGCAAAAGCCACAAAACAATCCACTAAAAAGACATAAAGGAATTACGCAGGTATACTCCCAATTGCCTAGCGAATCCATACCCAAATTGAACCCACCCCTATGTGCCTCTTCCAACCCCGTCTTCACCTCGAAATTGTCTTGCCCAACGTTGAATCCATAATGCCGATGTCGAATCACGATGATGAGCCACTCTAGAATCCACCAAAGCTTCAGGCTCAAATTCCCCAGAATCCACTGAAGAGCAACACTCTCTTTTGTATAGAATGAACAAACAATCCTTTGATGTATACTTCTTAACCCATGAGTTGAATACTCAATGAAACATCAAAGAAAACTAGCAAAACAGCCCCAGATATAAACCCTAATATCCAAAAGAAGATCTGGAGGCGTAATCCTAGATTTGGACTGAATCACATATTTATAGAAAACTATCCCGTGATGCTCGCTCGAGCGAAGATTCTCTCGCTCGAGTGAGGAACCAAAAAACGCGTGTTTTCCTTAAGTGGCTTTGCTCAAGCCACGCAACCTGCGCTCGAGCGTACGTTCATCATTCTCAGGTTTTTTCAAACGTAGCCTTCGCTCGAGCGAGGACTCCTCTGCTCGAGCGAGCAAGGGCGGACAAGCAACTTCAAATGCCTTTTTGCATTTTGCTTCGGGGGCGCTGCCCCTCAACCCCGCCATGGTATTGCTCCGAACCCGCTAAGGGGCGTTGCCCCCTAGACCCCCACGAGCTAACCGAGTAGCTCGATCCCCGTTATAGTCAGCGAAGAGGCAATATTGAAAGAATTAACATCACAAACTTCTCTGCAAGGCACAATTCGGGTTGGATTTGCATCTAAAACACAGCCTTACTAAAATAAAAAGTGCGAATACAAATACAGTTGAAAGAAGTTTTGTCAAACGGGATTGCCAAGAATAAAAACCTAATACAAGCCATTCAAAACATAGTTCTGGCAAAGGAAGTTTGATTGCTTCCAAGCATCTAGAGCCATGAGCTTCTTCTTGTCTTGGTCATTCTCTTCCATGGCTGGTGGATCTTCACTCAAAAACCTCGCAGCTTAGAGTAGTCAGGTAGAACAACATCTTCTTGGTTATTCTCTTCCATGGCTGGTGGATCTTCACTCAAAAACCTCGTAGCTTAGAGTAGTCAGGTAGAACAGCATCTTCTACTGCCACTTTTTGAAATTCACTCTAGTGAACTTCTCCGGGCGCTCATGATGGTTGAGTGGGCCTCTTAGAATAGCAGGAGCAGTAACAGGGTTGACTACAAAAGTCACAGTAACCGAGTTGACCGCAGAGGTTATAGCAGCAGGGGTTGACAAGCTAGTTGTCCCGAGGTTCTGATCCCCACCAACATTAGTCGCAGCATCGGTGACAATTGTCATTTCTAAAAAATACAACAGAATTTCACTATTTTGTGTTCCAGAAATTAAACTTAACACCAGAAAATCCCAAAGTCGGCAATTTAATTCAAAACTAGTCGCATCACTTCCCTAGAATCGAACATGGTCATGAATGTTTCTAGGAAGACTGGAGGGGTCACACCGGTCCCACTTGAAACCCAATTAAACTTAAACAAAACTTGCAAGAGTATGTTGACTCCTAGTCCATGGGAAACAATTTTTAGAATTAAGTTTTCTAGGGGATGAACTAGGTTAAAACCAACCAAGTTCCAAACTTAAAAGCAATTTAAAAATTGCTAACCAAATTACAAGCAATGTAAAAAAATAAATAAATTGCTATAAAAATTACACACACATAAAATGCTTTCAACATGCCAAGCAAACAACCTTGCTTAAAATAAAATTTGCAATTAACCACTACTAAATCTCAAGCAAAAAATTGCTTCAATTATAAAGAGAATAACCACTCCATAAGGATTTTATATAGGCCAAAAACCTTTCCACGTTTAGATATTTTTGTTCAACAAAAAAGTTAATAGTCTAAATTTGTTTTTATTGCAAGCCCAAATTTTTATTCATTTGGATTTGTATTTGCTTGCCAATCCCTTTTGCATATATATTCCTATAAAGAAAGTTAGTAGAAAAACACAAGAAAATACAAACCAAACAATCTAAAGAAACTGTATATCTAATAAATTAATTGAAACCGTCTAGCAAACTATTTAAAAATACAATTAACTAATGAATTAAAATGTTAGATGAGTTACAAAAATAAAATTTATAACTCCACAATTAAATTAAAACTTTTAATTGCAAGAGTTATATATGAACTTATTACACATTAAACATGTACATAACTATAAACACTTAACATGTAAATAAATAATTCTAGAAATTATAAACCAACTAACATGCAAGTTACGCTAAAAATTAGAAAGCAATTAGCATGCAAATTAGATTATAAAGTTATAAATTAAAAGATATGCAAATTATGGTAGAAACAATGTATCATGCTCATATACTTATATTAAAATCCCATAAGCATGCAAAATTATATTAGAGGTCAAAAAAACAAACATTCTTATGAACTGGAAAAATTAAAACTTAACATTGCATATCTTAATTCCAATCATGCATTCTCAGAAGAAAAATAAATTAATTAATTAAAAATTAAAAAAAAAAAGAAGAAGAAAAAGTGAGTAATTCAATTCTTTGAAACAGTTCCAGTTAAGTATGAATTACTATTTTATATTCATACACTAATAATAACAATCAACTACTATGCAACAGTAGGCAATAAAAATGAGAACAATGACATTCAAATTAGATGAATTTAATATTCCAATCATGACTATCATAGAAGTTCTGGGCAAAATTTATATTCCGCAAATATTACACGGAAACCAAAGAAACCTAGACATTGTAACCAAAGCAATTCACAGTGACATGTTGGGAATTAAAAACTAATTGACCTTAGATATTTTATTACCATGGGGCTAACGCAACAGCATGCAGATTCATATATTATTATGGTAATTTACCTTCACATGCTACAAAACCGAGGAACTCACACACAGGTTTCCGAAACAGTGCAACGGACATGATGTTCTATATTAAAAACCTAACATAAGCCAATATAATGTAATACTTAACCTATTACATATAGGAATTTATTTATCTAATTCATGGGAAACATTGTGATTTTGTTTTAAGATTGTTATAAAAATTGTGAAATCAAATAGAATACACAAATCCATATTTTATAATTGAAATTATAGGATAAAACAACATGGTAGGAATAACAATGAGAAGAAGAGAAATACATAATAAAATAATATATCTAAAGTAAGCAAACTAAAGCCTGCACTAGATAGTTTCCTTAAAACAGATTCGTCGTCTCATTGGTTGGATGTTAGAGATTGTTCGACGTATGTCTCCCAAGATACGAAGGTTGGACCAGCTACAGCAATGCACCTACTGAGTAGCTTCGGCGAACAGAACTATGGCAGCACTCTCTCACTAAGAAGAATATAAAAGTAACTTCGGCAACTAGAACTATGGCAGCACTCTCTCACTAGGAAGAATATAAAACTGGAGGAAAACTTTTGAAGACAGGAAGAGCAAATTTTTTAGTGGTGAAAACTGAAGGAGAGGGCCTCCTTTTATACACATGGAGGAAGAGAGGAAAAGACTCCTGCCATCAAGGCCCATCACAAATGAAGAAATGAATTTTGTATTAAGTTGCAAAACTGATGGATTAATCCATCATTGATATAGAGGAGTTACACACATTTTATACACGTGTAATGTGTATAATTCTGCAATCCACAACACTGGCTTTGTCCAAAAAGATTAAAATGGGTGGGCCAAGCCCAACCGCCACACTCAATCTAGTCCAGCAAACCTCAAGCCTAAGCCCCAAGATCCACGGACCATGGATCAAGGACCCGGACCGGTTTCAGGTAGCACGTGTGGAAATTTTTGCATAACCAACTTGGACTATAGTTTTGCCCCAAGCCCATTCTTGAAGCATCTATAACTCCCTCTCATCGAAAAATTTAGATGCCCCAAAGGGCTCACACCCTTAGGCAAAAAATGGGGTTTAAATACCCATCAATACTCTCGTCTACAATTAAATGTGGGATAGAAGGTTTCACCTTTCCCAACACCTCTTCATGAGGCCAATTTAATGAGTCAATTTCTCATTCAAATCTTAATGATTTTTTGTCATTCTTTTTGTAGTGTAAAGATCTCATTATAAAGAATTTAAACCTATTTTAACCCACCTCAATAGAGGATTAAAACCCACTTTAATTTCACATTAAAGTCACCGAAAAACTATTATTTTCCAACACAGTAAATCCCAAATATCCAGAGTCAAGTTGCAAACCGTGTGTCCATTAGGTCCATAAGTTTTAATCAATAAGTAATCCCATTATATATGGGATTTGCCAAATTACAATAATAAAGTATTTTAATTCCAGCATTGACCCAATGTTGGTATCTACTTAATTCTCGTTTGTCAATTATATATTTTTGTAAAAAAGTCACTATAAGTTATCACATCACTTTCTTTATTTTTCTATAAACCTTTTTATAAAAAGTTAAAAAATTACAAAAATAGGATGTTACCAAACGAGACCTTAGTAATCATACCATTCTAATTCTTATTTTTATACCTTACGAATATGATATGAAGCTCTTGAACCATATGATTCCATTAAACAATCATTGGAATAACATACTTCCTGAAAACGTGTGAGATGTATTTATATGGTTGGTTAATTTTTTGGAAAGAAAAACCAAATTCCAATCAAGGACGTTGGAAGCTATAATAATATTATACTAATTAAAAATAGAATACTTTATAATAAATGATGACCACATGTCTTGATGAGGTTAAGCAACATTTTCCCCAATCATTTGGTGGAATACAAACCTCTTTGGCCTTTTTTTTTTTTTTTTTTTTTTTTTTTTTTTTTTTTTTGTTATAGGGAAATCCTCCTACCCTCCCATTGGTCCAAGGTAGCGCCCCATGAGGAGATCACCAAGGTGTCCTGTTATCCGTTCCGAGTAAGAGACTATAACCTGGAAGCTTGTCCCGACCTCCCAAGGCAAGCTTCGATTAAGTCAGGACTCGCATAGTGGGGGAGCATTAAACCCACACCAAGTAGCTGATTAGGCATCCTTGAGGTCCAACCTCCTAACCAACAGTGCTTCGCCCAAGAGATTGGCCCAAGGGGGGAATTGAACTTGTGACCTTGGGGCTTAAACCCCAAGGCCTTACCACAATGCCACAACCCCTTGTTTTGTCCACACCTATCAAGATTCTCTCATTATTCAGTTAATTTAATCAAGCAGCTGACAGATTAATAAAATTTCACTAGATGATATTTACACACCACTATTATTTGCACTTCACTAAAAAAAATAAATGATTCAAATTCATATCATAGATAAGATTTCACGTTCCTCAAATATGATATTGTGTAATGTAAAAATAGAGTTTGTACATATAAAATTGTTAGGAGTTCAATCTAAGCAATCCAAATCCAAATCCAATTCGAAAAAAAAAAAAAAAAATTAGAACATTGACAATATAATTTTAAATTGAAAATTGTTAAAAATAGTTGTTGGTGTTGAAAAATATATAAAATTATTTTGAAATGTGTAAAAGGTATATAAAAGTATTTTAAAATATGTAAAACAAAATATATTGAGATTATAAATATTTTATCATTTTTTATTTCTTATTAACAACTCTCGAGACTATCATTAGCATGACTCTTTTAAATTTAATCAATTTCTAAAATAAAATTTGTCAACTCAAAATTTTGATCGGTATTTAGGCATAACTCTCACAATCCAAACAATTTGAATACTACTATTAATACATCAGAATAAATTACAAACACACCCTCTGAAGTTTACTTAAAATACGAATTATTTCCTGTGATTTTTAAAATTACAACCCTGCCCCCTAAGGTTTCTAATTTCATAATAAATAGCCCCTTTTATTAATAAATCATCAAATCAATTAACAATTTTTAATGATGTTATAAATATATTTCAATTAATAATTTACGTAATTTTATTGTTATGTAAGAGAACAGTTAGAAATTTCATTTTTTCAATTAATTCTATTAAATAAAAATTTTTGACAATGGAGTATTTGTAATTTTCAAACCACCGAGGTAATCTGTATTTTAAACAAACCTCAAGGAGTGCATTTGTAATTTACCCTAATATATAATACTAGCTAATTATTTTTCCCTAGTTGAATTAAATTATGAGTTAATTACCTAAAAATCATGTTTACAAATGTTATGATAGGTCAGGTCCTATCTAAGATTTTTTGAACAAAAAATCCATATTTAGTAAAATTGAGAATATTATCAATTTTTTCCGATTTTTAAAATTTAGAACATTATCAATTTTGCATAGTAATGTTTTACATAATTGTTTCACTAATTGATAAAATAAAAAAATTAAAAAAAAAAGAGCATGAGATTAAACATTTTTGCTCTTCTATTTATTGGTTTGATTCAACTATCCAATAAAACTGAGAATATTATCAGTTTTTTTTTTTTTTTTTTTTTTTTTTTTTTCAGTTTTAAGACTGAGAACATTATCAATTTTTCATTTTTAAAGTTTTTTTTTCAATTTTGCACATCAATATTCCATCATCATGCTTCTTTATAGACACAAAATTTTCAAGTTTGCACAAAAAAAATAATTCAAATTTTTCAAAAAAAAAAACAATATTTTTTTTTTCCACACACACACACACACACACACACACACACATATATATATTTAGATTTTTCAATTTGAAAGTTGATGTTTTGAAAACTCAAATGAATGTCAAATCACCATGTTCCTTTATAGATAATCATAAATGATAAACAATCAGTATTTGAAGAAGAATTCCGACTATTAAAAATTTAATGGGACTTGAAGGTCTAAAAAATCTTAGTTAGGACTTAATGAAATATAAGTTCATAAATTAGAACTTGTGTGTAAATGCCACATAAATCACTACAACAAGTTGATTCTTGAATGACAATTTTTTTTTGTCTCTAAAGAGCTAATTTCGTCACTATAGATATTTGTGAGGAAATATTTTCGTCACTAGTTTCGTCATTGAATGTTTGTCACTAAAAACTGCAGTGAGGAAAAATAATTTCGTCACCAATGAAATTACCTTAGTGACGAAAAATTTTGTCACCAATAAGACAACATTTTATCATAAAAAATCTTCATTTTCGTCACCAAATAGTTATTCAATACCATATTTATAACTTTAGTTGACGAATAATTTTGTCACACATGTTGATCACTGATGAGGAAATAGTTTCGTCACAATAAGATGTAAAGTTGACGAAATTTTTAGTCACTAAACAACAAAATCAATGAAAACTTTGATATATAGGCTGCGATAATTTTTGTCACAAAAAATATTTCCTAGCGACGAATAATCACTTTGTCATAATAACAAGTACAGATGACAGAAAAATTCATCACTAAACTTCTTATTCCATATTTTTTATTTCAATTTAAATTACTATTTCACAAATATCACTGTTCATATCTCAATAGCCTTTTAAATGTACTAAAAAATCCACTGGCTATTATACATCATTCCACAAAAAAAAAATAAAAAATAAAAATCACTAAACAATTTATATTAATATCAAAATATATCCATCAAACAAATTTAATAATAATCCATTAAGTCTAACCAAAAAACCATCATAGCAAATCCCAAAATGAACTAACACGGGGTCCACAAAAAAAAACAACCCTCGATCTTGATTTGCAACTAGGACTAAGTATTAGTTCAAAAAAAAAAAAAAAAAAAATCAACAATTGATCTTGATTTGCTAGTATGCTTCCAAACATCATCAAAAACCAAATCTGCAAAGAAAATAAACAAAGAAAACATCAATATATTATCAATTACATCTAAACTCATATATAAATAATTTTATTTTATAAACCAATTTAGTAGAAATGCATATAACAATCCAAAACTTCAAAGAGTTGAGGTGATCCTTGATGATGAGCAACACAGATAACAAAAGTTGCCAAAAGATTACAGGAATACCATGTATCACTAGGAGCAAGTTCCAATGGAAAAATATATATATTAGGAAGACATAAGGTAATTGTCAACAATAAATAAACCTAAGAAAAGTTTACCGGCATAACTTTGTTTTTGCTCTGTTTTGTACTCTCTATCAACAAAATTCTAGCAAGTTAGCTTCTCTTCAAAACTGGTTTTCACTCATGAAGCTTCCTATTTATTGAATCAAAATTTGTGCCAGAGGTTCACGCCAATTGAAACCTTGTCTCAGTTTTTGATGCTTGGAAACTCACTTTCATATCTCTTAAATTTTTAGTTTTCTGAAAATTCTATCTCTAGATACAGGTGACAATTCAAGTGTTTGTCCAATCTTAGATATGTACATACAGATAAGAATGTATTATAGAAGCATAATAACAAATCTCACTATATGTAAATGTGACAGGTACACATTATATTAAAATAGAGAATTGCATTTTAATAGTAAAATTTAGCATCTTACTGATACTAGATTGGGGGTGGCCGCCCTCTGTGCCTCTACATCGACATCAAGAGGCTCTGAGTGTTGGGTCTCCATATTGTCATGTAATGACATCAAGGAATAATATTACCCCATTACAATATGGCCGACTTATCCTTCCATCAACTGTGCTATGTAGTGCCAACCAAATCTTGTCCATGTCTGACTATGCCGTGTTAATTGAAGTTAGATGAATAGGACAAATTTTATATATAACAAAAAAAATCAAAACTAAAAATTTTAATTTAAAAATAATTTGAAGTTCAATGATTATGCCGAGTTATATAAATGACAACCACACATAAATCACAAGAGAAAATAGACAAAGCAATTGAGCATTAAAAAATTGAATCAGCAAGCTGAACATTTAATTCATAATTTTGCGCAAGTTCAACTAGTTACAATTGAGGAAGGTTTTTGACTATACATTGCTAGTGGTGTCCGAGTTTACCATATGCCTCTATAAGGATGTCACTAAGGCAAAGTAATACTTTTATGATTTGACTTTTTAGTTTTGTATTGAAACCAATGATTGTTTGACAATAAAATCCAGCTTTCAAATATGCTGGACATTTCAATAAATCACACCTAAACTACTCGAGTCAACAATCCAAGCTGCTTTAAGTTGATCCAACATTTTTCTATTTTCAGCTGATAGTAGGACTTGCCCTATAGCGATCCCGGGTTTACCCTTGTTGAACAGTGATCCGGACATGTGTCCGTAGATGTTGGTAGTTGATTATTATCTTGTTTACATCCTTTTTACTTCGTATTTGAGTTATAGGATGTGTTGGGCAGGTTTGTTATGGGTTGGTTGAGTTTAGAAACCAAAACTAGTTGCCCAGATTTTGGCCTGTCCGCTCGAGCGGGTCTTCTTGCGCTCGAGCGGGGATTACACACTTCTAGTATTTCGTGTCTCTGCAAAACTTCTGCAGATGTGATTTTTGCGCTCGAGCAGGTTTGTTTACGCTCGAGCGGTGGTGCTCGAGCGGGTCGGTGGGCGCTCGAGCGGGTAGTACTTCCAGAGTATAAGTTCTGGGAGGGGGAAATCCACGCTCGAGCGGACTGGTTTTCGCGCTCGAGCGGGAGTGCTTTATTCTTGTGTCTTGGCGCTCGAGCGTCATGTTCTCCGCTCGAGCGGGTCATACGTATATGAGTTATCCGCTGGGTGATTTCAAATCACTTTTTGCTTTTCTTTCTCTCTCCTACTTTTTCTAAAAACCATTTTTGAGAGCCTCTCTCTCTAGATACTCCCTTCTCTCTAGGGTTTGATCTAGTTAGAGTGCCCTCCTTCTCTTCGGCCTTTGTAAAAGTTGTGTTGATCGTCGAGGGCGTCGTTTTAATCTGAAAATCTCGGTCTTTGGAGCACTTTGGTTTTGGTCTCTTCTCCATCCGAGCTCAAACTTCGAGGTAGGGATAACCTACTCCTTACTATGAGCTTTGTCTTTAAATTTTGGTATTTTGAGATGTTGGGGTAGGTTTGATAATTTTGTGAAACTTCGGGGCCTTTGCGTAAATTTTACAAAAGTTGGGGTTTTTATTTATATAAGACCTAAATGTATCTTTGACATGGGAAAGTGGAATTAATGTTGAAACATTAATGAAAATGGAACCTAAGGGTTGTAATGTGAATTATGGAAAATGACCTAATTACATTGTTTAATTAATTGGGATAATTAATTGTGAGAAATGAGGAAATGAAGTGAAATCGTTGAGATTGGGAAGGCATGGGGTTAAAGGGTGTAGTTGGATTGTTTATCGCTCACCTAATTGAAATATTGATTATACATCCATTGTTGCATTTATTTTCTGTATAGAAATAACTGCTTTGGGCTATCGGTGGAGGATAGTCGTGATTGTTGTAGACAATGCATGATAATTAGGCAAACTGTAACTAATCACTGGAATGTGTCATTGAGTTTGACGATTGAAAGAATACATTAAATTTATGTATTGTGTGATGATGTGTATAATTGTTGTTTATATGCATTGTGTTGTGTTGGAGGAGATAGGGGATGTACTCCACGGTTTAGGGGAAGATAGGGGATGGACCTCTAAACCGGATGTGTTGGGAGGAGATAGGGGATGGACTCCATAGATAGAGCTTATATGCTTATCAATTAATGTGTTGACAGAGCTCATATGCTTGTCATTGGAAGTGTGATAGTGCTCATATGCATATCTGTGGAAGTGATGATATAGCTTGTATGCTTATCTGTTGTTGTGTGATATAGCTAATATGCTTATCTAATATGAAATGGGAAGTGTTTGATATGAGTTATTGTCTCATATGAGTTGTTTGGCCAGGTTCTGAGCCATGGTTGAAATTTGAGAATTGAAATGAATTGGAAAATGAGTTGTAATATGAACTTGTATATCATGAAAATGTAATATGTGATAAGGGAAGGTATCAGTGTTGACCATCTATCAACTGCTAATCTTTTAGTCATTGTTCATATTTGGTTTAGTGTATTTCTACTGGGCTGTGGCTCACCCTATATGGGAATATCATTTTCAGGTACAGGTAGCATGCCACCTCCAAGGACATAGCTTGGGAGGCTAGAGGCGGACACTTTGTCGCTTTATTTTTGATGTATTACATGTAAATTCAAGCCAAGGGCTTAATGTGTAAATGAGTTAGTACTCTTTTGTTGTAACCAAGTGTTAACTTGGAAAGCTGTAAGCCGTTAGGGCATTTGCTTTTGTCGTTAACATGTAATACTTTTTGTAATGAAATTCTGATAAATGAAAGAATGTGGAACCTTTTACATATCAATGCATGTCTTTATTGATAGGTTTAATGTTGTTATTTCGAGGGCGTTACATGCCCTCATATGTCAAGCTGATGTTTGCAACTAACTTACTTTCACTTTAATTTTTTATTTACTGTTTTTTATTATTTTAATCAAATTTGCTCAACATTTTTTGTACAACAATGATATTTACTGTCACAATAGGCAATGGTATGGAAAGAATGACTCAAATTTATTTGTGAGATGCCAAGCCATTGTTTGAGAATTTCTCTTTTTTATGAATAATGTTAGAGTTATCTAATTTTTCACCTAATAATTTACACACGCATTTACATAGATGTGGAATCACATTTATCTTTTCATATCTTGTGTTTGGTTCACGGATTTGTGAAGGAATTTGGAAAAGAAGATGGAAAAAGTAGGTGAAATGTGTGTTATGAGGTGTCTTGTATTCGCTATACCTGTAACCGCGGAAGGGGGGGCGGTAGGGGGGACGCACCGAAAGGAGAACCACTGTATTTCAAAAGACTATTAAATTCTTTCTTTTTCTTTTTCTAAACTCCTGAAGGTGCCATAATCTTGTAATTCAAATTTCAATAAACAGTTTGGAAGCAATCAGGTCAAGCTGCCAGTCCAGCCACATACAATTGTTAAGAATTTCGACTCAAAAAAGCCCTCCATGACATTATTTTATTCCATATTATCCACAAATATGTCAGCATGGGTACATTTATGAACGTAGGTACCCGTGTGTAGTATAGAACAATCAGACTGCAACTAGTGTTATCTTTAAATTCTATTTTCTTTCTTCCATCATATAGTGTTTTAATATCAATATTTCATTTGATGAAGTAAAATTATTTACACCACCAAATTCTTTATACCTGTTTCTTCTCTTTTTCTTAAATCTCCTCATATGTGCATCTACAAAATAGACTAACAGTATTTCAAGTAGCAACTCTAATTCTGCGTCCTCAAATCCAACTGCAAGGTTCACTAGAGACAAAGAAATGCATCCCATCCAGGTGATCAAAAAATAATGTTTCCCTTCCCAATAATGTTATGATGATCCTCACAAATTGTAAATTTTACCCTCGTAGAATGATAGGTATACCATCCTGCTGTTTTGTACCCCATCCGTTCCTCAAGCGATAACGGATTTGGATTTTGGAACATGAAGACTAAATAGAGAAACAAAGAATGAGAATTTCCTCAAAAGCATCATCATGATCAGCAAATGAAACAAAACCATACTCGGCACCAATTGTCAATGAAGCAACTAATTAAAAGTCATAGAAACATAAAACAGAATTGTAAGAAATATTTAAGGTATTATAATGGAGAGGCATTAAGTCATGATGAGACAACCAGCATGGTGGGTGGGCTAGAGTTACTGACTGGCCACTCTATTGAAAACCAATAGTCCAAGTTTAAGACTTATGGTAGTAAGCACAGCCATGGACCAAGGCTGGGGTTGAGTAGCCTTAACAGATAAGGCATAATAGCTATTGAACAAAACCCATTTTGAATTCCATTCATAATGCCTTCAAACTATTGTGTTCATAAACATTAAGATAAATTCATTATGCCTTACTATATTTATATATCTTAAGCTTCATATGTTCATTGTTACCACAGCATCCCTAGCAATTGAATTGAAATACACATTAGTATAGATATACTTATTTCCTTCAAACAGCAGTGTGAGAGTGTGTGTGTGTGTGTGTGTGTGTGAGAGAGAGAGAGAGAGAGAGAGAGAGAGAGAGAGAGAGAGAAGTAACATAAAGAATGTTCAACCACAAGTAGAAATAGTCACATTGACCACTGCTCCAGGTATGAACCTTTGAATTAAAACATGGAATTCATTATTCATAAGCAATCACTTTAAATCTCATAGGGTTTGGGATAAATGACTATCAACAAAAATTACAGAACCTACAAACCAATTAAATCTTCAATGCACAGTTCAATTGAATTCAAAGGGTAGGGTTCCAATGAGGTTCTTCCATTGTTGTTTCAAATAGATGTTCAAAGTTTGTAATTCTGATGAAATTTAATGAGTGCAGATGTTCAATAAGTAAGGGAAATTAGTAACACAGAAAGAAAAATAGAGAAATTGAGTGTCTGTGTGTGCGTGAGAGAGAGAGAGAGAGAGAGAAAGGACCCATACTTGAAAATAAAAATAAAAAAAATTAGAGAAATAATCGAATAATACTGGAAGCGATGCCGGCGGCACTGACAATTGCTCGGAGGAGAATGTGGGTGATGTCGGTGGCGGCACTGAAAGAGAAGAACGCGCTGAAAGAGGAGAAGGGGCGCTGTGTTTTGTGAGAGAGGAATGGGGGGAAAACTGATAAACAAAAAAGAAAAAGAGGGGGGGAATTAGTAACCTAATTTTTTTTCATTACTGCCCAGTATCTCTCCCCCAAAAATTGATGACAAAATAATTTCCTCGCCAAAAGTCTTGGAATATTAAAAATTATTGGCGACGAAAATATATTCCTCATCAAATGGTCTCAAAATATTTAAAATTAAGTTTTTTTTAAAAAATATTTAAAATTATTAGTGACGAAAATATATTCCTTATTAACAATTTTATAATTGGTGACAAATTTTTTTCTCACCAAAAGTCTCAAAATTTTGGCGCCACTCAAAAAAATTAGCGGAAAAATCTTCAGTGACGAAACTAAATTTTTCCTCACCTAAAAAGAAGTGTTTATTGATGAAAATAAATTTTGTCACCCATTATTTTTATTTTTTTATTATATGTGACAAAATTTTATAATTCCTCACCGATTATCCTTATTTAGTGACAAAATTTATTTTCTTCACTAGTTTTCGTCACCATAGGTTACTTTTGTTGTAGTGAATTATATTCCAGCGACTTGGGCTTTGACAAGTCAGTTAAGACTAGAGATTAGTTTGGATCAAATTTAGACAAATCTCTGCATGCTTCAGAGTGAAATTGAGTAACCAGACTTCAACCGAATCGAATTTATCCGAGTTTCAGCCTAAAAAACTGTTTGTCACATCATTAGATAAGTCGTTAGAGCAATAGTAGCCAGAGAAGAAAGCATTTTATGTAATGGATATATTATGTAAATAAGATAAAGTAGCGGATTCTTTCAT
This sequence comes from Camellia sinensis, assembly GCF_055761805.1. NCBI lineage: Eukaryota > Viridiplantae > Streptophyta > Magnoliopsida > Ericales > Theaceae > Camellia > Camellia sinensis. The sequence goes on along the minus strand of NC_138967.1, from coordinate 124,797,084 downwards.
TTATTAATTAACATGTGATAAAAATAAAACTCAATAAGTCACTTTGTACTTGGCCCAAAATATTGAGTGTTTAGCCATATCAAATTTTGACCTCACTTTTTATCACATGTTAATTAATAAGTGGATTTGAAAAGTTGACAATGTTGAATTTGTTTTAAATTTAGTCTACCCAAAAAAACAAGTCAACTGTCCACATAAATCGGCCACCGTCTTAGCCAAATAGTGGTTAAAAATATAAAAACAGTGAGTTCCAAAAATGTAATGCCCCCAAAGTGCGTATAGAAAGTTATCCTTATTTAATTAGGGGTTAATGTGCTTGCCATTGGAATTGAAGAATTATTCGTTGGATTATGCCTTTGAAACTAGATTGGTGACCTTTACCAAGCAACCTGAAAATTTTCCCTCCGCTCGAGTAGAATAGTTGGCGCTCGAGCGTAATTTTGGGGTTCCCAGCAAATTTTGCAGGCGGCTTGAGATTCTGTGAGTTGTGATTTCCCGCTCGAGCGGGGGATTAGACGCTCGAGCGGACTACCTTGTTGGTCTGCGCGCTCGAGCGCAAGGTTGGGCGCTCGAGCGGGTCTCCTGGTTAAGTTTAAATTTCTGAGGCACGTAGGTTCGTTTTTGGACATTTTTATTAGTGTATTTATAACCTCCTTATCTTATTTTGGAGTATTGATTGAGATGATAATATGATGGTAAGTAAGATTGGATCAAAAACTTTAATTTGAATAATTCGTTTACGACCAATCGTTACTCTTTTACCCTTTTCTTGTTCCACAATTGGAATTTGGATGTGAGGTTAGAATCATTGGAAAGCTTATTTCTGGGGCTTCAATTTGGACACAAGAACGACCTAAAACGGAGTTCGGATGGGAGAGTTACATCTGTTTGAAGTTTTAGAATCTGTGCTAAGAGCAGGTCCGCTCGAGCGGGAATAGGAACGCTCGAGCGGGATTTTCGGGACAGCAGCTTTAAAATCGAGATTTCTAGATCATTCTTGATATTTTCTTTTCCCCCCTTCTTTCCTCTCATTCTAGGTCCGAAACCCTAGCCCCAAAACCTTGATTTCCTTTACTTTGATCAACAATCCACCATGATTCTTGCATCAAGGATGGAGAACAAGAGAGGATCAACACTTTTAACCGATTGGAATTCGGGATTGCGAAGGATTCTTCTCAAAGCTTACTTTTCTTGCTTGGTTCTTGAGGTAGGGGTTCTAATCCACTTCAATACTTATATTGATAGATAGATTTATGGTATTTTCATTATATAAATGTACAAATTTCCATTTTGAGCATGTAGTGTATGGTATGAGAATTGGGGGTTTTAGGGTTTGTGATGTTGGGAGTTAAATTGGTGAGTTTAAATGATGGATTGGGAATCCTAGATGTAGAATCATTGGGAAAATTGGAATTAAAAGTGATGATTTAAGAAGTTTGATTTTTTGTTAAAAATCCTCATTTCCTTAAAACCCTAGGTTGACTAATGATGATAACCAATGAATTGGCCCAAATTGAAAGTAAGGTAATGAAATTGAGGTATTGAATCATGTATATGCAAATTTAATTGGAATTTGGTGATACTTGGAAATCATGTTTAAAATTGCGAATCAACTTTGTTATGAGCACGGTGAATCATGTCTTAATGAGAAAGGAGATTGGGGGGGGAAGGGTTTGTTGATGATGTGGATGATGTAAACTTGGCTACGGAATATTGAATTGAGTCTTAGCAATTTAATTTGAATTATGTGGAATTATATTTGGTAGTATTGAGTTGAATAATGTTAAATAGTGTGGATTATCTTGGATAGTGATAATTATGTGGGGTTATGTCGATTATGTCGAATTGTGTTAAATGTTGTTGAATTGAATTGTGTAGGGTTATTTGCAAGTACGGACCTAGCATCTAAACACTGTGAGTAGTAGTACGCTTTACCACCGCTAATGCTTGTCATTAGTATTCTGTTAATTTCGTTACTTATGTATGTAAATGATTCAAAGAAGATAAATGTTATATGTATGTAAAGGATTCAAGGAAGATAAATGTCATATGTATGTAAATGATTCAAGGAAAATAAATGTCATATGTATATAAATGGTTCAAGGAAGATAAATGTTATATGTTTATGTAAATGATTCAAGGAAGGTACATAAGTAAGAGAAAGAATGAAACAACCCTTCTATGATTCTGGAATTTTGTAAGACTTTGAAATAAGTTTGCTATGATAATGTTTGGGCTAAATGCCAATAAGTTTAATGCCAATACATGTAAGAGCTAAAGGCCAACAGCTCTAAATAATCAAGAAATGCTCTAGTTATGATACGTTACGTTATGACTTAATGAATGTTCACAAGTTTACGTATGTTCTAAGCTCAAGTCTGTTACAAGATTACGTATGTTATAAGTCAAGAATGTTACAAGTTAATATATGTGACAAGTTCAAGTATGCACAAGTTTAAGTAAGTTTATAAGTTCAAGTATATACAAGTTTAATATGTTATAAGTTCAAGTATGTTATAAGTTCATGTATGCTACGAGTCCAAGTATGCTATAAGTCTATGTATGTTACAAGTCCAAATATGTTACAAGTATACGCCTGTTACAAGTTCACGCATGTTGTAAATTCAAGTATATTTCAAGTATGGTCTAAGTATGATTTCAGGTAAATTACAAGTTCAAGTATGGTTCAAGTATGGTTTCAAGTATATTACAAGTTCAAGGATGTTTCAGGTATGTTTCATGTATATGTTACAAGTTTAAGTATGCTTCATGCCATTTTCAAGGGCTTTAATGCCAACATGTTTACAAGGGCTTTATGCCATTACAAGTTACAAGGGCTTTATGCCATTACAAGTTACAAGGGCTTTATGCCATTACAAGTTATGAGGCTTTATGCCATTACAAGTTACAAGGGCTTTATGCCATTACAAGTTATGAGGCTTTTATGCCATTACAAGTTACAAGGGCTTTATGCCATTACAAGTTATGAGGCTTTTATGCCATTACAAGTTACAAGGGCCTCGTGCCACACGTTTCAAGGGCCTCGTGCCACCATGTTTCAAAGGCTTTATAGCCATTATGTTTATGTTGCAGGATTGGGCCTAAGGCCATATGAAATGAGAACAGGAACAGATTAACTACATGATCTTCGCATTTACTTATGCATTGTTATGTACTATGTTTAAATTGTGCATTTATGTATCATACTATTCACTGAGCCCGGCTCACCCTCTGTTATGTTTGTTTCTGTAGGTCACCAAACAGGCGGTCAGTCCTAGCCAAGACGTTGCTTTCTTTTTGTCAACCTCCATATGTCCAGGCACTGTTTAAGTCATTTAATTTCTTAAGTTGTCAAGATGTTGGTTTGCTTATGAGTGTCCATCTAAAGTGGTTGTATATACCTTTCATGTTTGTTTTTGTATATGCCCAACTTTAGGGCTGGAACTATAAATGTGTATGAACATACTCTGGGATATAGTTGAGACTTTATTTATCCGGTATAATGCATGTGATGAATGAGATCCTGGCATGTAGGGGTAGCTCAATGGAGTTTAATTGTTCTTTATTATTTATCTATTTATTTATTTTTTGTGCTTCCGATAAGGCCCCGTATGTTAAATTACCAGGTTACATGTCCGTCTCTAAAGAGGTCATGCCCAAACTTTTAGGGGCGGGTTTGGGGCGTGACAAAAAATACCCCCAAACACACGCACAAAAATATGATACCACAAAGAACCCAGCTTTCCCTTTCCATGACCGCATTGCGCCTGCTGTTTTGAGGCCATCCCACATGACCCTTTTTTTTCACTACTTAAGCTTCGCCCAAAAAAAAAAAACAAAAAAAAATCAAAAATTAAAAAAAAACATGTTACGTGTCACCGTTCATCGACAATCCTCTGTCGGGCCTCGAGCCTCCAGCGCTGCTTTCACTTTCACTGGAACCAAATCCTAGCTTGCACGCTACGAAAGTCATGTACTTATAGGCAGCTACCACACATCGCCACCATGTCGTCTCCATCTCTGGTGGCTTCAGAGAGAGGGTTTGAGACCCCCGACATGCCTTGTGGGTGCTGTGAACACAGTAGGGACTCTTCGGACTTGGTTGCGTTGAAGATCAGTCTCTTGGGTGATTCCCAAATTGGGAAAACTAGTTTTCTGGCAAGAGCTTCTTTTTTTTTTCTTGGAAATGTTGTTTTATGCTTTCCTGGCAACCAAACATAGCATATTAAAATGTTGTTCTTGCTCTAATTTTTTTTTTTTTTTTTTGTTAATTATTTTTAGACAACGTATGTTGGGGGAGAGAGGCAAGAAGAAGGATTTAAGATATCAAATTCAGGACTAAATCAGATGGATAAAACACTTTGTGTTGGAGGGGCACATATTGCTTATAGAATCTGGGAGGTTGTAGGTATGCATGGTTCCTTCTTTTCATAATAATTTACTAAATAATAAGTCTACAAGTATAGAACTAATCGTAAAATATACAAATGGAACAATCTGAATAAAATTGTTTCTCTAATGACAAGCCTTGCCATCTGATATTTATTGATTGAAATGGAAATATATGCATATATATCTACTGATCAATTATAATTTTGAATGGTGTACAAGGAGATGAAACATCCCAGAATCAGATTCCTAGTGCTTGTAAAGACTCGATAGCAATGTTATTCATGTTTGATCTAACAAGTCGATGTACTTTAAACAGGTAATTTTTCAAAATGCCCAAGGTTTTCACAAATTATGATTATAAAATTGTAATTATTATTTAGGTATGAATAATAAAGTAAACTCATGAGATTACTACTTAACTCTCTCTGTGTTTGTAGTGTTAAATGATATCAAAAATCAAGGATATGGAATCAGGTACCCATGCTCTGCTTCACCACCTCATGTGATCTTTTTAGGGAAAATTTCAATTTAGTGTAAATTATAAAAAAATAATAATAATAATTACAGATAAGCGATAAGTTTTACAAATATTAATAATTATAATTATAATTTTTTTTTACAAATCTATAATAACTTTCTAAAAGTACCACTGAGTGGTAATTTCCCCCATCTTTTTACCCAAATCTCTTTGTTTTTAAATATTAATATACTCCCAAAAAGTAATAATCTACAAACTCACGTCCATAAAAGAAAAATGATGTGACTTCTTATGATTTTTTAGTTTCTAATCAAAACATTCATTATTGCCCTCATATTTTAAAATGTCATTGACAATCATTTTAGATATGTTTTCTGTATAAACTTTCTGTTCGAAAATCATTTTTCATTCATAACCTCTCTGTCTTTTGTCTCATTATATTCCTTAATAGATAATCTAGTGGGAATTTTGAGACAATCGTTGGGTTGGGTTGAACTGAATGTGCATTAGTATTACATGATGTAGTAAGAATTTGAAGATATATAAATTTATGAGACATAATTGTATAATTAAAAATGCATCAGATTGGAAAGATATAGAAATTTAAATATAGAGGACCCTTGACCTTGTTTCTAATTTGTATTAACTAAATTTTTTGTAATTGTTGTAGACGGCAATTCCAATACTCATGGGTCATGTTTGATTCACAAGACTAATAGTGAAGATATTAATAATTCCATCAAATTATTGTGGTATTCACTATCCCATTGGATTAGTAAGATAAATTATCCCATTGTCCATTGTTTGATTTGCATTGGATAAGAAAACATATGAAGGTAAAAGAGTCTTTTTATTTTATTTCCCAACTCAAGATATATAATCTCACCCCTACCACATTACTAATAATCCTACAAATTTTGTTAGATTAATTATCCATTAGATTAATAATCCTGAAACAAAATTTCAAAACAAACACAGGATTATTGAGCCCACGGATTAATAATCCCAATCTCATGCTCTAAATTCGACGATTTTGTACAATTACCGATAGATGTTTAGTGGACAATTGCAAGTCAGGTAATATATTTGATCTCTTCTGATCATGAAACAATATGCATATAACTGATTCAGATACAGAATATATATGACTAAATTAACTATCACTAAAATCTTATCCATTTACTATTATCATGTCTCAAAATGTGGACCAAGCTGGCGAGACTCATGGATCAATTAACTGAGAAATTTGCTGTAATTAATTTTCACATGATAGAAGAAAAAATAGAATTAAAAGCAGAATGATTGAAGAAAAAAAAAGGGAGAGAAAACAGGTACATTAGGGCATGCATGATTTACTGGGTCATATCCATTTAATGATTTCTAGCTGGAAAAAATACAAATCAAATTTGATTATTCTTTTTTTGAGTATATTCATAGAAAGGGATTGAAGGGACATAGACATCATAGTCAATTCTTCAGTAAGAAACATATTTTTGACTCTTGGAACACACTGATTAAGTCGCTAACATGGCCTGTTCGGTATTGTTTTCAAAAAGATTTAATTTCGTGTTTTTAGAAACAAAAATAATGAAAAGTTTCAAAAACAATTTTCATTTTCAATTTTGTGTAGAAACAATTTTCAAAAATTCATGAAACAGTTTATAAGTGTTTCCTGAAACTGATATGTTTCCAAAAAATAATTTTCCAAAGAAAACACAAGATTTCAATATCAATTCCCAAAAAAACAAGTGATACCAAACCTTTCTAATAATATATTTTGAGAAGAACAGCGGTTCGTTGTTCCCACCTAAACCCTAAATCCAATATCAAAAACTATTTGTCATGTGTGCATTGTTGTTAATAGGCAAGAGCATATGCAAGGGCCCTGAATGCAACACTTTTCTTTCCAAGTGCAACCTACAACATAAATGTGAACAAGATCTTCAAGTTCATCACGGCAAAGTTGTTCAACCTACCATGGGCTCCTGAGCGAAACCTCACAATCAGAGAACCCATCATCGATTTCTAGTTGTTGCTTGGGATTAAACATATTTGGTTTGTAAGTAGAGTAGGAAATTTCTGGATCCTACGTAAGAAGATTGAAATCAACCGGTTCACTGGGTTTGTATTAATTGTCTATTCCCAGTTAATATTCAGAGCTGTTTCAATTGAATATGTTGAAGAGGATGATACAGGCTCAGGAGCCCACATCTCCATGTAAGAATAACTCTGTTTCATTCAACCTATTACTGAGCTCAATAAGCTTATATATATTATGAAAATAAAGCTACTTGAGTTCTAGTTATCCGCTCAATCGAAACTCGTTTGAGATCGACTTGAAAGGTAAACAAGCCATGCTTGAACATATTTTGGAAGCTTGTTAAGTTTTTAAATCAAGTTTGAATAACCTACTACTTAGCTCGACTCAACTCATTTACAACCCTATATGTGTTTCAGTTGAGGACATGATGCATCTTCTGAAAATAAGTGGGCCTGTAAAAGACACACCGACTTGTTGGGGAAGAAAATGTAAGTAAACTAGAGGGAATTTGAATGGTCACAAGTGCTACGTATCAAAGGAATAATTAAAAGTGTCATCAATTGGCTAGTTTATTCAAAACAAACTTTTCCACCACAATGTGAAAAATCATATTATTTTGAACTTGAAAGCCAAAATATATGCCATATTAGCATATCAGGCAATGATTGCAAAACTTGAAATTCAGAGGACATAAGGGTCCAATCTAAAAGCAGATATATGGCATTTGGAGACGAGCATCACTCAAGCTTCACTTCTCTTGTTGGTGGGTCCAATTGCAAATAGTAGAATGGTTCCGTTGGTTCTTCACTATACACCAAACAGTCAATCAATTGATCAGCGACAACAATTACTTCAGAATGTAATGGAACAATTGAAATTAGAATTAAGCAATTAGTTATCTCAAAAGGTAGAAAAAGACTTCAGATTATTGTGGGATGGAAATTTTGGACAATGAAGCAACTTCTAACAAATTATAATCTACATATCTGGTATTCTATGTGATTAACTGCCAACGAAAGGCTTTCAGTGACCAATTAGAAAATTCTGAAGATTTAAAGAAGACATAATCTTAGATGCTTCATGAGTATATCAAAAGAATGTACTATAGTATAAGCGAATGAAAGAGAAAAAATAATCTTTTTTGGGATAAGTCACCGAATGAAAGAAAACATACTCAGGTTTTGAGCACATGCATTGCCAGAAGAGCTTGAAAGGACCAAGAATTGTCTTAAATGGGTTACCTTCAAAGAAAGCCTACACAGAACACGTCTGAAATAAACTCAAAATGTACTAAAATTGAGCTTAAACTTAATAGTGAACCATCAAATACAAGGCCATTGTAACGCCCCAAAATAATTTGACATGAACTACCCACAAGTGATCAACATTCACTCAACAATAACAATAATCTACCCATCTTTACATAATTAAATTAGAGTCCTTATACAAAGCATATGAATCTATAGCATGTAAAGCATCCATTCTCAAAACAATACAATGCCCTTAAGGGCTTACATCTTCCAAGGCATAAGCCTAGTTACACAAAAGTGGTCACTTGGACCCAAAACAAAATAGCCCTTGGCTTTAAAATTAATCACAAAAAAGTAAAAGTGCACTACTCTTCTCAAATTACTTCCATGCCCTCAATTTGGCGGGATCACCACATCTTTACCTGCACCAAAACCCATAGGGCTGAGCATATAGCCCAGTAGAGAAACCTTAACAAAGTATGTACATTTGCGCAAGATTCACAATATTTTATGTAAATGCAAATGTTATGCCACGCCATTTGAAGGAAAACTCATACTATCCTTTTCTTGAAAATCACCATGCTTACAGTCAACATTTATACAACCTCATTAATTTCCCACACTCCCAATTTTAAATCAAAAAGGGACGGTAAATACATTTCTGGTAATCCCTAGGCTGGTATCTGCAAGTAGGCTCAACAAACACTACCAAACTGTCATTTTTACCGGTGCTAACCAGAAGGCTCAACACCTATCCGCGCGGTTTTCTGGTCTTTCACCAAGGACACTCAGACCATTTTATCAAATACAACTACACCCTCTATCCGGACTTACCACGTATTTACCCCTTTAACATTCTCATAATTCTTATTACAATATAACCTTCCTCAATGTAGATGTTTTTCAAAACTCCTGCCATGATGTATAGAAATGACAAAATTTACATGAAGATATGATGCAACAATGACATTCCATAGCCTTTCTTCCTTTACCTTCCTCCAATACCATTACACAATAAATCACATGTTCCACTGGTGTCAATTAACACGTAGAATTAGCTCATTATTATACATATTTCATAACACCCTAGTCATTCCATGATTATGTCAGACTTTCAATATCAACCTCCGAGTTTTCAATTCTCAAAGTCAATAGTGTTCAATAACTATCTTCTCACTATAAATTATTTTTCCATGTCACTAGCAACAACCTTCAAAGTAAATTCCTCACTCTCATATATCAAGAAAATTATCATTTTTCTTACCAAATATAAACTCTATACTCACACACCCATATAAACACAAGAAAGGATATTTTACTCCATGGATTTCCATGTTTTCACAAAAAGCCCCAATTTCTAGTTTTTCACAAAATCTAAACATTTTTCATCTCCTTTATGAACTCTCTCCATGCATATCAATCTCAATCTACAAGGTTCCACACTTCTCAAATATTCTTTAAAAGAAGATGACATGAGTTTTTCTTTAAGCAAAAATCAACAATTTCTTGAGCCCTAGGCTCCATTTTCGAAATACATAGAGGGTTTCACAAAATCAACAAGAAACTTGCATAAATACACATATAACTCAAAGGAAACCCTACCTCAAAGCTTGGTGAAGAAATGGAGATGGTGAGAGAGAAGAAACCCTAGAAACCCAAGTTGTCAAAGCTCTAACCCCACCACACAATGTTGCTCTAGCTTGTACACCCAAAATAGAGAGGAATGATGTTAAATCGAAGCCCCAAGATTTGTAAGATCAAAGAGTCTTTAATGCTAAGGATGATTTCTAGAGAGAAGGTGGAGAGAAAATAGGTTTTAGAGTGAGAGAATGAGCCCCAAAATGTGTTACAAGTTCGACACAAAATGTAAGAAAAATAGGGTTTTCGGGCTACCCAGGTCCCGCACGTGCGGCGCCCATCCCCGCACATGCGGCACGTCCCTTCCCCACGTGCGGCACACCCACCCCACACGTGCGGCACTCCCTGCACCTGCCTCCCGTTCGTGCCTTTTAGGCAGTATGCTGCTCAGCCAAACACACCACTACCCGCACGTGCGGCTTGGCCTCCCGCACGTGCGACCCTGGGCCCCTGCAAGTGCGGCCCCCTGCTTTCCAGCTCGGATTTTCACAACTTGGCTCCCAGACGCTCCGAACTTGCTCCAACGCGCTCCGGAACAAACGAGATTCAACACACCCAAACAAAACATGAATAAGGGCTTAGATTTGATATAACTTTCGGACGTTTCAAACCCAACGGAAGTAAGAGAGGACGAAGCCAAAGAGAAGGAAAGGAATGAAGGAAACCTGGTCATTACAACCTCCTCACCATAGGAAATTTCGTCCCCGAAATTTGAATAAACCCACTAAACAAGAGTGTTCTATCAACAATGGTTAATTCAACAACATTAACAATTTACAACATTCATGTTCAACTGACATTTGGCATTTTCCTTATAATTTCGTCATCAAAATGCAATTGCTCAAGCTATAATGAAATGAAATGTCCACCCTATGGTATTATGCTTTTTATCCTCATTCTCCAACATAATAATTTCTCATATCAAACATCCGGGATGCAATATTCATGGAAAAATGTCTTTCTTTTACAATATCAAGGTTAGAGCAACAACATATACAACAACCTACAATTAACCACCTAACCCCTCTCCCTTCATTACAAGGAAACATTACAAATTAGAGTAAGTAACTAAACATTTTCAAACAAATCCGGATATTTGGAGCGGACTTCTACCTCCCTCTCCCAAGTCACTTCTTCAACTCCATGGTGCCTCCACAACACCTTGACTAACGGTATGGTCTTACCCTGCAACACTTTCTCCCGGGTAACTAGAATTTGAACCGGTCGCTCCTCATAAGAGGCATCCTCATCTACCTCCAAATCAACCCAATGTAACACGTGAGAAGGATCGGGCTCGTATTTCCTAAGCATTGATACGTGAAACACATTGTGAACCCCCAAAAGTTGTGGTGGTAAGGCTAGCCGGTAGGCCACTTCTCTGATTCTCTCCAATACCTCGAAAGGCCCAATGAACCTTGGAGACAACTTCCCGCTCTTGGCAAACCTCATTAAACCCCGTCTAGGTGAAATCTTAAGAAACACGTGATCACCCACATCAAAGGATAAGGGTCGCCTCCTCTTATCGGCATAACTTTTCTGTCGGCTTTGAGCTGTAGCCAACCTTGTACGAATGAGTGTAACTTTCTCGGTTGTCTCCCTCACAATCTCTGGACCCAACAACGGTGTATCCCCTACCTCAGCCCAACAAACCGGTGACCTACAAGGTCGGCCATACAAGGCCTCAAATGGTGCCATCTCGATGCTAGCCCGGTAACTATTGTTGTAGGCAAACTCAATCAACGGTAAATGTCTCTCCCAAGACCCCTTGAAATCTAGGACACAAGCTCTAAGCATATATTTCAAAATCTGTATAGTGCGTTCCGATTGCCCATTGGTCTGCGGGTGGTAGGCGGTACTAAAGGTTTACTTGGTCCCCAATGCCTCTTGAAGGCTTTGCCACAATCGAGCGATAAAACGAGGATCCCTATCTGACACAATGGTGACCGGCACCCCATGAAGCTGAACTATCTCCCTAACATATAACTCTACCAAGTGCTCAACTGAGTCGCTACTTCACATAGGAATGAAGTGAGTGGACTTGGTCAGTCTATCAATAATTACCCAAATGGTATCATTGCCCCGTTGCTTTCTAGGAAGCCCAACTACAAAGTCCATGGTCACGTGCTCCCATTTCCACTCGGCTATAGGTAAGGGTTGTAGCAAACCTGCTGGTCTCTGGTGCTTGGCCTTGACTTGCTGACAAGTAAGGCACTTGGACACAAAGGACGCGACATCCCGCTTCATACCTCTCCACCAAAACTGATGGCTAAAGTCACGATACATTTTGGTGCCTCCCGGGTGTACCGCAAGGCGTGAATGATGGAATTCCCAAAGCACCTCCACTCTATGAGATTTAGGCACAAATAAACGGTCTAGGTAGCATATACTCTGGTCCGAGTGAATATTCAAACCCTTCTCTTCCTTCCCATTAGAGATCCTATCCCGAATTTACTCTACTTCCCGATCCCCTTGTTGTGCTTCTATAACTTTGCTAATCAAAACAGGTTGAGCACTCAAGCTAAACAATGTTGCACCTCCTTCGGACTCACTCAATTGCAATTCAAACTTGCCAACTTCACCCAACATACTCCACTCCCGAATGGCCACACACGCCAAACTACTCACGGTTTTTTGACTCAAGGCGTCAGTCACTACATTGGCCTTCCCCGGGTGATAGTGTAATTCAAAATCATAGTCTTCTAAAAATTCCATCCATCTACATTGTCTTAGATTTAAGTCTTCTGAGAAAACAAATATTTCAAGCTCTTATGGTTGGAGAAAATCTCAAACTTCTCACCATACAAGTAATGCCTCCAAATCTTCAAGGCAAACACTACCGCAGATAGTTCTAAGTCATGGGTAGGGTAATTCTTCTCATGGATTTTCAACTGTCGGGAACCATACGCTACAACCTTTCCCTCTTGCATTAAAACACAACCAAGCCCATCCTGAGATGCATCACAAAAGACAGTATACCCCAAACCTCTCTCTGGAATGATCAACACCGGTGCCGTGGTCAACCTAGTCTTTAGCTCCTGAAAAGACTTTTCACAAGCTTCACCCCACGCAAACTTAACCCCCTTTCTAGTCAATCCAGTCAAAGGCGCGCCTAATTTAGAAAAGTCCCTCACAAATTGCCGATAGTACCCCGCCAATCCCAAGAAACTCCGGATCTCAAAAACATTTTTAGGCTGCTCCCAATCTTGCACAGAATCTATCTTCAAAGAATCTACTGTTACTCCCTCACTTGACACAACGTGGCCCAAAAACTTCACCTCGGGGAGCCAAAACTCACACTTTTCAAATTTGGCATACAACCGATACTCCCTAAGCAAGTCAAGCACTATCCTCAAATGAGTCTCATGTTCCTCCTTGGAGGTCAAATAGATAAGGATGTCGTCCACGAAGATGACCACAAAACGATCCAAGTACTCTTTAAAAATCTGATTCATCAAGTCTATGAAAGAAGCCGGTGCGTTAGTCAACCCAAAGGCCATTACTAGGAACTCGTAGTGGCCATAACACGTACGAAAGGCCGTTTTCTGGATGTCCTCCTCCCGGACTCTTAACTGGTGGTATCCCGACCTCAAGTCTATCTTCGAAAAGCAACAAGACCCTCTAAGTTGATCGAACAAGTCATCTATTCTGGGTAAAAGGTATTTGTTCTTAACAGTGACTCGGTTCAATTTACGGTAATCGATACAAAACCGTAACGACCCATTCTTCTTCTTCGCAAAAAGGGTCGGCACTCCCCAAGGTGACGTACTAGGGAGTATGAAGCCCTTGTCTAAAAGCTCTTGGAGTTGGATCTTCAATTCATGCTACTCCGCGGGGGCAAATCTATACGGCGCCATAGAAATGGGTGTCGTTCCAGGCACTAAGTCGATAGTGAACTCAATCTCCTGGTGGGGTGGCAAACTGATAAGGTCTTCGGGAAACACCTTCGGGTACTCACACACCACCCTTGGCAACTCAACTCGAGTCCCGACACTCTCACTATTCAAGAGAGTAGCTAGAAGGCTGCTAAGCTCGCTCTTACTACGAGGATCAAACACCGGTGACAAGGCCCGATCAACCCTATCTCCCAGAAAATAAAAACAATCGCCACCTGAAGTGCACACTGAGACTCTTTGCCGAAAGCAATCAATCACTGCCCGATACGAAGACAACCAATCCATGCCTAGAATAACGTCGAAACTGGACATGTCTAACAACACAAAAGCAAACGAAAGTCTACGCCTGGCAACCTCTATCTCACAATCACGACATCCCCAGTCTAGGTCAACTGTACCCCCAACTGGCGACTCAACTCTGAGTGGAGACGCTAACTGTGCCACCTCTAACCCCAATGCGGATTCAAATGCTGCAAATATGAATGAATGCGACGCACCCGTATCTATCAACACACTGGCCAATGAATTACACACAATAAATATACCTCTCATGACCGAAGGTCCTGGCATCTGCTCTGGCGCTATAACAGCATACACGCGCCCCTGAGGCCTCTGGTCAACCTGCTCATCCCTTGGAGCATAGGCTTGCTGAACTGACTGTGCCGAAGCGGCTCCCTGGTGGACTCTCGAAGTCTGGACTGAATGGGTCTGCTGATGACTCTGGGTCTGCCTCGACCCGGATGCGCCAGAAACGCCTCCCAACTGTGAGCAAGCTCTCTTCATGTACCCTGACTGACCGCGCTGGAAACAAGTAGGCCCTTGCCCCCTACTCTGAGACTGAGACTGGTTCTCGGATCAGTTAGGTGGTGGTGGTAACATCTGTTGTCCTCCTCCCTTCTGTGGACACGCAAAGGCCTTGTGACCCAATTGGCCACATTTGAAGCAAGAGAACCCACTCGATGCACTCTTTCCCGAGCCCGCACTAGGTAAGGGGAAAGTGGACCTAGACTGCTGTGGCTGGGATTGGGATGTGAAAGTGTTCCTGCTCTTCTTGTTAGGCCTAAAGTCCCCCTGTGACCCTTGGCCCTTAGATCTCGAATTTCGAAGTCTCGCTCCTTGGCCTCCACCATAATCTAAACATGTGCGGCCGCCTCCACAAGGTGATCATACTCTCGGATCATGTTCCCAGCAACTTTGAACAAAATTTTTGTCCTCAACCTCTGCTCGAACTCAAAGCAATGACGCTCTTCCTTTGCTACCAACTTCGGTGCAAACCGGGACAAGCTAGAAAAGGCCGCTTCATACTCGACCACGAACGTATTTAATTATAAAAGGTCCTTGAATTCCTGCCTCAACCTCTCCCTAGCCGTGGGAGGTAGGTACTTGTCTTGGAAGGCCGTCACAAATGCCTCCCATGTTGGTGCTATCCGGCCCTTTGCATACTTCCACCATTGGCCGGCGTCGCCTTTGAGGTAATAACTAGCAAGGGTCACCCTCAACTCCCCATCCTCTATGTGAAGCATATCAAAGGTCTTCACAGTTTGTTCCAACCATTCATCCGCCTTCTTTGGATCGGACCCACCATGGAATTCATCCGGCTTGGCCCTTAAGAACTCCCTCGTGAGGAAGCTAGCTCTAGTCTCTGCAACATTCTCTCTTGCTTGGGTCTCCGCCCTCAGAATGTTCATGGACTCCCTCAAAATCCCCGCCATCTCCCGGGCTAGAGCCCCCATTGCGGCTTGGCCAGCTTGCCCTAGCACTTCCGCTTGCCCTACTTGTTCGGCCATGTTGGCTTGGCATAAACCCTCTTCTTGTACCGGCACCTCAAACACACCTCAGTGACTTCGATCTCGCCTTCCACCCCTACCACCTCGAGTCCGAACTCTTCCTAACATCCTAATTAAAGAACAAGATAGATAATTTAGCACATAATTCCAAATGTGCTCGTAACTTGCCTCACACGTTAAACTATAATAATTACATCCATATATCACGCAACAATTTAATTCACTCCACATAAGCACTTAGTCACATAAACACATACGAATTATCCTTTAGTGATGAGATTCGTCCCACGAAAAATCAAGAATTCTTAGTAGAATGAGTATTGATCAAGTACCCTTCTAATAAGATCTCAAGGAATCTAATAGACGCGAACAACATCCCTAAAGTCTAATCGCATACCCACGTAGTCACATAAGCATACCATCATACAATCACAAAAACAAAATATTTCCTAGTCATGCGAAATGAACCCATTGTGGTATAACGACCACTTCCCGCGAGCCCCAAATATTCAAACTTGGTAGCTCTGATACGAAGTTGTAACGCTCCAAAATAATTTGACATGAACTACCCACAAGTGATCAACATTCACTCAACAATAACAATAATCTGCTCATCTTTACATAATTAAATTAGAGTCCTTACAAACGTTTTACATGCGGGTATACATTCATCGATACAAAACATATGAATCTATAGCATGTAAAGCATCCATTCTCAAAACAATACAATGCCCTTAAGGGCATACATCTTCCAAGGCATAAGCCTAGTTACACAAAAGTGGTCACTCGGACCCAAAACAAAATAGCCCTTGGCTTTACAATTAATCACAACAAAATAAGAGTGCACTACTCTTCTCAAAATACTTCCACGCCCTCAATTTGGCGGGATCACCACATCTTTACCTGCACCAAAACCCATAGGGTTGAGCATATAGCCCAGTAGAGAAACCTTAACAAAGTATGTACATTTGCGCAAGATTCACAATATTTTATGTAAATGCATATGTTATGCCACGCCATTTGAAGGAAAACTCATACTATGCTTTTCTTGAAAATCACCATGCTTATAGTCAACTTTTATACAACCTCATTAATTTCCCACATTCCCAATTTTAAATCAAAAGGGGATGGTAAATACATTTCTGGTAATCCCTAGGCTGGTGTCTGCAAGTAGGCTCAACAAACACTACCAAACTGTCATTTTTACCGGTGCTAACTGGAAGGCTCGACACCAATCCGCGCAGTTTTCTGGTCTTTCACCAAGGACACTCAGGCCATCTTATCAAATACAACTACACCCTCTATCCGGACTTACCACGTATTTACCCCTTTAACATTCTCATAATTCTTATTACAATATAACCTTTCTCAATGTAGATGTTTTCCAAAAACTCCTGCCATGATGTATAGAAATGACAAAATTTACATGAAGATATGATGCAACAATGACATTCCATAGCCTTTCTTCCTTTACCTTCCTCAATACCATTACACAATAAATCACAAGTTCCACCGATGTCAATTAACACGTAGGATTAGCTCATTATTATACATATTTCATAACACCCTAGTCATTCCATGATTATGTCAGACTTTCAATATCAACCTCCGAGTTTTCAATTCTCAAAGTCAATAGTGTTCAATAACTATCTTCTCACAATAAATTATTTTTCCATGTCACTAGCAACAACCTTCAAAGTGAATTCCTCACTCTCATATATCAAGAAAATTATCATTTTTCTCACCAAATATAAACTCTATACTCATACACCCATATAAACACAAGAAAGGATATTTTACTCCATGGATTTCCATGTTTTCACAAAAAGCCCCAATTTCTAGTTTTTCACAAAATCTAAACATTTTTCATCTCCTTTATGAACTTTCTCCATTCATATCAATCTCAATCTACAAGGTTCCACACTTCTCAAATATTCTTTAAAAGAAGATGAGATGAGTTTTTCTTTAAGCAAAAATCAACAATTTCTTGAGCCCTAGGCTCCATTTTCGAAATACATAGAGGGTTTCACAAAATCAACAAGAAACTTGCATAAATACACATACAACT
This sequence comes from Camellia sinensis, assembly GCF_055761805.1. Classification (NCBI taxonomy): domain Eukaryota; kingdom Viridiplantae; phylum Streptophyta; class Magnoliopsida; order Ericales; family Theaceae; genus Camellia; species Camellia sinensis. The sequence continues at coordinate 124,779,537 of NC_138967.1, read as the reverse complement.
CAAAGGAAACCCTACCTCAAAGCTTGGTGAAGAAATGGAGATGGTGAGAGAGAAGAAACCCTAGAAACCCAAGTTGTCAAAGCTCTAACCCCACCACACAATGTTGCTCTAGCTTGTACACCCAAAATAGAGAGGAATGATGTTGAATCTAAGCCCCAAGATTTGTAAGATCGAAGAGTCTTTAATGCTAGGGATGATTTCTAGAGAGAAGGTGGAGAGAAAATAGGTTTTAGAGTGAGAGAATGAGCCCCAAAATGTGTTACAAGTTTGACCCAAAATGTAAGAAAAATAGGGTTTTCGGGCTGCCCAGGTCCCGCACGTGCGGCGCGTCCCTCCCGCACGTGCGGCACTCCCCGCACCTGCCTCTCCGCTCGTGCCTTTTAGGCAGTATACTGCTCAGCAAAACACACCACTCCCTGCACGTGCGGCCCTGGGCCCCCGGACGTGCGGCCCCCTGCTTTCCAGCCCGGATTTTCACAACTTGGCTTCCGGACCCTCCGAACTTGCTCCAACGTGCTCCGGAACCAGCGAGATTCAACACACCCAAACAGAACATGAATAAGGGCTTAGATTTGATATACCTTTCGGACGTTTCAAACCCAACGAAAGTAAGAGAGGACGAAGCCAAACAGAAAGAAAAGAATGAAGGAAACCCGGTCATTACAGCCATCATAATACATGCCAACAAAGGTCAAATAGTCGTAATTTGTTTCCACTTAAACATAGTGTTTCATTTGGGATGTCTACCATCTCCTTGCACATCTAAGCATTATTGGTTATTTTCGTCTCCTTGCGAAGCAGTCATATTGAATTTTCTATAATTGAACTTACTTCTACTTTATTCTGTGGTTGCCAGCAAGGAAGCAAAAATGGAAAACAACAATGAAGGCCGAAATGTGATATGGAATCAAAATTCTAAAATAGAGGCTTGGTAGGAAAACTTTAAGAAAACTTTGAAAAAATCAATATGAAACATTAGAAGACTTCCACGATAAATAGACATGCGACCTCTGTAACGCCCCCAAAATAATAACATTAAACCCATTAAATAAGTCATGCATTGATATTCAAAAGTTCCACATTCTTTCATTTATCAGAGTTTCATTACAAAAAGTATTACATGTTAACAACAAAAGCAAATGCCCTATGGGCTTACAGCTTTCCAAGTTAACACTTGGTTACAACAAAAGAGTACTAACTCATTACACATTAAGCCCTTGGCTTGAAATTGCATGTAATACATCAAAAAGAAAACGACAAAAGTATGCCCGCCTCTAGCCTCCCAAGCTATGTCCTTGGAGGTGGCATGCTACCTGTACCTGAAAATAATATTCCCATATAGGGTGAGCCACAGCCCAGTAGAGATACACTAAACCAACCATGAACAATGACTAAAAGATTAGCAATTGGTAGATGGCCAACACTGATACATTCACATAAATCACATATTTATGTCATACGACAAGTTACTTCTCATTTTCCCTTTTTCAACTGATAAGCATGTTAGCTCTATCATTATTTCAACAGATATGTATAAAAAAAACAATATCCCACATTCACAGATAAGCATATAAGCTGTATCCACACTTCACAAAGATAAGCATATAAGCTCTATCTTCACTTCTCTAGACAAGCATATGAGTTGTATCTACGGAGTTCATCCCCTATCTTCTTCCAACACTATCCGGTTTAGAGGTACATCCCCCATCTTCCCCTAAACCGCGGAGTACATCCCCATCTCCTCCTCTACACATAACGTATACAAACACATTGGTTCTATATACAATCACTCAATACATACAGTTAATGTATTCTATCAACCGTCAAATTCCATGACACATTCCACTGATTAGTTTCCGTTTGCCTAATCATCATGCATTGTCTACAACAATCACGACTATCCTCCACCGATAGCCCAAAGCAGTTATCTCTAAACAGAAAATAAATGCACAATGGATATTCAATCAACATTTCATTTCCTCATTTCTCACAATTAATTATCCCAATTAATCCAACAATGTAATTAGGTCATTATCCATAATTAACATTTCAACCCTTAGGTTCCATTTTCATCAATGATTCAACATTTATTCCATTTCTCTATGCCAAACATGCATCTAGGTTTATTATGAATAAAACCCCAACTTTTGTAAAATAACACAAAAGCCCCAAACTTTCACAAAATTACCAAACCAACCCCAACATCTCAAAATACCAAAATTTAAAGACAAAATCCATAGAGAGGAGTAGGTTATCCCTACCTCGAAGTTTGAGCCAAAAGGGAGATGAAGACTCGAAGATCAACGTACTCCAAATCCAAACTTTTTCAGATTAAAACGAAGCTCTCAACGCCCTCTATCTTTTTAACAAAGGCCCTAGGCTAGATTCACACTCTAGGGAGATCAATTCTTAGAGAGAATGTAAGTTTAGAGAGAGAGAGAGTCTCGGATCTAGGTTTTGAAAGAAAAAGGAAGTGAAAAAGTGATGTTCAAAAACGCTACTGTCCGCTGATATAAAACACGCTCGCTCGAGCGAAGACTTGGTCGCTCGAGCGACCAGACACAGAAAACTCTCGCTCGAGCCAAGAAGCTCTCGCTCGAGCCAAAAACTCAGAAGTGCGCTCGAGCGAAAGAATGCTCGCTCGAGCCAACAACACAAACCCTCAGGTCTGTAACCAGAAGCACGCTCGAGCGACAGACTGCTCGCTCGAGCGAAGAACAAACCAGACCGCTCGAGCGAAGAAAGCTCGCTCGAGCCAAGAAATGTAACTCTCAGGTCCAGAACCAGGTGCAAGCGCTCGCTCGAGCGAAGCCACTCTGGCTCGGCCCACCAGACACGAACTCAACTCTCGCTCGAGCGACCAACTCCTGGCTCGAGCGAAGGTCCAAAAATCTGGGTAGCAACACTAGGCTCCCAAACACAACCAACTTGTAACAAACCTGCCCAACACATCCTATAACTCAATATACAAAGTAAAAAGGATGTAAACACGATACTAATCAACTACCAACATCCACGGACACATGTCCGGATCACTGTACAACAAGGGTAAACCCGGGATCGCTATAACCTCAACATAAAAAGATGACTTTGATCCTAGACTTCAATGCATTGGGGTTCCTTGTGTGTGTATGTGCTTAGGTAATGACTAATATAAATGCCAAAACCAGCATAACATATTCAATCAAGAAAATTGATTAAATCTAGCAAAATATTGTTCAACATCCATCTAAAATAATACTAATTTTAACAATGGTAGCATGCAAGTCCAACAGTATGCAGCAAAGAAATACTACAAACTATTACACAAGAATCTTTGTGTCATTGAAAAGGGTATGAACTTTTAAAGTCCCTTTCAAGGTAGGTTTTACGTATGGATTGCTGCTCTCAGGAAGATTTTGTAAGTTTACAATTGCATTAGAAGACGACATGTTCCCCTAAATTGAAGTTCAAAGTGCATGGAGGTGATGGAGTTAGAGGACCATCTCCCTTTGTAAAGTGGCTAGGGAGGTATGGAATTGCTGTGGGCTAGTTTCATTCAGACCGGGTGTTTTCCAGGATGGGTGGTGGCTGAGTTATTTCAAAGTTGAGTAAGTAAAAGGAGAATCGAACTAAGGAATGGAGACCTTTATGTGGAGCATTTGGGGAAAGAGACTTTCATGCTTCTAAGGAGTTGAGTCAATTGACAAGAAGGCGAAGGACAAGTTTCAGAGTTTGATATGTAGTTGAGTCCACAAAGAGTTAAGTCCTTCACTTGATGATTTTAAGAATTTTTAGATGATGTTCGTTAAAAATAGATAAAAGCTACAGTAAATAAATTCTAAAGATAAAAATAAACTAAAAATCCAACCAAATGACGGATGGTCCTAATGAAACAACTACAAAAGCACTATAATGCCTTTGCTCCTGAGGAGTACTCCTAGGAAGACCCATACTTAATCATGTAATCCTTGACACATGTTTTGTGTGAACCTCTAAAGAGATTTCTAAAACTGTAATATAGCTTTAGAAAACACAACCCCACCCAAAAAGGGTCCCTCAACAACTAAGATTGTTTTTGAAAGACACCTTCAGTCAGTCCCCTTTTGCCACACTTACAGGCATCACCCTCAAAGAAGTTTCTAAAAGATATATCATTCGTTCACAAACCCCAAAACCCTAGTGCACTAATTCTTTGGAGAAACACCTATTAATGATGACAGGCCACAAAAAACTTCTCCATAGCACTACTTTTTCAAGTTTCATATGGTTAAAGAAGAATCCACTAGATTATCAAATGAATGAGAAATCAATCCTTTTCATAAGTACAACAGCCCTAGTAGCGTAGTTTTCTACTACTAATTCAAAGCAGTGATCCTTTTCTACAGGTCTATCCACATCCCAGTTGATTGGAAAAATCATACCTTAATTCCTTAAAACTGCGTTCTTCTGGTTACAAAGTTCGAGTAAATTAGAAACATTATAAAGTGGCATAATTCAAGAAGTTTTGAGTAGTAATCACATTTTGGGTCTTGATAAATCTGCATAATTTTGAAAGGGAAGTACTCTACGCTCATATGCTTAAACAGATCCTTCTGCTTTCTTGCCTAGTAGTAGTTACTTTGTTCCCTTGTGGAAGTTTAAGCCTTTTGTAATTGGCATTTCCTTTTGTACTTTTTCAATGCATCTTAGTATTAATGGTTCATCCATCACAATAAAAAAAATAAAAAGCACATTGGAATAACAATATCATCAGACAAAATTTCCCACAACTCACAACATAACATCATCGGGTAACAAATCATTTGAGATTCATCAATCTCTCATCAGAGAGTATCTGTAAAAATTACTTGATTTTGTATGATCTACATGCACATGACTGATTTTTGAAAAATGGGGAAAACTGGTTTTTTTTTTTTTTTTTTTTTTTTTTTTTTTTTTTTTTATATCAGAATGAGTTTATTTGTTGCTTAAATCAATTCAATTGTGTCTAACTCTCTTAATTTCTAGACTTGCTAAAAATAAAAAGCTCAAATTACAACCAAACACAAAACTTTGACTCAGTACATTGCAAAGCACAAAACAAATGAGAGCATTAAAACCCAAAACTAGTTCTTCAGATGCCACAATTCCAACATGGAACACCAACCCACATTGCCCGTACATGTTCTCTAATCAAATAGTGCTTATGAAACATATATGGAAAAAAGGAGAAATTTTTATATGCCAATAGGCACAACGTTGCACAACCTTCCACCAATTTATATACCCAACATAAATACAATGGATCCAACTGTCATATTCAATCATAATAACAGAAGGTACACGTGACATATATCCTATCCGTATACAAAAATTACTAGCAAACAAGGGTTTGATGGGGAAGAGAAAGCTTACTTGGATGACATCTTCAGCTCGATCATTGCATCAGTGGGCCTTTGGCTGCCGATGATCTCCTTCTGGAGTGTCCCATGGGCTCTCTCTTCTAGGTATGGGTCTGGTACTACTACTAGTACTACTACCACTGCTCATCTTCTCTCTCTCTCTTCTCAATCTTCGCTTCGGCTTTCTTTCCCTAAATTTGTGTTTGTGTATATGGGTTGGGAACAGAAATGGGCGAGCTAGAAAGGGGTCCTAATCTCAACCCTTAGTTGGAACTGGGAACCGCCATCTATTGATCTATCCGCTCTACTTTTGATGGGTTAGTGGTCGATTATTTGGAGGGTCAAGTGGAATACAGAGAAGAGAGAGAGAGAGAGAGGGAAAAAAAATTATATTTATGAAAAAATTTATAATTTTAATTATTTTTTTATTAATATTTGTAAAATTTCTCTTTAATTTGTAATTCTTTTTTAATATTTTTCCTTATTTCAATCTACTTTATTTATTTATCTATTTATTCTTTTTAAAAATTTATTAACATAAGCTCTCTGGGTGCATGTTTAAAAAAATTAAAAGAGCAATTGGGATTTGTGATGTCCCGGATCCTGAACTCGGCTATTGCGTAGTCAGACGGTTTGTTTTACTTTCGGCATTTTGATTATTGTGTTAAGTTGTTGAGATTTCAATTTCATTCTTACTTAATCTCTCTTAACGTTTCCAAGTAAAAAATTTGAGTTTCGAGTGTAAGAACATGCATGGGGGTGTGGCTTTGGCTAGCAAAACCGCTCGTGCAGATTTAAAAACCACATATGCGGATGCACTTAGGGAATTTGGAAATTTCTGGACAGAAAATTGCTCATGCGGATTTGGTAGAAATGCTAGGCTCATCTCTGACTCAAACAGCTCATGAGGTGCAAGAAATCCACTCGTGCAAATTTTGATTTCCGTTCGTGTGGTTTTTCGCATGTCTATCTCAAATTTGATACCCAAAACGTGTTTTGCTCATTTTTTTTCATCTTCCTGTCTATATATATTCATCTTTTCTCTTCTATCTCTTTACAAATCCATCCAAACTCAAACTTCTCTCTAAGATTTAGCAAAATCTATCAAGATTTAGCAAATTTATACCAAATCGAAGAGGGCGAGGACTACGTTTTCACCAATCAAATCAAGATTTCATCGATGTTGAATTTTAGAGTTTTTCTCTCTTTCCTCTCCCAAACTTGAGGTAGAGCTATTTTTAGAGTTATATATATTTTTGCAAAATCATTTTCTTATATTTTGAACTATGGTTTTGGTTCATGAGCTCTAGATGATTTAAAAGTGGATTTTTTTTTTCTGTACTTCTTCAAACTTTAGAGAGTATGAGCTATGTTGTTAAGTTTGAGTGTTGTTTTGAGAAAATCCTTTCAAAAAAAGAGAGGCGGGGCGGGGGGGGGGGAATCTAGTTTTGTGAAAACCCTAGAAATTGGGGATTTGGGAAAAATATTGAGATGTTGTGAAATTTATGCTTGATAAAGTATTACAATGAATCAATGTGGGATTACTATATTTGTATCTAATGTGTGATTCCATAGAAAAATGAGAAATCATTGATTTTAAAAGCTTGATGAATAACATATTATTTGGTTGTCTTGAAAAGACAAAGTTTGAAAATGGCAATTAACATGTGGAGAATGCATGTAATACGATATCGTCATTTATCTCTCGGAAGACATTGTGAAATTACATTTAGAAAAGATGTGGAAATTGATCACAATGGAGGTTTGTATGGTGGAATTGAGAAATGGGACAATTATAATACATTGTTACATGTTGCTTTGCCATTCCATTTCATATTCATTATCATTGATTTCAAATTAGCATTTGAAAATATTTCTTTGATAAATGAATTGTTTTGGGATAAATACATTGGTGAGTTCAAATAGGAGGTATGATTTGGTATTGGTTAAGTTGGCCTAAGTGACCATGGTGAAAGAACGAAAACACGCGCGGAATAGCTATTATGTGCCTTTCGGTTAGAAGCCAATAAAGTGGCGATTCATAGTACTTGACATGCTTACTTGCAAATACCAACCTAAAGATTACCTGAGTCGTATTTACCACTCCTTCAATTACATTGAACTTATTAAATTGTTGTGGTTTCAAATGAGTATTGTGCACAAGATTTCCAAACGATACAAAAATATATTTTTAGCATGACATGGCATATGCATTCATCTTAGGAGACTGTATAAAATGTATATACTTTGTTAAGATCTTCCTACTAGGCTTTGTGCTCACCCCTAATAGATTTGTGTAGGAAAGGACATACTGATTCCGCCGAGTTAAATGCGTGTGGTGTATTTTAAGGGCATGAGACTCTTCTCTTTTGTTGTTATTTTGATAAGCTAATGACTTTACATGTATGGGTTTCCATAACCGTTTTGTATAACTAGGCATAAGCCTTGGGACTTGTAGCCCATGAGGACATTAAATTGTGTTTGACTCACAGTGTCACATGTTATAAATTCATATTATAGGAAATATTGAAGGTATAATTGCATGTAGAATACTTTTGTTAATCTCTAGAGTATAATGAATACAAATATGGAGATTCGATGATGATATTAACGATGAGGCATTATATCTTGTATGCATATATACATGGAAGTGATTAAATTAGAAACAAGATCATGTTGATAGAGTAAATTTGAGTTTTTCTTACATTAATTATTTGGGGGCGTTACAGAATTCAAATGAATTATCAAATATTTTATTAAATACTTACACGAGTCTCACATTCATGTAAGTATTTAGTAAAATATTTAATAATTTGTTTAGAATTGTTACCAATGTTTAAAGAACTAGACTAAACTGGCTGGTTCAACTAGTAATACTGATAATCGAACCTAGTTCTGATTTAGATGAGCCACAAAAATCGGCCTAAGCCAAAAATTGACCTTATTTGCAAGAACCAGAAAAACCGATGGTTCAATCGGTAAAACCAGTGAACCATTCCTGGTTCTTGATCAACCCGCCGGTTGAAATTTTTTTGTATTTTTCTTCTTTTCTTTTTTTTTTCTTTCTTATATATATATATATATATATATATCAAAATTTTGACTAAAAACTCTTACTTCAAAAGTCTCCTCTCATTAGGAAGAGTCTCATTGGAAGCTTGAAAAAATTATAAAAGTCTATTCCTATTTATAGGAAAAGATTTTTCAAAGACAACCTAAAAATTCTATGTGGGATTCAATCTAATTGTTTAAATCATATTTGATTGGAGAGAGAGTTGTAAATTTTATTTCCCACCAAAATTAAATCTAGCATTCAATTAATTTGTTTGGAGTGAATGTTAAAATTTTTTAATTTATTTAAAACTAGTGACTTTTTTAAAAAAAAAAAATTATGACTTTATTAAATAATATTAGTAAATACTATGCAACAATTTTTTTTTTTATTTCAGTACTTGTATATATATATATATACTTATTTATATTTTTTAATTATATATTATTAATTATGACGTCATAGTTCGACCGTTTTGACTCAACGGTCGAATCGGTGACTCGTCCACTTGGTCCCTTTACCGATTCGCTCACTGATCTGATTTTCAAAACATTAGTTTCTACAATTTTTTAATTTAAAAAGATGGTATATTATGCATAAAAATAAGTGAAGCAAAAAAATGTATAATCTTTTTAAACCATTTTACAATGCATTTTAAAGACATACCACAACAAGATCTCTTTTTTTTTAAAAAAAAAGGGCAAATTTTACTCTGTCTCCTATGATTTGAGTCATGTGTGGTTTATCTCTCTAATGTTTGAAAATGACTACATAACACCCTTGTGGTTTATGGATTAAACTGCACTGTTAGGCATGTTAACGATTTAATAAAAAGGCTAAAATATCCTTATATTTTTGTCATTTGTTTGGAAGACAAAGTGCACTTTAACCCCTTATGCTTTATTCCATATGCGCCTTACACTCTTGAAATTTGAAAATGAGCATTTAACCCCCTTTATTTTCCATGTAATGCCCTCAAAATAAACCCATTTATCATACATTCTTGACATGCTTAGACAAAAGAGAATAAAGCATAATTACATTTCATCAGAGTATTCATTACAAAATGTATTACATGTTGACAACAAAAGTAAATGCCCTATAGGCTTACAACTTTCCAAGTTAATACTTGGTTACAAAAGGAGAGTACTAACTCTACACAAAATAAGCGCTTGGCTTGATATACATGTAATACAACAAAATAAACAAGAGGAGTCTTCAACTCCCACTACCATCCAAGCTAAGATCTCGGAGGCGGCATAATGCATGTACCTGAAAATGATGTCCCATATACGGTGAGCCAACGCCCAGTAGAGATATGCTAAACATAACTTGGGCAATAACTAAAACATTAACATTTGATAAATGTCTAACTCACATAAGTCAATTTATAATCCATTTCAGTTACATGACAAATGTGTCCATGTTTCATTCCATTTTCCATTTCCTAACCAATTTCCAAATTCATAACCCTGGCTCAGAACCTAGCCATATGCTTTAAATGAGATTATAACTCATATCAATAATGCTCCCGTTTCGATTGAGATAACAACTCAAATTAAACACTTCCATAATTCACAAGAGATACACATATTTGCTGTATCCATATCACATTCAAACACTTTCATACTTTACAATAGATACACGTATTTGTTGTATCAACACTTCAATAGATACAAATACTTGTTGTATCAACACTTCGATAGATACACATATTTGCTATATCAATGGAGTCCATCCCCTATCTCCTCCCACATAACATCCGGTTTAGGAGTCCATCCCCTATTTCCTCCCAAACCGTGGAGTACATCCCCTTTCTCCTCCCAAACAACACAATGTATATAAACACGTATCATATACATAATCGATCAATACACAAATTTGATGTATTATCCTAACCGTCATATCCAATGACATATTTACTTGATTAGTTTTAGTTTGCCTAATCATCATGCATTGTCTACAACAATCAAGACTATCCTCCACCGATAGCCCAAAGCAGTTATTTCTAAACAGATAACAAATGCCTCAACAGATATATAATTTCAATATTTTCAAAGTGAGCGATTAATAAATCCAACTCCACCATTCTATCTCATAATGAGCTAATTTCATTATTTCCAACTCGATTTCATATTTCCGTAACATTTGTCATTAATTACACTAATGACCCAAATATGCCCAAACATGGCATTTTCCCCCATTTTCTCAATATTGACCCAAGGTCCAAATATTATCAACAATAACAATAACCTCCCATTTTTATACCCAAAACACACATGTTTGAATCAAAGAACAAAACCCCTCTTTTCAACATAACACATTACAAACCCTAACCTCCCAAATCAAACCATTTATACAAAAAGCTCAATATTTAGGTTAAAGCACATAAAAATAAGTAGGAATCCATACCTCAAAAGATGAAACCCAAAGATGAAGGTGAGAAACTCGAATATGCTCCAAATCAAGAAATTCTCGGATTGATAGGAAGCCTACACCAAGCTCTACACTTTTTGCAAAGACACTAAGGGAGTAGATCATTCAAGTTAGATCAATCCCTAGAGAGAATGTATTTTCTAGAGAGAGGAGCTCTCAAAAGATGGTTTAGGAAAGTAAGAGAGAGAAAGGAAATGTGAAAAGTGATTCAAAATCACCAAGTTGCCATCTGATATATGACTAGTCCGCTCGAGCAGAAAATAGGACGCTCGAGCATCAAGCACAAAAAAATGAAACCACTCAAGCGTAGAAAGACCCGCTCGAGCGCCAAGAGACAAACAAAATACACTCGCTCGAGCGCAAAAGAAAAGCCGCTTAAGCGTAGATTACACTTTTCTAGTACTTTTACAGACAAGAAAACCCGCTTGAGCGCTAAGAGGCCTGCTCGAGCGTAAGGGAATCCGCTCGAGCGTGAAAAACGCACCTGCAGAAGTTTTGCAGAGGCACAATATGCTGAAAGTGTGTAAACTCCGCTCGAGCGGACCACCAAAAATCTGGGCAACAAGGAATGGGACGAAAGCTCAACCAACCTGTTCGAAACCCGCCCAACACATCCTAAAACTCAAACATAAGGAATTAAAGGATAACAACAGGACATATACAACAACTAACTCCACAGAACCGAAGTCCGGAATACTGTTAAGCAATGAAGGGAAAACCGAGATCGCTATAACCTTCCCCCCTTAAAGAATTTCGTCCCCGAATTTAAGCACAAGTTTTTCAAAAACAAGATTTTCTAAATTCTCAACAGTATTACAACTCAATTTTCAACAACCTGCCTCATTACCGGTCATTCTATCTCTATTCAAGAGGCATTTCACAATGTATAATCAATATGCATTACTAGCATGCTTTTCCTAGAAATTTACCAATTTCAACACATATTTCACAATTCTATATCATATTCAATGTTCATGATATATTTCCATTTCTACAATACATTCAACATATGCAATGTTACATTAAACTTCCATTTCAAGGCAAGTTTCAAAATACTCCCATTTATCAAAACATAAACGATGTTTTACAATTCAAGACATATTTAATGCTCTTAAAGTTTATCAATATTACAAAATCCCAATACATGGTTAAACATTTACAAACAAGTCCGGATATTTCTCACGGACATCCACCACACGTTCCCAAGTGGCTTCCTCCACTCCGTGATGTTTCCACGAAACCTTTACCAAGGGAATGGTCTTGCCTCGCAAGACTTGATCCCGCCTATCCAAGACCTGAACCGGTCTCTCCTCATACGAGATATCCTCGTCAACCTCCAAATCGGTCCAATCCAGCACATGGGACGGATCTGGCTCATACTTCCGAAGCATACTAACATGAAACACGTCTTGCACTCCGGACAACTGCGGCGGCAAAGCCAAGCGATAGGCCACCTCGCCAATCCTCTCAAGGATCTCAAAGGGACCAATAAACCGAGGGGACAACTTCCCACTCTTCCCAAATCTCATCAAACCCCGCCTAGGTGATATTTTCAGAAAAACATGATCACCCATCTCAAATGCCAAAGGCCTCCTCCTACGGTCGGCATAACTCTTTTGGCGACTCTAGGCTGTAGCAAGCCTCCTACGGATAAGCTCAACTTTCTCCGTCGTTTCCCTCACTAACTCCGGACCCAACAAAGGTGCATCACCCACCTCGGCCCAACTAACGGGAGACCTACATGGTCGGCCATACAAGGCCTCAAACGGTGCCATACCGATACTCGACTGAAAACTGTTGTTGTAGGCAAACGCCACCAAGGGTAAGTGCCTCTCCCACGTCCCACTAAAGTCAAGGACGCAACGTCGAAACATATCCTCAAGGATCTGAATAGTACGCTCGGACTGCCCGTCAGTCTGAGGATGATAAGCCGTGCTAAAGGTCAATTTAGTGTCCAAAGCACTCTGCAAACTCTGCCACAACCTAGCAGTAAAACGAGGATCTCTATCGGAGACGATCGACACTGGGACCCCGTGCAACCTCACTATGTCCCGAATATACAAGTCGGCAAGATGATCTACCGAATCTCTCACGCGCATAGGGATAAAGTGCGCCGACTTAGTCAACCGGTCTACAACCACCAAAACAGCATCACTACCCCGCTGAGTCCTCGGAAGACCTACAACGAAGTCCATAGTGACATGCTCCCACTTCCACTCGGCAATAGGCAAGGGTTGCAACAAACCCGCTGGCCTCTGATGCTCGGCCTTCACTTATTGACAAGTAAGCCACTTTGATACGAAAACTGCCACATCTCTCTTCTTACCCCGCCACCAAAACTGGCGACCCAAATCACGATACATCTTGGTGCCTCCCGGATGCACTGCAAGGCGTGAATGGTGAAACTCTTGGAGTACCTCCTCTCGGCAAGACTCCGATACAAACAAGTGGTCTCGGTATCTCACACTCAGGTCGGGATACATAGACAAACCCTTCTCAACTTTCCCCCTGGAGATCTTCTCTCGAAGGGATTCTACCTCAAGGTCACCTCTCTGTGCCTCTAACACTCGATTCACAAGTGTAGGCTGCATAACAACAGAAAACAAGGTCGTAGCCTCAACGGATTCGCCTAGAAGCAAATCAAACTCACCAAGTGCACCCAACATCTCCCACTCTCGGATGGCTATACAAGCTACATCACTAATGGATTTCCTACTAAGGGCATTGGCCACAACATTGGCCTTACCCGGATGATAGTGCAACTCGAAGTCGTAATCCTCAATGAACTCCATCCACTTCCTCTGACTCAAATTTAAGTCTCTCTGCGTAAACAGGCACTTCAAACTCTTATGGTCCGAGAACACCTCGAACCTTGAACCTCGAACCATAAAGGTAGTGTCTCCAAATCTTTAAAGAAAAAATAACGGTTGCTAACTCTAGGTCACATGTAGGGTAATTCCTCTCGTGTGTTTTCAACTGCCGTGAGCCATAGGCTACCACTTTCCCCTCTTGCATCAACACACAACCCAAACCCTCTCGTGAGGCATCACAGTAAACGGCATAACCCAAACCTCTCTCCGGAATAATCAAAACCGGAGCGGTGGTCAATGTAACCTTCAATTCTTGGAACAACTTTTCACAAGTCTCAATCCATAAAAACTTGACCCCTTTCCGCATCAATCTAGTCAATGGCGAAGCTAGCCTGGAGAAATCTTTCATAAACCGGCGGTAATACCTAGCTAATCCCATAAAACTGCGGATCTCGAAAACACTGTTAGGCTGTGCCCAATCCTGCACTGCCTCTATCTTGGATGTATCAACAGACACCTCTTCCCCGAAAACCACATGGCCTAAGAACTTGACCTCTCCTAGCCAGAACTCACACTTCCCAAACTTGGCATACAGCCTATGGGCTCTAAGCAACTCAAGCGTCACTCTCAAGTGTTCCTCGTGCTCCTCCTCTGAAGGCGAATAAATCAGGATGTCGTCTACAAAAACGACCACAAAGCGATCTAAGAATTCCCGGAAGATCCGGTTCATCAAGTCCATAAACACTGCCGGTGCATTGGTGAGCCCAAAGGGCATCACCAGGAACTCATAGTGGTCATACCGCATACGAAATGCCGTCTTCGGAATATCCTCCTCCCTGACTCTCAATTGGTGGTAACCCGATCTCAAGTCTATCTTAGAGAAACAACGGGAACCCTTCAACTGGTCAAACAAATCATCTATACGGGGCATAGGGTACTTATTCTTGACCGTTGCCGATTCAATTTTCGATAATCGATACAAAGTCTCAAGGCACCATCTTTCATTTTAGCAAAGAGGGCCGGTGCTCCCCACGGTGAAACACTAGGATGGACAAAACCCTTATCCAGCAACTGCTGGAGCTGAATCTTCAATTCACTCAACTCGACTGGGGCAAAACGGTAAGGTGCCATAGAAATCGGCGCCGTGCCGGGCACTAAATTGATAGAGAACTCGATCTCTCGATGAGGTGGCAAACTAACAAGATCCTCGGGAAAGACGTCCGAATACTCGCAAACCACTCTCTGCAATACAATCTGGGTCTCATCACACTCACTACTTATAAGGCTAGCAAGAAGACCACTAAGCTCACCCCGCCCTCGCGGATCATACACCGGTGGCAACACACTACCAACCCGATCCCCCAAGAAAAGGAAACAATCCCCGCTCAAGGTACATACTGTGACCCTCTGGCGATAACAATCGATAACAGCCCGGTATGACGATAACCAGTCCATACCTAAAATCACATCAAAACCCGACATGGCCATAACTACAAAAGAAAATGGAAGTCGGCGATCGGCTACCTCTATATCACACCCTCTACACCCTTGTTTCAGAACCAACTCACCCCCAACAGGTGATACAACACAAATAGGAGATGCTAACTGTGCCAACTCCAAACCCAAAACAGATGCAAATGCAGCAGATATAAAAGAATGGGATGCACCCGTATCAATCAACATATTGGCAACCGAGTTGCAAAACAAAAAGGTACCTCTCACAACAGATGGAACCGGTACTAGATCCTGCTCGGTAACAGCATACACACGCCTTGTAGGCCCCTGATCTACCTGCTCACCTCTAGGAGCAAAGGACTGTTGCACAAACTGGGACGACGAAGCTCCCTCATTGGCCCTCAAGTCCTGACCTGACTGAGCTGGCTGAAAACTCTGCCTCTGCCCAGATGCACCAAAAGTGCCACTCAACTGTGGGCAAAACCTCTTCAGGTGCCCTGCCTGGCCACACCGGTAGCAAAAGGGCAGCTGGCCTCTACCCTGACCTGGGTTCTGAGGTCGAGCCGAAGATGAAGCTGCTCTCTGCCCTCCGCCCATCTGCGGGCAAGCTGGAGACTGCTGGCCCTGCTGACCACATTTGTAACAGGTGATGTCTCCCTGACTGCCTCTCCCAGAACTTGCACTCGGCACTGGAAAGGTAGATCTAGCAAAACCACCCTGAGACTGCTGAGGGTTAGAACCCCTCTGTCTCCTGCCATCACCATGGCCATCCTGACTCCTCTTGGAGCCCTTCTGTCTATCCTCCTCCTCCTGCGTCACAATCTCCATATGGGCCGCAGCATGCACAAGGTGCCCATAATCCCTGGTCATAGAACCCCCAACTCTCATCTTGAGGCCATGCCTCAACTTCCTCTCAAACTCGATACAACGGCGTTCCTAAGACGCCACAAGCTAAGGTGCGAACCTGGATAAACTAGTAAATGCAGCCTCAAACTCGATCACTAATAAACTCAGAAACTTGAGCTGACAAAACTGGTCTCTCAACTTCTCCTTGACAGCTGGAGATAGAAACTACTCCTGGAAAGCATCTACAAAAGCCTCCCACGTGCCACCAATACGACCTCTCGTGTACTTCCACCAATGACCCGCACTCCCCTTAAGCTGAAAAGATGCCAAGGTCACCTTCAACGCCCCGTCTTCGATGCCAAGCATCTCAAACGTCTTCATCATCTACTCCAGGCACACATCAGCTTTAGGTGGCTCCTTAGGATCCCCAATAAACTCAACCGGATTAGACCGGAAGAACTCCCTCTTCAGAAAGGAAGGCCCTGCATCAACAACCTGGGCCTGAATTGGATTCTCGGCTCTAAGAATGCCTATGGAGTCCCTCATGGCTCCTGCTATCTCGCGGGCTAAGGCACCCATGGCCTACTGACCCACTGGTTCGGCCACGTTGGCCTGACCAACACCCTCCTGTTGTGTCGAAATATCATCCGGTAAAGCCATCTCCTGCCTACCACGCCTACCATGCCTGCCTCGTCCTCGTCCTGACATCCTAATAAAGGTAACGAAGAACATTAGCACAATCATAAATGTGCCGAAGCTATAACACTCGCGTCCTAAAGCAATGGACAACTGTAATTCACTCCACGTAAGCACATAATCACATAAGCACTTACGAATTTCATTTCTGGATAATGATAGTCCCGAGGCGTTACTAGAGTTCCGGTTAGAAACAGCATTGATCAAGTGCTTTTCCAACAAGACTCACAGAAACCCAAGGATCAAATCAACATCCTAGAAACTAAATCCCATACCCATATAGTCACATAAACATGTTATCACATAAGCACATGACATTACACATAAGTCTCTAACAAGCGAGACAAACCCGTTGTGATACTAATCACTTCCCACGTACCCAAAGTATTCAAACCCGGTACGCTCTGATACCAAGTTGTAACGCCCTCAAAATAAACCCATTTATCATACATTATTGACATGCTTAGACAAAAGAGGATAAAGCATAATTACATTTCATCAGAGTATTCATTACAAAATGTATTACATGTTGACAACAAAAGTAAATGCCCTATAGGCTTACAACTT
Source organism: Camellia sinensis (assembly GCF_055761805.1). NCBI lineage: Eukaryota > Viridiplantae > Streptophyta > Magnoliopsida > Ericales > Theaceae > Camellia > Camellia sinensis. The sequence continues at coordinate 124,762,312 of NC_138967.1, read as the reverse complement.
TCCAAGTCAACACTTGGCTACAAAAGGAGAGTACTAACTCTACACAAAATAAGCCCCTGGCTTGATATACATGTAATACAACAAAATAAACAAGAGGAGTTTTCAACTCCCACTGCCATCCAAGCTAAGATCTCGGAGGCGGCATAATGCATGTACCTGAAAATGAGGTCCCATATAGGGTGAGCCAACGCCTAGTAGAGATATGGCAAACATAACATGGGCAATAACTAAAACATTAACATTTGATAAATGTCTAACTCACATAAGTCAATTTATAATCCATTTCAGTTACATGACAAATGTGTCCATGTTTCATTCCATTTTCCATTTCCTAACCAATTTCCAAATTCATAACCCTGGCTCAGAACCTGGCCATATACTTTAAATGAGATTATAACTCATATCAATAATGCTCCCGTTTCGATTGAGATAACAACTCAAATTAAACACTTCCATAATTCACAAGAGATACACATATTTGCTGTATCCATATCACATTCAAACACTTCCATACTTTACAATAGATACGTATATTTGCTGTATCAACACTTTAATAGATACACACACTTGCTGGATCAACACTTCGATAGATACACATATTTGCTGTATCAATGGAGTCCATCCCCTATGTCCTCCCACATAACATCCGGTTTAGGAGTCCATCCCCTATTTCCTCCCAAACCGTGGAGTACATCCACTTTCTCCTCCTACATAACACAATGTATGTAAACACGTATCATATACATAATCGATCAATACACAAATTTGATGTATTATCCTAACCGTCATATCCGATGACATATTTACTTGATTAGTTTTAGTTTGCCTAATCATCATGCATTGTCTACAACAATCAAGACTATCCTCCACCGATAGCCCAAAGCAGTTATTTCTAAACAGATAACAAATGCCTCAACAGATATATAATTTCAATATTTTCAAAGTGAGCGATTAATAAATCCAACTCCACCATTCTATCTCATAATGAGCTAATTTCATTATTTCCAACTTGATTTCATATTTCCGTAACATTTGTCATTAATTACACTAATGACCCAAATATGCCCAAACATGGCATTTTCCCCCATTTTCTCAATATTGACCCAAGGTCCAAATATTATCAACAATAACAATAACCTCCCATTTTTATACCCAAAACACACATGTTTGAATCAAAGAACAAAACCCCTCTTTTCAACATAACACATTACAAACCCTAACCTCTCAAATCAAACCATTTATACAAAAAGCTCAATATTTAGGTTAAAGCACATAAAAATAAGTAGGAATCCATACCTCAAAAGATGAAACCCAAAGATGAAGGTGAGAAACTCGAATATGCTCCAAATCAAGAAATTCTCGGATTGATAGGAAGCCTACACCAAGCTCTACACTTTTTGCAAAGACACTAAGGGAGTAGATCATTCAAGTTAGATCAATCCCTAGAGAGAATGTATTTTCTAGAGAGAGGAGCTCTCAAAAGATGGTTTAGGAAAGTAAGAGAGAGAAAGGAAATGTGAAAAGTGATTCAAAATCACCAAGCTGCCATCTGATATATGACTAGTCCGCTCAAGCAGAAAATAGGACGCTCGAGCATCAAGCACAAAAAACTGAAACCACTCAAGCGTAGAAAGACCCGCTCAAGCGCCAAGAGACAAACAAAATACACTCGCTCGAGCGCAAAAGAAAAGCCGCTTAAGCGTAGATTACACTTTTCTAGTACTTTTACAGACAAGAAAACCCGCTTGAGCGCTAAGAGGCCTGCTCGAGCGTAAGGGAATCCGCCTGAGCGTGAAAAACGCACCTGCAGAAGTTTTGCAGAGGCACAATATGCTGAAAGTGTGTAAACTCCGCTCGAGCGGACCACCAAAAATCTGGGCAACAAGGAATGGGACGAAAGCTCAACCAACCTGTTCGAAACCCGCCCAACACATCCTAAAACTCAAACATAAGGAATTAAAGGATAACAACAGGACATATACAACAACTAACTCCACAGAACCGAAGTCCGGAATACTGTTAAGCAATGAAGGGAAAACCGAGATCGCTATAACCTTCCCCCCTTAAAGAATTTCGTCCCCGAATTTAAGCACAAGTTTTTCAAAAACAAGATTTTCTAAATTCTCAACAGTATTACAACTCAATTTTCAACAACCTGCCTCATTACCGGTCATTCTATCTCTATTCAAGAGGCATTTCACAATGTATAATCAATATGCATTACTAGCATGCTTTTCCTAGAAATTTACCAATTTCAACACATATTTCACAATTCTATATCATATTCAACGTTCATGATATATTTCCATTTCTACAATACATTCAACATATGCAATGTTACATTAAACTTCTAATTCAAGGCAAGTTTCAAAATACTCCCATTTATCAAAACATAAACGATGTTTTACAACTCAAGACATATTTAATGCTCTTAAAGTTTATCAATATTACAAAATCCCAATACATCGTTAAACATTTACAAACAAGTCTGGATATTTCTCACGGACATCCACCTCACGTTCCCAGGTGGCTTCCTCCACTCCGTGATGTTTCCACGAAACCTTTACCAAGCGAATGGTCTTGCCTCGCACAACTTGATCCCGCCTATCCAACCCCCGAACCGTTCTCTCCTCATACGAGATATCCTTGTCAACCGCCAAATCGGCCCAATCCAGAACATGGGACGGATCTGGCTCATACTTCCGAAGCATACTAACATGAAACACGTCATGCACTCCGGACAACTGCGGCGGCAAAGCCAAGCGATAGGCCACCTCGCCAATCCTCTCAAGGATCACAAAGGGACCAATAAACTGAGGGGACAACTTCCCACTCTTCCCAAATCTCATCAAACCCTGCCTAGGTGATATTTTCAGAAAAACATGATCACCCATCTCAAATGCCAAAGGCCTCTTCCTACGGTCGGCATAACTCTTTTGGCGACTCTAGGCTGTAATAAGCCTCCTACGGATGAGCTCAACTTTCTCCGTCATTTGCCTCACCAACTACGGACCCAACAAAGGTGTATCACCCACCTCGGCCCAACAAACGGGTGACCTACAAGGTCGGCCACACAAGGCCTCAACCGGTGCCATACCGATACTTGACTGAAAACTGTTGTTATAGGCAAACTCCACCAAGGGTAAGTGCCTCTCCCACGTCCCACTAAAGTCAGGGACGCAACCTCGAAGCATATCCTCAAGGATCTGAATAGTACGCTCGGACTGCCCGTCAATTTGAGGATGATAAGCCGTGCTAAAGGTCAATTTAGTGTCCAAAGCACTCTGCAAACTCTGCCACAACCTAGCAGTAAAACGAGGATGTCTATCAGAGACGATCGACACTTGGACCCCGTGCAACCTCACTATGTCCCGAATATACAAGTCGGCAAGATGATCTACCGAATCTCTCACACGTATAGGGATAAAGTGTGCCGACTTAGTCAACCAGTCTACAACCACCCAAACAGCATCACTACCCCGCTGAGTCCTCGGAAGACCTACAACGAAGTCCATAGTGACATGCTCCCACTTCCGCTCAGCGGTAGGCAAAGGTTGCAACAAACCCGCTGGCCTCTGATGCTCGGCCTTCACTTGTTGACAATTAAGGCACTTTGATACGAGAACTGCCACATCTCTCTTCATACCCCGCCACCAAAACTGGCGACCCAGATCACGATACATCTTGGTGCCTCTCGGATGCACTGCAAGGCGTGAATGGTGAAACTCTCGGAGAACCTCCTCTCGGCAAGACTCTGGTACAAACAAGCGGTCTCGGTATCTCACACTCAGGTCGGGATACATAGACAAACCCTTCTCTGCCTTTTCCTTGTAGAACTTCTCTCGGAGGGATTCTACCTCAAGGTCACCTCTCAGTGCCTCTAACACTCAATTCACAAGTGTAGGCTGCGCAACAACAAAAAACAAGGCCGCAGCCTCAACGGATTTGCCCAGAAGCAAATCAAACTTGCCGAGTGCACCCAACATCTCCCACTCCTGGATGGCTATACAAGCTACATCACTAATGGATTTCCTACTAAGGGCATCGGCCACAACATTGGCCTTACCCGGATGATAGTGCAACTCGAAGTCGTAATCCTGAATGAACTCCATCCACCTCCTCTGCCTCAAATTCAAATCTCTCTGCGTAAACAGGTACTTCAAACTCTTATGGTCCGAGAACACCTCGAACCTCGAACCTCTCACCATAAAGGTAGTGTCTCCAAATCTTTAAAGCAAAAATAACGGCTGCTAACTCTAGGTCATGTGTAGGGTAATTCCTCTCGTGTGTTTTCAACTGACGTGAGCCATAAGCTACCACTTTCCCCTCTTGTATCAACACACAACCCAAACCCTCTCGTGAGGTATCACAGTAAACCGCATAACCCAAACCTCTCTCTGGAATAATCAAAACCGGAGCGGTGGTCAATCTGATCTTCAATTCTTGGAAAGACTTTTCACAAGTCTCACTCCATACAAACTTGACCCCTTTCCACGTCAATCTAGTCAACAGCGAAGCTAGCCTGGAGAAATCTTTCATAAACCAGCGGTAATACCCAGCTAATTCCAAAAAACTACGGATCTCGAAAACATTCTTAGGCTGTGCCCAATCCTGCACTGCCTCTATCTTGGATGTATTAACAGACACCTCTTCCCTGGAAACCACATGGCCTAAGAACTTGACCTCTCCTAGCCAGAATCACACTTTCCAAACTTGGCATACAGCCTATGGGCTCTAAGCAACTCAAGCATCACTCTCAAGTGTTCCTCATGCTCCTCCTCTGAAGGCAAATAAATCAGGATGTCGTCTACAAAAACGACCACAAAGCGATCTAAGAATTCCCGAAAGATCCGGTTCATCAAGTCCATAAACACTGCCGGTGCATTGGTGAGCCCAAAAGGCATCACAAGGAACTCATAGTGGTCATACCGCGTATGGAATGCCGTCTTCGAAATATCCTCCTCCCTGACCCTCAACTGGTGGTAACCCGATCTCAAGTCTATCTTAGAGAAACAACGGGAACCCTTCAACTGGTCAAACAAATCATCTATACAGGGCGTAGGGTACTTATTCTTGACCGTTGCCCGATTCAACTTCCGATAATTGATACAAAGTCTCAAGGCACCATCTTTCTTTTTAGCAAAGAGGGCTAGTGCTCTCCATGGCGAAACACTAGGACGGACAAAACCCTTATCCAGCAACTGCTGGAGCTGAATCTTCAATTCACAAAACTCGGTTGGGGCAAAACGGTAAGGTGCCATAGAAATCGGCGCCGTGCCGGGCACTAAATCGATAGAGAACTCGATCTCTCGATGAGGTGGCAAACTAACAAGATCATCGGGAAAGACGTCCGAATACTCGCAAACCACTCTCTGTAATACAATCTGGGTCTCATCACACTCACTACTTATAAGGCTAGCAAGAAGATCACTAAGCTCACCCCGCCCTCGCGGATCATACACCGGTGGCAACACACTACCAACCCAATCCCCCAAGAAATGGAAACAATCCCCGCTCAAGGTACATACTGTGACCCTCTGGCGGTAACAATCGATAACAGCCCGATATGACGATAACCAGTCCATACCTAAAATCACATCAAAACCCGACATGGCCATAACTACAAAAGAAAATGGAAGTCGGCGATCGGCTACCTCTATATCACACCCTCTACACCCTTGTTTCAGAACCAACTCACCCCCAACAGGTGATACAACACAAATAGGAGATGCTAACTGTGCCAACTCCAAACCCAAAACAGATGCAAATGCAGCAGATATAAAAGAACGGTGTGCACCCATATCAATCAACACATTGGCAACCGAGTTGCAAAACAAAAAGGTACCTCTCACAACAGATGGAACCGGTACTAGATCCTGCTCGGTAACAGCATACACACACCCTGTAGGCCCCTGATCTACCTGCTCACCTCTAGGAGCAAAGGACTGTTGCACAGACCGGGACGACGAAGCTCCCTCATTGGCCCTCGAGGCCTGACCTGACTGAGCTGGCTGAAAACCCTGCCTCTGCCCAGATGCACCAGAAGTGCCACTCAACTGCGCGCAAAACCTCTTCAGGTGCCCTGCCTGGCCACACTGGTAGCAAGAGAGCAGCTGGCCTCTTCCCTGACCTTGGTTCTGAGGTCGAGCCGAAGATGAAGCTGCTCTCTGCCCTCCGCCCTTCTGAGGGCAAGCTGGAGACTTGTGGCCCAGCTGACCACATTTGTAACAGGTGATGTCTCCCTGACTGCCTCTCCCAGAACTTACACTCGGCACTGGAAAGGTAGATCTAGCAAAACCACCCTTAGACTGCTGAGGGTTAGAACCCCTATGTCTCCTGCCATCACCCTGGCCATCCTAACTCCTCTTGGAGCCCTTCCGTCTATCCTCCTCCTCCTGCGTCATAATCTCCATATGGGCCGCAGCATCCACAAGGCGCCCATAATCCCTGGTCATTGAACCCCCAACTCTCATCTTGAGGCCATGCCTCAACTTCCTCTCAAACTCGATACAACGGCGTTCCTCAGACGCCACAAGCTAAGGTGCGAACCTGGATAAGCTAATAAATGCAGTCTCAAACTTGGTCACTAATAAACTCAGCTATTTGAGCTGACAAAACTGGTCTCTCAACTTCTCCTTGACAGCTGGAGATAGAAACTTCTCCTGGAAAGCATCTACAAAAGCCTCCCACGTGCCACCAATACGACATCTCGTGTACTTCCACCACTGACTCGCACTCCCCTTAAGCGGGAAAGATGCCAAGGTCACCTTCAACGCCCCATCTTCGATGCCAAGCATCTCAAACGTCTTCGTCATCGGCTCCAGCCACTCATCAGCCTTAAGTGGCTCCTTAGGATCCCCAATAAACTCATCCGGATTAGACCGGAAGAACTCACACTTCAGAAAGGAAGGCCCTGCATCAACAACCTGGGCCTGAACTAGATTCTCGGCTCTGAGAATGCCTATGGAGTCCCTCATGGCTCCTACTATCTTGCGGGCTAAGGCACCCATGGCCTGCTGATCCACTGGTTCGGCCACGTTGGCCTGACCAACACCCTCCAGTTGTGCCGGAATATCATCCGGTAAAGGTATCTCCTGCCTACCACGCCTACCATGCCTGCCTCGTCCTCGTCCTGACATCCTAATAAAGGTAACGAAGAACATTAGCACAATCATAAATGTGCCGAAGCTATAACACTCGCGTCCGAAAGCAATGGACAACTGTAATTCACTCCACGTAAGCACATAATCACATAAGCACTTACGAATTTCATTTCCGGATAATGATAGTCCCGAGGCGTTATTAGAGTTCTGGTTAGAAACAGCATTGATCAAGTGCTTTTCCAACAAGACTCACCGAAACCCAAGGATCCAATCAACATCCTAGAAACTAAATCCCATACCCATATAGTCACATAAACATGTTATCACATAAGCACATGACATTACACATAAGTCTCTAACAAGCGAGACAAACCCGTTGTGATACTAATCACTTCCCACGTACCCAAAGTATTCAAACCCGGTACGCTCTGATACCAAGTTGTAACGCCTCAAAATAAACCCATTTATCATACATTCTTGACATGCTTAGACAAAAGAGGATAAAGCATAATTACATTTCATCAGAGTATTCATTACAAAATGTATTACATGTTGACAACAAAAGTAAATGCCCTATAGGCTTACAACTTTCCAAGTCAACACTTGGTTACAAAAGGAGAGTACTAACTCTACACAAAATAAGCCCCTGGCTTGATATACATGTAATACAACAAAATAAACAAGAGGAGTCTTCAACTCCCACTGCCATCCAAGCTAAGATCTCGGAGGCGGCATAATGCATGTACCTGAAAATGAGGTCCCATATAGGGTGAGCCAGCGCCTAGTAGAGATATGCTAAACATAACATGGGCAATAACTGAAACATTAACATTTGATAAATGTCTAACTCACATAAGTCAATTTATAATCCATTTCAGTCACATGACAAATGTGTCCATGTTTTATTCCATTTTCCATTTCCAAACCAATTTCCAAATTCATAACCCTGCCTCAGAACCAGGCCAAATACTTTAAATGAGATTATAACTCATATCAATAATGTTCCCGTTTCAATTGAGATAACAACTCAAATTAAACACTTTCATAATTCACAAGAGATACATATATTTGCTGTATCCATATCACATTCAAACACTTCCATACTTTACAATAGATACATGTATTTGCTGTATCAACACTTCAATAGATACGCACACTTACTGTATCAACACTTCGATAGATACACATATTTACTGTATCAATGGAGTCCATCCCCTATCGCCTCCCACATAACATCCGGTTTAAGAGTCCATCCCCTCTTTCCTCCCAAACCGTGGAGTACATCCCATTTCTCCTCCCACATAACACAATGTATATAAACACGTATCAAATACATAATCAATCAATACACAAATTTGATGTATTATCCTAACCGTCATATCTGATGACATATTTACTTGATTAGTTTTAGTTTGCCTAATCATCATGCATTGTCTACAACAATCAAGACTATCCTCCACCGATAGCCCAAAGCAGTTATTTCTAAACAGATAATAAATGCCTCAACAGATATATAATTTCAATATTTTCAAAGTGAGCGATTAATAAATCCAACTCCACCATTCTATCTCATAATGAGCCAATTTCATTATTTCCAACTCGATTTCATATTTCCGTAACATTTGTCATTAATTACACTAATGACCCAAATATGCCCAAACATGGCATTTTCCCCCATTTTCCCAATATTGACCCAAGGTCCAAATATTATCAACAATAACAATAACCTCCCATTTTACACCCAAAACACACATGTTTGAATCAAAGAACAAAACCCCTCTTTTCAACATAACACATTACAAACCCTAACCTCCCAAATCAAATCATTTATACAATAAGCTCAATATTTAGGTTAAAGCACATAAAAATGAGTAGGAATCCCTACCTCAAAAGATGAAACCCAAAGATGAAGGTGAGAAACTCGAATATGCTCCAAATCAAGAAATTCTCGGATTGATCAGAAGCCCACATCAAGCTCTACACTTTTTGCAAAGACACTAAGGGAGTAGATCACTCAAGCTAGATCAATCCCTAGAGAGAAGGTATTTTCTAGAGAGAGGAGCTCTCGAAAGACGGTTTAGAAAACTAAGAGAGAGAAAGGAAATGTGAAAAGTGATTCAAAATCACCCAGCTGCCATCTGATATATGACTAGTCCGCTCGAGCGAAAAATAGGGCGCTCGAGCGTCAAGCACAGAAAACTGAACCCGCTCGAGCGCAGAAAGACCCGCTCGAGCACCAAGAGACAAAAACAAAATACACCCGCTTGAGCGCAAAAAAAAAAGCCGCTCGAGCGTAGATTACACTCTTCCAGTACTTTTACAAACTAGAACACCCGCTCGAGCGCCAAGAGGCCCGCTCGAGCGTGAAAAACGCACCTGCAGAAGTTTTGCAGAGACACAATATGCTGCAAGTGTGTAAACTCCGCTCGAGCGCAAAGGGACCCGCTCGAGTGGACCACCAAAAATCTGGGCAACAAGGAATGGGACGAAAGCTCAGCCAACCTGTTCGAAACACGCCCAACACATCCTAAAACTCAAACATAAGGAATTAAAGGATAACAACAGGCCATATACAACAACTAACTCCACGGAACCGAAGTCCGGAATACTGTTTAGCAATGAAGGGAAAACCGGGATCGCTATAACCTTCCCCCTTTAAAGAATTTAATCCCCGAAATTAAGCACAAGTTTTTCAAAAACAAGATTTTCTCAATTCTCAACAGTATTACAACTCAATTTTCAACAACCTGACCCATTACCGGTCATTCTATCTCTGTTCAAGAGGCATTTCACAATGTATAATCAATATGCATTACTAGCATGCTTTTCCTAGAAATTTACCAATTTCAACACATATTTCACAATTCTATATCATATTCAACGTTCATGATATATTTCCATTTCTACAATGCATTCAACATATGCAATGTTACATTAACTTCCATTTCAAGGCAAGTTTCAAAATATTCCCATTTATCAAAACATAAACGATGTTTTACAACTCAAGACATATTTAATGCTCTTAAAGTTTATCAATATTACAAAATCCCAATACATGGTTAAACATTTACAAACAAGTCCAGATATTTCTCACGGACATCCACCACACGTTCCCAAGTGGCTTCCTCCACTCTGTGATGTTTCCACGAAACCTTTACCAAGGGAATGGTCTTGCCTCGCAAGACTTGATCCTGCCTATCCAAGACCTTAACCGGTCTCTCCTCATACGAGATATCCTCGTCAACCTCCAAATCGGTCCAATCCAGCATACTAACATGAAACACGTCATGCACTCCAGACAATTGCGGCGGCAAAGCCAAGCGATAGGCCACCTCGCCAATCCTCTCAAGGATCTCAAATGGACCAATAAATCGAGGGGACAACTTCCCACTCTTCCCAAATCACATCAAACCCCGCCTAGGTGATATTTTCAGAAAAAACATGATCACCCATCTCAAATGCCAAAGGCCTCCTCCTACGGTCGGCATAACTCTTTTGGCGACTCTAGGCTGTAACAAGCCTCTTACAGATAAGCTTAACTTTCTCCGTCATTTCCCTCACCAACTCCAGACCCAACAACGGTGCATCACCCACCTCGGCCCAACAAACGGGAGACCTACATGGTCGGCTATACAAGGCCTCAACCGGTGCCATACCGATACTTGACTGAAAACTGTTGTTGTAGGCAAACTCCACCAAGGGTAAGTGCCTCTCCCACGTCCCACTAAAGTCAGGGACGCAACCTCGAAGCATATCCTCAAGGATCTGAATAGTACGCTCGGACTGCCCGTCAGTTTGAGGATGATAAGCCGTGCTAAAGGTCAATTTAGTGTCTAAAGCACTCTGCAAACTCTGCCACAACCTAGCAGTAAAACGAGGATCTCTATCAGAGGCGATCGACACTGGGACCCCGTGCAACCTCACTATGTCCTGAATATACAAGTCGGCAAGATGATCTACCGAATCTCTCACGTGCATAGGGATAAAGTGCGCCGACTTAGTCAACCAGTCTACAACCACCCAAACAGTATCACTACCCCGCTGAGTCCTCGGAAGACCTACAACGAAGTCCATAGTGACATGCTCCCACTTTCACTCGGCAACTGGCAAGGGTTGCAACAAACCCGCTGGCCTCTGATGCTCGGCCTTCACTTGTTGATAAGTAAGCCACTTTGATACGAAAACTGCCACATCTCTCTTCATACCCCGCCACCAAAACTGGCGACCCAAATCACGATACATCTTGGTGCCTCCCGGATGCACTGCAAGGCGTGAATGGTGAAACTCTCGGAGAACCTCCTCTCGGCAAGACATCGGTACAAACAAGCGGTCTCGGTATCTCACACTCAGGTCGGGATACATAGACAAACCCTTCTCAGCCTTCCCCTTGTAGATCTTCTCTCGGAGGGATTCTACCTCAAGGTCACCTCTCAGTGCCTCTAACACTCAATTCACAAGTGTAGGCCGCGCAACAACAGAAAATAGGGCCGCAGCCTCAACGGATTCGCCCAGAAGCAAATCAAATTCGCCATGTGCACCTAACATCTCCCACTCCCGGATGGCTATACAAGCTACATCACTAATGGATTTCCTACTAAGGGCATCGGCCATAACATTGGCCTTACCCGGATGATAGTGCAACTCGAAATCGTAATCCTCAATGAACTCCATCCACCTCCTCTGCCTCAAATTCTAGTCTCTCTGCGTAAACAGGTACTTCAAACTCTTATGGTCCGAGAACACCTCGAACCTCGAACCTCTCACCATAAAGGTAGTGTCTCCAAATCTTTAACGAAAAAATAACGGCTGCTAACTCTAGGTCATGTGTAGGGTAACTCCTCTCGTGCGTTTTCAACTAACGTGAGCCATAGGCAACCACTTTCCCCTCTTGCATCAACACACAACCCAAACCCTCTCGTGAGGCATCACAGTAATCCGCATAACCCAAACCTCTCTCTGGAATAATCAAAACCGGAGCAGTGGTCAATCTGACCTTCAATTCTTGGAACGACTTTTCACAAGTCTCACTCCATACAAACTTGACCCCTTTCCGCGTTAATCTAGTCAATGGCGAAGCTAGCCTGGAGAAATCTTTCATAAACCGGCGGTAATACCCAGCTAATCCCAGAAAACTGCGGATCTCGAAAACACTATTAGGTTGTGCCCCATCCTGCACTGCCTCTATCTTGGATGTATCAAGAGACACCTCTTTCCCAGAAACCACATGGCCTAAGAACTTGACCTCTCCTAGCCAGAACTCACACTTCCCAAACTTGGCATACAGTCTATGGGCTCTAAGCAACTCAAGCATCACTCTCAAGTGTTCCTCCTGCTCCTCCTCTGAAGGCGAATAAATCAGGATGTCATCTACAAAAACGACCACAAAGCGATCTAAGAATTCCCAGAAGATTCGGTTCATCAAATCCATAAACACTGCCGGTGCATTGGTGAGCCCAAAAGGCATCACCAGAAACTCATAGTGGTCATACCGCGTACGGAATGCCGTCTTCGGAATATCCTCCTCCCTGACGCTCAACTGGTGGTAACCCGATCTCAAGTCTATCTTAGAGAAACAACAGGAACCCTTCAACTGGTCAAACAAATCACCTATACGGGGCATAGGGTACTTATTCTTGACCGTAGCTCGATTCAACTTTTGATAATCGATACAAAGTCCCAAGGCACCATCTTTCTTTTTAGCAAAGAGGGCCAGTGCTTCCCACGGTGAAGCACTAGGACGGACCAAACCCTTATCCAGCAACTGCTGGAGCTGAATCTTCAATTCACTCAACTCGGCTGTGGCAAAACAGTAAGGTGCCATAGAAATCAGCGCCATGCCGGGCACTAAATCGATAGAGAACTCGATCTCTCGATGAGGTGGCAAACTAACAAGATCCTCGGGAATGACGTCCGAATACTCGCAAACCACTCTCGGCAATACAATCTGGGTCTCATCACACTCACTACTTATAAGGCTAGCAAGAAGACCACTAAGCTCACCCCGCCCTCGCGGATCAGACACCGGTGGCAACACACTACCAACCCGATCCCCCAAGAAATGGAAACAATCACCGCTCATGGTACACACTGTGACCCTCTGGTGGTAACAATCGATAACAGCTCGGTATGACAATAGCCAGTCCATACCTAAAATCATATCAAAACCCGACATGGCCATGACTACAAAAGAAAATGGAAGTCGACGATCGGCTACCTTTATATCGCACCCTCTACACCCTTGTTTCAGAACCAACTCACCTCCAACAGGTGATACAACACAAATAGGAGATGCTAACTGTGCCAACTCCAAACCCAAAACAGATGCAAATGCAGCAGATATAAAAGAATGGGATGCACCCGTATCAATCAACACATTGGCAACCGAGTTGCAAAACAAAAAGGTACCACCCACAACAGATGGAGCCGGTACTAAATCCTGCGTGGTAACAGCATACACACGCCCTGTAGGCCCCTCATCTACCTGCTCACCTCTAGGAGCAAAGGACTGTTGCACAGACTGGGACGACGAAGCTCCCTGATTGGCCCTCGAGGCCTGACCTGACTGAGCTGGCTGAAAACTCTACCTCTGCCTGGATACACCAGAAGTGCCACTCAACTGCGGGCAAAACCCTTTCAGGTGCCCCGTCTGGCCACACTAGTAGCAAGAGAGCGGCTGGCCTCTGCCCTGACCCTGGCTCTAAGGTCGAGCCGAAGATGAAGCTACTCTCTGCCCTCCGCCCTTCTGCAGGCAAGCTTGAGACTTGTAGCCCAGCTGACCACATTTGTAACAGGTGATGTCTCCCTGACTGCCTCTCCCAGAACCAGCACTCAGCACTGGAAAGGTAGATCTAGAAAAACCACCCTTAGACTGCTGAGGGATTGAACCCCTCTGTCTCCTGCCATCACCTTGGCCATCTTGACTCCTCTTGGATCCCCTTTGTCTCTCCTCCTCCTCCTGCGTCATAATCTCCATATGGGCCACAGCATCCACAAGGCGCCCATAATCCCTAGTCATAGAACCCCCAACTCTCATCTTGAGGCCATGCCTCAACTTCCTCTCAAACTCGATACAACGGTGTTCCTCAGACGCCACAAGCTCAGGTACGAACCTGGATAAGCTAGTAAATGCAGCCTCAAAATCGGCCACTAATAAACTCAGCTGCTTGAGCTGACAAAATTGGTCTCTCAGCTTCTCCTTGAAAGCTGGAGATAGAAACTTCTCCTAGAAAGTATCTACAAAAGCCTCCCACGTGCCACCAATACGACCTCTCGTGTACTTCAACCACTGACCCGCACTCCCCTTAAGCTGGAAAGATGCCAAGGTCACCTTTAACGCCCCGTCTTCGATGCCAAGCATCTCAAACGTCCTCGTCATCTGCTCCAGCCACTCATCAGCCTTAAGTGGCTCCTTAGGATCCCTAATAAACTCATCCGGATTAGACCGAAAGAACTCTCTCTTCAGAAAGGAAGGCCCCTGCATCAAGAACCTGGGCCTGAACTGGATTCTCGGCTCTGAGAATGCCTATGGAGTCCCTCATGGCTCCTGCTATCTCGCGGGCTAACACACCCATGGCCTGCTGACCCACTGGTTCGGCCACGTTGGTCTGACCAACACCCTCCTGTTGTGCCAGAATATCATCCGATAAAGGCATCTCCTGCCTACCACGCCTGCCATGCCTGCCTCGTCGTCGTCCTGACATCCTAATAAAAGTAACGAAGAACATTAGCACATTCATAAATATGCCGAAGCTATAACACTCGCGTCCTAAAGCAATGGACAACTGTAATTCACTCCACGTAAGCACATAATCACATAAGCACTTACGAATTTCATTTCCGGATAATGATAGTCCCGAAGCGTTACTAGAGTTCCGGTTAGAAACAGCATTGATCAAGTGCTTTTCCAATAAGACTCACAGAAACCCAAGGATCCAATCAAGATCCTAGAAACTAAATCCCATACCCATATAGTCACATAAACATGTTATCACATAAGCACATGACATTACACATAAGTCTCTAACAAGCGAGACAAACCCATTGTGATATTAATCACTTCCCATGTACCCAAAGTATTCAAACCTGGTACGCTCTGATACCAAGTTGTAACGCCCTCAAAATAAACCCATTTATCATACATTCTTGACATGCTTAGACAAAAGAGGATAAAGCATAATTACATTTCATCAGAGTATTCATTACAAAATGTATTACATGTTGACAACAAAAGTAAATGCCCTATAGGCTTACAACTTTCCAAGTCAACACTTGGTTACAAAAGGAGAGTACTAACTCTACAGAAAATAAGCCCTTGGCTTGATTTACATGTAATACAACAAAATAAACAAGAGGAGTCTTCAACTCCCACTACCATCCAAGCTAAGATCTCAAAGGCGGCACAATGCCTGTACCAAAAAATGATGTCCCATATAGGGTGAGCCAATGCCTAGTAGAGATATGCTAAACATAACATGGGCAATAACTAAAACATTAACATTTGATAAATGTCTAATTCACATAAGTCAATTTATAATCCATTTCAGTTACATGACAAATGTGTCCATGTTTCATTCCATTTTCCATTTCCTAACCAATTTCCAAATTCATAACCCTGGCTCAGAACCAGGCCATATACTTTAAATGAGATTATAACTCATATCAATAATGCTCCCGTTTCGATTGAGATAACAACTCAAATTAAACACTTCCATAATTCATAAGAGATACACATATTTGTTGTATCCATATCACATTCAAACACTTCCATACTTTATAATAGATACACGTATTTGCTGTATCAACACTTCAATTGATACACACACTTGTTGTATCAACACTTCGATAGATACACATATTTGCTGTATCAATGGAGTCCATCCCCTATCTCCTCCCACATAACATCCGGTTTAAGAGTCCATCCCTTATTTCCTCCCAAACCGTGGAGTACATCCCCTTTCTCCTCCCACATAACACAATGTATATAAACACGTATCATATACATAATCGATCAATACACAAATTTGATGTATTATCCTAACTGTCATATCCGATGACATATTCACTTGATTAGTTTTAGTTTGCCTAATCATCATGCATTGTCTACAACAATCAAGACTATCCTCCACCGATAGCCCAAAACAGTTATTTCTAAACAGATAATAAATGCCTCAACAGATACATAATTTCAATATTTTCTATAGCGATCCCGGGTTTACCCTTGTTGTACAGTGATCCGGACATGTGTCCGTCGATGTTGGTAGTTGATTATTATCTTGCTTACATCCTTTTTACTTCATATTTGAGTTATAGGATGTGTTGGGAAGGTTTGTTACCGGTCGGTTAGGCCTTGGTTTCAAATTCCTTGTTGTTGAGTTTTTAGGCGGTCCGCTCGAGCGGGTCTTCTTGCGCTCGAGCGGAGATTGCACACTTCCAGTATTTTCGTGTTCCTGCAAAACTTCTGCAGATGTAATTTTTACGCTCGAGCGGGTTTGTTTACGCTCGAGAGGTGGCGCTCGAGCGGGTCGTTTGGCGCTCGAGCGGGTAGTACTTTCTGGGTGTAAGTTCTGGGAGGTGGAATTCTGCGCTCGAGCGGGCTGGTTTTGGCGCTCGAGCGGATGTGCTTTATTCTTGTGTCTTGGCGCTCGAGCGGGCCTTATTGCGCTCGAGCGTGTCCAGAGTTTTATTCTTGGCGCTCGAGCGTCGTGTTCTCCGCTCGAGCGGGTCATACGTATATGAGTTATCCGCTGGGTGATTTTAAATCACTTTTTACTTTTCTTTCTCTCTCCTACTTTTTCTAAAAACCATTTTGAGAGCCCCTCTCTCTAAAATCTTACCTTCTCTCTAGATTTTGATCTAGCTAGGGTGAGTTCCTTATCTTTGGCCTTTACAAAAGAGTTGTTGATCGTCGGGGGCTACCTTTTAATCTGAAAATCTCAGGTTTTGGAGCACGTTGGGTTTTGTCATCTTCTCTATTGGGGCTCCGAATTTGAGGTAGGGATATCCTACTCCTCTCTATGGATTTTGTCTTTAAATTTTAGTATTTTGAGATGTTGGGTTGGTTTGGTAATTTCGTGAAAGTTTGGGGCTTTTGTGTAATTTCACAAAGGTTGGGGTTTTATTTATACTAAACCTAGATGCATGTTTGGCATAGAAAAAGGGGATAAATGTTGAATCATTGATGAAAATGGGACCTAAGGGTTGAAATGGTAATTATGGAAAATGACCTAATTACGTTGTTGATTAATTGGGATAATTAATTGTGAGAAATGAGGAAATGAAATGGAAATATTGAGATTGGAAACGCATGGGGTTAAAGGGTGTAGTTGAATTGTTTATCACTCACCGAATTGAAATGTGATTGAATATCCATTTGTGCATTTATTTTCTGTTTAGAAATAACTGTTTTGGGCTATCGATGGAGGATAGTCGTGATTGTTGTAGACAATGCATGATGATTAGGCAAACTAAAACTAATCGATTGAATGTGTCATAGGGTATAACGGTGGATTGAATACATTAATTTTATGTATTGATTGATTGTATATAGAACCGATGTGTTTGTATACATTATGCGTAGAGGAGGAGATGGGGGATGTACTCCGCGGTTTAGGGAAAGATGGGGCATGTACCTCTAAACCGGATAGACTTGGGAGGAGATGGGGGATAAACTCCGTAGATACAGCTCATATGCTTGTCTAGAGAAATGAAGATAGAGCTCATATGCTTATCTTTGAGAAGTGTAGATATAGCTCATATGCTTGTCTAAAGAAGTGAAGATAGGGCTAACATGCTTATCTTTGTGAAATGTGGATATGGCTTATATGCTTATCTGTGAATGTGGGATATAGTTTTTATACATATCTGTTGAAGTAACGATAGAGCTAATCTGCTTATCTGTTGAAAAAGGAAAAATGAAAAGTAACTTGGACTCATAAGTCGTATGGCATAAAACGTGATTTATGTGGATGTACCAGTGTTGGCCATCTATCAATTGCTAAAATTTTAGTCATTGTTCATGGTTGGTTTGGTGTATTTCTACTGGGCTGTGGCTCACCCTATATGGGAATATCATTTTCAGGTACAGGAAGCATGCCACCTCCAAGAACATAGCTTGGGAGGCTAGAGGCGGACATACTTTTATTGTTTTTTTTTTGATGTATTACATGTAATTTCAAGCCAAGGGCTTAAAGTGTAAATGAGTAGTACTCTTTTGTTGTAACCAAGTGTTAACTTGGAAAGCTGTAAGCCCGTAGGGCATTTGCTTTTGTTGTTAACATGTAATACTTTTGTAAGGAACAACTCTGATTAATAGAAGAATGTGGATATTTTGTATGTCAATGAATGTCTTAATTGATGGTTTAATGCGGTTATTCTGAGGGCGTTACAACTTGGTATCAGAGCGTACCGAGTTCGAATTCTTTGGGTACGTGGGAAGTGATTAGGATCACAATGGGTTTGTCTCGCTTGATAGAGACTTAGATGTAGTGTCTTATGCTATGTGCTTAATTGATAACATGTTTATGTGTTTGCTTGGGTATGGGATTTAATTTCTAGGATGTTGATTGGATCCTTGGGTTTCTGGCAGTCTTGTTGGAAAAGCACTTGATCAATGCTGTTTCTAACCGGAACTCTAGTAACGCCTCGGGACTTTCATTATCCGAAAATGAAATTCGTAAGTGCTTATGTGTTTATGTGCTTATGTGGAGTGAATTACAGTTGTCCATGCATTAGGACGTGAGTGTTTAGTTTCGGCACATTTGTGAATGTGCTAACGTTCTGTGTTACCCTTATTAGGATGTTAGGACGAGGAAGAGGTGCTAGGCGTGGTAGGCCTGCGAGGCAGGAAGTACCGTTACCGGAGGAGGTTTCGGCAGTACAGGAGGGAGTTGGTCAGGCCAATGTGGCCGAGCCAGTGGGTCAGCAAGCCATGGGTGCTTTGGCCAGAGAGTTAGCAGGAGCTTTGGGTATTCTTAGAGCTGGGAATCAGGCAGCTGAGGTAGGGCCTTCCTTCTTGAAGAGGGAGTTTTTCCGGTCTAATCCGGATGAGTTTATCGGGGATCCAAAGGAGCCACTGAAGGCTGATGAGTGGCTAGAGCAAATGAGTAAGACGTTCGAGATGCTTGGCATCGAGGACGGAGCACTGAAGGTGACCTTGGCATCCTTCCAGCTGAAGGGAGATGCGGGTCAATGGTGGAAGTACGAGAAGGCTCGTGTTGGGAGTACGTGGGAGGCGTTTGTAAATGCTTTCCAGGAGAGGTTCTTGTCTGCAGTGGCTAGGGAGAAGCTGAGGGATCAGTTTAGCCGGCTTAATCAGCAGGGCTTGTCAGTGGCCGAGTTTGAGGCTACTTTTACCAGTCTGTCCAGGTTTGCACCTGAACTGGTGGCGTCTGAGGAACGCCGTTGCTACGAGTTTGAGCGGAAGTTGAGGCGGGGCCTCAAGTTGAGGGTTGGTGGATCTTACATCCGAGAGTATAGACACCTAGTGGATGCTGCAGCTCATATGGAGCTCTTCATGCAGGAGGAGGATGAGGGGCAGAGAGGCTCCAAGAGGAGCCAAGATGGCCAGGGTGATGGCAGGAGGCAGAGGGGTTCTAACCCTCAGCAGTCGCAGGGTGGTGTGGCTAGATCGACCATTCCAGTGCCTAGTGCAGGCTCCGGGAGAGGCAATCAGGGGGAGTTTGCTTGTTACAAGTGTGGCCAGCTGGGTCACAAGGTTTCGGTTTGCCCGCAGAAGGGTGGGGGTCAGAGAGCTGCTTCTTCTTCAGCTAGACCGCAGAGTCAGAGTTTGGGCAGGGGGCAGCCCTTGTCTTGTTATCAGTGTGGACAGCCTGGGCACCTGAAGAGGTTTTGCCCGCAGTTGAGTGCCACTTCGGGAGCGTCTGGTTCTAGGCAGACGCAGAGTTTTCAGCCAGCTCAGTCTGTGCAGGCCTCGAGGGCCAATCCGGGAGCTTCGTCATCCCAGTCTGTGCAGCAGTCTTTTGCTCCTAGAGGTGAGCAGGTAGACCAGGGGCCTACAGGGCGCGTGTATGCTGTTACCGCGCAGGATCTAGTACCGGCTCCATCAGTAGTGAGAGGTACTTTTCTATTTTGCAACTCAGTTGCTAGTGTGTTGATAGACACGGGTGCATCTCATTCTTTTGTAGCTGCTGCATTTGCATCTGTTTTGGAATTGGAGTTAGCACAGTTAGCATCTCCTATTTGTGTAGTGTCACCTCTTGGAGGTGAGTTGATACTGAAACAGGGTGTCAGAGGTTGTGATATAGAGGTCGCCGACCATAGGCTTCCTTTTCCGTTTGTTGTCATGCCCATGAAGGGTTTTGATGTTATTTTGGATATGGACTGGCTATCGTCATACCGGGCTGTTATTGATTGCTACCGCCAGAGGGTCACAGTTTGTACCTTGAGCGGGGAGTGTTTCCATTTCTTGGTAGACCGGGTTGGTAGTGTTTTGCCACCGGGGTATGATCCGCGAGGGCGGAGTGAGCTTAGTGGTTTACTTGCTAACTTTGAGAGTGGTGAGTGTGAAGAGAACTAGGTTGTGTTGCCGAGGGTAGTTTGTGAGTACTCGGACGTCTTTCCCGAGGAACTCGTTAGTTTGCCACCTCATCGGGAGATCGAGTTCTCCATTGATTTGGTGCCCGGCACAGCGCCGATTTCTATGGCACCTTACCGTTTTGCTCCAGCAGAGTTGGTTGAGTTGAAAGTTCAGCTCCAGGAATTGCTAGATAAGGGTTTTGTACGCCCTAGTGTTTCGCCGTGGGGAGCACCGGCCCACTTTGCTAAAAAGAAAGATGGGGCCTTGAGATTGTGTATTGACTACCGGAAGTTGAATCGGGCTACGGTTAAGAATAAGTGTCCTATGCCCCGTATTGATGATCTGTTTGACCAGTTGAAGGGTTCCCGTTGTTTCTCTAAGATAGACTTGCGATCGGGTTACCACCAGTTGAGGGTCAGGGAAGAGGATATTCCAAAGACGGCATTCCGTACGCGGTATGGCCATTATGAGTTTCTGGTGATGCCATTTGGGCTTACCAATGCACCGGCAGTCTTTATGGACTTGATGAACTGGGTTTTCTGGGAGTTCTTAGATCGATTTGTGGTTGTCTTCGTGGATGACATTCTTATCTATTCACCTTCTGAGGAGGAGCACGAGGAACACTTGAGAGTGGTGCTTGAGTTACTTAGAGCCCATAGGCTGTATGCCAAGTTTGGGAAGTGTGAGTTCTGGCTAGGAGAAGTCAAATTCTTAGGCCACGTGGTATCCGGGAAAGGGGTGTCGGTTGATACATCCAAGGTAGAGGCAGTGCAAGATTGGGCACAGCCTAAGAGTGTGTTTGAGATCCGCAATTTTCTGGGATTAGCTGGGTATTACCGTCGGTTTGTGAAAGATTTCTCCAGGTTAGCGTCACCGTTGACTAGGCTGACTCGGAAGGGAGTCAAGTTTGTGTGGAGTGAGACTTGTGAAAAGTCGTTCCAAGAACTGAAGGTTAGATTGACCACCGCTCCGGTTTTGATTATCCCTGAAAGAGGGTTGGCTTATGCGGTTTATTGTGATGCCTCACGAGAGGGTTTGGGTTGTGTGTTAATGCAAGAGGGGAAAGTAGTAGCTTATGGCTCACGTCAGTTGAAAATACACGAGAAGAATTACCCTACACACGATCTAGAGTTAGCGGCTGTGATCTTTGCCTTGAAAATCTGGAGGCATTACCTTTATGGTGAGAAGTTCGAGGTGTTCTCGAACCACAAAAGTTTGAAGTACTTGTTCACATAGAGAGACTTGAATTTGAGGCAGAGGAGGTGGATGGAGTTCATCGAGGATTATGATTTTGAGTTGCACTATCATCCGGGAAAGGCCAATGTTGTGGCCGATGCCCTTAGTAGGAAATCCATTAGTGACGTAGCTAGTATAGCCATCCGGGAATGGGAGATGTTGGGTGCACTTGGCGAGTTTGATTTGCTACTGGGCGAATCTGTTGAGGCTGCGGCCTTGTTTTCAGTTGTTGCACAGCCTACACTTGTGGCTAGAGTGTTAGAGGCACAGAGAGGTGACCTTGAGGTAGAGTCTTTCCGAGATAAAATCTCCAGTGGGAAAGTTGAGAAGGGTTTGACGGCGTATCCCGACCAGAGTGTGAGATACCGAGACCGTTTGTTTGTGCCGGAGTCTTGCCGAGAGGAAGTACTCCGAGAGTTTCATCATTCGCGCCTTGCGGTGCATCCGGGAGGTACTAAGATGTATCAGGATTTGGGTCGCCAGTTTTGGTGGCGGGGTATGAAGAGAGATGTAGCTGTTTTTGTATCGAAGTGCCTTACTTGCCAGCAAGTGATGGCCGAGCATCAGAGGCCAGCAGGTTTGTTGCAACCCTTGCCTATTGCCGAGTGGAAGTGGGAGCATGTCACTATGGACTTCGTTGTGGGTCTTCCGAGGACTCAGCAGGGTAGTGACGCTATTTGGGTGGTTGTAGACCGGTTGACTAAGTCGGCGCACTTCATTCCTATGCGCATGAGAGATTCGGTAGATCATCTAGCCGACTTGTATATTCGGGACATAGTGAGGTTGCACGGGGTCCCAGTGACGATCGTCTCAGATAGAGATCCTCGTTTTACTGCCAGGTTGTGGCAGAGTTTGCAGAGTGCCTTGGGCACCAAGTTGACCTTTAGTACGGCTTATCATCCGCAGACTGACGAGCAGTCTGAGTGTACTATTCAGATCCTTGAAGATATGCTTTGGGGTTGTGTCCTGGACTTCAGTGGGACGTGGGAGAGGCACTTACCCTTGGTAGAGTTTGCCTACAATAACAGTTTTCAGTCTAGTATCGGTATGGCACCGTTTGAGGCCTTGTATGGCAGACCGTGTAGGTCTCCAGTTTGTTGGGCCGAGGTGGGTGATGCACCTTTGTTGGGTCCGGAGTTGGTTAGGGAGACGACGGAGAAAGTTGAGCTTATCCGTAGGAGGCTTGTTACAGCCCAGAGTCGTCAGAAGAGTTATGCCGATCGTAGGAGGAGGCCTTTGGCGTTTGAGGTAGGTGAGCATGTCTTCTTGAAGATATCACCTAGGCGGGGTCTGATGAGGTTTGGGAAAAGTGGGAAGTTGTCCCCTCGGTTTATTGGGCCTTTTGAGATCCTTGAGAGGATTGGCGAGGTTGCTTACCGTTTAGCCTTGCCGCCGCAGTTGTCCGGAGTGCATGACGTGTTTCATGTGAGTATGCTTCGGAAATATGAGCCAGATCCATCACATGTGCTGGATTGGACCGACTTGGAGGTAGACGAAGATGCCTCATATGAGGAGAGACCAGTTCGGGTCTTGGATAGGTGAGATCAGGTCCTGCGTGGCAAGACCATCCCTTTGGTAAAAGTCTTGTGGAAACATCACAGAGTGGAGGAGGCCACTTGGGAACGTGAGTTGGAAGTCCGTGAGAAATATCCGGACTTGTTTGTTGTTATATAATATTGTATTTAAATTTTGTACTATTGTTGAACTTAAGAGCTTTTATATATGTCTTAAGTTGTGAAACATTGAAAATGTTTTGGTTTATTAGAAGTGTGTTTTGGAACTTGCCTCATATGGAAGTTGAATATAACATTATGAATGTTGAACATATTGTTGAAATTGGAAAGGAAATGCATCATGTTAATGCATGTTGAAAGTACATATGTTGTTTACATATTGTGAAATGTCTCTTGTTAAAGGGATGGGATGACCGGTAATGGGTCGAATTGCTGAATGTTAACGTGTAAACATTGTTTAAAAATGGAGGAAAACCTGTTTTTGAAAGCTTGTGCCTAATTTCGGGGACGAAATTCTTTAAGGGGGGGAGGTTATAGCGATCCCGGGTTTACCCTTGTTGTACAGTGATCCGGACATGTGTCCGTCGATGTTGGTAGTTGATTATTATCTTGCTTACATCCTTTTTACTTCATATTTGAGTTATAGGATGTGTTGGGAAGGTTTGTTACCGGTCGGTTAGGCCTTGGTTTCAAATTCCTTGTTGTTGAGTTTTTAGGCGGTCCGCTCGAGCGGCTCTTCTTGCGCTCGAGCGGAGATTGCACACTTCCAGTATTTTCGTGTTCCTGCAAAACTTCTGCAGATGTGATTTTTACGCTCGAGCGGGTTTGTTTACGCTCGAGCGGTGGCGCTCGAGCGGGTCGTTTGGCGCTCGAGCGGGTAGTACTTTCTGGGTGTAAATTCTGGGAGGTGGAATTCTGCGCTCGAGCGGGCTGGTTTTGGCGCTCGAGCGGATGTGCTTTATTCTTGTGTCTTGGCGCTCGAGCGGGCCTTATTGCGCTCGAGCGTGTCCAGAGTTTTATTCTTGGCGCTCGAGCGTCGTGTTCTCCCCTCGAACGGGTCATACGTATATGAGTTATCCGCTGGGTGATTTTAAATCACTTTTTACTTTTCTTTCTCTCTCCTACTTTTTCTAAAAACCATTTTGAGAGCCCCTCTCTCTAAAATCTTACCTTCTCTCTAGATTTTGATCTAGCTAGGGTGAGTTCCTTATCTTTGGCCTTTACAAAAGAGTTGTTGATCGTCGGGGGCTACCTTTTAATCTGAAAATCTCAGGTTTTGGAGCACGTTGGGTTTTGTCATCTTCTCTATTGGGGCTCCGAATTTGAGGTAGGGATATCCTACTCCTCTCTATGGATTTTGTCTTTAAATTTTAGTATTTTGAAATGTTGGGTTGGTTTGGTAATATCGTGAAAGTTTGGGGCTTTTGTGTAATTTCACAAAGGTTGGGGTTTTATTTATACTAAACCTAGATGCATGTTTGGCATAGAAAAAGGGGATAAATGTTGAATCATTGATGAAAATGGGACCTAAGGGTTGAAATGGTAATTATGGAAAATGACCTAATTACGTTGTTGATTAATTGGGATAATTAATTGTGAGAAATGAGGAAATGAAATGGAAATATTGAGATTGGAAACGCATGGGGTTAAAGGGTGTAGTTGAATTGTTTATCACTCACCGAATTGAAATGTGATTGAATATCCATTTGTGCATTTATTTTCTGTTTAGAAATAACTGCTTTGGGCTATCGGTGGAGAATAGTCGTGATTGTTGTAGACAATGCATGATGATTAGGCAAACTAAAACTAATCGATTGAATGTGTCATAGGGTATGACGGTGGATTGAATACATTAATTTTATGTATTGATTGATTGTATATAGAACCGATGTGTTTGTATACGTTATGTGTAGAGGAGGAGATGGGGGATGTACTCCGCGGTTTAGGGGATGATGGGGGATGTACCTCTAAACCGGATAGACTTGGGAGGAGATGGGGGATGAACTCCGTAGATACAGCTCATATGCTTGTCTAGAGAAATGAAGATAGAGCTCATATGCTTATCTTTGAGAAGTGTAGATATAGCTCATATGCTTGTCTAAAGAAGTGAAGATAGGGCTAACATGCTTATCTTTGTGAAATGTGGATATGGCTTATATGCTTATCTGTGAATGTGGGATATAGTTTTTATACATATCTGTTGAAGTAACGATAGAGCTAATCTGCTTATCTGTTGAAAAAGGAAAAATGAAAAGTAACTTGGACTCATAAGTCGTATGGCATAAAACGTGATTTATGTGGATGTACCAGTGTTGGCCATCTATCAATTGCTAAAATTTTAGTCATTGTTCATGGTTGCTTTAGTGTATTTCTACTAGGCTGTGGCTCACCCTATATGGGAATATCATTTTCAGGTACAAGAAGCATGCCACCTCCAAGAACATAGCTTGGGAGGCTAGAGGCGGACATACTTTTATTGTTTTTTTTTTTGATGTATTACATGTAATTTCAAGCCAAGGGCTTAAAGTGTAAATGAGTAGTACTCTTTTGTTGTAACCAAGTGTTAACTTGGAAAGCTGTAAGCCCATAGGGCATTTGCTTTTGTTGTTAACATGTAATACTTTTGTAAGGAACAACTATGATTAATAGAAGAATGTGGATATTTTGTATGTCAATGAATGTTTTAATTGATGGTTTAATGCGGTTATTCTGAGGGCGTTACAACTTGGTATCAGAGCGTACCGGGTTCGAATTCTTTGGGTACGTGGGAAGTGATTAGGATCACAATGTGTTTGTCTCGCTTGATAGAGACTTAGATGTAGTGTCTTATGCTATGTGCTTAATTGATAACATGTTTATGTGTTTGCTTGGGTATGGGATTTAATTTCTAGGATGTTGATTGGATCCTTGGGTTTCTGGGAGTCTTGTCGGAAAAGCACTTGATCAATGTTGTTTCTAACCGGAACTCTAGTAACGCCTCGGGACTTTCATTATCTGAAAATGAAATTCGTAAGTGCTTATGTGTTTATGTGCTTATGTGGAGTGAATTACAGTTGTCCATGCATTAGGACGTGAGTGTTTAGTTTCGGCACATTTGTGAATGTGCTAACGTTCTGTGTTACCCTTATTAGGATGTTAGGACGAGGAAGAGGTGTTAGGCGTGGTAGGCCTGCGAGGTAGGAAGTACCGTTACCGGAGGAGGTTTCGGCAGTACAGGAGGGAGTTGATCAGGCCAATGTGGCCGAGCCAGTGGGTCAGCAAGCCATGGGTGCTTTGGCCAGAGAATTAGCAGGAGCTTTGGGTATTCTTAGAGCTGGGAATCAGGCAGCTGAGGTAGGGCCTTCCTTCTTGAAGAGGGAGTTTTTCCGGTCTAATCCGGATGAGTTTATCGGGGATCCAAAGGAGCCACTGAAGGCTGATGAGTGGCTAGAGCAAATGAGTAAGACGTTCGAGATGCTTGGCATCGAGGACGGAGCACTGAAGGTGACCTTGGCATCCTTCCAGCTGAAGGGAGATGCGGGTCAATGGTGGAAGTACGAGAAGGCTCGTGTTGGGAGTACGTGGGAGGCGTTTGTAAATGCTTTCCAGGAGAGGTTCTTGTCTGCAGTGGCTAGGGAGAAGCTGAGGGATCAGTTTAGCCGGCTTAATCAGCAGGGCTTGTCAGTGGCCGAGTTTGAGGCTACTTTTACCAGTCTGTCCAGGTTTGCACCTGAACTGGTGGCGTCTGAGGAACGCCGTTGCTACGAGTTTGAGCGGAAGTTGAGGCGGGGCCTCAAGTTGAGGGTTGGTAGATCTTACATCCGAGAGTATAGACACCTAGTGGATGCTGCAGCTCATATGGAGCTCTTGACGCAGGAGGAGGATGAGGGGCAGAGAGGCTCCAAGAGGAGCCAAGATGGCCAGGGTGATGGCAGGAGGCAGAGGGGTTCTAACCCTCAGCAGTCGCAGGGTGGTGTGGCTAGATCGACCATTCCAGTGCCTAGTGCAGGCTCCGGGAGAGGCAATCAGGGGGAGTTTGCTTGTTACAAGTGTGGCCAGCTGGGTCACGAGGTTTCGGTTTGCCCGCAGAAGGGTGGGGGTCAGAGAGCTGCTTCTTCTTCAGCTAGACCGCAGAGTCAGAGTTTGGGCAGGGGGCAGCCCTTGTCTTGTTATCAGTGTGGACAGCCTGGGCACCTGAAGAGGTTTTGCCCGCAGTTGAGTGCCACTTCGGGAGCGTCTGGTTCTAGGCAGACGCAAAGTTTTCAGCCAGCTCAGTCTGTGCAGGCCTCGAGGGCCAATCCGGGAGCTTCGTCATCCCAGTCTGTGCAGCAGTCTTTTGCTCCTAGAGGTGAGCAGGTAGACCAGGGGCCTACAGGGCGCGTGTATGCTGTTACCGCGCAGGATCTAGTACCGGCTCCATCAGTAGTGAGAGGTACTTTTCTATTTTGCAACTCAGTTGCTAGTGTGTTGATAGACACGGGTGCATCTCATTCTTCTGTATCTGCTGCATTTGCATCTGTTTTGGAATTGGAGTTAGCACAGTTAGCATCTCCTATTTGTGTAGTGTCACCTCTTGGAGGTGAGTTGATACTGAAACAGGGTGTCAGAGGTTGTGATATAGAGGTCGCCGACCATAGGCTTCCTTTTCCGTTTGTTGTCATGCCCATGAAGGGTTTTGATGTTATTTTGGATATGGACTGGCTATCGTCATACCGGGCTGTTATTGATTGCTACCGCCAGAGGGTCACAGTTTGTACCTTGAGCGGGGAGTGTTTCCATTTCTTGGGAGACCGGGTTGGTAGTGTTTTGCCACCGGGGTATGATCCGCGAGGGCGGAGTGAGCTTAGTGGTTTACTTGCTAACTTTGAGAGTGGTGAGTGTGAAGAGAACCAGGTTGTGTTGCCGAGGGTAGTTTGTGAGTACTCGGACGTCTTTCCCGAGGAACTCGTTAGTTTGCCACCTCATCGGGAGATCGAGTTCTCCATTGATTTGGTGCCCGGCACAGCCCCGATTTCTATGGCACCTTACCGTTTTGCTCCAGCAGAGTTGGTTGAGTTGAAAGTTCAGCTCCAGGAATTGCTAGATAAGGGTTTTGTACGCCCTAGTGTTTCGCCGTGGGGAGCACCGGCCCACTTTGCTAAAAAGAAAGATGGGGCCTTGAGATTGTGTATTGACTACCGGAAGTTGAATCGGGCTACGGTTAAGAATAAGTATCCTATGCCCCGTATTGATGATCTGTTTGACCAGTTGAAGGGTTCCCGTTGTTTCTCTAAGATAGACTTGCGATCGGGTTACCACCAGTTGAGGGTCAGGGAAGAGGATATTCCAAAGACGGCATTCCGTACGCGGTATGGCCATTATGAGTTTCTGGTGATGCCATTTGGGCTTACCAATGCACCGGCAGTCTTTATGGACTTGATGAACTGGGTTTTCTGGGAGTTCTTAGATCGATTTGTGGTTGTCTTCGTGGATGACATTCTTATCTATTCACCTTCTGAGGAGGAGCACGAGGAACACTTGAGAGTGGTGCTTGAGTTACTTAGAGCCCATAGGCTGTATGCCAAGTTTGGGAAGTGTGAGTTCTGGCTAGGAGAAGTCAAATTCTTAGGCCACGTGGTATCCGGGAAAGGGGTGTCGGTTGATACATCCAAGGTAGAGGCAGTGCAAGATTGGGCACAGCCTAAGAGTGTGTTTGAGATCCGCAATTTTCTGGGATTAGCTGGGTATTACCGTCGGTTTGTGAAAGATTTCTCCAGGTTAGCGTCACCGTTGACTAGGCTGACTCGGAAGGGAGTCAAGTTTGTGTGGAGTGAGACTTGTGAAAAGTCGTTCCAAGAACTGAAGGTTAGATTGACCACCGCTCCGGTTTTGATTATCCCTGAAAGAGGGTTGGCTTATGCGGTTTATTGTGATGCCTCACGAGAGGGTTTGGGTTGTGTGTTAATGCAAGAGGGGAAAGTAGTAGCTTATGGCTCACGTCAGTTGAAAATACACGAGAAGAATTACCCTACACACGATCTAGAGTTAGCGGCTGTGATCTTTGCCTTGAAAATCTGGAGGCATTACCTTTATGGTGAGAAGTTCGAGGTGTTCTCGAACCACAAAAGTTTGAAGTACCTGTTCACATAGAGAGACTTGAATTTGAGGCAGAGGAGGTGGATGGAGTTCATCGAGGATTATGATTTTGAGTTGCACTATCATCCGGGAAAGGCCAATGTTGTGGCCGATGCCCTTAGTAGGAAATCCATTAGTGATGTAGCTAGTATAGCCATCCGGGAATGGGAGATGTTGGGTGCACTTGGCGAGTTTGATTTGCTACTGGGCGAATCTGTTGAGGCTGCGGCCTTGTTTTCAGTTGTTGCACAGCCTACACTTGTGGCTAGAGTGTTAGAGGCACAGAGAGGTGACCTTGAGGTAGAGTCTTTCCGAGATAAAATCTCCAGTGGGAAAGTTGAGAAGGGTTTGACGGCGTATCCCGACCAGAGTGTGAGATACCGAGACCGTTTGTTTGTGCCGGAGTCTTGCCGAGAGGAAGTACTCCGAGAGTTTCATCATTCGCGCCTTGCGGTGCATCCGGGAGGTACTAAGATGTATCAGGATTTGGGTCGCCAGTTTTGGTGGCGGGGTATGAAGAGAGATGTAGCTGTTTTTGTATCGAAGTGCCTTACTTGCCAGCAAGTGATGGCCGAGCATCAGAGGCCAGCAGGTTTGTTGCAACCCTTGCCTATTGCCGAGTGGAAGTGGGAGCATGTCACTATGGACTTCGTTGTGGGTCTTCCGAGGACTCAGCAGGGTAGTGACGCTATTTGGGTGGTTGTAGACCGGTTGACTAAGTCGGCGCACTTCATTCCTATGCGCGTGAGAGATTCGGTAGATCATCTAGCCGACTTGTATATTCGGGACATAGTGAGGTTGCACGGGGTCCCAGTGACGATCGTCTCAGATAGAGATCCTCGTTTTACTGCCAGGTTGTGGCAGAGTTTGCAGAGTGCCTTGGGCACCAAGTTGACCTTTAGTACGGCTTATCATCCGCAGACTGACGAGCAGTCTGAGCGTACTATTCAGATCCTTGAAGATATGCTTTGGGGTTGTGTCCTGGACTTCAGTGGGACGTGGGAGAGGCACTTACCCTTGGTAGAGTTTGCCTACAATAACAGTTTTCAGTCTAGTATCGGTATGGCACCGTTTGAGGCCTTGTATGGCAGACCGTGTAGGTCTCCAGTTTGTTGGGCCGAGGTGGGTGATGCACCTTTGTTGGGTCCGGAGTTGGTTAGGGAGACGACGGAGAAAGTTGAGCTTATCCGTAGGAGGCTTGTTACAGCCCAGAGTCGTCAGAAGAGTTATGCCGATCGTAGGAGGAGGCCTTTGGCGTTTGAGGTAGGTGAGCATGTCTTCTTGAAGATATCACCTAGGCGGGGTCTGATGAGGTTTGGGAAAAGTGGGAAGTTGTCCCCTCGGTTTATTGGGCCTTTTGAGATCCTTGAGAGGATTGGCGAGGTTGCTTACCGTTTAGCCTTGCCGCCGCAGTTGTCCGGAGTGCATGACGTGTTTCATGTGAGTATGCTTCAGAAATATGAGCCGGATCCATCACATGTGCTGGATTGGACCGACTTGGAGGTAGACGAAGATGCCTCATATGAGGAGAGACCAGTTCGGGTCTTGGATAGGCGAGATCAGGTCCTGCGTGGCAAGACCATCCCTTTGGTAAAAGTCTTGTGGAAACATCACAGAGTGGAGGAGGCCACTTGGGAACGTGAGTTGGAAGTCCGTGAGAAATATCCGGACTTGTTTGTTGTTATATAATCTTGTATTTAAATTTTGTACTATTGTTGAACTTAAGAGCTTTTATATATGTCTTAAGTTGTGAAACATTGAAAATGTTTTGGTTTATTAGAAGTGTGTTTTGGAACTTGCCTCATATGGAAGTTGAATATAACATTATGAATGTTGAACATATTGTTGAAATTGGAAAGGAAATGCATCATGTTAATGCATGTTGAAAGTACATATGTTGTTTACATATTGTGAAATGTCTCTTGTTAAAGGGATGGGATGACCGGTAATGGGTCGAATTACTGAATGTTAACGTGTAAACATTGTTTAAAAATGGAGGAAAACCTGTTTTTGAAAGCTTGTGCCTAATTTCGGGGACGAAATTCTTTAAGGGGGGGAGGTTATAGCGATCCCGGGTTTACCCTTGTTGTACAGTGATCCGGACATGTGTCCGTCGATGTTGGTAGTTGATTATTATCTTGCTTACATCCTTTTTACTTCATATTTGAGTTATAGGATGTGTTGGGAAGGTTTGTTACAGGTCGGTTAGGCCTTGGTTTCAAATTCCTTGTTGTTGAGTTTTTCGGCGGTCCGCTCGAGCGGGTCTTCTTGCGCTCGAGCGGAGATTGTACACTTCCAGTATTTTCGTGTTCCTGCAAAACTTCTGCAGATGTGATTTTTACGCTCGAGCGGGTTTGTTTACGCTCGAGCGGTGGTGCTCGAGCGGGTCGTTTGGCGCTCGAGCGGGTAGTACTTTCTGGGTGTAAATTCTGGGAGGTGGAATTCTGCGCTCGAGCGGGCTGGTTTTGGCGCTCGAGCGGATGTGCTTTATTCTTGTGTCTTGGCGCTCGAGTGGGCCTTATTGCGCTCGAGCGTGTCCAGAGTTTTATTCTTGGCGCTCGAGCGTCGTGTTCTCCCCTCGAACGGGTCATACGTATATGAGTTATCCGCTGGGTGATTTTAAATCACTTTTTACTTTTCTTTCTCTCTCCTACTTTTTCTAAAAACCATTTTGAGAGCCCCTCTCTCTAAAATCTTACCTTCTCTCTAGATTTTGATCTAGCTAGGGTGAGTTCCTTATCTTTGGCCTTTACAAAAGAGTTGTTGATCGTCGGGGGCTACCTTTTAATCTGAAAATCTCAGGTTTTGGAGCACGTTGGGTTTTGTCATCTTCTCTATTGGGGCTCCGAATTTGAGGTAGGGATATCCTACTCCTCTCTATGGATTTTGTCTTTAAATTTTAGTATTTTGAGATGTTGGGTTGGTTTGGTAATTTCGTGAAAGTTTGGGGCTTTTGTGTAATTTCACAAAGGTTGGGGTTTTATTTATACTAAACCTAGATGCATGTTTGGCATAGAAAAAGGGGATAAATGTTGAATCATTGATGAAAATGGGACCTAAGGGTTGAAATGGTAATTATGGAAAATGACCTAATTACGTTGTTGATTAATTGGGATAATTAATTGTGAGAAATGAGGAAATGAAATGGAAATATTGAGATTGGAAACGCATGGGGTTAAAGGGTGTAGTTGAATTGTTTATCACTCACCGAATTGAAATGTGATTGAATATCCATTTGTGCATTTATTTTCTGTTTAGAAATAACTGCTTTGGGCTATCGGTGGAGGATAGTCGTGATTGTTGTAGACAATGCATGATGATTAGGCAAACTAAAACTAATCGATTGAATGTGTCATAGGGTATGACGGTGGATTGAATACATTAATTTTATGTATTGATTGATTGTATATAGAACCGATGTGTTTGTATACGTTATGTGTAGAGGAGGAGATGGGGGATGTACTCCGCGGTTTAGGGGAAGATGGGGGATATACCTCTAAACCGGATAGACTTGGGAGGAGATGGGGGATGAACTCCATAGATACAGCTCATATGCTTGTCTAGAGAAATGAAGATAGAGCTCATATGCTTATCTTTGAGAAGTGTAGATATAGCTCATATGCTTGTCTAAAGAAGTGAAGATAGGGCTAACATGCTTATCTTTGTGAAATGTGGATATGGCTTATATGCTTATTTGTGAATGTGGGATATAGTTTTTATACATATCTGTTGAAGTAACGATAGAGCTAATTTGCTTATCTGTTGAAAAAGGGAAAATGAAAAGTAACTTGGACTCATAAGTCGTATGGCATAAAACGTGATTTATGTGGATGTACCAGTGTTGGCCATCTATCAATTGCTAAAATTTTAGTCATTGTTCATGGTTGGTTTAGTGTATTTCTACTGGGCTGTGGCTCACCCTATATGGGAATATCATTTTCAGGTATAGGAAGCATGCCACCTCCAAGAACATAGCTTGGGAGGCTAGAGGCGGACATACTTTTATTGTTTTCTTTTTGATGTATTACATGTAATTTCAAGCCAAGGGCTTAAAGTGTAAATGAGTAGTACTCTTTTGTTGTAACCAAGTGTTAACTTGGAAAGCTGTAAGCCCGTAGGGCATTTGCTTTTGTTGTTAACATGTAATACTTTTGTAAGGAACAACTCTGATTAATAGAAGAATGTGGATATTTTGTATGTCAATGAATGTCTTAATTGATGGTTTAATGCGGTTATTCTGAGGGCGTTACATTTTCAAAGTGAGCGATTAATAAATCCAACTCCACCATTCTATCTCATAATGAGCCAATTTCATTATTTCCAACTCGATTTCATATTTCCGTAACATTTGCCATTAATTACACTAATGACCCAAATATGCCCAAAGATGGCATTTTCCCCCATTTTCCCAATATTGACCCAAGGTCCAAATATTATCAACAATAACAATAACCTCCCATTTTACACCCAAAACACACATGTTTGAATCACAGAACAAAACCCCTCTTTTCAACATAATACATTACAATCCCTAACCTCCCAAATCAAACCATTTATACAAAAAGCTCAATATTTAAGTTAAAGCACATAAAAATGAGTAGGAATCCCTACCTCAAAAGATGAAACCCAAAGATGAAGGTGAGAAACTCGAATATGCTCCAAATCAAGAAATTCTCGGATTGATCGGAAGCCCACATCAAGCTCTACACTTTTTACAAAGACACTAAGGGAGTAGATCACTCAAGCTAGATCAATCCCTAGAGAGAAGGTATTTTCTAGAGAGAGGAGCTCTCAAAAGACGGTTTAGGAAAGTAAGAGAGAGAAAGGAAATGTGAAAAGTGATTCAAAATCACCCAGCTGCCATCTGATATATGACTAGTCCGCTCGAGCGGAAAATAGGCCGCTCGAGCGGAAAGTAGGACGCTCGAGCATCAAGCCCAAAAAACTGAACCCGCTCGAGCGCAGAAAGACCCGCTCGAGCGCCAAGAGACAAAAACAAAATACACCCGCTTGAGCGCAAAAAAAAAGCCGCTCGAGCGTAGATTACACTCTTCCAGTACTTTTACAGACTAGAACACCCGCTCGAGCGCCAAGAGGCCCGTTCGAGCGTAAGGGAATCAGCTCGAGCGTGAAAAACGCACCTGCAGAAGTTTTGCAGAGGCACAATATGCTGCAAGT
The DNA here is from genome assembly GCF_055761805.1 of Camellia sinensis. NCBI lineage: Eukaryota > Viridiplantae > Streptophyta > Magnoliopsida > Ericales > Theaceae > Camellia > Camellia sinensis. The sequence continues at coordinate 124,727,654 of NC_138967.1, read as the reverse complement.
GTGTAAACTCCGCTCGAGCGCAAAGGGACCCGCTCGAGTGGACCACCAAAAATCTGGGCAACAAGGAATGGGACGAAAGCTCAACCAACCTATTCGAAACACGCCAAGACATCCTAAAACTCAAACATAAGGAATTAAAGGATGACAACATGACATATTCAACAACCAACTCCGCAGAACCGAAGTCCGGAATACTGTTAAACAATTAAGGGAAAACTGGGATCGCTATATGCCACGTGTTTCACACTTATGTACTGTTAACTTAGATGGAATGTTAACGGTGGATTCAATTCACAAATCACGTGAGGGTTATGTTGTAACACCCTCAAAAATAAACCCATTATATGTATATCATCAACATGCATTATTTAAAGAAAACAATATATTAATTCATTCATCAGAGTATTACTAAATAAAAACATTACATGTAACATCGAATTAAATGCCCTATGGGCTTACATCTTTCCAAGCCAACACTTGGACACAAAATATGAGTTCTAACTCAAATACAATTAAAGCCCTAGGCTTGATTATTTAACAAATAAAAACAAACAACCAAAGATAGTCTTCAAAATCCAAATCCTTCCAAGCTAAGTTCTGGGAGGTAGCTTATCACCTGGACCTGAAAATGATGTTCCCATAAAGGGTGAGCCACAGCCCAGTAGGAATATACTAAACCAATTATAAGCCATGAATAAAGCTATGGTATTCAATAAACGGTTAACCAAGATAATCAATTACATCATTATACAGTTTCATGACACTAATGTCTAAGACATGTTTTACTTTCCAACATTATCAATATGGCTCAGAACCTGGCCAATCTTACAACAGTGAACCATACATAATATATTCACATTCATCCAGTGTCAACAAACAGATGAGACTCAGGCTCAAATCAAACACTTCATACTTCCAGTTTGATACACATTTTAGTGTTGTATCAATAAAACACTTCAATATAAATAAGCACACACAAAAGTGTGGCTAATGGAGTCCATCCCCTATCTCCTCCCAAACAAAATCCGGTTTAGAGGTCCATCCCCTATCTTCCCCTAAACCGTGGAGTACATCCCCTATCTCCTCCCACACAAAACAATGTATGCAAACACATAACACATAATACAAAACACAATCAATACACACAATGTCTGTATTAACTCAGTAGTCAAAATTGATGACTTAATCAATAATTAGTTTCAGTTATCCCTAATCCACATGCAGTGTCTACAACAAGCACGACTATCCTCCACCGATAGCCCAAAACAGTTATTTCTAGACTTGGAAAAATAAATAAACCAACAATTCAATAGGCGAGTGATTTACATTATCCAACTACACCATTTAATCAATAAATTCCCCAATTTCATGGATTTAACCAAATCCCCCAATTTCCTTAAATTAATTACTCAAATCAATTTATTAATTCAACTAGGGTTTTTTCCAAAATTTCCAAAGTGTCCCCAACCTATCAAAATACCAAAACTTAGAACAAAGCGTATAAAATGGAGTAGGAGATCCCTACCTCGAAGAAAATAACCCGAATGGAGAAGACGAAGATGAAGACCCAAATTCCAAAGTGCTTCAAACCACCAAACGTTCAGATTAAAAGGAAGCCCTCAACTCACTCTATCTTTTTAACAAAGGATCTAGGGTAGAAATACACTCTAAGTAGATCAAACCTAAGAGAGAAGGTGTGTAGGGAGAGAGAGAAGACGGTTCTAGGGTTTTAGAATAAAAAAGGAGATGAAAAATGATCCAGAAAGTCAGTTCTCGGATTTTTATACCAGTCGCCCCGCTCGAGCGTGGAAACCGCCGCTCGAGCGCCACTCACAGACTCCCGCTCGAGCGTCCAAAATCCCGCTCGAGCGGCGAATGCGCACTCCCAGAAGTTTTTGCAGACAGGTCCCCGCTCGAGCTCCCAACTCCCCGCTCGAGCGTCAGTCACAACATCCCGCTCGAGCGGCCAATCCCTCGCTCGAGCGTCCAACACTACACAGGCGATACTGGATTAGTGTATTCCCCGCTCGAGCGTCCAAACATCCGCTCGAGCGGACAAGCCAAAATCTGGGCAACTAAACTTGGTTCCTAAGCTCAACCAACCTGCTCCAAATCTTCCCAACACAACCCAAGACTCAAAATAAGAAAATAACGACTGACAACAACAATTATACAATGACGGAATCTACGAAACCTAAGTCCGGATACAATAATCAAATGGGAAAAGACCGGGGTCGCTATAACCTCCCCCCCTTAAAAGAATTTCGTCCCCGAAATTAAGCATAAGTTTGTAAACAAAACCAGTTTTTTTTTTTCAAAGATATTAAACAACAACATTAAACATCTTGACCCAATACTGGTCACTTCATCTCTTTATCAAGGGGTATCTCACAATATATAAAACTACTTATATCTCAACCTGTATCATTATTATGCATTATTCCTTTCAATGTTAACAATTCCCATATCATATTCAATGGCATGATATATACAACACATTCAACAATGTACTCAACAGATGCAATGTTACACTAAACTTCTATAATGAAGCAAGTTTCAAGATACACCCATTTACCAAAACAATGTTACACAATGTTTTACAACTTAAAACATATGTAAGGCTCTTAAATTTAATAATATTACAAAAATCTAAATATAAGATTACAAATCGATAAACATGTCCGGGTATTTTTTGCGAACTTCTAACTCACGTTCCCAAGTGGCTTCCTCCACTCCGTGATGTTTCCACAAAACTTTGACCAAAGGGATGGTTTTGCCTCGCAAAACTTGATCCCGCCTATCCAAAACTCTAACCGGTCTCTCCTCATACGAGACATCCTCGTCGACTACTAAATCGGTCCAATCCAATACATGTGATGGATCCGGCTCATACTTCCGAAGCATACTCACATGAAACACGTCATGTACTCCGGACAGCTGCGGCGGTAAAGCTAAACGATAAGCAGCCTCGCCAATCTTCTCAAGGATCTCAAACGGACCAATAAATCGAGGGGACAACTTCCCTCTCTTCCCAAACCTCATCAATCCCCGCCTAGGTGATATCTTCAGAAAGACATGATCTCCCACCTCGAACATCAAAGGTCTCCTCCTACGGTCGGCATAAGATTTCTGACGACTCTGGGCTGTAACAAGCCTCTTACGGATAAGCTCAACTTTCTCCGTCGTTTCCCTCACTAATTCTGGACCCAACAAAGGTGCATCCCCCACCTCGGCCCAGCAAACGGGAGATCTACACGGTCGGCCATACAAGGCCTCAAATGGTGCCATACCGATACTAGACTGGAAACTATTGTTATAGGCAAACTCCACCAAAGGCAAGTGCCTCTCCCACGACCCACCAAAGTCAAGAACACAACCCCGAAGCATATCCTCAAGGATCTGAATAGTACGCTCGGACTGCCCGTCAGTCTGAGGATGATAAGCTGTGCTAAAGGTCAACTTAGTGCCTAAGGCGCTCTGCAAACTCTGCCACAACCTGGCAGTAAAACGAGGATCTCTATCTGAGACGATCGTCACTGGAACCCCGTGTAACCTCACTATGTCCCGAATGTACAAGTCGGCAAGATGATCTACCGAATCTCTCACGCGCATAGGAATAAAGTGCGCCGACTTAGTCAACCGGTCTACAATCACCCAAATAGCATCACTACCCCGCTGAGTCCTCGGAAGGCCCACAACGAAGTCCATAGTGACGTGTTCCCACTTCCACTCGGCAATAGGTAAGGGTTGCAACAAACCCGCTGGCCTCTGATGTTCGGCCTTCACTTGCTGACAAGTAAGGCACTTAGATACGAAAGCTGCCACATCTCTCTTCATACCTCGCCACCAGAACTGGCGACCCAAATCCCGATACATCTTAGTGCCTCCCGGATGCACCGCAAGGCGTGAATGATGGAACTCTCGGAGTACCTCCTCTCGGCAAGACTCCGGCACAAACAGACGGTCTCGGTATCTCACACTCAGGTCGGAATACACCGTCAAACCCTTCTCAACCTTCCCACCAGAAATGTTCTCACGAAGAGATTCTACCTCAAGGTCACCCCTCTGAGCCTCTAACACTCGGGTCACAAGTGTAGGCTGTGCAACAACAGAAAACAAGGCCGCAGCCTTAACAGACTCACCCAGAAGTAAGTCAAACTCCCCAAGGGTACCCAACATCTCCCATTCTCGGATGGCTATACTAGCTATGTCACCAACAGGTTTTCTGCTAAGGGCATCGGCCACCACATTGGCCTTTCCCGGATGATAATGCAACTCAAAGTCATAATCCTCTATGAACTCCATCCACCTCCTCTGCCTCAAGTTCAAGTCTTTCTGTGTAAACAAATATTTCAGACTCTTATGATCCGAGAACACCTCGAACCTCTCACCATAAAGATAATGCCTCCAAATCTTCAAGGCAAATATCACAGCTGCTAACTCTAGATCATGCGTAGGGTAATTCTGCTCGTGAATTTTCAACTGACGTGAGCCATAGGCAACTACTTTCCCCTCTTGCATCAACACACAACCCAGACCCTCTCGTGAGGCGTCACAATAGACTGCATAACCCAACCCTCTCTCTGGAATAATCAATACTGGAGCGGTGGTCAGTCTAACTTTCAACTCCTGAAACGACTTTTCACAAGTCTCACTCCATACAAATTTGACTCCCTTCCGAGTCAATCTAGTCAAAGGCGAAGCTAATCTGGAGAAATCTTTCACAAACCGACGGTAATACCCAGCTAACCCCAGAAAACTGCGGATCTCAAACACACTCTTAGGCTGTGCCCAATCTTGCACTGCCTCCGTCTTGGATGTATCAACAGACACCCCTTCCCCGGATACCACGTGGCCTAAGAATTTGACTTCCCTCAGCCAGAACTCACACTTCCCAAACTTGGCATACAGCCTATGGGCTCTAAGTAACTCAAGCACCACCCTTAAGTGTGCCTCATGCTCCTTCTCAGAAGGCTAATAGATAAGGATGTCGTCCACAAAAACGACCACAAACTGATCCAAAAATTCCCGAAAGATCCGGTTCATCAAGTCCATAAAGACTGCCGGTGCATTGGTGAGCCCGAATGGCATCACCAGAAACTCATAATGGCCATACCGCGTACGGAATGCCGTCTTCGGAATATCCTCTTCCCTGACCCTCAACTGGTGGTAACCCGATCTCAAATCTATCTTAGAGAAACAACGGGAACCCTTCAACTGGTCAAACAGGTCATCTATACGAGGCATAGGGTACTTATTCTTAACCGTAGCCCGATTCAACTTCCGGTAATCTATACAAAGTCTCAAAGCACCACCTTTCTTTTTAACAAAGAGTGCCGGTGCTCCCCACGGCGAAACACTAGGACGTATAAAACCCTTGTCTAGCAACTCCTGGAGTTGTATCTTCAACTCAACTAACTCGGCTGGGGCAAAACGATAAGGTGCCATAGAAATCGGCGCCGTGCTGGGCACTAGGTCAATAGAGAACTCAATCTCCCGATGCGGTGGCAAACCAATAAGATCCTCGGGAAAGACGTCCGCGTACTCACAAACCACCCTTGGCAACACAATCTGAGACTCATCATTCTCACTAATCGACAGGTTAGCAAGTAGACCACTAAGCTCACTCCGTCCTCGTGGAACATACCCCGGTGGCAACACATTACTGACCCGGTCCCCCAGAAAATGAAAATACTCTCCGCTCACGGTACAACAAGTGACCCTCTGGCGGTAGCAATCAATAACTGCCCGGTATGACGATAACCAGTCCATACCCAAAATAACATCAAAACCCCTCATAGGCATAACTACAAATGAAAATGGGATTCTATGGTAATCAACCTCTATATCACAACCCCTAACACCTTGTTTCAAAATCAATTCACCACCAAGAGGTGACACTACACATATAGGAGATGCTAACTGTGCTAACTCCAACTCCAAAACAGATGCAAATGCAGCAGACACAAAGGAATGGGATGCACCCGTATCAATCAAAACATTAGCAACCGAGTTGCAAAACAAGAAGGTACCTCTCACAACTGATGGTGCCGGTACAAGATCCTGCGCGGTAACAGCGTACACGCGCCCAGACGACCTCTGATCAACCTGCTCACCCCTAGGAGCATAAGATTGCTGCACTGACTGGGACGATGAAGCCCCCTGATTGGCCCTCGAGGCCTGACCCGACTGAGCTGGCTGCTGACCCTGAATCTGCCTCAAACCAGATGCACCAGGTGTGCCACCCAACTGCGGGCAATACCTCTTCATATGCCCTGGCTGACCACACTGAAAACACGAGAGTGGTTGGCCTCTACCCTGGCTCTGGCTCTGAGATCGAGCCGTAGAAGATGCTGCTCTCTGAGCTCCTCCCCTCTGAGGACAAACCGGAGACTTGTGACCCAGCTGGCCACACTTGAAGCAGGTAATGTCTCCCTGACTGCCTTTCCCCGAACTAGCACTCGGCACAGGAAAAATCGATCTAGAAAAGCTACCTTGAGACTGCTGAGGATTAAAACCCTTCTGTCTCCTACCATCACTCTGACTATCCTGACTCCTCTTGGAGCCCTTCTGTCCTTCCTCCTCCTCCTGCATCATGATTTCCATGTGGGCTGCAGCATCAACCAAACGCCCATAATCCCGAATCATAGTTCCCCCAACTCTCAGCTTGAGGCCACGCCTCAACTTCTTCTCAAACTCAATACAACGGCGTTCCTCAGACGCCACCAACTCAGGTGCAAACCTAGACAAACTAGTAAATGCAGCCTCAAACTCGGCCACTGAAGAACTCGACTGCTTAAGCTGGCAGAACTGGTCTCTCAGCTTCTCCCTAACTGCTGGAGATAAGAACTTCTCCTGGAAAGCATTCACAAAAGCCTCCCATGTACCTCCTATACGACCCTTAGTAAACTTCCACCACTGACCCGCATCCCCCTTCAACTGGAAAGATGCCAAGGTCACCTTCAACCCCTCGTCTTCGATGCCAAGCATCTCAAACATCTTCGTTGTCTGTTCGAGCCATTCATCTGCCTTAAGCGGCTCTTTAGGATCACCCACAAATTCATCCGGATTAGACCGGAAGAACTCCCTCTTCAGAAAGGAAGGTCCTACATCTGCAGCAACATCCCGAGCTTGATTCTCAGCTCTGAGAATGCCTACTGACTCCCTGAATGCCCCTGCTATCTCTCGGGCTAGAGCGCCCATAGCCTGCTGGCCTACTGGTTCTGCCACATTGGCCTGGCCCACTCCCTCCTGGACTGCCGGAATCTCCTCTGCCACAGGCACCTCCTGCCTACCCGGCCTACCACGCCTACCGCGTCCCCGTCCTCGTCCTGACATCCTAATAAAGGAAACAAAGACATTAGCACATTAATAAATGTGCTGAAGCTAAACACTTACGTCCTAATGCATTGGACAAAATAATTCATTCCACGTAAGCACATAATCACATAAGCACCTACGAATTTCATTCCTGGATAATAATAGTCCCGAAGCGTTACTATAGTTCCGGTTGGAAGCAGCATTGATCAAGTGCCTTTCCAACAAGACTACTAGAAACTCAAGGGTCCAATCAACATCCTAGAAACTACATTCCATACCCACATAATCACATAAACATGTTATCACATAAACATATAACATTACACTAAGTCTCTATCAAACGAGACGAACCCAATGTGATACTAATCACTTCCCACGTACCCAAAGTATTCAAACCCGGTACGCTCTGATACCAAGTTGTAACACCCTCAAAAATAAACCCATTATATGTATATCATCAACATGCATTATTTAAAGAAAACAATATATTAATTCATTCATCAGAGTATTACTAAATAAAAACATTACATGTAACATCGAATTAAATGCCCTATGGGCTTACATCTTTCCAAGCCAACACTTGGACACAAAATATGAGTTCTAACTCAAATACAATTAAAGCCCTAGGCTTGATTATTTAACAAATAAAAACAAACAACCAAAGATAGTCTTCAAAATCCAAATCCTTCCAAGCTAAGTTCTGGGAGGTAGCTTATCACCTGGACCTGAAAATGATGTTCCCATAAAGGGTGAGCCACAGCCCAGTAGGAATATACTAAACCAATTATAAGCAATGAATAAAGCTATGGTATTCAATAAACGGTTAACCAAGATAATCAATTACATCATTATACAGTTTCATGACACTAATGTCTAAGACATGTTTTACTTTCCAACATTATCAATATGGCTCAGAACCTGGCCAATCTTACAACAGTGAACCATACATAATATATTCACATTCATCCAGTGTCAACAAACAGATGAGACTCAGGCTCAAATCAAACACTTCATACTTCCAGTTTGATACACATTTTAGTGCTGTATCAATAAAACACTTCAATATAAATAAGCACACACAAAAGTGTGGCTAATGGAGTCCATCCCCTATCTCCTCCCAAACAAAATCCGGTTTAGAGGTCCATCCCCTATCTTCCCCTAAACCGTGGAGTACATCCCCTATCTCCTCCCACACAAAACAATGTATGCAAACACATAACACATAATACAAAACACAATCAATACACACAATGTCTGTATTAACTCAGTAGTCAAAATTGATGACTTAATCAATAATTAGTTTCAGTTATCCCTAATCCACATGCAGTGTCTACAACAAGCACGACTATCCTCCACCGATAGCCCAAAACAGTTATTTCTAGACTTGGAAAAATAAATAAACCAACAATTCAATAGGCGAGTGATTTACATTATCCAACTACACCATTTAATCAATAAATTCCCCAATTTCATGGATTTAACCAAATCCCCCAATTTCCTTAAATTAATTACTCAAATCAATTTATTAATTCAACTAGGGTTTTTTCCAAAATTTCCAAAGTGTCCCCAACCTATCAAAATACCAAAACTTAGAACAAAGCGTATAAAATGGAGTAGGAGATCCCTACCTCGAAGAAAATAACCCGAATGGAGAAGACGAAGATGAAGACCCAAATTCCAAAGTGCTTCAAACCACCAAACGTTCAGATTAAAAGGAAGCCCTCAACTCACTCTATCTTTTTAACAAAGGATCTAGGGTAGAAATACACTCTAAGTAGATCAAACCTAAGAGAGAAGGTGTGTAGGGAGAGAGAGAAGACGGTTCTAGGGTTTTAGAATAAAAAAAGGAGATGAAAAATGATCCAGAAAGTCGGTTCTCGGATTTTTATACCAGTCACCCCGCTCGAGCGTGGAAACCCCCGCTCGAGCGCCACTCACAGACTCCCGCTCGAGCGTCCAAAATCCCGCTCGAGCGGCGAATGCACACTCCCAGAAGTTTTTGCAGACAGGTCCCCGCTCGAGCTCCCAACTCCCCGCTCGAGCGTCAGTCACAACATCCCGCTCGAGCGGCCAATCCCTCGCTCGAGCGTCCAACACTACACAGGCGATACTGGATTGGTGTATTCCCCGCTCGAGCGTCCAAACATCCGCTCGAGCGGACAAGCCAAAATCTGGGCAACTAAACTTGGTTCCTAAGCTCAACCAACCTGCTCCAAATCTTCCCAACACAACCCAAGACTCAAAATAAGAAAATAACGACTGACAACAACAATTATACAATGACGGAATCTACGAAACCTAAGTCCGGATACAATAATCAAATGGGAAAAGACCGGGGTCGCTATATATGTGGTCATTTCTAAACGTTAAGGGATAAACGACATATGGCTCAAACCATAGGGGTAAAATGAAATTTGCCCAAAAAATTAATAATAAAAAAACAAAGTGGACTAGAAGAACAATACGTTTGGACCTTTTTTTTTTTTTTTTACTCAACTCCGTCTAATAATAATTTGCCCATATAACTATATATATATATATATTTTTTAACATCCCATATAGCTACACTAGATAAATGGGAAATTCTATTATACACAACCTTTGAAAGGGGTGTATTATATGCACCTCTAGTTATGTTATTTTTTTTTCGTTATGACCAACTTTCTTCTTTAATTATGACTCATAAGATTTTTTGTTATATCTCATGTGATGTTTAGTTATATGTTTTTCTTTTTCTTTTTCTTTTTTTAAATTATGACTCAAAAAATATATAATTGTGTCATTTTCTTCTTTAATTATAAATTACATATGATAAATAGTGTTTTTGATAAAATATATATATATGATTGCTTTGGCCTTCAAGTTTGGAGTTACCTGAAGAGAAATGATTTGTGTTCCAACAAAATTATCGAATAAACGACGCACCATATAGGTCATACTTCCTGTATGTAGTATGTAATTTTTTAGGTAATTTTGTTGGTATCTCCAACAATGTTCTTATCTAAACATAGAACAGTATTTAGGGATGAAATTGACAAAAGTTAACACCTGTGACATCACCCTCTTTGAGGATGCGAAAGACCTCAGATCTAATGGAGGACTAGTGGACGGATTCATTTTTGCCACCATTGTCTAGAGTCATGAACCAAAACCATGACTTTCACTTTTCTCTTCTTTGCTTTTAATGGTGGTCTGGTTGTAAGGGTTTGTTGTTTGATTTGAATTTGTAGGTTTGAGATTGGAGGTGTGGCTGAGAAAGAGAAATTGAAGTCACAGGCTACCAAATTGGAGAGAGAGAGGGGGAAAAAAAAAAAAAAAAGCTCTTTATCAGTAGGTTTCATATATAAAGTTCAAAATTTATATAATCTTAAAATAAAATAATAGCACCAATTAGTCTTACATAATTTTAATTATTATCAAAAAAAAAATGAAAAAAATATAAAGACGCTGCTACATCTCATCACTGTTGGACTTCCGTCATACAGTCAACGAAGACTCGTCGAAATGTTCAACATTACTAGGAAGTCGTCGGAGTATCGTCAAAAATTTCTGAATGTCATTGAAAGTTGCCGAAATGTCTAGAATGTTTGCTGGACATCAAGAATATCGTTGAAGACTCACCAGAATGTTCAGAATATTGTCTACAAAAAAAAAAAGAAAAAAAGAAAGAAGAATAAATAGAGAAATTAGAACGAAAAAAGATAACAAAATGTAATAAATATTAATAAACTGAAAGGGAGAAAAACGTAACAACAGCAAACAACAACAATGAGAAAAAAAACATACATTATTTTTCAATTTTTGTAGGGTTTAAACAAATAATCTCCAATATTGATCAAACTGAAAGTAAGTTTTGAAACTGTAAAATTGTTACAATTTCAAAGCATGATTCTATTAAGTATTTATCCTTGTTAATCAAACTGAAAAGTATGTTATAAAACTGTAAAATCTTATAGTAAAAGCAATTTATGAAATTGCAAAATCTTATTGTAAAGTATGTTATAAAATTGTAAAATTTTACAGTTTTAAAAAATATTACATTTTAGCACCGAAAAATTTTACAATTTTCACCGCCTGTAATTAAAACTTGAAAACAATTTGTTTAGAACTTGAAAATTTTCTCCATTAAAAAAAGAAAAGAAAAGTGTGTAGCAGAGAAAAAAAAAATAATAAGAGATCGAAGGAGAAAGAGACATATGTAAAAAGAGGATTGTACTCCGGCAACTATTTTTAGTTTAGATTTAGCCAGATCTGATGTAGATCTACATTAGATTTGAGTAGATCTACTCATTTTGTTTGCTAGAAACTCATCTCCTTCACCATCGGTGAGAGCGAAGTAAGGAGTTGGTGGTTAATGGTTGCTAACGAACCCCAATCGATGATGGTTGTCGGTCGTCGGTGATTGTATATCAGAAAGAGAAAGAGAAGAAGGAAGGCGTGGTCATCGATCATCAAATGTCATAAAGAGAGATAAAGAGAAGAAGGAAGGTGCAGGACCTTTGGGTCTATCCACAAGGTTTTGTGATTAAATAGAGTACAACTCTTTCAAAGAGGACTTGCAAGTAATTTGCCAAAAAATGAATTTAGAACAAAATGAAGAGGTGTTGTTTGTCAACGTTCTAGGTGAGCAAGATGAGATTTGGAGCAAATATTTTTAGAAGAAAAATGTTATGAACCCCACATTAACTATTCCGAATTTATTCCGAAAGAGATTGTGTGATTAAGATGAAATTTGTGAGATGTAGAGTCCACGTTAGAATAAATATATACCACAAGATGATGATTCTGAGTAATTTCTAAATAGTAAATTTTAAATTTGTAATATGACTGTTTCTAGAATAAGAAAAGGAAAAATCAAGGTTAAAATTATAATATATATATATATATATATATAAGTTATGTTAACCGTTTTAGTTTGATAACACTGAAGGTTTTTGTTATTTCTAAAATTTCAAGATAGGTTTTTACAATTTTATTAAATTTTTAGGTGGGTCACCATAAATTATCCTAAATAAAATCATTTATTTTTTTTATTTTTTTATTTTTTGTTTATTTTATGTAGTTGCACTCATTTCTCTTTAACTTTCTTATTCCCTTTTCTATTGGTATAAAGCCAGACCCTTGACCGCGCAAAACATGTGTTAAGTAATATTTGTTATTGTTACAATTGATAGGAGTACAAAAGAGTTTTAAAACGGTTTATTAAGTCTATTATATTATTAAAATTTAAGAGGACTCTTTGATATTTATTTTACTTTTATCAGGATTTACAAATAGTATTTTTATTTAGCATTTTTTAATTAAGTGGTGTAAACTAATATTAAGGGGTTGTTTGGGAAGTTAGATTAATATCTTTTTTTGACCTTTCACGAAAAAATATAAAATATGAATTAAGATTGAAGTAATGTGGTATAGAAACGATGTGATTCAAATAAAATGATTATGACCTAAATAAAATAATATTTTAAAATAGTATGTACTATTTTAGCACGTGCCAAACAAATTCTAAGTAATACTATAGTAAAATATAATTTATCCAATATTTAAACTGCATATTCGTTCACCTTCCCAACTGATTTGGGTCATGTAGGTTAATGGATTAAGTATTCTTGGGATATTATAAAAGAAAAGAAAATTTATTAGGAAATATACTTTTGCATTTTAATTAGTCCATGATATATTATTATATTTTAATAAATTCTATTATTTAGACATTTGATCTATTAAATCTTAATTCTTATATTTAAGGTATTTTATGAATAATTTTATCTTTGCAAATATGTTTTTGAACCCTTAGTAATTTGGTGATATAAACATTCATATTTAATAATGTGAATGATTACATCGCAGAATATTCACACTATCAATATGAATATTAATGTGCGGTTCGCCCTGTTATTATTAAAGGTATTTTGATAACTATATCACCCATATAATTTATTGGAATATAAGAAAATAATTTGTATTAAGTGAAACATAAATAAGTGAAGAGGGATTTATAAATAAATGTCTCTTATATATGTGAAAGATTATGGTACACACCTTTCAAATGGTGCATACCGTATGTACTATAGCAATCCCGGTTTTCTCTCTTCATATATTGTATTCCGAACTCGGGTTCCTTGATTGATTGTTGTTGTCTTTACCTCTTTTCTATCCTTTAATTCCTTGTATTTGAGTTTTAGGATGTATTGGTTAAGTTTGAAATAGGTTGGTTGGGAGTTAGAACAAATGGTTACTGTCCAGAATCTGGCATCTTCGCTCGAGCGAGGCTTTTTGCGCTCGACCGAGCCTTGGGTTTCTGGTGAGGGTTTGTGCACTCGAGTGAGCTTTGTGTCTTGTGTCTCTTCGCTCGAGCGAGCAGTCTTGCGCTCGAGCGTGCATCTGCGTCTGTGAAAAACCTGAACGTTGGTATTCTTCGCTCGAGCGAGGATTTTGTCGCTCGAGCGAGCGAGCTCTATGTTTTGTGTTTCTTCGCTCGAGCGAGAACTCTTGCGCTCGAGCGTGCGTCTGTGTTGCAAACCTGAAGCTTCGCATTGTTCGCTCGAGCGACGCTTCTTGCGCTTGAGCAAGGTTCCTTTGTGTCTGGTTGCTCGAGCGACTACTTCTTTGCTTGAGCGAGCTTCGAATATATCAGTTGGCAGCAACGGGTTATACATCACTTTTTCACCATCTCTTTCATTCAAACCCTAGATCCGGCTGTCTCTCTCTCTATACAGTCTCTCTCTCTACAAATACACCTAGTTCTAGTGGTCTTCTTCCCTAGTCTCTTTGTAAGAAAGGTAGAGCTTGGTGTGGGCTTCACTTTGATCCGAAAAAAGCTTGTGTTTGGAGCATCTTCGAATTTCCTCTCTTTCTCCTTTGAGTCTCTCCATTTGAGATAAGGATATACTACTCCTTTTCATGAGTTTTAACATAAATTTTTGGTCATTTTGTATAAATGGTGAGTTAAGGAAATTTTGGAAAGTTTGGGTTTGTGATTTGTAATATTTAAAAGAGGGGTTTTGTGATTGTAAGCTCCATGTGCATATGAGGTCTTGATAATGGGGATTTATGGGTTTGATTGGTGAAATTGAGCCTTAGAATTAAAGTTTGAGAATATGGGAAAAATGCCCTAATTAAGTTTAAATAATTAATTTGTATAATTAATTTGGTAAATTGTGGGAATATGAAATTGATTTGGAAATCATGAAATTAGATGGAATTGTGGTTGAATGGTGTAGTTGGATCAATAAATCACTCACCGGTGGAAAATGAAATAAATTATCTGTTTGATAGATTTATTTATTTGTTTAGAAATAACTGTTTTGGGCTATCGGTGGAGGATAGTCTTGATTGTTGTAGACACTTCATGATGATTAGGTAAACTAAAACTAATTAATTGGATTATGTCATTGAATGCGACGGTGGAATTAACACATTGAATATGTGAACTGTTGGGTCATTGTATATGGCTTTGTGTTTAAATACATTGTATATGTATATTGTATGGGGGGAGATAGGGGATGTACTCCATTGTTTGGGAGGTGATAGGGGATGGACTCCATGGATAATTAAGTTGGCCGGAGTGTCCAGGATGCAAGTCCCGAAATCTTTCATATATTTGGGTGCCGGTTCCCTCGGACGTAGATCTGTAAAATGGCATGTGAATAGAAGTGCTGAATGATCTTTGCTATTGAAGTATTGATATATGAGTTGTAGTCTCATTTTGTTTAAACTGTTTGGATAACATTGGAATATGTCAATGAAATGACTCGGATAGATAATGGAAATTGATCTTATCATGATATAAAGGTTGGCTGGTTATGGAAATGTAATACCTATATCGTATGTGTTAAACATTTATCGAATGCTAATGTTTTAGTTAATTCTCATGTTATGTTTAGCATATCTCTACTCGGCTTTGGCTCACCCTATATGGGACATCATTTTTAGGTACAAGTGATATGCTGCCTCCAAGGATGTAGCTTGGGAGGTTTAGAAGTTGAAGGCTTATTTTTGTTGTTACCTTTTTGTATTACATCTAATTCAAGCCAAGGGCTTAATATGTTAAGAGTTAGAACTCTCTTTTGTTGTAACTAAGTGTTGACTTGGAAAGTTTGTAAGCCCGTAAGGCATTTACTTTTGTTGTCAACATGTAATACTTTTTGTAAAGAATACTCTGATGAATGAATACATATTCTATGTTCCTATGACTGATTTATGCTTTTATTTTGAGGGCGTTACATGTACCTTATAACTAAAAAAGAAAATGATATAATTTCATACTTCTTGAGTCATAACATAAGAAAAGAAAGCCATAACTAAACAATGCATGAGGCATAATAAAAAATCTCATAAGTAATAATTAAAGAAAAAAATTAATAGTAACTCAAAAAAAATGACATAACTTAAGAGTGTATATGGTATAAATATGTATACTAGAATTTCTCCTTATTTATATAATATGCATTTTTCATTATAGAAATAAATACTCCCTCCGTCCCAAAATATTAATCCCTTACTACATTTTTCATTGTCCCAAAATATTAGTCCCTCTTCAAAAATCAATGTAACAACCCACACTCTACCCTAGTTATGCTTGTATATATATTACATGATCTTGTCTTGATAAGTTGCATCTTTGCAAACCTTAATTCGTCTTGCTTAAGTGTTTCTCGCATGTTTTGTACCTTGCTTGGTGTGAGTTTAGCCGAGGTCATCTTTAGTCTAGAACTTCCTTGCAACCACTTTGTTTGACCTCCACCTTCGCCCTGACATATTGGCCGAGATGTCATTATCTAGGCCGAGGTGTTCATCACCAAGGCCGAGATGTGTATTATCTAGGCCGAGATGTTACCTTTGCACCTAAGTGATCTTGTCCTGGAGTGGTGTGACCTAGACCAAGGTGTGGCACAGCTTAGTCAAGTGTTGTCCTTTCTAGCCGAGATCATTGTTCCCCTACTTGCCGATGTCATGTTATTAGTCGAGATCATTACTCTCCAGAGTGCCCATGCCATCTTGCTTGTTGAACACACTTTGTCATAGTCTTGTCTTTTCACTCAGCCACCTTTTGAGGAGAACCAACCCGGTAGTGCCACGTGTCCCAGCTGAGTGTTAAGTCAGCCAGCAGACCTAGAAATGTATCATTTTGCTATATGTCTTTGTTTGTGAGGAGAGAGAAGCTCTAGAAGAAGAAGAAGAAGTTTTAGAGTGAGAGAGTGGGCTTTTGAGCTTGATTCCTAGAGATCAAACCATTAGATTCCCGTATTGAGGTTAGATTCTTAATTTACTTTTGCTGTTCCTTATGTTTATCTAGCTGCATTGCACAATCGAACCTGTTTTGCATGTTATGCATTGGTTTAAAGTTGGTTTTAGAAAGAGAAGATAGTGTTCATGTGTTTTTGAAGAAAACGTCTTGTTTGATCCGAAAGTTTTCCTTAAGATTCATGTTTTGTGTTCGTTCTCGCAAGATCCTCGAATATGGGTACCCAGGTCCATGTTTTTGAATTCATCGCATGAAATCTCAGATTTTGTAATAGCAAATTATGATCTTGCATTCATCTTCCTCATGTTCATGTTCTTCATGTTCGACATGTTCTTCAAGAGAGGGAAACCCAGATTTTCCCGACCTCATTTCCTTGAATGTGGCCATCGAGGCAACACCTCGGCAAGGAGGTGTGGGACCTCGGCCTAGAGCTGGTAGTCGCCCAGCATGTTTTCCCGAGATGAGAAACAGTGTTTTGTTTTGACTTAGCTTGGTTTTGAAGGATGCCGAGATCATCTGTATGCATGTGAACTTGTTTGAAAGTGCATTCAACAGACTTTACCATGTGTTTGTAGGACTTGGACTTGCCTTGACCCCGACGTCTGAAGAGCTATGTGAGTGTTATTTTTAATAAAGTTATGTTATTAATAAAGTTTTGCCTTGCCTGTTTTGGAAAAGTATTTTGTGAAGCATGAATGATGATCCCTATTTTGTATATCAAGTATTAGCCTTGTTTTGAATGACAATCTTGAAAAGTCCGTACGTGCTAGGGGACTATAAGCATTTGTAGCACAATCTTGAAAAGTCCGTACGTACTAGGGGACTATAAGCATTTGTAGCATAATCTTGAAAAGTCCGTACGTACTAGGGGACTATAAGCATTTGTAGCACAATCTTGAAAAGTCCGTACGTGCTAGGGGACTATAAGCATTTATAGCACAATCTTGAAAAGTCCGTACGTGCTAGGGGACTATAAGCATTTGTAGCACAATCTTGAAAAGTCCGTACGTGCTAGGGGACTATAAGCATTTGTAGCACAACCTCTGTTAATGCCACCCCTTGAAACTTGAGAGCCATGAAAGACTTAAATTATTGAGACTTGAAAGATTGTTAGATAAACTTGTTTTGCCCTTGGATTTTGTACAAGATGTGATGTGCCTTGATTTGATAAAGATTTCGGATATCATTCATGCAAACCCCTTTATTATTTATACCATTCACTGAGTATCCAAGCTCACCCCTCTCCATATATATGTAGGTGACGAGCAGGACGGCGGCGACGCCTAGATGTACTTGCCATTTGTATTGGATTTTGCATTTTTGCAGCATCTTGAAGATTATGCTTCTTAGTTGTATTTCATTGTATTCTTGTATTTGATGGCTGAGAAGCCTTTTGGTCAAGATGTATTTTTATACTTCATTTTGTTGTATTAAAGCTATGTAATGATGTATGCCATTCCATTTAACTTATGCACTGCTCTTATGGACTACCTAGCTTTGAATTTATTGCTTCCGCATTTGTAAGCCCCATACGTATACTCTGTTTGTGTGTGAATTTTGAAAGTTGGCCATCGGTAATCTCGGATTACTGGCCATCACGGCACCATTCTACTAGGGGCGGAATGGGGTCGTGACAATCAAGTACAAAAATAATATAAATTTATTATTTTGCCCTTCTTTTAAATTCATAAACAATATAAAAAGTACAATTATGACATTGATATTCTCCAAAAAATGTACTATCAAAGGATAATTTTGGAAAATTAACTTTTTTAAAGTGCAATAATTGTACTACCAAAAAAAGTTGGATTCCCCAAAAGGGACCATTATTATGGGATGGAGGGAGTAGTAAACAAGTACATTTTATGCCTATCTTAAAAAAAAAAAAATGCATTGTACTTTATTCAATGAATTTTATATTGTGGACTTGTAATTCATATACTTTCATATTTTTTTCTTGTGATTCATTTAATCCTTTTGGATGTGTATAACTCATTTACCCATCATATTAGAGTATCATATTTGAAAAAAGTACACTAAAGACTTTTTTAGTGTCACATCATACCCGTCACGTTAGAGTATCACATTTAGAAAAAATATACAAAGAGTTTTCAATTTTTTTAGAGTTTTACATTATACCCGCCACGTTGGAGTGTCACATGTCACGTTTAGGAAATGTACACTAAGGAGTTTTTAATTTTTTTTAGAGTGTCACATCATACCTGTCACGTTGTCACGTTTGAGAAAAATACACTAAGGAGTTTTTTTTTTTTTTGAAGCGTCACATCATACCTGTCCTGTTGTCACGTTTGAAAAAAATTACACTAAGTAGTTATTATTATTTTTTTTTGATGTATCATATCATACATGTCACGTTGTCACGTTTGAAAAAAGTAGAGTCTCACATCATATCTGTCACGTTGTCACGTTTGAGAAAAGTACGCAAAGGAGTTTTTAAATTTTTTTGAAGTGTTACATCATACCTGTCAGGTTGTCACGTTTGAAAAAAGTATACTAAGGAATTATTGTTTTTTTTTTGAATTGTCACATCATATATGCCACATTGTCACATTTGAAAAAAGTACAATAAGGTGTTATTATTATTATTTTTTGAGTAAAAATTTTGAAGTGTCACATCATACCCACCGCCTTGTCACATTTAAAAAAAGTACATTGTGAGTTTTTAATTTTTTTTGGAGTGTCACATCGTTAGAGTGTCATATTAATATCTGTCACGTTGAAATATCACATAATACCAGTCACATTAATAAAAGAGCATATCTGTCTATCAAAACACTATCAAAATAAAAAATCTGACCACACAAAAAGAAACATTTTACTAATATGCTTTAATAGATTAATAAAAAAAATTTAAAACTAATTCAAGTACTTATTTATGGAGTGTGATATATTGGTAAATATCTCTATTTTATTTTACTAACATAAAGAACGCTATTCAACTTTCAAAGACCAAGATCCCCTCTTCCTCCCATATAACATGACAATAAACCTGATCTTCACATCAAAAACCAGAAAACAAAAACCAGAGAGAGATTGAGATGGGGGTTTTGATTAAGCTAATAGATGCAGTTATGTTTTTCTTCTTCTTGGTGTTGATTTTAGCAGCTCCAGCTTTCGTCGCACAAGTGTGCTTTTATAGCGATTCCGGGTTTTACCCCTTGTTATACAGTGATCCAGACTTAGTTCCGTAGATGTTAGCAGTTGTTTATATCTTGTTTACGTCCTTTCTTACTTTGTATTTGAGTTATAGGATGTGTTGGGCAGGTTTGTTACAGGTTGGGAGTGATTGGGAGCAAATGGTTGCTGCCCAGAATTTTGGTTCTTCGCTCAAGCGAGACTTTTGTCGCTCGAGCGAGCTCTGTGTTTTAGATCCTTCGCTCGAGCGAGAGTTGAGTTTTGTGTCTGGTGGCTCGAGCGAGAAGTATTGCGCTCGAGCGTGCGTCTGCGTCTCTTTTTGACCTGAGAGCTGTGTTTCCTGGCTCGAGCGAGATTTCCTTCGCTCGAGCGAGCGATGTGTATGTTTTGGGTTCCTTCGCTCGAGCGAGCATTCTTGCGCTCGAGCGTGCTTTTGAGTCGTTGACCTGAAGCTTTAAATTGTTGGCTCGAGCGAGGCTTTCTACGCTCGAGCGAGATTTTTTTGTGTCTGGTTGCTCGAGCAACCAAGTCTTCGCTCGAGCGAGCCTGTGTTATATCAGCAGACAGCAGTGGGGAAAACATCACTTTTTCATCTCCTTTCTTTTGGCAAACCCTAGATCCGACTCTCTCTCTCTCTCTCTCTCTCTATACTTGTCTTCTCTCTAAGGTTTGATCTATCTAGGGTGAGTTTCTACCCTTAGTCCTTTGTTAAAAAGATAGAGGGTGTCTTGGGCTTTGATTTAATCTGAAAAACTTGGGATTTGGAGAACGTTGGTTTTTGGTCTTCATCTCCGTTTGAGCTCAAAGTTCGAGGTAGGGATACCCTACTCCTTCTTATGAGCTTTGTCTTTTAATTTTAGCATTTTGATATGTTGGGAGTTGTTGTGCAATTTTGGGAAACGTTTGGGCCATTGTGTAATTTTACAAAAGATGGGGGTTTTATATATATAAACCTATATGCATGTTTCACATAGAGAAATGAGAATTTATGTTGAACTATTGAGAAAAATGGAACCTTAGGGTTGTTATGTTAATTATGGAAAATGCCCTAATTAGTTGGATAAATTAATTTGTATAATTAATTTTGAGAAATGAGGATTTGAATTGGGAATATTCAAATTGGAAAGATATGAAATTAAAGGGTGTAGTCGGATTCATTAAATCGCTCACCTAGGCAAAATGTTGATAATATATCCATGTGGTGCATTTATTTTCTGTTTAGAAATAACTGCTTTGGGCTATCGGTGGAGGATAGTCTTGATTGTTGTAGACAATGCATGATGATTAGGCAAACTAAAACAAATCAATTGGATGTGTCATCGAATATGACATTTGGATTAATACATTAACCTTATGTATTGATTGATTATGTATATGATCTGTGTATATATACATTGTGTGTGTGGGAGGAGATAGGAGATGTACTCCACGGTTTAGGGAAAGATGGGGGATGGACCTCTAAACCTGATGTTTGTGTGACGTTGATACAGCACTAAAATGTGTATCATGTGTAAAGTGTGGAAGTGATTTTTGTTTGAGGTTGTTATAGTACCAAAATGTGTATCTATTATGAAGTATGAAAAGATTATTATTGTGGGTTGATCTCTCACCCGAATTGAAAATATCGTTAATTAGAGATATGATCTCTGTCGAGTTATCTGGCCAGGTTCTGAGCCACGTATATGAATGGATTGATAAGTAAAGGAAATGAATTGTAACATGGAATTGTAATGTGATACGAATGGATGTATAAGTGTTGACCATCTATCAACTGCTAATATTTTAGTCATTGTTTATAGCTGGTTTAGTATGTTTCTACTGGGCTGTGGCTCACCCTTTATGGGACATCATTTTCAGGTACACGTAGCATGCCACCTCCAAGGACATAGCTTGGGAGGCTAGAGGCAGACAGACTTTTGCTGTTTTACTTTCTTTTGATGTATTACATGTAAATTCAAGCCAAGGGCTTAATATGTATATGAGTTAGTACTCATTTCTTGTGACCAAGTGTTGGCTTGGAAAGTTGTAAGCCCATAGGGCGTTTACTTTTGATGTCAACATGTAATACTTTTGTAAGAACTACTCTAATATATAGAAAGATGTTTATTTCTTTTATACTGTAGGATGTCAAGAATGATGGGTTTTATGTATTATTTTGAGGGCGTTACAACTTGGTATCAGAGCGTACCGAGTTTGAATACTTTGGGTACGTGGGAAGTGATTAGTATCACAATGGGTTTGTCTCGCTTGTTAGAGACTTATGTGTGACATTATGTG
Organism: Camellia sinensis; assembly: GCF_055761805.1. Taxonomy (NCBI): domain Eukaryota; kingdom Viridiplantae; phylum Streptophyta; class Magnoliopsida; order Ericales; family Theaceae; genus Camellia; species Camellia sinensis. The sequence goes on along the minus strand of NC_138967.1, from coordinate 124,705,654 downwards.
TTCATTTGATAACATGTTTATGTGACTACTTGGGTATGGGATTTAGTTTCTAGGATGTTGATTGGATCCTTGGATTTCTGGGAGTCTTGTTGGAAAAGCACTTGATCAATGTTGTTTCTAACCGGAACTCTCGCAACGCCTCGGGACTATCATTATTCGGAAATGAAATTCATAAGTGCTTATGTGTTTATGTGCTTACGTGGAGTGAATTACAGTTGTCCATGCATTAGGACGCGAGTTTTTAGTTTTGGCACATTTATGAATGTGCTAATGTTCTCCGTTACCTTTATTAGGATGTTAGGTCGAGGACGAGGACGAGGACGAGGACGAGGACGTGGAGGTAGACGGGGTAGGCGTGGTAGGCAGGAGATGCCTTTACCGGATGATATCCCGGTGCAGCAGGAGGGAGTTGGCCAGGCCAATGTGGCCGAGCCATTCGGTCAACAGGCCATGGGTGCCTTGGCCCGCGGTATAACAGATGCTTTGAGGGAGTATATAGGTATTCTCCGAGCTGAGAATCCGGTTCAGGCTCCAGTGCAAGCCTAGGTTCAGGCCCAAGTTGTTGAGGCAGGGCCTTCCTTCTTGAAGAGGGAGTTCTTCTGGTCTAATCCGGATGAGTTTATTGGGGATTCGAAAAAGCCACTGAAGGCTAATGAGTGGTTGGAGCAGATGAGTAAGACGTTCGAGATGCTTGGCATCGAGGATGGAGCTTTGAAAGTGACCTTGGCATCTTTCCAACTTAAGGGGGATGCCGGTCAGTGGTGGAAGTTCATCAGGGACCGTATTGGTGACACGTGGGAGGTGTTTGTGGATGCTTTCCAGGAGAGGTACTTATCTCCAGTTGTTAGAGAGAAGCTGAGAGACCAGTTTTGCTAGCTCAATCAGTTGAGTTTTTCTGTGGCCGAGTTTGAGGCTACTTTTACTAGCCTGTCCAGGTTTGCACCTAAGCTTGTGGCGTCCGAGGAATGTCGTTGCGTTGAGTTTGAGCGGAAGTTGAGGCGTGGCCTCAAGATGAGAGTTGGGGGTTCTATGATCCGAGACTATGGGCGCTTGGTTGATGCTGCAGCCCATATGGAGATCATGATGCAGGAGGAGGAGGGATAGAGAGGCTCCAAGAGGAGCCAGGATGGTTAGGGTGATGACAGGTGACAGAGGGGTGCTAACCCTCAGCAGTCTCAGGGTGGTGTTGCTAGATCGACCTTTCCAGTGCCGAGTGCAGGCTCGGAGAGAGGCAGTTAGGGAGATTTCACCTGTTACAAGTGTGGTCAGCTGGGCCACAAGGCTTCGGTTTTCCCACAGAAGGAAGGAGGTCAGAGAGCTGCTTCATCTTCAGCTAGACCGCAGAGCCAGAGTCAAGGCAGGGGCCAGCCTTTGTCTTGTTATCAGTATGGTCAGCCGGGGCACCTGAAGAGGTTTTTCCCACAGTTGAGTGCCATTTCAGGAGCGTCTGGTTCTAGGCAGACGCAGGGTTTTTAGCCAGCTTAGTCTGTGCAGGCCTCGAAGGCCAATCCGGGAGCTTCGTCGTCCCAGTCTGTGCAGCAGTCGTATGCTCCGAGGGGTGAGCAGGTGGATCAGGGGCCTACAGGGCGCGTGTATGCTGTTACCGCGCAAGATCTTGTACCTGCTCCATCAGTTGTGAGAGGTACCTTCTTGTTTTGCAACTCAGTTGCTAGTGTATTGATAGATACGGGTGCATCTCATTCTTTTGTATCTGCTGCATTTGCATCTGTTTTGGGATTGGAGTTGGCATAGTTAGCATCTCCTATTTGTATAGTGTCACCTATTGGAGGTGAGTTGATTTTGAAACACGGATGTAGAGGTTGTGATATAGAGGTCACCGATCGCCGGCTTCCGTTTCCTTTTGTAGTGATGCCTATGTCGGGATTTGATGTTATTTTGGGTATGAACTGGCTATCGTCATACCAGGCTGTTATTGATTGCTACCGCCAAAGGGTCACAGTTTGTACCTTGAGTGGAGATTGTTTCCATTTTTTGGGGGATCGGGTTGGTAGTGTGTTGCCACTGGTGTATGATCCGCGAGGGCGGAGTGAGCTTAGTGGTCTACTTGCTAGCTTTTTGAGTGGTGAGTGTGGTGAGACCCAGACTGTGTTGTCGAGAGTAGTTTGTGAGTACTCGGATGTCTTTCCTGAAGATCTTGTTAGTTTTTCACCTCATCGAGAGATTGAGTTCTTTATTGATCTAGTGCCCGGCACGGCGCCGATTTCTATGGCACCTTATCGTTTTGCCCCAGCCAAGTTAGTTGAGTTGAAGGTTCAGCTCCAGGAATTGTTGGATAAGGGCTTTATTCACCCAAGTGTTTCGTCGTGGGGAGCACCGGCCCTCTTTGCTAAAAAGAAAGATGGTGTCTTGAGTCTTTGTATCGACTACCGGAAGTTGAATCGGGCTACGATCAAGAATAAGTACCCTATGCCCCGTATAGATGATCTGTTTGACCAGTTGAAGGGGTCTCATTGTTTCTCCAAGATAGACTTGAGATCGGGTTACCACCAGTTGAGGGTCAGGGAGGAGGACATTCCGAAGATGACATTCCGTACGCGGTATGGCCATTATGAGTTTCTGGTGATGCCATTTGGGCTCACCAATGCACCGGCAGTCTTTATGGATTTGATGAACCGGATATTCCGGGAATTCTTAGATCGCTTTATGGTCATTTTTGTGGACGACATTCTCATCTATTCACCTTCAGAGGAGGAGCACGAGGAGGACTTGAGAGTGGTGCTCGAGTTACTTAGAACCCATAGGCTGTATGCCAAGTTTGGGAAGTGTGAGTTCTGACTAGGAGAGGTCAAGTTCTTAGGCCATATGGCCTCTGGGGAAGGGGTGTCTGTTGATACATCCAAGACGGAAGCAGTGCAAGATTGGGCACAGCCTAAGAGTGTGTTTGAGATCCGCAGTTTTCTGGGATTAGCTGGGTATTACCGCCGGTTTGTGAAGGATTTCTCCAAATTAGCTTCGCCGTTGACTAGATTGACTCGGAAGGTAGTCAAGTTCGTATGGAGTGAGACTTGTGAAAATTCGTTCCAGGAGTTGAAGGTTATATTGACCACCGCTCCGGTCTTGATTATTCCGGAGAGAGGGTTGGGTTATGCAGTCTATTGTGATGCCTCACGAGAGGGTTTGGGTTGTGTGTTCATGCAAGAGGGGAAAGTGGTGGCCTATGGCTCACGTCAGCTGAAAATACACGAGAAGAATTACCTTACCCATGACCTAGAGTTAGCAGTAGTGATCTTTGCCTTGAAAATCTGGAGGCACTACCTTTATGGTGAGAGATTCGAGGTGTTCTCGGATCATAAAAGTCTGAAATATTTGTTTACACAGAAAGACTTGAACTTGAGGCAGAGGAGGTGGATGGAGTTTATTGAGGATTACGACTTCGAGTTGCATTATCATCCCGGGAAGGCCAATGTCGTGGCCGACGCCCTTAGCAGGAAACCCATTAGTGATGTAGCTTGTATAGCCATCCGGGAGTGGGAGATGTTAGGTGCGCTTGGCAAGTTTGATTTACTTCTGGGTGAATCCGTTGAGGCTGCGGCCTTGTTTTCTGTTGTTGCGCAGCCTACACTTGTGACTCGAGTGTCAGAGGCACAGAGAGGTGACCTTGAGGTAGATTCCCTCCAAGAGAAGATCTCTAGTGGGAAGGTTGAGAAGGGTTTGACGGTGTATCCCGACCTGAGTGTGAGATACCGAGACTGTCTGTTTGTGCCAGAGTCTTGCCGAGAGGAGGTACTCCGAGAGTTTCACCATTCACATCTTGCGGTGCATCCGGGAGGCACTAAGATGTATCGGGATTTGGGTTGCCAGTTTTGGTGGAGGGGCATGAAGAGAGATGTGGCAGTTTTCGTGTCCAAGTGCCTTACTTGTCAGCAAGTGAAGGCCGAGCATCAGAGGCCAGCGGGTTTGTTACAACCCTTGCCTATTGCCGAGTGGAAGTAAGAGCATGTCACTATGGACTTCGTTGTAGGTCTTCCGAGGACTCAGTGGGTAGTGATGCTATTTGGGTGGTTGTAGACCGGTTGACAAAGTCGGCGCACTTTATCCCTATGCACGTGAGAGATTCGGTAGATCATCTTGCCGATTTATATATTGGGGACATAGTGAGGTTGCATAGGGTCCCAGTGACGATCGTCTCAGATAGAGATCCTCGTTTTACTGCCAGGTTGTGGCAGAGTTTGTAGAGTGCCTTGGGCACTAAGTTGACCTTTAGCATAGCTTATCATCCTCAAACTGACGGGTAGTCCGAGCGTACTATTCAGATCCATGAGGATATGCTTCGGGGTTATGCTCTTGACTTTAGTGGGTCGTGGGAGAGGCACTTGCCCTTGGTACAGTTTGCCTAAAACAACAGCTTTCAGTCTAGTATTGGTATGGCACCGTTTGAGGCCTCGTATGGCCGACCGTGTAGGTCTCCAGTTTGTTGGGCCGAGGTGGGTGATGCACCTTTGTTGGGTCCGAAGTTGGTAAGGGAAACGACGGAGAAAGTTGAGCTTATCTGTAGCAGGCTTGTTACAGCCCAGAGTCGTCAGAAATCTTATGCCGACCGTAGGAGGAGACCTTTGGTATTTGAGGTGGGTGATCATGCCCTTCTAAAGATATCACCTAGGCAGGGATTGATGAGGTTTGGGAAAAGTAGGAAGTTGTCCCCTCGGTTTATTGGCCCTTTTGAGATCCTTGAGAGGATTGGCGAGGCTGCCTATCGTTTAGCTTTGCTGCCGCAGTTATCCGGAGTCCATGACGTGTTTCATGTGACTATGCTTCGGAAGTATGAGCCGGACCCATCGCATGTATTAGATTGGACCGACTTAGAGGTTGACGAGGATGCTTCGTATGAGGAGAGACCGGTTCGGGTCTTGGATAGGCGGCATCAAGTTTTGCGAGGCAAGACCATCCCTTTGATAAAAGTTTTGTGGAAACATCACGGAGTGAAGGAAGCCACTTGGGAACGTGAGGTGGAGGTCCGAGAGAAATATCCGGAGCTATTTGTGAATATTTGAGCATATGTTGTATAATTTGTTATATTATTGAACCTTAAGAGTATTGAATATATCTTAGGTTGAAAAACATCGTGTATGTTTTGGTTTAATGGAAGTATTTTGGAACTTGCCTTGAATTGGAAGTTTGATATAACATTGCATATGTTAAATGTGTTATAGAAATGGAATTATATCATGAAAATTGAATGTGTTATGGAAATGGGAATGCATGTTGATAATGCAGGTTGAAATATATGTTATGTAATGCCTCTTGACAAGAGATGGAATGACCGGGATGGGTCGAGTTATTGAATGTTGAAAGTAACATTGTTTAAAGTGGAGAAAAACTTATTCTTTTAAAAACTTGCACTTAATTTCGGGGACGAAATTTTTTAAGGGGGGGAGGTTATAGCGATTCCGGGTTTTACCCCTTGTTGTACAGTGATCCGGACTTAGTTACGTGGATGTTAGCAGTTGTTTATATCTTGTTTACGTCCTTTCATACTTTGTATCTGAGTTATAGGATGTGTTGGGTAGGTTTGTTACAGGTTGGGAGTGATTAGAAGCAAATGGTTGTTGCCTAGAATTTTGGTTCTTTGCTCGAGCGAGACTTTTGTCGCTCGAGCAAGCTCTGTGTTTTGGATCCTTCGCTCGAGCCAGGGTTCCTTCGCTCAAGCGAGAATTATTGCGCTCGAGCGTGCGTCTGCATCTCTTTTTGACTTGAGAGCTGTGTTTCTTGGCTCGAGCGAGATTTCCTTCGCTCGAGCGAGCGATGTGTATGTTTTGGGTTCCTTCGCTCGAGCGAGCATTCTTGCACTCGAGCGTGCTTCTGAGTTGCTGACCTGAAGCTTTAAATTGTTGGCTCGAGCGAGGCTTTCTATGCTCAAGCGAGATTTCTTTGTGTCTGGTCGCTCGAGCAACCAAGTCTTTGCTCGTGCGAGCCTGGTTATATCAGCAGACAACAGGGGGGAAAACATCACTTTTTCATCTCCTTTCTTTTGGCAAACCCTAGATCCGACTCTCTCTCTCTATACTTGTCTTCTCTCTCAGGTTTGATCTATCTAGAGTCAGTTTTTACCCTTAGTCCTTTGTTAAAAAGATAGAGGGTGTCTTGGGCTTTGATTTAATCTGAAAAACTTGGGATTTGGAGCACATTGGTTTTTGGTCTTCATCTCCGTTTGAGCTCAGACTTCGAGGTAGGGATACCCTACTCCTTCTTATGAGCTTTGTCTTTTAATTTTAGCATTTTGATATGTTGGGAGATGTTGTGTAATTTTGGGAAAAGTTTGGGCCATTGTGTAATTTTACAAAAGATAGGGGTTTTATATATAAACCTATATGCATGTTTGACATAGAGAAATGAGAATTTATGTTGACCTATTGAGAAAAATGGAACCTTAGGGTTGTTATGTTAATTATGGAAAATGCCCTAATTAGTTGGATAAATTAATTTGTATAATTAATTTTGAGAAATGAGGAGTTGAATTGAGAATATTCAAATTGGAAAGATATGAAATTAAAGGGTGTAGTCGGATTCATTAAATCGCTCACCTAGGCAAAATGTTGATAATATATCCATGTGGTGCATTTATTTTCTGTTTAGAAATAACTGCTTTGGGCTATCGGTGGAGGATAGTCTTGATTGTTATAGACAATGCATGATGATTAGGCAAACTAAAACAAATCAATTGGATGTGTCATCGAATATGACATTTGGATTAATACATTAACCTTATGTATTGATTGATTATGTATATTATCTGTGTATATATACATTGTGCGTGTGGGAGGAGATAGGAGATGTACTCCACGGTTTAGGGGAAGATGGGGGATGGACCTCTAAACCTGATGTTTGTGTGACGTTGATACAGCACTACAATGTGTATCAATTATGGGTTATGGAAGTGTTTTTACATGTTTTGATAAAGCACTAAAATGTGTATCATATGTAAAGTGTGGAAGTGATTTTTGTTTGAGGTTGTTACAGTACCAAAATGTGTATCTATTATGAAGTATGAAAAGATTATTATTGTGGGTTGATCTCTCACCCGAATTGAAAATATCGTTAATTAGAGATGTGATCTCTGTCGAGTTATCTGGCCAGGTTCTGAGCCACGTATATGAATGGATTGATAAGTAAAGGAAATGAATTGTAACATGGAACTGTAATGTGATACGAATGGATGTATAAGTGTTGACCATCTATCAACTGCTAATCTTTTAGTCATTGTTTATAGTTGGTTTATTATGTTTCTACTGGGCTGTGGCTCACCCTTTATGGGACATCATTTTCAGGTACAGGTAGCATGCCACCTCCAAGGACATAGCTTGGGAGGCTAGAGGCAGACAGACTTTTGCTGCTTTACTTTCTTTTGATGTATTACATGTAAATTCAAGCCAAGGGCTTAATATGTATCTGAGTTAGTACTCATTTCTTGTGGCCAAGTGTTGGCTTGGAAAGTTGTAAGCCCGTAGGGCGTTTACTTTTGATGTCAACATGTAATACTTTTGTAAGAACTACTCTGATATATAGAAAGATGTTTATTTCTTTTATACTGTAGCATGTCAAGAATGATGGGTTTTATGTATTATTTTGAGGGCGTTACAGCTTTCCTTCTAAGTTCTTCCTAAACTTCCTCGTTGACCTCAATCTTTGGTTCACAAGCAAGTACGGTGATTACTTGCTCATTGAAAAGCCTTCTTTCTTTGTTGGCCTTATGTGGCTCGAGCTTCTCTTCCAATGGCCACTTGCCATTGCAAATCTCTATGCTATTCTTGTGAGAGGGAAGCCTTGGTTCAATTCTACTTGCCTAGTCTATGGAGTTTTTACTAGAATGGTATTTTCGTTTTTTTTTCTTTTTCTTTTCATTTCTTTGTTTGGTTCTCGGGAAAATTTTGTATAATTTATTGGATTGCATTTCAAGAGGTGGATTTCACTCTCTCATTTTAGTCGTATTGTTTTGGCATAGTATGAAGCATAGCATTTGACTCAAAAAAAATAAAATAAAATAAAATTAATTCACAAATTTCACAAAATAGAATTGGTAAAGAAGATGTTATGTTTGGATTTTATAAAAAAATGAAAGAGAGAATTAGCTTTTACTTGATATGATAACTTGAGATTTTATTTAATGTTTTTTTAACTTTTGTAATGATTTTTTTGTGCCTGTTTGGTGCAGCTTAAAAGCTGCTTATTTCAGCTTTCGGCTTAATTTAAGCTATTTTGATGTGTTTGGTTTAGCTTATAACTTATAGCTTATAGCTTTTTGGAAGTCAGAAATCAGCTTATTCTTTGAGTGGGGCAGGAGATGCTTAATTTATAAGTCAGAAGTCAGCTTATGTTCATAGTTATAAGCTATAAGCTGTTTAGGCATAAGCTATAAGCACTTTCCCACAGCTCTACCAAACAGGGCCTTTATGTCTTGATCATGAAAGTAAATTTAGTATATAATTCTAGTGATACTAATTGGGCATTGTTTTTTTTTTTTTTTTTAAAAAAAAAGTTTTAAGTTTTAGTGATTATATATGCAAGTGGAATATAGTCAAGACTTTTAAGCAGAAGCCACTCTTTCCCTAGCTGTTTCAATTATGAAGATGCGAAAATGCATTTATCTCTGTTAAATTCCAATGACTTGCATGTAATAATTGGCAAAGTCAAATTTATGGCTAGCCATTTCATTGAATTTTAAGCTCAAATGTATATACTATATGATTTATATTATTTTATGGTGGCTTTGAACAAGGAACAAAGATATCATAATCCTACATTTCAGCAGGTCCAAACTCCTACCAATGAGTGCATCATGGTTATGGTTTTGCATAAATTTAAAATTTGGATAAGTCACTAATGTAGCTCAGTTTCTGGTGATTAAGGATTACTGATTATGCTCCTTTTCTGAATCCTGATGTATTCGGTTACAATCAAATCTTGCTTAAGGTTCAATTTTGTTTTACAAATTATAGGACATGGATGAATGTAATAATGATTAATAAAGTAGATTTAGCAAACATTAGAGTTTGAAATTGGTGCTTGAATCTCTTCTTTATTTTATTCATGCTTCAGGTTACTGTATTAGCGGAGCTGATCTTGTCTTCCAGAATCACAAATATGTTGATGATGATGTATTTACCTTTCCTGGGTTTTGCAATTTTAGCTATTCTGCGTGGCTTGTTACCATGCTCTCGCCAGACTAAAATGAATGCCGGAGTCCCTGCATTGGGTAGGAAAAAGAGGGCTTGAGATGCAACTCGTAACCAAGATTTGGTACAACTGCCTTTCATTTCCAGAACTGCTCATGCCAATTTCTATGTTGTTATGCAAATACCAAAATTTTGGAAGTTGATTTTTTGAGGTGTGTTTGAAGTTTGTAGTATCATTTCTTCAGTAGGCAATGGCATATCACAAAGTGGTCTCACTTGATAAAAAATATTTCATAAATGATTTGTACAGCTGTTTTGGATATATAGGTTGAAGTAGAGTGACTTATATATTGTTTAATATATTATACAAATATATAATTATATATTTATCATATAAATAAATAAATATTAAATATATTATTTTCGGGCAGAGCAAGGCTACACATTTGAATACATTCGGCCCATTTATTAAATGTGCCTAAAATATTGGTTCACCCTAGCCTTACGTGCTAAACTATCTTTTCAAGTCCTAAAAAAATAGAGTTGGGTTGGGCGGATTGGGCAGCTAATAGGTCAATGCCCACTCCTATCTATGATAGTGTCCTTTCTTTTTTTTTTTCAAACTATTTTAGAGTCAACCAAGTTAAAAAATATATATAAGAAAAATTGTTTATAAATCCATTGATGGGTGTGCACAGTATTAAGTCTAAGAATTTGTATGTTGTTGGTGATAAGGATACATTTATTAAATTATATATTGGTGAGGACAAGACGCGTGGCCAATTAAGTCATAGATTTGCCAGAAGGTTGTGCATAGTTTTAAAATCAGTTGTTTAGAATGTGAGATTCACTGTTTGTGAATTTCATGTGATCCAATTCTGAGTTCAGAACTCTTATTTAATTCCTATTTTGTGTTCTTGAGAGAAGTCTGCAAACAAAACAGTGGAGGGAAATTTTTAAGTTAGATGCCTAAACACTAGAGGGAAATTTTTTGTTTTTTATTTGTAAGAAATTTAATTAAAATTATTTGTTAAAAGACAAGAAGAATACACTATTTGAGCTATAGTGTTGCATAAGCACCCTGCCATTTAGGCATTGCTTGTTTGGGGGAAGACTTGGGATTTGATATTTTTAATAAATTACATAATTCAATCAAACATAATTAGAGTCTGGACTTCTAATCCACGTGGACATGTGTTATCTTCCATATAGGAAGGGTGAGATAGGAGATTGAGGAGAAGGTTGGATTAATTTACAAAAGAGGAAATATCATTTTGCCCCCCAAACTATCACGCATTTTTCATGTTGACCCTCATACTTCAATTTATTTTAATTTAGTACCTGAACTTTCCACAAATTGATCAATTAGACCCCTGACGTCACCTTCCGTCTACAATTGGACGGAATGTGCTGACGTGACATTTAAAATTTCATTTTACCCCTCAAACTATACCTTAAAAATCAATTTACCCCCCAAATTAAAAATCAATTTGCCCTCAAACTATACTTTAAAAATCAATTTGCCCCCCACATCAGCACATTCCGTCCAATTGAGGACGGAATGTGACATCAGGGGTCTAATTGATCAATTTGTGGAAAGTTCAGGTACTAAATTCAAATAAATCAAAGTATAGGGGCCAACGTGAAAAACATGTGATAGTTTGGGAGGAAAATGATATTTACTCTTTAATAAAATACAAAATTGGTAGAATTTTGTTAATCCTTGTAATCTTGTGTAAATCCAACCATAGGATGAAATACACAATCTAAAGGAATTGATAATCTCCAAATTTACCACCCTCAAAATGTTGGGCAAGTTCGGCAATATACTAAAATAGTCAAAAAGTTACTACTAAAAAATTAATTTTACATTTTATTTTTTTACACGTTTTTCTTAAAAAGTCAAAAAGTCAACTAAAATAGTTAATTTCTAAAACATCTACTTATAAAAAAACATGGAGAAATTATTCAATACTTTTAGAGCAAATATTGGTGGTGCTCCGAAGTAGTAGTTATTGTTTAAACAATAAGATCTACTACTTTTATGTTAGAGTTTTAAGAGATAGTTGATTAGGTGTCAACTTGTAAATGAAATAGAGTATTACTCCAGAAGTATTGAATATAATTTTTTTAACAAACATGGTTTACAAGTTAGACTGCCCTTATCCATACAACTACCATTTTCTACCAAACCTAAAGACTTCTGAACAAAGAGGCTACATATAATATACTCGTAAAGGCACGCTTATGGATTGATAATTTAGGAGAGAAAGTGAAGGATTTGGAAGAGTAGAGTTACTCAACATTATGTGTCAACCTAGTTGGATATGTTCTTCAAGAATGATGCTAGGTTTACTTTGCTTTCTTGTTTGATGTAATCTATTTGAACTTGTTGAACTTTGATTTATATCAATAAATTTATTTTTGTCGATAAAAAAAAAATTATGTTTAATTTACTTTTATGTTGTGTTTGGTTGGGAGATTTGAGAAGTGATTTGGAAAGATAAAGGAAAAAGGTGTGTGAAACTAGGTGAAATGTAAGTATATTTTATTTACATTTCACCTACTTTATCCATTTTTTTTTATCAAATCTATCCTCAAATCTCTCAACCAAACACAGTATTAAGAGATAGAACAGAAATATATGGAAAGTTATGAAGTGGAGAGAATATAAATATTTTGAACTCTTCTCTTCCCCTTCAAAATTGGAATTAATGAAACGAAAAAGAAAGTGAAATATTTCTTAATAATATTTTGTAAGACCTAATTAAATATTAACTAACCAAACAAGTGGGAGGACACCTCTCCTCCCTTTCCTTCTCCTTCTTTCCTTTCACACTCTCTTAACTATGTTTTTTCCTTCATTCTCGCTCTGTCCACTCAATCTACATGCAGTATAAAGGAAATAGTGGAACTTGAACTAAAACAAGAACAAAGATTAGTGACCCAAAGGATAAGTATTTGGGCAAGGCCTGTCTTCGGTCTATATATGGGCTGGACCGGAGCTCATTGGACAAGTGGGCTCACCATGGGCTTACTCTAAATATTTGATGTGTTTCATAAAACAAAACAAAACAAAAAAAATTGAATTAATTAGACAATCATAATCACATGATTTTGTGGGTTTACTCCAAAAATTTGATGTGTTTCATAAAAAAAATTGAATTAATTAGATAATCATAATTACATGATTTTATTACATTTATATTTTTTTTAAAAAAAATTATGCAACAATGATTTAATTGTACTCATATAGTTTCATTATATTTATTTTCAAAAAATATGTAATTATGATTTTGAAAAAATATCATTAAATTTTTTTTTTTTTTTTTTTTGATGAAATTTTGTGGCTATGATTATCTAAATGATCTAATTTTTTTTTTTAAACCAACCTATAGCAGCCTATAGGGTCTGTTTGTTTTTAGAGTTAGATTTGGTGGGATTGTTGTATGGAAATTGTTAGTGAAGAGATTAATTAGCGTAGTGGGATTGAGTGAAGGGATTAAAAAAAAAAAATTGTGTTTACTTGATGATGACCAGACTAATAAGAATTCATGTTTGTTTTGTCATTCGACAAGTAAAGTAGTCAAGGGATTGGATTTTCTCAAGTTGGTCATCCAACTTGAAAAGTAGTTTTGGTTTGGTAAGCCCATTTTGGGGTTGATCTCGATGATTCAAATCATGCACTTTTTAGAACTCGTCGAGTAGAATATTCATGCATAAAATTAAGACAATCAGATATTGATATATATATATATATATATATATGTGTGTGTGTGTGTGTGAATTTCTGACCACACTACCAACTCAGTATTCAGCAAGAAAGCATTGGCAGAATAGATGGCACCTGAATGACCTGCAACAGAAAGAAGAAATTCCGGCGGTAGTTCGTCCACCCGGGAGCACTCCGATGATTAAATCAGTAATCAAATATCTCTCAAAGATAATCAATAGTACTTAACTCACTGTTCTGAGTATAAATTGCGTACCTTAGACCCATTGGGGGTGCCTCTCTTTTATAGCCAACTCAATCCTAGTCCTAATAGAAGCCTAGCTTCAATGGTCTTCTGCTTAGTGCTTATCTTGGACTCTCCAATAGATAAAGATAAACTCCCTAAGAGCTTTATCCTTATTCAGGCAGAAGTCCTTCCTCATTCTAGGACTCTTGTTCGTTATCCGTTTATCTCGGATTCCGATATCTTCGAAGATAACCTCGGCCTAGCCGAGATTACCTCAGCGTCACGACCAGGACACGTGACACCTCAGCTGACACGTCGGCGTCACCTTGGCCATGTGTTGGTGCTTAGAAAATATATCCCCACAACTACCCCCTAGGTTCTATTACCTCGGCATGCTGAGGTGATGGAACCTATATCATGAATGTCGGCGATCTTTCTGAATCATCCAATACATCGACTTCACACAACCAGGTCCTGTAATTTGTCTCATCAAGGTTTTTAGAACCAATAACCTAATTCATTCGAGTTATTTAGCCGAGATCTTCTTATAAGCCGAGATCATTGCTTCATTTAAACCAAGAACTTCAAGAGTTTTATCACGCGTATGAGCTGTCACGCAAAATAAATCAACCATTTCTGCCACGCGTCTTCCCCTCACTGGGTCGTACCTAATACGCGCCTGTAAGTCGTCTTGTGTCTGGGTGCGCCGTCTAACAAGCACGTCGCCCTAGACGCATTGATGGTATTTTGCCGCCATTCTCCGCATTTTTATCAAAATCAATTCTCTCTCTCTGTCTCTTCACTTTTTGCATTATCGTTTTTGGAGAACCCATCTTTTTCCCTCTCTAATCTGTCTTTGCTCAAGCTTTTCTAGCTCTACAACTTCCTCCGTTCACCTCTTCCGGCATTATTTTCACCGCTCTGTAGCTTTTGCAATCGTCGTCTGACTTCGGCAATCCCTACACTGGCCTCACTTTTTCTGGTAAGCCACTGTTCCTCCTAGTTTCAGTTTTTGACTGTACCTTAAACTTTGTCATTTTTGCAAACTTGCTTATGTCTTTGATTAGTTTAATATGTTCATGTATTTGAGTATGGTTGCTTCGCGATTCTATTTTTGTCCAATCCTTTCTTGAGTATTCACAAACTGCACACACATTTGTTCACTTTTACCATTGTTTTTGGCCTTGTACCCTTGCACACACTCTGTCATAGTGTTCTTGGTAGTTCATCACTGTTCTTGATTCTGAAACACGTTCTTGTTTTCTGTTTTCTGTGTCTTTTCCAGATTCGTGCCTTCAATCTTTGTTTCCATAGATCTAGGTTTGGGTTTTGCTTATAGAATCCACAAATTTTTAGGGAAAACTGAAACGAATTTCGCTTAGGTTTTAGCCAAGGTCACTCAAAACCGTCACAAAACGCTCCCATCCGAAGTCTCATACCTTCCTCAAGCCGACATCATGGGTATGTAGAGGCATAGGGTAGACACCCCGACCAAGTTAGAATACTTTATGCGGGAGTTTCCCATCACCGCCGACGTTCATTTGAGGTTGGCTAGGGAGAATGACTCCATCATGCCCACGACTAATTCTATGCCCTTCCCTGTTGTAGCTTTTATCGAGTGCGGACTTAGGCTCCCACTTGACATCCTCTTCCGTGAGATAATCCACTACTATAAGTTAAACCCAATGCAGCTTGCTATCAATTCCTACCGAGTCATAAACGGTATAATAGCCTTAGCCAAACAAGAGAATGCTAGGGTTACCTTAGCCGACATCCAATACTGCTACACCATGTGTGGCCTCAAAAAAGAGACAGGCTATGTTTACTACCTCAAACCGAGGTCCATAGAGTACAAAATTATTGCCGACCTCCCAGACTCCAACAAGGGAGCTGGGGATGATTACTTCATTATCTCGGGGAACTGGGAGTTCGCTCCAGATGAGGACCTTCACCTCTTCCCTCATCATCGAACAGTTTTTGTAGAGGGTAATGGTAAGAGCCATGTGTTCATACTTACTTGTTTTTAAAGTCTTCAATACTCCAATTATTCTAGTGTCTGTTTTTTCTTGCAGCTTTTCCCTAACCAGAAAAAGGCTTCCGCAAGTCCTTTTTCCCCAGCAAAGGTCTGAAGAAGCTACTGGATTTGCCAGTCCACAAGCGCAGAGCCCCTTTGGTACTCAACTTCATCCCGACCTACAAGTTGGTACTTCCTGACATCCCAAGGAAGCAAAAAAGCAAGTCTCTTCCTTCCGCCACAACTCCACCAACAGCTTATTCTTCTCGGCCGAATCAGCGTTCAACCTCAGATCCAGCAGAACAACCATCTACCTTGACACCACAGCTGATCCCGCCATCTCAACGCCGTAGACGAAGCCGAACAGTTTTTGCCGCTGAGATGGGCCGTCAGAAAGCAGTTGCTAAGGACCTCTTGGCCAACATCCCGGCCACTGTTGACGCTGAACCAGCACCATCTCAACCAAAGCCGAAACAAAAAAGGATAGAGAAGGCTCAGCCAAAGGCAACGGTGACTCAGATTGATACTGAGGACACCTTGCCAATTTCAAAATTGGCTTCGAGCGAGAAGACCACCTCCGCCCCCGAGAAGAGGCCCTCCGAGGGCCAACGATCCCAATCAACTCGATCAAAAAGGCTGAGGTCTGAGTCTACCATGACCTCGGGGCCAACGAAATCAGATGCCCCCTGGGCTCCACCAATCACTTTGGAGGATAGGCTAGTCAAAGTGAATGATAGTGTCGACAACGTTAATGTCGGCGTCGCTCTTAGTACCGCTTTGCTTCTTCCTGACGATCTTGATTGAAACGTCGAGATGAGCGAGTATGAAAATTTTGCTCTGATGCTCCAGCGCTCTGTTCGAGTAAGTCTTCACACTTGGTATCTTTCTTTCTTTTTTATACTTAAAAAATTTTCTAATAACTTCTGCTCTGTCTATTTTTCTTTAGGCAATCCAGCAGGCCCACTCCTTCTCAATGCAATCTTTTGAGACAAGGAAGGCGTTGGCTGACAAGACTAGGGATTTTACTAGTCTGCAAAAGACCAATAAAAGCTTACAATAAAAAATGAAGACTTTAGCAGACCAGGCCGAGGATGCTGTCAAAGCCAAAGATGTGGCTGAGGAAAAAGCAGATGCTGCTGATGCCATAAACAAGGTTCTTGAGGCCCAGAAAAGAAAGAGGCCAAAGAAAAGACAGCCGAGGCCCAAAAGGAACTCTACGATGCTTTGGCCACCAAATCGGCCGAGGTCAAGGCCGCAAATGAAAAGGCATATGCTGAGGGGGTGGTCGATGTCACGGCGGACTACGAGCGTCAGGTGAAGTAGGCATGCAACAAGGGTTTCACCCTTGGTTGGATGGCTTTACTGAAAAAGCTTAAAGTCCCCGAGGACTCCCCCGTCAGGAACACCGATGTCCTCGCCCTGCCATTCCCCCCCAACTCCAAGCCAATCCTACCACGATTCTGAGTCTGAGGAGGAAGCTTTGGTGAGCAAGTTAAAGGAGGCTGATGGGGCCAAGTCCCCTACTCAAAATGAGCAAGTCTTGGACTTGACTCAGGATGAGGAGGGTGAGGAGGTTCCCAAAGATGCTACCCTTGAAAGGCAAGGTCGGACGTGCCTATTGCTAACAAGAGCCTTGACCAAACCCTAGAAGAAATTGACGCCAAGCTCGCAGCTGAGAAGGCCGCCGAGATATCTTCTCAGCAGTCCTTCGAGATCCAGACCCAACCTGCTAGTGGCGCCAAAGAATCTTAGTTTTATGTTTTTCTCTTCCTTCTGTGCCTTGCACTTTGTTTTCCTTTTGAAACAATGTAAGCTCTTCACATGGCTGATGCGCCTTCTTATAAGTATAACTTCTTTGTTTTGAACGCTTGCATGTTTGTCTTCCCTTTACTGCTCTTGTATGGCTTTCATACTTAGAATAATTTTGTGTCTTCAATATACACCTTAGTCTTGTGCAACCTTCTCGGGGTGATACGCCTCGGTTATACAAACCAATGGTTTACCTCGGCAAGTACATAAGTACCTTTCTTGGTACAGCCTTGGTCTCAACTTGTAAATTTTTCGCAAAATTTTAACAAGTGTTCAATATAAACTTAGTTTAACTTCAACTTGTAAACTCAAGTTTCAACAAGCATTTAAACATGATCTCAGCTTAACGTCAACTTGTAAATTTTTCACAAATTTCAACAAGTGTTAAACGTGATCTCGGTTTAACTTCAACTTGTAAATTTTTCACAAATTTCAACAAGTGTTTAAACGTGATCTCGATTTAACTTCAACTTGTAAATTTTTCACAAAATTTCAACAAGTGTTAAACATGATCTCAGTTTAACTTCAACTTGTAAATTTTTCACAAATTTCGACAAGTGTTAAACATGATCTCGGTTTAACTTCAACTTGTAAATTTTTCATAAATTTCAACAAGTGTTAAACATGATCTCGATTTAACTTCAACTTGTAAATTTTTCTCAAATTTCAACAAGTGTTAAAACCATTTTCCAACTCTCTGCTCCCTAATGTGAACTTAAGTTCCACTTGGGTTCTCATTATACATGTATTTTGGAAACGTCATCAACTATCTTATCAATCACAAAAAATCAAGCTTTATTTATTACTTCGGCTAATAACAAAGAACAAGAAAATTTAATGATAAAAAAACTTAAGATTGCAAGTATTCCAGGGCCTTGGCAACTCTTTGCCCTCATTATCTTCAAGCCAATATGCCCTATTGTCCAGTACCGAGATGATTCTGTAGGGTCCTTCCCAATTTGGGCCAAGCTTGCCCTCTCTGGGATCCCTCTTGTTGCTGACGACTTTTCTCAAGACGAGGTCACCGATTTGAAACTCCCTGGGGTTGACCTTCTTATTATAAGCTCTGGCAAGCTGCTGCTGGTATGCTGCGAGCTGAATTGCAGCTCTCTTCCTTCTTTCTTCTGGAAGATCCAAATCTCGGGCTAAGAGTACATCATTAGTCTCGTCCTCTACTCTCTGGGTCCTGATCCCTGGGATGCCGACTTCCAGAGGAATGACTGCTTCTATGCCATAAGCCATGGCAAATGGGGATTCCCTAGTTGATCTTCTCGGCGTAGTTCGATATGCCCAGAGTACACTTGGCAGTTCATCCACCTACTTTCCCTTTGCTGCTTGCAGCCTCTTCTTAATACCATCCAAGATGACTTTGTTGGATGCTTCTGCTTGTCCATTGCTTTGAGGAAAACTTGGGGTGGAAAAATAATTCTTGATTTTGAACTTTGCACAGAAGCTCTTGATTAGCTTACTGTGAAACTGTGTTCCATTGTCTGCAACTAGTGCTCTTGGGATCCCAAACCTGGTGATGATGTTCTTCCATATGAAGCTCTTCACATCCACGTCTCGAATCTTGGCAACAGGTTCAGCTTCTATCCACTTGGTGAAGTAATTCGTTACTACCAGCAGGTACTTCCTTAGCCCAGTTGGTTAGGGTAGTTGTCCAACGAGATCCATGCCCCGTTGGGCAAACGGCCAAGGACTAGATAATGGGTTTAGGTCTATCCACTTGGTGAAGTAATCCGTTATTACCAGCAGGTACTTCCTTTGCCCAGTTGCTTGGGGTAGTTGTCCAACGAGATCCATGCCCCATTGGGCAAACGACCAAGGACTGGATAATGGGTTTAGGTCTGCTGCTGGTTGGTGTATCAGAGGTGCAAACCTTTGACACTTTTCACACTTCTTGACATTGGCCTCTGTATCTTTCTGCATCTAGGGCCACCAATACCCCTAGGTAATGGCCCTATGAGCAAGTACTCTGCCCTCAGCATGGCTTCCACATATTCCTTCATGTATTTCGTACAAAAAATCCTCAGTTTGTGAAGGATATACACACCTCAAAAGGGGTCTAGTGAAGGATCTTCTGTAGAGATGTCCCTCTGCTGTCAGACTGAATCTTGCCCATTTCAATCTGATCTTGTGTGCTTCTTTGTGGTCATCTGGCAGTTTTCCTTCTTTTAGGAATGCTATTATTGCGTCCATCCAACTTGGTCCCATGTCCACACAGATTGCTTCACGCTCTGTGGTCAGTGGTTCGATGCTTGGGCCCGACAAGTAGTCAACCATTATCGTCCTTGCCTTTCTAGGTTGTATTGCACTAGCCAGGTTGGCCAGGGCATCGGCGTGACTATTATCATCTTGGCTAATTTGCTGTAGCTTGAAATTTTGAAACAGGGCCATCAATCTGCCGACCTCTTTCACATAAGCCGATATCCTTTCGTCTCGGGCTGCGAACTCGCTTATTGTCTGGTTGACTATAAGCTGAGAGTCACAGAAGACTATCACCTCATCTGCCTCTACTGCTACTGCCAGTTTCAGTCCTGCAATTAGTGCTTCATACTCTGCTTCATTGTTTGAGGCCTTGAACCCCAAACGAATGGATTGCTCTAGTATCTGTCCATCTGGGGATACCAGTACTACTCCTGCCCCCGCTCCTTGTCGGTTTGAACTCCCATCAACAAATAGTCGAAAGGAGTCGCCGATGTAAATGCTATAGGGCCTTAGTTTTTCTTCTTTCCTTTGTTCTGTTGCCCTCGGCTGGGCTCCTCCTTGCTCGCTTGGACATCGTTCACCTCGGCTCAACGGAGCCCGATGTACGGTGGCTCCTGGAGTGAATTCGGCCACAAAGTCGGCCAAAACTTGGTCTTTGATTGCCGTTCTGGGTCTGTACTCTAGGTCATATTGGCCCAAGGCCACTACCCACCTATCTATTCTTCCTGTCAGATCTCCCTGTTGCAACAGGGACTTCAAAGGCTGTTCAGTTAGCACCACAATTTTGTGGGCTTGAAAGTAATGGTTCAGCTTCTTTGAAGCCATTACTAATGCCTGCATCAACTTTTCTAGGGGTAAATACCTAGTTTCTACATCAACCATGGTTTTACTTAATTAGTAAACAGTCCTTTGCTCCACTTTTTCTTCTCGGATTACCACTGTGCTTACCGCGTGCTCTGAAATTGCTAAGTACAGGAACAGCTCCTCTCCAGGTTTTGGATTTGAGAGAACTAGAGTCGTGGTCAAATACTTCTTTAAGTCGGCCAGGGCGACTTCGTACTCTTCTGTCCATAAGAAGTCTTTGGCCTTCTTCACTAAGCTGAAGAACGGTTTGCATTTGTCAAAGCTTCTGCTTATGAACCTGTTTAGGACTACAGCCCTTCCAGTCAATATTTGCACCTGTTTTACTGACGTCGGGCTCTTCAACTCTGGGATGGCCTTAATCTGATCTGGGTTGGCCTCAATGCCCCTTCTGGTCACCAGGTATCCCAAGAACTTACCAGATCCAACTCCAAATGCACACTTCGATGCATTGAGTCGGAGCCGATATGTTTTAAGGATGTCAAAGATTGCTTTCAGGTCGGCCAAATGACCTTCAGGTTCCTTGGTCTTCATGAACATGTCATCGATGTAAACTTCCACCGTTCCGCCAATCAGGTGTCTGAACATTTTGGTTACCAATCTCTGGTAAGTTGCTCCTGCGTTTTTCAACCCAAAAGGTATCACTCTGTAGCAATACAGCCCTTTGGGGGTGATAAACGTGGTCTTCTCCTCATCTAGGGGGTACATGGCTATCTGATGGTACCCCATGTAGGCATCCAGGAAGCTCATCCTTCCATGCCCTGAAGTGGTATCCACTAGTTGGTCAATCTTGGGTAAAGGAAAACTGTCTTTGGGACAGGCCTTGTTCAGGCTGGTAAAGTCTATGCAGACCCTCCATTTACCATTCTTTTTCTTCACTACCACTGTATTTGATAGCCATGTCGGGTAATTTACCTCTCGAATGGCTCTGGCCTCCAGAAGTTTGTCTACTTCCTCTTCCACTGCCTCAACATGCAGCAACGTCGGTCTTCTTACCCGTTGGATTACAGGTTTGGCTGACCTATCTACGTTCAATTTGTGGCAAGTGACCTCGGGGTCAATGCCTGGCATTTTGTAAGGCGTCCAGGCAAACACTTCAATGTTTGCTCTCAAGAAAGCCTCCAGTTCTTTTTCCTCTTCTTCGGCTAAGCCCGAGTCGAGAAGGAAGAAGCGTTCTTCGTCGCCCTGCTGGACGAGGATTTTCTTTAGGGCTTCTTCACTCTTCTCGGTTGGCTCCTTGCCGATGTCCTCTAGAACCTCCACGTCCTCGTCTTCGATCTCTGCCCTTTCTGGCTCTCGTATGCTGCAAGTGGATTTCATTGCTACCATGGAGCAGTTTTTTGCCTCCAGCTGATCTCCTCTGACTTCTTCTATCCCATTCTCTATTGGGAACCGCAATAGTTGATGCAATGTTGAGGGAACAGCCCCCATTGCATGCAACCATGGCCTTCCCATGATAACGTTGTAAAGGGATGGTGTATCGATTACAGTGAATTATGTCTTTATCTTCTTGGTGCCAGCCTGCACATCCAAGCTTACTGCTCCCAGTGGCCATGTCGGCGTTTCATTGAACCCGACTATTGGTCCATTGGATTGCTCCATATCATCTAGGTGAAGGCCAAGCTCCTTGAAACATCTGACATACATGATGTCACAAGAGTTGCCTTGGTCAATTAAGATGTGCTTCACTTGGCACTCCCCAACTCGGAGGGATACTACCAAGGAATCATTATGTGGATGCTGGACCATCTCTAGGTCGGCTTCAGTAAAGGTCACCATTGGTCCCTCTCACTCCTCAGACCAGGGTCTTTTCTACCTGACCTAGTACACGTGCTGCAGGTGCTTTACCGTCTGGGTCTCCCCCTGAATTTCGTTTTCGTTGACCTTCGAGTGAATTACATTAGTTACCCGAGGTCCGCCTGCCTGCGGTTGTTGTGCTGGGGGGGTGGAGTTGCTGGTGCCTGAGGAAGTCTTGCTTGCTCTTCCCTTGTCCTGGCCTCATCTACAAGGTCCCTCAAATGGCCTTTCCTTACCAGGTCTTCTAGGTGTGACTTCAGGGCTCTGCAACCCTGAGTCAGATGCCCATCTTCGTTATGGTTAGCACAATGCCTCCCAAGGCTTCTTCCCATAAACTCTCCTGGTACCCTTTCGGGTGCTCTGAAATAGGGTTGGATTCAAATTTTATCCAGGACTTTATGAATTGGGATTCAAAATACAGTTGTGACTGCCTGTACGGTTCTCAGTCCTACCTCTTGTTTGTTGGATCCATTGTTACCTCGGCCTCGCTTCGGCGAGCCGTTTGTTTTCTCTTGCTTTGTCGCCTTAATCTCTGGCGTGTCTTCCTCGGCTTTGGCGTATTTCTCAATTCTGGCCATGAGCTCCTCCATGCTTTTCGGCAATGTCTTTGCCAATGACTTTCGTAATGCACAATTGTCTTTTAGGCCATTCTTGAAAGACACGACCGCCACCTCTTGGTTGTATTCGGGTATTCGATTGAACACCTCATAACACCTTTTTGCGTAGGCCCTAAGGCCTTCATCCTCGCTGATCCTCAGAGCCATCAGGGCGTCTACCCTTAATGGCTATAGTTTGTTTGCCACAAACCTGGCCACGAACATCTCGGGTAGACCTTCCCTGGTCTTCACACTTCCCTTTGGCAATTTGTGAAACTAATCCGATGCAATCTCCCCGAAGGATGAGGGGAACACCTTGCAGAGCAACGGCTCGTTCCTAGTGTACAGTGCCATCGAGTTTAGGTATAATCTGACGTAAAAGTTGGGGTCCGACTTCCCATCATATGTCTGGAACCTCGGCATACTGAATCCTTTTGGTGCCTCAAATTTGTCTAACTCCGCCGAGAATGGTGTTCTCGGCTTAACAGGGGAAATTACTTCGGCATTATATTGCTTCCTCTTGAGGTAATCTCTCAAGTCCTCTTTGGTCCATCCAGGAGCTCGGCTATCTCCTGACTTCAGCCTTTTAGGTGCACTGCTCTCAGCTTCATTGTGGGCCCTTTTCGACCTTTCTCCATTAGTCACATCGAAGCACAGCTCCTGTCTTTGAACATGCCAATGTTCTCTGGGGTCTGTCTCCTTGGTGTGATGTGTCCTTCAAGATTCTTCCCTTCTCGACTATCCTTGCTCGACCTCTTTTGAAGGCCGGTGAGAGTGTTTTTCGCTCCTGCCATGCTGTGGGGCTACAAAGATTGTTTTCTGCTCTCCCTTCTGGGCATTGGCCGCTGGAATCGACATGTCCTGCAGAGGGAACGGTGGCTGCAAGATGTTATTCTACATCATCAAATTGACCATTGTTTGCAGGTCCACCAATTTGTTCGCCATGGTCTTTACCTCATCGTCCCTCCGCAAGCATCTTTCTTTCCATACCTGGAGGTCGTCCTCGTTGTAGTACCCACTTTGGTCCGCTTTCTTTGGTACGTCGCCTTCCTGGCCGACGTCCTTTCCTCCGTGATTTTTATCATGAGTTTCTTCATTGCAGTTGTCTCTTTCAAAGTCAAGGTCAATAGGTCTCCCACTCCTAGTAGGAGTGTCGTCCCCAATCTTCTCTTTTTGTCCGTCGTTGGCCATCTATTCTTCTTTTCTTCCCACAGACCGCGCCAAATTGTGTGAGAGAATTTCTAACCACACTGCCAACTCTGTATTCAATAGGAAAGCACTGGCAGAATAGATGGCGCCTGAATGACCTGCAACAGAAAGAAGAGATTCCGGCAGTAGTTCGTCCACCCGGAGGCACTCTGATGATTAAATCAGTATTCAAATATCTCTCAAAGATAATCAATAGTGCTTAACTCACTGTTCTGAGTATAAATTACGTACCTTAGACACATTGGGGGTGCCTCTCTTTTATATCCAACTCAATCCTAGTCCCAATAGAAGCCTAGCTTCAATGGTCTTCTACTCAATGCTTATCTTGGACTCTCCAATAGATAAAGATAAACTCCCTAAGAGCTTTATCCTTATCCAGGCAGAAGTCCTTCCTCATTCTAGGACTCTTGTCCCTTATCCGCTTATCCCGGATTCCGATATCTTCGGAGATAACCTCGGCCTAACTAAAATTACCTCGGCGTCACGACCAGGACACGTGGCACCTCAGCTGACACGTCGGCGTCACCTTGGCCACGTGTTGGTGCTTAGAAAATATATCCCCACAATATATATATATATATATATATATATATTTAAATCACATTTATCTTTAATCACATCGATAGTTATATGTTTTAATCACAATTAAAATTTTCTGTAATACAAACATAGAAATATTTATATTCGATCATCTTAATTTTTTATATAAATATTTTACTCGATAAAAACTAAAAAGTAAACGGTTTAAATCACCGAAGTCGACTCCAAAATAGGCCTACCATACCAAAACACAATCTCAAGTAGAGATGGCAAACTTGAAATAATCCAAACCTAATAATCAATTATCTCATAATCCTAATGGATTCATTTTTCAATATGCCACTACAAGTCCGCTTATTTGATACCTTTCATAGTCTGTTAAGACTATGAATTGGGTGGTTCATTTGGCAAACAAATATGATAATTGTGATTCTCACCTCACTATTAGTTCAATCCAAACTCCCATCTCTTAAAACAAACAAGGCCATAAAAATAAAAGGATTGATTCATTGAAATAGAGTTTATGACGGGCTTATGAGACTGGGCTACAAGTGTTCAATCCAGATAGCGGACTGGTGATAAGCCAAACCCTATGTTTTTATATATAACCATAGAAAATTTTGTTATTAGACTTGACAAGCATACAAAAATATACATTAAAATGTGTTTAAAAAAAAATATAAAAATATGTAAAATAGGTAGGACTAATAAGATAGAGAAATTTTTTAAAAATTCAGAAGGTGAAGTTTGAATTTTATTAATAAATAGTTTTTTGCCCAAATTGTAATAAAAAATTAAAAATTCGAATCGGAAATAACTCAATTCTAATAATAATAGGGTAAATTACAAACATGTAAATTGCAAACACACTCAATTAGAATTTTGAATTTTTTTAAATAAAATAAAAATTTGAATTATTATTTAATTTGGAATTATTATTTCTCCCTCTAATTTAATCATTATCTTTAATATGAAAGTGTGTGTTCTTTTAAATTTTTTATATTTAACATCAATTTCACATCACGAAAACTAAAATTATTCTCATGCATTGTTTATGCTGAAACATAATTTTTAAAATAATTTTATGTATTTGTACAAATATATATATGAGATAATTATTGAAAAGTACAAAGTAAGGAGGGTATAAGGCATTAGGTTCAGTGAATATTTTTTATTGGTGAGGGTTCACACTTTGTAAAATAGTTTGGTTAGAAGTCTTTTTATTGGTTTTGAGGTTTTGAAGGACATTTTGTTTTCAATTTTACCCCTTAATTTATCTGTTGACTTTTTTTTATCTATTCACTTTTCGTTGACTATCTATTCAAATTTATATCTATATGTTCAAAATTTTTGACTATCTATTCAAATTTCTTACCTCTCTGTTCAATTTTTTCTCTTTATCTATTCAAAATTTTTCTATCTATTGAAATTTGCCACTTGATCTATTGAATTTTTACACCTATCTTTTTTTTTTCTCTTTATCTATTGAATTTATTCTGTTAAAATTTTCATATTTATTAAAATTTACAACCTTATCTGTTGAAAATTTTCTATTTGTTGAATTTTATTTGTTAAAAGAGAATGATCCGCTCAAATAACTTTTTCAAAAAATATATCTGTTGAAATTATTTGTTAAAATAATGTATTTGTAGCAAATCTATCTGTTCAAATTCTCTCTCTTTCTCTCTCTCTCTCTCTCTTTGTTGCCACTACCAAATTCAAATTCAACAACAACAACAACTATAAAAAAAAATTTAATAATAATAATAATAATAATAATAATAACAATAATTTGAACAGATGTAGAATAACAAAAAAAGAAAAAAAGTAATCCAGATCAATCATCGACAACAACAAATATCAACAACAACAACCACCCTAAATCATTTCTAACAAGCTTACTATTTCATCTCCATCAATCTACATATCAAGTTTATCTGTTCAATTTTTGAATCAACAACAAAAAATCACAGATCTGTTTGAACATATAAGTTCAACGACAACAAAAAATCACAAATCTGAGAGACTGAGCCTTAGAGAGATAGAGAGGGAGAGAAAAAGAGAGAAAGAGTAGATCGAAGCTTTCACTCAAAGATTTATGAAATTATGCTTCTAGATCTGAAAGTCATGGTGATCTACGATCCATCTTCCTTAGAGATAATCATCAACACATAATCATTTGTCTGTGAGTGTATGAGTGTTTGTGGATTATGAAGATGGAATTATAGCGGGAAATAAAATTTGGTAAGTTTGGTATCACGGCTTGATCTTCACTTAAGATCTGAATCCGAACAGATCTGAGGAACGGAGGTGAGGAGATGAAAGAGGTTGGCGGAGCGAATGATCCACGGAAAGTGAAGATCACCGCTGTGGCAAGGCTTACGGTAGAGAAGGGCTTTCGAGTTGGTGAATAGTATGGAGAAGTAGGGGGTTTTGCTGAGACTAAGGTCCTACAATCTGGCTTCAGAGTAGAGTCCAGCGTCAAGAGCAGCGATCCCCGCCATCTTGTAGCACAGGAAATATAACGATTCTAGTTTAGACCTGACCCGTTTATTGTTTTGGATCCAGGATTCCTAGTATTATTTGGTTGTTCATATCCTTAGCCATCTTCTTCTTGATTGAGTTTGGCTGTTTGGATGTTTTTGTTGCATTTGGAATAGGTCGGGAGTTTGTTTTTCAATAGAATTGTTGTCCAAATTTTGGTCAGTTCACTGGAGTGGTCTTTAAGAACTTCCAGTATATTGTCACGACCCCATTTCGCCCCTAGTAGAATGGTGTCGTGATGGCCAGTAATCCGAGATTACCAAAGGCCAACTTACAAAAATTCACACAATCAGAGTATACATATGGGGCTTATATGTGCGGAAGCAAATTTAAATCTAAGTAGTCCATAAGAGATGTGCATAGATCAAATGAAATGTCATACATCTTAACATGGTTTTTTTTTTTTTTTTTTCAACTTGAATACAATGAATTAAGCTTAAACGTTACATCTTGATCAAAAGGCTTCTCAAGCCGAAATATACAAAATAAATGAACCAAAAGCTAAGAAGCATAATCTTCAAGATGCTAGCAAAACATGAATCTGAAAAAAACTTGCAAATAACATCTAGGCATCACCGCCGTCTTGCTCATCACCTACATATATATAAAGGAGAAGGTGAGCTTGGATACTCAGTGAATGATATAAGTAATATAGGTTTGAATGAATGATATCGGAGATCTTTATCAAAACAATACATATCATAGCTTGTACAAAATCAAGGAATGAACCAAGTTCATCTATCAAAGTCTTTCAAAGCTTCAAGGGATGCTTACTAGCATCAACATAATACAAGGGATGACATTCCTGACAAAAGAAGGGAATAATCGACCTGGAATCGATTAGACAAACCCACCCGTACAAGACCGTCGGTGGCAAGGGAGATATCTCAAACAAGGGTACTAGTTGCATTATAGTCCCCTAGCACTAAGGACTTTCCAAGATTGTCATCAAAATAAATATAATACTTGATATAAAAACTAAGGGATAATCATTCATCATGATTAAATACTTTTCCAAAACAAAGCAAAGCAAAGCTTTATGAAAACATTATAACATAGCTTTATTAAAAATACCACTCACAATAGTTCTTCAGATGTAGGGATTAAGGCAAGAATCCAAGACCTACAATCATATAGCAAAGTATATTGAATGCATTTCAAGAAGACTATAAGGAATGCTCAAAGATGGTTGTGCAATGCATTCTTAAAACAAGCTTTACGTGAATGAAAATGATTCTGGCATTTCTTTCCAAAACCAAGTCAAGACAAAGCAAAACATGTGTTGGGAGTTAAAACACTGTTTTTCATTTAGGGAAGTCATGCTGGGTACCCAACCAGGTCTTGGAATGGATGCACAGAAATGATCTAGGCAAAAATGGCCTAGCTAGGTGCACTTAGAGAGTCTTGGCCGAGGTCCCACACCTCTTGGCCGAGGTGTGGTCGCCTAGGCCTAGGTGTGTGGCTGCCTACCGAGATGTTATAAGGTGCCGGCAATGGTGTACCATGGTCAACCTAGATGCGCAGTGGTCGGCCTAGGTGTGCATGCAAGGCAGACTAAGGTGCAAGTGATCATGCAAGGTAGGCCAAGGTGAGATACGATGCTTGGCCTAGGTGAGAGATCTAGGCAAAAGTGGTCTCAGGGACCACACTTAGGGAAATGAAGTCTGGAAATCTAGGTTTCCCCCTTGAAGAACATGAATGTTAAAATCATAACTTCTTATTACAAAATCTGAGATTTCATGGCATGAGTTCAAAAACATGGACCTGGGTACCCATACTTGAAGAATTCATGAAAACAAACACAAAAACATGGAACTTGTTACAAACTTTCGGATCAAAACTTAGTTTTTCTTGAAGAACACAAAAACATCATTTTCTCTTTCTAAAACCAAACTTTAAATCAATGCATGGCTCATGAATCATGCTAGATCATGCAATGTGATTAGATCAACATAAACAACAACAACAAGAGTGGATCAAGAATCTAACCTCAAAACACGAATCTAACAGTTCAAGGTGTGAAGATCAAACTTGGAAATCTAGTTCTCTCTCTAAAAACTTCTTCATATTCTTCCTAGAGCTTCTCTCTCTACAAGGCTAGGATATGGAAAGTGATATGGGTTTCTCAGCTACAATCTGATTTAACCCTCTACTGGGACACATTGCATCGCCGGATTAGATCTCCTCAAAAATGTGCCAGAATGTAAAGACAAGAGTATGACAAAGTGTGCATGACAAGTAAGGTGGCATGGGCACTCTGACAAGGCAATGATCTCGGATTAGGACATAGGCTTCAGCAAGAAGGTTTTAATGATCTCGGCTAGGAAGGACAACACTTGACCTAGCTATGTCATACCTTGGCCTAGATGTGCCACACCTCGATCTTGGTCATACTAGTCCCGGAACAAGATCACTAGGTGCAAAGATCAAAGATCTAGGACGCCTAGATGATAACATCTCGGCCTAGATGATGCCATCTCGGCCAATATGCCAGGGTGAAGGTGGAGGTCAACCAAAGTGGTTCCAAGGTGGTCCTAGGTGTTGGCATGCAATGGCCTAGGTGTAAAAGCTCAAAGGTATGACCTAGGCTTCACACACCAAGCAAGGAATAAAGCATGCAAGCAACACTTAGGAAAATCACATAAGCACAAAACAAGACAGGGACCTTTACTTAGACAAAACAAGTCAAAGTCTACAAATGCAAGCTTAACAAGACAAAATCATGCAAATGCACATGAACGTGACTAAGACAAGAATGAGGGTTATTACATATATTTTCAGGTCTGCAAAAGTACTGGGAGGGCATTTTTTTCGCTCGAGCGGTGTTTCTTGCGCTCGAAGGGTCTTGGCTCGAGCAATTATTCTAGCGCTCGAGTGATCTTTGCGAACTCTCAGTACTTTTGCAGGCCTACAAAAGTACAGGGAAGTGGCGTTCTTCACTCGAGCAGTCACTTTGTTCGCTGAAACTATCTCACTTATTGTGTCTA
This sequence comes from Camellia sinensis, assembly GCF_055761805.1. Taxonomy (NCBI): domain Eukaryota; kingdom Viridiplantae; phylum Streptophyta; class Magnoliopsida; order Ericales; family Theaceae; genus Camellia; species Camellia sinensis. Next base: position 124,675,999 of record NC_138967.1, on the reverse strand, counting down.
GTCACTCAAGCGGTGTTTTGGTCGCTTGAGCTGTCTACGCGTATATCAGTTCTGAAAAGTCACGTTTTGGATCACTTTTTCATTCCTCTCTCTTTCTCTAAACATGTCAAAACCCTAAATCTGGACACTCTCTCTAAAACTCATCTTCAACACTCAAATACACCATCATCTATTGATCTCTACACTCTAGTACCTTTAATAAAAAGGTAGGGCTCACCTACAGCTTCCATTTGATCGGAGCAAAATCCATTTTTGACTCCATGGAAGTTTCAACCTTGCTTGTCTTCTAACTTGAGGTAGGGATTTCTCCACACTTTTATATGGTTTTTAACTTAGTTATTTGATTTTCTAAATAATGTTGTGATTTGAGAATTTTTGGACAAAAATCTATGGTTTTGGTTTTGAAATCAAAATAAGGATTTTCAAATGAATTCTTGAAAATGGTTGTGGAATTAAAAATGTGGTTGAGTTGTGATAAAATGGTGGAATTTTTGCCCTTGGAATTGATTTATAAAGAAAAGGAGATTTTACCCTAAAATGTAAATGTTTGATTTTGTAAAGAGGAGATGGAAACGATGTTGAGTCTTACGGAATTAGAATGATGATGTTGGAATTGGATATGCATTATCACTCACATCTTGAAATTTTTGAAAGTTTATCTTTATTGGGAATTGTTTCTCTGTTTAGAGATATCTGTTTTGGGCTATCGGTGGAGGATGACTATGATTGTTGTAGAAATTGCATGAGAATTAGGAGATTTGAAACTAATTTCTCATCCATTTGTATTAAGCATCGTGCATACTTAACACATTAAAAATGTATATTGTTTTAAGAAAAATGAGTGAATACCTTGGTGAATCTAGGTAGGGGGTGTGGTTGTGGTATTATTGTTGGCCTGTGTGTCCTTGGTGAAAGTCCAGAAACTCATGCGGTTAGGTGTTGAGCCTTCCGATTAGTACTAGTAAAAATGTCAATTGGTAGTACTTGTATAGCCTACTTGCAGACACGTACCTAGAGATTCCCAATGTTGTATCCACTGCCCTGTTTTCTATTGTAAAGGAAATGTTTTCATGAATTGTGATATAAAGCTGGAGTTGCATGGTTTTGTAAAGAGATATAAAATGTTTTGGCATGAGCATTGCATATGCATTCACCTTATAACTTTGTTAAGATTCATACATTGTGTTAGAGTATCTCTATTGGGCTTTGGCTTATCCTATGTGGAAAACCATTTTCAGGTGTTAATGATATGCCTCTGCCAAGGTCATAGCTTGGGAGGACTTAGAGCCGAGAGTTTCTTGTTTTGTTTTAGTTATATTTATTTTGTACAAGCCTAGGCCTTTATTTGTATTGAGTTTTAAACTCACTTTTGTTATAACCAAGTATCATCTTAGAAAGTTGTAGCCATTTGGGCATTTATATATCTGTTTAACTTTTCTTTCATATCATTAGTTTGTGGCACATGTTATAGATTTAGGGTTAGGACTTATGAATGTATAGCATGTGTTACCTTTTTGTACAATGGAATCATATGAATGAAAGGATATTACATTCAAAACTGTGTTGTTATTTAATAAATATTATGATATGGTTTTATTGTCATATTTTCGAGGCGTTACAGGAAGAGCTTGATGTGGCTGAGATCTAGAAACCCTAGAGAGAATGTTAGAAGGCAACGGCGGCGAGGAGGTAGTTAGGAAACCCAATATATTAGGAAGTCTACTTCTTTTCAATTACTATCTAATCAATTTAGGAAGTCCAATCAATGTAGGAAGTCTATGCTATTTTATTTTTCTTATATAAGGATGCTTATTGTAATGGTTTTGAAGAGGAGATTTAATAATATTAAGAGTTTAGGTGGCTAATCCCCAGTTCAAAGGATTGTTGGTGGCTGATCTCCAATCAAAGGATCAATTCAGGGTCTAGGGCCTTATCATCTGGTATTAGAGCATTCAATCTTTGAATTTCCATCTCTTCCTACTTTACCATTCATCATCATCAACATGACAGTTAAGGAACTTGAAGAACAAGTTGTTACTCTTACTACTAGGATGGATATGATGTCTACTAATATGTAAGAGTTGACACATGATAGACAAACGAATAATACCATTCTTCAGAATATTGAAGCATTGTTGCAAGATAGACAAGAACTACCTTGCCCCCAATGTGAAGCTTGCCTTCCCTAACCTGGCATCAATCTTAATCCACTTAAACAACGCAACGACGACGACGACGATCGGTGTGCTGGTCCAAATTTTCAAGGTCAAACTCTCTGAATTGATTTTTCAAAATTTAACGGTACCGATCCTGAAGGGTGGTCATTTCAGGCTGAACAATATCAAGAACTTAATGGTGCTTTAGATGAATAGATGGTTTTTTTGGCTGTAGTGCACCTTCAAGAAGATGCTATTTCTTGGAATCGCTAAATTAAACAATCTCTTAGGGTTTTGACTTGGCAGTAATTTTCTCGAGCCATTTGCACCAATTTTGGTTCTCGACAACACATTAATCCTTGTAGTTCATTAGCCAAACTGTCTCAGATTGGCACTGTTCATGAATTTATTACGGAGTTTGAGCGACTTGCTAATATGGTTCTAGGTTTGCTTGAGTCGCATCAAATTAGTATTTTTCTTTTTGGACTTCGTGCCGAGATAAGGTCTGGTGTTTGTTTGCTTCGTCCAATGAGTTTAACCGAGACCTTTGAATTAGCATTTGGCCAAGAAGATGCAATTATAGCAACCATCACACATAATATGACCAAGACTATTTCTCATCCATCTTCTTCATGGCCTTCTAAATATCTTATGTACCTAAGCCTGTTAACCAATTGCCATCCTTACCTACTGGTGTTAAATGTTTGTCATGGAATGAACAAAAGGAATGCCGTGAGAAGGGTCTTTGTTTTAATTGCGATGAGATTTATAAGTCTAGTCATCGATGCCAAAAGCCACAATTATCTCTCTTGGAAGGTGAACCGAAGGTCGAAGTTAAGGAATTTGAATCTAAAACCGTAGTTTGTGGTGTCACAGAACCCCCAACTTCTGAAATTTCGTTACATGCTCTTATGGGGTCAACTCAACCTAAAACTATGCTCTCAGCAACACTCTAAAAAATCAATCTATTACAGTCCTCATCGACTCTGGTCCCACACATAATTTTATCATCCTTCTATTGCTAAATAGTGTGGTTATTCTATTCAAAGGGACAAGTCTTTACGAGTCATGGTGGTTGATGGTGGATTTTTAAATAGCTTGGTTAAGTGTTCTGATGTTCAACTTAATTTACAAGGCTATATAGTTTCCACCGAATTTTTTCTTTGGGCTATTAGTAGCTGTGAGGTGGTTTTGAGAGCGCTATGGTTACAATCACTAGGTTTAATTACTTGGGATTTTTGCAATTTAACCATGAAATTTCAAGTCGCTGATCAAGAGTTCACTTTGGTTGGTGATGGTTCTCCTACCCTAATGCTTATGGATAATGGCCTAGTACATCGTCTTTTACAGCGTGACCACCATGGGGTCCTTTTACAATTAAATTCTAATTCTCGGCTACCTCCAATTGTACCTTCTAAAGTGCCTGTTGACGTTGTCACTATTCTTTCTCAATTTTCAGATATTTTTGGTACACCCACAACTCTTCCACCTATCAGGTCTCATGATCATCATATTTCCCTTGTGCCTAGGTGTTCCCTAATGAATGTGTCCTTACTGGTATCCTCACTTCCAAAAAGATGAAATCAATAAAGTTATTGAGGAGTTACAAGAGGTTGGCCTTATTCGTCATAGCTCAAGTCCATATTCATCTCCAGTTTTGTTGGTTTGAAAAAAAGATGGTTCCTGGCATATGTGTGTTGATTATCGTGCACTTAATGAAATTACAATCAAAGATTGCTTCCCTATTCTTGTGGTAGAAGAGCTACTTGATGAGTTACATGGTGCGACTATGTTTTCTAAGTTAGATCTTCGTATTGGATATCATCAAATTCGAGTGCAAGAACCAGATATTCCCAAGACAGTGTTTCGCACACATGATGGCCATGCCATTCAGCCTTTCTAATGCTCCTGCTACTTTCCAAAGTTTAATGAACGATCTCTTTCGTTCTTACTTACTTAAATTTGTGCTTGTTTTCTTCAATGATATTTTGGTGTACAGTGCTTCCCTCTTAGATCATATTCTCCATTTATCTATCGTTTTTGGTATTTTGTGTGCTAATCACCTATTTGTGAAAGAATCAAAATGCTCTTTTGCTCAAAGATCAATTTGGTATCTTGGCCATATTATTTCAGCTAAGGGTGTGTTAGTTGATAGTGACAAAATTGCTAGTGTTTCCACGTGGCCTGTTCCCTCCTCCATTAAAGGGTGTTCATGGGTTTCTTGGCTTAACCGGTTATTACCACAAATTTGTTAAAAACTATGGCAAAATCAATGCACCTTTGACCCAACTGCTAAAGACAGATTCTTTTATTTGGAATGATGTCGCTGCTGTTGCTTTTTCTAATTTGAAGTTGGCCTTGACAATAACTCCAATGTTAGCGTTGCTTGATTTCTCTAAAGAATTTTCTATTGAGTATGATGCTTCGAGCAATGGTTTAGGAGTTGTTCTCATGCAAGGAGGTCATCCTATTGCATATTTTAGTAGGGCTCTTTCTGGAAAAAATTTGAATCTTTCAATTTATGATAAAGAGATGCTTACTATTGTTTGTGTAGTCCAAAAATGGCGTCCTTATTTATTAGGTCGTCACTTTAAAATTTATATGGATCATCGGAGTCTAAAATACTTTTTGGAACAACGAATTTCTTCCATTGAACAACAAAAGTGGCTATCTAAATTATTGTGCTATAATTATGTGATTATCTACCGATGCCTTATCATGAGCCATCAAGTCTTCTTGCCTTATCTTCCACTATTTTTTCTGGTATTGATGATATTATTTTTGAGTGATGCTCTGATGATTTAATGTGTGCTATTATTAATGGTCTTCAACACTCTTCTTTGCCTAAGAAGCACTATTCTTATGTTGATGGCGTTCTTAGCTATAAAGGTCGCATTGTGGTTGTTCCATTTTCTCCTTGGTGTTCTAAGTTATTGCATGAATTTCATGCAATCCCAACAGGAGGTCATTATGGGTTCTTACACACATACAAACATCTACATCATAATTTTTATTGGCCTGGTATGAAAGGAGCAACAAAAACTTTTATTGCTCAATGTGATGTATGTCAACGCAACAAGACAAAAGCTAATTTTGCCCCCTGGACTTCTTAGCCCCTTGCCAATCACTAATGATGTGTGGCTTGATTTATCGATGGACTTTATTGACGGATTTCCATCTTCACATCAGAAAACTACAATTTTAGTGGTTGTGGATCGCCTCTCCAAATATGCTCACTTTAGTGCTCTTTCTCATCCTTATTCCGCTACTACTATTCTTGATGTTTTTGTAAGAGATATTGTTCGCTTACATGGCATGCCTCGTACAATTATTAGTGATACAGACCCTATCTTTCTTAGTAATTTTTGGGAAACCTTCTTCACTATACATGGTACATAATTATGTCAAAGTTCCGGTTATCACCCTCAATCAGATGGTCAGACCGAGGTTACTAACCGCACTTTAGAGTGTTATCTTTGATGTTTTGCATGTCAGAAACCTCATGATTGGTCTCGCTGGTTGCCTTGGGTAGAATGATGGTACAATACCACTTACCATTCTACTATTCAAATGACTCTGTTTGAGACTATCTACAACCGTCCTCCACATTCAATTCCTAGTTATCTTCCTGGTACAACTGTTGTTCATATAGTTGACATTGCTTTACGGGATCATGATCGTACTTTGCAACTTTTAAAGGATTATTTGCAATCTGCTTAAGCTCGTATGAAATTCTATGTTGATGCCAATCGAACTGAACGCAGTTTTGTTGTGAATGATTGGGTTTTTTTGCGGCTGTAACCTTATCGCCAGTCTACAGCTGCCTTGCAGCATTATTCCAAGATTTCTCCCCATTTTTATGGACCTTTTCACATTATTGTGCAAGTTGGTTCTATTTCTTACAAGTTGGACATTCCTGAAGGGTGTCGCATACATCCCATTTTTCATGTCTCTACCATGAAGTTAAAGTTGGGAGCAAATGTTACTTCAAACCCCTGCTTACCTTCTCTTGCTAATGTTTCTAAATGGATGCCTACGAAAATTTTAGATCGCGGCATCTTCAAGAAGAACAATCAAGCTGTCACACATTGGCTCATTCAGTGGAAGGGTCATTCTATTAATGAAGCTACTTGGGAAGACCATGCTGATTTTTGTGCTCATTATCCAGATTTTCCAGCTTGAGGACAAGCTGTGATTCTAAGGCGGTCAAATGTTAGGAAACCTAATATATTAGGAAGCCTACTTCTTTTCAATTACTATCACATCAATTTACTATCTAATCAATTTAGGAAGTCTATGTTATTTTATTTTTCTTATATAAGGATGCTTATTGTAATGGTTTTGAGCAGGAGATTTAATAATATTAAGAGTTTAAGTGGCTAACCCCCAATTCAAAGGATTGTTGGTGGCTAATCTCCAATCAAAGGATCAACTTAGGGTCTAGGGCCCTATCAGAAATGGAAGATGAAGGCTTGGATACGGGAGGCGACAACAATGGCAAGACGACAACAGCGAATCTGAAGAAGAGAGAGAGAGAGAGAGAGAGAGAGAGAGAGAGAAGAGGGGAAGGGTTTGGTTTATTTGGTCTGTGCGTGTATACCATATATATATGCATGATTTTTTTTGGGTCATTTTGCTTAATCATGTCCTTATGAACAAAAAAGTTTAGTGCATGGACCTTTGATCAAAGGAAATTCAAATTTGGACTTTTCGCCGAAGCGTCCTATAAATATATATATGCATAAATAATTAAACTAAAATTGTCACATATATTTATTATATAATTTCATTTATCAGTAGATATAGGCAAACACAAATAATTTAACAAAAAATATTACATATGTTAATTTAAATAAAATGTTGAAAATAATTTTATATTTATATATAAATATACATATAAATAAATAAATTGAAATTTATAAAACATTATTTACACAAAAAAAAAAAAAATATTTAACTCGTACGTATAACCACTAATTTTTCAGTTTGACCCCTAAGGTTTGTTTTTTCCCCTTTGGTCTTTCAAGTTTTAACGTTTTTCTAGTTCATTCCTAAAATTAATTTATATTAAAAATTAGACAAAAAATGATACATTGACAGTCACGTAATATCAAAATATTTTATTATATATAGCTCACATCTTTGACGTAAACTTACACTTTAATATAATAATATACTTTTTATCTTATATGGCAGCTATTATGACATTTGTTTGTCTAATTTTGAATAGAAATTAGTTTTAGAAATAAATTGAGAAAAATTTAAAACATAAAGAGTCAAAGTGAGAAAAAATAAACCTTAGAGACCAAAATATGAAAGTGACCAAACATAAAAGGGGCAAAATGTAATTTGCCAATTATAAAAATACGGGAGGGTGAACAACCAAGCCTAGCCATTCCTCATTGTCTACCTCCCACTATCTCGCACCTGTCCACAACTCTCTCTCTCTCTCTCTCGGTATCATTCCGTTCCATGTCCATTGTATTGAGTCCTCATTTGGCATGATACTTTTTGGAAGGTGGGAGTTAATTTAGTCGCAAAAAGATAAAATAAGCTAACAAGCAAACAAGACAAAATATCACATCCAAACCATAATCATTTCACTTTTTCTCTCACAAAAGTCAAAAAAATCAAAAAGTCAAACCCAAATGATTTTTAGCTCTAGGTTAAACAAGTCAAAAGTCAACCCACTTCCCAAACGAACCTGAGTTTGAATATATGTGTCTGCAATTAAATAATGTTTTTTTGTATTCCTCCAATGTCGGAACTGAGTTATTTGCAAAACTCTAAGCTTGACTATACATGTCCATCGTCCTCAAGAAGACACCATTATTTAAACCAAAGTTGTTAATCATGTACCGGACAAAATATCATTTTTTCAATTGGTACAATATTTACTAGTATCAATATGTTTCTAAGTACTGTTTCGGATTCATTGTAAAAATGCTATACATGTATTGAAATATTATCTAGTAGCAAATAATTTAAGTATACAATATTATGAAACACAAATTTATTTGTTGAAGAAGCTTAAAACATACCATGTCTGCTGCATAATTGTTAGGAAGTTCAAATATGTAGTGACAAGGATGTTCCTTGACATATTTACTTTGTTACATATATTTTGTATTAAAATACTATAAAATGCTATTATTTAACAACATAAATTCATTTTTAATAAAATTCATAATTTCAGATTCATCTTTTCAAGATCTTTAAAACAATGCTTATATCGAATATAAAATTCAAAAAAAATAAAAATAAATACACTAATGACAAAGCAACAGATAGAATTATTTTCGAAGCAAGTGAAGGAAAAAAAAAAACCCCACGGTAAGGCCACTATGTATTTGGTAGCATTCAAACTATGGTCCAATACAATAAAACTAGAATTTTTCTCACTACGTGGACTGAATAACATTATTTTTTGGCCTTGTATTTGATGATTTATGTAAAAAAAATACAAATTGAGAGCCAATATATATATATATATATATATATATTGTTGAGAAAATAAGCACGTGAAATAGTCTACAAACGGATAGATCTCGAAAAAATATAAGAAATGCAAAAAAAAAAAAAAAATTCAAAATGGACAACCAAATGCAACGTTGGTTGTTGGGTTAGTGGGCTGGTGATTTTGTTCGCATTATGGGGGTTGGTCATTGTAGTAATTCACTTCATTTTATTTTCAATAGCATTTGTCTTTGAACAATAATATTGGATTCAACATGGCTTTTTCAAGATATGCTGGAAATTTGTGAAAGCTGATGTGATACAATTTATGAGGGAATTTCATCATAATGCAAGTTTAGTGGGTGGAATTAATAGCTCATTCATTGCTTTAATTCCTAAAAATGATAGCCCCTCTTGCTTGGATGAATATAGGCCAATTAGTCTAATTGGATCCATGTATAAAATTCTAGCAAAAGTGTTAGCAAACAGGATGAAACAGGTGATGCCCAAGATTATTAGTGAGGTTCAGTCAGCTTTTTTGCGTGGTCAGAATATTTTGGATGGGATTCTAATAGCAAATGAAATTTTTGACGGATGGAAAAGATCCAATAAGAAAGGTTTGGTACTTAAATTGGACTTTGAAAAGGCCTATGACTTAATTAACTAGGAGTTTCTCTTTAACATGCTATCAAATTTTGGCTTCGATTCTAGATGGGTGAGTTGGATGAAAGCATGTGTATCTTTTGCTAAGATCTCTATTTTGGTTAATGGGTCACCAGCAGCTAAATTTTGCCCACAAAGGGGCCTTAGACAAGGTGATCCATTGCCACCGCTTTTGTTTAATATTGTAGCAGAGGGTCTCAATATATTGCTGAGCAGGGCTAAGGAGTTAAACTTAATCTATGGGGCAGAGGTGGGGTTAAATGGCTTAAGAGTAACTCACTTGCAATTTGCGGATGACACAATTTTGTTTTGTGAAGCTAAGAGGGAGGAAGTAGGTAATATTAAAAGAATTTTAAGATGTTTTGAGATGGTATCGGGGCTGAAAATAAATTATTATAAGAGCGTTATTTGTGGTGTTGGAGTTGATGACGGACTATTGCATGAGTTTGTCTCCAACCTAAATTGTCTTCACCAGAAGTTGCCTATAATGTATTTGGGACTACCATTGGGGGTCAACCCAAGTAGGAGAAATACTTGGAAACCTGTTCTTGTCAAATTCAAGCAGAAACTGGCCAACTGGAAGAGAAGACTCCTTTGTTTTGCTGGGAGATTAACCTTAATCAAGTCTGTTATGTTTAATCTACCTGTCTATTATTTATCATTGTTCAAGATTCCTGTAGGGATGGCTAAGGAGATTGAGAAAATGCAATCAGCTTTCCAGTGGGGTGGATCAGATCTCCAAAGAAAAGTGCATTTGGTCCATTGGGAGTGGATTGCAAAGAATAAAAATCTAGGTGGTTTGGGCTTGAGAAGGATTACAACATTCAATGAATGTCTATTGCTAAAATGGTGGTAGAGGTTTGGAGCTAAGACTCAAACCTTCTGGAAAGATATGATCTGCTGAAAATATAATGTTGAGAATGCGAAATGGTTTCCAGCATTGGAAGGTTGAGGTTCTAAGATCTGGACTGATGTACTTAATGTAGTTCTGTTAAATCCAGATTTGCATAATTTCTATGTTCATAACTCTTAGATAGTTTTGGGGGATGGGCGTAGAGCACATTTTTGGTTGGATAAGTAGATTGGCAATGTATGTTTTAACGAGGAATTCCCTAAACTATTCTCTCTATCTAATGATAAGCATGGGGTGGTAAGGGTGTTTTTTGAGAACAGAGGTGCAACTGGTGATTGGAATCTAGAGTTTAGAAGAAATCTGTTGGCCTGGGAGGAGGAGGAAGTTCATAGGTTAGTCTGCTTGCTTAGGTGTGCACCAGCTCTTTCTATTGATAAACCAGATGAATTGAAATGGGCAGTAGACTCTTCTGGATTGTTCAGTGTAGCATCAGTTTATAAATGGTTTGAATCCCTTCTTGGTCCTGTGATGACAATGGCAGGTTCTATATGGAATAATTTTGCTCCTCCTAAAGTGCAATTTTTTGGGTGGTTGGCATGGCTTGGTAAGGTTAAAACCTCCTGTTTTCTTCATAGAATTGGTATACTTGATGGGTGTCATGACCCGAACCCGCCCCCGTGGGTTGAGGACATAACCGGCCAGTAATCATATGATTACCTACGGCCCCAAATCAATCCAAATGTATGTTAACAGAGTTAATGGGGGCCAAACGGAAGCAGTTTAAAACTTTATCCATAGGGCTGTGCTTACATGGCACATCATAACAAACCATGCGCATGCATATTAATAACTCACAACAAAATATGTACTATACAAGGTTTTGTACATACAGGATCATATAAGTCTAAGTCAACCCAAGCAAACTATATACAACATATTCAAAGACTTCGCCCACGTGAAAAAATAAAACAGAATGACAAAAAGGCGAAGACGGGTCTCCTGCGTGAGACGCAAAGGGCTGACTCTCCAAAACCTTTGTTGATCCTCACAGACTTCACTAGGGCTGGGTTTGGACTTCTCTTGGCTCACCTACAAACATATGAATGAGCGTGAGTGAAAGCCCAGTGAATAATATCAAATAAAGGAGTTATACAAACGGCATGTAGAACAACATGCTTCAAACGGCCTTAGGCCCAATTCATATTTTCATGTCGAAACGGCCTCTGGCCCATTCATTCATTCTTGTCAAAACGGCCTCTGGCCCATTCATTCATTCGTGTCAAAACCGCCTCTGGCCCATTCATTCATTCGTGTCAAAACGACTTCTGGCCCGTTCATTCATTCGTGTCAAAACAGCCTCTGGCCCATTCATTCATGTCAAAACGGTCTTTGGCCCATTCACTCTATCATTCAGATCAAACTGGCCTCTGGCCCATTCATTTGGCATAGCAACATTGTCCACCAATCGAATCAACAAACTTATAAAACTTACATAGAAGTAAGTAATTTGGACAACAACATATTTCAGATATCTTTGTTAAGATATTACTCACAGTGATCAGTTGGTTGGTTTGCCCTGGAGCTCGACCCTACACATTCCATGAACACAAAAGGGTCACAAACAATTCAATCCGTTCTAAATTCACATTTTCCTCTCTAGGCTTCATTCTTATGTCTTTAACTCAATTACAATGCTCAATGCATGCCTAAGAGTACTTAGAAGTGAAAGAGGACGGAAAACGAAACTCAGAATGTCTTTTCAAAATGAATCCAAAAAGAGAGATTGAGTGAATATGGCCCTTTTATATAGCCCCACTTAGTCAATTTATCAATATTAAATAATTAAGCACTTAATTAATCATTTTGAGTCTAATTATTTTGATCCGAATCAATTTCTAATTAAATTTCACCGTAGGCTCTAAAAATTATGCCAATCACAATGGCGCGACCAATTTCGATGTCGGTGGCCGATAGAGCCTTCAATTTAATTTCCAAAGCAGACAATCAAACAGATATTCCTACGGTGAACAGATAGAAATTCAAAACCACATATTTTCACATAATAGCATGCAAAATCATATCAAACACATAATCATATTCATGTTAAGGACCAATTAGCATACTACAAAACAAGGATATTACAGTCTTCCCCCCTTTAGGAAGTTTGGTCCTCCAAACTTAATTTACCTTCGTCAGGAAACAAATGTGGATAGCGTAGTCACATTTCATCCTCCTTTTCCCACGTGGCATCCGTCCCATAATATTCTTTCCATTCCACTTTCGCCATTAGGATGGACTTGCTTCTCAGTTGTTTCACTTGTCGGTCAACGATTTGTTTCGGCCATTTGGCGTATTCCATATTTTCATCAATAGCTACCCGGTGATAATCAATCACATGAAACGGGTCTTAGAGGTAACCCCTCAACATCGACACGTGAAACACATTATGGATTTGTTCGAATCTTGGTGGCAAAGCAACTCTATAGGCAACTGGACCAAGCCTTTCCAGAATCTGAAACGGCCCAATGTAACGGGGCGACAATTTGCCCTTCTTTCCAAACCTGACTTGGCCTTTCATTGGGAACACACGGATAAACACGTGCTCACCGACCTCATACTCAAGAGGTCTTCTTCGAACGTCTGCATAGTGTAGACACCCCATTTTTGACCGCCCTTAAGACTTGGGCGCTACTGATGGTTTGCTCGATGATGAAAGGTGTGCAGGGCAAAGGTTCAATTTCTTCGGCAATGAGAAGGTCAAATCCCAACTTCACACCCCATTTTAGACCAAAGCTATTTTGAATGGTTTTTAGACCTTAAAACCCTCTCTTTCAAAACATTTTTGAAATAAAGTTTCTACGATGTTCCGAGGCTCACATTTTGTCAAAAAAATGTGTTTTTCGATAAACCGAGCAAGGACAAAGTGGAAATGAATGAAATAGAGATGAAATATTTGAAAAATCTTTCAAGACACCTTGCTTAGGGGTTTGAAGTTGAAGAAAAGAGGAGAAGAGGGGAGAAGCCAAGTTGGAGAAGAAGATAGGCAAGAATTGCTAAGAGAGGGACGAGCAGTCCTCGCTAAATCAAGCTTATTTGTCTATACACTTTGAGTTAAGCTATGAGGCCACCCCCGTTGGAAAGAAGACTTCCGGGGCTTCATTTTTCATTCAAGAATCTCTTAAATCTGAGACCGGAGGGCGGAGATATGATTGGTTGAAGTTGGGCATCATCCCAGTTGGACCGAAACTGAGCAGCCTTCACTAAAACAAGAATAACTTTTTGCATAGTTGGCATTTTGATGCAAGGCTGGTGCCATTGGAAATCTTACTTCCGGAGCTTCAATTTTGACACAAGAATGACCTGAAAAGGAGTTGATATGAAGAAGTTATGCCCATTTGAAGTTGGACTTGCAGAGCAGATTTTTCCTGCCGACCGGCCAAAACAAATGGCCGACCGACCAAATAGATGGCCGACCGGCCAAATAGATTGCCGACCGGCCAGAAAAGATGGCTGACCGACCAATTTTGCTAGCCGATGACCTTCCGGAGTATTCTACAGATTGAATGGATGCCAGCTGTGGCAGCTGGAATGCACAGACCCTGCTCCCCATGCACGTGTGTGGCTGTTTTGCACCCTTTGCACACCTTTTGACCCTTTTTTTTTGCACCCTTTGCTCAAAGCTTCTTGAGGAAGCTTTGACCCCTTGTCTTGGCTTCCTCAAGAAGCTTGCACCTTTGCATTAGCTTCTCTTAGAAGCTTGGTCCCTTTCACCCTTTTGTATAGCTTCTTTGAGAAGCTTTATGTCATTTTCCTTACTCTATAAAAGAGACCACTCCTCCTCCATTGTTTTGGTTCAGCAAAATCAGACCTAATACATACATATAACATATATATCACCCTCTCTCTCTATATCTCCCTCTCTCTCTACATTTGGGTGGGCTAGAGTGTTCAAAGACCCTTGTTCTTGGCCTATTTGCACTACACCCTATAGCACCACACCACCACTCCATTCTAGAAGCTTGGAGGGCCTTCTTAGAGGCTAGGAGGCAGCTTTTCTTGGTCCAAGAGGTAGCAAAGGATTGGTCTTCAAGGGTGAGTTGATTTCTCCCTCTTTCTAGCTCATTTTTGCAAGTTTTCTTAGCCCCTTTTTCTTGCTGTTTTGAGCTCCGAACAAAACTGAAAGTACCCTTTATTTGAGCTCCACTTCATGTTTCATTAAGGAAATTTTGTCATTTGAGGTCCCCATCTTGCACCTCCTTCTTTATCCCTCTTGTATGCCATAATCTTGCATAATATTTTTGGCCTGTGTGTGATCTGTTTTGGAGCATGGTGTAAACTGTAGATAGGCTTATTTTGAGCCCCTCTTCAACATTGAAGAAGGGCTCATCACTGTTTGGAACGTCCATGTGCCACTTGTCATTATATCCCTCTTTGGTCCCCATTTTTGCATGATCTATTAGCCTATTATGCTTCTGTTTTTGGTCATTTTACAGAACTGAAAACAGTCTTATTTTGACCCCATATTCATGTTTCATTAAGGGTCTTTGGCTGTTTGATGAATGTTTTATATACTTTGTGTTTTGACCTCTTTTGGGCCCTATCTTGCATGGCATTTTGAGCATACTTGTGTACTGATTTAGGCTTGGCCATCAACTGTAAAATATCATATTTTTGGCCCCTCTTCAATATTTTAGGAGTCCCCTAATCTTTTTAGGGTCGGCAGCTGTAAGTTGCTTCTTTACCTCATGTTTAGGGCCATTTTTGCATGCTAGTTTTGCCATATTTGTGCTTACTATTTGGCCATGTTTTGAACTGTAAAAGTGCTTGTCTAGGGGCTTCCTTGCTTCTGTATTTTCATCTCATGTACAAATTATGCATGTTTTATATAGCTATAGGCCAATGCATGGGCCTAGTTTTGCATTTCGGTTTCATTTCATGCATCAGGTATCATTTCGCCTTATTTCGGGGTTGTTTTGCCCCTCGTTTTGCTACTGATTTTTTCATGTTTTCATATCATATTCCATGCCTTTGCCATGTCTCATTAGAGTGGCATTTCGGTGCCTGAGGGTCGGTCCTCGGTTTGCGTGCACGCGTGCACGCATTTCGAGTTGTCTTGTTTTCATCTGATGGCCTCCTATGTGAGTGTGGCTGAGGCTCTCTCATGTTGGTGTAAGCCCATTATTGCATTGTGTATGCCATGTTTCAATGCGTTGTGCATATTATGTTGTTAGCATTGTGTGTGCCATGTAGTTGCATTGCATGTTTGTATGTTTGCTTGTATGCTTAGGTCGCATGTGCATTGTTGTGCATTGCCTCGCCTACTGATCAACCGTGATTGAGGTTGGATCCCTTTGATGTGTTTTGTGCTTGCATTTCATTTGATATCAAAGTTGCATACTTGGCCTTTGGGCCATCATGCATTGAAATGCGTGATTGGTGGCCTAAGGGTCGAGGGCCATGCTCCCTTGAGTCCATTATATGATAGGGAGTGTGTCCATGCATACATTTGCCTAAAAATTCCATGCCATACACTGCTTGTCCTCTGCTGCTGCCAATTGCAGGTTTTGCAGGAAGCTTTGGCCTGTCGGTTAAATATAGTGCCGGTCGGCAATCCATCAATGGCCGATAACTTCATCAGCGGCCGGTGACCATTTCCCATGGCCGGTGGCCATCCCTCCCAGCCAGTGGTATTCCCCAACATCCAGAGAGCATGTCCTTAGACTTTGACAGTCCTCAGAGGAGCAGGGCAGTGAAAAACAGAGGCAACAGTGCAATGGCAGCAAGTTTCTGGGCGATATGGGTCAAGCATGCATCATTTGCGCATCCCAAGGCGGGGGCCGTGGCCACCTTCCCTTTGCCTTTAATTTGTTAATTAAATAGGAATTCTGTAATAATTAATTAAGTAGTTAGTTATTTATTCGGACTGTAATATTTATTCGGCCCCTCCGAGTGAGGGCGTATTTGTAATAAGTGTGGGTGCGTGTGTGCATGTCTTCCAATCCCCACTTCTTTCTCCCTTTTACTTACCTGCTTTGATGGTTAGTATTAGGACATGTTTAATTTAGCATACCTTATGCTATGCATGCCTGCATCCATACATTTGTCTTACATGCACCGGGCTCGGTACATCATTCTAACTGCATTTGTATTTCAATCCCAAATTGAATAACGTGCATTAATTGGTTGCATTTCACATGCCATGTTTAGGTTAGCCGAGCCTACTCTAATTGCATCTTGCATGTGCTGCATTAGTCAACTTGACATGAACTAGGATCACGCATGTTTGCTAACTAGTTTATTGTTTTGGCACGGAGTACGATGTAAGAATTTATGCTTTAGCATCTCGCATGCGTGTGAATGTTAACCTGATAGCATGCTTACCATGTGGCTAGATGCTTATGTGTTATAAATTGTTTGAATGCCTGTGGGTGAAGGTTGGATTGTTTGAGTTGGAAAAACTCGTTGAAATCCGTATTTTAGCCTACTTGCGAGTAGCAAATTCCAAAGTACTTTTTTTAAACAAACGGATATGCAATGCTTGTTTCCAAATTAGGCAATCTAGTCTATACTTGTTTGCTGCGTGCATAACATAGTGATTCTAGGCTAATAACCGGAATAAGAACACATAACGTTTTCAAAATCGGATATCATGGTTAGTAGAGGCCGGTCTTTGGACCGGGCGAAAGGGGGTGCTCATAGCTGACCTTCCCCGATCGTACCCAAGCTCCTGAGCCAAGACAATTTTGGTGATGACGGACATGTGGCCTTCGGCACCGAGTCGGGGTTTCCTAAATTCCCCATAAAAAATATTTAGGTGGCGACTCTGTATCTGGCAAAGCAGTCCATGTTTGGCATTTCTTTTCAAAAATCTGTTTCTCAAAACGATTTGCCGGATTTGGACTCTTTGGTTCAGATGAAGAACCGTGACAATTTGAGAGTCCGAGCTGTAGTGACCCTAAAAATGAACGGAACGGGAGCTCACCCTCCCGGGGCGTTCGGGGACGTCTACAGTTTCTGGCGACTCTGCTGGGGATTTTAGAGAGCTTGACTCGAACTCATGATATCCTGTTTTGATTACGCTTATGTGTTTCTTTGCATTGCATGTGCATTGGTGCGCCTAGGAACATAGTGTTTGCCATCTGCCATTCCTGAATGGTTTGCCGGAGGCTTGTCTTGTCAAGGCATGACCATAAGGCTGACCGGTTATGGGCTCTGACAGTATGGGAACACAAACCCCGGTTTTACCGGGGCACCCCTTTTGACCATTCGACCTAGTGCATATTCGGAATCCATAGTGACCATTCCAAGCTAGGGCAGGTTGCTTACCCGATGCTAAGTTGTTTGAAACCGCTGCGTGCGTAGTGAAACCCATAGCTCCTGACAAAATAGGACAGGGAAACCCTACCCCAACATAGGGGTGTTTTGGCTCTCTCTTACTTGCTATGTGCTTTTAGAGTGTATCTCTACAGGGACGCATATACTAGTTTGCAAGTCTAGGTATCAGGCCTCTGGGCATCAGCATCAGTATTTGGGGAATCAGATTTACCCGAGGGTATCAGTTTACAGGCAGATATTTGGGAAACAGTGATCAGTATTGAGTACAGTCATCCTAGTATGCTCAAATCCGTTCCAGTGAAATTATGCTGAGATGCTGTCTGTTTTCTCTTTTGCTAGGGTACTCCTGGAACTATAGCTTCAGAAGGCTCCGATATCCCCGGGGTACATTGGACTAGTGTTGATAGACTTTGTTAGGTCAGAAATTCAATTCAAGGGTAACTAGTGTTCTTTCGCTGAGGCAAGGCAAAGAAAGGCCAGTCAGGGCTCGCCAGTTCATCTGATCCGTCAGTCGCCAGCCACATCACCTTTGTTCAGACTCAGCAGACCATGATGGCACAGGGCTCGGAAGAATTTGTGGCCGTGATAGCAGCATTAAATCAGGGAACTGCCATGCAGGCTGAGACCAGTATTGAAATGCAGCGTCCATCTGGGGCATCTGCCTCACATCCAGCTTTGGGACCCCAGCCAAACTTTGACCCACTTTCGCCAGTTATAGATTTGCAGTGTCCGAATCCTCGAGAAAGGTTGACTCAAGCTCAGGTGCTCAGACCCCTGGTGCAGTCTAATGAGAGACTTTATCACCTTGATGTTAATGAGCTCAATCCGACTGCAGTGAAGATTGCAAACCTTGAGAAGCAATTCAAAAAGGCACAGGGCCTTAACTCCATTCCCGACATTGAGGATGGGCACACCGAGGCTGCCGTTCGGCTCCCAGACAGATTCAAAATGCCATATATTGACCGTTTCGACGGGTCTGGAGATCCAATGGTGCATATTCGACTTTTCTTGGATGTCCTGAAGCCGATGGGTCTGACCAAGCCACAGAAACTCTCCCTGTATGGAAGAACCCTGTCGGGTGTAGCAGCCACTTGGTACGCTAAGTTAGAAGATAAAGTGAAGCAAAACTGGGAAGAATTGGCTGAGGCCTTTGTTGATCAGTATTCTTACAATACCCAAGTTGAAATGACCATGCAAGAGCTTGAAGCAACCCGCCAGAACCCAACAGAGCCTTTTGTGGAATTTGTTGCGAAGTGGAGAGTAAAGGCAGCACAGATGATAGATCGCCGCCCTTCTGAGAGGGATCAAGTACAGATGATGGTGCGAAACCTCGAGCATGATATGTTGCAAAAGTTTATAGTCGCTCCGCTATTCACTTTCAAAGGTTTGCATGATCTGGGGGTTCAGATCGAGAATGCGTTCAACAGTGGGATCATTCCCAGAACAAGTGAACCGACGAGGAAGGTTTTTGCAGGGAGTACCAATGCTGGTAGTAGCGTCATTCCCAAACCCACTAAGATCAATGTAGTCGCCTCAGCCAACCCTTTTGCCAAACCAAGCCTACAAACAGTCGGCCCAACTTGAGCTCAGGGCAGAACTTTCACTCCCCTCTATATGAGCTTGACTAGCGCACTAAAAGCCTTGATGGAAAGAGGGCATCTCAAACCCCTCGATCCTCAACCTCTGCCTAACCCACTTCCAGCCAGACATAATCCCTCCAAGTACTGTATGTACCATCAGCAGCGCGGTCATGGCACCGACCGTTGCTACCGCCTTCGTCATGAGGTCCAAAATCTCATCGACAACCAGACGATAGCTCCACCTTCAGACCCTAATGACCAAGTACATCACCCACATCTCAATCTGATCCACACACTGGCCGTCCCTTACGACCCCAGCATGTACATCACCCTAGTCCATCTACCCAGGCCTAATGTGTTTATCCTAGAGAGCCTGGACTTATGCATGATGGGTGCATCTGAACCCCAATCATCTCAAACCCACGAACCCACTACTTCTGAGCTGATGAAAATGATTGAAGACCTTCAGAGAACTGTAGCAGATCTGGCCTTTGGGGTTTTGGCCCCATCATCAACCACATCACGTACCAGGGAGTTCATATCTAAAGGCTCCCCAACTTCGGGACGAGTTGCATTAGAAGAAGGCCAATCTCTTGACAAAGTGGAAGCGACTGGTAAGAACAAGGGAGGGGCAGGCATTGGTCCCCATGAACACCTTCGGTGGGATATTGAGGCTTTGAAAGCTGAGGGACTGAACAAAGAGCAAGTCCTCGCAGTTGTTACAAAAACTATAGATGACACTTTCGCCACTCAGAATGAGAGCAGTCTGAATCAAGGGGCAAGCCAGGAGAAGGGCCTTTGTACGAGGAATGTTCCTTTCAACCCTAATCCCGTGCTCGGAAACGATCAGCAAACCCAGTCAACGCCTGCCAATCCCTTTGCTAGTGCATCCAGCAAAACTCCACAAACCTCAAAATACCCACCTCGAGGCCAGAAGGTGTTCGCACCACTGTACATGTCTCTATCAGCGGCCTTTAGGATCTTGATTAGAGAGGGGGATTTGAAACCCTTGGAGCCGCGACCACTGCTAGATAGACTTCCTCACTCCCATGATCCGACCAAGTACTGTGCCTTTCATCAGCAAGTCGGCCATGTCACTGATGGTTGTTTCCGTCTTCGCCACGAAATACAAGATCTGATTGACAATAAGGTCATCGTCTCACCAACTCAACAAAGTCTATCGTCATTGGATCAGTGAACTTGTGGGGGATAATGTGATGTGATCGGGGGATGAACCACCTGCGGATGGCGCTCGATTTACTCCAGATATGGCGTATGGCACACACTGTTTTGAGCATTTGCGAATGCTAGTTTCTGACTTGGGTACTTAGGTAAGTTTTTTTTGTTGTGTTGTTTTGAGTCTGTCTCTTTGTTTTGAGTCAGTCTTTTTGTTTCGGGTCTGTCTTGTTATATCGAGTCAGTCCTATTTTGTTAGAGTCAGATGATTCCGAGGGTGTTACCTCGGGCATCACTATTTTGTTTTGTGTCTGCCTTTTCGCTTTGTTTTGAGTCTGTTTCTGCCATGGAGCCAGTTACACCAATAGTTATGAATGAAACAGCAGTGGTTTTTCATGCTTTTGTGCTTGCTTCTGCCTTGTGCCAGTTGTGCCAGAAAGTTTGAATGAAACGGTAGTACTTTTTGCCTACTCTTCTGCACCCCAAAATCATTGCATTGACCTAAGTTTTTCAAAACTTTTTGAACACTGCGGTGAAAACGAAGAGGAAGGAATTCCTTGGGTTTTGCAAAAATTGATCATTTGAGAGAAAGAGAGGCATGCTAAGCCTTTAACGATCGAGGTCATGCCTGTTAATGTGAGTACTGAGAAGGATCCTGGCTTGATCCAGATTGGTCTCACACTGTCTTCAGCGCGAGCGACTAGTCGCTTTCTTAAAAGATTTCAAAAAAAAATGTTTTGCGCGATCCTGCGAAGACCTGTGTGGAACCGCTCTTGAGATTGTGCAGCCTAGGATCGCTCTCAGTCTCGGGACTTGACCCCTCATTTTCAAACCTCAGACTTAAATTCAGAATGGTCGATGGTCAACCATCAAAGGAGGCCCGTGTGGCCATATTTAAAGCAGCCCTCAAACCGGGGCAAGAAAAGTCAGATCAAGGGGATCAGATGTCGCCAACAGAAGCTTGTAAAGCTAGATCAAAAGTATCCCTGGAACTAGGGGCAAAAATGCCAGATGTGCTCGAAGAGCCGAAGATTGGTCGTCCTGCAAATCAATGAAGACTGGTAAGAATGCCAAACCCCAGAAGAGAAGAAAGAAGAAAGTATTGCTGAAGAACTACTGAGTTCCTATCCACAACACTAGGGGAAAATCCAGCCCCCATGGGATGGACTCCTGCATTGTCAGCGAACAACAGTCACTCTCCTGGATTCAGACGGATTCGAGATCTCAGAACCATTTGACATGGACAAAGCTACACTTTTACCCTTGAGAGGCTCGCTGGGTCGAAAACCAGGAAGGGCGACCCAGGAAAAAGTTAGAGCAAGAAAAAAAAGGAAAAGAACAAAAAAGAAATGAAGAAAAGAAGAACAAAAAAGAAATAAAAGAAAGAAAAGAAAAGAAAAAAAATGAAAAGAATTGAAAAGAAAAGAAGAACAGAGCTCACAAGGTTGAAAACCCGGAAGGGCGGCCTTGGCAAAAGTTAGAGCGCAAAAAGAGAGGTTAAATACCCGAGTGTACCTTAACCCCGAACTACGTAAGGCTTGATTCTCATCTTTGGGATACGTAGGCAACTTCATTCCGAAGTCCAGCCGTAAAGCACTTCAAAATCGACTGTGTCCATGTAATGGTTTTGATCATCTTTGCCTTCTCTGTATCCGAGAGTTCGGTTGTCATCGTTACTTTGAGGACTGATTGCAATGCGCTGCGATGCCATCCAAACAAGGGGCAACTTTCCGTTGCCATGCAGCTCTTTCCAAGCAAGGGGCAATTTTCCTTCGGATCTGAAGTTACGCATCTCAAGAGTAGGTTCCGTGCTTGTTGAGCATTGGCCGTTTGCAAAAATAATTTTTGAGAATTTTTATTGAGGTTGACTGATCTCTCGAAAATTATTCCATCTTTTCCAAAACTGGACCATTTCTTGGACCCAAAAAGGGAAAATTTTCAGTGCTCATAACCTAATTTGCATGATTTTCAAATCAAAAATTGAACAAGTATGTTAATCTGACTCTCATATTGGTCAAAATTGTTTCAGTAGAAAGCAAAACAAAAAATGGTCAAAATGACGAACTAGGGACACAGTTGAGTCAGGCTTCCTGTCTTTCTCCCGTTACCAATGCATCTGCCAGAAAGGGCACTCTACCTGCCAGAAAAAGGCACCACTGAAGCTGACCGCAAAAGGGCAGAAGGCTCTCACATCCTCCACGCAACGAGGTATCAAGCCAAGTGCGAAGCACGAACGGGAATGGATCAAGATATTCCACTCCTTTGTTTGGACAGATCTAATCACGTCCAAACTCCCCAGTAAGAGCATCGTCAACCAATGTCAATTGCAGATCTGCTGCACATACAGCCGCATCGCAACCCCTCTGTGGGAGAAAGTTCACTGTTGTGAGCAGAAGAAGAGAATCTAGCAGAATGCTTGGGGCAAGAACCCGCAACTTCCTGTTTATTCATCAAACACCCTGGGGAGGGATGAAAAATGAGAGATTAAAGAATAGAGAGATGTGCGCTGAGAGAAAAAGTGAGAAAAGGGATTTTTTCAGGAAAACAGAGCCTGAGGGCCGAGCGATGTGAGAATCACAAATAAGAAAGGGTGGGAAACAATACCCGGGGAAACAGGCTCCATGTGCACATTTGAGCCTTGTGTTTTATTTTGTCTGTCTCGATTCTTGTTTTAAGTCACTTTGAGTGTTAACCGATGTGTTTAGGTTGTTTACCTTTGTTTTTTCCCTTGTCGAGTCGTTTTGGCTGTGGCCAGTCGTCGGCTCAATACCCGGTCATGAACTCATTTCTCAATTTCCAAAAAATCATCCTGTGCTCAGAGTGCTGTGCCATTCTCCACATTTGTGCAAAACAGTATTTGTTCTTTCATAAAACTGCAGGGTCCACCCCCGATAAGTGAGAATAGTAGAACAAGGACCTATCTGAAGCTATGTAGGTTCCAGACTGCAAAGCAAAAGAAAAAAGGAAAATTTGGAGCATCTTAGGGTGTTCCAGCTTTGGCAAGATCCGAGACTGTATTTCAGGCGCACCTTCCCAGACCTCGCCATTTCTCTAGAGTATGAGTGTATCTCGACCCCAAGTGTAAGCCTGCTTCAAGACAGAATGGCAATTAAAGCAGCAGCAGATGTTATCTCTCGTCAATATAAACAGGGTGTCCCCTTTTGAGCTGAGCGTATTGCCGAGTCCTCTGAAAGGTAAATCGGAGGCACCAGAGTACACGTTTGATGCCCTTCCATTGCATAGAATGTGCACTTTCATATACACTTCTGTGACATGTGTGCCGCACATCGTTATGATTCATGCATAGAATATGCTTGCTTTCGATTCTGCATAGAATATGCTCCTGTTTCTTGCATAGAAAATGCTCGTAACTTTTGCATAGAAAATGCACTCTTCCACACTTGCATAGAAAATGCACCTCATTTGCATAGAACATGCATTCACTCGCACTATCTTGTGCACTTACACTTTGTATCTCACTAGCACTGTCTTGTGCATCTTGTGGTTGTATCTCACTCGCACTGTTTAGTGCATTTCAAATCAATCGCGCTGTTTAGCGTATCGCACTGTCTTGTGCATTTCAAAATCAATCGCGCTGTTTAGCGTATCGCACTGTTTAGTGCATTTCAAATCACTCGCGCTGTTTAGCGTATCGCACTGTTTAGTGTATTTCGAATCAATCGCGCTGTTTAGCGTATCGCACTGTTTTGTGCATTTCAAATCACTCGCGCTGTTTAGCGTATCGTACTGTTTAGTGCATTTCAAAATCACTCGCGCTGTTTAGCGTATCGCACTGTTTAGTGCATTTCAATCGCGCTGTTTAGCGTATCGCACTGTCTCGTGCATTTCAAAATCACTCGCGCTGTTTAGCGTATCGTACTGTTTAGTGCATTTCAAAATCACTCGCGCTGTTTAGCGTATCGCACTGTTTAGTGCATTTCAATCGCGCTGTTTAGCGTATCGCACTGTCTCGTACATTTCAAAATCAATCGCGCTGTTTAGCGTATCGCACTGTTTAGTGCACTTCAAATCATTCGCGCTATTTTGCGCACCTCAATCGCACTGTTTTGTGCAGCTATCATTCGCGCTATTTTGCGCATTGCACTATTTTGTGCAGTTTACATTCACGCTATTTTGCGCACCTCAATCGCACTGTTTTGTACAGCTTATCATTCGCGTTATTTTGCGCATTGCACTGTTTTGTGCAGTTTACATTTCGCGCTATTTTAGGCACCTCAATCGCACTGTCTTGTGCATTTCAAATCACTCGCGCTTTCTTGCGCATCGCACTGTTTTGTGCACCTTACTTGCATTTTGCAGGCATCCTATCACGCTATCTTGCGCACCTCACTTGTACTTGTTAGTACATTGCATGGTTTTGAATACAAACCGGCTTCACGTAGCGTATAAGTCCAATTGTCAAAGTCTTCTTTCATATCATTTGCATCCTGCCCCTGAACTACGCTGGTTTGATTCCTTGCAAAGGGATACGTAGGCAGCCTGCGGGCACAACCATTCATTCATTTCTATTTTGTTTTGTTTCTCCAAGTCTTCGGCCTTGTCAAAAATGGGTCGTCTCTGGGCTTTGACATTCACTCCCGTCATTGTTATGACTTTCGAGTTCTGTCAAAGAGGGGCAACTGTAGACACCCCATTTTTGACCGCCCTTAAGACTTGGGCGCTACTGATGGTTTGCTCGATGATGAAAGGTGTGTAGGTCAAAGGTTCAATTTCTTCGGCAATGAGAAGGTCAAATCCCAACTTCACACCCCATTTTAGACCAAAGCTATTTTGAATGGTTTTCAGACCTTAAAACCCTCTCTTTTAAAACATTTTTGAAATAAAGTTTCTACGATGTTCCGAGGCTCACATTTTGTCAAAAAAATGCATTTTTCGAGAAACTGAGCAAGGACAAAGTGGAAATGAATGAAAGAGAGATGAAATCTTTGAAAAATCTTTCAAGACACCTTGCTTAGGGGTTTGAAGTTGAAGAAAAGAGGAGAAGAGGGGAGAAGCCAAGTTGGAGAAGAAGATAGGCAAGAATTGCTAAGAGAGGGACGAGCAGTCCTCGCTAAATCAAGCTTATTTGTCTATACACTTTGAGTTAAGCTATGAGGCCACCACCGTTGGAAAGAAGACTTCTGGGGCTTCATTTTTCATTCAAGAATCTCTTAAATTCGAGACCAGAGGGCGGAGATATGATTGGTTGAAGTTGGGCATCATCCCGGTTGGACCAAAACTGAGCAGCCTTCACTAAAACAAGCATAACTTTTTGCATAGTTGGAATTTTGAGGCAAGGCTGGTGCCATTGGAAATCTTACTTCCGGGGCTTCACGTTTGACACAAGAATGACCTGAAAAGGAGTTCATATGAAGAAGTTATGCCCATTTGAAGTTGGACCTGCAGAGCAGATTTTTCCTGCCGACCGGCCAAAACAAATGGCTGACCGACCAAATAGATGGCCGACCGGCCAAATAGATTGCCGACCAGCCAGAAAAGATGGCTGACCGACCAAGTTTGCTAGCCGATGACCTTCCGGAGTATTCTACAGATTGAATGGATGCCAGCTGTGGCAGCTGGAATGCACAGACCCTGCTCCCCATGCACGTGTGTGGCTGTTTTGCACCCTTTGCACACCTTTTGACCCTTTTTTTTGCACCCTTTGCTCAAAGCTTCTTGAGGAAGCTTTGACCCCTTGTCTTGGCTTCCTCAAGAAGCTTGCACCTTTGCATTAGCTTCTCTTAGAAGCTTGGTCCCTTTCACCCTTTTGTATAGCTTCTTTGAGAAGCTTTATGTCATTTTCCTTACTCTATAAAAGAGACCCATCCTCCTCCAT
Source organism: Camellia sinensis (assembly GCF_055761805.1). Lineage (NCBI taxonomy): Eukaryota > Viridiplantae > Streptophyta > Magnoliopsida > Ericales > Theaceae > Camellia > Camellia sinensis. The sequence continues at coordinate 124,649,944 of NC_138967.1, read as the reverse complement.
TGTTTTGGTTCAGAAAAATCAGACCTAATACATACATATAACATATATATCACCCTCTCTCTCTATATCTCCCTCTCTCTCTACATTTGGGTGGGTTAGAGTGTTCAAAGACCCTTGTTCTTGGCCTATTTGCACTACACCCTATAGCACCACACCACCACTCCATTCCAGCAGCTTGGAGGGCCTTCTTAGAGGCTAGGAGGCAGCTTTTCTTGGTCCAAGAGGTAGCAAAGGATTGGTCTTCAAGGGTGAGTTGATTTCTCCCTCTTTCTAGCTCATTTTTGCAAGTTTTCTTAGCCCCTTTTTCTTGCTGTTTTGAGCTCCGACCAAAACTTAAAGTACCCTTTATTTGAGCTCTACTTCATGTTTCATTAAGGAAATTTTCTCATTTGAGGTCCCCATCTTGCACCTCCTTCTTTATCCCTCTTGTATGCCATAATCTTGCATAATATTTTTGGCCTGTGTGTGATCTGTTTTGGAGCATGGTGTAAACTTTAGATAGGATTATTTTGAGCCCATCTTCAACATTGAAGAAGGGATCATCACTATTTGGGACCTCCATGTGCCACTTGTCATTATATCCCTCTTTGGTCCCCATTTTTGCATGATCTATTAGCCTATTATGCTTCTGTTTTTGGTCATTTTACAGAACTGAAAACAGTCTTATTTTGACCCCATATTCATGTTTCATTAAGGGTATTTGGCTGTTTGATGAATGTTTTATATACTTTGTGTTTTGACCTCTTTTGGGCCCTATCTTGCATGGCATTTTGAGCATACTTGTGTACTGATTTAGGCTTGGCCATCAACTGTAAAATATCATATTTTTGGCCCCTCTTCAATATTGTAGAAGGCCCCTAATCTTTTTGGGGTCGGAAGCTGTGAGTTGCTTCTTTACCTCATGTTTAGGGCCATTTTTGCATGCTAGTTTTGCCATATTTGTGCTTACTATTTGGCCATGTTTTGAACTGTAAAAGTGCTTGTATAGGGGCTGCCTTGCTTCTTTATTTTCATCTCATGTACAAATTATGCATGTTTTATATAGCTATAGGCCAATGCATGGGCTTAGTTTTGCATTTCGGTTTCATTTCATGCATCAGGTATCATTTCGCCTTATTTCGGGGCTGTTTTGCCCCTCGTTTTGCTACTGATTTTTTCATGTTTGCGTATCATATTCCATGTCTTTGCCATGTCTCGTTAGAGTGGCATTTCGGTGCCTGAGGGTCGGTCCTCGGTTTGCGTGCACGCGTGCACGCATTTCGAGTTGTCTTGTTTTCATCTGATGGCCTCCTATGTGAGTGTGGCTGAGGCTCTCTCATGTTGGATTGTGTATGCCATGTTTCAATGCGTTGTGCATATTATGTTGTTAGCATTGTGTGTGCCATGTAGTTGCATTGCATGTTTGTATGTTTGCTTGTATGCTTAGGTCGCATGTGCATTGTTGTGCATTGCCTCGCCTCTTGATCAACCATGATTGAGGTTGGATCCCTTTGATGTGTTTTGTGCTTGCATTTCATTTGATATCAAAGTTGCATACTTGGCTTTTGGGCCATCATGCATTGAAATGCGTGATTGGTGGCCTGAGGGTCGAGGGCCATGCTCCCTTGAGTCCATTATATGATAGGGAGTGTGTCCATGCATACATTTGCCTAAAAATTCCATGCCATACACTGCTTGTCCTCTGCTGCTGCCAATTGCAGGTTCTGCTGGAAGCTTTGGCCGGTCGGTTAAATATAGTGCTGGCCGGCAATCCATCAATGGCCAATAACTTCATCAGCAGCCGGTGACCATTTCCCATGGCCAGTGGCCATCCCTCCCAGCCGGTGGTATTCCCCAACATCCAGAGAGCATGTCCTTAGACTTTGACAGTCCTCAGAGGAGCAGGGCAGTGAAAAACAGAGGCAACAGTGCAATGGCAGCAAGTTTCCAGGCGATATAGGTCAAGCATGCATCATTCGCGCATCCTAAGGCGGGGGCCGTGGCTACCTTCCCTTTGCCTTTAATTTGTTAATTAAATAGGAATTCTGTAATAATTAATTAAGTAGTTAGTTATTTATTCGGACTGTAATATTTATTCGGCCCCTCCGAGTGAGGGCGTATTTGTAATAAGTGTGGGTGCGTGTGTGCATGTCTTCCAATCCCCACTTCTTTCTCCCTTTTACTTACATGCTTTGATGGTTAGTATTAGGAAATGTTTAATTTAGCATACCTTATGCTATGCATGCCTGCATCCATACATTTGTCTTACATGCACCGGGCTCGGTACATCATTCTAACTGCATTTGTATTTCAATCCCAAATTGAATAACGTGCATTAATTGGTTGCATTTCACATGCCATGTTTAGGTTAGCCGAGCCTACTCTAATTGCATCTTGCATGTGCTACATTAGTCAACTTGACATGAACTAGGATCATGCATGTTTGCTAACTAGTTTATTGTTTTGGCACGGAGTACGATGTAAGTATTTATGCTTTAGCATCTCGCATGCGTGTGAATGTTAACCTGACAGCATGCTTACCATGTGGCTAGATGCTTATGTGTTATAAATTTTTTGAATGCCTGTGGGTGAAGGTTGGATTGTTTGAGTTGGAAAAACTCGTTGAAATCCGTATTTTAGCCTACTTGCGAGTAGCAAATTCCAAAGTACTTTTTTTAAACAAACGGATATGCAATGCTTGTTTCCAAATTAGGCAATCTAGTCTATACTTGTTTGCTGCGCGCATAACATAGTGATTCTAGGCTAATAACCGGAATAAGAACACATAACGTTTTCAAAATCGGATATCATGGTTAGTAGAGGCCGGTCTTCGGACCGGGCGAAAGGGGGTGCTCATAGCTGACCTTCCCCGATCGTACCCAAGCTCCCGGGCCAAGACAATTTTGGTGATGACGAACATGTGGCCTTCGGCACCGAGTCGGGGTTTCCTAAATTCCCCATAAAAAATATTTAGATGGCGACTCTGTATCTGGCAAAGCAGTCCATGTTTAGCACTTCTTTTCAAAAATCTGTTTCTCAAAACGATTTGCCGGATTTTGACTCTTTGGTTCAGATTAAGAATCGTGACAATTTGAGAGTCCGAGCTGTAGTGACCCTAAAAATGAACGGAATGGGAGCTCACCCTCCCGGGGCGTTCGGGGACGTCTACACATAGTTCTTTTGCCGGTCCGAAGCTGTTTTGAGCCTTTGCCGAATAATTTTGATTTTCTCAGAAGTATCTTGCACAATTTCGAGCCCAAGTAAAACTCTATCCCCGACCTCTGTCCAACAATTTGGTGATCTACACCTTCTACCATACAAAGCCTCGTATGGTGCCATACCGATGCTGGAGTGGAAGTTTTTATTATAAGCAAATTCCGCAAGTGGCAAATAGTCTTCCCAACTCCCCTGGAAATCCAAAGCACACATCCGAAGCATATCTTCCAAAGTCTGTATTGTTCATTCTGATTGCACATCTGTCTGTGGCTAGAATGTAGTACTGAACCTTAGTTCCGTCCCCATAGCTTCTTGCAAACTCTTCCACAATCTAGATACAAATTTCAGATCTCTATCCGGCATAATAGATACCGAAACTCCATGTAAATGGACGATCTCATCAACATAAATAGTAGCCAATCTATAAGCATTAAATGTAGTCTTGACAGGCAGAAAATGTGCAGATTTAGTCAGTCTATCAACTACAACCCAAATAGAATCCATACCTCGAGAAGTCCGAGGTAGGCCAACAACAAAATCCATAGTCACATGCTCCCACTTCTATTCAGGAATAGGGAGAGGTTGCAGTAGACCACCTGGTTTCTGATGTTCAGCTTTAACTTGCTGACACTGAAGACATTCGAGAAGTCCGAGGTAGGCCAACAACAAAATCCATAGTCACATGCTCCCACTTCCATTCAGGAATAGGGAGAGGTTGCAGTAGACCACCTGGTTTCTGATGTTCAACTTTAACTTGCTGACACTGAAGACATTTGGACACATATTCTGCAATCTCTTTCTCCATCTTAGGCCACCAATAGGTCTGTTTCAAATCCTGATACATTTTATTGTTATCCGGATGCATAGCAAACGTTGGTTTGTGGGCTTCATCTAAAACCCTCTTCTTTAGTTCCGGAATGTCTGGGACACACATTCGGTTTTGAAATCTCAACACTTCATTTACAACGCCAAACTCTGCTTTCGGACTTGTCTCAAATTCATCTATCACCTTCTTGAGGAATTCATCCCCTTTCTGTTTCTGTTTGATTTCATCAATGATTGCTGGCTCGGCTATAATAGCAGCTATCAATCCGCCCTGCTCACACGTTACCACTTCAATTTCAAACTTCTCAAAATCTTGCAAGATCTCTTTCTGTTCAGTAAGCAAACAAGCCATACACCCCGTTGATTTTCTGCTCATGGCATCAGCAACTGTGTTAGCTTTCCCGGGGTGATACTGAATCTCTAAATCATAATCCTTTATCAGTTCCAGCCATCTCCTCTGTCACATATTCAACTCCTTCTGCGTAAAGAAGTATTTCAGACTTTTGTGATCTATGTAGACTTCACACTTTGCTCCATATAGATAATGCCGCTAGATTTTCAAAGAAAAACAACTGCGGCCAATTCTAGGTCATGTGTTGGATAATTCTTCTCGTGTGGCCTCAACTGTCGGGAGGCGTAAGCAATAACCTTTCCGTTTTGCATCAACACACAACCCAAACCTTTATAAGACGCATCACTGAAAATTACAAAATTCTCCGTACCTAAAGGTAGTGTCAGAATTGGTACAGTGGTCAATCTTGTTTTTAGTTCATGAAAGGCAGCTTCTCTTTCGTCGTTCCATTCAAACGGTTGCCCTTTCCGTGTCAATTGGGTAAGAGGCACAGCTAATTTCGAAAAGTCCTTCACAAATCTCCTGTAGTACCCGGCCAAGCCTATGAAACTGCGGACCTCTGTTATATTCGTCGGTGTGGGCCAATTCACAATTGCTTCTATTTTCTGTGGGTCTACTGAAATCCCTTCTTTGTTGATAACATGCCCTAAGAAACAACTCCATCCAACCAAAACTCACATTTCTTTAGCTTGGCAAATAATTTCCTTTCCTGAAGTATTTGTAGGACAGTTTTCAAATGATGTTCATGTTCAAGTCTATATTTAGAATATATCAAAATGTCATCAATAAAAACCACAACGAATTCGTCAAGGTAGGTTTTAAAAATTTGGTTCATTAAGTCCATAAATGCTGCCGGAGCATTAGTCACTCCAAATGGCATAACAAGAAACTCAAAATGTCCATACCTCATTCTGAATGCGGTTTTCTCAATATCTTCTTCCTTAACTTTCAGCTGATGATATCCGGATCTCAAATCAATCTTAGAAAACACCTGTGATCCCTGCAATTGGTCAAATAAGTCATCAATACGGGGTAGGGGATATTTGTTCTTTATTGTTGCCTTGTTCAATTCCCGATAATCGATACACAGGCATAGGGTTCCATCCTTCTTTTTCACAAATAATACTGGTGCACCCCAAGATGAAGTGCTAGGTGGAATAAACCCCTTGTCAAGCAAGTCTTGCAACTGTTCTTTCAATTCTTTCATTTCGGCGGTAGCCATTCTGTAGGGAGTTTTAGAAATGGGCTAGGTTCCTGGCACAGTTTCAATAGTAAACTCTATCTCCCTATCTACCAATTGCCCTGGTAATTCATTTGGAAACACATCTGGAAATTCTCTAACAATAGGGATATCATTCAATTCAACATTCACAGATTGTTCAGATGACACATAGCACAAATAACCCTGGCACCCTTTCCTGATCAGTTTACATGCTTTCATTGCAGATATCAAATAAGGTGGAGGCACTACCCATTACCCACAAACACAATTTCCTTATGTTTTGGTGGTTTAAACACAACCCGTTTTGTCACACAATCAATGGTGGCACAATATTTGGTCAACCAATCCATGCCCAAAATTACATCGAAATGCCTAAAGTTCAAGGGTAACAAATCTACATATAGGATAGCATCCTCAACACGCATATCACAAAACCGGTATGTAGATTCACACTATACAGATTCTCCAGATGGAGCAGACACACATAATAGATATGGCAGTAATTCTAAAGGTCTATTCAGTCTAGATGCAAATGCACATGTTACAAATGAGTGTGTTGATCTGGAGTCAATTAACACAAAGGCATCCTGATTACATATAGAAATGGTACCTGAGACAATTGCGTTGGCATTCCGTGTATCGCCCGGAACATGTGCAAAAACTCTCCCCTGTCTCACGGTATCCCCGATGGTAGCAGACTTCAAAGTATTTCCCTGCTTCGGGATCGATGCAGTTGAGCTAGCAGCTAGCTTTCCACCATTCTGATTACAATCTCGGGCCATATGCCCTTGTTTCCCACATTTGAAACAGGCTCCTAACACACGGTAACAAACTCCACGATGCTTTCTGCTACAAATATTGCACATGGGAGCTGTGTCTCAGAAAGAATTTAAAGTATTTGAGAAGCCCGTATTTTGCTTTTTCGAAAATTTCTTCTTTGAAAGAAGCCTTGCCTTTTGTTACTTTTACAGTCAGTTGTTGACTTAGTCTGTCTAGCTATGTTAGCCTCTGATATGATGGCCCTGTCTAGCACCCCAATGTAGGTCTCCAGCTTCAAGACATTCACTCTCTCTAAAATGTCACTTCGAAGTCCACCTTCAAAATGTCTCGCCTTCTTATAGTCAGTATCAATTACATGTGGTGCAAACCTGGCCAATTCAGTGAATTTGGCCTCATACTCAGCTACAGTCATGCTGTCTTGCCTAAGTTCCGTGAACTCTGCTACTTTCCTATCCCGAACACATTGTGGGAAGTACTTGTCGTAGAAAATCTCCAGAGATTTCACCCAGTCCACATCTTTATGATTTTCTCGCATTAACATCCACCATCTTCTTGCCTCGTCTTCTAGCACAAAAGTGGTTCGAAGTACTTTCTGTGTCTCTGAACACGGGAACACTTCAAACAATTTTTCAATGCCGAGGACCCATGCTTCGGCTTTCAACGGATCTAGTCCCCCGTGGAACTGTGGTGGTTTCATTTTCTTGAATTCTTTGGTGAGCTATTATCTGATCATCATTCTGATTATCTGGCACAAGAGGTGCCGGAGGTGGAGGTGGAGGGTGTGGTTGTTGCCACTCCTGTTGTTGCCTCAACATTTCTGCCATTTCCTGAATCAATCTTTCCATTCTGTTTATTCTGGCAGTAGAGGACTCCTCTATCTCATCACCTCTTGTTCTCACCATCTGATTAAACTTACATTATACTTTGTACAAAAGATACACAAGTATGCATATACTAGAAAGCACACATATTCAAACGATTGCAATGCAAGCAATTCACAAATTTATAGCACATAATCGTTCATATCAAAACGGTTAGGCATATTCTCGATGCTTCCGAATTCATGCTTATCACATGAATGCATCCCAGATCTTTTCTAGACGTTTATTGCCCTTTTCGGCAAGTGTGTGAGTTATTAACTCGTGCTCTGATACCACTCTGTCATGACCCGAACCCCCCCCGATGGGTTGAGGACATAACTGGCCAGTAATCATAAGATTACCTATGGCCTCAAATCAATCCAAATGTATGTAAATAGAGTTAATGGGGGCCAAACGGAAGTAGTTTAAAAATTTGTCCATAGGGCTGTGCTTACATGGCACATCATAACAAACCATACGTATGCATATTAATAACTCACAACAAAATATGTATTAAACAAGGTTCTGTACATATAGGATCATATAAGTCTTAGTCAACCCAAGAAAACTATATACAACATATTCAAAGACTTCGCCCACATGACAAAATAAAACAGAATGACAAAAAGGCGAAGACGGGTCTCCTGCGTGAGACACAAGGGTTGACTCTCCAAAACCTTTGTCGATCCTCACAGACTTCACTAGGGCTGGGTTTGGACTTCTCTTGGCTCACCTACAAACACATGAATGAGCATGAGCGATATAGCGATCCCGGGTTTACCCTTGTTGTTCAGTGATCCGGACATGTGTCCGTGGATGTTGGTAGTTGTTTGTTATCTTGTTTGCATCCTTGTTACTTCATATTTGAGTTATTGGATGTGTTGAGCAAGTTTGTTACAGGTTGGTTGTGTTTGGGAGCTTAGTGTTGCTGCCCAGATTTTAGGACCTTCGCTCGAGCGAGGAGTTGGTCGCTCAAGCGAGAATTGAGTTTGTGTCTGGTGGGTCGAGCCAGAGTGGCTTCGCTCGAGCGAGCGCTTGCATCTGGTTCTGGACCTGAGAGTCGTGTTTCTTGGCTCGAGCAAGAGTTTCTTGGCTCGAGCGGTCTGGTTTGTTCTTTCGCTCGAGCGAGTAGTTGGTCGCTCGAGCGTGCTTCTGGTTGCACGACCTGAAGGTTTGAGTTTTGGGCTCGAGCGAGAGGTTCTTGGCTCGAGCAAGAGTTTTCTGTGTCTGGTCGCTCGAGCGACCAAGTCTTCGCTCGAGTGAGAGTGTTTTATATCAGCGGGCAGTAGCGAGTTTAGACTTCACTTTTTCACTTTTCCTTTTTGATAAAGTCTAGATCCGTGACCCTCTCTCTCTACACTTATATTCTCTCTAAGATTTGATCTCCCTAGAGTGTGAATCTAACCTAGGGCCTTTGTTAAAAAGATAGAGGGCATTGTGGGCTTTGATTTAATCTGAAAAAGTTTGGTTTTGGAGCACGTTGATCTTCGAGTCTTCATCTCCTTTTTGGCTCAAACTTCGAGGTAGGGATATCCTACTCCTCTCTATGGATTCTGTCTTTAAATTTTGGTATTTTGAGATGATGGGGTTGGTTTGGTAATTTCGTGAAAGTTTGGGGGCTTTTGTGTAATTTTACAAAAGTTGGGGTTTCACTCAGAATAAACCTGAATGCACGTTTGGCATAGAGAGTTGGATTAAATGTTAAATCATTGATGAAAATGGGACCTAAGGGTTGAAATGTTAATTATGGGAATTGACCTAATTACATTGTGCATTTATCTTCTGTTTAGAAATAACTGCTTTGGGCTATCGGTGGAGGATAGTCGTGATTGTTGTAGACAATGCATGATGATTAGGCAAACTGAAACTAATCAATGGAATGTGTCATGGAACTTGACGGTTGATAGAATACATTAACTGTATGTATTGTGTGATTGTATATAGAACCAATGTGTTTGTATACGTTTTGTGTAGAGGAGGAGATGGGGATGTACTCCGCGGTTTAGGGGAAGATAGGGGATGTACCTCTAAACCGGATAGTGTTGGGAGAAGATAGGGGATGAACTCCGTAGATACAGCTCATATGCTTGTCTAGAAAAGTGAAGATAGAGCTTATATGCTTATCTTTGTGAAGTGTGGATATAGCTTGTATGCTTATCTGTGGATATTGTTGTTATACATATCTGGTGAGAATGTGGGTAGTGCTTATACGCCTATCTGTTGAAAAAGGAAAAATGAAAGGTAACTTGGACTCATAAGTCGTATGGCATAAATATGTGATTTATGTGAATGTATCAGTGTTGACCATCTATCAATATCTAGTATTTTAGTCATTGCTCATGGTTGGTTTAGTATATTTCTACTGGGCTGTGGCTCACCCTATATGGGAATATCATTTTCAGGTACAGGTAGCATGCCACCTCCAAGGACATAGCTTGGGAGGCTAGAGGCGGACTTACTTTTTGTCGAATTACTTTTGATGTATTACATGTAATTCAAGCCAAGGGCTTAATGTGTATGAGTTAGTACTCTTTTGTTGTAACCAAGTGTTAACTTGGAAAGCTGTAAGCCCGTAGGGCATTTGCTTTTGTTGTTAACATGTAATACTTATGTAATAGAATTCTGATATAATGGAAGAATATAGAACTTTTGAATCTCAATGCTTGTCTTATTTAATGGATTTAATGCTATTAATTTGAGGGCGTTACAACTTGGTATCAGAGCGTACCGGGTTCGAATACTTTGGGTACGTGGGAAGTGATTAGGATCACAATGGGTTTGTCTCGCTTGATAGAGACTTTGATGTAGTATCACATGCAATGTGTTGATAACATGCTTATGTGTTTATGTGGGTATGGGATTTAATTTCTAGGATGTTGATTGGATCCTTGGATTTCTGTGAGTCTTGTTGGAAAAGCACTTGATCAATGCTGTTTCTAACTGAAACTCTAGTAATGCCTCGGGACTATCATTATCCGGAAATGAAATTCGTAAGTGCTTATGTGTTTATGTGCTTACGTGGAGTGAATTACAGTTGTCCATGCATTAGGACGTGAGTGTTTAGTTTTGGCACATTTTTGAATGTGCTAATGTTCTGTGTTACCTTTATTAGGATGTCAGGACGAGGAAGAGGTGCTAGGCGTGGTAGACCTGCAAGGCAGGAAGTACCGTTACCGGAGGAGGTTCCGGCTGTGCAGGAGGGAGTTGGTCAGGCCAATGTGGCCGAGCCAGTGGGTCAGCAGGCCATGGGTGCTTTGGCCAGAGAGATAGCAGGGGCTTTGGGTATTCTCAGAGCAGAGAATCAGGCAGCTGAGGCTGGGCCTTCCTTCTTGAAGAGGGAGTTCTTCCGGTCTAATCCGGATGAGTTTGTCGGGGATCCGAAGGAGCCACTGAAGGCTGATGAGTGGTTAGAGCAAATGAGTAAGACGTTTGAGATGCTTGCCATCGAGGATGGAGCACTGAAGGTGACCTTGGCATCCTTCCAGCTGAAGGGAGATGCGGGTCAATGGTGGAAATACGAGAAGGCTCGTGTTGGTGGTACTTGGGAGGCATTTGTGAATGCTTTTCAGGAGAGGTTTTTGTCTGCTGCAGCTAGGGAGAAGCTGAGGGATCAGTTTAGCCGGCTTAATCAGCAGGGCTTGTCAGTGGCTGAGTTTGAGGCTACTTTTACCAGTCTATCCAGGTTTGCACCGGAACTGGTGGCGTCTGAGGAACGCCGTTGTTATGAGTTCGAGCGGAAGTTGAGGCGGGGCCTCAAGTTGAGAATTGGTGGGTCTTACATTCGAGAGTATAGACACCTGGTAGATGCAGCTGCTCATATGGAGATTATGATGCAGGAGGAGGATGAGGGGCAGAGAGGCTTCAAGAGGAGCCAAGATGGCCAGGCTGATGGCAGGAGGCAGAGGGGTTCTAACCCTCAGCAGTCGCAGGGAGGTGTGGCTAGATCGACCTTCCCAGTGCCGAGTGCAGGCTCCGGGAGAGGTGGTCAGGGGGAGTTTACTTGTTACAAGTGTGGCCAGCTGGGTCACAAGGTTTCAGTTTGCCCGTTGAAGGGTGGGGGTCAGAGAGCTGCTTCTTCTTCAGCTAGACCGCAGAGTCAGAGTTCGGGCAGGGGGCAGCCCTTGTCTTGTTATCAGTGTGGACAGCCTGGGCACCTGAAGAGGTTTTGCCCGCAGTTGAGTGCCACTTCAGGAGCGTCTGGTTCTAGGCAGACGCAGGGTTTTCAGCCAGCTCAGTCTGTGCAGGCCTCGAGGGCCAATCCGGGAGCTTCGTCATCCCAGTCTGTGCAGCAGTCTTTTGCTCCGAGAGGTGAGCAGGTAGACCAGGGGCCTACAGGGCGCGTGTATGCTGTTACCGCACCGGATTTAGTACCGGCTCCATCAGTAGTGAGAGGTACTTTTCTGTTTTGCAACTCGGTTGCTAATGTGTTGATAGACACGGGGGCATCTCATTCTTTTGTATCTGCTGCATTTGCATCTGTTTTGGAATTGGAGTTAGCATTGTTGGCATCTCCTATTTGTGTGGTATCGCCTTTGGGTGGTGAGTTGATCCTGAAACAGGGTGTTAGAGGATGTGACATAGAAGTTGACGACTATAGGATTGCTTTTCCGTTTGTTGTCATGCCCATGAAGGGTTTTGATGTTATTTTGGGTATGGACTGGTTATCGTCATACCGGGCTGTTATCGATTGCTACCGCCAGAGGGTTACATTGTGTACCTTGAGCGGGGAGTGGTTCCATTTCTTGGGAGACCGGGTTGGTAGTGTTTTGCCACCGGGGTATGATTCGCGAAAGTATAGTGAGCTTAGTAGTCTACTTGCCAGCTTTGAGAGTGGTGAGTGTGGCGAGACCCAGCTTGTGTTGCCGAGGGTGGTCTGTGAGTATTCGGATGTCTTTCCCGAAGATCTTGTTAGTTTGCCACCTCATCGGGAGATAGAGTTTTCTATTGATTTAGTGCCCGGCACAGCGCCGATTTCCATGGCACCTTACCGTTTTGCTCCAGCAGAGTTGGTTGAGTTGAAAGTTCAGCTCCAGGAATTGTTAGATAAGGGCTTTGTTCGCCCTAGTGTTTCGCCGTGGGGAGCACCGGCCCTCTTTGTTAAAAAGAAAGATGGGGCCTTGAGATTGTGTATCGACTACCGAAAGTTGAATCGGGCTACGGTTAAGAATAAGTATCCTATGCCCCGTATAGATGATTTGTTTGACCAGTTGAAGGGTTCCCGTTGTTTCTCTAAGATAGACTTGAGATCGGGTTACCACCAGTTGAGGGTCAGGGAAGAGGATATTCCGAAAACGGCATTCCGTACGCGGTATGGCCATTACGAGTTTCTGGTGATGCCATTTGGGCTTACCAATGCACCGGCAGTCTTTATGGACTTGATGAACCGGATTTTCCGGGAGTTCTTAGACCGATTTGTGGTCGTCTTCGTGGACGACATCCTTATCTATTCACCTTCTGAGGAGGAGCACGAGGAACACTTGCGAGTGGTGCTTGAGTTGCTTAGAGCCCATAGGCTGTATGCTAAGTTTTGGAAGTGTGAGTTCTGGCTGAGTGAAGTCAAATTCTTAGGCCACGTGGTATCCGGGGAAGGGGTGTCTGTTGATACATCCAAGGTTGAGGCAGTGCAAGATTGGGCACAGCCTAAGAGTGTGTTTGAGATCCGCAGTTTTCTGGGATTGGCTGGGTATTACCGTCGGTTTGTGAAAGATTTCTCCAGGTTAGCGTCACCGTTGACTAGACTGACTCGGAAGGGAGTCAAGTTTGTGTGGAGTGAGACTTGTGAAAAGTCGTTCCAAGAGCTGAAAGTTAGATTGACCACCGCTCCGGTTTTGATTATTCCGGAGAGAGAGTTGGGTTATGCGGTTTATTGTGATGCTTCACGAGAGGGTTTGGGTTGTGTGTTGATGCAGGAGGGGAAAGTGGTAGCGTATGGTTCACGTCAGCTGAAACAACACGAGAAGAATTACCCCACACACGATCTAGAGTTAGCAGCAATGATCTTTGCCTTGAAAATCTGGAGGCACTACCTTTATGGTGAGAGGTTCGAGGTGTTCTCGGACCATAAGAGTTTGAAGTATCTGTTTACACAGAGAGACTTGAATCTGAGGCAGAGGAGGTGGATGGAGTTCATCGAGGATTATGATTTTGAGTTGCATTATCATCCGGGAAAGGCCAATGTTGTGGCCGATGCCCTTAGTAGGAAGACCATTAGTGATGTAGCTTGTATAGCCATCCGGGAATGGGAGATGTTGGGAGCACTTGGTGAGTTTGATTTGCTACTGGGCGAATCTGCTGAGGCTGCGGCCTTGTTTTCTGTTGTTGCGCGGCCTACACTTGTGACTAGAGTATTAGAGGCACAGAGAGGTGACCTTGAGGTAGAATCCCTCCGAGAGAAGATTTCCAGTGGGAAAGTTGAGAAGGGTTTGGCAGTGTATCCCGACCTGAGTGTGAGATACCGAGACCGTGTGTTTGTACCGGAGTCTTGTCGAGAGGAGGTACTCCGAGAGTTTCATCATTCGCACCTTGCGGTGCATCCGGGAGGTACTAAGATGTACCAGGATTTGGGTCGCCAGTTTTGGTGGCGGGGTTTGAAGAAAGATGTAGCGGTTTTCGTGTCGAGGTGCCTTACTTGCCAGCAAGTGAAGACCGAGCATCAGAGGCCAGCGGGTTTGTTGCAACCCTTGCCTATTGCCGAGTGGAAGTGGGAACATGTCACTATGGACTTCGTTGTAGGTCTTCCGAGGACTCAGCGGGGTAGTGACGCTATTTGGGTGGTTGTAGACCGGTTGACTAAGTCGGCGCATTTTATTCCTATGCGCGTGAGAGATTCAGTGGATCATCTTGCCGACTTGTATGTTCGGGACGTAGTGAGATTGCACGGGGTCCCAGTGACGATCGTCTCAGATAGAGATCCTCGTTTTACTGCTAGGTTGTGGCAGAGTTTACAGAGTGCCTTGGGCACTAAGTTGACCTTTAGTACGGCTTATCACCCTCAGACTGATGGGCAGTCCGAGCGTACTATTCAGATCCTCGAGGATATGCTTCGGGGTTGTGTCCTTGACTTCAGTGGGACGTGGGAGAGGCACTTGCCATTGGTAGAGTTTGCCTACAACAACAGTTTTCAGTCTAGCATCGGTATGGCACCGTTTGAGGCCTTGTATGGCCGACCGTGTAGGTCTCCAGTTTGTTGGGCCGAGGTGGGTGATGCACCTTTGTTGGGTCCGGAGTTGGTTAGGGAGACGACGGAGAAAGTTGAACTTATCCGGAGGAGGCTTGTTACAGCCCAGAGTCGGCAGAAATCTTATGCTGACCGTAGGAGGAGGCCTTTGGCGTTTGAGGTAGGTGATCATGTCTTTCTGAAGATATCACCTAGGCGAGGCTTGTTGAGGTTTGGGAAGAGTGGGAAGTTATCCCCTCGGTTTATTGGTCCTTTTGAGATCCTTGAGAGGATTGGTGAGGTTGCTTATCGGTTAGCCTTACCGCCGCAGTTGTCCGGAGTGCATGACGTGTTTCATGTGAGTATGCTTCGGAAGTATGAGCCAGATCCATCACATGTGTTGGATTGGACTGATTTAGAGGTAGACGAGGACGCCTCGTATGAGGAGAGACCGGTTCGGGTCTTGGATAGGCGGGATCAGGTCCTGCGTGGCAAGACCATTCCTTTGGTGAAAGTTTTGTGGAAACATCACGGAGTAGAGGACGCCACTTGGGAACGTGAGTTGGGAGTCCGCGAGAAATATCCGGACTTGTTTGTTGATTTGTAATCTTGTATTTACATTTTGAACTGTTGTGGAACTTAAGAGCATTTATATATGTCTTGAGTTCGAAAACATTGAAAATGTTTTGGTTATTGGAAGTATGGTTTGGGACTTACCTCATGTGGAAGTTGAATGTGACACTATATCTGTTAAATATATTGTTGAAATTGGAAAGATAATGCGTAATGTTAATGCATGTTGAAAGTACATATGTTGTTTACATATTGTGAATGCCTCTTGTTAAAGGGAGGGGATGACCGGTAATGGGTCGAAGTGTGGAATGTTAAAATGTAACATTGTTTAAAATGGAGGAAAACTTGTTTTGCAAACTTGTGCTTAATTTCGGGGACGAAATTCTTTAAGGGGGGGAGGTTATAGCGATCCTGGGTTTACCCTTGTTGTTCAGTGATCCGGACATGTGTCCGTGGATGTTGGTAGTTGTTTGTTATCTTGTTTGCATCCTTGTTACTTCATATTTGAGTTATTGGATGTGTTGAGCAAGTTTGTTACAGGTTGGTTGTGTTTGGGAGCCTAGTGTTGCTGCCCAGATTTTAGGACCTTCGCTCGAGCGAGGAGTTGGTCGCTCGAGCGAGAATTGAGTTTGTGTCTGGTGGGTCGAGCCAGAGTGGCTTCGCTCGAGCGAGCGCTTGCATCTGGTTCTGGACCTGAGAGTCGTGTTTCTTGGCTCGAGCAAGAGTTTCTTGGCTCGAGCGGTCTGGTTTGTTCTTTCGCTCGAGCGAGTAGTTGGTCGCTCGAGCGTGCTTCTGGTTGCACGACCTGAAGGTTTGAGTTTTGGGCTCGAGCGAGAGGTTCTTGGCTCGAGCAAGAGTTTTCTGTGTCTGGTCGCTCGAGCGACCAAGTCTTCGCTCGAGCGAGAGTGTTTTATATCAGCGGGCAGTAGCGAGTTTAGACTTCACTTTTTCACTTTTCCTTTTTGATAAAATCTAGATCCGTGACCCTCTCTCTCTACACTTATATTCTCTCTAAGATTTGATCTCCCTAGAGTGTGAATCTAACCTAGGGCCTTTGTTAAAAAGATAGAGGGCATTGTGGGCTTTGATTTAATCTGAAAAAGTTTGGTTTTGGAGCACGTTGATCTTCGAGTCTTCATCTCCTTTTTGGCTCAAACTTCGAGGTAGGGATATCCTACTCCTCTCTATGGATTCTGTCTTTAAATTTTGGTATTTTGAGATGATGGGGTTGGTTTGGTAATTTCGTGAAAGTTTGGGGGCTTTTGTGTAATTTTACAAAAGTTGGGGTTTCACTCAGAATAAACCTGAATGCACGTTTGGCATAGAGAATTGGATTAAATATTAAATCATTGATGAAAATGGGACCTAAGGGTTGAAATGTTAATTATGGGAATTGACCTAATTACATTGTGCATTTATCTTCTGTTTAGAAATAACTGCTTTGGGCTATCGGTGGAGGATAGTCGTGATTTTTGTAGACAATGCATGATGATTAGGCAAACTGAAACTAATCAATGGAATGTGTCATGGAACTTGACGGTTGATAGAATACATTAACTGTATGTATTGTGTGATTGTATATAGAACCAATGTGTTTGTATACGTTTTGTGTAGAGGAGGAGATGGGGATGTACTCCGCGGTTTAGGGGAAGATAGGGGATGTACCTCTAAACCGGATAGTGTTGGGAGAAGATAGGGGATGAACTCCGTAGATACAGCTCATATGCTTGTCTAGAAAAGTGAAGATAGAGCTTATATGCTTATCTTTGTGAAGTGTGGATATAGCTTGTATGCTTATCTGTGGATATTGTTGTTATACATATCTGGTGAGAATGTGGGTAGTGCTTATACGCCTATCTGTTGAAAAAGGAAAAATGAAAGGTAACTTGGACTCATAAGTCGTATGGCATAAATATGTGATTTATGTGAATGTATCAGTGTTGACCATCTATCAATATCTAGTATTTTAGTCATTGTTCATGGTTGGTTTAGTATATTTCTACTGGGCTGTGGCTCACCCTATATGGGAATATCATTTTCAGGTACAGGTAGCATGCCACCTCCAAGGACATAGCTTGGGAGGCTAGAGGCGGACTTACTTTTTGTCGAATTACTTTTGATGTATTACATGTAATTCAAGCCAAGGGCTTAATGTGTATGAGTTAGTACTCTTTTGTTGTAACCAAGTGTTAACTTGGAAAGCTGTAAGCCCGTAGGGCATTTGCTTTTGTTGTTAACATGTAATACTTATGTAATAGAATTCTGATATAATGGAAGAATATAGAACTTTTGAATCTCAATGCTTGTCTTATTTAATGGATTTAATGCTATTAATTTGAGGGCGTTACAAGCGAAAGCCTAGTGAATAATATCAAATAACGGAGTTATACAAACGGTATGTAGAACAACATGCTTCAAACGGCCTTAGGCCCAATTCATATTTTCATGTCGAAACGGCCTCTGGCCCATTCATTCATTCGTGTCAAAACGGCCTTTGGCCCATTCATTCATTCGTGTCAAAACGGTCTCTGTCCCATTCATTCATTCGTGTCAAAACGACCTTTGGCCCATTCATTCATTCGTGTCAAAACGGTCTTTGGCCTATTCATTCATGTCAAAACGGCCTCTGGCCCATTCACTCTATCATTCAGATCAAACTGGCCTCTGGCCCATTCATTTGGTATAGCAACATTGTCCACCAATCGAATCAACGAACTTATAAAACTTACATAGAAGTAAGTAATTTGAACAACAACATATTTCAGATATCTTTGTTAAGATATTACTCACAGTGATTGGTTGGTTGGTTTGCCCTAGAGCTCGATCCTACACATTCCATGAACACAAAAGGGTCACAAACAATTCAATCCGTTCTAAATTCACATTTTCCTCTTTAGGCTTCATTCTTATCTCTTTAACTTAATTACAATGCTCAATGCATGCCTAAGAGTACTTAGAAGTGAAAGAGTACGGAAAACGAAACTCAGAATGCCTTTTCAAAATGAATCCAAAAAGAGAGATTGAGTGAATATGGCCATTTTATATAGCCCCACTAAGTCAATTTATCAATATTAAATAATTGAGCACTTAATTAATCATTCTGAATCTAATTATTTTGATCCGAATCAATTTCTAATTAAATTTCACCGTAGGCTCTAAAAATTATGCCAATCACAATGGCGCGACCAATTTCGGTTTCGGTGGCCGATATGGCCTTCAATTTAATTTCCAAAGCAAAAAATCAAACAGATATTCCTACGGTGAACAGATAGAAATTCAAAACCACATATTTTCGCATAATGGCACGCAAAATCATATCAAACACATAATCACATTCATGTTAAGGACCAATTAGCATACTACAGAACAAGGATATTACAATGGGAGTGTTAATCTTGAATGTGTTTTCTATCATAATGATGTTGAAACTGTGGAGCATATCCTTCTTTTCTGTCCTTTTGTTTGGAGGCTGTGGTCAAACATTGTAAGATGGTGGGGTTTTCAGTGGGTATTGCCAGGTTCTATAGATGGGCTGCTGCAGTGGTGGTTTGGTTGCAGAATGAAAAAAGTAGAGAAGAAAATCTGGATGGTCATTCATTTGGCAACTCTTTGGTCTATATGGAGGCATAGAAATGAGTGTGTTTTCAATGGATCTCAACCATACTTTGAAGCTTTATGTGAAAATTGTGAAAGTTAGAGTAGTTTTGTGGGTCAAGGCCTCGCCATTACATGTGGAAGCTTCTGTGAATGATCTGGTTTACAATCTGCAGCAGGTCAAATTTTGCCTCAGGGATGGTGGTTGAGTGTGTATCTGCTTTGTGAGTTTATCTAGTTGAGTGTTTGTTGGTTTTGCATCAGGTATGGTGGCGGAGATTGTGTATGGTCTGGGTTGTCAGTGTATGATCTGGGTTGTGCTGTCAGTGTATGTTCTGTTTCTGTTTCTGTTTTGAGAGTTTATCTGGTTATGCTGATTTGTTACCTGTTATCTGATCTGTGCTGATCTTGATTTTGCTGATCTTGCTTTTGCTGGTTAAATGCTGATCCGTGCTGGTCTGTTAATAAGGTATTGCTGATTTGTTACTAAGGTATTTTTGTGTTGTATGTGCTGTTATTTTTGTGCTGATCTGCTGCTGGTAGTCTTTCTGTTATTTTTGTGCTGATCTTGCTGCTCTGTTCCTCTAGTTTTGGTTTGTCTTCATTAGATTGGTGGCTTTTTCTTTGTTGTCTTTTTTGGTTGTTGCTCTCTTTTGGGGGTGCTTAGCATATGATAAGATGGGCTTTTTGGTGCCAACCTAGTTGGGATGATCTACCCATTGTGATGCTTTGTGCACCCTCCTTTCTTTATTGATGTTTTGATGTATTTGTGTGGACAACTTGTACCTTTCATCGTCACACTACAAGAAAATTAGCCTATAACAACATTTTAGTTATGGTGTTTTTCAAATAAACGTTGTTTCAAAGGTTCAAAATATTTTGTAAGCAACTCATTTTGCAAAACACGTGTGCTACTTGGTCCCGAGATATTTCCCCTTTTTAAGGCCCACGCATTTTTCATTTTGCCATTTCTCTTAGTCCCGAGATAGATTAGGGTTTTCTGTCTCCTCATAACTTCTCTTTCTTATGGTGAAAGTTCACTAGATCGAGCATCGTAGGCTTCAATTCACGAGCGTAATCTCTATCCGACTCTCTCCATCTTGTCTCAAAGCTCTCGATCAATCCGATTTGAAGATTAATTTTATAAGTCTCATTCTCTGATTTTTTGATTTTGTTTATATATGAACTTAGATCTATATCTATGATCTCAAATCTGTTTGATATATATATATATACTAATTTATGTTAAAGAGAACACAGATCGATCGATCGATTGATTTTTAGTATATTGATCGTGAATTGCGATCGAACACTCTCTCTCTGGATTTGATCAATTGATTGCTTTTGTTCAGATCTGTAAGTTTTAGTCCCTATGCACATATTAACATCCTCAAACCGACTCTATTTCTGACTCGTTCGTCGTGACTTACTTCTACCACTGGAGGTGCGAAGAAGCCTCATAGATACCGCCCTAGAACTGTTGCTCTTCTATGAGTGTTTGATTTTTACAAAGAATGTTATATATTACAGTTAGAATACCTATTTTTTGAATTAAATTTTTTGATCATTGTTTTGTTTTGTTTTTTTTTGTGTTTTTGTTTTTTGTTTTTTTTTTTTTTTGGAACATGATTTCAAAGCATTGTTGACTATGACTTCTCTGTTTTGGCTTTTTATTTGCCAATTTTGTTTTGGTGAAAGTAGTTTGTAGGGATTATGTGATCATTTCCTTATCTTGATTATGTGATCATTCCGGTGAAAGTAGTTTGACTTCTCTGTTAACAGCAACTTAACAACATGTTTTTGAATTAAATTCTCCATTTTTTACATTTTCATCTATTAAATCCCACTTTTTGACAATTTGATTTCTATATTGTACACGACTATGTATTGATTTGCAATTGCGATTAGAGCTCTTTATGTATATACGTGTTTCATTAATCTATGGTAGAATGTATTCAAATTAAAACTTGAATAATCGTGCCTTATCTTAAACAAATTAAAGTGGGTAATTGTTAATTTTTGTCAATGTGATTATGGTTTCATTGTCCTATGGAATTTTAGTGGATCCTTGATGTTCTATATTGGATTTTATTTTGCAAATTTACTTTTTTGTTTTGGGCTTTTAGGATTAGTTTGACTATTACCTTGGTGATGTCTATGGATCAAATTTAGGATCTCACAAGTTGATGTCACATTGCCACTTCAAAATTTTGCTCGGTTGCTTTGATGGCGGTCATTATGTACAATGAATTAATCCCAACGATGGGTTATTTATTACACAAGGTTTACATAGAAAGTATAACAATATTCATTTTGTTCGGGCCAGTGAAGAAAGAACCCTTTTGGTCTATTACTTCACATATTACGTCATATGCTAAAATTACGTTTTTATTAAGAATTTTGAGTTTAGCAACTTGGTGAAATTTACAGGGTTTGTAATTTCTTCATTTTCTGGGTGGTGGAGGTGAAGTCAATTTTGTAATTGAAATGTGTACCTTTCTGTTAAAGAAGGGGATATTTGCTCTTCTCTTTTGCATTTTCATTGTTTGCATCCGTATTCGTGCCGATTTGTGTTGCAAAGTTTGTTAACACCAGCTGTTGTGAACCTTCTTTCGTCTTAGTATTTAACATATGTCCCTGTGGATGCAAAGCTTTTTTCTTAATCTATTTGGTAATTTTTTACAGGCCCATCCTGTATTAATGGTGATTGGTCTACTACTTCTGAACGGTGAAGGTAAATAGTGGTTCTTTGCTCATGACGGAGTTATATTTATCTCAATACCACCAGGAAAGTTCTTGACCATAGTTTGGAGAGTGCAGTGATTTATTCATATGATAAATTTGAGTATGGATTTATTGATAGTGTCCAATAAAGCATCTAACCAATTGTTCTTCTTTGGCATCTATCACTCTTGGTAGAAAATACCAAATGTGATTTAAATAATTTGTGGTTTTTAGTTGACAAGTTTGTCTTTGAGTTTTGCCATTTTAATCTACTTTGAAATTCCGTATTCTTAAAAGGAATGGTGTGCATTAAAGCTATTCTCCATATAATTTTCTCTCTAATTTATATAAATTATGTGCAAGTTTCTCATGTCCATCACGGTAAGATTTTTCTTATTGCTAGCTACTTGATTTCTTTATGAAATTACTAAGAATGTTAGGCTCCGTTTGGTAAGCCTCTCAAAATATAATTTTATCCATTGATTTGAGTGTGTTGTTTGTTTGGAGCTTTCAAATCATAATTCTACACCCATTTCTTAAAACTTAATTCAGAACATAATCATTACTTTTCAAAACTTATAACCCAACACATAATTCAAAACTCTTTTCAAAACTCAATTCAAATCAATATTTTAATTTTGTTAAGATTTTAAATATTTTAATATTTAAATATGTTACGATTTTTTTAATTTTTTAATTTTTTGAATATTTTTAAATATTTTAATTTCAAAATATTACGATTTTAATTTTTTAAATTTTAAAATATTTTATAAAAATAAATTCAAACTCTATTTTATAAAAATATTATTAAATATTTTAATTTTTTTGTTATGTATTTGGTTACGATTTGAGTGTAGAGTTGTGAAAATAGTATGGAGTTTCGAGTTATGTGTTTGGTTATGAGTTTTAAAAATAATTTTTTAATTGACTCTTGTTTTATGTATTTAGTTACGATTTGAGTGTAGAGTTGTTTTTAAATTTAAAATATTAACATTTTAAATTATTTAAAATTTTTGAATATTTAAATTATTTAAATTTTTTGAATATTTATTTTAATTTTTTACTTATTAAATTTTTTAGATTATTTAAATTATTTAAATATTTATGATTTGAATTTTTTGAATATTTATTTTGAAAAAAAAATATTTCCTTTGTAGTGTTTTCAATTAAAAAATTGATTAATGTTATTTTCTGTTAATAATAATTTTTTTTAATTGAATTTTAAAAAGAGTTTGGTTATGAGTGTTGGTCAGAATTTTTAATAGTATGAAAGTAGTGTGTTTTGTTATGAATTATAATAATTTGAATTAAGTTTTGAAAACTCTTTCCAAAACTCATAACCAAACAAATTTTCTTACTTCACATGTCAAATCAAATTTTCAAAATTCAATTCCACACTCAATTCAACACTCTATTCAAAAATCATAACCAAACAAATTTTCTACACTCAAATCATAATTCCACAACTCACAAACTCAAAATACAACTTATACTCTCATATCATATTTACAAAACTCTACCAAACGCAACCTTAGTTTACTTGAAATATGCAGGAAAAACCATGGATATTTGGGTTATTACAGATGGGCATGATATCTACTGGAGATAAGCTCTTCTTTTGACTCTTGTGCAGCTACATATTTGTAACACTATTTGATATGAATCTGTTTCTTGGGTTTTCTTATTGCACTTGACAATTTTAGGTACTTGCACATATTCACTACCTGATAACATAAGGTAGTGATGTCTGAATCTGATACTAGTTGTAACGCCCTCAAAAAATACATAAAACCCATCACTTTAGACATGCATTGATATAAAAGAAACCAACCATTTCTATTCATCAGAATAATTCTTACAACTGTATTACATGTTAACAACAAAAGCAAATGCCTTATGGGCTTACAGCTTTCCAAGTCAACACCTGGTTACACAAAAGAAGAGTACTAATTCTATACAAAATGAGCCCTTGGCTTGATATACATGTAATACAAACAAAATAAACAAAAAGAGTCTTCAACTCTCATCATCATCCAAGCTATGTCCTTGGAGGTGGCATACTACATGTACCTGAAAATAATGTCCCATATAGGGTGAGCCAACGCCCAGTAGAAATATGCTAAACACAGTATGAGCAATAACTAAGACATTAGCAATTGATAAATGTTCAATTTTTATCAATCAATTCATAACCCATTTCCATTTCATGACCACTATGTTCATGTTTCATTACAGTTTCCATTTTTTAACAATTTCACAATTTATATAACGGCTCAGAACCTGGCCAACCACTTATATGAGACAGTGACTCATATTAGACATTTCCCATTTTACAGTAGATAAACATACTAGTTGTATCAACATTTCAACAGATAAGCATACAAGCTGTATCCATATTTCAACAGATATGCATATTAGCTATATCAACACTTCCAAAGATAAGCATATGAGCTGTATCAACACATTAACTGACAAGCATATGAGTTGTATCAGTGGAGTCCATCCCCTATCTCCTGCCAAACAACATCCGGTTTAGAGGTCTATTCCCTATCTTCCCCTAAACCGTGGAGTACATCCCCTATCTCCTCCCACACAGACAACGTATATACACATAGGTCATATACACAATCAATCAATACATAACGTTAATGTATTCTATCAACCGTCATACTCTATGACATGCCCAATTGATTAGTTTTAGTTTGCCTAATCATCATGCATTGTCTACAACAATCAAAACTACCCTCCACCGGTAGTCCAAGCAATTATTTCTAAACAAATAATAAAAGCTCCAACAGATAAAATATCAATGTTTTCAAAAGTGAGCGATTAACAAATCCAACTCCACAATTCTACTATATAATGAGCAAATTTCATTATGTCCAAGACAATTCCATATAACCACAATTTTTCCAAATTAATCATACCAATTAATTTATACAACCAATTAGGGTTTTCTACTCCATTTCCAAATATTGACCCAATGATCTATATATCAACAACCAACAACAATATCATTATTTTGAAACTCATAATACACGTTTTTAGAATCAAAATAACAAAACACTCTTTTAGCATTTTGAAACCCTAAGTCCCAAAATTACCCAACCTCAACACTTTATCAAAACAACCAAAAATCTATGTCAAAGACCATAAGAGTGAGTAGGAATCCCTACCTCAAATTCGGAGCTCAAGGAAAGAAAATCAAGAAACTCAACGTGCTCCAAAACTCACTATTCTCGGATCAAAACGTAGCCCTCGATGATAAACCCAACTCTTACAAAGGCTGAAGGGAAGGGAAGCACTCTAACTAGATCATACCCTAGAGAGAAGGGAGTTTCCAGAGAGAGGAGCTCTCAAAATATCTTTTTAGAAAGTATGAGAGAGAGAGAATGTAAAAAGTGATTTTAAAATGCCCAGCTGTCAACTGATATACGACATTCCCGCTCGAGCGGAGAACACAACGCTCGAGCGTCAAGAACAAAAAACTAGATACGCTCGAGTGCAAGAAGGCCCGCTCGAGCGCCAAGACACAAGAATAAAGTACATCCGCTCGAGCGCGAAAACCAGTCCGCTCGAGCGTAGATTTCCCCCCCCAGAACTTACACTAAAAAGTACTACCCGCTCGAGCGCCAGAGTACCCGCTCGAGCGCCACCGCTCAAGCATAAAGAAACGCGCTCGAGCGTGAAAAACATGCTTGCAGAAGTTCTACAGAGCACCAAAACACTAGGAGCGTGCAATCTCCGCTCGAGCGGAACGACCAAAAACCTAGCAACAAGATTTTAGACCAAGGTTCAACCCACCTGTTTGAAACATGTCCAACACATCCTAAAACTCAAACAGATGGAATTAAAGGACGACAACAAAATAGATACAACTACCAACTCCACGGAACCAAGTCCGGAATACAACAGAACAGTAAAGGGACAACCGGGATCGCTATAACCTCCCCTCCTTAAAGAATTTCGTCCCCGAAATTAAACACAAGTTTTAAAAAAAAAAACAGGTTTTCTCCATTCTCAATAATATTACAACATAATATTGAACAATCCGACCCATTACCGGTCAATCCCATCTCTTTCAAGAGGCATTTCACATTACACATAACAGCCTGCATTATCAATAGGCATTCCTTTGAAAATTACCAGTTTCAACCTATTTCCCACAATTTCTTAATACATGCAACATTAATATTATGCTTGCATTTCCACAATATACTTGACGTACGCAATGTTAAAACAAACTTCCATTAACCAAAACATTCACAATGTTTTACAACTTAAGACATATATAATGCTCTTGAAGTTCACGATATTACAAAATTACCAATGCCTGGTTACACATCAACAAACAAATCCAGATATTTCTCGCGGACTTCCAACTCACGTTCCCAAGTGGCTTCCTCCACTCCAAGATGTTTCCACAAAACCTTTACCAAAGGAATGGACTTGCCACGCAGGACTTGATCCCGCCTATCCAAAACTCGAATCGGTCTCTCTTCATACGAGGCATCCTCATCTACCTCTAAGTCGGTCCAGTCTAACACATAGGACGGATCCGGCTCATACTTCCGAAGCACACTCACATGAAACACGTCATGCACTCCGGACAACTGTGGCGGCAAAGCTAAACGATAGGCAACCTCACCAATCCTTTTAAGGATCTCAAAAGAGCCAATAAACTGAGGGGACAACTTCCCACTCTTCCCAAACCTCATCAAACCCCGCCTAGGTGATATTTTCAAGAAGACATGATCACCTACCTCAAACGCCAATGGCCTCCTCCTACGGTCGGCATAACTCTTTTGGCGACTCTAGGCTGTAACAAGCCTCCTACGGATAAGCTCAACTTTCTCCGTCGTCTCCCTAACCAACTCCGGACCCAACAAAGGTGCATCACCCACCTCGGCCCAAGACACTGGAGACCTACACGGTCGGCCATACAAGGCCTCAAACGGTGCCATACCGATGCTAGACTGAAAACTGTTGTTGTAGGCAAACTCCACCAAGGGCAAGTGCCTCTCCCACATCCCACTAAAGTCAAGGACACAACCTCGAAGCATATCCTCAAGGATCTGAATAGTACGCTCAGACTGTCCGTCAGTCTGAGGATGATAAGCCGTACTAAAGGTCAACTTAGTGTCCAAGGCACTCTACAAACTCTGCCACAACCTAGCAGTAAAACGAGGATCTCTATCTGAGACGATCGTCACTAGGACCCCGTGCAATCTCACTATGTCCCGAATATACAAGTTGGCGAGATGATCTACCGAATCTCTCATGCGCATGGGAATGAAGTGCCCCGACTTAGTCAACCAGTCTACAACCACCCAAATGGCATCACTACCCCGCTGAGTTCTCGAAAGACCTACAACGAAGTCCATAGTGACATGCTCCCACTTCCACTCGGCAATAGGCAAGGGTTGCAACAAACCCGCTGGCATCTGATACTCGGCCTTCACTTGTTGACAAGTAAGGCACCTTGATACGAAAACAGCCACATCTCTCTTCATACCCTGCCACCAAAACTGGCAACCCAAATCCCGATACATCTTAGTGCCTCCCGGATGCACCGCAAGGCGTGAATGATGGAACTCTCGGAGTACTTCCTCTCGACAAGACTACGGCATAAACAAACGGTCTCGGTATCTCACACTCTGGTCGGGATACGCCATCAAATCCTTCTCAACTTTCCCACTGGAGATCTTCTCTCGGAGGGACTCTACCTCAAGGTCACCTCTCTGTGCCTCTAACACTCGTGTGACAAGTGTAGGCTGCGCAACAACAGAAAACAAGGCCGCAGCCTCAATAGATTCACCTAGAAGCAAATCAAACTCGCCAAGTGTACCCAACATCTCCCATTCCCGGATGGCTATACAAGCTACATCACTAATGGATTTCCTACTAAGGGCATCGGCCACAACATTGGCCTTTCCCAGTGATAGTGCAACTCAAAATCATAGTCCTCAATGAACTCCATCCACCTTCTCTGCCTCAAATTCAAGTCTCTCTGTGTAAACAGATACTTCAAACTCTTGTGGTCCGAGAACACCTCGAACCTCTCACCATAAAGATAGTGCCTCCAAATCTTCAAGGCAAAGATCACTGCTACTAACTCTAGGTCGTGTGTAGGGTAATTCTTCTCGTGTATTTTCAACTGACGTGAGCCATAAGCTACCACTTTCCCCTCTTGCATCAACACACAACCCAAACCCTCTCGTGAGGCATCACAATAGACCGCATAACCCAACCCTCTCTCCGGAATAATCAAAACCGGAGCGGTGGTCAACCTAACTTTCAACTCCTGGAACGACTTTTCGCAAGTCTCACTCCACACAAACTTGACCCCTTTCCGCGTCAATCTCGTCAACGACGAAGCTAGCCTGGAGAAATCTTTCACAAATCGACGGTAATACCCAGCTAATCCCAGAAAATTGCGGATCTCAAATACACTCTTAGGCTGTGCCCAATCTTGCACTGCCTCTACCTTGGATGTATCAACAGACACCCATTCCCCGGATACCACATGGCCTAAGAATTTGACCTCTCCTAGCCAGAACTCACACTTCCCAAACTTGGCATACAGCCTATGGGCTTTAAGCAACTCAAGCACCACTCTCAAGTGTTCCTCGTGCTCCTCCTCAAAAGGCGAATAGATAAGAATGTCGTCCACGAAAACGACCACAAATCAATCTAAGAATTCCCGGAAGATCCGGTTCATCAAGTCCATAAAGACTGCTGGTGCATTGGTAAGCCCGAATGGCATCACCAGAAACTCAAAATGGTCATACCGCGTATGGAATGCCGTCTTAGGAATATCCTCCTCCCTAACCCTCAACTAGTGGTAACCCGATCTTAAGTGTATCTTAGAGAAACAACGGGAACGCTTCAACTGGTCGAACAAATCATCTATACGGGGCATAGGGTACTTATTCTTAACCGTAGCCCGATTCAACTTTCGGTAGTCGATACACAATCTCAAGGCACCATCTTTCTTTTTAGCAAAGAGGACCGGTGCTCCCCACGGCGAAACACTAGGGCAAACAAAACCCTTATCTAGCAATTCCTGGAGCTGAATCTTCAACTCACTCAACTCGGCTGGGGCAAAACGATAAGGTGCCATAGAAATCGGCGCTGTGCCGGGCACTAAATCAATAGAGAACTCTATCTCTCGGTGAGGTGGCAAACTAACGAGATCTTTGGGAAAAATATCCGAATACTCACAAACCACCCTTGGCAATACAATCTGGGTCTTATCACACTCACCACTCATAAAGCTAGCAAGTAGACCACTAAGCCTATTCCGCCCTCGCGGATCATACATCGGTGGCAACACACTACCAACTTGATCCCCCAAGAAATGGAAACACTCCCTGCTCAAGGTACAAACCGTGACCCTCTGGCGGTAGCAATCAATAACAGCCTGGTATGACGATAGCCAGTCCATACCCAAAATAATATCAAAACCCTTCATGGGCATGACAACAAAAGGAAAAAGAAGCCTATGATCGGCGACCTCTATATCACAACCTCTAACATCTTGTTTCAAGATCAACTCACCACCAACAGGCGATACTACACAGATAGGAGATGCTAACTGTGCCAACTCCAATTTCAAAACAGATGCAAATGCAGCAGACACAAAAGAATGAGATGCACCCGTATCAATCAATACACTAGCAACCGAGTTGCAAAACAGAAAGGTACCTCTCACTACTGATGGAGCCGGTACTAGGTCCTGTGCGGCAATAGCATACATACGCCCTGTAGGCCCCTGATCTACCTGCTCACCTCTAGGAGCAAAAGACTACTGCACTGACTGGGATGACGAAGCTCCCGGATTGGCCCTCGAGGCCTACACAGACTGAGCTGGCTGATAACTCTGCGTCTGCCTAGAACCAGACGCTCCTGAAGTAGCACTCAACTGTAGGCAATACCTGTTTAGGTGCCCAGGATGACCACACTGATAGCAAGACAAAGGCTGGCCCCTGTCCTGACTCTGGGCCTGAGGTCTAGCTAAAGAAGAAGTAGCTCGTCGACTCCCTCCCTTCTGCGGGCAAACCGAAGACTTGTGACCCAGCTGGCCACATGAAAAACAAGTCAAGCCTCCCTGACTACCTCTCCTAGAGCCCGCACTCGGCACTGGAAAGGTTGATCTAGCCAAACCACCCTGAGACTGTTGAGGGTTAGAACCCCTCTGTCTCTTGCCGTCACCCTAACCATCTTGGCTCCTCTTGGAGCCTCTCTGCCCCTCATCTTCCTCCTGCATCATAATCTCCATATGAGGTGCAGCATCAACTAAACGTCTGTACTCTCGGATAAAGGACCCTCCAACCCTCAACTTGAGTCCACGCCTCAACTTCGCTCAAACTCTAAACAACGGCGTTCCTCGGACGCCACTAGTTCAGGTGCAAACCTGGACAGACTAGTAAAAGTAGCCTCAAACTCGGCCACTGACAAACCCTGCTGATTAAGCTGGCAAAACTGTTCTCTCAACTTCTCCCTAGCAGCTGAAAATAAAAACTTCTCCTGGAAAGCATTCACAAACGCCTCCCATGCACCACCAACACTACCCTTCTCGTACTTCCACCATTGACCCACATCTCCCTTCAGTTGGAAGGATGCCAAGGTCACCTTTAAAGCCCCGTCCTCGATGCCAAGAATCTTGAACGTCTTCTCTATCTGTTCCAACCACTCATCAGCCTTAAGTGGCTCCTTCGGATCCCCAACAAACTCGTCCGGATTGGACCGGAAGAATTCTCTCTTCAAGAAGGAAGGCCCTGCCTCAACAACCTGGGCCTAAACTGGAGCTTGACCTGGATTCTCCGCTCGGAAAATACCCACAGACTCCCTCAAAGCATCGGCTATCCCTCGGGCTAAAGCGCCCATAGCCTCCTGACCTGCTGGCTCGGCCACATTGGCCTGGCCAACCCGTTCCTGCTGTGCCGGAATATCATCCGGTAAAGGCATCTCCTGCCTACCACGTCTGCCACGTCTACCACGTCCTCGTCCTGACATCCTAATAAAAGTAACCAAGACCATTAGCACATTCACAAATGTGCTGAAGCTATAACACTCACGTCCTAATGCATGGACAACTGCAATTCACTCTATATAAGCACATAAACACATAAGCACTTACGAATTTCATTTCCGGATAATAATAGTCCCGAGGTGTTACTAGAGTTCCAGTTAGAAACAGCATTGATCAAGTGCTTTTCCAGCAAGACTCACAGAAACCCAAGGATCCAATTAAGATCCTAGAAACTAAATCCCATACCCAAGTAGTCACATAAACATGTTATCAAATAAACACATAATGTCGCACATAAGTCTCTAACAAGCGAGACACACCCATTGTGATATTAATCACTTCCCACGTACCCAAAGTATTCGAACCCGATACGCTCTGATACCAAGTTGTAACGCCCTCAAAAAATACGTAAAACCCATCACTTTAGACATGCATTGATATAAAAGAAACTAACCATTTCTATTCATCAGAGTAATTCTTACAACTGTATTTCATGTTAACAACAAAAGCAAATGCCCTATGGGCTTACAGCTTTCCAAGTCAACACCTGGTTACACAAAAGAAGAGTACTAACTCTATACAAAATAAGCCCTTGGTTTTGATATACATGTAATACAAACAAAATAAACAAAAAGAGTCTCCAACTCCCATCATCATCTAAACTATGTCCTTGGAGGTGGCATACTACCTGTACTTAAAAATAATGTCCCATATAGGGTGAGCCAACGCCCAGTAGAAATATGCTAAATACAGTATGAGCAATAACTAAGACATTAGCAATTAATAAATGTTCAATTTCCATAAACCAATTCATAACCCATTTCCATTTCATGACCACTATGTTCATGTTTCATTATAGTTTCCATTTCTTATCAATTTCACAATTTACATCAACGGCTCAGAACCTGACCAACCACTTATATGAGACAGTGACTCATATTAGACATTTCCCATTTTACAGTAGATAAACATACTAGTTGTATCAACATTTCAACAGATAAGCATACAAGCTATATCCACATTTCAACAGATATGCATATTACCTATATCAACACTTCCAAAGATAAGCATATGAGCTGTATCAACACATTAACTGACAAGCATATGAGCTGTATCAGTGGAGTCCATCCCCTATCTCCTCCCAAACAACATCCGGTTTAGAGGTCCGTCCCCTATCTTCCCCTAAACCGTGGAGCACATCCCCTATCTCCTCCCACACACATAACGTATATACACATAGGTCATATGCACAATCAATCAATACATAACGTTAATGTATTCTATCAACCGTCATACTCTATGACATGCCCAATTAATTAGTTTTAGTTTGCCTAATCATCATGCATTGTTCACAACAATCAAAACTACCCTCCACCGGTAGTCCAAGCAATTATTTCTAAACAGATATTAAAAGCTCCAACAGATAAAATATCAATGTTTTCAAAAGTGAGCGATTAACAAATCCAACTCCACAATTCTACTATATAATGAGCAAATTTCATTATATCCAACTCAATTCCATATAACCACAATTTTCCCAAATTAATCATACCAATTAATTTATAAAACCAATTAGGGTTTTCTACTCCATTTCCCAATATTGACCCAATGGTCTATATATCAACAACCAACAACAATATCATTATTTTGAAACTCATAATACACGTTTTTAGAATCAAAATAACAAAACCCTCTTTTAGCATTTTGAAACCTTAAGTCCCAAAATTACCCAACCTCAACACTTTATCAAAACAACCAAAATCTATGTCAAAGATCATAAAAGTGAGTAGGAATCCCTACCTCAAATTCGGAGCTCAAGGAAAGAAGATAAAGAAACTCAACGTGCTCCAAAACTCAATATTCTTGGATCAAAACGTAGCCCTCGACAATCAACCCAACTCTTACAAAGGCCGAAGGGAAGGGAAGCACTCTAACTAGATCATACCCTAGAGAGAAGGGAGTTTCTAGAGAGAGGAGCTCTCAAAATATCTTTTTAGAAAGTAAGAGAGAGAGAGAATGTAAAATATGATTTTAAAATGCCCAGCTGCCAACTGATATACGACATTCCCGCTCAAGCGGAGAACACAACGCTCGAGCGTCAAGAACAAAAAACTAGGTACGCTCAAGCGCAAGAAAGCCCGCTCGAGCGCCAAGACACAAGAATAAAGTACATCCGCTCGAGCGCGAAAACCAGTCCGCTCGAGCGTAGATTTCCCCCCCCCAGAACTTACACCAAAAAGTACTACCCGCTTGAGCGCCAGAGTACCCGCTCGAGCGCCACCACTCGAGCGTAAAGAAACCCGCTCGAGCGTGAAAAACATGCTTGCAGAAGTTCTGTAGAGCACCAAAATACTGGGAGCGTGCAATCTCCGCTCGAGCGCAACAAGGCCCGCTCGAGCGGAACGACCAAAAACCTGGCAACAAGATTTTAGACCAAGGTTCAACCCACCTGTTCGAAACATGCCCAACACATCCTAAAACTCAAACAAATGGAATTAAAGGACGACAACAAGATAGATACAACTACCAACTCCACGGAACCGAGTCCGGAATACAACAGAACAGTAAAGGGACAACCGGGATCGCTATACTAGTTATGCTATTGCCATGTAGTTGGGACGAATGTTGCTGACATTAGCATTTGGGAAGTTGGATCTTGAGAAAGGTTAGCACATAAACTCTTCCAGGTTTGGGATCTCTCAGCTTGTTCAATGCCATTGCAGGTAAAAATTTCATTGGTATTAGCTACCTTTAACATGTTATCTGTGGTATCTTACCATTTTTATGTAAAAAAATTTATAATTTCTAGACAGTTTGGTGAAAGATGCCACCATATCTATCAATTGATGCATTTGGGGCCCAGATGGATCTATACTTGGTACATCTAAATGCTTTATTTTCAAGCATTGGAGTTTTTTTTTTCTTTTTCTTTAAATTCCTTCTTAGGAATTGTGTTTTATTTCTTATCTTACATATACTTTTTCATAGGTGTTGCTTTCTCAAGAACATTGTTCAGATATTTACTTACAATAGCAGGAGAATTAAGACAACATTTGGAAGTAAGCTCTATTGTATGTTCGATTTTTCTAATAATGAGACCAATGTTCAAGTACCTGATGACTTTTCCCCTGTTCCAGATTGATGCTCATGTTGGTGGTGTTAATGATATTGCCTTTGCTCATCCTAATAAGCAACTTTGTATTGTCACATGTGGTGATGACAAGACAATTAAGGTATAATTGTAATAAGATTTTAGGGTGTTTTGAGTGAAGTTTTCTTATGTATCTCTGTGTAATAGGTGTGGGATGCTGTAACTGGACGCGGGCAATATATATTTGAAGGCCATGAAACTCCTGTATATTCTGTCTGACCCATTATAAGGAGAATATTCAGGTGAATAATTCTGATACTTGAGAGCCAACTGCTTTCCGTCTCCTTATCAGTTCTTTGGTGTCACAAGAACGATTTTTTTGGCACGTCTTCGCTGATATGGTAAAGGAAGGTTCAAAGAGCTTAGTCCCTTGGTAGTTTCACTCGTGATCTATTTTATCTCTGTCTGCAGTTTATTTTTTCCACTGCCATTGATGGGAAAATTAAAGCATGGCTCTATGATTTCTTAGAATCAGGAGTGGATTATGATGCCCCTGGACTTTGGTGCACTGCAATGGCATATAGCGCTGATGGAACTAGATCTTACTTTTCTCAAAACCCAGCTCTGACTAGTGCCTTCTTATTCTTTTGTCTTCTTCACTTGAATTATATGGGTAATTATGGGAATGTCTTTGATTCTCTATACATACATTTGATTTATTGGGTGTGTTGAAGTCTAATGCTTTGTTGTATCATTGCAGAGCCAACATGATGAGTTGGAGGCAAAGTTTTTCGAGGAGAGAGCAGCCTTTGAAGCTAAATACCAAAGCACACTTCATATATATATATATATATATATATATATTGTTACAATGAGAAAATATTAGCAATTTTTTATTTTTATTTTTATTTTTATTTTTTTTGTATTGAGTTAACATACTGTGTTTTAGGATTTTTGTTTTTGGTTATGGAAAATTGGAAAATGAATACTGGTTCATATTATGTATAAATTTTGAAAATGGTGATAGATTATAGGTTTGTTTGTTTATTTGTTTTATTTTATTTTTTTTCTTTTGTGAGGAAAAATGTTTGCTTTGAACAAATGTCAAAAATATCATTAATTATGATTTTTTTTTTTAAAAAAAAGAAAAAAGGAAAGGTGGCGTTTTTCATAAAAACGCTGCAAAATGTCGTATGATTACGTCATAGTTAACTCTTCTGACAGAAATAGTTGACAGATGTTAAGAATTAGTAGCGCTTTAAAAAATGCCATCTAAAATCTATAGTGGCGTTTTCAAAACGTCACAAAGATATGACGGCTGTCTTATCAGCAACGAATTTTTTAAACGTTGCCTTATCATTTTGCGGCATTTTTTTTTTGGCTTTTTGCAGCGTTTTAAAAATGCTGCTAATTCCCAATTTTCCTACAATGTCATCAATTAACTTTCTGTTTTTTGCCGATCAAAAAAAAAAATTGAGATTCTAAATGGCATTCTATCACAAGTTATATACCCGTACCTTGTCAAAAATATAACTATGGTGGTTATAATATTGTATTTTGTGTCATTGAGGTTATCAAAAATTTAATTTTGCTAATTTTATCTGTAAATTTTTTAATTTGAGTGAAATTGGTTTAATTTCAAATGACTCTAAATCATTAATGGAATACATCTATTGTCCTGAAGGATGTGTCTCTGTCACTGTGTGGTTCTTAGAGTTTTTCAGTGCAACCAATTTCATCTCTAGAACGTTGTAAGTTATGCTTTATCTTCTTAAATTATCATTTCATCGATAATTTTAATGGCCCATTTGAAATTGGATTAAATTAAATTCAAAATTTTAAGAAAGAAATTATCAAATTAAAACTTGAAAAAGGACGATAGTGACATAGAACACTATTTCTAAGGAGCATAGGTCATGTTTGATCCAAAAAAAGAAAAGAAAAAAGGAGCATAGGTCATGTGGAGATTTTATGTTGAATCTTTATCTTTCTTTTCAATCATTTTGAAATTAATCAGATTTTTCTTTGTCCGAGTATCAATATTCCAATCCGGGTGGAAGTTTGTTGCCTAAACAAGTACATGGTTTTGATGCAGAATCAGCTCATGGACTGGAAGTGGCAGAGATAGAGTTCTCTGGTGATGAGAATGAGGTGGAGTTAATTAAGTACTAGCTCAAACATTCCAAATCATTGAAGAAAATGGCCATATTTTATTCACCTCATCAAGACATCTCCAACTCAGTCAAGATTACTGGCAAAAAGGTAGAAGCTTTCACCAATGCGTCCTCTATTTTTTGTGTTTATTTCTTCCTCGCTAAACTCTTTTGTTTTTTTGTTTTTTTTTTTTGGATATCTTTTATGAAATTGTTTACAGTTACCTCTTGGGATATTGATCTATCTTGGTACACAGTTGGAATAAAAGTCATACTCTTTTGATATCAATATTGATTTATTTTGATACACAGTTGCATTAACTGGTTTCTTATATGTTGTTCACGAACCAATTCACAACCGATGCATCTGGCCCCTTCGGCTGTTAACAAAGTTTTTATTTTTTATTTTTTTTTATTTCTTTGCTTCTGATATTTTTAAAAAATTACAATGGTACTCGATTTTCAATATATATTACTTGATATTCTCGATATTACTGCACCACGGTCAATACCAATTCGTCTCCCAACGCTACTATTTCAAACCTTAGTTATTGTGAGTACATAATTTTAAGTTGTCCATGTGGCCTAGGTAGTTAGCTGAAGTGCCACATGGATGCATCTCGTTTGCCGAGGTGTGGTTAGACCATACCTGTATCCGAGATAATTGGATGAGAACAAGAGTCTTACATCATGACAGACTCTCTATTTGAATAAGTGAGGACTCTTGAGAGAGTTGATCTTAATCTGAATTAGAAGAGTTCATGATAAGTGTTATCCCTAAAAGGGATGGAGTCCTACAAAGTAAGAATTAATTACTATTTAAAGAACCCCATGGATCTAAGGTGCGCTTTAATTAGCCGATATCTTTGAGAGATAGATTATTGACTTGATCATCATAGAGCCTCCTGATGTACGAGCTATCGGTCTTTTTGTCTTCTTGTATGTAGGTGTTGAGTTTTTCTATTATTGCACTGATCTGGCTGCGAGGTCATATTTCAACACCCACAGTTATGATGAATAATATAACAACTTTAAAGTCATGCCAAATCAATGACTCTAAAATCTGATGTTTTTTTTTTTTTTTGAACATAAAAATTCAAAAATTTACCAAATACACTAAAATCTGATGTTGCTAAACAAAATTATGACTAATTTTAAAATTTTCATAAATGGAAAAAATGAATTTGGAGATCCAAATGATTGAACTAGCCCCAAAACTGGTTAGGTTACATTAGATGAGTGTGACTTGCTCTTTGAATGGTTTACAAAAGCCTGGGCAATGGGCCCGCCTGGGCTAGCACAATCTGAAAATTTTAGGCTTACACTGTCACACCCAGAACTCGCCCCTAAAAGTTTGGGCATGACCACCTCAGAAAAACGGACATAAAACCTGATGAATATAATCTACGGGGCCTGAACGGAAGCATTTAATAGTATATAATAGTAAACAAAAATAATAATAATTATAACAATATATCCATTGAGCTACCACTACCATACCAGGATCACAAACAGAACATAATGCAGTTAAATATACAGTGACGTGCACCTGAAGATAACTATGTACATGTACATATACGCCGATCTTAACAGACATTTAGGGTACAAATTAAAACTAGCAAAACTCCACAACCTGAACAATCAACATCTAAGGGCTTAGATACTCAGGGTTTGACAACTGGGTAACAAAAGCCACAAGTGAAGGTTGATCTCCAGGTTGAGTGCCTACAGAAACAAACATAAAATAGAGTGAGTCAAGCTCAGTGAATAATAATGCATAACAATTCAATGCTCAACGTGAATTAATCCATATCTGTGTGTTCATCAATAAAGAGAACATATGGTTTATTTGTTTCTGTATGCATAGCTAAGTATCTTTTTCAGAAAACTTGTCATATCTTGAACATTCGGGGTTCCATAGTGCATCTAGGCATTTTGGGGAAAATTATCCGGCAAGCATATCATATTATAAACATATCATAAGTTCATAGCATTTTTCTCATTTCAGAAATTACTTATCATATGAAACATTTCGTAACTCCAAATACGGATTTCATCAAAGTCATTTATATTTTAAGTATCTTTTACGGAATGGCCTTGAGCCTAATCTTGAGCACAATGGCTTTAAGCCCTTAACAGAATGGCTTGAAATCCTTAACAAAATGGCATGAAGCTCTTATCAAAACGGCATAAAGCCCTTGAAACACATTGGCATTAAAGCCCTGAAACATATGGCATAAAAGCCCTTGGAACATGAAACATATGGCATAAAAAGCCCTTGAAAGATGGCATATAGCCCTTGAAAAGTTGCCATGAAGCCCTTGGAATGGCATAAAGCCCTTGTAACTTGGGATGGCATAAAGCCCTTGGAATAGCATAAAGCCCTTGTAACTTGTGATGGCATAAAGCCCTTGTAATGGCATAAAGCCCTTGTAACTTGTAATGGCATAAGCCCATGTAACTTGTAATGGCATAAGCCCATGTAACTTGTAATGGCATAAAGCCCATGAAACTTGTAATGAGGATGATTTCAGTCTTCTTAAAGTATCAGTATGCAATAATGCACATAAGTTTCCCATGGCCTGATTACAAATTAATACAGGTGTCTCGCGAACAACTGGATAATAATAATCATAACAATTATTAACTGAGGCCACATAATAATATTAAACATTGCATGCGTGTCATAGGTTCTTGATGACCTCGGGTCCATAAGTAACACAATAGAATAATCTCAGTTGCATATAGATACTTGGCTTAAAGATGAACATAATTCTATTTATTCATTAAGAAACGACGTAGTTTGCTTATAGATAATAGAGAATTATTATTCGCTATTGATAGAACGAAGTCATTCCAAAGTCATACCGATATATGCCAATCTTTCAACGTTCACATTGACTTTCACTCATCATAATTGTTCATGTAACATGTTCGTGTAACACTTACAAGAAACAGAGCGTTAGTGATAATAATCATCAATAATAAATAAAATGTACATCTTCGTACTATTACTCACAGTGCATTGGTGGAGCATTTATTCCTCCCGAAGCGTGTCCTACACACATATGAAGTCACACATTAATTCTTTAAATCATTTCCCCTAATTTCCTTTCTCAATTTAACATGATTTATAATGCCCATAACAAGGTTCATTCATAAATTTTTAACATTATTGCAAAACATCTCAGAAGTCCAATTAAACTTGTACACGTATAACTCAACCCACCAATTCCATGATTCTATTTCCAATTTGAGCAAAATCATTCTTTATCATCACAAATTCATCTAGGGTTTCAAGAACATAAAGTTTTCCATAAAAGAATTCATACTTTTCATACCATGACCTTACATCCCAATTCCCTCCTTGATTATACATCTAGGGATTATACTCCGTCACTTTAACCCATCAATTAAACCTTCAATGTTTCAAACTCAAAATTCCCAAAATCTCATAATTTCCTCTATATGCTCAAAATGAAAATTTATACATTTATACAATGAAAATACCTCAAATCTAACCATGGATGTAAGTATTGAAGAGAAATAGAACCCCTACCTCAATAATCAAGCAAAAGAGTGAGCTTGGAAAGAAGCCTTCGCAAATCCAAGTTCCAATCGGGTAAAAACATTAATCCTCCCTTGTTCTTCATCCTTGATGCCAAAAACCATGGTGGATCGTGATCAAAGTAAAGGAATTCAAGGGTTTGGGGGCTAGGGTTTCGGACATGGAAGAGAGGAAGGAAGAGGAAAGAAGAAAAACATCTAAAATGATCCAAAATCCCGTTTTTAAAGCTGCTGGTCCGAAAAACCCGCTCGAGCGCACATCTTCACGCTCGAGCGTACATGCATTCAGCACAGATGTCAAAACTTCAAATAGGCATAACTCTCCCATCCGGACTCCGTTTTAAGTCATTCTTATGCTCAAATTGAAGCCCCGAAAATAAGCTTTCCAAAGGTTCCAACCTCACATCCAAATTCAAAGTGTGGAAAAAGAAAAGGGCAAAAGAGTGACGGCTGATCGTAGACAAAATATTCAAACTAAAGTTTTTGATCCAATCTTACTCTACCATCATATTACCACCACAATCAAGACCCCAAAATAAAATAACGAGGTTCCAAATACACCACTACAATGTCAAGGGAAATCTTACTTCTCACGCTCGAGCGTCGCTTCAACCACTCGAGCGCGCACAGACTAATAAAGCAGTCCGCTCGAGCGTCAACTTCTCCGCTCGAGCGGAGATTCACAACTCCCAGAATCTCAGGCCGTCTGCAAAATTGCTGAGAACCCCAAAAGTCCGCTCGAGCGTAAACTCCTCCGCTCGAGCGGAGGGAAAAATTCTGGGTCTCTGGGAATTTTGAGGATTATCAAGCCCAGATCCCTGGCCGACCTATAAATTGGAAAAAAGGAGAGCTCGGTAACTACTTCGGTCTTCTTCCTTGCATTTTGTTTTTATTTCGGTTTGTTAGTCTATCAACCGAACTAACAATTCTTCTTACACAGATTCTGCCCACCTTCATTCCTTATACAGCTATCCAAACCTTGCGACTTTCGAGCCGCACTACGATATCCTGAACGTAGTTGGGCCAAATTGCTGAAATTCGAGCCGACCTACCGATACAGTGGTCGCCGGAAAGCCAGAGTAACTGACTTTCTTCTTGAAGAGGCCCCAGAACCGGACCCATCCTTGCCTGAGATTAGACTGATCCCACTAACAGCTGAAGAAGAGATGGCAAAAAAGAACAGAGTCAGGGCGCTTTTAACCGAGACAACCAGGCCCGAAGTAACGCCTCCAAGCCAATCGCAGCCTGCTGTTGTGGCCCTCCCTTCTCAATAGCCGTCCTCTTCCCGCCGAACCAAGCGCACCCGGACTGCCGAAACCGAACGAAGTTTGGTTGATGAAGAAGAACCTGCTCTTCCACCGAGCTTGCCACCGAGCCCCCAACCGGAGCCGTCTGACCGAACTACCGGTAGCTGGGTACCAAAACTTTCTTTCAACAACTGAGACATCCAAGACTCAGATTCGGTTGTTGCTGAGAAAGACCACCAATTGGCCTTCAACCTGGCCAAGAGTGTGTGCCTCCCCAAAGACATGGAGCACCACCAAAAACAACTAAACACCGAACTGAAGGCCATCCGGTCTTCGACAAAATCCATGATTCTGGTAAGTAATTTCGGCCGTCTTTCTGTCTACTTTTCTTTTTTCAACTTTTACTTCGGCTAAAGGGAAATCTTTTGCTTTGTCAGGCCATCCAAAAAAACCACATCACTGATAGGAAAGTGCTAGAGCTTAGGAAAACTACAAGGCAAGCTGTGGCAGAAACCGAAGTGAAGTCGGCTGAGCTAGAAGAGGTCAGAAAGCAAATGACCGAGCTACAAGCTGAGAACGGTAGGCTGACCAGACTGGTTAGTTCGACCGAAGCAGAAAAGCAGAAGGCTGCCATTGCTCTGAAGGACAAGTACCTGCGCGAGCTGGTGAAGCTCGAAAGGAAGAAAGATGCCAAAATATCCCAAGTGAAGGAGAGCGCAAAAGGCGCCGAAAAACAAGGCTACAAGAAGGCAGAGGACGCCTATGTCAAGCAGTGCGAAGCTGCCAAGGGGCTATTCTTCAAGTGCGGCTGGAGGGCAGCTGTTGAGAAGCTCGGTCACGATCCACAGACCGAGGTTTTCAACCCTCCAGCCTACTTCATACTGAGCTCCCTAGTGGAGTATGCTAACGCCATGCAACAGCAATTTCTCGAAGGCTCTGATTCTGACGAAGATTCCGCTTCTGAGGATACTCCGGTTGTCAATGTGGATCAGTCAGTTCGGTTGGAGCCCATGGTTGAAGACCTGACTATTGAACGTCCAGGGGAAACCGTGGTTCCGACCGAAACCACCCTTGCGACCGTGAGCGAGCTCCCAGCTGAAACCGGTCTTCGTGATGATGCCGATGCAGCTTTTGATGCCAAAATTGAAGACCTTTTCTCTTGATTTTGTACTTTTTCTCTTTTTTTGTTACCTTTTATCTTTGTAACCGGGATATGCCCATCTGTAATTGCTTTTCAATGAATGAAAATTTTGCTTGAACTCTTATTCCGGTTTTGATGTGTATGCTTGCACTTGTAATGTCTTCTATTATTCCAACTTCTATTCCGGTTTTGATGTGTAAACTAACTATGCTTACCAGCCAACCACTCCTTAGCCGAAATAATTACTTCGGCTGAGGAGTACTCAGAGTTGGTTTAATCCAGCCAACCACTCTTCGGCCATACCCTTACTTCGGCTGAAGAGTACAAAGAGTTGGTTTAATCCAGCCAACCACTCTTCAGCCATACCCATACTTCGGCTGAAGAGTACAAAGAGTTAGTTTAATCCAGCCAACCGCTCTTCAACCATACCCATACTTCGGCTGAAGAGTACAAAGAGTTGGTTTAATCCAGCCAACCACTCTTCAGCCATACCCATACTTCGGCTGAAGAGTACAAAGAGTTGGTTTAATCCAGCCAACCCCTCTAAGTTAGTTTTTTCAGTCAACTTAGAATAATGTTTGGTTGTTCCGACCAAACGTCCTGCAGCCTAGATCCTTATCCTGGGCTTAGGAAGGGTGTTGGTTTATTCCAGCCAACCTCTAAGTTAGTTTTTTTCCAGCTAACTTAGAACAATGTTTGGTTATTCCGACCAAACGTCCTGCAGCCTGGATCCTTATCCTGGGCTTAGGGGGGGTGTTGGTTTACTCCAGCCAACCTCTAAGTTAGTTTTTCCAGCCAACTTAGAATAATGTTTGGTTATTCCGACCAAACGTCCTGCAGCCTGGATCCTTATCCTGGGCTTAGGAGGGGTGTTGGTTTATTCCAGCCAACCACTCTTTAGCCTTACACTTACTTTGGCTGAAGAGTAACAGGAGTTGGTTTATTCCAGCCAACCACTCTTCGGCCATACCCTTGCTTCGGCTGAAGAGTAAAGAGTTTGTTTATTCCAACCAACCTCTAAGCTAGTTTTTCCAGCCAACTTAGAATAGTAATGCTTGCAATATTCCTAACTTCACTAAAGCTATCTCTTACAAAGAACAACTCATGCTGAAAAGAATTGATTGTTTTATTGACGAAAAAGAAATTACACATGTTTGAAAGGAAAAAAGCTAAAAATAAAATAACTTGAGATTGGCCGTGTTCCATGGCCTAGGGATTGCTTTGCCGTCCTTGTCTTCTAGGTGGTATGCCCCTTTGCCTGCTAACCCAACCACTTTGTAAGGACCTTCCCAGTTTGGCCCTAACTTGCCATCTCCTGGTACCAAGGTGTTTCCCATTACTTTGCGCAGTACCCAATCTCTGATTTTGAATTGTCTTGGATGCACCGTTTTGTTGTATTTTCTGATCAACTCTTGTTGGTAGGAGGCAATGTGAACCAATGCTCTTTCCCT
The DNA here is from genome assembly GCF_055761805.1 of Camellia sinensis. Lineage (NCBI taxonomy): Eukaryota > Viridiplantae > Streptophyta > Magnoliopsida > Ericales > Theaceae > Camellia > Camellia sinensis. The sequence continues at coordinate 124,606,979 of NC_138967.1, read as the reverse complement.
TCTTTCTTCCGCAAGGTCAAGTTCTAATGCTATTGCTTCTCCATTTAAGTCTGGATCAAAATTTTCGCTTCGAATTGTGGGGAGGCCAATTTCCAGTGGGATTACTGCCTCCATTCCGTAGGCTCAGGAGAATGGTGTCTCTCATGTTGATCGCCGAGGTGTGGTGCGGTAAGCCCATAAAACATGAGGAAGTTCGTCCGCCCACTTGCCTTTTGCCTTCTCTAACCTTTTCTTCAGTCCATCCAAGACGACTTTATTTGACGCTTCTGCTTGGCCATTTGCGTGAGGATATGCCGGTGTAGAATTGTAGAACTCTATCTTGTATTCTTCACAAAAGTCTCTAAAGATTCTGCCGTCGAACTGAGTGCCATTGTCTGAAATTAAGGCTTTTGGTATGCCAAACCGAGTGATGATATTCTGCTAAACGAACTTCTTCACGTCTTTTTCTTTGATTGATGCCAATGCTTCTGCTTCCACCCATTTTGTGAAGTAGTCTGTTGCTGCGAGAAAGAACTTCCTGTTGCCGGGTGCTGTTGGAAGGGGTCCTACTATGTCCAAGCTCCACATTGCAAAAGGCCATGGGCTAGTTAATGGTAGGAGTTCTCTTGCTGGTTGATGTATTTGGTGCGTGAATTTTTGGCATTTCTCACACTTCTTCACATATTTTTCTAAGTCTGCCTGCATGTATGGCCGCCAGTATCCTTGTGAAATGGCCCTATAAGCTAGCGATCTTCCTCCTTGATGGCTTCCGCACACCCCTTCGTGTATCTCGTACAAGAATGCTTCTACTTTGCTGGGGGGGACACACTTTAGATAGGGTCTTGAAAACGACTTCTTGTATAATGCCAAAGATGGGGAGAGCCAAAATCGCTGCGACTTTGCTCTTATTCTGTTGGCTTCTTTTTTCTCTTCTGGTAAGATGCCGTCTTTTAAGAATAGGATGATGGGGTCCATCCAAGAGGTGCCTAACTCTGCGCAACATACCTCTTCTGCTTCGGGGTCTTCAATGCTTGGTCTAGGTAGGTAGTCGATCAGTAGTGGATGAGGTATGGAGGTATCTGCCATTGAAGCGAGGCCTGCTAGTTCGTCTGCTCTGTTGTTTTCCTCCCTGCTGATTTGCTCTATCCTTATTACATCAAATTTCTTGATTTCTGTTCTGACCAACTCTTGGTACTTGGCCATCCTATCATCCTTTGCTTCACAGTCGCCGGAAATTTGATTTACCACCAGCTGTGAGTCGCTGTAGACCATTAGTTCGGTGGCCTTCATGTAATATGCTGATTTGAGTCCTACGAGAAGCGCTTCATACTCCGCTTCGTTGTTTGATGCAGGGAAGCCAAGGTTGATTGCTTGCTCTATAACCAGGCTGTCTGGAGAGATGAGGACTATGCCAAGCCCTGCACCATGCCGGTTGGATGCTCCATCCACAAAGAGCTTCCACATCTCTGCAACGAACAACTTCCAGCACGTGGAGGGGTCAGATGATGTCGTGGGGTCAAGAATGGTGTTTTCTTCAAGGTCCATGCTTGCTGTCTGCCCCTCGCCATCTGATTGTACTGTTGGTGAGCCTTGGTTTGTTTCTTCCTTGCTGTTTTTAGTTTGGTCTGCCGTGGAGTCTAACTGTGTACCTTCTACTAGGGGTTGCGCTATTCCGGCGTTTACTTCCATCCCTAGTTCGGTGGTATCAGTTAGGTCGACTGGGCAGATATGATGACTTCCAGGAGTAAACTCTGCGACGAAGTCTGCCAAAGATTGGGCTTTTATTGCGGTCCTGGGTTGGAACTTGATGTCGAATTGTCCCAACTCTACTGCCCACTTCAAAATTCGCCCAGAAAAGTTCGCCCTCTCAAACAAAGCTTTTAGTGGGAAAGCTGTGTGGACGACTATGGTATGGGCGTGAAAGTAGTGTGCCAATTTCCTGGAGGCCATCATCAAGGCTAACGCCAGTTTTTCCAGTGGCAAATACCTTGTTTCGGCTCCCAGCAGCATCTTGCTGACATAATAGATGGTCAAGTGTTGGATTCCTTCTGCACGAACCAACACTGCGCTAACTGCGTGCTGAGAGACCGCCAAAGTATAAAAAGAGTTCTTCGCCAGGCACTGGGGTAACAAGCAGTGGTGGGGAAGACATATATTCCTTCAAGCTTTCTAGAGATTGGTCGCATTCTTCATCCCACTCAAACTTGGCCTTTAAGGCATGAAAAAATGGTCGTAGTCTGTCTGACGACCGGCTGATAAACCGGTTGAGTGCAGTCACCATGCCGGTGAGATGCTACACTTCTTTCACAGAGTTGGGTCTCTCTAAATCTTGGATTGCTTTGATCTGGGAGGGGTCTGCTTCTATACCTCGGTTGGTCACCAAGAAGCCCAAGAATTTGCCAGATCCTACTCCGAATACGCACTTAGAAGCGTTGAGGCGCAACTTGTGTTTCTTCAAGATTTCAAACATCTCCCCTCAGTCCTTGAGATGGTCATTCTCATCCTTGCTTTTGACCACCATGTCGTCGATGTATGCCTCCATTGTTCTGCCTAACAATGGTTCAAACATCTTGGTGACCATCCGTTGAAATGTTGCCCCTGCGTTCTTCAGGCCAAAGGGCATGACCTTGTAACAGTATAGTCCTCTTGGAGTTGTAAAAGATGTGACCTCCTGGTCTGGCTCATGCATGGCGATTTGGTGGTAGCCTCTGTATGCATCCAGAAAGCTAAGTCGGTTGTGCCCCGCCGTCAGGTCTACCAGTTGATCTATCCGTGGTAGAGGGAAGCTATCTTTTGGGCACGCCTTGTTGACTGTTTTGTAGTCGACGCAGACACGCCATTTGCCATTCTTCTTGGGCACTACGACCGTGTTGGAGATCCATTTTGGGTAGTGCACTTCTCTAATTGCTCCTGCCTCCAGCAGGTTACCTACTTCTTCTGCCACTATTTCGGCATGGTGAAGTGCCGATCTGCGAGTGCGCTAAATGACTGGTCTGGCGGATGGGTGGACAGGAGTTGGTGACAGATGAAATTGGGATCAATGCCTGGCATGTCGTAGGGTGCCCAGGCGAACACTTCGATGTTAGAGGTTAAGAATTCCAAGACCTATAACCTCTCAGTGCTGGACAACGACGAACCGAGCAAAAAGAACTTATCCGAGTTCTTTTCGTCTATTTTTACCTCCATCAATTCCTCCACTGCTTTCTGATCAGCCTCTTTGCCAACATCCGCGAATAGTTCATTGCTTTCAGGTTCTTCCACCGAATGAACGTATCCTTTGGCAGCGCGGCTGCCATTCACCGCGGCGAAACATTGCTTTGACATGATTTGATATCCATAGACTTCTTCAATTATACCGGTGTCATTGCGAAACCGCATTACTTGGTGGTAAGATGACGCCACCGATCGCATTGCATGCAGCCATGTTCTGCCCAAGATGATGTTGTAAGTTGATGGGACCTTCAATACCCAGAACTCCACTTGTTTCGTCACGCTTCTTGCTCCAACTGGAAGAATTATTTTGCCGACGGGCCATTCTGGCATGGAGTTGAATCCAATTAGGGGTGATACAGCAGGCGCCAAGTCTTTGTCTTGTAGCTTCAGCTGTTTAAATGTCTCGTAGTACATGATTTCACATGAACTACCCTGGTCAATCAGAATCCGCTTGACGTCAAAATCTTTGACTCGGAGAGTGACGACTAGGGCATCATTGTGAGGACAGTATATTCGATCCAAGTCTTTATTCGAAAAAGACATGACGTTTGTTGCCTCTGTTTTCCCCTTCTTGATGGCAGGTTGGGCACTTAGCACCTCTCTAAAGTGCTCAGCCTTTTTGATTGATCCCCTGAGCTCGCATACACACTCAGGTTCAAAGACTCCATGTATCACATTGATAATGCCTTGAGGTGGGGCGTCGATTGGCATTCCGTTGGGGTTATTGTGATCCTGGGGGGCAGGCTGCGTCCCTCCTTCAATGTATTTGTCCAAGTGACCTGCCGCCACCAACTCCTCCAGGTGCAGTCTCAATGGTGTGCAATTCTCAGTTCGGTGCCCCTTTTCTTTGTGGAAGGTGCACCGCGATCTTTCGTCATAGTCCTTCTGAGCTTCTCTTAGCTTGGCTGGCCACTTGACGAAAGGCTCATCTCTTATTTCACTCAGAATCCGATATATCGGTTTCTTGAACACCGTGGTTATGGCAGTGCGGATTCTCAACCACCTTTTATCTGGGTCTTCTCCGTTATCTCGTCTGCCACGTCCGTTTCTGTTCTGACGATCCACTGTATTGACCTTTGCTGAGGTTTTCTTTTCTGGTACTGCGGTCGCACTAGATTTTGCTTTGGCACGTGCGCCATCCTCTTCTACCCTGATGTGCTGATGCACTCTTTCCATCAAGGCTTCCATAGTGAGGGGTGGCGTCATGGTGATCGAGTCCCTTAGTCTGTTCCCAACTGGAAGGCCTCTTTTATACTGTGCGATGGCGAGATTGGTGGGGCAGTCCCCAATCTGATTGAATGTCTCCCAGTAGCGACTGTTGTAGGATCTTAGGGTCTCTTTATCGCCCATGTCGATGGAGAGTAGCTGGTCGATCTCCACCGGGGTTTTAGTGTTTGTTCGGAACCTTGTCACGAAGGCCTCTGCTAATTGCGCCCAAGAGGCTATGCTGCCTTCTGGAAGTTTCTCGAACCAAGTCAAGCCTAGATCGCCAAGACTTGATGGGAAGAGTATGCACATTAAGGCCTCGTTTCGCCTGTATATAGCCATGATTTGGCGAAAGTGGCTCAAGTGTGAGTAGGGATCCGTCTTCCCTTCATATGAAGTGAATTTTGGCTGAAGGAAGCCTGATGGTAGGGGCGCGTTTTCAATCGCCGGAACAAATGGTGAAGTCTGTGGCCTTGCTAATGCCTTGTCCGCTGGTTCGTAGGCAGGGCGCGGTATTGGCATTCCAGCCTCGACGCTTCCATGCGTCCGAGGAGCCAACCGCTGTAAGGCAGAAACTCTATGCGGATCCCGCGCCCTGGCATCCTCCTTGCATCGTGCTTTTTCTTCGAGCACGGTTCGTAAGTCGGATGATCTGGGTAATTCCGTCTGTCTAGATCTAGTTTGGTGTGAATGCGAGGGCCAATACGTGCTTCCTTCAGTGTATGATCTTTCAGATCTCGTCCTCTTAGACCTGGAGTGACGAGTTCTGGAAGACCAGGATTGAGTGTCGCCTGTCCTGAGGCTTCTACTCTCTCCTTGCGAGGGTGTAGTATTCCTACTACGATTTTCTGAGTGGCGAGGGGGCGTCTTGTTTTTGCGCCCCTCTCCTGTCGCCACCTCTTTTTTCTTCATCTGGCGTTTCAAGGCCTCCATGTCTGCCGCCATCTTTCTTATTAATTCATCTTGCTCTTTCACGCGATCTTCCAGAGCTTGAGGGTCGATCCTCCGCCTTTGCCTGTCGGGACTTTGAGAATGAGATTGACGGGGGCTGTGAGCCCGTCTTCCCCTAGTATCTCTCCTGGAGTTATGTCGTTGAGACTCCAAGTCCGCCATGGGAGGGACAGAAGGTAATCCTTCACGCCTTGCGCCTCCTTTTGGAGTTAGCCCGTCGACGGCGGACTGCGGCAACTCTTCAATGTGTGCCATTGTTTGAAAAGAGGAGGAGCTTGATCAAGAGGTTTTGTTCTGTCTGTTTTTCCCACAGACGGCGCCAATTGTACGGGAAAGAAATAATTCTTCTCGTATAATCCTGTTGACTGAGTCTGTGCTCCTCCGTACGATGTCGCCTTGTCACCTGAAAACACAAACGTGAGCTAGCCGGCGGGTGTGTGCCGGAAACCCCTTCGATGCCTAAGTCAGCAAACTTGACAAATAGACAAAGCTCTGTGAATTCAGAAAGCAAAATTGTGTGTTATGTTACCTCCTCCAAGGTGATGTTTGTGAGCTTTTATAAGGTTCGAGTGGCACAATCCTAGTAGGACTTTTACTCCTCCATGCAGAGTACTCCTAGGATTCATACTCCTAAAGGATAATGCTTATCCTTTTACACCCCCCCCTCACTGCTTAAACCAAGTGGGATGGTTTTTACCACGGCTGAACTACCATATGATCGAAATAAACCTGGCTAAGCAGAGCCACGGAATAGGCCGAACTATCCTTAGTTCGGTTCTTCCGTTTATTCTTTCCTATCTCGGCTTTCCATGTAGAACTCATGGTATGGTTTTAGACCGAACCAATGATTCGCGACCGGTATAACTCCAAGACTGGTATAACTCCAAGACCGGTCTAACCTCAAGTTGCTTCCGGACCGAAGTAGCTTTATAATTCCTGAGCCGAAGTAACTTCATCTCCTTTGGCCGGACTAACTTTATCTCTCTTGGGCCGGAGTAACTTCTCGGCCCTTTTTACCCAGTCCTTTGTACTTTGGGCCATAAAGTCCATCTCATAGCTCGGCCTAATTTTCACCAAAAATTACCCTCTCAGAAATATATTAATAAAGTGGAGAAAGTGCATAAAGCATGACAATATATTTGTCTAATCTCAATTAGGTTAGCACTGAGGAGAATATCCTATCATTTATTAGCACTACCTCAATAGTTGGTAAGAAGCTAACAAGACAGCAACACCAACAAACAAAACTGAAATACCACACCAGCAAAGCAACAGGGCATAACCACCCAAGTGAAAACAGGACACAACCACCCAAGATAGCCTTATGGGCAAAACTAAACTCGGATAGGATTAGCTATTCAGTGCCTGACTTGTATATTACTAATTTTGTAGTTATTTGCTCCTTTTCTTGCTTTCTTTCTTCTATTTTTTATTTTTGTATTTCTATTGGTGGTACTAATTGATACTAAAAATTGCACATGCTATGTAACCATGATTGTGCTCCAGCAATGTCATTGGAGAGCTTACGGCACTTGACTATACATGATGGTCCTTACAAGGACAGTTTCAGAGTCCCTCTATTAGCATCTTTTCTCAAGTCATCACCTAATCTGAGATATCTCAGGATGAGATACAATGGATCAACCAACTGTAAGCCAATTACACTTTTACATATATGTTTGTTCGCCTTTCAAGCTTTGAGTTATTTTATACTTTTTTCTTTAATCCTTTATTTTGGGCAAAATTTCGCTTTGATTACTATAGTTACTATTTTATTGTTTAAGCTTCATGTTTTTAATTACATTTCAATGTGGCCCAGTTGTTAATTGTCAGTATTTTAGACAAAAATAATAATATGTATTATTACTATTATTATTTTGTTAGATAAGATTATATGTACAACTTAAGTAGGAATTTTGACAATTCTTGTAAAAATAAATAAATAAATAAACACTACAACATACAAGAGTTTTAGAGATCAAATGTTTTGGTCTCTAAAAGTGAAAATTTTGTTGCAAAAGACATTTAGGGACCAATTTCCATCATCATGAGGATAGTCGCTAAAAGGTCGTCCCGAAAAGTAAAAAATAAGGCATTTAACGACAAAATTTTGACAATGTCACTAACAAATAGATTTTTAGGGACAAAATAATTTGGTCTCAAAATAGTTTATTTTTTTAAACAAAAAATTTGGGCTCAAAAGGATAATAATTCATCACTAATGTCCAATTTTCGTTTCTAAAACTATAATTACGACACTTTTCGCAACAAAATTATTTGATCTCTAAAAAATAATTTTATTCCTAAATTTTACTCTCTAAAACCTCAATTTTTTGTAGTGAAATTACACTGATGTCCATATAATTACTACAAGGAAGACGGTTGAACCCATGAGCTGTTAGTGAGGTACACTGTTGGCCACTAAGCCAATCCCTATATTCATTTCATTTTATTTGGTTTACAATAACTTTTGCCTATGAACACTTAATGAGATTGAAAGTGCAACTGTATTACAAGTTATATATTTGAATACTAGGTGAGACACACCTATGGTATTTTTTTTTTTTTTTTTGTCAGCAAAGAAAATGAACTTTGTTAATGAAACAGAAAACTATTACATTAATAAAAATAAAAATAAAATATTAGTGCAAAAAGCATCATATCGAACCAAATCGATCACAACTAGATTGGTACCAATAAAACCGCCCAATCATATGCTAGCACACCATCACAAATTGATGAGGAACCAATCACAAACACCAAAAACAACACCACCCAAGAAAAGCTAACCAAACCTGATACCTACCAGGCGGCAATAAAATAATGAAATAAACAGACCAAAATTAGTTGACAGCTCAAAACAGATCAAAACAACAATAAACAGACCAAAAACTACCCCACAAATCACCAGCCTCAAACCAACATCAAGAGCAGCAGTAGCCCTACTCAATCAACTCTGCAGCAGCCCCAAACTTGATTAGAAACATTATTCCAAAATTACCGCTGAGCAGCAGCCCCACAACACCAAACATCATGGAGTTGTGACAATCTTTATAGGTATGTTATCTCTAAGATAATAGATAATGCACCAACTTCGCCTTTAGTCAAAAAACTTTTCAAGATCCTCAAAGTTCATATTATCCGCCATCACCAAGTCAACCAATTCCCAAAAGCCACTCTCTTGAATTCCTTTGGTCCATGATTTGGTGGTCTGCGAGGTGTAGGACTGTATCGGTCACGACCCCATTCCACCCGTAGTAGAATGGTACCGTGATGACCAGTAATCCGAGATTACCAAAGGCCAACTTACAAGGATTCATACAATCAGAGTATACACATGGGGCTTACATGTGCGGAAGCAATAAATTTAAATCTACATAGTCCATAAGAGCTGTGCATAGATCAAATGAAATGACATACATTTTAACATGGTTTTACAACTTGAATACAGATAAAATAAAGTGCATGTTACATCTTGATCAAAAGGCTTCTCAAGCCGACATATACAAAAGACATGAAATACAAAGCTAAGAAGTATAATCTTCAAGATACTAGCAAAATATGAATCCGAACACAACTTGGAAAATACATCTAGGTGTCACCGCCTTCTTGCTCGTCACCTGCATATATATAAGGAGAGGGTGAGCTTGGATACTCAGTGAATGATATTAGTAATACAGGTTTGAATGAATGTTATCCGAGATCTTTATCACAACAATACATATCATCGCTTGTACAAAATCAAGAGATGAACCTAGTTCATCTATCAAGTCTTTCAAAGCTCCAAGGGATGCTTACTAGCATCAATATAATACAAGTGATGACATTCCTGACAAAACAAGGGAATAATCGACCAGGAATCAATTAGACAAACCCACCCGTACAAGACCGTCGGTGGCAAGGGAGATATCTCAAACAAGGGTACTAGTTGCATTATAGTCCCCTAGCATTAAGGACTTTCCAAGAATGTAATCAAAACAAGATAATACTTGATACAAAACCAAGGATAATCATTCATACTTAAACAAATACGTTTCCAAAACAAAACAAAGCAAAGCTTTTATCAAACATTATAACATAGCTTTATTAAAAATACCACTCACATAGCTCTTCAGCTGTAGGGCTTAAGGCAAGAATCCAAGACCTACAAATACATGGCAAAGTCCACTGAATGCATTTCAAGAAGACAAGAAGTAATGCTCAAAGATGGTTGTGCAATGCATCCTTAAACACAAGCTCTGCATGAGCATAAATGATCCCGGCATTTCTTCCAAAACTAGGTCAAGACAAAACAAAACATGTGCTGGGAGTTAAAACACTGTTTTTCATCTCAGGAAAACATGCTGGGTACCAACCAGGTCTTGGCCGAGGTCCCACACCTCTTGGCCGAGGTGTGGTCCCGGTGACCACATTCAGGGAAATGAAGTCTCCAAAATCTGGGTTTCCTTTTGAAGAACATGAAAAATATGAACATGAAGAACATGAATGCTAAAATCATAACTTCTTTATTCAAAATCTAAAATTTCATGATATGAGTTCAAAAACATGGACCTGGGTACCCATACTTAAAGATTCCATGAAAACAAACACAAAAGCATAGATCTTGATACAAACTTTCAGATCAAAACATCGATTTTTCTTGAAGAACACAAGAACATCATTTTCTCTTTCTAAAACCAAACTTCAAATCAATGCATGGCTCGTGAATCATGCTAGATCATGCAATGTGACCAGATCAACATAAAGAACAACAAGAGTAAATCATGACTCTAACCTCAAAACACGAATTCAATGGTTCAAACTCTAAGAATCAAGCTTGGAAATCTATTCTCACTCTAAGAACTCCTTCTTCCTCTCTTCCTAGAGCTTCTCTTTCTTCTAGGATAAAGATATAGCAAATGATATTGCCGGCTGACTTAACCCTCTGCTGAGACACGTGGCACTACCAGATTGGATTTCCTCAAAAATGTGCCTGAGTGAAAAGACAAGGATATGACAAAGTGTGTATGACAAGTAAGGTGACAAGGTCACTCTGCAAGGCAAGGATCTCGGATCAAGACATAGGCTTCGGCAAGTAAGGCCTTAATGATCTCGGCTAGGAAGGATAACACTTGACCTAGCTATGCCACACCTCAGCCTAGATATGCCACACCTCGATCTAGGTCATACCAGTCCAAGAACAAGATCACTAGGTGCAAGGATCAAAGATCTAGGACGTCTAGATGATAACACCTCGGCCCAGATGATACACATCTCAGCCTAAGTGATGCACACCTCAGCCTAAATGATGACATCTCGGCCAATGTGACAGGGTGAAGGTGGAGGTCAACCAAAGTGGATTCCAAGATGGTCCTAGGTGTAAGAGGTTCAAAGGTGTGACCTAGGCTTAACACACCAAGCAAGGAACAAAGCATACCAGTAATACACAGGTAAATCGCACAAGCACAAAACAAGACAAGGACCTTTACTTAGGCAAAACAATTCAAAATCTACAAATACAAGCTCATCAAGACAAAATCATATAGATATACATGAACGTGACTAAGACGAGAATGAGGGTCATTACAGTCTACCCCCCTTAAAGAAGTTTGGTCCCCAAATTTAAGTTACCTTGCCCCGAAAACAATTCCAGATAACGAATTTTCACTTCCTTTTCCATTTCCCATGTAGCCTCTTTGCCGTAATGCTCCTTCTATTCAATTTTCACCATCGGTATCGACTTATTCTTCAACTGTTTCACTTGCCTATCAATAATTCTCACCGGCTTCTCCTCATAGCCTAAATCTTCATTAACCACAATTCCAGAATAATCAATCACATGCAATGGGTCCCGAATATACTTCCTCAACATCGAAACATGAAACACACTATGGACTTGGCTTAATTCTGGCGGTAAAGCAAGTCTGTAGGCAACGAGGTTAACCCTCTTAAGGATTTCAAATGGCCCGATGTAACGAGGTGCTAACTTACCTTTCTTCCCAAATCTTGAAACTCTTTTTATCAGTGAAATCTTCAGGAATACATGATCCCTAACTTCAAATTCTGACTCTCTTCTTCTCTGGTCGACGTAACTCTTCTGTCGACTCTGAGCAGTTTTGATTCTTTGCTGAATAAACTTAATCTTCTCAGTCGTCACTTGGACTAGCTTGGGACCAATCAAAGCTTTGTCTCCTACCTCGATCTAATATATCGGCGATCTGTACTTCCTTCCATACAAAGCTTCATACGGCGCCATGCCAATGCTAGCTTGATAACTGTTGTTGTAAGCAAATTCCATTAATGGCAATGCACTTCCCAACTTCCCTTGAAGTCCAATACACATAGTCTAAGCATATCTTCAAGTGTCTGAATTGTTCTCTCTGTTTGCCCATCGGTCTGGGGATGAAAAGCTGTGCAAAACCTCAACTCGGCTCCCAAAGCTCTTTGTAGACTCTGCCAAAATCTAGAAACAAACTTCGGATCTCGGTTTGACACAATGGACATCGGCACTCCATGAGGTCTAACAATCTCATTCATATACAACAAAGCAAGTCGATCAGCATTAAAGGTAGTCTTAACGGGCAAGAAGTGTGCTGACTTAGTTAATCTATCAACGATAACCCAAATCGAATCCATACCTTTTTGTGTCTTCGGCAAACCAACCACAAAATCCATGGAGATGTGTTCCCATTTCCACTCAGGAATTGACAAAGGTTGAAGAAGTCCTGCTGACCTCTGGTGTTCTGCTTTTACTTGTTGACAATACAAACACTGGGATACAAACTCAACTATTTCTCTTTTCATATTTGGCCACTAAAAAGTTTGCTTCACATCTTGGTGTTCCCTGGATGAACGGAAAATCTGGAACCACGGGCTTCCTGCAAAATTCTTCTTTTCAACTCTGGAATGTAGGCCACGCACAATCTTCCTTCAAACTTAAGTACTTGATTTTTGATGGTGTACCCTGGCCTCGGCTTAGTGGCAATCTCATCAATTACCTTCTTAAAGAATTCATCATCCATCTGTCTGGTCTTTACCTCCTCAATAATAGTCAGCTCCACTAAAATCATTGCTAAACAAGCCAAATTCCCAACTAGCTTCATACTCAGCGCGTCGGCCACTGAGTTGGCTTTACTTGGGTGATACTGAATCTGCAAGTCGTAGTCTTTCAATAACTCCAGCCATCTCCTCTGCCTCATATTCAATTCTTTCTGAGTGAACAAGTATTTCAGACTCTTGTGATCTGTGAAAACTTGACAAGAAGCTCCATACAAGTAATGACGCCAAATTTGCAAAGCAAATACCACGGCTGCTAATTCTAGATCATGGGTAGGATAATTCTTTTCGTGAGGTTTCAACTGACGAGATGCATATGCTATGACTTTACCCCCTTGAATTAACACACAACCCAAACCCTTATGTGAAGCATCACTATAAATTTGAAATTCCTCATTACCTGACGGTAGTACAAGGATCAGTGCTGTGACTAGCCTCGTCTTTGCCTCCTGGAAAGCTGACTCTCTATCCTCGGTCCATTCATATGCCACTCCCTTCTGAGTCAATTGCATCAATGGTACTGCAATCCTCGAGAAATCCTTCACAAACTTTTTGTAATAACCTGCCAAACCTAGAAAACTACAAACCTCGGACACATTAGTCGGCCTCGGCCAGTTCACAATGGCTTCAATTTTGCTAGGATCAACCGAAATACCTTCTTCATTAATCACATGACCCAAAAATGAAATGCTGGAAAGCCAAAACTCACACTTGCTAAGCATGGCATACAACTTTCTGTCTCTCAAAATCTGTAAGGCAAGTTTCAAATGCTTCTTATGCTCATCACTACTCTTGGAATAGATCAATATATCGTCGATGAAAACAATCACAAACTCATCTAGGTATGGCTTAAAGACTCTGTTCATCAAATCCATTAATGCTGCAGGAGCATTAGTCACTCCAAAAGGCATTACCAAAAATTCGTAGTGGCCATACCTTGTCCGAAAAGCAGTCTTCTCAACATCCTCGGCTTTAACCTTGAGCTGATGGTAGCCCGACCTGAGATCAATTTTAGAAAAGACTTGTGCTCCTTGTAATTGGTCAAGCAAATCATCAATCCTCGGCAATGGATACTTATTCTTAATGGTTACCTTGTTCAATTCTCGGTAATCAATACAAAGACGAAGTGTGCCATCCTTTTTCTTAACAAATAAAACTGGCGCTCTCCAAGGTGAAGTGCTCGGCCTAATGAAATCCTTATCCAACAACTCTTGTAATTGCAGTTTCAATTCTTTAAGCTCGGCGGGGGCCATCCTATAGGGTGTTTTGGAGATAGGCTGGGTTCCCGATATAATGTCAACAGTAAATTCTATTTCCCTATCAACTAAGTGGCCAAGCAAATCATTTGGGAAAACGTCGGGGAATTCATTAACAACTGGAATATCAGCCAATTCAACGTTTCCATTCAGATTACTTAGTACACTACACAAATAACCATGACACCCCTTTTGGATCAACTTATAAGCCTTCATGGATAAGATCAAGTAAGGTAGGGATACTACTCCTTTACCCTGAAACGTAACCTCGGCTTGGTTTGGGGGTTTCAATGTAACACTTTTGGAAACACAATTAATGAATGCACGATTTACTACTAACCAATCCATTCCCAATATAACATCAAAATGAGTCATGTTCAATGGCATCAAATCAACTAATAATTCAATATCCTCAATCACAACAACACACGCCCTATAAATGGATGCAACAGTCATAGTTCTCCCAGATGGAGTAGACACAGATAACACATAACCAAGGGGTTATTGTTCCCTATTTAACTTATCGGCAAACTTAGCAAACACAAATGAATGTGTAGACCCGAATCAATCAATATATATGCATCTTGAGAGCAAATTGGAAGGGTACCTGACACTACTGTCTCGGCGCTCTGAGTGTCTCCTGGTACCAATGCAAAACCTCTGCCCTGCCTCATCTATCCTTTCCCGACATTACCTTTCTGTGCAAAACCCAAGGTACTCCCACTTTTCCTGTTATCATTAGCCTTTGTCTTAGGATAGTCCTTGACACGATGGCCCATCTCTCCGCATTCGAAACAAGCTCCTGACACCCAACGAAAAACCCCGAAATGTGGCTTTCCACAACTTGAACATGTCATCCTAGTATCACCTTCCTAATTCGAGTTGTTGGAACTGCCCATATTCGCCTTCTTCTTGGCACCAAACGGTACTCGACGATTGTCTTAATTCTGCCTCTTTCTCTGGCTCTCCCCTGAACTATGATATCCGTTTAAGTTAGCTTCTGCGAGGATGGCTTTATCTAACACTCCGACATAAGTCGGCATGTTGAGCATATTAACTCAATCTTGTATTGGTCCTCAAAGTCCACTCTCGAACTTCCTAGCTTTCCTGTACTCATCATTGACCATGTGAGGTGCATATCTCTCCAACTCGGTGAAAACACGGTCGTATTCAGCCACTGTTTTGTTACCCTGGGTCAAAGTCTGGAATTTTGTGGTCTTGCGATCTCAGACACTGAGGGGAAAATGTTTTTCATAAAACAACTCCAAAAATCTGGCCCAAGTCAAACCTGGATTGCCTTCTCGGATCATCATCCACCATCTTCGAGCGTCATCATCTAATGTGAATTCTACCAATGACACCTTCTAAGCGTCGGTGCTGGAAAAAATCTCGAACAACTTCTCCATCTCAAGAACCCATGATTCTGCCTTCATTGGCTCTATACCTCCATGGAATATCGATGGATTCATCTTTTTAAATTCTTTAATCAAAGTCAATGTGTCGTCCCCAAACAAAGATGGCTGTAGAGGCACTTGCGGCACTGAAGGAGGTAGAGATAGAACTGCATTTCGGCCATTTGTCTGCTCGGCCTGAGTAGAGGTAGTACTAGTGTTCTGTTGTCTTGTTCACCTCAACTCATGGGCCAAACCCTCTACCATCCTTTCTAATCTGTCTAACCTATCCTCGGATTGATCTCAGCTAACTGGAGGTCTACCCCTTCTCACGATGCTAGGAGTATGCAAAATGTGACTTTTTAAAACAAAATGATCAAATAGACATGTATGCAAGTAACAAATGATCATGCCGAGATGATGCACATCTTGTCAAGTAGCAAGCAATATGATGCAATCCTAACGTCATCCTAAGGGAGATCTTATGCTCTTTAGGACTCAAAGTGTGTGAATAACGTACTATAAGGAACTGGTGCTCTGATACCAATCTATCACGACCCCATTCCACCCCTAGTAGAATGGTGCCGTGATGGCTAATAATCCAAGATTACCAAAGGCCAACTTACAAGGATTCATACAATCAGAGTATACATATGGGGCTTACATGTGCGGAAGTAATAAATTTAAATCTACATAGTCTATAAGAGTTGTGCGTAGATCAAATGAAATGACATACATTTTAACATGGTTTTACAACTTGAATACAAATAAAATAAAGTGCATGTTACATCTTGATCAAAAGGCTTCTCAAGCCGACATATACAAAAGACATGAAATACAAAGCTAAGAAGTATAATCTTCAAGATGCTAGCAAAATATGAATCCGAACACAACTTGCAAAATACATCTAGGCGTCACTGCCTTCTTGCTCGTCACCTACATATATATAAGGAAAGGGTGAGCTTGGATACTCAGTGAATGATATTAGTAATAAAGGTTTGAATGAATGTTATCCGAGATCTTTATCAAAACAATACATATCATAGCTTGTACAAAATCAAAGGGTAAACCAAGTTCATCTATCAAGTCTTTCAAAGCTCCAAGGGATGCTTACTAGCATCAATATAATACAAGGGATGACATTCCTGAAAAAACAAGGAATAATCAACCCGGAATCGATTAGACAAACCCACCCGTATAAGACCGTCGGTGGCAAGGGAGATATTTCAAACAAGGGTACTAGTTGCATTATAGTCCCCTAGCACTAAGGACTTTCCAAGAATATCATCAAAACAAGATAATACTTGATACAAAACTAGGGATAATCATTCATACTTAAACAAATACTTTTCCAAAACGAAACAAAGCAAAGCTTTTATCAAACATTATAACATAGCTTTACTAAAAATACCACTCACATAGCTCTTCGGGTGTAGGGCTTAAGACAAGAATCCAAGTCCTACAAATACATGGCAAAGTCCACTGAATGCATTTCAAGAAGACAAGAAGTAATGCTCAAAGATGGTTGTGCAATGCATCCTTAAAACAAGCTCTACATGAGCGTAAATGATCCCGACATTTCTCCGAAAACTAGGTCAAGACAAAACAAAACATGTGCTGGGAGTTAAAACACTATTTTCATCTTAAGAAAACATGTTGGGTACCAACCAGGTCTGGACCAAGGTCCCACACCTCTTGGCGGAGGTGTGGTCCTAGTGACCACATTCAGGGAAATAAAGTCTGGAAAATTTGGGTTTCCTTTTGAAGAACATGAAAAATATGAACATGAAGAACATGAATGCTAAAATCATAACTTCTTTATTCAAAATCTAAAATTTCATGATATGAGTTAAAAAACATGGAACTGGGTACCCATGCTTGAAGATTCCATGAAAACAAACACAAAAGCATAGATCTTGATACAAACTTTCAGATCAAAACATGGGTTTTTCTTGAAGAACACAAGAACATCATTTTCTCTTTCTAAAACCAAACTTCAAATCAATGCATGGCTCGTGAATCGTTCTTGATCATGCAATGTGACCAGATCAACATAAAGAACAACAAGAGTAGATCAAGACTCTAACCTCAAAACACGAATTCAACGGTTCAAACTCTAAGAATCAAGCTTGGAATCTGTTCTCACTCTAAGAACTCCTTCTTCCTCTCTTCCTGGAGCTTCTCTCTCTTCTAGGACAAAGATATAGCAAATGATATGTTTTCTCTACTGCCGGCTGACTTAACCCTCTGCTAAGACACGTGGCACTACCAAATTGAAGTTCCTCAAAAAGGTGCCTGAGTGAAAAGACAAGGATATGACAAAGTGTGTATGACAAGTAAGGTGACAAGGTCACTCTGACAAGGCAAGGATCTCAGATCAAGACATAGGCTTCGGCAAGTAAGGTCTCAATGATCTCGGCTAGGAAGGAAAACACTTGACCTAGCTATGCCACACCTCAGTCTAGATATGCCACACCTCGATCTAGGTCATACCAGTCTAGGAACAAGATCACTAGGTACAAGTATCAAAGATCTAGGACGTCTAGATGATAACACCTTGGCCCAGATGATACACATCTCGGCCTAGGTGATGCACACTTCGGCCTAGATGATGACATCTCGGCCAATGTGCCAGGGTAAAAGTGGAGGTCAACCAAAGTGGATTCCAAGATGGTCCTAGGTGTAAGAGGTTCAAGGGTGTGACCTAGGCTTAACGCACCAAGCAAGGAACAAAGCATACTAGTAATACACAGGTAAATCACACAAGCACAAAACAAGGCAGGGACCTTTACTTAGTCAAAACAATTCAAAATTTACAAATGCATGCTCATCAAGACAAAATCATGCAGATGTACATGAACGTGACTAAGACGAGAATGAGGGTCATTGCAGTATCAGTAATGGTGGTTGTCTAATCTGGATCAAATCTGGTGGTCTGCATTTGTTCGATTGGCAGTGCTTGTTCAGTGGAGTTCAGGGCAACAGAGGTTGAATACTTTTGTGCTGATATTGGGTTGATTGGTTTGATGAGTGGCTTGATGCTGGTGTTGGGTGATGCACTACTGGTCTTGATGCACTGCTAGCACTGCTGGTTTTGTTGTGCTTTGTATAGTTGGTCTGTTTCTTCTTTGGGTTTTGTTTGATTGGTTCCTCACCAATCTTGGGTAAGTGCTAGCAGATGATTGTGCTTCTTGCGGTGCCAACCTAGTTGGGATTGTTAAGGTTTGCTTTGATTCTTTTTGCACTTCTCTTCTTTGTTGATGTAATATCCCATGTAATATGCTTTTTCATCAATAAAGTTTTGTTTTTTGCTGATCAAAAAAAAAAAGTTGTTGTCTTCTAAAATATTCGTGCACAAGAGTTCTCAACCAAAACAATGCTGCTATTGGAGTTGTATGCATTTTGTGTTATTTTGGCTATTTTAATTTTGGATCATCGTCTAAATAATTAATAAAATAATATATATATATATATAATTCCTAAAATATGTACTGTGAGGCCCCTGACTTTTTGTAAACCTTATTAGGTCCTTAAATTTTAAATTATTATAATAAAGCCCTTAGTTCGTCGATTAATCGCAAATTAGGCCCTAGGACTGAAAACGCATAACAGACGAATCCATACAAACCCTAATCGATCCTAGAAGCTTAGAAATCACTTCTAACACTCTAATATTAATTACTTAACTCTCAAATTTTAGATTAATCGCTCTAAACCTTAAACTTTCGATTTTTACAATCATCGTTCGGTTATTTACTTTTAAATTCAAAGCAAGATAATACAAACTGAATTATTTTACACTTGGAATAGATACTTTAATTGAACCCAAGCCCTCACATTTTTATTAAATCACAAATTAACCCCAAACAAGTACTATTATATATTTATATATATACACTTAAATCTTTTTTAATAATATATTTTACAAATTCCAAGATTTGTACAAAATATATATATATATATATATAACATGTCCATCAATCCACCATCACATGGCTAGCCATCATACCCCCCTAGACTATAATCATTGTACTTTAAAATCTCTTGAAATCTTGGAGTAATAATGACTTTGGTACCTATAAAGATTTGCTATATATATGTGTGTACTTCTAACTAGAAGATATTTACATTAGTCCTAGACCTAACTAGATCATAATTAAATACATCATTAAGGATCCAATCCTCCTCCTTTCATTACATTAATGTGAAGCCTCGGAAAAATGTATTTGAATTATTTCCTTAAAGCTCCTTAGTTTCTTAAATTATTTCGAATATTATCAGTTAGCATTTTTAATTTTTATCGGAATAAGAATATCCTAGCCTAATTAGGTTCCTTAGCCTAATTTAATTTAATTATACATAAGTAAGGTTCCAGTGCATGAGTTTAATTCCAACACCTCACTTCTTTATTTAAATTCTAAATTTACCCCAAACTAGTATTTGTACCTTGTACCTTGAAGTACCATCAATCTTGTAATACATATGTATACACCTTGAGGAATGTGCCTAGGATATAAAATAATAATAAAAAGAAATCTCCCTTCACCATTCCCTATGCCTAGCCTTCCTAGAAGAAAGTGAGAAATCAATTTCCAAGAAACATCATCATGAACTTCTAGGAAAAATCACCAACCTAGTACCTAGACCTAGGGTGCTAATTCCAAAACTAGTTCCCTTTTAACTAAGTGTTGCCTAAATCATTGACCAAGCCTCCCAAATCCCTTCCATTTCCTTAGAATCCAAACAAATCCTAACTTTCCATCCAATTCCAACTAAAGGGCTTTTATGTCCTTTTGCACCAAAATTTGCCTATATATATACCACACCCTCCCTAGCTTGCAAACATACACACAACACACTCACTTACACACACATTTTGGTTAGAGAGAGGGAGGAGAGCAAGGAAGAGAAGACTAGAGGAGAAGAGGGAGGAAGAAGAGAGTTCTTGTGCAAAGCTTAGAAGGTAAGCCACGACACAACCTTCTCTTTAATTTTCCTTTCTTCAATACATGTTTCTAAGGGTTCTAAACAATGCTTTCAGATCTGTTATTAATAATTTCTTATGTTAAAAAAATACTAAGGGTGAGTATTGATTCCATCTCTCTTGTATTTTCTCCATTTTGGCACAAAACCACCTCTTTTTTTATACCAATCTCTCAACTTTCCAAGGGCACTCTTTCAAGAAAATTTTCTGAGTTAAATACATGTTAATTAGCATGTTTTCTTCACAAAAGAAACGAAAACTTTCCCTTGGTGGAACCCTTTCCTCATAAAACTTCTTGTTTTCGGCATAGTACCTTAAAATCTGTTTTTGCAGCCCACTTCCAGAAATTTTAGAAAAATGTACAAAAATATTATGGACCTCTATTTTATGTCAAAACCTTCCTTAAGGAGTTAGCTTTCAACTAAAATTGTTTTCATCGAAAAACATTAAGCGGTTTGCAATAAAATCAAGTTTTCGTAACAGTCGACGGATCTGGACAGATTCTGGACAGCACTGGACCATTTTCTAAATAACTTAAAATCTGGAAAAAGTAACCCCATTTCCGAAAAATGTTCTAGAAACTAGATCAAATTCTCTACGAACCATAGGAAGACCAAGCCCGGTGGAAGATCTAAAATAGTCCTTTCATTTTAATCTTTATGTGATGCTAAATCTGGAAAATTTGTTATGCATGGACGTTTTATGCCCTTGTATTCATAAAAATGTTTATTAGCTTATGATCATATCTTGGCATGATATTGTATGTGTTATGTTATGTCCTTTATCTTCTTCACCTTATGGATGCATGCTTGTGTGGACATTTTATCTGGTTAAGTTGACTAACCTTGACTTAAAACACCTAATTCAACGGGAAACCTAATTGGGTTGGTATTGGGTCTTCGAGCACTTGAGTAATGAAAAGATGATAATATGTGGTATATGGTATGTTGGGATGCGTTCCCTATTTGAAGGTAAGTCTTGCGCAAGTGGTTTTCGGAACCCTTGAACGGAGCGGTTGTATTCGGACCCTAGGTGGTTTGGTGTAAGGAGGGATTCGGGCAAGGCCCTATTTTTACCGTCTCTTTTGAGGCCCTGCGGTTACCGCTACGTGGTATATAACCGTTGGTTGGCATCCGAGGTTAGTTCTGCAACAAAGCAGCAAAAGAGAGGGCATACCGAATAATCTGCGTCCGATTCTTGTGGTTGGGAGGACGAAATCTCTTTGGGGGATTTCTAGTTTACTAACATCTGACCTAACTCTTTACTTATTTATTCGAATACCATGCTTTACTACTTGATGTTATAATTGTGATTGTGTATTGGATTGGGAAAAAGGGGTGGGGTGTGTGTGTGTTTACTGGGCATTCAAAGCTCACGGCGTATCATGCCAGGTGACGACATGGAACTTATAGCAAGAGACGACGAGCCGGAAACCTTAGAAGACTTTTGGCTATCTTAGGAAAGTTAGGAGTTCTTCTTGGATATTTTGTAAGACTCATGCAAAGATTTCAACTTTCTTTTGGGATGTAATGTAACGGAACAAACTTTTGTAATAAAGGATATTCGTGGCTATTATGTTCTATATATTTATATGTATGAACCTTATCGTTGCTTATGAGACCTTGTGTCAATGCCTTGTAAGATCTGTCAAAAAGGTAGTGCGCTGCCTAAGAAAGCTGGACTTAGAAGGGAGGCTACTTTGACTCCTCTGGCGATCTGGGATCTTACTTGGTTATTGACCATAGGACTCACTAGTGACTTTCCCTTGAATGTAACCTACAGTGTAGAATCGGGGCGTCACAATATGGTATCAGAGCCTAGGTTCAACCCTTACCCACGCGTTTCGACCTGCGATTAGAGACTACCTTGCGCCGACTATGTTATATTATTACACTACCTATTCTATCCACAAGGAGACATCAAAAATAGAACCTTTTTTTGACCTATCTTAGGGAATTTCTTCAAGTTTCGGGCACACCAACATCAACTCATGAGGACCTACTTCAGGATCGTGAAATGGTTTTAACTTTGAGTACGGCCTCATATCAAGCAGTAGGGGTACTATTAGTTCTATGTGTCTTCTATCGATCGTCATACCCTCATCCTGTATTTGTAACCTTTATTCGATGTCATCCTTTTTCCAAGATTAAGTCTTGTCCATCCAGTCCTGTTTTATACACTACTATTTGTAAGTTTGACCTCCTTTGACCCTTGATATTTTATTTAGCCCAAAGCTTCTTGTAAATAATTTCATTTCTTTACTCGGTGATGAATCTTGGATATTCAGTTTGAAATGCGGATGGCCAACGTAGTTTCAAGTTAAATATCTAGTTTAGTCACTAACTCTATAACCTTGATCACATTGAAGTTCGAAACCGTAACATCATACCATTCATCCATATTTCAGTTAATCCTGATGTTATCACCATAACTGCTTCATATTCTTCGTCTCCACTTCAATCCAATTTTAGGAATCTTGTAATTATTATGTATATATGAAGTTGTGCTATGAGAACACCCTAGGATAATTAAACTCTGAATTAGTAGCTTACCTATAAGGAATTGCCTCTGTAACTTTTTGACTTACACCTCACCCCCACTCAAAGAAAAACAAATGGTGGACTCTACTTCGAGACAAGTAATAACATGAGCTTGCAAGCAACAATAGAAATGAGGTACCAGGAAATCGAAACGTTAAGAATGGACTAGTGACCGTGGCTAAAATCCCGAACCCTATCAAGAATCAAATTTTGGAAGAGTCTTACCATAATCGTGGAAATAATTGGCAAAACATTGACTTCAGAATGAAAGGAGGTAGAATCCAAGAGGATTTGGAGCTTGTGGAAAGAAAACCCAACTTCATGAGGGACCAGAAAGGAGCAACCAGAAGGCCACCGGCAGAGTATTTGCCTTGCAAGAGAAAGAAGCAGACCTGTCAGTAATTGAGGGTAATTTAGTGCTATACAATTCTTGGGTGCGCGTTTTATTTGATACCGGTGCATCACATTCTTTTATATCCTCTGCTGGTGCTAAGTCATTCAAACTTGTATGTGAACCTTTAGAAACTGCCTTAAGTGTAATATCACCTATAGGAGGATGCGTTCGGGTAGGATCGATCTGTAAGGACTGTAAGATAGGGATGACAGACCTCCGCTTAACTTGCGACCTTCGTGTCATGGAAATGTCAGATTTCGATATCATCTTAGGCATGGACCGGTTGTCCGCCCACCGAGCGGTGATCGACTATCGTCAAAGGAAAGTGGTAGCTCACACGTAAGATGGAACACGTTTCCAGTTTAAGGGGGATAGACAAGGCCCCATAGCTTCGAAAAAACATCGGACGCAGTGGCGCGATGAACTTGCGGGTAGAATAGCAAGTCTGATTCTAAATGAGAAGGGCCAAGGAGAAATAGAACTTCTGCGCATAGTATGCGATTATGCAGATGTATTTCCTACGGAATTACCAGGATTGTTGCCAACCCGAGAAGTAGACTTTAGCATCGAGCTGTAACCTGGAACTACCCCAATATCCATGGCCCCATATCACATGGCACCCGCAGAATTACTTTAGCTGGATATGAACTGGGAGGGGAAGCAGACCATTGGTGGGCCTTAATCAAGGAATCTAGGGACATCACAATGATGACATGGGCGCAGTTTAGAAATCTATTCCTAAAAGAAAGTATCTTCCAGATGTGACCAAACAAGAAAGGATTCGAGAAATTCAGAAGCCAGAACAAGACACAATAACATAATATGTAGTAAATGCTAAAGGAAAGGCACGAAGATTCGAGTGGGGCCTAGACCCTATAGCTAGAGAAAGGATCTTACCTCAACGACTCCAAACCTATGACAAAGTAGTAGACACTGCCTTAGATAGGAAAGTGGCTGATGCAAGGAGGATTTGGAACAAAAGGAAAGAGAGTCAATCATTTGTAGGACCCCGAAGAAACCAAAAGGGAAACGTGGCACAAAAACCTTATTCCAGACTGCCACCACAAGAACCACAACAACAAAAATTAAAGAAAAGTTTTTAGGAAAGACCAGTAAGGCCGATCCAGTGCTATCATTGTCAATAGATGGGACATAGGAGGTTTGAATGTCCCCAACAGGACAGAGATCAAGAAAAACATTTAAGACAACAACCATGGGTAATTAAGCAGTGACTGCTGAGCAACAAAATTTCAAGGTGAACCCAACCAAATTAGCACTTTATGATAAGGGAACACAAGGTAAACAGAGGCGTAATGAAGAATGGAGGAATATGATGAGAAAATGTTACAAGTGTGGCCAACCAAGGACATTATAAGAAGAAGTGTGCTCAACTTGCTAAATCAGGATATCAGGTAAAAGGAACGGGAGCAAACACGCAAGGGATTAGCGGTCAAAAACCATGGATAAATATAACAAGCTGGTCGAGTATGTCAGTGGATAGGAAACAACAAGAGGTCTAGACCCAACAGTAGTTAGGGGCCAATCGGCAGAGCATTCACACTACAAGCAGAAGAAGATCTCACCATGCCGCATCCAAGGGATGAGTAAGGTGCCGCAAGCAAACTGGAAGAACTGCAAAGAGGGCTTAAGGAAAGTAAAACTAGGATAATAGTTAGGCCCTTCTTTGAAGGACTTTTTGTAATTCGCGCATAAGGTGTAAATTCTTATTAATTAAATGTCTTGGTGCTTTACACTCATCTCATAATTCTTAAGTACATGTTTTATCCATCCCATCCCTCGTAACTATGCTATATCGGACCATTAGAACTTGTATGTGGACCCTTGGAAATTGAATGTACGACAATTCTTGACTCCTGAAGAACAAAGATACCCGACATCAACCTCATCCTAGAAATAGATTTGTTACCTAAACCTTAGCTATTCTCTAAAGTTACCAAATGAAGGAAATGACTTACCCATCCAACAGAATGCTTTTATTATTTAAGGGGGATAGATTAATGTTGCAACAAATCAACCAACACAATGGGAAGTGTAGATCGCCACATCAGGAAATTGGCAAAACAAGCCCTCACGCGGAAGCAGTAGCGTCATTACCCTTGTAGTCAACAGTTCAAGAAGTGCGGGATATTAGCTTATCTCCTTAGTCATTAATCAGAGAGGAATTCGATTCAAGACGCTGTTATTAGAAAGACCAATGGCGACTCTAGACAGAACGAAGAATAACATAAAAAGAGAAGATGATCTGAATGATTTAAAAACACGCTGCCAGCACAAGGACGTAATTACCCACGACAATTTCGAGGACGAAATTTATTTAAGGGGGATAGGTTGTGAGGCCCTTGACTTTTTGTAAACCTTATTAGGTCCTTAAATTTTAAATTATTATAATAAAGCCCTTAGTTCGTCGATTAATCGCAAATTAGGCCCTAGGACTGAAAACGCATCACAGGCGAATCCATACAAACCCTAATCGATCCTAGAAGCTTAGAAATCACTTCTAACACTCTAATATTAATTACTTAACTCTCAAATTTTAGATTAATCGCTCTAAACCTTAAACTTTCGATTTTTACAATCATCGTTCGGTTATTTACTTTTAAATTCAAAGCAAGATAATACAAACTGAATTATTTTACACTTGGAATAGATACTTTAATTGAACCCAAGCCCTCACATTTTTATTAAATCACAAATTAACCCCAAACAAGTACTATTATATATTTATATATATACACTTAAATCTTTTTTAATAATATATTTTACAAATTCCAAGATTTGTACAAAATATATATATATATATATATATATATAACATGTCCATCAATCCACCATCACATGGCTAGCCATCATACCCCCCTAGACTATAATCATTGTACTTTAAAATCTCTTGAAATCTTGGAGTAATAATGACTTTGGTACCTATAAAGATTTGCTATATATATGTGTGTACTTCTAACTAGAAGATATTTACATTAGTCCTAGACCTAACTAGATCATAATTAAATACATCATTAAGGATCCAATCCTCCTCCTTTCATTACATTAATGTGAAGCCTCGGAAAAATGTATTTGAATTATTTCCTTAAAGCTCCTTAGTTTCTTAAATTATTTCGAATATTATCAGTTAGCATTTTTAATTTTTATCGGAATAAGAATATCCTAGCCTAATTAGGTTCCTTAGCCTAATTTAATTTAATTATACATAAGTAAGGTTCCAGTGCATGAGTTTAATTCCAACCCCTCACTTCTTTATTTAAATTCTAAATTTACCCCAAACTAGTATTTGTACCTTGTACCTTGAAGTAACCATCAATCTTGTAATACATATGTATACACCTTGAGGAATGTGCCTAGGATATAAAATAATAATAAAAAGAAATCTCCCTTCACCATTCCCTATGCCTAGCCTTCCTAGAAGAAAGTGAGAAATCAATTTCCAAGAAACATCATCATGAACTTCTAGGAAAAATCACCAACCTAGTACCTAGACCTAGGGCGCTAATTCCAAAACTAGTTCCCTTTTAACTAAGTGTTGCCTAAATCATTGACCAAGCCTCCCAAATCCCTTCCATTTCCTTAGAATCCAAACAAATCCTAACTTTCCATCCAATTCCAACTAAAGGGCTTTTATGTCCTTTTGCACCAAAATTTGCCTATATATATACCACACCCTCCCTAGCTTGCAAACATACACACAACACACTCACTTACACACACATTTTGGTTAGGGAGAGGGAGGAGAGCAAGGAAGAGAAGACTAGAGGAGAAGAGGGAGGAAGAAGAGAGTTCTTGTGCAAAGCTTAGAAGGTAAGCCACGACACAACCTTCTCTTTCATTTTCCTTTTTTCAATACATGTTTCTAAGGGTTCTAAACAATGCTTTCAGATCTGTTATTAATAATTTCTTATGTTAAAAAAATACTAAGGGTGAGTATTGATTCCATCTCTCTTGTATTTTCTCCATTTTGGCACAAAACCACCTCTTTTTTTATACCAATCTCTCAACTTTCCAGGGGCACTCTTTCCAGAAAATTTTCTGAGTTAAATACATGTTAGTTAGCATGTTTTCTTCACAAAGGAAACGAAAACTTTCCCTTGGTGGAACCCTTTCCTCATAAAACTTCTTGTTTTCGGCATAGTACCTTAAAATCTATTTTTGCAGCCCACTTCCAGAAATTCTAGAAAAATGTACAAAAATATTATGGACCTCTATTTTATGTCAAAACCTTCCTTAAGGAGTTAGCTTTCAACTAAAATTGTTTTCATCGAAAAACATTAAGCGGTTTGCAATAAAATCAAGTTTTCGTAACAGTCGACGGATCTGGACAGATTCTGGACAGCACTGGACCATTTTCTAAATAACTTAAAATCTGGAAAAAGTAACCCCATTTCCGAAAAATGTTCTAGAAACTAGATCAAATTCTCTACGAACCATAGGAAGACCAAGCCCGGTGGAAGATCTAAAATAGTCCTTTCATTTTAATCTTTATGTGATGCTAAATCTGGAAAATTTGTTATGCATGGACGTTTTATGCCCTTGTATTCATAAAAATGTTTATTAGCTTATGATCATATCTTGGCATGATATTGTATGTGTTATGTTATGTCCTTTATTTTCTTCACCTTATGGATGCATGCTTGTGTGGACATTTTATCTGGTTAAGTTGACTAACCTTGACTTAAAACACCTAATTCAACGGGAAACCTAATTGGGTGGGTATTGGGTCTTCGAGCACTTGAGTAATGAAAAGATGATAATATGTGGTATATGGTATGTTGGGATGCGTTCCCTATTTGAAGGTAAGTCTTGCGCAAGTGGTTTTTGGAACCCTTGAACGGAGCGGTTGTATTTGGACCCTAGGTGGTTTGGTGTAAGGAGGGATTCGGGCAAGGCCCTATTTTTACCGTCTCTTTTGAGGCACTGCGGTTGGCGCTACGCGGTATATAACCGTTGGTAGGCATCCGAGGTTAGTTCTGCAACAAAGCAGCAAAAGAGGGGGCATACCGAATAATCCGCGTCCGATTCTTGTGGTTGGGAGGACGAAATCTCTTTGGGAGATTTCTAGTTTACTAACATCTGACCTAACTCTTTACTTATTTATTCGAATACCATGCTTTACTACTTGATGTTATAATTGTGATTGTGTATTGGATTGGGAAAAAGGGGTGGGGTGTGTGTGTGTTTACTGGGCATTCAAAGCTCACGGCGTATCATGCCAGGTGACGACGTGGAACTTATAGCAAGAGACGACGAGCCGGAAACCTTAGAAGACTTTTGGCTATCTTAGGAAAGTTAGGATTTCTTCTTGGATATTTTGTAAGACTCATGCAAAGATTTAAACTTTCTTTTGGGATGTAATGTAACGGAACAAACTTTTGTAATAAAGGATATTCGTGGCTATTATGTTCTATATATTTATATGTATGAACCTTATCGTTGCTTATGAGACCTTGTGTCAATGCCTTGTAAAATCTGTCAAAAAGGTAGTGCGCTGCCTAAGAAAGCTGGACTTAGAAGGGAGGCTACTTTGACTCCTCTGGCGATCTGGGATCTTACTTGGTTATTGACCATAGGACTCACTAGTGACTTTCCCTTGAATGTAACCTACAGTGTAGAATCGGGGCGTCACATGTACATTGTATTAATAAGTACAAATATTTCTAAAATGGTATTGTCTCATGTTCAACACTATATCAAACACTAACACGACACTCTTTAGACATTTCTCAATATGTAGACATACATGAAATACATTATAAGTTTAAATAAAATACTTGAAGTCTAGATAGAAAATGAAATTTTATGCCAATTATCCTCCTTTAAACTTTAAAAAGTATAATTTTTACTTAAATATTGATATATATGGCATATAATAATTATTTGTCCTTATATTTGAAATATAATAATTATAAAATTATAAATTTTGTACGTGTCCTCTACTGGTCATCACTACATTTTTTAAAAAATTTGTGTCAGTGTGTCTATCTTGTATTACATGTTCTTGCTTTTTAGGTCTTTTGTCACTTTGTTGTTCGCAGAGTTTTAATTTTATCAATTTCATCCCTAAAACCCTTTAAGGCTATGTTTCATCTTCTTCTTCGGTCTTTAGGGGCGAAACTAATAAAATTAAAAGCTATGAAAATCAAGGAGACGCGAAAAACATACTTCATGTAGCATAAGTGTATTTTATTATCATCCCATTAATGATTTTAGTGACCCACTTAAAATTGAATCAATGTGACTCAAGCTAAAAACTTTAAGAACAAAATTAACAAAATTAAAACCTTAGAAATCATGGTGACATGGACCCCATTTTTTAGATACATAGGTGTATTTCTATCTTGAATCTTTATATATCTTTTCAATCATTTTGACTTTAATCATATTTTCTTTCCACAAGATTCTGAACTGTAATGGGGGTGGACGTATGTTGGTATAGACACCCCATTTTTTACCGTCCCCAAGGCTTGGACGTCACTGCTTGAACACTCGGTGATCATCCATGTTTGTGTTCGTCTTGAGTTCCCAGAGGCCTCGGCTACGCGCCTTGCCTCAGGATCTATCGACTCGACCGTTTTGGGTCTGGTTTTGCACCAAATACTTGTGTTTTTGCTTTGGAGGGCAGGGAATGGCTTTTGGGACATCCCCACACTCCACCGGCCATGGCTTGAGGCCACCGGCTGTGTTCTATTGCCATCGGCCAAATGCGATGGTCGGCCGGCCAATTTGACTACCGGTCGGCCACTTTGATGGCCGGCCAGCCAAATGTGGTTTTCAACAGATATTTCTGTAGACAGCTGGCAGCTGTCATTCCAGGCCATACCCCAGCCCATACCTGGACGTGGGTGTTCTGAGGAGCTACAGATTGATATGTATCTATATCAATCAAGCTCTCTCAAAGAAGAAGAAAAGACAACAAGAGGGATATAGAACTTGGAGCAAAAAATCTCTCTCTCTCACTACATTTTTCTGCCTCTCTCTCTAAGGTTTAGGGCTTGTTTGTGCTCAAAAGTGCATTTTCTTTGCACTTTTGCATACAAACACCTAGTTCTCTACTCCCTTTATTGAGCTGAGGTCCTTGAAGGTGATTTTTGGAGTGATTTGAAGCCTTTTCTTGGTCCAAAAGTTGCTGATTTGCTGCCGTGCTTCAAGGGTGAGCCTTTACCTCTTTTAAGCCTTGTTTTCATAGCTTGTTTTGCCTTATTTGCAACTGTTTTTGAGCTGAACATATAACATAGAAAAGTCTTGTTTTTGAGTCCTCTAAATAGTTTGTTAAGGGTGTTTTAAGCTTTGGGGTTGTTTGACCCCTCTTAAGGCTTGTTTGGCCTTTGTTTTGTGCCATTTCGGTTGAACTCCGGGACCATTGTGTTTGGGCCTCCTCACCACTGAAATCTTGAGGGATTTTAGTGATGAGGATGGTGCCTTGAGGTCCTAGGAAGGAGAGGGCCACCCCCTCTCCTTGTTGTCCTTGAAAAGGGCCATTTTTAGCCTGTTGAGGGAGCATATAGTTTGAGTGTGTATTGACCATGCCTTGACTGATTTTCATGCTTATTATGTCGTAATGTAGCATTGTTATATGTTGGTTTTGGTACACCATGCTTGCTTAGCAAACATGCCTTGGAATGCCTTGTTTTAGCCTTAACATGTCCTATGCTTTGAGCCCTTATTCAAGCATGTTTAGGCCTAGCTTTATGAAGCTTCTATGTTTGTTTTGCCATGCTTAAGTTCTACCTTTAGTTGTTTTGGTCGACCATGGCATGCATTGCATAGCCCCTTTACATTGTTTAGCTTGTAGGCTTTAAATGTGTGAAGTGTTGAGCATGCATTGTTTGATTTATTTCGGTGGTTTGACACCACTTATAGCATCATTTCAGTCCTCTTAGCATGCTTGTATACTTGCATTTCATGGCCCCTTTGATGCTTCAAGAGGTTGTGTCCTATGCTCCATGTTTGGTCATTGTGTATGCTTCCATGTGTAAGTCATTTAGTTTCCATCTAAGTGGTCTTTTGGCTTTGTTTTAGCGTGCTAAAACTCTGGTTTCGGTCATTTAATTCATGCTGTGTGCGGTTGCATTAAGTGTAGTTCAATCCCCCTTGGGCTTGCCTTGAATCTTGGACCATTGTTGCATGCCATGCTTACCTTGTTACTTGGTTTAGCACCATTCTTAACATGATTTTCAAAGCTTATAATGCATGCCATTAGCCCATGTTTGCATCCTCTTAAGTGTGCTTGAGAGTTATTCTTATATGCCTAGGTGTTAGTCCTTGTGTGCATGAATGCTTGCATGTCATTCGTCCTTCCATTCTTGAGCATGTTAGCCATTGTTTTGGGCCTAGTTGAGAGCTGCCTAATTCAGTTAAAATCCACATTTTGCATGCTATTCAAATGTTGTTGCATTAATCCACATTTGCATGTTTTGGTTGCATGAGTTGCATGCTTGAAATCACTTGCATTTGGCATCCATTCCCTGGGTCAAGTTGCTAGCATGTTTGCATGTCTTGCACACATGCATGATTATATCACATCTCGCATGCTTCATTAGCTTGCATAGTTGTGACATGCTTGTTTGCCTTGTTTGCTTAGGTTGTGTACCTAGTGTACATCGCATGTTTGCATGCTCCCCTCCATACCATATAGCATACTAGTTTGCATGCCAAGGTTGCATTCCATCTAGCATGCATGCCTTGTCCCTTGATCCAGTGATAGGGATTGGGTCTTTGTTTGTGTGTGTGTGCATTGCATTTGAAATCAAAATGCAAACTTGGTCTCTTGGGCCATCATGCATCGAAATGCGCGATTGATGGTCCGAGAACCAAGGAGCATACCCCTTTGAGTCATAAATATGATAAGAGGTGTGATTGGTGCATACATTGCTTGAAATGCATTGCCATGCCATGTTTTGTCCTCTGCTGCTGTCAAACCAGTTTTTGCAGGAAGATTTGGCCGGCCGGCAGTGTTGAGTGCCGACCGGCAAAGAGTGTTTGGCCGAGAGCATAATGTTTAGCCGATGACCATTCTAAATGGCCGATGATGATCCCACTCAGCCGGTGGTGTTCCAAAACACTCAGAGAAGCAACCTTGGGAGTTATGCAATTTCCAGAGAAGCAGAACAGTCAAAGCAGAGGCAACTTGTGCATGGCAGTGACTTTCCGAGCGAAGCCGAGCGCGCATTGCATTGGGCCCTCTTCCCGAGGCCGTTTACTGCTTTCATTAAATTAGTTAATTTGTTAATTAATTAATTGGTCTGTAATATTTAATTAGCTTGTAGGTTAATTAACTTGTATTATTCTTTCGGTCCCTCCGAGCGAGGGCAAATCTATAATAAGTGTGGGTGCGTGTGTGCATGTCTTCCAACCCCCACCTCTTTCTCCCTTTTACTTACCTACTTTTGATGGTTAGTATTAGGACATGTTTACTTTAGCATACCTTATGCTATGCATGCGTGCATCATTCATCAGTATTGCATGCACCAGGCTCGGCGTATCATACTAACTGCATACGTATTTCAAATCTAACTTGAATACATGTTACTTGTGCATTTTCACATGTCATTTATAGACTAGCCGAGCCTACTCTAGTGACATTCCGTATGCGTTGCATTACACATCTAAACATGGACTTGGATCATGCATGATTGCTAACATGTTCTTGTTTTGGCTTGGAGTACTTGGTAAGCATTTATGCTTTAGCATACCGCATGCGTGTGAGTGTTGCCATAACAGCATGATTACCGTGAGGCTAGCTGCTTATGTGATATAACTGCTCGAATGCCAGTGGATGGAGGTTGAATTACCTAAATTGGAATAATGCATTAAAACGGTGAGTTTTAAGCCCACTAGATAGTGGCAAAACCATCTTTTCTAAAAGCCCACTCGAGGGTGGCAAAACCTGCATTTTAGCTTACTTGCGAGTAACAAACCATCTTCAAAACGAACATGCAATGTTTTGTTCCAATTTAAGCGATTTGGTCTATACTTGTTTGTTGTGCGCATAACATAGTAATTCTAGGCTGATAAATGGAATAAGAACACATAACATTTTCAATAACGGATATCACGGTTAGTAGAGGCCGATCTTCGGATCGGGCGAGAGGGGGTGCTCATAGCTGACCTTCCCCGATCGTACCCAAGCTACCGAGCTGAGGCAACTTTGGTGATGACGGACACGTGGCCTTTGGTACCGAGTCAGGGTTTCCTAAATTCCCCCGTAAAAAAATATTTAGGTGGCGACTCTGTATCTGGCAAAGCAGTCCATGTTTGGCACTTCTCTTCAAAAATCTGTTTCTCAAAACGATTTGCCGGATTTGGACTCTTTGGTTCAGATTAAGGACCGTGACACAAATTGAGTCCGAACTGTAGTGAGGCCCACGGGCGCGTCTACAGTTTCTAGCGACTCTGCTGTGGAGTTAATGAGCTTGAGTCGAACTCGTGATATCCTGTTTTGATTTCACTTATGTGTTTCTTTGCATTGCATGTGCATTGGTGCGCCTAGGACACCGTGTTTGCCATCTGCCATTCCTGAACGGTTTGCCGGAGGCTTGACTTTGTCAAAGCATGCCATAAGGCTGACCGGTTGTGGGCTCTGACAGTATGGGAACACAAACCCCGGATTTTCCGGGGCACCCTTTTCGACCATTCGACGTAGTGCATATCGAAATCCATAGTGACCATTCCAAACTAGGACAGGTAGCTTACCCGATGTTAGGTTGTTTGAAAACTGCTGCGTGCATAGTGAAACCCTAGCTCCTGACAAAAATAGGACAGGGAAACCCTACCCCTCCATAGGGGTGTTTTGGCTCTCTTTACTTGCTATGTGTTTTTAGAGTGTGTCTATGCAGGGGAACACACATATCAGTTCGCAAGTTTGAGTATCAGACCTGAGGACATCAGTGTCAGTTTATGAGAATCAGTTATATCTGTGGGTATCCGATTCAGTATTTTGGGGGCAGTGATTTCGGGCAGAAGTGATCAGTAGTAGAGTACAGTTATTCAGCTATACTAGCGTCCGTTCTGATTGGTCCGAAATGCTGCGTCTTTTTTCTTTCAGTTCAGAGAGTTGATACAGAATAGCTAGTGTTCCTCCTTGCTGAGACAAGACAGATATCTGATCCGTCAGTCACCGTTCAGTACAACGAACTTATCATGACGCAGAATTCAGAGGAGATTGTGGTTATGACGGCTGCATCAGATCAAGGGATCACTCTGCAAAGCGAGACCAATGTCGATGTACCGCATCCACTGAGGTCGCCTGTCGCGCACCCGGTCTGGACCCCCCAGTTATATCAGGCTCGTGAGCCCACCACATTCGAATTGATGGGAATGATAGGTGACCTCCAGAGATCCGTGGCCGATCTGGCCTATGGAATGTTGGCTTCGCCACCGGATGCACCGTATGCCGGAAATTTAATACCATAGGAGCCCCCGCTACTGGGGCGGATTGTGATCGAGCTCAGCCAACTAGAGGTTGCCTCCAGCTACAGCAACGACGTGTCAGCAACAACCGGGCTTCGCTCTGATGTAGTAACCGAAACCCCCGATCAGGCTGAGGCTAGAGGCAAGAACAAAATGAAGGCAGATGCCAATCCCATTGAACAACTGTTGTGGGCAGCCGAGGCTTTGAAAGCCAGGGGGATGAATAAGCAACAAGTATTCGCAGTCATGACTAAAGCTGTGGATGATGCTTTCCCCACTCCAACCGAGGCGGTTCAAGCCGGGCGAAAAATCGGGATGAGCTCCGTCATGCCAAGAGAGTCCCTGTCATCCCTAACCCTGTACCAGGAAAAGATCAGAAAGCCAAGGCAGTGCCTGCCGACCCCTTCGCTAGTGCATCTAGCAAGAACCCTTAGACTTCAAAGTACCTGCCTCGAGGGCCCAGAGCCTTTCATGCCCTCTACATGTCTCTGTCTAGGGCATTTAAAATATTGGCTAAAAAGGGGCATCTTAAACCCCTCGAGCCTCGGCCTCTCCCGAAGAATCTCCCTCTCTCGCATGATGCTACCTTGTACTGCGCGTACCACCAACAGTCCGGTCACAGTACCGATGGTTATTTCCGCCTTCGTCATGCAATGCAAGATTTGATCGACAATGAGGTCATCCTCCCGCCTACCTCAGCAAAGTTTGTTACCACTGAGCTATTGGACTTCAAGGATAGTGCAAATTTGTGATCAGGGGTTGGACCACCTGCGGGCGGCGCTCGGTGTATTTTGGATGTGGCGTCTGGCACGTATTTTTGGAACATCTGCGAATGTTAGTTTCACAAATCCTGGCTTGCGTGTCGGGTTAGTCTTTTGTTTTATTTTGAGTCTGTCTCATTGTCTTGAGTCAGTCCTTTTGCTTATGGGTCTGTCTTGTTGTAGCGAGTCAGTCCCCTTGGCATAAGAATGTCGGGTGATTCCGGAGCTGTTGCCTCGAACACCGTTTTGTAATTATCCTTTTGCTTTTCTTTTGAGTCTGTCTATATCGTGGAGCCAGTTGCAACTAGGGAATCTGAATGAAACAGCTGCGGCTATCATGTTTCCATGCTTACTACTATTCTGAATTAGTTGTGCCAGGGGACTTGAATGGAACAGCAGTACATTCCCCCTGTTCTCTTGTGCCCTGAAAATCATTGCATTGACCTAAGTTTTTCAAAACCTTTTGAACACTGCGGTGAAAACAAAGAGGAAGGAATTCCTCGGGTTTTGCAAACTTTGATCAAATTGAGAGAAAGAGAGGCGTGCTAAGCCCTTAATGATTGAAATCATGCTTGTCAGCGTGAGTACTGAGAAGGACCCTGGCTTGATCCAAACTGGTTCCACACTATCTTCAGCGCGAGCGATTCGTCGCTTCTTTAAAAACTTTCAAAAGCAAAATGTTTCGCGTAGTCCTGCGAAGACCTGTGTGGAATCCCTCTTGAGATTGTGCAGCTTTGGATCACTCTCAGCCTCAAGACTCGAGCCCTTGTTTTAAAGCCTTGAACCACAATTCGGAGTGTTCAACAATCGACCATCAAAAGAGGCCTGTGTGGCCAAATTGGAAGCAGCCCTCGAGCAAGAGGCACCAAAGTCAGATCAAGAATATCAGATCTCATCAGAAGAAGTCTGTAAAGCTAGAACAGAAGCACCCCTCCAAACTAGGGGCAAAAATGTCCGATTTGCTTGAAGAGCCGAAGATGGGTCCTTCAATAAGTCAATGCAACAACCACGCTCCTGGATACGGATGGCTTCAAAACCCTAAAACCAATTGGCATGGACTTGTTACACTTTTACCCTTTGAGCGGCTCGCTGGGCCGAAAACCCGGAAGGGCGACCCAGGCAAAAGTTAGAGCAAAAGAAAATATACAAAAGAGAGAAAAAAAT
Organism: Camellia sinensis; assembly: GCF_055761805.1. Taxonomy (NCBI): domain Eukaryota; kingdom Viridiplantae; phylum Streptophyta; class Magnoliopsida; order Ericales; family Theaceae; genus Camellia; species Camellia sinensis. The sequence goes on along the minus strand of NC_138967.1, from coordinate 124,570,672 downwards.
ATACAAAAGAGAGAAAAATACAAAAAAAATAATAATAAAAATATACAAAAGAGAGAAAAAAGAAAGGGAAGAAAGAAAAAGGAAAGAAAAGCTCGCAAGGTCGAAAACCCGCATCGGGCGCCTTGGCAAAAGTTAGAGCCTAAAAGGTGAAGGTTAAAATACCCGAGTGTACCTTAACCAAAACTACGTAAGGCTTGATTCCCATGTTTGGGATACGTAGGCAACTTCGTCCTGAAGTCCAGCCCCCAACGCTTTCATAGCGACTAAGTCCATGTAATGGTTTTAATCATCCGTGATTCCCATGTTTGGGATACGTAGGCAACTTCATCCTGAAGTCCAGCCACCAACACTTTCAAAGTGACTGTGTCCATATATTGGTTTTGACCATCTTCGTCTTCTCTGTATCCGAGAGTTCGGTTGTCATCGTCACTCTGAGGACTAACTACAATGCGCTGCGGTGCCATTCAAACAAGGGGCAACTTTCCGTTGCCATTCAATGCGCCGCGGTGCCGTTCAAACAAGGGGCAACTTTCTGTTGCCATCCAGCTCTCTTCAAACAAGGGGCAATTTTCCTTGGGATCTGAGGTTGTGCATCTCAAGAGTAAGTTCCGTGCTCGTTGAGCAGTGGCTGTTTGCAAAAACAATTTTTGAGAATTTTTACTGAGGTTGACTGATCTCTCGAAAATTATTCCATCTTTTCCAAAACTGGACCATTTATTGGACCCAAAAAAGGAAAATTTTCAGTGCTCATAGCCTGACTTGCATGATTTTCAAATCAAAAATCGAAGAAGAATGTTAATCTAACTCTCATGTTGGTCAAAATTGTTTTGGTAGAAAGCAAAAACAAAAAAAATGGTCAAAATGATGAAATAGGGGCACGGTTGAGTCAGATGTTCTGTCTTCCTCCTGTTGTCAACATACTTGCCAGAAAGGGAACTCTACTTGCCGAAAGGGCACCGTATTCGCCAAAAAATGGCACCACTAAGGCTGACCGCAAAACGGCTAAAAGTTCTCTCATCCTCCAAGCAACGAGGTATCAAGCCAAGTGTGAAGCACGAACCGGAATGGGACGAGATATCCCATTCCCTCATCTGGGCAGATCTGATCACGTCCAAACTCTCCAGTAGAGCATCATCAACCAATGTCAGTTGCAGATTTGCTACACACCCAATTGTAGCGCAGCCCCTCTGTGGAAAAAACTCACTGCTGTGAACAAGAAGAAGAATCTAGTGGAATGCTAGGGGCAAGACCCCGCAACTTCCTGTTTATCCACCAACCACCCAGGGGAGGGATAAAAAATAAGAGATTGAAGAATAGAGAGATGTGCGTTGAGAGAAAAAGTGAGAAAAGGGATTTTTCAGAAAAAACAGAGAGTGAGTGCCAGAGTGATGTGAGAATCACAAATGAGAAAAGGGTGCGAAACATTACCCGGAGAAACTGGCTCCTCGCGAACTGAGAGGTCTCTTGTCTTTGTAACACGTCTGTGTGTCGTGTCTTTTGTCTTGTTTACTTCAACCTTTGTTTTGAGCCTTTTCTGAGTGCGTCTCGTTGTGCTTAGGTTGTTTACCTTTTTTTGTGTGTCTCCGCTGTTGAGTCATTCTCGCTATGTCCAGTTGTAGGCTCAATACCGCGGTTTTTTTTTTTTTTTTTTTTTTTTTTAAAAAAAACCTTTCTTCAATTTCAAAAATTAATCGTTTTTTGTGCTCAGAATGCTGTGCCATTCTCCACATTTGTGCAAAAACATGATTTGGTTCCTTCATACAACTGCAGGGTCCACCCCCAATAAGTGTGAACAGGAAAACACTAGGCCTCTTTGATGCTTTTGGGTTTCAGATCGCATCTGAGTGTGCTTCAACTTCAGTAGATTCAACCTTCATGGTCCATCTTATCAGATGTGGGCCGTTTGTTCAGGATCCGCTGTGTGCAAAATGAACAAAGCGTTGTGTTATGAGCTGTATGCAGATTAATCCCCAGTAGAGTATGAGCTGAGTGTTCAGAATGTGCAGTGGTTGGTATGGTTTGTTTTTGCTGTTGGCTGGTTCGTTATCTGATTATTACAATGCAAGTGTTCAATTTTCAGACAACAGATCAATTTCATTTCATTTGAGATGTAACATGATGCAATGCGATGCAATATATGAAATGTACAAATGTAACACTTTTTCAGACAAAAAGTTTGTTTCATTTCATCATCTTTTTCAAGTACATGGTTTTGGAAATAAAAATCTGCCTGCAGCAGTACGAGGTACCCTAGCTACCAGCAAAAGGTACAAAAGAAAAAGAAAAGAAAAAAAGAAAAAAAAGAAAAGGAAAAACAGCAAAAGTCTGGATCAATGACAAAAGGCCGTGGGTCTAGGGGTCCGTCCTCGTCCTCTTCCTAGACGAAGGTCCAGGAGCATCATCACCGCTGTCATTTGAGTCCGAGTCCGAGCCGTCTCTGGACTCCGACGACGACGACTCTACCTCCGCCTCTGTCTCCGCCTCAGACTCGTCATCGTCTGGAACTGGCGCCCGTGAGCTACTCCCGACATGGGTGCGTCCCACTTTGGTGCGGGGGTATACTCTCCTATCTCCTCCGGTAGGAACAGAAGGTCCAGCTGGGGCACCTCCTACGGCAGGGATCTAGAAGGGATGCTGAAAAGTAGAAAAAGCGAATGCATCAGTGTACTGTGAACAGAGTATCAGTGCAGAATGTAGTGTATGACTACAGTGTGTGAATGCCATGAGCAGTTTATCAGTACAGAATATAATGCATCAGATGCTGTGAGGGCAGTATGTTAGGTGTCGTTTTGTGTGTCAGAGTATGTGAAACAGTCTATGTATGGTTCGAGACCGTGGTCAGAAGGACATACCGGAATGCTATAAATGGATAGAAGGTCGAGACTCTGCTGGAGCATCCCCATCACTGAAGCGGTCAGCTCCAAGGACTAGCGAGTGTACTCAGAAGAGGCCTGCAAAAGTGTTAAGAAGCATCAATATTCTGCGGAATATCAAATGAAATTAAATGAACTAACTATGCAGAATGCAATATGTAGTAGTACATACCGAAGGCAGGTCGTAGAAACCGACCAACTCGTGATCAGGCGGAGGGGGAGCAATAGGGATCTGGTAGGTCGCCCCGCCACGCCCTCTGCATGTCATCGCCGTGGGCAGAGCAGGCCAACCAGCCTCCCGCCCTCTCTGAACTCCACTCCTGTTGCGGACCCGAGCTCTCCTCGATGCTCCTGCCCCAGCCCCCGCTCCTGCCCTAGGTACCGGCGCCGTGGGTCTCTCTCTCTCAGCTCGACGGCCACTGCTCAGAGGCCGCATGATGTACGTCTGGACGTACTCTCTGTAGTCGCCCTCCGCGTCCCAGCCGATCGTGTAATCGGCCATCTCCTGGGCGGTGAACCTCTCGGTGTCCCTCATGTGGGTAGGAGGTGGACCCGAAACTATCTGCTCTGGCAAGCCCAGGGTCTGGCGTAGGAAACGCTCACCCAAGTACCAAGCCCAACAGACTAGGCCCTCCAGCAGAATCCGAAAACGTGCAGTCTCCTCTACCCCGGCAAACCGATCCCGGGTCATGGCTGGCAGTGGAGCCCAAGGCTGCCAGGTGACCTGAAAATGACATGCAGTTTGTTATCTACTGATATTGAAAATACAGTGTAAAGCGAAGCTTGAATAAAACTCTAAAAATTGAACATACCTCTGCGGGGTATTAGTGTCAAAGTAGCGGCAAAAAAAGATGAATGTCTCTCGCGGCCTCCGCACGCACCTCACGTCAAAGCGACGCGAAAATGGGACGACGAGAGGGGTCTCTACGTCTGGCACTGGGGCGAGTCTCAGAAAGTAGGCGTAGACCCACAACTGCAGAGCAAATACCAGAAGGGTTATCAGATAAAGCAGAACACAGAATAAAACAGAAATTGCAGGACCGTGTACTGTGCAGTGTGTTGAGCAGAGTGTACAGTGTATGCAGTTCACAGTCAGTGTAAAGCAGGGTATATATGTGTGTCGTGTGTGCAGTATACGATCAGCATAAAACAGAAAGTACAGTGTGTGCAGTGTACAGAGTACAGAAAATGTAAAGCAGAAATGTAAACCAGAAAAATAAAATGTACCTCCCAAACGCGCCAATAGCCTCCGAGCAACTGCCCACTGCCACGGGAAGCTGAGCTCATGTACCCATAGAGAGTGGCCAGAGCGGCGCCGCCCCAGTCATATTGCCGGATCTGCCTGACATCCACCAGTGCACTAAGCAGGCAGAGAGGCACAGTATTCGCCCAGTCGGCGAAAATGGTAGTTCCAAACAGGAACATGAGAAAACCGCGTGCGTATCTCTCCACAGCCTCCTGAGTCATCGGAGCCTCCTCGGTCAAAGCTGGCTGGACCCTAAACTGGACCTCGAACCAGGAATATCGAACGAAGCCGGGATGCGCAAGAGGTGGCACCTCGCCGAGCAGATGGATCTGAGCAGCCGTCCACTCATCCGTATCAGTATCAAAGGGGATCGGATCACCCCCAACCCCGATGCCTATGAGCATCGAGAAATTGTAGGGAGTCATCGTCATGCCTCCCATGGCAGAAAGGTGGAACGAGTTGGTGGTGTCCCACCACCTCTCTGCTAGAGCGGCAAGGAGAGGCCTGCTCGTCGTCAGTCTGGAAAGCCCTCTACAAAATGCACCGAAGCCGGCCTGGTCCACGATGTGGCGAACCGCGTCGAGTACAGTTTTGAAATATCCCCATACCCCAGGACGGTATGGGAATCTCCCTGTTTTCAAGCAGACAATGGCGAAGAAACGCTAAAGTACAGTTTTGAAAAGCATTCAGATTTGGTAGTGAACTACAACATATGATGTGTCATTATGTTTGCATGGTCTGGTGTGGATACAACATGTGTGCACATTTTCCAGATTCAAACAGATATCGGGTACCGGTGTGCTCGTAGTGAACTACAGTGACTGATGTGTCAGTGTATTTGAGTGGTTCAGGGCAAGTGCAGTGTATGTGCACGCGTTCAGATTCAAACAGATATTAGTTGCAAGTGTGTTCACGGTCGATTACAGTGTACAGTGCCTCGGTGCATTTGGGCTAAGCAGTTAATGAGCATAATCAGTTATGGCAGCTAAGTGTTCTACATTACGGAAAGTAAAGCAGAAGGAAGAATGTTACCTCGGAAGCGCCGAAGGACAAATAAGATGTAAGCTCGCGCAAGAGAAGCTCTGGAGGCACGCCCCTCTCGAAGCTCCTGAACTGGCGCAGTCCATCAGGAGGCAAGATGTGAATCGTCGGCCGGTAGATCGCCGGGTCGAACGGGCGGACGCTCAAGGGGAGGAGCTTGGCCCGGGGGTCCATCTCGTGGTCCAGGGGAGTCCCGCCCTGTGGAATATCGTCGGCCATATCAAAAGTGACGAGGAAACTGGTCGGAAAAGGAAAACAAAGCTAGAATGCGAAGGGTCAACGAAAAGTCAACCCCCCGAGAGGGTGGAAAATGGCCGGAAAAGCCGGAATGTGGAAAATATGGGAAAATCAAGGAAAACTCGAGGGGAACAAACCCCGAAAAGAGGAAATAGCAAAGGAAGCACTGAAACGAAGTTTCGATCGGTTGAAAGTGTTCGAAACGCGATAAACTTCGCGAATCGAACGATGGAACAAGCGTAAAATGCGAGAAAACGGAAAAAGAAAAGGGGGAAAATGTCCTAGAGAGAGGGAGGAAGCATTTTCAGCTTGAGAGAAATGAGAAAAATAGGGTTTGAAACCCTATATTAAAAGACCCAAGGCGAAAAGTCAAAACTGCCCCGAATCAGGCATTTTTGGCCGGTCGGCTATATTTTTGGCCTGCCGGCCACATCTTTGGTTGATGATGTGTTTTTTCGGCCGGTGGATGGCCGGTGGCTTCCTCTTCCGGCCGGTGAGCCTCCTATAGCCTTGTTTGGGTTAGATCTGTAGTTTGGGGTCTTCATTGCTCAAGATAGTGTAAGAAAAGTGCATTTCCGAAGCTCGACCGACCCCTGTTTTGACTTCGAACCGTGTCTTCTGTGCATGGCACTCGGATATGTGCAAGGTGTATACTTTTTGTATCCTTTTGTCTCTTTTAAAATTTGAAAGTTGCCCCACATGGGTTACATTACAACGCTCTATCGTGAACGCGCGCTGATTTTGCATCATTTTTGTCACGTCGTTGCACCCACATCTCGCGTTGACATGCGCATGTCATAATCATGCATAATCATGCATTCAAAATAACAAAATTCATGTATTTGCACGGTCTGGCGAGACCTTAAACCCGCTCGGTTGCATTGTCATGCATATCAAAAGACGTGCGTTGTCACGCACTTACATCAACATGCATTGTCATGCATCTCAAAAGCCGCGTGTTGTCGCGCATTTCGAAATCATGCATTTGACAGCCTGGCGAGACCTTAAACCTGCTTGGTTGCATTGTCATGCATATCAAAAGACGTGCGTTGTCACGCACTTACATCAACATGCATTGTCATGCATCTCAAAAGCCGCGCATTGTCGCGCATTTCGAAATCATGCATTTGTCGGTCTGGCGAGACCTTAAACCCGCTCAGTTGCGTGGTCATGCATATCAAAAGACGTGCGCTGTCACGCACTTACATCAACATGCATTGTCATGCATCTCAAAAGACGCGCATTGTCGTGCATTTCAAAATCATGCATTTGACGGTCTGGCGAGACCTTAAACCCGCTCGGTTGCATTGTCATGCATATCAAAAGACGTGCGTTGTCACGCACTTACATCAACATGCATTGTCATGCATCTCAAAAGCCGCGTGTTGTCGCGCATTTCGAAATCATGGATTTGACGGTCTGGCGAGACCTTAAACCCGCCCGGTTGCATTGTTATGCATTTCAAACGACGCGCGTGGTTGCGCATTCGGGTTCACATGCATTGTCATGCATATCAAAAGACGTGAGTGGTCACGCACTTACATCAACATGCATTGTCATGCACCCCAAAAGCCGCGTGTTGTCACGCATTTCAAAATCATGCATCATTACAAAAAAATGCATATGTCATGCATCATTGTAAATAATGCATATGTCATGCATCATTGTAAACATGCATATGTCATGCATCATTGTAAATAGTGCATATGTCATGCATGCCACTGTAAATAATGCATATGTCATGCATCTTACTGTAAATATTGCATTTACGCCCATCCATTGCATATTTGTAAATATCGCATTGTAGTTTGCATGCATTCACTGCATCACCCCCATCTATGGCTTGCGCCTTTCCATGTTGAGCTTGGTCTGGTATGTGCCCACACTTTTCACATCGAAGCACAGTTCTGCATGTGTATGCGCCTATTCCACGCTGGTATGTTGGTTTGAGGGTTGCGGCACCGTTTCTGTGTTAGATGCGGTTTGTTTGTGTACATGCCTTTCCTAGGCATGGTTTGGCCTGCGCGCCTTATCCATTGTAAATATCATATCCATTCCATTGCATATCGTACATATCGCATTGTAGTTTGCATGCATTCATTGTATCACCTCCATCTATGGCTTGCGCCTTTCCATGTTGAGCTTGGTCTGGTATGTGCCCATACTTTTCATGTTGAAACACGATTATGAGACTTGGTGTACACCGCCTATTCCGCGCTGGTATGTTGGTTTGAGGGTGACGGCGCCATTTTCCGTGTCAAATATGGTTTGTTTGTGTCCATGCCTTTCCTAGGCAAGATATGTTTTGGCTGCATGCCATATCCATTGTATATATTACATTGTAGGGTAATTTTTGCATCCAACATTAGGATCATTGTTCTTTCATTAGCGGGTTGTTTCCCCACTTATGTCATTCCACCCAATTACTTGTTCTTGGGTCCGTCTACATTACTCATAGTTCTGCATGTGTGCGCGCCTATTCCACGTTGGTATGTTGGTTTGAGGGTTGCGGCACCTTTTCTATGGTAGACGGACTTGTTACTTCCATCAATTTATTTGACATTTGTGTGGTTTTGAACCGCTCATGATTTGATTATGATTCAATTGCATTCCATTTTCATCTGCATTACTATACATAGTTTTGTATATCGCATATCATTTTGCATTCATTTTGCATATTGCTAACGATATCTGTGCCTGTTAAGTTTGCTTTCTTTCCAGGCACGATATTGTATGTACGGTTCATTTAAGGCTAGTGCAACCAGACAAACCGCGCAGGTATTGTATTCTCCGAGTGAGACATATCGAGAATTACATAATTCTCTTACATCCTTTCTGCATTGTAGTGTAGTTTGGTGTATGCTAGCTTAAAACTGTCGCATGTTATGCTTCGTTACAGCTTTCTTTGCATGATCATAAATTATGTTCGGCTTTGTGCATTGTCTTGCATTTTGCCCCTGCCTTCGGGCGCATATCTTGTTTGTCTTGCATGTTTGTCTAAGTCTTCGGCCTTGTCAAAAATGGGTCGTCTCTGGGCTTTGACATTCACTTCCGTCATTGTTATGACTTTCGAGTTCTGTCAAAGAGGGGCAACTGTAGACACCCCATTTTTGACCGTCCTCAAGTTTTGGATGTCACCACTTGAACACTCGGTGATCATCCACGTTTGTGTTCGTCTTGAGTTCCCGGAGGCCTCGGCTACGCGTCTTGCCTCAGGATCTCTCGTCTCGACCGTTTTGTGTCTGGTTTTTCACCAAACACTTGTGTTTTTGCTTTGGAGGGCAGCGAATGGCTTTTGGGACATCCCCACACTCCACCGGCCATGGCTTGAGGCCACCGGCTGTGTTGTGTTTCCATCGGCCAAATGTGATGGTCGGCCGACCACTTTGATGGCCGGCCGGCCAAATACAGTTTTCAACAGATATTTCTGTAGACAGCTGGCAGCTGTCATTCTAGGCCATACCCCAGCCCATACCTGGACGTGGGTGTTCTGAGGAGCTGCAGATTGATATGTATCTATATCAATCAAGCTCTCTCAAAGAAGAAGAAAAGACAACAAGAGGGATATAGAACTTGAAGCAAAAAATCTCTCTCTCTCACTACATTTTTCTGCCTCTCTCTCTCTAAGGTTTAGGGCTTGTTTGTGCTCAAAAGTGCATTTTCTTTGCACTTTTGCATACAAACACCTAGTTCTCTACTCCCTTTATTGAGCTGAGGTCCTTGAAGGTGATTTTTGGAGTGATTTGAAGCCTTTTCTTGGTCCAAAAGTTGCTGATTTGCTGTCGTGCTTCAAGGGTGAGCCTTTACCTCTTTTAAGCCTTGTTTTCATAGTTTGTTTTGCCTTATTTGAAACTGTTTTTGAGCTTAACATATAACATAGAAAAGTCTTTTTTTTGAGTCCTCTAAATAGTTTGTTAAGGGTGTTTTAAGCTTTGGGGTTGTTTGACCCCTCTTAAGGCTTGTTTGGCCTTTGTTTTGTGCCATTTCGGTTGAGCTCCGGGACCATTGTGTTTGGGCCTCCTCACCACTGAAATCTTGAGGGATTTCAGTGATGAGGATGGTGCCTAGAGGTCCTAGGAAGGAAAGGGCCACCCCCTCTCCTTATTGTCCTTGAAAAGGGCCATTTTTAGCCTGTTGAGGGAGCATATAGTTTGAGTGTGTATTGACCATGCCTTGACTGATTTTCATGCTTATTATGTCATAATGTAGCATTGTTGTATGTTGGTTTTGGTACACCATGCTTGCTTAGCATACATGCCTTGTAATGCCTTGTTTTAGCCTTAACATGTCCTATGCTTTGAGCCCTTATTCAAGCATGTTTAGGCCTAGCTTTATGAAGCTTTTATGTTTGTTTTGCCATGCTTAAGGTCTACCTTTAGTTTTTTTGGTCGACCATGGCATGCATTGCATAGCCCCTTTACATTGTTTAGCTTGTAGGCTTTAAATGTGTGAAGTGTTGAGCATGCATTGTTTGATTTATTTCGGTGGTTTGACACCACTTATAGCATCATTTCAGTCCTCTTAGCATGCTTGTATACTTGCATTTCATGGCCTCTTTGATGCTTCAAGAGGTTGTGTCCTATGCTCCATGTTTGGTCATTGTGTATGCTTCCATGTGTAAGTCATTTAGTTGCCATCTAAGTGGTCTTTTGGCTTTGTTTTAGCGTGCTAAAACTCTGGTTTTGGTCATTTAATTCATGTCGTGTGCGGTTGCATTAAGTGTAGTTCAATCCCCCTTGGGCTTGCCTTGAATCTTGGACCATTGTTGCATGCCATGCTTACCTTGTTACTTGGTTTAGCACCATTCTTAACATGATTTTCAAAGCTTATAATGCATGCCATTAGCCCATGTTTGCATCCTCTTAAGTGTGCCTGAGAGTTGTTCTTATATGCCTACGTGTTAGTCCTTGTGTGCATGAATGCTTGCATGTCATTCGTCCTTCCATTCTTGAGCATGTTAGCCATTGTTTTGGGCCTAGTTGAGAGCTGCCTAATTCAGTTAAAATCCACCTTTTGCATGCTATTCAAATGTTGTTGCATTAATCCACGTTTGCACTTTTTGGTTGCATGAGTTGCATGCTTGAAATCACTTGCATTTGGCATGCATTCCCTGGGTCAAGTTGCTAGCATGTTTGCATGTCTTGCACACTTGCATGATTATATCACATCTCGCATGCTTCATTAGCTTGCATAGTTGTGACATGCTTGTTTTCCTTGTTTGCTTAGGTTGTGTACCTAGTGTACATCGCATGTTTGCATGCACCCCTCCATACCATATAGCATACTAGTTTGCATGCCAAGGTTGCATTCCATCTAGCATGCATGCCTTGTCCCTTGATCCAGTGATAGGGATTGGGTCTTTGTTTGAGTGTGTGTGCATTGCATTTGAAATCAAAATGCATACTTTGTCTCTTGGGCCATCATGCATCGAAATACATGATTGATGATCCGAGAACCAAGGAGCACACCCCTATGAGTCATAAATATGATAAGAGGTGTGATTGGTGCATACATTGCTTGAAATGCATTGCCATGCCATGTTTTGTCCTCTGCTGCTGTCAAACCAGTTTTTGCAGGAAGATTTGGCCGGCTGGCAGTGTTGAGTGCCGACCGGCAAAGAGTGTTTGGCCGAGAGCATAATGTTTAGCCGATGACCATTCTAAATGGCCGGTGATGATCCCACTCAGCCGATGGTGTTCCAAAACACTCAGAGAAGCAACCTTGGGAGTTATGCAATTTCCAGAGAAGCAGAACAGTCAAAGCAGAGGCAACTTGTGCATGGCAGTGACTTTCCGAGCGGAGCCGAGCGCGCATTGCATTGGGCCCTCTTCCCGAGGCCGTTTACTGCTTTCATTAAATTAGTTAATTTGTTAATTAATTAATTGGTCTGTAATATTTAATTAGCATGTAGATTAATTAACTTGTATTATTCTTTCGGTCCCTCCGAGCGAGGGCAAATCTGTAATAAGTGTGGGTGCGTGTGTGCATGTCTTCCAACCCCCACTTCTTTCTCCCTTTTACTTACCTGCTTTTGATGGTTAGTATTAGGACATGTTTACTTTAGCATACCTTATGCTATGCATGCGTGCATCATTCATCAGTATTGCATGCACCAGGCTCAGCGCATCATACTAACTGCATAAGTATTTCAAATTTAACTTAAATACATGTTACTTCTGCATTTTCACATGTCATTTATAGACTAGCCGAGCCTACTCTAGTGACATTCTGTATGCGTTGCATTAGGCATCTAAACGTGGACTGGATCATGCATGATTGCTAACATGTTCTTGTTTTGGCTTGGAGTACTTGGTAAGCATTTATGCTTTAGCATACCGCATGCGTGTGAGTGTTGCCATAACAGCATGATTACCATGAGGCTAGCTGCTTATGTGATATAACTGCTCGAATGCCAGTGGATGGAGGTTGAATTACCTAAATTGGAATAGTGCATTAAAACTGTGAGTTTTAATCCCACTAGATAGTGGCAAAACCATATTTTCTAAAAGCCCACTCGAGGGTGGCAAAACCTGCATTTTAGCTTACTTGCGAGTAACAAACCATCTTCAAACGAACATGCAATGTTTTGTTCCAATTTAAGCCAGTTGGTCTATACTTGTTTGTTGTGCGCATAACATAGTAATTCTAGGCTGATAAATGGAATAAGAACACATAACATTTTCAAAAACGGATATCACGGTTAGTAGAGGCCGATCTTCGGATCGGGCGAGAGGGGGTGCTCATAGCTGACCTTCCCCGATCGTACCCAACCTCCCGAGCTGAGGCAACTTTGGTGATGACGGACACGTGGCCTTTGGCACCGAGTCAGGGTTTCCTAAATTCCCCCATAAAAAAATATTTAGGTGGCGACTCTGTATCTGGCAAAGCAGTCCATGTTTGGCACTTCTTTTCAAAAATCTGTTTCTCAAAACGATTTGCCGGATTTGGACTCTTTGGTTCAGATTAAGGACCGTGACACAAATTGAGTCCGAACTGTAGTGAGGCCCACGGGCGCGTCTACAGTTTCTGGCGACTCTGCTGCGGAGTTAGAGAGCTTGACTCGAACTCATGATATCCTGTTTTGATTTCACTTATGTGTTTCTTTGCATTGCATGTGCATTGGTGCGCCTAGGACACCGTATTTGCCATCTGCCATTCCTGAACAGTTTGCCGGAGGCTTGACTTTGTCAAAGCATGCCATAAGGCTGACCGGTTGTGGGCTCTGACAGTTTGGGAACACAAACCCCGGATTTTCCGGGGCACCCTTTTCGACCATTGGACCTAGTGCATATCGAAATCCATAGTGATCATTCCAAACTAGGACAGGTTGCTTACCCGATGTTAGGTTGTTTGAAAACTGCTGCGTGCATAGTGAAACCCTAGCTCCTGACAAAAATAGGATACGAAAACCCTACCCCTCCATAGGGGTGTTTTGGCTCTCTTTACTTGCTATGTGTTTTTAGAGTGTATCTATGCAGGGGAACACACATATCAGTTCGCAAGTTTGAGTATCAGACCTGAGGGCATCAGTGTCAGTTTATGAGAATCAGTTATATCGTGGGTATCCGATTCAGTATTTTGGGGGCAGTGATTTCGGAAAAAAGTGATCAGTAGTAGAGTACAGTTATTCAGCTATACTAGCGTCCGTTCTGATTGGTCCGAAATACTGCGTGTTTTCTCTTTCAGTTCAGAGAGTTGATACAGAATAGCTAGTGTTCCTCTTTGCTGAGACAGGACAGATATCTGATCCATCAGTCACCGTTCAGTACAGCGAACTTATCATGATGCAGAATTCAGAGGAGATTGTGGTTATGACGGCCGCATCAGATCAAGGAATCACTCTGCAAAGCGAGACCAATGTCGATGTACCGCATCCACCGAGGTCGCCTGTCGCGCACCCGGTCTGGACCCCCCAATTATATCAGGCTCGTGAGCCCACCACATTCGAATTGATGGGAATGATAGGTGACCTCCAGAGATCCGTGGCCGATCTGGCCTATGGAATGTTGGCTTCGCCACCAGCTGCACCGTATGCCGGGAATTTCATACCACAGGAGCCCCCGCTATTGGGGTGGATTGTGATCGAGCCCAGCCAACCAGAGGTTGCCTCTAGCTACAGCAACGACGTGTCAGCAACAACCGGGCTTCGCTCTGATGCAGTAACCCAAACCCCCGATCAGGCTGAGGCCAGAGGCAAGAACAAAATGAAGGCAGATGCCGATCCCATTGAACAACTATTGTGGGCAGCCGAGGCTTTGAAAGCCAGGGGGATGAACAAGCAACAAGTATTCGCAGTCATGACTAAAGCTGTAGATGATGCTTTCCCCACTCCAACCGAAGGCGGTTCAAGCCGGGCGAAAAATCGGGATGAGCTCCGTCATGCCAAGACAGTCCCTGTCATCCCTAACCCTGTACCAGGAAAAGATCAGAAAGCCAAGGCAGTGCCTGCTGTAACAACGTCCGCGTGGGACCCTCGCTACAGTTCGGAATCAATTTGTGTCACGGTCCTTAATCTGAACCAAAGAGTCCAAATCTGGCAAATCATTTTGAGAAACAGATTTTTGAAAAGAAGTGCCAAACATGGACTGCTTTGCCAGATACAAAGTCGCCACCTAAATATTTTATTTTTGGGGGAATTTAGGAAACCCCGACTCAGTGCCAAAGGTCACGTGTCCGTCATCACCAAAGTTGCCTCGGCTCGGGAACTTCGGTACGATTGGGAAAGGTCAGCTATGAGCAACCACTCTCGCCCGATCCGAAGATCGGCCTCTACTAACAATGATATCCGTTTTTTAAAACGTCATGTGTTCCTAATCCGGTTATTAGCCTAGAATTACTATGTTATGCGCACAACAAACAGGTATAGACTAGATTGCCTAATTTGGGAATAAGCATTGCATATCCGATTTGTTTTGAAAAAAATGTTTTGGAATTTGCTACTCGCAAGTAGGCTAAAAACACGGATTTCAATGAGCTATTCCAACTCAGACAATCCAACCTTCACCCACAGGCATTCAAGCAATTATATCACATAAGCAGCTAGCCTCATGGTAATCATGCTATCATGGCAACACTCACACGCATGCAAGGATGCTAAAGCATAAATACTTACATCGTACTCCATGCCAAGACAAAAACTAGTTAGTAATCATATGCATGATCCTAGTTCATGTTTGAATGCCTAATGCAACGCATGCAAAGATGCAATCCAAACAGGCTCGGCTATCCTAAACATGGCATGTGAAATGTTGCAAATAACATGTACTCAATTTGGGATTGAAAATACGATGCAGTTAGTATGATGCGTCGAGCCCGGTGCATGCAAAACAGATGAATGAATGCAAACATGCTGTCATGATGTTATGCTAATTTAAATATGCCCTAGTCTACCATCATAAGCAGATAAGTAAAAGGGAGAAAGAAGTGGGGGTTGGAAGGCATGCACACACTCACCCACACTTATTACAAATTTTCCCTCGCTCGGAGGGACCAAAAGAATAATACAATCTAAATAATGAATTACCTATCCTAGCTAATTAATTATTACATACCCTCTAATTTAACAAATTAAATGCAGAATAGAGATGGCCGCAGCCCTGCCTCGGGATACGCGAATGATGCATGCTCGATCCATCTTGCCCGGAAACCCGTACCATGCCACTGCTGCCTCTGTTAATGCTGCCCTGCTCCTCTGAAAATTGCCAAAGTGTTGGGATATGTTCTCTGAACGCTGTAGAACACCATCGGCTAAGGGGAATAACCACCGGCCATGGGAAATATCCGTCGGTTGCTTTTAAGTCTATCGGCCACGTATTCTTTGCCGACCGGCACTAAACACTGCCGATCGGCCACAAATTCCTGCTGGGACCTGCAGTTGACAGCAGCAGAGGGCAAAGCAGTACATGGCATGGAATTTTGAGCAAATGTGAGCTTGGTCACACTCCCAATCATACAAGAGACTCAAGGGAGCGTGACCCTCGACCCTCGGGCCATCAATCATACATTTTGATGTATGATGGCCTAAGGAGACGTGGTTGCAATTCAATGTAAAATTCATGCAAACAAAATACGTGAATACCAACACCCTATCATGTTGGAGTCAAGGGGATTGGCAACCGAGGCTTAAGGCGTGTTTTGTCACTTGAAGTACAAACACTCCTCAATCCCCATGCCCGGTTTGACACCCCAAACCAAGCAATGCAATGCATGTTATGCAAACATGGCTCGAAAATGCAACATATTACTAAAATGCAAAGCATGCCAAATGTAATGCAACATATCATGGCAAGCATGCAATGTTCCTGACATGCAATGCTACAATGCAATTCATCATGCAATGCTAATATGGTACAATGCACGCATGCAATTAGAGGCAACAAGTCAAGCACACAACCATGTCCAAGAAGGGACTTAGACTAAAATGGGAAGCCTCAAACACCCCCAAAACAGTGGCTAAAATGCCTCAAGTGACGAACAAAATGCACTACAAACATGCAAGCCAAAAGAGGGGCCGAAGCTAAGGCATAACAAAGGGCATTCTACCACCACTAACCCAAACAAACATGACATGAACTATGCAACCAAAAATAGAATTTTAGCATGCGAAAAGAGCCCCAAAACCCACACATATGGCATCCCAAAATGCCTTAAACATACAAGCATGCACAATGCCCATTTCAAGGCACAAAACTACAACGCCTTAAAGCATGGGAAGGGACACAAATGACAATATAAGACCACCTTACATGGACTGAAATATGATCTTAAATAATGCCAAATCATGAGGATAGTCTAAGTTAAGCATGCTAGAAGCCAAAATACTCGGGGCCTACGAGCCAAAATGCAAAGCAACCATACCAAACATGTCAAACATGACCAAAACAGTGGCCAACAGACCTTAAGCATGATAAATCATGACCGAAAACTTCAACAAGCTAAGCTAAATCATGCAAGCATGGAAGCCTAAATAGAAGATGCATTTCTATGCAAAAGGGAGGGATACAAAGCAAGGGTATTATGCATGCAAAAGACCACAAACCCGACCAAAGATAGAGATATATTATGATCAAAAGACACCTAAAAACCTCTGAAATAGGACCAAAATCAGTCAAACATGCATGTTGCCCTTTAAGCCAAAACAAGGATAAAAGAGAGACAAAGGGGAGAGGGGTGTCCCTCCCCTATGCAAGACCTCAAACCATCTTCTTCACCACTGAAAATCCACTGGATTTTAGTGGTGAAAAGAGCAATACAACAAAGGTCAACAAGGCTTAAAGAAAAAGTACCAAAAGAGGCCAAAAGAGGCCTAAGAGGGGGAGTTCGACCCCCAATGACAAAATGACCTCAATGAGATGTCTTAAGCATAAAAATACAAAGCTTTTTTCAGTTATACACAAAGCCTAATACAGAAAGCAAGATAGGTCAAAAGCCAATGCAAGATTGGGGAAACTAAAGCAAAGTGATTACCCTTGAAGAACCCTTGAAGAACAGTTGGTCCAGCCACTTTCTACTGACCAAAATCAGTCCAAAACCTCAACAAACAACCCTCCAAGTCCCTCAAAGTCGAAGTAAGGTGTAGTAGTGTGTGTGTTAGTGCAAAACTAAGGTAAAAATGCACTTTTGGGCCACAAAACACACACAAGGGAGGAGAGAGAGGGAAATATAGAGAGAGAGTGTGTATGTATATGTGTAAGCTCTGGTTTTTCTTTCCAAAATCACCAACCTAGAAGAAGGAGGAGAGCTCTCCTCTTATAGAAGTTCCTCCTTACAAAGCTTACTAAACAAGCTTGCTTAGAGGGAAATCCCTCCATACACGTGTATGGAGGGGAACAGAGTGGGTGCCAGCTATCACAGTTTGCACAAAATATCTACTAAAAGTAGATGAACAGTGATCAGCCCTTCAAAATTGCCATTTTGGCAAAATAAACGGCCGATCGGCAACAAAGAGTGCCGACCAGCAATATACATTGCCGATGGAACAAAATCACTGGCCGGTGGCCTCAAACCATGGCCGGTGATGTGTGGGGATGCCTCACAAGGCATTCCCTGCCCCTCTAAGGCAAAACACAAGTGTTTGGTGCGAAACCAGACACAACACGGTCGGGTCGAGAGATCCTGCGGCAAGGCGTGCAACCGAGACCTCCGGGAACTCAAGACGAACACAAACAAGGGTAATCACCAAGTGTTCCAATGGCGACATCCAAGTCTTGAGGACGGTCAAAAATGGGATGTCTACAGTTGCCCCTCTTTGACAGAACTCGAAAGTCATAACAATGACGGGAGTGAATGTCAAAGCCCACAGACGACCCATTTTTGACAAGGCCGAAGACTCAGACAATCATGCAAGACAAGCAAGATATGCGCCCAAAGGTAAGGGCAAAATGCAAGACAATGCACAGAGTCGAACATAACTTATGATCATGCAAAGACAGCTATAATGAAGCATACATGCGACCATTTTAAGCTAGCATACACCAAACTACACTACAATGCAGAAAGGATGTAAGAGAATTATGCAATTCTCGATACGTCTCACTCGGAGGATACAATACCTGTGCGGCTCGTCTGGTTGCACCAGCCTCAAATGAACCGTACATACAATATCGTGCCTACAAAGAAAACAAACTCAACAGGTACAATAGGATTAACAACACGCAAATTAATGTACTTGAAAATGCGTGACAACGCAAAGCAAGTGGAAAGCATAACAATGCTGTGAAGGCACAGACATGTAAATGGAGCACGCGGTCTACGCAGGCAACGAAATTGATCATAAGCATACGGTCTACGCAAGCAATGAATTTGAACATAAGAATGCGGTTTACACAAGCAGGACATGCAGTCTACGCAAGTAAAACATGCGGTCTACGCAGGTAATGGATTTGAACACAGGAATGCGGTCCACGCAAGCAGAACATGCGGTCTACGCAAGCAAAACATGCGGTCTACGCAAGGAAAGCATTGTGGTCTACGCAAGGAAAACATGCGGTCTACGCAGGTAAAGCATGCGGTCCACGCAAGGAAAGTACGGTCTACGCAAGGAAAGTACGCGGTCTACGCAAGTAAAACATGCCGTCTACGCAAGGGAAGCATGCGGTCTACGCAGGTAATGAAATTGATTGCAAACATGCGGTCTACGCAAGTAACGAAATTGATTGCAAACATGCGGTCTATGCAAGCAAAACATGCGGTCTACGCAAGTAATGAAGTTGATTGCAAACATGCGGTCTACACAAGTAGTGTAATTGAGAAGAGTTGAATGTATACATGTAAGAAAAAAAAAAAAAAAAATGTTATTCACGATGCTGGAATGTAAAGTACTGTAACGCAGCATAATTGAAACGGTTTGTGGAATCCACAAGACATGAAAAGGATACGGGAAGGGACGTTCTTCGTACGTACCGAGCATCGCTCGTAGAAGTTGTGGCCTGAGGTCAACTCGAAGGTTCACGTTTCAAAAGTGTGCTTTCCCACATTGTCTCGAGTGATGAAGGTGCCAAACCATGTAGTTAACTTGAACAAAGGTGTGGAAGGTGCGTTGACGGCAAGGGGAGTTTTACTGATATCAATTCCGACACTTTGCTACCCTGCCATTCTATGTTTTACTTTCCTTTTTATTGGTAGTTAAGCACATTGCACTGCCTCGGGTAGGTTTTGTTCTTTCTCAAAATTACATATTTTGCAAAACACGTGATGGAACTGAAACGACCATTTTGCTCAAAAGATGTTGCATTTGTAAATTTTCTATGCATCGCATCGTAAGGCATCACACCACAATGTGAACGAAATTGAACCTGTTTTGAACATTAAGTACTTGCATCGTAATAATCAGGTAGTAAACCGACTTACAACTCGATAAGCAAAACAAAAGCATGATATAACCAATCAAGTGTGAGTACAACTCGATAAACAAATCGAAGATTTGAAGAGAGTGAAATACAACTCGATAAGCAAATGTACAATAACTCGATAAGCAGACAGGTGTGACTCCGCAAGAATCGGTCACCGAGGGGAGATTGGAGGTGGTGGAGTTCCCCAAACCCCCTAGCATAAACAGCTCAGGGAACAAGGAGGAAGACCATCGGCCAGAGGGGGGGAAGGCCATCGGTCACAAGAAATGGCCATCGGCCAGAAATTTGTTCTGTCGGTAAAAAGTTATGGCCGGTCGGCACAATATTTGGTCGGCCGTCCATGAATGAAGGAATCACCAGAATGTTGACACCTGTCCTCCACTCAACCTTATCTCCTACAAAAGACCTCAGCTTCGTAGTTTTTCTCAATTCCCCACTGATTTGCTCTAATGGAAGAGTTTCTTGCTCAAAATCTTACAGCTTGGATTGCTAGCTTGGATGGCTCGGAAAAGTTGAATTTCCGGGGTTTTGGCATAAATGCACTATTCACTCTGGGTCGTACCCCGTTGCACCTTCCATTTCTTCATGCCGCAGCGAGGTTTTGGAATCCGGTGACGCATGTCTTTAGCTTCGTTGGGCAAGAGATATGTCCTACCTTTGAAGATTTCCGAGCCTTAATGGAGTCCGAGCGCGACGAGGAGCTCCTGCCCCAACTTAATTTTGGTCATGCCCAATCCCTAGGGCAAATGTGTGGACTCAGTATGCGTTACGCTCGGTCTATGATTTGTGACGGGATGCTGGATATTCCGAGTTTGATCGATCGGTTTTCTGATGCCGGTGATCACAACAACCATCATTGGCAAGGCTTCCAGCGACACGCCCTCTGTTTATGCATGCTATCTCATTTTCTATTTGTCTCAGGCTCCAGAGGGTCTAGTGTCCGGCTAACCGAGGTTGCCCAAGGCTTGAAGGAGGGCAAGAGTTGTATTGCCATGACTCTGGCTGAGACGTTGATGGGCTTAGACGCCTTTTATCGTCATGAGACGACTAGATTAGCAGGGAGTCCACTACTACTACAGGTGATGTTTCCCACCCAATCTCACATATGTATTGCTCACATCACTCGGCCCTCAAGCCCGGTTTTTCTCACAAAAATCCTATTCTCACTTTTCTCTCATCGTACATCTCTCTATTCTTTATTCTCTCATTTTTCATCCCTTCCCAGGTATGGTTGATGGATAAGTTGCAGGTTGTGGACTCTTGCCCAGCATATTCAGCTCGCGGCTACTTCTTCCGGCACCGTCTAGTCAATGCCCTTGATGAGGGATGGTAGTTCGCTTGGATGTGCCGCTTGTCCGCAGACCGTATTGCTTGGCGATGCCCTTAGCTGAGCCTTCCGGCAATGAGTTACAATATGTCCCGGCAAACTGGGATTCAATTGATTGGTCTCACTCACTGTGTATTCTACTTTCCATTCCGGATTCGGCGCCAATTTGGCCATGATCAGACCTGTCCGCCAGAGGGGATAGAGTATCCTGCTGCATTCCCAGCCCGAGGCGCACAGCTTGCTCGGCAGGCCACCGCGTGGAGGACGAGAGAACTCCTGGCCCCCGCTCCTACTTTCAATTGCACTTTATCTGATGAGTGCATGGATTAGCTTAATGAGGAGGCACGGGTCGGGGCCAACTTGGTATCAGACGCTTCGACCAGCTCTGGGAGGGGGCGCAGGAGCACCTGACTTGACTATGCCTCGGATTTATTGCTTTATTAGTACTTTCAAGTTTTCTTTATGAATGTAATAAAAAGCAACTTCGATTGTATGCAAGAGCAGGAGAACTCTGTTTTGAAATCAATGAAATTGAAGGTTGTGGTACTGAAAATTTTCCGCTTTGGTCCAAAAATGGTCTTAGCTGTAAAAAGATTAATTTGAACAAAGTCGGCTTTTATTAAAACTTTTCAAAAACATTTTCGATATGGATCAGAACTGGACACACCTGAGATCTGTCACCGAGATGCATAACCCCGGATCCCTGCAACTGGAAAGTTGCCCCTAGTCTGAAGAGTGCCGCGGCACTGCATGGCAACGGAAAGTTGCCCCTAGTCTGCAAGGCACTGTACCAGAGACCGTAACTGAACTCTTGAATGCCGAATAGACAAAGATGACCAAGATGATCAACTGGACAAAGTTGACCGGGGAAAAGTTTATGGCTGAACTTCAGGATGAAGTTGCCTACGTATCCCAAAGATGGGAATCAAGCCTTACGTAGTTCAGGCTTAGGTTCACTCGGGTATTTTCACTCTCCTTTTACGCTCTAAATTTTGCCAAGGTCGCCCTTTGCGGGTTTTCAACCTTGCGAGCTCAGTTTTTATATTTTTTAATTTTTTTATGCTCTAACTTTTTCCTAGGTCGCCCTTTCGGGTTTTCGGCCTAGCGAGCCTCTCAAGGGTAATATTTCTTCAATTTGTCCATGTTGATCGGTTGGGAGAACTCCAAGCCATCTAGGTCCATCAGAACCACAGCTCCACCTGACCAGATAGCTTTGATGATGTAGGGACCAGTCCAATTGGGTCTGAACTTGCCCCTTGGGTCGTGGATGGGGGCTCGATTGTCCTTGAGCACCAAATCTCCTTCCTTTAGATTCGTGGACTTGACTTTCTTGTTGAAAGCCCGGGCAATTCTGCGCTGATAACCTTGAACATGGTACAGTGCTTTCAGTCTTCTCTCATCAAAGAGCATGAGTTCCTCAAACCTGCTCTGCTGCCAATCTACTTCGGCTATTTGACACTCGGCCAATACTCGCAATGACGGAACCTCAATCTCGATAGGTAGAATGGCCTCCATCCCATAGACCAATGAATATGAAGTTGCCCCGGTAGAAGTTCTAACTGAAGTCCTGTAGCCCCACAGAGCAAACGACAGCTTATCTGGCCAATCCCGATAGTTTTCCACCATCTTCCGCTGTATGTGTTTGATATTCTTATTGGCGGCCTCGACCGCTCCGTTGGTTTGCGGCCGGTATGTGGATGACTTATGAAAAGCCACGTTATATTTTTCCAACAAGTCAATCACTTCCTTCTTGAAGTGGGAACCGTTATCCGAAATGATCTCGTTTGGGACCCCGTAGCGGTAGATGATGTTGTTTCTGATAAATTTTGCAACGTGCGACGCTTTCAACACCGCATATGATTGGGCTTCGACCCACTTTGTAAAGTAATCTATCGCGACCAAGATGAACTCATGCTCATTCGACCCCTTCGGAGTGACAGCTCCGATCACATCAATTCCCCAAACTGAAAATGGCCATGGCGAAGTCATGTTGTACAGCTTCGACGGCGGGATGTTCATGCGGTTTGCATGGATCTGACATTTGTGGCATTGCCGAACAAAACTGATACAATCCTCCTCCATGGTGGACCAGTAGTAACCTTGTCTGAGGATCTTCCGTGCTAGCATCACTCCGTTCATGTGTGCACCGCACTCTCCTCCATGGATGGCCTCCATCAGGCGCTTCGACTCTTCGGCTTTGACACATAGCTTGTGCATTCCCAGATGACCTCTCTTATACAGCTTACCCCCACAAATGATGAACTGAACGACCATTCATCTGATCGCCCTCTTATCCTTGGCATTCGCCCCTGGTGGATACGTATCATTCTCCCAGAAGTTCCAAATGTCATAATACCAGGGGTTTTCGTCCTGAACTTCGTCTATGGCGGCGATTGATTCATGTGCCGGCACAAACTTCTGATCAATAATAACCGAACGCATCCGGACTCCAGACGGGATGTCTATCATGGAAGATAGAGTTGCTAGCGAATCTGCGAACATGTTGTTCTCTCTTACTAGATGAGTGAAAGTTAGCTTCACAAACCGAGGAATTAACAAGTCCAAGGCCTGGTGGTAAATTATCATTTTTTCTTCTTTGACTTTCCAGTCTCCTTTTGCCTGAGACACAACAAGGTTCGAATCCCCGATGACGTATAACCGTCTTGCCCCTAGTTCCAGGACTGCTTCTAAATCGGCAATACATGCCTCATATTCTGCTTCGTTGTTCGAGACTTTGAACCGGAGTTTGAAGGCTAGAGGGATACGGGAATTTTCGGGTGCTATCAGCAACACTCCTATCCCATACCCGTATTGATTTGACGCTCCGTCAAAGTACATCGTCCAATATTCGTCGTCGATGTGCAAAATGGCTTCATCTGGGAATAAGTACTCAACTGTTTCACCTCCTTCCACTGGATGATCGGCTAAGAACTCTGCCACTGCTCTTCCCTTGACTGACTTGCGCGTCACATATTTTAGATCGAATTCGGAAAGCAAAAGCAACCAACGAGCTAGCCTAGCCGTAAGTGCCGGTTTCTCGAAAAGATATTTGATGGGATCGAGTCGTGAAACCAACATTACGGAGTGAGCTAACAGGTAGTGCCGCAACTTCCTAGTAGCCCATACCAGAGCTAAGCAAGCCTTCTCTAATGATGTGTAGCTAGTCTCATACTCTAGCATCTTCTTGCTCAGATAGTAGATAGCCCTCTCCACCTTGTCCTCTGATTCTTGCGCAAGCATGCAACCCATCGTGGTCTCAGTCACTGAAAGATATAATATCAACGGTCTTCCCTGCTCTGGCGGCGACAACACGGGCGGGTTCTGTAAATATTCTTTGATCTGTTCAAAAGCAGCTTGGCATCGGCCGTTCCATTGGAATTTCTTGCCTTTCTTCAGGAGACCAAAAAGTGGTTCACAAGTCAAGGTTAATTTCGAGATAAACCGTCTTATGAATTGCACTTTACCCCAGAAAGCCTCGCACCTCCTTTTCAGTCATTGGTAGTGGCATTTCTAAGATGGCCTTGATTTTTGAAGGGTCGACCTCGATGCCCCTTTGTGTAATCAGGAGCCCTAGGATTTTTCCTGCCGTTACACCGAACGTACATTTCTGAGGATTTAGCCGCAACCGAAATTCTCTGATCCTTTGAAAGAACTTTTGTAAGGTGGCGTAGTGGCCCTCCCTTTCTTTGGACTTGACAATCATATTGTCCACGTACACCTCCACCTCTTTGTGGATCATGTCATGCAATATCGTGGTCGCGGCCCGTTGATATGTAGCTCCAGCATTCTTTAACCCAAACGGCATCACTCTGTAACAGTAAGTCCCCCATGGGGTGGTGAAAGCAGTCTTCTCCCGGTCTTCGGGTGCCATCACTATCTGATTGTAACCTGAGAAGCCATCCATAAATGAAAGCAAAGCATGCCCCGCCGTAAGATCCACCAACTCATCAATATGTGGCAAGGGGAAGTCGTCCTTTGGGCTAGCTGTATTCAAATCCCTGAAATCCACGCATACTCGGATCTTGCCATCTTTCTTCGGCACTGGAACAATGTTGGCCAACCAAGTCGGGTATTCGGATACCAGCAGGAAGCCTGCATCGATTTTCTTGGTGACCTCTTCCTCAATTTTGATGGCCCAGTCCAGACGAATCCTTCTGAGTTTCTGTTTGATCGGTCGGGCCTCGGGGTCAAGAGGGATCCAGTGCTGTACAATCTCAGGATCGATTCCAGGCATGTCATCATAGGACCACGCGAAAACGTTTTTGAAATCTTTTCATAAAGCGACTAAGCGCTCGCATTCCTCCGAAGACAACGTGGACCCGATCTGGACCAGCTACGGGTTCTTCTCAATACTGACATTCACAGTAATGATTTCATCCATTAAGGGTTTAACAAATCTTTCCTGCTCTTGATCAATTAATCGTTGCAAAACCGGAGGAATTTCTTCCTTGTCGTTTTCATCAAAATTTTGAAAATCCTAATTTAAGCAATAAATCAAAGGCATAGAAAAATACTCAGAAACCACATCCACATCATTCTCATTAAATACTTCCAAGCCGTCCGATTCTTCTGTTACAACAGACTCAAAAGAGAAAGAAAATGACGACCTAGACAGGACTGTGGCATCCGGGTTATCACCCCCAGGAGTACCGAACTCAGACTCAGTTGAGCTGGAACCTGATTCCGACTCACAAGACTCGGTGGAGTCAGATTCCGGATCACTACCTAACCCGGTGCTGCTTGATAAAAATCCCTCTTCGTGTTGCCAAACGAGAGAGGGTGCGATGGATACATCCAAAATAGTCGCTGGTAGGCCCGCAGCCGTTTCATTCCCGATCATGCATACCGAGGAGTTGTCCCCCAAGCACTTCTGTTCGATCGGAGGATCTGAAAGTAGACATGCTAGCGCTACCCCCATTTCATTTTCAGCGTCCTCAGACTGCACTTCCTCACTCTGCTCAACCTCAGCTGATAGATCTGTCTGTCCTTCGGCAACGTCATCCTTAGGTAGATGCAGGTCAAAGAAAATCTCAAACCCCGGTACGCGCTTCCTCTCCGCGTTCAGCCATGGCTCTGGGAAGCCACAGAACGGAAAGTCCTCCCCCTCCCGGACGAAGCGTCCGTTTAGGGTACCCTGAATGGACCGGTGCATTAAGTTAAAAGGCTTCCCCATCTGTTTCGCTCTGGCTCTTCCGACTATTTCCTTTCCTTTCCTCACCCAATCCTCTTTGGTGGGTAAATAACCCAATCCAAAGGTATGAGGGTTGTGTGGCACTTCGGCCAATGCTGTGACGCCTTTCCGGCCGCTCCTTCCCAATCCCATCCTGGGGATGTGTTGGAGTTTGTTCATGAGATAGACTGTTTGAGCACTAACATATATCCCTTCATTAGCTGCCATGATGTTCTGTACAACCTGGGCCTCAGCTAGGGTGAAACCTGATATGAACACATCCTCCATGCCATGCTCGATTTCTAGAACAGGAGTGGATACCTCCGGCGGCGGATGAATCGATGAATTTCCGAAGACAATGGCTACTCCCTTCCCATAGGGGTATTTCACCACTTGATGTAGGGTGGAGGAGACTGCCTTTACCTGATGCAGCCACGGCCGCCCCAAAAGCAGGTTGAAAGTTACAGGAACCTCCAAGACATGGAAATCTATCTCATGCTATCCCGGCCCAACCTTTGTTTGAATCTTAACTGTTCCCATTACTTCCCGGCTTGTATGGTCATACGCCCGAATCACCTGGGCTGTTGGCACAAAGTTCGCGATTTTCAAATCGATCGCATAAGTTGTCCTTGCCGGGCAGACGTTGATGGCGGACCCTGTGTCAACAAGAACCACCGGTATCCATTTATTCCTACACTCCACAGAGATGTAGAGTGGCTTGTTATGGTTTGCCCCCTCGGGTGGTAATTCCTTGTCGGAAAATGTCAGCATCGGGGTAGCTCCTCCCGGAAAAACCAGTCCAACCAACTACTCCGGCGTAGTCTCTATCGAGAGTTTGGCCTTGTCCATGGCTGAAAGGACAGCCTGCCTATGTACTCGAGAAGCCATAAGCAGCCCCCAGATGGAGATATCTACTTGTATCTTTTTCAATTGTCTCAATACGGCCTCATCCTCGAGTTGCTTTTCTTTTTGCTTCTCTGCCTCCCTATCTTTTCCAGATGCCTCTGGCTGATCTAAGTGTGGAGGTTTGAAATACCGTCCACTCCTAGTCATGTGATCGACTTCGCCGACATACCAGGTATCATCTGGTTGGTTACTCCCCCAATCTTCGTCTGTGTGGGCAAGACATAAATCATCGTCTTCCCACCACATTCCATCTGCAGCCAACAGGCACCTGTACGGCTCTGGCATGACTGTTCTCATACCCGCAGTACCTTCTATCCCCATGCTCGCGGCATTCTCCATTTCTATGCTCATAGCTATCTCAGTCTCCACATGGGCTTTTGCCTTCCTGATTCTCTCAGAATCTTCGAATCTTTCTTGTTCCGACGGCGTCAATGCAGCCGACTGTTCAATAATCCCCGTACTCGAAATGCTCCAATCCCGAGCCAAATTCTTGACACCGGCGCTCTCCGGCGATGCACTCTGTTCTTCAACCCTTCCGACTGTCACTGACATTCTTGCCCCTGCCGGGCCTTGTTGTGGGTAAAACTCTTCTACCACATCTGGTTGATCGTCCAACCATCCCGTAGCCTCTGTTGATTCCTCATAATCGAACCAGTTGACGGCTGAGTCTCCTGGATCTTGGTTACTGTAAAACTGGAACTTGGCAAGGTCCTCTTCCACAGCCGTTAAATCATCCGTTCCCTGTCCTAGACTGTCCCCTTGGATCACACACAGCTCCCCCTCTGTTGGCAGTTCCATATCTGGCCTATCCTGGCCTATTGACAAAATGTAGTCACCTGGATTATAAGCATTCCCAACACCACTCCCAGATTCCGCAGATTCTGGCTCAACAACCCCCTTCTCCTTTGGAATCTTCTCTCTCCTGTTCTCGATAGTCACCACCGCTGGCTTAGGTTGGGTTATGGAGATGTCCATCATGCACAAAGAGGTACAATCGGGAAGGACCACTTCCGGCTTAGGCAGGTGGGAATGAGTGATATAGATGCTAGGATCGTAAGGCATGACCCCAGTTTGGATGAAGTTGACTCTTTTGGGCGGTGGAGCTTGGTTATGTGTGGGGAGAGGGT
The DNA here is from genome assembly GCF_055761805.1 of Camellia sinensis. Lineage (NCBI taxonomy): Eukaryota > Viridiplantae > Streptophyta > Magnoliopsida > Ericales > Theaceae > Camellia > Camellia sinensis. Next base: position 124,542,895 of record NC_138967.1, on the reverse strand, counting down.
TCGTAGTAACGTTGGGTTTCTCAGGAGGCAAAATCACCCCGTTATCAATGAGATCTTGAATCTCATGACGTAATCGGAAGCACAAATCGGTGTCATGACCGTGCTATTGGTGAAATGCACAATATTTGGCTGGGTTGTGGGCAGCGGGGAGTCTTTCTGGTAAGGGCCGCGGCTCTAGGGGCTTCAGATGCCCTTTTCTGATTAAAACCCCCAAAGCTTTGGACAGGGGCATATAAAGCGGAGTGAAGGTTCTGGTGTTTTTTGGTGGGTATTTGGCTGTTTGTGGATTTCTTCCGGACGCACCGGAGAATGGTGCAGCCGCCATAGTCCTTGGGGGAGGGTTGGTGGCGACCTTGCTCACTTCGGAGGTCCTAGTTGTTGTAGCGCCACTCGGGCCTGCATTAGTGTTACGATTGAAAGTTCTGCGGGGTTGATCCCGGTCATTATCAATCAAGCCTTACTTTAAGGCATCCTCAATCTGTACCCCCATTTCATGTAGATCAGAAAAGGTAGGGAAGGGGAGTACAATCATCTTTTGCATCAACTTCGGCTGAAGATTGCGCACAATCATCTGAATCTGGTCTTTGTCCGTGGGCCTTAAGGTCATCATCGAAGCCTTAGCCCGCCATCTGGTTACGAATTCTGAGAAGCTCTCTTTGGGTACTTGCCTTGTTGTCTCGAGATCCCAGGTCGTAATCTCGATTTGTGTATTGCATGAGTACTGCAAGATGAAGGCCTCAGCCATCTCATCCTAAATTCTCTTGACGTCATCCTCCAATTTGGCATACTATATGGCCGCTACACCCGACAGAGTCCGGCCAAATAGAGACAGCTTCTGCAGTCTAGTGAGGCCCATTGGCCTTAGGATGTCCGAAAACAATCTCAGGTGCACCATGGGGTCCCCGGACCCATCAAATCAATCAATGTGAGGCATTTTGAATCTGTCAGGCAGCGTCACGGCTGCGTCGATATACCCATCTTCGATGTCAGGGATGGTCTTGACTCCCTGGGACTTCTTAAACATCTTTTCCAACTTGCTTAATTTTAAGGCTGTGGGGTCCACTTCGAACTTAAAAGGGGAGTCCAGTATATTGACAGGCGTGGGCGCCTTGGATAGTTGTGGTGGAATCGGGGGCGGAGCTGGTCCCGCTGGAAGGTCTGTATTCTCTTGGACATTCCGGACATTCGGTGTTTCTTCGGGTATCGGGACCCTTAGTGGGGGAGGGACTTGCTGTGAAGCAGATGCTCCGGTTTGCTGCTGTAACCTCACGATTAGCTCTGCTTGTTCATTCATAACCGTGGCCTGCTGTTTGCCGAACTCTGCCTGCCGGACAACATCCTGCTGCATCACTTTCATGCTTTCTTGGAGTTGGCGCACCATCTCCTCTAAACTAGCCATACTGTTCTGTTCTGACTGAATTACCAGTATATGTTCCCTCTCTGTGGGTGAAACAGAACCCTGATCCCTACTGTGCACAGGTGGGGTAGATAAAGCCCTCTGTACTGACTGTTGAACTGACGCCCTCTGCCTAGCTGTCCTCCGTCTAGTAACCGGGGGTAGAGAGTGGTACACTGGTTGTTCGTCTACCAGATCCTTAGATCGATGGAGCCGACGACCTCTAATCCAGAGTGCTTGGGGAATATCTACCGGGTTGGAAGCAATTGTGCTAAACTACCTAGAAAAAAGATAAATAAAGCAATAAATAACCAGACAATTGGACGGCATAACGGCGTAAAATAAACACATACAACGCGCAGTTGGGTATTCATAATACACAGTTGGTAAGCCGAACACACTGTTCCTCGATACTGATCACCGTTCCCAAAACTGAACTTGATATCCGCAGATAACCGATTTCTCGACAACACTGATACTGGTGCCCTCGGGCCTAATACTCAATCTTGCAAACTGGTATGTGCGTTCCTGTAGAGATATACTCTAAAGCACATAGTAGATAAGTGAGAGCCAAAACACCCCTATGTTGGGGTAGGGTTTCCCTGTCCTATTTTGTCAGGAGCTAGGGTTTCGCTATGCACGCAGCGGTTTCAAAAACCTATAATCGGCTAAGCAACCTGTCTTAATTTGGAATGGTCACTATGGATCCGAATATGCACTAGGTCGAATGGTCGAAAAGGGTGCCCCGGTAAAAACCGGGGTTTGTGTTCCTATACTCTCAGAGCCCATAACCGGTCAGCCTTATGGTCATGCCTTGACAAGACAAGCCTCCAGCAAACCGTTCAGGAATGGCAGATGGCAAACACGGTGTCCTAGGCGCACCAATGCACATGCAATGCAAAGAAACACATACGTGTAATCAAAACAGGATATCACGAGTTCGAGTCAAGCTCACTAAAATTCCCCAGCAAAGTCACCAGAAACTGTAACAACGTCCGCGTGGGACCCTCGCTACAGTTCGGACTCGATTTGTGTCACGGTCCTTAATCTGAACCAAAGAGTCCAAATCTGGCAAATCGTTTTGAGAAACATATTTTTGAAAAGAAGTGCCAAACATGGACTGCTTTGCCAGATACAGAGTTGCCACCTAAATATTTTATTTTTGGGGGAATTTAGGAAACCCTGACTCGGTGCCAAAGGCCACGTGTCCGTCATCACCAAAGTTGCCTCGGCTCGGGAACTTGGGTACGATTGGGGAAGGTCAGCTATGAGCACCCCCTCTCGCCCGATCCAAAGATCGCCCTCTACTAACCATGATATCCGTTTTTGAAAACGTCATGTGTTCCTAATCCGGTTATTAGCCTAGAATTACTATGTTATGCGCACAGCAAACAAGTATAGACTAGATTGCCTAATTTGGGAATAAGCATTGCATATCCGATTTATTTTGAAAAAAATGTTTTGGAATTTGCTACTCGCAAGTAGGCTAAAAACACGGATTTCAATGAGCTATTCCAACTCAGACAATCCAACCTTCACCCACAGGCATTCAAGCAGTTATATCACATAAGCAGCTAGCCTCATGGTAATGATGCTATCATGGCAACACTCACACGCATGCAAGGATGCTAAAGCATAAATACTTATATCGTACTCCATGCCAAGACAAAAACTAGTTAGTAATCATATGCATGATCCTAGTTCATGTTTGAATGCCTAGTGCAACGCATGCAAAGATGCAATCCAAACAGGCTCGGCTATCCTAAACATGGCATGTGAAATGTTGCAAATAACATGTACTCAATTTGGGATTGAAAATACGATGCAGTTAGTATGATGCGCCGAGCCCGGTGCATGCAAAACAGATGAATGAATGCAAACATGCTGTCATGATGTTATGCTAATTTAAATATGCCCTAGTCTACCATCATAAGCAGATAAGTAAAAGGGAGAAAGAAGTGGGGGTTGGAAGGCATGCACACACTCACCCACACTTATTACAAATTTGCCCTCGCTCGGAGGGACCAAAAGAATAATACAATCTAAATAATGAATTACCTATCCTAGCTAATTAATTATTACAGACCCTCTAATTTAACAAATTAAATGCAGAATAGAGATGGCCGCAGCCCTGCCTCGGGATACGCGAATGATGCATGCTCGATCCATCTTGCCCGGAAACCCGTACCATGCCACTGCTGCCTCTGTTAATGCTGCCCTGCTCCTCTGAAAATTGCCAAAGTGTTGGGATATGTTCTCTGAACGCTGTAGAACACCATCAGCTAAGGGGAATAACCACCGGCCATGGGAAATATCCGTCGGCTGCTTTTAAGTCTATCGGCCACGTATTCTTTGCCGACCGGCACTAAACACTGCCGATCGGCCACAAATTCCTGCTGGGACCTGCAGTTGACAGCAGCAGAGGACAAAGCAGTACATGGCATGGAATTTTAAGCAAATGTGAGCTTGGTCACACTCCCAATCATGCAAGAGAGTCAAGGGAGCGTGACCCTCGACCCTCGGGCCATCAATCATACATATTGATGTATGATGGCCTAAGGAGCCGAGGTTGCAATTCAATGTAAAATTCATGCAAACAAAATACGTGAATACCAACACCCTATCATGTTGGAGTCAAGGGGATTGGCGACCGAGGCTTAAGGCGTGTTTTGTCACTTGAAGTACAAACACTCCTCAATCCCCATGCCCGGTTTGACACCCCAAACCAAGCAATGCAATACATGTTATGCAAACATGGCTCGAAAATGCAACATATTACTAAAATGCAAAGCATGCCAAATGTAATGCAACATATCATGGCAAGCATGCAATGTTCCTGACATGCAATGCTACAATGCAATTCATCATGCAATGCTAATATGGTACAATGCACGCATGCAATTAGAGGCAACAAGTCAAGCACACAACCATGTCCAAGAAGGGACTTAGACTAAAATGGGAAGCCTCAAACACCCCCAAAACAGTGGCTAAAATGCCTCAAGTGACGGACAAAATGCACTACAAACATGCAAGCCAAAAGAGGGGCCGAAGCTAAGGCATAACAAAGGGCATTCTACCACCACTAACCCAAACAAACATGACATGAACTATGCAACCAAAAACAGAATTTTAGCATGCGAAAAGAGCCCCAAAACCCACACATATGGCATCCCAAAATGCCTTAAACATACAAGCATGCACAATGCCCATTTCAAGGCGCAAAACTACAACGCCTTAAAGAATGGGAAGGGACACAAATGACAATATAAGACCACCTTACATGGACTGAAATATGATCTTAAATAATGCCAAATCATGAGGATAGTCTAAGTTAAGCATGCTAGAAGCCAAAATACTCGGGGCCTACGAGCCAAAATGCAAAGCAACCACACCAAACATGTCAAACATGACCAAAACAGTGGCCAACAGACCTTAAGCATGACAAATCATGACTGAAAACTTCAACAAGCTAAGCTAAATCATGCAAGCATGGAAGCCTAAATAGAATATGCATTTCTATGCAAAAGGGAGGGATACAAAGCAAGGGTATTATGCATGCAAAAGACCACAAACCCGACCAAAGATAGAGATATATTATGATCAAAAGACACCTAAAAACCTCTGAAATAGGGCCAAAATCAGTCAAGCATGCATGTTGCCCTTTAAGCCAAAACAAGGATAAAAGAGAGACAAAGGGGAGAGGGGTGTCCCTCCCCTATGCAAGACCTCAAACCATCTTCTTCACTACTGAAAATCCACTGGATTTCAGTGGTGAACAGAGCAATACAACAAAGGTCAACAAGGCTTAAAGAAAAAGCACCAAAAGAGGCCAAAAGAGGCCTAAGAGGGGGAGTTCGACCCCCAATGGCAAAATGACCTCAATGAGATGTCTTAAGCATGAAAATACAAAGCTTTTTTCAGTTATACACAAAGCCTAAAACAGAAAGCAAGATAGGTCAAAAGCCAATGCAAGATTGGAGAAACTAAAGCAAAGTGATTACCCTTGAAGAACCCTTGAAGAACAGTTGGTCCAGCCACTTTCTACTGACCAAAATCAGTCCAAAACCTCAACAAACAACCCTCCAAGTCCCTCAAAGTTGAAGTAAGGTGTGGTAGTGTGTGTGTTAGTGCAAAACTAAGGTAAAAATGCACTTTTGGGCCACAAAACACACACAAGGGAGGAGAGAGGGAAATATAGAGAGAGAGTGTGTATGTATATGTGTAAGCTCTGGTTTTTCTTTCCAAAATCACCAACCTAGAAGAAGGAGGAGAGCTCTCCTCTTATAGAAGTTCCTCCTTACAAAGCTTACTAAACAAGCTTGCTTAGAGGGAAATCCCTCCATACACGTGTATGGAGGGGAACAGAGTGGGTGCCAGCTATCACAGCTGGCACAAAATATCTACTAAAAGTAGATGAACAGTGATCGGCCCTTCAAAATTGCCATTTTGGCAAAATAAACGGCCGATCGGCAACAAAGAGTGCCGACCGGCAATATACATTGCCGATGGAACAAAATCACTAGCCGGTGACCTCAAGCCATGGCCGGTGATGTGTGGGGATGCCTCACAAGGCATTCCCTGCCCCTCCAAGGCAAAACACAAGTGTTTGGTGCGAAACCAGACACAACACGGTCGGGTCGAGAGATCCTGAGGCAAGGCGCACAACCGAGACCTCCGGGAACTCAAGACGAACACAAACAAGGGTAATCACCAAGTGTTCCAATGGTGACGTCCAAGTCTGGAGGACGGTCAAAAATGGGGTGTCTACACCTGCCGACCCCTTCGCTAGTGCGTCTAGCAAGAACCCTTTGACTTCAAAGTACCTGCCTCGAGGGCGTAGGGCCTTTCATGCCCTCTACATGCCTCTGTCTAGGGCATTTCAAATATTGGCTAAAAAGGGGCATCTTAAACCCCTCAAGCCTCGGCCTCTCCCGAAGAATCTCCCTCTCTCGCATGATGCTACCTTGTACTGCGCATACCACCAACAGTCCGGTCACAGTACCGATGGTTGTTTTCGCCTTCATCATGAAGTGCAAGATTTGATCGACAATGAGGTCATCCTCCCGCCTACCTCAGCAAAGTCTGTTACCACTGAGCTATTGGACTTCGAAGATACTGCAAATTTGTGATCAGGGGTTGGACCACCTGCGGGCGGCGCTCGGTGTATTTTGGATGTGGCTCTGGCACGCATTTTTGGAACATCTGCGAATGTTAGTTTTGTAAATCCCAGCTTGCGTGTCGGGTTAGTCTTTTGTTTTATTTTGAGTCTATCTCATTTTCTTGAGTCAGTCCTTTTGCTTATGGGTCCGTCTTGTTGTAGCGAGTCAGTCCCCTTTGTATAAGAATGTCGGGTGATTCCGGAGTTGTTGCCTCGAACACCGTTTTGTAATTATCCTTTTGTTTTTTTTTTAGTCTGTCTCTATCGTGGAGCCAGTTGCAACCAGGGAATCTGAATGAAACTGCTGCGGCTATCATGTTTCCATGCTTACTACTATTCTGAATTAGTTGTGCCAGGGGACTTTAATGGAACAGCAGTACATTCCACCTGTTCTCTTGTGCCCTGAAAATCATTGCATTGACCTAAGTTTTTCAAAACCTTTTGAACACTGCCGTGAAAACAAAGAGGAAGGAATTCCTCGGGTTTTGCAAACTTTGATCAAATTGAGAGAAAGAGAGGCGTGCTAATCCCTTAATGATTGAAATCATGCTTGTTAGCGTGAGTACTGAGAAGGACCCTGGCTTGATCCAGACTGGTTCCACACTATCTTCAGCGCGAGCGATTCGTTGCTTCTTTAAAAACTTTCAAAAGCAAAATGTTTCGCGCAGTCCTGCGAAGACCTGTGTGGAATCACTCTTGAGATTGTGCAGCTTTGGATCGCTCTCAGCCTCAAGACTCGAGCCCTTGTTTTAAAGCCTTGAACCACAATTCGGAGTGTTCGACGATCGACCATCAAAAGAGGCCTGTGTGGCCAGATTGGAAGCAGCCCTCGAGCAAGAGGCACCAAAGTCAGATCAAGAAGATCAGATCTCATCAGAAGAAGTCTGTAAAGCTAGAACAGAAGCACCCCTCCAAACTAGGGACAAAAATGTCCGATTTGCTCGAAGACCCGAAGATGGGTCCTTCAGTAAGTCAATGCAACAGCCACGCTCCTGGATACGGATGGCTTCAAAACCCTAAAACCAATTGGCATGGACTTGTTACACTTTTACCCTTTGAGCGGCTCGCTGGGCCGAAAACCCGGAAGGGCGACCCAGGCAAAAGTTAGAGCAAAAGAAAATATACAAAAGAGAGAAAAAAAAATATACAAAAGAGAGAAAAATACAAAAAAATAATAATAATAAAAATATACAAAAGAGAGAAAAAAGAAAGGGAAGAAAGAAAAAGGAAAAAAAAGCTCGCAAGGTCGAAAACCCGCATCGGGCGCCTTGGCAAAAGTTAGAGCCTAAAAGGTGAAGGTTAAAATACCCGAGTGTACCTTAACCAGAACTACGTAAGGCTTGATTCCCATGTTTGGGATACGTAGGCAACTTCGTCCTGAAGTCCAGCCCCCAACGCTTTCATAGCGACTAAGTCCATGTAATGGTTTTAATCATCCGTGATTCCCATGTTTGGGATACGTAGGCAACTTCATCCTGAAGTCCAGCCACCAACACTTTCAAAGTGACTGTGTCCATATATTGGTTTTGACCATCTTCTTCTTCTCTGTATCCGAGAGTTCGGTTGTCATCGTCACTCTGAGGACTGACTACAATGCGCTGCGGTGCCATTCAAACAAGGGGCAACTTTCCGTTGCCATTCAATGCGCCGCGGTGCCGTTCAAACAAGGGGCAACTTTCCGTTGCCATCCAGCTCTCTTCAAACAAGGGGCAATTTTCCTTGGGATCTGAGGTTGTGCTTCTCAAGAGTAAGTTCCGTGCTCGTTGAGCAGTGGCTGTTTGCAAAAACAATTTTTGAGAATTTTTACTGAGGTTGACTGATCTCTCGAAAATTATTCCATCTTTTCCAAAACTGGACCAATTCTTGGACCCAAAAAAGGAAAATTTTCAGTGCTCATAGCCTGACTTGCATTATTTTCCAATCAAAAATCGAAGAAGAATGTTAATCTAACTCTCATGTTGGTCAAAATTGTTTTGGTAGAAAGCAAAAACAAAAAAATGGCCAAAATGATGAAATAGGGGCACGGTTGAGTCAGATGTTCTGTCTTCCTCCTGTTGTCAACATACTTGCCAGAAAGGGAACTCTACTTGCCGAAAGGGCACCGTATTCGCCAAAAAAGGGCACCACTGAGGCTGACCGCAAAACGGCTGAAAGTTCTCTCATCCTCCAAGCAACGAGGTATCAAGCCAAGTGCGAAGCACGAACCGGAATGGGACGAGATATCCCATTCCCTCATCTGGGCAGATCTGATCACGTCCAAACTCTCCAGTAAAGCATCATCAACCAATGTCAGTTGCAGATTTGCTACACACCCAATTGTAGCGCAGCCCCTCTGTGGAAGAAACTCACTGTTGTGAACAAGAAGAAGAATCTAGTGGAATGCTAGGGGCAAGACCCCGCAACTTCCTGTTTATCCACCAACCACCCAGGGGAGGGATAAAAAATGAGAGATTGAAGAATAGAGAGATGTGCGTTGAGAGAAAAAGTGAGAAAATGGATTTTTCAGAAAAAACAGAGATTGAGTGCCAGTGTGATATGAGAATCACAAATGAGAAAAGGGTGGGAAACACTACCCGGAGAAACTGGCTCCTCGCGAACTGAGAGGTCTCTTGTCTTTGTAACACGTCTGTGTGTCGTGTCTTTTGTCTTGTTTACTTCAACCTTTGTTTTGAGCCTTTTCCGAGTGCGTCTCGTTGTTCTTAGGTTGTTTACCTTTTTTTGTGTGTCTCTGCTGTTGAGTCATTCTCGCTATGTCCAGTTATAGGCTATATACCCCGGCTTTTTTTTTTTTTTTTTTTTAAAAAAAAAATCTTTCTTCAATTTCAAAAATTAATCGTTTTTTTGTGCTCAGAATGTTGTGTCATTCTCCACATTTGTGCAAAAACATGATTTGGTTCCTTCATACAACTGCAGGGTCCAACCCCAATAAGTGTGAACAGGAAAACACTAGGCCTCTTTGAAGCTTCTGGGTTTCAGATCGCATCTGAGTGTGCTTCAATTTCAGTAGATTCAACCTTCATGGTTCGTCTTGTCAGATGTGGGCCGTTTGTTCAGGATCCGCTGTGTGCAAAATGAACCAAGCGCTGTGTTATGAGCTGTATGCAGATTAATCCCCAGTAAAGTATGAGCCTAGTGTTCAGAATGTGCAGTGGTTGGTATGGTTTGTTTTTGCTGTTGGCTGGTTCGTTATCTGATTATTACAATGCAAGTGTTCAATTTTTAGACAATAGATCAATTTCATTTCATTTGAGATGTAACATGATGCAATGCGATGCAATATATGAAATGTACAAATGCAACACTTTTTCAGACAAAAAGTTTGTTTCATTTCATCATCTTTTTCAAGTACATGGTTTTGGAAATAAAAATCTGTCTGCGGCAGTACAAGGTACTCTAGCTACCGGCAAAAGGTACAAAAGAAAAAGAAAAGAAAAAAAGAAAAAAAAAGAAAAGGAAAAACAGCAAAAGTCTGGATCAATGAGAAAAGGCCATGGGTGTAGGGGTCCGTCCTTGTCCTCTTCCTGGACGAAGGTCCAGGAGCATCATCAGTGCTGTCATCTGAGTCCGAGTCCAAGCCGTCTCCGGTCTCCTCCTCCGACGCCTCTGCCTCTGCCTCCGCCTCAGACTCGTCATCGCCTGGAAATGGCGCCCGTGAGCTACTCCCAACATGGGTGCGTCCCACCTTGGTGCGAGGGTATACTCTCCCATCTCCTCCGATAGGAACAGAAGGTCCAGCTGGGGCACCTCCTACGGCAAGGATCTGGAAGGGATGCTAAAAAGTACAAAAAGCGAATGCATCAGTGTACTGTGAACAAAGTATCAGTGCAGAATGTAGTGTATGAGTACAGTGTGTGAATGCCATGAGCAATTTAACAGTACAGAATACAATGCATCAGATGCTGTGAGGACAGTATGTCAGGTGTCGTTTTGTGTGTCAGAGTATGTGAAACAGTCTATGTATGGTTCGAGACCGTGGTCAGAAGGACATACCGGAATGCTATAAATGGATAGAAGGTCGAGACTCTGCTGGAGCATCCCCATCACTGAAGCGGTCAGCTCCAAGGACTGGCGAGTGTACTCAGAAGAGGCCTGCAAAAGTGTTAAGAAGCATCAATATTCTGCGGACTATCAAATCAAATGAAATGAACTAACTATGCAGAATGCAATATGTAGTAGTACATACCGGAGGCAGGTCGTAGAAACCGACCAACTCGTGATCAGGCGGAGGGGGAGCAATAGGGATCTGGTAGGTCGCCCCGCCACGCCCTCTACATGTCATCGCCGTGGGCAGAGCAGGCCAACCAGCCCCCCGCCCTCTCTGAACTCCACTCCTGCTGCGGACCCGAGCTCTCCTCGATGCTCCTGCCCCAGCCCCCGCTCCTGCCCTAGCTACCGGCGTCGCGGGTCTCTCTCTCTCAGCTAGACATCCACCGCTCAGAGGCCGCATGATGTAGGTCTGGACGTACTCTCTGTAGTCGCCCTCGCCCCTAAAGCCCTCCGCGTCCCAGCCGATCGTGTAATCGGCCATCTCCTGGGCGGTAAACCTCTCGGTGTCCCTCATGTGGGTAGGAGGTGGACCCGAAACTATCTGCTCTGGCAAGCCCAGGGTCTGGCGTAGGAAACGCTCACCCATGTACCAAGCCCAACAGACCGGGCCCTCCAATAGGATCCGGAAACGTGCAGTCTCCTCTGCCTCGGCAAACCGATACCGGGTCATGGCTGGCAGTGGAGCCCAAGGCTGCCAGGTGACCTGAAAATGACATGCAATTTGTTATCTACTGATATTGAAAATACAGTGTAAAGCGAAGCTTGAATAAAACTCTAAAAATTGAACATACCTCTGCGGGGGTAATAGTGTCAAAGTAGCGGCAGAAAAAGATGAATGTCTCTCGCGGCCTCCGCACGCACCTCACGTCAAAGCGACGCGAAAATGGGACGACGAGAGGGGTCTCTACGTCTGGCACTGGGGCGAGTCTCGGAAAGTAGGCATAGACCCACAACTGCAGAGCAAATACCAGAAGGGTTATCAGATAAAGCAGAACACAGAATAAAATAGAAATTGCAGGACCGTGTACTGTGCAATGTGTTGAGCAGAGTGTACAGTGTATGCAGTGTATAGTTAGTGTAAAGCAGGGTATATGTGTGTGCCGTGTGTGCAGTATACGATCAGCATGAAATAGAAAGTACAGTGTGCGCAGTGTACAGAGTACAGAAAATGTAAAGCAGAAATGTAAAGAAGAAAAATAAAATGTACCTCCCAAGCGCGCCAATAGCCTCCGAGCAACTGCCCACTGCCACGGGAAGCTGAGCTCATGTACCCATAGAGAGTGGCCAGAACGGCGTCGCCCCAGTCGTATTGCAGGATCTGCCTGACATCCACCAGTGCACTAAGCAGGCAGAGAGGCACAGTATTCGCCCGGTCGACGAAAATGGTAGTCCCAAACAGGAACATGAGAAAGCCGCGTGCGTATCTCTCCACAGCCTCCTGAGTCATCGGAGCCTCCTCGGTCAAAGCTGGCTGGACCCTAAACTGGACCTCGAACCAAGAATATTGAACGAAGCCGGGACGCGCAAGAGGCGGCACCTCACCGAGCAGATGGATCTGAGCAGCCGTCCACTCATCCATATCAGTATCAAAGGGGATCGGATCACCCCCTACCCCGATGCCTGTGAGCATCGAGAAATCGTAGGGAGTCATCGTCATGTCTCCCATGGCAAAGAGGTGGAACGAGTCGATGGTGTCCCACCACCTCTCTGCTAGAGCGGCAAGGAGAGGCCTGCTCGTCGTCAGTCTGGAAAGCCCTCTGCGAAATACGCCGAAGCCAGCCTGGTCCACGATGTGGCGAACCACGTCGGGTAACTCTGCATACCAATCCCGAGCGGCAATATCCCCATACCCCAGGACGGTATGGGAATCTCCCTGTTTTCAAGCAGACAATGGCGAAGAAACGCTAATATAGCGATCCCGGTATTCCCTGTTGTTGGTTAACTGTAGTCTGGACACGGTTCCGTAGATTCGTTGTTGTCTTATCCTCTTTCTATCCCTTTCCCTTTATTGTTCGAGCTTTGGGTTGTGTTGGGCAAATACGGAATAAGTTGGTTGTGCTTTAAAACGTAAAATCCTTGCCCAGCTTCTGGTCCCTCCGCTCGAGCGGCGCTTTTGACGCTTGAGCGGGACTCTGTTGTTGCTTGTCCGCTCGAGTGAGGGTTTTGGCGCTCGAGCAGGGAAATCACCCATCCAGTATTTCGTCTGCAGTGGTAGACGCTCGAGCGGGGGATTGGATGCTTGAGCGGGAGTTTGTGTCTGACGCTCGAGCAGAGAGTTTGACGCTCGAGCGGGAACCATGTCTGTAAAAGTTCTGGGAGCATGCGTCTGCCGCTCGAGCGGGGTATTGGACGCTCGAGCAGGGATTTGTGAGTGACGCTCAAGCGGGGTGTTCTACGCTCGAGCGGGGTGACTTTTATATAAAGCCGAGATCCAACCCTTTTGTTCACTTTTCAACATCCTTTCTCTCTCCTACTTTTCCAAAAAGCTATTTTGAGAGTTCCTCTCACTAAAACCATAACTTCTCTCTTAGGATTGATCTAGTAGGAGTTGTTTTCTCACCTTGGGCCTTTACAAAAGTTATGTTGATTGTCGAGGGCTATCTTTTAATCTGAAAATTTCAGGATTTGGAGCATTTTCGTTTCTTCATCTCCTTCGTTGAGCCCCATCATTCGAGGTAGGGATAACCTACTCCATCTTATGAGCTTTGTCTTTGAATTTTAGCATATTGATGTGTTGGGGGTTATTGGGTTATTTTGAAAGTCTTTGGGCCTTTGTGTAATTTTATAAAAGTTGGAGTTTTAGATATATAAACCTATATGCATGTTAGGCATAGAGAAATGGGATTAACGTTGGGACATTGATGGAAATGGAACCTTAGGGTTGTTTTGTGAATTATGGTAATTTGCCCTAATTGGATTAATTAATTGATGCATATAATCAATTGAAGAAAACGAGGAATTGAATTGGGAATGTTGAAATTGGGAATGTATGGGACTAAAGAGTGTAGTCGAATCTTTCATTGCTCATCTAATTGAAATGTTGAAATATTATCCATTGTGCATTTATTTCCTGCTTAGAAATAATTGCTTTGGGCTACCGGTGGAGGGTAGTATTGATTGTTGTAGACAATGCATGATGATTAAGCAAACTAAAACTAATCAATCGGATGTGTCATAGAGTATGATGGTTGGTAGAATACATTAACTTTATGTATTGATTAAGTGTATATATGACCAATGTGTTTATATGCATTATGTGTAAACGGTTGATAGAATACATTGACTTTATGTATTGATTGATTACGTATATGATTCTGTGTTTATATGCATTGCTTGTGTATGGGAGGAGATGGGGGATGTACTCCACGGTTTAGGGGAAGATGTGGGATGTACCTCTAAACTGGTTAATGGTTGAGGGAAGATGGGGGATGGACCCGGGGATGCAGCTCATATGCTCTCCCATTGTAGTGAAGATATAGCTCATATGCTTGTCTGTTGAAGTGTTGATATAGCTCATATGCTTATCTGTTGTAGTATTGATATAGCTCATATGCTTATCTGTTGAAGTGTTGATATAGCTCATATGCTTATCTGTTGAGGTGTTGATATAGCTCATATGCTTATCTATTGAAAAGTTTATTTGATTTGATATAGCACCTAAATGTATATCATCGTCGTTTGCAAAGTATGGAGGTAGTTTATGTGTTATTGATACAACGCCATAATGTGTATCCACCTTGAATTTCGAAGGTGTTCTAATGATGAACTATAATCTCATCAAATGTTTTGGCCAGAATACCGAGCCTTGTTTTCAAACTCAAAGTTGAATAAGAAATGGAAAGTGAATTGTAACATAAATTTGACTGTCATGGAGTTTTAATAAGATGTAAATGGAAGAGTGAGTACTGACCATCTTTCAGTTGCTAATCTTTTAGGCATTGTTCATAGTCGGTTTAGTACATTTCTACTGGGCTGTGGCTCACCCTATATGGGAACATCATTTTCAGGAACAGGTAGCAACCACCTCTGAGGACATAGCTTGGGAGACTAGGGGCAGACATACTTTTGTTGCCTTATTTTCCTTGATTGTATTACATATAGATTCAAGCCAAGGACCTAATGTGTAATTAAGTTAGCACTCTCTTTTGTAACCAAGTGTTAGCTTGGAAAGCTGTAAGCCCGTAGGGCATTTGCTTTTGTTGTAAACATGTAATACTTTTGTAATGAAATACTCTGATGAATAAATGAATATGGATCTTTTTTTTGTATCAATGCATGTCTCTATATGGATGGGTTTAATGTTATTATTTTGAGGGCGTGACAGCTAAAGTACAGTTTTGAAAAGCATTCAGATTTGGTAGTGAACTACAGCATGTGATGTGTCATTATGTTTGCATGGTCCGGTGTAGATACAGCATGTGTGCACATTTTCCAGATTCAAACAGATATCGGGTGCCGATGTGCTCGTAGTGAACTACAGTGACTGATGTGTCAGTGTATTTGAGTGGTTCAGGGCAAGTGCAGTGTGTGTGCACGCGTTCAGATTCAAACAGATATCAGTTGCAAGTGTGTTCACGGTCGATTACAGTGTACAGTGCCTCAGTGCATTTGGGCTAAGCAGTTAAAGAGCATAATCAGTTATGGCAGCTAAGTGTTCTACATTGCGGAAAGTAAAGCAGAAGGAAGAATGTTACCTCGGAAGCGCCGAAGGACAAATGAGATGTAGGCTCGCGCAAGAGAAGCTCTGGAGGCACGCCCCTCTCGAAGCTCCTGAACTGGCGCAGTCCATCAAGAGGCAGGATGTGAATCGCCGGCCGGTAGATCGCCGGGTCGAACGGGCAGACGCTCAAGGGGAGGAGCTCGGCCCCGGGGTCCATCTCGTGGTCCGGGGGAGTCCCGCCCTGTGAAATATCATCAGCCATATCAAAAGTGACGAGGAAACTGGTCGGAAAAGGAAAACAAAGCTAGAATGCGAAGGGTCAACGAAAAGTCAACCCCCCGGGAGGGTGGAAAATGGCCGGAAAAGCCGGAATGTGGAAATATGGGAAAATCAAGGAAAACTCGAGGGGAACAAACCCCAAAAACAGGAAATAGCAAAGGAAGCACCGAAACGAAGTTTCGATCGGGTGAAAGTGTTCGAAACGCGATAAACTTCGCGAATCGAACGATGGAACAGGCGTAAAACGCGAGAAAACGGACAAAGAAAGGGGGGGAAATGTCCTAGAGAGAGGGAGGAAGCATTTTCGGCTAGAGAGAAATGAGAAAAATAGGGTTTGAAACCCTATTTTAAAAGACCCAAGGCGAAAAGTCAAAACTGCCCCGAATCAGGCATTTTTGGCCGGTCGGCTATATTTTTGGCCTGCCGACCACATTTTTGGCCGGTGATGTGTTTTTTCGGCCGATGGATGGCCGGTGGCTTCCTCTTCCGGCCGATGAGCCTCCTACAGCCTTGTTTGGGTCAGATCTGTAGTTTGGGGTCTTCATTGCTCAAGATAGTGCAAGAAAAGTGCATTTTCGAAACTCGACCGACCCCTGTTTTGACTTCGGACCGTGTCTTCTGTGCGTGGCACTCGGATATGTGCAAGGTGTATCCTTTTTGTATCCTTTTGTCTCTTTTAAAATTTGAAAGTTGCCCCACGTGGGTTACATTACAACGCTCTATCATGAACACGCGCTGATTTTGCGTCATTTTTGTCACGTCGTTGCACACACATCTCGCGTTGACATGCGCATGTCATAATAATGCATAATCATGCATTCAAAATAACAAAATTCATGTATTTGCACGGTCTGGAGAGACCTTAAACCCGCTCGGTTGCATGGTCATGCATATCAAAAGACGTGCGTTGTCACGCACTTACATCAACATGCATTGTCATGTATCTCAAAAGCCGCATGTTGTCGCGCATTTCGAAATCATGCATTTGACGGTCTGGCGAGACCTTAAACTCGCTCGATTGCATTGTCATGCATATCAAAAGGCGTGCGTTGTCACGCACTTACATTAACATGCATTGTCATGCATCTCAAAAGCCGCGCATTGTCGCGCATTTCGAAATCATGCATTTGCCGGTCTGGCGAGACCTTAAACCCGCTCGGTTGCTTGGTCATGCATATCAAAAGTCGTGCACTGTCACGCATTTACATCAACATGCATTGTCATGCATCTCAAAAGACGCGCATTGTCGCACATTTCGAAATCATGCATTTGACGATCTGGCGAGACCTTAAACCCGCTCGGTTGCATTGTCATGCATATTAAAAGACGTGCGTTGTCACGCACTTACATCAACATGCATTGTCATGAATCTCAAAAGCCGCGTATTGTCGCGCATTTCGAAATCATGCATTTGACGGTCTGGCGAGACCTTAAACCCGCTTGGTTGCATTGTTATGCATTTCAAACGACGCGCGTGGTTGCGCATTCGGGTTCACATGCATTGTCATGCATATCAAAAGACGTGCGTGGTCACGCACTTACATCAACATGCATTGTCATGCACCCCAAAAGCCGCGTGTTGTCACGCATTTCAAAATCATGCATCATTGCAAAAAAATGCATATGTCATGCATCATTGTAAATAATGCATATGTCATGCATCATTGTAAACATGCATATGTCATGCATCATTGTAAATAGTGCATATGTCATGCATGCCACTGTAAATAATGCATATGTCATGCATCTTACTGTAAATATTGCATTTACGCCCATCCATTGCATATTTATAAATATCGCATTGTAGTTTGCATGCATTCACTGCATCACCCCCATCTATGGCTTGCGCCTTTCCATGTTGAGCTTGGTCTGGTATGTGCCCACACTTTTCACATCGAAGCACAGTTCTGCATGTGTATGCGCCTATTCCACGCCGGTATGTTGGTTTGAGGGTTGCGGCACCGTTTCTGTGTTAGATGCGGTTTGTTTGTATACATGCCTTTCCTAGGCAAGATTTGGTTTCGCCCGCGTGCCTTATCCATTATAAATATTCCATTCCATTGCATATTGTACATATCGCATTGTAGTTTGCATGCATTCATTGCATCACCTCCATCGATGGCTTGCGCCTTTCCATGTCGAGCTTGGTCTGGTATGTGCCCACACTTTTCACATCGAAGCACAGTTCTGCATGTGTACGCGCCTATTCCACGCTGGTATGTTGGTTTGAGGGTTGCGGCACCGTTTCTGTGTTAGATGCGGTTTGTTTGTGTATATGTCTTTCCTAGGCAAGATTTGGTTTGGCCTGCGCGCCTTATCCATTGTAAATATCATATCCATTCCATTGCATATCGTACATATCGCATTGTAGTTTACATGCATTCATTGTATCACCTCCATCTATGGCTTGCGCCTTTCCATGTTGAGCTTGGTCTGGTATGTGCCCATACTTTTCATGTTGAAACACGATTATGAGACTTGGTGTACGCCGCCTATTTCGCGCTGGTATGTTGGTTTGAGGGTGACGGCGCCATTTTTCGTGTTAAATATGGTTTGTTTGTGTTCATGCCTTTCCTAGGCAAGATATGTTGTGGCTGCATGCCATATCCATTGTATATATTACATTGTAGGGTAGTTTTTGCATCCAGCATTAGGATCATTGTTCTTTCGTTAGCGGGTTGTTTCCCTACTTATGTCATTCCACCCAATTACTTGTTCTTGTGTCCGTCTACATTACTCATAGTTCTGCATGTGTACGCACCTATTCCACGTTGGTATGTTGGTTTGAGGGTTGCGGCACCTTTTCTATGGTAGACGGACTTGTTACTTCCATCAATCTATTTGACATTTGTGTGGTTTTGAACCGCTCATGATTTGATTATGATTCAATTGCATTGCATTTTCATCTGCATTACTATACATAGTTTTGTATATCGCATATCATTTTGCATTCATTTTGCATATTGCTAACGATATATGTACCTGTTAAGTTTGCTTTCTGTCCAGGCACGATATTGTATGTACGGTTCATTTGAGTCTGGTGCAACCAGACGAACCGCGCAGGTATTGTATTCTCCGAGTGAGACGTATCGAGAATTACATAATTCTCTTATATCCTTTCTGCATTGTAGTGTAGTTTGGTGTATGATAGCTTAAAACTGTCGCATGTTATGCTTCGTTACAGCTTTCTTTGCATGATCATAAGTTATGTTCGGCTTTGTGCATTGTCTTGCATTTTGCCCCTGCCTTCGGGCGCATATCTTGTTTGTCTTGCATGTTTGTCTAAGTCTTCGGCCTTGTCAAAAATGGGTCGTCTCTGGGTTTTGACATTCACTCCCGTCATTGTTATGACTTTCGAGTTCTGTCAAAGAGGGGCAACTGTAGACATCCCATTTTTGACCGTCCTCAAGGATTGGACGTCACCGCTTGAATACTCGGTGATCATCCATGTTTGTGTTCGTCTTGAGTTCCCGGAGGCCTCGGCTACGCGTCTTGCCTCGGGATCTCTCGACTCGACCGTTTTGTGTCTGGTTTTGCACCAAACACTTGTGTTTTTGCTTTAAAGGGCAGGGAATGGCTTTTGGGACATCCCCACACTCCACCGGCCATGGCTTGAGGCCACCGACTGTGTTGTGTTGCCATCGGCCAAATGTGATGGCCGGCCGGCCAAATGTGGTTTTCAACAGATATTTCTGTAGACAGCTGGCAGCTGTCATTCTAGGCCATACCCCAGCCCATACCTGGACGTGGGTGTTCTGAGGAGCTGCAGATTGATATGTATCTATATCAATCAAGCTCTCTCAAAGAAGAAGAAAAGACAACAAGAGGGATATAGAACTTGGAGCAAAAAATCTCCCTCTCTCACTACATTTTTCTGCCTCTCTCTCTAAGGTTTAGGGCTTGTTTGTGCTCAAAAATGCATTTTCTTTGCACTTTTGCATACAAACACCTAGTTCTCTACTCTCTTTATTGAGCTGAGGTCTTTGAAGGTGATTTTTGGAGTGATTTGAAGCCTTTTCTTGGTCCAAAAGTTGCTGATTTGCTGCCGTGCTTCAAGGGTGAGCATTTACCTCTTTTAAGCCTTGTTTTCATAGCTTGTTTTGCCTTATTTGCAACTGTTTTTGAGCTTAACATATAACATAGAAAAGTCTTGTTTTTGAGTCCTCTAAATAGTTTGTTAAGGGTGTTTTAAGCTTTAGGGTTGTTTGACCCTTCTTAAGGCTTGTTTGGCCTTTGTTTTGTGCCATTTCGGTTGAGCTCCGGGACCATTGTGTTTGGACCTCCTCACCACTGAAATCTTGAGGGATTTCAGTGATGAGGATGGTGCCTTGAGGTCCTAGGAAGGAGAGGGCCACCCCCTCTCCTTGTTGTCCTTGAAAAGGGCCATTTTTAGCCTCTTGAGGGAGCATATAGTTTGAGTGTTTATTGACCATGCCTTGACTGATTTTCATGCTTATTATGTCATAATGTAGCATTGTTGTATGTTGGTTTTGGTACACCATGCTTTCTTAGCATACATGCCTTGTAATGCCTTGTTTTAGCCTTAACATGTCCTATGCTTTGAGCCCTTATTCAAGCATGTTTAGGCCTAGCTTTATGAAGCTTTTATGTTTGTTTTGCCATGCTTAAGGTCTACCTTTAGTTGTTTTGGTCAACCATGGCATGCATTGCATAGCCCCTTTACATTGTTTAGCTTGTAGGCTTTAAATGTGTGAAGTGTTGAGCATGCATTGTTTGATTTATTTCGATGGTTTGACACCACTTATAGCATTATTTCAGTCCTCTTAGCATGCTTGTATGCTTGCATTTCATGGCCCCTTTGATGTTTCAAGAGGTTGTGTCCTATGCTCCATGTTTGGTCATTGTGTATGCTTCCATGTGTAAGTCATTTAGTTGCCATCTAAGTGGTCTTTTGGCTTTATTTTAGCGTGCTAAAACTCTGGTTTTGGTCATTTAATTCATGTCGTGTGCGGTTGCATTAAGTGTAGTTCAATCCCCCTTGGGCTTGCCTTGAATCTTGGACCATTGTTGCATGCCATGCTTACCTTGTTACTTGGTTTAGCACCATTCTTAACATGATTTTCAAAGCTTATAATGCATGCCATTAGCCCATGTTTGCATCCTCTTAAGTGTGCTTGAGAGTTGTTCTTATATGCCTAGGTGTTAGTCCTTGTGTGCATGAATGCTTGCATGTCATTCGTCCTTCCATTCTTGAGCATGTTAGCCATTGTTTTGGGCCTAGTTGAGAGCTGCCTAATTCAGTTAAAATCCACCTTTTGCATGCTATTCAAATGTTGTTGCATTAATCCACGTTTGCATGTTTTGGTTGCATGAGTTGCATGCTTGAAATCACTTGCATTTGGCATGCATTCCCTGGGTCAAGTTGCTAGCATGTTTGCATGTCTTGGACACTTGCATGATTATATCACATCTCGCATGCTTCATTAACTTGCATAGTTGTGACATGCTTGTTTGCCTTGTTTGCTTAGGTTGTGTACCTAGTGTACATCGCATGTTTGCATGCTCCCCTCCATACCATATAGCATACTAGTTTGCATGCCAAGGTTGCATTCCATCTAGCATGCATGCCTTGTCCCTTGATCTAGTGATAGGGATTGGGTCTTTGTTTGTGTGTGTGTGCATTGCATTTGAAATCAAAATGCATACTTGGTCTCTTGGGCCATCATGCATCGAAATGCGCGATTGATGGTCCGAGAACCAAGGAGCACACCCCTTTGAGTCATAAATATGATAAGAGGTGTGATTGGTACATACATTGCTTGAAATGCATTGCCATGCCATGTTTTGTCCTCTGCTGCTGTCAAACCAGTTTTTGCAGGAAGATTTGGCCGGCCGGCAGTGTTGAGTGCCGACCGGCAAAGAGTGTTTGGCCGAGAGCATAATGTTTAGCCGATGACCATTCTAAATGGCCGGTGATGATCCCACTCAGCCGGTGGTGTTCCAAAACACTCAGAGAAGCAACCTTGGGAGTTATGCACTTTCCAGAGAAGCAGAACAGTCAAAGCAGAGGCAACTTGTGCATGGCAGTGACTTTCCGAGCGGAGCCGAGCGCGCATTGCATTGGGCCCTCTTCCCGAGGCCGTTTACTGCTTTCATTAAATTAGTTAATTTGTTAATTAATTAATTAGTCTATAATATTTAATTAGCTTGTAGGTTAATTAACTTGTATTATTCTTTCGGTCCCTCTGAGTGAGGGCAAATCTGTAATAAGTGTGGGTGCGTGTGTGCATGTCTTCCAACCCCCACTTCTTTCTCCCTTTTACTTACCTGCTTTTGATGGTTAGTATTAGGACATGTTTACTTTAGCATACCTTATGCTATGCATGCGTGCATCATTCATCAGTATTGCATGCACCAGGCTCGGCACATCATACTAACTGCATAAGTATTTCAAATCTGACTTGAATACATGTTACTTGTGCATTTTCACATGTCATTTATAGACTAGCCGAGCCTACTCTAGTGACATTCCGTGTGCGTTGCATTAGGCATCTAAACATGGACTTGGATCATGCATGATTGCTAACATGTTCTTGTTTTGGCTTGGAGTACTTGGTAAGCATTTATGCTTTAGCATACCGCATGCGTGTGAGTGCTGCCATAACAGCATGATTACCATGAGGCTAGCTGCTTATGTGATATAACTGCTCGAATGCCTGTAGATGGAGGTTGAATTACCTAAATTGGAATAATGCATTAAAACTGTGAGTTTTAAGCCCACTAGATAGTGGCAAAACCATCATTTCTAAAAGCCCACTCGAGGGTGGCAAAACCTGCATTTTAGCTTACTTGCGAGTAACAAACCATCTTCAAAACGAACATGCAATGTTTTGTTCCAATTTAAGCAATTTGGTCTATACTTGTTTGCTGTGCGCATAACATAGTAATTCTAGGCTGATAAATGGAATAAGAACACATAACGTTTTCAAAAACGGATATCACGATTAGTAGAAGCCGATCTTCGGATCGGGCGAGAGGGGGTGCTCATAGCTAACCTTCCCCGATCGTACCCAAGCTCCCGAGCCGAGGCAACTTTGGTGATGACGGACACGTGGCCTTTGGCACCGAGTCAGGGTTTCCTAAATTCCCCCATAAAAAAATATTTAGGTGGCGACTCTATATCTGGCAAAGCAGTCCATGTTTGGCACTTCTTTTCAAAAATCTGTTTCTCAAAACGATTTGCCGGATTTGGACTCTTTGGTTCAGATTCAGGATCGTGACACAAATTGAGTCCGAACTGTAGTGAGGCCCACGGGCGCGTCTACAGTTGGGTACACAAGCACAAAGCTGGGATGCAGAGTGGTGGGAATCAACTCAATTTTTGTTTGTTAATGGATTGAAAGAGGCAGAGATAGAGCTCTCAGATGACGAGAATGAAGTAGGGTTAATTAAGTACATGCTCAAACATGCCAAATCATTGGAGAGAATGACAATCTTTTATTCACCACTTGACATCTCCAGATCAGTGAAGATTATTAGTCAGAAATTAGAAGCTTTCACGAAGGCTTCATCTACTGGTATTTATTTTCGTCCTTGCTAAATTGTTTTTTTTTTTTTATTTTCAATGATCCCTTTATGAAATTATTTACTGTTAATTCTACAATTAAGTTTTGTCAATAAGTTGGAAACAATAAAGAGAATTGTGACCATGATCATGGTTTTAAGCATCTTCATTTTGCTTTTTTGAAATCGATATACTTGGGTATACTGGTAAGAACGAAAATTATGTGTATTGGTTATTTTCAAATACATTTTTTTTTTTTATCAGCAAAGTAAAAATGCCATTAAAAATATACAATTAAAGGTACAAGTGATGAAAATGTATTGAGAGATTCAGATAGTGCAAACTCCCCTATTGCTGCAGCTTGCAACTTCACAACCAACCCCTCGGCCTCACAAGTTTTCAGGTACATATTGATTCAATTTCGTGAGTCAGTTCACATGTTGATACAATCGTTTTATAGTTAATCTGCTTTTTGCTTTTTGAAATCGATACACTTGGATATACTAGTGAGAAATATAGCGATCCCGGTTTTATTCTATTAATAAAAGCAGTCTCCATGAATTGTCACATAGAATTATTAGTAGATATTGTTAGGTGAAAATTTTAATACAAAAATGTAATGAAGATATATACAAGAGGAGCCATCAAGCAATAATTGTAACCACACCAGATCACAGCTCCTTGGAGCTAACAACGGAAATTGGTTTTCCACAGAGAAAAATAAATCCAAAAGAATTCCAGCCACAATTACCCTTATTGCAATGTTGTTAATATTGTACCGAATAGGGTAGTGCCAATTTCATTGTTGGTACCATATATAGTTGATCAGTGCATTTCAACATACTAGTTTGAATTTATGGTATAACTAGATTGAGAAGAGTCTTCAAATAAAAAAATTTAAAAATTAACATCAGTTACTTATTGGGAAAATTCAATACTACAAGTGCTTAGTTATGAGACTTTCGTTATATTTGTGATGAATTTGATTATGAAGGTATGCTGGTTGGTTATGAGACTTTTGTCAAAAAAAAAAAAAAAAATCTAATGACACAAACTAGTTTTGTTACGAGATTTTGTGATATTTTGTTATGAATCAAAGTAATCTTAGTGATTTGAATCGGGAAAAAAAAAAAAAAAAAAAAAAAAAAAAAAAAAAAAAAAGAGAGAGTAATCTTAGTGATAAAATTTGGTGATTTTTATTATGAATTAAAGTGAGCTTGGTTGTAAGTGACTAGTGATTTTTATTTTTATTTTATATATATAAACCAATTTACTTTTGTCATAGTCCAAATTAATGGAAATTATGAAATTGTGACTGAAATTTTAAGTGCATAAAATTTGTCCTTTTAAGAGTGTATATCAATACCTTCATACTTAGTAACCATACTTCATCATTTTTTATCATACGATATGCCACACATAACAGTGATGCACCATACATACAAGATATATGAGATACGTATGAAACATGTATTTTAGCAATCAGCTTGAGCTGTCTTTCTTTTTTTTTTTTTTTTGGTACACGGTATGAGCTGTCTTGGTCTTCTAGTAACGACAATGGGACAACACAATGAAGTTCGAATAGAGGGATGCTGTTGTGCCTTTGGGCATAACAGCCTGTTGTGAGGGCTCGTGGAAGTTATCCCAAGCATATTTTGATAATCCAAACTATTTATATTGTAGGGTTC
This sequence comes from Camellia sinensis, assembly GCF_055761805.1. NCBI lineage: Eukaryota > Viridiplantae > Streptophyta > Magnoliopsida > Ericales > Theaceae > Camellia > Camellia sinensis. Next base: position 124,518,142 of record NC_138967.1, on the reverse strand, counting down.
GTTGAATAAATTATTCATACCAAAAAAAAAAAATCAAAACCATGTTAATTGGATATATGTAGCCCTACAACAAATGCACATTTAAAAAAAAAAAAAATAAAACGTTAATATGGTTTTAATAATTTTTTTAAAAACAATTAGGACTTGATCATGGGGCTACGAATGTCCAAGTAACTTGATTTTTTGCAAGGACAATATACTCGACGATGCAATATGAATTGTTCAAATCATCAAAATAAACTGAGGATAAACTCCCACAAGCCCTCAAAGCAGCAACCCCATTCCCATGAAGTTCAAGCCAAGAGTTTAAATTATTCTATATTAGCAATACTACAAATTCAAGAACGAATTCTCAAAAAAGTATTCAGAAAAATATATTTATTAATCACAATCATTCTAAATAAGGCTCACTTCACATGAACTTTAATTTATACTATATTACTCATTTCAAGATAAATTTTGAAATATCTTTTCATGGTCCATGGTATTTCTGATTGTGGTTGGGAAAGCAATTTCAAAATCCCCCAAGTCCCCTTCATAATTTGAGGAAGTAGGCATTCCCCATATAGGGAAGGCCCAGTCAATTGGACTTTGTAGTACCAAACTAACTACTACCAACACTATTACATTTGTTTTTAAGGCAAATACATTGTTTGATGTGAGGATTAGTATATAAAGTGTCTTGAAAATATTAAAATAATTAAAAAAATATTTCAAAATAAATGAAAAGTGTTATGAACCTAATGAAAAATGTATTAATTTCTACACTTGTCCTGTTTTTTTCTTGTACTTCTTAGACATTTGTTAACAAGACCTTCGTTCTAAAAGCATTACAATCAAGCAAAAAATGTGAGGGAAACACAAACATTTAGTATTAATTTCAACCTATTAAGCAATATCGGCTTTCCAGTACTCTTTTCTTTCCTTGAGAAGAGAGACCATGTAACATTGCTCACCTATATTTTTGACAAACGACAAATCACAACTCACATTTATAACCCTTCTCTTAACTACCAAACAAATGTGAGTCACCATATCAAAAGTGTAATTTTATGTCATTAGTTTGGACTACCACATCAATAATGTCACATTTATACTACGAGAAAATACACTTTCAGCAACTAAAAATGCGGACTATAAAAAATTTAGTTGCCAAAAGTATACACTTTAGCTACTAAAAAAAATTTGGTTGGCAAAGGTGCACGCTTTAGTGACTAAAAAAAATTGGTAGGCAAAGGTACAATCTTTAGCTACTAAAAATAATTTAGCCGGCATTTGTTTAACTTTTGGCGACTAATTGAGTTTTAGTCATTGCACATAGGGTTTTTGAAGACTAAAAAAATATTTGGTCCCTAAATGTACGATCTTTAGCTACTAAAGTAATTTAGTTGGTATTTGTTTTACTTTTGCCAACCAATTGAGTTTTAGTCGTTGAAAATAGAGTTTTGGGCAACAAAAATTTGGTCACTAAATATACAATCTTTAACTACTAAAAATAATTTAGTCGGCATATATTTTTCTTTTAGCAACTAAATTTTAGTCGGCAATTGCACTTCACCTAACTTTAAGTAAGCCACAATACAACTCTCTTCTTTATTTTATTTTTTCAAATATATGTTACTAGAGGTTCAAAATAATATTTTCAGATGCGTTGTAATGGTGTTCTTGTTTTAAAATTGAAAAGAATTGAGCCTTATTCCACTCTTACTGTGTTTTCTCTAAATCGATGCAAAACTATCTTTTTCTACACCTATCTCTCATAGTTTCTAAAGGAACACCTTCAATATGAATTTCTGAGTTTAATATATACTATTTAACATGTTTTTATTATAAAACAAGTGAAAAATTATCTTTGGTTATCCTCTTTTCTTACCTTTTCTATTATTTCAATCTTTGTGCTCAAAGAACCAGCTTTTCAGGCAACTTGCGAAAATTCTAGAAAAATGTAGAAAAAATTTCTTGACCTAATTTTTATGTCAAAAACTTCCTTAAAGGTTTAGCTTTCAAGTAAAATTGGTTTTATGGAAAAAGAGTGAACGGTTTGAAAGAAAATCCAATTTGTGTAACGATCAACAAATCTGGACAGCGCTAGAGTATTTCTTGAAGAACTAAAAATCTAGAAAAGCTATCTCACTTTTGAAAATTATTTTGAAGCTAGATAAAATTTTCTACGAACTATAAGATGACCAGGCTCGAGAAAAATCTGAAATGGTTCTTTTAATTTTAATCCTTTAATGGTACCGAATCTAGAAATTTATTTTTGCAGTAGTATTCTATGCTCTTATCTTCATGGATGTACCTATTAGATACATACACATGCATATATAGATATATGTGCAGTAATCTATTATCTAGATGGTGGATATGAATGTATGACAATAATTAATTTGAAAATTAAAATGTAAATAAGATAGAAACAAAATTATTAAAGGTTTCACATTTTGTGTTTGCTTTTTTAAATATATGCACACCGATTTTTTGATTTATTCTTCTAAAAATAAAAATAAAAAGGTTGAACTTCACTCATGATTAATATTTACAGAAATATACATATAAAGCACAAAAACAGAATGATAAACCAGCAAAATAAGGAAAACCAGCAAGAGCTTGTCCGACAACTGAGAACAGAAAAGACAAACCCAGAGAAAACAAAGTCAAACCCACAAACCCTTATCCGGCGAAAAAAATGCGAATGCAAAAGAAAATTATAGCGATCCCGGGTTTACCCTTGTTGTACAGTGATCCGGGCATGTGTCCGTGGATGTTGGTAGTTGATATTTATCTTGTTTGCATCCTCTTTCCTTTGTATATTGAGTTATGGGATGTGTTGGGTATGTTTGTTACAGGTTGGTTGTGTTTGGGAGTCTAGTGTTGCTGCCCAGAATTTTGAACCTTCGCTCGAGCGAGGAGTTGGTCGCTCGAGCGTGGCTTCGGGTTGCAGACCTGAAGGTTTGAGTTTTTGGCTCGAGCGAGATGTTCTTGGTTCGAGCGAGAGATTTCTGTGTCTGGTCGCTCGAGCGACCAAGTCTTCGCTCGAGCGAGAGTGTTTTATATCAGTGGACAGCAGCGTTTTAAACATCACTTTTTCACCTTTTTCTTTTGATCAAACCCTCAAACCGAGACCCTCTCTCTCTACACTTACACTCTCTCTAAGAATTGATCTACCTAGGGTGTGAATCTAGCCTAGAGCCTTTATTAAAAAGGTAGAGGGCGTTGAGAGCTTGGATTTAATCTGAAAAAGTTTGGTTTTGGAGCACGTTGGTCTTCGAGTCTTCATCTCCTTTTAGGCTCAAACTTCGAGGTAGGGATATCCTACTCCTCTCTATGGGTCTTGTCTTTAAATTTTGGCATTTTGAGATGTTGGGGTTGGGTTGGAAATTTTGTGAAAGTTTAGGGGCTTTTGTGTAATTTTACAAAAGTTGGGGTTTTATTCATAATAAACCTGAATGCATGTTTGGCATAGAGAAATGGAATAAATGTTAAGTCATTGATGAAAATGGAACCTAAGGGTTGAAATGTTAATTATGGGAATTGACCTAATTACATTGTTTAATTAATTGGGATAATTATTAATTGTGAGAAATGAGGGAATGAAATGTTGATTGAATATCCATTGTGCATTTATTTTCTGTTTAGAAATAACTGCTTGGGGCTATCGGTGGAGGATAGTCGTGATTGTTGTAGACAATGCATGATGATTAGGCAAACGGAAACTAATCAATGGAACATGTCATAGAACTTGACAGTTGATAGAATACATTAATTGTATGTATTGTGTGAATGTATATAGAACCAATGTATTTGTATACGTGATGTGTAAAGGAGGAGATGGGGGATGTACTCCGCGGTTTAGGGGAAGATAGGGAATGGACCTCTAAACCGGATAGTGTTGGGAGAAGATAGGGGATGAACTCCGTAGATACAGCTCATATGCTTGTCTAGAGAAGTGAAGATAGAGCTTATATGCTTATCTTTGTGAAGTGTGTGGATATAGCTTATATGCTTATCTGTGGATATTGTTGTTTTGCATATCTGTTGAGAATGTGGGTAGTGCTTATATGCCTATCTGTTGAATAAGGGAAAATGAATGATAACCTGGACTCATAAGTCGTATGGCATAAATGTATAATTTATGTGAATGTATCGGTGTTGGCCATCTATCAATTGCTAATATTTTAGGCATTGTTCATGGTTGGTTTAGTATATTTCTACTGGGCTGTGGCTCACCCTTTATGGGAATATCATTTCAGGTACAGGAAGCATGCCACCTCCAAGGACATAGCTTGGGAGGCTAGAGGCGGACACACTGGTGTCGTTTTACTTTTGGATGTATTACATGTAAATTCAAGCCAAGGGCTTAAGATGTATGAGTTAGTACTCTTTTTGTTGTAACCAAGTGTTAACTTGGAAAGCTGTAAGCCCGTAGGGCATTTTGCTTTTGTTGTTAACATGTAATACTTATGTAATCGAACTCTCATGAATGAATGAATGTGAAACTTTATATATCAATGCATGACTTAATTTCTTGGGTTTAATGTTATTATTTCGGAGGCGTTACAACTTGGTATCAGAGCGTACCGGGTTCAAATACTTTGGGTACGTGGGAAGTGATTAGAATCACAATGGGTTCGTCTCGCTTGGTAGAGACTCTGATGTAGTATCGTATGCTATGTGTTTACTTGATAACATGTTTATGTGACTATGTGGGTATGGGATTTAATTTCTAGGATGTTGATTGGATCCTTGGATTTCTGGGAGACTTGTTGGAAAGGCACTTGATCAATGCTGTTTCTAACCGGAACTCTAGTAATGCCTCGGGACTATCATTATCCGGAAATGAAATTCGTAAGTGCTTATGTGTTTATGTGCTTACGTGGAGTGAATTACATTGTCCATGCATTAGGACGTGAGTGTTTCGTTTCAGCACATTTATGAATGTGCTAATGTTCTGCGTTACCTTTATTAGGATGTCAGGACGAGGAAGAGGTGCTAGGCGTGGTAGACCTGCAAGGCAGGAAGTACCATTACAGGGTGAGATTCCGGCAGTGCAGGAGGGAGTTGGCCAGGCTAATGTGGCCGAGCCAGTGGGTCAGCAGGCCATGGGTGCTTTGGCCAAAGAGATAGCAGGAGCTTTGGGTGTTCTCAGAGCAGAGAATCAGGCAGCTGAAGTAGGGCCTTCTTTCTCGAAGAGGGAGTTTTTCCGGTCTAATCCGGATGAGTTTGTCGGGGATCCGAAGGAGCCACTGAAGGCTGATGAGTGGCTAGAACAAATGAGTAAGACGTTCGAGATGCTTGGTATCGAGGACGGAGCACTGAAAGTGACCTTGGCATCCTTCCAACTGAAGGGAGATGCGGGTCAGTGGTGGAAGTACGAGAAGGCTCGTGTGGGTGGTACTTGGGAGGCGTTTGTGAATGCTTTTCAGGAGAGGTTTTTGTCTGCTGTAGCTAGGGAGAAGCTGAGGGATCAGTTCAGCCGGCTTAATCAGCAGGGCTTGTCTGTGGCCGAGTTTGAGGCTACCTTTACTAGTCTGTCCAGGTTCGCACCTGAACTGGTGGCGTCTGAGGAACGCCGTTGCTATGAGTTTGAGCGGAAGTTGAGGCGGGGCCTCAAGTTGAGGGTTGGTGGTTCCTATATCCGGGAGTATAGACACTTAGTGGATGCTGCAGCTCATATGGAGCTCATGATGCAGGAGGAGGATGAGGGGTAGAGAGGCTCCAAGAGGGGCCAAGATGGCCAGGGTAATGGCAGAAGGCAGAGGGGTTCTAACCCTCAGCAGTCGCAGGGTGGTGTTGCTAGATCGACCTTCCCAGTGCCGAGTGCAGGCTCCGGGAGAGGTGGTCAGGGGGAGTTTGCTTGTTACAAGTGTGGCCAGCTGGGTCACAAGGTTTCTGTTTGCCCATTGAAGGGTGGAGGTCAGAGAGCTGCTTCTTCTTCAGCTAGACCGCAGAGTCAGAGTTTGGGCAGGGGGCAGCCCTTGTCTTGTTATCAGTGTGGACAGCCTGGGCACCTGAAGAGGTTTTGCCCGCAGTTGAGTGCCACTTCGGGAGCGTCTGGTTCTAGGCAGACGCAGAGTTTTCAGCCAGCTCAGTCTATGCAGGCCTCGAGGGCCAATCCGGGAGCTTCGTCATCCCAGTCTGTGCAGCAGTCTTTTGCTCCTAGAGGAGAGCAGGTAGACCAGGGGCCTGCGGGGCGCGTGTATGCTGTTACCACGCCGGATTTGGTACCGGCTCCATCGGTAGTGAGAGGTACTTTTCTGTTTTGCAACTCGGTTGCTGATGTGTTGATAGACACGGGTGCATCTCATTCTTTTGTATCTGCTGCATTTGCATCTGTTTTGGAATTGGAGTTAGCATTGTTGGCATCTCCTATTTGTGTGGTATCGCCTTTGGGTGGTGAGTTGATCCTGAAACAGGGTGTTAGAGGTTGTGACATAGAAGTTGCAAACTATAGGCTTGCTTTTCCGTTTGTTGTCATGCCCATGAAGGGTTTTGATGTTATCTTGGGTATGGACTGGTTATCGTCATACCGGGCTGTTATCGATTGCTACCGCCAGAGGGTTACGCTATGTACCTTGAGCGGGGAGTGGTTCCATTTCTTGGGAGACCGGGTTGGTAGTGTTTTGCCACCGGGGTATGATTCGCGAAAGCGAAGTGAGCTTAGTAGTCTACTTGCCAGCTTTGAGAGTGGTGAGAGTGGTGAGACCCAGCTTGTATTCCCGAGGGTGGTTTGTGAGTATTCGGATGTTTTTCCCGAAGATCTTGTTAGTTTGCCACCTCACCGGGAGATAGAGTTTTCTATTGATTTAGTGCCTGGTACGGCGCCGATTTCTATGGCTCCTTACCGTTTTGCTCCAGCAGAGTTGGTTGAGTTGAAAGTTCAGCTCCAGGAGTTGCTAGATAAGGGCTTTGTACGCCCTAGTGTTTCACCGTGGGGAGCACCGGCCCTCTTTGTGAAAAAGAAGGATGGTGCCTTGAGATTGTGTATTGACTATCGGAAGTTGAATCGGGCTACGGTTAAGAATAAGTACCCTATGCCCCGTATAGATGATTTGTTTGACCAGTTGAAGGGTTCCCGTTGTTTCTCTAAGATAGACTTGAGATCGGGTTACCACCAGTTGAGGGTCAGGGAGGAGGATATTCCGAAGACGGCATTCCGTACGCGGTATGGCCATTATGAGTTTCTGGTAATGCCATTTGGGCTTACCAATGCACCGGCAGTCTTTATGGACTTGATGAACCGGATTTTCCGGGAATTCTTAGACCGTTTTGTAGTCGTCTTTGTGGACGACATCCTTATCTATTCGCCTTCAGAGGAGGAGCACGAGGAACACTTGAGAGTGGTGCTTGAGTTGCTTAGAGCCCATAGGCTGTATGCCAAGTTTGGGAAGTGTGAGTTCTGGTTGAGGGAAGTCAAATTCTTAGGCCACGTGGTATCCGGGAAAGGGGTGTCTGTTGATACATCCAAGGTTGAAGCAGTGCAAGATTGGGCACAGCCTAAGAGTGTGTTCGAGATCCGCAGTTTTCTGGGTTTGGCTGGGTATTACCGTCGGTTTGTGAAAGATTTCTCCAGGTTAGCGTCACCGTTGACTAGGCTGACTCGGAAGGGAGTCAAGTTTGTGTGGAGTGAGACTTGTGAAAAGTCGTTCCAAGAACTGAAAGTTAGATTGACCACCGCCCCGGTGTTGATTATTCCGGAGAGAGGGTTGGGATATGCGGTTTACTGTGATGCCTCACGAGAGGGTTTGGGTTGTGTGTTGATGCAGGAGGGGAAAGTGGTAGCTTATGGCTCACGTCAGTTGAAAATACACGAGAAGAATTACCCCACACACGACCTAGAGTTAGCAGCTGTGATCTTTGCCTTGAAAATCTGGAGGCACTACCTTTATGGTGAGAAGTTCGAGGTGTTCTCGGACCACAAGAGTTTGAAGTATCTGTTTACACAGAGAGACTTGAATTTGAGGCAGAGGAGGTGGATGGAGTTCATCGAGGATTATGATTTTGAGTTGCATTATCATCCGGGAAAGGCCAATGTTGTGGCCGATGCCCTTAGTAGGAAATCCATTAGTGATGTAGCTTGTATAGCCATCCGGGAATGGGAGATGTTGGGAGCTCTTGGTGAGTTTGATTTGCTACTGGGCGAATCTGTAGAGGCTGCGGCCTTGTTTTCTGTTATTGCGCAACCTACACTTGTGACTAGAATATTAGAGGCACAGAGAGGTGACCTTGAGATAGAATCCCTCCGAGACAGGATCTCCAGTGGGAAAGTTGAGAAAGGTTTGACGGTGTATCCCGACTTGAGTGTGAGATACCGAGACCGTTTGTTTGTACCGGAGTCTTGCCGAGAGGAAGTACTCCGAGAGTTTCATCATTCGCGCCTTGCAGTGCATCCGGGAGGTACTAAGATGTATCAGGATTTGGGTCGCCAGTTTTGGTGGCGGGGTATGAAGAGAGATGTAGCTGTTTTCGTATCGAAGTGCCTTACTTGCCAGCAAGTGAAGGCCGAGCATCAGAGGCCAGCGGGTTTGTTGCAACCCTTGCCTATTGCCGAGTGGAAGTGGGAGCATGTCACTATGGACTTCGTTGTAGGTCTTCCGCGGACTCAGCGGGGTAGTGATGCTATTTGGGTGGTTGTAGACCGGTTGACTAAGTCGGCGCACTTTATTCCTATGCGCGTGAGAGATTCGGTAGATCATCTAGCCGACTTGTATATTCGGGACGTAGTGAGATTGCACGGGGTCCCAGTGACGATCGTCTCAGATAGAGATCCTCGTTTTACTGCTAGGTTGTGGCAGAGTTTACAGAGTGCTTTGGGCACTAAGTTGACCTTTAGTACGGCCTATCATCCTCAGACTGATGGGCAGTCCGAGCGTACTATTCAGATCCTCGAGGATATGCTTCGGGGTTGTGTCCTGGACTTCAGTGGGACGTGGGAGAGGCACTTACCCTTGGTAGAATTTGCCTATAACAACAGTTTTCAGTCTAGCATCGGTATGGCACCGTTTGAGGCCTTGTATGGCCGACCGTGTAGGTCTCCAGTTTGTTGGGCCGAGGTGGGTGATGCACCTTTGTTGGGTCCGGAGTTGGTTAGGGAGACGACGGAGAAGGTTGAGCTTATCCGTAGGCGGCTGGTTACAGCCCAGAGTCGGCAGAACTCTTATGCTGACCGTAGGAGGAGGCCTTTGGCGTTCGAGGTGGGTGATCATGTCTTTCTGAAGATATCACCTAGGCGAGGTTTGTTGAGGTTTGGGAAGAGTGGGAAGTTATCCCCTCGGTTTATTGGTCCTTTTGAGATCCTTGAGAAGATTGGCGAGGTTGCTTATCGGTTAGCCTTACCGCCGCAGTTGTCCGGAGTTCATGACGTGTTTCATGTGAGTATGCTTCGGAAGTATGAGCCAGATCCATCACATGTGTTGGATTGGACTGATTTGGAGGTAGATGAGGATGCCTCGTATGAGGAGAGACCGGTTCGGGTCTTGGATAGGCGGGATCAAGTCCTGCGTGGTAAGACCATTCCTTTGGTGAAAGTCTTGTGGAAACATCACGGAGTGGAGGAAGCCACTTGGGAACGTGAGTTGGGAGTCCGCGAGAAATATCCGGACTTGTTTGTTGATATGTAATCTTGCGTTTACATTTTAAACTATGGTTGAACTTCAGAGCTTTTATATATGTTTTGAGTTGGAAACATTGAAAATGTTTTGGTTTATTGGAAGTATATTTTGGAACTTGCCTCATAAGGAAGTTGAATGTGACACTATGTGTGTTGGAATGTATTGTTGAAATTGGAAAGATAATGCGTAATGTTAATGCATGTTGAAAGTACATATGTTCTTTACATATTGTGGAATTATCTCTTGTTACAGGGATGGGATGACCGGTAATGGGTCAAATGGTTAAATGTTAAAGTGTAACATTGTTTAAAACTGAGGAAAAACTTGTTTTTGAAAACTTGTGCTTAATTTCGGGGACGAAATTCTTTAAGGGGGGGAGGTTATAGCGATCCCGGGTTTACCCTTGTTGTACAGTGATCCGGGCATGTGTCCGTGGATGTTGGTAGTTGATATTTATCTTGTTTGCATCATCTTTCCTTTGTATATTGAGTTATGGTATGTGTTGGGTATGTTTGTTACAGGTTGGTTGTGTTTGGGAGTCTAGTGTTGCTGCCCAGAATTTTGAACCTTCGCTCGAGCGAGGAGTTGGTCGCTCGAGCGTGGCTTCGGGTTGCAGACCTGAAGGTTTGAGTTTTTGGCTCGAGCGAGATGTTCTTGGTTCGAGCGAGAGATTTCTGTGTCTGGTCGCTCGAGCGACCAAGTCTTCGCTCGAGCGAGAGTGTTTTATATCAGTGGACAGCAGCGTTTTAAACATCACTTTTTCACCTTTTTCTTTTGATCAAACCCTCAAACCGAGACCCTCTCTCTCTACACTTACACTCGCTCTAAGAATTGATCTACCTAGGGTGTGAATCTAGCCTAGAGCCTTTATTAAAAAGGTAGAGGGCATTGAGAGCTTGGATTTAATCTGAAAAAGTTTGGTTTTGGAGCACGTTGGTCTTCGAGTCTTCATCTTCTTTTAGGCTCAAACTTCGAGGTAGGGATATCCTACTCCTCTCTATGGGTCTTGTCTTTAAATTTTGGCATTTTGAGATGTTGGGGTTGGGTTGGAAATTTTGTGAAAGTTTAGGGGCTTTTGTGTAATTTTACAAAAGTTGGGGTTTTATTCATAATAAACCTGAATGCATGTTTGGCATAGAGAAATGGAATAAATGTTAAGTCATTGATGAAAATGGAACCTAAGGGTTGAAATGTTAATTATGGGAATTGACCTAATTACATTGTTTAATTAATTGGGATAATTATTAATTGTGAGAAATGAGGGAATGAAATGTTGATTGAATATCCATTGTGCATTTATTTTCTGTTTAGAAATAACTCTTGGGGCTATCGGTGGAGGATAGTCGTGATTGTTGTAGACAATGCATGATGATTAGGCAAACGGAAACTAATCAATGGAACATGTCATAGAACTTGACAGTTGATAGAATACATTAATTGTATGTATTGTGTGAATGTATATAGAACCAATGTGTTTGTATACGTGATGTGTAAAGGAGGAGATGGGGGATGTACTCCGCGGTTTAGGGGAAGATAGGGGATGGACCTCTAAACCGGATAGTGTTGGGAGAAGATAGGGGATGAACTCCGTAGATACAGCTCATATGCTTGTCTAGAGAAGTGAAGATAGAGCTTATATGCTTATCTTTGTGAAGTGTGTGGATATAGCTTATATGCTTATCTGTGGATATTGTTGTTTTGCATATCTGTTGAGAATGTGGGTAGTGCTTATATGCCTATCTGTTGAATAAGGGAAAATGAATGATAACCTGGACTCATAAGTCGTATGGCATAAATGTATAATTTATGTGAATGTATCGGTGTTGGCCATCTATCAATTGCTAATATTTTAGGCATTGTTCATGGTTGGTTTAGTATATTTCTACTGGGCTGTGGCTCACCCTTTATGGGAATATCATTTCAGGTACAGGAAGCATGCCACCTCCAAGGACATAGCTTGGGAGGCTAGAAGCGGACACACTGGTGTCGTTTTACTTTTGGATGTATTACATGTAAATTCAAGCCAAGGGCTTAAGATGTATGAGTTTGTACTCTTTTTGTTGTAACCAAGTGTTAACTTGGAAAGCTGTAAGCCCGTAGGGCATTTTGCTTTTGTTGTTAACATGTAATACTTATGTAATCGAACTCTCATGAATGAATGAATGTGAAACTTTATATATCAATGCATGACTTAATTTCTTGGGTTTAATGTTATTATTTCGGGGGCGTTACAAAAATAAAAAATGGAAAACCCCAAACTAACCAGCACGAAGTCAGATTATGTAAAGAAACTGAACAAAAGTGAATAACAGGACACGTAGAGACAAAAAAAGAGAAGCAACTCATCTCCAATAGGGTTTCTCACCACCATCATCGTCCAGAGAGAGGAGACTACTGAGGGATATAGAGAGACAAGATTTGGTGATTGTTTGATTTGATTGTTGAACCGTGAGAGAAGATTTTGCAAGCCATGTCAAAGAAGCCGCTCACCTATTCTCCAGAGCAAAATAAAAAAATAATACAAGAAATTGGCTTCCCAAGAAGGTCAACGTGGACGGTTGTGGTTCACACTTTGTTAATCAAGCAGTTAAAAAAGGTACTAAAATATATATATATATATATATATATATATATAAGGAAAAAAAAACAAAAAACAAACAGTTTTCACTTTGGTAGCAATTTACAAAATGGTCCACAATGTTAAAGCAGATGAGAGCGTTTCACTGAACAAGCAACAAGGGCAGAAAAGATCCAAAAAAAGAGTGCCATATGTACTGTAGCAATGCATACTCCCTCATATTATAGGAGTACATGATAAAACAACATAATCCAAGATGAGCAATGAGCAATGCATACTTTGGAGACTTCAATAATAGTGCTATTCCACCCTAACCGTCACTACTTCACCCAACTCAATAATAGTGCTATTCCACAAAAACGGCAGTTCAATGATCCAAAAATGGACATACTTGTGGTTACGTAATCCAATTTCAATGTATTGTACTTAACCTGATATCTTTAATTACTGTCAGTCACTCTTAGGTCTCAGAAAGCCAGAGGAAATGGAGAAAGAAAAAAATACTACACACAAAAAGAAGAAGAAAAAGAAAAAGCATTTACTTTTTCTGATAAGAAAAAGAAAGAACCATTTACATTCTTTCACATTGAATGGAAAATGCAGAAACCATCATCAACCTCCAAGATGAGCAATGAGCAATGGTAAAGCAGTCAACAAAGCTTTAGTTTCTTCTGGCTTTCCTGCCGCTATGTTTGTAAAACACCAGGCTGCTTCAAGCAACTGCAGTACGAAAAACGAGAGCAAAAGAGTGAGGTAACTTTTTTTCTGACAAAAAGAAAAAAAAACGTGCACAAACAGTGCTTCTTACAGGGATGCACGCAAGCCCCATCATTTACAGATTGACAGATTCATATGTTCATAACTTCGGGTACTCTCTTTTTTCCGAGGACTGGAAGGTTAAACTCATTTCCTGAGACTTCAGTATTGTGGAGAATTAGGATTATGTTGTTTTATCATGGGTTTTACTCATGTGTATTATCATGGCTAGAATAATCCACACTTTGGTCGTCAAAGAAGTTTTCCTTTCCAATCATATAAATAAAAAGACAACTGACTGAGGACCAAAATGACATTTCCCCTGCCTTGATTATGCATCATGAATGCTTCTAAAAGCAGTCTCTCAAACTGTTCTAAAAGCAATCTCTTAACTTTGGCATATGCTTCTTGCCCATAACAAGAAAGGGGACGTGATTTCATCACTTAGAAAATGTGTATTTTTTAGCCATACAAGTTGAGATCCCATTCCATTTTAACCCACAAAAATGACACCTATCATAAACAAGTTTTATTATCGATATCATTAATTTGTAAAGAGTGCATCCAATTTCATCTCAATAAGAAAATACATGGATTGAAATGAAGTTTCTTAGAATAAAGTTCCACCAATTTTCATATGATCAAAAAGTGTGACACCATGTGATTTGTGCACTTTATTTTCAATAGCTGAATTCAACAACTGGAATTGAAGTCTATTAAAGAAGGGGTTTGGTAGAGTTTTACTAAGGATATATTGAGTATTGCTAAGGATAACCCACTGCTGGCAGAGTTATTAAAGAAGACTGTCTCCAATTAGGCAGGGTATATTGAGTATTGCTAAGTATAACCCACTGCTGGTAGAGTTTTACTTGGAAAATGCAAGAGTAAGGACTGGGAATGGGGAAAGAACAAAATTTTGGTCGGATAAGTGGTGCAATAATAGATTGCTCAGTGAGGAATTTCCAAGATTGTTCCAGTTATCAGAGGACAAGGAGGATTCTGTCATGCAGTATAGGAGAGTCTGGTCTGCATTAGTGAGCTGGTGGGATGTGTGTTGGGTAGTCCCTAGTTCTATTGAAGCCTTGCTAGAATGGTGGGATGGGGTGAAGCTCAAGATGAAGGAGAGGAAAATTTGGAATATGGTGCCACTAGTGATGCTGTGGTCAGTTTGGAAGTTGAGGAATGACATGGCGTTCAATGGGGGCCATCCCAATTTATAAATAATAATAAATTTTAAAAGAAAATCAATCAATCTTATAATCTTAAAAATAAAAACACAAACTGATAGGAACATTAAAAAAAGAAAAAAGAAAAAAGTAGAAGATGAGCAATTATGAGAAGAGAAATACATTAAATAAATGTACAAACAGCTATCTTAAAAATGCATGCTTGATACACCTCAACAATTTACAATATGACACATGTTGAAATAAATTTAGATTTAACAAAAATATACCAACAGAATAGCATGGAAGTGACAAAGAAATCTTATCTTCAGAAAAGAAACTTGATCATGCTAATAATAGCACTGATGAAAAAAAAAAAAAAAAACCACACACAATTAAAAAAGACCTATGAAACAATTTCCTCGCATGATGTTCAGAGTGAGCTATTATATAAGCAGCCAATCTGAATTAACTCTTTGAGTTGAACCATACCAATTTAGTTGTTCACCCTTTGTTTCCCCCTATGGTTATTTATTTTATTCTATGCAAAGCACAAACATTTAGAAAGACAAAACAAATCAGATGTGTGAGCTAAAAAATAAAAATAATCTGGAACAACATAACCAGCATTGTGAAAATGAAACAATATATAAAAGCTTTTAGCACATACTACTCACAATCAGCCAAAGAAGAAATCCAACATTGGAGAATATAATATCTTAAGAATAAGAATAATTTAGAGGCAACAAATGAATTGGTATGAATAAATGTCTGCAAGAACTGAAAATTTTAGTACCCAACCTGACAGTCCATTCTGTCAGTAAACCCACCACGTCCAGGAATATACTATCACCAAAATCCTGCAATAATTGAGGAAGAAAGCCAATGAACACTTACTATGGATCTCATTTGGATGCTAATACAAATTTATAAATTTGAGCAAAGAAATAGTGAACAAGATGCACCTTAATTTGAAAAGCTCTCTTCAAGCCACTTGCAAAAAATAAATGCTATGGTGATATAATTGATGCAAATAAACCCAGGCACAAAGCATACCATTGAACAGGCAAAAGTGCTGATATTTCTTTCCAATGAAACAGTGGAATTCAATGAAACAAGACATCATAATAATTTCAAAAAATTTATGATAAATCAAAGATAAAATAATTTAAAACATTAATAAGAAAAATTCAAAAAAACATCACAATTAAGGGAAATGTAGAATCCAAGGAATGATATTCATCAAAAGCTAGTGGACCTACACTCAGTTATGACTACATATTTTCAACTTGCATTAAGATTCAACACAGATGGAATCATGGATATGAATCTTTTATTTCCTTGGGCAACACAAGCATTCAGGTTCCTATTGAAAACAATCTTAAACTTGCATTATTAATTTACAGCCGGTGTGTAATGAAAATTTTAGAACACTGATATCACATATTCTATTTCTCACAAAATAGCGTACATCCATGAACAAAAAAATCAAATCAAATCAATGTTTACTAAGAAAAGTAAGAACTTCAATGGTAGAAAAGAAAAGATAGTAGAAAATTGAGGAAATGGTCAGTGAGATGCCCTAAAAGCTAAAGTTCTTTCTTGAATGAGAACGAGAATATGCGGGATTTACACCAAGAGGCCTACATAAGGAAAAAATTAATATTTGCATTAATCTTAATTCACATATATACAGGATTGTACAGTAAAAATTTCAAAACATTAGCTTAGATAGAAAAGAGAGAAAATTTTAAAATACTCTAAAACCCCCAAAGAAAATCAACGAATAAGAATGGTACCAATGCATGTTGAAGAAATTATGAAATCCAAATCATTTCAGTTGCAAATAGATGCATACACATGCATATATAGATATATAAGCAGTAATCTATTATTTAGAAGGGGGATACGATCGTATGACAATAATTAATTTGAATAATAATATGTAAATAAGATAGAAACAAAATTATCAAAGGTTTCACATTTGTGTTTGCTTTTTTACATATATGCACAAAGATTTTTTGATTTATTCTTTTAAAAAAAAAATGGTTGAACCTCACTCATGATTAATATTTACGGGAATATACATATAAAGCACAAAAACATAGTGATAAACCAGCAAAATAAGGAAACCAGCAAGAGCTTGTCTGACAACTGAGAATAGAAAAGATAAACCCAGAGAAAACAAAGCCAAACCCACAAACCCTTATCCGCCGAAAAACGTGCGAATGCAAAAGAAAATAAAAAATGGAAAATCCCAAACTAAAGCAGCCATTCTTACAACACGAAGTCAGATTATGTAAAGAAACTGAACGAAAGTGAATAACAAGACACATTCATAGAGACAAAATAAAGAAAAGCAACTCATCTCCGATAGGGTTTCTCACCACCATCATCGTCCAGAGAGAGAAAGAGACGCTACTGAGAGATATAGAGAGACAAGATTCGGTGATTGTTCGATTCGATTGTTGAACCGCGAGAGAAGATTTTGCAAGCCATGTCAAAGAAGACGCTCATCCATTCTCCAAAGCAAAATAAAAAAATAATACAAGAAAGTGGCTTCCCAAGAAGGTCCTTGCCATTTCCCAAGACAAAAACGAAGATGTGGACGGTTGTCCTTCACGAATACAGATCTTCGGTAGCACTTTCCTGTCGCCCTCCCTGTCGCCCTTTCGAAACGGCGTCGTTTTGGTGAAAACGACGTCGTTTTCACCTTTTTTTTTTTAATTTTTCCCCAAAATTTGAAATTCCCTCTTATGACACATGCCCCTTTGGTTTGGTTGTGCCCTAGCCCCTCTGAGACGAAGCAAAGCTGAACAGGCGAAGAGGGCGAATCGATCAGGAGAGGCGAGGCAACGAAGACAGAGAGGCGAGGAGCGAGGGCAAGAGACGAAGACAGAGAGGCTTGGGACGAACACAGATTTGGTTTGACTCTCTTCCCTTCTGTGATTCATGCAAAGAATAAGAACAAATCAAGATTTGCTTGATTTGGGCATTTTGTGTATGTTGAACTCGTTTTATAAGATATATGAAGAGCCTAGAGACATTAGTAATCTGAGACATTAGTCAATCTATTAAAGGAATTTTGTGGTTTCTGTGTTTGGAATTCCCTCACTGTCTCTCATCTTGATTGTTTTGAAGGTAGAAGTTTGAAATAAAGTTGTTATACTTGTTTTGTTGAATTCAACTTTATATATGGATAGATTCTTTTGTTTGTTTGCACAACAGTGTCCACTAGAAAACATTCCAGATTTTTCTTGTGTTGGATAGATTCTTTTGAAGGCTTTCAATTGTTTTTTGTTGTTGTGCTAGTATAACATTGTGATGAGAAATGTTGTTTGAATTTCTCAAAGTGTATTCCAGATTTTTTGATGCTTCATTCCAGATTTTTCCAGATTTTTTGAATTTTTAGTAAATTTTTGTGAAGAGAATCTGTTGTAGAACATTTTTCTAACAATAAATTTCTCTTCCAATATTATCTTTTTATGCAACTTTATTTAAAATTAGAAAATAGAAATGTGTAATTACTGTTTGGTTTGGTAATTATAGTGCAAACCTTTGTATGTTTAGGCATATACATCTGGCCTTTGCCCATGAAAGTCTATTCTTAACAAGGCATTTTTTTCATTTTTTTCCCTTCTTAACACTCTCTTCCCTTCTTCATTTTTTTCATTCTATTCTTAAAACTATCTTCCCTTCTTCATTTTTTTGCTTAATTAAATTGAGAGAAATAATCTTAATTAAATAATCTTAATTAAATTGTAGAGGTGTGCATGTGTCGGTTTGAGCAATTTGAGAGAAATAATCTTAATTAAATTGTATTTGATGGGTTAACAATTTCTTAACTCACCACTACTTTGTATGGCTTCAAAATAAGTGGGTTTAGTTTGAGTATTTTGGAGGTTTCAAATCAACAAGTTGAACTGATTGTAAATTTTAACACATTGTTAGAACACATTCTAAAATCATAAATCTTATACTGTAATTGTGAGGGTACAAAATCAAAATAAAAGAAATTCTTGATGACATATTTGTGTTCAAAAAGCACGAAGAGGCATGGGCAACAAGAAGGGAGGGAGACGCGTTGAAAAGTTTAGAAGAAGAGATGAAAGTTCAAAAATGAGAAGATTTGTTTATGTTTTAGGTATTTAATTTACATAAAAAGAGTGGAAGGTTGGGTTGGTTATTTGAGAGGATGGAAAATTTAATTCACACATAACTAAACATGTCTAAAATTATTATGTAACCTGCCTAACTCAACCCGTCAATACTCTTAAACCGTGGGTGGTGGAATAGGTCAACGCGAGTTGGGCAATTTAGGCAAGTAGGCGAGTTTTTTACACATTCCTACCAACCAAACAAGAATTAAAAACGGAAAATGCAACTCACCCTGCCTTAAGTCTTTACCCCACTTTCATACTTACAAACAAGTAATGTCTTGACCCTATGGAGGGACCCTTCTCTTGTGAATGTCTTGTTATCGATAAGTCTTTACATGTTTACAGAAATCGGTCACAAAACACTCATAAACTAACGAATTCCACAACTAAAGAAACCCTTAAAAAATGGGTGTTCATTCTCCATAGTACAAATAGATAGTTGAAATATGTATAATTATTTCTTATTTTGTTTTGTTAATCAATTACGAAAATTATAATTCGGTCTTTTTTGTTGTTTATTAAAATAGTATTTAGTTGCATTCAACTACTATCGTCATGCATGATTAAACAGTATTTACTTGCTAAGCAATTTTGGTTTTTGTTAGAATGCATATAACCAAACCAAGGAAATCTTTTGTTTGTGAATACACAAGTTAGTTATCTACACTTGAAGTCAGAAAGAAAATGTCATGCATACATGTCCATGGAAAGTTTGGTTAGATCTGTGTTGTATTTGAAATTGACTTTTGTGTTTACTTGTAATTAGGATTGACATGTCAACCAGTTCAAACAATGATGCTGGATTCTTTGAAAATAAAAGATGCAAATGTGGGAAAAAAGCAGGAGTGTACATATCAGAATCAGAGAAAAATCCAGGGAAGATGTATTTCAAGTGCGCAAATAAGGATTGTGACTACTTTGCGTGGGGAGTGGCTTCTACTGGGAGTGGATCAAATATCCAAAAGAGCGGATACGATTATGATTTTGCGAGAAACAATGAACTTGTGAATATCCTGGAACGACTTGACGCAAACCAACGAGAACGACTTGAAGCGATCAAATTCATGATGCTCACAACCATAGTAATGGTTGGTTTTACCATGCTAGTGGTGCTGCTCAAGTGAACTTGTATTTCTACTTAATGTAAACCAGTATTTCTACTTAATGTAAACCAGTACTTGTAGAACTTGTTTAATTAATGAAGTTAAAGTTACTATGCTATGTCAATTGTGTTAATTAATGAAATTGGGTGTTATGTATATGATGTATGAAGATTCATGTTATGAAAAGAAAGTGAATCTGATGTTATGTGAACACAAAATTAATATAATGTTCATTGATGGTTGATCAGTCCTTTACACAGGGCACTGTAATGCAATTCTTCCATGGGTTTTAGCATGATAAAGAAAGTAAAATGCCTAGCTTCTTCAAAGTAATCCTGAAAGAGGCATCTCAAAGAAAGCTTTCCAAATAACAAGTTATATGATCACTCGAACATCCTGTATCACCTCACCCTGAGTCAACAAAATCAACTCCTAAACATTTCTCCATGTTGAGACAAGCAAACATATAGGAAATGAAGGCAAAGCGTGGTTGTAGAAACAACAAAGAATTGAACCTGTGCCACTTGAATTGAACCTGTGCCACAAAGAATTGTAGATGACAACCATAATAACAACTTTATATATGCATACACAAAAAAAACATTGTTCGCAAACACTAAATATACAGAAGAAGATGTCCATGAAAAATGTCCAAATCCCGCGAAACATTAAATTTACATAAAAAAAATATGTCCATCAAAAACATCCAAATCCCACGAAACATTAAAAATACATAAAAAATATGTCCATCCAAAATATCGAAATCCCAGCAAACATAAAAAAAAAAAAAAAAAAAAAAAAATATGTCCATCAAAAATATCCAAATCCCACCAAACATAAAAAAAATACACCAATATAATAACATCATTGTTTGGTGCAAGCCTTCCAAGGATGTCCATTCACATAACTGTCAGCAGGACTATATGAGGCTTGCGACAGTTGGACTGCACCTGTACCTCGAAGCAACTCCTGAAACAATGGTTGAGTAGGATATACTAAAGGCATTGAATGAGGCGGCATTGACTGGGGCGCGTTATTTCCCTGCAATAGTGACACATTTATTAAAATATTTATACAATCTATACTACCATTTGAATGTAAAGTATGTAAGCAATTACAACTCACATCATATGTACGACCCATGGCAAAGGGAGGTTGAGATTGGGATTCAGGTCTAGATTGGGATTGAGAATTATAAAATGCACGACCATGACCCTAAAGCAAACCAACATAAAGAATAAGTGAAATTAAAAAAAAGTAATAATGTATTTTCATTTTAAAAAACATACAATATGAAAAGAATACCTCAACATAATTACTACTCATGCCAAAAAGAGGTCGAGATTGACCTTGTGGAGTAGAAACACCCTAAAGTAAACCAACATAAACAAAAGAATAAGTGAAAAACAAAAAAAGTAATAACGCATTTTCATGTTAAAAAACATACAATATGAAAAGAATACCTCAACATAATTACTACTCATGCCAAAAAGAGGTCGAGATTGACCTTGTGGAGTAGAAACACCCTAAAGTAAACCAACATAAACAAAAGAATAAGTGAAAAACAAAAAAAGTAATAACACATTTTCATTTTAAAAAACATACAATATGAAAAGAATACCTCAACATAATTACTACTCATGCCAAAAAGAGGTCGAGATTGACCTTGTGGAGTAGAAACACCCTAAAGTAAACCAACATACACAAAAGAATAAGTGAAAATGAAAAAAAAGTAATAACGCATTTTCATTTTAAAAAACATACAATATGAAAAGAATACCTCAACATAATTACTACTCATGCCAAAAAGAGGTCGAGATTGACCTTGTGGAGTATAAACACCCTAAAGTAAACCAACATAAACAAAAGAATAAGTGAAAATGAAAAAAAGTAATAATGCATTTTCATTTTGAAAAAACAGACAATATGAAATATTACCTGAACAAAATTACTACCCGTGGCGAAAGGAGGTCGAGATTGACCTTGCGGAGTGTAAACTGTAACACCCTATAGAACCAATGCACGAAACAAAAAAGAAATTCACATGACAATATTGCAAGAAGAAGCAATTGAAGATATGTCGGTGTCGTATGAGGTTCAATTGCCCTAAGGTGTATGCATGTTCAATTACCTGTATTGAATGGCCACCCAAGGCGGAAGACGGTTCAGATTGACCTTGAGAAGCAGGAAAAGAAGCACCCTACATCCATCACAAAATAATAAATATCACGCTACTAGTTGCACACAATAATAAATATTGCAAGATTAATACAAGGTTGCACAGAATAGTAAATATTACCTGACTACAAATATTACCCATGGCGACAGGAGGCTCAGATTGACCTTCAAGAGTACAAAAACCATCACCCTGCAAACAACCAATTTATTTAATTCATGATTTTCCAAACACACATATCACAAAATTGATAACACATAACAATCACACATAACAAAATTAATTACCTGCTTAGATTGCATTCTTTTCTTCTTCGCAATAGATTTTTCCATCCCGCCCTTGATCCTCCTTCTTCCCTTACTAGTTGCTTGTCTTTTCTTCAGTCCCTTAGCTTGGATTGGACAATCTACTTCCTCACTCGGTGGGCATGTGTTAGTTGCGGAATTTCTCAATTCAGTGACTTCCACTTCACCACAATTGTGCACACTTAATTTCTCTTCAACCATTACGCTCAATGCTTCACCTTTTGCAAGTGACAAATGATAAGTTTCTTCACTTTCCACGGCTCTACTTGCTATTGCTCTAAACATATTCATCAATGACCTATATCGATCGCTTTGATGTAGTTTGACATCAGCCTTGACATCATACCCACGGCTATCTTTCACACTTTCAGCCCTTGCTTTCTTAGTCCATCGTTTCAAGATGTATTGTGCAGGAAGGTCTTTTGCATTCAATATTTCTCTAAGCACCTTCAAACAATGTCGACACACTATGCCCTTCACTTCAAACTTCTTGCAACTACAACTCAAAAAACCATCTCTATGCATTATCACATTCTTATCTTTGTTTCCATCTACCACCGTTCGAATTGTGAATATGGTAGTCTCACCACCATTAAAAGTGCCTACAATGGATGCTTCAATGGACTGCACGTACTCATTTTGGAATTCCTCAAAAATTGTTTTGGTGTAAATATCTGCCATTTGCTTTAACATCAAAGTTGGAATGGGAACCCTTGGCAATTTTTGGGACAAATTATATTCGGCTTCCAATTCTTTATACCTCTTGTCATAGAGCACCCTCTCAAAGTGCATGAAAAATGCCATCAAGTTATGATCACAATTGAGATAATCCTTCAAACAGGCATTGAATGATTCACTTAGTTGAGTAGTACTCATTCCAGCTGCCCAAGAATTCATAACATATGGCCATCCCCATTTGTCCTTCACACCAAAAGTTTGTTTTAACCAATGATTGTTGTGTGCATCATACCTATCAAGCATTTGGTCCCATCGTATTCTAAATTCTTCTTCATCATCAATTTCATGCATAAATTTTGCAAACACACCCTTCACCCCCACATCTCCAAAAAGATAACTTACATGCTTCACAGCGTTTTGCATCAAATGCCATGTGCAAAGTCGGTGGTTTGTATTAGGCATGACAATTGGAATGGCCTTAGCCATCGCAGCATCTTGATCTGTGAAAATAGTTTTTGGAGCTTTGTTTGACATTGCCTCCAAAAAAATCTGAAACAACCATGTGAATGATTCGGCAGTCTCATCATACATCAACGCTGCACCGAATATAACCGTTTCTCGATGATAATTAAATCCAACAAAGGTTCCAAAAGGTCTATGCTCGTTATTTATTTTGTAAGTCGTGTCAAAGGTCACTACATCACCAAATTGAGCATAGTCCATTATCATTTGAGCATCGGCCCAAAATTTATTAGTTATCTGCTCTTCACAATCTAATTGGACTGCATAATAAAAGGATGGATTTTCCACCGTTTTCTTACGAAAGTATTGCAACACACTACCCGCTTCTCCATATTCCAAATCTTTTTGTCTTTTCGATCTTAAATAATTTTTTTGGTCCAATTTGGTGAAGCCAAGTGATGCTCTTCCACCACATTCCCTACCCAATAGCTCATAAGCAGACCTAAGAGGAATTCCAAATTCTGAAGCCAATTTTACTTCAATTGCTTGGGTGGTAGATATTTTTCTTTGGGATGGCAACATATGAACACACTCTTGACGCACAAGGTCATGATTATGATGTTCAACAAAATCAATTGCAACATATTTCCCTAAATTTCTATCTAACTTTATACTCAACCGAGCACCACAACCACATCGCACCTCTTGTGTCGAAAATTTTACTAGTGGATCTCGCTTGTCAATACCCCGAGTTCCCTCTTTATAACATACAAAAATCCGTGAAGTTATTTCCTTGGTTTGTTTGTTCTTGTGTGCATACGACTTCCTAATACTAAACCCCACCTTTCCGCCATAGTTATTGTAAAAGTCATACGCAGCTTGTTCAGAGTCAAATGGCATGCCCAATTTTGGCTTCCAACCACAACTACCCAAGTCATCAACAACATTATTTTCTTCCATTACCTACAATTCAGTACCATACAATAATAAAATAAGCTACTTCCCAATATTGAGTTGTCAATATCACTTTAGGAACATAATTAAATGAATAAGATGTCCAGCAACAAAATGAATGAATACCTTACATGTTTTTCATATTTCTAAATCCATCGGAAAAAAAAAAAAAAAAAAAAAAAAAAAAAAAAAAATTTGAACAAACAGTATCGTGATGATATAAAAATGTGATTTAGAATCTGATTTTTATTAGTACTCAATCATGATGTTTATTTTCTAAAGCACTCTTAGATTTGAGGAGTAGGCTAAACACTCAGGAAGTCTGGCAAATTCTGGCACAAGATAGTTTTTGGTGGATGAAATAAATGAAACAAATGCTTGAAACAGAAACGAAATAAAAAACAAAAAAAAGTGCCATTTCAAGCACCTAAGGTGTGTTTTGGGATGCTATATGGTTTAGCCAATATAAGGTGGGTTATGGTTAAGAAAAGTTAGCAACATACTCCATCATAATTCATATGGTGATGTAACAAGGGACTAGCAATATCAATCAAAGGTAGATAAGTAGCTAAGTTATTGTGTGACATACTTAGCTAAGTCAAGAATAGTTAGCAACATACTCCATCTTTATTGTTACAGTGATAATTCCGTGGAGCCGATCAAAACAAAAAAAAAAGAAGTGATAATTCAGTGGAATCTTAACCGTACAGCAGCTAAGCAGTCATGTGAATCACTAAAAAGCTTGCACATACCATAAATAAACTAAAGAAAACTCCAAACAACAACTTAAGGACAGATGTGTTTCACTTGAATTTGTCAATTGAAAGAGTCCAAGCACATGAACCATCCACATAACAGAATTAACTAAAATTTTTTTTGAACACATAACAGTTAGATCAATTCTGTTAATTTTCAAAATTCTGGGTCAAAATTTTTTTCAATTAACAAAATTCTGTTAACATTTTTGTAATGTTTGGTAGTGGAATACACCTTTGCCCAAGTCGTACAAACACATAACACAAATATTAAATCAATTGGTAGTTGTTATGTTCTTCATTTTTGAACAATTAACAAAATTAACTGAAAATTTTTTTGAACACATAACAGTTAGATCAATTCTGTTAATTTTCAGAATTCTAGGTCAAAATTTTTTTCAATTAACAGAATTCTGTTAACATTTTTGTAATGTTTGGTAGTGGAATATACCTTTTTGAACAATTCCATCACTATAATCTTTAATGAAAATGACTTCTAGAAATGAAAAAACCCAGAATTGATATTTATCTATAATTCCATCACTATAATTCCATCCCAAAAATGAAAAAATGAAAAATTCCATCACTACCCAGTTAGAACAATTCCATCACTATAATTCCATCCCAAAAATGAAAAAATGAAAAAAATGAAAAATTCCATCACTACCCAGTTAGAACAATTCCATCACTATATATATATATATATATATATGTATATATCAGCTACAATAATCTGCAAAACTTCAGCTACAGATATTAATTCCATCCCAAAAATGAAAAAATTAAAAATTCCATCACTACCCAGTTAGAACAATTCCATCACTATAATTCCATCCCAAAAATGAAAAAAAAAATTGAAAAACCCATAATTGATATTTTTCTATAATCTGCCTAGAAACATTCATAATTGAAAAACCCATAATTTCAGGCAGATATTCAAATATATATATATATATATATATATATATATATGTATATATCAGCTACAATAATCTTAAAAACTTCAGCTACAGATATTCACTTATTTTACCTCCTCAGGGCCGCAATCTTGCCTCGCCGTCGCGTCGCGCGCCTCCGCCATGTTTCGTCCTTCGCCATGGCAGTCTCCTCCCTCCGCCATGCTCCCTCCATTGCCATGGCAGTCTCCTACCTCCGTCATCCTTTGTCCTTCGCAATGGTTGTCTCCTCCCTCCACCATCCTTCGTTCGCCCTCGCCTAACCCGTCGCGTCCCTCTACCGTCTGTCTCATCTCTCAGCTCAGCTCTCTCTCCTCTCTCTTCGTCTACCATCTCTGTCTTAGAGCTAAACAAAACAAAACACAGAGCTGAGAAGAACAAACAAGCGGGAATTTCAAATTTTGGGGAAAAATTAAAAAAAAAAAAAAAAGGGTGAAAACGACGTCGTTTTCACCAAAACGACGCCGTTTTGATAAGGGCGACAGGAAGGGCGACAGGAAAGTGCTACCGAAGATCTGTATTCTGTCGTTCACACTATGTGAATCAAGCAGTTAAAAAAGGTACTAAAAATATATAATAAAAAAAACAAACACATTTTTCACTTTGGTAGCAATTTACAAAAGAAAAATACCTTGGAGCCAGTGGGGTGACCCCACCACCACATTGAATTTTGATCGGTTGAAAACTGTTTTTTTTTTTTTTTTTTTACCTTACAATCACAGCCCCCCACCTGAAGGGGGTGCTGGGGTCACCCCTCACTGGGTCCCAGCAGGGCTCTTTACCAAATAGTCCACAATGTTAAAGTAGATGAGAGTGTTTCACTGAACAAGCAACAAGGGCAGAAACAACCCAAAAAAAAGAGAGCCCTATGTACTGTAGCAATGCATACTCCCTGTTATATTGTTGGGCTGCATTCGTTTGATTTTTTTATTAGTTTTTTTTTTTATTTTTTGAATGGTGGATATGTATAAGGGTGTGTCAAAAACTAGACATTCCACATCAACTCAATCAATTTTATCACTTAATTAGTTTAACTCAGGCTGAATTGATGCGGGATGTCTAGTTTTTTGGAACACCACTACACATAACTATCCTTTCAAAAAAAAAAAATTAAACCAACACAGCCCCTTCCAAAAAAAAAAACAGAGAGAAATTGTCGAGGCATTCGAGCCTCGACAATTCGAGGCCCCTAGCATCACTATGTTTAAAAAATTTGATTAAAAGTAAATATATTATTGTAGGAGTATATATATAATCACACGTTAATTAGAATGTGATTAAAAAAAAGGAAAAGAGAGGAAATGTCAAGGCATTCGAGCCTCGACAATTCAAGGCCCCTAGCATCACCATGTTTAAAAAATCTGATTAAAAGTAAATATATTATTGTAGTAGTGTATATATAATCATACATTAATTATAATTTGTGATTAAAAAAAAGATATAATGATACTTAATTGAAAAGTGACATAAAAAATAAATATAATCACATGTTAATTAGAAGGTGTGATTAAAAATATATATATATATATATAATCACACTTAATTGAAAAGTGATATAAAAAATAAATATTATCATACTCAATCAAATCAAGTGTGATTAAAATATCAATCTAATTTTTTTGTCACACGTCCAATAAAAGTGAGATATTTTCATTTGTCAAAGTATGATCTTTAACTATTTTTGTAGTAGTGACCCTAAATACAACAATACACAAAAGAAGCCTTTAGTCCCGAGTCATCCCAAGTTATTGCATTGGCGGAGGCATATAATCCACACCTGAAAATGGTTTTCTCACATAGGATGAGCCAAAGATCAGTAGAGATACTACCACACAGTTTATGAATCTTAACAAAGATATAAGGTGAATGCATATGCAATGCTCGTGCCGAAAATATTTTATATCTCTTTCCAAAACTATGCAATGCCAAGTTATAACAAAATCATGGAATCATTTCCTTTACAATAGGAAATAGGGCAATGAATACAACAGTGGGAATCTCTAGGACGTGTCTGAAAGTAGGCTACAAGCACTACCGATTTGTCATTTTTACTGGTATTAACCGAAAGACTTGACACCTAACCGCAAGGGTTTCTGGACTTTCAGCAAGGACACACAAGCCAACATAATACCACAATTACACTCCTACCCAGATTCATCAAAGTATTCACCCATTTTTTTCAAATAATATACACTTTCAATGTGTTAAAGATGCGACAATGTTCAATGTAAATGGATAAGAAATTAGTTTTGATTCACCTAATTCTCATGCAATTTGTACAACAATCATAACTATCCTCCACCGATAGCCTAAAACAGATATCTCTAAACAAATAAATAATTTTCATAAAAATAAACTTTTCGAAAATCTCAAGATGGGAATGATAATGCATATCTAACTCCGCCATCATCATCAACATCAATCCAATTCCACATTTCTAACATCATTTCCATTTATCATTACAAAATCAACATTTGATATTCTTAGGGCAAAATCCCCTTTCTTTTGTAAATCAATTTCAAAGATAGAAACCATCATTTCATCATAACTCAATAATAAATACATTTCCCCGATTATTTCTAACAACCCATTTGAAAACCCCTCTTTTTTTATTTCAAGCCAAAACCCTAGATTGTTCAAAAATCCCCTTTTTCACAATGTTGTCTTATAAAAACAAATAGTTAAGTTAAAAATCATAAGAAAGTGCGAAGAAATCCCTACCTCAAGTTTAGAAGACGAGAGAGAGAGAGAGTGGAGGAACCTCAAAGATGCCGAAAATCAACTTTGTTCCGATTAAGAGGAAGCTCTCGGTATGCTCTTCTTTTTTATCAAAGGAACTAGGGTGTAGAAATCAACGAATTTAGGTGTATTTGTAGAAACCAACTTAGCCGACTAGAGATCTTAAAATCTAGGTTTAAAGGGACAACCGAATTATGGATGACTTCTTGTGTCATTCAGAAAATTCTCTTCTACCCATTTTTATGATAAGAAGAGTTAAACCTGCAACATTAGTAGGATAAAGCTTTCCTTTTAATGATTACTTATGTATTGGACATCCAAGTGGGATATAGTAGAATACTCTTATTAAAAAGTCACCTATATAAATGTGAGCTAGACTGGTTCTATAAGAATTGAGAAGGCTAAATTCTCTAGAGCACTCATGAATTACCAGTTGTTGTTCAAGGCCAAAATAAACACAACTGTGAGAAACAAACTATGTTTGGAGATACTCTGTGTTTAGTCTATTGTCTTGGCTTACACCAACAACTGAACAATTTAAGGCATCACATACACTAATTAGCCAGCAAGTCTGATAGGCTTTCACTAGGGAAAGTTCAAAGCCAAAAGGTACCTATCTCAATGTAATGTATTTTCTTTATGTATTCCACTTTATCTGCATGTTGTTGTATGTTCTTTATCATCAATTGTTTTAGCAAACTTTGAGTAAAATATAGATGGGTCCCGGTCACTATTTTGGTAGGTGTAACAACCCCGACCCATGCTTAGCTTACAACATATGAGTAAGAATGCCTAATAAGTAATTAAGATGAAATTCTGAATTAATTACATGTGCATTGCATTATTTGTGGTTATATCTATTTGTCGTAGAAATATCTGTTTGTATTTCTAATTTATTTGGCGAATTGAAGGCATTGTCGACGTCCGATCATGAAATTAACTCCGTTTATGTGTTATTTAGAATTTTATGGTAGGTTTAATTAAAATTCGATTTGGAACAATTAAGGCCTAGTTTGGCATAATACAAAAAAGTCAAAAAGTCACTATCCTATTTAAGTTACATTATCTCATTTAAATCACATCATCTCTCTACCACATCACTTCAAACCTAACCCATATTTCACATTTTTTCGTAAAAAGTCAAAAAGTACACTTATTTAGATCATCCCAAACAACCCCTAAATTAGAATAATCTAATGTCCATTTGATTAGTTTTAACTAATCACCACTAATCAAGCCTATATAAGGCTCTTATATGTGCTTTAACTCATCTTTTTTCTTCATCACATTTTTTAGCCTATACAAACAAACAAAACGTGAGAGAGGGGAAGAAAAGACCAAGAGGGTTTGAGATCAAACTTGAGATTGGAAGGAATTTGCTAGAAAATGACAAGGATTTTAAAGATATAGCAAGCTAGAGCCTAATTCAAGAGTTGGGTAAGGATTTGAGCTTTTATTTGTGAAATTGAGATATAACACATGAATTCAAGAGGAATTAGAACAAGAATTAAGTTTTGAGAGGTGAATTTGAGCCATACCTTGCATGCATGCATTTTCATCACATTTTAAGTTTGAATTTCAAACAAACCACACATGCATGTGTCTATCTTGGCTTTATTTTGAGAATTTATCAAGTTTCTCACCATTTTATCTAAAGTGATCATGTTTTGAGCAAGTCTGAGTTCATAGCATTGCATACATGTTATATACATGAAAGTTTCAAACTTGGGTTGAATAATTGACGTACTCTTGGGCCTTGATTTTGCAAAACGGTTTTGAATTCATGATGCTTGACAAGTTTAAACATGTTTTCTCAAGTTTTGGGCCCCAAAGGTTGCATTCTAAGGTTTTGAGCTTGGGAGCAAATCTGGAAATTCTAGAATTTTACTTCTCTGCTCGAGCGACAGAACCTACGCTCGAGCAACCACCCTTTGTTTTGCACTTTTGCTTGAGCATAAAATGCATGTTCCTAGAAGTTTACAAGTTTTATAGATTGCTCGAGCGAACAGAGTTGCGCTCGAGTGAGAACCTCTGTCTCACGCTAGAGCGACCGTCGAGCGTGCGTTGAGCGGAAAAATCAAGCAACTAGTACTTTTGCAGAGTTTGCAGACCACTCGAGCGAAGGAAGTTACGCTCAAGCGAAGACCAAGTTTGACCAAGTGTTTTGAATCACATTTTCGCAGCCTCAGTGCATCCTAAGCCTTCTTAACCCCTAATTAAGACATAATAATGAGGATAAGACTTAGAAACACACTAAAGACCAAAAGCGTTAAGTTCAGTGCCTTCTGAATGTATGTTTCAATATATATCTGCTATGTGTTGATGTAAGTCACACGCCATAGACTGTCCGAATCACCCACATTCTATGTTTTGCTACCGGAGCCATCTATGAGTAATAACTCGATAAAGTTATGTTTGACTTTAATTATTTTCTGATGATATGAAATTATTAGTTTTCTGAAATGCTATGTTTTGTATGAATGAATGATTGCCCAAGTTTTTTGAATGTATTCGTGGCATCCTTAACATCATATGATATGCGTCTCTTTATGGGTTATCGGAATGCCTTTATGGGCATTCCTTTATGGGTCATCGGAATGCCTTTATGGCTGTCCCTTTATAGGTCATCGGAAATATAGCGATCCCGGGTTTACCCTTGTTGTACAGTGACCCGGACATGTGTCCGTGGGTGTTGGTAGTTGTTTATTATCTTGTTTGCATCTTCTTTACTTCATATTTGAGTTATAGGATGTGTTGGGCAGGTTTGTTACAGGTTGGTTGTGTTCGGGAGCCAAGTGTTGCAGCCCAGAATTTTGGGCCTTCGCTCGAGCGAGGAGTTGGTCGCTCGAGCGAGTGTCGAGTGTGTGTCTGGACCTGAGAGCTGTGTTTCTGGGCTCGAGCGAGCTTTTCTTGGCTCGAGCGGTCTGGTTTGTTCTTCGCTCGAGCGAGAGGTCTGTCGCTCGAGCGAGCTTCTGTTGGTTGCAGACCTGAGGGTTCGTGTTTTTGGCTCGAGCGAGAGCTGCTTGGCTCGAGCGAGAGTTTTTGTGTCTGGTCGCTCGAGCGACCAAGTATTCGCTCGAGCGAGAGTGTTTTATATCAGCGGACAGTAGCGTTTTTGAACATCACTTTTTCACTTCTCATTTTGATCTAAGTTCAGATCCGTGACCCTCTCTCTCTAAACTTACACTCTCTCTATAAATTGATCTCCCTAGGGTATGAATCTAGCCTAGAGCCTTTATTAAAAAGATAGAGGGCAGTGAGGGCTTTGTTTTAATCTGAAAAAGTTTGGATTTGGAGCACGTTGATCTTCGAGCCTTCATCTCCTTTTTGGCTCAAACTTCGAGGTAGGGATATCCTACTCCTCTCTATGGGTTTTGTCTTTAAATTTTGGTATTTTGAGATGATGGGGTTGGTTTGGTAATTTTGTGAAAGTTTGGGGGCTTTTGGGTAATTTTACAAAAGTTGGGGTTTTATTCATAATAAACCTGTATGCACGTTTGGCATAGAAAATTGGATTAAATGTTAAATCATTGATGAAAATGGGACCTAAGGGTTGAAATGTTAATTATGGGAATTGACCTAATTACATTGTTTAATTAATTGAGATAATTAATGGTGAGAAATGAGGGAATGAAATGTTGATTGAATATCCATTGTGCATTTATTTTCTGTTTAGAAATAACTGCTTTGGGCTATCGGTGGAGGATAGTCGTGATTGTTGTAGACAATGCATGATGATTAGGCAAACTGAAACTAATCAATGGAATGTGTCATGGAACTTGACGGTTGATAGAATACATTAATTATATGTATTGTGTGATTGTATATAGAACCAATGTGTTTGTATACGTTATGTGTAGAGGAGGAGATGGGGGATGTACTCCGCGGTTTAGGGGAAGATAGGGGATGTACCTCTAAACCGGTTAGTATTGGGAGAAGATAGGGGATGAACTCCGTAGATACAGCTCATATGCTTGTCTAGAAATGTGAAGATAGAGCTTATATGCTTATCTTTGTGAAGTGTGGATATAGCTCATATGCTTATCTGTGGATATTGTTGTTATACATATCTGTTGTAGAATGTGGATATAGCTTGTATGCTTATCTGTGGATATTGTTGTTATACATATCTGGTGAGAATGTGGGTAGTGCTTATATGCCTATCTGTTGAAAAAGGGAAAATGAAAGGTAACTTGGACTCATAAGTCGTATGGCATAAATATGTGATTTATGTGATTGTATCAGTGTTGACCATCTATCAATTGCTAATATTTTAGTCAATGTTCATGGTTGGTTTAGTATATTTCTACTGGGCTGTGGCTCACCCTATATGGGGATATTATTTTCAGGTTCAGGAAGCATGCCACCTCCAAGGACATAGCTTGGGAGGCTAGAGGCGGACTACCTTTTGGGTGTACTACTTTTGATGTATTACATGTAATGCAAGCCAAGGGCTTAATGTGTATGAGTTAGGACTCTTTTGTTGTAACCAAGTGTTAACTTGGAAAGCTGTAAGCCCGTAGGGCAATTGCTTTTGTTGTTAACATGTAATACATATGTAATCGAATTTTGATGAAATGGAAGAATGTGGAACTTTTGAATCTCAATGCTTGTCTTATTTAATGGGTTTAATGCTTTTAATTTGAGGGCGTTACAGGAAACGTCTCTGTGCACATGAGTCATCGGAATGCCTTTATGGTTGTCCCTCTACAGGTCATCGGATTTTTTAACACTAATGGATGTACCACGTATGATCTTAAAAAATGTATAAATTGTGAACATGAATATGACTATATATACAAATTTGTTTCTGATTTGAAATCTGATTATGTACAAAACTCTGCTTCTGTTATGGACATCATTCATTAAAACCTTTACTCTGTTATTATTCACTTGGCTTCCATTCATTATTTATATTATGTATATAGGTGAGTAGGCGCGTGATCAGGCCTAATCTGTTGCTTGGAGAGTTTTGGGGTCAACCAGCCACTGTGCTTCCTAATGAGGTTTCCATCTGATAAGTCAAGTTTTGTGAACCATGTTAAGGACGTTTTGTTACTTTTTTTGTTTTTATGTCTCTGTACACTGGGCTAGTCCCTTATGATACTACCTGTATGGTGATACATGACTATGGAAGTTTGACGTCATATATGTATGTATATATTTAAGTTTTGAAAATCTCTGTCCCATGTATGTCTACACAGCTCAATGGACTATGTATATATTTGTTTTCACAGCCCTTTACTATATGTTGATTTGTGATAATTTGATCAGATGCCTTTAGTAATCCAAGGATTACTGGCCGGTTACGACACTAAACTTATAGGGACGGGTTTGGATTGTAATAGTGGGTTTGAGTGGACATGTGTTCTATGCCTTTTAGTTATTAATGCTATGTAATTGGTTCAACAAAACCTTTTACGAGTGAATTGGAAATCGACTCCAAAACGAGCTTCGTAGAAATGGAGTTTTGATGGTTTCCTATACATTGGTGATATAGGCTTGTTCCACATAAGAAAGACAAGGAAACTTATATGCGTGTATAAGATTCAAGTTTGAGATTTGGGTTTTGACCCTTAGGGCATGCAAGTTTTGGAAGGAGGAGAGTAATGGACAAAGTGGGCTTGGATCTAAATTACCACACACACATGCGCACACCAAATCGA
Organism: Camellia sinensis; assembly: GCF_055761805.1. NCBI lineage: Eukaryota > Viridiplantae > Streptophyta > Magnoliopsida > Ericales > Theaceae > Camellia > Camellia sinensis. The sequence continues at coordinate 124,484,080 of NC_138967.1, read as the reverse complement.
GTTGCGCCAAGCTTAGGCATCGGTGTGTGGTGTAGATTGTAGGCTTGTTGGTCGAGTCGATTTGTATTATATTTTTTGGATAAAAAAAATATTAAATTTTTTCTGTAAATTTCAAAATCGTTTGCACCAAAATTTGAATTCAAATTCGAATTTTGAATTTTCTAATCGCCTCATTTTTTATCAGTTACATTTTCTTGTCATGTTTTTTTTCAGCCAACTCTGAACATCCAGCAAGGCAACTTGTGGGCTATAAATAGCTTTCCTATTCTAGCAATCCATTCCATTTTCGCATTTCTCCTTCTTTTCTTCTTCACTCTCTTCTACTTCTAAATATTCTGCAAGTTAGAGATTTAGAAATTTTCTTAGAAAGAGAGAGTTATAACACTGGGTATGATTCGCCGGGCTTGAAGTTATAGTATTGCAACTTTGAGTATAATTGTTGAATTCTAAAAAGTAGATACCGATAAAACTTAAAGCGCCGGAGCGAGAGCGAAATCTACTTTATGTAGATTGTGTCCAACACAAGCCTCAACTTATTGTTCCTACAATCTGCAAGTGTGTTGTAAGCTTTATTTTCCAAATTTTTTTAATAAAAATTCTTTTATGTATTTATTTGTTTATTTCATATAATTTATTTATTTATTTTTGGAGTATCAACCCAAAACTCAACTAACAATATCAAAAGCTACAATTCAAACAAGAGAGTCTTGGACCTTTTCAAGCCAAACACCTTAAAGAGCAGCATCTACAGCCTTCCTAGCTAAATAGTGTGCAACCTTATTACCATCCTAGGAATATGAGAGACCACAACCTTTCGAAACCGGCCACCTATGAAGCATGGGTACTTCAAAAAACATATCGTACCCGTATCGAGTACTCACTGGCGTATGGTACGTCGTATGGTATTTTTGCATACGTACTGGGTACACAAAACATGTATCCAAATTTTTTCTGCTTAATTTTTAACGTACTCAAACATACCTACTATATACCCCAAGTCGTACCATACTTTATAGTTGAAACATTATTTTCTTCTACTGCAGAGATAAAACTCATTTCACTAGACTTCTTTTTTATTTTTAGTTTTATACATAACATAATTTTAAAATTAAACTATGGTTTGTAAGTTATTTAATATATTGATATTTAATTTTGATTTATACCTTTATTTTTGGCATTAAATGTTAATTGTAGGTTGGGTCTTAACAAATTAAACTATTTAATTAATTTTTGCACTACTCTAAATTAAAAATAAATATTTTTTATAAGCGTACCAAGCCGTATCCGTACCCTACTTTTTTTTAAATTTTACCATATTGACATACCCGTTTCATACCAGTACCAATACTCGTACCCATACCCGTGTTTCATAGCCAACCACACACTAATTTAGGAATGGCAACGGGGCGGGCCGGGGCCGGGGACTGCCCTCCCCGTCCCCGATCCCCGACAGTAAGAAATTCCCCGCCCCCGCCCCCGATCACCGACGGGGAGCCCATCGCCCTCCCCACCCCCGTCCCCGATCGGGGATCGGGTATCCCCGACCCCACAAATTCCCCGAAATATAGCAGCTGGTCTGATTTTTTTTTTTTTTTTTTGATCTGCCAAACAATTTTTAAATTAAAAAATCTGTACACAGGAATATGTTTTTGTTCAATTGTAGAGTCTGATTCATTGATATTAAATGAAGAAGAAAAAAAATAATAATCTAAAAAAAATGGAAGACAAATCACAACTCGAACACAAAATTATCCACAGATCTGTTTATCAACAAATCATCATCAACAACAATAACAAAACCATCAGATCTCAGATCTCAGAGAGAGAGAGAGAGAGAGAGAGGACAACGGTGACATGAACTGCGGCGAACGATAGAGAAGATCGGCGTGATGGACGACGGAGGAGGTGGAGCGGCGGTGCGACGTAGATAGAGACGCGGCGGTTGATCTGGATGAGAGATGCAGTGGTGGATCGGCGGTGGATCTGGATGAGAGACGCAGCGGCTGTGGTGGTGGTGGTGGATCTGTGAGAGAGAGAGAGAAGTCCGTCAGTGAGGGAGAGGGAGATGAGGGACGCGACTGTAAGTGAGACCCAGAGAGAGAAGTGAAAGTGAAATAAGGGAGAAAAGTGAAAGTGAGAGCCTTATATATATATATATAGGGGCAAAATAGTAATTTTATATCGGGGATAATCGGGGACGGGGACGGGGACGGGGACGGGGACGGGGCCGGGGCCGGGCCGGGTACGGGGCTGGGACACTTATCCCCGTCCCCGGCCCGAAACTGATCGGGGATTAATTTTTGAATACCGTCCCCTCCCCGTCGGGGGTATTTTTCGGGGAAAACCCGCTCAATTCGGGGTCGGGGGGTTGGGTCCCCGTCGGGCCGGGGACAAATTGCCATCTCTACACTAATTGCACTTCCTCTAAGATATTGATATTGATTGTTTTAACAATGCACAAGGAATCCCCTTGAAGATGGATGTCCCTAATTCACAACTTATGAGCAAACCTCATACAATTTTTTGCTCACACATTTAAATAAAGAGTCGTTAGGTTCCAACACTTTGTAAGAACTGGTTAAGGCCAATTGTTTTGCTTAGAGTTGAATTCAAATTGCAACTATTATATCTAATGGTATAGATTCAAATTTAATAGCTTAGGCCTCTTTGTTCCCTCCACGCTGGAAAAATAGTGCCACATGGTCAGTGGCGGAGCCAAAAAATTAAATCAGATGGGACATTTATTAACTACAACATTGAAAATTTTTACAAAATATTTCACTTAAATTTTTACGATTGACTTCAATAAAGATAAATATATATATATATATATATATATATATGTATATATATATTATTTGTAACTAGTATATATCATGGACAATATAAAAAAAAGTCATGGATATAAGTTTTAAAATGATAAAATATTTTTTTATACAAAATTTCAATAAAATTCAATATAATAGTTGTACTATGTCATCTTTGACATATTATATTACCAACCAATAGTAAAGAAACACATAAAGGATGAATCCCGCATGTCAAATGTAACTAACAATTCAATAAATTTCATATCTTCATTGAGATTAATTATAATTGCATTTTAATAATGATGGACATCACCATTGTATTGAAATTTTCATAGATAATAATATAACTTATTGTAATATCTTTATTTTCAATAAAAAAAACAACCGTTATTATTCTCATAATTTTAAAAATGTCATTGATATTTCACTCTAAATAATATTTTATAAATTTTTTATTTAAAATGTTTTCTTTATATTTGCAACAAAAAAAAATTCCAAAACCAGGGGGGCACGTGACCCCCCTGGACCAGGTGTGGCTCCGCCATTGCACATGGTGGCCTCCCATTGACAATGCCAATTTGGGTACAAAAATTCCTTTTTCCGAATGCCTCCTTTGTAACATCTAATGAAGGGAGGCTATTTAATTAAGTATTGCTTCTTGTCAAAGCCCGTGCTGAAGTTTAATTCTTGATGTAAATGAGAATGCAAAGAGTACTCTTCCATAATGATTGATTGAGATTAGAGTAAGGAGCTGAACGTAGGTAATTTTTCTCTAGGGTCATGCTTTAATTAGAACCTGAATTGGTGACGCATGTGGTTGTTGGACAATTTTCACTGTATTATGAATAAATTATGTTTGTGTACTTAACAACAAACAAAAGAAATAAGAAAATGAGAGTGATTGTTTGATTACAAAAATCAAACCAAGATATAAAATAAATAAATAAATAACAAATTTTTATTTTGTTACAAAAACAAAATCAAAATCTAAAATAGGAAAATAATAAAACAGAAAGTAAATTAATTACTTACCAAATTAATTTCTTGAACAATTTTTTTTGTGTGTGATCAAGTCCAGTGTTTAACACTGTGTCCTTAAGACAGATTCGTCATTTCCATGGTGCTTTCAGATTGTAGACATCTATCTCCCAGGATAAAATGATCAACTACGAATAATAGCAGCACTACAAATTATTCGCACAACGAACATACTTTGTGTTTATATTCTTTCTCACAAGAAAATAATGCAGCAAAATGTAGAGAGGAAAATCAGATTTTTTTGCAGCAAATTGTAGAGATGAAAAACATATTTTTTGGATGAAAATTCAGTGAAAAAACCAAATGAGAGACTGCCCATTTATAGATGGAATGGTGGCCTTTCAATTTGAATTAAACAGGTAGCAAACCTATTTGAACAGGTACCAGACCTGTTCAGTTTAAATGAACAGATACAAACCTGTTCAGTTTGAATTTTGAACAGATATGGGTTTGAACTAAGTTTGTTCGGATAGATAGAAACCTTTACAAAAATTTTGAAGAGGTGCAAACAGATTTGAATTCAAAAATTGAAATTAAATTGGACAGATTTTTCAGAATTAATTTCGAATTCTGGATAGATTTTATTTTACCAAAAAACAAAATTAAATTCAAATGTTTTTGGCCCAAAAAGATAGATATTGGACCGGACAAGCCCAACCCAACCTCACACCATGTAGCCGCACCCAAGCCCAGGCTCAGTTCTAGCCCAGCCCAGCCTAGCCTGCCCACCCGCTCGACCGGACAGACAGCGACGGGGGCGCGCGCGTGTGTGTTTATTTCTAGGTCCAATGGGTCTAGCCTAATTTACCCATAACCTCTCCCTTTTACAAACTTAGGGTGCCCTTTGAGGCCCTCTCCAAGTTACAAACTCAAGCCTTATAAACCCATAAAAGTTTTCCCACCAAACCAATGTGGGACAAGTCTTTATTCAAACCTTAAAGAATTTTCACCAAACACTCTATTTCCATGGAACTCACTTTAGCTTCAATTTTTCATTCACCCGATAATGGTTTTGAGCAACCAAATATACTACGTGAATCACAACGTAGCATAGAACGCGTTACCACTTAGACCCGCTAACTTTGGCGCATAAGTCCCACCTAAAAATTAGGCCAAAGTTGAGGAAAAATTCTATTTTTTCCAAAACCATTTCTAACAATCCCCCACATGAATGGAATTTGGTGACAACGGAAATGCAACAATATGCAGAATTTGTCGAAAGAGTATAAATCGAAAATATCTTGCATCAAGATAGATAACTTTCGGCCTTGAACCTTCCCTAGTAATAACCTATTGGACTTACTAGCTAACCAATGGACCCGATGCCTTGAATTGTTTCGTCGTTTGTGTAAGCCAAGACAATAGATTTCACACAAAATATCTTCTGACACATCGTGGTTCTCAAGGTTGTGTTCATTTTGGCCTTGAACGCTTCTGGTTGTTCATAAGTGCTTCTAAAGAATTTAGCCTCTTTATTCTCATAGAACCGCCCCAGTTCGACACTCATATAGGTGATTCTTATTGTGAGTATCTCTTATACTCGTCTTGATTTTTATGCCTAAATCAAGATATAAGTAATCATTAAAAGAGAAGCTTATCCTTAAACCCTTGCATACAATACATGTTGCATATATCACTCTCACCATAGGAATGAATAGGGAATTTTAATCCCTTGGTGATTTCTGGCGAGCCACACATAACTTAATTGTCCCTTTGAACTTAGTTCTTGGGATCTCCAGTCATATAAGTTTACCATTATGATGATTCTGATGTAATAGGCTTTAATCTCATCCCCTTTGATGAACTATACACTTGCTCTTTTGTCAAACATTTTCTTAACGGATTCGCAATATTCTCTTTAGATTTTATATAATCTACTGAGATTATTCCATTTCAGAGCAATTGCCTTACGGTATTATGTCGATGACAAATATGTCATGACTTACCATTATACATATGATTTTGTGCCCTGCCTATTGCAGATTAACTATCACAATGAATGCAAATAACTGGCAAAGGTTTTGGCCACATTGGAATGTCTTCTAAGAAATAGCGAAGCCATTCTGCTTCTTCTCCTACTTTGTCTAAAGCAATGAACTCAGATTCCATTGTGGATCGTGCAATGCATGTTTGTTTCGTGGACTTCTAAGAAACAGTAGCGCCTCCCAGACTAAAGACATATCCACTAGTGTATTTTGAATCTTTAGTATCCGATATCCAATTGACATCACAATAACCTTTTAGTACTGCAAGATATTGCGTAAAATTCAAACCATGATCACGGGTAAATCTTAGATATCTAAGAACCCGAATAATCGCTTTCCAATGGTCTTCTCCGGGATTACTAGTGTACCTACTCAATTTACTGATAGCATAAGCTATATCAGGACGAGTGTAATTCATTAGGTACATTAGGCTTCCAATGATTTGGGAGTATTTTAGCTAAGACACTGCATCACCTTTATTTTTTGATAAATAAAGACCGATGTCTATAGGTGTTCTTGCTACATTCATATCATCCTTGATATATTTACCAAGAATTTTCTCAATATAATGAGATTGAGATAATGCATATCCATCAAATGTTTTAGTAATTTTCATTCCTAATATTACATCTACGACTCCCATATCTTTCATATCAAATCTTTTATTCAACATTTGCTTAGTTGATTTGATTATGTTTTGACTGTTTCCAATGATAAGCATGTCATCCACATAATGACAAACGATAACATAACCTTTGTCAGCGTTTTTAACATGGATGCACTTGTCACATTCGTTTATGTTAAACCCATTAGTAAGCATAGCATAATCAAATTTTTCATGCCATTGCTTAGGAGCTTGTTTTAATCTATTAAGAGATTTTACAAGCCGAAAAACTTTCTTTTCTTGCCCCGGCACTACAACCCCTTTCGGGTTACTCTATACATTTAGATCACTACTTAAGAAAGTTGTTTTAACATCCATTTGATGTATTTCTAAATTATACAATGCTGCTATGGCAATAAGCATGTAAATGGATGTTATTCTTGTCACAGGAGAATATGTGTCAAAATAGTCTAGACCTTCCTTTTGTCTGTAACCTTTTACCACAAGTCTTGCTTTATACTTGTGTATTGAACCATCTACTTTCATTTTTTTCTTGAATATCCATTTATATCCAAGAGGTTTAGAACCGGGTGGAAGATTCACCAATTCCCAAGTATGATTTCGCATAATGGATTCAATTTCATTATTAACAGCCTCTTTCCACAAAGGTGCTTCAGGACCTGTCATTGCTTCCTTAAAGCTTTGAGGTTTATTTTCTAACAGGTATGTCAGAAAATCTAGACCAAAGAATTTTGATGTTCGTGCTCTCTTACTTCATCTTGGTTCATCATCAGTTAAATCCTGTTAGTCGAAACCATTACTAGTCTCTTGTGTTTGATTGTCATTAGTCACTTGACTTTGTGTACAATCATAAGTTCTCTTCTATGAACTTAATTCATGTCCTCTCTTGTAAGGAAAAACATGTTTAAAAAACATAACATTTCTTAACTCTATAATAGTGTTCACATTTATATCATGTATTTCTGATTTATAAGTCAGAAACCTATATGCACTACTATTCTGAGCATAACCAATAAACACACAATCCACTATTTTTGGTCATATCTTAGTCTTTTTCGGAACAAGAACTTCTGCCTTTGCCAAACACCCACACACTTTTAAATATTTGTAAGAAGGTAGTCGATCTTTCCACAATTCATAAAGAGTGCTATTGGTTTTCTTGTGGGGTATTCTGTTAAGAACATAATTAGCAGACAAAATTGCTTCCCCCCACAAATTCTGCGGTAAGCTTGAACTTAGTAACATAGCATTCATCATTAGTTAAATCCTGTTGGCCGAAACCATTACTAGTCTCTTGTGTTTGATTGTCATTAGTCACTTGACTTTGTGTACAATCATAAATTCTCTTCTGTGAACTTAATTCATGTCCTCTCTTGTAAGGAAAAACATGTTTAAAAAACATAACATTTCTTGACTCTATAATAGTGTTCACATTTATATCAGGAATTTTTGATTTATAAGTCAGAAACCTATATGCACTACTATTCTGAGTATAACCAATAAACACACAATCCACTATTTTTGGTCATATCTTAGTCTTTTTCGGAACAAGAACTTCTACCTTTACCAAACACCCCCACACTTTTAAATATTTGTAAAAAGGTAGTCAATCTTTCCACAATTCATAAGGAGTGCTGTTGGTTTTCTTGTGGGATATTCTGTTAAGAACATAATTAGCAAACAAAATTGCTTCCCCCCACATGTTCTGCGGTAAGCCTGAACTTAGCAACATGGCATTCATCATTTCTTTAAGGGTTTTATTCTTCATTTCAACAATTCCATTTTACTGTGGAGAATAGGGTGTTGTAGTTTGGTGAATAATGCCATGTTGTGCACAAAATTCATTTAAATGTGCATCATATTCACTACCCCTATCACTTCTAACCATTTTAATGGTTTCACCAAGTCGATTTTCAACTTCAATTTTGTAGAGTTTAAACATTTCCAAGGCTTCATCTTTACTTTTAAGTAAGTATGCATAACAATATCTTGTGCAATCATCAATAAATGTTATGAAATACTTTTTGCCTCCTCTAGTTTGAACAAATTTAAGATCACATACATCAATATGAATTAATTCTAGAGGTTCGATTTTTCTTTCAACAGATTTAAATGGAGCCTTAGTTAGTTTCGCTTCTACACAAATTTCACATTTGTGATTATGATCAATTTCAAACTTTGGTATATAATCCAAACTAATTAATCTACACAAAGCATCAAAATTCACATGTCCTAATCTACCATGCCATAAATTTAACTCAAAAATATAAGCAAAAGATGTGTTATTCTTATTAATAGCAAGTTTTGGTACAACCGTCATTATATTCAACTTGAAGAGACCATCACTCATGTATCCCTTATCGACATACATACCACTTACAAATTTATCAGACTCAAATGCAAGCCTAAAACCATTTTTACTTAACAAAGAACCATAAACTAAATTCTTCCGGATGTCTGGTACATGCAGTACATTGTTAAGGGTAAGTTCCTTCTGTAACGCCCTCAAAATAAACCCATAATATATATAACATTGACATGCATTAATAAAAGAAAACCAACCATTATACTATTCATCAGAGTATTCTTATTGAAAAGCATTACATGTAACATCCAAAGTAAATGCCTTACGGGCCTACATCTTTCCAAGCCAACACTTGGACACAAAATGTGAGTACTAACTCAACTACAAATTAAGCCCTTGGCTTGAGTGTTTACATGTAATATCACATAAATAAATAACAACTAAACTAAACAGAGTCTTCAACTCCAATTCCTTCCAAGCTAAGTCCTTGGAGGTAGCTTATCACCTGAACCTGAAAATGATGTTCTCGTATAGGTTGAGCCACAGCCCAGTAGAAATATACTAAACCAAATATAAGCATTGAATAAAGCAATAGCATTCAATAGATGGTTAACCAAGATAATCAATTGTAACTTAATACCGTCTCATGACACTAATGTCTACGACATGTTTCAATTCCCATTATTATCAATATGGCTCAAAACTGGCCAAACTTACAACAGTGAACTATATATCATATTCACACTACTTCCAATATCAACAACACAAATGAGACTCAGGCTCATATCAAAACACTTCATACTTCCCGTTTGATACACATTTTAGTGCTGTATCAATAACATGTAAAAACACTTCAATATAATAAGCACACATAATAGTGATGCTAATGGAGTCCATCCCCTATCTCCTCCCAAACAAAAATCCGGTTTAGAGGTTCATCCCCTATCTTCCCCTAAACCGTGGAGTACATCCCCTATCTCCTCCCAAACAAGATGCATATGCAATGCTCAATCAATACATGTATTTTCTGTATTAATTCAATAGTCTAAATTTATGACTTAAACAAATTGATTAGTTTCAATTTTCCCTAATCCACATGCAATGTCTACAACAAACACGACTATCCTCCACCGATAGCCCAAAACAGTTATTTCTAGACTGGAAATAAATATATTAACAATTCGATAGGCGAGTGATTTAAATTATCCAACTACACCATTTAATCAATGAATTCCTCAATTTCATGAGTTTAGTCAAATTCTCCAATTTCCTTAAAGTAATTATACAAATTAATTTATTAATATAACTAGGGTTTTTCCCAAAATTACCAAAGTATCCCCAACATATCAAAATACCAAAACTTAGAACAAAACTTATAGAATGGAGTAGGAAATCCCTACCTCGAAGTGAGGAACTCAAATGGAGATGATGACCAAAGACCAACGTGCTCCAAATCCCAAGTTTCTCAGATTAAAACGAAGCCCCCAACCCACTCTAACTTTTTAATAAAAGACCAAGGTTAGATACTCACCCTAGGTAGATCAATTCTTAGAGAGAAGACAAGTTTAGAGAGAGAGAGAGAGAGAGAAAAAAACTCTCAAGGGGCGGTTTTTAAAAGTTAAGAAAGAAAAAGTAGGTCAAAAAGTGATCCAAAAAGTGAAATCACAGACTGATGTAGTCGATTCCCCGCTCGAGCGTGGAAAACCCCGCTCGAGCATCAGACACAGACTCACGCTCGAGCGTGAAAAGAGCCGCTCGAGCGTCGATTGCACACTTCCAGAAGTTTTACAGGCGATGGTATCCGCTCGAGCGTCAAACTCTCCGCTCGAGCGGAGGGACAGAAACAAGGGATCACGCTCGAGCGTAAAAACGACCGCTCGAGCGGACGAACTGTAGAGTAAAGTACTGGGGGAAGGAAAACAATGCTCGAGCGTCAAAACTCCCGCTCGAGCGGAGAAGCAACAACGAAGAGCCCGCTCGAGCGTTAAAACTTCCGCTCGAGCGTGAAGGCCAAAATCTGGGCATCACCTTTTGGTTTCAAAGTGCAACCAACCTGTTTCAAACCTGCCCATCACAACCCAAGACTCAAATACAAAGAGTAAAGGCTAGAAGTGATAATGATACAAAAACAAGTCCACGGAACCAAGTCCAGAATACAGTATACAAAGGAAGGAAAAACCGGGATCGCTATACCTTCCCTGATGTCATCTTCAAGATCACCTTTCTTTGTTCAGCCACAATAGAAGTAGAAGAATTTCTCATGAAAAGTTGTTCACCATTTGTAGCCTCATTGTAAGTAGTGAACATCTTCTTGTCTGCACAAATGTGACGAGTTGCCCCAGTGTCTACCCACCATTTCTTTGGATTTCCAACCAAATTAGCCTCAGACACCACAGCAGAAAGATTGATGTCATTTACCCCGTCAGAGATGTAATCTAACTTTGTCACATTGGCTTGATTGGTGGTCTTCTTGCTTGTACTTCTGCGATTCATTTTAGGGCGGTGGCAATCAGAAACTCGATGTCCAGTCTTGCCACAGTTATCGCATTTTCCTTTGAACTTCTTATTGCCATTGTTGTCGCCTTGTTTAGGACCATCTCCAGCAAACTTCCTTTTTTTGTTATGTGGTTTGTGCACTTGTTCAACTACTTTAGCCTTGGACTCAATGGGATTTTTACCATTCCTCTTTTCAGCCTTACGATTATCTTTCTTAATTCTTAGTTTTACAATCAATTCATCCATGGTCATCTCCTTGCGTTTATGTTTTAAATAATTTTTGGAATCTTTCCAAGCCGGTGGTAATTTTTCCCCTAACGCAACAACTTGGAAAGACTCGCTCAGAGACATACCCTCAGCATGACTATCATGCAAAATTAATTGAAAATTTTGAACTTGAGAAATTATCGTTTGGGAGTCCACCATGAAGAAGTCTAGAAATTTATCGATAAAAAATTTCTTTGTGCCGGCATCCTCTGTCTTGTATTTTTTCTCCAAAGAATCCAACAATTCTTTTGCTGTTTTCAGAGGGCTGTAAACATTATACAGCATGTTGTCAAGGCCACTGAGGATGTAGTTTTTGCACAGAAAATCAGAATGTTTCCAAGCGTCTACAGCGACAACAACTTACCGATCACTTTCATCCTTTCATAGTACTGAAGCCTCTTCACGGAAAAAACAGGCTAGATTTGAGTTGTAAGATAGAACAACATTTTTTGTTGCCATCTCTTAAACTCGGTGCCATTAAATTTTTTCGATTTTTCTCCATGATTTATTGGAACTTGAACATGGTTTTGAATAGGGATTGGAGTCGTTGTAACAATTAGACTTGGAGTACTATTTTTAGCAGCCATAATATATGATTACAAAAATCAGAAAAACCAAAACACAAATTAATTTTCTAGTTACTCAAACTAGAAAATAAATTATCACACAAAATAATTTTATTTTTCTAGTTAGTAAAACTAGATTATTTATACAAAATAATCATTTTATCAAATAAGGGTAAAAATTCCATTTTTTCCAATATTGACCTAAATACCCAAAATCAACTATTTTGGTACACCAAGATCTTATATTCAAACCCCATACTCATTTATCTCTTATACATCAAAAATCCATCTTTTCATTTTACACCCAAATCTTAGATTCGTCCAAACCACAACCAAATCTCATCATCTATACACAATAGCAAATAACTGAGCTAAAAACCATACTAGAGTGTAGAAAATCCCTACCTCAAGTGTAGAAAACCCAAGCAACAAGGTGGAACTTCAAAGATGACGAAACCCACTTTTACTTAGATCAATACGAAGCTCTTGAAACCCTCTACCTTATTCTCAAAGACACTAGGGTCAAGAACATAATGAATTTAGATGAAACCTTAGAGAGAAGGTGGCTTCTAGAGAAAAAAGCTGCAGATTTAGGGTTTGTGGGTGAGAAAGAGATCAACAAAGAAACCAAAACGGCGCTACTGTGAACTGATGTATACCAGGCTCGCTCGAGCGAAGGAGTTCTCGCTCGAGCGACCAGACACAAAAAGGTTGCCTCGCTCGAGTGAAAGAAGCGTCGCTCGAGCGAACAATGCAAAGCTTCAGATCTGCAACACAGAAGCACGCTCAAGCGCAAGAGTGCTCGCTCGAGCGAAGGAACTCAAAACACAGGGCTCGCTCGAGTGCAAGAATGCTCGCTCGAGCGAAGAATACCACCCTTCAGGTTTTACAGAGACGCAGATGCATGCTCGAGCGCAAAAGTGCTTGCTCGAGCGAAGAACAGTTTACACAAGGCTCGCTCGAGCGCAAGAAGCCTCGCTCGAGCGAAGAGGCCAAAATCTGGGCAACAAGGTTTTGGAAAAACAAGCAACCAACTTGTTCCAAACACACAACTACAACCCAATAACCAACATTAAGGGGAAGACAAGGGAAGCAAGACATAAACCACCCTCCAAACCATACAAACCGGAGTCCGGAACAGCACAAGAGACGGGTCAAAACCAGGGTCACTATAACCTCCTCCCTTAAAGAATTTCATCCCCGAAATTTCAAATCAGGCTCTAAAACATAATTGAACTATTCACAACCATGTTATTCCCACAAGTTCAACACTATGACCCATTCTCCAGTCATCTATTCATACCGACTCAATTCACAAGTCCCAATATAAAAATGAAAATTTCAATTTCCCAAAATATTTACAATGTTTAACCAAAGTCCAAATTTTCAAAAATCGTACATAGCATATACAATGCTTCCAAAAATGATACAACATCAACAATATTCCACATACTCAAAACATATACAATGTTTATATTGAATTCACATTCTTCTCAAACAATTGTAACACATACAATGTTCGTACAAGTTAAAACATATACAATGCTTATACTTTTCATTAACAAAATTAATTCCCAATATGTGCCTATGCATCAACAAACAAATCCGGATATTTCTCCCAAACTTCTAACTCACGTTCCCAAGTCGCTTTCTCGACTCCGTGATGTTTCCACAATACTTTTACCAAAGGAATTGTCTTACCTCGCAAAACTTGATCTCGTCTATCCAAGACCTCCACCGGTCTTTCCTCATACGAGGCATCCTCATGTACCTCTAAATCGGTCCAATCCAATACATGCGATGGATCCAGCTCATATTTCCGAAGCATACAAATATGAAACACGTCATGAACCCCGAAAATTTGTGGCGGTAACGCCAAACGGTAAGCAACCTCCCCAATCCGTTCAAGGATCTCAAAAGGGCCAATAAACCGATGGGACAACTTCCCAATCTTCCCAAACCTCATTAAACCCCGTCTAAGTGATATCTTAAAAAAGACATGATCTTCCACCTCAAAAGACAAAGGTCTCCTCCTACGGTCGGCATAGTTTTTCTGGCGACTCTAAGCCGTAGCTAGCCTCTTACAAAAAAGTACAACTTTCTCCGTCGTTTCTCGAACCAACTCTAGACCTAACAAAGGTGCATCACCCACCTCGGCCTAACACACAGGAGATCTACACAGTCAACCATACAAGGCCTCAAATAGTGCCATGCCAATACTCGATTGGAAACTATTGTTAAAGGCAAACTCTACCAAGGGCAAAAGCCTCTCTCACGAGCCCTTAAAGTCAAGGACATAGCCTCTAAGCATATACTCAAGGATCTGAATAGTACGTTCGGACTGCCCGTCAATCTGAGGATGATACACAGTACTAAAAATCAATCTAGTGGCCAAGGCACCCTACAACTCTGCCACAACCGAGCAGTGAAACGCAGATCTCTATCCGAAACAACCGTCATAGGGACCCGTGCAACCTCACTATGTCCCTAATATACAAGTCGGCAAGATAATCTACCGAGTCATTTACGCGTATAGCAATAAAATGTGCCGACATAGTCAATCGGTCAACGACCACCCAAATGGCATCACTACCCCGTTGAGTCCTCGGAAGACCCGCAACGAAGTCTATCGTAACATGCTTCCACTTCCACTCAGCTATAGGCAAGGGTTGCAAAAAACCCGCTGGCCTCTGATGCTCAGCCTTCACTTGTTGACAAGTAAGGCACTTTGATACAAACATAGCCACATCCTTTTTCATACCTCTCCACCAAAACTGGTGACTAAGATCATGATACATCTTTGTGCCTCCCGGATGCACCGCAAGGCGCGAATGATGAAACTCTCGGAGTACTTCCTCTCGTCAAGACTCCGGTACAAACAAACGGTCACGGTATCTCACACTTTGGTCGGGATACACAATCAAACCTACTTTCCCATTGGAAATCTTCTCTCAAAAAGATTCCACCTCAAGGTCATCCTTTTGTGCTTCCAACACTCGATTCACAAGTGTAAGTTATGTAACTATTGAAAACAAAGCTGCGAATTCAACAGACTCGCCCAGTTGCAAGTCAAACTCATTAAGAGTACCCAACATTTACCATTCTTAGATGGCGATAGAAGCTACACTGCTAGCTGGCTTTCTACTCAAAGCATCGGCCACATCATTGGCCTTCCCAGGATGATAGTGCAACTCAAAATCATAATCCCCTATGAACTCCATCCACCTCATATGCCTCAAATTTAAGTCTTTTTGTGTAAACAAATATTTCAGACTCTTGTGATCAGAGAACACTTCAAATTTCTCACCATACAAATAATGCTTCCAAATCTTTAAGGAAAATATCACGACTGCTAACTCTAGGTCATGGGTGGGATAATTTCTCTCATGTGTTTTCAACTGCCATGAGTCATAGGCTACCACTTTACCCTTTTGCATCAATACACAACCTAAACCTTCCCGTAAAGCATCACAATAAACTGAATAACTCAAGCCTCTCTCCAGTATAATCAATACTGGAGCAGTGGTGAGTCTAATCTTGAGCTCTTGAAACGACCTTTCACAAGTCTCACTCCACACATACTTGATTTCCTTTCTAGTCAACTTAGTCAAAGGTGAAGCTAGTCTCGAAAAATCCTTCACAAACCGACGGTAATACCCGGCCAACCCCAAGAAACTACGAATGTCGAAAGCATTCCTAGGTTGTGCCCAATCTTGCACCGCCTCTATTTTGGATGAATCGACAGTCACCCCTTCCCTTGACACTACATGCCCTAGGAATTTAACCTCTTCCAGCGAAAAGTCACATTTCCCAAACTTAGCATACAGCTTATGGGCTCTAAGTAACTCAAGTACCACTCGTAAGTGTTCCTCGTGTTCTGTCTCAGAAGGTGAATAAATCAAAATGTCGTCCACAAAGACAACCACAAAACGATCTAAGAATTCACGAGAGATCGATTCATTAAATCCATAAACACTGCTGGAGCATTAGTTAGACCAGAAAGCATCCCAAGAAACTCATAATGGCCATACTACGTACGGAATGCCATCTTCGGGATATCCTCCTCCATTACCCTCAACTGATGATAACTCGATCTCAGGTCCATATTAGAGAAACAACAAGACCCCTTCAACTGATCAAACAGATCATCTATATTAGGCATTGGGTACTTATTCTTAATAGTAACTCGGTTCAACTTTCTATAATCAATATAAAGCCGTAATGCTCCATCTTTCTTTTAGAAAAGAGAGCCGACGCTCCCCAAGGTGAAGTACTAGGGCTAATAAAACCCTCATCTAACAATTCCTGGAGTTAAATCTTCAACTCACTCAATTCAGCGGATGCAAATCTATATGGAGCCATAGAAACCGGTGCCGTGCCAGGCACTAAATCAATAGAGAACTCGATCTCTCGGTGAGATGGTAAACTGACAAGATCCTCGGGAAAAACATCTGAGTATTCACAAACTACCCTCGGCAATTCAACCCGAATTTCATCATATTCACTACTCAAAAAGCTAGCAAGGAGACAACTAAGTTCACTCCGCCCACGCAAATCATACACCGGTGATAAAACTCTATCCACACGATCACCCAAGAAATAAAAGCAATCACCGCTCAAGGTATATACAGTAACCTTCTGACGGTAGCAATCTATAACAGCCCGGTATGACGATAACCAGTCCATACCCAATATGACATCAAAACTATGCATGTCAATCAATACAAAAGCAAAAGGTAATCGACGACCAACAACCTCGATGTCACAACCCCAACATCCTTGTCTTAAGATAATCTCACTACCAATTGGTGACTCTACACAAATAGGAGATGATAACTGTGCTAACTCCAAACCCAAAACTGATGCAAACGCATATGAAATAAAAGAATGGGAGGCACCCGTATCAATCAACACATTAGCAACCGAATTGCAAAACAAAAAGGTACCTCTCACTACAGAAGGAGCAGGTACAAGATCTGGCCCTACAACTGTATGCATACGTCCAGTAGGCCTCTGCTCAACCTGCTCACCCCTCGGAGCATAAGCCTGATACACAGACTGAGCCGAAGAAACTCCCTGATTGGCCCTTGAGGCCTGTGCTGACTGCGCTGGCTGGTGACTCTGTGTCTGTCTGGAACCAGACGCACTAGGTGTACCACCTAACTGTGGGCAAAACCTCTTCAGGTGCCCCGCATGCCCACACTGATAACAAATGAGCAGCTGGCCTCTTTCCTGACTCTAGATCTGAAAACGAACCGAAGATGATGCTGCTCGCTGTCCTCCCTCTCTCTGAGGACAAGCTGGAGACTTGTGGCCCAACTGACCACACTTAAAGCAAGTAAAAACTCCCTGCCCACATCTCCCAGAACCTGAACTCGGTATTGGAAAAGTGGACCTCGACTGAGTTCCCTGAGACTGTTGATGATAGGAACCCCTCTGCCTCTTACTATCTCCTTGACTATCCCGACTCTTCCTGGAGCCCCTCATCCTTTCATCCTCTGTCTGCATAATAGTTTCAAGGTGGCTACAGCCTGCACAATGCGCTCATAATCTCTAGTCATGGAACCGACAACTCTATACATTAGCCCGGTCCTTAACCTCTTTTCAAACTCCAAACAATGGCGCTCCTCAGTCGCCACCAACTCAGGTGCAAACCTCAACAGACTAGTAAAGGTTGCCTCAAACTCAACCACTAGCGTGTTTAACTGCAATAATTTAGAGAATTGATCTCTCAACTTCTCCCTAACTGTGGGAGGTAGAAATTTATCCTGGAAAGCCTCAACAAAAGCCTCGCAAGTTCCTCCAATACGTCCACGTTCATACTTCCACCACTGACCCGCATCCCCCTTCAACTGGAAAGACGCCAATGTCATTTTCAATTGATCATCCTCGATGCCAAGCATCTCGAATGTCTTCACTAACTGTTCTAGCCACTCATCTGCCTTCAGTGGCTCCCTAGGATCACCCACAAACTTATCCGGATTCGACTAGAAGAACTCCCTCTTCAGAAAAGATGGCCTTACTTTAACTACTTGGGCCTGGACTTGATTCTCAGCTCGGAGAATGTCCATAGATTCCCTCAATGCTCCGGCCATTTAACGGGCTAAGGCGCCCAAGGCCTGATGACCAACTGGTTCAACCACATTGGCTTGACCAATTCCTTCCTCCTGTGCTGGAATGTCATTTGGTATTGGCATTTCATGCCTCATAGGTCTACCACGTCTACCACCACCACGTCCACGTCCACGTCCAGACATCCTAATAAAGGTAACAACAGGAGATTAGCACATTCACATATGTGACGACACTAACTCACTTGTGTTCTAATACAATAGACAACAGTAAATCACTCCACATAGACATGTAATCACATAAACACATACGAATTTCCTTCCTAGATAATGACCGTCCCACGGCGTTGCTAGAGTTCCAATTAGAAATAGCAGTGATCAAGTACTCTTCCAATAGGACTTCCAGAAAACCATAGACTCAATCAACATCTTAGGAACCAAATCCCATACTCACATAAGCACATAAGCATGTTATCACATAAGCATACAATACATGCTAACGTCTCAATCAAACGAGACAAACCCATTGTGGTACTAACCACTTCTCACGTACCCAAAGTATTCAAACTTGGTATGCTCTGATACCAAGTTGTAATGCCCCCAAAATCATACAATAAAGATAACTCATATGCGAAATAAATATGTGAAAGTAACATACTTTCATACATCAGAGTTTACTGTTTAACAAACTATTAAATGCCATGTAGGCTTACATCTTTCCAAGTCATTGCTTGGTTACACAAATTGAGTCTCACTCATTACATCTTAAGCCCTTGGCTTTACAAATAATCGACATTAACACAACAAGACATAGATAAGAAGCTCTTGCTTTGTAAAAATCCATCCACGCTATTGCCTTGGAGGAAACACCTCATCTGCACCTGAAAAATGATATTACCTTATAGGGTGAGCCACAGCCTAGTAGAAATAATCTAACACAACTTATGAAGTTTAGCAAAGGTATAAATACCACATATATAAACAATACCGATATGGAAGCATCCATAAGGCCTACATATCCATATGCCACTAAGGCCAGTCTTATTCCATTTTCCATCAGTTCATTTCCACTTTATATATGCTACTCAATTCATGAGTTAAATTCATTATCTTTCAACAACCAAAATGAGACTACAACTCAATAGTTCTCCAATTATGCAAAACACACACATAAACACTTCAAACTTTCCATTTTACAGATATTTCATCTAAGGGAACCGGCACCCATTTATATAAGAGATTTCGGGTCTTTCACCCAGGACACTCAGGCCAACTTGCTTTAAATGGAGTCCATCCCCCTTCCCTTCCCCAAACAAATATACATATGCAATGTATTTATAAACATAATCATATATGGAGTACATCCCCTTTCTCCTCCCAATAAACATACATATACAATGTGTTACCCAAAAAGCAACCTAAGAGGGGGGGTGAATTATGTTTCTACAAAATAAAATTAATAATACCACAATAAAATTAACTACTAGTACAACAAATTATTAACAAGCACAATGATGAACTTAGCAGTAAATGATCAAGCAGAATAACAATGAAGTATAACTAACATACAGGGTAAATCAAATGATTAACACATGAATATTAGATAGCTATAGCAGTAGTATGAAAGTAAAGAGATTAGGGAAGAGGAGACGAACAGATTTATAGTAGTTCGGCTTCAACCAAGCCTACATCCACTCCTCAAGCTTCACTTAAGATTTTTCACTATCTTCTAGCTTCACAGGGGTGCTAGCAACCTCTTTACAAATGAAGCAATCCTCCATGGATTTTACACAGACTTCACAAGCCCAAACCCTTGTAAATCTTAGGTGATTCAGAATCACTCTCAAGATTTCATGAACACAATGTTTGCAACACTTTTACAAAATGAAATGGTATTTTTGCTTTCAAAGAAAGCTTACAATAAATATCTCTCAAAGATAGATATATAAAATGGAACTTTGATTTTTCTGTAAATCTCACGTGGGAAAGATAAGTTTAAAGCTATAAAGCTTAGTGTATAATTTCTGAGAAAAGATATGAGTGATTATAGATCAAAGAATATTTTCAGGTTTTTTTGTAACTTGTTTACATTAGAGGCTTTGGTATATATAATAAAAATTATAGCCGTTTATAGCCATTGTATTTATTTGAATTATAGCCGTTGTAGTCATTTGAATTTATAGTCGTTTATAGCCGTTGTACTTCCATCATTACCAATTTGAATATCTTCCACTCCATCATTACAAATTTGAATATCTTTCACTTGAACCTTTTTAACCTTTTGGCCTTCTAAACCTTTATAGTTGTTGTACTTCCACCATTACTAATTTGAATATCTTCTACTTGAACCTTTTGAACGTTTTGGCCTGCTGCTGTGCTAGGCTGTTTGAACATTTGTTTTGGGCTGCTTGAACTCCTAATTTAATCAAATATTAAATACATTTCTAACAACATTTAGGATAAAGGTTTAGGTGAGAAATAGTGGGACAAAATAAATTTTGATTCTATTTTTCTCTTTCAAATAAATCATCAAAATAAATTTTGATTAAAATATAATTAAATAAATCATCAAAATAAATTTTGGATTCTATTTTTCTCTTTCAAATAAATTAAAATATAATTAAATAAATCATCAAAATAAATAAGTCTAACAATCTCTTCATTTTTTATGATGGCACACAATGATGTTTTGATTTGATTTGGGAGTAAGAAAGGCTTCCCCTCAAGTCATGCTCCCTGAATTCATTTCTAAATACATAGGTTGTCACATGTGTAATAAATAATCTTTAATCAATAACATGATATAAGATTAAGATATCAAACTATAAATATATAACATCAGATTAGTTTGAAAATAATATCATAGTACATAACATCATAACATCATAAGTTTTCTCCCCCTGTGACATTATCAAAAGGAAATCATGGGTCAGAATCTGGAGGAGGAGGAAAATGATAGTGATAAATGGCACCAAAAAATAGATAATCAAAACAGATATATACATACATATATATATATATATATATGATTCGCCCGCGTCTCTGTTTTATTCGTCGAAAATCGCGTCGGACACGCGTCCTCGCTTTTGCACCAGCCGATCGACAAAAGCGAGACAGGTCAATCAGTCAATCAGTTGCCTCAACTCTCTCTCCCCCTTGTTGTCTTCTCCTCCGTCTTCTTCTTAATCACACACGCTTCTATTTTCTTCTTCACCATTCTCTTCTATCTCTTCTTCACCACTCTCTTCTGTTTTTTCTTCCTCATCAAGAGACAAAGAAACTGAACGGAGGAGGCCAAACCTCAGTCTGTTCGCTTCTATTTCTCTACAACTCGTTTCTTTGACACCTCTCACTTCTAATCCATGGCTTCCTCATCCCGTCCCCTCACTCTGTTTCCGGACCTAAACGATCCCATAAGCTCTGCTGGACTGAATGCCCCTACTCCTACTCTTCCTGTCATTCTTCTGCCTAACCTTCCTATGATGTCGATTGAGCAAATCATGGCAGCTCAATCAAACATTGAAGCCAATCATTTCACACTGACGTCCTGTATGGAGACGGTGACTGCAGTCACAAAATTGGCTCACCAATTGCAGAACAGGACAATTGAGCTCCATCAGGTCAACGCCCAACTCTCTCTGCTTCAGCGTTTGTACAAGGATGCACGAGCAGAAATAGGTGCACTGAAGGCCGAAAATAAAGAGTTTAAACGGAAGACCACCTTCATGGCCCAATTTGGAGCAACGTCGTTCTTGGCCTTTGATAGTTAGCGGGGAGTTGTCACTCTCGACGAAAGCACGGGGGTAGGGGCGTCATGGGTCGCCCAAGGTGATAAAAAGAAGAAGAGAGCAGTGGAAGAGGCGAGTAAGTAAGATCGGCGTATGGCCGTAAAAAAAATGAATGTTTTTTTTTTTTTGTATTTTGATTTGTTTTTGTTTTTATATTTAAGTATTGAAAATGAAATTAAAAAGTAGAAAAAAAAATAAGAAAATTAAGTCCAAACAAAAAATAATAATGAGAGACCAAATTATTAATGAGTATATGAGAAACATTTGAGCATGATCTAATTCTCAATTTCTTAGCAAGAGCATACCAATCTCAAGACTATAATAGACATAACAGTGCATAGAACAAACAAGGTTGCCAAGCAAGAGCATAAATATGGAGCTAAAGTTCAAGTCACTCTTCCTTGAGGAAAACGATCTTCCTCTTACATTATCAACAACTAATCAGCTCAAAGGTCATGTTGTAAGAATTAAGATACCAAAAGCATATAGGTACCAAAATAATCAGAGATACTAAAACAATCAAGTCTCTTTTTCTCCCCCGATGACATTTTCAACAAAATCAAGTACAAGGAGGAAGTATGGTACAACATATAGGATGAAAGAATGTAAGTCTCATTATAGCACAAATAATCATCCATATCAAGGTAGCTCTATGATACCAAAAACATGATAGCACATAATGATCATACAATTGAAGTTCATACCATTTGACAATAATGGGCAAAAAAATAGTAACATGTGAAGGTGCAAGCCCATAAGTTTGATATCAAAAACAGAATAGAAACTGAAGGGATTTTAAAAAATAATCAAGTTTAAATTCTTCCCCTTGTTTCATTTGGCAAAATCAATAGGAGATATGATAAATGAAAGCTCATAACTGAAATGTTCTCGTCAATAATATCAAATAGGATGCCAAAATGATACCAACATGCAATCTGCCAAGGATACTAATATGCAATCTAGAAGATTAAACAATCATAGCTCAAGCATTATGTAGAATGCCAAATATTGCTCATAATAGGTAACTCAATATAATCTCATGGAGCTAATGTAAATCCAAAAAATGAAGCATGTTCAAGGTATAGCAATCCATATGCCAAGAAAAATCATGAGTTTCAATATATAGCACATATTTTAAGCATATGCATGATTTTTAGGCAAAAGCATCACCAAATAGTATACATTGCAAATTATATGAAGCATAATCAATCTTTTTCATATCAAAGTAGTAATAGTATTAGCTCAAAGGTTATAAGATAGAATTTTTACCTCAAAAGCTTAAGAGAGTATATGAGGCATACATTAGGTTCAAGAGATGGAAGCTTTTCAATCTTCAGTTTTCTTTCATAAGGTGTTCATCTCAAAAGGGTTTAACAAGTATGTTAGCAAAATGATTTCTCTCCCTAAGTTGGTGCTACCCTTTTCTAATGTGATTTGTGTAAATATAGCATTCATAGAACAATCACTATTACTCAATAAAAATACAGCACAAATCACTTCTTATCACAAACTCAAAAAGTGAAAAATAATTCAATGATCAAACAAGAATTTGGAATGCTATTTTTCAGAATTTTCAAGTTGTAGCACATAGCATAATATGCATAAGAAAATAGTGTTATGCTCTTTGTTTTAAAAATGATGCAACAGTCTCATTTAATCACATAACATTATCAAGAGGCATTTTCATCAATTCAATCCACATACTCAAGTGTGATAAACATTTTACTCAATGTGGAACACAAAATAAATGCTATAAACAATTAATTCAACAATTTATCAATCAAAAGCATTTCATAAGATGTATGCCAATATAATCCATATTCAAAAGATATTCAATAGGATAGATGCAATGTCTCTACAAGCGTATGATACTTCTTTTCATTTAGACATTGTTGATGGATCATAATCAACGAATTTCATAACTCATTCAAATATTCCAATGTAAAGCATATAAGCATGAAATTTCCATATTGTGCATATTCTTGAGATCATAAATGTACAATTCAAAATATAGATAGTATACATCTCAAAAACATGCTATGACATCAAAATTGATTCCACAAAGATATGACTCAAAAAGGAATTAACATATTAGTATGAAGTCATATATAAGATGTGAAAAGTATGCTCACAAAACATATTTATCACTTCTTATCTCTTTTTCATAGCAATGGATGACATAATATACAATGTTAATGAATACATGAATCATTCATATTCTAATAGGCATTCATCAAAATAATATAATTCTCATTTTTGAGTTCAATGAATGTTTGAAAGAAACTAGCAGAACATGACTTAGCAAACTTAGTACAATTAGGTTACATGGAAGCTGTCACGCCCCCAAAATAATAACATTAAACCCATTAAATAAGTCATGCATTGATATACAAAAGTTCCACATTCTTTCATTCATGAGAGTTCGATTACATAGGTATTACATGTTAACAACCAAAGCAAATGCCCTACGGGCTTACAGCTTTCCAAGTTAACACTTGGTTACAACAAAAAGAGTACTAACTCATACACCTTAAGCCCTTGGCTTGAATTTACATGTAATACATCAAAAAGTAATACGACAAAAGTATGTCCGCCTCTAGCCTCCCAAGCTATGTCCTTGGAGGTGACATGCTTCCTGTACCTGAAAATGATATTCCCATATAGGGTGAGCCACAGCCCAGTAGAAATGCACTAAACCAACCATGTACAATGACTAAAATATTAGCAATTGATAGATGGTCAACACAGATACATTCACATAAATCACACATTTATGTCATACGACTTATGAGTCCAAATTTCTTTTCATTTTCCCTTTTTCAACAGATAAGCATATAAGCTATATCCAGATTCTACAACAGATATATATAATAACAATATCCACAGATAAGCATATAAGCTATATCCACACTCTACAACAGATATGTATAACCACAATATCCACAGATAAGCATATAAGCTATATCCACACTCCACAAAGATAAGCATATGAGCTCTATCTTCACTTTTCTAGATAAGCATATGAGCTCTATCCACGGAGTTCATCCCCTATCTTCTCCCAACACTATCCGGTTTAGAGGTACATCCCCTATCTTCCCCTAAACCGCGGAGTACATCCCCTATCTCCTCCTCTACACAAAACGTATACAAACACATTGGTTCTATATACAATCACACAATACATACAGTTAATGTATTCTATCAACCGTCAAGTCCCATGACACATTCCATTGATTAGTTTCAGTTTGCCTAATCATCATGCATTGTCTACAACAATCACGACTATCCTCCACCGATAGCCCAAAGCAGTTATTTCTAAACAGAAAATAAATGCACAATGGATATTCAATCAACATTACATTTCCTCATTTCCCAATTAATTATTCCAATTAATCAAACAATGTAATTAGGCCAATTCCATAATTACCATTTCAACCCTTAGGTCCCATTTTATCAATGATTTAACATTTATTTTCTATGCCAAACATGCATCTAGGTTTATTATGAATAAACCCCAACCTTTGTAAAGTTACACAAAAGCCCCAAACTTTCTCAAAATTACCAAACCAACCCCAACATCTCAAAATGCCAAAATTTAAAGACAGAATCCATAGAGAGGAGTAGGATATCCCTACGTCGAAGTTTGAGCCCAAAAGGAGATGAAGACTCGAAGACCAACGTGCTCCAAAACCAATCTTTTTTAGATTAGAACAAAGCTCTCAACGCCCTCTATCTTTTTAACAAAGGCTCTAGGCTAGATTCACACCCTAGGGAGATCAAATCTTAGAGAGAGTGTAAGTTTAGAGAGAGAGAGTCTCGGATCTAAGTTTAGATCAAAAAGAAATGAAAAAGTGATGTTTAAAATCGCTACTGCCCGCTGATATAACACACGCTCGCTCGAGCGAAGACTTGGTCGCTCGAGCGACCAGACACAGAAATTCTCGCTCGAGCCAAGGAACTCTCGCTCGAGCCAAAAACTCAAAAGTGCGCTCGAGCCAAAGAATGCTCGCTCGAGCCAACAACTCGACCCTTCAGGTCTGCAACCAGAAGCACGCTCGAGCGACCAACTACTCGCTCGAGCGAAGAACAAACCAGACCGCTCGAGCCAAGAAAAGCTTGCTCGAGCCAGAAAACACAACTCTCAGGTCCAGAACCAGGTGCAAGCTCTCGCTCGAGCGAGGCCACTCTGGCTCGACCCACCAGACACAAACTCAACTCTCGCTCGAGCGACAAACTCCTGGCTCGAGCGAAGGACCAAAAATCTGGGCAACAACACAAGGTTTCCTAACACAACCAACCTGTAACAAACCTGCCCAACACATCCTATAACTCAATACACAAAGTAAAAAGGATGCAAACACGATAATAACCAACTACCAACATCCACGGACACGTGTCCGAATCACTGTACAACAAGGGGTAAACCCGGGATCGCTATGACCTCCCCCCCTTAAAGAATTTCGTCCCCGAAATTAAGCATAAGTTTTCAAAAACAAGTTTTTTTTTCAAAAACAGGTTTCCTTCCATGTTAAACAATGTTACACTTTAACATTCAACAATTCGACCCATTACCGGTCATCCCCTCCATTTAACAAGAGGCATTTCACAATATGAAAACAACATATGTACTCTCAACATGCATTAACATGACGCATTATCTTTCCAATTTCAACAACACATTCAACACATATAGTGTCACATTCAACTTCCTTATGAGGCAAGTCCCAAAACATACTTCCAATAAACCAAAACATTTTCAATGTTTCCCAACTCAAGACACATATAAAAGCTCTTAAGTTCAACCATAGTTTAAAATTTAAACACAAGATTACATATCAACAAACAAGTCCGGATATTTCTCGCGGACTCCCAACTCACGTTCCCAAGTGGCTTCCTCCACTCCGTGATGTTTCCACAAGACTTTCACCAAAGGAATGGTCTTGCCACACAGGACCTGATCCCGCCTATCCAAGACCCGAACCGGTCTCTCCTCATACGAGGCATCCTCATCTACCTCTAAATCAGTCCAATCCAATACATGTGATGGATCTGGCTCATACTTCCGAAGCATACTCACATGAAACACGTCATGAACTCCGGACAACTGCGGCGGTAAGGCTAACCGATAAGCAACCTCGCCAATCCTCTCAAGGATCTCAAAAGGACCAATAAACCGAGGGGATAACTTCCCACTCTTTCCAAACCTCAACAAACCTCGCCTAGGTGATATCTTCAGAAAGACATGATCACCCACCTCAAACGCCAAAGGCCTCCTCCTACGGTCAGCATAAGATTTCTGCCGACTCTGGGCTGTAACCAGCCGCCTACGGATAAGCTCAACCTTCTCCGTCGTCTCCCTAACCAACTCCGGACCCAACAAAGGTGCATCACCCACCTCGGCCCAACAAACTGGAGACCTACACGGTCGGCCATACAAGGCCTCAAACGGTGCCATACCGATGCTAGACTGAAAACTGTTGTTGTAGGCAAATTCTACCAATGGCAAGTGCCTCTCCCACGTCCCACTGAAGTCCAGGACACAACCCCGAAGCATATCCTCGAGGATCTGAATAGTACGCTCGGATTGCCCGTCAGTCTGAGGATGATAGGCCGTACTAAAGGTCAACTTAGTGCCCAAGGCACTCTGCAAACTCTGCCACAACCTAGCAGTAAAACGAGGATCTCTATCTGAGACGATCGTCACTGGGACCCCGTGCAATCTCACTACGTCCCGAATATACAAGTCGGCTAGATGATCTACCGAATCTCTCACGCGCATAGGAATAAAGTGCGCCGACTTAGTCAACCGGTCTACAACCACCCAAATAGCATCACTACCCCGCTGAGTCCTCGGAAGACCTACAACGAAGTCCATAGTGACATGCTCCCACTTCCACTCGGCAATAGGCAAGGGTTGCAACAAACCCGCTGGCCTCTGATGCTCGGCCTTCACTTGCTGGCAAGTAAGGCACTTCGATACGAAAACAGCTACATCTCTCTTCATACCCCGCCACCAAAACTGGCGACCCAAATCCTGATACATCTTAGTACCTCCCGGATGCACCGCAAGGCGCGAATGGTGAAACTCTCGGAGTACCTCCTCTCGGCAAGACTCAGGCACAAACAAACGGTCTCGGTATCTCACACTCAAGTCGGGATACACCGTCAAACCTTTCTCAACTTTCCCACTGGAGATCCTGTCTCGAAGGGATTCTACCTCAAGGTCACCTCTCGGTGCCTCTAACACTCTAGTCACAAGTATAGGTTGCGCAATAACAGAAAACAAGGCCGCAGCCTCAACAGATTCGCCCAGCAGCAAATCAAACTCGCCGAGAGCTCCCAACATCTCCCATTCCCGGATGGCTATACAAGCCACATCACTAATGGTTTTCCTACTAAGGGCATCGGCCACAACATTGGCCTTTCCCGGATGATAATGCAACTCAAAATCATAATCTTCGATGAACTCCATCCACCTCCTCTGCCTCAAATTCAAGTCTCTCTGTGTAAACAGATACTTCAAACTCTTGTGGTCCGAGAACACCTCGAACTTCTCACCAAAAAGGTAGTGCCTCCAGATTTTCAAGGCAAAGATCACAGCTGCTAACTCTAAGTCGTGTGTGGGGTAATTATTCTCGTGTATTTTCAACTGACGTGAGCCATAAGCTACCACTTTCCCCTCCTGCATCAACACACAACCCAAACCCTCTCGTGAGGCATCACAGTAAACCGCATAACCCAACCCTCTCTCCGGAATAATCAACACCGGAGCGGTGGTCAATCTAACTTTCAGCTCTTGGAACGACTTTTCACAAGTCTCACTCCACACAAACTTGACTCCCTTCCGAGTCAGCCTAGTCAACGGTGACGCTAACCTGGAGAAATCTTTCACAAACCGACGGTAATACCCAGCCAATCCCAGAAAACTGCGGATCTCAAACACACTCTTAGGCTGTGCCCAATCTTGCACTGCCTCAACCTTGGATGTATCAACAGACACCCCTTTCCCGGATACCACGTGGCCTAAGAATTTCACCTCTCCTAGCCAGAACTCACACTTCCCAAACTTGGCATACAGCCTATGGGCTCTAAGCAACTCAAGCACCACTCTCAAGTGTTCCTCGTGCTCCTCCTCAGAAGGCGAATAGATAAGAATGTCGTCCACGAAGACGACCACAAAACGGTCCAAGAACTCCCGAAAAATCCGGTTCATCAAGTCCATAAAGACTGCCGGTGCATTGGTAAGCCCAAATGGCATTACCAGAAACTCATAATGGCCATACCGCGTACGGAATGCCGTCTTCGGAATATCCTCCTCCCTGACCCTCAACTGGTGGTAACCCGATCTCAAGTCTATCTTAGAGAAACAACGGGAACCCTTCAACTGGTCAAACAGATCATCTATACGGGGCATAGGGTACTTATTCTTAACCGTAGCCCGATTCAACTTCCGATAGTCAATACACAATCTCAAGGCACCATCTTTCTTTTTAACAAAGAGGGCCGGTGCTCCCCACGGCGAAACACTAGGGCGAACAAAGCCCTTATCTAGCAATTCCTGGAGTTGAACTTTCAACTCAACCAACTCTGCTGGAGCAAAACGGTAAGGAGCCATGGAAATCGGCGCCGTACCAGGCACTAAATCAATAGAAAACTCTATCTCCCGATGAGGTGGCAAACTAACAAGATCTTCGGGAAAGACATCCGAATACTCACAAACCACCCTCGGCAACACAAGCTGGGTCTCACCACACTCACCACTCTCAAAGCTGGCAAGTAGACTACGAAGCTCACTTCGCTTTCGCGAATCATACCCCGGTGGCAAAACACTACCAACCCGGTCTCCCAAGAAATGGAACCACTCCCCGCTCAAGGTACATAACGTAACCTTCTGGCGGTAGCAATCAATAACAGCCCGGTATGACGATAACCAGTCCATACCCAAAATAACATCAAAACCCTTCATGGGCATGACAACAAACGGAAAAGCAAGCCTATAATCGGCAACTTCTATATCACATCCTCTAACACCCTGTTTCACGATCAACTCACCACCCAAAGGCGATACCACACAAATAGGAGATGCCAACAGTGCTAACTCCAATTCCAAAACAGATGCAAATGCAGCAGATACAAAAGAATGAGATGCACCCGTGTCTATCAACACATCAGCAACCGAGTTGCAAAACAGAAAAGTACCTCTCACTACCGATGGAGCCGGTACCAAATCCGGCGCGGTAACAGCATACATGCGCCCCGTAGGCCCCTGGTCTACCTGCTCACCTCTAGGAGCAAAAGACTGCTGCACAGACTGGGATGACGAAGCTCCCGGATTGGCCCTCGAGGCCTGCACAGACTGAGCTGGCTGAAAAACCTGCGTCTGCCTAGAACCAGACGCTCCCGAAGTGGCACTCAACTGCGGGCAAAACCTTTTCAGGTGCCCAGGCTGTCCACACTGATAACAAGACAAGGGCTGCCCCCTGCCCAAACTCTGACTCTGCGGTCTAGCTGAAGAAGAAGCAGCTCTCTGACCTCCACCCTTCAGCGGGCAAACAGAAACCTTGTGACCCAGCTGGCCACACTTGTAACAAGCAAACTCCCCCTGACCACCTCTCCCGGAGCCTGCACTCGGCACTGGGAAGGTCGATCTAGCAACACCACCCTGCGACTGCTGAGGGTTAGAACTCCTCTGCCTCCTGCCATCACCCTGGCCATCTTGGCCCCTCTTGGAGCCTCTCTGCCCCTCATCCTCCTCCTGCATCATAATCTCCATATGAGCAGCTGCATCTACCAGGTGTCTATACTCTCGAATGTAAGACCCACCAACTCTCAACTTGAGGCCCCGCCTCAACTTCCGCTCAAACTCATAGCAACGGCGTTCCTCAGACGCCACCAGTTCAGGTGCGAACCTGGACAGACTAGTAAAGGTAGCCTCAAACTCGGCCACTGACAAGCCCTGCTGATTAAGCCGGCTGAACTGATCCCTCAGCTTCTCCCTAGCTGCAGCAGACAAAAACCTCTCCTGAAAAGCATTCACAAACGCCTCCCAAGTACCACCAACACGAGCCTTCTCGTACTTCCACCACTGACCAGCATCTCCCTTCAGTTGGAAGGATGCCAAGGTCACTTTCAGTGCTCCGTCCTCGATGCCAAGCATCTCAAACGTCTTACTCATTTGCTCTAGCCACTCATCAGCCTTCAGTGGCTCCTTCGGATCCCCGACAAACTCATCCGGATTTGACCGGAAAAAATCGCTCTTCAAGAATGAAGGCCCTGCCTCAGCTGGCTGAGTCCCCGCTCTGAGAACACCCAAAGCTCCTACTATCTCTCTGGCCAAAGCACCCATGGCCTGCTGACCCACTGGCTCGGCCACATTGGCCTGGCCAACTCCCTCCTGCACTGCCGAAATCTCACCCTGTAACGATACTCCCTGCCTCGCAGGTCTACCGCGCCTAGCACCTCTTCCTCGTCCTGACATCCTAATAAAGGTAACACAGAACATTAGCACATTCATAAATGTGCCGAAACGAAACACTCACGTCCTAATGCATGGACAATTGTAATTCACTCCACGTAAGCACATAAACACATAAGCACTTATGAATTTCATTTCCGGATAATGATAGTCCCGAGGCATTACTAGAGTTCCGGTTGGAAACAGCATTGATCAAGTGCCTTTCCAACAAGACTCCCAGAAATCCAAGGATCCAATCAACATCCTAGAAATTAAATCCCATACCCACATAGTCACATAAACATGTTATCAATTAAACACATAGCATATGATACTACATCAAAGTCTCTACCAAGCGAGACGAACCCATTGTGATTCTAATCACTTCCCACGTACCCAAAGTATTCGAACCCGGTACGCTCTGATACCAAGTTGTCATGCCCCCAAAATAATAACATTAAACCCATTAAATAAGTCATGCATTGATATACAAAAGTTCCACATTCTTTCATTCATGAGAGTTCGATTACATAGGTATTACATGTTAACAACAAAAGCAAATGCCCTACGGGCTTACAGCTTTCCAAGTTAACACTTGGTTACAACAAAAAGAGTACTAACTCATACACCTTAAGCCCTTGGCTTGAATTTACATGTAATACATCAAAAAGTAATACGACAAAAGTATGTCCGCCTCTAGCCTCCCAAGTTATGTCCTTGGAGGTGGCATGGTTCCTGTACCTGAAAATGATATTCCCATATAGGGTGAGTCACAGCCCAGTAGAAATGCACTAAACCAACCATGTACAATGACTAAAATATTAGCAATTGATAGATGGTCAACACAGATACATTCACATAAATCACACATTTATGTCATACGACTTATGAGTCCAAATTTCTTTTCATTTTCCCTTTTTCAACAGATGAGCATATAAGCTATATCCAGATTCTACAACAGATATATATAATAACAATATCCACAGATAAGCATATAAGCTATATCCACACTCTACAACAGATATGTATAACCACAATATCCACAGATAAGCATATAAGCTATATCCACACTCCACAAAGATAAGCATATGAGCTCTATCTTCACTTTTCTAGATAAGCATATGAGCTCTATCCACGGAGTTCATCCCCTATCTTCTCCCAACACTATCCGGTTTAGAGGTACATCCCCTATCTTCCCCTAAACCGCGGAATACATCCCCCATCTCCTCCTCTACACAAAATGTATACAAACACATTGGTTCTATATACAATCACACAATACATACAGTTAATGTATTCTATCAACCGTCAAGTCCCATGACACATTCCATTGATTAGTTTCAGTTTGCCTAATCATCATGCATTGTCTACAACAATCACGACTATCCTCCACCGATAGCCCAAAGCAGTTATTTCTAAACAGAAAATAAATGCACAATGGATATTCAATCAACATTACATTTCCTCATTTCCCAATTAATTATTCCAATTAATCAAACAATGTAATTAGGCCAATTCCATAATTACCATTTCAACCCTTAGGTCCCATTTTATCAATGATTTAACATTTATTTTCTATGCCAAACATGCATCTAGGTTTATTATGAATAAACCCCAACCTTTGTAAAGTTACACAAAAGCCCCAAACTTTCTCAAAATTACCAAACCAACCCCAACATCTCAAAATGCCAAAATTTAAAGACAGAATCCATAGAGAGGAGTAGGATATCCCTACGTCGAAGTTTGAGCCCAAAAGGAGATGAAGACTCGAAGACCAACGTGCTCCAAAACCAATCTTTTTTAGATTAGAACAAAGCTCTCAACGCCCTCTATCTTTTTAACAAAGGCTCTAGGCTAGATTCACACCCTAGGGAGATCAAATCTTAGAGAGAGTGTAAGTTTAGAGAGAGAGAGTCTCGGATCTAAGTTTAGATCAAAAAGAAATGAAAAAGTGATGTTTAAAATCGCTACTGCCCGCTGATATAACACACGCTCGCTCGAGCGAAGACTTGGTCGCTCGAGCGACCAGACACAGAAATTCTCGCTCGAGCCAAGGAACTCTCGCTCGAGCCAAAAACTCAAAAGTGCGCTCGAGCCAAAGAATGCTCGCTCGAGCCAACAACTCGACCCTTCAGGTCTGCAACCAGAAGCACGCTCGAGCGACCAACTACTCGCTCGAGCGAAGAACAAACCAGACCGCTCGAGCCAAGAAAAGCTTGCTCGAGCCAGAAAACACAACTCTCAGGTCCAGAACCAGGTACAAGCTCTCGCTCGAGCGAGGCCACTCTGGCTCGACCCACCAGACACAAACTCAACTCTCGCTCGAGCGACAAACTCCTGGCTCGAGTGAAGGACCAAAAATCTGGGCAGCAACACAAGGTTTCCTAACACAACCAACCTGTAACAAACCTGCCCAACACATCCTATAACTCAATACACAAAGTAAAAAGGATGCAAACACGATAATAACCAACTACCAACATCCACGGACACGTGTCCGGATCACTGTACAACAAGGGGTAAACCCGGGATCGCTATAGAAGCAATGATTAGACACAACCTCTTGTACACAAATCACACCTTAAAGAATATAGAACTTTAAGCTTAAAGGTGTGTTAGGAGTTATACCTTCATTTACCTCTTTGGAATCTTCACCCATATATTACCTCTATTGTTTATTTTGGTGATTGTCATTTCATTATTCTTCTTCTTGTAGGAGCTGATTTTGCTCTTTAGATTGAACACTCTTGTTGTGCATTTTCTCTCGAAGTCATTGGTGCTCTTTGAGATTCCACCTACAAAATATCTTGATTTCTTTCTTGGTACCCATACTTTCTTGGGTCCATAGGGATTAGTCTCAAGAATATTTAATCTCATAAAAGGTTTAGGATGATCAAAACCAATGCCTACTTTGTCAAAAACACATTTTTTATTTCCAAGAAACTTGTTGAGGTTTTCTTTTCCTTTTATAAAATTTTCAAGAGTTTTGTTTAAATCCTCAATATTGTTTTTCAAAATATTTTTCTCATTGGCAATAGGCGTAAAGTCATTTTTCAAAGTAGCATTTTCCATTTTTAAAACATCCACATCATTTGAAAGAGAAGTAACTAATTTTTTTAATTTAGAATTCTCAACACAAACATTTCTAAATATGTCATGTAATTCATTGAAAGCACTTTCAAATTCTACATAACTAGAAATTATCTCATCTTGAGTGAATTCTTCTTCTCCAAGAGCCATGAGACACAGGTTAGCTACTCCATCATTTTCTCCCCAAATGGCTTCCTTTTTGCTTTCATCCATCAGTGAAAGTTCATGAGCCATGAGTGAGCCTAGAAGTTCTTCAATGCCTAATTTTGTTAGGTCTTTTGCTTCTTGGATAGCTGTAACCTTAGCTTCCCATTCATTTGGCAAAGACCTAAGTATTTTTCTCACAATCTCACCATTAGTATAAGATTTACCAAGAGATTTTAGAGAATTAATAACATTGGTAAATTTATAAAACATCTCAGAAATAGATTCAAATGATTCCATAGTAAAGAGTTCATAATCATGAATAAGCATGTCAATCCGAGACTCTTTTATTTGGCTAGTTCCTTTATAGGTGATTTCAAGTTTATCTCAAATCTCTTTAGCAGTAATACACCCAGAAATTCTATTGTACTCATTTGCATCTAGTCCACACACAAGAATAAGCTTGGCTTTAGCATTAGCTTGAAGGAGTTTATAATCACGCTCATCAAATTCATCCTCAAGTTTAGGCACACTGATATGGTCTACTACCTTGGTAGGGATTTTAGGACCTTTAGTGATAATGAGCCACAAAGCATAATTGGTAGCTTGAAGATACAAAGTCATTTTTTCTTTCCAATGAATGTAATTACTACCATCAAAGAGAGGTGGCCTATTGCTGGCTTGTCCTACAGTAGAGTAAGTAGAATACATGGTTGTTATGGATCAAAAACTCAAGATTGTTAAATCTAAACCAGAGCCCCAGGCTCTGATACCAATTGTTACCCAAAAAGCAACCTAAGAGGGAGGATGAATTATGTTTCTACAAAATAAAATTAATAATACCACAATAAAATTAACTACTAGTACAACAAATTATTAACAAGCACAATGATGAACTTAGCAGTAAATGATCAAGCAGAATAACAATGAAGTATAACTAACATACAGGGTAAATCAAATGATTAACACATGAATATTAGATATCTATAGCAGTAGTATGAAAGTAAAGAGATTAGGGAAGAGAAGACGAACAGATTTATAGTAGTTCAGCTTCAACCAAGCCTACATCCACTCCTCAAGCTTCACTTGAGATTTTCCACTATCTTCTAGCTTCACAAGGGTGCTAGCAACCTCTTTACAAATAAAGCAATCCTCCACGGATTTTACACAGACTTCACAAACCCAAACCCTTGCAAATCTTAGGTGATTCAGAATCACTCTCAAGATTTCAAGAACACAGTGTTTACAACACTTTTACAAGATGAAATGGTATTTTTACTTTCAAAGAAAGCTTACAATAAATATCTCTCAAAGATAGATATATAAAATGAAGCTTTAATTTTTCTGTAAATCTCACATAGGAAAGATAGGCTTAAAGTTATAAGGCTCAGTGTATAATTTCTGAGAAAAGATGTGAGTGATTATAGATCAAAGAATATTTTCAGATTTTTTTGTAACTTGTTTACATTAGAGGCTTTGGTATATATAATAAAAATTATAGCCGTTTATAGCCGTTGTATTCATTTGAATTTATAGCCGTTTATAGCCGTTGTAGTCATTTGAATTTATAGCCGTTTATAGTTGTTGTACTTCCATCATTACCAATTTGAATATCTTCCACTCCATCATTACAAATTTGAATATCTTCCACTTGAGCCTTTTGAACCTTTTGGCCTTTTGAACCTTTATAGCCGTTGTACTTCCATCATTACTAATTTGAATATCTTCCACTTGAACCTTTTGAACATTTTGGCTTGTTGCTGTGCTAAGCTGTTTGAACTTTTATTTTGGGCTGTTTGAACTCCTGATTTAATCAAATATTAAATACATTCTAACAACATTTAGGATAAAGGTTTAGGTGAGAAATAATGGGATAAAATAAATTTGATTCTATTTTTATCTTTCAAATAAATCATCAAAATAAATTTTGATTAAAATATAATTAAATAAATCATCAAAATAAATTTTGGATTCTATTTTTCTCTTTCAAATAAATTAAAATATAATTAATTAAATCATAAAAATAAATAAGTCTAACACAATGTATTTATAACATCATCAATTATGGAGTACATCCCCTTTCTCCTCCCAATAAACATACATATGCAATGTATTTATAACATGGTCATATTCAATGACACTAACAATGGATTAGCATTAAATCGCCTAATCCTCATGTAACGCCCTCATTCTTGACATGCATAGACATAAGAGAATAAAGGATATTTCTATTCATTAGAGTATTCATTACAAAAGTATTACATGTTGACAACAAAAGTAAATGCCCTACGGGCTTACAACTTTTCAAGCCAACACTTGGTAACAAAAAGAGAGTGCTAACTCAAATACACATTAAGCCCTTGGCTTGAATTTACATGTAATACCAAAAAGAGAGCAACAAAAATGTCTATCAGCCTCTAGCCTCCCAAGCTACGTCGTTGAAGGTGGCATGTCACTTGAATCTGAAAATGATGTCCCATATAGAGTGAGTCAATGCCCAGTAAAGATATACTAAACCAAGTATGAGAATTAACTAAAACATTAGCATTTGATAAATGGCTAACACTTATAAAACCACTTGTAACACAATTCAGGTCCATGATAAAAGTCCATGTTTCATTTCACTTTCCTTTACTTATCAAGTTTTCAAGTTATATAAACATGACTCAGAACCTGGCCGAACAATTAAATGAGACAACGACTCATATTAAAACACCTCCAATATCAACAATTCAAATGAGATTACAACTCATGTTAAAAACACTTCCATATTTCACAATTAATACACATATTCGCTGTATTAATGGAGTCCATCCCCTGTCTCCTCACAAACAGGTTTGAGAGTCTATTCCCTATCTCCTCTCAAACCATGGAGTACATCCCCTATCTCCTCCCAAACAATATGCATATACAATGTATTTAAACACTTGTCACATGCAATGATCAATCAATACACATATTCAATGTATTATTTCAACCGTCATATTCAATGACATAACTCGTTCAATTAGTTTCAGTTTTCCCTAATCAACATACAGTGTCTACAACAATCAAGACCATCCTCCACCGATAGCCCAAAGCACTTATCTCTAAACAGATAATCAATTTACCAAACAGATAAATAATAACATTTTCATAGGTGATTGATTAAACTATCCAACTACACCGTTCAATCTCATAATTTCCCTATTTCACAATTCCCAACTCAATTTCATATTTTTCCAAATTAATTATACAAATTAATTTATCGCAATAATTAGGGCATCTTTCCCATTTTTCAATATCAACCCTAAGGTTCAATTTCTCTAATTCAACAAAAATAATACCATTTTCCAAGGTCTCACATACATATGGAATTTAACATTTGAAAACCCCTTTTTATAAATTACACAACAAACCCTAACTTTTTCCAAAATTACCCAACAACACCAACTAATCGAAATGACTAAAATTTATGTCAAAACTCATAGATTATAGTAGGTTATCCCTACCTTAATTTTCTAAGCTCAAGGAGAAGAGAGGTGAAACTCAAAGTGCTCCAAATCCACAACTTTTCAGATTAAAGTGAAGCCCTCGCGAAGCTCTACCTTTCTTCCAAAGGGACTAGGGTAGAAGACCACTAGAACTATATGAAACCCTACAGAGAAGGTATGTAGAGAGAGAGGGAGCAACCGAATCTAGGGTTTGAAGATAAAAGAGATGAAAAAGTGAAGTGTAATCCCGCTGCTGCCTACTGCTATATTCGAGGCTCGCTCGAGCGAAGGAGTGGTCGCTCGAGCGACCAGATACAAAGAAACCTCGCTCAAGCGTAGAAAGCCTCGCTCAAGCCAACAATTCGAAGCTTCAGGTCTGTAACCCAGAAGCATGCTTGAGCACAAGAACGCTCGCTCGAGCGACGAAGTCCAAAACATACAGCTCGCTCGCTTGCTTGAGCGAAGGAAAGCTCGCTCGAGCCAAGAAATTCAACTCTCAGGTCCAGAACCAGACGCAGACGCAAGCTCGAGCGCAAGACTTCTCACTCGAGCCACCAGATACAAAACTCAACTCTCGCTCGAGCAAAGGAACCTTGGCTCGAGCGAAGGAACTAAAACACAGAGCTCGCTCGAGCGACAAAAGCCTCGCTCGAGCGAAGACACCAAAATCTGGGCAGCAACCATTTGTTTCCAAACACAACCAACCTGTTACAAACCTGCCCAATGCATCCTAAAACTCAAATATAAGGAATTAAAGGATGGAAAAGCAGCATATACAACAACTGACATCCACGGAACCAAGTCCGGAATACAACAACCAAATGAGAGAAAACCGGGATCGCTATACCTCATGTAATTTTTACAACAATCATAGTTATCTCTCACCGATAGCCCAATGCAATTATTTCCAAGATATATTCAATATCGGATTTAATAGTTTATTCAAAACTTCCATAGGTGAGATAATACATATCCAATATCACCATCTATATCAATAACCAACCAATTTAACATATTCAATGTTAATTCCAATTATTTATACAAAATAATCATTTTATCAAATTAGGGCAAAAATCCCCATTTTTTCCAATATTGACCCAAATACCCAAAATCAACTATTTTGGTACACCAAGATCTTATATTCAAACCCCATACTCATTTTTATCTCTTATACATCAAAAACCCCTCTTTTCATTTTACACCCAAATCTTAGATTCGTCCAAACCACAACCAAATATCATCATCTATACACAATAGCAAATAATTAAGCTAAAAATCATATTAGAGTGTAGAAAATCCCTACCTTAAGTGTAGAAAACCCAAGCAACAAGGTGGAACTTCAAAGATGACGAAACCCACTTTTACTTAGATCAATACGAAGCTCTTGAAGCCCTCTACCTTATTCTCAAAGACACTGGGGTCAAGAACACAATGGATTTAGATGAAACCTTAGAGAGAATGTGGCTTCTAGAGAGAGAAGCTGCAGATTTAGGGTTTGTGGGTGAGAAAGAGATCAAAAATGAAGCCAAAACGGCGTTGCTCTGAACTGATGTATACCAGGCTCGCTCGAGCGAAGGAGTTCTTGCTCGAGCGACCAGACACAAAAAGATCGCCTCGCTCGAATGAAAGAAGCGTCGCTCGAGCGAACAATGCAAAGCTTCAGGTCTGCAACGCAGAAGTACGCTCGAGCGCAAGAGTGCTCGCTTGAGCGAAGGAACTCAAAACACAGGGCTCGCTCGAGCGCAAGAATGCTCGCTCGAACGAAAAATACCACCCTTTAGCTTTTACAGAGATGCAGGCGGACGGTCGAGCGCAAAAGTGCTCGCTCAAGCGAAGAATAGTTTACACAAGGCTTGCTCAAGCGCAAGAAGCCTCGATCGAGCGAAGAGGCCAAAATCTGGGCAACAAGGTTTTGGAAAAACAAGCAACCAACTTGTTCCAAACACACAACTACAACCCAATAACCAACATTAAGGGGAAGATAAGGGAAGCAAGACATAAACCACCCTCCAAACCATACAAACCCAAGTTCGAAACACCACAAGAGACGGGTCAAAACCAGGGTCGCTATAAAAAGAATAAAACAAAAAGTAAATTAATTACTTACCAAATTAATTTCTTGAACAAAATTTTTTTTTTTTAATCAAGTCTAGTGTTTAACACTATGTCCTTAAGATAGATTCGTCCTCTCCACGGCGCTTTCAGATTGTGGACGTCTATCTCTCAGGATAAAATCATCAAGTACGAATAATAGCAGCACTACAAATTATTCGCACAACGAACGCACTTTGTGTTTACACTCTTTCTCACAAGAAAATAAAGCAGCAAAATGTAGAGAGGAAAATTAGATTTTTTTTTTGCAGCAACTTGCAGAGAGGAAAATCAGATTTTTTGGACGAAAATTCAGCGAAAAAAACCAAATGAGAACTGCCTATTTATAGATGGAATGGTGGCCTTTCAATTTGAATTAAACAGGTGGCAAACCTGTTTGAACAGGAACCATACATGTTCGGTTTAAATGAAAATAAATTTTAAATAAAAAAAAATTGAGGATTAGTCATGCTGAGTGTTCTTTAGAGAGTACTTGCTAAATTTTGCGTTAAATTGTCATTCAATAGGTGATACGACTGAGTAGGTACTAATCTCGATTTTGTAGACACATCTCGATATATTCATTTTCATCGTTCAATATAATTTTCAAATGTCAAAAAAGTGATGTTACTCTCACTCATTTGGGTACTAAATATTTTAGTCAAAAGGTCACTATAAATTATCACATCACTCTCTTTACTTTTTTGCATATCTTTCCATAAA
The DNA here is from genome assembly GCF_055761805.1 of Camellia sinensis. NCBI lineage: Eukaryota > Viridiplantae > Streptophyta > Magnoliopsida > Ericales > Theaceae > Camellia > Camellia sinensis. The sequence continues at coordinate 124,443,154 of NC_138967.1, read as the reverse complement.
AAGCAAAAAGTTACTAAAATAGCATATTCCCAAACAAGGCCATGGTCTAAATTCAATTTTGAAATTACTATTAATCGATCAATTTTATTGAAAGTAATTTGGGAAATATGCTAGCAACAATTGCGCGACACACACATAAAGTAGCGAAGGAAATTTCTACTCAATTAGTTTATCTAGGATCAACTCAAAATAATTTATGATTCAAAGAGACAATTTGAAATGAAGATTTTAGATTTTAATTTTTTTTTTTTTTTGCAAAGTTTATTATTTGAAGATTATTTATTTTTTCATTTTTAGATAAAAAATAATTAATTAAATATTTAATTTTTTTTTTATATTTGAGGGTTTAATTGATTTTTGAGTTATAGTTTGGGGGTAAAATGAAGTTCAATGCCACGTCAACAAATTCTATCTTATTTTAGATGGCAACTGATGTCGGAGTAAAATTGATCCAAAATTGAATAGTTTAAATATAAAATTAATATAATTGAAAGTATAGGGGTTGAATTAATTTTTGTCCAGTTAAGTCCTTGACTTCGGTCTTAGGTTGAAAGTCAAGAAGTAGCTGCTCTCCTAGATGCACGCATAAGGATATAGAATAGAATAGAACAAGGTAATCTGCAAGTATCGAAAGAGCATGTAATTCGATCAAAAGATCAGAAAAAGCTCTCTTAGGCAAGCAATAGGGCTTTGGGGGGGATCCCTAACCAAGGTATCTCTTTTGGGTGCGGGGCTTGGTAGATCATAGAGAGAGTCTTCCCTTCCAAAGTCAAGTCTTGCGATTGCGCCCCTCATCTATTAGTCTTACAATTTCTATCTTTCTCTTTCAGACTGTACTCTCGGCAATAGTTTGTGGGGTAAAATGATATTTTTTTCCAAAAAAAAGTGTATCATATGTCCAGTTATGATTTATCGGCTGAATATAGTAAGTTGATACTCCTTTATTTTAAAAAAAAAATGTATATATATACGGTAATGCTACCATATGTGAGTTATGTCATTTGTGAGTTTGACTATCACAAATGGCAAAACCCAATACAATGGGAGTCATAATTTAAACCCAAAATAAATAAATAAATAAAAATTGAGTTATAACTAAATATCATATGAGGTATAACCAAACAACTCTTAAATCATAACTAAAATAATGTTATAACTGATATCACAATGTGTCATAACTAGCAACACTAAATGTCATAACCAAAGCATAGAATTGTCCTACATTATATATATATATATATATATATCATAATATTTATAGGGGATTTCTATATCACACTTTAAAAAAAAATGATGTATTATATGCCCGATTTTTTTGGTCTTTAGTTATGACTCATTTTGTTATAACCAAAAAGATCTTTGATAATACCTCAAGTGGTATTAGATTATGACGCATTTTGGTGTTAGTTATTGTGACAACCCAGATTTTTAATTATTCTGTAGAATTTATACTTATATTATTTAATCTCAGTTCGGAAAATATATAATTTATTATATATTATTATGTGTAATTTTGTAAAACAATATAATTAATAAAAGTTTAGGGGTCAAAATATAAATAATAATAATATAGATAATAATAATAATAATAATAATAATAATAATAATAATAATGGGTGTGGTACTAAAATAAATAATTAATTTTCGGTTAATATATGATAAAGTATAATTTAATTAGAAATTAAATTATTTATGTAATTATATTAAAATATTAGGTCAAAAAATAATTATCTTAAATATCTATTAGGGATAAGATTGAATCTATATAATTATGAATTAAATTTGAGTGAAAGCGACGTGTTGCCACGTGTTGAGCGCCTGTGGCTTCCTCCTTCCTATTTATGGGAGGAGTTGATCAACCTGCGTAAAGAAAAGGAAAGAAAAGAAAGAAAAGAAAAGAAGAAAGAAGGAGAGAAGGAAAAGAAAGAGAGAAAAGAAGGAAAAAATAATGGAAGTTGAAAGGATCTTTAATAATGGAAAGAAAGAGTAAGGTATTACAGTAAATGTGAGTTATATTATACTTTGAGTCACCAAAATGTATTTTATGTATATTTTGACTTACCAAAATCTGTTTTACACAAGTTATGTTTTATTAGTATATTAATAAAAGTTATATTTTATAAAGGTTTCAGTTACGTGGGTTTATTTTTGAACCCTATTTGCTTAAAAGGAAATCTATGGATATGTCTGTTTATATTTTAAAGAATATTTGACTATGACCTTATAAACAATTATGTTTTGTAAGTACCACCACGGGAGTCTCACGCCTTGGGGGACTTAAATAACCATTGGCCTCTGTTTGACCACTTTGTGGTCCTCTGTTTGTCATGGATCCATTGACCTCTGTTCTGTGCGGACCAAAATGTTGTGCGGAACTAAGTGCTACACTATTGTGTGAGCCACCTATAGAATCCATACGAGCCATCTCTTGAATCCATTGACTTCTGTTCTGTGCGGAACTAAGTGCTACACTATTGTGGGAGCCACCTCTAGAATCCGTACGAGCCACCTCTTGAATCCGTACCTCTGTTCTGACTGTCACTTCTGTGACCTCTGTTCTGTACCGTGGTTATGGTTATCTATTTATATAATATCTGTATTTCAGTTTCTGCTACTTAAACAATTTCTGCTACTCAAATGATTTGTTTATGTAAATGTTTTGGCTACATAACTATCCATGGTTATTTTGTGTCCCTTATACTCTTGGTATAATATTTCTCACTCTGCTATGTGCTTATAGTTGTTTACCAATTTTCAGAAAACCGTGCAATTCAGAAATAGCTTTTTGGAAAGTCAGGTTGCGGAATAGACACACACAGTATTTTTATGATATTATTTATATGTAAATATCAGCCTTTTTGGTCAATATATTTTGTAATAAAAATAGAAGCTCCAATGATTATTTTGGTACCCTTATTTAAATAATTCTTCCGCTCGCGTTATTTGATTTGTTTAAGAATTGGACGTAGGTAACCTCAGTTACTGGCCATCACGATACTTAACCCTTGGGTACGGGGAGCGGGTCGTGACAGTTATAATTCGTTGTAGTGTTGGTTATAATGTATTTATGACTTACTATAATTATTATTTTGGTTTAACCAAAGAATTTATTAGTTATATCTAAAGCGATATTTAATTATAATTTATTGCGGTCATTATGACTGAAAGTGGTATTAAAATCACAAACAAATTGTCTTAAATTGCATGTGATACACCCCAAAATAGGAGTGTGTATTGTAAAAGCTCTTTTTATTTGGTATGTTTGGTACAGCTTATTGTAAGTTAAAGTTGATAATAAAAAATTAAAAAAACCCCTCCTCCATATCCTAAATAGTCTTATTCTTTTTTTTTTCTTTTTTTCTTTTTTCTCCAATTTATTTAAACTATTTCTATTTTGTAATCTATAAATGGAAGGTTCACTAAACAATCTAACACATTTTTAAAATAATAAAAAAATTATAAAAAATTCAAATAATTTGCACCAAACAATCCCATTACAGCATTGCTAAATTCCTGATGAGTATGACTAACAACTTTTTAATGTATGTTTATATATTTGGACAGGTAATTGATGAAATCATTGGCAAGCAGCAAAACCTTTTTCTGTTTAGGACACTTTCTTCTACCTTGGTGCAACTTAAGCTCAGGTATAACTCTCTTACTTTAGGCTATCTTAAAAAATCATGAATATGTGAAGGGATTGTGAATTCAAATAAAAAGGAAATAGAAAAAATAAGAAGAAAATGATGTAAAATAAGCTAAATTTATTTATGGGTTTTTTTTTTAAGGTCCCTGGTATTATGATTTTAGAGCATAAAGGACACTCAATATTTTTATAATGTCTAAGGTTCCTCAACAATATTTTCATAATGTCTAAGGTCCCTCAACCTTGATCCAGAGAAATTTCAGTCCAGAGAAATTTCAGTCCAGAGAAAATTGGTCCAGAGTGGACCAAATTTCTCTGGAAAGTCTAGAGAAATTCTGAATTTCTCATAATTTCTCTGGTCCAATTATTCTCATAATTTCTCTGGCCCAATTCTTCCTAGAATTTCTCAGCATTTCTCTAATGCATTGGCTGAGTCCAGAGAAATTTTGAATTTCTCTCGTCCAATTCTTCTCAGAATTTTTCTGGCCCAATCCTTACTAGAATTTCTCTGATGTATTAACTGATTGTCCTGACCATATGCAATCACATGCTCTTATGGACATTAGGTAGTTTAACAATGATCTACTTATTTCCTATGCTCTCATAAATATGATGTGTTTATTTTTCAGAAGTTTAGTTCCACTTCTAACTTTTCACTTTTAACTTACTCATTCTCATTCATTTCCCGACCTTATACTTCAATACCATTTAGCCTGCTTTTTGAATTTTTGTCCTTTTTCTCCTGAGAAAAGATTTGTGTAAAACAAAGCTGTCTTCGTCTGCAGTTCATGCCCAAGAAAGCAGGCACCCCTAAAAAGAATGAGATCATATTCACTGCCCCAACAAGTGAGGAGATCATCAACAGAAAAACAGTTGGAACAACACCTGAAATCACATCCTGGAAATCCAGCCATATCTGAGTTTGATTATGAAACCGGTGAAACCCCAAGGAGGTCACCCAGGATCAGTGAGAAAGCAAAGGCAATCCAAAGAAATTTCCAATCCAAATCAGAGAATTTCTCTGGATCAACTCAGAGAAATTTCAGTTTAAACTAGAGAAAATTAAACAAACTGAGTTTAAACTAGAGAAATCCAGAGAATTTCTCTGGACCAGGAAAGAATTTCTCTAGACTCACTTCAACCCAGAGAAATTTCCTCAAAACCAGAGAAATTTCCCTTAAAAACCCAGAGAAATTTATTCAAACAGTAAGCTGAAGTGAAAAGGAAATTTCTCTGGGTTGAAAATTTCTCTGGAGAAAATTCAGTTCAAATGAAAAAAAAAAATTGAAATAGATGTTCAAAATAAAGAGAATCATTGATAGTCTTGTGGTGCAAAATAAGCCCCAATCCAAGACCAGCACATAAGAAACAAGAAACATACCCATAAAATCTTCTTAAAGAAAACAGTAATCAAATAGCATGGAATAAATTGACTTCTTGAAAGCCAAGAAATTTATATACCAAATTCTAAACATTGACATATGCCATTATAAATTCAACAAATCTGGACTACTATTCTACTATTGGAGTTCAAACCCAGTGCTCAAACAGTGATTACTGCTATTTCAACACCACTTGAAAGAGTACCTTTGTACACTGTACCATCTGATATAGAGCCAATTATATTATTGAAATCTTCACAAGGTGCTTCTAGTTCTGATCGCTGGAGCTTTGGTACACCTAGAATTCAAACGCTCAAACATGAATAATATATATAAATACATACATTGACAAGTTCAATGCTCTGGGTATGAACGAGGGGACATTAGGTCCTAAGCATTACACTTCCCTAGAGTATAAACAAGCAATAAACCTTCATTCTTGTAAGAAAAAGGAATAACCTGTTACAAATGCTTTCTGCAGCTGCCCACTTAACCCTGTTGCCTAAGGTTTGACAGTAATGACCTTGTTGCTTCGAAAGTAAAAAATGCCAAGGGCCGAAATAAATATGAATAAAGATCCCACCGTCACTCCAGACCATAGCAAAATTGTATGATGCTTCGAATTGAAACTCTGTGGTTCATTTTGGCTAGAAGTTGAAGCAGGAGAAGGCCAAAGAGCAGGATGGTGCACTGGTGGCTTAGAATCAAGTGGTGGATTTGATGGAGAAAGTGAAGGTGGACTTGTTGGTGGCCTAGGTGATGGTGAAGGGACCAAAGAATTTGGTGGGGAAGCATGTGGAGAATCTGGTAGTAATGATATAGATCCTGATGGAGGAAATGGAAAAGATGAGAATGGTGAATTTGAGGGAGAGACTGAAGGTGAAACCGTTGATGGATCTCGTTACCTCCAGACTCCATTTTCTTGAGCTGGATCTCGGACCACGAATCCATGGTGACCGGTAAACCCACAAGCACCACGGTGAACGGCGAGCCCACCTAGAAACAAACAACCCCACAGGACATGCCACAAACCAGCATAGAAACATAACCCAGAACAAAGAGAATTTCTGGGAACAAACGACGGAGGTCTGCGACGGTGGCGGAGCAGAAGGAGGAGTCGGAGGAGAAGGTGTTGAGGAAGAGGTCGTAGAGGAGGGTGGAGGAGCAGAGCTTGTTACCTTGGATCTGGAAGACAGTGGGTGAGAGGAGAAAAGAGAGAGAGTAGAGTAGAGTAGTGACAAAGAGTCAAATTTCTCTGATATATGTTTAGGGACCTTAGACATCAAAAAATAACTTTGTGGATCTCTTCCCTTATGAAAAGTGGGAGAGGGACCCTAGACTAATTTTCCCTTTATTTATTTCAATTTTTTTTCTTGACAAATATGTTATGTAAATTTAATCATTCCAATTATAAAAAAATAAATAAATAAACAATCATACAGAACACAAGATATACATGATACATTCTTAGTCCTCTCCCTTTATAAAGAACTCCTGACAATAAATCTAAACATATAGTAAAAAACAAAAGACACCTCACAACAAAATTCAAAATCAAAACATAATATTAAGATTTGAGTCCCTTTACTAAGAATTTACTAAAAAAAAACTAATCAAAAGTCACCTGTACATATTCATTCAATACAAGAAATTATTTGAATTTTTATTTTATTCATTAGTTTCTTCCTTCACAAATTGCTTCTCAATTTTAAAATCAAAAAGTTCCTATTAAAAACATTTTGAATTTTATTTTCTTAAATGATTAAATTCAAAATGCTTTTTACAATTATAAATCTCCATGCATCTTCTAATAATTTTTTTAATTGCCTATTTTATTTTATTTGACTCCATCAATATTTTGGTGTGCAGTTATACATTATTGAGTTCAAGTTGATGAGATTGGAGTATGATGGATTACCCTCCTTATGGCCAATGACAAAACTTATTGCTTCTTCCAATTAGTTAAAAAGCAAAAATAAATAATAAATAATAAATTGTTGTATGATTTCTAATTGTGTGTGTACTACTTCATTAGTGTGTTTATTGAAAAACTATTCAGTTACCTATAGTTGTATAAGTAATGACGTATATATATTTGAACATGTGAGGTCGTAATAAATTGAAATGCATTTTCATATTACTCTATCTTGATTCTTGGACGTGCTGATGATATAATTTGTATGATTTTAGATGTCATGCATGCTAATTATGTGAGATATACACTCGCAAGGCTTTTTATTTGTTTATTTAATTATTTTTATTAGAATTTTATAATCATAATTCTATTTAAAAAAGGATGTTCGGATCAAATTGCCAAAGATTCACGTTTATTTGTTAGGCCTATAAAGACAAATTGGGTGTTTGAGAAATTATTATTTTAGTAGATTAAAATTTTTATATTTAGAAAGATTATTAGATTTTTTTATAGTTAAATATGATATTTGTAAGAAAAAAAAATAAAATAATTATAAATTTGATGTGATATTTTATCTTATTAATAATTTTAATATATTTTATTTATTTATTTTTATGAATTTCAACCTAAAAAATATTTTTTTTTTTTTTTTTTTTTTTTTTTTTTTTTTTTTTGTCAAACACCCCCAAACTATCTTACGATGACCAAAATACCTATCCAATTCCGCTCTCGCTTTTATTCATTTCTCTTTGCTGAAGAAATCAAAACCACCACCTCCACCCACCATTTCTTCTCCCACGTTCTCTCTCTACACTTCTTTCTTTTCTCTCTCTTCTTCTTCATCTCTTCTGCTACTTCTCATTACGACTTCGCCGTCAATGGCGCCCTCACCGACGCCGGAGGTCTGTACATCAAGCAAAGACAGCTCTTGTACTACAGAGACGAGTTCGGAGACAGAGGCGAGTTTGTGACCGTTAATCCATCTCTGGTCTTCCCAAACCCTCGTCTCCGAACAGCCTACATTGCTTTCCAAGCTTGGAAAGAAGCCATATTCTCCGATCCCCAAAACCTCACAGCCGATTGGGTCGGATCTGGTGTTTGCAACTACACCGGAGTTTCTGCGCTCCGGCGCCGGACAACTCCTTGATCTTCACCGTTGCCGGTATCGATCCCAACCAAGGCGACGTCGCCGGGTACCTCCCGGAGGAGCTCGGACTCCTCACAGATCTCGCATTGTTTCACATCAACTCGAATCGATTCTGCGGCACTGGCCCTCACAAGATCAAGAACCTGAAGCTTCTCTTCGAGCTCGATCTCAGCAACAACAGGTTCGCCGCAAAATTCCTTCGGGTGTTTCTAAAATTGCCGAGTCTGAAGTTCTTAGATCTTCATTTCAACGAGTTCGAAGGCAATGTCCCCATTCTGGTGTGCATTTTTCTCGTATTGACTACTCTTTTGTGAGATTACTTGTTTGATTGCCGAGAAAATTTGGAAATCTGATTGAACTAACGAAATTTGGCTAACTTTTTTTTTTTACCAACCAAACAGAGCACTTTTGAGATTTTTTTTTAAATAGATTTATTTTTCACTATCGTTGGCAGATGTCATCGAAGGAACTATCGAAGGAGATATCTTACATATTGTGGGGTATTTTGTTGTGAATTATGGTTTGAGAAAAAAACACAATTGTGGAAAATTTAGGCTCAGTTTGGCTATATGGACACAAAACTTTAGGCTCAATTCAGATTAAAAGAACCACTTTTAATAATTTATAACTATTTCCAATTCTTGTCAGTTCTTACTTCGGAAAAAAGGCTTGTGAACCAAGTTCTGTCCTGGTTGTGATATGAAGCATTTTACATTCATTTGAGTATCAACATTTTTCTTTTTTAATTACCAACCAGTGCGGGTGTACAGATAAATTTGGATAGAAAATTTGTACAGATAAAAAATTGGACAGGTAAAATTTGGACAAATAGAAAATTTGCACAGATAAAATATGGATAGATAGAAAATTTACACATAAAAAATTGAACAGATAAACAAAAAAAAAATTGAGCAGATAGACAAAAAACTTGAAAAGATAGATATGAATTTGAACAGATAGTCAACGAAAAGTCAAATAGATAAAAAAAAATCAAGGGATAAAATTAGAAATAAAATGTCTTCTAAGACTTTTTACCAAACTATTTTAAAAAATGTAAACCTATCACTAACAACAAAAAATAATAACTAGACCTAATATCTTAGACAATTGTTAGAGTAGATTGTTTACCAATTTTCTTGTGAAAAAAATATGGATGAACAGGTTTATAATTAGGTGGGTAACCTGACTAGGCTAGGGAAAACTATTTTCAATACATGTCACGCCTCGACTTTTACTACTCAAGTAAAACATTACCGCATCCGTTATTATTAATTAATTTTCATAAGGAAAATGCTATAGGTCTTAAATTTTTCACCAAATGTCTCATATAGGTGTGGTTTTGTGAACCCCACACCTATGTGAGACATTTGGTCATTCATTTGGTAAAAAATTTTGTATTCCTAATATGACCCTTTTCATAAAGATATATGTAAAAGCAATAATCATTTACATTAATGAATAATAAGGATTCCCTCTCAGTTCATACATTTCATACAAAATACAGTACAATTAAATGAAGTTGCCAATAGGTTTACATTACAACATAAAGACAAGGGCTTAACCCTCTTTACATTACAAGGCATGCCAATAAATTAGGGAGATCCTCTAATCTTAAATTACTCTTCAACTTTGTACCTGAAAAGTTATCAAAGTGAGATGAACATATATTCTGTAGGAATTCCAATGACTCAAGGCAATAACGACAAATAGATAGATAAGAACATGAATGCTTTGCCTCGTACTATATAAGTAATATGGCTTTTATAATCAAAGAATGCATACCTATGTATATTTTTCCCCAAAAATCTTCTTCAGCAATCAAAGAAAAACCTCATTTTAATTTATCTTTACAATTCATCATCTCCATTTCAAAAGATTTTCAAAACTCAAAACACAGTTTATAACTGGCTTGTTTGATAACCATTCCGTTTTTAGTTTATATTTATAAAAATTTAAAAAACTGTCATAAAAATTTATTTGATAATTTTTTTGGTTTATAAATGGTTGTCTCAGTTTATAAATTTGAGAAAAAAATATAAACTCAAAAAATGAGTTTATGTTTTTAGTTTTCAATTTTTTTTTTCAATTAATTTTTTTTCAAATAATTTATTTTCAATTATTTTTTTTTCAAATAATTTTTTTTTTCAATTAATTTTTTTTTCAAATATTTTCAATTAATTTTTTTTTCAATTAATTTTTTCAATTAATCTTTTTTTCAAATATTTTTTTTCCCGACTAAATTTTTTTTTCAATTATTTTTTAATTAATTTTTTTCATTTTTTTTCAATTAAATTTTTTTTCAAATATTTTTTTTTTCAATTATAATGTGTATGATCCCATTGTCATAAATAATAAAAATAAATATAAATATTTTAGGCCTGAACAAGCATATTTTTTAGTTTATGTTTTTAAAATTTTTTAAACATTTTGTTCAAACTAAACGCGTTTGTAATTTATATTTTTGTAAAAATAAACAAAAACCAGTTTATAAAATTTTTGTCAACATATATGAGAAACGTAAACGTTACCAAACGTTACCAACACAATCCCAATTACACTTCCAATACATCAATCATATTTTATGGCCTAAAGTACGAAGGCAAATGAAACATCTACCACAATATATATATATATATATATATATTTATGTAAAGAGCCAAAAGATAATTAATAAAGTAATAACAAATACTCTCTTGTTTTACCGGACAAAGGTACGGAAGGTAAATGGTACACTTTTTCACGGCAATAATAACATAATTCGTACTTTACTGGCCATAAGCATGGAAGGCAAATGGTACACCCTATTATAGACACCCAATTTTGACCAACTCTAAGACTTGGGCGCTTTCTTTTGATTACCTGATGAAAAAAAATAAAAATGTGTTTCTCACAACATCCTTACTAAGAAAGATGGAATTCAAGTCTTATCCTCGACCCTAAGCTTGTTTTCTCTTTCTAAACTTTCTTTTCGCGCTTTGTTCCGAGCATTTCCATACTTTTCCGAGGCTTATTTTTTTTTAATTTCAAAATAAAATGTTTTCTCAAGAAATTGAGCAAAGAATAGTGTGGAAATAAGAGGAAAGGATGATAATTCTATCGAAAAATCCTATTTCGTACAAAATAATCAGGCCAAGGCTAATCTTTTGGCCGGCCAGCCAAGAAATTGGCCTGTTGGCTAATTAGTTCAAGAACAGGACATTTTTGGCAAAATTCTTGTTTAATGCGTGCGGAACATGCCACCTTAAATATTTCTGATACATTCATGCACGAGATGCATGTACACTCAACCTCCATTGTCAAAAGCACTTGCCTCTTCAAAAAAGGAGTAGCTAAAGCAAGGGTCAAGTGCTTTATCCTTGTCACCTCATGGCCCGATGTCTTCCACCTTGCCTTCCACAATCTTTTTGACTTAGCCTTCTACCATTGCCTATACAAAGATCATCAGATTATTAGGAGAGGGGGGAGGATTTAAAAAAGAACAGAGAGATAAAGAAAAAGAGAGAAGTCTAAGTTTTGAATTAAAAAGTTAGCCAAAACTTCCATTTTCCATATACAATGATATACTATCTTTCATATATCAAAGCCATCTAAGAAATTCCATTATGTTCAAATTCTAGTAGCTTTGATCAAATGAAGAGTGATTGTTGTTGAAAGTGAGAAAATTAGAGAGTTAAAAAATCCCCCCCCCCCCCCATACACATTGTTAGACAACCCGAAAACACCATTCTAGCAAAAATTTCAAGTTTTTGAATTAAGGATTGAGAATATAACTCACAACCTTGAGAGTGATCAAAGGGAAATTTAGAAATCAAGAAGTTCATCATTTCCTTAGAAGATGAATTTTGCAAACTGTCATTTTTCTTGCATTTTCTATCTTATATTTGGTTTTCTTACTTCAATTTCATATTATAAACTTGTTGTAATCTAACTGAAAGTGGTTATTTGAGCCACATACATATCCCCCGTTATTTTTTATTTATTTATTTATTTTTGGTGTTGCAACAAAACATAGTTTTTTGGCCAGGCTGACCAATTTATTAGTTGGACGGCTAATTAATTGGTTGGCTAGCTCACTTTTTGGCTGACCAACCAACTTCTTCTAAGATAGAATAAAGCAGTCTTCTGATGATGAGCAGAACAATTTCCAGAGATCTCCGAGGCATATGAAGTTAATGTTTTTCTTTTAATTTGAGAGAGTTATGAGGTCTTCATTTGTTGTAATATTTTTTCCTTTCCTTCCTTATTCGGATATGTAATTATTCAAGTGTTGTACTAATTTCCGGCCTCGCTTCTTTTCTATCCTGTTCTTTTACTTGCTTTTTTTATTCGTAAATATGCAGTATATTTTGCTTTTCATCATATCCATACTTTGCATCCATGTTTCATGCATTAAGATTAGGCCAAATTTGTATGTATTAGTTTAATCGATTATTATGTGATTTTGTGCGCTACCTCATGTCTTGAGATGATTTACATGACATATATTAGAAGCCAGATTTTAGTTGCATTTCATGAGTGAATTGCATTCGAATTTTGTATATAGGATCATGCATGTTTTACTTTGTTTGTAACTGTTCACGGGACATTGGTAAATATGTAAGTTTTTATGCTTTAGCATCCCACTTGTGTGTGTTTTGCTTACTATGTTTAGCATTCTACCATGAGGCTATTTGCTTATTTGATATAACTCTATGCATGTCGATGGATGGAGATTGTGTCTCTTAATTTGGAATGATATTAATTTTCATGTTATAAATTTCTTTAAGTTATACATCGTCAAAAATCTTTCACAATACATGAAATCAAGTTGTTCCAAAATAAATGACACAGTCTATACTTGTTTGCATCACATAATAAATTTTAGATTTATTAAATAATCGGAATATGAACATATAAAGTGAATAAAAATTATATCATGGTTTAGTAGAGGCCGATCTTTTGATCGGGTGAGTGGGGGTTCTCAATTAATAACTTTCCCCTCATACCTAAGGTTCCAAACCAAGTAACCTTGGTTGCGACGAATAGTGGCTTTAGCAAGAGTCATGGGTTGTCTAATTTTCTCAAAATATTAGGTGGCGTCTTTCAGATCTGATAACGCAGTCCATTTCTGGCAAAAGTTTTGCAATAAAATAGATTTTCTATAAAAGTTGCCAAATCTAGACTCTCATCTATGCACTAGTGAAACTAGATCAAAGAAATCGAGAACCCGAGTTGTTTAGCGCGGTCGGGTACCCCCCGGGCATGTTACACCTATATAACAATACTAATTTACCAAGTGCTTGTTGGAAGGTAGTGGTACCTCTGATTCGAAACGCCTGGTACTTCTAATGCGAAACGCATCAACATCATCAACTCATCACAATTCCACATAAATTCCAAATTACACATTTATTCTATATGACATAACACGTATATTCTATTCAACAACAATCAATACCATCCTCCACCAATAGCCAAAGGCAAAACCTCTAAGCAACGAATATCCAACTTTCATAATAAAATAATATAATCCTCATAAGGCATTAAGCTTAACAATGATATCAACAATAATAACAACGTTAACAATACCATAACAATTAAAATAACAATAACAACATTTTACCCAAGGTATAAACCCATTTTTTTTTCTCAACTTACCAAAAGAGTTTATAAACATCCTTTTTACTTCAAAAACAAAACCCATTATCTCAAATCTATAACATCCATAACCCTGTTCAAAAATTCCCTTTTAACTTATAAAAACCCCAACTTTATTGATCTACACTCATAACACAACAAATACACAACGCAAATTAAATTCCACAACCCAAAACAAATAACAAAATCTAGGGCTTTCAAGAAAATCTTCAAACACAAGATTTTCTAACCCAATATTTTCCAAAACAACAAAAACATGAGATTCAGCTCCGCGACTCAAAAACCTGAACTCTCAAAACCATGCTTTAGAAAATCTCAAGACAAATCATGGGTTTTAATGCAACAAAAACTACCACTTTATTTATCTTGTGAAAAAGCAAGAAATTCCTACCTCTTGATGCGAAGACGAGAAGGAAAGAAGAAACCCAAAAACTCAACTGTGACGAAAACAGAATTTGCTTAGATAAATACGAAGCCCTCAATACGCTCAACAATCTGTCCCAAAGGAGTAAGGTGAGGGGATTACTCGATATGAGTAGATCTAAAGAAAATTAGAGCTTGGAGAAAGAGAAAATGATGTTCACAGTAAAAAGGGAAAGAGAGAGAGAGAGAAGAAAAAGTAAAAAGAAAGGTGTTTTGAGGCCCTATTTATAGTACTAGGTTAAACACAATTGCTAACCCAAAGTAAAACAAGAGAATAACTCAAAAGATCCCCCAAAAAGATGCCAAAACCGCAACTAAGAGGGTAATTTTGGTGAAAATTGGGCCGAGCTATGAGATGGACTTTATGGCCCAAAGTACGAAGGACTGGGTAAAAAGGGCCGAAAAGTTACTCCGGCCCAAGAGGGATAAAGTTACTCCGGCCCAGAAGAAATGTTAAGTTACTTCGGTCCGGGCAACTTGGAGTTAGGCCGGTCTCAGAGTTAGTCCGGTCATGATGTATTCTGGATAGATCGGTCAGAACTTTGCTACTCGGTAGCTCGGTCCAAACACACCATGGTTCGTGCATGAGAGAACCGAGATAAGGTGTAACGAGAGGAAGAACCGAACTAATGATAGTACGGCTTATTCTGTGGCTCAGCATAGCCGTGGGTACTTTGGTCGTATGGGAGTTCGGCCATGATAATAACCATCTCACTTGGTTTAAGCAGTGAGGGGGGTGTTGAAGGATAAGCATTATCTTTCAGGAGTTTGAATCCTAGGAGGACTCTGCATGGAGGAATAGAAGTCCTACTAGGATTGTGCCACACAAAACCTATAAAAGCTCACAAACATCACCTTTGGAGAGGTAACACACAACTTTACTTTCTGAATACTCAGAGCTTTGTCTATTTGTCAAGTTTTCTGACTTAGGCATCGGAGAGGTTTCCGACACACACCCGCCGGCTAGCTCACGTTTGTGTTTTCAGGTGAATAAAGCGACGTCGTACGGAGGAGCGCGGACTTGGTCAACAGGATTACACGAGAAGGATTATTTCTTTCCCGTACAATTGGCGTCGTCTGTGGGAAAAACAGACAGAACAAAACCTCTTGACTAAGCTTCTCATTTTTTCGAACAATGGCACACATTGAAGAACTGCCGCAGTCCGCCGTCGACGGGCTAACTCCAGATGGGGGGGCAAGGCGTGAAGGATTACCCTCTGTCCCTCCCATGGCGGACTTGGAGCCCCAACGACATAACACCAGGAGGGATACTAGGGGGAGGCGAACTAACAGCCCCCGTCATTCTCGTTCGCAAAGTCCTGATAGGCAAAGGCGGAGGATTGATCCTCAAGCTCTGGAGAATCGCGTGAAGGAGCAAGATGAATTAATAAGGAAGATGGCGGCGGACATGGAGGCCTTGAACCGCCAGATGAAGAAAAAAAAAGTGGCGACAGGAGAGGGGCGCAAAAACAAGACGCCCCCTTGCCACTCAGAGAATCGTAGTAAGAATACCACACCCTCGCAGGGAGAGAGCAGAAGCCTCAGGACAGGCGATACTCAATCATGGTCTTCCAGAACTCGTCACTCCAGGTCTGAGAGGACGAGATCTGAAAGATCATACACTGAAGGAAGCACGTATTGGCCCTCGCATTCGCACCAAACCAGATCTAGACAGACGGAGCTACCCAGGTCATCCGACTTACGAACCGTGCTCGAAAAAAAAGCACGATGCAAGGAGGATGCCAGGGCAAGGGATCCACACAGAGTTTCTGCCTTACAGCGGTTGGCTCCTTGGACGCATGGAAGCGTCGAGGTTGGAATGCCAATACCGCGCCCAGCCTACGAACCAACGGACAAAGCATTAGCAAGGCTGCAGACTTCTCCGTTTGTTCCGACAATTGAAAACGTGCCCCTACCATCAGGCTTCCTTCAACCGAAATTCACTACATATAAAGGGAAGACGGATCCCTACTCACACTTAAGCCACTTTCGCCAGGTCATGGCTGTGTACAGGCGAAACGAGGCCTTGATGTGTATACTCTTCCCATCAAGCCTTGGCGACCTAGGCTTGACTTGGTTCGAGAAACTTCCAGAGGGCAGCATAGCCTCCTGGGCACAATTGGCAGAAGCATTCGTAACAAGGTTCCGAACAAACACTAAAACCCCGGTGGAGATCGACCAGCTACTCTCCATCGACATGGGCGATAAAGAGACCCTAAGATCCTACAACAGTCGCTACTGGGAGACATTCAATCAGATTGGGGACTGCCCCACCAATCTTGCCATTGCACAATATAAAAGAGGCCTTCTAGTCGGGAACAGACTAAGGGACTCGATCACCATGACGCCACCCCTCACCATGGAAGCCCTGATGGAAAGAGTGCATCAGCACATCAGGGTAGAAAAGGATGGCGCGCGTGCCAAAGCAAAATCTGGTGCGACCACAGTACTAGAAAAGAAAACCTTAGCAAAGGTCAATGCAGTAGATCGTCAGAACAGAAACGGACGTGGCAGACGAGATAACGGAGAAGACCCGGATAAAAGATGGTTGAGAATCCGCACTGCCATAACCACGGTGTTCAAGAAACCGATATATCAGATTCTGAGCGAAATAAGAGATGAGCCTTTCGTCAAGTGGCCAGCCAAGTTAGGAGAAGCTCAGAAGGACTATGACGAAAGATCACGGTGCACCTTCCACAAAGAAAAGGGGCACCGCACTGAAAATTGCATGCCATTGAGACAGCACTTGGAGGAATTGGTGGCAGCAGGACACCTGGATAAGTACATTGAAGGAGGGACGCAGCCAGCCCCCCAGGACCATAATAACCCCAATGGGATGCCAATCGACGCCCCACCTCAAGGCATCATTAATGTGATACATGGAGTTTTTGAACCTGAGCATGTATGCGAGCTTAGGGGATCGATCAAAAAGGCTGAGCATTTTAGAGAAATGCTAAGTGCCCAACCTGCCATCAAGAAGGGGAAGACAGAGGCAACAAACGTCATGTCCTTTTCGGATAAAGACTTGGAACGGATTTACTGCCCTCACAATGACGCCCTGGTCGTCACTCTCTGAGTCAAGGATTTTGACATCAAGCGGATTCTGATTGACCAGGGTAGTTCATGTGAAATCATGTACTATGAAACATTTAAACAATTGAAGCTGCAAGACAAAGACT
Organism: Camellia sinensis; assembly: GCF_055761805.1. Lineage (NCBI taxonomy): Eukaryota > Viridiplantae > Streptophyta > Magnoliopsida > Ericales > Theaceae > Camellia > Camellia sinensis. The sequence continues at coordinate 124,425,825 of NC_138967.1, read as the reverse complement.
TGGCACCTGCCGTATCTCCCCTAATTGGATTCAACTCCATGCCAAAATGGCCTGTCGGCAAAATAATTCTCCCAGTCAGAGCAGGAAGCGTGACAAAACAAGTGGAGTTCTGGGTATTGAAGGTCCCCTCCACTTACAACATCATCTTGGGCAGAACATGGCTGCATGCCATGCGATCGGTGGCGTCATCCTACCACCAAGTGATGCGGTTCCCCAACGACACCGGTATAATTGAAGAAGTCTATGGAGATCAGATCATGTCAAAACAATGCTTCGCCACGGTGAATGGGAGCCGCGCTACCAAAGGATACGTTCATTCGGTGGAAGAACCAGAAAGTAATGAGCTATTCGCAGATGTCGGCAAAGTGGTGAATCAGAAAGCAGTAGAGGACTTGGTAGAGGTAAAAATAGATGAAAAGAACCCGGATAAGTTCTTTTTGCTCGGTTCGTTGTTGTCCAGCACTGAGAGATTAGAGGTTTTGGAATTCTTGACCTCTAACATCGAAGTGTTCGCCTGGACACCCTACGACATGCCAGGCATTGATCCAAACTTCATCTGTCATCAACTCAATGTCCACCCATCCGCCAGACCAGTCATTCAGCGCACTCGCAGATCGGCACTTCACCACGCCGAAATAGTGGCAGAAGAAGTAGGTAACCTGCTGGAGGCAGGAGCAATTAGAGAGGTTCACTACCCAAAATGGATCTCCAACACGGTCGTAGTGCCAAAGAAGAATGGCAAATGGCGTGTCTGCGTCGACTACAAAACAGTCAACAAGGCGTGCCCAAAAGATAGCTTTCCTCTACCAAGGATAGATCAACTGGTAGACCTAACGACGGGGCACAATCGACTTAGCTTTCTGGATGCATACAGAGGCTACCGCCAGATCGCCATGCATAAACCAGACCAGGAGGTCACATCTTTTACAACTCCAAGAGGGCTATACTGTTACAAGGTCATGCCCTTTGGCCTGAAAAATGCAGGGGCAACATTCCAACGGATGGTCACCAAGATGTTTGAACCATTGTTAGGCAGAACAATGGAGGCTTACATCGACGACATGGTGGTCAAGAGCAAGGATGAGAATGACCATCTTAAGGACCTAGGCGAGATGTTTGAAATCCTGAAGAAGCACAAGTTGCGCCTCAATGCATCCAAGTGTGCATTCGGAGTAGGATCTGACAAATTCTTGGGCTTCCTTGTGACCAACCGGGGTATAGAAGCAGACCCCTCCCAGATCAAAGCAATCCAGGATTTGGAGAGACCAAACTCAGTCAAAGAAGTGCAGCATCTCACCGGCATGGCAGCTGCGCTCAACCGGTTCATAAGCAGGTCGTCAGACAGACTACGACCATTCTTTCAAACTTTAAAGGCCAAGTTTGAGTGGGATGAAGAATGCGACCAAGCTCTGGAAAGCTTGAAGGAATACATGTCTTCCCCACTACTGCTTGTTACCCCAGTACCTGGTGAAGAACTCTTCTTGTACCTGGCAGTCTCTCAGCACGCAATTAGCGCAGTGTTGGTTCGTGTAGAAGGAATCCAACACCTGCCCATCTTTTATGTCAGCAAGACATTGCTGGGAGCCGAAACAAGGTACTTGCCATTGGAAAAATTAGCATTGGCCTTAATGATGGCCTCCAGGAAATTGGCACACTACTTTCATGCCCATACCATAGTCGTCCTCACAGCTTTTTCACTAAAAGCTTTGTTTGAGAGGGCGAACTTTTCTGGGCGAATCTTGAAGTGGGCAGTAGAGTTGGGACAATTCGACATCAAGTTCCAACCCAGAACCGTAGTAAAGGCCCAATCTTTGGCAGACTTCGTCGCAGAGTTTACTCCTGGAAGTCATCATATCTGCCCAGTCGACCTAACTGATACAACCGAACTAGGGATGGAAGTTGACGTCGGAATAGCGCAACCCCTAGCAGAAAGCACTCGGTCAGACTCAAAGGCAGACCAAACTAAAGACAGCAAGGAAGAAACAAACCAAAACTCACCAACAGTACAATCAGATGGCGAGGGGCAGACAGCAAGCATGGACCTTGAAGAAAACACTAGCAACATTCTTGACCCCACGACATCATCTGACCCCTCCACTTGCTGGAAGTTGTTCGTTGGAGAGATGTGGAAGCTCTTTGTGGATGGAGCATCCAACCAGCATGGTTCAGGACTTGGCATAGTCCTCATCTCACCAGACGGCCTGGTTGTAGAGCAAGCAATCAACCTTGGCTTCCCAGCATCAAACAACGAAACGGAGTATGAAGCGCTTCTCGCAGGACTCAAATCAGCACACTACATGAAGGCCACCGAACTAATGGTCTACAGCGACTCACAGCTGGTGGTAAACCAAATTTCTGGCGACTATGAAGCAAAAGATGATAAGATGGCCAAGTATCAAGAATTGGTCAGAACAGAGATCAAGAAGTTTGATGTAGTAAGGATAGAACAAATTGGCAGGGAGGAAAACAGCAGAGCAGACGAACTAGCAGGCTTTGCCTCAATGGCAGATGCATCCATCCCTCATCCATTGCTCATCGACTACTTACCAAGACCAAGCATAGAAGACCCCGAAGCAGAAGAGGTATGTTGCGTAGAACTAGGCCCCTCTTGGATGGATCCCATCATCCTGTTCTTAAAAGACGGCATCTTACCAGAGGAGAAAAAAGAAGCCAACAGAATAAGAGCGAAGTCGCAACGATTTTGGCTCTCCCCATCTTTAGCATTATACAAAAAGTCATTCTCAGGACCTTACCTAAAGTGTGTTCATCCCAGCAAAGTGGAAGCATTCTTGTTCGAAATACACGAAGGGGTGTGCGGAAGCCATCAAGGTGGAAGATCACAGGCTTACAGGGCCATTTCGCAAGGATATTGGTGGCCATACATGCAGGCAGACTCAGAGAAGTATGTGAAGAAATGTGAGAAATGCCAAAAATTCGCACACCAAATACATCAACCAGCAAGAGAACTCTTACCATTAACTAGCCCATGGCCTTTCGCAATGTGGGGCTTGGACATAGTAGGACCACTTCCAATAGCACCCGACAACAAGAAGTTCTTTCTCGCAGCAACAGACTACTTCACAAAGTGGGTAGAAGCAGAAGCATTGGCATCAATCAAGGAAAAAGATGTGAAGAAGTTCGTTTGGCAGAATATCATCACTCGGTTTGGCATACCAAAAGCCCTAATTTCAGACAATGGCACTCAGTTCGACGGCAGAATCTTCAGAGGCTTTTGTGAAGAATACAAGATAGAGTTCTACAATTCTATACCGGCATATCCTCAAGCAAATGGCCAAGCAGAAGCATCAAATAAAGTCGTCTTGGATGGACTGAAGAAAAGGTTAGAGAAGGCAAAAGGCAAGTGGGCGGACGAACTTCCTCATGTTTTATGGGCTTACCGCACCACACCTCGACGATCAACAGGAGAGACACCATTCTCCTTAGCATACGGAATGGAAGCAGTAATCCCACTAGAAGTTGGCCTCCCCACAATTCGAAGCGAAAATTTTGATCCAGACTTGAATGGAGAAGCCATAACATTGGAACTCGACCTTGCGGAAGAAAGAAGAGAAAGAGCTCTGGTTCACATTGCCTCATATCAACAAGAGTTATCCAGGAAATACAACAAAACAGTGCATCCAAGACAATTCAAGATCGGCGATTGGGTACTGCGTAAAGTGATGGGAAACACCTTGATACCAGGAGATGGCAAGTTAGGGCCAAACTGGGAAGGTCCTTACAAAGTAGTTGGGTTAGCAGGCAAAGGGGCATACCACCTAGAAGACAAGGACAGCAGAGCAATCCCTAGGCCATGGAACACGGCCAATCTTAAGTTATTTTACTTTTAGCTTTTCTCTTTCAAACATATGTAATTTTTTCTTTCCTCAATAAAACAAGCGATTCTTTTCAGCATGAGTTGTTCTCTGTAAAAGTTAGCTTTAGTGAAGTTTAGGTACATTGCAAACATTTTATTCTAAGTTAGCTGGAAAAACTAACTTAGAGGTTGGCTGGAATAAACCAACACCCCTCCTAAGCCCAGGATAAGGATCCAGGCTGCAGGACGCTTGGTCGGAATAACCAAACATTTTATTCTAAGTTAGCTGGAAAAACTAACTTAAAGGTTGGCTGGAATAAACCAACACCCCTCCTAAGCCCAGGATAAGGATCCAGGCTGCAGGGCATTTGGTCGGAATAACTAACTCTTTATACTCTTCAGCCAAAGTAAGGGTATGGCTGAAGAGTGGTTGGCTGGATTAAACCAACTCTTTGTACTCTTCAGCCGAAGTAAGGGCATAGCTGAAGAGTGGTTGGCTGGATTAAACCAACTCTTTATACTCTTCAGCCGAAGTAAGGGCATGGCTGAAGAGTGGTTGGCTGGATTAAACCAACTCTTTGTACTCTTCAGCCGAAGTATGGGTATGGCTGAAGAGTGGTTGGCTGGATTAAACCAACTCTTTGTACTCTTCAGCCGAAGTAAGGGCATGGCTGAAGAGTGGTTGACTGGATTAAACCAACTCTTTGTACTCTTCAGTCGAAGTAAGGGTATAACTGAAGAGTGGTTGGCTGGATTAAACTAACTCTTTGTACTCTTCAGCCGAAGTAAGGGTATGGCTGAAGAATGGTTGGCTGGATTAAACCAACTCTTTGTACTCTTCAGCCGAAGTAAGGTCATGGCTGAAGAATGGATGGCTGGATTAAACCAAGGGTATGGCTGAAGAGTGGTTGGTTGGATTAAACCAACTCTTTGTACTCTTCAGCTGAAGTAAGGGTATGGCTGAAGAGTGGTTGGCTGGATTACACAAACTCTGTGTACTCCTCAGCCGAAGTAATTATGTCAGCTAAGGAGTGATTGGCTGGTAAGCATGGTTAGTTTGACTAGAAAAAACCGAGATAAAAGTTGGAAATGAAAAGATTATGGAAAAATCATTACATGTACAAACATACATATCAACCGAAGTAAGAGTTCATTTTCATTCATCAAAAGGCAATTACAAAGGAGGGGCATAGCCTGGTTACAAAAGCAAAAAGTAACAAAAAAGAAAAGCAAAAAGACAATCAGTTGAAAAGATCATCAATTTCGGCATCAAACGCAGCATCGGCATCAACACGAAGACCGGTTTCAGGCGGGAGCTCGCTCTCAAGGGTGGTTTCGGTCGGAACCACGGTTTCACCTGGTAGTTCAATAGTCAGGCCTTCCACCGTGGGCTCTAACCGAACTGACTGGTCCGCACTGACAACCGGAGTATCCTCAGAGGCAGAGTCTTCGTCAGAGTCTGAGCCTTCAAGAAATTGCTGCTGCATGGCATTAGCATACTCCATTAGGGAGTTCGGTATGAAGTAGGCTGGAGGGTTGAAAATCTCGGTCTGTGGATTGTGACCGAGCTTCTCAACAGCTGCCCTCCAGCCGCACTTGAAGAAGAGTTCCTTGGCGGCTTCACACTGCTTGATATAAACATCCTCTGCCTTCTTGAAGCCTTGCTTTTCGGCTCCTTTTGCGCTCTCCTTCAGCTGGGTTATCTCGGTATCTTTCTTCTTTTCGAGCTTCACCAGCTCGCGCAGATACTTATCCTTTAGCACAATGGCAGCCTTCTGCTTTTCTGCTTCGGCCAAACTAACCAGTCCGACCAGTCGGCCGTTCTCAGCTCGTAGCTCGGCCATTTGCTTCTTGGCCTCCTCTAGCTCGGCCGTCTTCGCTTCGGCTTCTGCCATGGCTTGCCTTGTTGTTTTCCTGAGCTCTAACACTTTCCTGTGAGTGATGTTGTTTTTCTGAATGGCCTGACAAAACAAAGACTTTCCTTGAACTGAAGTAAAAGTTGAAAAAATTAGACAGAAAGACGGACGAAGCTACTTACCAGGATCATTGATTTTGTTGAAGACCGGATGGCCTTCAGTTCGGTGTTTAGTTGCTTTTGGTGGTGCTCCATATCTTTGAGGAGGCACACACTCTTGGCCAAGTTGAAGGCCAACTGGTGGTCCTTTTCAGCAACAACCGAGTCAGAGTCTTGGATATCTCGATTGTTGAAGGTAAGTTTTGATGCCCAGCTACTGGTAATTCGGTCAGAAGGCTCCGGTTGGGGGCTCGGAGGCGGGCTCGGTGGAAGAATAGTTTCGTCTTCATCAACCAAGCGTTGTTCAGTTTCAGTAGTCCGGGCACGCTTGGTTCGGTGGGATGAGGACGGTTGTTGCATAGGAAGGGCCACCACCGCTTCTTGGGTTTGACTTGATAGTGGTACTTCGGCCCTGTTGGTTTCGGTTAGAAGCGCCCTTACTCTGTTCTTTTTAGCCATCTCCTCTTCAGCAGTTAGTGGAATTAGTCGAATTTGTGGTAAAGTTGGGTCCGGCTCTGGTGCGTCTTCAAGAAGAAAATCAGTTACTCTAGCTTTTCGGTGACCACTGTATCTGTAGGTCGGCTCGAATTTGAGCAGCTTGGCCCAACTACGTTCTGGATACCGTAGTGCGGCACGCAAAGTTGCTAGGTTTGGGTAGCTGTATAAAGAATGAAGGTGGGCAGAATCTGCGAAAATGGACAACTGTTAGTTCGGCTGACAGATTGAAAAACCGAAATATCATAAAGCAAGCAAGAAAACCGAAGTAAATATACCAGGTTCTCCTTTTTTCCAATTTATACGTCGGCCAGGAATCTGGGCTTGATGATCCTCAAAGTTCCCAGACACCTAGAAAAAATCGTCAGTCGTTTAAGTCTTTATCCGGTGTGTGTTTTATTATCTTCTCTCGGCGGCGTCGTATTCTTAAATAGTAGACCCACCCATCTTCTTTTGAACTAATGGAGTATTGGTGGAAGATTTCGGCCAGGCCAAGGTTTAGTCCGGCTTGGCGGTTCAGTTCGGCTATTCCCATTATGATGCGGGTATGAATTGGTGGATAGTTGGGTAGGGCATAGTCTAGTTTGCCTAAGAAACTCGCAAATTAAAGGTTGGACTGGAAATCGCAGTCCGGTTTCAATTATGGATAAGAGGGTGAAGGGGACAAAGCCTTCATTGTTCCAAGGAACGACATCTTTTTCGGCCAAAATCAGGTGGACGTCATCGGGTATATTGAAGTCTTTTCTGAATTCGTCTAGGCCGCCTGGAGTGTCTACTAGATACCTATACTTCCCCATTTATTTTATAAGTTATTAATAAATTAGTTCGGACGAATGAATGTGTTCAGTAGCTCGGTTGAGCGCGTAGAAGAGTGCCTGGGCAACCTAAGTCTGCAAAGTGGAAAACAAAGGTGTTAAGCACAGATCGCAGACCGTGCTACAAAAATCAAAGCAAAAATAAGAGCCCTACTTCGGCTTTGTGGACAGGTTCTATCTCGGTTCAGCAAAATGCTTGGTAGCTCAGTTTGAGCAGGGTTTTTATTAGCCAGACCTTGGCAAGCGTCTCGGCATACTGGCTTTGGAAACAATTTTGTTAGACCGGTTCATCGTCTAGGGGCAGCTTTCTGAGTTCGGTCTAAAAAACTAAGAAAGCTGGTTTAGCCCCAAAGGCCTAAATCGGTTGGGGTTCAGGTATCTCAGTATGCTAAGTGCAAACCTAGTTCGGTTGGTTACCTCGGCTAAGATCTATCAAGAAGTGATTTCTTATTTAAAGTTGTTGGGGTAAACATGAAGTGTTAGTCCGGTTGTAAGCCAACTACTCTTCTACCTGGCTTAAACAGTATCCTAGTTCGGTTGCATCATGATTATGGATCAAAAGCTAGTTTTCTACAGGATGTATCATATGCTCATATGTTCTACTGTTAAAGTTTTTTCCATAAAAGTACAGAGCAAAGCAAGATAGAAAAAGTGTTTGCAAAAAGCACACAAAACAAAATATACAGATACGAAAGCAAAACAGAGGAAGAAAAATGGATTTGCTTACCAGATTGAAGAAGAGGGAACTGGAGATGGAAACAGTAGCAGCAATGAAGAGCACGAGCTTGGTAGTTGAAGAAGTAGAGGCACAGAAAGAGAAGACGAAGAATAGTGTAGATGAATAATTCAAGGACAGAGGGGTTGTTTTGTGAAAAAGACGAAAGAAAAAAGGGCGGGACTGTTCAAATTTCACAAAGTACGAAGACGGCGTGACAGTCGTCCTCGGTCAATCAGAGCGTGCCACGTGTCATTAGAATGGGAAGCGTTACAGTCGCTGTGATTGAAGAGACGTTTTGACCGGACAAGTAGAACCCGAAGTGAAATAAGCTCGGCCGGAAAGCAAAAGAGTTTTTAGCTCGGCTGGAGAGGCTAAAGGGTTTTTAGCCCAGTTGGAAAGGCTTAAAAACTTCAGCTCGGCTGGTAGCCAGGTAATCCCAATCATGCTGTGCAGATGGAATTAAGGGGCAATTGAGAGGGTAATTTTGGTGAAAATTGGGCCGAGCTATGAGATGGACTTTATGGCCCAAAGTACGAAGGACTAGGTAAAAAGGGCCGAAAAGTTACTCCAGCCCAAGAGGGATAAAGTTACTCCGGCCCAGAAGAAATGTTAAGTTACTTCGGTCCGGGCAACTTGGAGTTAGGCCGGTCTCAGAGTTAGTCCGGTCATGATGTATTCTGGATAGATCGGTCAGAACTTTGCTACTCGGTAGCTCGGTCCAAACACACCATGGTTCGTGCATGAGAGAACCGAGATAAGGTGTAACGAGAGGAAGAACCGAACTAATGATAGTACGGCTTATTCTGTGGCTCAGCATAGCCGTGGGTACTTCGGTCGTATGGAAGTTCGACCATGATAATAACCATCTCACTTGGCTTAAGCAGTGAGGGGGGTGTTGAAGGATAAGCATTATCTTTCAGGAGTATGAATCCTAGGAGGACTCTGCATGGAGGAATAGAAGTCCTACTTGGATTGTGCCACACAAAACCTTTAAAAGCTCACAAACATCACCTTTGGAGAGGTAACACACAACTTTGCTTTCTGAATACCCAGAGCTTTGTCTATTTGTCAAGTTTTCTGACTTAGGCATCGGAGAGGTTTCTGGCACACACCCGCCGGCTAGCTCACGTTTGTGTTTTTAGGTGAATAAAGCGACGTCGTATGGAGGAGCGCGGACTTGGTCAACAGGATTACACGAGAAGGATTATTTCTTTCCCGTACAGCAACCCAAACAGATTTGAAAATATGCCAGGTGTTGACACCTGCTGTAACGCCCCAAAAAATATTGACCTCTGATATATCTAGATTAAATCATAGGCATAATCTAAATCTCATTACTTCTCATTATCACATACAAGGACATTGAACAATATAGACATTTCAATAGTCAACATTCACACTAAATCACCATTTTTCTATTAACGATATCCAACATGAGATTTCACAAAAGAGAGACCACTTGCATTAATACATTCAACATCCTTAAGATATGAATTTTTATAGCATGTGATAATAACAAGTTAAAGTAACAAAATACAAATTAATGCCTTAACGGCTACAAGTTCCAAGGCTTTGCCCGGTTACAACAAAGTGGTTTTCAAACCTATACATAGATAGCCCTTGGCTTACAAAGGAAACAAAACAAATAAATAATTGAACCTTGTGCTCCAAAAGATCCTCCACGCCTTCACTTTGGCGGAGGCACACCACAATCACCTGAAAAATGGTTTTCACTAAGGGATGAGCATAAAGCCCAGCAGAGATAATTTAAATAAAGTGCATGCAATTTAACAATATCATGAGGTGTAATGCATATGAAATGCCAATGCCAAAAATCATAGGTTTTCTCATTTTGAAACTCTCATGCCATGCACTTGTTCAAAAGCATAACCAATTCAATTATCCATTTCATATAATAAGGGGTGGTAAATACGACATTGGTAATCCCTAGGCTGATGTCTGCAAGTAGACATAACTAACACTACCAAACCCCCACTTTACCAGTGACTAACTGGAAGGGACTTGGTACCTCATCCGCGCATGTTTTTGGTCTTTCACTCCAGACACTCATGCCAACTTAAACAATTCCAATCTACACCCCTTATTCGGACTTACCAAACGTATTTACCTTATAACTCAACACATTTCAAATATTCTCAATGAATTAATTTTAAAAAAAAATTAATTTCTCAAATCCAATGCAAGAATTAAATCATGAGAGTATGCAATGTTCAATCTTATACATAAATTTGCAAATATTTCAACTTACATATTTCAAATGCAATTTCTACAATAATCAATACAACCCTCCACGGTTGCCCAAACAATTATCTCTATACAAAATATAAATTTTAAGAGACAAATATGACTCATCATCTCATGTTTTCAATCATTTCAACATGAGAGTAACAATCACATGTTCAATCTCCTCTTTTCCAACTCAATCAAGAATTATAATATTCTTCCAAAAATTTCATCAATTATCCCCTTTTATTCAAACTCAAGAATTCACCAAGAATTTTCATAATGCAAAAAAAAAAAAAAAAAATAAATAATAATAATAATAATAAAATAAAAATTCAACATAAGTTTCTTTCAACATTTCTCAATACCACAACATGAAAAATATTTTTCATCTTTCTCAAGAGTTCAATATTTTTTAAATTAAACAATTTCTAAAAGGAATCTCAATAGTTTCTAATATTCTCAACAACATTCTCATCAATCTCACTTCCTTTAAACATCCACTTTCACATTCTCATTTGCTCAATAAATACATGCTTTCAACAGTGAAAAATCTAGAAATCCCCCCTAGATATTGATTTGTGATTATATAACAATTTTAAGCAGTATATAACAATTCCAATCAAACAATCAAGACAAATCAACACAACGATTTTAATGTGGAGAAACCACAATTGGACACCTCCAACTATGATTAAAAAACCACGGGCAACAGCCACAAAACAATCCACTAAGAAGATTTAAAGGAATTACACAGGTATACTCTCAATTACCTAACGAATCCACGCTTAATTGAACCAACCTCTATGTGCCTCTTCCAACCCCGTCTTCACCTCGAAATTGTCTTTACGATGAGCCACTCCAGAATCCACCGAAGCTTCAGGCTCGAATTCTTCAGAATCCACCGAAGAACAACTCTCTCTCTTGTGTATAACAAACAAAACCTTTGATGTACTCTCTTTAAAACATGAGTTGAATACTCAATCAAAACATCAAAGAAAACTCACAAAGTATCCTCAGATATAAACCTTAGAACCCAAAAAGAAGATCTGGAGTAGTAATCCTAAAATCTGACCCAACACGCGAATTTATAGAATCTGTCCTGCGATCTCCGCTCGAGCGCCCAGCAGCCCACTCGAGCGACTTCAACAAAATATGCGCGTGATATAACAGAGGTCCGCTCTAGCGCTAGAGAATCCGCTCGAGCGCAAAATCACACAGCTCGGTACTTTTACAGGTGACCAAAACTTCTGGAACCAGGGATTATCTGCTCGAGCAGGGTAATGTCCGCTTGAGCGGACAGGAAACTTGGAATGCATTTTTGCATTTTGCTTGGGGGGCGCTGCCCCTCGACCCCGCCGTGGCGCTGCCCCGGACCCGCCAAGGGGCGTTGCCCCCTGGACTCCCGCCCCCTGGACCCCCGTGAGCTGACCGGGCAGCTCGATCCCCGTCATAATCAGCGAAGTGGCAATCTTGAAAGCATTAGCATCACAAACTTCTCTGAAATGCATAATTCGGATTGGATTCGCAACTAAACACTCATAGCCTCACAGTAATAAAAGAGCGAAAATAAATACAACTGAAAGGAGTTTTGTCAAACGGGTTTGCCAAGAATAAAACCTAACAAAAAGTTATAAATTTCTCATAAGTTTAGTCAAACATCTAAATTTTTGACCTTTGAAGTTCCTAGGGTTTTATCAAAATTTGCAAATTTCAAAAAATAAATTTCTCAAATTCTTGGATCCCACAACAACCACATTTAACAAGTTGAAAACTTAAAAATATATATATATATATATATATATTTGAGAATCTTTCCTTTTTTGTACATTAAATATATTTTTAATAAAAACCCTAATCCCTTATCAAAATAACACATTATAAGGCTAAAACACATACACAATGTTTAGAAAATCCGTCCCTCAAAAGCTAGAAGAGGAAACAAGCAAAAATTCCAATTTTTTACTTCGTCGGATTTTGATCTCCACCAGTCAAAACGTTGCTCTCACTAAGCTCTTCACTTTGGTCTCAAGAACATAGGTCTAAAACCTAATAGATTTTGGTGGATCATAGATTTTGTGTGATGAATGTTTAAAGAAAAAAAAATGAAAGAGAGAGTCAGCCCAGAGCAGAGAGGCGGAAGAAGAAATAAAAGAAAGAAAAAGAAATGACGGAAAGGAGTGGAGGGGCAGCCCCCCACGTGGGTTGCCTTCCATTACATAAAATGTATATATATATATATATATATATCAATTCAAGTATATTTTCACACCATCATAATATTTTGTAACATAAATGATAAAATGATATAATATTTTTTCTCACCATAAAATATATTTTGTTTGATGGTACATACTGTTAGGTTTTTATTCTTGGCAATCCCGTTTGACAAAACTCCTTTCAGTTGTACTTGTATTCGCACTTTTTATTTCAGTGAGGCTATGAGTTTTTAGATGCGAATCCAACCCGAATTGTGCCTTGCAGAGAAGTTTGTGATGTTAATGCTTTCAAGATTGCCACATCGTTGACTATGACGGGGATCGAGCTGCCCGCTCGAGCGAAGGAGTTCTCGCTTGAGCGAAGGTTGCATCTGTAGAAAACCTGAGAAGGACTATTGTACGCTCAAGCACAGGTTGCGTGGCTCGAGCGAAGCCACTTATGGATAACACGCGTTTTTGGTTCCTCGCTCGAGCGACAGAGTTTTCGCTCAAGCTAGCTTCGCAGTCCCAGATTTCTATAAGTACTTGTTTTAGTCCAAAACTAGGATTACGTTTTTGAGATCTTCTTCTTAGATATTAGGGTTCATATCTAGGGCTAGTTTGCTGGTTTTCTTTGATGTTTAATTGAGTATTCAACTCATGGTTTAAAAAGTATACATCAAAGGATTGTTTGTTTATTCTGCACAAAAGAGAGAGTTGTTCTTCGGTAGATTCTGAAGAATTCGAGCCTGAAGCTTTGGTGGATTCTTGAGTGGCTCATCGTCAAGACAATTCCGAGGTGAAGACGGAGCTGGAAGAGGCACATAGGGGTTGGTTCAATTCGGGCATGGATTCGCTAGGTAATTGAGAGTATACCTGTGTAATTCCTTTATGTCTTTTTAGTAGATTGTTTTATGGCTTTTGCCCGTGGTTTTTTTATCACAATTGGAGGTATCCAATTGTGGTTTTTCCACATAAAATCATTATGTCAATTTGTCTTGATTGTTTAATTGGGATTGTTATATACTACTTAAAATTGTTACATAATCACAAATCAACATGTAGGGGATTTCTAGATTTTTCACATGCCATAAATATTTGTAACTCTCTCAAGATTATAAAATAAATAATAATAATAACAACAACAATAATACATGGTTACAAACAGGTCATGATTCAATCTATTGGGTCCAAAATGAATGGAGTTTAATAATTTAAAATAAATTTCCAACTCAGATTAAAGTATAAATAAATTTTAAAAGACTTAAGGTGGTCCTCACCATTCACATAATTAAATATGAACCAAAACGATTAAGTATGGGCTAATCAAATAAGTTCCCAAAATTAAATTTATATCTCATTTATTACTCAAGACCCAAGAATTACCATAACTAAAACTAAAAAAAAAATTGTCAAGCGGGCCTTACGAAGTTGAAATCAAGAAGTAATATAATTTATTTTTACCAATTTAAATAGAATGTTCCACGACACCACAACTATAATATTAACAACTAAACAATCAAGCAATTTGGAAATTCAAACCAATCCAACTCCAATCAATACCCAAACCTACAAACATATTTAAAAAATAATAATAATTTACTACATAGATATTGAAAAGAATAATAAATAAATAAATTCAATTTAATTCAACTCGTTATACCTGCAATAGGTGGCGTTTACACCACTAACCAGAGGTGAAATACCCCTACACAAAACTGACCATGTATGGACACCTAGAAGCCCTGGTGTCGACACCAAAAAGCAGTGCTGCAACATGCACAACCCAAGTCCAGCTGTGTCAACACCAAGAAGAGCTGGTGCCGAATCCTGAAGGTAGAAACCAGAGAGAAAAGAAAATAAAGGCAAGTGTCGAAGCCCAGGAAGCAAAGGGTCAACACCTTGGGTAGAAATAAAAGGTTCCAAAGCACCAAACAAACAAAACAAGTGCATAAAACTACCCAATCAAGTTTAGACTGGATTTTAACAATCCAAACCTATGATACACCAATTCTAAACAAAGTTTAACTCATAATTCACTCAACCAACAACCAAATACGCCTCTCAAGGGATCTACATGACAAGATGGAAAGAAATTAAATCCATCACAAGAACCAAAGAAGCACAAGTGTTACAGTCCATGTTAGTCAAGACTCAACATGGAGATTGGTGGCAAATTTAGCCATAGAAAAAGATATTTTCATAGATACATATCTTGAATGAATCACATAATACTTGCAAGCAATGTTTCACCACAAGATAAATACCCTTGTAAGTATGTGTAAAATTATTATGTGAGTATTATGTGACCTATTGTGTGATTTATTTTTGTACATATATAGTCATTCAAGATTGATTTGACAATTGTTCTTTTAGTAGCTCCTTTACCTTTTTAGAAGAATGTTGTTTGTCACGCCCCCAAACCGCCCCTAGTAGTTTGGTGCCGTGATGGCCAGTAACCCGAGGTTACCGGAGGCCGACTTACAAAATCACACACAATCAGAGTATAAAATATGGGGCTTACAAGTACGGAAGCAATATATATATATATACATATACAAAATCTAAATAGTCCGTAAGAGCCGTGCATAAGTCCAATGGAATGTCATACATCAAGCATCCTTACAAGTCTTACAATTTAGATACAACAAGAATGAGATACCAAAATACATCCTGACCAAAAGGCTTCTCAAGCCGATATATGTCAAAACAAACAAAAGAAAACATAAGCCGAGAAGCATAATCTTCAAGACGATGCAAAACACAAATCCAAAACATGTCGGCTATGCGCCCAAAACACATCGGCAATCACGTCTAGGCCTCAATGCCTTCTTGTTCATCACCTACATATATATAGAGAGGGTGAGCTTGGATACTCAGTGAATGATATTAGAAATAAAGGTTTGCATGATTGATATCCAAGATTTCTTACAAAACAATACATAGTATACTTTACAATCAAGAAAAGTCAAGTTCGTTTGCCGGCTCTCAAGTTCCTTGGATGTTAATAACATCTACTTATTACAAGGGGTGATGACATATCAAGACAAGAGTGCAGTTGCATTATAGTCCCCTGCAACTAAGGACTTTCAAGACAAGCTGTGCTGCGAAAGTTTATAGTCCTCTAGCACTAAGGACTGTCAAGACAAGCTGTGCTGCGAAAGTTTATAGTCCTCTAGCACTAAGGACTGTCAAGACAAGAGTGCAGTTTTATTATAGTCCCCTGCAACTAAGGACTTTCAAGGTATGTCATCAAAACAAGATAGTGTTTAATATACAAGTAGGGATAGTCATTCATGCTAAATCAAATACTTTTCAAGACAAGGCAAAACAAGATTTATCAAAACAAGTGTAACATAGCTTTATTAGAAATACCACTCACATAGTTTCTTCACACGTCGGGGTCGAGACAAGCCCAAGTCCTACAAACACAGGGCAAAGCCTATTGAATTCACCTTCAACAAGTTTCGTATGTACACAAATGTTTTCGGAAAACATGCTGGGCACTAACCAGGTCTAGGCCGAGGTTCCACACCTCTTTTGCCGAGATGTGTCCCCGAGGGCCACATGCAAGAGAAAGAGGTCGGGAAATTCTGGGTTTCCCTCTGTTGATGAACATGAAGAACATGAGTGTGAAAACATGAAAAATACGAATGTTTGATCATAATCTGTCATCACAAATCTGAGGTTTTCGTGCTATGAGTTTGAAAACATGGACCTGGGTACCCGTACTCGAAATCCTTGCGGAAATAAACACAAAAACATGATCCTTTATGCAAGCTTTCGGATCAAAACAAGACTTCCTTGAAGAACACACGAATGTCATTTTCTCTTTCTAAAATCGAGCTTCAAAACGATGCATGGCTTACAAATCATTTTTAATCATGTAATGCAATAACATAAACATAAAGAACATCATGAGCAGATCAAGAATCTAACCTTAGAACGCGGATCTAACGGTTCGATCTCTAGGAACCAAGCTTGAAGATCTACTTCTTCACTCTAAAACTCTTTCTTCCTCCTAGAGCTTCTCTCTCTACAAGGCAAGCTTACGACACCAAATGATAGTTTCCTATACCCGGTTCTGGGGTTAACCCTCTGCTGAGACACGTGGCGGCGACTGGTTGGGTTCATCCTGAAAAGGTGGCTGACAGGCCAGACAAAGCATGGTGGAAGGGTGTTCAACAAGCAAAGCGGTATGGGCTCTCTGACAGGCTATGACATCGGCTAACAACAAGGCATATCTAACAAGCTACACGGAGTGGCACTCCGGCAAGGGGTGACATCGGCTAACAAAAGACTTCGGCAACTAAGGTGACAATGACCTCAGCTAGGAAGGACAACACTTGACTAAGCTGTGCCACATCTTGGCCTAGATGCGCCACACCTCGGCCTAGGTCATACCACTTCCAGGACGAGATCACTTGGGTGCAAGGTAACATCTCGGCTAATGTGGTCAAGGTAAGGACTGAGGTCGACAAGGGGTTTCAAGATACTAATACTAGACTAAGGGTGACCTCGGCATTGGAATAACATCGGCTAGCATAACTCAAGCAAGGCGTAACCTAAGTTTCACATCAAGGGAGGAACAAGACAAGCATACTACACTTAGACAAACCACAAGGCTTCAAATCTAGACATGGATCGCATTAGCTCAAGCGAAACAAATCACAACGTACACATGCAAGCTAAACAAGTCATAATCATACCGATGCTCATGAACATGATGAGGACATAAAGTGTGGGTTCCTACATTGTTGCTAAAAAAAATGAAGGCATTTGAGTTGAGAATTAAAATCTTTTACGAAAGATAAAATAAAATATGATATGACGTTTTTAGCAATTGTGAAATAGGGATTGTTCATTAGGGATTGTTCCTATTATTATTTTTTTCTTTTGTCATCTAAATAAGATAAAATAAAACGAGAAATTTTTATAGCTTAAATAGCCAAAAACTGGCTTTTCTAGCAATAATATAAAAAAATCAATAAATTTAACTTTAGCTACTCAAAAATAAAATAGTTGGATCCAAATTCAACTATTATATAATTCTAATTACTTTTTCACAATACTTAAAAAATTATAACTAAAATTATAAGAGATTTCATTTAAGGAATCAAGGACCAACGGGTCTACTTTGAGGCTAAGTAACCAAGTCAAGCCATTGTAGAAAAACAGCAATCCATGTTAGAAGGTTCACAGCATTATGCATAGAGCTGGTCTTGGCCCAAAGCGAGTAAGGCGGTCCAAATAAGGGCTTCCGAATAATTTTAACTGTTATGGTTAGTAGGTTTAAAAATAAAGATCTAAACAAAGTCATGTAACTTCACAATCTAAATTAAAGGATTTTAGAGTATCTCCAGCTTTTCATTTCTTTCCTGATTTAATTTGATTATAGATTTGTGTAAAAAACTTGATTTGATATAAATTACTCAAACTCTTTCATGAAATTTTTGTGAAAATCTTTTTAAAAATTCTCTTCATATCTTAGGTTTTCCTTTTTATCAAATTTAAGGCTAAGTAACTAAAATTTTAAGAGATTTCATTCAAAGAATCAAGGACCAATAGGCCTACTTTTAGGCTAAGTAACCAAGTCAAGCCATTATAGAAAAACATTAGTCTATGTTCGAAAGTTCGCAGCATTATGCACAGAGCTGATCTTGGCCCTAAGCGAGTAAGGTAGTTCGAATAAGGGCTTCCGAATAATTTTAACTATTATGGTTAGGAGGTATAAAAATAAAGATCTAAACCAAGTCATGTAATTTCACAATTTAAATTAAAGGTTTTTAGAGTATCTCCAACTCTTCATTTCTTTCTTGATTAAATTTGATTATAAATTTGAGTAAAAAACTTGATTTGATATTGACGATACAGTTTGTCCCAGTGAATGGATCGGACTGGTCCAAGCTCCTTAAACCTAGGTCCAAATGATCAAGCTCACCGGATAACCTGCAAACAAGTTCAACGGGGAACGGGGTAGTCCCCTAGTGAACCCTCCGACGAGCAAGTTAGGAAGGGAAGTAGAGTATAGAGGGAGAGATTAGAGATAGAAAAGCTTAACCTTCTTCTTGTCTTCAACGTTTGCTTATATCCTTTGGTAATCATTTCGCTGTCCCTTCCGACCTGCCCTCCTCACCGAAAGTCTATGCTGTAGCTTACCTTGTTCAGGATAAGGGGGTCCTGTTCCGACGGAGAGGTGTTGTCATAATAAATGCTGTGATGGGCTGCATTAATAGTGATGTGCAGTGGCAATAACTTTGCAGATCTTTGTCTGCTGATGTGGCTCGTCCTTCTCCTGCCGTGTGTCTGAATGTCATTGGCTCTTTATGCCATGTTGGACTCCAACTGTCCTGGACCTCACCAGCTGGGTTATGCATTGGGCTCCAAGTGATGGGCTTGGATTGTCCATAGGTGATTCGTGGCCTTTATGGGCTTATACACGTCAGTAGTCTCCCATTCTCGAGTGCAGTTTTAGTCTAACGAAGGGAATATTAATGAAATAGATGAGTGTGTTAGGGATTGGCAGATGGAGGTCGATCGGCAGGGGTGATCGAGGGGGTGAACCGACCCGGAGGTGGTCCGACTGTGCAGGGCGACCGAGTGGAAGGGCCGATTACGGAGAGGACCGACGGCAAGGTTGGCCGAGTGGGATGGTCGACAACAAGAAGGGCCGACCGCGGTGGTTGGCCGAGCGGGAGGGTCGACCGCGAGGAGGGCTGACCCCGAAGGGTGAGGTGGAGGGGCGTGGGGCTCGAGACGCGACATGTCACGTGGTGATTTGAAGTGGAAAAGAAAGGGTAAGGGAAGGGGACAATGGATCGTGGTCGTACACGTGGCAACATCCCGCCGGGGGGGAGATTAGACGTTAGATCAGAAATGAAACGATAGGTCATTATGGGTGTTGAAAAGATAGTTTTGGCGGATGATTTGAAAAGTTTTCAAACTGGCGGAAATTAATTGGGATCCTTGGAATACAGGCAAACCGTGGGCTTTTGGCATCATTCAATTCACCTACTTGTTTACGAAAAATCAAAATATTCCAAGTGTGAATTCCTTTGTTGCTCGCGATACACCTCTGCAGCACTTTTTCAACTTCCTTGCACCTGCATCCGAAGCGATTCGCAGGCATTCCACAGAAATGGCCCAAGAAGAAACTGCGAATGTCAGGGTGGATCCACTTGGTGATGATGATGCAGTGGAGTTAGCACAACAATATAGGATGAAGAGGGTGGGGGAGTCAGTGGTTCGATCCCATGGTTCCACTATGATAGCGGCTCCAAAGCCAATCAGCCAGACAGAACCAGATCACTAGCATACAAAGGTAGATAGATCAACGGTTACTGCAGCGGAGTTGGAGGCCATTCGCGAAAAATACCAGGTGCCTGTTGAAATAGAGTTGTTGTTGCCAACGTCGACAGAGAGGCCATCAGACGCCAGGCTAGGGGAGTTTGCCCTTTATGAGGAGGCATCAAAGGGAGGACTGAGGCTGCCCCTGCCGCAAGTGGTGGTAGATGTCCTGAATCGTTTGGAGGTAGCGCCGGGCCAACTAATGCCCAATGTGTGGAAGATCTTACTGGCCTGTGCAAGTGCGTGGCCGAAGGCGAACGACGGGGCGGCCATGACAGTGGACGAATTCTTCGCATGTTGTAAGGCCTCAGGGCAGCAAGAGACGTGGGTCACTCTGCAGGCAACGGCAGGGAAAGGGCTGGTGGCGGGGCTACCGTCATCGATCAAGGGATGGAGACCACGGTGGTTCTATGTATCTGCCAGTGGGGGGGTTGGAGTGCGCACCATTTGGAAAGTACCCACCAAGTTTGTGGAGCCAAGGCTGGGAGCAGCGGCATAAGAGAGGGTGAATAGGGTAAAGGAATGGAGGGAGAAGGAAGGGGCCAGGTGGGACGAGCTCGTTCAGTCGTTTGCTTTGTTTGAGGCAGGGTTAGGTCCACAGCCAAGTGGTGGGGACCTCGACCGAACGGAGTTGGAGGCGAAGAGGAAAGCTCAAGAAGCGGAGGATCAGGCCATTCTTGCCAAAGCCCAAAAATTCAAAGAGTCTTAGGCAGACCGACCGCCAAAGCCAGTTGTAATAGAGAGGATCCGATCGCGACCCAAACCCTTGGGGGAAAAAGACTTGGGTGAATTTGTACCACGACCGCCCCCAATAGATCCTCTGAATGAGAGGTCGTTGAAGGAGATAGAGGTGTTGGGCGTAGTGAAAAAGAAGAGGAGAGTGAGGAGGAGTGAGGAAGAGCCCGCCTGGAAGAGAAAGAGGGAAGTGAGGGCAGAGGGGGGGAAGTAAAGGGGACCCCAGGAAGAGTGATTGCCCCAGAAGTGGTGGACATTGCCTCAGAGGGCATGGAAGTTGTTCCAGTAGCGGCGGCGATCGCAACGGGGGTCGCGAGGGTCGCCCCTAAAGTGCAAGTAGAAGGTGGGGCGACTGGCCCTGAGCCAAGGGGGAAAGAACAGCCCCAGGGGGCTCCTGCACCCTAAGGAGGGGGAGTCAGTCTGACTACTGTGATCTACCATGCTCGTACAGTGGCTGGGCGGCTGGAGGGAGAAGAAGGCCCAGCTAGGGTAGGGGCAGACCGCCTTGTGGGGATTGTAGATGAGGCAGCCTTGCGCTCAGCAGCCAGATTTAATGAGGCTGAACTGCTGAGGGGGTTATGCTCCGCTCAAATGGAGGTAACCACCTTAGCAGGGGCTCTGCTGAGGAAGGCTGGGGCTGCAAAGCTCAAGGCAGATGAGGCCAAGGCTCAACTTGCAAGGTTGAAGAAGGAGAGCGCAGACTGGGAGAGTGCCGACGCTGAGCTGCAAACGGTCAAGATGGAGCTGGAGAACACACGCCGTCAGGTTGTGTCACTCGAGTTCCAATTGGCTGGCGAGCAGAATAGGCTGGATGAGGCCCAAAAAGCCTGCGCGGTCGCGGTCGAATGACATGAAGAGGCGATGAGCAGTAATGAAGAGCTGGTCAGACAGAAGGATGAGGCAGACGTGAAGGTTAGCGATCTACAGAAGGAGCTAGAGGCCGAGCGTGCAAAGGTGCTGGAAGAGAGGGAGAGCCTTCGGAAGGAGTTGGAGGCAGAGAGAGCCAAGGCGACTGCTGAGAGGGAGACCTTGAAGAAGGAGTGGGAGGAAGAGAGGGCTAAGGCAGCCTCTGAAACGGCGACCCTGCAGAAGGAGCTGGACGAAGAGAGGGCGAAGGCAGCCTCTGAAAGGGCGGCTTACCCCGATCTGTATGTGGCAGCAGTGGATCAATTCAAGGGGTCTGCTGAGCTTCAGATGGCAGTGGATGCCGCGGTCGCCAGCAGCTTGACGAGGGAGGAGTCTGGGGGGCGGGCCCATCGAGGACAACCGCTGGGGGCAGAACTGAAGCGGAAGTGATTGAGAGTTTCCAGCAGTCAGACTTCTATAAACACGAGATGGCTGAGTTCTGGGACAGTGGCTGGAAAATGTTCAAACGTAGGGCTGAAGAACTGTTCCCAGACTTAGACCTCAGTAGTGTAACAATTGGTGAAGATGATGTGGCTCAGACCCCCCTGGATGAGGGTATTGAAGAAGAAGACCTGGTCTCCAGTGAGGAGGAATGAGTGAAGAGAATAAAGTTTGTAAATAAGAGTTTTTTTTTTTTTTTTTTTGAATGGTTGTAATGAACCGATGTACAAATTTCTGAATAAATAAAATTGCAATTATGTTTTCGTTTGATTGTCTGTGCTTGTGCGAAGCGGGTGTATAACTCATTGTGAAGTGCAAAGTGAAGTTAAACTTGTAACAAGAACTAAATTTAAGAACTCCTCAATGTAGAGTGAAGTTGGAATTGTAATAAGAACTCAATACAGAGTGGAGTTAAGAGCCCCTCAATGCAGAGTGAAATTGAACTTGTAATAAAAAATCAATGCAGAGTAAAGTTAGGAACTCCTCAATGCAGAGTGAAATTCAACTTATAATAAAGACTCAATGCAGAGTAAAGTTAGGAACTCCTCAATGCAGAGTGAAATTTAAAATGTAATAAAATTATAAGTTTGTGTTTGCCACACTACTGAAGTAGATTAGTGGTTTATTGGAGTGAGGCTTGGCTTGTAAGGAAACAGGCTGACTTGTAAGAGTTGGATTGAGAAGAAAATAATCTGACTTGTAAAGAAAACGCGTACGAACGTCTTTGGAATTTGGCTAAGCAAAGAGTGGTGTAAAGACTCGGACCTGGACTTGTGACTTAGTGTGTCTACTAATTCCACAAGCATGGAGTTTGCATAGATGGCTTTGACCGAGCCATGTACGCGTGCTCAGTTGGGGCTAAGCTATGATTCATTGACGTCGTAAAGAACTCAGTCTGAACCTGAAATTGTGGCGCTCGGTCCGGCTAAGACTTGTTATGCTTAGGCTGGCTGAGGCTTGGTCTGGCCGAGTGCTTCATGCTCAGTCTGGCTAGGGCTTATGATGCTTAGTCTGGCTGAGGCTTTTTGATGCTCAGTCTAGTTGGGGCTTTATGATGCTCAGTCTGGCTGAGGCTTTATGATGCTCAGTTTGGTTGGGGCTTTTTAGTGCTCAGTCTGGCTGAGGCTTTATGATGCTCAGTCTGGCTGAGGCTTTATGATGCTTAGTCTGGCTGAGGCTTTTTGATGTTCGGTCTGGCTGAGGCTTTATGATGCTCAGTCTGGCTGAGGCTTTTTGATGCTCGGTCTGGCTGAGGCTTGATGATGCTCAGTCTGGCTGAGGTTTTATGATGCTCAGTCTGGCTGAGGCTTTATGATGCTCAGTCTGGTTGAGGCTTTTTAGTGCTCAGTCTGGCTGAGGCTTTATGATGATCAGTCTGGCTGAGGCTTTTTGGTGCTCAGTCTAGCTGAGGCTTTATGATGCTCAGTCTGGCTGAGGCTTTTTGATGCTCGGTCTGGCTGAGGCTTGATGATGCTCAGTCTGGCTGAGGCTTTATGATGCTCAGTCTGGCTGAGGCTTTTCGTGAAGGCTGCAATAAAAACGTCATGGAGACACCATACGGATAACTGAAATATATAATGGATGGCAGGGGAAGCGTAACCCAGTTAATTGAAAAGTTACATTGCGTAAGGAGATATCAAGAATGTGTAAATTTACCGAAAAGAAAATACAATAATTGAGCAATACAAAAGTAGGAGCTTATTGAAAGTAACGTTTTAGGTGTTCGGCGTTTCATAGGTGGGGGAGGTCTCGACCTTCCATGTCCTGAAGTCAGTAGGTGCCCGGACGTGGTCGGGCTTTCACAACATAAGGTCCCTCCCATTTGGCTGCCAGTTTACCCTCAGTCGGATTTTTGGTGGCAAGAGTTGCTTCTCTCAAGACAAGGTCCCCTACAGCGAACTCCCTTGGTCGGACTTTCCGGTTATAGTGTGTTCTCATTTTTTGTTGGTATGAGGCCAGTCTGACAGCAGTGGTCTCTCTGAGTTCTTCGATTAGGTCCAGGTCTGCCCGACGGAGCTCTTCCACTTGTGCTGGATCCGGATGTAAAACCCTGGGAGTAGACAGACCGACTTCTACTGGAATAACCGCCTCAGCGCCGTATGTTAAGCGGAAAGGGGTTTCCCCAGTGGGAGTCCGAGCTATAATTCGGTAAGCCCAGAGTACATTCGGTAGTTCCTCAGCCCAAAGTCCCTTAGCAGCCTCGAGCTTAGTTTTGATGATCTTCAGGAGAGAACGGTTAGTGACCTCGACTTGGCCATTGGCCTGGGGATGACCGGGGGAAGATAAACATGGTTGAATCTGGAGGTCGGCACAGAACTTCCTGTACTTGGCGTTGTCAAATTGTTTGCCATTGCCAGAGACGATGGCCTTAGGGATGTCAAATCTACAAATGATCGACAGCCAGATAAACTTGGTTGTGTTCCGTTCGGTAATGGTGGCAAGGGGTTCTGCCTTTACCCACTTGGTGAAGTAATCAATGGCGACGATCGCGAACTTGGTCTGACCTCGGCCGGTGGGAAGAGGACCGACCAAGTCGATTCCACATTTGCCGAACGGATAAGGGCTGCAAAGTGTGATCAACTCTGTAGGAGGAGCATGGGGGATGTTGGCAAAACGTTGACACTTATCACATTTGAGCACGAAATCAGTCGCATCTTGATTAAGAGTTGGCCAGAAATAACCGGTACGGAGTATTTTGTGGGCCAGAGACCTGCCTCCCGAATGATTACCACAAATTCCCTCATGGATTTCCCGCATTACATAGGTTGCTTGAGCTGAATTGAGGCATCGCAGGTATGGGCGTGAAAAACCACGTTTCTACAAGACGCCACTGACCAGGATGTAATTGGACGACCAGGCCCTGACTTTAGCGGCCTGCTGTTGGTCATCTGGGAGTTCCCCCGTTGTCAAAAATAGGAAGATATCAGAGGCCCAAGGGATGGGTTCGTTTTGGAGGAACTGTACTTCTTGTAAGTCGGGTGAGATGGCCGGGTGGGCTAGGTAGTCGAGGCGGACACCGTGGCTGAGGTCGGACTGGTCTGTAGAGGCCAACTGAGCCATCTCATCTGCCTTGGTGTTTTCTGCCCGAGGTATGTGCTTGATGTGGAAGGTATTGAAGAGGCGAACAAAGGGGAGGGCCATATCCCTGTAAGCCCGCATTGTGTCCTCCTTGGCATCAAATTCCCCGTAATCTGGCCGACGATGAGCTGGGAGTCGCTGAACACCCGGATGTGGCTGACTCCGATGTTCTTGGCGAGGCGGAGCCCTGCTATCAATGCCTCATATTCGGCCTCATTATTACTGGCATTAAACAAGAAACGGAGAGCACATTTGAAATAGCTGCCCTCAGGGGCGGTGAGGATGAGGCTAGCCCCACTACCTTCCCTGCGGGATGATCCGTCCACGTTGAGAGTCCATGAATGCGGGTCTTCTGGCTCGGTAAGGGTTGGTGGGGGTAGGGGCGCAGCGGTTGGGGTAGGATTAGTGAATTCCAGGATGAAATCCGTGACAGCCTGTCCCTTAATTGTTGTTCGAGGCCGGTAGGAGATGTCAAACTGACTGAGTTCCACTGACCACTACATGAGTTTGCCGGAAAGTTTTGGTTGTTGCATGACCTTCTTCAAGGGTTGGTCGGTGAGAACCACTATAGAATGGGCCTGGAAGTACGGACGGAGCCGTCTGGAGGCGGTGACCAAGGCTAAGGACAATTTTTCTAATAGCGGGTAATTCTGCTCTGCTCCCCTAAGAGCCTGACTGATGTAATAGACCGGCCGTTGGACGGAGTCGTCTTCCCTGATAAGAGCTGCACTGACTACGGTGCTTGAGATGGCTAAATAGAGGAAGAGGGGCTCGCCCGTAATTGCTTGTGAAAGGAGGGGGGATTTGCCATGAACTGCTTCAACTGCTGAAAAGCTTCTTCAGATTCAGTTGTCCATTCAAAAGTTTGCCGAAGAACTTTGAAGAATGGTAGGCACTTATCTGTTGCGCGGGAAATGAAACGGTTGAGGGTCGCAACTCGGCCAGTGAGCCTTTGAACCTCCTTAACCGTTCTGGGTGACTGCATCTCAATCAAGGCCTTGATCTTTTCAAGGTTAGCTTCAATGCCCCGCTGACTGACCATAAAACCCAGAAACTTCCCAGATCCTACGCCGAAGGCGCACTTCTCTGGGTTGAGCTTCATTTGGTACTTGCGTAGGGTGGCGAAGGTCTCTCGCAGGTCGGACAAATGATCAGTAGAGAGTTTGCTCTTAACTAGCATGTCGTCGACGTAGACTTCCAAATTCCAACCTATCTGATGATGGAAAACGGCATTGATCAACCGTTGGTAGGTGGCCCCAACATTCTTCAGTCCGAATGGCATCACACGGTAGTGGTAGGTACCTCGGTCGGTAATAAAGGATGTATGTTCCTAATCGGACGGGTGCATCAGGATTTGGTTGTACCCAGAGAAAGCATCCATGAAGGTGAGCATTTGATAACCGGCCGTGGCGTCGACCAGCAGATCTATGCGGGGAAGAGGATAGCTGTTTTTGGGACAAGCGCGGTTTAGGTCAGAGTAATCGACACAGAGTCGCCATTTGCCATTGTTCTTGCGGACTAGGACCACGTTTGACAACCACTTAGGGTAATTCACGTTTTTGATGAATTGGGCCTCAAGAAGCTTGTCAACCTCTGCGGCTATAAGTGTATTGCGCTTTGGATGGAAGATGCGCTGCTTCTGGCGGTAAGGTCGGAAATGGGGTTCGATGCTGAGGCGGTGAGTTATGAAAGAGGGGGCAATGCCCGGCATGTCTGAATGGGTCCAGGCAAATACATCATTGTGCTCGATCAGAAGGGCGGTAAGGTCGGCCTTAGCTTGGGGGGATAGTTGGCTACCGATCTTGGTAGTCTTTAGAGGGTTGGTGGGATTGATGGGAACCTCAACGAGCTCCTTAACCGGTTCTCCTTTAACCAGCTCGTCCTCATCTCGAACGTCAAGTCCTTCATTGATCATCACCTCCTTCAGCTTGACTTCCTTGAGTGAGGTGACATAACATTCCCTGGCTACAGTCTGCTCTCCTTTTACTGTCCCGACGCCTAGGTCGGTAGGGAACTTTATGGCGAGGTGGTAGGTTGAAGTGATAGCTTGGAAAGTGTTGAGGGCGGTGCGGCCAAGGATGATGTTGTAGGCAGAGGGACAGTCGACCATAAGGAAAGTGACCAACTTGGTAGTTTGCCGTGGGTATTCACCGATGGTGAGGGGGAGATCGATGGAGCCGATGGAGGTCACCCGGTCACCAGTGAAACCGACCAAAGGGGTTTGGAGGGGAGACAGGCTTTCCTCCCCAATCTTGAGCTGGCGGAAGCAGTTGAGGAATATGATGTCGGAAGAACTGTCGTTGTCGATGAGAACCCGTCTGACCTTATAGTTGGAGAGGAGGGCAGAAATGACGAGAGGGTTATCATGAGGATAACGGATACTTGTACAGTCGGCGTCCGTGAAGGTGATGGGCTCTGTCCAGTGCTTGGGCTGTTTGGAGGGTCGGTCTACCGTGGCAACTGCTCTGTTCGAGCCTTGCCTTATCTTCTTGAGTTCTGCCCTCTGAGCGGAATGGGATGGTCTGCCACAAGCAAGGCCACCTGAAATGACTCAGATTTCACCAACTGGCGGAGAGGGATTACCTGGCGGCTGAGGCTGTTGTGGGGGGCGATCATAGCCTTGGTTATGTTGGGCGGGCTGCCAGAGTAGGGTACGCCAGCGGTTGTTTCTGAGGGGCTCGGTTCTTTGCCTCTGTTGTGGGCGGGTGTCCGTGAACCGGCTGAGACGCCCTTGACGAATGAGGGTCTCGACCTGATCCTTGAGGTTGATGCAGTCATCAGTGTTATGGCCATGGTCTTAGTGGAAACGATAATATTTGGACTGGTCTTTCCGATTGGAAGGGGTCCGTGAGGGTAGGGGCCATTTGAGGGGGTAATCCCGTTGGCTCTGGTGGAGGACTTGTTCCATAGGAGAGTTAAGGGGCGTGTACCGCTCAAACCGACTGGGCGGTTGGGCGGGTGTCGACCGGTCATTGCGAGGAGGTCGGTCGGTATAATGGGGTGTTTGGCTGTTATACTAGGTGTTTCTGGGTTCTGAGTTTTTTTTCTTTTCTCTGGGGGTCGGGTTTTTAGATATGGGATCCTGCCGAGCAGCTAGTGAATCTTCAGCATTCATGTATTTCTGGGCTTTGGAGAGTAGGGCTGCCATAGAGGTCGGGGGGTTTTTGGAGAGGGAGAAGAGGAAATCGGACGATCGTGGCCCGGCCATGAAAGCCGTGAGGATGACCTTGTCGTCATTCTCCGCTACTTGCAGGGCTTCGATGTTGAAGTGGGTAACGAAGCTGCGCAGCGACTCCCCCTCGGTCTGACGGATGTTGAGGAGTTGGGTTGCAGGGCGGCGTTGGCGTTGGGCTCCAATGAAATGGCTAAGGAAGGAGTCGCTGAGATGCTGGAAAGTGGAGGCAGAGTCTGCTGGTAACTGGCTGAACCACAGTCGAGTTGACCCCTTCAGTGTCACGGGGAAAGCCCGACACATGATCTCATCAAGGAAGGCATGAAGGATCATAAGGGTACGGTAGGTCTCCAGATGATCGACTGGGTCCGTCGTACCGTCAAAAGAGTCAATGGTGGGCATTTTGAACTTGGCGGGCAAAGGTTTGTCCCGGATGGAGGCAACAAATGGTGAGCTTGCCGTGGTAGAGGGTTTATACTGAATGTTCTGTATGACCCCTTGGAGCTGGAGCTTCATTGCTCGGAGTTCAGCATCCCAGAGGGGAATGTGGTCACCATGGTTAGTCAATGGGGGCTGGACGTTGCTGGCTTCCCCTTCAGGGGTGAGTGCCACGACCGAAGGGTGTGGGGGGGGAGGGTGGTAGATTTATATGCGGGGGAGGAGGTTGCAAACCTTCCAAGTTGGGTGGATAGGGTTGCGGAACAGTATGGCTCGGGGGTCTTTCTTGGTTAGGTGGAATATCTGGAGGTGGTGGAAGAGGCATCAGAAGGTTTCTTTGGAGTAAAGCATTTATCAGGGCATGGTTTTGTTCGACCATGCGGTTAATGCTGTTGGTAAGCTCAACGATATACTGTTGTGGGTTGTTTGAATTGGGAGGGTCGGTTTGATGGTCGGCAGCATTATGGTGAGAAGCCATGGATCTAGTCGTGACCATACACTTGGATGGGTAGGAGGAAAAGGTTGTTAGGACAGGGTCTCCGGCGACAATGAGCGCAACTGACGTCCGGTTAAGAACCACTTCCCACAGACGGCGCCAACTGATGATACAGTTTGTCCCAGTGAATGGATCGGACTGGTCCAACCTTCTCAAGCCCAGGTCCAAATGATCAAGCTCACCGGATAACTTGCAAACAAGTTCAACGGTGAACGGGATAGTCCCCCAGTGAACTCTCCGACGAGCAAGTTAGGAAGGGAAGTAGAGTATAGAGGGAGAGATTAGAGATAGAAAAGCTTAACCTTCTTCTTGTCTTCAACGTTTGCTTATATCCTTTGGTAATCATTTCGCTGTCCCTTCCGACCTGCCCTCATCGCCGAAAGTCTATGTTGTAGCTTACCTTGTTCAGGGTAAGGGGGTCCTGTTCCGATGGAGAGGTGTTGTCGTAATAAATGCTGTGATGGGCTGCATTAATGGTGATGTGTAGTGGCAATAACTTTGTAGATCTTTGTCTGCTGATGTGACTCGTCCTTCTCCTGCCATGTGTCTGAATGTCATTGGCTCTTTATGCCATGTTGGACTCCAGTTGTCTTGGACCTCACCAGCTGGGTTATGCATTGGGCTCCAAGTGATGGGCTTGGATTGTCCATAGGTGAGTCGTGGCCTTTTGGGCTTATACACGTCAGATATAAATTATTCTAACTCTTTCATTAAATTTTCATGAAAATCTTTCTAAAAATTCTCTTCATGTCTCAAGTTTTCCTTTTTATCAAATTTGATGAAAAAAAATATATCTTTAATATCTTTTTAAATTGGGATTTTTATTGATAAGTCCAATTTAGAAGTGTTTTAACCCAAGAAGTCCATGAAGGAATTTTTTAACCCATTTAGTCCCATATATATATAGTTTTATTCCATAAAGTCCATTTTCTTGATTTACACTATTTTCTCACTCATGCCCTTATATTCAATTTTGATACCTTTATAAATATTTTTTGAACGATTAGCAATTTAATGATGTGAACATTCATATTTTAAAATTCACATTGGTAGAAATGTAAAATTGGCCCGTGGGCGGCCTAAAACCCGCCCGCGAGCCGGGGCGGGCCCCGCCCGTTGACAATGTGAATATTCACATTGACATATTAACATTCACATTAATCGGAGTGTAAAATTGGCCCGCGTCCCGTGGCGGCGCGAAACCTGCTCGCGGCCCATGGGCGGCTCGGGGCGGGCCCGATCTGGCCTATTGACAATGTGAATATTCACATTGACATGTTAACATTCACACTGATAAGAGTATAAAATTGGCCCGCAGCCCATGGGCGGCCAAAAGCCCGCCCGCGGCCCGGGGAGGGTTCGACCCGGCCCGTTGACAATGTGAATATTCACATTGACATGTTAACATTCACATTGATAGGAGTGTAAAATTAGCCCGCACCTCGTGGCTGCCCGAAACCCGCCCATGGCCTGTGGGCGGCCCAGGGCGGGCCCAGCCTGGCCTGTTGACAATGTGAATATTTACATTGACATGTTAACATTCACATTGATAAGAGTATAAAATTGGCCAGCAGCCCAAGGCGGGCTCGACCCGGCCCGGCCCGTTGACAATGTGAATATTCACATTGACATGTTAACATTCACATTAATAGGAGTGTAAAATTGGCCCCCGTCCTGTGGCGGCGCGAAACCCACCCGCGGCCCATGGGCGGCCCGGGGCGGGCCAGGTCCGGCCCGTTGACAATGTGAATATTCACATTGACATGTTAACATTCACATTGATAATAGTATAAAATTGCCCTGCGGCCCATGGGCAGCCAAAAGCCCGCCCGCAGCCCGGGACAAGCCAGGGCCGGCTCGGCCCGATGACAATATGAATATTCACATTGACATGTTAACATTCACATTGATAAGAGTGTAAAATTGGCCCGCAGCCCGTGGGCAGCCCGAAGCCCGACCGAAGCCCAAGGCGGGCTTAGCCCGACCCGTGACAATGTGAATATTCACATTGACATGTTAACATTCACATTGATAGGAGTGTAAAATTAGCCCGTGCCCCATGGCTGCCCGAAATCGGCCCATGGCCCGTGGGCGGCTCGGGGCGGGCCCGACCCGGCCTGTTGACAATGTGAATATTCACATTGACATGTTAACATTCACATTGATAAGAGTGTAAAATTGGCCCGTGACCCGTGGGCAGCTCGAAGCCCGACCACGGGCCGGGGCAGGCCCGGCCCGTTGGCAATGTGAATATTCACATTGACATGTTAACATTCACATTGATAAGAGTGTAAAATTGGCCCGTGACCCGTGGGCAGCTCGAAGCCCGACCACGGGCCGGGGCAGGCCCGGCCCGTTGGCAATGTGAATATTCACATTGACATGTTAACATTCACATTGATAGGAGTATAAAATTGGCCCGCAACCCGTGGGCGGCCCGAAGCCAGATCGCAGCCCAAGGTGGGCTTCGCCCGACCTGTGACAATGTGAATATTCACATTGACATGTTAACATTAACATTGATAGAGTGTAAAATTTGTCCGCTGCCCGAAGCTCGCCCGCGGCCCGGGGTAGGCCCGGACCCAAACCCGGGCCGCCCCAGGCCGCCCATGGGACGTGAGTCAATTTTACACTCTTATCAATGTGAATGTTAACATGTCAATGTGAATATCCACACTGTCAACAGGCCGGGCCGGGCCCGCCTCGGGCCGCCCACGGGCCGTGGGCGGGTTTTGGGCAGCCACGGGGCACGGGTTAATGTTACACTCTTATCAATGTGAATGTTAACATGTCAATGTGAATATTCACGTTGTCAACGGGCTGGGCCCGCTCCGGCCCGGAGCCGGGCTTCAGGCTGCCCACGGGTCACGGGCCAATTTTACACTATTATCAATGTTAATGTTAATATGTCAATGTGAATATTCACATTGTCAACAGGCCGGGCCGGGCCCGCCCTGGGCAGCAGACGGGCTTCAGGTCGCCCACGGGCCACGGGCCAATTTTACACTCCTATCAATGTGAATGTTAATATATCAATGTGAATATTCACATTGTCAACGGGCCGGGCTCGTCCCGAGCCGCCCACGGGCTTCGGGCCGCGAGTCAATTTTACACTCTTATCAATGTGAATGTTAACATGTCAATGTGAATATTCACATTGTCAACAGGCCGGGCCGTAGGCTAGTTTCGGGCAATCACGGGGCGTGGGCTAATTTTATACTCTTATCAATGTGAATGTTAACACGTCAATGTGAATATTCACATTATCAACGGGTCGGGCCTGGCCTGCCCAGGGTAGCCCATGAGCCGCGGGCGGGTTTCGGGCCGGCCACAGGCCGCTGGCTAATTTTACACTCCTATCAATGTGAATGTTAACATGTCAATGTGAATATTCACATTGTCAACGGGCCGGGCTCGGCTCAGCCGAGGCCGGGCCGGGGCCCGGGCTTTGGGCTGCCCACGGGTCACGGGCTAATTTTACACTCTTATCAATGTTAATGTTAATATGTCAATGTCAATATTTACATTATGAACGGGCCGGTCCAGGCCCGCCCTGGGCGGCGGACTGGCTTCGGGCAGCCCACGGGCCACGGGCTAATTTTACACTCCTATCAATGTGAATGTTAACTTGTCAATGTGAATATTCAGATTATCAACGGGCCGGGCCTATTTTTTTGGCCTGTGGGCCGGCCCGGCCCGACTCGAATTTTTCCGGGCACCGAGGAGGATCGACATAGACCGGGCCTCTACACATAGACGATCTGAATATTCACATTGACAGTGTGAACATTCGCATTAGGGGTATTTTGGTAATTATGTCACCCATAGGACTTATTGAAATATAAGAAAATAATGTGAACTAAATAGAACATAAGTAGATGAAAATGGTATTTTGATCTTCTTATCTCAAATTGGACCTAATGGAATAGTCAAAAAGAATATGGGTTGAGTGGAATAAAACTCTTAGAAAATGGATTTATCAAAAAAATTCCGTTTTAAATTTTTATCAAATTCAAATTTGATAATTTCTAAATTTGATATTAAAAAACAAAGTTTCTCTTAAAGACCAAATAAATATATATATATATATGTATATATATTTGTAGATCTCATTGATTCTAGGTAGGGCTCTTATTACATTAATTTTGAATTTACATTATATATCTTTGGAGTAAAATAATTAAATAAATAATTTTGTTTATTATTTATACGTGAATGGCCTTAATTTTCAACAGTTTTGCTAGGTTGCTCCTATTGGCTTGAAAGTGTTGGCATCCATGTTGTAGCCTTTGGGCCAGATCCCTCAACCATGCGTGAAACCCACGAGTTTACAAAATAAAGAAAGAGGAGGGAGAGAGAGAGAGAGGAACACGATCTTGGGTTGGGCTGCTCTTGCGTCGAGCGACCTTGCGTCGAGCGACCTTGCGTCGAGCGACCAACTTGAGTGTTCACCGACGACGACGATGACCACCGACTTGGGTGTTCACCGACGACCGCCACTGACCACCGACCTAGGTAGACCACCGTGCACCTCTCTTGCTGTTGAGCATTACAACAACATTCATAGGAGATTGGCAATGTAAGTAAAGGTTGAATCTTGCTGATTTTGTTGATTTTGGCAAAGTAAAGATTGGCTTTGAATGTGTTTTTTCTGGCAACATTTATAAGAGCATTACAACATTCATTAGAGTTCATTGATTTTGCTTATTTTGCCAAAAAAAAAACACATTAGAGTTCATTGTGAATCTTGCTGATAAAGGTTGAATCGCGCTTGTGTTCTGATTTCCAGTTTGAATTTTGCTGATAATGATTCATTGTGATTCATCATTCTGTCCATTCAATTGCAAAAGGATTCATTGAGATTGGCTTTGTGTTTTTTTTTTTTATTTGGTTGTGTGGCCAATTTTTTTTGTGTTGTTGCATTCTAGGTGTTTGTTGAAAGTCCACATAGAAAGAATAAAGCTTTGTAGCTCAAATTTGATACGGTATTCTAGGTGTTTTTTTGAAAGTCCACATAGAAAAACAGTTTGTATGTGTTGGCTACATATTTTGTAAAAGCCAGTTACAGTTCGACACGTGGCATAGTAAGGGTAATAAAGGAAGGTTATTCAAGCCCTTAATCCTGGTCGTACACGTGGCAATAAATATTGGTCCTCACATGATCTGAGTAACACTAGATCAAATAACGGGATGCAAGATGACGTGTCCTCAACGGTTACTCATATTCAAATCTAAGTACAAGAGGGAAGCTCAACTACCAGTAATGGCGTAATGGAGCTACTTGTAAGGAAGCACGATCAGCGATCATGGAGGAGCAGTTCGACGGTTCGAAGTGCAGTTCGAAGGTCATCACTGACGAGTATAAATAGCAGGACAGCCCCCAGAAAAAAGGAGGACTCAGATCATACAAACCAGTCATTTACTTCATATATTTTCTTTCCAGTCATTTACATTTCCAGTCTTTAAATACTTGTTCTTTAAATACCTGCACTTTAAATACTCGCACTGCACTTCGATTCATAGGAGTAGCTTCAAGTAGATTCAAGTAGATTGCTGTTGTAAACCTCCCCGAGGCTGAGTTCGGACCATTGTAAGTGTTCATTTTTATGAAATACTTCAATTGTTCTTCATATTACTGTTATTTCTCTTAATTTCTCCTAAGTCAAGCCACCAGTAAAAGTCCTCTTCATTGAGGCTGAAAAGAACTAAAACACAATCGTCTGATAATTGGTTGGCAATTATAATTTCTGTAAGGACTGATTGATCCTTGCTGGCACGCTCACATTCACAAAAATACCCTTCGAAAAGCCAAAAAGCCAACAGTATGATTTTGGACTGAATGTACAGACTGAATTTTAGACTGAAACAGTTTGCATGATATTCAGATACTTTGGGTGGGTCCGAGAGAGAGAGAGAGATAGAGAGCAGAGAAAAGCTGTATGTGCACGTCAGGTCCAAAATCGGGGAGAGAGGGTGCTGAAATTAGGGCCATTCGGGGTTAAAATACGAGCTACAAAGCTTTATTCAATTTTCGGACTTCCCCTTGGCCTTAGAAAATTTCAGGGCGGGCCCTGATTATGCAGAGCACACCAGAGACAACTCATGAGCACACATTGCAAAAAAAATAAAATAAATCAACAAACTATACATAAACATAATATGAACTCATTATTTATAAATAACCATTTAATACAAAACATGTAAAATTTCACATGTATTTATTAATATGACATCATTACCAGATCTACTGTTTAAGAAGTTTAAATTATTTTGTTTGGTTAATAGTTTTGAAAAATAGTTTTTGAAAATTATCATTTATAGAGTTGCCACTACATACACCACTATGCCATAATAATACCACAGCCACTCTTAACTAATGTAATTAATATCATAAATTATCGTAGAATCTTAACATTTTGGATTGTGATTCACCACAACAAATCATAACTTTTATCAGACTCATAACTATATACGTTAAAATCATAACATTTTAAATTGTGGTAACAACTCATAAATTTTACCAAAAAAAGTCAGAACAAATCATAGCTTTTATCAGTATGAATTACGAATTTTCAATTTAAAATCATAACATTATAGATTATAAATGATTCACCACAATGACAAGGAGAAAATGAACGCTTCGAAGAAGGCGTGGAAGGAGAGGTAGAAATACCAAATCCAGAGGATAATGTGGTAACACATCCTGTGGAAACTCCTATATTGTCAGAACCCATGGTCGAACGGACCAGTACTTCTGGACAAGAACCATATGTTCATATTATTGGACAAAACCAAGGAATTGGACCGTCCGCTATGCCATTTATTCAACCAACAAATCCATGGGATGGTTTAGTGAATGCCATGGGACAACAACTAATGAACACAATGGAAAGGTGGGCAACATCCTTTTTGGATCGAATGAATAACCACCAACCAACAAACACAAGACAAACGGAGGAAGTTGTAAATGTCCCCCAACAAAGATTGGCTAGAGAAAAACAGGCTATGCAAGTTAATGGACATACTAATGGTCAAACTAGTACCCAAAACTTTGAAAGACCATCACCTCAGTCTTGGTATGAACCCATTTCAAGGCCTATAGCAGGCCAAAATGCCTCAGTACTTAATAATGAAGCCACACAAGTTGGTGGATCTGGCCAAGTACAAGAAACTGGCGTAAGAATGGTTACAAATCCCATGTTCGAAGCCATACCTGGCACAAGGGGGTACACTAATCCCTTATTCGAATTTACACCCGGGGGGTTGGAGGGTTTTCCTACAAATGGTAGAGACACAACACCTGTTCCAGCACCTTTTGCAGGTCCTTTCGCAGGTCATGCTCAAAGGGGTTACCCATACCCTCAACAGCAACCTGCACCGCAAGGACAACCAGCCCCAAATTTACCACCTTATGGACCAAGAGGACCACAAGCACAAGTTTATCCACCAAATCCTGTGTTTGCTCCTCCAGTAGTGGTTCAGCAGGCACAAAATATGGTCCCTAGAGACCAGATTGTTGATATTGTTAGGGAGATATGTGGACCAATGGCTCGGGGGGTCCAGACTCCTATATACAGAAAACCATACCCAGAATGGGTAGATAGGGTACATGAATACCCAAGGGGATTCAGGATACCAGATTTTACCCTTTTTTATGGGACTGGAAATCAATCAACGATAGAGCATATTGCTAGATTTGCTGCTCAATGCGGTGAATTCACTAACCATGATTATATGAAACTGAGATTATTTCCAAATTCCCTAACGGGAGGAGCATTTGTATGGTACATCAACCTTACACCTGGCTCCATTCAAAATTGGCAACAAATGGAAGAGGCATTTCATGCCCAATTCTTCCAATCAGAGCCAGAAGTATCTATGGCAGATTTGGCTAGGTTGAGTCAAAGGCCTGAAGAAAAGGCTACTCAGTTTATTGCCAGATTTAAAAGGGCTCGAAATAAATGTAGAGTCATCCTGCCAGAGCCAGAATTCGTCAGATTGGCTCAAAATGGTTTAGAATTCAGGCTTCGAAAGAAGTTTGATTCAACTGAATTCAGAGATTTGGTCGAACTGACCTATAAGGTGTCTCGATATGAAACATTATTAGAAGAGGAACAAGATCGAAATAATGCATCATATAAGACATATTATAGAGATCCTAATTATGAAATAGATGCAGCAGAGATTGTAGGCAAAGAACCTGTAATCTGTGAAGCATTAATTCGTAAGGATACAACTATAGACCAGCAGTTTAAAAAGAAAGACTTTCACAGAAAATACTCTTTCGATTTAACAAAAGCAGATGACATCTTTGATCATTTGCTCCCGGCTAATTTCCTTAAGTTACCTAAAGGAGTAAAACTACCATCTCCAGATGAACTGAAAGGAAAAGTATACTGTAAATGGCATAATTCTTGGTCTCACTCGACTAAAAACTGCATTGTTTTTCGAGACAGGATCCAAGAACAGATTCGGAAAGGAAGTTTGAAGTTCTCAGCTAAAACAGAAAAAGCCATGGGAATTGACAGTGATCCCTTTCCAGAAGTTGGAGAGGCAGCAGCCAATGTCATTACATCAGATTTCCAGAACTTGTCCTTGACAGAATTGGAGGAAGTCAATGTGCAGATGCATGTTGCTAATCAAACCAACGTCAAGAAGAACACTAGAAGACCACCAGTTATTGAACAGGGTTCCTCACACCAGATGGAACGTTCTGATGAAGAATCACTGGATGATGATTCTTTAGAAGCAGCGGTGATGCAGAGAATGTGCCCCAGGTGCAGACTCAGTTACAAATGGTTGAAGGGGCTTCCAACTGATGGGAAGCAATACTACAGGGATGTTCAGAGACGTCCTAAATCAACCAATGCTTACAACAAAAGGCCGTATCCGGCTAGTGATAGGCAGAGACCACCAGTGGTTGAGCCTATGGTAAACAGAATGCATGACAAAGGCAAGAAGTTCTTGCATGAATCCAGGCCACATAACTATTATAGAGTGGAGAGTAGCCATTCCGAAAGAAAACTGGAGAGAGGTTCAGTTCATGGAATCAGAGCCAGAGAGTGGCCCCCTAGACCGGTTTTACACAGGACAGAAAATGGTCACCCTTATCGAAGGTCTGAATCAGATTCAAAATATGAGGACAAAACCAGGCACTTACCTTCACGGCCAGTTTCGAAGATGGCTTCGAAGGTGGAAAAGGGCAGATCAGCGTCTGAATCAACAAGCTCATGGGTACCTGGGGTCCCGGATTGGTTTGTAATGCAAAACAAACCTAGGGAGGTGCTTGCTTATGAAGATACTATAAACCAAGGCAGGATGATCAAGCCTCCTATGGTGGCTCCGAACAACTGGGTGCTGCTTAAACACCCAAAAACGAGGGAACCAGACATGGTCCCAGTCATCTCAAGATCACAGAGGAGAAAAATTCAGCGCAGGTACACCCAGTACCAAAAGGATCTGAAGGAAGGTGGAGAAAATTCTTCATCAGTCAAAACGGAAGGAAGGAAAAACCCAAAGTCAGACCATGCTCCAAAGCCAGTTCCACAGAGCACAGTGGTCTGCAGCCGAGAACAGTTGGCCAAGGTTCATTCTGAACTGAAAACCAGAGAAAAGGCTAGTTTGGTAGGGTTGGAGAAAGCTCTGATGGAGACAGATAGCGAGACTGAAGAAGAGATTAGCGTAAGTCAGAAGAAAGAGGTTGTGGAGGAAGAGATGTTTGAAGCCTTCATGGCTGAGCAAACGTTTCTGACTAAAGAGCCAGTTGAGAAAGATCCTTCGAAGGGATCAGTTAGTGATGAAATACCAGAATGCATCATGCAGGATGTTTCTGAGGGAGTCGACCAAAGTAACCAAGAGGGGAAACAAGTACAGCCAGCCATCCAGTTTGGCTCGTTTCCCCCAGTATCAGTAAACATGGTACACATACTGCCACAAGAATTTCAAGCTGGAGATGAGAAGCAAGAGGGGCAGGAAGCTGACCCAGTTCAGATCTCCAGTGAAGACTCACAAGCAAGTATGGTGCAAGATAACTTTGAAATGGTCATCCCGATGGAAGATGGATATGAGAGCGAAGAGGTGGTAAGCATCAATCTATCGTATCCATTTGAGTACCCCTCGGATTCGATGACACAGCACGTCAGGCCTTTGTACATCAAGGCTTTCTTTGATGGGGTACAGCTGAACCGAGTCCTAGTAGACAATGGGGCAGCAGTGAACCTACTCCCGAAATCTTCTTTGA
This sequence comes from Camellia sinensis, assembly GCF_055761805.1. Taxonomy (NCBI): domain Eukaryota; kingdom Viridiplantae; phylum Streptophyta; class Magnoliopsida; order Ericales; family Theaceae; genus Camellia; species Camellia sinensis. Next base: position 124,386,674 of record NC_138967.1, on the reverse strand, counting down.
AGAAACTAGGAAAAAAGAATCCCAGGTTGATACCAACCAGCACAACCATTGCTGGTTTTGCTGGAGATAAACAAATGGCTCAGGGGATTCTACCCATTAATTTAAGTGTGGGAACCAGGGATTGTATGACAGCATTTTTCGTAATCGACAGTAATGCTAAATACAATGCTTTGCTTGGAAGGGACTGGATCCACACTAACAAGTGTGTGCCTTCTTCTTTACATCAGAAAATCATGATGGCCTTAGGCAATGGAGAGACAGAGGAGATCGACGCAGATCCTCAACCCTTCATAGCCTGTGCAGACTTTGCGGAGGCTAAATTGTATATTGAGGGAGTGACACCTCTCAGTATACTGATGAAAGATGACAGTTCAGCCGAAGTGACGGCTGATGAGGAGGTGACACACCTGAAGCACTTAGTCCAAAAAAGTGCTGGTGAAGAGGTTGTCCTTAGAGATGACAATGATGCCTGGTTATAGGCAAAGAGAGGAACCACCAGAAGCCAAGTACTTGGCTTTGATTAAATTTTCAGCATTGGATATAAAAGCAATAGTCCAGAAAGTTCGGGAGCAAGAGAGAGAGGCCATGATAATTGGCTGCAAACAGCAGCAGCAACAGGCTAGAGTCTTGATTCTTGGTAAGTACTGTGCCTTGGACATTGAAACAAAAGTCCAAGAAATACAGGAAGAGGAAGCCTTGTGGACAGATTTTGTCTATGAGGAGGAGGGCAGAGATATTGAACTAAAGAACCTGAGGGCAGAACCAAGCTCGAAGGTCACTTCAAAGGTAGCAAAAACCAGGGGGAGTTCTCATGCACAAGACCCTTTAGAAGAAGTAAATCTAGGGGAAGGTTCTGTACAACAGCCCACTTATGTAAGTGCTTGTTTGAATGCTCTGGACAGAAACCAGCTATTGTTTGTTCTGAAGAAATACAAAGATTGCTTTGCATGGTCTTATAATGAACTACCAGGATTGGACAGGTCATTAGTGGAACATAGGCTTCCTATGAAGCCTAACTTCAAGCCATATAAGCAGAAACCAAGAAGGATGAGTCCAGAAGTAATTCAGAAGGTCAAGGAAGAGATCCTCAGACTACTCAAGGCAGGTTTTATTAGGACAGCCAGGTATGTTGAGTGGCTATCTAATATTGTGCCTGTAGTCAAGAAGAATGGCAAAATGAGGGTATGTATCGATTTCAGAAATTTAAATCTGGCAACTCCCAAAGATGAGTACCCTATGCCTATAGTGGACTTGCTGGTGGACAGTTCAGCAGGTCACCAAGTCTTGTCAATGATGGATGGGCATTCCGGCTATAACCAAATTTGCATTGCAGAGGAAGATATCCACAAGACAGCATTCAGATGTCCTGGGAATATTGGCACCTTTGAATGGGTTAAAATGCCATTTGGTCTAAAGAATGCTGGAGCTACATATCAAAGAGCCATGAACACTATCTTTCATGATCTTATTGGAGGATATTTGGAATGTTATATTGATGACATTGTGGTTAAGTCCCAGTCCATGGAGGATCACCTGCTTCACTTAGAAGCAGCTTTTGAAAGGATGAGGAAGTTCAAATTAAAGCTTAATCCTCTTAAATGTGCTTTTGGTGTATCATCTGGAAATTTCTTGGGCTATGTTGTTCACAAGAAAGGAATACAGATTGATCAGAATAAAGCCAAAGCAATCATCGAAGCCAAACCCCCATCAAGTAAGAAAGAATTACAAAGGTTCCTTGGGCAGGTCAACTTTCTTCGAAGGTTCATTTCTAACACTGCAGGGAAAACTAAAGTATTTTCTTCCTTGTTAAGGCTGAAAGATGAAGAGGAATTCGTGTGGACAGCAGAGCATCAATTTGCTTTCGAAGGTATCAAGGCCTACTTGGCTAACCCTCCAGTGCTGATGCCACCAAAGGGGAACAAGCCCTTGAAGTTATACATAGCTGCAGCAGAGGATTCATTGGGAGCTTTCTTAGCCCAAGACAATGAAGAAGGCAAGGAGCAAGCTATTTATTACCTTAGTAGGTTTTTAAATTCTTGTGAATGTAAATATTCAGCTGTTGAAAAGCTGTGTCTTGCTTTGTATTTTGCTGCAATAAAATTAAGATATTATCTTTTGCCTACAACTGTCTTGGTAATTGCAACCACAGATTTGGTTAAATATATGTTATCTAGACCAATGTTGAGGGGAAGAATTGGCAAATGGATACTTGCCTTATCAGAATATCATCTAGAATATGTCCCTCAAAGGGCAGTAAAAGGGCAGGTTTTAGCCAACTTCTTGGCAGATCATCCATCTCAAACTGAGAGCCAGGAGATAATGGAACTTGGTATGACCAGTGTTGAGCCATGGCAAATGTGGTTCGATGGGTCGAAAGCAAATGGGTTAATTGGAATTGGTATTGTAATCAAGTCTCCACAGGGGACAGAAACTACCCATGGTTTTAGAGTGGATGAAGCTACCTGTTCCAATAACCAGGCTGAATATGAAGCCTTAATTGTGGGACTAGAGATTCTTATTGGATTACAAGTACATGCAGTTGACATATTTGGGGATTCTCAATTGGTGGTTAACCAAGTGAAAGGAATTTTCAAGTGTCAAAGCATAAGTATCCTGCCATATTATGTTGTTGCATTACATTTGCTTTCTCAGTTTCAAATAGCAAATGTAACCCATGTTCCAAGATTCTTGAACAATAGAGCCAATGATGTGGCTCAAAAGGCTTCGAACTTCAAGAGAAGGGATAATACCCAAAGGGACATAAGCCAAACAACATATCAGAGATTAATACAACCTTTGAATAAAAGGAATGTGATCTTGGAAGTCAATCATAATGACTTACAAGAACAAGATTGGAGGCATCCAATAATGCAGTACTTGGCTGGTCCATCTTCGAAGGCCAGTAGAAAAGTTAAATTGCAGTCTATGCAATATATGATATATGGTAATGCTCTCTATAAAAGGGGGGGAGATGGCTTATTGTTGGAATGTCTAGGCCCGAAAGAAGCATTAACAGCCATGGCTGAGGTTCATGAAGGCATCTGTGGTGCTCATCAACCTGGTGTAAAAATGAGATGGTTGCTTCGAAGGCATTCCTATTATTGGCCAACCATCCTTAAAGACTGCATAGAATATGCAAAGGGGTGTCAGGCATGTCAAAAGCATGGCACAATAAGGCATGTGCCCATAACTGACCTACATGCAGTAGTGAAGCCTTGGCCATTCAGAGGGTGGGCCATGGATATGATGGGAAAAATACACCCACCTTCTTCGAAACATCATTGTTTCATTCTAGTGGCCACTGACTACTTCACTTAATGGGTCGAAGCTAAGCCATACAAGGCTGTAGACCAAACAGAGGTTATTGGTTTTATTAAAGATTTGATCCATAGATTTGGAATCCCGCAAACCATAACAGTTGATAATGGAACTGTGTTTGATGGGAAGATGGTGAAGGCTTTTGTGGCAGAATTTGGAATTAGCCTTGTTAATTCCACACCCTATTATGCACAAGCTAATGGTCAAGCTGAGTCATCCAATAAGTCCTTGAAAAAAGGAATACAAAGGTTGTGGATGACAATCCCAGGGATTGGCATAACCTATTGTTGGATGTTCTGTGGGCATATAGAACCTCACCGAGGTCAAGCACAGGGGTCACTCCCTATGCCTTGGTGTATGGACATGATGCAGTCTTACCAGTAGAGATTAATGTTAAATCTTTGAGAGTAAGATGTCAAGATCAATTGAATCCTGAACAATACCATCAAAGTATGTGCTTAGAATTAGAAGGCATAGATGAAGCCAGAATTTTGGCATTAAATAGCATTCTTTTCCAAAAGAAGAAAGCAGCCAAAAATTATAATAAGAAAGTCAAACACATTGGCTTTGATGAAGGTGATTTGGTATGGAAGACAATACTCCCAATTGGGATTAAAAGCCATAAGTTTGGCAAATGGTCACCTAATTGGGAAGGACCATATCAAATTCATAGGGTTCTGCCTTTTGGAGCATACCATTTAAGAAATTTGAATGGTTATGTACATCCCAAAAAGATTAATGGCAGATATCTAAAACCTTATTTTCCAACCATTTGGGAAACACAAGGGATAGAGTGAACACCATATGCAAAAACACAAGCTTGTTCAAATGATATTCAAAATAGTATGCTTTCATAAAGAATCAAGTACATTATGCCACAAATTGGCCCAAAAATCATTACAATGCTTTAATTGTTTTTGTACAATAGCTTTCCTATTACTAAGGGAAGGAAATAATTGAATAGCTGCAGCCATGTTTTCTTTTCGATCAGCCAGTCCTTGATTGGTGATGTGCAGTTTCTTATCAGTTCGAACCAAGGCTTGGTTTACTGCAGCTAACTCCTCTTCGAGCTGAGCTTTCTTCTCCAGAAGTTGGACTCGAAAGTGGGAGGCAGAAGAGTGTTGTTCTTTCAGAGTTGATACTTCAGTATGCACCTGAGAAACAAAACTCTGGTCCTTAGCCAGCTTATCATTCGCAGCTTTAGCAGCATGGCAAATGTTGAGATAAAAATCAATAGTAGCTGCAGCCTGAGATAGATGACTTGAAACACTTATGGCAGACTGCTCAGCAATGTTACAGCATTGAAGGAACCCATTCCTGATGATAGGCCTTTGTAGAGCCTCGAAGGGGATCCTTGAAAAGGAAGTCAACAGTTTCAAGCATGTGTCTAAATCTACTGAAGGTACAAAAGGCTTGTTGCTGGAGGAAGGAGAACTCTCGAAGATTTCCAAAAGGGAGTGAGCCAAGGCTAATGGCTCAGCTTCAGCAGTAGAAGTGGGAGAGGTAGAAGGTATGTCAAAAAGACTAGCTAGTCTTCCTTCAAAAATGTCTACCTCATCCCTTGACATTAAGGGCATAGAGAGTGTTGTGGTGGAAGACGCAAAGGGCTGCATAGGGATGGGAGAAACAGATGGAGCATCTTTGGCAGCCTCTATGGTCCTGGCCACCAGCAAATCAAGAGAAGAGGGACTGGAAGTGGGCATTGGTGATGAACCATGAATTGAAGGGCTACCAGTGTTTTCTGTGGAAGAATCAACTGCCATTGGGAATGGAGTAGCAGTTGGATTTTCTACAAAGGATGGAGAAAGAGCAAGGCTCGAAGGAAAAATAGATTGAGGTAGGTTACGAGCCAAAAAAGAGAGGTATGGCCTTAATCCAAGAAAAGGAGATGCAGGAATACTGGAGTCTAAAGAAGATATGACAAATATAGGCTTTTGAAGTGGAAGCATGACTCGAACAACCCTGACATTCTGCATTTGGTCAACCTCAACCGAAATTGAGGAAGGTCTCGTTGGAAAGGTGAGTGCAGTGGTTGTTGCTGTAAAAGGAAGAAATGCAGAACAAAGTTAAACTTCAATACCACAAGCTGACAAAGTAAAAACAGCAGAGGTATGAAAGAAATTACTTGTTCTAGAGGCGCTAGTACTGATGGGAGAACTGCGAAGAGAGTAATGTCCAGCAGTCTGCTGCCTTCTTACCATTTCCCCTTGTGCTGCATCGGCAGCAGCAGCTTCCTCTCTTTGTTCTTGCCATCTTTTCTTGGCTCTCTCAAATACAACGATTGCCTTGGAATGTTCTTGTTCGACTGCCTTATGAGTAGAATCCTCAACATGGTCAATAACAGGAACAGTCATTCTCCTTCTCTTCTCCCTCGGCAGAGATACAACCAGTTCTTTTCCAACCTCCCCTTCTTCAGATCGGGGTTCAGATTCTCCAGAGATAAGTTCTTTCTCCGCTATTATGACGATTGCCTCGCTAGCAGGATTTTCAATGGCATCAGATGAAGACACAGCTACCTTTTGTCTCTTTGTTCTTTGTAAGGGCACTTCCTTCTCTGACTCAACCTCTCTTTCTTCTTCAAAAGGTTCAGATACTTCAGGAGGAAGGACTAGTCTCCTTTTGGTTTTTTGTTGTTGTTTCTTCTTGAGAATAGCTAAAGTCTCAGCTCTCTTGGGAGACTCTTCTTGTGGAGACCCTACACCAAAAACATGAGTATAAGAAAACCAACAAAAGATTCAGAAATGAAAGGGGAGGAGAAGAACTTGAAGATACTCACCCTTCTTCGAAGCAGCTCTAGTAACCCTGGCTAGAAGGGGTAAAGTGGCAGGAGTAGTGGTGACAACTTCAGGAGGGGGAGAAGTGCTTTGGGCTGTTGTTGACTTATCCTTCGAAGGCAATCCCAACCCCACCAATAAGTCATGAGGATGTGCAGAGAGGCGCACTTCCATATTGGCTGTCCACCAGTTCTTAAACCTTTTTAAGACTGAGCCAAAAGGGCGAAAGGGGATAAATTGGAATTCACTCAATTCCTTCAACAGTCTGAGTATTGCTGCCTCTGGTTTGGATTTGGGTATTCTCAAATCTCTGGCAGTAAGATGGACATTTGAAAGACTACAAAGAGGGACAGGTATCCCTTGAGAGAGCCCAAATTGCCTTGCAAATTGAGAAGGACAGTATACCTCAGATATGCATTTATAGGCTCGAGGGTTCAGAGTGCCAATGAACAGCTCCCTTGGTAATAATATAGAGGCCCATATATCTTTGTGGGGAGAAGTGGAACATTCTTTATCAGCCAGAAAAGATTGTAGCCAGGTTGGCCCTCTATTGGCTTCGAAAGGACAAAAGAAGGAAGCAGATGGAGAGATAGGAAGTTGATAAAAGAAGGTGAAGTAATAAGCAAAGGAAGCAGGATAAAGGGCAATCCTAGCATATTTTTCCCCGTAGGTACTAGGATCCTGAACAAGGAATCCTAAACACTTGGGATGTAGGTCAGTAAAATAAGCAAAGAGCCAGAGTTGGAGCACCCAGAGGGGACCTCCTTGGTTAGCATCGAGGGGTTTTTCGCAAAATTGGGAGCAGGCTCTGTAGACATGACCTAGAAGATAAGGAGCAAGAGCGATATGTTTCTTCAAGACGAGTGCCTTCGCAAGTGGAGCAAACTCAGGCATAATCCTCTGAGATGAGGTGCAAAAGAGGAATTTGCATAACCAGTATAATATGAAGGAAAAGAATTCTCTGTCCCTCACAGGACCTTCTCTCTTATTTTCAGCCTTTACGAAGTCACTATAAGAAGAATTTAGGGCTGGGAGAGAAAATTTGACAGGAAGGTCTGGATAGTTGGGAGTAAAAGGAGAACCATGGGGTGAAAGCCCTAGGAGATGGCAAATATCAAGAACGGTAGGGGCCATCATACCGCACCGAAACTGGAAGAAATTGAAAGCCATATTCCAAAAGCATAAGGCAGCAGGAATCAAAAAGGGGTCTTCAGGAATAATGAACCTGGAAAGTCGAAGGGCATCGAGGATATAAAGCTCTTGTAGATCATCTTCTCTCGCAGGCACCACTCTGTCGTACCATTCCTCCCATTCAGTCCTCAATGTCGGCCAGCAACGATGAGGACGGTTTACCCTCCAAGTTCCCCAATCAAGTCTTTCTTCGTAAAGAAGGAAGTGGTCCTCCAAACGAGGGTACAGAGCTGGGAGTTGAGCAGGAACCTCCCGGAAGATAGGACCCAGGATGTACTCCTGTTTGTTGCTGTGGCGAGGAACGAAAAGACGACCATCGATATTACTTGACTCACCAGATGTCAGCTTGCTGATTTTTTCATCAATACAATGTTTCAAAGCCATGGTTGGACTGATTTGGTCGCCAGCAAGTACTTTTAGAGAGGAGGGATCCATTGGTAGTAAGGAAAAGAAGAGCAAAGAAGATCAGAAAAACCAGTAGAGAGAAGGGTTTGAAAAAGGCAAGAGTTTTCGGAACACAAAACGAGAGGGTTTTAAAACCTTTGTGTCCGAAATTATACCCCTTAAGTCGTTAAGTACAAAAAGTACGAATGCGAAGAATTTCTTCCAAATTGATAGTTTTGGAGGGAAGAACTTATTCCGGGGATTGGGGCCAGCTTCGAAATGAACTATTTGGCTTCGAAAACAAGATCTTGGCGTCAGAAAATCAAATAACAATGGCTTCGAAATACATAAGTCAGCTTCGAAGCCTAGTATCTGCTTAAAGGTGCTAAATTGTTTGATTGTGGGTCTGTTTAGGAATCAAAGTAACGACCTTCGGAGCAAACCCTAGTATTCTCTGAGTATGAGAAGCGCTGTTCAGAGCATACTGCATGCTTAAAAATGCTTGAATACTCAAAGTATTGGTCTACTTCAAAAAATCTAAAGACCTGTTCGAAGGTTATCAGTCAAAGTGACAACATTCGAAGCAAGCCCTAGGACTCTTTAAGGAAAAGGGGCACTGTTCGAAACATCCAAGACCAATCATTGGTTCGAAGCCAAAAGAGATCAGTTTAAAATTGATTGGCTATATCAACCATGACCATATATTGGTTACAGTTAGTATTGAAAAAGTAAAGTCATTAAAATTGAAGTACTAAAACAATATCTGCCAGAATTGTCAATTTTACTCCATGAATTGGAAAAAGACATGATTGGTTCTTTTAGTTCTGCATTAAACAGTTAATTCGAAGGATGAGATTGTTCATTTTGAAGTTATGAGTTAGCTTTTAGAGATGAAAGGAAACAGAGTCAAACAACGTTAAGTACAGAAAGACTTTGTTTATATTAAAGCCAAGATGATTACATTAAGTAACTCTATCTGGGTACAAATTCAAGCTCATAAAAATAAGGAATAGAATAAATAACAAGGTCATGAAATTTTGTCCAGCAATGGTCAATAAATTTCTGTTCTTTCTTTATTATTTCTTCTATTTCTTCTAAAGTTGATTGCATAAGCTGATGAGCTCTCACTTCATAATAGAGTTCTTCAGCCCTTGCTTCGAAGGCCTCTTCCCTCGATTTTTGTTCCAATTTATCTATAACCAAATCATCCCAGTACGCAGAATCTTTATTCCTGAAGTCATCGAACTCTTCGATAAAATTCTCTGCTTCATATTGGGCATGAATTCGGAGAGATAAAAGTTCATCCAGATTTTGGATGGTGATCCTAGAATTCTGATGCCAGTAGAGGAGTACTGGGAGTTGGTCCAAAAACAAATGGAGCTCTGCTTGAGCAAGAGGGTTGAGGACATGACCCCTAGTGAGGATATCACAAGCCCATTGAAAGTTCTTAAGAGGAATGTCATCCTCAAGAACATTGAAGGGCAGATGGGAGAAAGCCGCGAGTAAAAGTTGAGCTTGCTTTCGCTCGGCTGGAGAAGGGGGTGACGGAGGTTGGTAAGGTGGAAAGACTTTGTCCATTGGAAGGGCAAGTCTTAGTTTCTCTGTCCAGGAAAGGATGGGAGAAGAAGAAGGAGAAGATGGTTCTGCTTCAGAAGACAAAGGGGAAGGAGCAGGTGTCTCTATCTCAGAAGATGCAGAAGAAGGTGTGGATGCTTCTATTATGGCAGATGGAACAAAGGCATTAATGTAGTCAAGCCAATCAGAAGAACAAATCTTCGCCTTTTTGGCTAAAAAGGAAGGGGTGTACCCTTGTGCTTCTTCTGGACGCTGGGCAGAGTGCATTATCTTCGTAGGCATGGAAGAAGTATACCAAGCCACAAGCAGATTCTCCTCCAAGCTACGTCGAAGGTCAATGGGCACGTAAGGGTAGACCACTGAGCTTCGAGCGTAGGAGGGAAACTCCAAGGGGTCAGTAAACTCAACAAAATGGTGATTGATTCGCTCCCTTAGATCATAAGTCTCAGGAGTGGACCAGTTTGTCCAACCAGAAGCTCCAGAGGATGAAGAGGCCACAGTTTCATCCCATGCAGAGGTCTGTGAAGAAGAGTTTCCTAGATCCATATTTGCAACTTGTCGAAGCAAAGGCTCGAGGGTAGTTCGGTCAGAATACAAAGGGAGCTTAGGGGAAGAACTCTTTGTATCTGTAAGTTTGTAAACCAAGGGATTAAAGGCAATGTGTTCATAGCCCAAAGGTTTATAATCTGCAAAAGCCTCCATTACCTGAATATAGAAGGGCGGGTAAAGGTGGCTAATGAATGCGTGGAGGTTCTTTCGAGGGGGAACAACATCACTCAAAGGCTCTTCATATGCTTGATCAATAGAAAGGGAAGTTGATGCAGCCATAGCCTGTTCGAATACTAAGGTATTGGGATGTTCGACGAGTTAATGCAGATGATCTCCAAATGGATGACGGTTGTGTTTCCAGAATATGGACTCCATTCACGTTCTGGAAGCGCGGGAAAACTGCAATCCACTAATATCACCAAGTATTGGGTATATTAGTGCGGGGGGTAATGTTGGCTACATATTTTGTAAAAGCCAGTTACAGTTCGACACGTGGCATAGTAAGGGTAATAAAGGAAGGTTATTCAAGCCCTTAATCCTGGTCGTACACGTGGCAATAAATATTGGTCCTCACATGATCTGAGTAACACTAGATCAAATAACGGGATGCAAGATGACGTGTCCTCAACGGTTACTCATATTCAAATCTAAGTACAAGAGGGAAGCTCAACTGCCAGTAATGGCGTAATGGAGCTACTTGTAAGGAAGCACGATCAGCGATCATGGAGGAGCAGTTCGACGGTTCGAAGTGCAGTTCGAAGGTCATCACTGACGAGTATAAATAGCAGGACAGCCCCCAGAAAAAAGGAGGACTCAGATCATACAAACCAGTCATTTACTTCATATATTTTCTTTCCAGTCATTTACATTTCCAGTCTTTAAATACTTGTTCTTTAAATACCTGCACTTTAAATACTCGCACTGCACTTCGATTCATAGGAGTAGCTTCAAGTAGATTCAAGTAGATTGTTGTTGTAAACCTCCCCGAGGCTGAGTTCGGACCATTGTAAGTGTTCATTTTTATGAAATACTTCAATTGTTCTTCATATTACTGTTATTTCTCTTAATTTCTCCTAAGTCAAGCCACCAGTAAAAGTCCTCTTCATTGAGGCTGAAAAGAACTAAAACACAATCGTCTGATAATTGGTTGGCAATTATAATTTCTGTAAGGACTGATTGATCCTTGCTGGCACGCTCACATTCACAAAAATACCCTTCGAAAAGCCAAAAAGCCAACAGTATGATTTTGGACTGAATGTACAGACTGAATTTTAGACTGAAACAGTTTGCATGATATTCAGATACTTTGGGTGGGTCCGAGAGAGAGAGAGAGAGAGATAGAGAGCAGAGAAAAGCTGTATGTGCACGTCAGGTCCAAAATCGGGGAGAGAGGGTGCTGAAATTAGGGCCATTCGGGGTTAAAATACGAGCTACAAAGCTTTATTCAATTTTCGGACTTCCCCTTGGCCTTAGAAAATTTCAGGGCGGGCCCTGATTATGCAGAGCACACCAGAGACAACTCATGAGCACACATTGCAAAAAAAATAAAATAAATCAACAAACTATACATAAACATAATATGAACTCATTATTTATAAATAACCATTTAATACAAAACATGTAAAATTTCACATGTATTTATTAATATGACATCATTACCAGATCTACTGTTTAAGAAGTTTAAATTATTTTGTTTGGTTAATAGTTTTGAAAAATAGTTTTTGAAAATTATCATTTATAGAGTTGCCACTACATACACCACTATGCCATAATAATACCACAGCCACTCTTAACTAATGTAATTAATATCATAAATTATCGTAGAATCTTAACATTTTGGATTGTGATTCACCACAACAAATCATAACTTTTATCAGACTCATAACTATATACGTTAAAATCATAACATTTTAAATTGTGGTAACAACTCATAAATTTTACCAAAAAAAGTCAGAACAAATCATAGCTTTTATCAGTATGAATTACGAATTTTCAATTTAAAATCATAACATTATAGATTATAAATGATTCACCACAATGACTCATAACTTTTCACATTGAAATTATAACATTTTATATTATTGTTACAAATCAAAACTTTTGCCTATAAGAATCTTAAAAAATCATAACTTATCAGTATAAATCATAATTCTCACATTGAAATCATAACATTTTGAATTGCGCTTCACCATAATAATTCATAACTTTTACCAATAAATTATAAACTTTTGTTTATTGGGCAATCGATTGGATGTCGACTTATATTTCATTTTCTTTATTCAATTATTCAATTGATATGTTTATGATAAAGATGCTTATGGACCCGATCGATCTGGAAAATTTGACTGACCCGACCTAATCCATTCGCTTTTACGCGGTTTCAATAGTATGGGTGAACAGATACAAATGAAGATTTTTCAAATCCTCCTATATTTGGACGGATGGTGGATGAGAAGTCACCCAACCCAACCCGATCTGCCAACTCCCTTTAAAAAAATGATTTTATATTTTTATGTTTTGTGTGTTAAAAAAATATTTTATTTAATAATAATATTAGCTACTTATGAAATATGAATATTTTTCTTTTATTTTTATTATAAAAAATGAAGAATAAAAACTTTTGGACTCAAATACTCCGCAAAATAGTAAAAAGTTACTCTAAAATAGTTTTAAAAAAAACATATAAAATAAGTTCAAATCGCCAAATCGATCTACATCCATCATTACTCGCATGGCTGCTTAATATGCATCCGCTAATTAAGCGGACGGATGCGGATTATTTTTTTCAATCCACTTAAGTTCGAACGGATGATGAAAGGAAGACCACTCAACTTAACTCGATCCGCGAGCACTCCTGATATTGTTAAATTGATTGTATAATCAATTGGCGTAAAGAGTAATGGATTGTGCATTCAATTTGTTAATAATTTTATCTTTAATGTTCTCCAATTAACAAGGAAGCAAGTAACTAGGGCCTTAGTCTTAATGATTTTGTAGCATCACTTAGTAGTATCGTGTTGCAGGTTCAATTTCGATGGAGATGAGTTTGATACCCTTATTTCTCTAATATTGTATTAAGTGATTGTTGGCCTTTGATGGGTGTTTAAATTTTTTTTTTTTTTATTATTATTATTATTTTTTTTTGGGTGATTGTTGGGTTAGGTTAGATGATTTCTTTGTGTTAAATGTTAGGCGTGTAGATATGTATTGTTGGACTACAATTGTCAAGTTTGATATAATTATTTCATATTTGTAATTAATATCTTATCTATTTGCAAAAAATGAAAAATAAAACTAACAAGTATTAGACAATTTAATAATTAAGGGTTTGAATTAAGTTTGGTGCTTGATAAAGTTGAAAATTGAAAACTAGAGACAAAAAATTAAGTACTGAAAATTGAATGCTGAATTTTTTAAGCTGAAAAATTGTTTGATAAAAATTTAAGTGCTAAACTAAAAATAAGTTGTTTGATATTGTTAACAAAAATCCAGTTTAGACCCAATTGATAGTAACTGATCGACAAACTTAAATAGATTTTAAATAAACACAAAAAGGTCAGACTTTGTGGTTGAGTCCTATGCCTTAAATAGATTAAGGACTTTCCTGGAGGTAATTAAGTAAATAAGGAATGGAACAGAACATAATATGTATTAATTCGAATAAATTTTCACTTGTCACTAGTTACAAGAACTTAAGCGAGAACAAAAAATTGAATAAATACAGCAATCGACAGAAAGAAGAGAAAGAGGTGGGGGAGTGGGGGGGTTGGAAAAGCTGCTAGTTTAATCTACTCCTAAAATGGGTAATCTAGAACTACTCCTAAATAACTTTTCACGAGGTGGTTGATGGTTGATGATTCCTTGATCCTCATTCCAGCTTCCTTTTATAGTTGACTCTTGGCCTGTCTCTTAATTTTGATCTTCCTTAATTTTCTGCCTCTCTTCATGTTTATCCCTCTATTTTAGGAGCTGTTTTTTGATTTCTTTTCTAGATTCTTAGTTATCATCTTTCGTAGCCTTCTCTTTTCAGTCCAACTTTATGTAGCGTCAGCTATTTTAGCCATCCTTGCCACGTCATCGCTATGACCCGTCGATGGAAGATTCCTGAATTTTAGTACCAATAATGCCCCCCTTCATTCAAGGTAAAAAGAAAATCTTTTGCCTTGAATGATGTTGGTCTTGAATTTTGTTTGCTTCTGGGCCTAGTGTTTTTATTTTTATTATTATTTTTTTATATTTTTTAACTTCTTTGGGCCACTTAGCAGTTCACAGGCCCATTAGGATTTTAGTTTCCCTATTTTTATTTCTTTATTTTGGGCCCCACGCGAAGGTGCTTAAAGTTTTTCAAATTCTCCCTCTTTGTTTGCAAACTTGTCCTCTTCCTCTGAAACCAAGACACCCTAACTTTCTTAGCCATGTCTTTGGACTCAGATTCTAACCTAGTTCGTTGATTCCCACAAGAGATCATTCAACTTATCGAGAGCAACAAGTTCAACTGCCATATCACAACCAGTCTTACTGTCGGTGCTGGGGAACTTGGCCCCTGTGTTTTGAACACTTTTCCAAATGGTCTGACTCCATACTACCCCATTGCTAATGGTGAGACCCTTCTACTAGACCAATCTTCCCTTTTGTGGCTGAATTGGTTGACGGGCCCCAGATCATGACCCAAACCCACTAATGCCTGGATAACTTGGGTAAAGACGTTGACTGCTTTTGAGGGGTGCATGTGGCATAATTTGGGTATTTACCACACCATTCAATTGTCTACCATCTCCTTTAAGGTAGACCCCTGGCTGATTGGTGCATCCATATGTTTCTGGTCCACATCTTGCAATTCTCTGAAGCTTAAATCTGGTATGGCCTCTCCCACCATCCTTGATATTATACACTTGATTGGCCTTCCTTCTTATGGCCAGGACATCCATGCCATTTTGCCAACCCCTGTGGTTAAGCATGATGTCAAACTAGGCAATTATGGCAAATTCATTTCGGATCACTCAAAGAAAACTAGCATTCCTTCAGTTATTGAGAAAATTGCTTTTTATTTGTATTGGTTGTGCCAATTTCTTTTTTGTGTAGGTGGCCTTAGAATTACCAAGGAATACCTCACTCTTGCCCTCTTAATCCAAGAGGGCAGACAACTGGCTTTTGCCTGTTTTCTCTTGGCCACCATGTACAGAGGTCTTTTTTCTCTCCATGACAAAAGAATAAGTCATAGTGTAGGGGGCCCTTTTTGGCTTTTCCAAGCCTGACTTCTTGCTTATTTTCTAGAGATCAAATCAAATAGGAGAATGGATTATACACCCAAGTGTGAAACCTATACTGAGTTCTTTATTTCCCATCGTCCTTCTCCTACTGTTAGTTTTGCCCAATACTTCTCTACTCTTTTGAACATTTCCATCGACAGGATTTCTTCCCTTCCTTTTCAATCCTTCCTCTTTTCTTTTGCCTCTTTATCTTACATGTATGCTGATCCTACCACTTTGAATGATGACCTTAGGCAAGCTCAAAAGACAGTCTGGAGCATTTGCCTCACCTCTAGGTACATCTTGGTTGGACGCTCTCTTTCCAACAACAGGCACTCTACTTGTGGTTTTGAGAGTTACAACCCTAGTCAATGGGCCAGGCAATTTGGCCTTATCCAAAGCATTCCTCTCCCTTATGTCCATCCTACTATTCACTAGTATGTGAATGCCAAGGTCCAAATCACTAAACAGCCTTCTGCTTATGCTATTTTGGCAAAAAACCAAAAGCTTTTGCATAAGCCTAGTTTCTTTGCTTTTGTGGTCAATGTGAGTATGAGCAACAGGTTTAAGGGCTGGTGGACTATTCTTAGTGCAGTCATTTTCCACAAGTCACTGGAGGAGTTGTAACGCCCCGAAGAGATTAAAATAAATAAACTCATCATATTCCACCAATGATCTTGTTTCCAACTTAATAGCTTCCATTGCATAAATGTATAAGGAATATAATGCCACATCATTAACATCATCATCGAATGTCTAACATTTGTATTCATTATACTCTAAAGACTTACAAAATTATTACCACATGCAATTATGCATTCAACATTTCCAGAATATGAATCTATAGCATGTGGCACAAGAAGTCAAATACAATTCAATGCCTTCAAGGGCTACAAGTTCCAAGGCTTATGACCGGTTACACAAAATGGTTGTCAAACTCATACATGTAAAGCCCTTAACTTGTCAACAATAATTACAACAAAATTAAAGAGCCTTGTGCTTTGAAAATACATTCCATGCCTTTAACTCAACGGGATCACCACATCTTTTCCTGCACAAAATCCCATGGGGTGAGCACAAATCCCAATAGGAAGATTTTAACAAAATATATACATTCTATACAGTCTCCTAAGATGAATGCGTATGCCATGTCATGCTCAAAAAACATTTCTCTATCTTTTGAAATTCTTGTGCATAATGCAATTTGAAAACACAACAATTCAATAACTTCAATGTAGTTCAAGGGGTGAAAAAACGACTGAGGTAATCCCTAGGTTGGTGTTTGAAAGTAGGCATATCAAGCACTACCAATCACCACTTTACCAATTGCTAACCGGAAGGCACGTAGTACCTCTTCCACGCGTGTTTTCGATCTTTCGCCATGGACACTCAGGCCAACTTAACTAATACCAACTACACTCCTTATCCAAACTTATCAACGTATTTATCCCAAAACAATTCAAAATGGTCTTGTTTCACAAAACTATTCCTTTCTCAAAGCAATAATTTTACAAGATTCAAAATTAATTGTAACAATGATTAAATGGAATGGCAATGCAAAATGTAACAATGCATTAATATAGTTCCATTTTCAATTCCACCACACAATCCTCCATTGTGATCAAATTCCCACATCACTTATCAATATAACATCATATCGATATCAGTTTGGGTGATTGAGTGGAGAGCGACATATGTTTCCGGTGGAGGAAAATAGTGGTCCACGCCAGCGGATTCTGTTTCTCGGTGATCGATCTTTTGAGTTTGAGGATTTGTCGGTGGAGTCGCTTGGCCGTCGTGGCGTGTCGATTGTAGAGCGAGGTCTTGGGCTTCGTCGGGCTGTAGTGGTGTATGGCCATGATGTGCACTGGTTTGTGGCGAGATTGAGGATGGCCTCGCAAGACCCTGGCAATTTGCAGTTTCTAGGTCGGCTAAGTGGTGGTAATTGGACTCTGGCTATCTGGGTTTGTGGAGAGAAAAGCAGTGGTTCAACTAGTGAGCAAATTTTCAGTCCTATGTCGAATTTTGGAGATGGTTGGGATGGAGTGGCCCTAGTCCTTGAAGGCTTTTGGTTGGAGAATGGTGGTCCAATGTATGGCAAGGCTACATCAAAACTTGCTCCCTTGCAACTGGCAACGCGGGGAGGGGTTGGAGGGGCTACGGCAGTACGGTGCACTACAAAGATAGACTGGTTCCGAATGTTGGACAGATCGTTGGTGGGTAAAGTGGGGCAGTTGGATGGAAAAGGGATGAGTTTCGTAGCAATGTCTGACTGGGTTCAGTGCTGGTGGAAGACGTCTGGGAAGGTGGAGGTGTGTCTGTTAGGAGATCAGGCATTATTATTTGTATTTACATAGCAAAAAGAGGCGGAGTTGTTATTGCGCCAGAGATGGATTGCTGATGGGCGGGATTTGTGTTTGGAGTGGTGGTCACCTCTTGGCCCATGTCGTTCAAAGGACATATTGTCGCCGGCGAAGAGTGTCCAGATTCGGGTGATGGGTTTGCCTCTTCACCTTCGTGGGGATGACGTATATCGTGTTATTGGTGATCAGTTTGGTGGTTTTGTGGAAGCGGATGAGACATCCATGGACTTGGGCTTCGTTCGGTTGCGTATCTGCAGCTTTGAAGGTACTCCGTCGCGAGTGGCTGTTCGTGGAAGTTCTCTTTACCAGTGTGGGTGGAGGAGGGGCCATTGGTGGACCTGGTTGTGCAGGCGAGGGCGGGTGGCGCTAAGAATGGGGCGGATAAGGACGGGCTAGATTCGGTGCAATCGAATCGCAGAAATTTGCAGAGATTAGGGATGACTGAGATTTTGGGAAGAGGCTAGGGTTATGGGTGGACGGGGTCAAGTGGGTCCAACCCATGTGGGCCTAGATCAGGGTTTCATAGGGGGACAACAGAAGGGACGGGTGGGCCTTGCTAAGGCCCAGTTTTGGAGAGTTTATAGTGATCTCGGTTTTACCTCGACCTTTGTTGTGTTCCGAACTCGGGTTCCGTGATTGTATACTATTGTCTATATCTTGTTTTCTCCCTTTAATTCGTTGAAATTGAGTTTTGGGTGGTGTTGGGTGAGTTTGGAACAGGTTGGTGGTGAGTTGGTACAAATGGTTGCTGCCAAGGTTTTGGCTTTTTTGCTCGAGCGAGGCTTTTTGCGCTCGAGCGAGCCTTGGGTATTTGATTCTTCGCTCGAGCGAGGGTTCTTGCGCTCGAGCGAGGATTGAGGATCTTCAGATTTCCTTCTCAGACGCAGCTTCCGCTCGAGCAAGCCTTCTTGCTCTCGAGCGAGGCCTGTGCATTCGTTCCGTCGCTCAAGCGAGAACTCTTGCGCTCAAGCGTGCGTCTACGTTTGTGGCAGACCTGAAGCTTTGAATTGTGCGCTTGAGCGACACTTCTTGGGCTTGAGTGAGGGCGTTTGTTGTGTCTGGTCGCTCGAGCGACAACTCCTTTGCTCGAGCGAGCCTCACATATATCAGTTCGCAGTAGAGATGGTTTACACCATTTTTGATCTTCTTCTTTCCTAGAAACCCTAATCCGACTGTCTCTCTCTCTCTACAAATACTCCTTGATCTATAGTCCTTCTACCCTACTTCCTTTGTAAAAAAGGCAGAGTATCGCGTGGGCTTCCTTTTGATCCGAAAAAGTTTAAGTTTGGAGCATCTTCAAGTTCCTCCTTCTTCCTCTTTGAGCTTTCCCATTTGAGGTAGGGATATTCTATTCTTTAATATGAGTTTTAACCTAGATACTTGTCATTTTGTATAAATGGTGAGATTTGGGAGTGATTTGGGTAAAAGTTAGGGTTTGGGCTCTAAACTAAAGAGGGGTTTTCATGTTGATTTACAAAATAACCTTGAGGGTTTGTGTATGAGGCTCTTTATTGTTGAAATGGTGAGATTTAGATCTATGGGTTGGTGTTTTGGAATAGGGGGAAAATTGCCCTAAGTTGAGTTGAATCAACTATTTGTGTAAATAATGAAATCGATTTGAAGATTATGAAATTGGGGGAAAATGTGATTGGTGTAGTTCGATTTGATAAATCACATACCTATGAAGAAATTGATAAATTATTTGTTGATAGATTTATTTATCTGTTTAGAAATATCTGTTTTGGGCTATCGGTGAAGGATAGCTATGATTGTTGTAGAAACTGCATGAGAATTAGGATGACTAAAACTAATCAATTGAATTATGTCATTGAATATGACGGTTTGATTAAACCATTGAATATGTGTTTTGATTAGTCATTGTATACGACAAAGTGTTTAAATACATTGTATATGTATTGTTGTTTGGGAGGAGATAGGGGATGTACTCCATTGTTTAGGAGGAGATAGGGGATGGACTCCATTGATAATTAAGTTGGCTGGAGTGTCCAGGGTGAAAGTCCCGAAATCTTATGTATATTTGGGTGCTGGTTCCCTTGGATGTAATTCCGTAAAATGGCAAGAAAATGGAAGCGTTGAATAATGTTTGATATTGAAGTGTTGATAAATGAATTGTAGCCTCGTTTGAATTGTTAGATAACAATGAATTATGTCAATGGACTGATTTGGATAAGTGAATAGAAATGGAAATGAATTGAAGTATTGATTATCTATATTGAATGGTCTTGGAAAGATCATGTGTTGACTACGAATATTACACATTTATCAAATGCTCATATTTTAGTTAATTCTCATATATTTTTTAGCATATCTCTATTGGGCTTTGGCTCACCTTACTTGGGACACTATTTTCAGGTACAAGTGACATGCCACCTCCAAGGTTATAGTTTGGGAGGCTTAGGGGCTGAAGGCTCCACTCTTGTATATGTTGTTTTGTGATCAATGTAAATTCAAGCCGAGGGCTTTATATGTAAAAGAGTTAGGACTCTTCTTTTGTTGTAACCAAGTGATAACTTGGAAAGCTGTAAGCCCGTAGGGCATTTATTTTGTTGATTATCAGTTAGATTTACATGTTATAGTTTCAAGATGAATATTTATGAAAGTGTAAGGCATGTAATATCTTTTATAATACAGACTCTGGTGAATGAAAGCATAACTTTTCTATTATGCCTACAGATCTCGTGAATAATTGATTTATGTATTTTTTTAGGGCGTTACAGTTATAGGTGGGGCTAAACAGCAGTGGGCTACTAAACAAATATTAAAACAACATGGGCCTTTTTTAGATGAAGTTCTGAGCCCAAGAAGGGATGGAGGGGCCATTAAACAAATTTTAAACCAACGTGGGCCTTTTTTAGATGAAGTTCTAAGCCTAAGAAGGGATGGAGGGGCCCAAATTGAGTTAGCCCAAGCAAACCTAGCTGTCAATCGGGTCTTCTCGACGTTGAGGGATGGGTCTGGCCCTACCCCGATCGATGGGTTGTCGCCGTTGGCATGCGCGTCAATGGGGCTTGCCGAGCGGTCGTTGACTGGTCCTCGGCAGTCCTCAGGCGTCGGTTCTGATCAGCACCTAGTTCCAGAGAAGGTGGTGGTAAGCAATTTCCTGTTATAGGGACTGTCACAATGGGCTTTTCGGACCTGTGATTGCAGCAGGGGGACATCGAGCTCTGGGTTGACTTGGTAGATGGTTTGGCTCTGGTGGTCAGACCTGAAGTAGTGGAGGATGTGGTGGCGTTGGACACTGGTGTGAGCCATGATGATGATCCAGAGGATGATCCTGACAAGGAAAATTTCTGTTCAGGGGATGGCATGCCGTAGCCAGAGGAGGTTTCTGCTTGGGTATTGTCTCGAATTAATGAGGTTAGTCCATTATTAGGTGTTTCCTTTGAGGGTCATGAAGCTGAGGCATTGCAATTATTTTTGGCCATTGAGGAGTCATGGCGGGGGAATGTTCCTTACTAGCCAGGGGTGGCATCTGCAAGTCCTAATGTGAAGAGTGCTAGGGAATTACGCAAGCTAGAATGTTCTATAAATTATGATCGAATTAAGGGGGGAGATGTGAGAGGTCCAAGAATGGGGCGCAGTGATCCATTGTTGTTATCATGCAGTTAAAAATAGTCTTGGAACGTGCAAGGACTGAATGATAGGGGGAAGAGGGTGTTGGTAAAATCAGTGTTAAACAGCGCTAAGGCAGATTTGGTGTGTCTACAGGAAACAAAGATGGATTGTATTGAGGGAGAGACTATGAGGGATTTGTGGGGAGGCCGTTTTGTGGATTGGGACTTTCTCCCTGCCCTAGGGGTGGCTGGGGGTGTTCATATTTGCTGGGATCGAAGGGTGGCAGTGAAGGAGGATGTCGAAGTGGGGGGTTTCTCGTTATCTTGCCTAGTTCGGTGTGTAGAGGATGATTTTCGTTGGGCCTTTACCAGGGTTTATGGTCCAGTTCGTGGAGGGGAGAGGTCTTCTTTCTTGGAGGAGTTGTAGAGCATTGCTTATCGATGGGGGGTTCCCTGGTGTGTGGGCGAGGACTTCAATGTGGTTCGCTGTATGGTGGAGAAGTTGGGGGCTAATTCAGGGTTGGGTTCAATGAGACATTTCTCTTTGTTCATTGATGAGATGGAGTTGGTAGATTTTCCGCTTTAGGGTGGTAGTTTCACTTGGTCCAGGAGTGGAGTGATGTCTCGAATTGATCGATTTCTGGCCACAGGGGATTGGGAGGAGCATTTCTTACAGGCGACCCAATGGCATTTACAGCAGCCCACTTTGGACCATTGGCCTATCTTGCTGGATAGTGGGGGCATCAGACGTAGACCAACACCTTTTCGGTTTGAGAACATGTGGTTTCGGTCTGAGGCCTTTGTGGAGATGGTTAAAGGGTGGTGGGAAAGTTATCGTGTGGCAGGATTGCCTAGTTCTCAGATAGCGCAGAAACTGAAGTTTCTCAAATTAGACCTAAAAAAATGGAATCGGGAGGTATTTGGTCGCCTGGAGGATCAGAAGGCGAACGTTTTAGCCGCATTAAGGTGCTGGGGTGTTGTCTGCAGCTGATATGTCTATCCAGGAGGAGGTTCGTAAGGAGTTTGGCCATCTTGCTCGCATAAAGGAGATCAGTTTTCGTCAGAAGTCTCGATGCTTGTGGCTGAAGGATGGGGATCGAGACATAAAGTTTTTCCACCATATGGCAAATGCTTATCGCCGGGTCAATCCGATAGGTCGAATTCGAGTGAATGGGGTGGAATTTTCGTCTTCAGAGGGTGTCAAGGCCAATCTTGTAGGTTACTATAAGCATTTGTTTCGGAATGTAGGGGAAGGGTGGAGGCCGAGCTTGGATGGGGTAATTTTTGATGTCCTTTCAGAGGCAGATTGCACGTTATTGGAGAGGCCATTTACAGAAGAGGAAGTGTTTGCGGCATTGCACAGTATGCCTAGAGATAAGGCACCTGGTCCAGATGGGTTCACTATTTCCTTTTTCCAATAGTGTTGGGGGGTTGTTAAGACAAAGGTGATGGCTATGTTCGACCAGTTTCATCAAACAGGTGAATTTGAGAAGAGCCTTAATGCCACATTTATTGTTTTGATTCCAAAGAAGGGTATGGCGGACGATATTCGAGATTTCCGTCCTATTAGTCTTTTGGGCAGTGTGTATAAGGTGTTGGCTAAGGTTTTGGCAAACTAGTTGCGAGAAGCGCTGGAATGGGTGGTTTCGGATTCTCAAAATGCTTGTGAGGGGCAGGCACATCTTGGACGCGGTGCTTGTGGCGAATGAGTGTGTGGATTTGCGGTTGCGTTAGGGAAAATCGGGGCTAATCTGTAAATTAGATACCGAAAAGGCATATGATAATGTGAATTGGCAGTTCTTGATGTACATGTTGGAGAGGCTGGGTTTTGGGGAAAGGTGGCGGCGTTGGGTTTTGTTTTGTATTTCTACTGTGCGAATGTCGGTGATGGTAAATGGGTCTTCGAAAGGTTTTTTCCGACTCATCGAGGGTTGCGGCAGGGCGATCCTTTATCTCCTTTGTTGTTCATCCTGGTTATGGAGGTTTTGGGGCATTTGTTGGCTAGAGCGGTGCAAGAAGGTTTGTTGAAAGGGTTTGAGGTTGGGGTGGCTCCAGGGGTGGTGGAGGTGTCTCATTTGTTTTATGCAGATGATGCGCTCATTTTCTGTGATGCGGAGGAGGAGCATATTGGGTATTTGAGATGTGTGCTGTTGTGTTTTGAGGCAGTGTCCGGGCTTCGGGTGAATTTAGCAAAGTCAGAATTGATTCCGGTGAGGGAGGTGGAGAGATCTTCGATTTTGGCCGCTATCTTGGGGTGTAAAGTGGTCTCTTTGCCTGTCACATATTTGGGCTTGGCTTTGGGGGCTTCCTTGAAGGCCAAACGGGTATGGGATGGTGTGGTGGATAGGGTGCAACGGCAATTGGCAGGATGGCAGCGGCAATATTTGTCAAAGGGTGGTCGGCTTACGTTGATTAAAAGTGTTTTGGCGAGTATTCCGACTTACTTTATGTCTGCTCACGTGATCCTGGTGTCAGTAGCCAGGCGGATAGAGCAGCTGCAGCGGCACTTTTTGTGGTTAGTGGGGGTGAGGGTGCTCATTATCATTTACTGTCATGGGATCAGATCTGTCTGCCAAAGGAGAGCGGGGGCTTGGGGGTTGGTCTTGTTCAATTTGGCTTTGTTGGGGAAGTGGTTGTGGCGTTTTGTGGCAGAGAGGGAGCGGCTTTGGAGAAGGGTGGTGGTTGCTAAGTTTGGTATGGGTAAGGGGGATTGGTGTTTAGGAACGGTGGGTTATTCTCATGGTTGTGGTGTGTGGAAAGGGATTTGGTTAGGTCGGGAGGCATTTTGGAGAAGGGTGTGGTAGAAAGTTGGTGTGGGGGATCGAGTTCGTTTTTTATGGGATAGGTGGTGTGGTGACTTGTCTTTAGAGTTTCGATTCCCTTTGATCTTTGCTATTGCTGCTGATTGTGAGGTGCTGGCGGGTGTTGTCAGGCTTGGGGAGGGGCAATCGATGGTGTGGAATGTGCAGTTGCATCGCAATGTTCAAGATTGGGAGCAAGATCAGTTGGTGGAACTTCTGGGTTTTTTATATGGTTGGAAGTTTGTGAGGGAAGGTCAGGACTCTTTGGTTTGGGATTGTCCTAGATCCAAAGGTATTTTTACTATGTCCTCTTTCTATGGGAGGCTTGTTCAGGATACGTTTACATAGGATGTTGCTAGGGTTTATCCGTGGAGAGCTGTTTGAATGCCGGGCTCGCCATCAAAAGTTGCCTTTTTTGTTTGGATAGCAAGCTTGGGTAGTGTCTTGACCATTGATAATTTGATTCGTCGTGGGCATATTTTGGTGAATTTTTGTTGTCTGTGCGGTAGGGCAGCTGAATCGGTTGCCCATTTGCTTATTCATTACCCCGGTCTTGTCTCGTCTTTGGATGCTTATGGTTGCAGTTTTTGGTTTAGTTTGGGTACAACCAAGCTCGGTGTTCGCAGTTGTGCAAAGCTGGGTACGGTGGTGGGTACGGCGGCGTCGAAAGGCTTGGCTTCTTGCTTCACACTGTTTAATGTAGTTGATTTGGCTGGAGCGTAATAGGCGGGTGTTTCAGGGGGTGGCTCACTCCATTCCTTGGTTAGAGAGACGGCTTCTTATAGTTTTGTATAGTTGGGTGACAGGTTTAGTAGATCCGGATGTATTGGCTTTCGTAGATTTTGTGGAGAATTTGATTTGTTAATTTTGTCGGGCTTTCGGGGCCGCTTTTGTATTCTTTGCATCTTCATGATGCTTTCTCAATAAAGTTTGGTTATTTATCCAAAAAATATATATATATAACATCATATTATATGTTCCAAGAGATAATATAACAATATCGCCTTACATGTATTCGCCACATATTAATCGTCATTTTCTAAACTTGATCTTTCCAAGACAAACCAACAATAAGCTATTCATAAAGTTTCCAAATCAACAATTCTCATTCTTTCATAAAATCCCTCATTTGATACAACTATAGAAATTTCTCCATCATTTATTCACAGAACAATTTATCAAGCATGAATTTCACAACATCTCAACATTTTCTCAAAATCCCCAAATTCTAAGGTTTCCACCAAAATTAGGTTTTTGTTCCATTTTGAAAAGATTTTTCCAAAACAACACCCACACTTTAGAACATAGCTTATACTCTCAAAAGCTTTGGAAAAAATAGAGAAAATCTACTTTTAATATCATTTAGGGTTCATTAACCCAAAATCATGGTCCAAATATGTAAGAAATACTCCAAACAAGCATAGACTTGAAATATATATAAATATATAACTCTAACAATGTCCCTACCTCAAGCTTGAGAGATGAAGGAGATGAAAACCTTAAAACTTAATGTTGAAGAAAACTTTGATTCAATCGGTGCAAACATAGCCCTCATCGCTCTCTTCGATTTGGTGTAAAAAGCCCTATCAAATTCTTCAAGATTTTTGCTAAATCTCAGAGAAAAGTTTGGATTTGGGTTTATTTGTAGAGAGAAGGAAGAGAAAAGATGAATATATATATACATATATATATATATAGAGAGAGAGAGAGAGAAGTGAAAAAGTGTCTCAAACATGTTTTTGGCATCGGTTTTGAGGAAAAGGGCTCAAAATTCGAGACAAACGTGTTGAAATCCGCACGAGAGGTTCCAATTCCGCACAAGCGGAATCCCAAATCCGCACGAGCAGATTCTGTGCCTTCACGGGCGGTTTGCTCCAAAGAAAACCCATAATTTTTCACCAAAATCCGCATGAGTAGTTTCTGCCCAGAAAACCCAAAAAACCCATGTGTGATTCCACGCAAGCGGTTGCTAAATCCGCATGAGCGGTTTTGCGAGCCAAATCTAAAAATTGATTTCGCATACCAGGACAAGTTCCAACGCCCAAAACTCGAAATTATAACCCGAAAATGTTAAGAGAGGTTAATTAAGAGAAGAAAATAAAAGAAATCTCAACGACCCAATATGATAATCAAAACACCGAAAGTAAAACAAGCTATCTTAATACGCAATACCAATCAAGTCCAAGACCCGGGACATCACAAGAGTACTTGTCCTGTCTTTCTCCTTCCCATCAACAGAGTCAAATTTGTAAGTCACTCATGTTTTTTTTTCTTCTTTGTTTGTCGGAATTTTCTTTTTATTCATGCTCACAGTTTTTTTTTTCTTTTTATTTCTTAATCAGCTGATACTCCAGGAGAGTTTGGTGTTGCTAATATTTCTTACCCACTGCCTCATTTGCTGACTCAGACCTTTGGTAAAGCCAAGGACAAGACTGCCAAGGTCTATGCCAAGAAGCCTAAAAGGAGGAATCCCTTGGATGACTCTTATGATGCAGACTCTGAGAGGAGGAAGACCAAGCTGAATCCTTCTCATTCTAAGGCACCAACTACCTCACAGAAGGCTAGCAAAACTGGCCCAGGCACAGAGGCTGGCCAAGGTCCTGATGTGGGTGACCTCACCCTTGAAGAACAAAGATTTTTTCTTGAAGACCTGTCCTTAGCGGGGCAAGCACTGGTCTATGAGGCTGCTCCCTCCTTAACAGCTCATGTGGATACTTCCAAGAAAACCCCTTCTTTTGACGAGGACAATGTTCCCATCATTTCCCTTCTTGCAAAGTCTGCCACGAAGGCCAAAATAACTCAGGTCCATTTTTTCTTCTCCTTTCTCTATTTTTCCCTTTTTATTTAGTTCACCACATGAACTCCTTCCTCTCTTTTCTTTTCGGTTGAAGAGGAGAAAGCTACTAGTGACTGAGGATACCAGTAGTCCCTCTAGGGACTCTGCTCCTCCATCCTCCGACCTGAACCCCCAACAAGAGGATGTATTCGTCCATTCTATAGCAGAGATAGTTGTTAAGCTGCCATATTATGCTGCAACTGCTTTGCTTGTTCCTCCTCTGCAATCTGTTCCTGTTGGGGATGATGAGGTCAAAGCTTACCACTACTCAAGCTCTGAATCTTCAAGTCGTGACAGTGCAGCCCTTCAACTTAATCAACAGAGGTTCCGTCGACAAGATGGTGCTTCCTCTTCAATGGTTGGGACTGGGGTTGAAGCTGAAATGCAGAACCTAGAAGGGCAAACACCCATTGAAGTTCATTCTGCCCCTTCTGAAATGGAAGGAGGTGAAGAAGAAGAAATTTCCCATATCAGCCCTGAGACCGACAATCCTTCCTTTGAGGCTAGGCCTGAAGATCCCTCTATTGATTCTCCAAGGCCTGCCTTTAATGTAACACCGATCACTGCTTCTGAGGAACTTATGGCAGATTCTGCTGAGCTAACCCCTAAGCCAGCTCAAGCTTCTCGGACACTTGCCATTTCATTTTCTTCAGAGCATATCTTGCCACACTTAGGTGTGCTTCTTTATCATTTTCTTGTCTCTTGCCTTTTCCCTTCAATTTTTTTTTTCTTACTTTTCCCCTTTTATATTGGGATGTGTGTAGCTGCTGGTTTTGAGACCATTCTTGAGCCTGCTTCCAGGGCTCCTACTGAAACTTTTCCTGTCCAATCCATGCTAGAACAACGCGATCATCCTAGTCCTAACCATCCTTCTGAAGGTATTTCCTACCTTATCTATGTCCTTGATACCATATGTTTCCTTCCCCTTTTCCATCGACCACTCCATACTCAATTTATTTTTTGGTCTTGTCCTTTCAGGCCTTGCTATTTATGGCCATTCCCCTGGGGCGGAGTAACCTCCATCTCCTCATCCTGTCACCAGTACTTCTCCTACTGAAGTGAGGGTAGCTCTCATCCCTGAAGTGGAGGTCCATACTTCCCAGGCCACCCCCTTTTGAGCCTTATCTTCCCCTCCTGTGTAGGTATCACTATTCTTCTCTTTCTTTTGA
Source organism: Camellia sinensis (assembly GCF_055761805.1). Lineage (NCBI taxonomy): Eukaryota > Viridiplantae > Streptophyta > Magnoliopsida > Ericales > Theaceae > Camellia > Camellia sinensis. Next base: position 124,358,890 of record NC_138967.1, on the reverse strand, counting down.
TTTTCCTTTCATCTTAAATGTCCTAACCCCTTGTTGTTTTATATATATATATATATATATATATATATGTAGGCTGACATTTCTCCTATGGCCTCAACTCCTGACCTGCTTCAGCAAGCCAGTGCCTTTCAGCTGTCATTTGCCAGTACTACTTATGAGGAAAGATTTAGGCAACTCTCCTTCTTTGAACAACAGGAAGTTGACTAGTTCTTTTTGCTACTGAGCCTCCCTTTTGAGGATCTTGCCCTCACCAGGGCTGAAGAACTTCTTAGTGGGTTTCAGAGCTTTGTGACATTAGCATAAAGGCTCTTAGATCCTGATCAATTCTACATCTTTCAAGACTTCATGGCGCTTCCTCAACACATTTCCTCCATGGCACAGTTTGAAGCTGAGACTGAGGCTACTAATGCTAGGATGGCCTCTGTGAGGCAAGTCTCTTATACTCTGGGCAGTGCATCTGCCAGAACCCAAGCCATTTCTAGGGCCAGTGCCTCTATTGATGAGAGGAAGACTGCTATTTTGGCTCAAATTCAACAGCTCCAGGCAGAACTGGCCGCAGGTGAGGTTCAATAGGCTGTTCTGATGGAAGAACAAAGCCATATCAATCAACAGATGAACCAGCTCTTGGCTCAGGATAGCCCAGTTGCCCTCAAGGATGCTCAAGGGAACTTTTCCAGGTTAAGGCAAAAAGGAGAGCCATCTTGTCTTCTTGGGCCAACGTTGTAACTGCCCTTCAGAGGGATTAAGACCCTTTCTTTTTTTTTTTTTCCTTTTGTTTTTTTTTTTAAGACTAGATGGTGATATGTACATGAACCCCACGATAATATTATTAATGAAATCATTCTTTATTTTACCCATGCTTGATGCTTTTCCACATGGTTGGATAATATTTTTTAAAATACTTTCCATTTATAATTCTTCTGTATGGGACTCCCTCTATAGATGCAAGATGATAGGCTCCTCCCTAGAGGACCTTGTAAATCTTTAATGGCCCTTCCCAATTTGGAGATCACTTTCCAAAATTTGGATCTTTGAAGGACAGTATGGTTTTCCATACTAAATCTCCTTCTGAAAATACTTTGGTCTTCACTCTTTTATTATAAGCTCTTTCGACTTTTCTTTTCTGAGCCAAGAGATGGTTGTAGGCCATAACTGTTCGTTCTTCCAGATCTTGCAACTTCGTCATCATGGCCTCAGCATATTCATCGATAGGGATGTCATAGTGCAAAGCCAGTCTACTAGACTGGATTGTTACTTCTAAGGGCCATACACTAATTCATAGGGGGTAGTCCCAATACTATTTTTCTTGGAGTTACTATAAGCCCATAATACATTGGATAATAAATTATGTCAATCTCTAGGGTTCTCTTTAACCATCTTTTCCAACATATTTTTTATTACTTTGTTGGTGGACTTAGCTGAGCATAATAAGGTGATGAATTGAGGATTTGAATGCCATATTCTTTGGCAAACTCCTTGATTTCATCCTCATTAAACATGGTAGCCTGATCCACTGTGATCAATTGTGGTAACCCTAACCTATGTATTGTGTATTTTTTCACGAAGTCAATCACATGGCTCTGGGTCGCCATTTTCAGTGGCACTACTTCTACCCACTTGGTGAAGTACTCCATAACCACTAAGAGGTAAGAGTGTTGCTTCGAGGAAGGGGGGAAATTTTTCCCAATCAGGTCCATTGTCCATCCTCTGAAAAGCCAGGGTTTTACCACAAAATGTAACACAACTGCTGGCACCCTCTGCAAACTGCCATGTTTCTGGCATTCTTGGCATCCCGACATAAGCTATGCAGTCTTTTCTTACTGTTGGCCAGAAATACCCATACCTACTGACCATCCACCTCATCTTCTCTCCAGCTTGATGAGCACCACATATGCCCTCATGCACTTCAGCCATTGCCTTCATCTGCTCATCCTGGCCTATGCATAGTAATGTCATGCCATCATGGGCCCTTCTAAACAAATCATTTCCCATGATGACATAATTCAAGGCCTGATACTTAACTTGCCTGCCAACATTTTCTCCAGGATTCCTTAAATATCTAATCAAAGGGTATCTCCAATCCCCCTCTGCCACTTCTAAGTGCATTATTGGCAAGAAATTTCTCTGTTGATCCTTTAATCTGGCGAAACATCTCCTCTGAATCCTGATTATTCTTTCTTGGTTTCCCTTTGGAATTCTCAATCCTGAAGCTACCTGGGCCATTTCGTTGGCCTGCCTATTTTCTATTCAAAACATATGCTAAAAACTAACATGGCTGAACAACTTATCAGTCATTTGACCTTAGCTAGTGTTAAATGTATAGATGAGAAGAAGAAGAAGAAGAAGAAGAAGAAGAAGAAGAAGGAATAGAACAAGAGAAAGCTTCTGTAGATTATTGATTCAAAACTTAGGGTTTTCCCCTTACACACAACTACGTATACTAATAAGAATAATACATAAAGACCAAACTACCCCTAACACTTAACACTCCCCCTCAAGTTGGTGCAAAGATGTTTCTCATGCCCAACTTGCAACAAATAGAGTGAAAGACTTTACTACTAAGACCCTTAGTAAAAACATCCGCCAGTTGATCTTCAGACTTAACAAAAGGCATACATATCACACCCTTATTCAATTTCTCCTTAATGAAATGTCTGTCAATCTCAATATGCGTAGTCCGGTAATGTTGAACAGGATTGTGTGCAATACTAATAGTAGCCTTGTTGTCGCAATACAAAGTCATGGGACCACTCCAATCAAGCCCTATATCACTCAACAAAGATTGAAGCCACATTAGTTCACATGTTCCATGTGCCATAGCCCTGTATTCAGCTTCAGCACTAGATCTAGAAACGACCCCCTGCTTCTTACTACGCCATGTAACTAGATTTCCCCCTACAAAAGCACAATAACCAGATGTAGAGCGTCGGTCATCTATAGAGCCTGCCCAATCTGCATCTGTGAATGCTTCCAACCTCAAGTGACCATGATTAGAGAACAAAATTCCTTTTCCAGGGGCAGATTTAAGGTACCTCAAAATGCGATAGACTGCATCCAAATGAGGTACACGAGGATCATGCATAAACTGACTAACTATTCCAACTGCTTAGGCAATATCTGGACGAGTATGAGAGAGATATATCAGTCTTCCCACAAGTCTTTGGTACCTTTCCTTCTCCACAAGCTCACCAATTCCACTACAAAGATGATGATTAGTCTCAATTGGTGAATCAGTTGGTCTGCAGCCCAACATGCCCGTTTCTTCAAGAAGATCTAGAATGTACTTCCTTTGAGAAATAAAGATGCCTTTGTCAGATCTAGCAACTTCAATCCCAAGGAAGTATCTTAATGGACCAAGTTCTTTTATCTCAAACTCCTTGGCTAACTGCATCTTGAGATGGGTCACCTCCTCCTCATCATTACCTGTCACAACTATGTCATCCACGTATACAATAAGCACTGTTACCTTATGTACATTGCGTTTGACAAACAAGGTGTGATCCGCATTGCTTTGCTGATATCCAAATCCCACCATTGCCTTGAGGAATCTACCAAACTAGGCTCTAGGAGATTGTTTCAAACCGTACAAAGCCTTCTTTAATCTACAAACCTTTCCAACTGTAGACTGAGATGAGAATCCTGGAGGTACATCCATATATACCTCCTCCTCCAAATCCCCATGAAGAAAAGCATTCTTCACATCTAGTTGTTGTAGAGACCATCCCAAATTAGCCGCACATGACAGAATAGTTCGAATGGAATTCATCTTTGCTACCGGGGCAAAAGTTTCTTGATAATCTATTCCATATGTTTGGGTAAATCCCTTGGCCACTAGTCTTGCTTTGTACCGTTCAATCGTCCCATCTGCATTGTGCTTAATGGTGAACACCCACTTACATCCGACTGGGTGTTTCCCATTTGGAAGAGACACCAACTCCCATGTGTTATTTTTACTCAAAGCTTGCATCTCTTCTACCATAGCTACCTTCCACTTAGGATCATTGATGGCTTCTTTCCAACCCTGCGGAATACACACAGAAGAAAGGGACGAAACAAAAGCACGATACGTAGAAGACAATGAATCATATGACACAAATTTAGAAATAGGGTGTTGAGTACAAGCTCTAACCCCCTTTCTGAGAGCAATAGGAAGACTCAAATCATCCGTAATAGGACCATCAACAACAGGTGAAGAAATGAGATGAGGATCATTACCTGAAGAGTTAGTGGAAACTGGGTGTGGAACTGGCATAGGAGAGGATGATTGACTTGGTGGCACAAGAGAAGCCGGCTCTTTCTGACGCCGTGAATAAGTCTTAAGATCAGCTCTGTCCAAACGACCACTGATATCCGACTCCTCATCAACAGAACTCCTAGGCTCCCCCTCACCACAACTAACAGCCCGTTGAGGAGGAGGGAAAAAAGACAACTCATGCTGATATGATGCCGTCTCATCCGCAATCTCATCGATACCACGCTCCCCCTGAGGAGATGGCGGAGGACCAGGAAAAAAAAACTCAGATTCACGGAAGGTGACATCCATACTAACATACAACCTATGAGAGTGAGGGTCATAGCATTTGTAGCCTTTCTGAGTAGCAGAATAACCAAGAAAGACACACCGGACAGCCTTAGGATCAAGCTTCCCACGAGGCCGAGGGTGAAGATGAACAAAACAGACACTACCAAAAACCCGAGGCGGAAGAGAAGAAGTGGGATACGTCACAGGAAGAAGCTCAAGAGGAATTTGGAAGTGGAGGACACTAGAGGGCATACGGTTAATAAGATAAGCCGCGGTAAGAACCGCATCCCCCCAAAAGGACTTAGGAACATTCATGGTAAACAAGAGAGAGCGAGCAACCTCAAGTAGATGGCCATTCTTACGTTCAGCAACTCCATTCTGTTCAGGAGTGCCAACACAACTAGTCTGATAAAGAATGCCATGGTCGTCGAGGTATGCCCGGAAAGCGCTATCAACATACTCAGTCCCATTGTCACTCCTAAAAATTTTGATAGTAGCATTGAAGAGATTGGATACCATTTTATGAAAACTTTTGAAGCATGAGAAAACTTCATTTTTTGTGCGAAGTAATAAAGCCAAGTCACACGGGAATAACAATCAATGAATGTGACAAACCATCGATAACCAGAGGTAGAAACAACAGGGGAAGGACCCCACACATCGGTATGAATAAGCATAAAAGGAAAAGTACTTCTTTTATTAATTGAAGGATAACAAGTACGTTTATGCTTAGCAAGCTCACAAGCATCACAAACAAAGTTATTCCTAGGACAATCACGAACTAATAAAGGAAAAAGTTTCTCTAAAATGCTAAAGGAAGGATGCCCCAAACGGCGATGCCACTGATGAAGGAGACGAAGGGAGGAGCCAGAAGAGCATTGCAGAGCCTGAGAGGACAAAGGTGAGGCAGGCATGGCATCCAGAAAGTACAGACCACTTTGTGCTCTACCACTGCCAATCATTTTCCCCGTAGCCAGTTCCTGAAAGACACAATGAGTCGGAAAAAAGGTTACAGAGCAATTGAGAGCAGTAGTAAGGCTACTAACAGAAAGTAAGTTAGTTGAAAAATTAGGAACATGAAGAACAGATGAAAGCGAAAGTAAAGAGGTGCAACGAACAGAACCCTTGCCGGAGATAGAAGATAAAGTGCCATCAGCCACTCTAACCTTATCTCGCCCAGAACTAGGTGAATAAGAATGGAAAAAACTAGAAGTACCCGTCATGTGATCGGTAGCACCGGAATCAATGATCCAAGGAGACGACGAAGAAACACTGAGGGCACTAGCAGAAATACCTGTGTGAGCAAAGTTGGAAGAGGCAGAAGAGGAAGGAGCTAAGGCAGATGAAGAATCAAGTCGAGCCATCAAACGTCTGAGAGTGTGAAGCTCATCCGGGGAAAGAGAACTAGCATCATTCGAGGCACTAGCAGTAGTCTCAGAAACATGTGCTTGAGGACGAACACCACCACCACGACCACGGCCTCGAGTAGGGCGGCCATGCAACTTCCAACAGTGTTCTTTATCATGTCTATCTTTCCCACAATACTCACACTTCAACCGGTCCCGATCAACCAATGGACCCTTACCACCACCTGGAGGCAGAAAAAGGTGGAGTATCACGTGACCTGGGGCCGACAACCATCGCTGACCGATCCAGAACAGGAGCATGCACCATAGCACTGCGACGACTCTCCTCCTGCTGAACCAGGGCATAAGCCTCACGCAATGTAGGAAACGGAGAGCGACCCAACACCTGAACCCGTATCTGATCATACTCCAAATTCAGACCAGCAAGAAAGTCATACACCCGCTCCTTCTCCACAGCCTGCTGAAACATAGTGGCATCCTTGGAGCAAACTGGCTGGAAACTCTGGTAGAAATCTAGCTCTTGCCACAAACCACTCAACTCAGCATAGTAGACTGCCAGAGAGCGATCCTTCTGATCCAAACCCCTAATCGTCTTACGCAATTCATAGGCCTGTGCATCATTCCCTTGTTGAGAATACATTTGAGAGGCAGCTATCCAGATCTTGTGAGCAGTATCCATCAAGAGAAAAGTCCGACTAATGGTAGGCTCCATAGAATTGATGAGCCATGTCATAACTAAAGCATTCTCAGAAATCCATTGAGCAGATAAAGTACTATCCTCAGTAGGTGGCTGGGAACTACTACCAGTAATATAGCCAGTCAAACGCCGGGCGGCAATCGCAAGACTACAGGAGCGGGACCAAATCAAGTAATTAAGACCATTAAGTTTGACCGGACTAATCTGGAGAGAAGGACTATCACCAAGAGTCAGACCACGACTCAGTCCACTCTCCTCCTTGCCCTTAGAGTCCTGACCCAAGCTGTCAGCCATGAGATGAGAAAAGAGGGTGCAAAAAACACAAGCCGGATATCAAACAAGTTCACAAATCACCCAACCAGCACACCAAACACCTTTTAAGGCTAAAACAGTCCAAAAGAAGCCCAGAACAGAGCAACCAGATCAACTACAAGTTAGAAAACCGAAGCAGAGCATCTAAACAGCGATAAAAATCCAAGATAGGGCCAAAATACATCAAACCAGGGACAACAAACCCCCTTAGGGTTCCAGTCGGCTCCCAAGGATAGGAGAAGAAGGGACAAAACCAGAAAAAAAAAAGGGTCAAACAGTGATTTTCGAAAAATCACCCAATTTTGACGAAAAATCAAAAAAATTAGAAAATTCAATCAATAATGACCAAACAATCAAAATGAGATTATAGGGTGATTACCCATTAAATTTCGAGCATACTGTAAATTTTTTTTTTTTTTTTTCTGGATGTAACAGACGTACCAGGAACAATATGGGGCTCTAAGGAACAATCTTCAAGGAGGAAGATAGTGCTCTGATACCATGTTAAATGTATAGATGAGAAGAAGAAGAAGAAGAAGAAGAAGGAATAGAACAAGAGAAAGCTTCTGTAGATTATTGATTCAAAACTTAGGGTTTTCCCCTTACACACAACTACTTATACTAATAAGAATAATACATAAAGACCAAACTACCCCTAACACTTAACACACCCAATGGACCCTTCATGCTGAAATATATACTTTAGTGGCTTCCCTTTGATGGGGGGCATTAGGATTGGTGGATTCATTAAGTATTTCTTAATTAAATCAAAAGCCTCCTGTTGAGGCTTTTCCCAGTTAAAACCTATATCTGCTTTGGCTTTTACCAAAGGTGAAAAAGCCCGAGTTTTCCCAGCCAAGTTGGCTATGAACCTCCTTAGTAAATTTACCTTCCCTAGAAAGCTCTGCATTTCTTTTTTGTTAGCTGGCGGTGGTGCTGTTAGTGTAGCTTTGGCCTTATTTGTGTCCACCTCAATACCCTTTTGACGAACCAGGAAGCCTAAAAAATTTCCAGCAGACACCCGAAATGCACACTTCATAGGGTTCATTTTCAACTTATAAGACCTCATCCTTTGAAAAGTCTGTCGAAGGGGGTCTAAATGTTTATCAAAACTTTTTGACTTGATGGTCATATCATCTATATAGACTTCTAAAAATTTTCCAATTAGATCATGAAAGATTAAGTTCATGGCCCTCTAATAAATAGCACTTGCATTTTTTAGGCCAAATGGCATAACAACCCACTAAAATGTGCCCACAGCCCCAAGACACCTGAAAGCTGTTTTGTGGGTGTCTTCTGGGCTAATAAATATTTGATTACCCCGGCATGTCCATCCATGAAAGATAAAATTTTATGCTTGGCTGTTGAATCAACCAACAGATCGGCCACAGGCATTGGGTACTCATCTTTGGGAGTTGCAATATTCAAGTTCCTGAAGTTTATGCTGACTCTCAATTTGCCATTCTTTTTCATGACAGGAACCACATTTGATAGCCACTCAACATACCTGGCAGTCCATATGAACCCTGCTTTAAGCAGTCTTTCAATTTCTTCTTTAACTAACAGCCCTACCTCATTAGTCATTCTTCTTGGAGGCTGCTTATGGGGAATATGATTACTTCATGTTGGGAGCTTATGTTCAACTAATGATTTGTCTAAACCACACATTTCATCATAATTCCATGCAAAACAATCCATATAATCAGGAAGAAGGCCAATAAGCTTTTCCTTGTATTTATTAGATAATTTTGCATTGACAAAAATGGGCCTCTTATAGGCTTCGTCCCCTAAGTTAAACTCCTCTAAGGGATCCTGTACATCAGCTCTAAGATCATCTAACTTAGCAGGTGCTGCCTGCAAATGTTCAAACTGGACTTCTCTATAACTAAGAGGGCTATTGTCAATCACACATTCAGCCCATGAACATAAAGGTAAAATTCTAGGACTGACCTTATTTGCAAAAAAGAAACAAAACAATCTAAAGAAATTAGACCTAACTGTACTAATGTCCTCCACATCATCGACCATTGTATTCATTATTCAACCATCTTGTTTAGCCACCAATTCAATGGTTGGTTCACCCTGCATCTTTTGCATCAGGCTGGGTTTGGCCATGTCTTGGCCAATCTGTTGAAATCCCTCGTCTATGTAGGCTTGAAACTCTTCAGGAATAATGCCCCTTGTGTCTTCAGCTCTTCAGAAACCACCTCCATTGGTTTCAGGCTTTTTTCATACAGTGTTGCCTCAATGTTATGAACATTTGCTATGAAGGGATTAGCATCAGCCCAGTAAACCTCCATGCCATCATGTGGCTTGCTCCCTTCTTAGCTGGTTAGGAAGATGAGGGCCTGATGTAATAAGGATGGTACACACCCATTCAGATGGATCCACTCTCTTCCCAGCAATAGATTATGGTCAGAGGTGGAATCGACCACGAAGAAAGTTATGCCCATGGCCCTTGCTCCAATTTTCAATTTTAAGACTTACTCCTTTGGCCTCGAACGAGCCTCCTGCAAAGTTACTAATTGAGATGTCAGTAGGCATCAAATCATCCACTATTTTTCCTAAAATCCTTAGAGTTTTAGAATGAAGGATGTTAACAATGGCCCCATTATCGACCAAAACCCTATCGACAGGCACTCTATCCAGGTGTACTTGTACATATAGAGGTCTCAAATGGTTAATCAATTCCTCCCCAGGCTTTTGCAGCACTACTTGGTCTCCATTGACCGACTTGACTACTTCGATTGACCTTACTGTTTTGGCCTTAGTTTCTGCTATCTGGGCCACTACTTCTGTGAAGTCTTCCACATCACTAATCAAGTTTGTTGGTTGGTCTGGTTTGGCCTGAAAAACTCTTGGGAATGGCCATCACCACATTACAATCCATGAGGAGAAAACTACCAAACTGGATGGCCATTCTCTCCAAAATCCCCAGAACTCTCTGACTTAAGCTCATTTTTTTCCATGTTGACAGGCCTCGTCATCTTGACCTCTGGGCCACCTCTTGGCTACCCTTCATGGCCTCATCGTCAACTTGTAATTCCTTCTCTAATTCTCTAATTCTTTGTCTGAGCAAAGCCTCCTCCGTGATTGGTATAGGTTCCTCACATGCCATCAACGGCTTGGGGACCTCCTTGGTGCCGTTCCCTGGTGTTAATACTACTGCATTTTTCGGTGCATAGGTTTCACTATCCCACTTTTCTCTGGACCAAGTTACGTTTTGTGCCCTTGGTGGTTTCAAGCCCTGGTTCTTCAATCTAGACGTCATTGCATGGAACTTCCTTTGCTCCCTTCTTTTTTCTGTTCTGGTTTCAACCATAGGTCTCCAACCTCCCCTAGGAAATTTGGATGCACTACCCCCCCTGCCAACCAAAATGCGGTGGCACAAGGGGCATGATCATTCTGGGCTACTCCAGCCCTGACTCCCTATTTGGCATGTGTTCTACTGGGCCACTGTATGGCCTGGCAACCATGCCTTCCTCTAACCTTTTTTTCAAGCCATGTGAATATGTCCTAGCCTTTTGATTGTAGGACCTCTAAGCCCTAAAACTTCTTGGCTTGCTATTCTATTGCTACTGTTTGTACTGTCTCAAATATGCTCTGACTACACTAGCCCTTCCAAGCAAGGATTCATTGGCATCCCTTGGTAAAGGAAGGGCCCATCTTGCTCCCCATAATTCGCTATCTTGGTTGTGTAAACTCCTACGTCTACCCTGTTATACAACAATTCTGCACCATTGAAAATTGGCAAGTCATCTTGGCCCATGGTATTAAATCTTAGGCAACAATCCTTCATTTGCTTCTGTACTTTGTTGGCCACAATAGCCTGTGCTTTTTCTCTCAGTCTCACACCTGAAACATACAAAGTGGTCCTGATTGATGGACCATTGGCTTTTTTTTCCTTCAGCCAGAAGTTCCTTCTCTGCAACTTACTCAGTAGCACTCTTGGGTTCTTGGTTTGATCTCTCAGACTGATAGACACCATGTTTATGTCCACTTCCTCTGGAAAAGGATTCCCTTCGATAGCCATAACCCCTTTGTCCTTCTTAGCATATTTCAACATCCCTTTTTGAATCAAGTCCTGCATACAGTTGTGAAAAGTTACACAATTATTAGTTGAATGCCTAAATGAATTATGTCATTTACAGTACTCTTTGCCAATCCTATCTTTTTCTTTTGGGATGCTATGGTCTGGGGATAATGTTAAAAATTTCCCAGCTAATAACTCATCGAACAAAGCATCTACCTTTGATAAATCAAAGGAGTACTGTTGATGGGTTATTGGCACATTTTTCCTAGCTGACTGAATAAATGGCATGTTTATTGGTTTTCTGCCTTTTTCAAGGCTTCACAAGTCATTGGTGTCTTGCCAATTACTTGAGCAATATCTATGTCTATTTTTGTTTCCAGCTCCATGTCCTAGTAATATGTTCCTAGGACAGCAGCCCTCATTTGCTGCTCTTCCCTAAGGATGGACTCATAACTAGTTGCCCTAGATGAAAGTTCAAACAAATCTCTAAATTCCATTCCTTCAAACGTCTTTCTTAACTTGAAGTGAAGGCCATTTTGGGCCAACCTTATCACCTCTATTTCAGGCATATAGACAGGGCACCTATTTCTAGCCTTTTTGAACCTGTCGATGTATTGTTCTACAGACTCCCCCTGCTTTTGACTAAACTTGGCTAAATCCACCATACTAATGTTTGGCTCAATCCTGTAAAATTGTGCATGGAACTTGCCTTCTTTGTCCTACCATGTGGGTACTAAGTTTTCTAGCAGGTTAATGAACCATGTGAAGGCCACTTTTGATAATGAGTGTGGAAAAAGCCTCAGCTTAAGATTATCTGAATTAGCCTCTCCACATTGCATGGTAAACCTTCCTATTTGTTCTATGGTCAATTGTCTTTCTTCTCCAGTGAATAAGGAGAATTCAGGCATTTTAAAGTTTCTGGGAAGAGGGGTTTCATCTACCCAATAAGGGTACGGCTTTCTAAACATTGGCCTGTTAGGCCTCTTGAGGCCTGGGCCATACATTTCTTGAATTATTTCCATAATCTGATGTCTGTTGATCTGGGATGGTTCGAAATTTGGCTCCTCATGATAAGTGCCATACCCCATCCCTTCATTTATTTGTGGTTGAAAGTTTGGTTTAGCAAATCCCTCATATAGCTGGAAGTGCTGCTGTCGAGGATGGTGCAGACCAACACCTTCTTCTTCAAAATGTCGAGGGGGTGGTCCAAGTCCTCGTTGTGGCTCGTGATTTCTAAAACCTTGTTCTTGGTATTACATGCTGCCTAGGTCTTTGGTTGACCCTTGGTCTTGGGTTATCATAGTTTGGTTGTCTAAACCTTTGGTCAGCAAAGTTGTATTGTCCTAGTCCTGGTTTGTCGACGGCAGGTTCCTCATATCTAGGGGCTCTAAACTGCCCCCTCGCATAGGCCTCTGGTCAACAAAGTTATACTGCCCTATTGTTGGTCTATCGACGGCGAGTTCCTCAAACTCAGGGGTTCTCAACTGCCCCTTGGCATAGCCTTGACCATGTCGTGCATTGGTTCTTCCTGTTCCAAGGGCCAACTCTGCCCCCCTTGCTTAGTTCTATTATTCATTTCAAAGGTTGGGTTATAATGTGCTTTCCCTTCCAAGGTCTCTCTTCGAGCGACAAGCCTAGAGGGACCAAATTGCCCTCCATAATTAATGTTAATTTTAGTTTCTTTAAATGTCTGATTAGGGTTCATTTGAAACCTCTCTTGCTCCTCCTCTTGGAGAGTTGGAGGCCTATAAAAAGAGGCACTACTCTAGTGAATCCTACTTGCCTTAGGAGTTTGAAATTGTACCTTAGTTGCCTGTGCTTCCACTTTGGCTGGTGGTGGAGGACTAGGGGTAAGGCTGAACCCCCCAAGCATCCTGAGCTTGGCCCTCATACTTTTCGTGAGGTGTTCTGGTCTCACCTCGAAGGTATGGCCAAGCTAGGCAATCATTTCCTCCATCTGTTCAACCGCCAGGCCATGGTGATGGTCTCCATTGGTTGTGTCCTGACCATCTTTTAGTCCTACACCGTATCTGGCTGCCATTGATTGGCTATCCGCAATGACCTCCATGTCTTCCCCGAACTCAAGAAAGGCAGTAGGGACACCTGTTTCTTCAGCAGGCCACTTACTTGGTTCTCCAAAAAGGCCTGACTCGTCAGCAATTTTCCTACTGGCGTCAGTAGTCTCAATTTTTTCAGTTTTCTTCTTCACCATTACTCCAAGTTAGAATGGTCCCACCGGGCGTGCCAATTTATGTTAGCAAAAATTCAGTTTAGGCCCAATCAACAGTGATTGAAGGACAGACTTAAACAGATTTTAAATAAACACAAAAAGATCAAACTTTGTGGTTGAGTTCTATCCCTTAAACAGATTAAGGACTTCCCTAGAGGTAATTAAGTAAAGAAGAAATAGAACATAACAGAATATGTATTAATTCGAATAAATTGTCACTTGTCACTAGTTACAAGAACTTAAGCAAGAACAAAAAATTGAATAAATACAGCAATAGACAGAAAGAAGAGAAATTGAGGGTTGGAAAAGCTACTAGTTTAATCTACTCCTAAAATGGGTAATCTGGAACTACTCCTAAATAACTCTTCACGAGTGTGGTTGATGGTTGATGATTCCTTAATCCCCATTCAAACTTCCTTTTATAGTTGACTCCTGGCTTGGCTCTTAATGTTGACCTTTCTTGATTTTCTGCCTCTCTTCATGTATATCCCCCTATTCTAGGAACTGTCTTTTGATTTCAATCTAGATTCTTAGTTATCGTCTTCCGTAGCCTTCTTTTTTCAGTCCCACTTTATGCTCCGTCAGCTATTTTAGCCATCATTGCCACATCATCTGCGCCATATCATCGCTATGACCCGTCGATGGAAGATTATTGAATTTTAGTACCAATAATGCCCCCTTCATTCAAGGTAAAAAGAAAATCTTTTGCCTTGAATGATATTGGTCTCGAATTCTGTTTGCTTCTGGGTCTAGTGTTTTTTTTAATTTTTTAACTTCTTTGGGCCACTTAGCAGTTCACAGCCCTATTAGGATTTCAGTTTCCCTATTTTTATTTCTTTATTTTGGGCCTCACACGAAGGTACTGAAAGTTTTTCAAATTCATCCTCTTCGTTACTTTTTCCTTCTTGCAAAGTTTTCCTCTTCCCCTGAAACCAAGACAGCCCAACTTTCTCAGCCATGTCTTCCGACTCAGATTCCGACCTAGTTCGTCGATTCCCACAAGAGATCATTCAACTTATCGAGAGCAACAAGTTCGACTCCCAAATCACGGCCAGTCTTATTGCCGGTGCTAGGGAACTTGGCCCGTGTTTTGAACACTTTTCCTAATGGTCTGCCTCCATACTACCCCATTGCTAATGGTGAGACCCTTCTCCTAGACCAATCTTCCCTTTCATGGCTGAACTGGTTGACGGGCCCCAGATCATGGCCCAAACCCACTAATGCCTGGATAGCTTGGGTAAAGAGGATGACTGCTTTTGAGAGGCACATGTGGGATAATTTGGGTATTTACCACACCATTCAATTGTCTACCATCTCCTTTGAGGTAGACTCCTGGCTGATTGGTGCATCCATATGTTTCTGGTCCACATCTTGCAATTCTCTGATGCTTAAATCTAGTATGGCCTCTCCCACTATCCTTGATATTATACACCTGATTGGCCTTCCTACTTATGGCCTGGACATCAATGCCATTTTGCAAACCCCTGAGGTTAAGCATGATGTCAAAGTAGGCAATTATGGCAAATTCATTTCGGATCACTCAAAGAAAACTAGCATTCCTTCAGTTACTGAGAAAATTGCTTTTTATTTGTGTTGGTTGTGCCAATTTCTTTTTTGTGTAGGTGGCCTTAGAATTACCAAGGAATACCTCACTCTTGCCCTCCTAATCCAAGAGGGCAAACAACTGGTTTTTGCCCGTTTTCTCTTGGCCACCATGTACAAAGGTCTTTTTTCTCTCCATGACAAAAGAATAAGTCATAGTATGGAGGGCCCTTTTTGGCTTCCCCAAGCCTGACTTCTTGCTTATCTTCCAGAGATCAGATCAGATAGGAGAATAGATTATACACCCATGTGTGAAACCTATGCTGAGTTCTTTCTTTCCCATCGTCCTTCTCCTACTGTTACTTTTGCCCAGTACTTCTCTACTCTTTTGAACCTTTCCATCGACAGGATTCCTTCCCTTCCTTTTCAATCCTTCCTCTTTTCTTTTGCCTCTTTATCTTACATGTATGTTGATCCTACCACTTTGAATGATGACCTTAGGCAAGCTCAAAAGACAGTCTGGAGCATTTGCCTCACCCCTAGGTACATCTTAGTTGGAGGCTCCCATTCTAATAATAGGCACTCTACCTGTGGTTTTGAGAGTTACAACCCTAGTCAATGGGCCAGGCAATTTGGCCTTATCCAAGGCATTCCTCTCCCTTATGTCCCACCTACTATTCATGAGTATGTGAATGCCAGGGTCCAAATCACTAAACAACCTTCTGCTTATGCCATTTTGGCAAAAAACCAAAAGCTTTTGCATAAGCCTAGTTTCTTTGCTTTTGTTGTTAATGCGAGTATGAGCAACAGGTTTAAGGACTGGTGGACTATTCTTAGTGCAGTCATATTCCACCAACAATCTTGTTTCCAATTTAATAGCTTCCATTGCATAAATGTGTAAGGAATATAATGCCACATCATTAACATCATCATCAAATCTCTAATATTTGTATTCATTATACTCTAGAGATTTACAAAATTATTACCACATGCAATTATGCATTCAACATTCCCAGAATATGAATCTACAGCATGTGGCACAAGTAGTCAAATACAATTCAATGTTCTCAAGGGCTACAAGTTCCAAGGCTTATACCCGGTTACACAAAATGGTTGTCAAACTCATACATGTAAAGCCCTTGACTTGTTAACAATTTTTACAACAAAAGTAAAGAGCCTTGTGCCCTGAAAATACATTCTACGCCTTTAACTCGGTGGGATCACCACATCTTTTCATGCACAAAATCCCATAAGGTGAGCACAAAACCCAGTAGGAAGATCTTAACAAAATATATACATTTTATATAGTCTCCTGAGATGAATGCATATGGCATGTCATGCTCAAAAAACATATCTCTATCTTTTGAAATTCTTATGCATAATGCAATTCGCACGAGAGGTTCAAATTCCGCTCTAGCGGAATCCCAAATTCGCATGAGCGGATTCTGTGCCTCCACGGGCGGTTTGCTCCAAAGAAAACCCATAATTTTTCACAAAAATCCGCTCGAGCGGGATCTAAAATCCGCAAGAGCGATTTCTACCTAGAAAACCCCTATGTGATTCCACTTGAGCGGTTGCTAAATTTGTAACGCCCCAATTTTCATGCCCAAATGGTAATACAATAGTCATGGCTCTTTAAAGTAAAACTGATAATAAATCCTTATACTTGCATTACATGATGTAAATAGTCTTCATGCAATAATACAATTAATCCAACAACAATTAATTAAACAACAAATATCCCCTAGGGTTTACAAGTTTCCAAGGCTTGAGCCTGGTTACACAAAACATTTATTCAACCCCACACATACAAAGCCCTTAGCTTGCAATTAGAGTCACAACAAATGAGCACATTATGCTCTCTGTACACACTTCTACGCCTTCAGTTAGGCGGAATCACCACATCTTTCCTGCACAAAAATCCCGTAGGGTGAGCATAAAGCCCAGTAGAGAATTCTTAACAAAGTATATACATTTTACACGAGTCTCAAAAGATGGAATGCTTATTCCATGCCATGCCATGCCTTTTTGAAAGTAAAACACACCATCATTTGAAAATCAACATGCTCAGTGATGTCATGTCATTTCAACTGCTCAACATTTATCAAACTTTATTCGAGGGGCGGTAAATACAACTCTGGTAATCCCTAGGTCAGTGTCTGCAAGTAGACTATACAAGTACTACCAATTTGTCATTTTTACCAGTATCAACTGGAGGGCTCGACACCCATAATCTGTCATTCTTACCAATATTGACTGGAAGGCTCGACACCTATTCTCTATACTACCTTTCAAGACTTACCACTATATTTACCCCAAAACCATTTCATGAAAACTTGTTTCCCAACATTCTTTTCTCAATGCAAGTTTTCAAATCAACTTTCAAAGTTCAATATAATCAAATGAATTGATATGCCAATGCAACAATAATCAATACATTACAACAATTCTTCCATTTCCAATTCTTCCACACAATACTACCATTGTTATCAAAATTCTCATTACTCCTTTCAATGTAATTTCACAATATGAATAAATACTTTTATTTCAATTCATCCAAGGGATAACATAATTCCCACATTTCAAACATTTCCAACAACTTAGTCATTTCAAGACTATATCAATACTTTTAAATAATAATTTCCAAAACTTCAACAATTATCTTATTCCATGGAAAACCATCATTTATATGTAATAAATAAACAATTTTCAACCATCATTTATTTTGGCACACAAAATAAATAGAACAACATATTCTAAAGATTTTCAACATCTTTCTTAAAAACCCCCTAATTTCTAGGTTTTCTTACCAAAAACCATTCATCTTCAAGTATTTGAGAAGATCTCATCAAAACATCTTTCTTTCATCAACATGGTTCAAAACCCCCAATTTCTATCTCAAAGGATCAATTAGTAAACCCACTTTCAAAATCACTCCTTTTCTTGAGTCAACAATTAATTTTCAAAACTAAACAAAGGATGATTTCGAAAATTATCTTGATCTTGCAAAAACATATATATAACTCAAAGAAAATCCCTACTTCAAGTTTGACGAAGAAATGAGTTGGAAATCCCAAAATCAACGACGATGAAACTCGATCTCCACCGCACACAACGTAGCCCTCGCCTAGATAACCAACTTTGATGAAGAACTTGGATCTAAATCCCAATGGATTTGGAGAAATCAAAGATCTTGTGAGGTTTTTGGTAATGTAGAGAGAAGGGAGAGGAAATGTCTTTTAGAGAGAGAAATACACAAAAGTGACACTCAATCAGCCCAAAAGAGGAGAAAAGAGAAAAAAAATTCAGATCCACCTACCTCCCGCATGTGCAGAGCCTATTCCCGCACGTGTGGCCCTCCTCCCCCCGCACCTCAGCCGCACCTGCTTATTAAGCAGTGTGCTGCACACCTCACCCCTGAAATCCGCACGTACAGCCCTGGTCCTCAGCCCGGGAATATCTCTACTCAACTCCCGATCCTCCGAGCTTGACCTCGCACACTCCAAGACGTGTGAAACTTGACATGGAAGCAAACAAGGACTAACCTTTTGAGAACAACTTTTAAACATAACAAACTCCAATGAACAATAATGCCCCAAGTGGAACTCGTCACCCTAACAAGGTAACCAAAAGGTAAACAAAAGGAACAAGAAACGCACAACGAAACTGGTCGTCACAAAATCCGCACGAGCAGTTTTGCCAGCCAAATCCAAAAATTGATTTCGCATCCCAAAACAAGTTCCAACGTTTAAAACTCAAAATTATAACCCGGAAATGTTAAAAGAGATTAATTAATAAAAGAAAAGAAATCTCAGCGACCTAATATGATAATGAAAACGCCGAAAGTAAAATAAACTATCTTACTACACAATACCGATCAAGTCCAAGACCTGGGACATCCCAATAGTACTTGTCCTGTCTTTTGCCTTCCCATCGACAAAGTTAAATTTGTAAGTCACTCATGTTTTCTCTGATCTTTTTTTTTTTTTTCCTTGTTTATAGGAAATTTCTTTTTATTCATGCTCACAGTTTTTTTTTTCTTTTTATTTCTTAATCAGCTGATACTCCAGGAGAGCTTGGTGCTGCTAATATCCCTTACCCACTGCCTCATTTGCTAGCTCAGACCTCTGGTAAAGCTAAGGACAAGACTCCCAAGGTCTATGCCAAGAAGCCTAAAAGGAGGAATCCCTTGAATGACTCCTTCATGGCTTCCTCTTTCAAAGCCTATGATTTAGACTCTGAGGAGGAAAACCAACCAAATTCCTTCTCATTCCAAGGCACCAACTACCTCACAGAAGGCTAGCAAAACTGGCCCAAGCACAGGGGCTGGCCAAGGTCCTGATGTGGGTGACCTCACCCTTGAAGAACATAGAATTGAATAAATACAGCAATCGACAAAAAGAAGAGAAATGAGGGGTTGGAAAAGCTACTACACTACAACAAAACTGACTTTTTACGGCACCACATCAACGACATACAATAAATGTACGCCGTAGTTTCTCACTTTTACGACTTGCTTTTTTTGCACGTCGTAAATACTTTTCCAACCACGACGTGTCTATTGTGTAGGCCGTGAATGATAATAACAATGATTTTTTTACGACTTGCAATGCATGTCGTAAATAATAAAAGTTTCTACGACGTGCATATGGTGTGCCGTTAATACATTAATTACACACGACGCACATAGGCCAACCGTAAAAAGTATTACACTTTTCACGGCGCACAAAAAGTCAACTGTTAAAAATATTAAACTTTTTACGATGCATAATCTAAGTCGTTAATAATAAGATAAAAAAAAATAAGCGAGAAAATATAAATTCTCTCGGAAAAAAAAAAAGCAGTAAAATGAATTCTCTTATATGCCTTATATTTTTTTTCCCCCAGAATAAGTCTTTGGCTTCTAATTGGTTCTAATTTAGAAAGGGAACGTAGAGGGGGAAGGGTTTCAATCTCTGTAAGACCGAATCGATCTCTCTTGTGTATCTGAAATCAGAGTTATCCATCTCTTCTTCATGGTGTTCTTCTTGTAAGGAGTCCTTGAAAGCAACGATTGAGATTGTATTTCACTGACTTGTAAGTCAGTCATCTTCATCTTCATCTTTGGTTTTGGTTTTTTTTCCCCCTCATATTTGTGTAGATTCATAGATTGCTTCTTCCTCTCCCTACCTTATTTTATATGAAAATTATTTGATTTTGATTTTTTCAGATATTCCCCAAATTTATAATAAGGGATTTCGAATATGAGTTCCATTGTTTCGAATCTAATTCAAAACCATGAAGCAGATAAAAAAAAATCGACTTGAAAGTTCTCTCTCTCTCTCTCTCTCTCTCTCTCTCTCTCTCTCTCTCTCTCTCTCTCATTTCACAAAGAAACAGTGTAAGTAGTATTTTCTTCGTATTCTTTGCGAAGCTCTAAATTGCGAGACCACAAAATCGAACGAAGACAGGTCTCCATTGGCTGTCGAATCTGCAAGGCAAAACCCTAGATCTGAGTTGATCCGTTTTCAATCGGCCTCAGCATTCTGAATATTGGATCCATTGGATCGGAGACCATGCCAGTGGCTGCTTACGCCATATACTTTTTGAATCTCCACGGGGATGTCCTCATCAATCGTCTCTACTGCGACGATGTTGGGTCAGCTCCTCTCTCTCTCTCTCTCTATATATATATATATATATTTATATGTATATTTATTCAATTATAGGTTTATATGCTTGAAATGTATGAATTACATATGACGAATAACTTGCATTGAGTATATATTTGACTTCCTTGATGCGGATTGACATACATATTTATTAATAGAGATCCTTAGCATCGCCATCATTTAAGAAAAAAGTGTGGATTTGTAATGGGTAGCAGCTTTTGTTCTATCATCTATGTATGTTTAGCTGTGACTATTTCGGGAAGAGGGACATGTGCTTTCTTGAACCCTAGATTGTTGTGTTGTTGCTCCAAAGAAACTTGTAAGAATTGATGTTTAGGGAAAGAGAGAGATAATCAATTATGTATATATTGATGTATTATTGATTGATATCTTATTATGTTTACAATGATTCCTATATATAGAAGAGAAGAATAGGTAGTAGGTGGAGTAGGTGAAGTGGAGTAGGTGAAGTGGGTGGAGTAGGTGTAGTGGAGTAGGTGAAGTGGGTGAAGTAGATGATAGGTTTTAACAGCCCTCCGCAAACTCAAGGGGGATAGGAACTAACCAACTTGAGTTTGGAGAGAGTAACAAAACAAGAAAATACATAAAAATAAAAGAGGATAGGAGACACTTTATGGTCGTGTCAGACCGTTGGTAAAAACACTGGATGGTGGTGTCATAACGTTGTAGAGGACACTTTATGGTGGTGTCATAACGTTGTAGAGGACACTGTATGGTTGTGGCAGACCGTTGGAGCAGATAAAGTCTGGACAGTTGACGAGGTCACACCGGACCGATGGAGAAGCTAACCGGAATCAATGTCGGGACAGTTTAATGGGGTCATGCCGGACCGTTGGAAAAGCTAACCGGAATCAATGTCGGGACAGTTTACAGAGTCTTGTCGGACCCCTAAAAAGTCGCACCCTCAAAAGGTGTGCCCAATCTTTCAAAAGGCGTGCCATCAAAAGGCGTG
Organism: Camellia sinensis; assembly: GCF_055761805.1. Lineage (NCBI taxonomy): Eukaryota > Viridiplantae > Streptophyta > Magnoliopsida > Ericales > Theaceae > Camellia > Camellia sinensis. The sequence continues at coordinate 124,337,563 of NC_138967.1, read as the reverse complement.
CCCAATCCATAAAAAGGCGTGCCATCAAAAGGCGAGCCTAAGTCATAAAAAGGTGTGCCGGACATGATGGCGAGGCGCGTCACCACATTGGCTTGCGCGCCCGTGTTGTCGTCTGGCGTCAAGTGGCGCGCGATGCGCATGTCTGCCTTGGCTATTTAACCAAGACGGAGGCTGAGGCTGAGGCAGAGGAGAAGACAAAAAACTTGTGAAAAAACCTCTGAAAAACTCTGTGTTGTCTGAGAGAGAAACTCTGTAACACTCTGTTGCCCAGAAAATGGCCTCGTCTTCCCGTGGTCTGCTCACTCTCTTTCCCGACCTCAACGAGTCAACAAGAGAGATAACTGGTGCGGGGGCCAGTGAACCGCAACCAAACACCTCTGGTTTTGCTCCGTTGAACTTTCCGATGCGGTCTGTGGAGCAAAAAATGGCAGTGCAAACGGATATTGAGGCCAATCAGTATACATTGAAGTCATGTGTGGAGACCATGACGGCGGTCACAAACTTGTCGCACCGGCTTCAGAGTAGGACAAATGAGGTGCAGCAGTTAAACGCCCAACTGGCTCTGCTCCAACGCATGTATAAGGATGCGCGAGCAGAGATAAGTGTGCTAAAGGCGGAAAATAAGGAGCTGAAGCGGAAGGCGACCGTTATGTTCCGATTTGGAGGTCCACCATATGCTGCAGTGGAGGAGCAGGGGGGAGTGAATGTGCTCGGTGGACGAGGAAGCACTGAGGCAACACCATCAAGGGCCGCTCAGGACGGAAGCAAAAAGAAGAGACCGGCGGCAGAGTAGAGAAGGGAAAAGAAAAAAGCCCTCTTTTTTTTGGTTGTTTTGGGTTGTGGTGTAAAATAGTGATCGGGGTTAATCCCAACAGAAATAAAACAAAGATTGTGAGATGTGGAATGTGTTTGGTGTTGTTTTTGTTTTGTTGTGTTTAATAATAATAATAAGAATAAAAAATAGATAAAGAAAAGAGAGAATATTTTTGAGTGGAGGATGTTAGGGGCGATGGTGTAATGTTCAAAAAGAAAAGATAAAAAATAAAATAATAGTTTGAAAAACCAGTGATGGTGTGTGAATCTGTGAGTGGGGTGCAAAAGGTGAAGTAAAGGGTTGGAAAGTGGACAAAGTGGTGGATGTCCTTGAGTAGAGAGAGGGAGTGGGTTGATTAAAAAAAAAGGATTGTGGGTTTGAAAGTGGAAATATGAGATGAATCTGCATTTGCTGGAACACTTCGAGCCATGGCAGGTCCAAAAACCTTGTACAAGCCTTTCACTCCCTCCGAGGCCACAATCTTTCTAAAAGCATCAATCGAGCCAGAAAACTTGGGATTTTTGTAATCATCAACTTGAATTACGCTCTTGACAACATCGGTTGGGTAGACAGAAACCCAGAAGGAAGCTCCAGCCAAGCCTCCTGCTATAATCAAAGAACCTCTTCCCAACTTGGATGTGTCTTGCCCTCCTGCAAGGTACTGCTTCAGGGCTTCGTAGACGCCAAACATTGCAGCATTTCCAGGAACCTCTCGTGCCATAGTGGGAATTAAGCCCTTGAAGAGACCTCTCATACTGCCTTCTGATCGGAGAACATGCCTTGCCACGTCCATTGGTCCTGCATACTTCACTGCCACGGCAGCTGAACCAGAATCTGCTAGAGCACTCTGTGCTTGCAACCTGCACTTGATCAATTCAATGGGGCAAGCCAAAAAGCAGACGGCAACTCCAGCCCCAGCCCCAGCAATTATCTGCTGATTGACGGTAAGAGGCACACCAGGTTCAGATCTCAATAAAGATTCCATTTGTCCTCTAACTGTAAATAGGAGAGCATTAAAGGCTGCCACAGTGGCAAGAGGTGCCCCCATACCTTTGTACAGACCACTTGGGCCTTCTGATGCTATCGTTTTTCTGACAGCATCCATAGCACCCGAGTATTTCAGAGGTTGACCTGGGAGTGGTGTGGGTTGGCTTTGGAGTTTGACCTTGATCGTATCAAAGGGGTGTCCAACAATCAACTGCGCTGCCCCACCAACAGTCCCAGCAACTAGGTCCTTGGATACGTCACCCATCGTAGCCGATTTTTCTTGACGCGGGTTGAAATTGCAAGGAAAAGAACAAGATCGAACTGAACTCCCTCTCTCTCTCTACCATGCAATCAGGTATTGAATCAGTGTGTCATTGTGATGGAAACCCAGAATAGAAAAGAGAGGACTTGGATGCAAATGAGGTTTGTAGAAGTGAAATGTAAGGACAATAAACACAAATATACATAAAAGATTGATGAGAGAGAAGTCGGATGCGACAAACTACAGTGGTGGTTGGTCGAGACTGAATTTTACTTAGATATATAACAGAGAGAGAGAGAGAGACGTGGGTGGGTGAGATGCGAACCAGAGAGCTAATCTCAACCTTTCTCTTCCCTCCAATTCGCTGGAGAGAGACAGAGCAATCAACAACTAAATGGTCTCAGATCATTGACCAAATGGAGGATCAAGTGGCTGCAATTCTCCAAGAAGAGAGGGAAGAGATGGAGTGAAGGCATGTGTAGAGGTCCGGCGGGCGGCCAAGGCGAGGCTGCCGCCCGCCGGTGAAGCAGAATTACTAGCTTCTTAACCTTGCTCTGATACCATGTAAAAATTGATGTTTAGGGAAAGAGAGAGATAATCAATTATGTATATATATATATATATATATTTTAATCAATTATGTATATATTGATGTATTATTGATTGATATCTTATTATGTTTACAATGATTCCTATATATAGAAGAGAAGAATAGGTAGTAGGTGGAGTAGGTGGAGTAGGTGAAGTGGGTGGAGTAGGTGTAGTGGAGTAGGTGAAGTGGGTGAAGTAGGTGATAGGTTTTAACAAAACTTAATCAGAGACTTTTACTATTTTGGAAGGCATGCTTTTAGTTGGTTTACAATTGTCAGGTTACTACTTTAAAGAAACTTATTCCCCCTCCCCCCTCCGGCGCCCATGTAAGGTGTGCTTCCATTTTGTTTTCAAGCATCAAGTTATTCTTTATGTTTATAAAACATTAGATTAGAATTGTATCTTGTGTTACATTGTGCCCATAAATGTCAATGGTCATTTTCCTTATGATATTCTGAACTTAATTTCATTAATTCTATTGTCTTGATGCTATAATAGTTGTGTGTTATATGACAAAGAATTTCACTTTATGGCTTAATTTTGTGTAATTTTTATTTTGATTTTTTGTTTATTGACTCCAATAATTTATCCAGGGGAAATATGGTGGATGCCTTTAGTTGAGCTGCTCATATTGTGATATTTTACATCACTATGGTGGTGGTTGGTGAGAAGTCAAACACATCAAGTGATGTTTGGCTTTTTGGTTTTTATGTCTACATTCAATTTTTGGCCTTCTTATTGCTTGCTAAGAGTGTGTCTCTTTTCATTAAATACAAAATTTTAACAGGTTCCACATTGGTGTGCTTTCAACTAATAATACCTCCTTTGACAGTGCCATTTGTATGACCCCATGATGTTCTTCCCATTGAAGATTAGGTTGTTTGTAGAAGGGGACAAATCTGTAATTAATTCATTGCCTGAAGTTGGATTACATAGTTTACTACTTGGTCCCAATGTTCTAATTTCTTTTAATTGTTTCCAGGTTGGTTCTCAGTAAATTTAATAGAAGATGTTTATGGTTTCACAACTGCATACATTGGTCCCACCATTTTAACTTGGTGCACTTCCCTACAGGGTTATGTTAAATGGGTTCGGCCTTTCATTATACACATACTGGAGAAAATTTGCTACCCTTTTTGGATTGTTCTTTTCTGTTCTTCCTTTTTTTTTCTATTCTTTTTTTCCTCTTTTGCATAGTAACTCAAGGAATTTTGCTGCTTACGTACTTTAATTATTTCCAAGACCAAATGTATTTTCCTTAGTTATGGTGCCTTAGTTTGTTCAACTCTTTTGACTTACCCTTCTTTAACTGAAGCAGATTTATTGTTATTTATGGATCAAGTTGGGATAATACTTCAGATTTTTTTTTCCTTTAGCAGACGGTATAAAGAGAAAAAGGAAGAAGTGGTAGAGACGGAGGTTGATCCTGAACGAGATCAGCGGATGGTTTTTGCTTATGAACTTTTTATTGCTGTATCAATTACATTTTATGTCTTGGGCAAACCTAAATAAAATCCAAAATTTGGGAATTAACTGTATTTTTATACAAGAAATAGGAACTTGCCATATTTTATTTAAAAAAGTTCAAAGGGTGCTAAATGAAATTGAATTACTTAGTCTTCACCGTGTTTGAACTTTGAAGATCTATTATTTTATTTTATACAGGTAAATGAAGCTGGCCAAAACGAATCAACTTTCACATTGATTTTAATTTCTATTATCTTTAGCGTACGATTTATAAGATTTTGGCAGGCAATCAAAGCCATCTATTGGATACCCACTTACTCTGTGCACGCTTGCCTTGCAGCTACCCCCAGAAGTTTCGTGCTTCTTGGGTTACTCACTGTGGGGCAATAATGCAATATGAGATGTGTTAAAAATGATGTATTATTGATTGATGTATGTTATATTAATTATGTTTACAATGAGTCCTATATATAGAAGATTAGAGGAGGTAGGTATGTAGTAGGTGGAGTAGTAGGTGGAGTAAGTGAAGTGGGTGGAGTAGGTGTAGTGGTAGGTTTTAACAGCCCCCCGCAAACTCAAGGGGGATAGGAACTAACCAACTTGAGTTTGGAGAGAGTAACAAAACAAGAAAATAGACGAATACATAAAAGAAAAGAGGATAGGAGACACTGTATGGTCGTGTCAGACCGATGTAGAAGACAGTTTATGGGGTCATGTCGGACCGTTGTAGCAGACAATGTTGTGACAGTTGTTGTGACAGTTTACGGAGTCTTGCTAGACCCTTGTAGAAACTAACCGGAATCAATGTCGGGACAGTTTACAGAGTCTTGTCGGACCCCTTAAAAAGTCGCACTCTCAAAAGGTGCGCCCAATTTTTCAAAAGGCGTGCCATCAAAAGGCGTGCCCAATCCATAAAAAGGCGTGCCATCAAAAGGCGCGCCCATGTTGTCGTCGAGCGCCGAGCGGCGCATGATGCGCGTGTCTGCCTTGGCTATTTAACCAAGGTTGAGGCAGAGGCTGTGCAAACCAGTCTGAAACCGCCGAACATTTGCATTCTGAAATACTCTGTAAACACTCTGTAACCAATCCTTCTCTGAAAGTACCAGTCGGAAATCGCTGCTTCGCTGAAACACTCAGCAACCCAAAAACATGGCCTCTTCTTCCCGTTCAGCTACCCAGAACATGGCCTCTTCTTCCCGTGGTCTGCTCACTCTCTTTCCCGACCTCAACGAGTCAACAAGAGAGATAACTGGTGCGGTGGCCCGTGAACCTCAACCAAACACCTCTGGTTTTGCTCCATTGAACTTTCCGATGCGGTCGGTGGAGCAAAAAATGGCAGTGCAAACGGATATTGAAGCTAATCAGTATACATTGAAGTCATGTGTGGAAACCATGACTGCGGTCACAAACTTGTCGCACCGGCTGCAGAGTAGGACAAATGAGGTGCAGCAGTTAAACGCCCAACTGGCTCTGCTCCAACGCATGTATAAGGATGCGCGAGCAGAGATATGTGTGCTGAAAGCGGAAAACAAGGAGCTGAAGCGGAAGGCCACCGTGATGTTCCGATTTGGAGGTCCGCCATATGCTGTAATGGAGGAGCAGGAGGGAGGAAACGTGCTCGGTGGCGTGGGAAACACGGAGGCAGCACCGGCAAGGGTCGCCCAGGATGGAGGCAAGAAGAAGAGACCGGCGGCAGAGTAGAGGAAGTGAGGTCGGTCTGCAGAAAAGAAAACAAATCGTTTTGTTTTTGTTTTTTTTGTTGTTTTTTTTTTTTCTTTGTTTTGTTTTGTTTTGTTTTGTTTTTTTTTTTTGTGTGTAAAAATGTGATCGGGGTTTATCCCTGAGAGGAATAAAATATGGTTCGGTGTGCAAAGCTATATGGTATGAATGTAATTTGAAAACGATTAAAAATAATGTGAAAGAAAAATAAAGAAAGAAATAATAAAAATATATTTGAAATCAAAATGAAAGATGGGGGAAATAAGGAAAGTGATTTGGAGAAAATAAATAAAAATAATGGATTTTGAAATCAAACGGAGGAGAGAGAGGGGACAAGCCCATGTGAGGGAAGGAGGGGTTTAAAGAAAGTGAGGGAGTGGGTTGATTAAAAAAAAGGATTGTGGGTTTGAAAGTGGAAAGATGAGAGAGAGAGAGTGGGGTACATGATGGGTATGTGATAAAATAAAATATAAAATCAGTGGGTTGGTTTGTACAAAAATAAGAATAAAAGGAATAAAAGAAGAAAAGGAAAATGGGGTTGAGAAAACCATCTTCTCAGTCTGCTCTGGATTGACCAGCTCGAGAAGACAATATGATGCCAACAATCAGACCATACAGGGCCAAGGCTTCAGCAAAGATGGGAATGAGGATCATTCCAACAAAAAGTTTTGGCTGCTGTGCATTAGCTCTAACACCAGCATCGCCGACGATCCCAATCGCCATTCCAGCAGAGAGGCCAGCGAGGCCACAAGCGAGACCAGAAGAAAGATGAGCAGAGAGACTGCACCGGGGCGACTTCCGTTTGTCATCGATTAGAAGATTGAATGGCTCTTCTTTGATACAAAGATTGTAGAGGTCAGTCTTCTCTCCTCCTTCAACTAGAGCATTGGAGTACTCCGGGTACTTGGCTAGGACATATTGGTCAACAGATTGCATTTCAGTTGGTGTGATTGGGCCTGACCATCTTAGGTCAAGACCATGGAGTGTCGATATGGCTTCTGCTATTATGTGGGCAGGAATCACTGTATGTGCTTCCTTGAAGACCATGCTGCTTGGTCTGCCATTTTGGGTTGGTGACTTGGGATTGGAAGCACCACTGTGGCCTTAGATCCTCTATGCAGTTTGATCTGTTTATTGAAAGTGTTGTTGAAGAATCTGCCATTGAAGAAGAAATGAAGGAAATTTGGGTTTGTCTGGCGGGCGGCCAAGGCGAGGTTGCCGCCCGCTGGTGAAGCGGAATTACAAAGTTGTTTTACCTTGCTCTGATACCATGTTAAAAATGATGTATTATTGATTGATGTATGTTATATTGATTATGTTTACAATGAGTCCTATATATAGAAGATTAGAGGAGGTAGGTATGTAGTAGGTGGAGTAGTAGGTGGAGTAGGTGAAGTGGGTGGAGTAGGTGTAGTGGTAGGTTTTAACAAGATGGTAGTTTCTTACTTTTGTTACTACTTCTCTTTCACTCACTCACTCTCTCTCTCTCTCTATGAAGCTAGGGTTTCGAAGCCACCACAGTCAAGAGGTGTTGATTGAACGAAGGTAGATTTTTCTGTATCTAGCCAAACTCTGTTCAGATTTTTCTATCACCATTTGTTCTATTTCATGTATATGTTTAGTGATTTGGGGACTTCAATTGGAAAAAAAAAAAAAGTTTTGAGAAGTTAAGTTTTAAATTGAGAATTTTGGGTTTTTATTTGGGGGGTTTTGATTGAAAAATTAAGGTTTTGTTGTCATTGCCAATTTTTCAAGTAATTTTAATTTCTATTAAAAGCTTAACAAATTTTCCTGTAATAGCATACAATAGTACATGTGTGTTTCTGAAGTTGCTCATTTTGATTGAATTTGTTTGCAGCAATTTGAACGGCTTTTCCAGTTTGCTTGAAGAATTGAGGATTTGATGTACACTATCACCCAAGAAGAGGTTAGTGTTCTTATTTTTGAATATAATTCCTTACTTCCCATGAGTAATACTGATGTTCTGCCAGACGGTTAGAATATTCCTTGGCTCTTCGGCCATGATCCTGTTGTGCCACGGCTTAGCTTCTTGCAGTTTAGTTAGGATTAGCATTGATTTCAGTGGAACGTGTTTTAAGTGTTTTGGAAAAGAAAAATGCTACACAAAATAACAAAACTCAAAAAACTTTTCTTACTTAAACATGTAGCATATAGTAATGACACTTTGGTATCTATAGCGGGACCCACTAGAATAATATGTTAGGCACAACTTATATGAGTAACAGAAGTATGTAAATTTTGTTAATTTGTATAATACTCTTTGGAAAAATATATGTGTTACTACAAGATTTTAACCACTAGTTAAATGCTTAACAGTAAATTTTACATTGCTGGAAATTTGCAGCAATTTTAATTGGGTAGAAACATTTCTAGAAGAACAAATAGTAAATTTGATGCTGCTGTGGTCATTTGGGGATTTATTTAGGCAGCTTAGATCTTGAAGTCCATTGAATATGTCATCGTTGTTATGCTTTTTGATCCTTCAGACATACATCCTCTGAATAAAAAAATAAAAAAAGTGTCATGTATCTTTTCCCTTTGTTGGCGATGTTCTGTCCGTCCAAAATGATGTTCTTCTCTTTGTTGGCGATGTTCTTTTGCCTGTATTTCTGGTGATTGCTTGGATGCCATCAGCAGAGCCAATGCCTTCTTTTCCCAGGCATTTACCAAGTCTTGACATTTTAAGTTTGGGTAATGAATTTTTTGGAGATTGGATGGGTGTAGCACTTGTTTTACACTAAACTCAGTATAAGTACTGCAGTAATTGTTGATATGAGTATTTGCCTGAAGATTTTTATTCACTTGCTATTTATTAGGATTACATGCTGTGCCCATAGTTTGTTTTCTTTTGTAAAAATTGCAGATCCCATTCCAGCTTGGATTGTCAAAATTGGATCTACGGAAGGTGGTGAAATCCAGTTTATCTGGGGTAAGTCATTGTGTAACCTATTGTATCTCCTGCCTTTAGTATCAAGATGGTTCAGTAACGCAAGACTAGTGTTGTTCAGGTTGACAAGTCCATCACTGCGATGTATAAGAAATTGCAAAAGAACCTAACCTCAGAGGAGGTATTGCCTTCTTTGTGGGATAAGTGCAAGGTAAGCAAGCTCTTCTGTGAATGCATGTTCACACTCTTGTAAGGTTTACTATGTACTAATCAGGGGGAAGTGGGGAAAATATTTACCATAAGGTTTACACAGCAAAAGCTGCACCTGATGTTTTTGTAAATAGTTTTGGTCAAATAAGCTGATATTAACTATCCTCTTTCTGGTATATTTTGGTGATGCAAACAATACATTAAACTGCCTTGAATGGTTAAAGTTTTAGATCTCCATTTGACACTGCTATGTCTGTAAGGCTTCTGCAGCATATTCAGTAGTATGACATGTTAACTTGATGCATTGTAGGCCTACAGCTACTGTAAATTATGTGTAACAATTGACATGAAATATTGATAAGCTTTATGTTTAGACCATCAGCAGTAAAAAATGGGACTGTAAACCCTATTAACTTTAAGCACATGGCCTAGTAATGACATGGGCCCCTGCCAACCCTAGTAATGACATGTACCCTAGTAATGACTATAAAGCCTCGTAATGACAGGGTTCCCTGTGACTTTTTCTCATCCTGCCTCGTCTTTTACTGAGTTGACACTTCAAACCGAGCTTTTCATGGACAAGGAATGGTTCTAATTTCTGCTGATAAATCTAAAGTAGAATAGGATGTGGTAAAAAGGCTGCTTTTGGACCCAAGTGTGGGTGGATGGACTGATGCTAAACTTATATCTTCTGTGATTGATCTTAATTATACAATTTCCATGCCTATCCGAAAAGGAATGGGTTATAAATACCACACGGTCTTAAGAATTGGTTTTGATTTTGATTTTTTTAAAATTAATTGTTGATGAAACTCTTAACAATGAATTGTAGGATTTAAGGGTTGGAAAAGTAGAGATCCTTTAACATAATTATGTAAGTCCCAAGTATGTTGCATTGAAGTAGATTAATTCCACCTCTTCCTCTTTTTAAATTTAATTTTTCTCTTGAGCTTCTTATGGTCTGGATTTAGTAGCAAACTATTTATTCTTGTACAAACTTAATGGTTTGTTTGAAGATTCCTACTCATTTCCCTCTAGAAACATTGCAACAAAAGATGTAACTTCATTAGATGTAACTTCATTTGAGGTATGAAAAAAAAGGTTTTACTTTATGTGGATTTTATTTGCATATACGTTGAGACTATTGATATATTGAGTTTTTGCTAATTTTCATTATGACATTGCTTTTATGGGGCCATTGAATTATCTTATTAATTTTGGAAATGCTTTGTTGTTGTTTTAAAATTTCTTCATCATTTCTTAATACCTCAAAAATATTTTTGTCCTGAGTTGTTGGTTTATGTACTTATGTAAAGTTTTGCAGACAAGAAATGCAATAGGATTAGTTGCTCCAGCTATTGACGCGGGTTTAGGTGACACATACATTGGGCACCCTCGTCCCTGTGATAGGAGCAAGTGGATTTGCTACAGCTGCAACTGCAACTGCAACTACTATAGGAACTATTGTCGGTAGTTTTAGATAATCTCTTAATAGTTGTCGCTATGTTTAGAAAGTTAGATATGCATAGTTTTGGATGGTTTAAATTTTTTTGTGCAGTTTAGAACTTAAGGATATAGTTTTCGAATGTTTGGAATGTATAGACAATTGTTGAATGTTTATAATTTATGGATATAGTTTTTTTTTTAATGTTTCAAACAATATTTTGGTGGTTGATTGATGTTTTGTAATGCTTGTTTGTAATATTTGTTAGATTATACCAAATTGGTCAAATAGAATTTGTTGAATTTTAAAACAAAATAAAAAATAAATAATTGCATATTCTATGACAGGCATAATAAGTCGTTGTATTACATATTTTACGGCGCGCAATCAGTGTCGTTATTTGTCTAACCAATTTACGGCGTGCAAAAGTAGTTATAGAAAAAGTAACGACGACGCACAAAATCTGTCGTTAAATAGTTTTTAAAGGCGTACTATAGCATGTCGTAGAAAAAGTAACGACGACGTACAAAATCTGCCGTTAAATAGTTTTTAACGGCGTACGAAACATGTCATTGAAAGTAAATGACTTTCCATGACTGGTCATAATATGACGCGCGCCTGCACGTCGTAGAAGGGTTTTTACGGCATGCATTGCGCGCCGTAAAAATCCTTTTTTGTTGTACTGCTAGTTTAATGTACTCCTAAAATAGGTAATCTAGAACCACTCCTAAATAACTCTTCACAAGTGTGGTTGATGGTTGATGATTCCTTGATCCTCATTCCAGTTTCCTTTTGTATTTGACTCATGGACTGGCTTTTCATTTTGATCTTCCTTGATTTTCTGCCTCTCTTCATGTTTATCCCCGTATTTTAGGAATTGTTTTTTGATTTCTTTCTAGATTCTTTGTTATCATCTTTCGTAGCCTTCTCTTTTTAGTCCCACTTCATGCTACGTCAGCTATTTTAGCCATCCTTGCCACGTCATCGCTATGACCCTTCGATGGAAGATTCCTAAATTTTAATCAAATTTAAAATTTATTATTATCAAATTGTATATTTTAATTTTTATATTGTGATGGTGGTGGTATTGATAGCAGTGGTGGTGGTGGTGGTGGTGGTGGTGATAGCAATAGTAGTGGTAGTAAAATAATGGTGATACATATGATGACCATGACAATGGTGATGAGGTGATGGTGGCGGCAGCGGGAACGACAACGGCGGTGGCGATGGCATGGTGGTAGTAGCCGTAGCAATGGTGGTGGTGGTAGCAATAACGATGATGATGATGGTGGTGGTGGTGGCAACGGTGGTGGTAATGGTGGTAGTGAGGTTATAATAGTATTTAAAAATTCAGTCAGAATTAGGTAAGTTTCATATGATTTAAAATTTGCTTAAGTTTTAACCTACATTTTAAGTGGTATTTCAATTTTTAAGTGATATCAATTATAATTATCAAATAGACTTAATTGATTATCAATTAATACATTCTATTTTATGTACTGAATCAGATTATTAAACACAAGTCATCCAAAGATAAATAAGAGAGGCAATACCATGTGCACCATAATAATATATTCAAAATTAAGTTTTTAATGCATATACTATTAGTGAGATTAGTCAAATATATATACTCTTACACCATTCCAAATTATTTAGCTGACATAAAATTAAGAACCAAAAAATATATGTATTATTGTGTCGAATTTTTTTAGTTTTTCATCAATTAAAAGATTTTATAAAGTACTTTTAGTTTATGAAAAAAGCAAATTAAATTTTTTGCATAAAAATTATATTATTTTTAAGTTCTTTTTGGTATTGGTCAAACAATTTAGGGACAATTAAAAAAAAAATCCGTAGATTTTAGTTTTTTTAACAAAATAAACCCTAAATTTTAATTTTATCAATTTAAACCCTAATATTTTAATTTACCTTCAATCTAAATCATTAACCTATTTTTCATAAATAAAACCGATGGAAAACGAGTATTTTAATCATTAAACTCAATGTAGGTATATATAAAATGTCTAAAATACTCTTTTTCATAGAGTTTAATGATTAAAAAAATATTTTTTCAATCAATTTTACTTAACAAGAATAGACAAATGGTTTAGATAGAAAGCAAGTCAAAAGTTTAGGGTTTAAATTGATAAAATTAAAAAATCATGGTTTATTTTGTTATAAGGGTCTAACTTTGAGGATTTTTTTTGTAATTATCCCAACAATTTATAACAGAGATAGTATTTTTTAAGGTAAATTACATTTAGATACTACTTTTTAGGATAAATTACATTCACATTCCTTGAGATTAGGTGAAAATGCAGTGGCCATCATATTTTTAATATAATTACACTAATCTACTTTATTGTTTTAATTCACATAATAATTATGTCTTTTTTAATTAGTAATTTATTAATTATATGAATTAAGAAAATAATATTGCCATATATTTCTTACTAAAGTGTATATTTATTTTTGTTTATTTTAGTATTGACCCATTATCTATATTCATTTTAATTATTTTAATTTGACTAAACAAAAGTAAATAATTATGTTAAAATATGGGATTAACTATCTTTTGTCCAAACCTCATGCATAATTTACTTTATTTTTTAATATTGCATATGCTATTAGTACGGAATTCACGTGTTTCATATAACAATACAACCACCATTTCTTGCCCTTTGGTTGACGTGGATAGATCTCAATGACCCCTTATTTTTTTTAAAAATAAAAATACCAAATAGATAGCTCTGGAAATCCTCCACCGTATCCTATGTAACTTATCACAAAATATATAATTTTATTACAAAATTATGTAATATTAATTATAAAATGTGTAATCTCGTTATAAATTAACATAATAAAAATATTGTAACCAAGTTATAAAATTTTATAACATTAACCACAAAATCACAAACTTTTGCAAGATTAATTACAAAATTTTAGAAATTTTTATTATGCTAATTTGTTGTGAGATTACACATTTTGTGATTCATATTACAAAATTTTATGATAAAATTATACATTTTTATGATAGGTTACAGATAATGTGCACCCCTAAATGTGCGCACAGGATAATTTCCCCTCACTGTACAAAGCTAGTGTGAGGTGAATAAATACAGGCGAGAATGATTCTTTACTGAAATTGCAAGACTATTTTGAGAATACATTTGGAGCTCTCTTTTAGCTGGGAATATATTTGTGTAGAATTGTTCTGTCTTGCCTAGGCATTCACCAATATCATAATATTTATGTATATATTTATGGACAACAACTCTTCAAAAACTAATCTAGAGCTGGGTTTCCCAGGAAATCTTGGTTTGCACCCTTCACTCCACTGCCTGTGAGGATCTCTTATTTATTTACAATTTCTATCACTTCCTATCCATTTATTTATTCATCCATGTGGGGTTTTGCAATACAATTTAATAATGATTCTCCAAGTTGTTTGTTTTTTAATATATCTATATATATATATGTAGTTCTAGAGAAGAGAAAGAGTTAGGGAACGAGGTAGACTTCATTCCCTTTTATATTGATAATACTGAGTAATTATAGGAGTGTCATAAGGCATAATAAAAGGAAACACAATTATAGAATCACGTATTTCCTATTCTAACACTCCCCCTCAAGCTGGTGACAAAATATATCTCATTCCCAGCTTATTGAGAATGCCATGAAATGGTTTGCTCTCTAGCCCCTTGGTGAGAACATCGGCTAGTTGGTCTTCAGTCTTCACAAATGGAATAACATATAATACCACTAGTGAGTTTTTCCTTGATGAAGTGCCTATCAATTTCCACATACTTAGTTCTATCATGTTGAACTCGATTATGAGCTATGTTGATTGCGGCCTTGTTGTCACAATATAGTCGCATGGAGTCATTCTGATGGATTTCCAAGTCTTCCAACAATAGTTCAATTCATAGTAACCCACATACACCTTGAACTATAGCCCTAAATTCTGCCTCAGCACTAGATCTAGCAGCCACATTATGTTTCTTACTTCGCCATGTGACTAGGTTGCCACCAACAAATGTGCAATATTCAGAAGTTGATGCTTTCAGGTATCTCAAGGTTACCACCCAATTTGCATCAGTAAATGCCTCCACACTGAGATGGTCATGTTTCGAGAAATATAGACCCTTTCCCGGAGAAGCTTTCAGGTATCTCAAGATTCTCATAACTGCCTCTAAGTGGGAAGTTTTCAGAGCATGCATAAACTGACTCACCATACTCACGGCAATGGCAATGTCTGGACGTGAGTGGAATAAGTATATGAGCTTTCCCACTAGTCTCTGGTATCTCCCCCTGTCCACTGGATCTCCCTCTTGATCCTCGCTCAGTTTCTGGCCCGGTTCTAGAGGTGTATCACATGGTCTACTTCCAAGCATTCCAGTTTCCTTTAGCAAGTCAAGTACATACTTCCTCTAGCATATGAAGATGCCATCCTTGAACCGAGCTACTTCAATGCCCAAAAAATATTTCAAATAGCCTAAGTCTTTGATTTTAAACTCCTTGGCTAAGTATTCTTTCAAACGAGGAATCTCCTCCACATCATCTCCTGTCAGAACAATATCATCAACATAGACATTAAAAGTTGTGGTCTTACCATGTGAGGAGTGTTTCAAAAACAAGGTGTGTTCGGCTTGACTTTGCTTGAACCCATATTTCAGCATAGCTTGAGCAAACCTTTCGAACCAAGCCCTAGGAGATTGCTTTAGTCCATCAAGTGACTTTCGGAGCCAGCATACTTTACCGTTGGACTTAGCATCCGCAAAACCAAGAGGAATATCCATATAGACCTCTTCTGCTAGATCTCCATGAAGGAAGGCATTCTTCACATCAAACTGATGAAGTGGCCAATCCAAATTTTCAACAAGAGAGAGTAAGATTCTCATAGAATTGGTCTTAGCAACCGGTGCAAATGTCTCCTGGTAATCCACTCCATAAGTCTGAGTGAAACCCTTAGCAACCAGTCTTACTTTGTACCATTCTATGGAACCATCTGCTTTGTGTTTTACCGTGTACACCCACTTACACCCAACTGGATTTTTGCCTCTAGGTAATCCACTAACTCCCAAGTGCCACTCTTGCTGAGAGCTCTCATCTCTTCCATCATGGCATGCTTCCATTCAGGAATAGAGAGAGCATCTTGAAATTGGTAGGTAGACTCACAAAAGACACTTTAGACAGAAAAGTTTTATATGAAGAAGACAGATTAGAATAAGAGACATGATTAGTAATAGGATATTTAATACATGACCTAACCCCCTTCCTATTAGCAATAGGAACATCAAGATCTGAAACATCAGGAATAGGAGCACTTGAATCAGAATTACCTAGACTCTCAGGAGGGGTTTGACTCTGGACACTCATCCGGAGAAGTTGGCAGTAGAGGAAGAAAAGTAGTTTCTTACATCCAGGTGACTTGTTGTCTGTCCTTATCCCTGATATAAACTCTGCCTGCTTCCTTTTCCTTAACAACTGTTGGCTCATCATCTTCTATCTGTTCAACCATGGGCGGAAGTGCAACAGGAATCTCTTCACACCAAGGCTCCCCTTGAAGGGATGACTGTGATACTGGGGAGGTCGGAAAGTAAGGCTGAGACTCAAAGAAAGTGACATCCATGGAGACAAACCATTTGCGAGTGGGAGGATGATAACACTTATAACCTTTTTTGGTGGCAAAATAACCTAGAAAAACACACTTAAGGAATCGAGGATCGAATTTACCACGAGTGGGTGAATGATTATGGACAAAGCAAACGCAGCCAAAAGTCTTAGAAGAAATAGAAAACCCAGAAGAGGTCAACCCGAACGAAAAGGGGTTTGTTTCTGAAGGACTTGAGTAGGAAGTCGATTAATCAAATAAGTGGCAGTGAGAACCACTTTCCTCCAATAGGATCGAGGAACTCGCATCTCAAAGGATAGACAACAAGCGACATCAAGGAGATGGCAATTTTTGCGTTCCGCAGCACCATTTTGTTGAGGGGCATTAGTGCATGAAGTCTAATGAATAGTGACATGAATGGCGAAGTAAATGGCAAGACCAGAGTCAATATATTTCCCCCCATTATCAGAACATAGAATTTTGACAACCGCCTCAAACTGAGGACAAACCATTTTATGGAAGTTTTGAAATACAAAAAATACCTCACTTTTATCTTTCATCAAATAGACCCAAGTGGCCCGGGAACAATCATCTATGAAGGTAACAAACCATTTTTGATTGGTTAAAGATACAAAACGGGATGGACCCTATACATCAGAATGAATCAAAGAAAATGGAAGGAAACTTATTAATAGAATGAGCAAAAGAGGCTCTGTGTTGTTTTCCAAGTTGACAAGACTCACATTGAAAATTTAACACATTATTTTTCTCAAACACAGAAGGAAATAAATGCTTAAGTAATAAAAAAGAGAGTTGTCCTAAGTGACGGTGCCACAGCCAGATGTCTTCCTTGGCAGATGGTAACTGAATAGATGAATGAGCCAGCTTGTCGGTCTGATCCAAAATGTAGAGACCGTATTCCTCTCTACCACTGCCAATCCTCTTCCTCGTGATGAGGTTTTGAAAAAGACAATGATCAGGAAAAAATGTCACGCTACAATTTAAGTCACGGGTAATACGACTCAAAGATAAAAGATTAATACCAAAATTTGGAACATGGAGGATAGTGGACAATGGAAGGGAAGAGGTAGCATGAATTAAACCTTTCCCTAACACAGATGACATAGTACCATCAACAATACGCACTTTTTCCTAACCTAAGGTGGGGTTATGCTCTGAAAATAAATTAGAGCCAAACATATGGTCGAAAGCACCAGAATCAATAATCCATGGTACAGTCATATGAGAGAGCATTGTATATGGAGAGGAAGCCAAGTTACCTGAATTGGAAAAAGAAGAAGAGGGTGCACCTGTAGTAGAAGTAGAGGCTAGACGGTCTAGCAAGTGGCGAAGAGCAATCTCAAAATCCGAGGCAGATAACCCCGAAACATCAGCAGCAAAGGAGACAACTGGAGATGAAGATGATGACTCAACAGTGTCTGAAAGATGTGCTCATGCATTGGTCCCTCGGCCTCTAGACTGACCAGACCTACCCCTCGAGTACTAGAACGGTCTCCGCGGCCACCAGAGGAGGTTCCATGCAACTTTTAACAAGTCTCCCGTGTGTGGCGAGGTCTACGGCAGTAGTCACAGAAAAGATTATCCTTCTCATATGAAGGATGAGGACCATGAGTCACACGGTCGCCATCTTGAGGGGGTGCAAAAACCAAGGCCGAACGATCAGTAGTAGGTGTAGACACCCTATTTTTGACCGCCCTTAAGACTTGGGCGTTACTGATGGTTTACTTGGTGGAGACAGGTGTGCAGGGGAAATGTTCAGTTTCTTCAGCAAGGAGAGAGGCAAATCCTTCAAAACACTTTGTTTAGGAGTTTGGAGTTGAAGAAGAGAGGAAAGGAGAGGAGAAAACTAATTTGGGAGAAGTTCGGCATGAATCCGGGTAGAAGCGAGTCGAGCAGCCCTCGCTGAATCGGGCTTATCTATCTGTACACTTGGAGTTTAGTTATGAAGTCACCACCGTTGGAAAGAAGACTTCCGGGGCTTCATTTTGCACTCAAGAATATCCTAGAGCCAAGTCCGGGTGGGGGAGATATGATCAGTTGAAGTCGGGCATCATCCTGGTTGGATCGAATCTGCGCGGCTTCACGAAAAAGGGCATAACTTTTTGCACAGAAGGAATTTTAATGCAAGGTTTGCGCCATTGGAAAGCTAACTTCCGGGGCTTCAATCTGGACATCAACCGGCACTTTTTTGACCTCACCGGCCATCCATCGGCACTCTGTTTGTGCCGACCGGCTATTTATTGTGCCGACCGGCCATTTATTGTGCCGACCGGCACTTTATTGTGCTGACCGGCAATTTTTGCTAGCCGATGACCTTCCGGAGCATTCTACAGATTGGGTATATGCCAGCTGTGCCAGCTGGAGGGCACAGAATGGATCCTCCATACACGTGTATGGAGGATATGCACCCTTGTTTAGCTTCCTCAAGAAGCTTTACACTTTGTTTTGCCTATAAAGGGAGCCCTCTTCTTCCTTATACTAGGTTAGAAGAAGAAAACCAGCTGGAGCATTATACATACAACCCTATATCTATACATTCAACCCTCTCTTCCAAGCTCCAAAGTCCATTATCCTTGGCCATTTACACACCAAGCCATAGCACAACACCACCACTTCCATTTCCAGCAGCTGGAGGCTGTTCTTCAAAGCCTAAGGAGCCACAAACTCAAGCCAAGAAGCCATCAAAGTTTGGTCTTCAAGGGTGAGTAGCATTTCCTCTCTTTTGAGCTTTTTCTTGTATCATTTCTTAGCCATATTTGCTTACGGTTTTAGGCTCCGACCTTAACTGAAACTAGGTCTTTTTTGAGCTATTCTACATGTTTGTTGAAGGGCTCAACCCTCTTTGAGAACCCTATCTCACACTTGTTTCAATAGCTCTTTGTATGACAATATTCTTGCATGCTTCACTAGCCTATCATTTTTATATTTTTGGACCATGATCAGAACTGAAAGTGGCCTTATTTTGACCTTCTTAACATGTTTTATTAAGGGTCTTTGCTTGTTTGGTGAATGCTTTGTATACCTCATGTTATAGCCACTTTTGAGCCTCATTTTGCATTGCATTTCTAGCATGTTTGTATACTGATTTCGGGGCTGCCATGAACTGTAAATGTGTATATTTTTGGTCCCTCTTCAATGTTGTAGAAGGACATTTTTCGGTTTGGCTTTTGCATATACCACTTGCTTCATACCCCTCTATTGACCCTCATTTTTGCATGCCATTGTTGCTCTACCTATGCTTGCTGTTTGACCATGTTCATAACTGAAAAAATGCCTATTTAGGGACTGCCTAGCTTCTGTATTTGCACTTCATGTCCATATTGTGCACGCATTGCATAGCTATAGGCCATTTCGGGTGCCTAAATTCGCATTTCGGGACTATTCCATGCATTTGGTATCATTTCGCCTCATTTCGGGACTGTTTTCCCCCATATTTTAGTGCTGAAATTCCATTAGAATGATTGCTTTCCATTTTTCATGCCATTGCATTGCATATGCCATTGCCTCGGTTTGCGTGCCCGTGTGCACGCATTTCGAGGCACTTCATTTTCATCCATCGGCATCCTATGTAAGTGTGGCTGAGGCTCACTCATGTTGGTATAAGCCCATATCATGTTTTCATGTCATTCGCATTGTGTATGTCATTGCCTCGGTTTGCGTGCCCGTGTGCACGCATTTCGAGGCACTCCATTTTCATCCACCGGCATCCTATGTGAGTGTGGCTGAGGCTCTCTCATGTTAGTGTAAGCCCATATCACATTTTCATGTCATTTACATTGCGTATGCCATTGCCTCGGTTTGCGTGCCCGTGCGCACGCATTTCGAGGCACTTCATCTTCTTCCATTGGCCACTGTTTTGGGCCTAACTAGAGCTGCCTAATTCATGTTTAAGACCATCCTTTGCTTATTTGCATGCTCATCTTGCATGTTTGCTTGTATCGGCATGTTGCATCCTTAGCTCGTATGCCTAAGTTGCATTGCATCTTGCATGCATCACCTTGCCTCTTGAGATGAGTATGATAGAGGTTAGGCCTCCTTGTGTGTTTATTTGGCTTGCATGCATTTTGAAATTGAAGTTGCACACTTGATTCTTTGGGCCATCATGCATGGAAATGCGTGATTGGTGGTCCGAGAATCGGGGCACATCCTCCTTTGAGTCATTAACATGATAAGGAATGTGATTGGTGCATAAATTGTTTGAATTGCATTTCCATGCAAGATTTTGCCCTCTGCTGCTGTGAGTTGCAGGTTCTGCAGGAATTTATTGCCGGCCGGCAGTATTTAGTGCCGACCGGCAGTCAATCTATGGCCGGTGGATCTATTTTGTGCCGGTGACTACATGCTACTGCCGGTTGAAATTCTACTCAGCCGATGATATCCCCCAGTGTCCTGAGAGGCATCCCTGAGACTTTGGCAGTTTTCAGAGGAGCAGAGCAGGGAAAACAGAGGCAAACTATGCATGGCAGTGTGATTCCGAGCCAGTCCCGAGCATGTGTTGCATCTGGCCCTCGCCCCGAGGCGGTTTACTGTTTTTATTTAGTTTAGTTAATTTGTTAATTAATTAAGCAATTTGTAATATTTAATTAGCTTGCGTAGTTAATTAATTTGTATTATTATTTTGGGTCCCTCCGAGCGAGGGGAAACTTGTAATAAGTGTGCGTGCGTGTGATGTATGTCTTCCAACCCCACTTCTTTCTTCCCTTTTATTTACCTGCTTATGATGGTAGATTAGGGCACATCTAATTTAGCATACCTTATGCTATGCATGTGTGCATCCATGCATTTGTATTGCATGCATTAGGCTCGGAATATCATGCTAATTGCATCAATGCTTCAATTCCAAACTGAATATGTGATAACTGTGCATTTTCACATGACATGTTTAGGATAGCCGAGCTTATTCTAGTAACATTTTGCATGCGATGCATTAGGCACTTCACATGGACTTGGATCATGCATGTTTGCTAACAAGTTCTTTGTTTTGGCACGGAGTACTATGTAAGTATTTCCGCTTTAGCATATCACATGAGTGCGAATGTTACCATGACAGCATGCTTAACATGTGGCTAGATGCTTATGTGTTATAATTGCTTGAATGCCTGTGGGTGAAGGTTGGATTTGTTTGAGTTGGAAAAACTCATTGAAATCCGTGTTTTAGCCTACTTGCGAGTAGCAAATTCCAAAGCATTTTCGAACCGAACGGATATGCAATGTTTATTTCCAAATTAGGCAATCTAGTCTATACTTGTTTGCTGCGCGCATAACATAGTAATTCTAGGCTAATAAGTGGAATAAGAACACATAAAGTTTTCAAAAACGGATATCACGGTTAGTAGAGGCCGGTCTTCGGACCGGGCGAAAGGGGGTGCTCATAGCTGACCTTCCCCGATCGTACCCAAGCTCCCGAGCCGAGACAACTCCGGTGATGACGGACATGTGGCCTTCGGCACCGAGTCAGGGTTTCCTAAATTCTCCCATAAAAAAAAATATTTAGGTGGCGACTCTGTATCTGGCAAAGCAGTCCATGTTTGGCACTACTTTTTCAAAAATCTGTTTCTCAAAACGATTTGCCAGATTTGGACTCTTTGGTTCAGATTAAGAACCGTGACACAAAATTGAGTCCGAACTGTAGCGCGAGGCCCCCACGCGGGCGCTGTTACAGTTTCTGGCGACTCTGCTGGGGAGTTTAGAGAGCTTGACTCGAACTCGTGATATCCTGTTTTGATTTCGCTTATGTGTTTCTTTGCATTGCATGTGCATTGGTGCGCCTAAGAACACAGTGTTTGCCATCTGCCATTCCTGAACGGTTTGCCGGAGGCTTGTCTTGTCAAGACATGTCCATAAGGCTGACCGGCTATGGGCTCTGACAGCATGGGAACACAAACCCCGGTTTTTACCGAGGCACCCTTTTCGACCATTCGACCTAGTACATTTTCGGATCCATACTGACCATTCCAAATTAGGACAGGCTGCTTACCCGATGTTAGGTTGTTTGAGAACTGCTGTGTGCATAGTGAAACCCTAGCTCCTGACAAAATAGGACAGGGAAACCCTACCCCAACATAGGGGTGTTTTGGCTCTCTCTTACTTGCTATGTGCTTTTAGAGTGTATCTCTATAGGAATGCATATATCAGTTTGCAAGTTTGGGCATCAGGCCTGTGGGCATCAGTATTTGGGGAATCAGTTTTACCTGAGGGTATCAATTTTGGGACAGATATTTGGGGAACAGTGATCAGTGTTGAGCACAGTCATTCCACTATGATCATATCCGAGCTGAAATGCTGTCTGTTTTCTCTTTTGCAAGGTAGTCCTGGAACCATAACTTCAGAAGGCTCCGATATCCCCCGGGTACATTGGACTAGTGCTGATAGACTTTGTTAGGTCAGATATTCAATTCAAGGGCAACCAGTGTTCTTTTGCCGAGGCAAGGCAAAGAAGGGCCAAACAGGGCTCATTGGTTCATCTGATCCGACAGTCACCAGCCACATCACCTTTGTTCGGACTCAGCAGACCATGATGGCACAGGGTTCAGAAGAATTTGTGGCCGTGGTAGCAGCGTTAAATCAGGGAACTGCCATGCAAGCTGAGACCAGTATTGAAATGCAACGTCCATCTGGGGTATCTGCCTCACATCCAGCTTTGGAACCCCAGCCAAACTTTGACCCACTTCCGCCGGTTGAAGATTTGCCGTGTCTGAATTCTCAGGAAAGGTTGACTCAAGCTCAGGTGCTCAGACCCCTGGTACAGCCTAATGAGCGGCTTTATTCCCTTGATGTTAATGAGCTCAATCCGACTGCAATGAAGATTGCGAACCTTGAGAAGCAATTCAAAAAGGCACAGGGCCTTAACTCCATTCCCGACATTGAGGATGGGCACACCGAGGCTGCCGTTTGACTCCCGGACAGATTCAAAATGCCATATATCGACCGTTTCGACGGGTCTGGAGATCCAATGGTACATATCCGACTTTTCTTGGACGTCCTGAAGCCGATGGGTCTGACTAAGCCACAAAAACTCTCTCTGTATGGAAGAACCCTGTCAGGTGTAGCAGGCACTTGGTACACTAAGTTGGAGGACAAAGTGAAGCAAGACTGGGAAGAATTGGCCGAGGCCTTTGTTGATCAGTATTCCTACAATACCCAAGTTGAAATGACCATGCAAGAGCTCGAAACGACCCGCCAGAACCCAACAGAGCCTTTTGTGGAATTTGTTGCGAGGTGGAGGGCAAAGGCAGCACAGATGACAGATCGCCCTTCTGAGAGGGATCAAGTGCAGATGATGGTGCGAAACCTCGAGCACGATATGTTGCAAAAGTTGATAGTCGCTCCACTATTCACTCTCAAAAGTTTGCATGAACTGGGGGTTCAGGTCGAGAATGCGTTCAACAGCGGGATTGTTCCCAGAACAAGTGAACCGACAAAGAGGGCGATTGCAAGGAGTACCAATGCTGGTAGTAACACTATTCCCAAACCCACCGAAATCAATGTAGTCGCCACAGCTAACCCTTTTACCAAACCAGGCCCACAAACAGCCAGCCCAGCCCGAGCTCAGGGCAGAACTTTCACTCCCCTCTATATGAGCCTGACTAGCGCACTAAAAGCCTTGATGGAAAGAGGGCATCTCAAACCCCTCGATCCTCAACCTCTGCCTAACCCACTTCCAGCCAGACATAATCCCTCCAAGTACTGTATGTACCATCAGCAGCGCGGTCATGGCACCGACCGTTGCTACCGCCTTCGTCATGAGGTCCAAAATCTCATCGACAACCGGACGATAGCTCCACCTTCAGCCCCCGATGACCAAGTACCCCATCCACATCTCAATCTGATCCACACACTGGCCGTCCGTTACGACCCCAGCGTATACATCACCCCGGCCCATCTACCCAAGCCTGAGGTGTTTATCCCAGAAAGCATGAACTTATGCATGATGGGTGCATCTGAACCCCAATTATCTCAAACCCATGAACCCACTACTTCTGAGCTGATGAAGATGATCGAAGATCTTCAGAGAACTGTGGCAGATCTAGCCTTTGGGGTTTTGGCCCCATCATCAACCACATCACGTACCAGGGAGTTCATGTCTAAAGGCTCCCCAACTTTGGGACGGGTTGCATTGGAAGAAGGCCAACCTCTTGACAAAGTGGAAGCGACGGGTAAGAGCAAGGTAGGGGCAGGCATTGGCCCCCATGAACACCTTCGGTGGGATATTGAGGCTTTGAAAGCTGAGGGACTGAACAAAGGGCAAGTCCTCGTAGTTGTTACAAAAGCTGTGGATGACACTTTCGCCACTCAGAATGAGAGCAGTCTGAATCAAGGGGCAAGCCAGGAGAAGGGCCTTTGTGCGAGGAATGTTCCTTTCAGCCCTAATCCCGTGCTCGGAAATGATCAGCAAACCCAGTCAACGCCTGCCAATCCCTTTGCTGGTGCATCCAGCAAAACTCCACAAACCTCAAAATATCCACCTCGAGGCCAAAGGGTGTTCGCACCACTGTACATGTCTCTATCAGCGGCCTTTAGGATCTTGATTAGAGAGGGGAATTTGAAACCCTTGGAGCCGCGACCACTGCCAGATAGACTTCCTTCCTCCCATGATCCGACCAAGTACTGTGCCTTTCATCAGCAAGTCGGCCATGTCACTGATGGTTGTTTCCGTCTTCGCCACGAAATACAAGATCTGATTGACAATAAGGTCATCGCCGCACCAACTCAGCGAAGTCTATCGTCATTGGATCAGTGAACCTGGGGGATAATGTGATGTGATCGGGGGATGAACCACCTGCGGATGGCGCTCGATTTACTCCAGATGTGGTGTATGGCACACACTATTTTGAGCATTTGTGAATGCTAGTTTTGTACATGCTGACTTGGGTATTGGGTCAGTCTTCTCAGTTTGTATTGAGTCAGTCTTTTCATACTGAGTCAGTCGGGTCTGTCTTGTTGTATCGAGTCAGTCCTGTTTTGTTAAAGTCAGGTGATTCCGGGGGTGTTACCTCGGGCATCACTATTTTGTTTTGTGTTTGTCTTTTTGCTTTCTTTTGAGTCTGTTTCTGCCTTGGAGCCAGTTATGCCAATAGATTTGAATGGAACAGCGATGATTTTCACACTCTTGTGTTTGCTTCTGCCGTGTGCCAGTTGCGCCAGAAGTATTGAATGGAATGACAGTGCTCTTCGCCTGCCTTTTCTGTGCCTTGAAATCATTGTATCGACCTAAGTTTTTTCAAAACTTTTTTGAACACTGCGGTGAAAACGAAGAGGAAGGAATTCCTCGGGATTTGCAAAATTTTGATCATTTGAGAGAAAGAGAGGCATGCTAAGCCTTTAATGATCGAGATCATGCTTGTTAATATGAGTACTGAGAAGGATCCTGGCTTGATCCAGATTGGTCCCACACTGTCTTCAGCGCGAGCGACTAGTCGCTTTCTTAAAAGATTTCAAAAAAAAAATGTTTTGCGCGGTCCTGCGAAGACCTGTGTGGAATCGCTCTTGAGATTGTGCAGCCTAGGATCGCCCTCAGCCTCGAAACTCAACCCCTTCGCTCCCAAACCTTGAACTTGAATTCAGAAGGTTCAGCGGCCAACTACGATGTGAGGCCTGTGTGGCCAGATTCGAAGCAGCCCTCGGAGAAGAGGCAAGAAAGTCAGATCAAGAAGATTAGACCTTATCAGAAGAAGCTTGCAAAGCTGGAACGGAAGTACCCCTCGAACTAGGGGCAAAGATATCAGACACGATCAAAGAGCTGAAGATGAGTCCTCTTGCAAATCAGCAGCCATTCTCTTGGATTCAGATGATTTCAGGATCTCAAAACCATTTGGCATGGACCAAGCTACACTTTTACCCTTTGAGAGGCTCGCTGGGCCGAAAACCCGGAAGGGCGACCCAGGAAAAAATTAGAGCAAGAGAAAAAATACAAAAAAAAGAAAAAAAAAATGCAAAGAAAAGAACAAAAAAGAAAATCAAAAAAAAAAAAGAGAGAAAGAAAAGAACAAAAAAGGAAAATCAATGAAAAGAAGAGAAATGAAAAGAATTGAAAAGAAAAGAAAAACAAAGCTCGCAAGGTCGAAAACCCGCATCGGGCGCCTTGGCAAAAGTTAGAGCCTAAAAAGGAGAGGTTAATACCCGAGTGTACCTTAACCCCGAACTACGTAAGGCTTGATTCCCATCTTTGGGATACGTAGGCAACTTCATTCTGAAGTCCAGCCCTGAAACACTTCAAATTTAACTGTGTCCATGAGATGGTTCTAGTCATCTTTGTCTTTTCTGTATCCGAGAGTTCGGTTGCAATCGTCGCTCTGAGGACTGATTACAATACACTACGGTGCCATTCAGACAAGGGGCAACTTTCCGTTGCCATTCAATGCGCTGCGGTGCCGTCCAAACAAGGGGCAACTTTCCGTTGCCATACAGCTCTCTTCGAGCAAGAGGGCAATTTTTGTCCAAATCCGAGGTTGTGCGTCTCAAGAGTGGGTTCCGTGCTTGTTAAGCATTGGCCGTTTGTAAAAATAGTTTTTGAGAATTTTTACTGAAGTTGACTACTTTTCTCGAAAATTGTTCCATCTTTTCCAAAAACTGGACCATTTCTTGGACCCAAAAAAGGAAAATTTTCAGTGCTCATAACCTGACTTGCATGATTTTCAAATCAAAAATCGAACAAGTGTGTTAATCTAACTCTCATATTGGTCAAAATTGTTTTCGTAGAAAACAAAATAAAAAAAATGGTCAAAATGATGAACTAGGGGCACAATTGAGTCAGGCTTCCTGTCTTTTCCCCATTTTCAACATACTTGCCAAGAAGGGCACTTTACCTGCCAGAAAAGGGCACCACTGAAGCTGACCGCAAAAGGGCAGAAGGCTCTCACATCCTCCATGCAACGAGGTATCAAGCCAAGTGCGAAGCACGAACGGGAACGAATCAAGATATCCCACTCCTTTGTTTGGACAGATCTAATCATGTCCAAACTCCCCAGTAAGAGCATCGTCAACCAATGTCGATTGCAGATCTGCTGCACATCCAGCCGCATCGCAACCCCTCTGTGGGAGAAAGTTCACTATTGTGAGCAGAAGAAGAGAATCTAGCATAATGCTTGGAGCCAGAACCCGCAACTTCCTGTTTATTCATCAACCACCCTGGGGAGGGATGAAAAATGAGAGATTAAAGAATAGAGAGATGTGCGTTGAGAGAAAAAGTGAGAAAAGGGCTTTTTCAGAAAAACAGAGCCTGAGGGCCGAGCGATGTGAGAATCACAAATGAGAAAGAGTGGGAAACAATACCCGGGGAAACAGGCTCCATGTGCACATTTGAGTCTTGTGTTTTTATTTTGTCTGTCTCGATTCTTGTTTTGAGTCGCTTCGAGTGTTACTCGATGTGTTTAGGTTGTTTACCTTTGTTTTTTCCGTTGTTGAGTCTTTCTCGCTGTGGCCAGTGGTCGGCTCAATACCCGGTTAAAGAATTCATTTCTCAATTTCCAAAAAAATCATCTTGTGCTCAGAGTGCTGTGCCATTCTCCACATTTGTGCAAAACAGTATTTGTTCTTTCATAAAACTGCAGGGTCCACCCCCGATAAGTGTGAACAGTAGAACAAGGACCTATCTGAAGCTATGTAGGTTCCAGACTGCAAAGCAAAAGAAAAAGGAAAATTCGGAGCATCTTAGGGTGTTCCAGCTTTGGCAAGATCCGAGACTGCATTCCAGGTGCACCTTCTCAGGCCTCACCATCTCTCTGGAGTATGAGTGTATCTCGACCCCAAGTGTAAGCCTGCTTCAAGTCAGAATGGCAATTAAAGCAGTAGCAGCAGATGTTACCTCTCGCCAATATGAACAGGGTGTGACCCTTTGAGCTGAGTGTGTTGCAAAGTCCTCTAAGAGATAAATCAGAGGCACCAGGGTACATGTTTGATGCTCCTCTACTACTTAGAATGTGCACTTTCGTATACACTTCTGCGACATGCGTGCCGCACATCGTTATGATTCATGCATAGAATATGCTTGCTTTCGATTCTGCATAGAATTTTCTTTCAATATTGCATAGAATATGCTCCTATTTCTTGCATAGAAAAATGCTCGTATCTTTTGCATAGAAAATGCACTCTTCCATACTTGCATAGAAAATGCACCTCATTTGCATAGAACATGCATTCACTCGCGCTATCATGCGCACCTTACTTGCACTTGTTAGTGCATTGTATTTTGTTCGTGCTATTTTGCGCATCGCACTTGTTAGTGCATTACATTTTGTTCGCGCTATTTTGCGCATCGCACTTGTTAGTGCATTACATTTCCTTCGCGCTATTTTGCGCATCGCACTATTTTGTGCATTGCATTTGTTCGCGCTATCTTGCGCACCTTACTTGCACTTGTTAGTGCATTGTATTTTCTTCGCGCTATTTTGTGCATCGCACTGTTTTGTGCATTACATTTCCTTCGCGCTATTTTGCGCATCGCACTATTTTGTGCATTGCATTTGTTCGCGCTATCTTACGCACCTTACTTGCACTTGTTAGTGCATTGTATTTTCTTCGCGCTATTTTGCGCATCGCACTGTTTTGTGCATCACATTGCCTTCGCGCTATTTTGCGCATCGCACTATTTTGTGCATTGCATTTGTTCGCGCTATCTTGCGCACCTCAATTGCACTTGTTTGTGCATTGCATGTGTTCGCGCTATTTTGTGCACCTCAATCGCACTATTTTGTGCAGTTTATCATTCGCGCTATTTTGCGCATTGCACTGTTTTGTGCAGTTTACATTCGCGCTTTCTTGCGCATCGCACTGTTTTGTGCACCTTACTTGCATTTTGCATGCATCCATTCGCGCTATTTTGCGTACCTCACTCGCACTGCCTTGTGCATTTCAAATCACTCGCGCTTTCTTGCGCATCGCACTGTTTTGTGCACCTTACTTGCATTTTGCATGCATTCTATCGCGCTATCTTGCGCACCTCACTTGTACTTGTTAGTACATTGCATTGTTTTGAATACAAACCGGCTTCGCGTAGCGTATAAGTCCAACTTTCAAAACCGGCTTCGCGTAGCGTATAAGTCCAACTCTCAAAACCGGCTTCGCGTAGCGTATAAGTCCAACTTTCAAAATCGGCTTCGCGTAGCGTATAAGTCCAACTTTCAAAACCGGCTTCGCGAAAGCGTATAAGTCCAATTACAAACCGGCTTCGCGTAGCGTATAAGTCCAACTTTCAAAACCGGCTTCGCGTAGCGTATAAGTCCAATTGTCAAAGTCTTCCTGCATGTCATTTGCATCCTGCCCCTGAACTACGCTGGTTTGATTCCTTGCAAAGGGATACGTAGGCAGCCTGTGGGCACAACCATTCATTCATTTGTATTTTGTTTGTTTGTCCAAGTCTTCGGCCTTGTCAAAAACGGGTCGTCTCGGGGCTTTGACATTCACTCCCGTCATTGTTATGACTTTCGAGTTCTGTCAAAGAGGGGCAACTGTAGACACCCCATTTTTGACCGCCCTTAAGACTTGGGCGTTACTGATGGTTTACTTGGTGGAGACAGGTGTGCAGGGGAAATGTTCAGTTTCTTCAGCAAGGAGAGAGGCAAATCCTTCAAAACACTTTGTTTAGGAGTTTGGAGTTGAAGAAGAGAGGAAAGGAGAGGAGAAAACTAATTTGGGAGAAGTTCGGCATGAATCCGGGTAGAAGCGAGTCGAGCAGCCCTCGCTGAATCGGGCTTATCTATCTGTACACTTGGAGTTTAGTTATGAAGTCACCACCGTTGGAAAGAAGACTTCCGGGGCTTCATTTTGCACTCAAGAATCTCCTAGAGCCAAGTCCGGGTGGGGGAGATATGATCAGTTGAAGTCGGGCATCATCCTGGTTGGATCGAATCTGCGCGGCTTCACGAAAAAGGGAATAACTTTTTTCACAGAAGGAATTTTAATGCAAGGTTTGCGCCATTGGAAAGCTAACTTCCGGGGCTTCAATCTGGACATCAACCGGCACTTTTTTGACCTCACCGGCCATCCATCGGCACTCTGTTTGTGCCGACCAGCTATTTATTGTGCCGACCGGCCATTTATTGTGCCGACCGGCACTTTATTGTGCTGACCGGCAATTTTTGCTAGCCGATGACCTTCCGGAGCATTCTACAGATTGGGTATATGCCAGCTGTGCCAGCTGGAGGGCACAGAATGGATCCTCCATACACGTGTATGGAGGATATGCACCCTTGTTTAGCTTCCTCAAGAAGCTTTACACTTTGTTTTGCCTATAAAGGGAGCCCTCTTCTTCCTTATACTAGGTTAGAAGAAGAAAACCAGCTGGAGCATTATACATACAACCCTATATCTATACATTCAACCCTCTCTTCCAAGCTCCAAAGTCCATTATCCTTGGCCATTTACACACCAAGCCATAGCACAACACCACCACTTCCATTTCCAGCAGCTGGAGGCTGTTCTTCAAAGCCTAAGGAGCCACAAACTCAAGCCAAGAAGCCATCAAAGTTTGGTCTTCAAGGGTGAGTAGCATTTCCTCTCTTTTGAGCTTTTTCTTGTATCATTTCTTAGCCATATTTGCTTACGGTTTTAGGCTCCGACCTTAACTGAAACTAGGTCTTTTTTGAGCTATTCTACATGTTTGTTGAAGGGCTCAACCCTCTTTGAGAACCCTATCTCACACTTGTTTCAATAGCTCTTTGTATGACAATATTCTTGCATGCTTCACTAGCCTATCATTTTTCTATTTTTGGACCATGATCAGAACTGAAAGTGGCCTTATTTTGACCTTCTTAACATGTTTTATTAAGGGTCTTTGCTTGTTTGGTGAATGCTTTGTATACCTCATGTTATAGCCACTTTTGAGCCTCATTTTGCATTGCATTTCTAGCATGTTTGTATACTGATTTCGGGGCTGCCATGAACTGTAAATGTGTATATTTTTGGTCCCTCTTCAATGTTGTAGAAGGACATTTTTCGGTTTGGCTTTTGCATATACCACTTGCTTCATACCCCTCTATTGACCCTCATTTTTGCATGCCATTGTTGCTCTACCTATGCTTGCTGTTTGACCATGTTCATAACTGAAAAAATGCCTATTTAGGGACTGCCTAGCTTCTGTATTTGCACTTCATGTCCATATTGTGCACGCATTGCATAGCTATAGGCCATTTCGGGTGCCTAAATTCGCATTTCGGGACTATTCCATGCATTTGGTATCATTTCGCCTCATTTCGGGACTGTTTTCCCCCATATTTTAGTGCTGAAATTCCATTAGAATGATTGCTTTCCATTTTTCATGCCATTGCATTGCGTATGCCATTGCCTCGGTTTGCGTGCCCGTGTGCACGCATTTCGAGGCACTTCATTTTCATCCATCGGCATCCTATGTAAGTGTGGCTGAGGCTCACTCATGTTGGTATAAGCCCATATCATGTTTTCATGTCATTCGCATTGTGTATGTCATTGCCTCGGTTTGCGTGCCCGTGTGCACGCATTTCGAGGCACTCCATTTTCATCCACCGGCATCCTATGTGAGTGTGGCTGAGGCTCTCTCATGTTAGTGTAAGCCCATATCACATTTTCATGTCATTTACATTGCGTATGCCATTGCCTCGGTTTGCGTGCCCGTGCGCACGCATTTCGAGGCACTTCATCTTCTTCCATTGGCCACTGTTTTGGGCCTAACTAGAGCTGCCTAATTCATGTTTAAGACCATCCTTTGCTTATTTGCATGCTCATCTTGCATGTTTGCTTGTATCGGCATGTTGCATCCTTAGCTCGTATGCCTAAGTTGCATTGCATCTTGCATGCATCACCTTGCCTCTTGAGATGAGTATGATAGAGGTTAGGCCTCCTTGTGTGTTTATTTGGCTTGCATGCATTTTGAAATTGAAGTTGCACACTTGATTCTTTGGGCCATCATGCATGGAAATGCGTGATTGGTGGTCCGAGAATCGGGGCACATCCTCCTTTGAGTCATTAACATGATAAGGAATGTGATTGGTGCATAAATTGTTTGAATTGCATTTCCATGCAAGATTTTGCCCTCTGCTGCTGTGAGTTGCAGGTTCTGCAGGAATTTATTGCCGGCCGGCAGTATTTAGTGCCGACCGGCAGTCAATCTATGGCCGGTGGATCTATTTTGTGCCGGTGACTACATGCTACTGCCGGTTGAAATTCTACTCAGCCGATGATATCCCCCAGTGTCCTGAGAGGCATCCCTGAGACTTTGGCAGTTTTCAGAGGAGCAGAGCAGGGAAAACAGAGGCAAACTATGCATGGCAGTGTGATTCCGAGCCAGTCCCGAGCATGTGTTGCATCTGGCCCTCGCCCCGAGGCGGTTTACTGTTTTTATTTAGTTTAGTTAATTTGTTAATTAATTAAGCAATTTGTAATATTTAATTAGCTTGCGTAGTTAATTAATTTGTATTATTATTTTGGGTCCCTCCGAGCGAGGGGAAACTTGTAATAAGTGTGCGTGCGTGTGATGTATGTCTTCCAACCCCACTTCTTTCTTCCCTTTTATTTACCTGCTTATGATGGTAGATTAGGGCACATCTAATTTAGCATACCTTATGCTATGCATGTGTGCATCCATGCATTTGTATTGCATGCATTAGGCTCGGAATATCATGCTAATTGCATCAATGCTTCAATTCCAAACTGAATATGTGATAACTGTGCATTTTCACATGACATGTTTAGGATAGCCGAGCTTATTCTAGTAACATTTTGCATGCGATGCATTAGGCACTTCACATGGACTTGGATCATGCATGTTTGCTAACAAGTTCTTTGTTTTGGCACGGAGTACTATGTAAGTATTTCCGCTTTAGCATATCACATGAGTGCGAATGTTACCATGACAGCATGCTTAACATGTGGCTAGATGCTTATGTGTTATAATTGCTTGAATGCCTGTGGGTGAAGGTTGGATTTGTTTGAGTTGGAAAAACTCATTGAAATCCGTGTTTTAGCCTACTTGCGAGTAGCAAATTCCAAAGCATTTTCGAACCGAACGGATATGCAATGTTTATTTCCAAATTAGGCAATCTAGTCTATACTTGTTTGCTGCGCGCATAACATAGTAATTCTAGGCTAATAAGTGGAATAAGAACACATAAAGTTTTCAAAAACGGATATCACGGTTAGTAGAGGCCGGTCTTCGGACCGGGCGAAAGGGGGTGCTCATAGCTGACCTTCCCCGATCGTACCCAAGCTCCCGAGCCGAGACAACTCCGGTGATGACGGACATGTGGCCTTCGGCACCGAGTCAGGGTTTCCTAAATTCTCCCATAAAAAAAAATATTTAGGTGGCGACTCTGTATCTGGCAAAGCAGTCCATGTTTGGCACTACTTTTTCAAAAATCTGTTTCTCAAAACGATTTGCCAGATTTGGACTCTTTGGTTCAGATTAAGAACCGTGACACAAAATTGAGTCCGAACTGTAGCGCGAGGCCCCCACGCGGGCGCTGTTACAGTAGGAGAAGGAAGCATCGTAGAGTGGCGACTCTCCTCATTCTGCACAAAAGCAAAGGCTTCTTGGAGAGAAGGAAGCACATCCATGCCAAGAACTCTGCTCCGAACTGGATCATACTCCACATTGAGGCCTTCCAAGAACTTGAAGACCCTCTCTTGCGCCACAAGCATCTGGCAACCGACAAAATCAATGGGACATACAAGCTTGTAATCCTGAAGGTGATCAAGGCGCTTCCACCCATTGCTAAGGGAGGTAAAATACTAAAGGATGGCCATCTCACCTTAGACCCACCATTCAATGGAGCGATGTAACTCAAAAGCCTGTGAGAAGTCCCCTTCCGGGAGTAAGTGGTAGTCACGACCTCCCAAATATCCTGAGCAGTGTTCATAGAGAGATAGCCCTCTCCAATCTCCGAGACTATAGAATGGATCAACCAACCCATAATGAGGGAGTTGGTGATCTCCCACTGATCATAACTCGGGTCGATGGTGATGGGTGCCTGTATTCGACCATCAACATACCCCATCTTCCCTTTGCTCTTCAAGAAAATAGTCAGACTCTGCGACCACGCTAGATAGTTCTGACCATTGAATAGAGAAATGGTAATTTTAAAGCCAAGGTTGAAATTATCAGTCATAGTAGAAGGGATAAAGGAACTCTCGCTCTTAGGCGGCTGAGAAGTTGTGGACTCACTAGTGAAATCTGCCATGAATAGTCTACTAAGAAACCCTCAAACCCAATGCCAATTACAAACTCGGAAGATAGAGGAGGAAAGCACACTATGACCACAAAAAGATCATCAAAAGAATAATAATTGTCCTGTTTTTTTTTTTTTAATGGATCATCATTTTTTTTTTTTTTGTGTTTTTTTGTTTTTTTGGGTTTTTTTTTAATATATATATATATATATAGATAACTAGGTTGACACCATTCACAACTACCTACAGCATTACAAGAAAAAAAGAGGGAGAAGAACGAACTGTGATAGAAACGGAGTCGACTGAGAGAGCCGACCGAAGCCGAGGAGTCGAACAAGACCCCGACGGAGGCCATGAAAGCCCGAGAGGCTGTCGACAGGCCCCTAGGGTGCTAGAGTGGCTGCTGATAAACTCCCTAGAAGACTGGGTGACTGTCGATGCCTTGGGTGAGGCTGTGGGTGACTGTCGATGGCCTGGGTGAGCGGCTATGGGGCTGATGAACTCCTGGGAAGAAAGAGCTGCCGGCAGTGATAGTAGGGTGCTTGCCGACAAAACAGAAAAGGTATGGGCTAGGATTTTGGCACTGATACCATGTGGGTGTTTGGGAAGTGAGTTTTTTTATAGATTTTTTTAGTTGTAGGATATTATTAGAGAAAAAAAATTTTGTGTTTGGGAAGATAGTTGAGTTTTTTTGTAGTTGGATGTGATGTTTGTGAGAGAAAAAGTGAAATGATTATGGGGTTTGATGTGATATTTTGTTTGGATTTGTTTTTTTTTTTTTTTTTTTGGTTTTGTAACCAATTTGTCTTTTAGTGAAAAAAAACCAAAAAAAAAAACAAAAAACTATGTTCCCAAACAGCGCCCATGTAGTTTTGGAGAAGAGAAAGAGTTAAGGAATGAGGTAGACTTCATTCCCTTTTATATTGATAATACTGAGAAATTACAGGAGTGTCATAAGGCATAATATAAGGAAACACAATGACAAAATCACATATTTCCTATTCTAACTTATTTCTTGTTCTAACAATATACATATCCATATACATGTGCTTATATGTGTGTATGTATAAACATTAATATGATTACGATAATGGGTAGCTAAAATATTGGGACTTAGATTATTCCCATGTAAACTTGTTCTAGTTCCCCATATAAGTTTGTTCTTGTGTACTAAATTTCAGATTCAAATTATTCTATGAATTCAATTTTTTCGTTTTATGCTGTTAAATATCCCTACATTATTTGGGTTTTCTTTTTTCTTTTTTATTTTGAGGACTTGGGTTCTGAGAGTTTGGGACCCACTTTGTGCGGTAATCTTGATCCTATATCTTCAAGTTTCGTATTGTGAGCTTCACTTGCTTGTTGCATCTGTTAACAGGTGTATGATTTCTTGAAAATTTCATGAAACAATGCTAATTTGAAATTGCTGAATAATCAGTTAGGCAATTGCTGGCTTGCATAGAAATGGAGACTGGTCCATTCATTAGGAGAGCATTGATGGTGGCGTTATTTTGTATGTGGGTGCCTATGAAAGTCATCAGTAGGACTGGAAATGCTAGTGTTTCTTCCTCAAAGCTGAGTGTAGTGAATATTAGAGCTTTGTATACCTTCAATTCTGTTATTGGACGATCAGCAAAGCCAGCAATTGAAGCTGCGGTTGATGATGTCAATTCTGATTCAACTGTTCTTGCTGGGATGAAATTGAATCTTATTTTGCATGACACGAATTGCAGCGGCTTCCTTGGAATTGTGGAAGGTAATCTTTGAATTTATACACTTGTATTGACGAAGAACTGTCTTTACTTGATGCTTCCAAAACAGAAAATGTTTTTAAGGAATACTTCCTTGCCTTGGTATAATAGGAGTTCGCTACTAATTATATTTTTTGTTGAGTATCAAGTTCTTTGTTGGATATAGAGTCTCAGTATGAGTTTCTTATAACTGCACTATTTTATGAAGATCTATGCTTTTAACGCCATGTTCCTAGTCTTCTTAGAAGACTAGTTATAGAATTGCAACCAAACTGCCGACTTTGTTGAACATATTTTAGTCTTGATCTATGGATGTTGTCCTACTACACCAACCATTGACAAAGAAGTCTTTTGATGTCTTTGTTGTTGTATTTTTTATGATAACTAGAATGCCGAGTTTGGCATAAGGGCATTTTCTGTTTGCTCTTGGTTTAGTTTGGTACTTTCATTTCTTTCTCTTTGATATTTGTTTTCTAGGAATTTTATTTGTTATGTGTTTGTATGACATTTGAGTTTTCATTCCTGAAAGTTATGCCTAATGGTTCGTAGATATGACGATGAATAGTTGTGCTAATATTTGTATAAACATTGAATTATAAGCATGTATAAATAAAATGACATAGGGTGGAACCCTCAAGTACTGATCTAATTAGATATTGCTCCTGTGAAAGGATAGTTGTTATCAAATCATTAACTGTTTTGGTATTAACAAGCGAAAACTAAATTAGAAATAACTAATGTTTCCTAGATCACAGGCAACACTAATTAACCTACTCAAAGATGGTAAATAAAAAACTACAAAAATAAAAAAAGCATTCATGCACTTCACATCCAACATTATATTCAAGTGAAATTTATGAATAATGAATAAATTCTGTGACCGACAACTCCTGTCAATGAAAAAGAATGACAACTAAGTGAGAAAATTTGAACTAGCTTCTCTCTCTCTCTCTCAAGCATCAAAATGAGAAATGAGAAATTTTGATAAGTTGTCTTTAATTACTTATGTAGCTTTGCAGTTGATGGAGAATGATGTGGTTGCTATAATTGGCCCTCAGTCCTCTAGAATAGCACATGTTATTTCTCATGTTGTCAATGAACTTCATGTGCTGCTCATGTCATTTGTGGCGACAGACCCAACGCTTTCGGCATTGCAGTTCCCTTACTTCCTCCGTAATACACACAGTGACTATTTCCAGATGTATGCAATAGCTGATCTGATTGAATTTTATGCCTGAAGGGAGGTAGTCACCATCTTTGTCAATAATGATTATAGAAGAAACGGGATTTCTGTATTAGGTGATGCCCTTGCAAAGAAGCATGCCGAGATTTCTTACAAGGCTGCCTTTACTCCCCGAGCCTCTAGAAAAATGACTTGTTAGTTAGAGTAAACATGATGAAATCTCGGGTTTATGTTGTTCATGTTAATCCAGACCCCGACTTGACAATTTTTTCTGTAGCAAAGTTGCTTCGGATGTTGACTGCCGGCTATACTTGGATTGCTACAGATTGGGTTCCTTCTATGTTAGATTCATCAAAATCAATTGATCCTAACACAATGAATCTGTTACAAGGGATTATTGCACTTCACCATCACACCCCAGATTCTTATCTCAAAAAGAGTTTTACTGTCATGACCCCATTCCGCCCCTAGTAAAATGGTTCCATGATGGCCAGTAATCCGAGATTACCAAAGGCCAACTTACAAAGATTCGCACACAAACAGAGTATACATATGGGGCTCACATGTGCGGAAGCAATAAGTTAATTCTAATTAGTCCATAAGAGCTGTGTATAGATCAAATGAAATGACATACATCTTTTCGAGGTCTTACAACTTGAATACAAATCAATAAGTACATAATACATCTTGATCAAAAGGCTTCTCAAGCCGACATATGCAAAATACAATGAATCACAAGCCAAGAAGCATAGTCTTCAAGATGCTATCAAAAGTATGAATCCAAAACATCATGCCAAACGCATCTAGGCGTCACTATCGTCCTGCTCAACACCTACATATATATATGGAGAGGGTGAGCTTGGATACTCAGTGAATGATATAATTAATAAAAGGGTTTGCATGTATGATATCCGAGATCTTTATCAAACCAAAACTCATCATATCTTGTACAAAATCAAAGGACAAATCAAGTTCATCTAACAAATCTTTCAAGTCTCAAGGGATGCTTACTAGCATCAATAATACAAGGGATGACATAATCAAAGGTGCTACAAAAGTTTAGAGTCCCCTAGCACGTACGGACTTGTGCTACAAATGCTTATAGTCCCTTAGCACGTACGGACTTGTGCTACAAATGTTATCAAAACCAAAGCTAATACTTGATACACAAAATAGGGATAGTCATTCATGCTTAACAAATACTTTTCCAAAACAAGCAAGGCAAAGCTTTATCAAATGTCATAACATAGCTTTATTAAAAATACCACTCACTTGGTTCTTCAAACGTCGGGGTCAAAGCAAGAGTCCAAGTCCTACAAACATATGGCAAAGTCTATTGAATGCACTCTCAAACAAGTTTTACATGAATGCAAATGATCTCGGCATTCCTTTAAAACTAAGTCGGACCAAAACAAAACACTGTTTCTCATCTCAGGAAAACATAATGGGCACCAACCAGGTCTTGGCCGAGGTCCCACACCTCCCTGCCGAGGTGTGGTCCCGATGGCCACATTCAAAGAAATGAAGTCGGGAAAATATGGGTTTCCCTCTACTGAAGAACATGAAGAACATGAATGCTCAATCACAACTTGCTATTACGAAATCTGGGATTTCATGAGATGAGTTCGAAAACATGGACCTGGATACCCATACTTGAAGATCTTATGAAGACAAACACAAAAACATGAATCTTGATGTAAGCTTTCGGATCAAACAAGGCTTTTATTCAAGAACACATGAATATCACTTTCTCTTTCTAAAACCAAACTTTAAATCAATGCATGGCTTACAAATCATGCTCGATCATGCAATGCAGCTAGATAAACAATAAGAACAACAAGAGTATATCAAGATTCTAACCTCAAGACACAAATCTAACGGCTCAAGGTGTGAAGATCAAGCTTGGAAATCTATTCCCTCTCTAAGAACTCCTCATTCTTCTTCCTAGAGCCTCTCTCTCTAAAAGCAAGGGATATGATACAAAATGATGTGTTTCTCAATAGCTCACTGACTTAACCCTCTGCTGGGACACGCGGCATCGGCTGGTTGGCTCTTCTTAAAAAGGTGACTGAGTGAAAAGACAAGACTATGACAAAGTGTGTTCAACAAGCAAGATGGCATAGGCACTCCGGCAGGTAATGATCTCGGCTAAGGACAATGCTTCGGCAAGTAAGGTCTCAATGATCTTGGCTAGGAAGGACAACACTTGACTTAGCTGTGCCACACCTCGGTCTAGGTCATACCAATCCAGGAACAAGATCACTAGGTGCAAGGGTAACATCTCGGCCTAGATAATGCACATCTCGGCCTTGGTGATGAACACCTCGGCCTAGATAGTGACATCTCGGCCAATATGCCAAGGTGCGAGTGGAGGTTAACCAAAAGATTCCAAGATAGTCCTAGGTATAAGAGATTCAAAGGTGCGACCCAGGCTTAGGATAACCTCAGCTAAACTCACACCAAGCAAGGAACAAAGCATGCAGTAACACTTAAGCAAAACAAGGACAAGATTTGAAATGCAAGCTTAACAAGACAAAATCATATAAATGCATGAGAGCATGACTAAGATGAAGTGAGGGTTGTTACATTTACATCTAGGTGGAAAAACTTCATATATAGGGAGACCTCGAGCTTCAATTCTTGTGCACTCTATGCTTATGATTCCGTTTGGCTACTTGTCCGTGCACTTGATGTTTTCTTTAGCGAAGAAGGGAACATCTCGTTCTCCTACGACCGTAGGTTGCACGACATTAATGGAAGCACACTGCACTTGACAAGACTTTGTACTTTTCAAGAAGGCCAAAAACTGCTCCAGATACTTCTGGGAATGAACTTCACAGGTCTAACTGGTCAGATTCAATTTGACTCAGAGAAGAATTTAATTCTTCCAGCATTTGATATTCTTAACATTAGTGGGAATGGGTCTTAGAGGATTGGTTACTGGTCAAACTATTCTAGTCTTTCTGTTATTGTTCCTAAAATCTTGTATATGATGCCCTCAAACACGTCTACCAGTAACCAACATCTTGACAATGTAATATGGCCTGGAGAAACTACAAAATAACCTCGGGGGTGGGTGTTCCTTAACAACGAAAAGTCTTTGCGAATTGCAGTGCCTAACCGAGTAAGTTATTTAGAATATGCAACCAAAGACAAGGGTCCCCTTGGGGTGAAAGGATACTGTATTGATGTCTTTGAAGATGTAATAAAATTGTTGCCCTACGCTGTACCCCACACGTATATGTTATACGGTAATGGTTTGAGAAACCCTTCCTACAACAATCTTGTGAACGATGTCGCCGAAAACGTGAGTATTTTCTATTAATTATACTCAAAATTATGGTATTGGTATGAACCAAGTAGATTAAAAATATATGTTGATTGGATTGCTTTAGGGTTTTCAAAAATATTGTCCTAATCTTCTTCCTTCTTTAGAAATATGATGCAGCTATGGGGGACATTATAATCATTACAAACAAAACAAGGATTGTAGATTTTACGCAGCCTTACATGGAATCTGGACTTGTCATGGTTGTTCCTGTCAAAGAGAAAAAATCTAGTGCTTCTGCTTTCCTCAGGCCTTTTACTGTGGAAATGTGGTGTCTCACTGGCACCATTTTTCTTTTTGTGGGAGCTATTTTTTAGATTCTTGAGCATCGAATGAATCATGAATTCCATGGTCCACCAAATCAACAACTTATAACAATCTTTTGGTTAGTATCTCATAGCACAAACTTCATTGAAAGCGCTCTGATTTATGTAGTTTCATAAATGATATTAAAAACCTCAGTGATTGATCTAGATGTTGCCTGAGTGACCAATTTCTCTTATCAATCTCTTGGCAAATCATAATATCTAATGTGTTAAAAGTATTGCTAATTCAATGAATGCTATAAACAATAAGACGTCTTTATTTTTATTTATTTATTTATTTGGAGATCAAATAGCGCGAGTTTACTGGTTCAATTGACTACTCTTAACTATAATGAATTACATCATAGATTATGTGGTAACAATAATTTCTATAAAACTGGTGTAGTTATTTAAGCATCTTGGCCTAACACTCCATTTGCTTTATGGATGTCAGAGAATTACTAATGATCGCTTCTAATGTTGCGGGTTTAGTTTCTCAACAATGTTTTTTGCACACAGTGCGTTGCCTAATCTATTGTGTTCACTTTTAATTATTGCATCATGATATTTTTTAAGTGGCAATACATTAATATTTCTCTATTTGGATTTGAATACAGGAGAGAGCATTGTGAGCACCCTGGGATGTTTGGTGCTGATCTTATGGCTCTTTGTAGTGTTAATTATCAATTCAAGCTACACAGCTAGCTTGACATCAATCCTCATGGTGCAACAGCTAACGTCAAATATTAAAGGGATTGACAGCTTGATCACAAGTACCAATTCAATTGGAGTTCAAGATGGATCATTTGCATACAATTATCTGATTAAAGAGCTCAACATAGCAGAGTCTAGATCAAAACATTAAAAAAATCAGGAAGAATATGTTGATGCCCTTCACAAAGGTCCAAAAGTAGGGGGAGTAGCTGCAATTGTTGACAAGCTTCCTTACATTGAGCTCTTATTGTACAAGATCAACTGCAAATTTAGAACTGTGGGACAAGAATTTACTAAAAGGGGATGGGGATTTGTAAGTGTTTTCTTAGTTTAATCTTGAACGAGTAATTATTGATGCGATATTTGAAATGGCTAAGCCAAACTTCGATCAGATAAGTTTTAAGCTGTCATGTTAATATCAATAGAAAACAAAACCCATGAGATGTGACCAAAATATATCATTGTTGCATAAATTTGATATTTATCTTATATCATACTTGACTGTTGGCCAAATCTTATATGCTTCTAGGCTCTAGTGTTTATGTTACTTTTTTTTTTTTTTTTCATTTGTTGAATAGTGCTTATGTCTATGATTTGATTTCCAAGAAGAAAGTAAGATTGTGGGTGTTCTTGATAATATTGTATAAATGTGTCTGTGTGTAGTGAGATTTTCTGGACAAAGTTATTTTTAGGCTATGTTTGGATTAAGGATTTAAGTGGGAATTTTAGGATAGAAATGAAAAGGGAAATAAAACTTTCATTTCATTCACTTTTGGTATCCTTTTTTGTTTTCCTCTACAAATCCTTGATCCAAATACACAGCCTCCATGTAACTTGATACATTGGCATAAATGTCTAATATGATTATGATATTTAATTTCCTGACTCAGGTATTTCAGAGAGACTCTCTTGTGATGGACTTGTCGACTGCTATTCTACTACTCTCAAAGAATGGTGATCCCCAAAGAATTCATGATAGATGGCTATCACTTAATAGGTGCTCTGCGCAAGCCAACCAAGTTGATGAAAATATTTTGTCTCTCACTAGCTTTTGGGACCTATTCCTTATTTGTGGCACAACATGCTTCCTTGCCCTTGCAATATTTTTATGTAAGTTGTGCTGGCAATATCACAGGTACACGCCGAAGGATGAGGAACAGGATATCGATGAACTTGAATCTGTTAGGCCTAAAAGTACATGGCGTATGACTAGCTTCAAGGTTTTTGATGATAAGAAAGAAGATGAGGTCATGGAATCAATTAAACGGAAGAGTGATAGCAAACGACAAGCAAGCCAACGCTCTTATGGGCATCCTAGTTCACCTTCTAGGTAAATTTTTTTGCCTGGGCTAGTCGTTTTTCCAAACTTCCTGCCCCTGTTAGGTATAATATAAACACAAAATCTCATATTCTTTTATACCTATTTTGACCCTCTGATACTGAAAGTTAGGCAGCTAGGTTGAAAATGTCATGTATAGGATCTGTGGAGAAATTGAGAAAATTTTGGCAAGACGATTTTTTTATTTTAATGTTTTTATTATGCAATTATGGTTGTACTTTGTAATTTTATTATTATTTTTAATAAGGGGGCTTTTGGAGATGTTGAAAGTTACTTTCAAGTTTTTGTTTAGTGTTGGATTAGACTGATATATTAGCCAGTTGTTGTGATTCCCCCTGAACTTGAAATTTTGAAAACAAGAACAAAAATGGGGCTGTGAAGTTGTTCATCTGATGGCATTTGGTTGGCATCCAATTCCCAAGTGACTTAGGACTATGTTTGGATTTTGAATTCACTGAGTAATTTGCATAGAAAACAAAAGAAATGACAGTGAAGGAAACCAAGAAAAAAAAAAGGAAATTTTTTTTACTTCGTTTCTCTTTGTCCTGCAGAATTTTCCAACCCAATCGCAATCGTAAATTTAGGAGGTTGTGATCTCAAGCCATCCCAAGTGACTCAACAAATGTTCTCATCTCATGTTACCAACTTACCAAAAGTGAAATGAAAATGGTGTTATCACCATTAATATATGCTGATGATGCAAAGTGGTTGGGATTGTGAGTGAGGTAGGTAGGCAGGTGACAATGACGCTCTAAATCAAGTTAATCTTGAAAAAGACATGGAACCATGTTGTAAGTTGTTGAATTATTAATGTGTCACAATGATATTCATTCTCATCACTACCCAAACATTATATGATTGTCAACTGAAATTTTGGGTTTTGGATTTTTGGTCTGTTTTATAATATATTTAAATATTTTTATATTTTAATTTTTTAAGCATCAAAAGATAAGTGACTAAGCATACAAGTTTTGTAATAAAATTAGGGAGAAAAACATTTATACAATTACTTTTATCATTTTTTTTCATTTATTCCTAATGTGAGATTCTCCGAGTTTTTATAAAAAGGCCTTGGTTTGCCTCCAGTCCAAAATGGGATTGGATCGTGTTGTTGGGCTTCATTGGCCCACTACGAAATCCATATCAATAATCCAAACTATTCAATGTTTAGAGTTCATTGAGTACTTCATCCCTGCCAAAAACCACATTAATCGGATATCGATAACCACTTGATCAGATGAAATTTGTGTCAACAGTAACTATGATTTTAAAAATAAATTATTGAAACAAATGTGATCCGATCAAGTAGCTATTGATATCTAATCAACGTTATTTTTTACAAGTATGAAGTAGTTGATGAGTCCTAAATACTAAATAGTTCGGATCATTGATGTAGGCTCCATCGTGAGCCCACAAAGGCCCAATAGG
The DNA here is from genome assembly GCF_055761805.1 of Camellia sinensis. Classification (NCBI taxonomy): domain Eukaryota; kingdom Viridiplantae; phylum Streptophyta; class Magnoliopsida; order Ericales; family Theaceae; genus Camellia; species Camellia sinensis. Next base: position 124,293,343 of record NC_138967.1, on the reverse strand, counting down.
ACGCTTCAATTGGAAAACCCAACTGAAGAGCAACATTACCCTTAAAAAATAAAACTAAAACCTATTAAAATCTCATGTGAATCCTTTTTCTACGTCAAACTGACAAAACAAAAACAAAACAAAATAACACAAAAAAACCAAACCACAATCCATTTGTTTTCCTCAACCAATAAAATCAAAAGGTTACTTTGATGTTAATTTTTTTCTCAATTCTGACCGAACCAAACAATTTTCAATCCTAATATATATATATATATATATATGAAAAACTCAATACAACCTCTATTACTTCTTTGATAAATTTTAGCCTAAGCTTAATAAGATGCATAAATAAGATGTCACATTTGAACAGGTATCAGTAAAATATAATTTTATAAAAAATTTTAGGCCCTTCATTGCATAGTAAATCCCAAATATCCAGAGTCAAGTTACAAACCGTGTGTCCATTAAGTCCAGAAGTTTTAATCAATAATTATATATGAGATTTGCCAAATTACAATAATAAAGTATTTTAATTCCACCATTCACCCAATGTTGATATCTACTTAGTAACCATACAATTCTAATTCTTATTTTTATACCTTATGAATATGATATGAAGCTCTTGAACCATGAGATTCCATTAAACAATCATTGGAATAGCATATTCCCTGAAAACATGTGGGATGTATTTATGTGATTGGTCAATTTTTTGGGAAGAAAAACCAAATTCCAATCACGAAAATTGGAAGCTATCATATGATTATACTAATTAAAAATAGAATACATTACAATAAATGATGATCACATGTCTTGATGAGGTTAAGCCACATTTTTCTCAATCATTTGGTGGAGCACAAATCTCTTTTGGCTTGTTTTATCCACACCTATCAAGATTCTCTCATTACTCAGTTAATTTAATCAACCAGTTGGGGGATTAATGAAATTTCTCTATAAGATATTTACACACCACTATTATTCTAGTACACACCATTACTTAAAAAAATAAATAAATAAATTGTCACTGTGTCCTCAAAGAAAATTACATTTTTAGACAAAAATCCTAAAATCAAATATTTCAATACATAGCATTACAAAACACCAGATGTTGTTGCCTATGAACCCCCTTCTTCATTCACCACTTCCTGCCCATCCCCATTTCTCCACCACCACCTCCAGCTAATTCCTAGATCTAACAACTCTCTCTACCCCAAAACTAGCACCCTCTCAACTCTCACCACCCCACAGCCACTACTATCGCAATTGTAACTTCGGCGAGACCTACCACCCCAATGACATACAACTTGTACAACCCCTACCTCTGCGACGCACAACCCATTCTCTTCTTCCTCTTTTTTTCTTCTCCTCTTTCCAAAACCATAGATCGAAAAACCCTAGATCTAGGGTTCACGATGGAGAAAGGCTATGAAGGGGTTCGTCATTGAGGAAGGGTAATGCAGAAAAGGTAATGAAATGAACACTCAAACACAGAACAATTATGAATTTGATAAAAAGATATACTTTCTCTTGTAATGACATTAATTCTCCAAAATAAAATTACTTGACCTAAGGCTAACAACATTTATTTATAATAGAACAAGATCCTAATTAAACTAGAAAATAAACTGAAAAAGACAGTGCGTGCTAATCAACCCTAAATCAAAAGAATTATGAAAATAGCTCAAACCCAAAAGTTAAACCCAATTTTTAAACCTAATAATGTGGCAATCAATTAAAATATCTAAGACAACTTTCTCTCTCATATCTTCTCTAATTATTAGCAAATCATCTCTCTTACACATTATTGGTTCTAGAAAGTGGGCTTATATATCATTTTCTTTGTGAAGAGTTTGAGTTGAGATCAAATTTGAAAATTATAATGAAAAATATATATTTTGAAAAAAAATATCTAATCCCAGTTGGATTTGTCTAGACAAAATTACAGGCGAATAAATTATTTTTAAAAATAACAAAATCACGAAATTGAAAGTCTAAACATTAGAATTTGATCTAAATTCATCGTAGACAATGGCAAAGCAATGGGCATTGGTTACCATGTCAATTTCCATGTCTTGATCAAAGTCCACTCTATTTTGAGTATGCGGCATCTTGCATCTACTAGTGTCTTTTACTTTTGCCTTGTTTGGTCATGAGTTCCAGAAACTCTATGGCCAAACACTCTACATCAAGGGGCTAGAAAGGGGTTCACGAGGGGAATTGTAAGAGAGGAATCATAGCAAGATGTGGGGACTAGGTTAGGGTATGATGACGAAGAAGAAAAAGGAGAAGGAGGAGGTAACAACGACAACCGACGGGAATAGTGCGAAAGGAAAATCGCAGCAGCGGAGGGAAATTGGGTTAGGGTTTTGCGGTGAAAGAGGGGTTGGAGATCAGCGGTTAATGGCAACAGATGGTGGTGGCTAGCGTTAGGGTTAGAGATTGAAGAAGGTGAGAGTATTTTGATACTTTTTTTAAAATTAATAGTTTAAATTTAGAAGAAAAAAAAATACAAAAATTCAAATTGTGTATTGTTTGAACGGAGTAAGTGGTGTGTATTAAGATGATTTGTGATTTACAAATAAAATTCCCATTCGCCTTCAATGAAGAAAGTTTTTTTGTTCTGTTATTTACATAAGAAAATTTGAGATTAAGGAAATCTCACAAAAAATAAAATAAAAAATTAAGTGTCTTCATAAGATGAGTTAGTGTATTCATAGTGTACGGGCCAAAATGTGCTTCAACTTAATAACTACAATGATCAAATTAATAATCAACTAAGCTATCCCAAATTAGGAAAATATTTGCACTTCACTAAAAAAAAAACTATCCAATTTCGTATCATAGATAAGATTTTGCATTCCCCAAATATATTGTCCAAAATAAAAAGAGTGTTTGTACAGATAAAATTGTTAGGGGTCCAATCTGAGCAATACAAATCCATATCCAATTAAAAAAAAAAAAAGAACTTTGACAATATAATTTTAAATTGAAAATTGTTAAAAATAGCTCTCAAAGTTATTGTTAATGTTGAAAAATGTATAACTGTAGACACCCCATTTTTGACCGTCCTCAATACTTGGGCGTCACCACTTGAACACTCGGTGATCATCCATGTTCGTGTTCGTCTTGAGTTCCCGGAGGTCTCGGCCACGCGCCTTGCCTCAGGATCTCTTGACTCGGTTGTTTTGTGTTTGGTTTTGCACCAAACACTTGTGTTTTGCCTTTGAGGGGCAGGGAATGGCTTGTTAGCCATTCCCACACACCACCGGCCATGGCTTGAGGCCACCGGCTGTGTTTTGTTTCCATCGGCCAAATGTTTGGCCTACCGGCACTCTAGATGGTCGACCGGCCATCTATTTTGGTCAAATAGCATTTTTGGCTGGCCGACCACTGTTCATCTGCTTTTGCAGATATTTTTTATGCCAGCTGTGCTAGCTGGCATACACTTTGCTTCCCTTTATACACGTGTATGGAGGGATCTCCCTCTTGACTAGCTTATTGGAGAAGCTTTGCAAGAGTGAGCTCTATAAGAGGGAGCCTCTTCTCCCTCCATTAGGGTTACAAAAAAATTCCAGAGAGAGAGCTCTGAGATTAGGGTTTACATAGTGTGTGTATTCTATCTCTATTTCTCCCTCTCTTTTGCTCTAAGTGTGTTTGTGTCTTACTTTTGTGCATAAACACCTAGTGTTACACCTTACCTTGGCTACTGAGTTGCTGAGGGGCTGTTCTTGGTGTTCTTGAGTGGATTCAAGCTTGAAGAAGGGGCTGGAGCTCAGTTCTTGAAAGAGGTCTTCAAGGGTAACAACTTCACCCTTTATTCCCCATTTTTGCATAGCTTTTTTTCCCATCTTGAAACTATTTTTAGACTTTGTGTAGAACATATAAAAGTCTTTTTTTTGAGTTCTTTAAATAGTTTTTTAAGGTCACTTTGTTGTTTGAGGTTGTTTGACCCCTCTTAGGGCTTGTTTGGCCCCTTTTTTGTGCTATTTTGGTGAGCTCCAGGACCACTTTGTTTGGGCCTCCTCACCACTGAAATCTTGAGGGATTTCAGTGGTGAGGATGGTGCCTTAAGGTCCTAAGAAGGAGAGGGCCATCCCCTCTCCTTGTTGTCTTTAATATATGTCATTTAAGCCTCATGTGTGAGCACCATTTTTGAATACATGTTGGCCATGTTTCAGTAGGTATTTGGTAGTATTTTGCCATGTTTTACCTCTGTTTTTACTTGGTTTAGGTACACCATGCTTGCTTAGCATACATGTCTTGTAATGCCATGAATTGCCTTAACATGCCTTGTGCTTTGAGCCTTGTTTCTAGCATGTTTTTGGCTTAGCTCTTTTATGCTTGTTTTAGCATGCTAAAGGTCTGTTTTTGGTCATTTGGGTTGTCCATGCTCTGCTTTGTATAGCTACCATGTAACCTCTCTTGTAGGCCTTAAGCATTGACCCCTCTAGCATGCCTTCCTTGCATCATTTCAGTGGTTTGGAACCACTTGTCATGTCATTTAAGTCCTCATGATATGCTTGTATGCTTGCATTTGATGCCCCTTTCATGCTTTAAAAGGTTGGTGTTTCTTGCTCCATGTTTGTGCCATTGTGTATGCCTCTAGGATTAGATCATTTAGATGCCATCTAAGTGGTTTTTGGGGCTTACTTTTGCATGATTTAGGACTGTTTTAGTTCATTTTGGTCATTTTCCTCATATGTCATATGGCCATGGTTTAAGTCCTTGGGCTTGGTGGCATGCCTAGCTTGCATTGTAGATTGGTTTGGCACCTTCTCTAACATGATTTTCAGAGCTTATAATGCATGCCATTTGTCCATGTTTGCATCCTCTTAAGTGTGATTGAGAGTTGTTTCTATATGCCTAAGTGTTGGTTCTTGTGTGCATGCATGTTTGCATTTCATTTTGCCTTCATTCTTGAGCATGTTGGCTACTGTTTTAGGCTTACTATAGAGCTGCCCAAATTAGTCTAAGTCCATAGTTCGCATGTTGTTGCATGCTCACCTTGTGTGTTATTGCATACTTGTGTGTTGTTACATGTTTAGCTTGTTTAACATGTTTGCTCCATGTGTTGTGGCATGATTGAACGAAGTCACATGCTTGCTTGCATGCTTGAACATCCCCATTGTATTTGGCATACTTCTTGGTTAGTATGATTGTCACATGCCTTGTATGCTTGTTCGCATTGCTCATGTTGCATACTAGCTCATACGTCTAGGATGCATTGCATTGACATGCATGCTTAGCCTCTTGAATTGAGTATGATAGAGGTTGAACTCTTTGTTTGTTTACGTGCATTTCATTTGAAATCAAAGTGCATAACTTGGTTTCTTGGGCCATCACGCACAGAAATACGCGATTGGTGGTCCGAGAGTCAAGGACCATACCCCCTTTAAGTCACAAACATGATAAGGGATGTGTTGGTGCACATATTCACTTGAAAAGCATTGCTATGCCTTGTTTTGCCCTCTGCTGCTATCAAAACAGGATTCTGCAGGAAGATTTGGCCGGCCGGCTATCTTTAGTGCCGACCGACCAACAATTGGTGGCCGATAGCTTAACCAGTGGCCGGTGATCATTTCCTTTGGCCGGTGACCATTTCCCTTGGCCGGTGGTATCCCACAGGGTTCATAGAGTGCACCTTGGGAATTTTGCAATGATCAGAGAAGGAAAACAGTGTGAACAGAGGCAACTTGTGCATAGCAGTGGACTTCCGAGCGGAGCCGAGCACGCATTGCATTGGGCCCTCTTCCCGAGGCTGCTTTTACTGCTTAATTAGATTAGTTAATTTGCTTAACTAGTTTAATTGGTCTGTAATATTTAATTAGCTTGTAGGTTAGTTAAATCTGTATTATTCTTTCGGTCCCTCCGAGCGAGAGCAAATGTGTAATAAGTGTGCATGAGTGTGTGTATGTCTCCCAACCCCACGTCTTTCCTCCCTTTTACTTACCTGCTTTTGATGGTTAGTATTAGGACATGTTTAATTTAGCATCCTTATGCTATGCATGCGTGCATCATTCATCAGTATTGCATGCACCGAGCTCGGCGCATCATACTAACTGCATAGTATTTCAAATCAAACTTGAATACATGTTATTTGTCGCATCTCACATGCCATTCATAGATTAGCCGAGCCTATTCTAGTGACATTTTGTATGAGATACATTAGCCACCTTAACATGAATTAGGATCATGCATATGATTACTAACTAGTTCATTGTTTTGGCACGGAGTACGATGTAAGTATTTATGCTTTAGCATCTCGCATGAGTGTGAATGTTAAAATGATAGCATGCTTACCATGTGGCTATATGCTTATGTGATATAACTGCATGAATGCCTGTGGGTGAGGGTTGGATTGCTTGAGTTGGAACAACTCATCAAAATCCGTGTTTTAGCCTACTCGCGAGTAGCAAATTTCAAAACATTTTCCAAACAAACGGATATGCGATGCTTTGTTCCAAATTAGGCGATCTAGTCTATACTTGTTTTGCTATGCGCATCACATAGTAATTCTAGCTAATTAACCGAAATAAGAACACATAACATTTTCAAAATTGGATATCATGGTTAGTAGAGGCCGATCTTCGGATCGGGCGAGAGGGGGTGCTCATAGCTGACCTTCCCCAATCGTACCCAAGTTCCCGAGCCGAGGCAACTTTGGTAATGACGGACACGTGGCCTTAGTCAAACGAGTCAGGGTTTCCTAAATTCCCCCATTAAAAAATATTTAGGTGGGGACTCTGTATCTGGCAAAGCAGTCCATGTTTGGCACTTCTTTTCTAAAAATCTGTTTCTTTTCTCAAAACGATTTGTCGGATTTGGACTCTTTGGTTCAGACTAAGAACTGTGACACAAAAGGGAGTCCGAACTGTGGTGGCATAAAGCCCGAGGGCACGTCCACAATAACATTATTTTAAAATGTATAAAAGGTATATTAAAATATATAAAAGTATTTTAAAATATGTCAAAATATATATTGAGATTATAAATATTTTATCATTGTTGATTTTTTTATTGACAACTCTTGAGATTGTCATTAGCATGACCCTTTTAAATTTAATCAATTTCTAGGTTAAAATTTGTCAATCCAAAAATTTGATGGGTTAGGCATAACCCTCACAATACAAACAATCTGAATACTACTATTAGTATATAATTATATATAATAGGGGAAGCACCAATAAATCCTATTTTCATATTTTGGTAATCAATAAGTCTTTCAAATAATCAAATGAACCTAATAGCTTCATTTATGTGGAAATAACAGTATAACCTTATAGTTTACATATAGCGATCCCGGTCTTTCCTTATTTGGTTGTTGTATCCGGACTTAGGTTCCGTGGAGCTTGCTATTGTATATATCTTGTTGTCATCCTTTAATTCCTTATTTATGAGTTATAGGATGTGTTGGGCAGGTTTGTTACAGGTTGGGTGTGATTGAAAACAAATGGTTGCTGCCCAGATTTTTGTGTCTTCGCTCGAGCAAGCTTTTTGTTTTAGATCCTTCACTCGAGCCAGGGTTTGTTCGCTCGAGCGAGAGTTGAGTTTTGTATCTGGTGGCTCAAGTGAGAAGTTCTTCGCTCGAGCTTGCGTCTGCGTCTGGTTCTGGACCTGAGAGTTGCATTTCTTGGCTCGAGCGAGATTTCCTTCGCTCGAGCGAGCGAGGTGTATGTTTTGAGTTTCTTCGCTCGAGCAAGCAATCTATAGCTCGAGCGTGCTTCTGGGTTGCAGACCTGAAGCATCGAATTGTTGGCTCGAGCGAGACTTTCTTCGCTCGAGCGAGGGTTCTTTGTGTCTGGTCGCTCGAGCGACAATCCTTTGCTCGAGCGAGCCTGTGTTATATCAGTAGACAGCAGCGGGTAATCACTTCACTTTTTCATCTCTTTTAATTTCAAAACCCTAGATCCGAGCTCTCTCCCTCTCTCTACACACCTTCTCTCTAGGGTTTCATCTATTTTTAGTGAGATTCTACCCTAAGTTCTTTGTAAGAAAGATAGAGGGTCGCGAGGGCTTCTTTTTAATCTGAAAATTTGGAGATTTGGAGCACGTTGGTTTTTGGTCATCCTCTCCATTTGAGCTCTTCATTTCGAGGTAGGGATACCCTACTTCATCTTATGAGCTTTGTCTTTAATTTTGGGCATTTTGATAGGTTGGTGTTGTTGGGTAAATTTTGAGAAAGTTAGGGTTTGGTTGAATATTTATAAAGGAGGGGTTTTATGATATTAAACTCCATGTGGAAGTAAGGTTTGGAAAATGGAATTATTGTTGTCAAAGTGTTAATTTTGAGCCTTAGGGCTATGGTGGGAAAAAAGGGGAAAATGCCCTAATTGTAATGAATAATTAATTTGTATAATTAATTTGGGAAATGTGAAATTGAGTTGAGAATATTGAAATTGGGAAATTATGGGATTAAATGGTATAGTTGGATTAATTTATCACTCACTTATAAAAATGTTGATATTATATCCATTTGATGCAATTATTTTCTGTTTAGAGATAACTGCTTTGGGCTATCGGTGGAGGATAGTCTTGATTGTTGTAGATAATGCATGATGATTAGGCAAACTAAAACTAATTAATTGAATATGTCATCGAATATGGCGGTTGGAATAATACATCAAATTCATGTATTGATTGATCTTGTATATGATATGTGTTTATATACATCGTGTTATGTGGAAGGGGATAGGGGATGTACTCCACGGTTTAGGGAAAGATAGGGGATGGACTCCTAAACCGGACATTGTTTGGGAGGAGATAGGGGATGTACTCCATTGATACAATAAATATGTGTATCTATTGAAGTATTGATATAGCAAATCTGTATATCATATATGAAGTATGGAAGTGTTTTGTTTGAGATTGATACAACAATTATGTGTATCTATTGTGAAGTAAGAAGTGTTTAATATGAGATGTTATCCCAATTGAAATGGATGTTCTATTAATATGAGATGTAATCTCATTTAAATTATCTGGCCAGGTTCTGAGCCATGTTTATGAAATGAGTTGATAAGTAAAGTAAAGTGAAATGTAACATGGACACGATTGTCATGGGACTGTAATATGATATAGAATGGTTTATAAGTGTTGACCATCTACTAAATGCTATAATTTTAGTCATTGCTTATAGTTGGTTTAGTGTATTTCTACTGGGCTGTGGCTCACCCTTTATGGGACATCATTTTCAGGTACAGATGGTATGCCACCTCCAAGGACGTAGCTTGGGAAGCTAGAGGCTGACAGACTTTTTGTGTTATATTTTGTTGTATTACATGTAAATTCAAGTCGAGGGCTTAAAGTGTAATTGAGTTAGCACTCTATTTTGTGACCAAGTGTTGGCTTGGAAAGTTGTAAGCCCCTGGGGCATTTACTTTTGTTGTCAACATGTAATACTTTTGTACTCGATTACTCTGATGAATGGAAAGATGTTTATTTCTCTTATATCAATGCATGTCAGGAATTGTGGGTTTTATGTATTATTTTGAGGGCGTGACAACTTGGTATCAGAGCGTACCGGGTTCGAATACTTTGGGTATGCGGGAAGTGGTTAGTACCATAATGGGTTTGTCTCGCTTGTTAGAGACTTAGATATAATGTTATGTGCTTATGTGATAACATGTTTATGTGACTATATGGGTATGGGATTTAGTTTTTAGGATGTTGATTGGATCCTTGGGTTTCTAGGAGTCTTGTTGGAAAGGCACTTGATCAATGCTATTTCTAACTAGAACTCTAGCAACGCCTCGTGACTGTCATTATCTAGAAATGAAATTCGTAAGTGCTTATGTGATTATGTGCTTATGTGGAATGAATTACTGTTGTCCATGTATTAGGACGCGAGTGAAATAGCTTCAGCATATTTGTGAATGTGCTAATGTTCTTCGTTACCTTTATTAGAATGTCAGGACGAGGACAAGGATGTGGAGGTAGACGTGGTAGGCGTGATAGGCAGGAGATGCCTTTACCGGATGATGTTCCAGCACAGCAGGAGGGTGTTGGTCAGGCCAATATGGCCGAGCCAGTTGGTCAGCATGCCACAGGTGCCTTAGCCTGCGAGATAGCAGGAGCTTTGAGGGAATCCATGAGTATTCTCAAAGCTGAGAATCCAGTTCAGGCCCAGGTTGTTGATGCAGGGCCTTCCTTTCTGAAGAGGGAGTTCTTCCGGTCTAATCCGGATGAGTTTTTGGGGGATCCAAAAGAACCACTTAAGGCTGATGAGTGGCTGGAGCAAATGACTAAGACGTTTGAGATGCTTGGCATCGAAGACGGGGCATTGAAAATGACCTTGGCATCTTTCCAGCTAAAGGGGGATGCGGGTCAGTGGTGGAAGTTCATAAGGGGCCGTATTGGTGGTACTTGGGAGGCCTTTGTAGATGCTTTCCAGGAGAAGTTTCTGTCTCCCGCTGTCAGAGAGAAGTTGAGAGATCAGTTCTGCCAGCTTAAGCAGCTGAGTTCATCAGTGGCCGAGTTTGAGGCCGCATTTACTAGTTTATCCAGGTTTGCACCTAAGCTTGCGGCGTCTGAGGAACGTCGTTGTCTGGAATTTGAGAAGAAGTTGAGGCACGGGCTCAAGATGAGAGTTGGGGGGTCTATGACCCGGGAGTATGGGCGTCTTGTGGATGCTGCAGCCTATGTGGAGATTATGATGCATGAGAAGGAGGAGAGATTGAGGGGCTCCAAGAGGAGTCAGGATGGCCAGGGTGATGGCAGGAGACAAAGGGGTTCTAACCCTCAGCAGTCTCAGGGTGGTTTGGCTAGATCTACCTTTCCAGTGCCGAGTGCAGGCTCGGGGAGAGGCAGCCAGGGGGACGTTACTTGTTACAAGTGTGGTCAGTTGGGCCACAAGTCTCCAGCTTGCCCGCAGAAGGGCGGATGGCAGAGAGCAGCTTCATCTTCGGCTCGATCTCAAAGCCAGAGTCAGGGCAGAGGTCAGCCACTGTCTTGTTATCAGTGTGGTCAGGCGGGGCACCTGAAGAGGTTGCCGCAATTGAGTGCCACATCAGGTGCGTCTGGTTCTAGGCAGACGTAGAGTTTTCAGTCAGCACAGTCTGTTCAAGCCTCGAGGGCTAATCAGGGAGCTTCATCGTCCCAGTCTGTGCAGCAGTCTTTTACTCCTAGGGGTGAGCAGGTAGACTAGAGATCTTTTGGGCGCTTGTATGCTGTTACCGCGCAGGATCTTGTACCGGCTCCATCTGTTGTAAGAGATACCTTTTTGTTTTGCAACTCGGTTGCCAATGTGTTGATTGATATGGGTGCATCCCATTCCTTTATATCTGCTGCATTTGCATCTGTTTTGGGGTTGGAGTTGGCACAGTTAGCATCTCCTATATGTGTTTTATCACCTATCGGGGGTGAATTGATTTTGAAACAGGGGTGTCGGGGTTGTGATATAGAGGTCACCAACCGCCGACTTCCATTTCCTTTTGTAGTTATGCCTATGTCGGGTTTTGATGTTATCTTGGGTATAGACTGGCTATCGTCATATCGGGCTATTATCAATTGTTACCGCCAGAGGGTCACAGTATGTACCTTGAGCGGGGATTGTTTCCATTTCTTAGGGGATCGGGTTGGTAGTGTATTGTCACCGATGTATGATCTGCGAGGGCGGAGTGAGCTTAGTGGTCTCCTTGCTAGCTTCATGAGTAGTGAGTGTGATGAGACCCAGACTATATTGCTGAGGGTGGTTTGTGAGTATTCAGATGTCTTTCCCGAGGATCTTGTTAGCTTACCACCTCACCGAGAGATTAAGTTCTCTATTGATCTAATGCCCGGCACGGCACCGATTTCTATGGCACCTTATCGTTTTGCCCCAATCGAGTTGAGTGAGTTAAAGATTCAGCTCTAGGAATTACTAGATAAGGGCTTTATTCGCCCTAGTGTTTCACCGTAGGGAGTACCGGCCCTCTTTGCTAAAAAAAAAAGATGGTGCCTTGAGACTTTGTATCGATTACCGGAAGCTGAATCGGCTACGGTCAAGAATAAGTACCCTATGCCCCGTATTGATGATTTGTTTGACCAATTGAAAGGTTCCCGTTGTTTCTCTAAGATAGACTTGGGATCGGGTAACCACCAGTTGAGGGTCAGGGAGGAGGATATCCCAAAGATGGCATTCCGTACGCGGTATGGCCATTACGAGTTTCTGGTGATGCCTTTTGGGCTCACCAACGCACCGACAATATTTATGGACTTGATGAACTGGATATTCCGGGAATTCGTAGATCGTTTTGTGGTCGTTTTCGTGGACGACATCTTGATTTATTCACCTTCTGAGGAGGAGCACGATGAACACTTGAGGGTGGTGCTTGAGTTGCTTAGAGCCCATAGGCTATATGCCAAGTTTGGGAAGTGTGAGTTCTGGCTAAGAGAGGTCAAATTCTTAGGCCATGTGGTCTCCAGGGAAGGGGTGTCTATTGATACATCCAAGATTGAGGCAATGCAAGATTGGGCACAGCCAAAGAGTGTTTTTGAGATCCGCAGTTTTCTGGGATTAACTGGGTACTACGGTCGGTTTGTGAAGGATTTCTCCAAGCTAGCTTCGTCGTTGACTAGATTAACGAGGAAAGGGGTCAAATTTGTATGGAGTGAGACTTGTGAAAAGTCGTTCCAGGAATTAAAAGTTAGATTGACCACCGCTCCGGTCTTGATTATTCCAGAGAGAGGGTTGGGTTATGCGGTTTATTGTGATGCTTCATGAGAGGGTTTGGGTTGTGTGTTGATGCAAGAGGGGAAGGTCGTAGCCTATGGCTCGCGGTAGTTGAAAATACACGAGAGAAATTACCCTACACATGACCTAGAGTTAGCAGCTATGATTTTTTCCTTGAAGATTTGGAGGCACTACCTTTATGGTGAGAGATTCGAGGTATTCTCGGATCATAAGAGTCTGAAAATTTTGTTTACACAGAAAGACTTGAACTTGAGGCAGAGGAGGTGGATGGAGTTTATTGAGGATTATGACTTCGAGTTGCATTATCATCCGGGGAAGGCCAATGTTGTGGCCGATGCCCTTAGCAGAAAATCTATTAGTGATGTAGCTTGTATAGCCATCCGGGAGTGGGAGATGTTGGGTGCACTTGCCGAGTTTGATTTGCTTCTAGGTGAATCCTTCGAGGCTGCGGCCTTGTTTTCTGTTGTTGCGCAGCCTACACTTGTGACTCGAGTGTTAGAGGCACAGAGAGGTGACCTTGAGGTAGAATCCCTCCAAGAGAAGATCTCCAGTGGGAAGGTTGAGAAGGGTTTGTCTGTGTATCCCGACCAGAGTGTGGGATACCGAGACCGTTTGTTTGTGCCAGAGTCTTGCCGAGAGGAAGTACTCCGAGAGTTCCACCATTCACGCCTTGCGGTGCATCCAGGGGGCACTAAGATGTATCAGGATTTAGGTCGCCAGTTTTGGTGGCGGGGTATGAAGAAAGATGTGGCAGTTTTCGTGTCTAAGTGTCTTACTTGTCAGCAAGTGAAGGCCGAGCATCAGAGGCCAGCAGGTTTGTTACAACCCTTGCCTATTGCCGAATGGAAGTGGGAGCATGTCACTATGGACTTCATTGTAGGTCTTCCGAGGACTCAGCGGGGTAATGATGCTATTTGGGTGGTAGTAGACCGGTTGACTAAGTCGGCGCACTTCATCCCTATGTGCGTGAGAGACTCGGTAGATCATCTTGCCGACTTGTATATTCGGGACATAGTGAGGTTGCACGGGGTTCCAATGTCAATCGTCTCAGATAGAAAGCCACGTTTTACTGCAAAGTTGTGGCAGAGTTTGCAGAGTGCCTTGGGTACTAGGTTGACCTTTAGCACGGCTTATCATCCTCAGACTGACGGGCAGTCCGAGCGTACTATTCAGATCCTTGAGGATATGTTTCGAGGTTGTGTCCTTGACTTTAGTGGGTCGTGGGAGAGGCACTTGCCCTTGGTAGAGTTTGCCTACAACAGTTTTCAGTCGAGTATCAGTATGGCACCGTTTGAGGCCTTGTATAGCCGACCCTGTAGGTCCCCAGTTTGTTGGGCCGAGGTGGGTGATGCACCTTTGTTGGGCCTGGAGTTGGTGAGGGAAACGACGGAGAAATTTGAGCTTATCCGTAGGAGTCTTGTTACAGCCCAGAGTCGTCAAAAATGATATGCCGACCATAGGAAGAGGCCTTTGGTATTCGAGGTGGGTGATCACGTGTTTCTGAAGATATCACCTAGGTGGGGATTGATAAGGTTTGGTAAGAGTGGGAAGTTATCCCCTCGGTTTATTGGCCCTTTCGAGATCCTTGAGAGGATTGGCGAGGTTGCCTACCGTTTAGTTTTGCCACCGCAACTGTCCAGGGTTCATGACGTGTTTTCATGTTAGTATGCTTCGGAAGTATGAGCCGGATCCATCGCATGTATTGGATTGGACCAACTTAGAGGTTGACGAGGGTGCCTCGTATGAGGAGAGACCGGTTCGGGTCTTGGATAGGCAGGATCAAGTCTTGCGAGGCAAGACCATCCCCTTGGTGAAAGTTTTGTGGAAACATCACGGAGTGGAGGACGCCACTTGGGAACGTAATTTGGAGATTCGAGAGAAATATCTGGATCTATTTGTGGATGTTTGAGCATATGTTGTATATTTTGTTGTATTGTTAAACTTTAAGAGCATTGAATGTATCTTAAGTTGTAAGACATAGTATATGTTTTGAGTTTATGGAAATACTGTAGAACTTGCCTCGAAATGGAAGTTTATTATGACATTGTATATGTTGAATGTGTTGTAGAAATGGAAATATATCATGAATATTGAATATGATATGAAATTGTGAATCTTGTATAATGGAAATTGTTGGATTTGAAAGAAATACATGTTGATAATGCATGTTGTCGTATGTACTGTGAAATGCCTCTTGAATAAAGATGGAATGACCGGTAATGGGTCAAGTTGTGAAATTTAAAATTGTAATGTTGTTGAGTATTGAAGAAAACATACTTTTGAACACTTGTGTCTAATTTCGAGGACGAAATTCTTTAAGGGAGGGAGGTTATAGCGATCCCGGTCTTTCCCCATTTGGTTGTTGTATCCGGACTTAGGTTCCGTGGAGCTTGTTGTTGTATATATCTTGTTGTCATCCTTTAATTCCCTATTTATCAGTTATAGGATGTGTTGGGCAAGTTTGTTACAAGTTGGGTGTGATTGAAAGCAAATGGTTGCTGCCCAGATTTTGGTATCTTCGCTCGAGGGAGCACTTTGTCGCTCGAGCGAGCTCTTTGTTTTAGATCCTTCGCTCGAGCCAGGGTTTGTTCGCACGAGCGAGAGTTGAGTTTTGTATCTGGTGGCTCGAGCGAGAAGTTCTTCGCTCGAGCTTGCGTCTGCGTCTGGTTCTGGACCTGAGAGTTGCATTTCTTGGCTCGAGCGAGATTTCCTTCGCTCGAGCGAGCGAGGTGTATGTTTTGAGTTTCTTCGCTCGAGCAAGCAATCTATCGCTCGAGCGTGCTTCTGGGTTGCAGACTTGAAGCATCGAATTGTTGGCTCCAGCGAGACTTTCTTCGCTCGAGCGAGGGTTCTTTGTGTCTGGTCGCTCGAGCGACCAATCCTTCGCTCGAGCGAGCCTGTGTTATATCAGTAGACAGCAGCGGGTAAACACTTCACTTTTTCATCTCTTTTAATTTCAAAACCCTAGATTCGAGCTCTCTCTCTCTCTCTCTACACACCTTCTCTCTAGGGTTTCATCTATTTTTAGTGAGATTCTACCCTAAATTCTTTGTAAGAAAGATAGAGGGTCGCGAGGGCTTCCTTTTAATCTGAAAATTTGGGGATTTGGAGCACTTTGGTTTTTAGTCATCCTCTCCATTTGAGCTCTTCATTTCGAGGTAGGGCTACCCTACTCCATCTTATGAGCTTTGTCTTTAATTTTGGGCATTGTGATATGTTGGTGTTGTTGGGTAAATTTTGAGAAAGTTAGGGTTTGGTTGATAATTTATAAAGGAGGGGTTTTATGATATTAAACTCCATGTGGAAGTAAGGTTTGGAAAATGGAATTATTGTTGTCAAAGTGTTAATTTTGAGCCTTAGGGCTATGGTGGGAAAAAGGGAGGAAATGCCCTAATTGTAATAAATAATTAATTTGTATAATTAATTTGGGAAATGTGAAATTGAGTTGAGAATATTGAAATTGGGAAATTATGGGATTAAATGGTATAGTTGGATTAATTTATCACTCACCTACGAAAATGTTGATATTATATCCATTTGATGCAATTATTTTCTGTTTAGAGATAACTGCTTTGGGCTATCGGTGGAGGATAGTCTTGATTGTTGTAGACAATGCATGATGATTAGGCGAACTAAAACTAATAAATTGAATATGTCATCGAATATGGCGGTTGGAATAATACATCAAATTTATGTATTGATTGATCTTGTATATGATATGTGTTTATATACATCGTGTTGTGTGGGAGGAGATAGGGGATGTACTCCACTGTTTAGGGAATGATAGGGGATGGACTCCTAAACTGGACATTGTTTGGGAGGAGATAGGGGATGTACTCCATTGATACAACAATATGTGTATCTATTGAAGTATTGATATAGCAAATCTGTATATCATATATGAAGTATGGAAGTGTTTTGTTTGAGATTGATACAGTAATTATGTGTATCTATTGTGAAGTAAGAAGTGTTTAATATGAGTTGTTATCCCAATTGAAATGGATGTTCTATTAATATGAGATGTAATCTCATTTAAATTATCTGGCCAGGTTCTGAGCCATGTTTATTAAATGAGTTGATAAGTAAAGTAAAGTGAAATGTAACATGGACACGATTGTCATGGGACTGTAATATGATATAGAATGGTTTATAAGTGTTGACCATCTACTAAATACTATAATTTTAGTCATTGCTTATAGTTGGTTCAGTGTATTTCTACTGGGCTGTGGCTCACCTTTATAGGACATCATTTTCAGGTACAGATGGTATGCCACCTCCAAAGACGTAGCTTGGGAGGCTAGAGGCTGACAGACTTTTTGTGTTATATTTTGTTGTATTACATGTAAATTCAAGCCGAGGGCTTAAAGTGTAATTGAGTTAGCACTCTATTTTGTGACCAAGTGTTGGCTTGGAAAGTTGTAAACCCCTAGGGCATTTACTTTTGTTGTCAACATGTAATACTTTTGTAATCGATTACTCTGATAAATGGAAAGATGTTTATTTCTCTTATATCAATGCATGTCAGGAATGATGGGTTTTATGTATTATTTTGAGGGCGTGACATTACACACATAGATGCTAGTTAATACCCATAAATAACTGAAATCCACACAGTTAGAAATTACACATTTACCCAAAGCTTACTAAGGAATTTTTCTACTCATTTTGGAATGTTTGAAAAATCCTACATTTTAAGTCATTCCAAGTCAAAAAGATTTTCATATCAGAATCCACTCTAAATATTTTAATACCTACCCCACCCCCCAAAAAGATTTCCATATCAGAAGATTTTATGCTCGATGAAAATTTGGTATGGCTCCCCTTGATAGTCTTATCCTCCATACTTCTCCATACTTCATTTTTTGGGCTCCATTCTAGGCCCGCAATGATAATCTAAACCATTCGTCTTGTAAATCTCATAGTAAAAACTGTCTATGCAAAAAAATTAAATTCATCGGATATTGATGAACACATAAACAAATCACTTTTTTTTTTTGAATTTTTTTATTGAATGAAAGGTTTAAGTTTAAACTCACAATTATTGTCAATTTTAAAAAACGAGATGCAATTTATTCATATATCTAGTGATATCGGATGAAACTAATTTTTTGAATGGGATTACGAGATGAACAGTTTAGATTATTAATGTGGCTTAGAATGGAGCCCAAAAAATAAAGTATGGAGGAGAGCCATTCCCAATGCGGATGTACACAATGTTGCATTTTTTTTTTTTATAGCATGTTTAATATGGAACGATGTGGATTTGTATAGTGTCACATTGTTTGATTGTTTTTTTTTTTTGTGTGTGTGTGTGTGCGCGCGCAAGACATTTGTGCCACTAGATTTACTCAAATGAATTCCACAAAATAAATGACTCAAATCCCCATAGTTTGAAATTACACATTTTTCCAAAGCTTACTAAGGGGTTTTTACACTCTTTTTGAAATGTTTGAAAAGTTCATATTTCAAGCCATTTCATATCAAGTCTACCCCAAATTTGAATACCCACACCCCACCCCAAAATTATTTTCATATCTGAAGATTTTATGCTCAATGGATATCAATGTGGATATACAAAATGTTATATATATATATATATATAGAGAGAGAGAGAGAAAGAGAGAGAGAGAGAGAGAGCATGTTTAATGGGAAACAATGTGAACTTGTATAGTGACTACTTTTTTTTTTTTAATGTGTGCAAGGCATTTGTACCATTAGATTCACTCAATTGAATTCCACAAAATAATAAGTTGTGTATCTTACCTTTTCAGCACAAAAGAAAAAACAATGAAACGTAATGAAAATAAGGGCATAATCGTAAACCTAATTTTCAAAAAATATATTAAATCCACCTTTCCAAAATCAATAGGACTAATTGGTCTATAAGAAAATCCTTAGAACTAAATGGATCACCATTTCTCAAGATGGGATTTATGGGTAAATTTCCTACATAATACTAGCTAATTAGTTTTCCCTAGTTGAATTCAATTATGAGTGCTTGGCCCATAAATCTAAATTTGAATTTTGTTTGTCCAAAAGTCATAAGGACATGCTTAGGCAAAATGACCAAACTACCCCTATATATATATATATATATACTTATCGTACACCTCTATTTAAAATAAAATTTGTATACAAAATCAAGAGCTAGGGTTTTACCAAACTAAGATGAAAGATTTAGAAAATATCAGAAATCGGTGAGCTGAAAATGGTGAGAAGGCACTGAAATGACAAATCTGCAAGGGAAAAAGAGATTGAAGGCAATCGAAGAGTTGATAGAGGAGAGGCAAATCATACTAGAGAGAGAAAGTCGATTAGAAGTGAAATCACAATATTGTCACCGTGATTGGTGAGTTTGGAAACAAACGACTTGTAAAATCCTAACATCATACGAAAATGTACTCAAAAAATGGCTTTAAGCGTTGCAACGAAGGTGGAAAAAGATGTGACAGAGGTATTGGAGAGACAATAGAAGGAGGAGTCAAAGGACTGATCTGTGTATATGTATATATATATATACATCCATCTCTTTCTCTCTCTCTCTCTCTCTCTCTCTCATCTCTCTATATATATCTATTTGTATCGTTCAATGATGGTGATGATCTGTTTAGAAACGAAAGATAAAAGTAAATTGGTGAAATTTGTGTGATGGTGTTGGGGACTCAAAGGCTATTTCAAAGGACTCGAGTCTCTTGTTTTCATCTAATTTCAAGCAATCAAATAGAGAATTAACGAAGAAAAGTAAAGATTTCATGAATTTAGATCTGTATCAACAACCTCAATAACAAAATCAAAGCTTTGGCTTAATGCAGTACTGCTTGGCGCCGAACTCGTTCTTCACGAGCCCTCATCATCATCGTAAATCATTATCGTTGAATCTGTTCAAAAAGGCTCAAATTTGTTCAATTTTTGTAACAAATAAGTTGATATAGGTTCAAAAATAATTGAATAGATAAAAAATAATTTCAACAGATAGGGAAAATAAACTTGCGAATCCAACAGATGGACTATAATTTGGACAGATAAGAAAAAAATTAAGATAAAAATTTGAACAGATAAAAAAATTAATAGATAGGAAAAAAATAATCTTGGTGAATAATTTTGACATATAGATTTTTTCGATATATAGGTTAATAATTTTGACAGTAAGTTTAAAAAACTAAACAGATAAAAAAAGATTTGAATGGATAGGTTAAAAGAAGGGGTAAAATTTGAAATAAAATGTCCTCTATTGATGTAATATTTCTCTTAAATTATATTGTAGTGACTTGGGCTTAGACTAGTCAGTTAAGGCAAGAGATCAGTTTGGATCGAATTTAGACAAATCTCTGTATGCTTTAGAATGAAATTGAACACCTAGACTTCAACCCGGTTGAATTTATCCAAGTTTCAACCTAAAAAACTGTTGGTCCCATTCATGAGATAAGTCATTAGGTAAGAGTAGCCAAAAAAGAAAGTACTATATGAAACAGTTTATCCCATCATATGAGATAAGTCATAGTAGTAAGAGTGGCCAAAAAAGAAAAGTATAAGCGGTTAGATCAAGTTCAATTTAGATGACTAAAATCAACAAATCACTATTAAAACCAAGCTAAAAAATAATTACAAAAATATATTGCATGAATTTCAATTTCAGTGATTTACCATTGGAAAAATGTAAATGAGAAGTAATATTACATACTTTATACAGTACATAAATGGTAATGAATTACATATCGCACTATGTATACAAAATTTGAAAATTGTCATATACTAATGAATGAAAGATGAAAATACTTGAATTTTTTTTTTTTAGGAAATCAAACAAGCAAAACTATGGTACACACTCTTAAAAATGTATACCGTATATTCTTTCAAAACTATACTACAATGATTGGTAACAAAATCACAGTAGTTAATAACTTTTTTCACCATAACAATACGTAATATTTTAATATTCATAACATAATCATAATAGTTCATTATACAACTGTTAGGTTTTTATTCTTAGCAATCCCGTTTGACAAAACTCCTTTCAGTTGTACTTTTATTCACACTTTTATTTTAGTGAGGCTATGAGTTTTTAGATGCGAATCCAACCCAAATTGTGTCTTGCAAAGATGTTTCAGGAGTTAATGCTTTCATGTTTGCCACTTCGTTGACTATGTCGGGGATCGAGCTACTCGGTCAGCTCACGAGGGTCCACGGGCAGCCCCCAGGCGAGGTCGAAAGGAAGCGCCCCCGAAGCCAAAAGCAAAATTACAATCGAAGTTGTTTGGTCGCTCGAGTGAAGGAATGTGCGCTCGAGCAAAGAATCCTTGGTTTCAGAAGTTTTCACTGACTGTAAAAATACTGAGAAGTTGCATTTCTAGCTCGAGCGAGACTTTGGTGGCTCGAGCGAAGACACTTGAAAAACACGCGTTTTAGTCTCCTCATTCGAGCGAGAATTCCTTCGCTCGAGCGAGCATCGCGACCCTATTTTCTATAAATATGTGTTTTAGTCCGTTTTTAGGGTTACGACTTCCAGATCTGCTTCTTGGATATTAGGGTTTATATCTGGAGCTTCTTGGCTAGGTTCTTTGATGTTTGTTTGAGTTTCACTCATGGTTTGGAAAATATACATCAAAGGATTATTTGTTTTGTTCAATACAAAAGAGAGTGTTGTTCTTCGGTAGATTCCGTGGAATTCGAGCCTGAAGCTTTGTTGGATTCCGGAGTGGCTCATCGTCGTGATTTGACATCGGCGTTGTGGATTCAACGTTGGGCAAGACAATTCTGAGGTGAATAGGGGGCTGGAAGAGGCACATAGAGGTCGGTTCGATTTAGGCGTGGATTCGCTAGGTAATTAAGAGTACACTTGTGTAATTCTTTTATGTCTTCTTAATAGATTGTTTTGTGACTTTTGCTCGTGATTTTTTATCACAATTGAAGGCGCTCCAATTGTGATTTTTTCACGTAAAATCGTTGTGTCGATTTGTCTTGATTGTTTGATTGTGATTGTTATTTACTGCTTAAAATTGATACATAATCACAAATCAATATCTAGGGGATTTCTAGATTTTTCAATAACCTTAATAATTTGTAACTAAAACTCTTTTTTTTTTTTCTTGGTGCATCCATTCGTAACATAATTATAATAATTTGTATTAATATTACAAAAACTCATAACTATTCTACAAAATAAAGTAGATAAGTAAAAATAAAAATAAAAAGTTTGAGAGGGCTAAATGCAATTAAGCAACACATACATCATATAATCACACACCTATCCTAGCAAAATAGCAGGGCCAAGACCCCTCCTAACCCTTCTTTCCCTCCGCCCCTAATAATAGATACATAATTACGACAGCGTAATGTATTCTTTTACTTATTAATTAACATATGGTAGAAGTAGTATTCTATAAGTCACTTTGTATTTGACCCGAGATGTTGAGTGTTCGATCACATCAAATTTTAATCTTATTTTTTTATCACATATTAATTAATAGGTAGATCTGAGAAGCTGACAATGTTGAATTTGTTTTACATCTAATCTATCCAAAAAAACAAGTCAACTATCCATATAAATCGGCCACCATCTTAGCCAAATAGTCGTTTAAAGATAAACTATCAATAAATTCTAATAGTTAAATTTTATTCTCAGTAAAGCCTTGTTTGGGAATATCACTTTTTAGCTTAAAAGTCAAAAAGTCATTAAAAAAAAAACCAAAAAACCAACAAATTATATATATAAAAAAAATCAAAAATTCTTTTTTCTCTTTACTCTTCGTACATCTTTTCGTAAAAAATTAAGAAGTCATCTCAAACATACTAATTTTTATCTCATATTTTAGCCAAAAAATCAAAAAATTACTAAAATAGTCTATTTCCAAACGAGACTTAAGTCCAATTGAAAGTAGTCCTCCTAAACTCGTCACTAAAAATAATTTTTTGTTACAATTTTTTATGTATGTTGCTAAAAACTGACAATTAGTTCGTAATGAATTTTCTAAATTATAACTAAAAGTTAAATTAGTGACTTTTTTGTGATTTTTTTTTTAAACTGTCGCTAAAACTTATAATTAGTAACATTTTTTTGTAAAAAAATTTCAATTTGAAGTTGAAAATTAACAATTAGTGATATTTTTTCAAATATTTTTTAAAAAATACATTAATTATTACAAAACATATTTGATAATAAATCCACTTATTAAAACTTATACATAAATTTCTTTTTGAAAATATATAAATAGTGAATTCTAAAAATACCCCCCAAACACACCCACAAAAATATAATACCACAGAGAACCTAGCTTTCCATGGCCGCACTGCACCTGCTTGTTTTGAGGCCATACCACATGACCCTTTTTTCACTGCTTAAAAAAGACCCAAAAAAAAATGTTAAGTATCACCGTCCGTCAACGAATCCTCTGCCGCGCCTCGAGCCTCCGGGGCAGCTTTCGCTCTTTCTGGTTTGAAAGCATCTTATCAATTCTGGAAGAAAAATAAAAATTTTGGCCCTAGTTTTGTATGAAACTGAATTCAGTTGAAGGAGTAATTGAATCTTCTTTGAATCCTTCTACTGCTATTTTTCTTTTCTTTATCTGCTTTGAATCTCTCACAGGTACTATTAATTTCAGTATCTCTTGAGGAATCGAATCTGGTGCACGGCTTCCTTTTACGCACTGTTTGGTTGCTTATAAATTGGGGAAAACAAGAAAAGAAAAGGAAAATTTTGATATACTTGTGTGTTTTCATTTTCCTTTGCCTCAATCTTAATTAGTGACCTTACTCTCTGGATGCAATCCATATAGAATGATAGCTTTTACTTTACCTTCATGCAATAGAGAATTTATTCCTACCTAGGTGTAGTTAAACAAAAATAAAATATTAATATAAATATCACTGACGACGACGACGACGACAATAATAATAATAATAATAATAATAATAAAATTCTTCTTGCTTCCACAATAAATCTAGTTGCAGTGATATCTTCAAATGAAACTACAAATTTCATAAAATTTAATATACCATTTTATAGATCATTGAAGTTTTAGATTGTGAATGGTCTTTGGCTGGTTCATACAAAACTTGTGAATAGACTATATATATATGTTGGCCATATATAATTCATTTGACCTTGTAAAGTGTAATAAGCGGTAATAAAGCCAAGGTAGAATCTTGAAGGTTGTTTCAATTAAATATAGAACATAATTTTTGGACTTATAAATAGGTCCTAAATTCACATTTTAGGTTGAAAGTATGACGAAAACTTTCCCTGATGTTCTGCAAAGATTTTTTACATATAGCTTGAATTTCTATTGATATTGCAACTAGGACGAGTGATGTAGAGAGAATGAAATGAAGCAATCCAAGTTCAAGAGGATTTGTGTCTTCTGTGGGACTAGCCACGGCAAGAAGAGCAGCTACCAAGCAATCCACATTTGTGTCTTCTGAAGAAGAATTATTTTTAGTGGTTTCTCTCGTCTTAATAGCTAAATTCAAATAATGGGGAAAATAAATGATATATTGGCTTGAGGTGATGCTTATCAGTGTTGGCTTAAAATCTGTGTGAATCAAGAAACCCCTTTCTAGAATATGCAGCGCAATATGCTGTAGGAGCAGCCCTTGCGACATTGGAAAAGGATAAAAAGGATTTGTTACACAACTACTTTTACAAGGTAATGTTTGATGCTTCATCTTTCTTATTAAAATTAAGTAATTGTAAATATCTAATGTCTCAACTGGATTATTCATGCAGGTCTTGATATTACAATTTTAGGTTGCAATGACTTCTATTCATATCGGAATCACGTATTATACCTTTCCTATTGTACTTTTAAAATCTTTAACTTATTTGATCTTTAGTGGTGTTTATTTGCTCATATTTTTTGCCTATCATGTTTTTTCTCTTTTACTACAATTGAAACATCTACTATAATGATTATGCTTTCTGAGCTACTAGAATGAAAGTGATTTTTTGAATCATCTTATCTATATCATTAATGTATTGTTACAAATTTGCACATTATTATACTTGAGATGTTTCCATAGGCCAATGTTTAGAGCAAGCCAAAGTTTAACGGATTGAACTGTGTAAGTTTTCCATGCTTCTAGGTGGGGTTTATCATGTGAGATTGGAAAAGGGAAAGTTTTCTGCAGTTTACAGTAGTCAATGATATGTTCGCTTTTCACCATAAGTGCTTTCTTCTGCTCAGGTTTCTCTCTCTTCCTCTCTCTTTCTCTCTCTATATATACAATTATTTTTTGTCCTCGTAAAGTATTATTGAATTCTTACCTTGGCCCTTAAAGTTTATTTTTTCCAATTTGGTCTCTAAACTATATGATCATTCCCAATTTGGCTCAATTCCCAACTGCCGTCCAAATTATTGACATAAATTGGCACGTGGCACTCTTTGGCCCCACATGGCATATTAAATAACCATTCATTTTGGTACATGTATGATTGCATTAGTGTTACACTTTGGCATTACAATTCATCAATGATCATTGATCAAAACATAGCATGAAAACATTCAACTTTGTCAGATATCTAGAGCTCTGTGGCAGAGCTTATGATGGGAATGAGCTGAGAACATGAAAAACAAAAGAAGGTTAGGAAGTTATAGAAGACTGTTTTTGATAGTGTCCTTTTGGGGACAATATTGTAACGAGGGCTACTTCATTAGGTGTATTTTTCTACAAACTTTCTCTAGAATTTGTCTTATTTATGAGTTTTCCTTATTTGGAATTGCAGGATGCTGTTTTTTTTAATGAATAAAATTGTAGGATGTAGTTAAAGGAAAAGCGTTCGAGGAAGTCATTGGTGGTGTGCTGAATGGCAAATGGGACCATGAGAGGACTACACAGAAGAGAATGTATTGTTTTTTCCATAGAGTCTGCTACATATTGAATCCCTTAGTAGTTGGCATTGTTTTTTCCTTAAGAGCACTACTAGAAAATTGACTTTTTGCGTCTTTTTTTTTTTTTTTTTGCAATTGTCTGTTTGGCCATGGCAAAAAATATATTTGCAATAGCATTATGGGAAGCAAGTCAGGGGTGGTAAAAGGTCCAGTTTATGAGTGGGCTTTATATTTGCCCAATTTATATTTGCCCCCATTTATTTCTCCTATTTTCTTTTATTTATATTTGCCCTGGCCAAGCATGCTTAAACGCTCTCTCTCTCTCTCTCCCCGAGGTTCTGTTCTTGTTGCTCACATTGCATATATATACAAATATAGATATATAATCTAAAAACCAAACATGCAAGAATCAACTGTTGTATAGAACATCTTGTCGAATCGATTCTAATAGGCTGATTTGCTATAGGATTTTTCAGCTCCAATGGGGCAGATTTTGGATAGACTACAGGCATTTGGTGAATTTGAGGTATTGGATTGTTATTGAGAAGAATTTGTTATATTCACCATTGCAAATTGAATTGGAGTGAAAACAAGTTAAAATGATAGAAAAATGCTCTGTGGAGATCGATTTAGTAACAATGCATTCGAATGACATGTTTGTTGCTCACTATGTTGTTTATGGTGATTTGTATAATATTGTTGCAATTCAAACATTTTGGGAACAAGGTTATTGTTGAGGAACAAACAGAGAGGTACATTTTAATGCAGTTTGATGAAACACATATGTGCAATTGTACTGTATAGTCTGTTTTTAGTGGTGTATAATGTTACTTAGTTAGAGATATTGCTCTTTGATTGTTTTTGAATTGGCATTTTTCGTTTCATTTTTCTTTTGAGATTTTAGTTAATATTGTTTTGTAGGGGATATGAATGAGATATTTCGTGGAAGTTCATTTCTTGAATTAAGAAGTTCATGATTTTATCCTCTGCGGAAAATAGCTCGCTTAAGGTCTTTTTCATCGGAAATAGAAATAACACGTTTTTTAATTTTTAATGCATTTTAATTTTTGACATGTGTATGTATACTCTCTCTCTCTCTCTCTCTCTCTCTCTCTCACGCACACACCCACACCCACACATATTTTTGAAGTATTATGTTGATCAATAATACAATACTTGCTTCTTGAAACTAACATTTGATGATTAAACTTTTATTTGTAAATTTTTTAGGATTGCAGAAGTCAATGTTACATGCCTTAAACACAAGCAACAAGTATGGTAGGACAAGATTATTTGTTGTTTATCTTTGACATATTTTGTAGAACTCTGTTTGATGTTTATCAGTTTGGATTTTTATTTTTTATTTTTTAAATTTAGATGACCAACTTGGTGGTCAAATGTGTAATATTCTGTGGAAATGTAAGAGTAGTTGTAGAGAAATGACCCTTCGCCGCTTATTTGGCAGGAACCATTTCTGGGGATTTTTTTCCTTATGCACCCATTGCAACACTTTTTTTTTGGCTAGACAAGTTTACTAACCGAGACTTCCTATGTACAGGTATTATACTAATTATGGTCTTCTATTTAACTGTGGATACAAAAAGTTGTAGTAGCCTTAACTTGAAAAGGTTAATAGTTTAGTGTTTGCTTCATTTTACCACTTGAATTGTTTCTCTCTCTCTCTCTCTCCATACATGAGAATATAAAACATCTTTATCTATCTATCTGTTTGTTCGTCTCATGAGCCTGTATTTGTTTATTTGTTTTGGATTCTGGTTGCAAGATGTGAGGATACATTCATTATTGATTTGAGGCACTATTTTCTTGGTTTATGATTTCTTTTGCTCCTCTGTTTGAGGAGCAAAAGATATGACTGTAAAAGTGCTTCAAAATGTGTTCAACCTAGATTTTTTTTCCTTTTGAGTAGATCGCAATTGAACTTTAATTGAACCATAATGAGCTGAGCTCAAATAGTTTGGTGTTATTATTATTATTATGCATTTAATCTTATTGAGCTAAGTAGTATCTTGTTCAAGCTTGACTTGAAAAATTAACGAGCTAAACATAAGTTGAGCTCAAGTAGTTTAGTTTCTTTTACAATGAGAGAGAGAGAGAGAGAGAGGGTGGGTGGGAATTTGGTCGATGGTGGCAGAATGGTGAAGATTAACTAAATCACCGATGTTTGACTGGATTGTACAGTGAGATTGTTAAGGATGAGGCTGAGTTCTAACAAAGTAGTGCAGTTGTATATGCCAGGTATTCTTCCATTCAAGGGAGTATTCCCAAAGTCTATATACTGCAAATTCCTAAGGTTTCCTAGTTCTAGTGGAATTAGACTGGAAAGAGAATTATCACAAACAGTTGGCTCTAAAGGATTAACATATGTTTGTTAATTGAATGATAGAATACGCTCCCAAAACTTGAATTCTTTTATTTTGAAAGTAGTTCTAGAATTTGAGTTGGTACTGATGATTAATTCTTCTGTTAGGATCGAAACTCTTGCAGAATTTATATGCTAAGAATTTTCAGTGGAAACACTAATAATTGTTTTCACTTAGACAGATATGAATCAGTTCACAAAAAATATTTTATAAGAAAAATGATATATTTTTAGTGCATATTCATTTTTGGACTTGTATGACAATTGGTTATATTAGTTATGAGTTATAGTAAGGACCATATTTATATAAATGGATAATGGTCTTAATCTAGGCACTAGGAAACGAAGTTGGGGATGATGAAGGCTTTTCTAGAAGTGAATTTCAGAGCTATATCCTGCAATAGTTGGGCCCTTTTGGTGTCAAGCATTTTACAGACTTATAAGATTAGTAATATTTATGTATTTCTTCTCTGAAGTTACTGCATACTGATTTGTGATATTATGTTGATTTCTTCCCTAAAGTTACTGCATACTGATTTGTAATATTTATGTTGATTTATTTTCTAAAGTTTCTACATATCAATTTGTGATATGTATGTTGTTTACTTCTCCCAAGTTGCTGCATACCATATTTTGATCTTGCCGCACATTCTAGTAGTTCACTTTCTAAAAAAAAAAAAAAAAAAAAAAAAAAAAAAACTTTTTTTTTTTTTTTTTTTTTGTGGACCTACCCATTGGAAATTGAACTTTCATGTGTTTACATCTGTTTTCTTTTGTTCTGAATTTGGCAGGGTGGTAAATGCATAAATATTTTGTTATTTTGGATGATCTAAATAAATATATTTTTTGACTTTTTATGAAAAGATGTGTAGAAAAATATAGAGGTGATGTGATCCAAATAAATATATTTATCTAAATAAGTGCACTTATATTCATCGTGCCAAACCAATGGAGAGATATCGAGTAATATGCTGCTTTTGTTTTGGGCTTGTTGCTTTTTACTTTTCTGCTTTGCTAACATAATTTATGCCATAGTTATAAATAAATGTAACAAAAGTCTTTCGCTTCATACACAAAACAAAAATCCTATGTACATCTCTGTTACATATATCCAAAATTCTATAGTTATAGCTAGTAGTGTATTGGCTTCATCTACACTTTGGCTTTTCAGTTTGCCTTTTGGAAATTTGGATACTTCGGCCTTGTTTGGTTTGGTTTTGAGAAACAAATTTTAAATTTTTCAAAATTTTTTTTGGTTTAGTGATTTTGGAAAAAAAATTTCAAAATCATTTTTTATCTCTTACACATCAATCAATCGCTTTTTCTCTTTTTTCTCTCCTTCTCAATTACTTTTTTTCTTAGACACATCTACTCAACTATAACAAAATATCAAATTATCCTAAACTCCCATACTCAAACTATTTTCAAAATATACAATCAAACAAATTAAAAAAATTTCTAAACTCTTTTTTCAAAAATATTTTTGAAAATTTATCTTCCAAAATCAAACCAAACAAGGCCTTTTTTCTTGTTTTTTCAACTGCAATCTCAAATGAAATCAAATTTGTGGATCCTGACATTTTTTTAATGTTATGACTGATATGCTGTGTTATTGTGCTTTAGGATGATGAGTGACTATGCTGTGGAGCCAATAAATGATGGGATTAGTGAATTCAATGTGGAATTCCATGGTCCAAAAGAAAGTAATGTTTCTAGTCTTTCCATGCTGTAGTCTTATTTAAATATGACCCTTAACAATTGTTCCCACAGATACTCTCTCATTGTTTTTTACGAATTCAAAATTTGAATGGTTATTAGGTTATGAGTTAGATAACAATGGCCTTTGGCTGTATTTCGACTTAACAAACCTTAATGACAATATAATTTGTTTTTGCAGGTGTTGCTAAGAGAATAGTAGATATGATTGCGCAAGTAATATTGGAAGCTAAATTGAGATTGTTTTTTTATTTTTTATTTTTTTTGAGGACTTGAATTTGTTAGTACTTTGTATAAATACATTTAAGGATGGTTGATAGATATTTGTTTTGCATGTATGGAAGTTTATATTTTGTATGCAAATTTTTTTTTTTTCTGAAGAAAAAGAATATTATTAAGGGAAGAGATGAAAAATAATGCATGAATGTTAGAATTTTTACAAACAACTCTTTACATTTATTGTATATTATGTATGTGAACATAGGTTGATAAAACATTGTAGGCATTTATTTTTATTATTATTATTTTTTTTTTTTTTTTTTGTACTATGGTAACAAGATGGTCGCTAAAACATTATAGTTTTTTTTTTTTTTTTTTTTTTTTTGCGACGGCAAAACATTCATGAGTAGGTTAGGTTATTGCAAATAATTTGTGACTACTGTTTTGCGGTCGCAAAAGTATTTTCCACCCCACATTTGCATTCCCTATTTGCCGTTACATGATCGTCGCAAAAGATTTTTTGTGACTGCATTTTTGTTATTTGTGGCAGCATCCAGCAGTCACAAAAAATGATTTTTTTTAGTTGAGAGTTTGCTACATATTGAATCTATTAGTAGTTGTATTGTAGACTTCTAGTTTATGCATGATGATGAGTCCTTTAAAGTTAGAGCTTGTTGGCAGGCCAAATTTGAGTCTTCAAGTTACTTTTTGCTACCAACAATCCTAAGTTAACAACCAATTAATTGAATATTTAAAAATTCAAACAGATTTAATTTGGGTAAGTTTATGAAGGTACTTCGTTCTCGAACTATTTGTATCTATACATGTTTCATCACCCAAAAACACTACTAGCTTCTACATATAATTTTAAAAATGGCATAACTATACATGGTGGATAATGAAAAGAGTTTTGTTTGAACATGAGAATAATTATTTGCATAACTATACACTACTCTATCGTCGATGCATAGGTGGCAATCTACGACAGCCACATAGGCATTGCTTCTTGCTTGAAGTGGGCACCTCGTAGGGTCATGTTTGTTACTGCATCCTTAGTTTTCACGTTTTGTATACGTAATAATCCAAAATCAGCTGTTGAATTTGAAACCGGCAACCCTTAAATCGTAGGACAATCTAAACATATTTCTCATTGAGTGCACAATAAAGTCTATTTACTTCGCAATAAAACCCTCAACAATGTTCCTATACACTAGAGAGAGATCGGCTTGTCTCGCAACTTGTGTTTTGATAAGAATTCAAAAGGGGGAACCATTTCTTTGGTTAGTTCACAGCTACGTAAAAATTCGTAGTCTCATTACTTGTCATGGGTTATTGTTTAGGTGTTTTATTTGTAGAGATTTTGCTGAACATTGTGTGTTGATAAGGTTGTTCGGTCTCTAAGCTTCTCATCTCTAATTTTTCAAATTTGTTTTAGTTGCAATATATAGATAAATTGTTGTAGTAAGAATTTTTTTATTTTTATGAGATGTATGGGTATATATATATATGAAAATATAGGTTGATATTTTTTTTACATCTTTAAATTAATTTGTTAATTTTATGTTATTTTTCATCTAAAAAAAATTTGTTAAGTTCTTGCAATTGATATTTTTGTTGTAACAAATGCATATATAATTTTTATAATAAATAATTATTTGTAACAAATGTCATTTAAGACTTTGCGATGGTACGTAGAAATCAAGGTGGGGCATCTTGAGAAACATGATGAAATACAATTTTTGGAGAGTACAAGTTCCCTTAATTGCAACATCAATGGCCTTACATAATTTCATATGACAAAATATTCTCATTGATGAAGTAATGCAAAATATACAAAATGATAAGGACCCGAAGCACCGGACCTTCTTGACCACCCAACAATGATAACAATTGGAGATATAGGCCTCGTTTGGGAAGTGGCTATTTTAGAGGCTTTTTGGCTTTTTGACTATTTTAGTAGGCTATTTTAGTTTTTGTGTTTGGGAAGATGGGATAGGTTTTTATTTGAGTTGGTGTATTGAAAAATGTGTTGAAATGATGTTTGTAATTAAAATGACAATTTTATCCCTATTCTCACATTTTTCAAAGTAAATCAATAGGGGCAAAATTGTAATTCTACTACCTGTCACTGTGATAGCCACTGCCGGTCTTTTTTTTTTTTTTTTTTTTTGAAAACCTATGAACAGTGTTGCTTTTTGGCTTTTTTCTCAAATGAGGCTATAATAGCCTCATTTCCGACTTCCTAAACAGCGCCATAATGATGCCAGGAGATGAAGACATTAAAATGGCAGATGTGAGGCGACTATTGCATGAGGCTTGGCCACGCGAGCGCAAGCACAGTATCTTTGTTCGCAGATTTGTTGGTGAGGACAATGGGAAATAGATTACAAGATTGTTTCTGTGTATATGAAAAATATAAATCATGTTATTTTTGACATTATGTTTTTGTTTGTTAAAGATAAAAAAAATAATAATAATTAATGTCATCAAACGTTGATGGTAAAAACAAACCAATTTTTTTTAAGATTTATTTATGTACGGATCAAAAAATAAAAAAACTTTTAGATCATCATCAAATGTTTGTGTATTGGCAACTGTGAATTTTTATTATGCAAAATCATGACCCCAAGTGGAGATTGAAGGGAATAACCAGGTTGTTATTCACCTGTGTCTCTGAAAATGTTCATCTTGGGAGTGTGGTGCAATATTTACTGATATTGAGCGGATGGCAGCTCAAGGGAGAAGTGTGGTGCAATATTTACTGATATTGAGCGGATGGCAGCTCAAGGGAGCTTCTCTTTTAGTTGGAGGTCGAGAACCGCCAACAAGGCTGCTCATTAGGATGGCCCAAGCCTCTCTCCATGGTCGCTTTCGTCTTGATTGGGTTCCCAACCCCCAACAGAGCTTGCTTTACTTCTTAAATCCTCTTAGCTTAGGCTTTTCCTTTGCTTGCTGCTGTGAGCTTTCTTTCGGGATTTGTTTGCCTTTGTTTTTGGGTTCCTCTGGTTTAAAGCTTCCTATAATCAAAATATATATATACATAAATAAAATAAAACGAACCGGTACAAAATTAATTTGACGATAAGAAAAACACATTTGTACAATTGTTAACAAATGTGGTCAAATAGATTGGAGCAATAGTGTTATTTTATAAATATGTACGTGTTTTCACAACACTTTTTTTTTCTTTTTTTTTTTTCAAAACAAGAATGTCGCAAAAAATTGGGTGAAAGAATTTTTTAATTTGACAAGTTTGGCTTGATTATGGCTTTTGAAATTTTTGATCAAAATCATCATGCCCAACACCCAAAAAAAAAAAAAAAAAAAAACATTTTCAACATACAAAATTATGATGCAAAAAAAAAATTGTTACAATTTCTATAAATTATTTCACATAAACATTTTTTCAATTACATGTTTTCAACATTGTCTAATATTTCTTTTTTTACAAAAATAAAACATACATATTTTATAAAAACAAAATGTTTGATTATGAATTTTAAAAAATAGTTCATAAAAAAAAAAATCTAAAGAAAACGCCCGTTTGTGTATGGTTTTTGAATTGTATGAGTTTTGATGAGCAAACAATAATGATTCATCCTACTAATTTGGGAGCACTAATAGACCATTAATAAGGTGGAAATTCAAAAAAAAAAAAAAAAAACACTAATAGCTCTAAAGTGGTGTGGGTCTCACATGATAGGATGTTTTACTCTTGTTTTTTTTTTTTTTTTTGAATTTTCACCTTATTAGTGGTCCATTAGTACTCTCAAATTAGTGGGATGAAGCATTGTTGTTTTTGTTATCAACAATCTTGATCCCGCGGTTCAAAAAAAAAAAACAATCTTGATCCCAAAATAAAAAATACGGTACCAAAAAAAAAGGAAAATATTTGAGATCTCCTTTTGGGAGATCTTCACCACCTCTACAGTGATGTGGATCAATAATGTGTTTGTAGGAATTTCAATCATTACTAAAAAAAAAAAAAAAAATTTTGAAACAGCAAGAGTAAAAAAAATCAACGTATTCCATTCTGGCAGAAAATCAAATGGATAAAAAGGTGGGTCATTATTGAGCAATGATTCATACCCCTTAAAAGTTCCACTCCCACCACCCCACACACACGTGCGGTTGGAGATTGGGAGATCAAAAAAAAAAAAAAAAAAAAGTTAGCAAATCAAATGCAAAGGGGTGAAGGGGGTGACCCCCAAAAGGGGTCTCAACCTTTATTGGTCATTATTACCTTCAAATAAAAGAACAAAAATGTTTAAGACCCCCTTTCCCCTCACCCCTTTTGACCCCCTCTCTTTTTTGATTGGCTACTTCTTTTTTTTTTCCTTCTCCTCCAATCACCACCCGTCACGTGTGTGTGAAGATTGTGAAGACAGTGATTGGAAGAGGTCTTTATCAATGCTCATAAAAGAATGCGTGTACAGCCATGTATGCAATAATGACACTCCTGCATCACTGCCCGCTGCAGGGGCAAGGACCAAAAGAAAAAGACACTCCTGCATCAGGGGCAAGGATCAAAAAAAAATTACGTCTCGTGAAGCTGCATTTGTTGTAGATTTTTGGTCAAAAAGGTGGGGTAAAAATGTAAATTTACATTACCAACTATTATTTTATATTACACGCAAAAAAAGTTAAAAAATTATTCTAAATATATATGTTTTTTAATCTATTTTTCTAACCCAAAAAAAAAATTCAAAATATACTTATTTAAATTATACCAAATAATTCTTTAATTTAAAACTAATTAGTCTCGTTTGAAAATAGGTTAGTTTAGTAATTTTTTAATTTTGATGAAAAGATATATAGAAAAGTAGAGAGAGTAATGTAACAATTCGTTTGAGAAGTAGGTTGATTTTTTGGCTTTTTTAGCTATTTTAGCCTAGGACTAAAAAGTTTAGTTTGGGAAGGACTTTTGACTTTTTTGATTTTTTTGTGAGAAAAAGAATGTAATGATTATGAATTGTATGTGATATTTTGTATTATTGAATTAAAAAACCTATTTTGTTTTTTTGGCTAAAATAGCCAAAAAAGCCTGACTTTTGGCTTCCCAAACGAAGCCTAACTTTTTAACTTTTTTGCTAAAATTGAAAGTTATCAAACGAGGCCTTAGGCTTGGTTTGGGAATTGAGTTAATTTTTTTGGCTATTTTAGGCTCAGTTAAAAAGTCTCGTTTCGAATGAGTTTTTTGATTTTTTTTATTTTTGTGAAAGAAAAAATAAAATGACTATGATTTAGATATGACATTTTGTCTTTTTAACTTTTTAACCTAACCTGTCTTTTTATAGCTATTTTAGCTTAGTAACCCATTTTAGCTCATGTCAAACTTGGGCCTAAATTCAAAATTAGACACACATTAACAATCACATGTCATAAAAATATTTTATTATTATATAATACACATCTAAACCACAAATCTAATGTGAAATTTTTTTTCTAATTTTTTTTTTTAAAAAAAAAAATTAACTTTGGAGCAAATAGAAAAAACACTTGAAATATGAAAGGTCATATTGGAAAAAAATTAAATGGTCAAATAAGAAAATAAATAAATATAAAGGGCGAAGTGTAATTTAACAAACGGTGGCCCCAAGGTGTTCACCATGGATTTCGTTTTGATGATCTAAGTCAGTTAATGTGTACAGCTTGTCGAGTATTTTATCTCTAAAAAAAATCACACTCATTGGATATCGATAGTATCTTGATTAAATTATATTTTTTTCAATGATAAATATAATTTTAAAAATAAATTGTTGACAAAATATGTTATAATATAAGAGTTATCGATATCCGATCAATATAATTTTTTGTAAGAATAAAATGCTCAACAAATTCTATAAGATTCAAATAATCAAAATAGCACCTACTAATCCAACAACACCGCTTTCTCTTTTAACAAAGTTAGGGATTGTTTGGCATCCTCTATACTAGTACATTTTTTTATCTTTTTATTTTTTAATCACATTACCTCTCTATTTTTATACACATTTTTCTTAAAAAATATGAAAAAATATACTTATTTAAATTATTCCAAATAATACCTAGTTTTAGCTATCTTTTGATTCCATTCTTGTCAAATCAATTTTTTAGTTTTTGAAATTTAGGAAATCAACAATTCAAATTTAAAATTAAAATAAGATAATATTAAGATAACGTTTTAAAACTATATCATTTTATTTTAATTTTGAATTTAAACAATGGACAAATTACATTAATGGTTCCTATAGTTTAGGGTTTATATCACTTTGATCCCTAACTTTTCTATTGTGACATATTTGATCCTGAATTTTGAATCTTGTTTCAAATAAAAATAATTGAAGATATTATTACTCAATTTCAAGGGTAAAGTCGTCAATTTAATAAAATATTAACTAATTTGATAAAAATAAATGTCAAAAAATATTTTTGAATTTTTAAAAATTATTTTTATCCCCCAAAGATAAAATTATGTAAAGTTGATAAATCTTTTATATCACGACCCCATTCCGCCCCTAGTAGAATGGTGCCGTGATGGCCAGTAATTCGAGATTACCGAAGGCCAACTTCCAAAATTCACACACAATCAGAGTATAAATATATGGGGCTCACAAGCGCGAAAGCAATATATACAATTCTAATTAGTCCATAAGAGATGTGCATAAGTCAAATGAAATAACATACATCTTAACAAGGTTTTACAACTTGGGTACAAATAAAATAAAGTACAAATATTACATCTTGACCAAACGGCTTCTCGAGCCATCATGTACAAAATACAATGAAATGCAAGCTAAGAAGTATGATCTTCAAGATGCTACAAAATGCGAATCCAAAACAAGGCAAAGCACATCTAGGCGTCGCCGCCGTCCTGCTCATCACCTACATATATATAGAGAGGGTGAGCTTGGATACTCAGTGAATGGTACAAGTAATAAAGGGTTTGCATGCATGATATCCGAGATCTTTAACAAAACAATACATAATCATAGCTTGTAACAAAACATGAGATGAATCAAGTTCATCTAACAAATCTTTCAAGCTTCATCGATTAAAGTCTTTCAAGGCTTTCAAGTTTCAAGGGATGGCATTAACAAAGGTTGTGGTACAAATGCTTATAGTCCCCTAGCACGTACGGACTTTCAAAGATTGTGCTACAAATGCTTATAGTCCCCTAGCACGTACGGACTTTCAAAGGTCGTGCTACAAATGCTTATAGTCCCCTAGCACGTACGGACTTTCAAAGGTTGTGCTCAAAACAAGATAATACTTGATACAAAAACTAGGGATAATCATTCATGCTTAATCAAATACTTTTCAAAACAAAGCAAAGCAAAGCTTTATCAAAACGTTATAACATAGCTTTATTAAAAATACCACTCACATAGTTCTTCAAACGTCAGGGTTACAAGCAAGGGTCCAAGGCCTACAAGCACACAACAAAACCCATTGAATATACTATCAAACAAGCTTTACATGAATGCAAATGATCTCGGCATTCCTTCAAAACTAAGTCGAACCAAAACAAAACACTGTTTCCCCATCTCGAGAAAACATAATGGGCACCAACTAGGTCTTGGCCGAGGTCCTACACCTCCTTGCCGAGGTGTGGTCCCGATGGCCACATTCAAGGAAACGAAGTCGGGAAAATCTGGGTTTCCCTTTCTTTGAAGAACATGAAGAACATGATCATGAAGAATATAAATGCAAAGAGCATAACTTGTTTTTACAAAATCTGAGATTTCATGCTATGAATTCAAAAACATGAACCTGGGCACCCATACTCGAAGACTTTATGAAAACAAACACAAAAATATGAATCTTAATGCAATCTTTCGGATCAAATAATGCTTTTTCTTCAAGAACACATGAATACCACTTTCTTTTTATAAAGCCAACCTTAAATCAATGCATGGCTTGCAAATCAGGTTCAATCATGCAATGCAGCTAGACGATCAATAAGAACAATAAGAGTAGATTAAGATTATAACCTCAAAACATGAATCAAACGGTTTGAACTCTAAGGATCAAGCTTGGAAATCTATTCCTCCTCTAAGAACTTCTCCCTCCTCAAGAAGAAGATATGATACAAAATTATGCATTTCTCTCTCTGCCGGCTGATTTAACACTCAGCTCGGACACGTCGCAACGGTTGGTTAGTTCTTCTAAAAAAGATGACTGAGTGAAAAGACAAGGTTATGAAAAAATGTGTTCAACAAGCAAGATGGCATAGGCACTCCGGCAGGTAATGATCTCGGCTAAGAACAAGGCATCGTCAAGTAAGGGAACAATGATCTCGGCTAGGAAGGACAACACTTGGCCTAGCTGTACCACACCTCGGCCTAGATGTGCCACACCTCGGTCTAGGTCGCACCAATCCAGGAACAAGATCACTTAGGCGCAAAGGTGACATCTCGGCCTAGATAATACACATCTCGGCCTTGGTGATGAACACCTCGGCCTAGATGATGACATCTCGGCCAACATGCCTTGGTGAAGGTGGAGGTCAACCAAAGTGGTTCCAAGATGGTTCTAAGCTTAAGGTGACCTCGGCTTGGATTAACCTAGGCTAAACAAACACACCAAATAAGGAACAAAGCATGCAAGTAACACTTATGCAAAACAAATCAAGGTTTTGCAAATGCAACATATCAAGACAAGATCATGTAATATATGCAAGCATGACTAGAGTGAAGTGAGGGTTGTTACATTTTACACATTTATTTATTTACCAAATTAATTTTTGTTATGTGTTTAGATGATAATCATGTAATGGGTAGTCGTTTTTATTTTCATTAAATTAGTTTCTATTTTTTCAAAAAAGAAATATAGCAACAATATTGATATCATTACTAAACCAATCCATTAAATCAAAAAATCTAAAATTAAAAACATTTCATATATTAAATATATCATTTACAAATTAGAAGCCTAACAACCACCCATTACTTAATTATCATCCAAACACATAATAAAAATTAATTTGATAAAAGAAATAAATAAATAAATGTGTAAAAAATTTATCAATTTTACATAATTTTATCTTTGGTGAGTAGAAATAATTTTAAAAAATATAAAAATATTTTTTCAACATTTATTTTTGTCAAATTAATTTATATTTTATCAAATTGACGACTTTGCCCTTAAAATTGAATAATCATATCTTCAATTATTCTTATTTTGAACAAGATTCAAAATTCATAGTCAAATATGTCACAATTGAAAAGTTAAAGACCAAAATGACACGAGTTTTAAATTATAGGGACTGTTAATATAATTCGCCCTTAAACAATTGAATTACCAAAGTAAAAATTATTGTGGAGAAAAGAATGATAGAAGATTCTGATCCACAAAGTTACACTAAAAATATGTAAATTTTGGACAATAATCATTAGCTTGTTTTGAGGGGGTAAGTTAAAAGATGACTTTTTTATTTTATTTTAATGTTTTTTAAAAAATATATAAAAAAATTTAAAAAAAAATGTGACAAAAAATATTAAAAAACCAGAAAATTTCTTTTAACCATACTCTTAACACAAGCCAATGTTGTTACAGTTGTCATGTTAGTGCTAGTTATTGTTGTGGTGTTCTGTATTACCCAAGAAGACCATCTCATACATGTGCAGTGCATTTGAATTTAAAAAGTGTGGGTTTAGCTTTAGCTGTATTTTGATTCTATTCTTGTCAAATTGTTATACAATTAAAGTAATATAAGAGAAACTGAGAGCTAAAGAGAATAGTAAAAAATTACAATTGAGAGAGTAAATATTGCTTGTCATTCAATCTTATGAATACCAAGACATTAGTAAACATTTGCTTATATAGGCAAAATTTTAGTAGATACAACATATGAATTTGGAGGAGTTGATGGAGATGGAAGGTTGGTGAAGTAAGTGAAAATGGTGAGAAGTTGTTGAGGTTGGAGAGGTAGGTAAATTAACACAACCTCACTTACTAAATTCCACCATGTTCCATTAATCTCATCTTCTTATCTTGAATCAAAATGATATCTCTTTTAATGGTTATCCAAATATTTCACGGCACTCCCCCCTGGACAACTATATACTAAGAATATATCTCGTTAAAATTTTACCAAGAAAAATCCATTGGGATAAAACCTTTGGTGAAAGAAAAAAAGTACAATATTTTTGTATGTGATTTGTTTAGATTGCTTCATTAAAACCTTGCTATGGAAAACTTAATAAGAAAAAACCTTAGACAAAGGAAAAATAGTACAATATACAAATCTGCTTAAATAGATGACTCCCCCTCAAAACTACATAATAGATCTTTATGTTGACGCACAATATTATGCATGAGCTTTTTGAATGTTGTAGTTTGTAGTTGTTACCCATAAGGCAACTCAAGAGGGGTGAATTGAGTTTCTAAATGAATTGGTAAATTAAAAATTCAACCTAAATAATAAATAAATAAAAATGCTCACCAGTATAAAATAGAGTAATGAAATAAAATGAGCAAAGGGAAGAGAAAGCAAACACAGCGATTTATAGTGGCTTAGTACGTCGGGCCTACGTCTACTCCCCATGCGATTTATAGTGGCTTGGTACGTCGGGCCTACGTCTACTCCCCATGTATCCTCTTCTGGAATTTCTCCACTATTCTTCAAATAGTAATTACACCACTAGCTTCACGGGTGCTAGTGAACATTTACAACAAGTAACCAATCTCGATCACTCCGATTAGTTTTGAATCCGATACCTAGTCACACCTCACCAAATGATTTTATCTC
Source organism: Camellia sinensis (assembly GCF_055761805.1). Lineage (NCBI taxonomy): Eukaryota > Viridiplantae > Streptophyta > Magnoliopsida > Ericales > Theaceae > Camellia > Camellia sinensis. The sequence goes on along the minus strand of NC_138967.1, from coordinate 124,252,823 downwards.
AAAAACCACTCACAAAAAATATCACTCTTTTTACAAAAATAAGAATAAGGAATATGAAACCCTTTTACAATTTTACTCAAACTCTCAATAGATTTTCTCTCACAAAAAATAATTAATCACTAAAAACACATAATATAGCGATCCCGGTATTCCCTGTCGCTGTTTAACTGTAATCTGGACTCAGTTCCGTAGATTCGTTGTTGTCTTATCCTCATTTCTATCCCTTACTCTTTGTCTTAGAGTTTTGGGTTGTGTTGGGCAAGTTGGGGAATTAGTTGGTTGTGTTTTGAAGCTTTGAAATTTTGCCCAGGTTTTGGTCTCTCCGCTCGAGCGGCGGTTTTACGCTCGAGCGGGCTTTTGTTGCTGCCTTTCCGCTCGAGCGGCAGTTTGGACGCTCGAGCGTGAATTTCCTTCTCTCAGCATTTCGGTCGTCTGCAGAAAATTCTGGGAGAGTGCATCCGGCGCTCGAGCGGATCTTTGGACGCTCGAGCGTGAACCTGTGTCTGTACGCTCGAGCGGGGTGTTGTACGCTCGAGCGGACCTGCTTTTATATCAGTTCGGGAAACCACCTTTTTGATCACTTTTTGATTTCCTTTCTCTCTCTTACTTTTTCAAAACCTCCATTGGAGAGCACCTCACTCTAAAACCGAACTTCTCTCTTAGGATTGATCTAGTAGGAGTTATTTTCTCACCTTGGGCCTTTACAAAAGTTGTGTTGATCGTCGAGGACTACCTTTTAATCTGAAAATTTCGGGATTTGGAGCATTTCCGTTTCTTCACCTCCTTCGTTGGGTCTCATTATTTGAGGTAGGGATAACCTACTCCATCTTATGAGCTTTCTCTTTGAATTTTTGGCATTTTGATGTGTTGGGGGTTTCATGGGTAATTTTTTGAGAAAGTTTGGGCCTTTGTGTAATTTTACAAAAGTTGGGGGTTCAGATATATAACCCCATATACATGTTAGGCATAGAGAAATGAGGTAAATGTTGGGACATTGATGGAAATGGAACCTTAGGGTTGTTTTGTGAATTATGGTAATTTGCCCTAATTGGTTTAATTAATTAATGCATATAATTAATTGAAGAAAGCGAGGAATTAAATTGAGAATGTTGAAATTGGGAAGGTATGGGATTAAAGAGTGTAGACAAATCATTTGTTGCTCATCTAGTTAAAATGTTGACATATTATCCATTTGTGCATTTATTTCCTGCTTAGAAATAATTGCTTTGGGCTACCGGTGGAGGGTAGTGTTGATTGTTGTAGATAATGCATGATGATTAGGCAAACTAGAACTAATCAATTGGATGTGTCATAGAGTATGACGGTTGATAGAATACATTAACTTTTTGTATTGATTGATTGCGTATGTGATTCCGTGTTTATATGCATTACTTGTGTATGGGAGGAGATGGGGGATGTACTCCACGGTTTAGGGGAAGATGGGGGATGTACCTCTAAACCGGTTAATGATTTAGGGGAAGATGGGGGATGTACCTCTAAATCGGTTAATGGCTAAGGGAAGATGGGGGATGAACCCGGGGATGTAGCTCATATGCTCTCCCACTGTAGTGAAGATATAGCTCATATGCTTATCTATTGAAGTGCTGATACAGCTCATATGCTTATCTATTGGAATATTGATATAGCTCATATGCTTATCTGTTGAAGTATTGATATAGCTCATATGCTTATCTATTGTAGTAGTGATATAGCTCGTATGCTTATCTGTTGTAATAGTGATATAGCTCATATGCTTAACTATTGAAAAGTTTGTTTGATTTGATATAGCACTAAAATGTATATCATCAATGTTTGCGAAGTATGGAAGTAGTTTATGTGTTATTGATACAACACCAAAATGTGTATCCACCTTGGATTTCGAAAGTGTTTTAGTGATGAACTATAATCTCATCAAATGTTCTGGCCAGAGTACTGAGCCTTGTTTTCAAACTCAAAGTTGAATAAGAAAAGTGAATTGTAACATAGACTTGGTTGTCTTGGAATTTTTATAAGATGTAAATGGAAGTATAAGTGTTAACCATCTATCAGCTGCTAATTTCTTAGTTATTGCTCATAGTTGGTTTAGTATATTTCTGCTTGGCTGTGGCTCACCCTATATGGGAACATCATTTTCAGGTACAGGTAGCATGTTACCTCCGAGGACTTAGCTTGAATGGAATTGGAGTTGAAGACTCTGTTTAATTTAGTTGTCAGTTATTTTATTTGACCTTACATGTAATACTCAAGCCAAGGGCTTAATTTGTAGCTGAGTTAGTACTCATATTTTGTGTCCAAGTGTTGGCTTGGAAAGATGTAAGCCCGTAGGGCATTTACTTTTGATGTTACATGTAATGCTTTTCAATAAGAAAACTCTGATGAATGGTATATTGGTTGGTTTTTTTTTGTTAATGCATGTTAATGTTATATATGTTATGGGTTTATTTTGAGGGCGTTACACATAATACAATATTTAAGAATACTTTAATATCACATAATTTCTCTTCAACATTTCTCTAATTTTTATCCTAACAGAATACTCCATATATAATAAAAATTTTATCCGTTGAAGAAGAGATACACTCCTCTCGGATCACGAGGAGACAACCACGTGAAAACAAACTGAGCACACAGAGCAGGGCACGTTATAAGCTTTTTCTTTTTTTCTTTTTTTTTATTGTCGGGCACCGCTTCAACTCTTGGAGCACACATGAGCTGGCAACTTTTTCTTTTGACAGATTGAGTTGAGGCAACAAGCTCAAGGTTTGAATTAATACGCAAAAGTCACTTCTATGGATAGTAAACACTATTTATACAGTATTTAACCGGCTAAAAACCAAAAGGTAAATAGTGAAAGTATCAATTACATATAGTAACTTTTTTATTAAAAATATACGTAACACATTAAAATCTCTTTAAATAATATTTATATTATAATTAAAAATATACTCTCATTTTATAAATTTTGAAATTACTGTAGAAATAATTTTTAGATGCATTTAAATGAAGACAATCCACCACCACGTGGGTATACTAATTTTGTCAATGAATAAATAGTAAATTTATTATTTATTGCACATAAAGTATTATTATTTTAAACCGGTGCAACCAAAATCTATTTTTATATTGAGCTTTGATAGAGATCCTCTCCAATCACCATCCCCACCACCCCACACACACGTGGCGGGTAATGATTGGAGGAGAAGGAAAAAAAAGAAAAAGAAAAGGAAAAACTGGCCAATCATGTTGAGAGGGGGTCAAAGGGGGTGGGGAAAAATGGGGTCTGGAACATTTTTATTTTATATTTTTGTGTCAAATGATTGTAAAAATTTCTATATTTAAAAATCACAAATTATCCCATAATATTTTAGATATCATCAAAATCAAACACATGATTAACAGTAGTGTTTTGGTAAATAGATCTGTTAGATTATCACTTGAGCGTATCTGTTGAACATCATTGTCACTATTCTTTTGGAGCTCATGCGTGTAAAAGAATTTTGGTGAAATATGTTTTGTCCTGCCACCTTTGATATAGCCTTCTTTAATCTGTGTGATACATGCAACATTATCTTCATATAATATGGTTGGACTATCTTTTGTTGAAGACAATCAACATCTTTCTTGAATATGGTGGATCATGGATCTAAGCCAAATACATTTTTGTCTTGTTTCATGTATTGCAAATATTTCTAAGTGATTTCAAAAAGTAGCAATCAAAGTTTGTTTTACTAATCGCCAAGATACAACAATATTTCCATAGGTAAAAACATATCTTGTTTGTAATTTGGCTTTATGTGGATCAGAGAGTTATCCAACATCTGTATATTCGATTAACTGAGGCTTTGATTCATTTGAGTAAAATAAACCCATATCAGTTGTTCCATGAAGATAACGTAACATTTGTTTCACTCCATTCCAATGTCTTCGGGTTGATACAGATTATATCTTGTTAATAAATTGACAGCGAATGCAATATCAGGCCTGGTACAATTTACAAGATATATGAGAGCACCAATTGCATTGAGATATGGGACTTTAGGACCAAGGAGTTCTTCATTATTTTCTCAAGGTCGAAAAATATCAGGTGATCGAACAACCATAGGAGTACTCAAAGGATGAGCTTTATCCACATAAAAGTTCTTCAATACCTTTTCTGTATATGTTGATTGATGTACAAGAATCCCTTTTTGGCAAGTGTTCGATATGCAGGCTACAAAATTTTGTTTTGCTAAAGTCTTTCATTTCAAATTCGTTCTTTAAATATTCTACAGTTTTTGTAAGCTCTTCTAGAGTTCGTACAAGATTCAAATCATCAACATATACCGCAACAATTGCAAATTCGGATTCTAATTTCTTAATGAAAATACATGGGCAAATTGGATCATTCACATTTCCCTTTTTCAACAGATATACACTGAGGCGATTGTACCATATGCGTCCGAATTGTTTCCACCCATATATAGATCTTTGTAACTTGATTGAATAAACACTTCTAGGTTTTGAATTAGATGCTTCTGGCATTTTAAATCCTTTAGAGACTTTCATATATATATATATATATATATCACTATCTAGTGATCTATATAAATATGTCGTAACAACATCCATGGGCAAATTGGATCATTCACATATCCATTTTTCAACAGATATACACTGAGGCGATTGTACCATATGTGTCCGAATTGTTTCAACCCATATATAGATCTTTGTAACTTGATTGAATAAACACTTCTAGGTTTTGAATAAGATGCTTCTAGCATTTTAAATCCTTTAGAGACTTTCATATATATATATATATATATATATCACTATCTAGTGATCTATATAAATATGCTGTAACAACATCCATTAGACGCATATCTAAATTTTCTGTAATTACCAAGCTAATCAAAAATTTGAATGTAATTGCATCCATTACGGGTGAATATGTTTCTTCATAGTCAATACCAGGTCTCTATGAGAAACCTTGCCCAACAAGTCGTGTTTTATATCTTACAATTTCATTTTGCTCATTGTATTTTCGAACAAATATCCATTTATATCCCATAAGTTGTATCCCTTTAGGGGTTTGGACTATAGGTTCGAATACTTCACGTTTCACAAGGGAGTTTGACTTTGCTTGTATTGTTTTTTTCCACATTGGCCAATCATTTCTCTATCGACATTTTTCGATAGTTCGTGGTTCATTGTCATCATCACTTTTGATAATATTTTCAACATTACTTATAATAATGTCAAGAGAAACTTTAAATGAAAATATGTTGTTGACAACAATTTGATTTATATCTCAAACTTGTCCTGTACTCATATAATGTATTGAGATCTCATTATTTTCAGGTACCTTTTCCACTTCAAAGAATAACTCTTCAAGAGATTTCTCTTTTGGAGATTTATAAGTAGGAGATTTGGATAAACTTATTATAGCCTGTTTTGTGATTCTAGTCTCTTCATGAGTGCTTTCATTTATGGATATGATCTCTTTAGGAGATCCAGTCATGGTCTCTTCTAGAATACCAACTTTTTGTTATTAAGCTTTTCTTTTTTGATGAATTTTGTCTTTTGCACCGACGAGTCTTCCACACTTCTGGCATGCCTTAGACTTGTTTGCTGCTATGCCTACTGATTGTTCGACAAGGACATTAATTCTTGTTGGGGTATTAGCAGCTGATATGTAAGATTTTGTCACATTCTTTGTGTCAGTGAATGCATCCGATAACTGATTTGTAATACTTTGCAAATGAATGATCATTTGAACTTCTAATTCACATTAATTAATACAAGGATCAACATGAGATAACGTCGAAGTATTCCAAGTGATTTCTTGTCGAGTTTCAGGCTGCGACTTGTCTCTCTCTAATGATGGGAAAATTGTTTCATTAAAATGACAATCTTCAAATCGTGCCTTAAACACATCACCAGTCAAAGGTTCTAGATATCTAATGATTGATGGAGAATCAAAACCGATATAAATTACAATTCTATGTTGTGGACCCATCTTAGTGTGTTGTAAAGGTGCAATAGGGACATAAATAGCGTAACCAAACTCTAAGGTGACTAACATTTGGTGGTTGACCAAATACAAGTTGTAATGGCGAATACTTGTGATATGCTGTTAGCCTAACACAAATCAAAGATGTTGCATGGAATATAGCATGACTCCATGCTAAAACAATTAATTTACTTTTCATAAGCAAAGGCTGAGCAATCAATTGAAGTCTCTTAATGAATGATTTAGCTAAACCATTTTAGATATGAGTGTATGCAACAAGGTGTTCAATACCAATGTCAATGGACATGCAATAATTATCAAATACTTGAGATGTAAATTCACTGGCATTATGCGGACAAATTGTCATGATAGGATGGTTTGGAAAATGTGTGCACAATTTAATTATTTCAGCAAGGAATCTAGCAAATGCAATATTACGTGTAGAAAGTAAACAAGTACGTGACCATCTAGTTAATGCATCTATTAAAATCATAAAATAATAAAATGATCCACAACAAGGATGTATGGGTCCACATATATCCCTTTAAATTCTTTGCAAAAATGATGGAGATTCAACAATTATTTTTGTGTGTGATGATCTGGTAATTAGTTTCTCTTATGAATAGACAGAACATGGGTAATCACTTAGTAAAAGAATCTTCTAATTATTCGACGCATCATTATAGATCCTGGATGCATGAGTCGATCATGCCATAGCGTAAATATTTTTGGGTCAGAGCACTTCTGGTGCATTACAATATGTGACTCAATCATTTTTATTTTCGTATAATATAATCCAGATAAAAAAGCAGAAAGTTTTTCTAATACTAGTTTCTGCCTAGAATTAGTTGAAGTAATCAATAAATACTCTTCCTGACTTTTATTTATAAGTTCAATATGATAACCATTACGACGTATAACTTTAAAGCTTAATAGATTTCTTCTGGATCTAGTAAAAAATGAAGCTTCATCAATACAAATTTTTGTTTAATTGTATAAAATATTTTGCATCACGTAAGATTGTGTGTGTGGTTGCACTGTCCACTAAACAGATATCATCACCAATCATTTTTGAATTAGTCAATATATTAATGAAAGCCATGCTTATATATAAAACAAAAACTGAAATTTATTAATCTCAAAATTCAAAGTAGGAAATTACAAACTCCTAAATCAAAAAATAAAACTTAAAAGTCATAATCAGAGTAGGACAATACAAAACATAATATGATATTTGGAGAATCAGGTTAATCAATGTGAACATTTCCATCACCAATTAAATGATCAATTTTTCTTTCAAAATCTTCAAAGAAATATGAAACATCAAGATGAGTAATATCTATTGATGCATAATGATCTGAGAAATTTATTTCAATTCCTTTTGCCTCCTTTTTTTATTTTTTATTTTTTATTGATGCTTGATAAAAATCCACCAAATATTTGGGCGTACGGTAAGAGCGTGACCAATTTCCTTTCATACCACATCTATGACAAGCATTTTCATATATCTTGGTAGGTTTATTCTGTAAACTTTTTCCTTTTTCTTGTGATGTCTTAGGATTATTCCATTTCTGGTGGAATGGCATGGTATTTTTCTGAACATGTCCTCCACGGATTCGATAATTATTTCTACCTCGGCCATATCCAAAACCATGACCTCTCTCTCGTCCACGACCATGAACTGCAACCTCATTCACTTCAGGGAATGGAGCGAAACTGGTTGGACGGCATAAGTGATTTTTCAATAACAATTAATTAGTTTATTCAGCCACAAGAAAACATGAATTTAGTTCAGAATACTTTGTAAATTGACGCTCTCTATATTGCTGCTACAAGAACACATTATTAGTATGAAATGTGGAGAATATTTTTTCAAGCATATCTTCTTCAATAATTTTTTCTTCACATAATTTTAATCGAGGAATAATTTTAAATAAAGCAAAGTTGTACACACAAATTGATTTATAATCTTGCAATCTCATGTGCAACCAATCATAACGAGCTCTTGGGAGGATTATGGTCTTTTGGTGCTCGTATCTCTCCTTTAAATTATTCTACAAAATAAGTAGATCTTTTACCATAAGATATTCATTTTTTAATTCTTCTTGGAGATGATGACGAATGAATATCATTGTCTTTGCGCGATCTTGCAAGAATGCTTCATTTTCATGCTTTATAGTATCTTCAAGATTCATTACCTCAAGATGGATCTCAATATCAAGAATCCAAGACAAATAATTTTTTTTTGAAAATGTCAAGAGTTGAGAATTTCAATTTTGAAAGATTTGACATATTTATGCACTCAATACAATCAAAATAAAATATTTAGTATCACGTAAAAACAAAGAACTTATTTATGCTTATCTCAACCGCTCAGTAACTTTTACTTCTCAATTGGCTAGAATCTCATACTCTGATAATGTATAATAAAATTAAAGCAATAGAAGAGAAAATGAGAGTTAAAGAGAATACTAAAAAATTAGAATCAAGAAAGTAAATATTACATCTCATTCAATTTTATGCATATCAAAATATCTAGTAAACATTGCTTATATAGACAAAATTTTGGTAGATGCAACATATGAATTTGGAGAAGTTGGTGGAGATAGGAGGCTGGTGAAGCGAAAATGGTGAGGTTGGAAAAGTAGTTGAGGTTGGAGAGGTAATAGGTGTGTTTGGTTTGTGTTTTGAAATATGTTTTTGGAAGAAAATTACGAATTTTCTCAAAAAAATTACAAAATTATTTTTCTCTCTATTACACATTAATTAATCACTAAATTCTAGTAAAAAGTCAAACTAAATTCTAATAAAATTTTCAAAGTTTTTTTTTTTTGACTATTTTAACGACAAAAAGATAAAATATGTTAAAAAATTAATAAAATAAAATGTCATATCTAAATCATAATAATTTTATTTTTTTTCTTACAAAACTAAAAAAATTGTCAAAATTACATCACAAACGAAATTTTTTAATTTCAAATTAAAATAATCAAAAAATTAAAAAGTTAATCTACATCTCAAAGGAAGACTTAACACAATCTCATCTACTTTCTGGCATGTTCTATTAATCTCATCCTTTTCTCTTTTAATGATTATTTGAATATTTTACGGCACAAATCAAATTTTTAGTTTTTGACGTTTAGCTAAAAGTTTGGATAAGTGGATTGCAACTTCACTTTTTTTCGCAAAAAGCAATAAATATCATGTCTAGACAACCAATAAATGCACTTATGTCACTATCCATCACTTCTCACTTGGATCGGAAAAAAAAAAAAAAAAAATTACAGCATAGTAATATCAATAAAATTCAGTTACAAAATCATAAAAATATATAATATTTTAATTATTAAAATATAGAAATTTTATTATTAATTTTTTTTAAAAAAAATTATATTTCAATATAAGATGTTTTAGAAAACAAAAAAAAAAATTGCAATACAAGTCAAACGATAAAAAAAGAAAAAAAAATTATATAAAAAAAAAATCAATCGTTGTAATAAATAAATTTTTAATTTTATCAATTTAAATTATTATTTTTTTATTTTCTTTCAATTTAAGTTATTTGTTTATTATCGTTAACTAAAAATGATAGAAAAAAAAATATTTTAATTATTAAACTAAAGCCCCGTTTGGTAAGATGGTTAGGACTAACTTATCTCACTAAAAAATAAAATAAGCTAAAAAATAATAAGATAAATTATCATATCCAAACCATAACAAAAATAGGTTGAAGGTTTAAATTGAAATCAAATTAAAAAATTAAGATTTAAATTGATAAAATTAAAAATTCAATGTTTATTTGAATACAATGGTTAAACTTTTGGATTTTGTTTATAATTTTCTCAAAAAAATAGAAGAAGACTTATGTTAAGTTTAAATCTAAACTTGAGAGAACTTGAGAGACTCGTGAGACTCATCACAAGTCATGCTTCGATGATTCAAACAATTTATTTTATAAGACCTTATGTATATAGTGTTCATGGATTACAAATATGTTTTTTTTTTAAATCGCAAGAATTTTTTGAAGACAATCACAATAAAATAAAATGTTATGATTCTTGGAATCAACTTAATTTTTTCACGAATGATATACACCGAGATTCCTTCAAAATGAATATTTCAAATTAAGATAAATTACATTGACACTCCCTCAATTTATTTGAAATCACAATGATACTGTCTTTATTCTTTGAAATATCATTATACTCCCTTATTTTAATAGTAATATGTGTAACAGTTGTGTCCATCTATTCATAGACTAGGAATTAGGGCTCGTTTGGCATGTTTGAAAAAAGTTAAAATGTCAAAAAGTCATTATCTTATTTAAGTCACATCATCTTATTTAAGTCACATCACCTCTCTAACATGTCACTTCAAACCCAAACCCAATCCAACTCATATTTTATAAAAAATCAAAAAGTACACTTATTTAGGTCATCTCAAACAACCCTAATGAACAAAAAATATGAGTTCAACATAAAAAAGATCTGAAATGCTAAAATTACCCTTCTCTCCCTCTTTCTCTCTTTCATTCCTCATTTCTCACTCAAGGCCATAGCCACAAAACCTTTATATGTATAGATGTATAGACCTCATCAAGGCCATAGCCATAAAACCTTTATATATATATATATACTAGGGTATGCCCGTGCCTGAAGGCACGGTGACCATTAATATATGAAAATGTAATTGAATATAAAATTATTGGGTTAAAATGTAATTTATTTAATTTGTTGGGAAAAAAAATTTGAGGTGAAAATATAAATAGATGATCCGTATAATTAGATTTTTGAAAAGAGTTTGGAGTATTGTAGTATGATGACACAAATGCAAACAAAGATCATATCACCAAATATTTACTATTGTAGCATTTTTGTTTATGTAACCTACTTGCAATTTGTAATAGAAAATAAGCATTTTTAGATAGTGAGTTTTGGTTGAAGTAAAGAAGAGAGATCTCAAAACTATAGTTTTGCATCAATTTTAATGTAATGGTTAAAATCTACCAATTTTTATGGTTTGGTGGTCAGTTTATTGTGCAGAAAATTAAATAAATGAAAAATAAATAAATTGTATGCTACTTGGTGAATAAATCAATTTGAACATAAATTTTCCAAATTTATAGGTAAACGAAATAGTGAAAAGTAAACACATAAATGCTACGTAAAATTCAAGTACAACAAAAGCATAAGATTTTAAACAAACAACAAAATGTAAATCCCACAACACAAAAACATCTATATAAAAATCAGACGAAATACGCCAGCCAATGCTATGCAATAAAAAAAAATAAACAACAAATTAAGCACACCAGTCAATGCTCTGCAATACAAAAAAAATGTCAAATAACAAATTAAGCACACCAGCCAGTGCTCTGCAATACAAAAAAAAAATGTCAAATAACAAATTAAGCACACCAGCCAATGTTCTGTAATACAAAGAAAATGCAACACCCTTCCTGATAAAAAGATAACCAAATAAAAATATGATTAGTTTTGTTTAACCTAATTCAAGAGCATATTAGGAAGAAAAAACAAAAAAAAACAAAAAAATATATATCACCTAATGTGTTACATTTACAAAAACAAACTCATAGCATAAATCAATAATTCAAATGAATATTATCTAACATACATCTAAACTTAGTTATAAATTTCACATAGATAAAAGGCTTTACAAAACTATTGTAAGTAATAAATTTCACATCGATCGGAAACTTTACAAAATACGGATCGTAGCCAGCATATGTACGCTTTTCACAAAAATAAATATGAGATTCAAACTTGTTCTTTCTTAGAAATCCTAGGAGCGCCTCATCACTTTCCAAAAAATCCTCGTATCAACTTGTATGTATCCCCAGTGAGGAGCATGCACGACAATCTATTAATTTATGAAAATAAAAAAAGTTAGTATATTAGCAAAAGAAAATTTATATATATATCAAAACACTTTCAAATTGAAATTACCTTGTTACATCTCCATCGAAGCAATCTAGTTGTATTTATATTTTTGAGCTCCATATATTTTTTAACCCAATCCTACAAAAATCGACACATCTAGTAAAATATTTTAAAAATAACAATTTGTAATCAATAGAAACAAATTTATCAATAAATAAATTGTACCTTTTGACAAAAGTGGTTTGATCCATAAGTAACACTATAACAAAATTTCAGGATAAACAATGTTTGTAGTAGAATCTGGCTCATCATTGGGAAGGAGAACACTTATACGATCAAAGGATGTGCATCTAGATAGGGCCACATACAATTGCCCATGACTAAACACTGGTGTGCGCAAATCAACTCCAACAAATTTCACAGATTGCCCTTGAGATTTATTAATGGTCAGGGCATATGCCAATCGAACTGGAAATTGACGTCTTGTCATTCGAAAAGGCATTTCTGAAGAAGATGGTGTCAAGGATATCCTTGGTATGAATACCAAATTGCCACATTTTTCTCCAGTTAAAATTTGAGCTTCAATTATGCGAGTATTGCATCTAGAAACCATCAATCTTGTGCCATTGCACAGTCCATCTTTTGGTGCAATATTTCTTAACAACATTATAGGACAACCTACTTTCAACTCTACCTTAAAAGCCGGTAGCCCAGGAGGATCTAATGAATTTAAATATTCATTAGGATATCTATTTATTATAGTACGATCAATTTCATCATCTTCAGACATCATGTCTACTGCCAAATAAGTAAGTGTGTTGCCGGGAAAAATATTCAATGCTGCAGTATTGATAGCACTGACATCATCATTCCGTGCAGAAAGAATTGTACGTTCAGTTAAAAATGCTGCAGTCGATGTCATTGCCACATCCAGTTGCGGATAAACTACTGAGATTATGTCTTTTAGATCTTGACATTTGCGTATTGTTGATGGAAGTTTAACAATTTCCTGAGGATTGGTCCCAATCTATTTATAAAAATAAATAAATAAAATAGTAAGTAAAATCAATTAAAGTACATAAACATAAATGTATTTCGTCAATTTAAAAGGACCATATAATGGAGAAAAAGTTTGAAGAAATATTACCTCCATCAAGAATTTTGCAAAATTAGCATTTTCAAGATTTGCATGATTCAAGCGCATGTTCAAATTTAAAGACAGAACATGTATATCCTTCCATAGAAAAGAGTGTCTTAATGATGCATTCACAATTTGCTCACGTACTCCTTTGGTTACAACTGGTACGATTTGTCGAAAATCTCCACCAAGAACAACAGTGATACCCCCAAATGGCTTTTCACTATCACAAGTCTCCCGAAGTGTGCGATCAACTGCCTCAACACAATGTCTATGCTGCATAGGAACTTCATCCCAGATTATAAGTTTTGTTTCTCTAAACAATTTTGCTTGTAATGATTGCTTGCTAAATCTACAAATTGAATTTTCCAATACATCCAATGGAATGGAAAATGTTGAATGAGCAGTACGACCTCCTACCAATAACAATGATGCAATTCCAGATGAAGCCACAGTAATAACAATATGGCTAAGGCTGCGACACTTTAATGCAATCGCATTGTACAAAAACGTTTTCCCTGTTCTGGCACCTCCATTCAAAAAGAAAATAGTTCCTTTATTTTCAAAGACTGAGGAAGTGATTGCATCATAAGTTGTTCGTTGATCATTGTTGAGGCGTATAGCGATCCCGGGTTTACCCTTGTTGTACAGTGGTCCGGACATGTGTCCGTGGACGTTGGTAGTTGTTTATTATCTTGTTTGCATCCTCCTTACTTTGTATATTGAGTTATAGGATGTGTTGGCAGGTGTGTTTCAGGTTGGTTGTGTTTGGGAGCCTAGTGTTGCTGCCCAGATTTTTGGACCTTCGCTCGAGCGAGGAGTTGGTCGCTCGAGCAAGAGTGGAGTCTGTGTCTGGTGGGTCGAGCCAGAGTGGCTTCGCTCGAGCGAGCGCTTGCATCTGGTTCTGGACCTGAGAGTGGTGTTTCTTGGCTTGAGCGAGCTTTTCTTGGCTCGAGCGGTCTGGTTTGTTCTTCGCTCGAGCGAGGAGTTGGTCGCTCGAGCGTGCTTCTGGTTGCGGACCTGAAGGTTTGAGTTTTTGGCTCGAGCGAGGGATTCTTGGCTCGAGCGAGAGTTTTCTGTGTCTGGTCGCTCGAGCGACCAAGTCTTCGCTCGAGCGAGAGTGTTTTATATCAGCGGGCAGTAGCGATTTTAAACATCACTTTTTCACTCTTCTTTTTGATTAAACCCCAGATCTGTGACCCTCTCTCTCTACACTTACACTCTCTCTAAGAATTGATCTCCCTAGAGTGTGAATCTAGCCTAGGGCCTTTGTTAAAAAGATAGAGGGCATTAAGGGCTTTGTTTTAATCTGAAAAAGTTGGGATTTGGAGCACGTTGATCTTCGAGCCTTCATCTCCTTTTTGGCTCAAACTTCGAGGTAGGGATATCCTACTCCTCTCTATGGATTTTGTCTTTAAATTTTGGTATTTTGAGATGTTGGGGTTGGTTTGGTAATTTGGTGAAAGTTAGGGGCTTTTGTGTAATTTTACAAAAGTTGGGGTTTCGTTCATAATAAACCTGAATGCATGTTTGGCATAGAGAAATGGGAATAAATGATGAGTCATTAATGAAAATGGGACCTAAGGGTTGTAATGTAAATTATGGGAATTGACCTAATTACATTGTTTAATTAATTGGGATAATTAATTGTGAGGGAATGAAATGTTGATTGAATATCCATTGTGCATTTATTTTCTGTTTAGAAATAACTGCTTTGGGCTATCGGTGGAGGATAGTCGTGATTGTTGTAGACAATGCATGATGATTAGGCAAACTAAAACTAGTCAAAGGAATGTGTCATGGATTTTGACGGTTGATAGAATACATTAGTTATATGTATTGTGTTGTTGTATATAGAACCAATGTGTTTGTATACGTTATGTGTAGAGGAGGAGATGGGGGATGTACTCCGCGGTTTAGGGGAAGATAGGGGATGTACCTCTAAACCGGATAGTGTTGGGAGAAGATAGGGAATGAACTCCGTAGATACAGCTCATATGCTTGTCTAGAGAAGTGAAGATAGAGCTCATATGCTTATCTTTGTGAAATGTGGATATAGCTTATATGCTTATCTGTGGATATTGTGGTTATACATATCTGTTGTAGGATGTGGATATAGCTTATATGCTTATCTGTGGATATTGTGATTATACATATCTGTTGTAGAATGTGGATATAGCTTATATGCTTATCTGTGGATATTGTGATTATACATATCTGTTGAGAATGTGGGTAGTGCTTATATGCCTATCCGTTGAAAAAGGGAAAATGAAAGGAAACTTGGACTCAAAAGTCGTGTGACATAAATGTGTGATTTATGTGAATGTATCAGTGTTGGCCATCTATCAATTGCTAATATTTTAGTCATTGTTCATGGTTGGTTTAGTATATTTCTACTGGGCTGTGGCTCACCCTATATGGGAATATCATTTTCAAGTACAAGAAGCATGCCTCCTCCAAGGACATAGCTTGGGAGGCCACAAGTGGACATCTTTTTTGTCGTTTTCTTTTGATGTATTACATATAATTCCAAGCCAAGGGCTTAATGTGTATGAGTTAGTACTCTTTTGTTGTAACCAAGTGTTAACTTGGAAAGCTGTAAGCCCTTAGGGCATTTGCTCTTGTCGTTAACATGTAATACCTATGTAATAGAATTCTGATGTAATGAAAGAATGTGGAACTTTTGTATATCAACGCATGTCTTATTTAATGGGTTTAACGTTATTATTTTGAGGGCGTTACAACTTGGTATCAGAGCGTACCGGGTTCGAATACTTTGGGTACGTAGGAAGTGATTAGGATCACAATGGGTTTGTCTCGCTTGATAGAGACTTTGATGTAGTATCATATGCTATGTGCTTACTTGATAACATGCTTATGTCACTATGTGGGTATGGGATTTACTTTCTAGGATGTTGATTGGATCCTTGGATTTCTGTGAGTCTTGTTAGAAAAGCACTTGATCAATGCTGTTTCTAACTAGAACTCTAGTAATGCCTCGGGACTATCATTATCCGGAAATGAAATTCGTAAGTGCTTATGTGTTTACGTGCTTACGTGGAGTGAATTACTGTTGTCCATGCATTAGGACGTGAGTGTTTAGTTTCGGCACATTTGAGAATGTGCTAACGTTCTGTGTTACCTTTATTAGGATGTCAGGACGAGGAAGAGGTGCTAGGCGTGGTAGACCTGCGAGGCAGGAAGTACCGTTACAGGGTGAGACCCCGGCAGTGCAGGAGGGTGTTGGTCAGGCCAATGTGGCCGAGCCAGTGGGTCAGCAGGCCATGGGTGCCTTGGCCCGGGAGATAGCAGGAGCTTTGGGTATTCTCAGAGCAGGGAATCAGGCAGCCGAGGCAGGGCCTTCTTTCTTAAAAAGGGAGTTCTTCCGGTCTAATCCGGATGAGTTTGTCGGGGATCCGAAGGAGCCACTGAAGGCTGATGAGTGGCTTGAGCAGATGAGTAAGACGTTCGAGATGCTTGGCATCGAGGACGGAGCATTGAAGGTGACCTTGGCATCCTTCCAGCTGAAGGGAGATGCGGGTCAATGGTGGAAATACGAGAAGGCTCGTGTTGGTGGTACTTGGGAGGCGTTTGTAAATGCTTTTCAGGAGAGGTTTTTGTCTGCAGCAGCTAGGGAGAAGCTGAGGGACCAGTTTAGCCGGCTTAATCAGCAGGGCTTGTCTGTGGCCGAGTTTGAGGCTACCTTTACCAGTCTGTCCAGGTTTGCACCGGAACTGGTGGCGTCTGAGGAACGCCGTTGCTATGAGTTTGAGCGGAAGTTGAGGCGGGGCCTCAAGTTGAGAATTGGTGGATCTTACATTCGAGAGTATAGACACCTGGTAGATGCAGCTGCTCATATGGAGATTATGATGCATGAGGAGCCAAGATAGTCAGAGTGACGACAGCAGGCAGAGGGGTTCTAACCCTCAGCAGCCCCAGGGAGTAGCTTCTAGATCGACCTTTCCAGTGCCGAGTGCAGGCTCGGGGAGAGGCAGTCAGGGGGAGTTTACTTGTTACAAATGTGGCCAGCCGGGTCACAAGGTTTCAGTTTGCCCGTTGAAGGGTGGAGGTCAGAGAGCTGCTTCTTCTTCAGCTAGACCGCAGAGTCAGAGTTTGGGCATGGGGCAGCCCTTGTCTTGTTATCAGTGTGGACAACCTGGGCACCTGAAGAGGTTTTGCCCGCAGTTGAGTGCCACTTCGGGAGCGTCTGGTTCTAGGCAGACGCAGGGTTTTCAGCCAGCTCAGTCTGTGCAGGCCTCGAGGGCCAATCCGGGAGCTTCGTCATCCCAGTCTGTGCAGCAGTCACTACTAAAAAGCAGGGCTTTTGAGTCGGCAGCTTGCCGTCGCAAATAGCGGATTTGCCGACGCAAAAACTTTTTGCGACGGCGTTTCGACGGCAACTCAAGGGACGAAAATGGTGGGGTCGCAAAAAGTTTTTGAGTCGGCAATCTGCCGACGCAAAAAGTTTTAATTTTTTGAGACGGTAGATTGCCGACTCAAAAAGTGGTTAAATGTTTTAAAAAATTTAACTCATAATTTTCTCACTGAGGCTCCCAAGGTTCGAACACCCATCCATTTGGACAAGTTGACCCAAGGTCAACGCACTACACCCACTTCACCACCACACCTCTTTCAGATATTAAACGAGATATATATTATTTATAGTATATACACTCAATATTAATATAAAAGTATATGTATAAATAAATATATTTATTAAATATAATCAAGTAAATAAATATATATCTTGGTTATAAATTTTTTTTTTTTGCTACGGCATCAGTTGCCGACACAAAAAGGTCTAATTTTTTGCGTCGGCACAAATTTGCCGACGCAAAAGGTCTATGCCGACTCAAAAGGTCTATCTTTTGCGTCGGTAAATTCAACCGACTCAAATAATACTATCAAATATTAATTTTTTGTGTCGGCCAACGGTGCCGACACTAAAGGTTTGGTATTTGAGTCGGTAACTCTGTGCCGTCTCAAAAAGGCTACCTTTTGCGACGGTAAAATTTGCCGACTCAAAAAACCGACTCAAAAGACCCTTTCTTTAGTAGTGAGTCTTTTGCTCCGAGAGGTGAGCAGGTAGACCAGGGGCCTACGGGGCGCGTGTATGCTGTTACCGCGCCGGATTTAGTACCGGCTCCATCGGTAGTGAGAGGTACTTTTCTGTTTTGCAACTCGGTTGCTAATGTGTTGATAGACACGGGTGCATCTTATTCTTTTGTATCTGCTGCATTTGCATCTGTGTTGGAATTGGAGCTTGCACCATTGGCATCTCCTGTTTGTGTTGTGTCACCTGTTGGGGGTGAGTTGGTTTTGGAACACGGATGTAGAGGTTGTGATATAGAGGTCGCCGATTATAGGCTTGCTTTTCCGTTTGTTGTCATGCCCATGAAGGGTTTTGATGTTATTTTGGGTATGGACTGGTTATCGTCATACCGGGCTGTTATTGATTGCTACCGCCAGAGGGTTACGTTATGTACCTTGAGCGGGGAGTGGTTCCATTTCTTGGGAGACCGAGTTGGTAGTGTTTTGCCACCGGGGTACGATTCGCGAAAGCGAAGTGAGCTTGGTAGTCTACTTGCCAGTTTTGAGAGTGGTGAAAGTGGTGAGACCCAGATTGTGTTGCCAAGGGTGGTTTGTGAGTATTCGGATGTCTTTCCCGAAGATCTTGTTAGTTTGCCACCTCACCGAGAGATAGAGTTCTCTATTGATTTAGTGCCCGGCACGGCGCCGATTTCTATGGCACCTTATCGTTTTGCTCCAGCAGAGTTGGTCGAGTTGAAAGTTCAGCTCCAGGAATTGCTAGATAAGGGCTTTGTTCGCCCTAGTGTTTCGCCGTGGGGAGCACCGGCCCTCTTTGTTAAAAAGAAAGATGGGGCCTTGAGATTGTGTATTGACTACCGGAAGTTGAATCGGGCTACGGTTAAGAATAAGTACCCTATGCCCCGTATAGATGATTTGTTTGACCAGTTGAAGGGTTCCCGTTGTTTCTCTAAGATAGACTTGAGATCGGATTACCACCAGTTGAGGGTCAGGGAAGAGGATATTCCGAAAACGGCATTCCGTACGCGGTATGGCCATTATGAGTTTCTGGTGATGCCATTTGGGCTTACCAATGCACCGGCAGTCTTTATGGACTTGATGAACCGGATTTTCCGGGAGTTCTTAGACCGATTTGTGGTCGTCTTCGTGGACGACATTCTTATCTATTCGCCTTCAGAGGAGGAGCGCGAGGAACACTTGAGAGTGGTGCTTGAGTTGCTTAGAGCCCATAGGCTGTATGCCAAGTTTGGGAAGTGTGAGTTCTGGCTGAGGGAAGTCAAATTCTTAGGCCACGTGGTATCCGGGGAAGGGGTGTCTGTTGATACATCCAAGGTTGAGGCAGTGCAATATTGGGCACAGCCTAAGAATGTGTTTGAGATCCGCAGTTTTCTGGGATTAGCTGGGTATTACCGTCGGTTTGTGAAAGATTTCTCCAGGTTAGCGTCACCGTTGACTAGACTGACTCGGAAGGGAGTCAAGTTTGTGTGGAGTGAGACTTGTGAAAAGTTGTTCCAAGAGCTGAAAGTTAGATTGACCACCGCTCCGGTTTTGATTATTCCGGAGAGAGGGTTGGGTTATGCGGTTTATTGTGATGCTTCACGAGAGGGTTTGGGTTGTGTGTTGATGCAGGAGGGGAAAGTGGTAGCTTATGGCTCACGTCAGTTGAAAATACACGAGAAGAATTACCCCACACACGACCTAGAGTTAGCAGCTATGATCTTTGCCTTGAAAATCTGGAGGCACTACCTTTATGGTGAGAAGTTCGAGGTATTCTCGGACCACAAGAGTTTGAAGTATCTGTTTACACAGAGGGACTTGAATTTGAGGCAGAGGAGATGGATGGAGTTCATCGAGGATTATGATTTTGAGTTGCACTATCATCCGGGAAAGGCCAATGTTGTGGCCGATGCCCTTAGTAGGAAGACCATTAGTGATGTAGCTTGTATAGCCATCCGGGAATGGGAGATGTTGGGCGCACTTGGTGAGTTTGATTTGCTTTTGGGCGAATCTGTTGAGGCTGCGGCCTTGTTTTCTGTTGTTGCGCAGCCTACACTTGTGACTAGAGTGTTAGAGGCACAGAGAGGTGACCTTGAGGTAGAATCCCTCCGAGAGAAGATCTCCAATGGGAAAGTTGAGAAGGGTTTGACGGTGTATCCCGACCAGAGTGTGAGATACCGAGACCGTTTGTTTGTACCGGAGTCTTGCCGAGAGGAAGTACTCCGAGAGTTTCACCATTCGCGCCTTGCGGTGCATCCGGGAGGTACTAAGATGTATCAGGATTTGGGTCGCCAGTTTTGGTGGCGAGGTATGAAGAGAGATGTGGCTGTTTTCGTATCGAAGTGCCTTACTTGCCAGCAAGTGAAGGCCGAACATTAGAGGCCAGCGGGTTTGTTGCAACCCTTGCCTATTGCCGAGTGGAAGTGAGAGCATGTCACTATAGACTTCGTTGTAGGTCTTCCGAGGACTCAGCGGGGTAGTGATGCTATTTGGGTGGTTGTAGACCGGTTGACTAAGTCGGCGCACTTTATTCCTATGCGCGTGAGAGATTCGGTGGATCATCTTGCCGACTTGTATATTCGGGACGTAGTGAGATTGCACGGGGTCCCAGTGACAATCGTCTCAGATAGAGATCCTCGTTTTACTGCCAGGTTGTGGCAGAGTTTGCAGAGT
The DNA here is from genome assembly GCF_055761805.1 of Camellia sinensis. Classification (NCBI taxonomy): domain Eukaryota; kingdom Viridiplantae; phylum Streptophyta; class Magnoliopsida; order Ericales; family Theaceae; genus Camellia; species Camellia sinensis. The sequence continues at coordinate 124,232,077 of NC_138967.1, read as the reverse complement.
GCCTTGGGCACTAAGTTGACCTTTAGTACGGCCTATCATCCTCAGACTGATGGGCAGTCTGAGCGTACTATTCAGATCCTCGAGGATATGCTTCGGGGTTGTGTCCTGGACTTCAGTGGGACGTGGGAGAGGCACTTACCCTTGGTAGAGTTTGCCTACAACAACAGTTTTCAGTCTAGCATCGGTATGGCACCGTTTGAGGCCTTGTATGGCCGACCGTGTAGGTCTCCAGTTTGTTGGGCCGAGGTGGGTGATGCACCTTTGTTGGGTCCGGAGTTGGTTAGGGAGACGACGGAGAAAGTTGAGCTTATCCGTAGAAGGCTTGTTACAGCCCAGAGTCGACAAAAGAGTTATGCCGACCGTAGGAGGAGGCCTTTAGCGTTTGAGGTAGGTGATCATGTCTTTCTGAAGATATCACCTAGGCGAGGTTTGATGAGGTTTGGGAAGAGTGGGAAGTTATCCCCTCGGTTTATTGGTCCTTTTGAGATCCTTGAGAGGATTGGTGAGGTTTCTTATCGGTTAGCCTTACCGCCGCAGTTGTCCGGAGTGCATGACGTGTTTCATGTGAGTATGCTTCGGAAGTATGAGCCAGATCCATCACACGTGTTGGATTGGACCGACCTAGAGGTGGATGAGGATGCCTCGTATGAGGAGAGACCGGTTCGGGTCTTGGATAGGCGGGATCAGGTCCTGCGTGGCAAGACCATTCCTTTGGTGAAAGTCTTGTGGAAACATCACGGAGTGGAGGAGGCCACTTGGGAACGTGAGTTGGAAGTCCGCGAGAAATATCCAGACTTGTTTGTTGATATGTAATCTTGTATTTACATTTTGAACTGTTGTTGAACTTAAGAGCTTTTATATATGTCTTAAGTTGTGAAACATTGAAAATGTTTTGGTTTATTGGAAGTATGTTTTGGAACTTGCCTCATATGGAAGTTGAATGTGACACTATATCTGTTAAATATATTGTTGAAATTGGAAAGATAATGCGTAATGTTAATGCATGTTGAAAGTACATATGTTGTTTACATATTGTGAAATGCCTCTTGTTAAAGGGAGGGGATGGCCGGTAATGGGTCGAAGTGTTGAATGTTAAAATGTAACATTATTTAAAATGAAGGAAAACTTGTTTTGAAAACTTGTGCTTAATTTCGGGGACGAAATTCTTTAAGGGGGGGAGGTTATAGCGATCCCGGGTTTACCCTTGTTGTACAGTGGTCCGGACATGTGTCCGTGGACGTTGGTAGTTGTTTATTATCTTGTTTGCATCCTCCTTACTTTGTATATTGAGTTATAGGATGTGTTGGCAGGTGTGTTTCAGGTTGGTTGTGTTTGGGAGCCTAGTGTTGCTGCCCAGATTTTTGGACCTTCGCTCGAGCGAGGAGTTGGTCGCTCGAGCGAGAGTGGAGTCTGTGTCTGGTGGGTCGAGCCAGAGTGGCTTCGCTCGAGCGAGCGCTTGCATCTGGTTCTGGACCTGAGAGTGGTGTTTCTTGGCTCGAGCGAGCTTTTCTTGGCTCGAGCGGTCTGGTTTGTTCTTCGCTCGAGCGAGGAGTTGGTCGCTCGAGCGTGCTTCTGGTTGCGGACCTGAAGGTTTGAGTTTTTGGCTCGAGCGAGGGATTCTTGGCTCGAGCGAGAGTTTTCTGTGTCTTGTCGCTCGAGCGACCAAGTCTTCGCTCGAGCGAGAGTGTTTTATATCAGCGGGCAGTAGCGATTTTAAACATCACTTTTTCACTCTTCTTTTTGATTAAACCCCAGATCTGTGACCCTCTCTCTCTACACTTACACTCTCTCTAAGAATTGATCTCCCTAGAGTGTGAATCTAGCCTAGGGCCTTTGTTAAAAAGATTGAGGGCATTAAGGGCTTTATTTTAATCTGAAAAAGTTGGGATTTGGAGCACGTTGATCTTCGAGCCTTCATCTCCTTTTTGGCTCAAACTTCGAGGTAGGGATATCCTACTCCTCTCTATGGATTTTGTCTTTAAATTTTGGTATTTTGAGATGTTGGGGTTGGTTTGGTAATTTGGTGAAAGTTAGGGGCTTTTGTGTAATTTTACAAAAATTGGGGTTTTGTTCATAATAAACCTGAATGCATGTTTGGCATAGAGAAATGGGAATAAATGATGAGTCATTAATGAAAATGGGACCTAAGGGTTGTAATGTAAATTATGGGAATTGACCTAATTACATTGTTTAATTAATTGGGATAATTAATTGTGAGGGAATGAAATGTTGATTGAATATCCATTGTACATTTATTTTCTGTTTAGAAATAACTGCTTTGGGCTATCGGTGGAGGATAGTCGTGATTGTTGTAGACAATGCATGATGATTAGGCAAACTAAAACTAATCAAAGGAATGTGTCATGGATTTTGACGGTCGATAGAATACATTAGTTATATGTATTGTGTTGTTGTATATAGAACCAATGTGTTTGTATACGTTATGTGTAGAGGAGGAGATGGGGGATGTACTCCGCGGTTTAGGGGAAGATAGGGGATGTACCTCTAAACCGGATAGTGTTGGGAGAAGATAGGGGATGAACTCCGTAGATACAGCTCATATGCTTGTCTAGATAAGTGAAGATAGAGCTCATATGCTTATCTTTGTGACATGTGGATATAGCTTATATGCTTATCTGTGGATATTGTGGTTATACATATCTGTTGTAGGATGTGGATATAGCTTATATGCTTATCTGTGGATATTGTGATTATACATATCTGTTGTAGAATGTGGATATAGCTTATATGCTTATCTGTGGATATTGTGATTATACATATCTATTGAGAATGTGGGTAGTGCTTATATGCCTATCCGTTGAAAAAGGGAAAATGAAAGGAAACTTGGACTCAAAAGTCGTGTGACATAAATGTGTGATTTATGTGAATGTATCAGTGTTGGCCATCTATCAATTGCTAATATTTTAGTCATTGTTCATGGTTGGTTTAGTATATTTCTACTGGGCTGTGGCTCACCCTATATGGGAATATCATTTTCAGGTACAGGAAGCATGCCTCCTCCAAGGACATAGCTTGGGAGGCCACAAGTGGACATCTTTTTTGTCGTTTTCTTTTGATGTATTACATGTAATTCCAAGCCAAGGGCTTAATATGTATGAGTTAGTACTCTTTTGTTGTAACCAAGTGTTAACTTGGAAAGCTGTAAGCCCTTAGGGCATTTGCTCTTGTCGTTAACATGTAATACCTATGTAATAGAATTCTGATGTAATGAAAGAATGTGGAACTTTTGTATATCAACGCATGTCTTATTTAATGGGTTTAACGTTATTATTTTGAGGGCGTTACAAGGCGATCAATAATAATTTCTACATCTGCCTGTTGTGCCTCATTATGCAGTTGTTGATGTTCGAATATCAACCTGTTACCAACTACCGCACTCCAATTTGTAGAAGGTTGTGGCATTGGCGGAAAGTCAATTAAACTTTTTCCTGATTCTTGGAGCATTTGATTCAAAAGATATAGATCATAGTCTTCAATTTGAGCCTCAGTTGGTTCAGAAATGGCAAACAATGTTCGAATCTTATGTGCAAGATCATTACATATATGTATTGAAAATTGATTCCATAACGCATATGGTTGCAGTGGAGAGCACTGAGTAAGAATAATAGTAAACAATCTCCTTAATTGATAACCAGTTTTCATAACTGCAGCCTCTTTAAGGCATTGTATCCATTCTTCATCATCTTCTAAAAGTCCTCTTGCAACACATGCTGATTTAAACATATCATGCAAAACATTGTTGACCGTGCGTAAACATTGAAACGATTTTGGTCATTTGACAACAGTTAATAGCAAACGCAAATAAAATCTCTCACCACAATTAGGGCTAGCAAAGTACATTCTACTGATTGCATAGCCCTGTTGTCTTGGTTTCCATCTCTTTTCTGAATTAAGCCAAACAAAATGTTGTGAAAATTCTTGGTAAGTGAATGGACATTCATCTTCCATAGAAGCGCAATATGCAAAAAAACCAGTAAGAGTTGACATTTGTTGGCCAGCTCTAGAAACAATTGCTTCTAATGATTCATCAGGATTAAAAAGAACACGGTGCATTCCAGGTAAATGAAGTGCTAAGCGTACAACTGTTGGTATCTCTGCATGCAATGGATAACCAAATATTCGCCAAGCAGCTTCTGGAGGTCCAATATACCTCGCATCGAGATATTGTTGGATCTCATTTATCAATCCCAACACCATCGTTGTACGATCATGACCCTTATAAAGGTACTTGTGTATATACTTGACGCATCTCATTCCGGCACAAACTTCCATATTTATGTGACAGTTGAAACGTTTAGAAAGATATGCATTGTACGGTACGATGTCTCTGTTATCAACTTCTTTCCCCCTCACAATATGAGCTTGACCATTATTGCGACGACGATAGATAGGATATCCATCTTGATCCATAGTAGTTGTTTCTGCGAACGCTCGAGGGTATCTCTTAGTGCATTTACCATTTTCCATACATGGTGCTTGTGGATTTCGAGCACCACATGGTCCATGTACCATACAAATAGTTTCAAAAAGCATAGGTTCATCTTTTGGATCTGGAAATTCTGTACAAACCAATTTGTCTACTTGAGCACGTGTCCGAATTTTGTCTGGACCCTTAAGAAATAGAAGTGTATGCATATGAGGAAGGCCTCGCTTTTGGAATTCAATTGTAAAAACATGTGCAACTTTATTACCAAACACTCGGTTTGTTTCTATCTCCTTCATCAAGCACTTTCTCTTTAACTCAAAAACACGGGCAATTAAATCAGGACGATCAATAGGCTTTTGGTGCGGTAATAATGCCGAAGTAATTTCTGGCCATTTAGGATTTACAGTCATGGTGAGAAAAATGTCTGGATGTTGGTTGTATCGTGTGATAGCCATTGAGTCTTGAAAGATTTCAAACATGTGTCTAGGACCTCCAGAAAATGAAGATGGCAAAACAAACCTTTGACCAATTTGATTGGGTTGAAGGTCATTTGGATCAATATCTGTCAAATCTTGGTAAAGTTCAGCACGGATCTTCCCTTGATTAAGCTTGTAGTAAGTCAACCTATTTTGTTCAGTTGCGGCCCAAGCATCAACCAAAAACTCTTGGAACAATTTTCCAGCTCTCAAAATTGTTGAATACTCTGTGGGTCGTTCAAACAAACGATAACTATAAAAATCCATTTGAGTAAGCCGATCAGTTGAAGGCTGATCACGTTCAACATCCCACAATTTCATCTTAGGTTCCCATCCAAGCTCACCATGTGGAAATAATAAAACATAATGTAATGGCAAATATGCTGGGTGACATTCATTGATTTGCATTAGCTCATTATTTCCATGTAGATGTAAGATAACATCTCTCATTCCACTAACCTTGGTTCCATCACCTGGTATTACAACTGCAATCTCATCTATAGTTGGTAGGTTATACCGTCGTCGATCTGTCGATGAACTGTAGTGGAGATGAGCAGGCAAATTTCGTACTGTCAAGGCTAATTGATTCAAAATTGCATGAGCCTGGCAAAATTTAGCAACGAATGCATTAACCTGTAATAAACTATCTTGAATAGTTTTTAGAACATCTCTTCTTAATTGAGGATTTCTACGATTGTGAACTTCTAAAGCTGAATCAAGGTCATAAATGTACAATTGCGCATAAGTTGCATCTTGCCCTGATTGTGGTAGTAGTGATCCTGTTCGATGTCGCAATTTCCCATGGATAGTGAATGATGTAGGGCCTCTTCCAGTAAGTACTCTTGGATCTAATGTAGCACCAAGACTTGTAAAAGCATTGGTTGCATTGTACACTCGAGTATAACGTCGAAACGATTTTGATTTATCATCATTCCCATCATATAATGCTTGAAGAAGTGAAGGGGGTGTAATAAGCAGAGGAAGCTTAACCTTTCCTTTTGAACAACATGTTCCGAATAGAGGACGGTTTGGAGATGATTTTACTAATTTTTCATCCATCCAATGTAATGCTGAACAAAAAGGACATAATACATCCATCTTGCCAAGAGAATGACGACATGAATTTATATGTGCTCGAGTACCAACCATTGGACTCATAGGCATATCCTCTAATTCCTCATTAGTACATAGATCCTCTTGAAGGGAAGGAGTTGTAAGAGTAGGCCTACAAATATTGGTTCTGTGTAAATTAAAATAGAATGGTAATAGTAAGAGTATGTATTTGAAGAATTAAACACAGTCTTTTACCAATTCCTTTGTGGAGCTAAAGATGTGATTGGCATTGAGAACGAACATGTGGAAGGATGTGCAACCATTGTTCGTTTTTGCGCCGATTGAGTATCCTCAGTTGCCTTTGTTCCTAGTTCCAAGCAAGCACGACTACGACGACATGGTATTAAAAAAGTTTGTCTCGGTTGAATACATTCTCTTGATTTTTCCCGTTCTCGCCGTGCACGTTGGGCCAATGTAGCTTTTGATATAACATTGTTATTGTGTGCCTAAAATGTGAACATTATATCATTGATACCTAAGATACAAATATTATCATATACTATTTTATTTCTTTTTCTTCTTGCCTTGTGATAATTTTAAGAATATTTTTACATTTTCTTTGCCCTACTTCCTTTTCCATTTTGCTTCATTTTCCCTATTCATGCCTTGTGATATAACAATTTGTTTTTTAATTATTGTTTTCTCTTTCTTCTTGCCTCATGATGATTTTAAGAAAATTAAAAATATTTTCTATGCCTATGTTCCTCTGTTCCTTTGCTTAGATGTTATAAATTTTTTCTTGGAGTTGATAAACGTTACAATTATTTTTTAGGAAATGTAAAAGAGAGCTAAAAATACTTTGTTTGAGTGTACAGAAAACAAAGAGCACACAAAAAAAATTGACAACACAGTTTACATTTTTAAAAATATACATGATCAATGTTCACTTAAACAATATGATTGGCTTTGTTTTACTCAATAAATATTTTTTTTAAAGATGTTGAATATATACCATTGGACATGCGTTTTCCTTTCCTTTGGCAAAAGAAGTTTCCTTTTCTTTTCCTTTAGACATTGCCTTGGCCTTTCCTTTTCCTTTGCCTACCAAAAATAAATAAAATTTATTCAGAATACGAAAAAGAACATGTATTTATAGAATTTATTAAGATTACGAAAAAAGAATATGTTGAACTTGATATTTATACTTACCTTAGAATTACGAATAATATTAAGATTGCACTCATCACGAATAACGACACCGATATTCCTAGTCTCATGGAGGAATGGGCTTGCATGAGTAGGCCTACAAATATTTGTTGTGTACAAAATAAAATTTATAAAATAAAATCTTAACAATAAGAATATGTATTTGTAGAATTAAATACAATGTTTTACCAATTCCTTTGTGAAGCTAACGATGTGCTTGGCGAAGTAAGATGTGTAAACATTACTCCTTTCTGAGCCGGTGGAGTATTAGTTATGCTTGGTGGAATCAATTCTCTCGATCTCTCTCGTTCACGTCGTGAACGTTGTCCCAATTGATATGAAGAGCTTGCCTTATCATTTCTTTCGCGTTCTCGCTGTGCACGTTGAGCCAATACAGCTTTCGATATAACATTATTGTTATGTGCCTAAAACATGAAGATTAATTTCATAAGATGCCTAAAATATGAATATTATCATCTACTGTTTTATACTTTTCTCTTCCTTTTTCATTTCTATTAATTTACTTTATCTTAATTCCCTTTCCTTCTGATATTTTGTAAAAAAATTGAAAACTTTTTCATTCTGTATCCCTCCTCCCCTCATTCCTTTTTTGTTCTATTCCTTTTTTATTATCTTGTAGATGTTAATGTCAATAGCAAAAAGCCAAAAAAGAATAATAATAATTTAAAACAAATATAATGTTTTTGTACAAATGCTATTTTAGCATGCTTCAAAAAAAACATTTTAGAAATTTATATGAAACTGTTTACTATATGAACAGTATATGTCACTGTGCAAGTAGTATGTCAATTTTACTTTTTTTTAAAAAAAAAAATCAAGGTTCATGGTCCAAAATAAATATTTCAAAAAAAGAACTTTAAATGGAAATGTTGAAGAGCCATACTACTGAACATGCATTTTCCTTTTCCTTGCCCGAAACGGTGGTCTTTTCATTTTTCTTCAACAATGCCTTGGCAATTTCCTTTTCTTTTGCCTACAAAAAATAAAGAAAATTTTTAAAGAATAAAGAAAATATATATATGTAGAAAGTTTTTAAAAAATATATAAATAAGAATATACGGTGCATACGGTGTTTTGAATAAAAAAAATCTATATAATTAAATTGGGACTACCTCTTGAACACGGATGACATTAAGGTCACGCTCATCACGGATAACAACATTAACATTTCTTTCTTGAAGAAATTGGACCTAAAAATACAAAAGAATTAGAGGTAAAAAAAAAATAAAAAAATTATACATGTAAGAAAATGAGTAAAAGGAGCCAGTATTACAGTTCGACGTAGGTCTCCATCCATCTGTAAATTATAAAAAAAGAGCATTTTGTTATAAGGAATTAGATAAAAAAATTATGAAAAGAAAAGAAAATTGACTTTTGCTTAAAAGAAAAATGTTTTTTTTTTCCCAATAAATAAAAAAGAAAACAACTTACGTGACCAAAAATAGTAATGTTGTCCATAATTAGCGGTTGAAGGTCAATGGTGTCTCAACCTGAAAGTGTCTGGTTATGTAACTTTGACAAAAATAACTATATGAAGGCAAAATGAGGTTTAATAATTGCCATAAAGAAAAATTAATCGCTACAAAATTAACAACCTCCTAACATATTTTAGTTAACAACCTAGTTTAAGAAGTTCGTTTGTGCATGAATATCACAGATGGAGAAATTGACCTACTACAGGATAGAAGAAAAATTATAATTTTTTTATGTCTTCAATATACATAAAAAAGGATAGAAGAAAAATTAAATACTCTCATAGAAATCTTCATAATTTTTCTCTATTGGCCAAAATGTAGAACTATTGCAATACATGATTTTGTGGTTGATTCTATATAGTAACTTTGCACTGACAAAGGTTAATTCTTATGGATTGTATTGCCCATTTTTCCTACTAACAACTAACTAAATTATAAAAAAATATAAATTATACTAATGAATAAAATTTTAGCAAAACTTAATTACAAAAATTTAATTCCTAAATTTGCATTTTAAAATGTGAAAACAAAATAAGTAAAAAACTACAGTAAAAATTTATAAAATGGCTCACCACACTGTAACTGAAAAATTATAAATACCTTTTGTATTATTTGTATAATTGCAAATGCCTTTTTCAAAAAAGTATACTACATAGTAGCTTATTTACTCCAAGGAGTAATACTCTCATAAAAATCATTAAAAAATTATTAAAACAAATTTTTAAAATAAGTTTAAGTTTTTTCAAAAGTCCTAATAAACATCTAAAAAGTCTTTTTTTTGTTTGAAAAATTCCAAAAATAAAATTGAAAAAGCTAAATAAACTGGACTCTTTTTAAAGAGAGAGAAGCCTAAGCATTTTAAAATAGCAGTTCAATAAAAAATCAAATTAAAAACAATTCACTAAAAGCAAAAAAAATAAGGGTTATCAAATAAAAATGGTTAACTTTTTAATGTTCCCTTTTCCTTTCAATCAACAAATTCCCTTCAAATCCTAAATCCAAATACAGCCTAAGAGAGATGGAAAAAAAAAAAAAAAAAGAAGACCTATCATATTACAAAATTAAACTGTAACAAAATCTTTGTAAAAATTAAAAAAAAAAAAAAGAATAGTTATTCAGGCCCAGAAGTTAGACTTATTTTATAGGTCCAGTGATATGTTAAGAACAGGACTGGTTGATAATTAAATATTATCTAATTATCAACCAGTCATCTTCTTAACACATCACTGAGTCTATAAAATGGGTATAAAAAATGAACTTGTATATCATTATTAAAAAAAAGAAAAAAAAGACATAAATATTCACATAATTCATCATACATTCCAAAAAAAAAAAAAAGTATTATCTAGAAATTGAACAGCTATATACCAAGATACATAACTATACATACTATATTAGACTTCTTTCTAAACCAAACATTAAAAGCTTAATGTGTAATCTAATTATTGGGTCATTCGAAGACCAAACATGAAAATTCCAGGGCATTAAAGAAATCTAAGAGAGTTCATTCATTAATCCAGAACATTCATTAACCCACTGCAATTCGAAAAAGAAAGCAAGGAACTAATAAAGAATTGCAAGGGAGAGACTTCCTAACCTGAGTATCTGCTTGAGAAGCAAAATTAAAGGAATCTAAGACAGAAGGATAAAAAGAAAAACACAATTAGTAAGAGCACTCATCAACACTAAAAATGTACACGAATATATTTTCATATTTGACGAATAAAAATATGACCATTAATGGTTAATGAAAACCTCAACCCATTTGATTAAGATGAAATAAAAATGATTGTTGACACGAAATATAACTGTAAGAAGGCATAATGAGGTTTAATAATTGCCATAAAAAACAATTAATTGACACAGAATTACCTACTTTAAAAAGTATTTTTTTTAAAAAAAAAATTCCAAAATTAATATTTAAAAAGCCAAATTTTTAGAGAGAGAGAAGCGTAAACATTTTAAAATAGCAGTTCAATTAAAAAATAAAAAGGGCTAACTTTTTAATGTTTCATTTTCCTTTCAATCAACAAATTCCCTTCAAATCCTAAATCCAAATACAACCTAAGAGAGATGGGAAAAAAAAAAAAAGACCTATCATATTACAAAATTAAACTGTAACAAAATCTTTGTAATAAATAAATAAATAATAGTTATTCAGGCCCAAAAGTTAGACCTACTTTAATGAATCAAGAATCAACCAAAAGTTAGACCTACTTTAATAAATAAAGAATAGTTATTCAGGCCCAGTGATATGTCAAGAATCAACCAATCATCTTCTTGACACATCACTGGGTCTATAAAGTGGGTATAAAAAATGAACTTGTATATCATTATTAAAAAAAAAAAAAAAGACATAAGCATTCACATAATTCATCATACATTCCAACTATTCTAAAAAAAAAAACATAAGTATTCTCTAGAAATTTAACAGTTATATATCACGATACATAACTATACACACTATATTAGACTTCTTTCTAAACCAAACATTATTTTCATCGTGCCTTCAGGCACGGGCATACCCTAGTACACACTAAAAGCTTAATGTTTAATCTAATTATTGAAAATTCTAAGACCAGACATGAAAATTCCCGAGTATTAAAGAAACCTGAGAGAGTTCATTCATTAATCCAGGACATTCATTAACCCACTGCAATTCGAAAAAGAAAGCGAGGAACTAATAAAGAATTGCAAGGGAGAGACTTCCTAACCTGAGTATCTGCTTGAGAAGCAAAATTAAAGAAATCTGAGACAGAAGAATAAAAAGAAAAACACAATTAGTAAGAGTATTCCTCAACACTAAAAATGTACACGAATCTATTTTCATGTTTGACGCGTAAGAATATGACCATTGATGATTAATGAGAACCTCAACCCATTTGATTAAGATGAAATAAAAATAATTGCTGACATGAAATATAATTGTAAGAAGGCAGAATGAGGTTTAATAATTGCCATAAAGAAAAATTAATCGACACAGAATTAACAACCTCATAACATATTTTAGTTAACAATCTATTTTAAGAAGTTCATCATTGCATGAATATCACAGATGGGGAAATTGAACTACTACATGATAGAAGATAAATTATAATTTTTTAATGTCTTTAATATACATTAAAAAGGATAGAAGAAAAATTAACTATTGTAATAGAAATCTTCATCATTTTTCTCTATTGGCCAAAATGTAGAATTATCGCAATAAATGATTTTGTGGTTGATTCAATATAGTAATTTTGCATTGACAACAGTTAAATTCTTATGGATTGTATTGCCCACTTTTCGAACTAACAACTAATATATACCACAAAAAAAAAGTAAATAAATAAATTATAAAAAAATATAAATTATACTACTAAGGCAAAATAAAATTTTAACAAAACTTCAATATAGAAATTTAATTACTAATTTTGCATTTTAAAATGTGAAAAAAAAAAAAGAAGAGTAAAAGACTGCAATAAAAATTTATAAAAAGTCTCACCACACTATAACTGGATAAGTACAAATATCTTTTGCCTTATCTATACAATTACAAATGCCTTTTTCAATACTCTCATAAAAATTATACTACACAGTAGCTTATTTACTCCAATGAGTTACACGACACAGTAGCTTATTTAATCACAAATGTATTTCCTTCACCCATTTTTCCATATTGTCCATTCAAAAGTTATATTTATTTATTTATTTATTTATTTATTTTTAATTATATGTTTTATAAACAGTAAAGAAAGTTAAAACTTTCAATTTCCTTTTCCTTCCTTTTCTTAGATACCAAACAACAATGCATAAGATTCAAACTTCTTTTTCCTCTCTCTCTCTCAACAATCAACAACCAAACTAAGACAAAGAGAGAGAGAGAGAGAGAGAGAGAGAGAGAGAGAGAGAGAGAGAGAGAGAGAGAGAGAGAGAGAGAGAGAGAGAGAGAGAGAATCCAAAAAAAAAAATAAAGTGGGTATGAAAAATGAGCTTGTATATCATTATTAAAAAAAAAAAGAAGTAAGTATTCACATAATTCATCATACATTCCTATTATTTAAATAAATGAAAAAAGACACATAAGTATTCTCTAGAAATTGAATAGCTATATACCAAGATACATAACTATACACACTATATTAGATTTTTTTTTTTAAACCAAACATTAAAAGCTTAATGTTTAATATAATTATTGGAAATTCCAAGACCAAACATGAAAATTCCAAAGCATTAAAGAATTCTGAGAGAGTTCATTAATTAACCCACTACAATTCAAGAAAGAAAGTAGGGAACTAATAAAGAATTGCAAAGGAAAGACCTCCCAACCTAAGTATCTGCTTGAGAATCAAAACTAAAGAAATATGAGACAAAAGGATTAAAAAAAAACACACACACACACAATTAGTAAGAGCACTCCTCAACACTAAAAATGTATACGAATATATTTTTATGTTTGATGAGTAAGAATATGACCATTGATGATTAATGAGAACCTCAACCCATTTGATTAAGATGAAATAAAAATGATTGTTGACATGAAATATAATTGTAAGAAAACAGAATGAGATTTAGTAATTGCCATAAAGAAAAATTAATTGACACAAAATGAACAACCTTATAACATATTTTAGTTAACAACCTACTTTAAGAAGTTCATATGTGCATGAATATCACAGATGGAGAAATTGAACTACTACAGGATTGAAGGCAAATTATAATTTTTTTATATCTTCAATATACATTAAAAAGGATAGAAGAAAATTTGAATACTGTCATAGAAATCTATAGCGATCCCGGGTTTACCCTTGTTGTACAGTGATCCGGACATGTGTCCGTGGATGTTGGATGTTGTTTATTATCTTGTTTGCATCCTTTTTACTTTGTATATTGAGTATGGGATGTGTTGGGCAGGTTTGTTACAGGTTGGTTGTGTTTGGGAGCCTAGTGTTGCTGCCCAGATTTTTGGTCCTTCGCTCGAGCGAGGAGTCTGTCGCTCGAGCGAGAGTAGTGTTGCCCCGGTTCTGGACCTGAGAGTTGTAGTTTCTGGCTCGAGCGAGCTTTTCGTGGCTCGAGCGGTCTGGGTTTTTCTTCGCTCGATCGAGAACTTCTTGGCTCGAGCGAGAGTTTTCTGTGTCTGGTCGCTCGAGCGACCAATCCTTAGCTCGAGCGAGAGTGTTTTATATCAGCGGACAGCAGCGTCTAAAACATCACTTTTTCACTTCTTTTCTTTGAGCAAACCCTAAATCCGACACCCTCTCTCTCTAAACTTGCACTCTCTCTAAGATTTGATCTCCCTAGGGTGTGAATCTAGCCTAGGGCCTTTGTTAAAAAGATAGAGGGCGTTGAGAGCTTCGATTTAATCTGAAAAAGTTTGGATTTGGAGCAAGTTGATCTTGGAGTCTTCATCTCCTTTTTGGGCTAAAACTTCAAGGTAGGGATATCCTACTCCTCTCTATGGGTTTTGTCTTTAAATTTTGGTATTTTGAGATGTTGGGCTTGGTTTGGTAATTTTGTGAAAGTTTGGGGCTTTTGTGTAATTTTACAAAAGTTGGGGTTTTATTCATAATAAACCTAGATGCATGTTTGGCATAGAAAAATGGAATGATTGTTGAATCATTGATGAAAATGGGACCTAAGGGTTGAAATGGTAATTATGGAAAATGGCCTAATTACATTGCTTAATTAATTGGGATAATTAATTGGTGAGGAATGAGGAAATGAAATGTTGATTGAATATCCATTTGTGCATTTATTTTCTGTTTTAGAAATAACTGCTTTGGGCTATCGGTGGAGGATAGTCGAGATTGTTGTAGACAATGCATGATGATTAGGTAAACGGAAACTAATCAATGGAATGTGTCATGGAACTTGACGGTTGATAGAATACATTAATTGTGTGTATTGTGTGATTGTATATAGAACCAATGTGTTTATATACGTTATGTGTAGAGGAGGAGATAGGGGATGTACTCCGCGGTTTAGGGGAAGATAGGGGATGTACCTCTAAACCGGATAGGTATTGGGAGGAGATAGGGGATGAACTCCGTAGACAGAGCTCATATGCTTGTCTAGAGAAGTGAAGATAGAGCTCATATGCTTATCTTTGTGAAGTGAAGTGTGGATACAGCTTGTATGCTTATCTGTGGATATTGTTGATATACATATCTGTTGTAGAGTGTGGATACAGCTTGTATGCTTATCTGTGGATATTGTTGATATACATATCTGTTGAGAATGTGGATATAGCTTTTATGCTTATCTGAATGTGAGATATAGTTTTTATACATATCTGTGGAAATGATGATAGAGCTAGCATGCTTATCTGTTGAAAAAAAAGGGAAAATGAAAAGTAATTGGGACTTGTAAGTCATTGACGTAAATATGTAATTTATGTGATTGTATCAGTGTTGACCAACTATCAATTGCTAATGTTTTAGTCATTGTCCATGGTTGGTTTGGTGTATTTCTACTGGGCTGTGGCTCACCCTATATGGGAATATCATTTTCAGGTACAGGAAGCATGCCACCTCCAAGGACATAGCTGGGAGGCTAGTGGCGGGCATAGTTTTGTCATTTTACTTTTGATGTATTACATGTAATTTCAAGCCAAGGGCTTAATGTGTAAACGAGTTAGAACTCTTTGTTGTAACCAAGTGTTAACTTGGAAAGTTGTAAGCCCGTAGGGCATTTTGTTATGAGGTTAACATGTAATACTTATGTCTTGGAATTCTAATGAATGAAAGGAATGCGGTTAGTTTAAATGAAAATGCATGTCTTATTTGATGGGTTTATTGTTATTATTTTGAGGGCGTTACAACTTGGTATCAGAGCGTACCGGGTTCGAATACTTTGGGTACGTGGGAAGTGATTAGGATCACAATGGGTTTGTCTCGCTTGGTAGAGACTTAGATGTAGTACCATATGCTATGTGCTTATTTGATGACATGCTTATGTGACTATGTGGGTATGGGATTTAATTTCTAGGATGTTGATTGGATCCTTGAGTTTCTGGGAGTCTTGTTGGAAAGGCACTTGATCAATGCTGTTTCTAACCGGAACTCTAGTAACGTCTCGGGACTATCATTATCCGGAAATGAAATTCGTAAGTGCTTATGTGTTTATGTGCTTATGTGGAGTGAATTACAGTTGTCCATGCATTAGGACGTGAGTGTTTAGTTTCGGCACACTTATGAATGTGCTAACGTTCTGTGTTGCCTTTATTAGGATGTCAGGACGAGGAAGAGGAGCTAGGCGTGATAGACCTGCGAGGCAGGAAGTACCGTTACCGGGTGAGATTCCGGCAGTGCAGGAGGGAGTTGGGCAGGCCAATGTGGCCGAGCCAGTGGGTCAGCAGGCTATGGGTGCCTTGGCCAGAGAGATAGCAGGAGCTTTGGGTATTCTTAGAGCTGGGAATCAGGCAGCTGAGGCAGGGCCTTCCTTCTTGAAGAGGGAGTTCTTCCGGTGTAATCCGGACGAGTTTATCGGGGATCCTAAAGAGCCGCTTAAGGCAGATGAATGGCTCGAACAGACAACGAAGACGTTTGAGATGCTTGGCATCGAGGACGGAGCACTGAAAGTGACCTTGGCATCCTTCCAATTGAAGGGAGATGCGGGTCAATGGTGGAAGTACGAGAAAGCTCGTGTTGGTGGTACTTGGGAGGCGTTTGTGAATGCTTTTCAGGAGAGGTTTTTATCCGCAGCAGCTAGGGAGAAGCTGAGGGATCAGTTTAGCCGGCTTAATCAGCAGGGCTTGTCAGTGGCCGAGTTTGAGGCTACCTTTACTAGTCTGTCTAGGTTTGCACCTGAACTGGTGGCGTTTGAGGAACGCCGTTGCTATGAGTTTGAGCGGAAGTTGAGGCGGGGCCTCAAGTTGAGAATTGGTGGGTCATATATTCGAGAGTATAGACACCTAGTGGACGCTGCAGCTCATATGGAGCTTATGATGCAGGAGGAGGATGAGGGTCAGAGAGGCTCCAAGAGGAGCCAGGATAGTCAGAGTGATGGCAGGAGACAGAAGGGTAATAACCCTCAGCAGTCTCAGGGTGCAGTCTCTAGATCGACCTTTCCAGTGCCTAGTGTAGGCTCGGGGAGAGGCAGTCAGGGAGAATTCACTTGTTACAAGTGTGGCCAGCTGGGTCACAAGGTTTCGGTTTGCCCGCAGAAGGGTGGGGGTCAGAAAGCTGCTTCTTCTTCAGCTAGACCGCCGAGTCAGAGTTTGGGCAGGGGGCAGCTCTTGACTTGTTATCAGTGTGGACAATCTGGGCACATGAAGAGGTTTTGCCCACAGTTGAGTGCCACTTCGGGAGCGTCTGGTTCTAGGCAGACGCAGGGTTTCCAGCCAGCTCAGTCTGTGCAGGCCTCGAGGGCCAATCCGGGGGCTTCGTCATCCCAGTCTGTGCAGCAGTCTTTTGCTCCGAGAGGTGAGCAGGTAGACCAGGGGCCTACGGGGCGCGTGTATGCTGTTACCACGCAGGATTTAGTACCAGCTCCATCAGTAGTGAGAGGTACTTTTCTGTTTTGCAACTCAGTTGCTAGTGTGTTGATAGACACGGGTGCATCTCATTCTTTTGTATCTGCTGCATTTGCATCTGTTTTGGAATTGGAGTTAGCACAGTTAGCATCTCCTATTTGTGTGGTATCGCCTTTGGGTGGTGAGTTGATCCTGAAACAGGGTGTTAGAGGATGTGATATAGAGGTCGCCGACTATAGGCTTCCTTTTCCGTTTGTTGTCATGCCCATGAAGGGTTTTGATGTTATTTTGGGTATGGACTGGTTATCGTCATACCGGGCTGTTATTGATTGCTACCGCCAGAGGGTTACATTGTGTACCTTGAGCGGGGAGTGGTTCCATTTCTTGGGAGACCGGGTTGGTAGTGTTTTGCCACCGGGGTATGATTCGCGAGGGCGAAGTGAGCTTAGTAGTCTACTTGCCAGTTTTGAGAGTGGTGAGAGTAGTGAGACCCAGGTTGTATTGCCAAGGGTGGTTTGTGAGTATTCGGATGTCTTTCCCGAAGATCTTGTTAGTTTGCCACCTCACCGAGAGATAGAGTTCTCTATTGATTTAATGCCTGGCACGGCGCCGATTTCTATGGCACCTTACCGTTTTGCTCCAGCAGAGTTGGTTGAGTTGAAAGTTCAGCTCCAGGAATTGCTAGATAAGGGCTTTGTTCGCCCTAGTGTTTCACCGTGGGGAGCACCGGCCCTCTTTGTTAAAAAGAAAGATGGTGCCTTGAGATTGTGTATAGACTACCGGAAGTTGAATCGGGCTACGATTAAGAATAAGTATCCTATGCCCCGTATAGATGATTTGTTTGACCAGTTGAAGGGTTCCCGTTGTTTCTCTAAGATAGACTTGAGATCGGGTTACCATCAGTTGAGGGTCAGGGAGGAAGATATTCCTAAGACGGCATTCCGTACGCGGTATGGCCATTACGAGTTTCTGGTGATGCCATTCGGGCTTACCAATGCACCGGCAGTCTTTATGGACTTGATGAACCGGATTTTCCGGGAGTTCTTAGACCGATTTGTGGTCGTCTTCGTGGACGACATTCTTATCTATTCGCCTTCTGAGGAGGAGCACGAGGCACACTTGAGAGTGGTGCTTGAGTTACTTAGAGCCCATAGACTGTATGCCAAGTTTGGGAAGTGTGAGTTCTGGCTGGGGGAAGTCAAATTCTTAGGCCATGTGGTATCCGGGGAAGGGGTGTCTGTTGATACATCCAAGGTTGAGGCAGTGCAAGATTGGGCACAGCCTAAGAGTGTATTTGAGATCCGCAGTTTTCTGGGATTAGCTGGGTATTACCGTCGGTTTGTGAAAGATTTCTCCAGGTTAGCGTCACCGTTGACTAGACTGACTCGGAAAGGAGTCAAGTTTGTGTGGAGTGAGACTTGTGAAAAGTCGTTTCAAGAACTGAAAGTTAGATTGACCACCGCTCCGGTGTTGATTATTCCGGAGAGAGGGTTGGGTTATGCGGTTTATTGTGATGCCTCACGAGAGGGTTTGGGTTGTGTGTTGATGCAAGAGGGGAAAGTGGTAGCTTATGGCTCACGTCAGTTGAAAATACACGAGAAGAATTACCCCACACACGACCTAGAGTTAGCAGCAGTGATCTTTGCCTTGAAAATCTGGAGGCACTACCTTTATGGTGAGAGGTTCGAGGTATTCTCGGATCACAAGAGTTTGAAGTATCTGTTTACACAGAGAGACTTGAATCTGAGGCAGAGGAGATGGATGGAGTTCATCGAGGATTATGATTTTGAGTTGCATTATCATCCGGGAAAGGCCAATGTTGTGGCCGATGCCCTTAGTAGGAAAACCATTAGTGATGTAGCTTGTATAGCCATTCGGGAATGGGTGATGTTGGGAGCACTTGGCGAGTTTGATTTGCTACTGGGCGAATCTGTCGAGGCTGCGGCCTTGTTTTCTGTTGTTGCGCAGCCTACACTTGTGATTAGAGTGTTAGAGGCACAGAGAGGTGACCTTGAGGTAGAATCCCTCCAAGAGAAGATCTCCAGTGGGAAAGTTGAGAAGGGTTTGACGGTGTATCCCGACCTGAGTGTGAGATACCGAGACCGTTTGTTTGTACCGGAGGCTTGCCGAGAGGAAGTACTCCGAGAGTTTCACCATTCGCGCCTTGCGGTGCATCCGGGAGGTACTAAGATGTATCAGGATTTGGGTCGCCAGTTTTGGTGGCGGGGTATGAAAAGAGATGTGGCTGTTTTCGTATCGAAATGCCTTACTTGCCAGCAAGTGAAGGCCGAGCATCAGAGGCCAGCGGGTTTGTTGCAACCCTTGCCTATAGCCGAGTGGAAGTGGGAGCATGTCACTATGGACTTCGTTGTAGGTCTTCCGAGGACTCAACGGGGTAGTGATGCTATTTGGGTGGTTGTAGACCGGTTGACTAAGTCGGCGCACTTTATTCCTATGCGCGTGAGAGATTCAGTAGATCATCTTGCCGACTTGTATATTCGGGACGTAGTGAGATTGCACGGGGTCCCAGTGACGATTGTCTCAGATAGAGATCCTCGTTTTACTGCTAGGTTGTGGCAGAGTTTGCAAAGTGCCTTGGGCACTAAGTTGACCTTTAGTACGGCTTATCATCCTCAGACTGACGGGCAGTCCGAGCGTACTATTCAGATCCTCGAGGATATGCTTCGGGGTTGTGTCCTGGACTTCAGTGGGACGTGGGAGAGGCACTTGCCATTGGTAGAGTTTGCCTACAACAACAGTTTTCAGTCTAGCATCGGTATGGCACCGTTTGAGGCCTTGTATGGCCGACCGTGTAGGTCTCCAGTTTGTTGGGCCGAGGTGGGTGATGCACCTTTGTTGGGTCCGGAGTTGGTTAGGGAGACGACGGAGAAAGTTGAGCTTATCCGTAGGAGGCTTGTTATAGCCCAGAGTCGACAAAAGAGTTATGCCGACCGTAGGAGGAGGCCTTTGGCGTTTGAGGTAGGTGATCATGTCTTTCTGAAGATATCACCTAGGCGAGGCTTTATGAGGTTTGGGAAGAGTGGAAAGTTATCCCCTCGGTTTATTGGTCCTTTTGAGATCCTTGAGAGGATAGGTGAGGTTGCTTATCGGTTAGCCTTACCGCCGCAGTTGTCCGGAGTACATGACGTGTTTCATGTGAGTATGCTTCGGAAGTATGAGCCAGATCCATCACATGTGCTGGATTGGACTGATTTAGAGGTAGATGAGGATGCCTCGTATGAGGAGAGACCGGTTCGGGTCTTGGATAGGCGGGATCAGGTCCTGCGTGGCAAGACCATTCCTTTGGTGAAAGTCTTGTGGAAACATCACGGAGTGGAGGAAGCCACTTGGGAACGTGAGTTGGAAGTCCGTGAGAAATATCCGGACTTGTTTGTTGATGTGTGATCTTGTATTTAAATTTTACATTATGTTGAACTTAAGAGCTTTTATATATGTCTTAAGTTGTAAAACATTGAGAATGTTTTGATTATTGGAAGCATGTTTTGGAACTTGCCTCATATGGTAGTTGGATGTAACACTATATATGTTGAATATATTGTTGACATTGGAAAGTTAGTGCATAATGTTGGTGCATGTTAATAATACATATGTTGTTTACATATTGTGATATGTCTCTTGTTAAAGGGATGGGATGACCGGTAATGGGTCGAATTGTTGAATGTTAAATTGTAACATTGTGTAAAATGGAGGAAAACCTGTTTTTGAAAACTTGTGCTTAATTTCGGGGGCGAAATTCTTTAAGGGGGGGAGGTTATAGCGATCCCGGGTTTACCCTTGTTGTACAGTGATCCGGACATGTGTCCGTGGATGTTGGATGTTGTTTATTATCTTGTTTGCATCCTTTTTACTTTGTATATTGAGTATGGGATGTGTTGGGCAGGTTTGTTACAGGTTGGTTGTGTTTGGGAGCCTAGTGTTGCTGCCCAGATTTTTGGTCCTTCGCTCGAGCGAGGAGTCTGTCGCTCGAGCGAGAGTAGTGTTGCCCCGGTTCTGGACCTGAGAGTTGTAGTTTCTGGCTCGAGCGAGCTTTTCGTGGCTCGAGCGGTCTGGGTTTTTCTTCGCTCGATCGAGAACTTCTTGGCTCGAGCGAGAGTTTTCTGTGTCTGGTCGCTCGAGCGACCAATCCTTAGCTCGAGCGAGAGTGTTTTATATCAGCGGACAGCAGCGTCTAAAACATCACTTTTTCACTTCTTTTCTTTGAGCAAACCCTAAATCCGACACCCTCTCTCTCTAAACTTGCACTCTCTCTAAGATTTGATCTCCCTAGGGTGTGAATCTAGCCTAGGGCCTTTGTTAAAAAGATAGAGGGCGTTGAGAGCTTCGATTTAATCTGAAAAAGTTTGGATTTGGAGCAAGTTGATCTTGGAGTCTTCATCTCCTTTTTGGGCTAAAACTTCAAGGTAGGGATATCCTACTCCTCTCTATGGGTTTTGTCTTTAAATTTTGGTATTTTGAGATGTTGGGCTTGGTTTGGTAATTTTGTGAAAGTTTGGGGCTTTTGTGTAATTTTACAAAAGTTGGGGTTTTATTCATAATAAACCTAGATGCATGTTTGGCATAGAAAAATGGAATGATTGTTGAATCATTGATGAAAATGGGACCTAAGGGTTGAAATGGTAATTATGGAAAATGGCCTAATTACATTGCTTAATTAATTGGGATAATTAATTGGTGAGGAATGAGGAAATGAAATGTTGATTGAATATCCATTTGTGCATTTATTTTCTGTTTTAGAAATAACTGCTTTGGGCTATCGGTGGAGGATAGTCGAGATTGTTGTAGACAATGCATGATGATTAGGTAAACGGAAACTAATCAATGGAATGTGTCATGGAACTTGACGGTTGATAGAATACATTAATTGTGTGTATTGTGTGATTGTATATAGAACCAATGTGTTTATATACGTTATGTGTAGAGGAGGAGATAGGGGATGTACTCCGCGGTTTAGGGGAAGATAGGGGATGTACCTCTAAACCGGATAGGTATTGGGAGGAGATAGGGGATGAACTCCGTAGACAGAGCTCATATGCTTGTCTAGAGAAGTGAAGATAGAGCTCATATGCTTATCTTTGTGAAGTGAAGTGTGGATACAGCTTGTATGCTTATCTGTGGATATTGTTGATATACATAGCTGCTGTAGAGTGTGGATACAGCTTGTATGCTTATCTGTGGATATTGTTGATATACATATCTGTTGAGAATGTGGATATAGCTTTTATGCTTATCTGAATGTGAGATATAGTTTTTATACATATCTGTGGAAATGATGATAGAGCTAGCATGCTTATCTGTTGAAAAAAAAGGGAAAATGAAAAGTAATTGGGACTTGTAAGTCATTGACGTAAATATGTAATTTATGTGATTGTATCAGTGTTGACCAACTATCAATTGCTAATGTTTTAGTCATTGTCCATGGTTGGTTTGGTGTATTTCTACTGGGCTGTGGCTCACCCTATATGGGAATATCATTTTCAGGTACAGGAAGCATGCCACCTCCAAGGACATAGCTGGGAGGCTAGTGGCGGGCATAGTTTTGTCATTTTACTTTTGATGTATTACATGTAATTTCAAGCCAAGGGCTTAATGTGTAAACGAGTTAGAACTCTTTGTTGTAACCAAGTGTTAACTTGGAAAGCTGTAAGCCCGTAGGGCATTTTGTTATGAGGTTAACATGTAATACTTATGTCTTGGAATTCTAATGAATGAAAGGAATGCGGTTAGTTTAAATGAAAATGCATGTCTTATTTGATGGGTTTATTGTTATTATTTTGAGGGCGTTACAAAATCTTTTTTACAGTTAATTCATTTTTCTCTATTGGCCAAAATGTAGAACTATTGCAATACATGATTTTACAGTTAATTCTATATAGTAATTTTGCATTGACAACAGTTAAATTCTTATGGATTGTATTGCCCAACTAATGTATACCACACCAAAAACAAAAAAACAAAAAAAAGTAAATTATAAAAAAATATAAATTATACTACTTATGAATAAAATTTTAGCAAAACTTTAATCTAGAAATTTAATTACTAATTTTGCATTTTAGAATGTGAAAAAAAATAAGTAAAAAACTACAATAAAAATTGATAAAAAGTTTCACCACAATATAAATGGATAATTACAAATATCTTTTGTCTTATCTATACAATTACAAATGCCTTTTTCAATACTCATAAAAATTATGCTACACAGTAGCTTATTTAATCAAAAATACCTTTCATTAACCAATTTTTCATTAACCAATGTTTCAATTTCAGTGTGGTCCGAATATAATTGTCATTGGTAGGGTTCAATGAGATTTTTGCTTCAGAATTTTTTTTTTAAAGAGAGTCTCAACCCATAGGATGAAATAAAAATGATTCTTAACATGAAATCCATTTTTCCTTAACCCCCATTTGAGAGAGAGAGAGAGAGAGAGAGAGAGAGAGAGAGAGAAAGAAGTGGGTGTTAAAACCCAATTGATTATTAAAGAAAAAAAACACAATACATAATTTTATTTTGTATTTTGAGACATTTGAGACATTTGATAAAATTTTAAAAATTCTGACAAACCGTCATTTTTTCAACCCATATTTGGTGACTAAAAATATGACTATTGATAATTATGACCATTGATAATTGTCGAGAGTCTCAACCCATTTAACTAAGATGAAATAAAAATGATTCTTAATTTGAAATCCATTTTTTCTTAACCCCCATTTGATAGAGAGAGAGAAGTTGGTGTTGAAACCCAATTGAATATTAAAGAAAAAAACACAGTACAAAATTTTAACATTTGTTGAAACCCAATCTATTTTGTTTAACATTTGATAAAAAATTTAAAATGTTTAACATTTTTGTTTTTGCTATTAAAGATTATAAGAATTTTTATCACCAAAAACAGGGTGCAAAATAAAACAAGGTGCAAACAACTCTATAAATAAAACAGGGTGCAAACCCCTCTTGTTGGCACCAGATCTTTTTGCTATAAATAAAACAGGATGCAAACAGGGTCCCACTTGGTGAATCAAACTTATAAAATTTAGCTTGTTTGATCAATTTTTTTTTTTCTTTTTTGGGTTTGTTTTTGTGATATTGTTTGATCAAGTTGAGAACACCCCAAAGATCCAAAAATAAAGCCACAATCACCAACCCCATCTATAGAACAGAGCCCCTCAAGATTTCTTAAAAATTAATAACAAAGTCAGAAACTCCAAAATTAATAAGAAAGTCAGAAACTACAAAGTCAAAAAAATTAATAAACTCCAAACAATCTCCATCCCTCAATCACAAACAAAGCTTGACCTTGATAAAATCCAACACTTTTACCCACTCTACACATGCTCCGTTAAAAATACATTCATTCCGAAACTTCCAAAGAGACTAAAAAATAGCAATCAAAATTGAAAACCCATATCCAACCCACCTGATAATGATATTGTTTGTTTTTGTGATATTGTTTAGCTTTATTTTTAGCTTTATTTTTTTGATATTGTTTTTGTGATATTGTTTTAATCAAACTTATACAAAACACAAATCATAATCTAAATTGTTAAACTTATAGAATTGTTAAATACTTTTGTGGCCAACACGCTATTGATCAAACTTATAGAATTGTTAAATTTTTTTGTCCCATAATCTTAGTACAAAACACAAATCAAAGAGATTAAACAATCTTAAAAAAAACCTAATCCAATCCAATTCAGTACCCAATACACACCTACTATTGTTCATGACAGAATAAAATCTAACCCAATCTAATTCAGTACATGGACACATTTTAATGAAATCAATGAAGGGTTCAATAAAAGAAAGAGATTCGTAACCTATTATCTAGTACAGGATAGAAGAAAAATTATAATTTTTTTATGTCTTCAATATACATTAAAAATGATAGAAGAAAAATTAAATACTCTCATAGAAATCTTCATCATTTTTCTCTATTGGCCAAAATGTAGAACTATTGCAATACATGATTTTGTGGTTGATTCTAGTAATTTTGCATTGACAACAGTTAATTCTTATTTGCAAAATTAAACCTCAACCCTAAAAATGTTTACGAATCTATTTTCATGTTTGATGAGTAAGAATATGACCATTGATGATTAATGAGAACCTCAACCCCATTGATTATTAAAGAGAACCTCAATCCAATTAATGTTAACATTAACTCAGAGATTTTTTGAAACCTCAACCCATTAAGATGAAATAAAAATGATTGTTAACATGAAACCTATTTTCCATTAACCCTCATTTGAAACGTGGAACCCATTTTTCCATATTGAGCAATAGTAATGAAAAATGCAGATAAGAAGAAAACAATTTAGCATCAAAGACACAATCTAAAAGGTTCTCCAAGAGTTTGCTCTAAACCAGTTGGGAATACCTAGCATAACAAATAACTTTTTGAGCCTATGTGAACTTTTTGAACTGAAAAAGCAAATAAGTACAACTGCTCTAAACTGAAAAATCAAAAGCAAATAAATACCTAGCATAGCAAGAGTTTGCTCTAAACTGGAAAGTTTTACCAAATACCTAACTTTTCAAAGTACAACTGCCTAAGCATAAAATTCCAAATTTTAAGCTAAATAAGTTACAAAATAAAATAAAAAATGTTGCCAAATTACGTGCAAAGGAATGTGACAATATTTGATAGAAAATATTTTGCAAAGAGACATCTAATGGGAGTTGTCTACTTTCCAAAGAGATTAGTTTAGTGATGGTTTACTTTCCTCTAATTTTGCACTAATACTGAGTAGTCTTCCAACGTTTTAATTTAGACAGTAGCAAACTATAAATACAAAAGCTAACCAGCAATAATGATCAGCAACTTTAAATAGAAAAATTGTAGTTGCAAAGTAGGATCTTACAGGATGAAAGTTCAATGAGTTGACTGAATATATCTCATTGCCCTCTCTATGACATTTGAAAGTAAAGTTTCTACTTTGTTGCGAATCATCAAGATGGTGCACGCCTACCCTTCCCTCAATTGAGCCAACCTGAAGAGAAACAATACCAAATTCAACAGTCTTAGAATAACGATCCACAGTAGCTATAATATAACTGAAATAGTTACAAATTTACAATGAAAAAATTATCTGGTTATTTTAATGCACATAACAACACAAATTTAGGATGAGAAAACATGTTTAATCCGAAGATTGGAAAGCCAAAGATAGAGCAACATATATAATGAACACGAAAACCTCAAGCAAACCTATGAAAATGATTCCTAGAGGAGAGCTATACCAATGTATCAGAAGAAGACATAACACAGGCTACAAAAATGAATTCATTTGATTTTTGAATAATCCAAGATGCATTGAGTCCAGTGCTGGTGCCAAGAAAAAAGAAAAGAAAAATAAATAAATCATGTATTTTCTAAAGGTATCACCTCTTTCATGTCTAGAGAGTATTACTATCTCTCATGAGATAACATCATGTAAAATGCTGAGCAACAGCAATGAAAAATGCAGATAAGAAGAAAACAATTTAGCATCAAAGACACAATCTAAAAGGTTCTCCAAGAGTTTGCTCTAGACCAGTTGGGAATACCTGGCATAACAAAAAGAAAAGTAGGGTTAAAATGTAAGACCAAGACAGATTCAAATTTTCTAGATATCATTAAAAATGTTATTATCCAAGACCAAGACAGATTCAAATTTTTACTTGAATGCCCAAAAAGTGGCATGTAGAATTTAAAAATATTATTAAATTCCACAATAGTCACAAAATGTATCAAATGCATTCTCAAAATAACTCTCTGATGGGTTGGCTTTCTTCAGGAAGATTCATGAGCTTAGTTAGTTTGGTAAACTAAAATAAGCTTATGCCCTCTAACCTACTACCTACGGATTAAAGATCTCAATTATTGGGAAAGAGAGGCAGAGTAAGTGAAGAAACACAAACAAATCTAAAACAAACAAATGTTTTGCTTCAGATTTTTTGCTTCAGAAATTTTGCTTCAGAGATAAATTTTGCTTCAGAATTTTTGCTTGAAGAAACAAATGTTTTTGTCAATGAAATCAATGAAGGGAAAGAGAGGCAGAGTAAGTGAAGAAACACAAATTTTGCTTCAGAATTTTGACCCATAAACAAACGGAAGAAACAATGTTTATGGGTCATTCATTAATCCAGGATGGTGGAGAAGAGACCTTTGAAACAAATCAAACCATTGAATTTATGGGTGATTCATTAAACGGATGTTTATGGGTCATTCATTAAACGGAAGAAACAAATTTTGCTTCAGAATCTTGACCCATAAACAAATGTTTTCCTTCAGAATTTTTGCTTGAAGAAACAAATGTTTTTGAAAAAACAAATCAAACCCTCCAAATGCTTCAGAAACAAATGTTTTTGAAAAATACAAATGCTTCAGAATTTTTATTGAAAAAACAAATACATTTTTGCTTCAAAAACAAATGCTTCAGAATGTTTGAAGAGACACATTTTTGCTTCAGGAAAAAACAAACGGAAGATGGGGATGGGGATGAAGATGGGGATGGGGATGAAGATGGAGACCTTTCGATTGAGCTTTGTTCTTCCTTCTTTAGAGCTTTCTCTTCCTTCTTCAAAGCTTTCTCATATGATACATATGATGTAAAGAAATGATGTAAAGACTGCCTTACCTGGTAAGTGCAGTGGGTTGGTGAGACTAGTTGGTAAACAAATCTCAGCCATTGAATTTTAATCATTGATAAATCTAAGATCATTGAAACTCTTTTCAATCTCAGCCATTGTTTTTAAATTGGACAAATCTAAACCATTAAAGATAGTTTGTGAGAGATATATTTGTAAGAATAAATCTGAGCCATTGCTTTTTAAAATAGATAGATCTAAACCATTCATTTCAAAGACATTTTCAAACTCACCCTTCCATTGTTATATAGATATATAGATATAGATATATTGGCCTCATTTGAGAAGATTTTTTTAACTAAAAAAAAAAAAATCAAATCACATCACTCTTTTTTTTTTTAACACCTTTTTATTAAAAAAAATAAAAAATAAAAAATAAATTAAAATAATCTATTCTTAAAATCTTTGCGCAATCTTGCAGGGATGCTTCATTTTCATACTTTATAGTATCTTCAAGATTCATTACCTCAAGGTAGATCTTAATATCAAGAATCCAAGAGAAATAATTTTTTCTAAAAACGTCAAGAGTTGAGAATTCCAATTTTGAAAGATTTGACATATTTATGCACTCAATACAATCAAAATAAAATATTAGTATCACGTGAAAACAAAGAACTTATTTATACTTATCTCAACCGCTCAGTAACTTTTACTTCTCAACTGGCTAGAATATTATACTGATAACGCGTTATAAAATTAAAGCAATAAAAGAGAAAATGAGAGTTAAAGAGAATACTAAAAAATTAGAATCAAGAAAGTAAATATTACTTCTCATTCAATCTTATGCATATCAAAATATCTAGTAAACATCTGCTTATATAGACAAAATTTTGATAGATACAACAGGTGAATTTAGAGAAGTTGGTGGAGATAGGAGGCTGGTGAAGTAAGTGAAAATGGTGAGGTTGGAAAAATTGTTGAGGTTGGAGAGGTAATGGGTATGTTTTGTTTGTGTTTTGAAATATATTTTTGGATGAAAATTACAATTTTTTTCAAAAAAATTAAAAAATTACTTTTCTCTCTATTACATATCAATCAATCACTAAATTCTAATAAAAAGTCAAAGTAAATTCTAGTAAAATTTTCAAAGTAAGTTTTTTTTTTTTTTTTCGGGCTATTTAGTCACAAAAAAACAAAATATGTTAAAAAGTCAATAAAATAAAATATCATATACAAATCATAATAATTTTATTTTTTCTTTCACAAAAGTAAAAAAACAAAAAAAAAGGGTCAAAAATCACATCACAAACGAGATTTTTTAACCTTAAAATAAAAAAACTAAAAAGACAAACCAACCTAGATCCCAAATGAAAATTAGCACCACCTCATCTACTAAATTCTAGCGTGTTCTATTAATCTCATGTTCTTTTCTTTTAATGATTATTCAAATATTTTACAACACAAATCAATTTTTTAATTTTTAATGTTTAGCTAAAAGTTTGGAGGAAAATGTTTGAGGGCCACAAAATCAGTGGCTCAAATGGCTCAAAACTGCCAAAACGACGTCGTTTTGCGTTGTTTTGCATCCAAAACGATGTCGTTTTGACAGTTTTGAGCCATTTGAGCCACTGTTTTTGTGGCCCTCTAGCATTGCCGAAGTTTGGATAAGTGGATTGCGACTTCACTTTTTTTGCCAAAAATAAAGTTTCGTTTGGTATAATTAAAAAAAAAATAAAAAGTCAAAAAATTACTATCTTATTTAAGTCACATTATCTTATTTGAGTCACATCATCTCTCTATCACATCACTTCAAACCCAACTCATACCCACCCCATTTTTCATAAAAAATCAAAAAGTACCCTTATTTTGTTTAATGTCATGTCTAGACAACCAATAAATGTACTTATGTCACTATCCATCACTTCTCACTTGGATCGGAAAAAAAAATTACAATATAGTGATATTAATAAAATTCAGTTACAAAATTATAAAAATATATAATATTTTAATTATTAAAATGTAGAACTTTTATTATTAATTTATTGTTAAAAAAAATTATATTTCAATATAAGATTTTTTAGAAAAAAAAAATTTGCAATACAAGTCAAATGATTAAAAAAGAAAAAAAATTATATAAAAAAAATCGATTGTTGTAATAAACAAATTTTTAATTTTATCAATTTAAATTATTATTTTTTATTATCTTTCAATTTAAGTTATTTGTTTATTATCGTTAACTAAAAACGATAGGAAAAAAAAAGATATTTTAATTATTAAACCTAAGCCCAGTTGGTAAGATGGTTAGGACTAATTTATCTCACTAAAAGATAAAAGGAAAACTTATTGATAAGTCTCATATACAAAGTTCAAGACCCAGCTAATTCTCAAACAAAACACTTGCACCAATTAGTCCTATACATTTTTAATTGTTACCAAAAAATCTTTTTTTTTTTTTAAATTTATAGACACTGTTACATCTTACTACCGTCAGACTTTCGTCAAACGGTCGCCGGAGACTCGTCGGAATGTTCAACATCACTGGGAAGTCGCCAGAGTTTTCCCGGAAGTTCACCGGAGTGTTAAGAACGTTAATGGAAGTCGCCGGAATGTTCAGAACGTTCACTGGACGTTAAGAACATTACTGAAGACTCACCGGAATGTCTAGAATATTGTCGGGAAAAAAAAAAGAATAAATAGAGAAATTAGAGCGAAAAAACATAGTAAAATGTGGTAAATATTGATAAACTAAAAGGAAAAAAAAATGAAGCGACAAAAAACAGCAACAATGGAAAAAACATATGCTATTTTTTAATTTTTGTAAAGTTTAAGCAAATAATCTCAAATATTAATCAAACTGAAAAATAAGTTTTGAAACTGTAAAATGTTACAGTTTCAAAGCAAAAATTTATTAAGCATTTATCCTTATTAATCAAACTGAAAACATGTTATGAAACTGTAAAATTTTACAGTTCCAAAGAATGTTATGAAACTGCAAAATTTTACAGTTTTATACCATGATTCATTCCAGCACTAAAAAAATTTAAAACTGTAAAATTTTACAGTTTTATACCATGATTCATTCCAGCACTAAAAAAAGTTAAAACTGTAAAATTTTACAGTTTTAAACCATGTTTCATTCCAGCACCCAAAAAAAATTTGAAACTGTAAAATTTTACAGTTTTTACCGCCTGTAACTAAAACTCGAAAACTACTTATTCAGAATTTGAAAATTTTCTCCATTAAAACAGAAAAAGAGAAGTGTATAGCAGATAAAATATAAAAAAAAAAAATCAGAGATTGAAGGAGAAAGGCGGATATAGAGAAAGAATTGTACTCCGGCAATTATTTTTTGTTTAGATCTACCCAAATTTGATGTAGATCTACATCAGATCTAAGTAGATCTACTCATCATTTTCACCGGAAATATATCTTCTTCGCCATCGGTGAGGGTGAAGTCACGAGTTGATTTCGATTATTGGTGGTTACCGGTGAATCCCGATTAATGGTGGTCGTCGATCACCCGTAACTATATATTAGAAGAGAAAGAGAATAAGAATGACGTGATCACCGATCGTCGTCTATGACAAAGAAGATGAAAGAAAAATTCAGAAAAAAAGAGAAAGAGGAAAACGTAAAGAGTGAGGCAAAAAGCAGAGAGAGAGAGAGAGAGGAAAAGTAGGACTTTTGGGTCTATTCAAAAAGTTGTTTCATTAAATAGTATACACATATTTCAAATAGGACTTATGGGTAATTTTCCCAAAATAAAATAAGCTAAAAATTAATAAGATAAATTATCATATCTAAAGCATAACAAAAATAAGTTAATGGTTTAAATTGAAATCAAATTAAAAAATTAATATTTTAATTGATAAAATTAAAAATTGAATGTTTATTTGAATACGATGGTTAAACTTTTGGATTTTGTTTATAATTTTCTCAAAAAAAAAAAAAAGAAGATTTATTTAAGTTTTTAAATCTAAACTTGAGGGACCCGCGAGACGCATCACAGGTCATGCTTCCATGATTTAAACAACTTATTTTATATATTATTCATGGATTACAAAAATGTTTTTTTTTTAAAAAAATCCTATGATTTTTTTTGAAGACAATCACAATAAAATAAAATGTTATGATTTTGTAATCAACTTAATTTTTTTCACAGATGACATACATTTAAATTCCTTCAAAATGAACATTTTAAATTAAAATAAATTACATTGACACTCCCTAAATTTATTTGAAATCACAATGATACCCTTTTTATTCTTTGAAATATCATTATACTCCCTTACTTTAGGGCTAGTTTGGCAAGTTTTAAAAAAGTCAAAAAATTAAAAAATTAAAAAATTACTATCCTATTTAAGTCACATTATCTTATTTAAGTCACGTCACCTCTTTAATACATCACTTTAAACCCAACTAATCCATATTTAAAAATTAAAAAATATATTTATTTTTCTCTTTCCTTCCCCATTTCCCACTCAAGGCCATAGCGACAAAACCTTCACATATATATATATGCCTCATCTGAAAAGATTTTTTTAAATTAAAATAGTTAAAATAAATAAATAAAATATCAAATCACATCACTCTTTCTTTTTCTTTCCTTTTTTAACACCTTTTCATAAAAAAAATCAAATAATAAATTAAAATAATCTATTTTCAAAAGGGGGCCATATGTATGTATACGGATGCATATTTACACATATCCATCACAACTATTACAAAATTCATAACCAATTCAAATAAATATGATATTGTAATTTTATAGAGAAAAAAGAGGTTTGAGAGAGAGACAAATGGTGTCTTTGGTTTAGTTTTGGAAGATAAATTTTTTTAAAAAAAATTAGAAAAAAAAGTCTAGAATTTTTTTTAGTTTATTTGGTTATATATTTTAAAAATAGTTTTGGAGTGTGAGAATTTGAAATGATTTGATATTTTTGTTATAATTGAGTAGATGTGTAAGAAAAAAAATGATTGAGAAGGAAAAATGAGAGAGAAAAGTGATCGTTTGATATATAGGAAGTAAAAGGTGAGTTTGAAAAGGAAAATGAGTGGGAGCACTAATTAGTAAAAGGTGAGTTTGAAAAGGAAAATGAGTGGGAGCACTAATTAGTTTGAAAAGGAAAATGGCGTTGATAAAATATCTTCTCACTTTTTTCTCTAGTATACTATTCTCTCATTTAAAATAAATAAAAGGTATTATTGTAATTTACCATTATAATTAATTGTGTCATTTGACCAGTAACAGTGTGATTTCAAAGAAAAAGGGAACGATACATTGATTTCAAAGAAATTCAAATGTAATTTTCTTCTCAAATTATTAAAATGAATCTCACAAATTTCTCAAGTACTCTCAGAGTTTGTTTGGAAAGTGTGTTAATTTTTTAATTTTTTGACTATTTGAGTTTGAGATTAAAAAGTCTTGTTTGGAAAGAAATTTTTGGCTTTTTTTGACTTTTTATGAGAGAAATAATGTAATAATTATGGATTGAATGTGATGTTTTGTTTTATTGGGCTCAAAAGCCTATTTTGCTTTTTTTTTTTTTTGACTAAAATAGTCCCAAACCCAATCTCAAATAGATATGTAGGGCTGTTTGAAAAGTGAGATTTTAGCCCAATTTAGGCTAAAATTTACAAAAATAAACTAAAATAATTAATAAGACAATGTCACATTAAATCTATGATTATTTTATTTTTTTTCTCACAAATATCACATCTAACTACAAAAAAAATCAAATCATCTTCGCAAATACAAAAAATTTAACCTACTAAAATAACCAAAAACTAAAATAACAACTTTCCAAACACCAACATTAATAAAAATAAAAAAAATGGGGCAGGTGATTTGAGTGCAAAACACTGCAGTTTCACTTTGGAAAGGTAAATTGTGTCCCAAATTTTTTTCTAGTAAAATCCAAACCTAACTATTAAACTATTAAAATATTATCTTCAATTATCATTTAATTATATAAATTTATTTTATATATAAATTTTATGTTATATAAATTTAATCCCAACCAAACATCATTAGGTTTCGTTTGGAAAGTAAGGTGGCTTTTTGATTTTTTGGCTTTTTAACTATTTTAGGTCTCGTTTGGGAACATGTTATTTTAGTAACTTTTTGGCTTTTTGACTAAAATATGAGATAAAAAAAATTAGTATGTTTGGAGTGACATTTTGACTTTTATGAAAAAAGTGTGTAAAAAGTAGAGAGAAAATGAAATTTTTGATTTTTTAGTATAGATTATAGCCTTTTTGATTTTTTTAATAATTTTTTGACTTTTAGACAAAATAGTTACTTGTCAAATGAGACCTTAGTCTAGAGTTAATGATTATAAATTAAATGTGATATTAAAAACTTATTTTATATTTTTATAATTAAAATAATCCCAAATTCAACCTAACCTTTCTTCGCAAAGAAAGCCCCGTTCGGAAAAGATTTGAGGACCATAAGTCTGGTCCCAGACTTATTTTCTTTAGCCCTCACCCAAATTCCATATATGTATAGTAATTTTTTATGTCCCCACTTTGTTTGCAATTATTGAAAAAGAAAATGAGTGAGAACACTAATTAGTGCTATCACTAATGATTGGTAGTGAGTCTCATCAGAAATGATTTGATATTTTGGTCTTGGTGTTGTATTTTTTTTCTTTTTTTATTGAGTGTCATGTCATTAATGGTCTTTTAGAGCATCTCCAACGCTTAACTTCTTTTTTCATCAAATTTGATGAAAAAAATAACGATTTTTTCAATTTGATACGAGGCGCTCCAACGGTGAGCATTAAAACAGAATTAGGGAAGTGGTCGACCGGTTGGTCGACCGGCCGGTTGACCAACCGGTCGACCGGTTTGGGCAATTTTTATTTTTTATTTTTTTTTTACTTGTTTGAACCTTTTTTGACCGGTTTGAACCTAGTTATTTCAAAGGGAACCGGTTGACCGGTTGGTCAACCGGCCGGGCAACCGGTTGGTTGACCGGTGTACCACTTTCAACGGTCAGTAACAGTGATTTGGTAAAATCTGTGTCTTGGTCTCAGTTTGATGTTTTGTTTGCTGAATTCTCATTTTAATATGACTTTGGTGCAACGGTTGGAGCTTGAAAAAGTAGGTTTTTCATCAAAATTTGAATTTGATGCTGGGTTTGGTTCACCGTTGGAGATGGTCTTAGAACTCCAAAATTAGTGATTTCTATCATTGTTGTTATCGAAAATTATAATATTTACCATTCACTTTCGATTGACACAAGTCAGGAAAGCAAAGCAATCTTTTCCTGGAAAAAATAGAGATGGGTGTGGTTTGATTTTGAGAGATAAATTTTAGGAATAGAGTTTAGAAATTATTTTGGTTTAATTGTATATTTTGAAAATGTTTAAGCCTTGTTTAGGAATAAAATATTTTATTAATTTTTTTATAAAAACATATATTAAAAATAAAAAAAATAATGTGATAATTTATAATATATTTTTTTTAATTTTAACTAAAATGTATAATTTACAAACGAGACTTTAGTTTAGTTTTTGAAACATAAAAAAAATATCTCTATATCGTCTCTGCTCACATTTTACACATTATTCAATTAAATTTTCTCTCACACTATCTATTCAACTAAAAAAAAATTACAAATCATCTCGTAACTATTTTCAAAACTCATAATTAAACAAATTTTTAATTTTCAAAACTCTTCTCAACGACTTATCTTTCAAAATACAATTCAAAATTCATTTCAAAAACTAAATCAAATGAAGCCTTTGTTTAGTTTATAATTTTTTCAAAACTGTTTTCAATCATTTTTTCTCTCTTCTTTCTCATTCTCTTGGGATAAGTTTCCTTCCATATCTCATTTATCTATACCTTCTCCATACTTGTTTTATTTGTTTTAATTCGGACCCTCCAAACAGTCTATCTCGTAAGCCCCGCAATGAAGGTCAATCATGTAAAAATTTGTTTCATCAGACAATTATAAACATAGGAACAAATCACATTTTATTTTATAAAATAGATGGTTTAAATTTAATTATATTTACCATTCATTTTATAAAACAAAATTCGATTTATTTTTATATTTATAATTTTCTGATGAAGTTAAATTTTTCATGGATGACCTTTGTTGCGGGACTTACAAAATAGACAGTTCAGATCATCAGTGTGGGTCCGAATTAAAAACCATATACGGAGTATGGAGAGGTATAGAGAAATGAGGTATGGAGAGGAGTTAATCCCTATCCTCTTACGTTTTACACATCAATTAATCATTTTTTTTCTCACATCACATTCATCTATTCAACTACAAAAAAATTACAAATCATCTCAAATTATAAAACTACAAAACTCCAACTATAAAATAATTTTCAAAATATATAACTAAATAAATTTTCAAATTTTGAATTTTCTTTTTAAGAAAATTATCTTTGAAAATTAATTTTAAAACTTAACCAAACGTAGCCCTAAGGTAGCATTTGATTTGATTTTAGAATCATGATTTTGATTAAAAATTTTCAAAATACATACCCAAACAAAGTTTTCAAAATTCAATTAAAAAATTATTTTCAAAACTCATAACTAAACTATTTCCAAAACTCTATTTTATAAAAAAAAAATTCAAAAAAATTATTTTTTATTTTGTTATTTAAAATTATTTTTATTTTTTTATATTTATTTTTGAAGAAAAATATTTTTTTCTTTTTTCTTTTTTCAAAAAAATATTTTGTTATTTTTGCAAGTATTGACCAAATAATTTGTTGTGATTTAGAAATATAGGAGCGATCCAAAAAATTTTAAAAAATAAATATTTAGAAAAATAGAAAAATTTAAAACAATATTTAAAATATTAAATATTTAAAAAATAAAATAAAATATTTAAATAGAAAAATGAAAAAAATATTTAAAATAAAAAATATATATTTAAAATGAAAAATTTTAAAATATTTAAAAAAAAAACACACAACGCACAAATTAAAAATAGTAAATAAATATTTATAATAAAACATATTTATCCTAAAAAAATAAAATTAAGAAATTTTTTTAAATATTTTATAAAAATAAACTCAAAAAAAATTCAAAATACAAGTTGAAACTCAGAGCTCTATTTAAATTTTTTTTCAAAATTCATAACCAACAAATTTTCTTTTTCATAACTCATTTCAAATTTTCTTTTCAAATCTTTTAAAAGACAACTCTATACTCAAAACTCAATATAAAAACTAATCAAATCGAGCCATTTGAGTTTTGAACTCTCAAAAATTATTTCACAGTTACGGGTTTATTTTTTAATATTTTTGATTATTATTATTTTTTTTTACATTTGATCATTGCTATTTCTACGTAGTGTAGTGGTTTCTTCTAACTCAGCAAAAAATAACTTTTAATCTTGCTTACGTCATAATTCTGATCCCACAAGATAATTCAGATAGCGTGAAACACGTTGAGGCCTGCCATGCCTTTTGGGCTTAGGCCTCACTTTGCATGTTATAATTTTAGTCTAAAATTAAAAATTTATTTAAAAAGTAAAAAGTTTATAATTTATATTAAAAATTTTATAAAAAATTCTCACTATTTTTTAGATATTTTTTCGTAAAATATTAAAAAGCCATTTTAAATATACTAGTTTTTTTTACCTCCTATTCTAGCAAAAAACTTAAAAAATTACTAAAATAATCTATTCCCAAACGAAGCCTTAGTCTAGGACTAAAAATATTTTAATCAAAAAATTGAAATTTTATTATAAATGATCATATCGTTTTTTTCTATAATTTTTATAAAAAATTAAAAAAATATTAAAATAATTTGTTCTAAACGAAGCCTTTTAGTACACTCAATAATTGAGGACTTTCCAATAATTGATGACTTTGGGGATTATTTGGCATATATATTTTTTTATTTTTTTAATCATATTACTTTTCTATTTTTTTATACATCTTTTCATAAAAGTCAAAAAATATACTTATTTAAATTATTCCAAATATCCTCTTAATTTTCAAAATTAAAAATTGAAATCTTATTTTTAAAAATTGAGGACTTTAATTTTTTTTAATTAAAAATTGAAAACTTTAAAAATTGAGGACTTTTGACTAATTAAGGACTTTTTAAAAGTTTGAACTTTTAATTCATATTTTTTAATTTTTGATAATTTTTTATATTTAAAGAAAAAATCGGTGATAAATTTAATCTAAGGAATGTATAAGCAAGGCACACCGTGACTAAAGGTAAGATGTAATTAATGATGAAATCAAAATATAATTAAATATAAAATTATTATGTTAAAATATAATTTATCAAATTTATTGCTAAAAATTTGAGGTCAATATATAATTACAGGTCGTGTTGGTTTCGACTTTTAAATAAATTTTGTAAAATTATCCGAACATAAATACACATATTATTTAGAGCAATGCTATAGACCACTAATTTACCATCACTAATACCACCACTAGTGAGGTGGCAATTGAAAAAAAAAAAAAAAAAAACAAAGCACAAAACACATGTGGTAGTGGGAGAGTCACCACTAATTAGTGATCTAAAGTATTTTTATATTATTTATGTACCGTGGGTTTTGTCACCGAGGTAAGCTGAATAACAAAATTCTGTTGAAAAAAACAAAAAAAAACTCTTCTTTTTAATTTTTAAATAAATCACACCACCACCACATTAAAAAAGATTCCGTAGTGGTAAAACATAAATCACTTTTATCACTTTTTTTTTAAAATAGAACTCAATTTAAATTTTAAGTTCAAATTTATTCAAAAAATAAAAAAAAACAATGACAACATAAATATACCTAAAAAGTAAAAAAAATAAAAAAAAAAACCTTTTAAAAATTCACCAAATTCCAAAAATATAAAAAAATACAAGAATTCAGTATATTTTTTATATTTTTATGTATTTATTAATTTTTAAAAATATTTTTTCACAAATTTTTTACTTTTTAGATACATCAAAGTAAGGTACATCTAAAAAAGTAAAAAAAATGTTTAAAATTTCAAAAATATTCACTAAAAACAAAAAAATACGAAAACTAAAAAACTCAGTTTCAAAAAACTTAATTTAAAAACTCAAACCAAACACACTGAACATTTTCGAGAAAAAGTGGATTTAAAAAAAAAACATTTAAACCAACTTTTTTTTAATGATGCTACATTTGTTAATAAACAACATTTTTTTTTGTATTTTTTTAAATTTTGAGTTCAATATTGTCAACCAAAAAATATATATTTTTTCCACAAATATTTTTTAACATAACCACATTCACAATTCCATTCTCCCCAACATAAAACATCGGACACTGTCTATCAGACTATATTATAGTATTTTTTTAAAAAAATTCTTTTCTCGTTTTTTTTTTGTTTTCAGAAAATATTTTTTCAGTAAGATAGATGAACTGAAAAAATTATATAATCTCGTGTGATATTATGTGTGTGTTTGGAAAGTAACTATTTTAGAGATTTTTTAATTATTTTAATAAATTATTTTAATTTTTATATTTAGAAAGATGAGATAAATTTTTATTTGAGTGAGTGTACTGAAAAATATGTTGACTGTTACTGTAACAGCTCCACAGCCGGCCTATTTTTTTTTTTTTAAACCATTGACTCTTTTTGACTCTTTTTTTTTTTTTATTAGAGGTTTTTTTTTTAAACCATTTATTTGTGAAGTATATGTATATATATAAAATAAAATATTTTTTTTATGTGATGTTGTGCCGACAGAACCCACATGGGTTTTCCATCAATTTTCCAATTGACTCATTTTGTCTAGTTTCATCATTATTTTCCATCTTTTCTGTCACTATCCCCTGCACTCCTCTCTCTCTCTCTCTCTCTCTCTCCAACTTCCAGAGAGAGAATGCCTCTCTCTCTCTCCTAAACCCTTTAACATTTTTGGAAAATATTATAAGCTGTCTGGGATTATCATTTTTTCATTTTTTACGGAAAAAAAATATGAAATATAGATTAAGTTTGAAGTGATGTGGTAAAGAAATGATCTAATTTAAATAAGATAATATGACTTAAATAAAATAATGACTTTTTGACTTTTTTAAATTATGTCAAACTAGATCTAAGTCTCAAATTTTTTATTAAATAAATAATTAAATGTTAGATTCTATACTTAATATTTTTTTATTAAAAATTTGATAACCTTAATAGTACTCAATATTTTTTAATACAATAAATTTGTAAATTTTTTATTTTATTTATGAAATTAGAAAATAAAATCCAGTCTCTTCATTTTTTTAGTTTTCTTTTAATCTAATTTCTTTTCTCTCTTTATCGCTGTGTTAGCTAGAAAATTTGAGAATTTTTTATTTTTAAAAAAGATAAATAAAATATATATATATAATTTATTTAATTTTACATTTTTTTACTAAATCCTCTAACAAATCACCGCGTAAAACTTATCACAAATTACAATAAAAACATAAATACACAATAAACGCATCACAAAAATCAGAAGTTGAGAAATCAAAGAAATGGTCTGATCACGGTTCTCACCCTTTTTTTTTTTTTTTTTTTTTTCTCTTTTTCCGTCTCTCTTTAGTGTCTTTGTCTACCACTCATTCTGTCTTCATCTTCCACCTGTCATTCTCTCTCATCTCTCCAATCTCTCTCTCTCTTTCTCCCTCCCTCGTGCATAAGGGGTGTGCATTGCACCCGAAAAATTTTCCGCTTAATCTGCATATACGCAACAAAACAGTCCAAAGTACTGTCTTGTATTGTCACGACCCCAAATGCGCAAGACCAGTTGACAGGTCAAACCTGAAGTACTATAATAATAATATGTATAATTTTCATATTCACATCACGAATAATATTAAAAATTATAAAAAAAATATTATAAAATACATAACGAAAATTTTTTATTTTGTATAATATTTTATTATGTATATAATTTAAAAATAGAGAATCTTTCATAATAATTTTCATAATATTTTTTTCATAATATCTAAGATTGCTCTTACATCACCAACAGTGTTTAAAACCTTTCAATCAATCATCCTATATCAATTGATTCATTGAATTACAAAATAGGGTAAATTACATTCACACCTCATGAGATTTATATTTATTACAATTCCCTTCTCACCTTTTGAAAATTACATCTCCTCCCTGAGGTTTAAAGTTTCATTACAGATTGCTCCCTCAGTTAGTTAGTCAACTAACAGATTTTGTTGATGTCAGCAATTTAATTTTTTTTAAATATCAATTTTGCTCTCACTAAGTAAATTACATTGACACCCCTCACATTTTAGAAATTATAATTCTCTCCCCAAAGTTTAAAGTAGCATTACCAATTGCCTCTTGGTTAGTATTAGTTGAAAAAAAAATAATTAGAAATTTTTTTTTGTTATTCAAATTTTTAAATTTCTATTTAAAAACTAAAATAAACTCATTTTCTGAATTTACGTTTTTTTCTCAAATTTACAAATTGAGACAACCATTTATAAACCAAAAAATTATCAAACAATTTTTTATGACAGTTTTTAAAATTTTTATAAATATAAATTGAAACCTGAAAACGAAATGGTTACCAAACATGCCTCAGATAGTAAAAATGTAGTAAAATTAACAAATAATTAAATAAGTTACCAACGTAAGAAATGACTTATCAAAAGATTCTTAGGCTATGTATGGTTTGATTTTTAGAATTTTTTTTTAAATTTAAAATTAATTTGGTTAAATATATTTCTTCATATTTATTTTTATAAAATTAGTTTTTTTCTTTTTTAATGTCAGCGGGGATCTACATTAAATTGAAATTTCAGGAGGTGTCAATGTAATTTACCCTTTAAAGTATATGTAAAGGTTAAGGGTAAATATGTCATTTTAACTTAAAAGTTAACACCGTCAAATAATTACACTGACAAGGGGAGTTAGTGTAATTTCTCAAATGTTAGGAGGAACTGTAATAACATAAATCTCACGGGGTGTCAGTGTAATTTATCCTACAAAATATTATCATGTCACTACGTTAGTTCTGTTGCACCTGTAAGAATTTATTTTTAGTTAGACTGTCATGGACTATATTTTGTTTAGTTTGTAAAAAACAGGTTGAAAGTGATTCAGACAGTTTGACTGGTATGAGTCCAAAATTATTATTATGATTCATAAAGTTTTGGGCCATGAGTTTATTATTTTATATGTAGACATGTGATATGGAGGTATAAGGCCCGTTTTAAGTTATTTGGGTTCCTTAATGGGAGGACCAAGTAATTGTTTTGTTTAGACTCAGTACCCTCTCCTATCCTTATTAGGGTTTACATATATTTATTATAGCGACCCCGGTCTTTTCCCATTTGATTATTGTATCCGGACTTAGGTTCCGTAGATTCTATCATTGTATAATTGTTGTTGTCATTCTTTATTTTCTTATTTGGAGTTATAGGATGTGTTGGGCAGGTTTGTTTCAGGTTGGTTGGGTTCGGAAACCAAGAGTTGCTGTCCAGTTTCTGGATTGGTCGCTCGAGCGAGGGTTGTTTTTGTGTTTGGTGGCTCGAGCCAGATTTTCTTAGCTCGAGCGAGCGTTTGCGTCTGGTGTGGACCTGTAGCATTGCATTCTTGGCTCGAGCGAGCTTTTCTTTGCTCGAGCGAGTATTTCTTGTGTCTGGTCGCTCGAGCGACCAATTCTTCGCTCGAGCGAGCCTGTCCAGTTTATATACGCAGCAGCGGGTTTTGATCAGTCTTTTTCATCTTCTTTTTGATTCCAAACCCTAGGTCCGACTTCTCTCTCTCCCTACTCACCTTCTCTCTTAGATTTGATCTACTTAGGGTGTGTTTCTACCCTAGATCCTTCATTAAAAAGATAGAGTGAGTCGAGGGCTTCCATTTAATCTGAACATTTGGCGATTTGGAGCACTTTGGTATTTGGGTATTCATCTCTGTCTTCTCCATTTAGGTTGTTTTCTTCGAGGTAGGGATTTCCTACTCCATTTTATAAGTTTTGTTCTAAGTTTTGGTATTTTGATAAGTTGGGGTTACTTTGATAATTAATTTAAGGGAATTGGGGAATTTGGTTAAATTCATGAAATTGGGAAATTTATTGCTTAAATGGTGTAGTTGGATAATGTAAATCGCTCGCCCATTGAATTGTTGATATATTTATTTCCAGTCTAGAAATAACTGTATTGGGTTATCGGTGGAAGATAGTCGTGATTGTTGTAGACATTGCATGTGGATTAGGAATAACTGAAACTAATCACATTGGTTAAGTCATTAATTTTGATTATTGCATTGATACAGAAAATACGTGTATTGATTGAGCATTGCATTTGCATACATTGTTTTGTGTGGGAGGAGATAGGGGATGTACTCCACGGTTTAGGGGAAGATAGGGGATGGACCTTTAAACTGGATTTTGTTTGGGAGGAGATAGGGGATGGACTCCATTAGCATCACTTTTATGTGTGCTTATTTATATAGAAGTGTTTTTATTGATACAGCACTAAAATGTGTATCAATCTGGAAGTATGAAGTGTTTTGATTTGAGCTTGTGTCTCATTTGTTTGTTGATATTGGAAGGATGTGATTATGATATATATAATTCACTATTGTAAGTTTGGCCAGATTCTGAGCCATGTTGATAAAGTTGGAAAGTAAAACGTGTCTTAGACAATAGTGTCATGAGACTGTAAAATGGAGTAATTGATTATCTTGGTTAACCATCTGTTGAATGCTATTGCTTTATTCATTGCTTATATGTGGTTTAGTATATTTCTACTGGGATGTGGCTCACCCTATATGGGAACATCTTTTTCAGGTTCAGGTGATAAGCTACCTCCAAGGACTTAGCTTGGAAGGGACTTGGATTTTGAAGACTATCTTTAGTTAATTGTCTTTATTTATTAGTACATGTAAACATCCAAGCCTAGGGCTTTTCTTGTATTGAGTTAGAACTCATCTTTTTGTATCCAAGTGTTGGCTTGGAAAGATGTAAGCCTGTAGGGCATTTTATTCGATGTTACATGTAATGCTTTTATTTAGTAATACTCTGATGAATGAATTAATAAATTGTTTACATTAAATAATGCATGTCAATGATATATATATAATGGGTTTATTTTGAGGGCGTTACATTTATATATATGTAGATCAAAGGGTTGTTAGCTCTATTGAAAAAGACAACATAAAGATTAGGAGAAGGAGGGAAATAGCTGGTGTTAAGGCTTTCCAATTGTGAATATCATATTCTTTCAAGAAAATAAAACTCAAGACAATAACGGAATCACATGGCATGTATCTAAGTTTATATTTTAGTAATTAATTATATTCATAGAGTTTTGATTTCTAGTATATAGATCCTATAATCTTACATGTGGATTATTTCAGTAAAATTAATCTTACATGTGGATTATTTCAGCAAGTTTATTCTAGAATCAAAATCATGATAGATTATTTCAATAAAATTATTATATATAATGATAAGGAATAACTTAATATTTCTTTTACTGAATGATGCTTTTGTATCTCAAAATTGTGCTTTAGTAATTTCAAGCAAACTTTTTCAATGTAACAAGTACATAATGTTTGAATATTGATAGTTTGCCGATTGTGTTTTATAAAATAAAAAATAATAATAATTTGGATCTCGTAGTTTTATGAAAATTGTAAAATATGGATGTGTGTATATTGAATCTGTATTGATATATATATATATATATATATATATTTCAAATCTCACCTAGTTAAATATTTGCAAAAGATATGAAACATATTTGTTTTTATGACTTTTACATAGGCAGTGGCTTTGGTACAGTTAAAGATCAGACTGGACCGTGCTATTGGGCCCGTGGGGGCTCAGCACAGATCCCGTTTTGATAATCCGAACCGTTCAATGTGTAGAACTCGTCGAGTACTATATGCCTGCAAAAAATCACGTTGATCGGATATCGATAGCTATGTGATCAAAACAGTTTTTTTATCAACCATTAATTTTTTCATCGTCAATTTTTTTTTATACAAAACTGATTTGATCACATAGGTATTGATATCCGATCAACGTGATTTTTTACAAACA
Organism: Camellia sinensis; assembly: GCF_055761805.1. Classification (NCBI taxonomy): domain Eukaryota; kingdom Viridiplantae; phylum Streptophyta; class Magnoliopsida; order Ericales; family Theaceae; genus Camellia; species Camellia sinensis. Next base: position 124,187,355 of record NC_138967.1, on the reverse strand, counting down.
TATAGTACTCAACGAGTTCTACATATTGAACGGTTCGAATTATCAAAACGGGCACAAAAAATGAGGGTCCAGTCTTGATCTCAACTTGAGACAAGTTGGACCCTTTTACATACACATTAAGATTGTTTAAGAGTTCTATATCATGTATATCACTTTGGTATAATTTTGTAAATTCATATGCGAGATATTATTCTTGAGTAACTGTTTAGTGGTGATTCGTAATATGATATTATATATGATTTGATGGGCACTTGAATATGTTGAAAATTTAATAAAAGTCATATGACCTAACTGTTGTGTCTCTCACTTTACATGTTAAAATTAATTTGTCTAATTTAAAAAATAATGCGTTTGATTTCTTTAAAAAAAATGTTATTGTTTTTATTTTTATAATTAAAATTATAGATTGCATGTTGGGTTACATATTGTATTATTATTAGTAAATAAATAAAGTTTTAAAGGTAGATAAATATTTATTTTTGTAGTCCTAGTTGGAGAATCTTTTTTTTTTTATTAATGTGGGTGATAATATCAAAGTGGTTAACTCATTGAGATTTAAAGTGATTTTTCAATAAAGATTCTGGAAGTTCTTCTAATATTATATTACTCAATTACCTACTCAAAGGGGGTTAATTGTGTGTGTTAATTTTAGAGGTAGTGTGAGTCACTAGTAAGGGAAACTTTATTGATTTTAAAAGAATTTATCTACCCAAAGAAGATAATTTTTGATAAATCATTCTTTCTGGTTGACTTGTTTATAAGTGTTAGAATGTGTCTTATACATTTAGCCCAAAGCTATTTATATGATGATACATTTTGAAACATCTGACAATATTGTTAAAGTTTTATTTGCAGCCTATTGTTGTGAGATTGTAATTATTGTCCATGTATAATTAATTAAGATTATATTGAAGTTTAAAGATGTTGATTGTGTCTTATATATTTAGCCCAAAGGTGTTTATATAGTGATACATTCTGGTACATCTGAGAATATTGCTAAAGTTTATTCGCAGCATAATTTTGTGGGATTGTAAGAATTACCTATGTATCATTGAAAGTTTAAGATATTAAAGTACTTTCTATATATTCAGTCTAAAAGTGATACATTTCAAAATTTGAGAATATTAATTGTGGTGATGAGATTATTGTTGTCCATATATAATTGATTGATATTATATTGAATTTAAGGCAACGAAAGGAGATATTTTTATGATAATCACATTTACTCCATTAAAGTTTTGATTGTAAATCCGTAAATGGATATTGACTTAGTTTTAAATCTAACTAATTTAGATATTGATATATTCGAGAATGCGTCTTCTTAACCATTTATATTAACACCTCAATATAGTGTGAAAGATTGAAATTATATTCAATGTTAACTATTTAAGAAAGTAGAGCTTTAGAATATCCACTAGGTAATTCTTATAAGAAAATCTAAATTATACTCTACAATGCTCTATATAATACCTTCGACTTTTACAAATCGTTATCCTCTCTTCAGTGTTTTATGTTTTTTTTTTTTTAGAATATTCTGCAAATCTCTTTATGTATTATTAACTCAAGTAAGAAATTTTTTTTAGAATTTTTGTGAGCTATGTCGCTTTTCCCACCTTTGGAATCTCCTTATTTGTTTCTTAAACTACTTAAAAAATGCTTGTGTTAATCAAAATTTTATTTTCTGGTCAAGTTATTTAAGTTGTAGTCTAGTACTGATCTTATTTAAATAATGTTATTTTTATATTGTCCATGAGATAAAATTTAATTTTAATGTCAAAACAAAATAAGCATGGTTGTTATTTTTAATTTTGGTAATGAATAAAATAAAAATAATAATAATTGAAATAGATTTTCATTTATCATAAGGTGAGTGTGAGAAATTATTTTATTAATTTCGTAAATGAGTATTGATGTTATGCATTTGTCTAATCTCATTTATGTTGAACAACACACTGATAAGGATTTTAAAATTATTAATTGAAGATGGATATTATAGTAAACATGATGATTTTGGTTAATGTACGTAACCACTTATCAATTTTTTTATAAAATTGTGGAATCAATTTAAATATATCATGCTTGTAACTTCGAAAGAAAGTTAAATACTTGAGTGTCGTAATTGAACTCTAATAAAATGATGAGGTGTATGTTAACATGTTTAAATTATACAAGTTTTGTGATAAAATATTTTTAATTGCTATGTATAGTTGTATATATTTTACATATGGTATTAAGTTAAAAATGTTTTTAAAATACTTTTGAATTGTGAACTAGTAGAAAATTTAGTTAAAATAACTATTGAGTTTGGAATTGTACAGAAGTAGAAATTTTGTGGTGCTTTTGAAATTAAAATGAGACTTATTTGCTATTTGTTGCTACTTTGTAAGTTGTCAATAGTTCTGTTATCTTGGTTCTGACATAAGAATCTTTTAAGCTTAAAATATGAAATTTTTAGATTGGTGAATAGTTTAAAACTCAAATATATAAATCTTTTTGTTTACTTGTGCCTATTGTAATAAACTGGTCCGTTCATTCTCACATAGAGAAAGTGAGAATGCAAGTAGAACCTGAAGTGTTTATTCAGTCTATTGATATAAGTTAAACATGTATAACACATGTAACCTCCTAGACATTCTCATACAGTTAAAAGATCCTTGTGATTATATTATTTTTCTAAACGGGCAATATCAAGAGATTGAAGAGATAATTGTTACGTTTGATGAAAATATTGACGATTTGTAATATGGTAAATGAATTGGTACAAATTATTAATTAGATATGAGATCATGTTATATTTTTTAAAAAGTTTGAAATCTAATGAGTATTTTTAAAGATAAATAAATAAATACAAAGCTATTGCAAGAGGCTGTGATTTGAAAAAGGACAGAAAAAGGTATTGTCCTTACCAATGTCATAAAAATAGATTTATAATGATTATAGTGGTATTGTGACATTTTTATCTATTACTTGCCAAACATAATAAATTTGATTTGTAAGTTAAACATTTTTATCTATGGTCTCAAACAAATTTCTGAGCAATGGTATTTAAAGGTTCACCAAAGACTATTACTTGGCTTCATGTATAATGCTGTTAATTTATGCATATATCTAAAGGTCAGTGGGAGCAATTTATTTTTCTTGATTCTTTATACCAATGGAATTTTACTTACTAGTAATAATTTCAAATTAACACTTGATGTGAATATATTGTTGTTAATAAATTTTGATATAAAATATTTTGATAAAGTATTTTAGGTGTTTGGCATTAAGATACTTAAAAATAGTTTAGAAGATTATTTGTCTCATCTTAAAGAGCATACCTAGATCACATTCTTACTAAATTTAATATGCAGAATTGAAAGCTTTACATTGCTTTTCTTAGTGATCAAGACTAATTAAGTAACATTCGGTATTCATAAAATGATTTTGAGAAAGAGTACATGAGAAATGTCTCGTATGCTACTGTTGTAAGAGTTTAATGAATATATGAAGTTTGAATTAAACTTGGTGCATATACAATTAGTTTATTAGACAATTATTATTTTAATTTAAGCCTTGATCATTGGGTTGGAACATATAAAGTGTTATGATAGCTATAGAGAATTAAAGATTATACGATTGTCTATAAAAGAATTAATCATGTTAATATTATTGGTTGTACTATGTCGACTTTGGTAGTTGCTCAAATGATATAGTATCTATTATTGGTTATATTTTTATGTTTGCATGAGGTGTTGTTTTGTGAAAGAGTTTCATAAAATCTCTTATAATTTTTCACTATGCAACATGTTTTAGAGCTCGACTTGAGTTATGTAATTAAAGAATTTTATTTCAGAGCTTGGAATTGTTAATTTTATTTACAAACCTATAAAGATGTATTATGATAAATGATTTTAATTTTTCTCTATGAAGAATAATAAAAACTCTGATGGTGTTAAATATATAAATTTAAAGTACTTTAGAATTAGAAAGTTGTTAAAGATGATATTCTTTATGAGCTCATGTTACAAAATACATACTAGTTGATCCTCTAAATAAAGGGCGTAGGCCAAATTTTAATTTGCCAAATATATTAGGCATATGGATACTTTACAGTTTTTTATGTACTTGGTTAAAGAAATTTTTTATCCATGAATAGCCTTGATTTAGAGGTATAAAGGCTTCTTTTGGAAGTGTAAAATGGAATAAAATTCCTTGCAGGGTCTTGTCAAGACCATACAGAGGACTGAATGTGGAATTAACATGTTATATAATTTTTGGATCAATTATGTTGAAATTCCACACTACTCTTTACCACATATAGGAATCCATGTTGGTGAGATATTAGTATTTGTAATTGTGGAAGGTGTTATGTTATTCAATAGCTTAATCACCGCTACAGTTCGATATTAATATTTCTTATTGAATGGAATTCTGTGTTGAGATGTTTCTATTATGAATCATGTTTATGTGGCTACTAAAGTTGTTTAACCCGAGAGTCATTTTATTAAATAAACTATTTTCGTAAAGTAGTAGTCAATGTTGCCTAAGTGGGATAATGTTAGAATTTATTCTTAATTAGGATGCCATTGACTGTATTTTGTTTGGTTTGTGAAAAATAGGTTGAAAGTGATTCAGACAAATTGACTGGTATAAGCCTAAAATTATTATTGTGATCCATAAAGTTTTGGGCGATGGTCCATCTTGGTGTGTTTATTATTTTATATGTAGATATGTGATATGGAGGTATAAGACCTGTTTTAAGTTATTTGGGTTCCTTAATGGGAGGTCCCAGTAATTGTTTTGTTTTGGCCCACTCCCCTCTCCTATCCTTATTAGGGTTTACATATATCTATATATATGTAGATCAAAGGGTTGTCAGCTCCATTGAAAAAGAAAACATAAAGATTAGGAGAAGGAGGGAAAGAGCTGGTGCTAGTGGCGGAGCCAGGAAATCAAGTTAGAGTGGGCATTATTAATTATAATTTTTTATTTAAAAAAGAAATTATGATCAACATTAAGATAATAATAATTTTATGAGCTAAATTTAAGCATAAAAAATTACAAATTCATTATTACTAGGAACAAATTAAAATTCTATAATAGTGTAGAATAGCTCGTTGCGGGATAGTGATTAAGTTTGTAATTTTAGCACAAAAAATTATGGATCAAAATTCCTAATTTTAGAAAGTAAAAACACATCCTTTACAGTACAAATTATCATAAAATCTATTTAATTTTTATTTGACAAAAAAATATTAAAGAGATGACATTGCTTATAAATGATGTGTTTTGAATAAAAATTATTAAACGGTCTTACAATACCATATAGCATTGCTTACGTGATACTCAAAGTATGGGAAATTACAAATCACAATAAGCAGTCTGTCAACTGCCTGAAAATAATGAGTTCATTATATCCAATCTATTAGATTTTTCGTTATACTATTGGTTTAAACTATTATATAAATAATATCATATAGTGCTTTTAAAGTATCAAATAACTACTTGTTGTGAACAATACAATAAATCCTTAGCCAAAAAATATGTTACGAAAAAAAAAATACATTTTGCATATGACAACAACACACACACACACACAAATCAAAATTGAAGGGGGCCACGTGTCCCTAGGCCTGCCTTCCTTCCGCCACTGGCTGGTGCTAAGGTTTTCCAATTGTGAATACCATATTATTTCAAAGAAGCAAAACTCAAGACAATAACAGAATCAAATGAGTATGTATCTAAGTTTATATTTTAGTAGTTAATTATATTCATAGAGTTTTGATTTCTAGTATATAGATCCTATAATCTTACAGCACCATTATCCAAAAACATTACTCACTCCGTCCCAAAATAATGGTCCCTTTTGAAGAATTTAATTTTTTTTGATAGTACAATTATTGCACTTTAAAAAAATTAATTTTTGAAAATTACCCTTTGATAGTACATTTTTTGGGAAATATCAATATCATAATTGTACTTTTTATGTTGTTAATGACTTTAAAAGAAGGGCAAAATAGGAAATTTATATTAATTTTATACTTGATTTTTGAAAAGTGACTAATATTTAGGGATAATAAAAAATGAAATAAGGGACTAATATTTTGAGACGGAAGGAATAACATTAATCTATTTTTACATCTAGCTTCATAATAAATAAATATATATATATATATTTACAATCAACCTTCTTTACAAAAACAAAAGAAAAAATTAAATTTTAAAGTGATTCTATACAAAACCTCAACTATAAAACGCTCACTTTGATCTTCCAAAAAATTTAAACTTCCAAGTTAAGGCCAGCCACCAATAGTTTAGGAATCTGAAAAATAATAATAATAATAATTTAAAAATCAACAGTGCTAGAGGCCTTGAATTTGGCTCGAATTCTTTGTTTGTTTGTTTGTTTTTTTTTTTTTTTGGGCTGTGTTAATTAGTTTCTTTTTTCTTCTTTTTTTGTGGTTTTTTTTAAGGGTGATTATGTGTTGTGCCAAAAAATTAGACATCTTGCACCAACTTATCATACAAAATTATATGAAATTAACAAAATTTAACCAACAGTTTAACTAATCAGTCAATTTTATCACTCAACAAGTCCAACCTAATTGCCTGATCAGTTAGGCTGTTGGTTAAAATTTGCTAATTCAATATAATTTTGTACAATGAGTTGGTGTGGGATGTCTAATTTTTTGGCACACCCCTACACATAACCACCTTTAAAAAGAAAAAGAAAAAAAAAAACCAAATCAACATAGCCTAACAAATTAAATTAAATTAAATTTAAAAAAAAACAAACCAGCACAGCCTAACAAACAGAAGAAGAAGAAAAAAAAAAAAAAAAACTCAACTTATGTGGTTTGATAAGGTGAGTGAGTTGGGTTGGACAGGCTGAGTTAGTGCGTGATGTTTAGTTTTTTTAGCACACTTCTACACATAACCACTTTTGCAAAAAAAAAAAAAAAGAAAAAAAAAGAAAAGAAAAGAAAAGAAAAGAGAGGGAAAAAAAAAAATTGGAATTCGAGACAAATTCGAGGCCTTAAGCATTATTGTTTAAAAATATTGAGCTAGAGCCCAATAAGTATACAAATTTCATGGAGTTATAAAACTTGTTCCTTTGTCAATAATAAGGATAATATGGCATCGTTTGTCAATTATACATTTTAGTTGAAAAGTTAAAAAGTTACTATAAATTGTCACATCACTCTCTCTACTTTTATGCACATCTTTTCATAAGAAGCAAAAAAGTTACTAAAATAGCATGTTCCTAAACGAAGCCTTGATTGAACTGAAATTAATACATAGTGAAAAATTTCATAAACCATTATCAAGATTTTTCAAAAAATATAATAATGAGAAAAAATACGTTTGAACAAGAAAATCAAAGCAAAAATATTAAATTTTCAACACACTACATAGCCTTAGGGTCCCTTACCTCGCGACTTAGATGGTGATAATACCATTATCCAAAATATATCCATAGAAACATAACTCATCTTATCAAAGTATTTCAATTCTTATTTTAATATTTCGGTTTGCATGACTCTTTATGTTTAACAACCCTTATGATTCTTAAAACATTTCGATTCCAGGACCAACAAACATTTTGACCTTAGTGGCCCCATAGTATGATCAACAAAAAGAAGTATTTCCGTATAACGTTTTATTGTCATTCCATCATCATCATAATCATAAAATTTGAAAAACTCAACTTAAATAAATTTTGATAGAAAAATTGATGCTTCATTATGCAAATGAAATCTTTTATGTAAACCCGATTTTTTACCTCATTAAATTTATAGATTTTTCAATACATACTAATATCATGATCACACATGTAATTTAATTCATTCTCAAACTTTGTATTTCAAATAGAGGTAATGTTTTCCATGGTAAGATATATTCACCTTCAAAATAGCAAAAAGTATAGATTTGAAACTCTATGAGTTAATTCCCAAGAGATGCAGAGACGACTTCCTCTCATCCTAACAATTAGTAAATAAGATCTAAAATGAGGGAAATAGTTTCAATGAAAATTATAACATCCATCAAATTAATATTTTTTATACATGCAAAAACATCCATAGAAACTAAGAGCATGTTTGGTGCGATGGAATGAAATGAAATAGGAATTGTTAGGTTTTATTCTTGGCAACCCCGTTTGACAAAACTCTTTTCCGTTGTATCTATTTTTGCACTTTTATTTCAGTGAGGCTATGAGTGTTTAGATGCGAATCCAACCCGAATTGTGCCTTTCAGAGAAGTTTGTGATGCTAATGCATTCTAAGTTGCCTATCCGTTCGAGCGGACATTACCCCACTCGAGCAGAGAATCCTTGGTTCCAGCAGTTTTGGTCGCCTGTAAAAGTACTGAGATGTGTGATTTCGCGCTCGAGCGGGTTCTCTAGAGCTCAAGTGTACCTCTGTTATATCACGCGCATATTTTGCTAAAGCCGCTCGAGCGGGCTGTTGGGCGCTCGAGCGGAGATCGCGGGATAGATTCTATAAATTCACGTGTTGGGTCAAATTTTAGGATTACTACTCCAGATCTCCTTCTTGGGTTCTAAGGTTTATATCTGGGGATATTTTGCTAGTTTTCTTTGATGTTTTGATTGAGTATTCAACTCATGGTTTAAAGAGAGTACATCAAAGGTTTTGTTTGTTCTACAAACGAGAGAGTTGTTCTTCGGTGGATTCTGAAGAATTTGAGCCTGAAGCTTTGGTGGATTCCGGGGTGGCTCATCGTAAAGACAATTCCGAGGTGAAGACGGGTTGGAAGAGGCACATAGAGGTTGGTTCAATTAGGCGTGGATTCGCTAGGTAATTGAGAGTATACCTGTGTAATTCCTTTAAATCTTCTTAGTGGATTGTTTTGTGGCTGATGCCCGTGGTTTTTTATCACAGTTGGAGGTGTCCAATTGTGGTTTTTCCACGTAAAATCGTTGTGTCTCTGTGTCTTGATTGTTTGATTGGGACTATTATATTCTGCTTAAAATTGATACATAATCATAAATCAACATCTAGGAGGTTTCTAGATTTTTCAATTGGTATCAGAGCGGGTTGCTCTATTTTTTTTGTTTTACAAATCTATTAGAACGAGATCTTGTTTGATTTGTGATAATGGATTCAATTCGTGAGGAAAATTCTATGGTCCGACCACCCTTACTTGACGGATCCAATTATTCTTTTTGGAAAGCTCGGATGAGATCGTTTTTAAAATCTATTGATGAAAAATTTTGGCAATCTGTCATGAATGGGTGGACCGAGCCAACAATTATTATTGATGGAGTAACTTTCCCCAAACCAATTGATAAGTGGGACACAACTGATTACCAAAATAGTAGCTGGAATAGTAAAGCTATCAATTCTCTCTTTTGCGCTGTCACACCTGAAGAGTTTAGTCGTATTTGCAATTGTGAAGTCGCAAAAGAGGCTTGGGATATCTTACAAACTATTCATGAGGGCACTCTTTCGGTTAAACGTTCAAAACTTCAAAGGCTCATGTCTAGTTTCGAAAACCTTTCAATGAAAGATAGTGAGACCTTTGATGAATTTTATGTGAAGTTGAGTGACATTGTAAATTCCAGCTTCAATTTAGGTGAAAAAATTCCAGAATCCAAAGTTGTGGGAAAAATTTTGAGATCCTTACCCGATCGGTTCCAACCAAAAGTTACGGCTATTGAGGAGGCTCAAGATGTTGACAATCTCAAGCTGGATCAGTTGGTTGGAAATCTCCAAACTTATGAGGCACACAGGAATTTCAAAAAGAAACAAAAAGATATTACTTTTAGAAGTGCTCATAGAGTTGGAGAGGATTCTGATGAGGATTGTGAGATAGATTCCAAGATTACGGCTGCTTTTGTTAAACAATTTAAAAAATCTTTTTTGAAAAAGAATCCTAATCTTTTGGAATCTACTCATACTCATAAATCTAAAGACAAAGATAAACTCAAAATTAATTCTATAGCCAAGAAGGAGAAATGAAAGATACAAGGGAACTCTGATAGACTCCAATGCTATGAATGCCAAGGATTTGGCCACTTTGCTCAAGAATGCCCCACTCGGTTGAGGAAGAAGAAAGCCCTCGCTATCACTTGGGATGATGAATCAGAATCTGATAAAGATGAAAGTGACAATGAAGATCAAGGTGAAGAGGGACATAAACAATTCCTTGCTTTCATGGCGGCTTCTGAAACTGAAGGACGAACAGAGTATCCGAAGAGCCCGGTTGAGAATGCCACTGATGATGAATCCTCGGGAAGTGATGATGAAGAGCTTGAGCAAGCTTATGAAAAGTTGTATAAGGAATCTCTTAAGTTGTCCAAATTGAATGACAAACTCACTATGAAATTCAAAGCATGTGAAAGTGAGAATGTCAAACTTAAGGAGAAGATTTCCGAGGCCAGGATTAATGCCATCAAGGTAGCTGATGATCGACAAGTTCTTTGTGCAAAACTGTGGACTTGTGAGACAGAGACTGCAAACCCATGCCATATATGAAGAAAAGATTGAATCTCTCGAGATGTCACAAGTTGCTTTGGAATAACTAATGATCAAGAAAGAGGAAAAGCTCAAGTGTGCCATGGTTACCATTGGTCTTTGGAACAAAGGATCAAAGACTTTGGACAATATCATTGGGTCTCAACAAATCTGTTCTGACAAGAGTGGCATTGGCTTTGGTGGTAAGAAAGAGCAAAAACAGAGTGCTTCAACATCTCATGATACAAGAACTCAAGGAAAGGGAGAACAAAAAATTCAACATAAGGATGGACTTCTCAAACTTCCTAGAGTTGGTAAGGTAAAAGAAAAGAAGGTACACCCTGTTTTTATTTGTCATCATTGTGGTATGCATGGTCATATTCGCCCTTATTGTTATAAGTTGCATGGGAGAGTGTCTTTGCCTAGACCTAAAAATTGGAAGTTGGAAGCCAAGTCGAGACGGGTTCTCATTGCAGGGGAAAGGAGCCACAATGTCAAGACACCACCCAAGAACCACAATTCTCACAACTTTGTTCGTACTAAAGCAGTTTGGATGAGAAAACTTGATTTGTGTTAATTTGTTTTGTCATTTTTTTTTTGGGTTTCTGTGTGTTTTTTTTGTCATCACATGGGTGCTTGTTCATTTTTTTGTCTTGCTTTATTTAAGAAAAAAAAAATCCCAAAAAGATTTTCTTAGTATGGTTTTGCAAGCTTGAAATTTTTGAGTGGTCCTTGGTGCATATTGGAATTAATGAGAATATCCATTACATGTTAATATATGTGTGCTTTCTGTGGTCATTACTCGTTTTGGAGTGTGTGTTTTTTGATTAGTATGTCTCATTCTGTACACACTCTTAGATTAGCAAATTTTGGAGTCTTCCGCCTTAGTGATTATTTTTTCTCTATGGACTTCTGTCATTGATCTTTTGCGTTTATAGAGCAATTGACCTATACTAGCATATCATGGGTGATGTTGAGTCTCTTAACCACCTACCATCTTTTTGCATCTCCATGGCTTTCCCCTCGATTCTTTGTAGTCCAGCCATGAGGAAAATGCTACCTCAGAGTCACCAACCAGGCCATCCTTATTATTTCCATGCTTCTCTGGTTCGGTTTCCATACTCTTGAGCGTGTCAGCCGCCAATGAGTGTGGAAAAGAAAAAGAAAAAGAAAAATAAAAAGAAAAAGAAAGAAAAGAAAGAAAAAAAAATTCATTCATTGAGGGGGAGCCTCCGCCTTTACTCACCAAATACCCCTTGATTCCTAGTGGTTTGACTTTTCTTTATTATGCTTAGATTCTCTTGTCGGAGGTCCAACTTTCAGATCACTACTAGGATTGAATCTTGTGTTTGTCGAACTCCAAGAGTCACACACACACTTTATCATGGGATCTATGCTTTTCACATAATGCATCACTTTCTTTCATGAGGAATTTTCTACATATTGTGCACATTGTGTTCACTAGTAATTGTACTTCTTGGATAATCTTGTGTGTTTTAAGGTACAAATCTGAGATTTCTTGCTTGCTCCACTATATTTTTTTTTATCTTTTTCTTCTTGTTCACAGTTTTCAGTGTTTGTGGTTGCTTTTAGTGAGGGAGAGTTTGGTTCATCTTGATTTGGGTTGGTAAGGGAGTTTGGTTTATCATTGCAAGAGTTTGTTAGCATGAACACTTTGATTTGATTGGTAAGGGAGATTGGCTATAGTTGTTCTGCATGTTTCTATGTTTGCTAATTATTTCCTTCTTGCATGTTCTTGGTATTTACATCGTCATATCATTGCTTGGGTTGGTTTATGATCTTGCTTTTGTTATTTGAGAGTTGTTGTTCATGAGTCTTAGTTTTCATCTATTCATGTTTTCCATCTTGTGTTTCAAGATAATCGTGTCCTATGTCTATTGTTTTTTTTATATACTCTTGTGGGACTAATAGTTGTTTTGGAGATTGTGGCACTAATAACTGTTTTGCAGATCATGCCCTTGAGAAAGAAGTTGGCTTTTGTTGGCTGTAATGGGTTGGGGTGATTAGGATATTATTTGTTAGGTGTGTTTTGTCACGGCATTGCCAAAGGGGGAGATTGTTAGGTTTTATTCTTGGCAACCCCGTTTGACAAAACTTCTTTCCGTTGTTTATATTTTCGCACTTTTATTTCAGTAAGGCTATGAGTGTTCAGATGCGAATCCAACCCGAATTGTGCCTTTCAGAGAAGTTTGTGATGCTAATGCATTCCAAGTTGCCTATCCGCTTGAGCGGTCATTACCCCGCTCGAGCGGAGAATCCTTTGTTCCAGCAGTTTTGGTCGCCTGTAAAAGTACTGAGATGTGTGATTTCGCGCTCGAGCGGGTTCTCTAGCGCTCGAGTGTACCTCTGTTATATCGCGCGCATATTTTGCTGAAGCCGCTTGAGCGGGCTGTTGGGCGCTCGAGCAGAGATCGCGGGACAGATTCTATAAATTCGCGTGTTGGGTCAGATTTTAGGATTACTACTCCAGATCTTCTTCTTGGGTTCTAAGATTTATATCTGGGGATATTTTGCTAGTTTTCTTTGATGTTTTTATTGAGTATTCAACTCATGGTTTAAAGAGAGTACATCAAAGGTTTTGTTTGTTCTACAAACGAGAGAGTTATTCTTCGGTGGATTCTGAAGAATTCAAGCCTGAAGCTTTGGTGGATTCCGGGGTGGCTCATCGTAAAGACAATTCCGAGGTGAAGACGGGTTGGAAGAGGCACATAGAGGTTGGTTCAATTAGGTGTGGATTCGCTAGGTAATTGAGAGTATACCTGTGCAATTCCTTTAATCTTCTTAGTGGATTGTTTTGTGGCTGATGCCCGTGGTTTTTTTATCACAGTTGGAGGTGTCCAATTGTGGTTTTTTCACGTAAAATCATTGTGTCTCTGTGTCTTGATTGTTTGATTGGGACTGTTATATTCTGCTTAAAATTGATACATAATCACAGATCAACATCTAGGAGGTTTCTAGATTTTTCAGGAATGAAATGAGAGTGAGAATGAATTACAAGGTTAAATGGAATGGAATGTCCATTCTCATTCCATTGTTTGGTTGCCAACATGGAATGATATAGAAATATGGTAATAATTCTCATTCTTATATTTGGCTATGCCTATTATCTCATGGAATGGAATAAGTTTTTATTATTTATTTATTTATTTTAACAAGCTAGTAACAAATAAATTAAAATTTTGTATAAATCATGATAATGTTGATAGTTGTGGAAGCGATGGTGTGAGTTGTAATAGTGGTGGTGGTGGTGGTGGTGGTGGTGGTGGTGATAGCAATGATAGTATAATGGTGGTAGTAGGTTGTTGTGGTCTTAGTGGTGGTGGTATTATGGCTGCGATGGTGGTGGCAGTAACGGCAGCCTATGATAGTAGAGTGGTGGTTCTCTGATGGTGATGATGGTGGTGTGATGTTTATGAAGGTGGTAGTAGTAGTGGTAAGGTAGTGGTTGTGGCGGCAGATGCAGTAGTAGTAGTAGTAGTAGTGGAAGCAGTGGTCGTATGGTGGTGTGGTGGTTAAGGTGGTGACGGTGGGGATGGTGGTAATGGTGTTGTAATGGCAATAGGGTAGCAATGATAGTGGCAGTGGTAGGAGCTAAATAATAATATATTTTTTAAGTGTCAATAACAAAAAAATAATAATTAGTGTGTTTAGTTTCATTTTTCTGAATTCAATTTTATGAAAATCGAGTTTTTTATTTTTTCGTGTTTTTTTGTTTTTCGTGAATATTTTTAAAATTTTAAGTAATTTTTTTACTTTTTTAGATGCACCACCTTACTTAGATGTATATAAAATAGTAAAATATTTGTGAAAAAATATTTAAAAAAATTAATAAATACACAAAAATATGAAAATGTATTGAATTTTCGTATTTTTTTCATATTTTTTGGTATTTAGTGTATTTTTTAAAGATTTTTTTTCACAAATATTATATTTTTAAAGTGTATTTATGTTAGGTGTGTCTAAAATTTTTTAAAAAATGCTTAAAATATAAAAAAAAATTCATTGAAAACATTAAAATATGAAAAATAAAAAAGTAGAAGTTTCTGAAAACTGGAACCAAACAAGCTGATTATAATTTTTCTTTTTATTAATTTCATGACAGAATGGAATGGTCATTTCTTAAGTTGAAAGAATGAATAGGCATTTTCACATTTGGTTGGAATAGTCATTATAATGGAATAATTTTTCACTTAGATAAGGCTTACTGACATCCCTTAAATAAGTTTAAGTTTTAATTTTTTTTTGGGTCACATCAATCAACATATTCTTTCTATTTTTCTACACATTTTTTTATAAAAAGTCAAAAAGTACACTTATTTAGAACATCCCAAACAATTGCAAAGTTGTAATGGGCATTCCATTGCACCCCATTCCATCTAGGAATGGCAACGGGGCGGGGCGGGGCGGGACCGGGGACTATCCCCCCATCCCCGATCCCTGAAAGTAATACTCCCCCCCGTCCCCGTCCCCGATCCCCGACGGGGACCCCTATCCTGGCCCCATCCCCGCCCCCGATCGGGGATCCTCGACCCCGAATAATCCCCGAATTTTTTTTTTATATATGTAAAAATCTATAAACATCAATAAATTCTCAACCACCCTTCATTGCTGGATGTATAAATTTTGGAATTTATCAGTTGGAATATCAACCCTAATAGCTTCATTTTTTTTAATTAATTAGAACTGTAGCAATATCCATCAGTTGGAATATGATTTTTTTAATTAATTAGATCAATAAATGTCAATAAACATCCATTTAAAAAACATCATCTGTAGCAACATCCATAAATGAAGCTATCATCAATAAATTTGTAGCAACATCCATAAATCTGTAGCAACATCAATAAATCTGTAGCAACATCCATTTAAATCAATAAATATCAATAAACATCTTGTAGCAAAACATCAATAAACATTAATTCAGCAGCCCATACATACACAACCCACACACAAAGCATCCTGTAGCAACAAAATAACACAACCAAAACATGTGTCCAGTAGCACACAAGAAAATTCAACAAGTAGCAAAGAGAATAATTAATCCCAAGCACAACCCGCAAGGGATAGGTTACCCAAAAATTGAAATTAAAAATAAAAATAAAAATATCCATTACAACATAAAAAAGCAAATCCATTGTTTCTTCAAACCCATACAAACCACACAACTTCCATCATCTCCTTCAACTTGAACTCCTGTTAAATAACAAAAGGAAAATAAATAAATAATTAATACTAATAATAAAATGTAAAAAATGTTAATTACAATAAAAAAGATGACAACTAAGAAGTGTTGTGATGCATAAAAACATCAAAGTTTATTTAGTAATATTGGCTGTAAGAGGGCCTTTTTTTTAAAATTTTTTTTTATGTAGTTAAAAAAAAAAAAACACAATCTTTTCTCTTATTTTCTTCTCTCTCTTAACTTGACAAATTATTTCTTTTCTTTTCTATTCTAGCTTGCCAAACATAGTGTAAAACTAGCTTTACTTTACTGAAACATAGCCAATTTTGTAGAAACTTTCCCATTCTTCATAACAATCTATGGAGACTAAGATTAACATGAATAAGCTCCATATGCAAGGAAGCAATAGAATCAAAATACCAAATAATTTACATTTCTGGAGACTAAGATTTGATAAATTTTTCTTAAACTCTGCAATCAATCAGTGCTATTTCATGGATAAGTGAAATTGAATTAAATCTGGTTTCATGAACATGTGCAGGAGAATAAAACAAGGCTAGTAGTACAAGTCAAGAACAATTCTAATTGACCAAATAATTTGATAATCAGAATAAGGGTCCATCTTTTCCATGAAAGCAAACCTGTACACAACCCCTGTGAAGAGCACCACCTCCAAGATACTTGTTAGCAAAATCCACTTCAAGAGCTTCACAAGATTGATCTTATATCAAGCCAGACCTGTAAATCTACAACAACAACAAAGATGAAAAACATCATATCCTTGCAGTAACCATTGAAAGTTGGGTTACTAAACCAACAAAAATGTACACACAAATTAAACAAGTATATATGTTCCTTTGTTACCTTGAAACGACAGAGAGGAATAGAAGATGTGCTCCAAAAATCAGCCTTTGGATAAGAAACACAAGGAAAGCTATTTTCCAAAGGAAGTACTTTACGCTCAAAGGAGACAACACCCACAGGCATACAAGAACATATCCTCTCAAAATAGTGTGTGATGCATTTTATTTTATTCTCTTGTATTTCATTATGACTGTCATAGAGACTCCTGCAGACACATGAATATGAAATGAACCTATTTTCCTGATACGAGAAGAAAGAAATTGATCGATTCATATATGAAAGCACAAAACTCATATATGAATCAACAAAGCCAAATAAATACTGCACCTTTCTTAGTTTATATAGATGACCAATGCATGTTCTTAATAAAATTTTAAACATTCAGGTAAAACATCATCATTTAACAATATTGCGAACAGCTACTCTCTTTTTTTTTTCCTTCAAAAAATAAGTATAACCTTCTTCCCTATCAAACTATACAAAATAGCCAAAAACAACACTTAAGCCTATATAGAGACTGCTCTACTCCAATCTTAATACCAAAAACAACACTTAATACCAAATAATTTCCAAAATAAGCTCCATAAATGTAAATCTACAGATTAGCTAACCAATCTTTGTTCCATATCTTGATCAAGATCAAAATTCAAAGCATTCAGAAGATTAGAGAGGCTCCTAATCCAACTGATTAACAATATAAAATAGATCAAAATCTGGGAAACCAGATCTATATTGTAAAAAATATAAAATAGATTCAAAGACAAAAAAAACAGATTCAAAGACTCCTAATCTAGCTGAAGAAGGTTCAATATAAAATAGATTCAAAAAAAAAAATAGATCTATATATATCCAGGGACAGATCTATAAAATAAATTTTAAAAAAAACAGATCTATAAAATAGATTAAAAAAAAACACAAATCCAGCTGTGAGAGAGAGAGAGAGAGAGAGAGAGAGAGAGATACCTAAACAGAGATGGGAGGCGCAGTGGTGACGGAGGGAGGATCGTCGGTGACGGAGGGAGGATCGCCGGTGACGGAAGGAGGCGTGGCGATGACGAAGGGAAGAAAGAGGGACAGACCAGTGGCGAGAGAGAGAGAGAGGATCGGTGTGAGTGTGAGAGGCTTTGAGTATGTGTGTCTGTGAAACCCTAACAAAGACAAGCATATGCATATATATATATATCCAGGGACAAAAGGGTCATTTTACGTCAGGGACCATGCGGGGCGGGGCGGGGCGGGGCCAGGTCCGGTTCTGAAACACATATCCCCGTCCCCGGCCCGGATATCATTGGGGATGGATTTTTGAATACCGTCCCCGGCCTGTAGGGGATATTTTTCGGTGAATAACCGCTGAATTCGGGGTCGGGGGGTCGGGTCACCGTTGGGCTGGTTTCAAATTGCCATCCCTAGCCGGGGCGGGGCCGGGGATCACACTCCCCGTCCTCGATCCCCGATGGTAGAAATTTCTCCGTCCCCGGCCCCAATCCCCGACGGGAAGCCTATCACCGCCCTCGCCCCTTAACGAGGATCGGGTTTTCCCGACCCTGAAAATTCCCTGGCCAAAATTAAAAAAGAAAAGAAAAAACAACAACAACAACAACAATAACAACAACATCATCTATATTTAACAACAGATCAAATATGTACAACAACAAATATGTAGAACAGATTAAAAAAACAGATCAAGTTTAATGATCAGATCAACAACAACAACAACATCTAACTTTTTTTATCTGTCGAACCAATAATCAGATCAGATCAGTTCAAGAAACAACATCTATTTTTTTTTCATCATCATCATCATCAACAACAATCAACTTAAAAAAAAAAAAAAAGATCTGAAATTGTTATGTACTTGCACACACGGATCAGATCAGAGAAAGAGAGAGAGATGAGGTAGGAAGGTGGTGATGGTGGATCTGGATCTTGCACACACGGAACAAATCAGATCTCATGGCCAATGGTAGTGGTGGATCTGGATCTTGCGGTTGAGCTCCAGCGACTGAGCGTGTTCGAAGTAGAGATGAGGTCGTGGAGGAGAAGAGGATGTTGCGGCTACAAAGGGAAGTGATGGTCGAATACGGGAGTGGTGGTCGACGACGGCGAGAACAAAGATAAAGGGCATGAAGAAAGAGAGAGAGAGAGAGAGAGAGAGAGAGAGAGAGAGAGCGCTGACTGAGAGAGACTTGAGTGTGAGGGTTCATTTACATATATATATATATATATATAAGGGATACTATAGTAATTTCACTTCGAGGACAAATGGGGACGGGGACGGGACGGCCCGGGGCTGGGACATTTATCCCCGACCCCGACCCGAAACTGATTGGGGATTAATTTTTGAATACCATCTCCGTCCTGTTGGAGATATTTTTCGAGAAAAAACCGTTCAAATTGGGGTCGGAGGGTCGGGTTCCATCGGGCCGGGTTTAAATTGCCATCCCTAATTCCATCATACCAAATGTGCTCTAAGGATTTGTTTGGCATAAACTAAATAAGTGCACTTATTTATGTCACATCACTTCCATATTTTTCTGTACATTTTTTTATAAAAAGTCAAACAGTATACTTATTTAGATTATCTCAAATAACTCTTAAGACCTCATCTGACAACACAATTTTTAAACTTAAAAATTAAAAAATTATTAAAAAAATTAAAAAGTCTGCTATTTTATCTTATAATCTTATCCATAAAATTCAAATCACGTGATGTCTGCAATAGGTTAGGTAAAATGACTTTTTTACCCCTCAATTATGTCAAAAATCTGAAATTGATGGATTGATTTAAGTAGAGTTCAGCTGCAGCACTTCAGTAAACTTGTCACATCAAACAAGATGAATAAAGAGAGGGATAGACTCCATTTAACCAAGGCAACGCAACACCAATAGAGAAACTCCTTTTTTATTTATTTTTATTTTTTTTTATGTCAAAAGTAATAGAGAGGAATACAAAAATAATAATTGAAGTGAACAAATTACTGTTTTTTTTTTTTTGGACTCCGTTTGGTTTTTGAATTGAAATTTTGAGTGTAGAGTTATATTTTAAAAAATAAATTTTCAAATGATTTTTTAGGAGAAAACTTGTTTGGTTATAGGTTTCCTCAAGAGTTTTAAAAAAAAATTTAAATTATATTTTCCAATAATTTTTTTTAAATATTTACAAATTTTCTCAATTTTATTCAAGAGTTGGGTACATATTTTTTTTGGCCAATACAAAAATCATAACAAATTTTGGCCAAAAATATGAAATTTTTTTTTGAATAAAATTAAATAAAAACGATTTTTCTTCATAAATAGTAGACCAAAAAAATATTTCTTGCAAAAAACAAGATTCCACAAAAGTAGAAAAAATATAATTTGAAAGAACAAAATTAAAAATAGAGAGTTTTTTTTACTTATTTTATTTTATTTTTTGTTGAGAAAATAGAGTATTGCAGAGAGTTTGGTTATGAGTTTTAAAAAGAGTTTTGGAATGGAGTTTTGAAATGTTTATTTTGAATGAAATTTTGAAAAAAAAATTAGTTATAAATTAAAAAAAAATTAAATAACATTATTACATTCCAAAAATTACAACCTGAATAAAATTGTAACACATAACTGATGAGAATTTTTTGAAAATAAAAAAATGGTAAAGTCCAATCTTTATGATTTCTCAACAACCCCATTTTGCGAAGACCCACTTGGTGCATCCCATTTCACTGTCTACCGCGTCCATCCATTCACCTCCAATCGATTGACCTTCAATTTACCTATTTTTTGATTTTATAAATTGTTTTATTTCACGTTTTTATAAAATAAAAATAATTAAAAGATTATTCCCAATCATACTAGCCTTTTTATTTTATTTTATATTTTAATTAAAAATTCAAAAACTATTAAAAAAATGAGACCTAAATACAAATATGAAACTCCATAACTAAAACTAAATCACCATAAATCTAGAAATCACCATTTCAAACTCTAAAAATATAAAACACTAAATTAAACCTTTTAGAGAGATGTTCATACCAATTAAAGGGGTACTAGCATGGAATAAAGTAATATATTATTTATTAAAAATACAATAATTATACTTAATTTTTTTATATTTTGCCTCTCGTAAATAAAATTTTACATATAAGTTTAAGAGTTTTGTTTCAAATGTTTCTTATAGCATATAATATAGATATATTAAAATTGTTGTATTGACAATTAATAAAAAACTATACGTGGGATTGTAAAATAAAAATTAAATGGAAACTAACTAATCGGGATTTTCTTACTTGTTTAAAATTAAGAAAATCAAAAAAATTAGTATGAGATATTGATCATAAAACTTCTCACTAAAAATCTCTGGGAGTATAAGATTCACTTTATGTAAGTGAATTAATTCATTTTTTTCTTCTTTTCTCGATATGAGATTGTAAAATAAAAATTAAATGGAAGCTAGTCAATAGAAATTTTCTTAATTATTTAAAATTAAGAAAATTCAATAATTTATATAAACGGGAACATAAGATTCACTTTATATAAGTGAAATAATTCACTTTTTTCCGATGTGATATTATAAAATAAAATTAAATAGAAACTAACCAACGGAAATTTTCTTAATTGTTTAAAATTAGTAAAATTTATTAATAATTTTAGAATGAGGGTTTGGAATTCATAAAAATCTTCTATCTAAAAGCCCCCTTTTCCTATATAATATATAGATGAGTAAAATAACTCACTTTTTGCTTTTTTTCCCGCAGTGGGATTGTGTAAAATAAAAATTAACAATTGTTTGAGCGAGAAGTTTATTTCAAATCAAGCAATCTCAACCGTTTAATCTTCAATTAGGTCAATCTTTAATTTATTTCGAATCAAACAACTAATATATTTTGATAAAATTGCTAAAATCGCAGTTAAACCAACGAATCAGTCAAATCAAAAAAGATTCACCCTATCGGTTAGGTCAAAGGACCAATCAACTTATACAATAATTAATCAATTAAAACTTTAAATTTTATTTTAATTTTAAAATTTAAACTGTCTTGAACTAAAACATACACAATTATAACGCCCCGAAATAATTCGACATGAACTACCCACATAACTATCACGTCAACCCACTTCCAAATAAGATATTAACCATATCCCTTTACATAATATCAAATGTTTTACAAAAATAATCTCACATGCGGTTATACGTTCATTGATAAACTAGTACATGAATCTATAGCATGTAAAATCATCAAATCAAAATGAATAAGGCCCTCAGGGGCTTACAAGTTCCAAGGCAATAGCCCGGCTACACAAAATGGTCTCTCGGACCCATACACATTAGCCCTTGGCTTTACAAAAATTTACACAAAAATATAAGAGCAAACACTCTTCACAATCACGTCCAGGCCATCAACTCGGCGGAATCACCGCATCTTTACCTGCACCAAATCCCATAGAGGTGAGCATAAAGCCCAGTAGAGAATTTTCACAAAGTATATACAGTTATGCTTTTTCCTCAACATAAAAATAAACGTAATTGCAATGCTATGACAAGGTTAAGAAATGAGGAAAATATTTATTTCAATGCACTATTTCAAAATGACCATGTTCTCAATATTATCTGGTAATCTCATCAATTTCAAACTTCCATTATTAATTCAATAGGGGCGGTAAATACGACACTGGTAATCCCTAGGCTGGTGTCTGCAAGTAGACTCTGCGAGTACTACCAAATTGTCATTTTTACCGGTATTAACTGGAAGGCTCGACACCTATCTGCGTGGTTTTCTGGTCTTTCACCATGGACACTCAGGCCAACTTATCAAGGTCATCTACACCCCATATTTGGACTTACTAACGTATTTACCCCTTTTATAATTCCACAGCTCTTTTACAATGAAACCTTTCTCAATGTAAACATTTAACACTCATGCCAAGATGTACAATAATGAATAAAGATTTAAATGAGCATATGATGCAATAGGTAATAACTCATAACAATTCCACATCTTTCCTTCTTTCAATGCCATCATCGCGAAATAAGCACATATTCACCTTATGTTATCAACACATAATCATAACTTCCCAACATACTCTTTTCTTAACATTATAGTCCTTTCAAAAATCCATATTAAATTTTCAAACATCAACTATCAAGACTTCAATTCTCATAATCCATGGAACTCATTACTTATCATCTCACAACATCACAAGTTCAAGTGTTAATAACAATACTAAAATAACATCTCATTCTCATACATCAATTACATAGCTATCTTGTTGAACATTTGATAAAACTCGCTCTTATTCATCCTCTTAATCATAAGCAAATAAAGAATTTCAAGGACATTTCCCATTTTACCAAAATCCCCAAATTTCTAGGGTTTTCATTAAAAACAAATCTCCATCATTTTTTTTTTCAAGAAAACTCCATCAAAATCATCTGTCATGTGTCAAATAGAGGAAAACTCCCAAGAAGTAGAAACTAGGTTTGAGATACAAAATCCATAGTCAAAATTCCTACATTTTGAATCAAAAATTAAAATTTAACACAAAACTTCAAGAATACTTTTAAATCAAAACCATATAGCAAAACTTGTATATATAACTCAAGAAATCCCTACCTCAAAGATAAATGAAGACGGATATGAAACCCTAGCCCCAAGGATGATCCTTCAACTTCCACTACACCAAGAAGAGCCCCCCCTCCAAGCTTGATCTTCAAGATTAGAGGATAAGGATGATGATCTAAACTTAAGGGATTACAAGAATCAAAGTGTTTTTAATGTTTGGGAGATGATTTCTAGAGAGAAGAATGAGAGAAATTAGGTTTTCGAGTGAGAAAAATAAGCCCCAAATGATATACACTTCGGCTAAAAAGGGAATTAAAAAACAGAGATCTGGACTGCCCGTCTACCGCACGTGCGGCGCCCCCTCCCCGCACGTGCGGAGCGCCCCTCTCGCATGTCCGGCCTTCATCCCTGCATGTGCGGGGCTCCTCTCCCGTACCTCTCTCTGCTCGTGCTTATTAGACAGAATGCACTCAACTAAGCTTCCCCTCTTCCTGCACGTACGGCTTGGCCTCCCGCACGTGCGGCCCCCTTTCCGCACGTGCGGCCTAGGGCCTCGCACATGCGGCCCTAGCCCAGCAACCCAGAAAATTTCTACTTCGCTCCGGGGCACTCCGGACTTGACCTTACGCTCCCCGGAAATGAAGAAACCTCAGCACCGAATAAAACAAGAACAAGGATTTAGTTCGGGAACAACTTCTGAACGCCTCGAGCTCAATGAGAGCGAGAAGGGAACGCAAATAAAAAAAAAAAACGTAAAAGAAAGGGGAAACAAGACTCAGTCATCATAACAATACTGCAATATTAAATGGTAACATAAGATTTATATAGTGAAACAACTCATTTTTTCTCATTTTTCTGATGTGAGATTGTAAAATAAAAGTTAACAGTTGTTTGGATGGGAGCAATCTTAATCGTTCAATTTTTAATAAGGCCAATTTTAGTTTATTTCAAATTAAACAAATCTAGGCAATATATTTGGATAAAACAGTTAAAACCGCGGTTAAATTAGTGAATTAGACAAGTTGAAAATGATTCAACCTAATCGGTTAAGTCAAAAGACCAACCAATTTACAACAAAATTAATTAATTAAAATTTTTAAATTTTATTTTAAAATTTAAACCATCTTGAACCGAAGCATGCACAATACTACTATATTAAATGGAAGTATAAGATTCACTTTATATAGTAAGTGAAACAATTCACTTTTTCTTTCTTTTATCGATGTGAGATTGTAATTATTTTAATTATGCGAGTTTCAAAATCTCATACAAAATTATTTTAAAAATCAAAACCTCTATGTGAGATTGTAAAATAAAAATTAAATGGAAGCTAGCCAATGGAGATTTTCTTAATTTTAAAAATCTCATTTTGTTTATATAAATGAGAGTATAAGATTTACTTTATGTAAGTAAAACAATTCAATTTTTTTCTTCTTTTCCCGGTATGAGATTGTAAAATAAAAGTTAAATGAAAACTAGCCAATGGGGATTTTTTAAATTGTTTAAAATTAAGAACATCAGTGATTCATACACCCAGTGGGGGTCGACCCCCAGTGAGGTGGCGACCCCCTATTCGCTGAAAACACACAAAAAAAAAAAAAAAAAAAACTGTTTTTTTTGGGCCCACCTCACTGGGGGTCGACCCCCAGTGGGGGTAGGAAGCATTTTTGAATTAAGAAAATTCAATAATTTATATAAATGGTAGCATAAGATTCACTTTATGTAAACGAAACAATTCACTTTTTTCTCTTTTTCCTGATGTGGGATTGTAAAATAAATGATAAATTGAAACTAGTCAATGAGAATTTTTTTAATTGTTTAAAATTAAGAAAATTCAATAATTTTGGAATGAGGGTTTGAAACTTTTAGAAGACTTTTTTTTCTCAAAACCCCTTTTATAAGATTAACTTTAAATAAGTAAAATAACTCACTTTTTATTTCTTTTCTTGATGTGAGATTGTAAAATAAAAATTAACAATTGTTTGTACAAGAAGTTTATCTCTAATAAAGCAATCTCAGTTCTTTGGTTTATTTCAAATCAAATAAATCTAACCAATATATTCTGATAAAATCGCTAAAATCACGGTTAAATTAGCAAATCATTCAAATCAAAAGCAATTTAGCTTAATCAATTAGGTCAAAAGACTAACCAGTGTATACAAAACTTAATTAATTAAAATTTTTAAATTTTATTTTATTCAAATTTAAACTGTCACTAAATATGGAAAACATTCTACTAATTTACATTTAAAATTAACACATAAATTTAAAATTATAATAATCTATCCCATGATTTATAAGTTTTATATACAAATTTAAAATTATCATAATTATCTCATAATTTTTGTATTAAGGAGCAGCAAGAGTGGCGTTTACAAAAGAATACTTTAAATGAGAGATATTATGAGAGTTTCAAAACCTCATACTAAATTATTTTTAAAATCAAAACATCTATGTGGGATTTTAAAATAAAAGTTAAATGAAATCTAGCCAATGAGAATTTTCTTAATTGTTTAAAATTAAGAAAATCAAAAAAATTTGTATGAGATATGGATCATAAGGCTTTTCACTAAAAATCTCATTTTACTTATATAAATGGGAATATAAGATTCACTTTATGTAAGTGAAACAATTCACTTTTTCTTTATTTTTTTGATGTGGGATTGTAAACTAAAAGATAAATGGAAGCTAGCCAATAGGAATTTTCTTAATTTTTTAAAATTAATAAAATTCAATAATTTTAGAATGAATGTTTGAAACTCCTAGAAGACTTCTCCCTAAAAATCTCATTTTCCTTATATAATATATAGATTTTGAATGATCTAAATAAGTATACTTTTTGACTTTTTACAAAAATATGTACAAAAAAAAAAGGTGATGTGACTCAAATAAGTGCAATTATCTAAATAAGTGCACTTATATAGTGTATGCCAAGAGGTTAAGAAAAATTTAGAATTGAAACTTCTTTTGTGTTATTTTCGAAAAAAGGGGAGTGTGTGGTTGAAGCTTTTCTCGATGAGATAAGTTGGCCGGTGGTGGTGGAGACAGGGAGTGATTATAACTTATTTTAATTAGAGAATCAATGCTAGACTGTTTGGCGTAGCTTCTGCTTATAGCTTTTTAAGCAAAAATAACTTAAATAAGCTTAGAAAAATTGATTATTTAGAAATTGGGGAAGGAGTGCTTTCGGCTTTTACTTTCTGATTATCAACTTTTAACTTACAATAAGTTGCACCAAACAATACCATAGTGGGTTGAGGTGGTGGTGTAAGGGTGGAGCAAAGTGGGGTGTTTGGCCAACAAAAAAGTAAGGGAAAATGAGAGAAAGGTAGAAAGAAGTTAGAGAGCGAAGAACGAAGACAAAATGAAATAAAAATCTGCATTTTTATTTGTTTTTTTTTTTTTTTTTGAGTTGAAAGGTGGTGTTTGGTCACACCTACAATCAAGTTTGTAACTGGGTTTAGATATCGAAAGTGAAGTTTAATTTAGGGGCGGGTTTGACTCTAGATAAATGTTGGGCATATTATGGTCCGTTCGTTTTGGGTTATAAGAAATGAGATTAAATTATGATGGATGTGGGGTCCACTAATATTATGTTCATTTATAAAATGGGGAGATTCACAATATCTTGGGACTATGATAGGTCTTCATGGATGAGATTAGTAATTTTTCCTATGGATGCTGGTATTAGAAAAACAATCCCTTGGGATTAGAGGCGGATTTATTATTTTGCCTTCTATTATCTTACCTAATTTACTTACTCTACTTGATTAGTATGGTCTTTTTTTTACTATTTTTTTAATTATTCCACTATTTTTTACTCCACCTTCTTTATATCAAAATAATTTAATATAAAATATAATATAAAAATAATTTTTAATATAAAATATAATAGTAGAATAATATTTATACCAAAAAAAAAATATATTAAAAAAATAAAATAGTACCAAATATATATATATATATGAAATATAATTTTCAATATTAACATATAATTTAATATTTATAAAATATATTTTTAATATTAAAATATATAATACATTTATTAGTTGATATAAGTTCAAATTTAATAGTAATGTAACATGAATATTTATAAAATTTTACATAATTAATCTCACCCTCTCAAAACAAACAAAAATTATTCTTAATCTACTATTTATCAAACAAACATAATTTCTTTTAATCGCCTTACTGACAATAGCAGTCAACCTACTTGTGAAAACTAACCTGCCGTATATATATTTCCTCTTCTATTCATTATTACAATTTGCAAGATCTGCAGATGTAGGTGAGCAAAAAGCTAAGATGTAGGTGAGCTATTGAGCTATTCTTTGCCTAAACTATTGTTGTTTGATCTCATCCTTCCGTTTAAACAAACCACTATAAACTTTTACATCAAAACTTTGATTGATTAGTTATTGTTTCATTTCTCATTCTTTATGGGTTGATCATGTTCTGTTTCAATTTGATAAATATACTATGCAAAAGCTAATAGTTTTCATTTTTTTATTGTTAAGGTTTGGTAAGGCATTAAGCTATGCAAAGCTGAAGACAATTGATTTGGAAATTCTAGTGAATCTTGCTGGTGACAAGGAAAGATATTTAAACTCTCGCATGGTGCTAAAATCTTGGGATCTTAGAGGTATCTCTTTTTATTTTGCGAACTTATTTATTTAAATTATGTGCTCTTTAAGTTTCTGTGAATATTTTTGTAGATCTTCTTGGCATCAAGACAGGATTAAAGCAAAGTGTTGCCTCCTTCATGATTTTTTCGTATTTCTGCAAAATTTTCTTTTCTGTACACCCTTCATTCAAAGTTGAATATCTCTATCTTACCAGGACTTCGGATTGAGTAAGATTGATGGTGTTGGAATTTTATCCTTCATATCTAGATGGGTTATTCCTGACATCGTTTGAGAGGTAAAAATCTACCTAAGTTCCTTTTCTTTTTCAAATCAAGCTCTTTGAATCATAAATTTAGGTATGAATTTAAAAAAAGAAAAAAGGAAAAAAGAAAGAAAGAAGGGAAATAGTGAGAACATTGTTAATAAAAATATAATTTTTTTTTTCATTTCTCTTTTATTTTCAAATTTCTATTGAAATCTATATCCAAATACAATGTTATTTCCTTGTTTCAAATTTGCATTAATTTGACGAAAGCTATGTTAGTATATGTTACATTGACGGTATGAATATGAGCGTAGTTGTGTGTCCTGGACCGAATAATAATATATACTCAATATTTTATTGAGAAATTTATTAGGAAATCTTATTAAGTATTTGTATCTGAATTAATACATAATATATTCTTGTATTTTAAGTCTAATTATTTGGACATTTGATTCACTCAATTCTAATTCTCATATTTAAGGTATTTTTTTGAGCAGTTGTACACTCACAAATATTTTTTGAATCCTTAATAATTTAGTGATGTGAACATTTATATTTGATAGTATGAATGTTCACATCACGGTAAATTCATACTGTTAACATTAATGCGCTTTACCCTATTATTGTTAGGGATATCTTAGTAATGATGTCACCCATACACATATTGGAATATAAAAAAATAATTTAGACTAAATATAAATAGATAAAAAAAGAATTTATGAATAAATACCTCAATTTTATTCAACATTATTTAAATTTATTTTATGCATGGACCTAAAAAACACCTCTTGGATCTCCATTACAGGTTTGAAATATGGACAAATTTCTTATTATTTTTTTGGACAGTAGCTTTAGTGGTTCTGGACCTCCTTAAACTTAATCTTAAGATATACAAGTACTAGTGTATGCCATGAGATTAAAATATAATTAAAAATAAAATTATTAAATTAAAATGTAATTTATTAAATTCATTGCTAAAAATTTGAGGTCAAAATATAAATACAGATCTAGTTTTGGCTTTTAAATTAATTTTGTAAAATTATTCGGATAAAAGTGCACCCAATAAAATTAAAGTAAAAACTGTAAAAAGTAATTTATTGTAAGAATATGTCTTGTGGCCTTTGTCACTAAGGTGGGTAAAAAAGTTCTGTTAAAAAAAAAAAAAAACTCTTTTTTTATTCTTTAAACAAATCGCACCACTCTCATTATCTTTCTTCTCTCCCTCATTGCCTTGTGAGAAGATTACATTTTAACAGAATTCAATTTAAATTTGTCTAACCAAAAAAAAAAAAAAATCCAAAAAAACTGCATTTTCCACCTAACCACTTTTTTTTTTTTTTTTTTGAAAATGATTTAACATAAAATTATTATGATTTACAGTGAGATAACATTATTATTTATGTTACAAAATTTTAGATGTTATTATAATTTTGGGCGAATTACACTAACAGTTTCTATAATTTGGGACTTGTATCATTTTGGTCATTGATGTTTCAATTGTGACATATTTGACCATGAATTTTGAATTTCCTTCCAAATAAGGACAATTGAAGATATCTTTGCTCAATTTTAAGGGCAAAGTCATCAATTTGATAAAATATAAACTAATTTGACAAAAATAAATATTAAAAAAATATTTTTAAATTTTTAAAAATAATTTCTACCCACTAAAGATAAAATTATGTAAAATTGATAAAAATAAAAACAACTACCCATTACATGATCATCATCTAAACGCATGATAAAAATTAATTTGGTAAAAAAAATAATAAATGTCTAAATATCAATTTTACATAATTTTATCTTTGGTGGGTAGAAGTAATTTTTAAAAATTTGAAAATACTTTTAACATTTATTTTTGTCAAATTAATTTATATTTTATCAAATTAACAACTTAGTCCTCAAAATTGAGCAATGGTATATTCAATTGTTCTTATTTGGAACAAGATTCAAAATTCAGAATTAAATATATCACAATTAAAAAGTCAGATATCAAAGTGACAGACCCAAACTATAGGACCGTTAGTGTAATTCATCTTAGTCCTCGTTCGACTTTCTTATTGGGGTTAAAAAAGCATAAAAAGACAAAAAAAACTATAAAAGTTAATAAGACAAAATATTACTTTTTATTCATAATTATTGTATTTTTTCTCTCACAAAAATAAAAAAAAACTCCAAAACAAAAATCAAACTAAATTAAAAAAATTTCAACACAAAAAAAACTAACTATATTAACAATGTCAAACGATCTCTTATTAATTTTATTGTAGTAATGGGTGAATATTGAAAGATTAATGCGTGGGAGTACTAAAAAGAGAGCACTATAGAAGGAGTATTAATGAGGTGGCTCTCTTTTGATGTTATGATTGTTTGTTTGTTTTTGTTTTTTTCTTTCACTCATTAGTATTTTTAGTAGTGTGTTTTTTAGTAGGCTCGATCTTTAAAATACAAAATAAAAAATTTTGGGAAAAACAAATCCATTTGGAATCTGCCGCCACACATTGCCTCACACATTGATCGAAGCCGAGCAAGGATCCTCTAGAGTTTTTTTTTCCTAAAGTTTCCTAGAGTGGTGCATTGTGTGGTTGAGATTTAATGACAAGTCACATCAATTTTTCAACATTAAATCTCAACCACACAATACACCACTTTAGGAAACTTTAGGAAAAAAATACTCTAGAGGATCCTTGGTATGCTTGCATTCATGTTTTGGGTTTTGTGAAGCTTCAACTACTTTCCACAAGTTGTGGGGCAAAAGTAGGTGGACTCTAGAAGCTTTGCAATTACGCATGAGCTACCATGTATACGCTCCTCAACCGTTTTGTTCATGTGTTGATCCCTTACTGGCTTGTACGCGCTATCAGGTTTGCGTCGTTTCTGCGCACGTCGCCTGACAGGTACGTCACCCAAGGTACAATTCAATACTCCTTCGTCGTCTTTTCGAGTTTTCAACAAAGCTTTCTCTCTTTCCCTTTGTCTTCTCATTTTGCATTCTTTCATGTGCTTCTTGTGCTCAAACTTTTCTCTTTTCAAAAAATATCCCCAATCCTTAATCAATCTCTTTTCAAGCTTTCTGCAACTGCTCCGTTCACACTCTCCGGTGGGTTTCCTGATTTCCAGTCACCTATTTGACTCCGGCGATCTTTATATCGGCGTTCATTTGGTAGGTTCATAAATTCTCACTTTTTATTAAGCTCAATCTTTCATAACTCTTCTGATTTACTTTGAATCTGTTTTTTTGCCATCTGTGGTCTTCTGTTCTCGTCTGTCTTCAGGTTTTTGATTTTTTATTGCTGAAATGCCTAGAACTGTTCTCGCCATATCCGCTTTCTGTTGCTAGCATCATGTCTGGTTCATTACTTTCTTGTTTTTCACATACTTACTTAGTGCCTGTGTACTTGGCTTTATTCTTTGAACTCTGTCATCTTCTTGACTCTGATTTTTCTCTTCTTGTTTTCTTGTTGTATTTCTAGATTCTTGCCTTCGTTTCTATTTTCTGCATAGTCTTAGAACCACGTCCCTTCTTGAAATTGTTGCCGAGATAATGGTAGAGAAGCTCTCCCAGCTGACTGCCAATGCTTTCTTGCTTCTGAAAAATGTCTGTTGTTGGCCGATGTCAACATTCCTTGCTCTTTGATTATCATTCCTTCTTTCACTGTATTTAATAGCCATGTCGGGTAATTGATTTCTCGGATGGCCTTGGGCTCCAGAAGTCTGTCTACTTCTTGCTCTACTGCTTCGACGTGCATCAACGTCGGTCCTCTTGCTCGTTGGATCATAGGTTTGGCCGACCTGTCGACGTTCAGTTGGTGGCAAGTGACCTCAGGGTCAATGCTAGGCATTTCGTAAGGTGTCCAAGCAAATATCTCAATGTTTGCTCTCAAAAAAGCTTCCAATTCTCTTTCTTCTTCTTCGGCTAAGCCTGAGCCGAGAAGAAAGAAACATTTTTCATCCCCCTCCTGGACGAGGATTTTCTTCAGTGTCTCTTCACTCTTCTCGGCTGGCTCCTTGCCGACATCATCTAGGACCTCTATGTCCTCGTTTTCAATCTTTGCCTTCTCTGGTTCTCGAATGCTGCAGGTGGATTTCATTGCTGCCATGGAGCAATTCTCCGCATGCAGTTGATCCCCTCTGACTTTTTCAATCCCATGTCCTGTTGGGAACCGCAATAGTTGATGCAATGTTGAGGGAACTGCCCCCATTGTATGCAACCATGATCTTCCCAAGATTTGTAAGGAGATGGAGTGTCGATGATGGTGAATTCTGTTGTGATCTTTCTGGTGCCAGTCTGTACCTCCAAGCTTACTGCTCTTAGTGGCCATGTCGGCGTTCCATTGAACCCAACCATTGGGCCATTGGGTTACTCCATATCGTCTGGATGAAGGCCGAGCTCCTTGTAACATCAGACATACATGATGTCACAAGAGCTTCCTTGGTCAATCAGGATGCGTTTCACTTGGCACTCCTCAACCTGGAGGGATACTACCAAAGCATCATTATGCGGGTGCTGGACCATCTCGAGGTCGGCTTCGGTAAAAGACACTACTGGTCCCAAGTACTCATCTGCCCGATGTCACTTGTTCCCGACTTGGTTGACATGTTGCAGGTGCTTCACCTTCTGAGTCTCCCCCCTAATTTCGTTCTCGTTGACCCTCAAGTGAATTACATTAATTACCCGAGGTCCTCCTGCCTGAGGTTGTTGTGCTTGAGGAGGCGGAGCTGCTGGCGCTTGAGACAGTTTTGCCTGTTCTTCCCTTGTTCTGGTCTCATCGACGAGGTCCCTTCAGATGGCCTTGCCTCATCAGATCTTCTAAGTGTGCTTTTAGTACTCTGCAGACCTGAGTCATATGCCCGCCGTCAACATACACCTTTAACTGTGCAATCTCCTCGGGGTGTAACACCTCGGTTGTACCCATTAGTCAGTTTATCTCAGTTTTGACCTAATACTTGAAAATATTTATCATAATATTTCCACAAGTGTTATTTACAACTTGATACTTCACTTTTAGCAAGACTTCTGTCTTTAAATTCCTTCCAAGTCTTGGCAATATGGTAATCTCGGCAAGTATGTAGATACTTCTTTCAACATAACCTTGGTTTAACTTGTAAATTTTTGCTCAAAAAATTTCAACAAGTATTTAACCATAGTCTTCAACTTGTAAACTCTTCTCAAGTTTCAACAAGTGTTTGAGCATCTTCTCGGTTTAACCTAACTTGTAAACCTTTCTCAAGTTTTAACATCATCTCGGCTTAACTTCGGTTAAGCATTATCTTAGTTTAACTTCGGTTAAACATCATCTTCGGCTTAACTTCAGTTGAGCATCATCTCGGTTTAACTTCGGTTAAACATCATCTGGGCTTAACTTCGGTTAAGTATTATCTCGGCTTAACTTCGGTTAAGCATCATCTCGGTTTAACTTCAGTTAAACATCATCTCGGCTTAACTTCGGTTGAGCATCATCTCAGTTTAACTTCGATTAAATATCATCTGGGCTTAACTTCGGTTAAGTATCATCTTGGCTTAACTTCGGTTAAGCATCATTTCGGTTTAACTTCGGTTAAACATCATCTCGGCTTAACTTGTAAATTGCTACAAATTTCAACAAGCGTTAAGCATTACTTCGGTTTAACTTCAACTTGTAAATTGCTACAAATTTCAACAAGTGAAGATAAACAATAATCTCGGCTTAACTTCAACTTGTAAATTGCTACAAATTTCAACAAGTGAAGATAAACAATAATCTCTGCTTAACTTCAACTTGTAAATTGTTATAAATTTCAACAAGTGAAGATAAACAATAATCTCGGCTTAACTTCAACTTGTAAATTGCTACAAATTTCAACAAGCGTTAAGCATTACTTCGGTTTAACTTCAACTTGTAAATTGCTACAAATTTCAACAAGTGAAGATAAACAATAATCTCGGCTTAACTTCAACTTGTAAATTGCTACAAATTTCAACAAGCGTTAAGCATTACTTCTTCTCTCTGCCCTCCTAGTGTGAACTTAAAATCCACTTGGGTTCTCATCATACATGTAGCTTCGACCTTGTCGCCAAGGTTAAATTCAAGCCGAGGTTGTCGGCCTTGGTTTCTCTATTGATTTTACTTGGCTCCAACCTGAGTTTGATTTTCGGCCTCGCATCGGCGAGCCGTTTCTCTTTTCTTGTTCTGACGCCTTTGTTCCTAGCATGTCCTCCTCGGCCCTAGCATACTTCTCAATTCTGGCTAACTTTAGTCTGATCTTGTGTGTTTCCTTTTTATCTTCTGGGATCTGAGATCTACTCATTGTGCTCTTCTCTTCTCGGACTCATTTGCTGAGATCTTATCTTCTGGAATCTTGGATCTGCTCACTCAGGTTGAGCTCTTCTTTTCTCGGACCTATTCATCTAGGGCGAGATCATGTCTTCTGGGATCTGGGATCCGGGATTTGCTTACTCAAGTTGAGCTTTTCTATACTTGAATGTTACCTCCTTGGGAGCGCTCATGCCTCGTGTCTTTGCATCTCTTCTGGAAGGGTCTTCGTTCCTCCGCAGGTATCTATCCTTCCATACCTGGAGGTCATCTTCGTTGTAGTATCCGCTTCGATCTGTTGTCTTTGGTGTGTCACCTTCCTGGCCAGCGTCTTTCACTCCGTGACTCTGGTCACGAGTTTCTGTGTTGCGGTCGTCCCTTTCAGCGTCGAGATCGATAGGTCTCCCACTCCCAGCAGGAGCGTTGTCTCTAATTTGATCATTCTGTCTGTCATTGGCCACCTATTCTTCTTTCTTTCCCATAGACGGCGCCAAATTGTGTGAGTGATTTTCTGACCACACTGCCCGCTTAGTAACCAGCTGGAGAGCACCGGTAGAATAGATGGCACCTGACTGACCTGCAACAGAAATATAAGAATCCCGCGGTGGTTCGTCCACCCGGGGGCACTCCGACGATCAAGTCAGTATATCTCTCAAAGATAATCAATTATTCAACTCACAAGCTTGAGTATTAAAAGCATACCTTAGACCCATGGGGTGCCTCTCTTTTATAGTCAATACAATCCTAGTCCTAATAGGAGCCTGGCCCTAATGGACTTAGGATTACTGCTAATCTGGGACTCCCAGTGGGATTAGGATAAACTCTCTAAAAGTCTTATCTTTACCCAAACTGAAGTCTTCTCCTAATCTGGGACTCTTGTCCATATCCAGGTTGAGTTCCCTCTTCATTCTAGGACTCTTGTCCCTTATCTGCTTATCTCGGATTCCGATATCTTCAGTGGCAACCTCGGTCTAGCCGAGATGACCTCGGCACAACGACCAAGACACGTGGCACCTCGGCTGACACGTCGGCGTCACCTTGCCACGTGTTGGTACTCAGAAAATATATCCCCACAATAAGATCCTAATTTTATAACCAAAAAATTGTATGAAATTGTTAAATGAATATCAAGAAATGATTGATACAAATTTAAAAGCTGGCCATAACTCCAATTTCGATATTTTTAAGTCCATCAATCCTAAATGTTGGTCTGGAAAGAACTTTTCTAACTTAATTTTTTGATTTTTTAGTTAATTTTGGAATTACTTTTTTGGTTCTTTTTTTTTATAAAAAAAAAAATGAAATAATTATAATTTGAACGTGAAATTTTATTTCATTGATCTATTTAACTTTTTTTTTTTTTTTTTTTTTTTTTTTTTTTTTTTTTTTGTGTGCGCGCATTTTTTTAATCTCAACTCACTTCCAATTTACGTGCCAAACGGCAGCTAATAAACACGCCTTCACGTTGACAAAAATATTTTTAGTTCTCCAAGCGTTCTTCTCATGATCCTACTAATCATTTCCTTATAACAACAAACCTTCTAGAAGCTTTTTATGTGTGTGTTTTGCAAATTTTAAGTTCTCATAACTTGAATTTTGTTATCCAGTTATGAATAACATTTATATTTTTGGATTTGCTTTTATGAAATCTTTAAAACAAGCTCCATTTTGAATATGGAAATAAAAAAATATAAAATATAAAAGGATAGATGGGCATATCTCAAGTTTATCTGTGCACTTTCAAATTAAAAATAAGGACAGATAGATCTATTTGGAGTCTATTTGTGCACTTTAAGCCTATATGGGGTCATTTGTGCACATTTAAATTTAACAAAAAAAAAAAAAAAAACTCAAAAACAAATAGTTCTAGCTGGAGTCTATCTATGCACTTTTAAATTAAAGAAGGGGGATAGATAGGTCTATTTGGGATTTATTTGTCCATTTTAAACGTTTCTGTATATTTTCCACTTTAAATTAAAATTCGGGAAAATTTTTTTATGTATGCACTTTAAATTTAAAAAATTGGGACAGGGTCTATCGAACTTTTAAATTAAAAATGGGAATAAATAGGTCCATTTAGATATATCTATGCACTTTTAAAGTGAAAAATGTGAACAAATAGGTTTGTCTGCTAGCTATTGTGCTATTTGTG
Organism: Camellia sinensis; assembly: GCF_055761805.1. Lineage (NCBI taxonomy): Eukaryota > Viridiplantae > Streptophyta > Magnoliopsida > Ericales > Theaceae > Camellia > Camellia sinensis. Next base: position 124,150,960 of record NC_138967.1, on the reverse strand, counting down.
CATTATATATGTCTATCTATGCATTATATATGTATATCTACGCTATCTGGGCACTTTGAAATATTTTTTAAATTAAAAAAATTGTAGACAAACATATATATGTTTGCTTTACAAATTAAGAAATGGAGTTTGATTTTTATATGTTGTAGAAACTTCAATAGGCCATAATTTTGTGCTCATTAATCCGTTTTTGAGTTTTTTGTTTTTTGATTTTATGTATTTTTTTGTGAAATCTATCCCTTTGAAACGAATAGAGGTGGTTTCGCTTACTCATTTTTTTCCAATATATATATATATATATATATACTTTTTGACTCTCAATTTATACTTTGTTTGCATAAACCATCCAACATTAGACCAAAAAATCATGTCATTTAGTCCATGGTGAGGAAAATTGCAATTCTATTGTATTGATGTATAGTTTTTATGATACTATACATAGTTGCATTGTCATGAATTTCCTTGGCCTTGACATGCTTCGAAATAGATCTATTCGTTATTTTTCTATAGGTCTATTTGTTGATTTTTTTTTTTTTTTTTCATTTTTAATATTGATCTTTATTTAAAGATCTTGACAAGATGAACATAAAAAAATTAATTTTATTAAAAATTGATATATGTAGCTAAAGTTATAACATTTTAAATTTTTTTTAACACTACACATAAAAAGGCAAATATGTCAAAAAATTTCTTTGCCATAAAATGTTTAGAATTGCCAACCAGAAAGTGTTGTGCATGTCACCTTCTAATTAAGAAAAACCAAAATTTGGGTCTCTGCCACAAAATAATCAATGCGCGGGACTGTTGACCAATGTTTCCTACATTTATTCATTTTTCTTGTGATTGTTTAATCACTAATGTAAGTACATTTCTCTTTTATAAAAATTTAATTTGTTTTGTTTGATACACCATTTTCTAATCTCGTTTTGCTACACTTATAGTTTTATCTACAATATTTTTGACTTCTTCCTTGCATCTTATATATGGACATGAGTACAACGCTGAGCAAAAGTTATAGAATTATGGCTTGTCTTTTTTGACATCAAAGATCAAATAACTCAATTTTTTGATTAGCAAAATAAAATCTATAATAATAATAGAAAATACTCATACGCTCAAGAAATAACAAAAACTCTCTTATTGTGATTGTTAACATAATAACTCTTAATTTTGTTGGCTTCTACTGCAACAATATTCATGTAGTGAGATTCTATTTCTGCATTATTTCAAGCTTATTTTTCTAGCTTTGTGTAATAGATTCGTGAGAATTTTGGGTGTGCTCAATTCTAATGATATCGAACCATATATATGTATTTTTAGGTGATATCTAGGTAGTATGTGGAAATAGATTTTACTAAATGCTTCCCCATATGTTTTTGGCTCGAGATGGATTGCAAGCTTATCTCATAAAAATGTATCATCTCATAAATTTTTGTTGTTGTGTACAAACAGATCTCTTGCAAGCTTATCTCAATTCATGCTTTGGTGAATGTATTCTACAATTTCTTTAAATAAAGGTAACTTCTGTCTACTGTAATCTTCAATTCTTGTTCTCAAACTTAAATGCACAAGTTTTAAACCATGTTTGATCAACTAATTGGGTTAAAGACAAAATTCATTTATATAGTCAGAAAGGTTCTATGTAATTTTGGATTAAAATACAATTGTTAATTTTTCCATCCACAGTAACGGAAGGTGTATCAAGCACACTGTTTTTTAAAATGACTTGATTCTAAAAAAATAAATTGAAATTAACACAATAAAGAGACAATTTTATCTCGATCTTCTCCAAACCTAAAATTAAATTAAGATGTAATTAAAATAAAATAAATATATAATTATGGATTGACCTAAAATATAATGAAAGTGTGATTTAAAATATAATTAAATTAACATATAAAATAAATAATTATTAAGGATTGATCTAAAATATAATTAAATTAAAATTAGATTAAGATGTTAGGAATTACAATAAATAATTAAGGATGTATGATTAATTGTGATCTAAACTATAATTAAACTAAAATTAGATAAAAATATGAATTATAATAAATAATTAAGGATTTTAAGATTAATTTTGATTTAAAATATAATTAAATTAAAACTAGAGTAAAAAATTAGGAATTATTATAAATAATTAACAATTTATGATTGATTATGATTTAATTGAATTGATTTTAGAAATTATAAATTATGTGTATGAGAGAGGAAAAAAATAATATATATATATATATATATATAGAAAACATAAGATTTAAGATTATTACAATCATTTCATATTTATAATTAATGAAATTAACCGTTATATTTTGGTCCAAAATTAGATAGGGTCTTTCTAACTATATTTAAACAATAGGAGAGCTAAAATGTTCCAATCTCAAATCACGAAGAAGAAAATATAATGTTAATTTGGTAATGACCATAGAATACATAATTATGAAATATGGCGTCAATAGATTTTCGGCCAAGAGGGTGAACAAACCAATTTTAATTTCAAATTGTTCTTTTTTATTTTTTTGGATAAATAATTTCAAATTTTTCTATTTTCAATTCGCCAATTAAAAGTTTGTCTTATTTTGTTAGGATTAATAGTGAAAATCACAAAAAATCACGAGTAAATTACACTTTGCATCCCTATACTTTGCACAAAGGCCTCGTTTGTTTGGGTTTATAGAGAGAGGATTGGGATTGATAGTAAGGTGAGACTACTATATAGGGTGTTTGTTTTGAGAGATGGGGAGGGGACTCATAATCCCTTGGTATTAGTAAAGGCCTTGGAAGGGGAATTGGAAATGAGGAAATAGAGATGGTATTAGAAAAATAGTGAGGGGATTAGAAATTTTTTTATTTTTATTATTTTTTATATATTGGGAATTTTTTTAAAAATATTAATGTTTAATTTTTTATATTTTTTTATTTGTTTTATTATTTTATATAAAAATAATTTAACAATTCCTACACTAACAACTATCATCAAAACAAACACAATTTTACTTAATCCCCTCACTATTAATCCCCTCACTATGAATCCCCTTTATTCTACCTCTGAAAACAAACGGGACCTAAATTTCACTTTGATCCCTGTATATGAAATCGTGACAATTAACCCTCTGTACTTTTGGTCAAATTTCATTTTGGTCCCTACACATGAAATCGTTTCAATCAACTCTCTCCACTTGGTCAAGTGTCAATGTCCCATTCTGTTACTATATTGTTTAAGTCTTTAATAAGAATTCAGTCTTATGATAAATATGTGACTACAAAATGAGAATAAGAGAAAGAAATTATCCTTATTTTCCACCAATACATAATTTGTCTCACGTGATAAACATGTAAGAAAATTAGGACAAAAAGTAAAGAAAACATAACTCTTTACAAATAAATAAAGGTAGCAGAGAAATCAAAAAAAGGGAAGAGGAATATTCTATCGTTACTGTGAAAAACAGAATTTTGTAATTTCTATTTCTACAAAAAATCTTAATTTGTCTCTTTAATTGTTCATAATTTGTGTTTTGTTTTAATTGAATATAGACAAAATATGATGTAAATTTTGGGATGTGTATAAGCGGGAAATGTGCATGATTTTCCCCCTTTGCTCTTATTTTGTAGTCATATGTTTGTCGCATTACTGACCTCTATTAAAGATTTATACGGTGGAGTAACAAAAGTGTCACGACCCCAAACCGCCCCTAGTAGTTTGGTGCCGTGATGGCCAGTAATCCGTGATTACCGAAGGCCAACTTTCAAAAATCACACACAACAGAGTATAATATATGGGGCTCACAAGTGCGGAAGCAATAATTCAAAATACAAGTGGTCCATAAGAGCAGTGCATAAGTCAAATGAAATGGCATACATCTTTCAAAGCTTTAAAACTTGTTTACAAAAGTACATATTACATCTTGGCAAAAGGCTTCTCAAGCCGACATAAACATAATACATGAATTATAAATCAAGAATACATAATCTTCAGGGTTGCCGACATCCTCAAAGCCGACATAACATGCATACAAAACACATATCTCGGCGTAGCCGACTTTTTGATTGTTACCTACATATATACATAGGGAGGGTGAGCTTGGATACTCAGTGAATGGTACAAGTAATAAAGGGGTTAAATGAATGATTCCCGAGGTCTTTCAAAACAATACATAATATATCTTTGTCAAAACCATACTTATCATAGCTTGTACAAAACATGAGATAAATCTTGTTCATCAAACTTGGTCTTACAAAACTTACATACATACGTCAAATCTTATAACATAACCTCGGCGTAACCTTGGTCCTTCAAAACTTACTTACTTAACATGTGTGCTACTAATGCTTAAAGTCCCCTAGCACGTACGGACTTGTGCCACAATTGCTTAAAGTCCCCTGGCACGTACGGACTTCACATGTGTGCTACTAATGCTTATAGTCCCTTAGCACGTACGGACTTGTGCCACAATTGCTTAAAGTCCCCTGGCACGTACGGACTTTCAAAGATTTGACATCAAAACAAAGCTTACTTGATACATTGCCATCCAAAACAGAGTTTATACTTGGTACATAAAATAGGGATATCATTCATGCTTAACAAATACTTTTATCAAAACAAGGCAAAGCTTTATCAAAACGTTATAGCATAACTTTATTAAAAATACCACTCACATTGATTCTTGGGACATCGGGGTCAAGGCAAAGGTCCAAGTCCTACAACACATGGCAAAGCACACTGAACATACTTCTCAATGATCTCGGAAAAACATGCTGGACACCAACCAGGTCTTTGCCGAGGTCCCACACCTCCTGGCCGAGGTGTGGCTACCTAGGCTTCGGCATGCGGCTGCATGCCGAGGTGTGCACAATACAAACTAGAGGTGTAAGTGATAATGCAAGGTAGGCCAAGGTGAGATACGATGCTTGGCCTAAGTGTGAGGTCTAGGTGAGAGTGATCTCGGCGACTACACCTCGGGAAGTGAAGTCTGGAGATCTGGGTTTCCACCAGTGAAGAATAGGAAGAACATGAAGATCATGATCATGAAGATTATAAAGAACATGAATGCTAAAATCATAACTCCTTTACTTACAAAATCTGGGATTTCATGCTATGAGTTCGAAAACATGGACCTGGGTACCCATACTTGAAAATCATACGAAAACAAATACAAAAACATGGATCTAGGCATGAGCCTTCGGATCAAAACATGACTTTTCTTGAAGAACACATGAATGCTATTTTCTCTTTCTAAAACCGAACTTCAAAGCAATGCATGGCTTACAAATCATATTCAATCATGCAATGCAATAACATAAACATAAAGAACAACGTGAGCAGATCAAGAATCTAACCTTAGAACACGGATCTAACGGTTCGATCTCTAGGAATCAAGCTTGGAAATCTACCTCCTCTCAAGAACTCTTCTTCCTCTCCTAGAGCTTCTCTCTCTACTCTTCAAAACAATATACAACAAATGATAGGTTTCCTCTCTCTATCGGCTAACTTAACTCTCAGCTCGGATACGTGGCAACGGCTGGTTGGTTCTCTTCGAAAAGGTGATAGATTGACAAGACAAGACTCTGACAAAGCGTATCTAACAAGCTACTCGGTATGGTACTCTGGCAAGTGGTGACATCGGCTAACAAATAGACTTCGACAACTAAGGTGACAATGACCTCGGCTAGGAAGGACAATACTTGACTAAGCTGTGCCACACCTTGGCCTAGATGTGCCACACCTCGGTCTAGGTCATACCACTCTAGGACAAGATCACTCAGGTGCAAAGGTAACATCTCGGCCCAGATAATACACATCTCGGCCTTGGTGATTCACACCTCGGCCTAGATAATGACATCTCGGCCAATATGTCAAAGCAAAGATGGAGGTCAACAAAGGGGTTCCAAGATACTTCTAAACTGAAGATGATCTCGGCTTGGAATGATCTAGGCTTAACATAACCTAGGCTTGGGGTACCAAGGAAGGAACAAAGCAAGCACACAACACTTAGACAAATCACTTAGGCATCAAAACAAGGCATGGATCTTATTTAGGCAAAACAAGTCAAGATTCATGAATGTAAACTTAACAAGACAAAGCTATATAAACGAACATGAACGTGGCTACAACATCGATATGGATTGCTACAGCAATCTAACATGGCAAAGCATATAAATGCATGCAACGTGACTAGGACAAAAATGTGGGTTGCTACAAAAAGGGAGACATTGATACTTGACCAGAAATGTAAGAGTTGACTGTCACGATTTCATGTGTAAGGACCAAAAGATTTGACTAGAAGTGTAATGACTTGGTTGTCATGATTTCATATAGAAGGGCCAAAGCGAATTTGGTGCAAACTGCAGGGGTGCAAATTATAATTTACCTAGGAATTTTTAAAAAATACAAATATTCACACATTCAATAAATTAGAAAAATATAAAATTTTAAGAACTGTGAATATTTTTAAATGCATTCATACTAACTTTCATACTTTCTAAATAATATCTTAATAATTAAAAGTATAAATGTTTAGATTTACAACTTTCACACTTCTTACAAAATTCACACTATTATAATGCAAGGAAGATGTGTCTCATGACAAAATATTTCTCAAAAGTATGAAATTTTATAAGTGAATTTTTTTTTCTTCACAATTTCAAATTCTAAAAAAGTGTATTTTTTTTTTCATTTTACATAATTTTGTATTTAATTGAGAACGATCTCGCTGAGTAGTTATAAAAAAGGGATTAAATTCATTTTACCTCTTATGATTTAAATATAGTCAGAAAATTTCCCAGTGATTTTGGAGGATTAAAGTGTTGTTAATTTTTTCATTCAAATTGACGGAAGGTGTATTACACACAATATTTTAAAATGGGTTTATTTTTTTGAAAAAATAACATGAAATTAATACAACAAAAAGATTAATATGTTAATTAAAATAAAATAAAATAAAATTAATGAATAATTTAAAATATAAAATATAACTAAATATTTTAAGTAAGAATATAAAATACATAATAATTAGAAATTGATCTAAAATATGATTAAATTAAAGTTAGATTTAAAATTTAGCAATTACAATAACTAATTAAATATTTAAGATTAATTGTGATTTAAAATGTAATTAAATTAAAATTAGAATAAAAAGTTAAGAATTACAATAAATGATTAAGAATATATAATTAATTGTGTTTTAATTGAATTAATGTTTAAACATTATAAACTATGTATATTAAAGGGTATTATAGTAATTTTACATCTCTAGTTAACTATGTTAATGGTTACACTTTAGTTCAAAATCATATGGTGAGATCTTTCTGACTATTTTTGAATTATAAGGGTAAAGTGCTTCAGGCTTAAATCACAAGGGGATAAAATAAATTTTGCCTTATAAAAAATCTAAATTATATAAAAAAACAGATGTACATTTTAAAAGTTGTAAAATTTTCAAGTTTTGAAACATTTAAAAAAGAAAAAACAAAAAAAGAAGTCTTTCATATAAGCATGTTAATCAACTAGGCCTAACCCAGTTGTCCCTAGGGGACGTCATAGGTTTAAATCTCCTTGAGGGAGTTGAATTAAAGAGGCAAGCACTTGACTTTGTAAAGAATGCAGATGCTAACTATCATATGTATTAATCTAACAATTAACAATTGACTTTCACCGATAAAAAAATATATATAAATATAGGCATGTTGACCAAAACAAGGATAAAATTGTCATAAAAAAACATCTAATTTCCATAAAAGGATTTCTAATGTACAATTTCATACATATGTAGAATTTATTGGATCACATTTTATTTCCTTTATATTTATGGCTAAACAAATTCTTGAAAAGAGGTTTTTCACTGTTTTTTCCTACACTTAAATGGATTCTATTTTGTTATGATTATTAACGTACAAATATTTGTGAATGCTTTATGTAGTATCTATAATTTCCCATCTCTCCTCAAGTGTTTCTCTGGTGTTTATCATATTTTCAGAATTTACAAAAAGAAAAAAAAAGAAGTTTTTTTTGTAGAGAGAGCCTCAAGGTACGATAAACACTGTTTGATTCATAAATTTAGAGAGAGATTTAGAAAGGGAATAAAAAAGGTAAAATATAATTTAAAAATAAAAAACTAAATTTTTTTTTTTTTTTGAAAAAATTGAAAAATTAAATTAATTTTTTGGATAAAACTAAAAATTTTGTGTCTGTAAAGAAGCATGGTGATGGAACATTGATGTGCAAAAAAAAAAATTTAAAATGAAAAAATGATAATGCTCTCAATTTTTTTAGATAGTTGAATCAAACCAATAAGTAGAAGGGCAAAAACGTTTAATTCCATGTTCTGTTTTTTTTTTCCCCCCATCAATTAGTGAAACAATTATGTGGAACAATTATGTGAAACAATTATGTGGAACATTAATATATAAAATTGATAATGTTGTCATTTTTATCAATTGGGAATATTGGTTTGAAAAATCTTGAATAAGACCTGAGTAAGCATAACATTTGTAAATAAGACTTTTAGGTAATTAACTCTTTTCACTTAGTTAATGTTGATTTTTTTTTTTTTTCGTTTTTTATTTTCCTAATCAGCAAAAGAGAGAATTTTATCTTCACTTTTTATTTCTCTTCTTTGGTATCTCTCTTTTTGTTTTACCTGCAGATACAGATTGAGAGAGCTTTATCCTCTGAAATTCGAATCTCAAACTAGTTTCTTCTTCAATAGTTGTTTCAAAAAAAAAAAAAGAAAAAAAAAAAGAGAAAAAGTGGATTGAAAATGAGTGCCCTGCAAGGTGTATTTTCAATTGTAGGGGCAATTGCAGGGGCAATTGCAGGGAGATTAGTTGAGCCAGTGATGCTCCACGTTGGTTTTGTTTTTCAATACAAGAAGAAGCAGGAGAATCTGGAAGTTGAAATTAAAAACCTTGAAGAGCTGATAGAACAAATCAAACAAAAAGTTGATGAAGCCATTACTCGTGGTGAAGAAGTTAATGAACCTGTTTCAAACTGGCTAGCGGAGGTGGAAGAAAGAGTTTCGGAATTTAAGGATGAAAATACTGTTAACGAAAACATGCAGTGCTCTGTATTCTTATGTCCGGACTACATCTCGCGTTACAGAATGGGCAAGGAAGCCGAAAACAAGATCGCAGAAGTAAAAAAGTTCACTCAGAGTGGCAATTTTAGCACGGTTGCACTTCCTAAGCCATTTGCTCAAGAACTTCAATTCATATCGTCAAGTACAAGCTATGTGAATTTTAAGTCGCGAGAATTGGTTTTCAATAACATCATGGCGGCATTACAAGATTCCGATGTTAAAATGATTGGAGTATATGGAACAGGAGGGGTTGGAAAGACGACAATGGTCGAAGAGATTGGCAAACTAGTGAAAAATGGACTTTTTGATGAAGTCGCTGTGGCAGTTGTCTCTCAGGATGCAAATGTGAGCAATATTCAAGGGCAACTCGCTGATCGCTTGAATCTGGAACTAAAAGGGGAAACTGAAGTGGGAAAAGCAAGCAAATTGTGGAATAGATTGAACAATGGGAAGAAAAATCTCATTATATTGGATGATATGTGGCAAGAATTGAACTTGAAGACAATAGGGATTCCTATCACTGATGGAAACAATTGCTGCAAAGTTGTGATAACGTCTCGAATCCGAGGTGTGTTGGAAATGATGTGTGTTGATAGACATGTTCCAATGCAAGTATTATTAGAGAAAGAAGCATGGGCCCTATTCAAGACGAAGGTGGGAAATTCTATCGATTCTCCTGAACTCCATGATATAGCTGATGTAGTCTGTAAAGAGTGTGGAGGCTTGCCGGTCGCTATACTTGCAGTTGGAGCTGCATTGAAAGATAAGAAAAAATATGTTTGGGAAGATGTACTTGATCAATTCAAAGATTCCATGCTAAAGAATATTGCGGGAATCGACGCAAAGGTGTATGCTTCCTTAAAGTTAAGCTATGATCGGTTAGAATCTAGTGATGCAAAATCATGCTTCTTGCTATGTTGTTTCTTTCCTGAAGATGCTAATATTTCAATTGAAGTGTTGGCGAGACACTCCATAGCAAGAAGTTTGCTTGGACAAAACACAAATACACTAAGAAGAGCAAGCCGTCGAGTACTTACAGTGGTCGATATCCTCAAAGATGCTTGTTTGTTATTACAAGGCACAAATGAAAACTTTGTCAAAATGCATGATGTCATTCGGGATGTTGCTCTTTCAATTGTGAAAGATGATGGTAAGGAAATTCTAGTAAAACATGGTGTCAAAGAGTGGCCGGAGAAAGATACATGCGAATCTTACTCAGCAATGTCATTCAGGATCGACAACACTCTTGAGCTTCCGGATGATTTGGTATGTCCACAACTCCACACCTTGACCATGATAATGAAACGGAAGATTGATTCTTTGCTTAATGTTCCAGATAGGTTTTTTAGTGGAATGGAGAAACTTACAATTTTAGAATTGAATAGAATCTGTATGTTGCCTCCATTATCTCTTGCAAATTTGGTTAACCTTCGGATGTTATGGTTAGATGATTGTGAGTTGGGAGACATAGCTATACTCAAGGATCTAAATAATAACCTTGAAATACTTAGCCTTCGAGGTTCTAATATCGAGGTTTTGCCATCAGAGATAGGACAATTGACTCGTCTTCGGTTGTTAGATTTGGGAAATTGTTACCAGCTCACAGAGATTCCGCAAGGTGTCATATCCAATTTGTCTCGCCTGGAAGAATTATACATTTTAGATGACCATGTGTTTAGGTATAGGGAGGAAAGAAGCAAAGTGAATCTTGATGAGTTGGGGAAATTGACGCAATTAACCACTTTACAGATTCACATACCAAATGTCATGCTATTGCCCAAGGACTTCTGCTTTGAAAACTTGATCAGATTTAAAATATTAATGGGTATTGGTACGAATTATGGTTTTTATGGAGCTTCTTCAAAGTGGTGTGAACTTGTGGGTGTTTCCTTAATGGACAAGTTTATCGTTTTGTTGCGGAGAGCTGAAGCGCTAAATTTGGAAAAAATTGAAGGTTTACAAGAGGTGCTGCATGACAGAGGTGGAGAGGGGTCTTTGATGGAACATCATGGACTAAATCCATCAGGGTTCTTCAATAATTTAATTGAATTAACAGTTCGAGATTGTAGGTTGAAATATCTCTTCTCCCTGTCCTGTGCAAGAGGATTTCCACGACTCCAGAGGCTACGAATACTTGATTGTGAGATGATGGAAGCCATAGTTGGAATTGAAGAAGAAAAAGATGAAGATGAACTCTCAAGTCAGGTAATTAATTTCAGTCAGTTGAAATATTTGCGTCTCCAGAATCTACCCAAGCTCATAAGCTTCTACCCCAAAGTGGAGAAGATGTCAACATATGAAGGAAATTCTTCTACCCAGGCACAATTTTTGTTTAATGAAAAGGTATGCTTTATCTATACGGGAAATGCTAGGTGTCATGAAGAATTTTCATGAAAACTGTCATGAAAATCATCTGCACCGTTAGATCAGGTATGTGTCTCATGATCCAACGGTGCAGATGGTTTTCATGACAGTTTTCATGAAACGTAGCAGGACCCTTATCTATACCCTTTTTATTTGCTTTAATCTATTATATCTAGTTATTGTAAAATGTTTTATGCATTAGGAATACAATCAAACACAGCTAGGGTATTTTCAATAAAAATCAAAATTGTTAATCCCTAAAAAAATCACCAAATGGTTGGTCACACAGGGGCAAGCATGAAATAATTACAACAAATTAAGATTTTAAAAATAAAAAATTATGAATAAAATTAATTTTTAAGAACAAAATATTTAAGTTGTCAAAAGTGTTGTTGTATATTTAGCGATAAAATTAGATATTTAGTAATAAATTTTTATCATTTTTTGACCAAAATTTCTCTAAAAAAGTGAATATCTTATGCACAAAATTGTTTTGTCTTAAAGTGTATTTATTAACCACATTTTTAAAATTTTGTCTTAAAGTGTCTTAACGTGTCTTAAAAGTCTGTTTTTTGACTTTTTAACAAAAATTAGTCCCTAAATGTTTCTCCTTTCATTTTGGGGACAAAAATTTGATTTTTAAAACTCTTTCTCCCTTCCCTCTATAAATGAAGAGAAATATCAATTATTTCTATTATTTCATTTCCACCTCAAATTTAATTAATCAAATTTTTTTGTCACCAAGTATTCCAAATGAAGTTTTAGGGATTAGTTTACTTTTAGATCTGCTACTAAACAAAACTAATGTGCTCCTAGCCCCTACCCATAATCTATATGAAGCAAAATTTAGATGAAGCCCCAAAGCATTAATCTAATTTTTTTATTTTAAATGTTAAAAATACGCATTACTAGTTCAAATTTATGTTGATAGGTAAATTAACCTAGCAAAAAACTTATGCCAGCATGCTTGTGTTATTTTTTATTTTTTAAAATTGATATAAGATTAATTATAAATATGAGAAATATTATATCAAACTGGACAATTAAAATTCAACAGTAGACAAAGCCATATATTGCATCAATGGAAAATGACAACTGAGTTGTGATACATGCAGTAGCTTGAAAATTTCCGAAATTCTAACGTTTATGCTATGAAAAACTTTCGAGACTCTTAAAAAAGTTCTTTCAATTTGATCTACAATAATGGTATGATCTGTTAATTGTCAATTTTTAATTTATCACAAATCTAGTCATATAAGACATAACTGTCTTGTCACATCATTTTGGATGAATTATAATATTTAAATTGTGATTTTCTAATATTTCTATTATAAAATCTAATAGTAAATGGGATTCACACTCAAACGTTACATGACCATCAAACCTAGACACCAGAAAATATACTCTTACTTAGGAGATTCTATAAGTTTTTAATTTCAATATTCTAGGTGGAATTTAATGTGTTTTTAAGTCGGGAATTTCTACAATACACACCATTTAAAACGATTATTTAGTTATGATTCATGAAATCATATGTATCCTAGTTATGTCATTTTTCTCTTTAGTTATGATCAATTTTCTTCTTTAGTTATGACATTATTTTAGTTCTGAGTTATGAGATCTTTGGTTATACCTTATGTAGTGTTTGGTTATAACTTTTTATTTATTTATTTATTATTTTATTTTTATTTTCTTTTAAGTTAAGACTTAGAAAGTATAGAATTATGTAATTTTTTTCTTTAGTTATAAAATGCATATTTAAAGAGTATGTATCATAATATTTCTCCTTTCTGTCTAAACAACTTTTCGCCATCTAAAAAAAAAAAAAAGTCTAAACAGCTTTCTTCAACACACCACATTTTCCTACTAAAAGTGAAGGATTATATAATTTTATGTTTTAACTGAATTTAGGCCGTGTAATTGATGAAATGAAGAATTTAATAACTTTGTTAAATTGTGTTTAAGGTGCGGGAAAAATAATTATGGTATGACAATATTGTTTTTATTCCTTTTTTAGGATAAAATTGTATTATTATATTTTAAAGAAAAATCTGTAATGATCTACTTTTCAACTAAATGTTTTAAAATAATGTTATCTAAAAGGGTATTCAAGAAATATTGTCATGCTAAGAGTGGAAATAGGCCAGATCGGTCAATTGTTTACAGTAATACTTTCTATTATTAACAATAATATTTGATATTATAATAAAACTCAATAAATTATAATAGTCAAATATAATATATAATTTATACAAAAAAAAATTTCAAAAGTATAAAAGAAAAACCCAAACAAATATATAAGGAATAAGATTCAAACATGAGCAGGGCGATTATCCCTTGATAAGATCCAATATAATATTTGTCAATAGGAGTAAGGATCCCTAAAAAACAACCTTTATTGAGAAGGAGGAGGATCTCCTGCTATTTGATCCCGTGAGGCCCACTACGGGTCCCATTTCTATGATCTGAACCGTTTATTTTGTTAGGAACTTCGTTTATTTCATCCACAAAAAAAAATTAGGTTGATCCCATAACTCTAACTTGTTCAATTTTTCACTAAAAAAATAGACAACAATTATGCTTTTAAAAGTAAATCATACATTTTTTTAGTGAGAAACGTAATAAACTAGACAAGTTATAATTATGGAATCGACCTAATTTTTTGTGTAGATGAAATACACAAAGTGCTTGACAAAATAAACGGTTCAAATTATCAAAATGGGACCCATGATGGATCTCACGGACCCAAACAACACCCTTCAGTCCAATCCAATGGAGAAAAGTTATTGTGGAGAAGGATGAAGGTAAAAGATTTGAATATTTACCTTGGAAAAAGTGTTAGAAAAGGTAAAATTGTGGGCCTTGATTGTAAAGACAGTAAGTTTAGAAAATTGTGGTGGGAAATATGATTTTAAAAGTTAGATATGGATTAAATATTAACTTATGAATTGATGTATGGTTTAGGTGATTTGCCATTAAGCTTTCCTGTAACGCCCTCAAAATAAACCCATTAAATATATAATTGACATGCATTATTTAATTAAAGCATTTCATTAATTCATTCATCAGAGTATTACTAAATAAAAATATTACATGTAACATCGAATAAAATGCCCTACAGGCTTACATCTTTCCAAGCCAACACTTGGATAACAAAAAAGATGAGTTCTAACTCAATGCAAGAAAAGCCCTAGGCTTAGATGTTTACATGTAATAATAAATAAAGACAACTAACTAAAGAAAGTCTTCAGAATCCAAGTCCCTTCCAAGCTAAGTTCTTGGAGGTAGCTTATCACCTGAACCTGAAAATGATGTTCCCATAAAGGGTGAGCCACAGCCCAGTAGAAATATACTAAACCACATATAAGCAATGAATAAAGCAATAGCATTCAACAGATGGTAACCACGATAATCAATTACTTCATTTTACAGTTTCATGACACTATTGTCAAAGATACGTTTTACTTCCCCACTTTATCATCATGGCTCAGAACCTGGCCAACCTTACAACAGTGAATTATATATATTATGTTCACGTTCTTCCAATATCAACAAACAAATGAGACTCAAGCTCAAATCAAAACACTTCATACTTCCAGAGTGATACACATTTTAGTGCTGTATCAACAAAAACACTTCTATATAAATAAGCACACACAAAGTGTGGCTAATGGAGTCCATCCCCTATCTCCTCCCAAACAAAATCCGGTTTAGAGGTCCATCCCCTATCTTCCCCTAAACCGTGGAGTACATCCCCTATCTCCTCCCACACAAAACAATGTATGTAAACACATAACATATAACATACAATCAATACACATAATGTCTGTATTAATTCAGCAGCCAAAATGAATGACTCAACCAATGTGACTAGTTTCAGTTATCCCTAATCCACATGCAATGTCTACAACAATCACGACTATCCTCCACCGATAGCCCAAAACAGTTATTTCTAGATCTGGAAATAAATAAATCAACAACTCAATAGGCGAGTGATTTACATTATTCAACTACACCAATTGATCAACAAATTCCCCAATTTCATGCATTTAACCAATTTCCCCAATTCCCTTAAATTAAATATACAATCCAATGTATTTAAACAACTAGGGTTTTTTTTCCCAAAATTATCGAAATACCCCCAATCTATTAAAATGCCAGAACTTAGAACAAAACGTATACATTGGAGTAGGAAATCCCTACCTCGAAGAAAACAACACAAATGGTGAAGACAAAGATGAGTGCTCAAATACCAAAGTGCTCCAAATCGCCCAATGTTCAGATTAAATGAAAGCCCTCGACTCCCTCTATCTTTTTAATGAAGGATCTAGGGTAGAAACACACCCTAAGTGGATCAAAAGTAAGAAAGAAGGTGAGTAGGGAGAGAGAGAAGTCGGACCTAGGGTTTGGAATCAAAAAGAGATGAAAAAAACTGATCAAAACCCGCTGCTGTGTATATAAACTGGACAGGCTCGCTCGAGCGAAGACTTGGTCGCTCGAGCGACCAGACACAAGAAGCTACGCTCGAGCCAAGGAAGCCTTGCTCGAGCCAGCAACCCAAAAGCTCGCTCGAGCGAAAGAAAACTCGATCAAGCGAAGAACTCAAACCCTCAGGTTTGAAACCAGACACACGCTCGAGCGAAGGAACTATAGCTCGAGCGAAGGATGAACTAACTCGCTCGAGCGAAGAAAAGCTCGCTCGAGCCAAGAATGCAAAGCTACAGGTCCAAACTGGACGCCATCTCTCGCTCGAGCGACCAAACCCCAGCTCGAGCGAAGAACCAAAACGACATCTCGCTCGAGCGACCAACTACTCGCTCGAGCGAAGAACCAAAAACCTGGACAGCAACACTTGGTTTCTAAACCCAACCAACCTGAAACAAACCTGCCCAATACATCCTATAATTCCAGATGAGAAAATAAAGGACAACAACAACAATTTTACAATGACAGAATCTACGGAACCTAAGTCCGGATACAATAATCAAATGGGAAAAGACCGGGGTCGCTATAACCTCCCCCCCTTAAAAGAATTTCGTCCCCGAAATTAAGCATAAGTTTGTAAACAAAACAAGTTTTTTTTTTTTTTTTTTTTTTTTCAATTCTCGAAGATATTAAACAACAACATTAAACATCTTGACCCAATACTGGTCACTTCATCTCTTTATCAAGGGGTATCTCACAATATATAAAACAACATATATCTCAACCTGTATCATTATTATGCATTATTCCTTTCAATGTTAACAATTCCCATATCATATTCAATGGCATGATATATACTGCACATTCAACAATGTACTCAACAGATGCAATATTACACTAAACTTCTATAATGAAGCAAGTTTCAAGATACACCCATTTACTAAAACATACTCAACGTTTTACAACTTAAGACATAAGTAAAACTCTTAAATTGAACAACATTACAAAATTTAAATACAAGATTACGAATTGATAAACATGTCCGGGTATTTTTCGCGGACTTCCAACTCACGTTCCCAAGTGGCTTCCTCCACTCCGTGATGTTTCCACAAAACTTTTACCAAAGGAATGGTCTTGCCTCGCAAGACTTGATCCCGCCTATCCAAGACCCTAACCGGTCTCTCCTCATACGAGACATCCTCGTCAACTACTAGATCGGTCCAGTCCAATACATGTGATGGATCCGGCTCATACTTCCGAAGCATACTCACATGAAACACGTCATGTACTCCGGACAGCTGCGGCGGTAAAGCTAAACGATAAGCAGCCTCGCCAATCCTCTCAAGGATTTCAAACGGACCAATGAACCGAGGGGATAACTTCCCGCTCTTCCCAAATCTCATCAAACCCCGTCTAGGTGATATCTTCAGAAAGACATGATCACCCACCACAAACACCAAAGATCTCCTCCGACGGTCGGCATAAGACTTCTGACGACTCTGTGCTGTAATAAGCCTCTTACGGATAAGCTCAACTTTCTCCGTCGTTTCCCTCACCAACTCCGGACCCAACAGAGGTGCATCACCCACCTCGGCCCAACAAACAGGAGATCTACACGGTCGGCCATACAAGGCCTCAAACGGTGCCATACCGATACTAGACTGGAAACTGTTGTTGTAGGCAAACTCTACCAATGGCAAATGCCTCTCCCACGACCCACTGAAATCAAGGACACAACCCCGCAGCATATCCTCAAGGATCTGAATAGTACGCTCAGACTGTCCGTCAGTCTGAGGATGATAAGCCGTGCTAAAAGTCAATTTAGTGCCTAAGGCACTCTGCAAACTCTGCCACAACCTGGCAGTGAAACGAGGATCTCTATCTGAGACGATCGTCACTGGAACCCCGTGCAACCTTACTATGTCCCGAATATATAGATCGGCCAGATGATCGACTGAATCTCTAACACGCATAGGAATAAAGTGCGCCGACTTAGTCAACCGGTCTACAACCACCCAAATCGCATCACTACCCCGCTGAGTCCTCGGAAGACCTACAACGAAGTCCATAGTGACGTGTTCCCACTTCCACTCGGCAATAGGCAAGGGTTGCAACAAACCCGCTGGCCTCTGATGTTCGGCCTTCACTTGCTGACAAATAAGGCACTTAGACACGAAAGCTGCCACATCTCTCTTCATACCCCGCCACCAGAACTGGCGACCCAAATCCCGATACATCTTAGTGCCTCCCGGATGCACCGCAAGGCGTGAATGATGAAACTCTCGGAGTACCTCCTCTCGATAAGACTCCGGCACAAACAAACGGTCTCGGTATCTCACACTCAGGTCGGGATACACCGTCAAACCCTTCTCAACCTTCCCACCAGAAATCTTCTCACGGAGGGTTTCTACCTCAAGGTCACCCCTCTGAGCCTCTAACACTCGAGTCATGAGTGTAGGCTGTACAACAACAGAAAACAAGGCCGCAGCCTCTACGGATTCGCCCAAAAGTAAATCAAACTCCCCAATCGCACCCAACATCACCCATTCTCGGATGGCTATACCAGCTATGTCACCAATAGGTTTCCTGCTAAGGGCATCGGCCACTACATTGGCCTTTCCCGGATGATAATGTAACTCAAAGTCATAATCCTCTATGAACTCCATCCACCTCCTCTGCCTCATGTTCAAATCTTTCTGTGTAAACAAATATTTCAAACTCTTATGATCCGAGAATACCTCGAATCTCTCACCATAAAGATAATGCCTCCAAATCTTCAAGGCAAATATCACAGCTGCTAACTCTAGATCATGCGTAGGGTAATTCTGCTCGTGAATTTTCAACTGTCGTGAACCATGGGCAACTACTTTACCTTCTTGCATCAACACACAACCCAGACCCTCTCGTGAGGCGTCACAATAGACTGCATAACCCAACCCTCTCTCTGGAATAATCAATACTGGAGCGGTGGTCAGTCTATCTTTCAACTCCTGAAACGATTTTTCACAAGTCTCACTCCATACAAATTTGACTCCCTTCCGAGTCAATCTAGTCAAAGGCGAAGCTAATCTGGAGAAATCTTTCACAAACCGACGATAATACCCAGCTAATCCCAGAAAACTACGGATCTCAAACACACTCCTAGGCCGTGCCCAATCTTGCACCGCCTCAGTCTTGGATGTATCAACAGACACTCCTTCCCCAGAAACTACGTGGCCTAAGAATTTGACTTCCCTCAACCAGAACTCACACTTCCCAAACTTGGCATACAGCCTATGGACTCTAAGTAACTCAAGCACCACCCTTAAGTGTGCCTCATGCTCCTCCTCAGAAGGCGAATAGATAAGGATATCGTCCACAAAAACGACCACAAACTGATCCAAGAATTCCCGGAAGATCCGGTTCATCAAGTCCATAAAGACTGCCGGTGCATTGGTGAGCCCGAATGGCATCACCAGAAACTCATAGTGGCCATACCGTGTACGGAACGCCGTCTTCGGAATATCCTTTTCCCTGACCCTCAACTGGTGGTAACCCGATCTCAAATCTATCTTAGAGAAACAACGGGAACCCTTCAACTGATCGAACAGATCATCTATACGAGGCATAGGATACTTATTTTTAACCGTAGCCCGATTCAATTTCCGATAATCTATACAAAGTCTCAAAGCACCACCTTTCTTTTTAACAAAGAGGGCCGGTGCTCCCCACGGCGAAACACTAGGACGTATAAAACCCTTATCTAGTAACTCCTGGAGCTGAATCTTCAACTCAACTAATTCGGCTGGGGCAAATCGATAAGGTGCCATAGAAATCGGCACCGTGCCGGGTACTAGGTCAATAGAGAACTCAATCTCCCGATGCGGTGGCAAACCAACAAGATCCTCGGGAAAAACGTCCGAGTACTCACAAACCACCCTTGGCAACACAATCTGAGATTCATCATCCTCACTAATCGAAAGGTTAGCTAGTAGACCACTAAGCTCACTCCGTCCTCGCGGAACATACCCCGGTGGTAACACATTACCGACCCGGTCCCCCAGAAAATGAAAATACTCTCCGCTCACGGTACAACAAGTGACCCTCTGGCGGTAGCAATCAATTACTGCCCGGTATGACGATAACCAGTCCATACCCAAAATAACATCAAAACCCCGCATAGGCATAACTACAAAGGAAAATGGGATTCTATGATAATCAACCTCTATATCACAACCCCTAACACCTTGTTTCAAGATCAATTCACCCCCAAGAGGTGACACTACACAAATAGGAGATGCTAACTGTGCTAACTCCAATTCCAAAACAGATGCAAATGCAGCAGACACAAAGGAATGAGATGCACCCGTATCAATCAAAACATTAGCAACCGAGTTGCAAAACAAGAAGGTACCTCTGACAACTGATGGTGCCGGCACAAGATCCTGCGCGGTAACAGCATACACGCGCCCAGACGACCTCTGATCAACCTGCTCACCCCTAGGAGCATAAGATTGCTGCACTGACTGGGACGATGAAGCCCCCTGATTGGCCCTCGAGGCCTGACCCGACTGAGCTGGCTGCTGACCCTGAATCGGCCTCAAACCAGATGCACCAGGTGTGCCACCCAACTGCGGGCAATACCTCTTCATATGCCCCGGCTGACCACACTGAAAACACGAGTGGTTGGCCTCTACCCTGACTCTGGCTCTGAGATCGAGCCGAAGAAGATGCTGCTCTCTGAACTCCTCCTCTCTGAGGACAAACTGGAGACTTGTGACCCAGCTGGCCACACTTGAAGCAGGTAATGTCTCCCTGACTGCCTTTCCCCGAACTAGCACTCGGCACAGGAAAAGTCGATCTAGAAAAGCTACCCTGAGACTGCTGAGGATTAAAACCCTTCTGTCTCCTACCATCACTCTGACTATCCTGACTCCTCTTGGAGCCCTTCTGTCCTTCCTCCTCCTCCTGCATCATGATCTCCATATGGGCTGCAGCATCAACCATACGCCCATAATCTCGAATCATAGTTCCCCCAACTTTCAGCTTGAGGCCACGCCTCAACTTCTTCTCAAACTCAATACAACGGCGTTCCTCAGACGCCACCAACTCAGGTGCAAACCTGGACAAACTAGTAAATGCAGCCTCAAACTCGGCCACTGAAGAACTCGACTGCTTAAGCTGACAAAACTGATCTCGCAACTTTTCCCTGACAGCTGGAGATAAGAACTTCTCCTGGAAAGCATTCACAAAAGCCTCCCACGTACCTCCTATACGCCCTTTAGTAAACTTCCACCACTGACCCGCATCCCCCTTCAACTGGAAAGATGCCAAGGTCACTTTCAACCCTTCGTCTTCGATGCCAAGCATCTCAAACGTCTTCGTTGTCTGTTCGAGCCATTCATCTGCCTTAAGCGGCTCCTTAGGATCACCCACAAAGTCATCCGGATTAGACCGAAAGAACTCCCTCTTCAGAAAGGATTGTCCTGCATCAGCAGCAACAACCTGAGCTTGATTTTCAGCTCTGAGAATGCCTACTGACTCCCTGAATGCCCCTGCTATCTCTCGGGCTAGAGCGCCCATAGCCTGCTGGCCTACTGGCTCGGCCACATTGGCCTGGCCAATTCCCTCCTGAACTGCCGGAATCTCCTCTGGCACAGGCACCTCTTGCCTACCCGGCCTACCACGCCTACCGCGTCCTCGTCCTCGTCCTGACATCCTAATAAAGGAAACAAAGACATTAGCACATTAATAAATGTGCTGAAGCTAAACACTCACGTCCTAATGCATTGGACAACAATAATTCATTCCACGTAAGCACATAATCACATAAGCACCTACGAATTTCATTCCCGGATAATGATAGTCCTAATGCGTTACTATAGTTCCGGTTGGAAGCAGCAGTGATCAAGTGCCTTTCCAACAAGACTACTAGAAACTCAAGGGTCCAATCATCATCCCAGAAACTACATTCCATACCCACATAGTCACATAAACATGTTATCACATAAGCATATAACGTTACACTAAGTCTCTATCAAACGAGACGAACCCATTGTGATACTAATCACTTCCCACGTACCCAAAGTATTCAAACCCGGTACGCTCTGATACCAAGTTGTAACGCCTTCAAAATAAACCCATTAAATATATAATTGAC
Organism: Camellia sinensis; assembly: GCF_055761805.1. NCBI lineage: Eukaryota > Viridiplantae > Streptophyta > Magnoliopsida > Ericales > Theaceae > Camellia > Camellia sinensis. The sequence goes on along the minus strand of NC_138967.1, from coordinate 124,128,961 downwards.
ATGCATTATTTAATTAAAGCATTTCATTAATTCATTCATCAGAGTATTACTAAATAAAACTATTACATGTAACATCGAATAAAATGCCCTACAGGCTTACATCTTTCCAAGCCAACACTTGGATAACAAAAAAGATGAGTTCTAACTCAATGCAAGAAAAGCCCTAGGCTTAGATGTTTACATGTAATAATAAATAAAGACAACTAACTAAAGAAAGTCTTCAGAATCCAAGTCCCTTCCAAGCTAAGTTCTTGGAGGTAGCTTATCACCTGAACCTGAAAATGATGTTCCCATAAAGGGTGAGCCACAGCCCAGTAGAAATATACTAAACCACATATAAGCAATGAATAAAGCAATAGCATTCAACAGATGGTAACCACGATAATCAATTACTTCATTTTACAGTTTCATGACACTATTGTCAAAGATACGTTTTACTTCCCCACTTTATCATCATGGCTCAGAACCTGGCCAACCTTACAACAGTGAATTATATATATTATGTTCACGTTCTTCCAATATCAACAAACAAATGAGACTCAAGCTCAAATCAAAACACTTCATACTTCCAGAGTGATACACATTTTAGTGCTGTATCAACAAAAACACTTCTATATAAATAAGCACACACAAAGTGTGGCTAATGGAGTCCATCCCCTATCTCCTCCCAAACAAAATCCGGTTTAGAGGTCCATCCCCTATCTTCCCCTAAACCGTGGAGTACATCCCCTATCTCCTCCCACACAAAACAATGTATGTAAACACATAACATATAACATACAATCAATACACATAATGTCTGTATTAATTCAGCAGCCAAAATGAATGACTCAACCAATGTGACTAGTTTCAGTTATCCCTAATCCACATGCAATGTCTACAACAATCACGACTATCCTCCACCGATAGCCCAAAACAGTTATTTCTAGATCTGGAAATAAATAAATCAACAACTCAATAGGCGAGTGATTTACATTATTCAACTACACCAATTGATCAACAAATTCCCCAATTTCATGCATTTAACCAATTTCCCCAATTCCCTTAAATTAAATATACAATCCAATGTATTTAAACAACTAGGGTTTTTTTTCCCAAAATTATCGAAATACCCCCAATCTATTAAAATGCCAGAACTTAGAACAAAACGTATACAATGGAGTAGGAAATCCCTACCTCGAAGAAAACAACACAAATGGTGAAGACAAAGATGAGTGCTCAAATACCAAAGTGCTCCAAATCGCCCAATGTTCAGATTAAATGAAAGCCCTCGACTCCCTCTATCTTTTTAATGAAGGATCTAGGGTAGAAACACACCCTAAGTGGATCAAAAGTAAGAAAGAAGGTGAGTAGGGAGAGAGAGAAGTCGGACCTAGGGTTTGGAATCAAAAAGAGATGAAAAAAACTGATCAAAACCCGCTGCTGTGTATATAAACTGGACAGGCTCGCTCGAGCGAAGACTTGGTCGCTCGAGCGACCAGACACAAGAAGCTACGCTCGAGCCAAGGAAGCCTTGCTCGAGCCAGCAACCCAAAAGCTCGCTCGAGCAAAAGAAAACTCGATCAAGCGAAGAACTCAAACCCTCAGGTTTGAAACCAGACACACGCTCGAGCGAAGGAACTATAGCTCGAGCGAAGGATGAACTAACTCGCTCGAGCGAAGAAAAGCTCGCTCGAGCCAAGAATGCAAAGCTACAGGTCCAAACTGGACGCCATCTCTCGCTCGAGCGACCAAACCCCAGCTCGAGCGAAGAACCAAAACGACATCTCGCTCGAGCGACCAACTACTCGCTCGAGCGAAGAACCAAAAACCTGGACAGCAACACTTGGTTTCTAAACCCAACCAACCTGAAACAAACCTGCCCAATACATCCTATAATTCCAGATGAGAAAATAAAGGACAACAACAACAATTTTACAATGACAGAATCTACGGAACCTAAGTCCGGATACAATAATCAAATGGGAAAAGACCGGGGTCGCTATATTTCCTCTCACAAGAATGCGATCACGGAAGTATGGAATGGAATTGGTATTGTGTGTGCTAAAATTTGATGACACAACTAAATTGCATCCTTTATAAAGATTTAGTAAACAAAGTCATAAAGTACGTGCACTAGATGGAATTCAAAATTTGAAACAAAGAACAAAAAAGCTAAACCAGTTGTTACTAACTAGGAGGACACTCTGACGATTAAGTTAGTAACAATATATCTCAAAGACTATCAAACAGTAACAACTCAAGCAATTAACTCACCAGTAAAAACTTACATTTAACCCACATGTGCCTCTTTTTATATGAGAACCAGTGCCCTCCTTATCTTATAAATCTTACTAAACTTATTCTCTACAAAAATAACACTAATCCAGGACTCATCTATCCTAGTTGGATTAGGATAGACCTCTCACATGAGTCTCAACTTATCCACCCTAAGAAATTGTCTTCTACAAAGACTCAAGTTCTACTCCAAATATCTCGAATATAGTGTGATAGAATCACATCTCGACCAATCACAATCATCCATGCGGTATATCGGTTAACAATCAAGCCACATGCATGATGCAAGTCCTCAATGGAATCAAAAGTTTAGAAGGGATTTGTTTGTGTAGTAAAGGGAGATCCTGGAAGAATTGTATGATCTAATTGGAAACGTCTATCTAGTGGCTAATGAGGAAGATAAATTGTTGGGAAACTGGTGAAGGGTGCATTGCTCACAGTCAAATCATTTTGCCAACAGTATGCAAACCTTTTGGCTTGTAATGATGCTTTTATTAGAGTTGTTTGAATTTTAATTTTTTTTTTTTTGGGTCCTCTCACTGATTTAGATTTGTGAATTGATAACATTGCCAATTAGAGGAGGTTAGAGATTAACTCCCACAACCTCGCCATTATGAAAATGTTACTTGCCCCTGCCCAAAACATCTTACGAAACTTCTTGGAAGTTCAATCCCAACCATTGAGCCAATTTTAAAACTACATTAATTGATGGACTATGCATATTGGCTTGAGTTGTTACTAGCAATTAATCAATAACAGCTTAAAGCTCAATCAATTTTACTTTAGTGTTTTATTTATTTTATCAATATGAAAAACACAAAAACTAAACACATAATATAATATAGATATCTCACATGGGGTGAGGTCCCTAGGATGGATCTAGCAGGGTGCCGGGGGAGGTGACCACACCCCCCAAAAATCTAAAAAATATTATATACTATGCCAGAAAATCTAAAATAATTAAAAAAATAATTTACAACTCCAAATATATTTTTGCACCCCTATATTGATAATCCTAGATTCATCCTTGAACATAAGAGGTCCACATGATGTGAGACCTACCTTTTATGATACATCTGTATCTCATTTTTTGTTTAATCTTCTACATACTTAGGCTGAGTAATCTTGCGACCATGATTTTCTATTTCGATCGATAAAAATTCTACAAGAGTCTCATAACAGTGCAAATTATTCCATTCACACCATACTGAAGATCAATTAGGCAACTTAGAAATGAGTGCGTCTTCAAGGCAGCTAACCCAAACTGGTTTGAGTTGTGTGAGTTGATCAAGACTAGGATCGCTCTGTGGTTGAACCCACACCAGAAGGATTTTAATTTCACAATCAATGATTTCATTTGTAATATAAGTCAGATCAGGTTGTGCTTTGCAGGAGCATTATTGCCATGAGTTGGGATGAGCCCAATTGGCTTGAGGCAGAGAAACTCTGTTCTGCTGCTGTTTTTTTTTTCTTTTTTTTGGTGTTGTCTCTATTTGCTAGTTGGTCTCTCACCAATTTTGGGCTATGCTAGCATATGATCGGTAAGGCCTCGCGGTGCCAACTTAGTTGGGATGGTGATGGTCTTTTGCGATACTGTTTGCACTCCTTCATCTTTGTTGATGTAATCTTTATGCTTGTACATTTTTTTTATCATCAATGAAGTTTTTTGGGCTGATCAAAAAAAAAAAAAAAAAAAAAAAAAAGAATCGCAATTGACTTAAATGAGCTGAAAACCTAGACAATAAAGCCATACTAGCAAAGGCACGTCATGATTAATTTTTATTTTTTTTCTTTTCCATAGGTCAAATACCTGCACGCATCATATGATTTTCACTATTTAAAATTAAGGTAAATTATAAATACAATCCTTAATATTTCTTAAAATATAAATTACTCTTTATGATTCCAGAAATTATAAATACCCCATTGTTAGATTTTTTTGTTTAACATAATTAATAGAAAAAAAAAAATCTAATTACTCTCTTATGTAATAATAAAATTACTTGAATAGTAAATTGAAATATATTTATGACATTATTAAAAATATTAATTGACTTGATAATTTTATTAATGAAATAAGTGATTTGTTGTACAACTGGAAACTTAAAAGTGCAAGATGTAATTTCTAAAATTACATGGGCAATCTATATTTTAAGTAAATCTGAAATGGTGTGTTTTTATAAGGGATTTATCCTTTCTGTAGTTGAAAGTTCAAACGGAATAGACAGTTAAGGTCTCTTATCGATAACAGTCATTAAACGGAGGTCTCTTACCAGTAAGAGTTTATGAAATGCATTGGCCCATTATTTTAACTCTTCGTTTAGTAAAATCTTTTCATAAACTCGCAACAGTAAGAGGCCTCTGTTTAATGACTTTTATCGGTAAGAGATCTCAACTATCTGGTCCAGTTGAAATTTCAATTGGAGACAAACAATTCCCTTTCATAAAATCATAGAACACAGATTATCAAAGTCAAATAGAAAAAATCACGATGAAATATGAAAATAATGTGAAGCCTGATTTCTCTAATTTTGTACTTTTAATCTACCGAACCCATCAATTTTGAGAAAGGGTGGATTTATAGTTGGTTGAAATTTTCTTAATATATTCAATTGATGATTTGCTGTCAAAACAATCAAACCAACTCGTGCACAACACCTATTGCACAATGAGGACAAAAGGTTGCATCAATGTAACAAAAAGATTTGTTACTTCCAATCTATTATAGTTTCCATTACATAAAACAAAATCATATTAGCTGTTATGGAACCAACAATTTTAGTTTTGGCATTAATTGGAACACAGTAAAATCAATTTATTGGACTTCAATTATTGACTAATTAAGACTAACATAAATTTATTGGGCTATATTGTACTACTTGTTATAATGCTGACTTTGGAGTCTAATGTTTAACAATTATGTTATGAATGTTGCAGGTTACATTCCCTGCCTTGGAGAGTTTGACTATTGATGGACTAACAATGATAACAAAGATATGGGATAGGAAATTACTTCCATCAGAGTCTTTTCGACAATTGAGAAGCATGATCATCTGGAGCTGTGAGAAACTGGTGAATGTCGGTTTGTCCAATATGCCCCGACAATTACCAAAACTAGAACACCTTCAGGTTAGTCATTGTCAAGAGTTGAAAGTAATAGTATTGAAGAATGGGGGGGAAGAAGAAGACAAAGAAGAAAACAACACTAATACCAACTCGTTCCTTCAACTAAGGAGTTTGACACTTGAAGATTTGCAGAGCCTCAAAAGCTTTTTCACCTCTCGATCTGAAACACAATCCCTCTTCACTAGCCAGGTATGAATGTCCTCATCAGTTTTGGTTGCACATGACCAGTAAAACGAGAAACACAAATGTATATATATATATATATATATATGTTTGTATGTATTTTAAACACACTTATCATTCTTTTTTTTAGATACAATTGTAATAAATTAAATAGGCTAAGATTATTGGATCAATCTTTTTTTTTTTTTTTTTAGATGATATACACACGGACTTTACAAAATGAAAATTTTAAATAATCAAAACGTGACCCGTGGTCGACTCCCACAGCCCGAAAGGCACTATTGTTGGCCATGTATTGATAATGTGTATTTATTTTGAATCTTTCCAATTTAATACTTTGACATTTTATTGAATATTACTATCTAAAAACTTGAAAGAATAAAATAGTAAAAATCAAAAAGTTTATCCCTAAGTTGAGTTGTCGTAGTTCATATAATATTTTCCTTTTTTGGAGTGTAACAAAAATAATGCCACCGTTTTATTGCTTTAGGCTATGTTTGGTTCATAAATTTGACGAAAGATTTGGAAAGTGAAAGGGAAAATATGTGTGAAATTTAGTTATATTTCATTAATATTTCACCTACTTTTTTCCTTTTCATTTTCAAATCACTTCCCAAATTCATAAATCAAACACAGTTTTAGATAAAGAAATACATGAGAAATAATCAAAACCTAACAAAATTACAAAAATGTAGAACAACGTAACAAGGAACCAAACAAGACCCTAGTAGAACAAACTTAAAACATGATGACCAGGTTAGTATCTAAAATAGAGAACGATGCGGGACTTTTGTGGGACGGATGGCTTTTGTGAACACGATCTACGTGTGGTGTGGGGCCATATCTTCTGTAGGGCCTAAAGTTGGACTTAACATCTCTTAAATAGAAACCTAAAACATCTCCAAAGGCACAACAAAATATTGTTCAAGTTTAATTTGAAAAACTTAATGAGTTTAAAAATATATTTGAGTTGGTCTTTTTATTTTTTATCAACAAAAGATGATCTTCGTTTACCATTTGAGCCGAACACAAATGAGCTTTAATCAAACTGAGTTCAAATAACATGATATTGTATTATACATTTAAGTTTTTGGAACTAAGTTCGAGCCGAACTCAGAAAATTGATGATAAGTTTCAAAATAACTTCAATTTTAACTTATTTATATAATGAGTCGTTCTTAAAATAATTTTAATGTGCCCAACATAAGTGGAGTTCAAATAACTTCATTTATTTTACCATCTAACTTAAATAGATATGTCAAGAAAATGAATGTTAAATTAAATAAGAAATTATCAATATAAAAATAATCAAGGCACGTGGTGAATTTTTAAAATAAAATTTTCTTCTTTTTCATAGGTCTAATACTCAAATCAACAACATAATTTACCTGATCTAGAAAATAACCAATAAAATTATGGAACACAAATTATTAAAGGAAAATAGATAAATAATGATGAAAGATGGAAAACAATGTGAAGAGCGGACAACAAAAGGTGCTTTAGTTAATAATTAGATACTCTAAATATTTGAGAAGAATATGGAGATATGCAATTATCAATTTGCTTGCATGTTGCTCTTCATTTGCACATAGCCACAAGTACAAAAGCTCATACATGATTAGAGCATGCATGTTAAAAGTGTTGCAATTATCAATTGTTGTTTATCCACAATTTTGTAATAGTCACTAACCTAAAGTATTGTAACTACTTTACAGGTTGCTTTCCCAGTCTTGGATTATTTGGAAATTCAGAAATTGCCCAACATAGTAGAGATATGGGACAAGCAATTACTCATAGCTTCAGAAAAAGAATCAAAGTCCTTCTGCCAACTGAAAAATATGACGGTTTCTGATTGTGAGAAATTGGTGCATGTGGTTCAGTTCAATATGCTCCCACGACTACAAAATCTAAACATATTCAAGGTAGATAACTGTCCAAAGGTGGAAGCGATAGTCTCAGAGAAAGAAAAAGAAGAAGGAACCACCAAAAATGATATTATCGTGTTATCTCAATTAACGAAACTTACTCTTCAGAATTTGATGAGCCTTAAAAGTTTTTACAACTGGTCTACAAGATTTGAAGCACAACCCTTGTTCAACAACCAGGTTTGATTTTCCTAATTTATTTTATTACCCTTAGCCATGGAAAAGCGTGCACACAAAAAAAAAATTAAAATTCTTATTCAATTACAATTTTAAATTTGAAGTTTATTTGAATATTTTCTTTCTATCCAAATTCAAATAAAAGGAAAATAATTTCAAGATCGATATATATTACGAGCCTACGATATTTAAAAAAATTACAATATTGCCCCACAAAATATGTATGGATTCTAAATTTAACACTACATTTTTATTTTGAATATGAATGTTAATATGATTTTTTTTATTAAAATTATGTCCAAAATTGTAATTCATCTAATCTTGACTTGGAGTTGATTAAAAATATTTTAATATTGAATATCATATTTCATTTTTTTACTTTTGACTGATATGATTTCATTTTGTTTTACAATCCAAAATCGTTCCCTTACAACCTTTTTAAATTTAGATTGCGATTTCCTGATCATCAATCCTAAATTGCCTTCCTTTGGAATTACGCCTTTGGATTTTAGGGATTGGTATTGTTATTCAAGGCCAAAAATTAGACCTACTTTTTAAGCCCAATGATGTGACAATCAATTAGAATATTTGAAGTAGCACACTGTGTGTGTGTGTGTATGTCTCTCTCTCTCTCTCTTATTTATTTATTTTTTTCCTGATCATCAACCAATCATATTAGTTACACATCATTAGGTTTAGAAAATATGTCTAGAAAGTGGGCTTCTATATCATTTTGCTTTAGGGAAATAATAACAATTTGTGCATGATTCCTGGTTGTAATTTTTTTTTTTTTTGGGTGAATATTCCTAGTTGTAATATTTGAATATGGAAAAAACACTATTATAATTTCTTCACATAGTAATACTACGGACCCAGGTATAAAAATCTAGAAATTACCTATAATTTCACAAGAATGGCTCAGATTTATTTCATATGCGGACCCCACACATCATCAATTCAATCTCCATTACACATACTCATTTCTGAATAAATCCCGAGTCCCAAATTCTAGGACCCTAACTTTTTTATTCTTCTAAAGCCTCAAAAATATTGAGCAACCCTTATTTAGAGGAGGTCACAGATCAACTCCCACAATCTCACCATTATGAAAATGTTACTTGCCCCTGCCCAACATCTTACGAAACTTCTTGGAAGTTTAGTCCCAACCATTGATCCAATTTAAAAACTGCATTAATTGATGGTTATGTATGCTAGCTTGAGTTGTTACTAGCAATTAATCTATAACAGCTTAAAGCTCAATCAATTTTACTTTAGTGCTATATTTATTAGGGGTCAATCTTGATATATCAATGTGAAGAACACAAAAGCTAAACACATAATAGAATACAGATATCTCACACGGGGTGAGGTCTCAAGGATGGATCTAGGGAGGTGCAGAGGAAGGCGATTGCACCTCTCAAAAGTTTGAAAAATATCATATATTCTGCTAGAATATTTAAAGTAATTAAAATAATAAGGATTTATTTCTCCAAACATATTTTTGTACCACCATAGTGATAATCCTAGATTCATCCTCGAACATATATAAGAAGTCCACCTGGTGAATTTTTTAAATAATCAGGGCACGTGGTAAATTTTTAAAATAAAATTTTCTTCTTTTTCATAGGTTTAATACTCAAATCAACAACATAATTTACCTTACCTAACAAATAACCAATAAAATTATGGAACACAAATTATTAAAGGAAAATAGATAAATAATGATGAAAGATGGAAAACAATGTGAAGAGCGGACAACAAAAGGTGCTTTAGTTAATAATTAGATACTCTAAATATTTGAGAAGAATATGGAGATATGCAATTATCAATTGCTTGCATGTTGCTCTTCATTTGCACATAGCCACAAGTACAAAAGCTCATACATGATTAGAGCATGCCTTAAGGTATCTGATATATATAGGTTCACTAATTAGCTTTTGGGCCCTCAGCTCAAAATTTGCAAGTTTTTTTGGAATAAGAGTATTCCCCCAAAGTTCAATTTTTTGGTTGGTTGGTTAACTTGGAGGAATAGAGTTAAAACAGGGGATCTTTTACAAAATATCGATGTCCTTCATAGCAGTGCTTCTATCTTATGTGCCTTTTGCAAAACTGGAAATGAATCTGCCACTCATGTCCTCTTACATTGTCCTTTTTCATGGAAAGTATGGTCTGATTTGCTGCTATGGTGGTGGTGTTTTTGGGTGGTGCCAAGGTCTATTGATTGTTTATTTCATTGGTGGTTAGGTTGGAATCATAAGAAATTGGTTAGGAGATTGTGGAGGGCCTTACCTTCTATTGTTCTGTGGTCCATTTGGAAGTTAAGAAATGATTGTATATTTAATGGAGTGCAGCCTTGTGGGTCTGAGTTATGTGAGCTTATGAAGTGACATTTGCTCTGTGGATTAAAGCTTCTGCAAAGGGGTTCATGTACTTTGTCTTGGATTTAATCAACAATCTAGATCAGATTGAGGACTGCAGTCGAGGGATATTAGGTGGTTTGGTAACTTGGTCTGCCACCACTTGGTTTGCTATTATCTGGTTAGTTTTCTGCTGTGATCTGCTTTGTTATCTGCTGGTTTCTGTTGCCTCATGTTGTCCACCATGGTGAGCTGCTTAGCTATTTTGAGGTCTGCTGGGGAGGTTGTTATGAGGTATTGGGTGGCATTTTGGAGTTGTTGATATAGATGTTGTTTTGCTGTTTGCTGTTTGTTGTTTGCTGATTGGGCGACACCTGCTTCAGTTGACTGAGTTTTGTATTGCACGAAGATTCTTTTGGTCACTTCTGGGCTACTAGTTCTGTTGTATTTGTATCAGTGCTGTCATACTTGCTAATTCTGGTTTAGTGTTGTCGGTGTATCTGTTGGTCCCTCACCAACAGATTCTTGGTTGGTGCCTTCATATGTGCTGTCATATGATGGCCTTTGTATTTGTATGGGCTGCTTAATGCCAACATTGTTGGGATTGGGCGGTTTCACTATGATGGCCTTTGCATCACCCCCCCACCCCACCTTTATTGATGTCTACCTTCTTTTTTGTAAGGTTTTCTCTCATCAAATTTGTGTTGATAAAAAAAAAATGATTAGAGCATGCATGTTGAAAGTGTTGCATTTGTCAATTGTTGCTTATCCACAATTTTGTAACAGTCACTAACCTAAAGTGTTGTAAACTACTTTTCAGGTTGCTTTCCCAGTCTTGGAGTATTTGAAAATTCAAAAATTGCCTACTATAATAGAGATATGGGACAAGCAATTACTCATAGCTTTAGAAAAAGAATCAAAGTCCTTCTGCCAACTGAAAGATATGATAGTTTCTGATTGTGAGAAATTGGTGCATGTGGTTCAGTTCAATATGCTCCCACGACTGCAAAATCTGAACATATTCAAGGTAGATAATTGTCCAAAGGTCGAAGTGATAGTCTCAGAGAAAGAAAAAGAAGGAACCACCAATAATGACATCATCGTGTTCTCTCAATTAACAACTCTTGATCTTTATGATTTGGTGAGCCTTAAAAGTTTCTACAACTGGCCTACAAGATCTGAAGCACAACCCTTGTTCAACCACCAGGTTTGATTTTCCCAATTTATTTTATTATCCTTGGCCATTGGAAAGCGTGCACACACACACAAAAAATAAATTCCTTTTCAATTACAATTTTAAATTTGAAGCTTATTTGAATATTCTCTTTCTATCCAAATCCAAATAAAAGTAAAATAATTTCAAGGTGGATATGCTAGGGGCTTATGATGGAAATTACAATATTAACCAAACAAAAATATGTATGAATTCTAAATTTAACACTATGTTTTTATTTTGAATATGAATCATAATATGATTTTATTTGACTAAAATTATGTCCAAAATTGTAATTTGCCTAATCTTGATTTGGAGTTCATTAAAAAAATATTTAAATATTGGTTGTCATATTTTGTTTTTTTGGTTTTGACTGATATGATTTTATTCTGTTTCACAATCTAAAATTATTCCCTCATAACCACTTTAAATTTAGATTGCAATTTCCCGATCATCAATCCTCAATTGCCTTCCTTTGGAATTAAGCCTCTTGGGTTTTAGGAAATTATATCAATTTCTACATGATTCCTAGTTGTAATATTTGAATATGGAAAAATCACTATTATAATTTCTTCTAAAACCTCAAAAATATTAAGCAATCCCTATTATAGGAGGTCACAGATCAACTCCCACAACCTTACCATTATGAAAATGTTAACTTGCCCCTACCCAAAACATCTTAGGAAACTTCTTGGAAGTTCAATCCCAACCATTGATCCAATTTTAAAACTACATTAATTGATGGACTATGCATGCTAGCTGGAGTTGTTACTAGCAATTAACGAATTACAACTTAAAGCTCAATGTTCTCCACTTTAGTGCTATATTTATTAGGGGCCAATCTTGCTATATCAATGTCAAGAACACAAAAACTAACAGAAATTATTTAATGTTCTAGGAGACAAAAGGTTGAGTGTTAATTTGTAAATGGAATAAAGCAATCATCCAAAAACTAAACACATAATGAAATATAGATATCATATAACGGGTGAGATCCTAACGATGGATTTAGGGGGTGTGGAGGGAGGCGACCTCACCCAAAAAATTTAGAAAATATCATATATTATGTTAGAAAATTTAAAATAATAAGGATTTACACCTCCAAATATATGTGAGATCTACCTTTTATGAGATATGTGTATCTCATTTTTTGTTTTGTTTAGTCAAGCCTTCACGCCATGTTATGTGGCAACTTTGTCTAGCATAAATTAAAAAATTGTAATTCAAACGTGTGATCGAGGTTTGATCCCAAGACTTTGAGTTTCATTAAGAACAATCTTACCACTTAGGTAACATACATATTGTGATATTAAATTCTTTATTATTTATTTTTTTCTTACTTATCTGAATTGCACACGCATTGCGTGTGTCACTTGCCAATCATTATTTACATGATTTATCATTTCTAATAAACAAATCTGTACATACATATATATATATACATATATATATTTATTTATTTTGAACATTTGGATATAAATTTAGAAAGACTGAGGGAAATAAAAAAAAAAAATAATTTATATTTTATTGACATTGCTCTTACATTTTTTTTTCAAAAAATCTTTACTTAAATTTATAATCCGTACATAAAATAAAATTTTGGCTCATCAATATGAGAAACATGTCTCATCAATCATCATTGACGTTGAATTTCAATATACAAGCCTACTTCATTTTGTTATTAAGCAAGATGCCAAAATGAATCTTTGCAGGTTTCTTTTCCAAGGCTGGAGACACTAATTCTCAATAATTGTGTAAACTCAAAGGAGATACATCCTTGGAATGTTCAAGTTGGCAAAATAAGTTTAAAATTCTTGGACGTAGCGAATCTGAACAAATTAATTGTGAGAAATTGTAGTGAGGTGGCAGAGGTTTTTCAACTTGAGGAGCTAAATGTTGGAGAAGGACAACATGTTAGGCCATTAATTGAAGTAAGAATGATGGAATTGGATGCGTTACCTCAGTTGACATGTTTGTGGAACAAGGATCCCCATGGAATTCTGGGCCTTCAAATCCTACAATACCTAACAATTAAGAAATGTTCCCTCTTGAGAAATCTATTCACATGTTCCACAGCCATGGCTCTTCAACAACTTAAAGTACTTTATTTGGAGTCTTGTCCGGTGATGGAAGAAGTTATTGCAGCAACAAAGGATGGGCTCAAGGAAGTGATTGATGATGTGATTGAATTCCCAAAGTTGGAGTGGCTAATATTGAAAGATCTACCAAACCTCAACAGTTTCTGTAATGCGAAATATAATTTTAATTTGCCATCATTGCAAAGAGTTGTTTTGAAGAGGTGTTCGAATATGCACAACTTTACTTTTGGACAAGTACGCATGTCACAGATATTTGTAAGTACAAATGGCAATGATGGCCTTCAAATAGAAGATCTCAATAAGTATTTAAAGGAACGACTTCTTTTGAAAGGAGAGGTAGACTTTCTTTTTCAACTTGATCTACGATTAATTATTTTTGTCAGTTGATGAAATCTTTTATCTTTGAATATTTACCAGAGACTACTCAACTGGAGTGCTTCATATGTATTTTTTGTTTATATGTATTTTACTTTCTTTTCTTTTAGGAATGTGTAACCGTGGATGAAAATGATCACGGCTGTGACGAAGTACGGTTCTCCTACCTTGAACGGCTATAGGAGTAAAGTAAGTTGATCATCCTTTATTATTAATATATATGTATAAATTTCATAATATTTATAGGAAAATTTTATAATAAACACGTTAAACATCCAGTTATGATTTATCAGCTGAATATAATAAGTTGATCCTCCTTTATCAAAAAATAAAAAATAAAACAAAAGGCAAATTACGACGGTGGTCCCTATGTTTTACTTCTTGTGTCATTTTGGTCTCTACACTTTCAATTAGCTCAATTTTAATTCCTAATTTTAGATTTTATTTTAATTTGTCCAATTAATAATATTGTTAGTTTTTTTAAAGAAAATTATCACTAAATTGATTGAGGTTAACTAATTGAGTTGAATAAGTTTATAATTTTACCCTTAAAAATATGGCACGTGACACGTACATGCTTATTTTTTACAAAAAAAAATGCTAAGAGTTGTAATCAATTGGATCAAATTGAAACAAAATCATAAATTCAGGGTCAAAATCAAGCGAATTGAAAGTACAAAGACTAAAATGACACAAGGGGTAAAGTACAGGGACTACTGTCATAATTTGTCCAAAATATATAGAGAGAGTAATGCTACCATATACAAGTTATTTCATTTGTGAGTTTGATTGACATAACTCAATAGTATGAGAATCATAATAAATAATAATAATAATAATTTGAGTTATAACTAAACATCACATGAGGTATAACCAAACAACTCTTGAATCATAACAAAAATGATCTCATAACCAATATCACAATGTGTCATAATTAACAACACAAGCAGGCATAACCAAAGACGCAAAAGTGTAAACCAAAGCATAGAATTTCCCTATATTGTATATATACATATCTCATAATATTTATAAGGGAATTCTATATAACACTTTAAAAAATGATGTATTATATGCTTGACTTTTTGTAGTCTTTAGTTATAACTCATTTAGTTATAATTACTTATAGATGTTATTTTGGTTATAATCGAAGAAATCTTTGATAATACCTCAAGTGATATTTGATTATGATGCATTTTGGTGTTGGTTATAACTTGTAATGCTGGCTATAATTTAGTTATAACTTACTGTAATTATTATTTGGGTTTAACCGGAGAATTTATTGGTTATATCTAAAGTGAGATTTAACTATGATTTATTACGGTCCTTCTGCTTATGACTGAAAGTTTATATTAAAATCACAAACAATATCTTAACTTTTTTTTGAGGACGAAACAACATATGCTATCAATTAATCTGCAAAAATGTTTTCTTACATCAGTTGTGAGGTAGTGAGCAGATTGAATGACCTCTCTGTCTACCTTTCTAGAGCAACAGAGTCAAAACCTCTACTACAATGCATAATATCACTTAAAATAGATTGCATGTGGTACACTCCAAAATAGGAATATGTATTGTAGAAGTTCTTTTCATTTGGCATGTTTGGTACAACTGGTAAGCTAAAAGTTGAAAAAAAAAAAAAAACACCCCCTGTAGACACCCCATTTTCGACCGACCTTAAGACTCAGCCGTTATCGATTGAGCGCTCGGTGATAGTGCATATTGTGCTCGTTTTGAGTTTTCGGAGTTTTGGTTGAGAGCCTTGCCTCCGGGCCTTTGAACTCTTTGTGCTTTGGCTCGGTTTGTGGACCAAGCCTTGTTTCTGTTCCTTGGAGGGAGGGAGAGGTCTTGTAGACCACTTTTCGTGGTCGTAGGTCACTTTTCCCGTTTAGAGACTAGTTTCCGGTTTTCAGAGCCTTCGGCCGCGCGCCTCGTCTCGGGACCGCTTAACGTTCTCCGTTTGGTGTGGTTTTTGAACCACACCTTGTTTCCTTGGCCTAGAGGGCCACTGTGGTTTGGGAGATCACTTTTGTGGTCGTAAACCACTTTTGGTGCTTGTCAGCTAGTTTTCGAGGCTCCCGACTGCGCGCTTTGCCTCTCGAACTTTCGTCTTGCATCTGTTTTGGTTTGTTTTTGGTACAAACCTTGTTTTCCTTGTTTGGAAGGTGGTACAAGGGTGGGAGACCAGTTTCTCTCCCTGCAAACCATTTTTCTTCCTGCCAGCCAGTTTTCTGGTCTGACAACTGGTCTCCATGATCTTTGGACCATCAAAAGTGGTCGGCCACCACACCATTTGCTTGTTTTCATGCTACTAACCATCTCCCACCATGGCCGACTAGTTGTCTTCTTGGGAGACCACTTAAAGTGGTCGGCCGACCACTTTAAGTGGTCGGCTGCTTTTTGTCACCCTTTTGGAGATATTTTTGGCCAGCTGACACAGCTAGAGAGCACAAGAACCATCCTCCATGCACGTGTATGGAGGGATGGCCTTGAGCCTTAGCTTCTTGAAGAAGCTTGTGCTTTTGCTCTCTATAAGAGGGAGGCTCCCCCTCCCTCCTCTAGGTTCAGCTTTTGGTGTTAGGGAGTGATACATATAGCTTTGTCTCTATATCTCTCTCTTTGCTCCATTTTTGTGCCTTAAAGTACCCTTTTGTCATACTTTAACACATAAACACACACTCAAACACCATCCCTTTGTTGCTGAGGTTCTTAGGAGCTGGTTTTGGAGTTTTTGGTTTGGTTTAAGCTTGAAAAAGTTGCTGGAGTTGAAGTTTTGAAGGTGGTCTTCAAGGGTGAGCCTCTAACTCCTTAAACCCCCATTTTTGCTTAAGCTTTTAGCCTTACTTGCATGCTATTTTAAGCTTAACTCTTAACTACAAAAAGTTCTGAATTTTGGTGCTTAAGATCTTTGTTTAAGGTCACTTTTGTGTTTGGGATTGTTTACCCCCTCTTAGGCCTTGTTTGGCCTTGCTTTTGTGCCTTCTTTGTGAGCTTTTGGGATCACCATGTTTTGGCCCCTCTGACCACTAAAATCCAGAGGAATTTTAGTGGTAGGGGTGGTGTTTTGAGGTCCCAAAAAGGAGAGGGTCATCCCCTCTCCTTGTGTCTTCAATACTTGCTTTGAATGCCTTATGTGTGCGCATGTTTGTTAAGTTTATGTTGGCCATATCTTAGCATATATTTGGGTTTATTTTGCTGTGGCATACCACTGTTTTTACTTGGTTTGGTCACTCCATGCATGCATAATACACTTGTAGTGTAAATCACACAAACTAGTCTTGTATGCTTCATGAAGTAGCATGTCATTCTAGCTTGTTTTGTTTCCATTTCAGCATGTTTTTGGTGATGTTTTGCCATGTCATACCTCTGTTAGGGTTTGGTTTGGTCACCTCTTGCATGCCTCATGCACTTGTAGTGCAATTCCATGAAATAGCCTAACATGCATCATGCTCTAACATGTCATTCTAGCATGCTTTTGGCTTAACTTCAAGAAGTTTTTGTCCATGTTTTAGCATGCTCTAGCTCTAATTTTGGTTGTTTTGGTCATGCATGACTGGCTTTGTATAGCCATGGTTCAATCTAGCTTGTTAGCTTTGTGTACCGAGTCCACTAGCATGCATTACTTGGCCTATTTGAATGATTTGGCATCATTTATTATGTGATTTCAATCCATGTTTCATGCTCATGCACTTGCATTTATCACTCATTCAATGCATTGGAGGGTTTGCCTCCTTTATGCCTTAACATGAGCCATTGCGTATGCCTTCATGCCTTAGCTTGCAAACCATCATTTCAATGTGTTTTTGGGGTTATTTTTCCATAATATAACTCTGATTTTTATTGGTTAAGTCATCCCATGCTTGGTCTTAATAGGTGTAGTGTAATCCACCTTATTTGCCTTGTATGCATTGTGCCTTATGCCCTTCATGTCAACTTGTTTTGGCTTCCTTCCATGCATGTTTTAGTATCGTTTTGACATGTTCTAGGACTATTTTGGGTTTCCTTTGCCATATCCTTCATGTTTTGTATAGCTATAGTGCAATTGGCCTTGCTAGCTTTGTGTTTTGGTGACTCATGCATGCTGTCTTTGAGCTATTTAGATGATTTGACATCATTTAATACTTCATTTTAGAGAATGTATCATTGCCATGTTCCCACTTCATTCATTCTTTAAGTGTCTTTGAGTGTTGTGCATTGTTGCCTAGTTTGTGGCATAGCATGTATGCCATCTTGCCTAGGCCTTTGAGCCCCTAACTTAGCATGTTTTGGTCCATGTTTTGACCTACTTGAGCTCTGTTTATGGTTGGTTCACGCATTTGTGCCATGTATTGCATGCCTCCTTTGTAGTCCTCTTTATTAGCTTTCATGCTTTAGAACCTTTGCATGCTTTACTTGCTTTGTTTGAATGATTTGGCATCATTTCTTACTTAATTTCAGTGCACTTAGTGTTGCTACACTTCCACTTTTGTCACTCTTTGAGCACTCTTGAGAGTTGTGCTCTTAGGTCTAATTGGTGAGCCAATTGGCATGCATGCTTGTATATGCTTTCATGTCTTAGTTTTGATGCATTATGGCCACTGATTTGGGCATGACTGAGGTCTACCCTTTTTGGTTTAAGTCCATTTAGCATGTTCATTTGCATATTGTTTAGCATGCTTAGGTTACTTTGCATTGAATATGCATGTCCCTAACATTGATAAGTTGCCCTTGCTGCATTGCATTGTGCATGCATGCATTAACATTGTTCGCATGTCATTAGCCTTGTTAGGTTGTTCATGTTTGCATGCTTGTCCCTTGCATATTTGCATGCTTAAGTCATATTGCATATTTGCTTGCTTGCGTTGCATTGCATTTTTGCATATTCCATGTTACATAGCATTGTGCATGCCATGTTATATGTTGCATTGTGTTTGGAATAAGTGTTAGTCCAAACACGGGAAACGAGGGACGTTTCATACTTAAAGTGATGAAACGTGCCTCAATTCTCGGTCGCCGACGCTTTTGATCATACATGATAGAGTTTTAGGCCTTATGTGTTTACTTGTGCATTCATTTTCATATTGAATTGTGCAACTTTGCCTCTAGGCCATTATGCATCGAGATGCGCGATTAGTGGCCCGAGGGTCGAGAACCACACTTACTTGAGCTTATGAAATGATAGGGAGGGTGGTTGTGCACACATACCTTGCAAATACATTGCCATGCCCTTTCTTGCTCTCTGTTGCAGCAAAGTGGATAAATGTAGCAACAACTGGTCGGCCAGCCAGAAAAACTAGCTGGCCGACCTCTTTTTCTGGTTTGCAGTAGCAAAAAGTGGTCGGTAGGTGGCTGCAAACACCAACAACTAGTTGGCCACCCTCCCACAGGTCCCCAAGATGTGTTAGAAGCTATCTGGAGCTTGGTGCAAGATCCTGAGTACAGTTGCAAACAGAGGCAAATCGAGGCATCGTGACGGATTTCCGAACGAGGCAACCAGGCATGCATGAATTCTTCTCGCCTCGAGGCTCCTGTTTTTATTGCTTTCCTTAGCTGCCATGCTTAGATAGCTAGTTTACGCTTTGGTTTGTACCTAATTAGTTAATGCGTTAACTATTCATTTGTTTTGTAATAGTTAGTTAACTAGGGTTAGTTAATTAGCTTATTCGTTGTGTAGTAATTAGTTTAATTAGCTTAGATT
This sequence comes from Camellia sinensis, assembly GCF_055761805.1. Classification (NCBI taxonomy): domain Eukaryota; kingdom Viridiplantae; phylum Streptophyta; class Magnoliopsida; order Ericales; family Theaceae; genus Camellia; species Camellia sinensis. Next base: position 124,109,555 of record NC_138967.1, on the reverse strand, counting down.
AGCTAGTTAGCTTCTTATTCGGACTCTCCCTCGAGAGGGCCAACTGTTGTAATAAGCGTGCGTGTGTGTGATGCATATCTTCCAACCCCCATTTCTATCTCCCTTTTACTTAACTGCTTACGATGGTTAGTTTTAGGGCATATTTCATTTAGCATACCTTATGCTTGCATGTGTGCATCCATTTATCTGTATTGTATGCACCGGGCTCGGCGCATCATACTAACTGCATTGTATTTCAATACCTATTTGAATACATGTATCAAGTTGCATTTCATATGCCATCTTAGGATAGCCGAGCCTATCTTAGTTACATTTTCGTATGTGTTGGATTAGCCATTTTAACATGAACTAGGACCATGCATGATTTCTAACTAGTTCTTTGTTTTGGCTCGGAGTACACTGTGAGTGTTTACGCTTTAGCATACTGCATGTGTGTTATCGACTGCCATGAAAGCATGCTTGCCATGAGACTAATTGCTTATTTGATATAACTGCCTGAATGCCTGTGGGTGAAGGTTGGATTACTTGAATTGGAACAATTCATTAAAATCCCTGATTTAGCCTACTTACGAGTAGCAAACTCCAAACCATTTTCAAACGAATATGCAATGTTTTGTTCCAAATTAGGCGATCTAGTCTATACTTGTTTGTTGTGCGCATCACGTAGTCAGATTAGCTAATTAACCGGAATAGGAGCACATGTATTTTCAAAAACAAAATATCATGCTTAGTACAGGCCGATCTTTGATCGGGCGAGCGGGGGTGCTCATTGCATGGCCTTCCCCTCTCGTACCCAAGTTCCCGAGCCGAGGCAACTTTGGTGATGACAGACACGTGGTCTTAGGCACGAGTCAGGGTTTCCTAAATTTTCCCAAAATAAAACATTTAGGTGGCGACTCTGTATTTGGAAAAGCAGTCAATGTTTGGCACTTCGTTATAAAAATCAGTTTTCCATAAATGATTTGTCGGATTTGGACTCTTTGGTGATTTATCAGTCTTGCATTGCACTTTGCAAGATTAGATTCAGAACCGTGACATTGAGTCCGAACTGTGGTAGCTCAGAACAAAACGAGATTCGCGCCCCATTCGAGAGCGCGGATTTCGGAGAGTTCCCCATCTCCTTAATAGTCTTCTTTTGTTTTTAGTTTATTTAAATTATTTCAGTTATGTAATACATAAATAAAGGTTCACTAAATAATCAAATACATTTTAAAAATATATATATATATATATATATATTGTAAATAACTCAAATAATCTATACCAAATACCCTATTATAAAATTGCTAAATTCCTGACACTAACAACTTTTTAATGTATATTTTTATATATCTAGACAGGTAATTGATAGAATCATTGGCAGCCAGCAAACCTTTTCCGTATTAGGACACTCTCTGTTACCTTGGTGCAACTTGAGTTCAGGTTAACTCTGTTACTGTAGGCTATGTGAAAAAATCATGAATTTGTGGAGGGATTGTGGATTCAAATAATTAAAAAAATGAAAAAAAAAGAGAGAAGAAAATGAAGTAAAATAAACAAAATTTATTTAATCTTTTGTTTTTTGTTTTTTCTCTTGATAAATATGCAATGTAGAAATTAATCATTTCAATCATAACATAAAGTAAAAAAAAAAAAAAAACACATAACACAAGATATACATGATACGTTCTAGTCCTCTCCCTTCATAAAAAAAAAAAACTCTTGACAATAAATCTGAACATACAGTAAAAAAACAATAGATACCTCACAACAAAATTCAAAATCCAAACATAATGTTAAGATTTGAGTCCCTTTATTAAAAATTTCTTGAAAAAGAAAACTAATCAAAAGGTACCTGTACATATTAATTCAATAAGAGAAATCATTTGAATTTTTATTTTACTCTTCACAAATCGCATCTCAAATGCAAAATCTAAAAGTCCATATTAAAATTAAAAAATTTTGAATTTTGTTTTCTTAAATGATTAAATTCAAAATGCTTTTTGTAATTATAAAATCTCCATGCATCTTCCAATAATTTTTTTTGTATATTTTGTCTTACTTTGACTCCATCAATATTTTGGTGTGCAGTTATATATGATCGAGTTCAAGTTGCTGAGATTGGAGTATGCTGGATTACCCTCCTACAGTCAATGGCAAACTTATTGTTTCTTCCAATAAGTTAAAAAGCAAAAAAATAAAAATAAATTGCAAAACTATTTAGCTACCTATAGCTGTATAAGAAATGATATGTGTGTGTGTGTGTGTGTGTGAGTGTGTGTGTGTGTGTGTGTGTGAGTGAATATGTGCGATGTAATGTCATAATACTCTCTCTTGCTGATGAGATAGAATTTGTATGATTTTGGAGGCTAGGTGTGCTGATTATGTGGGATATACAATTGCATGGTATTTTATTTATTTCTTTCTTTTTGTTGGGATTTTATTATTATTTTTTTATCAACAAAAAAACACAAGCTATTTTGTTGGGATTTCATAATCATAATTCTATTGAAAGAAACATGGATGAACATGTTTTATAATTAGGCTGGGTAAACTAGCTAGGCCAGGGAGAAATATCATCAATCCATGTTAGCTGAGACTCAACATGGAGATTGGTAACAAATTTATCCATAAAAAAAATACTTGCATAAAAAAAGATCTTAGTATAGCGATCCCGGGTTTACCCTTGTTGTACAGTGATCCGGACATGTGTCCGTGGATGTTGGTAGTTGATTATTATCTTAGTTGCATCCTTTTTACTTTGTATTTGAGTTATAGGATGTGTTGGGCAGGTTTGTTTCAGGTTGGTTGAGTTTAGAAACCAAAACTAGTTGCCCAGATTTTGGCCTGTCCGCTCGAGCGGGGGTTTTGGCGCTCGAGCGGGGAATACACCCATCCAGTATTTCCTGTGCAGTGTTGGACGCTCGAGCGTGGGATTGACCGCTCGAGCGGGAGTGTTGTGTGTGACGCTCGAGCGGGGGAGTTGGCGCTCGAGCGGAGACCTGGTTCTGTAAAAGTTCTGGGAGTGTGTATCCGGCGCTCGAGCTGGAGTTTAGTCACTCGAGCGGGAGTCTGTGAGTGACGCTCGAGCGGGAGTTTGGACGCTCGAGCGGGGCGACTTTTATATAAATCCGAGATCCGACTTTTGGATCACTTTTTCACTTTCTCTTCTCTCTCCTACTTTTTCAAAAACTCCATTGTTGAGCCTCTCTCTCTAGATACTACCTTCTCTCTAGGTTTTGATCTAGTAGGAGTGATTTGCTCATCTTTGGCCTTTATAAAAAGGGTGTTGATCGTCGAGGGCTTTGTTTTAATCTGAAAATTTCGGGATTTGGAGCATTTTGGTTTTGGTCTTCATCTCCTTTGGGGCTCCGAATTTGAGGTAGGGATATCCTACTCCTCTCTATGGATTTTGTCTTTAAATTTTGGTATTTTGAGATGTTGGGGTTGGTTTGGTAATTTTGTGAGAGTTTGGGGCTTTTGTGTAATTTTACAAAAGTTGGGGTTTTATTTATAATAAACCTAGATGCATGTTTGGCATAGAGAAATGGAATAAGTGTTGAATCATTGATGAAAATGGAACCTTAGGGGTTGTAATGTTAATTATGAAAAATGACATAATTGCATTGTTTGATTAATTGGGTAAATTAATCGTGGAAAATGGGGTTATGAAATGGAAATGTTGAGATTGAGAATATATGGGAAGAAGGGTGTAGTTGTATTATTTATCACTCACCGAATTGAAATGTTGATTTAATATTCGTTTGTGCATTTATTTTCTGTTTAGAAATAACTGCTTTGGGCTATCGGTGGAGGATAGTCGTGATTGTTATAGACAATGCATGATGATTAGGTAAACTAAAACTAATCGATTGAATGTGTCATAGAGTATGACGGTGGATTGAATACATTAAATTTATGTATTGATTGATTGTATATAGAACCCTTGTGTTTATATGCATTGTGTGTAGAGGAGGAGATGAGGGATGTACTACGCGGTTTAGGGGAAGATGGGGGATGTACCTCTAAACCGGATAGTATTGGGAGAAGATAGGGGATGAACTCCGTAGACACAGCTCATATGCTTGTCTAGAGAAATGAAGATAGAGCTAATATGCTTATCTTTGAGAAGTGTAGATATAGCTAATATGCTTGTCTAGAGAAGTGAAGATAGGGCTAACATGTTTATCTTGTTGGAATGTGGATATAGCTTATATGCATATCTGTGACTGTGGGATATAGTTTGTATACATATCTGTTGAGACAATGATAGAGCTAGCATGCTTATCTGTTGAAAAAGGGAAAATGAAAAGTAACTTGGACTTATAAGTCGTATGACATAAAATGTGATTTATGTGGATGTATCAGTGTTGGCCATCTATCAATTGCTAATCTTTTAGTCATTGTTCATGGTTGGTTTAGTGTATTTCTGCTGGGCTGTGGCTCACCCTATATGGGAATATCATTTTCAGGTACAGGTAGCATGCCACCTCCAAGGACATAGCTTGGGAGGCTAGAGGCGGACATACTTTTTGTCGTTTTATTTTGATGTATTACATGTAATTTCAAGCCAAGGGCTTAAAGTGTAAATGAGTAGTACTCTTTTGTTGTAACCAAGTGTTAACTTGGAAAGTTGTAAGCCCGTAGGGCATTTGCTTTTGTTGTTAACATGTAATACTTTTGTAAGGAACAACTCTGATTAATAGAAGAATGTGGTTATTTCGTATGCCAATGAATGTTTTAATTGATGGTTTAATGTTATTATTTTGGGGGCGTTACAACTTGGTATCAGAGCGTACCGGGTTCGAATACTTTGGGTACGTGGGAAGTGATTAGGATCACAATGGGTTTGTCTCGCTTGGTAGAGACTTAGATGTAGTATCACATGCTATGTGTTTAATTGATAACATGCTTATGTGTTTATTTGGGTATGAGATTTAATTTCTAGGATGTTGATTGGATCCTTGGGTTTTTGTGAGTCTTGTTGGAAAAGCACTTGATCAATGCTGTTTCTGACCAGAACTCTAGTAACGCCTCGGGACTATCATTATCCGGAAATGAAATTCGTAAGTGCTTATGTGTTTTTGTGCTTACGTGGAGTGAATTACAGTTGTCCATGCATTAGGACGTGAGTGTTTAGTTTTGGCACATTTGTGAATGTGCTGACGTTCTGTGCTACCTTTATTAGGATGTCAGGACGAGGAAGAGGTGCTAGGCGTGGTAGACCTGCGAGGCAGGAGATACCTGTACCGGATGACGTTCCGGCAGTACAGGAAGGGGTTGGTCAGGCCAATGTGGCCAAGCTAGTGGGTCAGCAGGCTATGAGTGCCTTGGCCCGAGAGATAGCAGGAGCTTTGGGTATTCTCAGAGCAGGGAATCAGGCAACTGAGGCAGGGCCTTCTTTCTTGAAGAGGGAGTTCTTCCGGTCTAATCCGGATGAGTTTATCGGGGATCCGAAGGAGCCACTGAAGGCTGATGAGTGGCTTGAGCAGATGAGTAAGACGTTCGAGATGCTTGGCATCGAGGACGGAGCACTGAAAGTGACCTTGGCATCCTTCCAGTTGAAGGGAGATGCGGGTCAATGGTGGAAGTACGAGAAGGCTTGTGTTGGTGGTACTTGGGAGGCATTTGTGAATGCTTTTCAGGAGAGGTTTTTGTCTGCAGCAGCTAGGGAGAAGCTGAGGGATCAGTTTAGCCGGCTAAATCAGCAGGGCTTGTCGGTGGCCGAGTTTGAGGCTACTTTTACCAGTCTGTCCAGGTTTGCACCAGAACTGGTGGCGTCTGAGGAACGCCGTTGTTATGAGTTTGAGTGGAAGTTGAGGCGGGGCCTCAAGTTGAGGGTTGGTGGATCTTTCATCCGTGAGTATAGACACCTTGTAGATGCTGCAGCTCATATGGAGCTCTTGATGCAGGAGGAGGATGAGGGGCAGAGAGGCTCCAAGAGGAGCCAAGATGGCCAGGGTGATGGCAGGAGGCAGAGGGGTTCTAACCCTCAGCAGTCGCAGGGTGGTGTTGCTAGATCGACCTTTCCAGTGACGAGTGCAGGCTCGGGGAGAGGCAATCAGGGGGAGTTTGCTTGTTACAAGTGTGGCCAGCTGGGTCACAAGGTTTCGGTTTGCCCGCAGAAGGGTGGGGGTCAGAGAGCTGCTTCTTCTTCAGCTAGACCGCAGAGTCAGAGTTCGAGCAGGGGGCAGCCCTTGTCTTGTTACCAGTGTGGCCAGCCCGGGCACCTGAAGAGGTTTTGCCCGCAGTTGAGTGCCACTTCGGGAGCGTCTGGTTCTAGGCAGACGTAGAGTTATCAGCCAGCTCAGTCTGTGCAGGCCTCGAGGGCCAATCCGGGAGCTTCGTCATCCCAGTTTGTGCAGCAGTCGTTTGCTCCGAGGGGTGAGCAGGTAGACCAGGGGCCTACAGGGCGCGTGTATGCTGTTACCGCGCAGGATTTAGTACCGGCTCCATCAGTGGTGAGAGGTACTTTTCTATTTTGCAACTCGGTTGCTAGTGTGTTGATAGACACGGGTGCATCTCATTCTTTTGTATCTGCTGCATTTGCATCTGTGTTGGAATTGGAGTTAGCGCTGTTAGCATCTCCTATTTGTGTAGTGTCACCTCTTGGGGGTGAGTTGGTTTTGGAACACGGATGTAGGGGTTGTGATATAGAGGTTGCCGACCGTAGGCTTCCTTTTTCTTTTGTTGTCATGCCCATGAGGGGTTTTGATGTTATTTTGGGTATGGACTGGTTATCGTCATACCGAGCTGTTATTGATTGCTACCGCCAGAGGGTCACAGTTTGTACCTTGAGCGGGGAGCGTTTCCATTTCTTGGGAGACCGGGTTGGTAGTGTTTTGCCACCGGGGTATGATCCGCGAGGGCGGAGTGAGCTTAGTGGTTTACTTGCTAGCTTTGAGAGTAGTGAGCGTGATGAGACCCAGGTTGTGTTGCCGAGGGTAGTTTGTGAGTACTCGGACGTCTTTCCCGAGGATCTCGTTAGTTTGCCACCTCATCGGGAGATCGAGTTCTCCATTGATTTAGTGCCCGGCATAGCGCCGATTTCTATGGCACCTTATCGTTTTGCTCCAGCAGAGTTGGTCGAGTTGAAAGTTCAGCTTCAGGAGTTGTTAGATAAGGGTTTTGTTCGCCCTAGTGTTTCACCGTGGGGAGCACCGACCCTCTTTGCTAAAAAGAAAGATGGTGCCTTGAGATTGTGTATTGACTACCGGAAGTTGAATCGGGCTACGGTTAAGAATAAGTACCCTATGCCCCGTATAGATGATTTGTTTGACCAGTTGAAGGGTTCCCGTTGTTTCTCTAAGATAAACTTGAGATCGGGTTACAACCAGTTGAGGGTCAGGGAAGAGGATATTCCGAAGACGGCATTCCGTACGCGGTATGGCCATTATGAGTTTCTGGTGATGCCATTTGGGCTTACCAATGCACCGGCAGTCTTTATGGACTTGATGAACCGGATCTTCCGGGAATTCTTAGATCGATTTGTAGTTGTTTTTGTGGACGACATCCTTATCTATTCGCCTTCAGAGGAGGAGCACGAGGAACACTTGAGAGTGGTGCTTGAGTTGCTTAGAGCCCATAGGCTGTATGCCAAGTTTGGGAAGTGTGAGTTCTGGCTAGGAGATGTGAAATTCTTAGGCCATGTGGTATCCGGGGAAGGGGTGTCTGTTGATGCATCCAAGGTTGAGGCAGTGCAAGATTGGGCACAGCCTAAGAGTGTGTTTGAGATCCGCAGTTTTCTGGGATTAGCTGGGTATTACCGTCAGTTTGTGAAAGATTTTTCCAGGCTAGCTTTGCCGTTGACTAGGTTGACTCGGAAGGGAATTAAGTTCGTGTGGAGTGAGACTTGTGAAAAGTCGTTCCAAGAGCTGAAAGTTAGATTGACCACCACTCCGGTCTTGATTATTCTGGAGAGAGGGTTGGGTTATGCAGTTTATTGTGACGCCTCACGAGAGGGTCTGGGGTGTGTGTTGATGCAAGAGGGGAAAGTGGTAGCTTATGGCTCACGTCAGTTGAAAATACACGAGAAGAATTACCCTACTCACGATCTAGAGTTAGCGGCTGTGATCTTTGCCTTGAAAATCTGGAGGCATTACCTTTATGGTGAGAGGTTCGAGGTGTTCTCGGACCACAAGAGTTTGAAGTATCTCTTTACACAGAGAGACTTGAACCTGAGGCAGAGGAGGTGGATGGAGTTCATCGAGGATTATGATTTTGAGTTCCATTATCATCCGGGAAAGGCCAATGTTGTGGCCGATGCCCTTAGTAGGAAATCCATTAGTGATGTAGCTTGTATAGCCATCCGGGAATGGGAGATGTTGGGTGCACTTGGCGAGTTTGATTTGCTACTGGGCGAATCTGTTGAGACTACGGCCTTGTTTTCTGTTGTTGCGCAGCCTACACTTGTGATTAGAGTGTTGGAGGCTCAGAGAGGTGACCTCGAGGTAGAATCCCTCCGAGAGAAGATCTCAGGTGGGAAGGTTGAGAAGGGTTTGACGGTGTATCCCGACCAGAGTGTGAGATACCGGGACCGTTTGTTTGTGCCGGAGTCTTGCCGAGAGGAAGTACTCCGAGAGTTTCATCATTCGCACCTTGCGGTGCATCCGGGAGGTACTAAGATGTATCGGGATTTGGGTCGCCAGTTTTGGTGGCGGGGTATGAAGAGAGATGTGGCTATTTTCGTATCGAAGTGCCTTACTTGCCAGCAAGTGAAGGCCGAGCATCAGAGACCAGCGGGTTTGTTGCAACCCTTGCCTATTGCCGAGTGGAAGTGGGAGCATGTCACTATGGACTTCGTTGTAGGTCTTCCGAGGACTCAGCGGGGTAGTGATGCTATTTGGGTGGTTGTAGACCGGTTGACTAAGTCGGCGCACTTTATTCCTTTGCGCTTGAGAGATTCGGTAGATCATCTAGCCGACTTGTATATTCGGGACATAGTGAGATTGCACGGGGTCCTAGTGACGATCGTCTCAGATAGAGATCCTCGTTTTACTGCCAGGCTGTGGCAGAGTTTGCAGAGTGCCTTGGGCACTAAGTTGACCTTTAGTACGGCTTATCACCCTCAGACTGACGGGCAGTCCGAGCGTACTATTCAGATCCTTGAGGATATGCTTCGGGGTTGTGTCCTTGACTTCAGTGGGACGTGGGAGAGGCACTTGCCATTAGTGGAGTTTGCCTACAACAACAGTTTTCAGTCTAGTATCGGTATGGCACCGTTTGAGGCCTTGTATGGCCGACCGTGTAGGTCTCCAGTTTGTTGGGCCGAGGTGGGTGATGCACCTCTGTTGGGTCCGGAGTTGGTTAGGGAGACGACGGAGAAAGTTGAGCTTATCCGTAGGAGGCTTGTTACAGCCCAGAGTCGCCAAAAGAGTTATGCCGACCGTAGGAGAAGGCCTTTGGCGTTTGAGGTAGGTGATCATGTCTTCTTGAAGATATCACCTAGGCGAGGTTTGATGAGGTTTGGTAAGAGTGGGAAGTTGTCCCCTCGGTTTATTGGTCCTTTTGAGATCCTTGAGAGGGTTGGCGAGGTTGCTTATCGTTTAGCCTTACCGCCGCAGTTGTCCGAAGTGCATGACGTGTTTCATGTGAGTATGCTTCGGAAGTATGAGCCGGATCCATCGCATGTGTTGGATTGGACCGACTTAGAGGTAGATGAGGATGCCTCGTATGAGGAGAGACCGGTTCGGGTCTTGGATAGGCGGGATCAGGTCCTGCGTGGCAAGACCATTCCTTTGGTGAAAGTCTTATGGAAACATCACGGAGTGGAGGAAGCCACTTGGGAACGTGAGTTGGAGGTCCGTGAAAAATATCCGGATTTGTTTGTTGTTGTATAGTCTTGTATTTATATTTTGGACTAGTTGTTGAACTTAAGAACTTTTGTATATGTCTTAAGTTGTGAAACATTGAAAATGTTTTGGTTTATTGAAAGTATGTTTTGTAACTTGCCTCATATGGAAGTTGAATGTAACATTATATGTGTTGAAATATATTGTTGAAATTGGAAAGGAAATGCGTAATGTTGATGCATGTTAAAAGTACATATGTTGTTTACATATTGTGAAATGCCTCTTGATAAGAGATGGGATGACCGGTAATGGGTCGAATTGTGAATGTTAAAATGTAACATTGTTTAAAATGGTGGAAAACCTGTTTTTGAAAAAAACTTGTGCTTAATTTCGGGGACGAAATTCTTTAAGGGGGGGAGGTTATAGCGATCCCGGGTTTACCCTTGTTGTACAGTGATCCGGACATGTGTCCGTGGATGTTGGTAGTTGATTATTATCTTGGTTGCATCCTTTTTACTTTGTATTTGAGTTATAGGATGTGTTGGGCAGGTTTGTTTCAGGTTGGTTGAGTTTAGAAACCAAAACTAGTTGCCCAGATTTTGGCCTGTCCGCTCGAGCGGGGGTTTTGGCGCTCGAGCGGGGAATACACCCATCCAGTATTTCTTGTGCAGTGTTGGACGCTCGAGCGTGGGATTGACCGCTCGAGCGGGAGTGTTGTGTGTGACGCTCGAGCGGGGGAGTTGGCGCTCGAGCGGAGACCTGGTTCTGTAAAAGTTCTGGGAGTGTGTATCCGGCGCTCGAGCTGGAGTTTGGTCGCTCGAGCGGGAGTCTGTGAGTGACGCTCGAGCGGGAGTTTGGACGCTCGAGCGGGGCGACTTTTATATAAATCCGAGATCCGACTTTTGGATCACTTTTTCACTTTCTCTTCTCTCTCCTACTTTTTCAAAAACTCCATTGTTGAGCCTCTCTCTCTAGATACTACCTTCTCTCTAGGTTTTGATCTAGTATGAGTGATTTGCTCATCTTTGGCCTTTACAAATAGGTTGTTGATCGTCGAGGGCTTTGTTTTAATCTGAAAATTTCGGGATTTGGAGCATTTTGGTTTTGGTCTTCATCTCCTTTGGGGCTCCGAATTTGAGGTAGGGATATCCTACTCCTCTCTATGGATTTTGTCTTTAAATTTTGGTATTTTGAGATGTTGGGGTTGGTTTGGTAATTTTGTGAGAGTTTGGGGCTTTTGTGTAATTTTACAAAAGTTGGGGTTTTATTTATAATAAACCTAGATGCATGTTTGGCATAGAGAAATGGAATAAGTGTTGAATCATTGATGAAAATGGAACCTTAGGGGTTGTAATGTTAATTATGAAAAATGACATAATTGCATTGTTTGATTAATTGGGTAAATTAATCGTGGAAAATGGGGTTATGAAATGGAAATGTTGAGATTGAGAATATATGGGAAGAAGGGTGTAGTTGTATTATTTATCACTCACCGAATTGAAATGTTGATTTAATATCCATTTGTGCATTTATTTTTTGTTTAGAAATAACTGCTTTGGGCTATCGGTGGAGGATAGTCGTGATTGTTGTAGACAATGCATGATGATTAGGTAAACTAAAACTAATCGATTGAATGTGTCATAGAGTATGACGGTGGATTGAATACATTAAATTTATGTATTGATTGATTGTATATAGAACCCTTGTGTTTATATGCATTGTGTGTAGAGGAGGAGATGGGGGATGTACTCCACGGTTTAGGGGAAGATGGGGGATGTACCTCTAAACCGGATAGTATTGGGAGAAGATAGGGGATGAACTCCGTAGACACAGCTCATATGCTTGTCTAGAGAAATGAAGATAGAGCTAATATGCTTATCTTTGAGAAGTGTAGATATAGCTAATATGCTTGTCTAGAGAAGTGAAGATAGGGCTAACATGCTTATCTTGTTGGAATGTGGATATAGCTTATATGCATATCTGTGACTGTGGGATATAGTTTGTATACATATCTGTTGAGACAATGATAGAGCTAGCATGCTTATCTGTTGAAAAAGGGAAAATGAAAAGTAACTTGGACTTATAAGTCGTATGACATAAAATGTGATTTATGTGGATGTATCAGTGTTGGCCATCTATCAATTGCTAATCTTTTAGTCATTGTTCATGGTTGGTTTAGTGTATTTCTGCTGGGCTGTGGCTCACCCTATATGGGAATATCATTTTCAGGTACAGGTAGCATGCCACCTCCAAGGACATAGCTTGGGAGGCTAGAGGCGGACATACTTTTTGTCGTTTTATTTTGATGTATTACATGTAATTTCAAGCCAAGGGCTTAAAGTGTAAATGAGTAGTACTCTTTTGTTGTAACCAAGTGTTAACTTGGAAAGTTGTAAGCCCGTAGGGCATTTGCTTTTGTTGTTAACATGTAATACTTTTGTAAGGAACAACTCTGATTAATAGAAGAATGTGGTTATTTCGTATGCCAATGAATGTTTTAATTGATGGTTTAATGTTATTATTTTGGGGGCGTTACATTAGAATGCGTTAGTGAATATGATATATATGTATATTCACTATATATGGGGAGTGTTGGGGGTTTATTGTGTATTTGGAACCCTGAAGTTTTCATGGTGTTAAGAGTGTTGCTACGGCAAGCATTTCATAGTGCTCTTAGGTATGACTTCTGATCTTTTTGAGTGTGTGATTTCAAACATTTATGCACCCAATGATATTGATAGTAGAGGTAAGTTGTGGGATACTCTTGTAAGGATTAAAAATGATTTTCAAAATCCTTGGTATGTTGGAGGGGATTTTAATGAAATTAGGCATTTATCTCAGAGAAGAGGACTATATAGAAAAGAGATAAGGGGATGAGAAAGTTTGGTCACTTAATTGAAAAAAATGGAATTTGATGATTTATCAACGGTAGGGAGAAGCTTTACATGGTGCAATTCACTTGATGGGGAGAGGTGGAGTAGGATTGATAGATTCTTAATTGATCCTAGGTGGCTGGAGAAGTTTAAGTTTCCATTGTGGGGTTTGCCTAGGGATGTATCAGATCATTGCCCTATATTACTTGGGGAGGATGATAGCAATTGGGGTCTTAGACCATTTAGATTCTTGAATGCTTGGACCCTACATCCTAATTTCCTTAAAACATTATAGAAATCTTGGGCAAACTCAAAGAGTGATGGCTGGGCTGCGTATAGATTTGTGAGGAAACTGAACTTTTTGAAGAGTGTTCTAAAAAAATGAAAGGGTCACCAGCTTAAGATGGCAGAGGATGAATTACACGATTTTGATTTGAGGGATGAATCAAGAGAATCACTACCACAGGAGGTGCCAAGGAGAAGGGAGGTTAGAAGTTTGGTTTGGAATTTGAGGGGGAAAAAAAAAAGAGAGGGTATAGTTGCAGAAGTCAAGATTGGAATGAACATTAAATGGAGATAAAAACACAAGGTTTTTCCATCTAATGGCTAACAAAAGATTCACCAAAAAGCTGGTGGATTCACTAGAGGTTGATGGGGTTAGAGTTAAGGCGCCTGATCAAGTGAAACAGGAAATGTTAAGGAACTTTTATATGTTGTTCAAAGAAGACTATGTATCAAGGCCAAAGTTAGTAGGTTCTATGCCAACAGTGAACAAATCAAATGTTGTGGAGATACTTGATGTTGAGTTCTCTAATATGGAAGTTTGAGAAGTAGTTAAGAATTGTGATGGAAACAAAGCACCTGGTCAAGATGGGTTTAATTTGTCATGCATGTAGAAGTGCTGGAAGTTCATGAAGGGTGAGGTGATTCAACTTGTGAAGGAATTTCATTCTAATCAATGATTGTGGGAGGCTTGAATTGTTCATTTATAACTTTGATTCCTAAAAAGGATAGTCCCAATCGTTTGAGTTATTGTATGTCGATTAGTTTGGTTAGTTCTGCTTATAAAATATTGACTAAATTGCTCTCAAGAAGAATTAGAAAGGTGTTACTAGATGTAATTAGTGAAGTACAATCAACATTTCTGGGAGATAGAAATATTTTTTATTGGATGATGATTGCAAATGAGGTGGTTAACTAGTGGAAGAAGACAAAAAAGAAGGGAGTTGTTTTGAAAGTTGACTTTGAGAAGGCTTATAACTCTGTGAACTGGAACTATCTATTTTCTATGATGTCCATCATTGGGTTAGGTGATAAATGGAAGAAATGGATGGTTTCTAGTGTAACCAAATCAAGAGTTTCAGTATTAGTGAATGGGACTCTAACAGATGAGTTTTCTCCTCAGAAATGGATTAGGTAAGGTGATCCCCTTTCACTTTTTCTTTTCAACGTAGCACTTGAAGGGCTCAACATTCTATTAGAAAGGGCAAAGGAGATAGGGTTGTTAAATGGTGCTTCTATTAAGCCATCTGAGTTGAAGCTTTCTCATCTTCACTTTGTAGACAATACTATAATCTTTTATGAAGTTGTGAAGGAGGAAATTATAGCTATTAAAAGGATTCTTAAATGTTTTGAAATGATATTAGGGCTTAAGCTTAATTTTCACAAGAGTGTAGTGTGTGGTGTGGAAGTGTCTGATGAGAAGATCCAGGAGTTTGCCTCTGTTCTGAATTGTTCAAGTCAAAAACTACCTCTGAAGTATTTAGGTTTTCCTCTTGGTGCTAGCCTGAGAAGCAGGAGGACTTGGAAACTAGTGGTTGATAAGATTAGGTCAAGTTGGCATCATGGAAGAGAAAACTTTTGTCTTTTGCTGGTAGCCTGACTTTGATAAGGTCGGTATTATCAAATTGACCATGTTATTATTTGTCTTTATTTTTAATTCCAAAAGGAGTGGCCAAGGTGATTGATAGGTTACAGGTTTCTTCTCTTTGGAGGGGGTTCGGATCTAAAGAGAAAGATGCATATGGGGGGATGTGTCAATATCAAAAGAGCAAGAAGGGTTGGACATTAGGAGAATTAGGGAAGTAAATGAGGCTTTGTTATTGAAATGGTGGTGGAGGTATGGGGTGGATGACAAAGCTTTGTGGAAACAAGTGTTAATTAGCAAGTATGGATCACAAGGGGGAAGATGGTTACCTGATTGGAATTCTGAACAAGATAGGAAGGTATCCAAGATATGGAGTGACATGTTGCAAGTAGTGAGGTCTAACTCTTCCCTTCATGATTTTTATGTAAGTAATATAAAGATAAGGATTGGGGATGGTTGTAGAATTCTTTTCTAGTCGGACAGGTGGCATATGAACATTCAAATTAAGGAAGAATTTCCTAGGTTGTATAGCTTATCTATGGATACGGAAGGAACCTTGAAGGATTTTGTTCAAAGAAGACAGAGATCTGGGGGTTGAGTGTTTAATTTTAGAAGGACTCTTCTAGATTGCAAAGAGGAGGAGGTTGCTAGATTACAAGGCTGGCTGTCAAATATACCAGATCTTAGTTTAAATAGCCCTTATAACTTGTCTTGGGAGGCTGCTTCTTCATGTCTTTTTTCTGTTGCATCAGTCAGGAATTGGTGTGAAGCCAAATGTGGACCTAGGCTAAAAGTAGCTAAGCAGATGTGGCAAAATGCAACTCCACCAAAAGCACAATTCTTTGGTTGGTTAGCTTGGAAAGGTAGGGTCAAAACAACAAGTTTGTTATACAACATTGGGGTCATTAGATGTAGTGAAGATACTATGTACCCTTTTGCAAATCTGAGGTGGAAACAGGGTCTCATGTGTTGATTCACTGCCCACAAGTATCATGTTGTGGTCTATTTGGAACTTAAGGAATGTGTATGTATTTAATGACCATATACCAAACTTTGTTGAAGTTGAGGAGCTTGTGAAGGTAAGGGGGGCAATGTGGGCGAAATCAAGTTTGAAAGGTGTCCATTTTTTTGTTCATGGCCTTGTCTCAAACATTAGGGAGGTCAGGTTTTGCTTGTAATGGTTGGTGTTAATTTTGTCTGACTGAGGATAGGTTGGTAAGCTTTGTTCTATAGCTATTGTGGTGGTTGCCTTGTTGGTATCTCACTAGCAGTGGGCAGCTACAGTGCATATGAGTTGGTGTGCCTTGCAGTGTCAACATTGTTGTGATCTGTAGTGGCTTGTTGTGATGCTTGTGCAACTGTTTTTGTTTTTTCCTTTATTAGTGTATTCTATACTCCTGTATAGTTTTCATCATCAATGAAGTTTCTTTAGTTGATCAAAAATATATATATATATATATATATTCAGTATATATATTAGATGTTGTAATTAGGTTTTACCATATCAAGATATTTTCATAACTTTCTTGTTGCCCACTCTTACCTTACCTATATATAGACATCTTCATTGAATTGTACGATACATAATATTGAATATACACATAATATATATAATATTCTCTTTCTCTTTCTCTTAGATATTGTAACATGGTATCAGAGCTATAGGTTATGCTCTTCGTGTTCTTCGCTTTACGGGCAGGTGGCAACCGTGCCTTGGCCACCCGCCAGACCTCAATCCATTCCGCTGCCATATTTTCCTTCCAATATCACTTCATGGTGATTTCTTGTAACGCCCTCAAAATAAACCCATAATTCATCCAACAATAGCATGCTTAGACATAAGAGAATAAAGCATAAATATATTCCATCAGAGTAATCTTTACATAAGTGTATTTCATGTTGACATCAAAAGTAAATGCCCTATAGGCTTACAACTTTCCAAGTTAACACTTGGTTACAAAAAAAGAGTGCTAGCTCTATACAAAGAAAGCCCTTGGCTTGATATACATGTAATACCACCAAAAACACAAAAACAGTCCAACAGTCCCAAGCCTCCCAAACTATGTCCTTGGAGGTGGCATGCTACCTGTACCTGAAAATGATGTCCCATATAGGGTGAGCCACAGCCCAGTAGAAATACACTAAACCAACCATAAACAATGACTAAAATAATAGCATTCAATAGATGGTCCACACTTCTATTCCAACTTATACTGTGTTACAGTCTCATGACAATCATGCCCATATTACATTTCACTTTCCATTTCTTATCCAATTCTCAATTCATAACTATGGCTCAAGACCTGGCCAAACAACTTATATGAGATAGTAACTCATATTAAACATTTTCCATCTCATAATAGATAAGCATACTAGCTATATCAACACTTTAACAGATAAGCATATGAGCTGTATCAACACTTCAATAGATAAGCATATGAGTTGTATCTATGGAGTCCATCCCCTATCTCCTCCCAAACAATATTCGGTTTAGAGGTCCATCCCCCATCTTCCCCTAAACCGTGGAGTACATCCCCCATCTCCTCCCACACAACACAATGTATATAAACATAGATCATATACACATTCAATCAATACATAAAGTTAATGTATTATTTCAACCGTCATATTCGATGACCCATCCAATTGATTAGTTTTAGTTTGCCTAATCATCATGCATTGTTTACAACAATCACGACTATCCTCCACCGATAGCCCAAAACAATTATTTCTAAACAGGAAATAAATGCACCAAATGGATAAAATATCAACATTATGCCTAGGTGAGCGATAAATTAATCCAACTACACCCTTTCATCCCATACCTCCCCAATTCCAATATTCTCAATTCAATTTCTCATAGCCCGAAATTAATTATACAAATAAATTTACCAACAAATTAGGGCATTTTCCCATAATTCTCACAACAACCCTAAGGTTCCATTTTCATCAGTGATCTAACATTAATTCCTTTTCTCGATGTATTACACACATTTGGGTTTATAAATTTGAAAACCCCTCTTTTGAAAATTACACAAAGAACCCAAACTTTCTCAAAATTACCCAACAACCCCCAACATATCGAAATACTAAAATTCAAAGACAAAGCTCATAAGATGAAGTAGGATATCCCTACCTCGAAGTTAGAGCTCAAACGAGGAAGTTGAAGAAAACCAAAACGCTCCAAATCAACAATTTCTCGGATCAAAATGTAGCCCTCGACGATCAACACAACTTTTACAAAGGACGAAGGAAAGGGAAGCACTCTAACTAGATCAAACCCTAGAGAGAAGGGAGTTTCTAGAGAGAGAGGCTCTCAAAAAAAAAATTTTAGAAAGTAAGAGAGAGAGAGAGAATGTAAAAAGTGATTTTAAAATGTCCAGCTACGGATTGATATACGACATTCCCGCTCGAGCATAGAATATAGTGCTCGAGCGTCAAGAACAAAAAACATGGTCCGCTCGAGCACAAGAATGCCTGCTCGAGCGCCAAGACACAATGACAAAACACACCCGCTCGAGCGTGAAAACCAGTCCGCTCGAGCGCAGATTTTCATCTCCAAGAACTTACAACAAAAAAATACTACCCGCTCGAGCGCCAACAAGCCCGCTCGAGCGCAGGAAATCCGCTCGAGCGTAGAAATCACACCTGCAGAAGTTTTGCAGAGCACAAAAATACTGGGAGTGTGTAATCTCCGCTCGAGCGCTAGACGACCCGCTCGAGTGGAACGACCAAAAACCTGGCGACAAGATTTTAGACCAAGGCTCAACCCACCTGCTCGAAACATGCCCAACATATCCTAAAACTCAAAAAAATGGAATCGAGGACGACAATAAGAGAGATACAACTACCAACTCCATGGAACCAAGTCTGGAATACAACAGATACAGAAAGGGAAAATCGGGATCGCTATATTTCCTTCTCTGTTCACTGGTTTCTCAATGTTCCTTCATCACTGGCCAAAGTTCCTCAAAGTTCCTCTGCAACTCTCTACTCTGTCTTTCCCTCTACTTTAACCTCAAATAGGGTTTTATCTTCAAACCTATTTGAGTTTGAGGGAGGATATTATAACTATATCATGGTGAGCATGGTTATACCATGTGAACCACCTAAGCCACCCCCTTGACGCACTCCTTAAGTCGCCCCCTTGGTGCACTCCCTAAGCGGCCCCCTTGACGCATCATCCAAGCCATCTTTTGATGCACATGGTTCCTTTTCGGTTCAGACTTCTACTCCCGGCTTCTTCTTTGACGGTCTGACACAACCTCACAAAAAACAGTCTCCCAGTATTAGCTCCGGCTAGTTTCTTCAACAGTTTGGTACGACCTCACCAAAAACTGTCTTCTAGCATTAGCTTTAGCCAATTTCTACAATAGTCCGACACGACCATAACTATCTCCTCGCATTAGCTCCAGCCTTGCTACTACAATGGTCTAACATGACCATAAACTATCTTCCGGCATTAGCCTCGGCTGCTCCTACAACGGTTTGGCATGACCATAAATTGTTTTCTAGCATTATTATTTTCATTTTATTTTATTTTCTCTAGTTTCTCTTTCCAAACTCTAGTTGGTCTCTTTGCAACCACCTTGAGTTTGAGGAAGACTGTTAATGAATATAATATATATATATATATATATATTATATTCACTATATATATTAGATGTTGTAATTAAGTTTACCATATTAGGATATTTCTATAACTTTCTTGTTGCTTACTCGTACATTGCCTATATATAGGCATCTTCATCGTATTGTAAGGTACATAATATTGAATATACGCATAATATAATATTTATTTTTTCTCTCTCTTAGATATTGTAACATAATGAATCACATAATACTTGCAAGTGATAAGTTTCATTGTGAGATAAACACCCTTATGAGTATTATGTGACCTATTATGAGATTTAATTGTTTTGTACATATGGAATTGCTGTTTAGTCATTTAGGACTAGTTTGACAATTATTTTTTTAGTAACTTCTTTACTGTAACGCCCTCAAAATAATAACAATAAACCCATCAGATAAGACATGAATTTACATTTAAACTAACCGCATTCCTTTCATTCATTAGAATTCCAAGACATAAGTATTACATGTTAACCTCATAACAAAATGCCCTACGGGCTTACAGCTTTCCAAGTTAACACTTGGTTACAACAAAGAGTTCTAACTCGTTTACACATTAAGCCCTTGGCTTGAAATTACATGTAATACATCAAAAGTAAAACGATAAAACTATGCCCGCCACTAGCCTCCCAGCTATGTCCTTGGAGGTGGCATGCTTCCTGCACCTGAAAATGATATTCCCATATAGGGTGAGCCACAGCCCAGTAGAAATACACTAAACCAACCATGGACAATGACTAAAACATTAGCAATTGATAGTTGGTCAACACTGATACAGTCACATAAATAACATATTTATGTCAACGACTTACAAGTCCCAAATACTTTTCATTTTCCTTTTAACAACAGATAAGCATACTAGCTCTATCATCATTTCCACAGATATGTATAAAAACTATATCTCACATTCTCAACAGATATGTATATCAACAATATCCACAGATAAGCATACAAGCTGTATCCACACTTCACAACAGATATGTATATCAACAATATCCACAGATAAGCATACAAGCTGTATCCACACTTCACAAAGATAAGCATATGAGCTCTATCTTCACTTCTCTAGACAAGCATATGAGCTCTGTCTACGGAGTTCATCCCCTATCTCCTCCCAATACCTATCCGGTTTAGAGGTACATCCCCTATCTTCCCCTAAACCGCGGAGTACATCCCCTATCTCCTCCTCTACACATAACGTATATAAACACATTGGTTCTATATACCATCACACAATACACACAATTAATGTATTCTATCAACTGTCAAGTTCCATGACACATTCCATTGATTAGTTTCCGTTTACCTAATCATCATGCGTTGTCTACAACAATCTCGACTATCCTCTACCGATAGCCCAAAGCAGTTATTTCTAATACAGAAAATAAATGCACAAATGGATTTTCAATCAACATTTCATTTCCTCATTTCTCACTAATTAATTATCCCAATTAATTAAACAATGTAATTTGGCCATTTTCCATAATTACCATTTCAACCCTTAGGTCCCATTTTCATCAATGATTCAACAATCATTCCATTTTCTATGCCAAACATGCATCTAGGTTTATTATGAATAAAACCCCAACTTTTGTAAAATTACACAAAAGCCCCAAACTTTCACAAAATTACCAAACCAAGCCCAACATCTCAAAATACCAAAATTTAAAGACAAAACCCATAGAGAGGAGTAGGTTATCCCTACCTCAAATTCGGAGTCCCAAAGGAGAAGACGACAAAACCCAACGTGCTCCAAAACCCGTGATTTTCAGATTAAAATGTAGCCCTCGACGATCAACAACTTTTTTGTAAAGGCCAAAGGTGAGTAAATCACTTCTACTAGATCAAAACCTAGAGAGAAGGTAGAGTCTAGAGTGAGAGGCTCAACAATGGTGATTTTGGAAAAGTAAGAGAGAGAAGAGAAAGTGAAAAAGTGATTTGAAAAGTCACAATTTCGGGACTTTAACCCAGGTCTCCGCTCGAGCGTAAAACACCCCGCTCGAGCGGCCACTCACAGACTTCCGCTCGAGCGGCCAAACTCCCGCTCGAGCGCAGAATGCACTCGCCCAGCACTTTTGCAGAACCAGGCCTCCGCTCGAGCTCCCAACCCTACGCTCGAGCGTACAACACTGCACAACAATTACTGAATGGGTGTAATCTACGCTCGAGCGCCAACACCTCCGCTCGAGCTTACAGGCCAAAAATCTGGGCAACTAGTTTTGGTTTCTAAACTCAACCAGCCTGAAACAAATCCGCCCAACACATCCTATAACTCGATATACAAGGTACAAAGGATGCAAACACGATAATAAACAACAACCAACATCCACGGACACATGTCCGGATCACTGTACAACAAGGGTAAACCCGAGATCGCTATAACCTCCCCCCCTTAAAGAATTTCGCCCCCGAAATTAAGCACAAGTTTTCAAAAACAAGTTTTTCTCCAATTTAGACAATGTTACACTTGAACATTCAACAATTCGACCCATTACCGGTCATCCCATCCCTTTAACAAGAGACATATCACAATGTGTAAACAACATATGTATTTTCAACATGCATCAACATTATGCACTATCTTTCCAATTTCAACAATATACTTAACACATATAATGTTACATTCAACTTCCATATGAGGCAAGTTCCAAAACATACTTCCAATAATCAAAACATTTTCAATGTTTTACAACTTAAGACATATATAAAAGCTCTTAAGTTCAACAAAAATGTAAAATTTAAATATAAGATTACATATCAACAAACAAGTCCGGATATTTCTCTCGGACTTCCAACTCACGTTCCCAAGTGGCTTCCTCCACTCCGTGATGTTTCCACAAGACTTTCACCAAAGGAATGGTCTTGCCACGCAGGACCTGATCCCGCCTATCCAAGACCCGAACCGGTCTCTCCTCATACGAGGCATCCTCATCTACCTCTAAATCAGTCCAATCCAACACATGTGATGGATCTGGCTCATACTTCCGAAGCATACTCACATGAAACACGTCATGTACCCCGGACAACTGCGGCGGTAAGGCTAACCGATAAGCAACCTCACCAATCCTCTCAAGGATCTCAAAAGGACCAATAAACCGAGGGGATAACTTCCCACTCTTCCCAAACCTCATCAGACCTCGCCTAGGTGATATCTTCAGAAAGACATGATCACCTACCTCAAACGCCAAAGGCCTCCTCCTACGGTCGGCATAACTCTTTTGTCGACTCTGGGCTGTAACAAGCCTCCTACGGATAAGCTCAACTTTCTCCGTCGTCTCCCTAACCAACTCCGGACCCAACAAAGGTGCATCACCCACCTCGGCCCAACAAACTGGAGACCTACACGGTCGGCCATACAAGGCCTCAAACGGTGCCATACCGATGCTAGACTGAAAACTATTGTTGTAGGCAAACTCTACCAATGGCAAGTGCCTCTCCCACGTCCCACTGAAGTCCAGGACACAACCCCGAAGCATATCCTCGAGGATCTGAATAGTACGCTCGGACTGCCCGTCAGTCTGAGGATGATAAGCCGTACTAAAGGTCAACTTAGTGCCCAAGGCACTCTGCAAACTCTGCCACAACCTAGCAGTAAAACGAGGATCTCTATCTGAGACGATCGTCACTGGGACCCCGTGCAATCTCACTACGTCCCGAATATACAGGTCAGCAAGATGATCTACCGAATCTCTCACGCGCATAGGAATAAAGTGCGCCGACTTAGTCAACCGGTCTACAACCACCCAAATAGCATCACTACCCCGCTGAGTCCTCGGAAGACCCACAACGAAGTCCATAGTGACATGCTCCCACTTCCACTCGGCAATAGGCAAGGGTTGCAACAAACCCGCTGGCCTCTGATGCTCGGCCTTCACTTGCTGGCAAGTAAGGCACCTTGATACGAAAACAGCCACATCTCTCTTCATACCCCGCCACCAAAACTGGCGACCCAAATCCTGATACATCTTAGTACCTCCCGGATGCACCGCAAGGCGCGAATGGTGAAACTCTCGGAGTACTTCCTCTCGGCAAGACTCCGGTACAAACAAACGGTTTCGGTATCTCACACTCAGGTCGGGATACACCGTCAAACCCTTCTCAACTTTCCCACTGGAGATCTTCTCTCGGAGGGATTCTACCTCAAGGTCACCTCTCTGTGCCTCTAACACTCTAATAACAAGTGTAGGCTGCGCAACAACAGAAAATAAGGCCGCAGCCTCGACAGATTCGCCCAGTAGCAAATCAAACTCGCCAAGTGCTCCCAACATCTCCCATTCCCGGATGGCTATACAAGCTACATCACTAATGGTTTTCCTACTAAGGGCATCGGCCACAACATTGGCCTTTCCCGGATGATAATGTAACTCAAAATCATAATCCTCGATGAACTCCATCCATCTCCTCTGCCTCAGATTCAAGTCTCTCTGTGTAAACAGATACTTCAAACTCTTATGATCCGAGAATACCTCAAACCTCTCACCATAAAGGTAGTGCCTCCAGATTTTCAAGGCAAAGATCACAGCTGCTAACTCTAGGTCGTGTGTGGGGTAATTCTTCTCGTGTATTTTCAACTGACGTGAGCCATAAGCTACCACTTTCCCCTCCTGCATCAACACACAACCCAAACCCTCTCGTGAGGCATCACAATAAACCGCATAACCCAACCCTCTCTCCGGAATAATCAACACCGGAGCGGTGGTCAATCTAACTTTCAGCTCTTGAAACGACTTTTCACAAGTCTCACTCCACACAAACTTGACTCCCTTCCGAGTCAGTCTAGTCAACGGTGACGCTAACCTGGAGAAATCTTTCACAAACCGACGGTAATACCCAGCTAATCCCAGAAAACTGCGGATCTCAAACACACTCTTAGGCTGTGCCCAATCTTGCACTGCCTCAACCTTGGATGTATCAACAGACACCCCTTTCCCGGATACCACGTGGCCTAAGAATTTGACTTTCCCCAGCCAGAACTCACACTTCCCAAACTTGGCATACAGCCTATGGGCTCTAAGTAACTCAAGCACCACTCTCAAGTGTGCCTCGTGCTCCTCCTCAGAAGACGAATAGATAAGGATGTCGTCCACGAAGACAACCACAAATCGGTCTAAGAACTCCCGGAAAATCCGGTTCATCAAGTCCATAAAGACTGCCGGTGCATTGGTAAGCCCGAATGGCATCACCAGAAACTCGTAATGGCCATACCGCGTACGGAATGCCGTCTTAGGAATATCTTCCTCCCTGACCCTCAACTGATGGTAACCCGATCTCAAGTCTATCTTAGAGAAACAACGGGAACCCTTCAACTGGTCAAACAAATCATCTATACGGGGCATAGGATACTTATTCTTAATCGTAGCCCGATTCAACTTCCGGTAGTCTATACACAATCTCAAGGCACCATCTTTCTTTTTAACAAAGAGGGCCGGTGCTCCCCACGGTGAAACACTAGGGCGAACAAAGCCCTTATCTAGCAATTCCTGGAGCTGAACTTTCAACTCAACCAACTCTGCTGGAGCAAAACGGTAAGGTGCCATAGAAATCGGCGCCGTACCAGGCACTAAATCAATAGAGAACTCTATCTCTCGGTGAGGTGGCAAACTAACAAGATCTTCGGGAAAAACATCCGAATACTCACAAACCACCCTCGGCAATACATGCTGGGTCTCACCACTCTCACCACTCTCAAAGCTAGCAAGTAGACTACTAAGCTCACTTCGCCCTCGCGAATCATACCCCGGTGGCAAAACACTACCAACCCGGTCTCCCAAGAAATGGAACCACTCCCCGCTCAAGGTACACAATGTAACCCTCTGGCGGTAGCAATCAATAACAGCCCGGTATGACGATAACCAGTCCATACCCAAAATAACATCAAAACCCTTCATGGGCATGACAACAAATGGAAAAGGAAGCCTATAGTCGGCGACCTCTATATCACATCCTCTAACACCCTGTTTCAGAATCAACTCACCACCCAAAGGCGATACCACACAAATAGGAGATGCTAACTGTGCTAACTCCAATTCCAAAACAGATGCAAATGCAGCAGATACAAAAGAATGAGATGCACCCGTGTCTATCAACACATTAGCAACTGAGTTGCAAAACAGAAAAGTACCTCTCACTACTGATGGAGCCGGTACTAAATCCTGCGCGGTAACAGCATACACGCGCCCCGTAGGCCCCTGGTCTACCTGCTCACCTCTCGGAGCAAAAGACTGCTGCACAGACTGGGATGACGAAGCTCCCGGATTGGCCCTCGAGGCCTGCACAGACTGAGCTGGCTGAAAACCCTGCGTCTGCCTAGAACCAGACGCTCCCGAAGTGGCACTCAACTGTGGGCAAAACCTCTTCATGTGCCCAGGTTGTCCACACTGATAACAAGTCAAGAGCTGCCCCCTGCCCAAACTCTGACTCTACGGTCTAGCTGAAGAAGAAGCAGCTTTCTGACCCCCACCCTTCTGCGGGCAAACAGATACCTTGTGACCCAGCTGGCCACACTTGTAACAAGTGAATTCCCCCTGACTGCCTCTCCCCGAGCCTACACTCGGCACTGGAAAGGTCGATCTAGAGACTGCACCCTGAGACTGCTGAGGGTTATAACCCCTCTGCCTCCTACCATCACTCTGGCTATCCTGGCTCCTCTTGGAGCCTCTCTGACCCTCATCCTCCTCCTGCATCATAAGCTCCATATGAGCTGCAGCATCTACCAGGTGTCTATACTCTCGAATGTAAGACCCACCAATTCTCAACTTGAGGCCCCGCCTCAACTTCCGCTCAAACTCATAGCAACGGCGTTCCTCAGACGCCACCAGTTCAGGTGCAAACCTAGACAGACTGGTAAAAGTAGCCTCAAACTCGGCCACTGACAAGCCCTGCTGATTAAGCCGGCTAAACTGATCCCTCAGCTTTTCCCTAGCTGCTGCTGATAAAAACCTCTCCTGAAAAGCATTCACAAACGCCTCCCAAGTACCACCAACACGAGCTTTCTCGTACTTCCACCATTGACCCGCATCTCCCTTCAGTTGGAAGGATGCCAAGGTCACTTTCAGTGCTCCGTCCTCGATGCCAAGCATCTCAAACGTCTTCGTTGTCTGTTCGAGCCATTCATCTGCCTTAAGCGGCTCTTTAGGATCCCCGATAAACTCGTCCGGATTACACCGAAAGAACTCCCTCTTCAAGAAGGAAGGCCCTGTCTCAGCTGCCTGATTCCCAGCTCTAAGAATACCTAAAGCTCCTGCTATCTCTCTGGCCAAGGCACCCATAGCCTGCTGACCTACTGGCTCGGCCACATTGGCCTGCCCAACTCCCTCCTGCACTGCCGGAATCTCACCCTGTAACGGTACTTCCTGCCTCGCAGGTCTACCACGCCTAGCACCTCTTCCTCGTCCTGACATCCTAATAAAGGCAACACAGAACGTTAGCACATTCATAAATGTGCCGAAACTAAACACTCACGTCCTAATGCATGGACAACTGTAATTCACTCCACATAAGCACATAAACACATAAGCACTTACGGACTTCATTTCCGGATAATAATAGTCCCGAGGCGTTACTAGAGTTCCGGTTAGAAACAGCATTGATCAAGTGCTTTTCCAACAAGACTCCCAGAAACTCAAGGATCCAATCAATATCCCAGAAATTAAATCCCATACCCACATAGTCACATAAACATGTTATCAATTAAGCACATAGCATATGATACTACATCTAAGTCTCTACCAAGCGAGACAAACCCATTGTGATACTAATCACTTCCCACGTACCCAAAGTATTCGAACCCGGTACGCTCTGATACCAAGTTGTAACGCCCTCAAAATAATAACAATAAACCCATCAGATAAGACATGAATTTACATTTAAACTAACCGCATTCCTTTCATTCATTAGAATTCCAAGACATAAGTATTACATGTTAACCTCATAACAAAATGCCCTACGGGCTTACAGCTTTCCAAGTTAACACTTGGTTACAACAAAGAGTTCTAACTCGTTTACACATTAAGCCCTTGGCTTGAAATTACATGTAATACATCAAAAGTAAAACGATAAAACTATGCCCGCCACTAGCCTCCCAGCTATGTCCTTGGAGGTGGCATGCTTCCTGCACCTGAAAATGATATTCCCATATAGGGTGAGCCACAGCCCAGTAGAAATACACTAAACCAACCATGGACAATGACTAAAACATTAGCAATTGATAGTTGGTCAACACTGATACAGTCACATAAATAACATATTTATGTCAACGACTTACAAGTCCCAAATACTTTTCATTTTCCTTTTAACAACAGATAAGCATACTAGCTCTATCATCATTTCCACAGATATGTATAAAAACTATATCTCACATTCTCAACAGATATGTATATCAACAATATCCACAGATAAGCATACAAGCTGTATCCACACTTCACAACAGATATGTATATCAACAATATCCACAGATAAGCATACAAGCTGTATCCACACTTCACAAAGATAAGCATATGAGCTCTATCTTCACTTCTCTAGACAAGCATATGAGCTCTGTCTACGGAGTTCATCCCCTATCTCCTCCCAATACCTATCCGGTTTAGAGGTACATCCCCTATCTTCCCCTAAACCGCGGAGTACATCCCCTATCTCCTCCTCTACACATAACGTATATAAACACATTGGTTCTATATACCATCACACAATACACACAATTAATGTATTCTATCAACTGTCAAGTTCCATGACACATTCCATTGATTAGTTTCCGTTTACCTAATCATCATGCATTGTCTACAACAATCTCGACTATCCTCTACCGATAGCCCAAAGCAGTTATTTCTAATACAGAAAATAAATGCACAAATGGATTTTCAATCAACATTTCATTTCCTCATTTCTCACTAATTAATTATCCCAATTAATTAAACAATGTAATTTGGCCATTTTCCATAATTACCATTTCAACCCTTAGGTCCCATTTTCATCAATGATTCAACAATCATTCCATTTTCTATGCCAAACATGCATCTAGGTTTATTATGAATAAAACCCCAACTTTTGTAAAATTACACAAAAGCCCCAAACTTTCACAAAATTACCAAACCAAGCCCAACATCTCAAAATACCAAAATTTAAAGACAAAACCCATAGAGAGGAGTAGGTTATCCCTACCTCAAATTCGGAGTCCCAAAGGAGAAGACGACAAAACCCAACGTGCTCCAAAACCCGTGATTTTCAGATTAAAATGTAGCCCTCGACGATCAACAACTTTTTTGTAAAGGCCAAAGGTGAGTAAATCACTCCTACTAGATCAAAACCTAGAGAGAAGGTAGAGTCTAGAGTGAGAGGCTCAACAATGGTGATTTTGGAAAAGTAAGAGAGAGAAGAGAAAGTGAAAAAGTGATTTGAAAAGTCACAATTTCGGGACTTTAACCCAGGTCTCCGCTCGAGCGTAAAACACCCCGCTCGAGCGGCCACTCACAGACTTCCGCTCGAGCGGCCAAACTCCCGCTCGAGCGCAGAATGCACTCGCCCAGCACTTTTGCAGAACCAGGCCTCCGCTCGAGCTCCCAACCCTACGCTCGAGCGTACAACACTGCACAACAATTACTGAATGGGTGTAATCTACGCTCGAGCGCCAACACCTCCGCTCAAGCTTACAGGCCAAAAATCTGGGCAACTAGTTTTGGTTTCTAAACTCAACCAGCCTGAAACAAATCCGCCCAACACATCCTATAACTCGATATACAAGGTACAAAGGATGCAAACACGATAATAAACAACAACCAACATCCACGGACACATGTCCGGATCACTGTACAACAAGGGTAAACCCGAGATCGCTATATTTACCTTTTTAGAATAAAGTTGCTGCTAAAAAAATTAATGCGTTTGAATTGAAAATTAAAATTTTTCACTAAAGACAAAATAAAGTAGGATATGACATTTTTAGCAGTTGTGAAATAGGGATTTCCTTATTTTTTTTATTTGTCATCTAAATAAGACAAAATAAAATGGTAATTTTTTTAGCTTAAATAGCCAAAAGTAACTTTTCTAGCGATAATTAAAAAAATCAATAAATTTAACTTTAGGTACTTACAAAAAAAGAAAAAAAAAATAGTTGATCCAAATTCAACTATTATGTAATTCTAACTACTTTTTCACAATACTTAAAAAATTGTAACTAAAATTAGAGAAGGGCTTGGACATATATTCTAACTTGAGTGTTAGATACCTTGACCGCCTTTTTGTGCCGGAGTCTTGTTGAGAGGAGGTACTCCGAGAGTTTCACCATTAGTGCATCCGGGAGGCACAAAGATGCATCATGATCTCAGTCGTCAGTTTTGGTGGAACGGGATAAAGAAGGACATAGTTGTGTTTGTATCGAAGTGCCTTACTTGCTAACAAGTGAAGGCCAAGCATCAGAGGCAACGGGTTTGTTGCAACCTTTGCCTATAGCCGAGTGGAAGTGGGAACATGCCACAATGGATTTTGTTGTTGTGGGCCTTCAGAGGACTCAATGAGGTAATGATGCCATTTGGGTGGTGGTTGACCGATTGACCCAAGTTAGCGCACTTTGTACTTATGTGCACGAATTACTCAGTAGATTATTTAGCCGACCTTTACATTAGGGACATTGTTCGACTTCATGGGGCCCCTGTGACTATTGTCTCATATAGAGATCTATGTTTTACGGCTCAGTTATGGCAGAGCCTGCAGAATGCCTTGGGCACTAGGATGACTTTTAGTATCGCCTATCATTCTCAAATTGACAAACAGTCAGAGCGTACTATTCAAATCCTAGAAGATATGCTTCGGAGTTGTGTTCTTGACTTCAAGGGGTCGTAGGAGAGACACTTGCTTTTAGTGGAGTTTGCCTATAACAACTGTTTCCAGTCGAGTATTGGTATGGCACCGTTTGAGGCCTTGTATGGCCGACAGTGTAGATCTCCTGTATGTTAGGCCGAGTTGGGTGATGCACCTATGTTAGGTCCATAGTTGTCAGAAGAGCTATGCCGGCCGTAGGAGGAGACTGTTATCCTTTAAGGTGGGAGACCACGTTTTCTTGAAGATATCACCTAAACGGGATTTGATGAGGTTTGGGAAGAGCGGGAAGTTGTCTCCTACGTTTATTGGACCTTTTGAGATCCTAGAGCGGATTGAAGAGGTAGCTTATCGTTTGGCCTTGCCGCCCTAGCTTTTTCGGGTTCATGACATGTTCCATAGTTGTATGCTTTGAAAGTATGAGCCGAATCCCTCACACGTGTTGGATTGGACTGAGTTAAAGGTTGATAAGGATGCATCGTATGAGGAGAGACCGATTAGAGTCTTAGATACTCGAGACCAAGTCTTGTGTGGCAAGACGATTCCTTTGGTAAAAGTGTTGTGGTGACACCATAGGGTTGAAGAGGCCACTTGGGAACATGAGTTGGAAGTCTGTGAGAAGTATCCTGACCTATTTATTGATATTTGAGCTTGTATTGAGAATCTTTTCTTGTTAATGTAACATAAACATTGTATATGTTTGGAAATGTGAATTGTATATTCAGTATTGGAGACTTGTTTATCATGGTTATAAGAGGAATGACTTGTGAATGGGTCATTATGGTTACTATCATTATGGGGAGATTATAGCGATTTCGGTTTTGATCCAACTCGTTTGATGTTTTGGATCCGGGTTTCACTGTCTCATATAGTTATCCATGTCTTGCTTCCCCTTATATCTCTTTGAGTTTGGCTTTTAGGACATGTTGGTTATGTTTGGAACAGGTTGGTACCTTGTTTTTCAAACTGTTGTTGCCCATAATTTTGTTTCTTTGCTCGAGTGGCACTTCTTGTGCTCCAGTGGTCTTTGTGAACCTCCAATACTTTTGCAGGTCTGCAAAAATACTGGGAGTTTGTATTCTTTGCCCGAATGAAGCTTCTTGCACTCGAGTGATGGTCTTCTGTCTATAAAATTACTAGGAGTTTGTATTCTGTGCTCGAGCAGTGAAACTTATTGT
The DNA here is from genome assembly GCF_055761805.1 of Camellia sinensis. Taxonomy (NCBI): domain Eukaryota; kingdom Viridiplantae; phylum Streptophyta; class Magnoliopsida; order Ericales; family Theaceae; genus Camellia; species Camellia sinensis. The sequence continues at coordinate 124,078,426 of NC_138967.1, read as the reverse complement.
GTCTGGTCGCTCAAGTGATACATCTTGCGCTTGAGTGAGCTGCGCGTATATCAGCTCATAAAGTCACTTTTATGAGTCGCTTTTTCACCTCTCTCCCTCTCTAAACATTTCAAAACCCTAATTTCTCTCATTCTCTCTCTAAAATTCATCTATTTCACTCAAATCCACCTAGATCCGTCGATTTTTCACCTGTGTCCCTTTGTTAAAAAGGTAAAGCTTGGCGAGGGCTTCATTCTAATCGGAGCAAAGTTGATTTTTGGTGTCTTTGAGTTTCCTCATCACTCTCTCGTTCTCTAAGCTTGACGTAGGGATATCTCCACACTTTTTATGAGTTTTAACTTAGTTATTTGTTATTTCTAAGCAATATTGAGATTTTAAAAGATTTGGAACAAATCTAAGGTTTTGGATAAAAATCAAAAGAGGAGCTTTTCAAATGGATCCTTGAAAATGATTTTGATATGGAAAAGATTGTTGAGTTGGAAATAAATGGTTGATTTTGATATTTGGGATTGATTTTGAAAAGAAAAAGGGTTTTGCCCTAAATGCCTCAAATGTTGGTTTTATATAACTAATGAGATTGACATTGAAATTATGAAATTGGAATCATGTTGATGAGGATAATGGAGTTGGATATATATTATCACTTACCTCTTGAAAATTTGGAGAATTTATCTTTACTGATAATTGTTTATCTATTTAGAAATACCTGTTTTGAGCTATTGGTGGAGGATAGCTATGATTGTTATAGAAATTGAATGTGAATTAGGAGAATTGAAACCATTTTCTCATTCATTTGCATTGGGCGTTAACTCACACTTGTACATTGGAAACATTTGTCTTTTAAGAAAAAAGGGTGAATCTGGGAAACATGTTTTGCCTTGTTGAAATAAGTTGGCTTGAGTGTCTATGGTGAAAGTCCTAAAACCACGCATATACATGGGTACTGATCTCGCAAACGAAATATCCGTAAAATGATAACAGTAGTGCATGTATAGCCTACATTTACATGGGTGTCGGTTTCACGATTTCCTGCGGACGAAATTTCTGTGAAAGGTTGTATTGGTTTTGAGATTTCTAGAGTGTGATTCACTACCCTATTTTCTACTAAGAAGGAAATGATTTATGAATCATGATATTAATTTGGCATCGCATAGTTTTGGAAAGAGATATAAAAATGTTTAGGCGCAAGCATTGCATGTGCATTCACCTTATTGCTTTATTAAGATTCATATACTGTATTGGAATATTTCTATTGGCCTTTGGCTCACCCTACGTAGGAAAAATATTTTAGGTGCTGATGATATGGCTCCGCTAAGGAAATTGCTTGGGAGGATTTAGAGCAAGAGCTTCATTTTTGTTAATTTTTGTATATGTTTTGTACAAACCAAGGGCCTTTAACTGTATTGGACTTAAATTCCACTTTTGATGTAACCAAGCACTGCCTTGGAAAGTTGTAAGCCTTTAGGGCATTTATTATCTGTTTTATTTTCTTTTCTTTTCTTATCTCTTGTCGTAACATATGCTATAGATTCAGGATTAGCCTTGTGAATGTATACTTGCATATGTTACCTTTTCGTATAAGTAATTAGGACTAATGGAAGATAACTATTTCGTTGCATGTTACTATGTAATTAATATTGTGGGTGGTTTATAGTAATTATTTCGGGGCGTTACAAAAGATAAGTGACTAATCATACAAGTTTTGTAGTAATTTAGGGAGGAAAACATTTATACAAGAACTTTTATCATTCTTTTTCCCATTCCTAATGTGAGATTGTACACATTTTTATTAATATATATATGTATATATATATATATTCTATTAAAATCTCATGTGAATCCTTCTTCTACATCAAACCGACAAAACTAAAAAAAATCAAACCACGATCCATTTCTTTTCCTCAACCAACAAAATTGAAAAGTTTTATTTGATGTTAATTATTTTTTCTCAATTCCAACCGAACTGAACTATTTGCACTCCTAATATATGTATATATATATATATGAAAAACTCAATACAACAACTATTACTTCTTTTATAAATTTTAGCCTAAACTTAATAAAATGCATAAATAAGATGTCACATTTGAATAGATATCAATAAAATATAATTTTACAAATTATTTTAGGCCCTTCATTACATAGTAAATCCCAAATATCCAGAGTTAAGTTGCAAACCGTCTGTCCATTAAGTCCATAAGTTTTTATCAATAAGTAATCCCACTATATATGAGATTTGCCAAATTACAATAATAAAGCATTTTAATTCCACCATTGACCCAATGCTCGTATCTACTTAGGTACCATACAATTCTAATTCTTATTTTTATACCTTATGAATATGATATGAAGCTCTTGAACCATATGATTCCATTAAACAATCATTGGAATAGCATACTTCCATAAAACATGTGAGATTTACTTATACGATTGGTTAATTTTTTGGAAAGAAAAACCAAATTCCAATCATGAAAGTTGGAAGTTATCATAATGTTATACTAATTAAAAATAGAATACGCTATAATAAATGATGACCACATGTCTTGATGAGGTTAAGTACATTTTTCCCAACCATTTGGTGGAGCACAAACCTCTTTCAGTTTGTTTTGTCTACACCTATCAAGATTCTCTCATTATTCAGTTAATTTAATCAAGCAGTTGGGGATTAATGAAATTTCACTATTTGCACTTCACTCAAAAAATAAATGATTCAATTTCGTATTATAGATAAGATTTTACATTCCCCAAATATGACCTTGTCTAATGTAAAAATAGTGTTTGTACATATAAAATTGTTAGGGGTTCAATCTGAGCAATCCAATTCAAATATATATATATATATATATATATATATAAATAGAACTTTGATAATAGAATTTTAAATTGAAAAATGTTAAAAATAGTTGATGGTGTTGAAAAATATATAAAATTAGGGGCATTTACATTCAAGTCCTAATTTATAAACTTACACTTCATTAAGTCCTAACTAAGATTTTTTGAACCTTCAAGTCCCATTAAATTTTTAATAGTTGGAATTGCCCTTCAAACAATAATTTTGTTCATCATTTATGATTATCTATAAAGGAACATGATGATTTGACATATATTTTGATTTTCAAAAATTTAAGTCATCAACTTTCAAATTAAGAAAACTAAAAGAAAAATGATGTGCAAGAAAATAAAAATAAAACTAATCTTTTTTTTTTAAAAAACATTGAAAAAACTGAATTATTTTTTTATGCAAAACTAAAAATTTTGTGTCTATAAAGGAGCATGATGATGGAACATTAATATGCAAAAAAAAAAAAAAAACTTTAAACATGAAAAAACTGATAATGTTCTCAGTTTTAAAACTGGAAAAAACTATTAATGTTCTCGATTTTATTAGATAGTTGAATCAAACCAATAAGTAGAAGGGCAAAAATATTTAATCTCATGCTCTGTTTTTTTCATCAATTAGTAAAACAATTATCTGAAACATTACTATGCAAAATTGATAATGTTTTTAGTTTTAAAAATTAGGAAAAATTGATAATATTCTCAGTTTTACTAAATAAGACTTACTGGTTCAAAAATCTTAAATAGGACCTAAACTATAATAACATTTGTAAATAGGACTTTTATGTAATTAATTCATAAAATTATTTTGAATTGTGTAAAAGATATATAAAGTATTTTAAAACATGTAAGAAACTATATTGAAATTATAAATATTTTATCATTTTTTATTTCTTATTAACAACTCTTGAGGCTGTCATTAATATGACTCTTTTAAATTTAATCAATTTCTAAGATAAAATTTTTCAAACCAAAATTTTGATCGGTATCTAGGCATTACTCTCACAATCCAAACAATCTGAATACTATTAATATATAAGGATAAATTACAAACATACCCTCTGAAATTTGCTTAAAATATGAATTGTCTCCTATAATTTTTAAAATTACACCCCCGCCCCCTAAGGTTTCTAATTTCATAATAAATAGCCCATTTTATTAATATATCATCAAATTAATTAACAGTTTTTAATGATTTAAAAATATATTTCAATTAATAATTTAAATAATCTTATTATTATATAAGAGAGCAGTTAGAAATTTTTTTTTCCAGTTAATTCTATTAAATAAAAAATGGGTAAATTATATTGACACCCCCTGAGATTTGGTCCAATTACATGCCACCCCTTGACATTCTGAAAATTACATTTCCATCACTGCGGTTAATAGTCTCATTTCACAAATCTCCCTACTTATATAAAAAGCAACAACTCCTAATAGAAAAATAGAGGAAATTACATTGTAAAAAAAAAAAAGAGTAAAGCAAAAGAAAAACAAAAAACAAAAAACAAAAAACAAAAGAAGTAAAATAAAGTAAGAAAAAAGATAGTACATGAGTTCAATATCTTCATTGCCGTCTAAATAATTACAATGACAGGAGGTTAGTGTAATTTCCCAAACGTCAGGGGGTGATATGTATTAAACCCAAACCTTAGGGGGTGTAAGTGTAGTTTACCCATAAAAAATTCTGACAATGGAGTATTTATAATTTTTCAAACCATAGAGGGCAATCTATATTTTAAGCAAATCTCAAGGAATATATTTATAATTTATCCTAATATATAATTATATATAATACTAGCTAATTATTTTTCCGTGGTTGAATTAAATTATATTGCAGTGACTTGGGCTTTGACAAGTTAGTTAAGGCAGAGAGATTAGTTTGGATCGAATTTAGGCAAATCTCGGTATGTTTTAGAGCGAAATTGAATAACTAGACAACCCAATCGAATTTATTCAAGTTTCAGCTTGAAAAATCGTTTGTCCCATCATTAGATAAGTCGTTGGAGCAACAATAGTCTGAGAAGAAGGCATTTTATGTAATGAGTATATCATGTAAATAAGATAAAGTAGCGTATTCTTTCATTTATTAATTAACATATGATAAAAATAAGATTTAATAAGTCGTTTTGTACCTGACCCGAAATATTGAATGTTTGGCCATATCAAATTTTGACCTCACTTTGTATCACATTTGAATTAATAAGTGGATCCGAGAAGCCGACAATGTTGAATTTGTTTTAGATTTAACCTATCCAAAAAAATAGGTCAACTGTCCATATAAATCGGCCACCATCTTAGCCAAATAGTGGTTAAAAATATATAAATAGTGAGTTCTAAAAATACCTCCAAACACACCCACAAAATATGATACCACAAAGAACCCAGCTTTCCCTTTCAATGGTCGCACTGCACCTGCTGTTTTGAGGCCATCCCACATGACTTTTTTTTCACTGCTTAACCTTCGCCGGAAAAACAGAAATAAATAAATAAATAAATAAAATGTTACGTGTCACCGCTCGTCGATGAATCCTCCACCAGGCCTTGAGCCTCTGGCGCTGCTTTCGCTATCTCGGGAATCAAATCCTAGCTTGCACACTAGGGAAGTCATGTACTTATAGGCAGCTACCACACACTGCCACCAAGTTGTCTTTGTCTCTGGTGGCTTCAGAGAGAGGGTTTGAGACCCCCGACACACCTTGTGGGTGCTGTGAACACAGCAGGAACTCTTCGAACTTGGTTGCTTTGAAGATCAGTCTCTTGCGTGATTCCCAAATTGGGAAAACTAGTTTTCTAGCAAGTGCATTTGTTTTTTGTTTTTTGTTTTTTTTTGTTTTTTGTTTCTTGGAAATGTTGTTTTATGCTTTTGTGGAAACCGAACATAGCATATTAAAATGCTGTTCTTGTTCTAATTTTTTTTTTCTTGTTTTGTTATTCATTGTAGACAAAGTATGTTGGGGAAGAGAGGCAAGAAGAAGGATTTGAGATATCAGATTCAGGACTAAATCAGATGGATAAAACACTCTGTGTTGGAGGGGCACGTATCGCTTATAGAATCTGGGAGGTTGCAGGTATGCATGGTTCCTTTGCATAATAATTTACTGAATAATAAGTCTACAGATACAGAACTAATCGTAAAAAAAATGAAGGGAACAATCTGAATAAAATCATATCTCTATTGACGAGCCTTACATCTGATGTTGATTGATTCTATCTCATCGCTAAACTTTTTATGATTGAAATGGCAATGTATGTATATATATGTACTGATCAACTATAATTTTGAATGGTGTACAAGGAGATGAAACATCCCAGAATCACATTCCAAGTGCTTGTAAAAACTCGGTAGCAATGTTATTCATGTTTGATCTAACAAGTCGGTGTACTTTAAACAAGTAACGTTTCAAAATGCCTAAGGTTTTCATACATTATGAATCATGATTATAAAATTGTAGTTGTTATTTAGGTTTGAATAATAAAGTAAACTCATGAGATTACTATTTAACTCTCTCTGGGTTTGTAGTATCGTCGGATGGGATCAAGAATCAAGGAAATGGAATCAAGTACCCATGCTCCGCTTCACCACCTCATGGGATCTTTTTAGGGAAAATTTCAATGTAGTATACATTATAATAAAATAATTAGATAAGTGATAAGTTTTACAAATGTTAATAATTAAAGTTATAATTTATTATTTTACAAATCTATAATAACTGTCTAAAAGTACTACTGAGTGGTAATTTCCCTATCTTTTTACCCAAATCTCTCTGTCTTTTAGTATTAATATATTCCCAAAAAGTAATGATCTACAAACCCATGTTTATGAAGAATGATGTTGCTTCTTATGATCTTTTAATTTTTTATCAAAACACTCGTCATTGCCCTCATATTTTAAAAAAATGTCATTGACAATCATTTTTGATATATTTTTTTGTATAAAATTTATGTTCAAAAATCATTTTTCATCCATAACTTCTTTGTTCTTTTGTCTCAATTATATTCCTTGATGGGTGATGTAGTGGGAATTTCAAGACAATCGTTGGGTTGAATTGAATGTGCATTAATTGAGATAGTATTACATGATGTAGTAAGAATCTGAAGACATAAATTTTGAGACATAATTGTATAATTAAAACAAATGCATCAGATCAGAAGGACACATAAATTTAAATATTGAGGACCCTTGACCTTGTCTCTAATTCATATTAACTAAAGTTTTTGTAATTGTTGTAGACAACAATTCCAGTACTCATAGGGACTAAATTCGACGATTTTGTACAATTTCCGATAGATGTTCAGTGGACAATTGCAAGTCAGGTAATATATTTGATCTCTTCTAATCATGCAACAATATGCATATAACCGATTCAGACACGAAATATATATGACTAAATTAACAATCTCCAAAATCTTATCTATTTACGAGTATTTTGTGTGAAAATGTAGACCAAGCTGGTGAGAATCATGGATCAATTAACTGAGAAATTTGCTGTAATTAATTTTCACATGATAGAAGAACAAGCAGAATTAAAAGTAGAATGATTGGACAGAGAAAAAAAGGGAGAGAGAATAGGTACATTAGGGCATGCATGATTTTCTAGGCAATATCCATTTAATGATTTCTAGCTGGAAAACACACAAATCAAATTTGATTATTCTTCTTTTGAGTATAGTCATAGAAAGGGATTGAAGGGGCACAGACATCTTAGTCAATTCTTCAGTAAGAAATATCTCTTTCGCTCTTGGAATACACTAGTGGCAAACATGGCCTGTTCGATATTGTTCTAAAAAAAGAATTAGATTCGTATTTACAGAAACAAAAATAATGAAAAGTTTCAAAAACAATTTTCATTTTCTTTTTTGTGTAGCAAACAACTTTCAAAAATTCATGAAACAGTTTATAAGTGTTTCCTAAAACAGATATGTTTCCAATAAATAATTTTCAAAAAAAAAAAAACACAAGTTTTCAAAATCAACTCCCAAAAATATGAGAGCGATACCAAATGTTTCCAATAATCTATTTTGAGAAGAACAACAGTTCGTTGTTCCCACCTAAACCCTAAATCCAATACCATAATCTATTTAACATGTGCATTGTTGTTAACAGGCAAGAGCATATGCAAGGGCCCTGAATGCAACACTTTTCTTTTCAAGTGCAACCTACAACATAAATGTGAACAAGATCTTCAAGTTCATCATGGCAAAGCCATTCAACCTACCATGGGCTCCCGAACGAAACCTCACAATTGGAGAACCCATCATCGATTTCTAGATGTTGCTTGGGATTAAATGTATTTGGTTTGTAAGTAGACTAGGAAATTCTGGATCCTAAGTAAAAAGATTGAAATCAACCGGTTCACTAGGTTTGCATTAATTGTCTGTTCCCAGTGAATATTCAGAGTTGTTTCATTTGAATATAATGAAGTGGATGATAAGAGGCTCAGGAGCCCACATCTCCATGTAAGAATAACTCTCTTTCATTCAACCTATTACTAAGCCCAATAAGCTTATATATTATAAAAATCAAGCTACTTCAGTTCTACTCGTTATCAGCTCAATCAAAACTTGTTTGAAATTGGCTTGAAAAGTAAACATGCCAAGCTTGAACATATTTTGGAAGCTCGTTAAGTTTTTAAATCAAGCTTGAATAACCTACTACTTAGCTCAACTCAGCTCATTTACAACCCTATATGTGTTTCAGTTGAGGACATGATGCATCTTCTGAAAATAAGTGGGATTGTAAAAGACACACTGACTTGTTGGGGGAGAAAATGTAAGGAAGCTAGAGGGAATTTGAATGGTCACAAGTGTTGCTTATCAAAGGAAGAATTAAAAGTGTCATCAATCAACTAGTTTACTCAGAACAAGCTTTTCCACCACAACGTGAAAAATCATATTATTTTGAACTTGAAAGCCGAAATATATGCCATATTAGTGTATAAGGCAACGATAACAAAACTTGAAATTACAAGGACATAAGGGTCCAACCTAAAAGCAGATATGTGGCATTTGGAGACGAGCATCACTTAAGCTTCACTTCTCTTGTTGGTGGGTCCAATTGCAAATAGTAGAATGGTTCCGTTGGTTCTTCGCTGCACACGAAACATTCAATCAATTGATTAGCAGCAACAATTACTTCAGAATGTAATGGAACAATTGAAATTAGAATTAAGCAATTAGTTATCTCAAAGAGTATAAAAGACTTCAAATTATTATGCGATGGAAATTTTGGTCAATGAAGCAACTTCTAACAAATTATAATCTACATGTCTGGTATTCTATGTGATTAATTGCCAATGAAAAGCTTTCAGTGACCAATTAGAAAATTCTGAATATTTAAAGAAGACATAATCTTAGATGCTTCATGAGCATGTCAAAAGAATGTACTATAGTATAAATGAATGAAAAATAAAAAATAAAAATAAAAAATCATCTTTTTTCGGATAAGTCGTCCAAATGAAAGAAAACATACCCAAGTTTTGAGCGCATGCATTGCCAGAAGAGCTTGAAAGGACCAGGAATTGTCTTAAATGGGTTACCTTCAAAGCATGCCTACACAACACGACTGAAATGAACTCAAAATGTACTAAAATTGAGCATAAACTTAATAGTGAAACTTCAAATACAAGGCCATCATAATACATGCCGACAAAGGTCAATTAGTCGCAATCTGTTTCCACTTAAACATCGCGTTTTGTTTGGGATGCCTACCATCTCCTCGCACATCTAAGCATTATTGGTTATTTTCATCTCCTTGCGAAACGGTCATTTTGAATTTTCTATAAATGAACTTACTTCTACTTTATTCCGTGGTTTCAAGGGAAACAAAAACGGAAAACAACAACGAAGGCCGAAATGTGAATCAAAATTATAAAATAGGGGCTTGATAGGAAAACTTTAAGAAAACTTTGAAAAATACAATATGAAACATTAGAAGACTTCCACGATAAATAGACATGCGACATAAAATGATGAGTTTGATCCTCCACTTCTATGCATTGGGGTTCCTTGTATGTGTATGTGTTTAGGTAATGGCTAATATAAATGCCAAAACCAGTATTACATATTCAATCAAGAAAGTCGATTAACTCTAGCAAAATATTGTACAACATCCAGTTAAAATAATACTAATTTTAACAATGGTAGCATGCAAGTCCAATAGTATGAAGCTAAGACATACTACAAACTGTTACACAAGAATCTTTGTGAAATTGAAAAGGGTATGAGCTTTTAAAGTCCCTTTCAAGGTAGGTTGTACGTGTGGATTGTAGCTCTTAGGAAGATTTTGTAAATTTACAATTGCATTTGAAGACGACATGTTCCCCTAAATTGAAGTTCAAAGTGCAAGGAGGTGAGGGAGTTAGAGGACCATCTCCCTTTGTAAAGTGGCTAGCGAGGTTTGGAATTGCTCTGGGTTAGTTTCATGCAGACTGGGTGTTTTCTACGTTGGTGGGTGGAGGCTGAGTTATCTCAAAGTTGGTGGGAAGTAGAGTAAGTAGAAGGAGAATCGAACTAAGGAATGAAGCCCTTTATCTGGAGCATTTGAGTAAAGAGACTTTCATGCTTCTAAGGAGTTGAGTCAATTGACAAGAAGGCGAAGGACAAATTTAAGAGTTTGATATGTAGTTGAGCCCACAAAGAGTTTAGTCCTTCAGTTGATGATTTTAAGAATTTTCTGACGATGTACATTAAAATAGCTAAAAGATACAGTCAATAAATTCTAAAGATAAAAGTAAAATAAACTAAAAATCCAACCAAATGAGGGATGGTCCTAATGAAACAACTATAGAAGCACTATAATGCCTTTTTATAACGCCCTCAAAATTAAACCCATAATATACATAACATTGACATGCATTATTTAAAGAAAACAATTTATTCATTCATTCATCAGAGTATTACTAAATAACAACATTACATGTAACATCAAATTAAATGCCTTATGGGCTTACATCTTTCCAAGCCAACACTTGGACACAAAATATGAGTTCTAACTCAAATACAAATAAAGCCCTAGGCTTGATTATTTATCAAATAAAAACAAACAACTAAAAATAGTCTTCAAAATCCAAATCCTTCCAAGCTAAGTTCTGGGAGGTAGCTTATCACCTGGACCTAAAAATGATGTTCCCATAAAGGGTGAGCCACAGCCCAGTAGAAATATACTAAACCAATTATAAGCAATGAATAAAGCTATGGTATTCAATAGATGGTTAACGAAGGTAATCATTTACATCATTATACAGTTTCATGACACTAATGTCTAAGACATGTTTTACTTTCCAACATTATCAATATGGCTCAGAACCTGGCCAATCTTACAACAGTGAACCATACATAATATATTCACATTCATCCAGTGTCAACAAACAGATGAGACTCAGGCTCAAATCAAACACTTCATACTTCCAGTTTGATACACATTTTAGTGTTGTATCAATAAAACACTTCAATATAAATAAGCACACACAAAAGTGTGGCTAATGGAGTCCATCCCCTATCTCCTCCCAAACAAAAATCCGGTTTAGAGGTCCATCCCCTATCTTCCCCTAAACCGTGGAGTACATCCCCTATCTCCTCTCACACAAAACAATGTATGCAAACACATAACATATACAACACACAATCAATACACACAATGTCTGTATTAATTCAGCTGTCAAAATTGATGACTTAATCAATGATTAGTTTCAGTTATCCCTAATCCACATGCAGTGTCTACAACAATCACGACTATCCTCCACCGATAGCCCAAACAGTTATTTCTAGACTTGGAAAATAAATATACCAACAATTCAATAGGCGAGTGATTTACATTATCCAACTACACCATTTAATCAATAAATTTCCCAATTTCATGGATTTAACCAAATTCCCCAATTTCCTTAAATTAATTACTCAAATCAATTTATTAATTCAACAAAATTTCCAAAGTGTCCCCAACCTATCAAAATACCAAAACTTAGAACAAAGCGTATAAAATGGAGTAGGAAATCCCTACCTCGAAGAAAATAACTCGTATGGAGAAGATGGAGATGAAGACCAAAGACCAACGTGCTCCAAATTCCAAGTTTCTCAGATTAAAACGAAGCCCTCAACTCACTCTAACTTTTTAATAAAAGACCTAGGTTAGATACTCACCCTAGGTAGATCAATTCTAAGAGAGAAGGCAAGTTTAGAGAGAGAGAAAGAGAAAGAAACCCTCAAGGGGCGGTTTTTAAAAGTTAAGAAGGAAAAATTAGGTCAAAAAGTGATTCAAAAGTGAAATCACGGACTGATGTAGTCGACTCTACGCTCGAGCGTAGAAAGCCCCGCTCGAGCGTAAGACACAGACTCACGCTCGAGCGTGAAGAAAGCCGCTCGAGCGTCGATTGCACACTTCCAGAAGTTCTGCAGGCGATGACACCCGCTCGAGCGTCAAACTATCCGCTCGAGCGGAGGAACAAAAACAAGGGATCACGCTCGAGCGTAAAAATTACCGCTCGAGCGGACGATCTGCAGATTTAAAGTACTGGGAGATGGAAAATCACGCTCGAGCGTAGAAGCAACAACGAAGGGCCCGCTCGAGCGTTAAAACTTACGCTCGAGCGTGAAGGCCAAAATCTGGGCATCACCTATTGGCATCTAAATTCAACCAACCTGTATCAGACCCGCCCAACACAATCTATACTTCAAATACAAAGAGATTAAAGGACAACAACAACCAATAAATGATGACAGGATCCACGGAACCTAAGTCTGGATACAATAATCTAAAGAGAAAAGACCGGGGTCGCTATAACCTCCCCTCCTTAAAAGAATTTCGTCCCCGAAATTAAGCACAAGGTTTCGACAACAAGTTTTCTCAAATTCCAACGATATGATAACTCACTAATAAACAACTTGACCCAACACCGGCCATTCCATCTCTTAACAAAGAGGCATGACACAATATGCAAAACAAACATATATTTCAACCTGCATTAACACTATGCAATTTTCTTTCAATTTCAACAATTTTCAATATATTCAACATATACAATGTTCCATTAAACTTCCATTTCGAGGCAAGTTCCAAAATATTTCCATTAACCAAAACATTCTCAATGTTTTACAGCTTAAGACATATATAGAAAGCTTTAAAGTTCGACAATATTACAAAATCTAACTACAAGATTACAAATCAATAAACATGTCCGAATATTTCTCGCGGACTTCCAACTCACGTTCCCAAGTGGCTTCCTCCACCCCGTGATGTTTCCACAAAACTTTCACCAAAGGAATGGTCTTGCCTCGCAAGACTTGATCCCGCTTATCCAAGACCCTAACCGGTCTCTCCTCATACGAGACATCCTCATCAACTACTAAATCGGTCCAATCCAATACATGTGATGGATCCGGCTCATACTTCCGAAGCATACTCACATGAAACACGTCATGTACTCCGGACAACTGCGGCGGCAAAGCTAAACGATAAGCAGTCTCGCCAATCCTCTCAAGGATCTCAAAAGGACCAATGAATCGAGGGGACAACTTCCCGCTCTTCCCAAACCTCATCAATCCCCGTCTTGGTGATATCTTCAAAAAGACATGATCACTCACCTCAAACACCAAAGGTCTCCTCCTACGGTCGGCATAAGATTTCTGACGACTCTGGGCTGTAACAAGCCTCTTACGGATAAGCTCAACCTTCTCCGTCGTTTCCCTCACTAACTCCGGACCCAACAGAGGTGCATCACCCACCTCGGCCCAACAAACAGAAGACCTACACGGTCGGCCGTATAAGGCCTCAAACGGTGCCATACCGATACTAGACTGGAAGCTGTTGTTGTAGGCAAACTCCACTAATGGCAAGTGCCTCTCCCATGACCCGCTAAAGTCAAGAACACAACCCCGAAGCATATCTTCAAGGATCTGAATAGTACGCTCGGACTGCCCATCAGTCTGAGGATGATAAGCTGTGCTAAAGGTCAACTTAGTACCTAAGGCACTCTGCAAGCTCTGCCATAATCTGGCAGTAAAACGAGGGTCCCTATCAGAGACGATCGTCACTGGAACCCCGTGCAACCTCACTATGTCCCGAATATACAAGTCGGCAAGATGATCTACTGAATCTCTAATGCGCATAGGAATGAAGTGCGCCGACTTAGTCAACCGGTCTACAACCACCCAAATAGCATCACTGCCCCGCTGAGTCCTCGGAAGACCTACAACAAAGTCCATAGTGACATGCTCCCACTTCCACTCGACAATAGGCAAGGGTTGCAACAAACCCGCTGGCCTTTGATGTTCGGCCTTCACTTGCTGACAAGTAAGGCACTTAGACACGAAAGCTGCCACATCTCTCTTCATACCCCGCCACCAAAACTGGCGACAAAATCCCGATACATCTTAGTACCTCCCGGATGCACCGCAAGGCGTGAATGATGAAACTCTCGGAGTACCTCCTCTCGACAAGACTCCGGCACAAACAGACGGTCTCGGTATCTCACACTCAAGTCGGGACACACCGTCAAACCCTTCTCAACCTTCCCACCAGAAATCTTCTCACGGAGGGATTCTACCTCAAGGTCACCCCTCTGAGCCTCTAACACTCGAGTCACAAGTGTAGGCTGCGCAACAACAGAAAACAAGGCCGCAGCCTCAACGGATTCGCCCAGAAGCAAATCAAACTCTCCAAGTGCACCTAACATCTCTCACTCTCGGATGGCTACACTAGCTATGTCACCAACAGGTTTCCTGCTAAGGGCGTCGGCCACCACATTGGCCTTTCCCGGATGATAATGCAATTCAAAGTCATAATCCTCAATAAATTCCATCCACCTCCTCTGCCTCAAGTTCAAGTCTTTCTGTGTGAACAGATATTTCAGACTCTTATGATTCGAGAATGCCTCGAACCTCTCACCGTAAAGATAATGTCTCCAAATCTTCAAGGCAAATATCACAGCTGCTAACTCTAAATCATGCGTAGGGTAATTCTTCTCGTGAACTTTTAACTGACGTGAGCCATAGGCAACCACTTTCCCCTCTTGCATCAACACACAACCAAGACCCTCTCGTGAGGCGTCACAATAGACTGCATAACACAACCCTCTCTCCGGAATAATCAAGACTGGAGCAGTGGTCAGTCTAACTTTCAACTCCTGGAACGACTTTTCACAAGTCTCACTCCAAACAAATTTGACTCCCTTCCGAGTCAATCTAGTCAAAGGCGAAGCTAATCTGGAGAAATCTCTTACAAACCGGCGATAATACCCAGCTAATCCCAGAAAACTGCGGATCTCAAACACACTCTTAGGCTGTGCCCAATCTTGCACTGCCTCTGTCTTGGATGTATCAACAGACACACCTTCCCTAGAAACTACATGGCCTAAGAACTTCACCTCCTCTAGCCAGAACTCACACTTCCCAAACTTAGCATAAAGCTGATGGGCTCTAAGTAAATCAAGCACCACCCTCAAGTGTTCCTCGTGCTCTTCCTCTGAAGGTGAATAGATAAGGATGTCGTCCACGAAGACGACTACAAAACGATCTAGAAATTCCCGGAATATCCGGTTCATCAAATCCATAAATACTGACGGTGCATTGGTGAGCCCAAATGGCATCACCAAAAACTCATAGTGGCCATACCGCGTACGGAATGCCGTCTTTGGAATATCCTCCTCCCTGACTCTCAACTGATGATAACCCGATCTCAAGTCTATCTTCAAGAAACAACGGGAACCTTTCAACTGATCGAACAGATCATCTATACGAGGCATAGGGTACTTATTCTTAACCGTAGCCCGATTCAATTTTCGGTAATCTATACAAAGTCTCAAAGCACCACCTTTCTTTTTAACAAAGAGGGCCGGTGCTCCCCAAGGCGAAACACTAGGACGTATATAACCTTTATCTAGCAACTCCTGGAGTTGGATCTTCAACTCAACTAACTCAGCTGGGGCAAAACGATAAGGTGCCATAGAAATCGGCGTCGTGCCGGGCACTAAGTCAATAGAGAATTCAATCTCTCGATGCGATGGCAAACCAACAAGATCCTCGGGAAAGACGTCCGAGTACTCACAAACCACCCTTGGCAACACAATCTGAGTCTCACCATCCTCACTAATCGAAAGGTTAGCAAGTAGACCACTAAGCTCACTCCGTCCTCGCGGAACATACCCCGGTGGCAAAACACTACCAACACGGTCCCCCAGAAAATGAAAACACTCACCATTCACGGTACAACAAGTGACTCTCTGGCGGTAGCAATCAATAACTGCCCGGTATGACGATAACCAGTCCATACCCAAAATAACATCGAAACCACTCATAGGCATAACTACAAAGGAAAATGGGATTCTATGGTAATCAACCTCTATATCACAACCCCTAACATCGTGTTTCAAAATCAATTCACCCCCAAGAGGCGACACTACACAAATAGGAGATGCTAACTATGCTAACTCCAACTCCAAAACAGATGCAAATGCAGCAGACACAAAGGAATGAGATGCACCCGTATCAATCAAAACATTAGCAACCGAGTTGCAAAACAAGAAAGTACCTCTCACAACAGATGGAGCCGGTACAAGATCCTGCGCGGTAACAGCATACACGCGCCCAGACGACCTCTGATCAACCTGCTCACCCCTAGGAGCATAAGATTGCTGCACCGACTGAGACGATGAAGCCCCCTGATTGGCCCTCGAGGCCTGACCCGACTGAGCTGGCTGTTGACCCTGAATCTGCCTCAAACCAGATGCACCAGGTGTGCCACCCAACTGCGGGCAATACCTCTTCATATGCCCTGGCTGACCACACTGATAACACAAGAGTGGCTGGCCTCTACCCTGACTCTGGCTCTGAGATCGAGCCGAAGATGATGCTGCTCTCTGCACTCCTCCCCTCTGAGGACAAACTGGAGACTTGTGGCCCAGCTGGCCACACTTGAAGCAGGTAATGTCTCCTTGACTGCCTTTCCCCGAACTAGCACTCGGCACAGGAAAAGTCGATCTAGAAAAGCTACTCTGAGACTGTTGAGGATTAAAACCCTTCTGTCTCCTACCATCACTCTGACCATCCTGACTCCTCTTGGAGCCCTTCTGTTCTTCCTCCTCCTCTTGCATCATGATTTCCATGTGGGCTGCAGCATCAACCAAACGCCCATAATCCCGAATCATAGTTCCCCCAACTCTCAGCTTGAGGCCACGCCTCAACTTCTTCTCAAACTCAATACAACGGTGTTCCTCAGACGCCACCAATTCAGGTGCAAACCTGGACAAACTAGTAAATGCAGCCTCAAACTCGGCCACTGAAGAACTCGACTGCTTAAGCTGGCAGAACTGGTCTCTCAGCTTCTCCCTAACTGCTGGAGATAAGAACTTCTCCTGGAAAGCATTCACAAAAGCCTCCCATGTACCTCCTATACGACCCTTAGTGAACTTCCACCACTGACCCGCATCCCCCTTCAACTGGAATGATGCCAAGGTCACCTTCAACCCCTCGTCTTCGATGCCAAGCATCTCAAACGTCTTCGTTGTCTGTTCGAGCCATTCATCTGCCTTAAGCGGCTCTTTAGGATCACCCACAAATTCATCCGGATTAGACCGGAAGAACTCCCTCTTCAGAAAGGAAGGTCCTGCATCTGCAGCAACATCCCGAGCTTGATTCTCAGCTCTGAGAATGCCTACTGACTCCTTGAATGCCCCTGCTATCTCTCGGGCTAGAGCGCCCATATCCTGCCGGCCTACTGGTTCGGCCACATTGGCCTGGCCAATTCCCTCCTGAACTGCCGGAATCTCCTCTGGCACCGGTACCTCCTGCCTACCCGGCCTACCACGCCTACCGCGTCCTCGTCCTCGTCCTGACATCCTAATAAAGGAAACAAAGACGTTAGCACATTAATAAATGTGCCGAAACTAAACACTCGCGTCCTAATGCATTGGACAAAAATAATTCATTCCACGTAAGCACATAATCACATAAGCACCTACGAATTTCATTCCTGGATAATAATAGTCCCGAAGCGTTACTATAGTTCCGGTTGGAAACAGCATTGATCAAGTGCCTTTCCAACAAGACTACTAGAAACTCAAGGGTCCAATTAACATCCTAGAAACTACGTTCCATACCCACATAATCACATAAACATGTTATCATATAAGCACATAACAGTACATCTAAGTCTCTATCAAACGAGACGAACCCATTGTGATACTAATCACTTCCCACGTACCCAAAGTATTCGAACCCGGTACGCTCTGATACCAAGTTGTAACGCCCTCAAAATTAAACCCATAATATACATAACATTGACATGCATTATTTAAAGAAAACAATTTATTCATTCATTCATCAGAGTATTACTAAATAAAAACATTACATGTAACATCAAATTAAATGCCTTATGGGCTTACATCTTTCCAAGCCAACACTTGGACACAAAATATGAGTTCTAACTCAAATACAAATAAAGCCCTAGGCTTGATTATTTATCAAATAAAAACAAACAACTAAAAATAGTCTTCAAAATCCAAATCCTTCCAAGCTAAGTTCTGGGAGGTAGCTTATCACCTGGACCTGAAAATGATGTTCCCATAAAGGGTGAGCCACAGCCCAGTAGAAATATACTAAACCAATTATAAGCAATGAATAAAGCTATGGTATTCAATAGATGGTTAACGAAGGTAATCATTTACATCATTATACAGTTTCATGACACTAATGTCTAAGACATGTTTTACTTTCCAACATTATCAATATGGCTCAGAACCTGGCCAATCTTACAACAGTGAACCATACATAATATATTCACATTCATCCAGTGTCAACAAACAGATGAGACTCAGGCTCAAATCAAACACTTCATACTTCCAGTTTGATACACATTTTAGTGTTGTATCAATAAAACACTTCAATATAAATAAGCACACACAAAAGTGTGGCTAATGGAGTCCATCCCCTATCTCCTCCCAAACAAAAATCCGGTTTAGAGGTCCATCCCCTATCTTTCCCTAAACCGTGGGGTACATCCCCTATCTCCTCCCACACAAAACAATGTATGCAAACACATAACATATACAACACACAATCAATACACACAATGTCTGTATTAATTCAGCAGTCAAAATTGATGACTTAATCAATGATTAGTTTCAGTTATCCCTAATCCACATGCAGTGTCTACAACAATCACGACTATCCTCCACCGATAGCCCAAACAGTTATTTCTAGACTTGGAAAATAAATATACCAACAATTCAATAGGCGAGTTATTTACATTATCCAACTACACCATTTAATCAATAAATTTCCCAATTTCATGGATTTAACCAAATTCCCCAATTTCCTTAAATTAATTACTCAAATCAATTTATTAATTCAACAAAATTTCCAAAGTGTCCCCAACCTATCAAAATACCAAAACTTAGAACAAAGCGTATAAAATGGAGTAGGAAATCCCTACCTCGAAGAAAATAACTCGTATGGAGAAGATGGAGATGAAGACCAAAGACCAACGTGCTCCAAATTCCAAGTTTCTCAGATTAAAACGAAGCCCTCAACTCACTCTAACTTTTTAATAAAAGACCTAGGTTAGATACTCACCCTAGGTAGATCAATTCTAAGAGAGAAGGCAAGTTTAGAGAGAGAGAAAGAGAAAGAAACCCTCAAGGGGCGGTTTTTAAAAGTTAAGAAGGAAAAATTAGGTCAAAAAGTGATTCAAAAGTGAAATCACGGACTGATGTAGTCGACTCTACGCTCGAGCGTAGAAAGCCCCGCTCGAGCGTAAGACACAGACTCACGCTCGAGCGTGAAGAAAGCCGCTCGAGCGTCGATTGCACACTTCCAGAAGTTCTGCAGGCGATGACACCCGCTCGAGCGTCAAACTCTCCGCTCGAGCGGAGGAACAAAAACAAGGGATCACGCTCGAGCGTAAAAATTACCGCTCGAGCGGACGATCTGCAGATTTAAAGTACTGGGAGATGGAAAATCACGCTCGAGTGTAAAAACTCCCGCTCGAGCGTAGAAGCAACAACGAAGGGCCCGCTCGAGCGTTAAAACTTACGCTCGAGCGTGAAGGCCAAAATCTGGGCATCACCTATTGGCATCTAAATTCAACCAACCTGTATCAGACCCGCCCAACACAATCTATACTTCAAATACAAAGAGATTAAAGGACAACAACAACCAATAAATGATGACAGGATCCACGGAACCTAAGTCCGGATACAATAATCTAAAGAGAAAAGACCGGGGTCGCTATACTTTTGCTCCCGAGGAGTATGCCTAGGAAGACCCATACTTAATCATATAAGCCTTGACTTATGTTTTGTGTGAACCTCTAAAAATATTTCTAAAACTGTAATCTTTACCCTATACAGCTTTAGAAAACACAACCTCACCAGAAAAGGGTCCCTCAACAAGTAAGATTGTTTTTGAAAGACACCTTCATTCAATCCCCTTTTTGCCACACTTACAGGCATCATTCTCAAAGAAGTTTCTAAAAGATATATCATTCGTTCTCAAACCCCAAAACCCTAGCACACTAATTCTTTGGAGAAACACCTATTCATGATGACATGCCACAAAAAACTTCTCCATCGCAGTACCTTTTCAAGTTTCATATGGTTAAAGAAGAATCCACTGGATTATCAAATAAATAAGAAATCAATCTTTTTCATAAGTACAACATCCCTATTTTCGTAGTTTTCTACTACTAATTCAAAGCAGTGATCCTTTTCTGAAGGTCTAGCGACATCACAGTTGATTGGAAAAATCATTCCTTAATTCCTTAATATTGCATTCTTCTGGTTACAAAGTTCGAGTGAATTAGAAACATTATAAAGCGGCATAATTCAATAAGTTTTGAGTAGTAATCACCTTTTGGGTCTTGATAAATCTGCATAATTTTGAAGGGGAAGTACTCTAGGCTCATAAGCTTAAACAGATCCTTCTGCTTTCTTTCTACTTTCTTGCCTAGTAGTAGTTACTTTGTTCCCTTATGGAAGTTCAAGCCTTCGGTAATTGGCATTTCCTTTTAAACTCTTTCGATGCATCTTAGTATTAATGGTTCATCCATCATATATAACAACAACAAAAATAAAAAATAAAAAAAGAGCACATTGGAATAAGGATATCATCAAACAAAATTTCCTACAACTCACAACATAACATCATCAGGTAACAAATCGTTTGAGATTCATCAATCTCTCATCAGAGAATATCTGTAAAAATTACTTGATTATGTATAATCTACATACACAGGACTGATTTTTGAAAAATATGGAAAAACTTGTTTTTTTTTTAATTTTTATCAGAATGAGTTTACTTGTCACTTAAATCAATTCAATTGTGTCTAACTCTCTTAATTTCCAGACTTGCTAAAAATAAAAAGCTCAAATTACAACCAAACACAACTTTGACTCAGTACACATTGCAAAGCACAAAACAAATGAGAGCATTAAAACCCAAAACTAGTTCTTCAGATGCCCCAATTCAAACATTGAACACCAACCCACATTGCCCATACCTGTTCTCTAATCAAATAGTGTATATGAAACATATATGGAAAAAAGAAGAAATTTTGGTATGCCAATAGGCACAACGTTGCACTACCTTCCACCAATTTATATACCTAACATAAATATAATGGATTCGACTGTCAAATTCAATCATAATAATAGAAAGTACGTGACATATATCTTATCTGCATACAAAAATTACTCGAAACAAGGGTTTGAGGGTTTAAAGGGGAAGAGAAAGCTTACTTGGATGACATCTCGATCATTGCATCTGTGGGCCTTTGGCTGCCGACAATCTCCCTCGGGAGTGCCCCATGGGCTCTCTCTTCTAGGTACGGGTCTCGTACTACTACCACTGCTCATCTTCTCTGTCTCTTCTCAATCTTCTCTTCGCCTTTCTTTCCCTAAATTTGTGTTTGTGTATCTGGGTTGGGAACCAAAATGGCGAGCTACAAAAGGGTCCTAATCTCAGCCCTTGGTTGGAACTTGGATGTAAGAAAAATTGATAAAATTGAGCTGATCGATTGTAATAGACCGAAATTTTAATTTTTGGTCTGTTTTTATAATATACAGTTTGTTTCGATTTTGAAATTTTTTATATCAATATAAATTAAACTGATCAAATATTATATTTAAATATTTTCATACTATAATTTTTTAACAGTATATGTGAAGTAATTGATATAATACACTTTTGTGATAAAAATTAGGGGAAAAAAATATTTATAAAGTAATTTTCATAGTTTTATTTATTTATTTTCAATGTAAAATTCTATAATCTACTATAAAACATTTTAAAATTTTATGTAAATTTCTCTTTTACATCAAATTGACAAAAACGATAAAACCAAACAGTAGTATAAGGTCTGTATTCGTTTCTCAATCATAAAAATCAAAAGGATCAATTTGATTCTAAATATACTCTTAATACTGATCGAACCGAACCGTTTACACCTCTTTAGAACTTGGAACCACAATCTATTGATCATCGACTATACTTTCAATGGGTTAGGATCCAATTATTTGGAGGGTCCATGTAACGCCCTCAAATTAATAGCATTAAACTCATTAAATAAGACATGCATTGACACTCAAATGTTCCATATTCTTTCATATATCAGAGTTTCATTACAAAAGGTATTACATGTTAACAACAAAAGCAAATGCCTTACAGGCTTACAGCTTTCCAAGTTAACACTTGGTTACACCAAAAGAGTACTAACTCGTACACATTAAGCCCTTGGCTTGTATTTACATGTAATACATCAAAAAGTAAAATCGACACCAGTGTGTCCGCCTCTAGCCTCCCTAGCTATGTCCTTGGAGGTGGCATGCTTCCTGTACCTGAAAATGATATTCCCGTATAGGGTGAGCCACAGCCCAGTAGAAATACACTAAACCAACCATGAACAATGACTAAAATCTTAGCAATTGATAGATGGTCAACACTGATACATTCACATAAATCACACATTTATGCCATACGACTAATGAGTCCAAATTACTTTTCACTTTCTCTTTTCAACAGATAAGCATATAAGCTATATCCACATTCTACAACAGATATGTTTAACAACAAAATCCACAGATAAGCATATAAGCTATATCCACACTCTACAACAGATATGTATAACAACAATATCCACAGATAAGCATATAAGCTATATCCACACTTCACAAAGATAAGCATATGAGCTCTATCTTCCCTTTTCTAGATAAGCATATGAGCTCTATCTACGGAGTTCATCCCCTATCTTCTCCCAACACTAACCGGTTTAGAGTGAGAAGCTCTGAAAATGACTTTTGGAAAAATAAGAGAGAGAAAAGATCTTGAAAAAGTGATCCAAAAGTCAGATCTCGGATCTATATAAAAGTCTCTCCGCTCGAGCGTCAAAACCCCCGCTCGAGCGTCACTCACAGACTTCCGCTCGAGCGACCAAACTCCAGCTCGAGCGCCGGATACACACTCCCAGCACTTTTACAGAATCAGGTCTCCGCTCGAGCGCCAACTCCCCCGCTCGAGCGTCACATACAACACTCCCGCTCGAGCGGTCAATCCCACGCTCGAGCGTCCAACACTACACAGGAAATACTGGATTAGTGTATTCTCCGCTCGAGCGCCAGAAACCCCCGCTCGAGCGGACAGGCAAAAATCTGGGCAACTAGTTTTGGTTTCTAGACTTAACCAACTTGCAACAAACCTGCCCAACACATCCTATAACTCAAACACAAAGTAAAAAGGATGCAACCAAGATAAACAACAACTACCCACATCCACGGACACATGTCCGGATCACTGTTCAACAAGGGTAAACCCGGGATCGCTATAGTCCAAGTGGAATTCAGGAATATATATATATATATATATATATATTTATGAAAAAAATTATAATTTTTATTATTAATATTTATAAAATTTCTCATTAATTTATAATTATTTTTTAATAGTTTTCCTTATTTGAATCCACTCTATTTATTTATTTATTCTTTTTAAGAATTTGTTCACATAAACTCTCTGAGTATATGTTAAAAAACTTTAAAAAGCAATTGAAATTCAAGTGAATTATCAAATATTTTACTAAATACATACATGAATGTGAAATTCGTGTAAGTATTTAATAAAATATTTAATAATTCATTTGAATCCCAATTGCTTTTTTAAGTATTTAATAAAATATTTGATAATTCATTTGAATTATCAAATATTTTATTAAATATTTACATGAATTTCACACTCATGTAAGTACTTAGTAAAATATTTGATAATTTATTTAGATTTTTTACCATTTTTTTAATTTAAAAAGATGTTACATTATGTGTAAAAATAAGTGAAGTAAAAAAAATTTATAATTTTTTTACACCATTTTACAATGTATTTTAAAGATACATTTTAAAAAAAAAATTAATAATAAAAAATCAAAGTAGACTAAAAGAACCATATGTTTGGATTTTTATTTATTTATTTATTTTTTGACCAACTCCCTCTAATAATAATTTGCCCATACAACTATGCTTTTTTTCTTTTTCCTTTTTTAACATTCCATATAACCATACTTGATAAAAGGGAAATTTTACTATACACACCTTTTAAAAGGGATGTACTATATGCACATCTAGTTATGTTATTTTTTTAATTATGACCAATTTTTTTTTTTTTAGTTATGACTTATGAGATCTTTATTTATGTCTCATGTGATATTTCATTATATTTTATTTTAATTATGACTCAAAAAGTATGAAATTATATCATTTTCTCTTTAGATATAAGGTGCGTATGGTACATAATCTTTTTAATAAAATATACTTATAATTGCTTTGGCCTAGGAATGGCAACGGGCCGGGCCGGGCCCGGGGATCACCCTCCCCGTCCCTGGCCCCGATCCCCGGCAGGGAATCCATTAACCCCCCCTACCTCACCCCCTAAGGGGATCGGGTTTCCCCGACCCCGGTTTATCCCCGTACTCATCATCAACAACATCATTCACAATCAGCAACATCATCAAAAAAAAAAGTTCAAAAATCATCAACATAAAAACCATCAACGGCAGCAAGCAACATCATCAAAAAAAAAAAAAAATCATCAACACATCATCAAGGCAGCAACATCATCAAAAAATAAATAAATAAAGTAGAGACAGATCTGGCGGAGGAAGGACGAAGTCGGTGGTGGCGGTGGCGGTGGCGAGATCTTCTCAGATCTGTCGTGGCAGAGAGAGGAGGAGGCGGATGAGGAGGAGACGAGAGGCGACGCCGACGGAGGAAAAGGCAAGAGGCGACGGAGGACAAGGCCGCGAGAGATGACGGAGGAGAGATTGAGTGAGTGAGAGGGATGAGATACGGTGAGGAAAGGAAGAGAGATCAGAGGAGGTGAGAGAGAGAGAGAGAGAGAGAGAGAGAGAGAGAGAGAGAGAGATGAAAGAGATAAGAAGAGAGAGAGAGTGTAGATATTTTAATGAAAGAGATGAGGTAGAATCAGTATAAAGCATATTATATTATATTATATTATATTATATTATATTATATGCCTAAAGCATATTATATTATATATATATGTAATACGTCGGGGACAGCCGAGTCGGGGCCGGGGATTTGGCACTTATCACCATTCCCAGCCCGAAATTAATCAGGGAATAATTTTTGAATACCATCCCCGTCCCGTCGGGGGTATTTTTTGGGGAAAAACCGTTCAAATCGGGATAGGGGGATCGGGTCCCCGTTGGGCCGGTTTCAAATTGCCATCCCTACTTTGGCCTTCAAATTTAGAGTTACCAGTAAAATTATCAAATAAACTACACACCATATAAGTCATACTTCATGGATGTAATGTGTAACCAAGGTTTTAAAAACCGGACCGGTGAGTGAACCGGAAAAAAGATTCGGGTGGACGGGTCACCAGTTCAACCGTTGGGTTGAACCGGATTTAACCGTGACGTCTAAAAAATATAAATTAACAATGTAAATATTAAATTTTCAATTTTTTTTAAAAAAAATTCTTAAATATTTTTAGTGATGTTTTTCTATATTTAAAAAAATTTCTTAAAAATAAGTCATAACACTTCACATACTAACAACAAATAAAATTAAAGATGAAAATTTAGCCGTTAAAAACAACAATCATATCATAGTAATAAAAATTACGAAAGCATCCAACTAAAGCAATCCATAAAACATAAGTTACAAATAAGACAAAACTAAGTCCAAACTGACATAAAATAAACCCGCAAGTCACAAAGTACAAAGTTTACAAACATATACATAAATCTCAAGCAACAAGTGTAAAAAGATGTTTACAACATGACATCATTCTTAAAATGAAAAAATATGAAAAAAAATTCAACATAACACAACATCACAAACAGTCTTTGATTTTTGCCTAAATCTCCTAGGGACGATAATTTAACCAATCATCATCATCATTCTCATTCGCATTAGCACTAGAGCCCAGGTTGTTTGATCTATTATCAAGGTTCAAATATTACATTTTAGATTTAGAGACTCAATTAAAAAAAAAGAAAAATCAGATTCAATACAATAATTAATTATATCATGTGACAAAAGGAAAACAGAGGCTTCTTCAAGTAGAGGATTTTTTTTTTTTTTTTTTTTTTGTGTGTAATTTTCTGTGAGATAGTAAAAGGAAAACAGAGGCTTCTTCTTGAAAACTTACAAAGAATAACAAAGTCAATACAACTAACATTATACTATTAGATGTTTATTTGTTTGTTAATCACAAATATCTACATATATACTAAGAAAACGTATATGTATATGTATGTTTATATATATACTAGTGGGTGGCATGTGCAATTCAGAGAAGTAAGCATACAAATAAATAATAATAAAATTAATATCATAATATATGTTGTCTAAATGTAAGGGTGCTCTTAATGAAACTCAAGGTATTATTTGCCAAATACCGAAAGGAGACCAAGTCATTGCTCTTATACAGTATATATATATATATATATATATATATGAAAAGGACCTAAGATATTCAAGGTAACAACTATTTTTTTACTCTTGTTACCCACATATTGATTACTGCAACAATCTTCCATTACCAGTGAAAAAAAATAATAATAATAAAAGCAGGTAGTTAACCATCAAACCAGACACCAAACTACGGTACCACCACCGACCATCTCACCACTTTCTACAGCCGCCGCCAAAGTAGACCCAAATTTTTTGAAAAACCAAGAAGGAAATCAAAGATTCGTCAACCCCCTCAAACCAAATCAAAGATCACTAGGTAGCCCTACAAATTACACAAAAGTAGTACCTGGAGGCTGGAGGTTGAAATTCTTTGGCAGCAGTGGTGTTGAATCTGTGTGTGTAAAGTTGAGAACTTGATTCGTTAATGGTGTGGTGATTATGGTGATGATGGTGATGGTGATGATGATGGTGATTGACAAAAAAACAGAGAGAGACAGATCGGTTTCTTGAGAGAGGGAGAGAAACTTGCAAAGAAGCCCTAGATGGCTGCTGGAAGATCAGAAACGAAAAAGAAAAGTAGATCTGAAAAAAATAATTATAATAATAATAAAATAAAAAATAAAAATTATATATATCAGAGGCAAACCGGTCCATTTCAATTAACCTGTGAACGGGTTCACCGGTTAAATCACCGATTTGACCGATTTTCTTTAAATATGCCATTTTTTTTTTTTTTGGAATAGTTTAAGAGGGTCTACCAGACAAAAACCTCACCCAATCACCGATTCAATCGGTTGATTGGACCGACTGATCCGATTCGAGTTTCAAAACCTTGATGTGTATCGTAATTTTTTAAGTGATTTTTGTTGATAACTCCAATAATGTGCTTATCTAAACATAGACCAACACCATTTAGGGATGAAATTGACAAAAGTTAACACTTGTTACCTCACCCTCTTTGAGGATGCGAAAGACCTCAGATCCAATCGAGGACTAATGGACAGATTGATTTTTGCCACCATTGTCTAGAGTCATCAACTAAAACTATGACTTTCAATTTTAGGAATGTTTTGGTAAGCTGGTAAAAAATTGGCTTTTTAGCTTTTTTTTTAGTTTATTTTGGCATTGTTTGTTATAACTTAAAAAAGTCAAAAAGTCACTATCCTATTTAAGTCACATCATCTTATTTAAATTACATCATCTCTCTACCACATCACTTCAAACCTAACCCATATCCAATCCATATTTCATAAAAAGTCAAAAAGTGCACTTATTTAGATCATCTCAAACCACCGCAAAGTCTTTTTGTGAATAAAAAATGTGAGAGATGATGTGACTCAAAATGAGTAAAAAACTAAAAACTAACTTTTTACCCTCTTCCCAAAAACCCCCTTTCTCTTCTTTCTTTTTGGTGGTGGTCTAATTGTAAGTATTTGTTGTTTGATTTGAATTTGTAGGTCTACGATTAGAGGTGTGACTAAGTACGGGAAAGAGAAATCGCAGGGCTACTAAACTTGGAGAGAGAGAGAGAGAAAAAAAAAAGGAGGGAGGCCCAATTACTAACAAATTCCATTTATAAATTTTAAAATTTATTTAAAATACTTGTACCATTTAGTTTTTCATAATTTTAATTATTACTAAAAAATTCTTTTTTCTTTTAAATTTAAAGACACTGCTATATCATACCGCCACCGAACTTCTGTCAGTCAGTCATCGGAGACTCGCCGAAATGCTAAACATCACCAGGAAGTTATTGGAATATCCCCCGAAATTCTTCGAAGTATCGCCGATTAGGCTGGACCATTTTGGAATTTGACTGATTCGCTGGTTTAATCGCAATTTCTCATAATGATTTTAGTAATTTTAAAAAATTAAAAAATTTCCATTGGCTAACTTCCATTTAACCATATAAAAATAAAACTCTAATTAGTTTATGATTTATTTTATAATCCCATATCGGGAGAAGAAGAAAAGGCAAAGTTTTTTTTCACTATCTATCTATATATTATATAACAAAAATGAGGTTTTTAGGGAGAAACCTTCTAGGAGCTTTAAACCCTTATTATAAAATTATTGAATTTTCTTAATTTTAAACAGTTAAGAAAATTCACGTTGGCTAGCTTCCATTTACCTTTTATTTTACAATCTCACATCGGAAAAAGAAAGAAAAAGTGAATTGCTTCACTTACATAAAGTGAATCTTATGCTCCCATTTATATAAGCAAAAGGAGATTTTTAGTGAGAAGCCATGTGATCAATATCTCATACTCATTTTTTTTTTAAACAATTAAGAAAGTCCCCCTTGGTTAGCTTCCATTTAACTTTTATTTTACAATCCCACATAATTTTTATAGCGATCCCGGGTTTACCCTTGTTATACAGTGATCCGGACATGCGTCCGAGGATGTTGGTAGTTGATTATTATCTTGGTTGCATCCCTTTTACTTTGTATTTGAGTTATAGGATGTGTTGGGCAGGTTTGTTTCAGGTTGGTTGAGTTTAGAAACCAAAACTAGTTGCCCAGATTTTGGCCTGTCCGCTCGAGCGGGGGTTTTGGCGCTCGAGCGGGGAATACACCCATCCAGTATTTCCTGTGCAGTGTTGGATGCTCGAGCGTGGGATTGGCCGCTCGAGCGGGCGTGTTGTGTGTGACGCTCGAGCGGGGGAGTTGGCGCTCGAGCGGAGACCTAGTTCTGTAAAAGTTCTGGGAGTGAGTATCCGGCGCTCGAGCTGGAGTTTGGTCACTCGAGCGGGAGTCTGTGAGTGACGCTCGAGCGGGGGTTTGGACGCTCGAGCGGGGCGACTTTTATATAAATCCGAGATCCGACTTTTGGATCACTTTTTCAAGATCTTTTCTCTCTCTTACTTTTCCAAAAAGCCATTTTCAGAGCTTCTCACTCTAAAACCGGCCCTTCTCTCTTAGATTTGATCTAGTAGGAGTTGTTTGCTCACCTTTTGTCTTTACGAAAGTTGTGTTGATCGTCGAGGGCTTCCTTTTAATCTGAAAATTTCGGGATTTGGAGCATTTTGGTTTTGGTCTTCATCTCCTTTGGGGCTCCGAATTTGAGGTAGGGATGTCCTACTCCTCTCTATGGATTTTGTCTTTAAATTTTGGTATTTTGAGATGTTGGGGTTGGTTTGGTAATTTTGTGAGAGTTTGGGGCTTTTGTGTAATTTTACAAAAGTTGGGGTTTTATTTATAATAAACCTAAATGCATGTTTGGCATAGAAAAATGGAATAAATGTTGAATCATTGATGAAAATGGGACCCTAAGGGTTGTAATGTAAATTATGGAGAAATGACCTAATTACATTGTTTAATTAATTGGGATAATTAATTGTGAGAAATGAGGAAATGGAATGGAAATGTTGAGATTGGGAATGTATGGGAAAAATGGTGTAGTTGAATTATTTATCACTCACCGAATTGTAATGTTGATTGAATATCCATTGTGCATTTATTTCCTGTTTAGAAATAACTGCTTTGGGCTATCGGTGGAGGATAGTCGTGATTGTTGTAGACAATGCATGATGATTATGCAAACTAAAACTAATCGATTGAGTGTGTCATGGAATATGACGGTGGATTGAATACATTAAATATATGTATTGACTGATTGTATATAGAACCCTTGTGTTTATATGCATTATGTGTAGAGGAGGAGATGGGGGATGTACTCCGCGGTTTAGGGGAAGATGGGGGATGTACCTCTAAACCGGATAGTATTGGGAGAAGATAGGGGATGAACTCCGTAGACACAGCTCATATGCTTGTCTAGAGAAATGAAGATAGAGCTAATATGCTTATCTTTGAGAAGTGTAGATATAGCTCATATGCTTGTCTAGAGAAGTGAAGATAGGACTAACATGCTTATCTTTGTGAAATGTAGATGTAGCTTATATGCTTATCTGTGAATGTGGGATATAGTTTTATACATATCTGTTGGGACGATGATAGAGCTATTATGCTTATCTGTTGAAAAAGGGAAAATGAAAAGTAACTTGGACTCATAAGTCGTATGGCATATAATGTGATTTATATGGATGTATCAGTGTGACCATCTATCAATTGCTAATCTTTTAGTCATTGTTCATGGTTGGTTTAGTGTATTTCTACTGGGCTGTGGCTCACCCTATATGGGAATATCATTTTCAGGTACAGGTAGCATGCCACCTCCAAGGACATAGCTTGGGAGGCCAGAGGCGGACACTTTTGTGTTATTTTACTTTTGATGTATTACATGTAATTTCAAGCCAAGGGCTTAAAGTGTAATTGAGTTAGTACTCTTTTGTTGTAACCAAGTGTTAACTTGGAAAGCTGTAAGCCCGTAGGGCATTTGCTTTTGTTGTTAACATGTAATACTTTTGTAAAGAACATCTCTGATTAATAGAAGAATATGGATATTTTGCATGTCAATGAATGCCTTAACTGTTGGTTTAATGTTATTATTTGAGGGCGTTACAATTTTTATTTTGAAAATAATTTTGTATGAGATTTTGAAACTCTCATAATATTTAACTTTAAAATAATTACAATCACGCATTGAGAAAAGAAAGAAAAAAGAGTTGTTTCACTTATATAAAGTGTTACGATCCCACATCGGGAAAAGAAAAAAAAATGAGTTATTTCACTTATATAAAATGAATCTTATAAAGGGAGTTTTGAGGGAGAAGCCTTTAAGAAGCTCCAAACCCTTATTCTAAAATTATTGAATTTTCTTAATTTTAAACAATTAAGGAAATTCTTATTGGCTAGCTTCCATTTACTTTTTATTTTACAATCCCAAATCGGGGAAAAAAAAAAAAGAAAAAGAAGAAAGAGTGAATTGTTTCATTTACATAAAGTGAATCTTATACTCTAATTTATATAAATATTGAAATTTCTTAATTTTAAACAATTAAGAAAATCTCCATTGGTTAGTTTCCATTTAACTTTTATTTTACAATTCCATATCGAGAAAAGAAGGAAAAATTGAATTGTTTCACTTATATAAAGTGAATCTTATGCTCCCATTTATATAAGCAAAAAAATTTTTTTAGTGAAAATCCCTATAATCAATACTAATTTTTTTTCTCCTTGATTTTAAACAATTAAGAAAATCTCCGTTGGTTAGTTTCCATGTAACTATTCTTTACAATCTCACATAGACGTTTTGATTTAAAAAATAATTTTATATAAGATTTTGAAACTCTGGTAATATTTAATTTTAAAATAATTACAATTTCACATCGAGAAAAGAAATAAAAAGTGAATTGTTTCACTTATATAAAGTGAATCTTATACTCTCATTTAATATTATAGTATTGTGCATGTTTCAGTTCAAGATGATTTAAATTTTAAAATAAAATTTAAAAGTTTTAATTAATTAATTTTGTTATAAATTTGTTGGTCTTTTGACTTAGCCGATTTAGTTGAATCGTTTTTGGTTTGACTAATTCACTAGTTTAATCATGGTTTTAGTTATTTTATCAAAATATATTGTTTAAATTTGTTTGATTTGAAATAAATTAAGATTGGGCTTATTAAAAATTGAACGATTGAGATTGTTTGATTAGAAATCAACTTCTCATCCAAACAGCTGTTAACTTTTTACAATCACACATCAGGAAAAAGAGGAAAAAATGAGTTGTTTCACTATATAAACCTTATGTTCCCATTTAATATTATAGTGTTATGTATATTTCACTTCAAGATAGTTTAATTTTAAAATTAAAATAAAATTTAAAAATTTTAATTAATTAATTTTTGTATAAGTTGGTTGGTCCTTTGACCTAGCTCTCATTAGTAGCTCTCATTTAACTTTTATTTTATAATCCCACATCAAGAAAAAAAGTAAAAAGTGAATTGTTTAACTTACCTTATACTCCCATTTATATAAGCAAAATGAGATTTTTATTGAGAAGTCTTATGACCAATATCTCATACTAATTTTTTTAATTTTCTTAATTTCAAACAATTAAGAAAATCCTGATTGACTAGCTTTCATTTAACTTTTATTTTACATAATATAAAAAAATTAAATATAATTATTATATTTTTATTAAATAATATATTATTTTATTCAGTACATACCTCTAGTGATATGCTAATTTGTTATTGTTACAATTGGATAGGAGTACAAAAGAGTTTTAAAACGATTTATTAAGTCAAGTATATTATTAAAATTTAAGAAGACTCTTTATTTTACTTTTATCAAGATTGATTTACAAATAATTTTACTTTTATTATAATGGATTTACAAATAGTATTTTTATTTAGCATTTTTTAATTAAGTGCTGTAAAGTAATATTAAGTAATACTATAATAAAATATATTATTTATCCAGTATTTAAATTGCATATCTGTTCACCTTTCCAAACTGTGCGAACTGATATGGGTCATGTAGGTTAATGGATTAAGTAATTTTTGGGATACCATAAAATAAAATAAAATAAATTTATTAAGAAATATTCTTTTAAGTATTTGTATTTTAATTAGTTCATAATATATTATTGTATTTCAATAAGTTTTATTATTTAGGCATTTGATTTATTAAATTCTAATTCTCATATTTAAGGTATTTTATAGATAATTTTATTTTTACAAATATTTTTTGAACCCTTAGTAACACTACAGGAAATGACAGTTTTGGTGACCAAAATATTGGTCGCCAAAAGTCCCATTTTTGGTCGCTGAATGTAATTAGCGACTAAATTTTTTTGTCACCAAGTTCATCCCTTATACCCTGTCGGCGATAGTATTGGCGACTAAACTATTTTTGGTCATCGAAAGTTAAACATTTGGCTACTAAACTTTGGTTAGTCGGGAAAGGTGATCTTTTGGTGACTAAATTATTGGTCGCCGAAATTGAACTTTTGGCTACTAAACTTCAGTTAGTCGGCAAAGGTATCTTTTGGCCACTAAAATGTTAATCGCTAAAAGTTCTCACAGAAAACTAAATTAAACTATTAGAGACTAAAATTTTAGTAGCTAATAGAATACGTACATTTAGTGACCAAACACTTTAGTCGCCAAATGATGTCACGTTTTTAGTGACTAAAATATTTAGTCAGCAATTAAACTTCCCTCATTTTGATTTGTTTTAGCTACTATGTGGTTTGGTCACAAAAAGCCATTTGGTTATTTTTTGCTACTAAGTTATTGGTCGCCAAAACATTTGCTTACATTTTTGGCTACCAACATATTTAGTCACCAAATACTATATTAATTTTTTATTTTTTTTTAATTTCTGAACCACATATATTCATTATTAGTGCAACCTGTACCCTGTATAAACAATATAATCCATCAATACTGAATATATTATCAACCATTCAACAACGTACACACATTTCACTTCCAACAATCCAAAAAATTTATATTCAACGTCCAATTCTAACTGTAATACAAATTCCATACGAACCAAGTATAATTCAACCCCAATAATTTAATTCCATACATAATAGAGGATTAACCAAATTTAATATCCAAAAGGAAATCTATACCACACCAAAAATTTATTCTGTACTGCCCCAAATACTAATTTGTCCCACGTCCAATGCTAATTTCTATCGGGCCAAATTTTGGATATTTACCACGCCAAAAAACTAATTTGTATAAACCACTATATATACGGATGGAGATATAAACATAATGCCCTTTCGTACTTGTCAAAAAAAGTCATATCCACATTTGTACGTCAAAAACTATAGCGATCCCGGTTGTTCCTTTACTGTTCTGTTGTATTCCGGACTCGGTTCCGTGGAGTGGTAGTGGTGTCTACCTTGTTGTTATCCTTTAATTCCCTTTGATTGAGTTTTAGGATGTTTGGAGGAAGGTTGTTACAGGGTGGTTAGGCCTTGGTTTCAATTCCTTGTTGTTCAATTTTTAGGCGGTCCGCTCGAGCGGGTCTTCTTGCGCTCGAGCGGAGATTGCACACTTCCAGTATTTTCGTGCTTCTGCAAAACTTCTGCAGATGTGATTTGTACGCTCGAGCGGGTTTGTTTACGCTCGAGCGGTGGCGCTCGAGCAGGTCGGTTGGCGCTCGAGCGGGTAGTACTTTCTGGGTGTAAGTTCTGGGAGGTGGAAATCTGCGCTCGAGCGGACTGGTTTTCGCGCTCGAGCGGAAGTGCTTTATTCTTGTGTCTTGGCGCTCGAGCGGGCCTTATTGCGCTCGAGTGTGTCCAGAGTTTTGTTCTTGGCGCTCGAGCGTCGTGTTCTCCGCTCGAGCGGGTCATACGTATATGAGTTATCCGCTGGGTGATTTCAAATCACTTTTTGCTTTTCTTTCTCTCTCCTACTTTTTCTAAAAGCCATTTTGAGAGCTCCTCTCTCTAAAATCATACCTTCTCTCTAGATTTGATCTAGCTACGGTGAGTTCCTCACCTTTGGCCTTTGTTAAAGTTGTGTAGATCGTCGAGGGCGTCGTTTTAATCTGAAAATTTCGGGATTTGGAGCACGTTGGGTTTTGTCATCTACTCCTTTGAGGCTCCGAATTTGAGGTAGGGATATCCTACTCCTCTCTATGGATTTTGTCTTTAAATTTTAGTATTTTGAGATGTTGGGGTTGGTTTGGTAATTTTGTGAGAGTTTGGGGCTTTTGTGTAATTTTACAAAAGTTGGGGTTTTATTTATAATAAACCTAGATGCAGGCTTGGCATAGGAAAATGGAATAAATGTTGAATCATTGTTGAAAATGGAACCTTAAAGGTTGTAATGTTAATTATGAAAAATGACATAATTGCATTGTTTGATTAATTGAGTTAATTAATCGTGCAAAATAGGGTTATGAAATGAATCTGTTGAGATTGGGAATGTATGGGAAAAAGGGTGTAGTTGTATTATTTATCACTCACCGAATTGAAATGTTGATTTAATATCCATTTGTGCATTTATTTTCTGTTTAGAAATAACTGCTTTGGGCTATCGGTGGAGGATAGTCGTGATTGTTGTAGACAATTCATGATGATTAGGCAAACTAAAACTAATCGATTGAATGTGTCATAGAGTATGACGGTGGATTGAATACATTAATTTTTTATGTATTGATTAATTGTATATAGAACCAATGTGTTTGTATACATTATGTGTAGAGGAGGAGATGGGGGATGTACTCCGCGGTTTAGGGGAAGATGGGAGATGTACCTCTAAATCGGATAGTATTGGGAGGAGATAGGGGATGAACTCCGTAGACACAGCTCATATGCTTGTCTAGAGAAATGAAGATAGAGCTCATATGCTTATCTTTGAGAAGTGTAGATACAGCTCATATGCTTGTCTAGAGAAGTGAAGATAGGGCTAATATGCTTATCTTTGTGAAATGTGGATGTAGCTTATATGCTTATCTGTGAATGTGGGATATAGTTTTTATACATATCTGTTGAGAAGATGATAGGGCTAGTATGCTTATCTGTCGAAAAAGGAAAAATGAAAAGTAACTTGGACTCATAAGTCGTATGGCATAATGTGTTTTATGTGGATGTATCAGTGTTGGCCATCTACCAATTGCTAATCTTTTAGTCATTGTTCATGGTTGGTTTAGTGTATTTCTACTGGGTTGTGGCTCACCCTATATGGGAATATCATTTTCAGGTGCAGGTAGCATGCCACCTCCAAGGACATAGCTTGGGAGGCCAGAGGCGGACATATTTTTGTTGTTTTACTTTTGATGTATTACATGTAATTTCAAGCCAAGGGCTTAAAGTGTAAATGAGTTAGTACTCTTTTGTTGTAACCAAGTGTTAACTTGGAAAGCTGTAAGCCCGTAGGGCATTTGCTTTTGTTGTTAACATGTAATACTTTTGTAAGGAACAACTCTGATTAATAGAAGAATCTGGATATTTTGTATGTGAATGAATGTCTTGATTGTTGGTTTAATGTTATTTTTCTGAGGGCGTTACAACTTGGTATCAGAGCGTACCGGGTTCGAATACTTTGGGTACGTGGGAAGTGATTAGTATCACAATGGGTTTGTCTCGCTTGGTAGAGACTTAGATGTAGTGTCTCATGCTATGTGTTTAAATTGATAACATGCTTATGTGTTTATTTGGGTATGGGATTTAATTTCTAGGATGTTGATTGGATCCTTGGGTTTCTGGGAGTCTTGTTGGAAAAGCACTTGATCAATGCTGTTTCTGACCAGAACTCTAGTAACGCCTTGGGACTATCATTATCCGGAAATGAAATTCGTAAGTGCTTATGTGTTTATGTGCTTACGTGGAGTGAATTACAGTTGTCCATGCATTAGGACGCGCGTGTTATAGCTTCGGCACATTTGTGAATGTGCTAATAGTCTTGGTTACCTTTATTAAGATGTCAGGACGAGGAAGAGGTGCTAGGCGTGGTAGACCTGCGAGGCAAGAGATACCTGTACCGGATGACGTTCCGGCAGTACAGGAAGGGGTTGGTCAGGCCAATGTGGCCGAGCCAGCAGGTCAGCAGGCTATGAGTGCCTTGGCACGAGAGATAGCAGGAGCTTTGGGTATTCTCAGAGCAGGGAATCAGGCAGCTGAGGCTGGGCCTTCTTTCTTGAAGAGGGAGTTCTTCCGGTCTAACCCGGATGAGTTTGTCGGGGATCCGAAGGAGCCACTGAAGGCTGATGAGTGGCTTGAGCAGATGAGTAAGACGTTCGAGATGCTTGGCATCGAGGACGGAGCACTGAAGGTGACCTTGGCATCCTTCCAGCTGAAGGGAGATGCGGGTCAATGGTGGAAGTACGAGAAGGCTCGTGTTGGTGGTACTTGGGAAGCATTCGTGAATGCTTTTCAGGAGAGGTTTTTGTCTGCAGCAGCTAGGGAGAAGCTGAGGGAGCAGTTTAGCCGGCTTAATCAGCAGGGCTTGTCAGTGGCCGAGTTTGAGGCTACTTTTACCAGTCTGTCCAGGTTTGCGCCTGAACTGGTGGCGTCTGAGGAACGCCGTTGCTATGAGTTTGAGCGGAAGTTGAGGCGGGGCCTCAAGTTGAGGGTTGGTGGATCTTTCATCCGTAAGTA
Organism: Camellia sinensis; assembly: GCF_055761805.1. NCBI lineage: Eukaryota > Viridiplantae > Streptophyta > Magnoliopsida > Ericales > Theaceae > Camellia > Camellia sinensis. Next base: position 124,040,705 of record NC_138967.1, on the reverse strand, counting down.
TAGGCACCTGGTGGATGCTGCAGCTCATATGGAGCTCTTGATGCAGGAGGAGGATGAGGGGCAGAGAGGCTCCAAGAGGAGCCAAGATGGCCAGGGTGATGGCAGAAGGCAGAGGGGTTCTAACCCTCAGCAGTCACAGGGTGGTGTGGCTAGATCGACCTTTCCAGTGCCGAGTGCAGGCTCCGGGAGAGGTAGTCAGGGGGATTTCACCTGTTACAAGTGTGGCCAGCTGGGTCACAAGGTTTCAGTTTGCCCGAAGAAGGGTGAGGGTCAGAGAGCTGCTTTTTCTTCAGCTAGACCGCAGAGTCAGAGTTTGGGCAGGGGGCAGCCCTTGTCTTGTTACCAGTGTGGTCAGCCCGGGCACCTGAAGAGGTTTTGCCCGCAGTTGAGTGCCACTTCGGGAGTGTCTGGTTCTAGGCAGACGCAGAGTTTTCAGCCAGCTCAGTCTGTGCAGGCCTCGAGGGCCAATCCGGGAGCTTCGTCATCCCAGTCTGTGCAGCAGTCGTTTGCTCCGAGGGGTGAGCAGGTAGACCAGGGGCCTACAGGGCGCGTGTATGCTGTTACCGCGCAGGATTTAGTACCGGCTCCATCAGTGGTGAGAGGTACTTTTCTGTTTTGCAACTCGGTTGCTAGTGTATTGATAGACACGGGTGCATCTCATTCTTTTGTATCTGCTGCATTTGCATCTGTGTTGGAATTGGAGTTAGCGTTATTAGCATCTCCTATTTGTGTTGTGTCACCTGTTGGGGGTGAGTTGGTTTTAAAACACGGATGTAGAGGTTGTGATATAGAGGTCGCCGACCATAGGCTTCCTTTTCCGTTTGTTGTCATGCCCATGAAGGGTTTTGATGTTATTTTGGGTATGGACTGGCTATCGTCGTACCGAGCTGTTATAGATTGTTACCGTCAGAGGGTAACTGTGTGTACTCCGAGCGGGGAGTGTTTCCATTTCTTGGGAGACCGGGTTGGTAGTGTTTTGCCACCGGGGTATGATCCGCGAGGGCGGGGAGAGCTTAGTGGTCTACTTACTAGCTTTGAGAGTGGTGATTGTGATGAGACCCAGGTTGTGTTGCCGAGGGTAGTTTGTGAGTACTCGGACGTCTTTCCCGAGGATCTCGTTAGTTTGCCACCTCATCGGGAGATCGAGTTCTCCATTGATTTAGTGCCCGGCACGGCGCCGATTTCTATGGCACCTTATCGTTTTGCTCCAGCAGAGTTGGTCGAGTTGAAAGTTCAGCTTCAGGAGTTGTTAGATAAGGGTTTTGTTCGCCCTAGTGTTTCACCGTGGGGAGCACCGGCCCTCTTTGCTAAAAAGAAAGATGGGGCCTTGAGATTGTGTATTGACTACCGGAAGTTGAATCGGGCTACGGTTAAGAATAAGTACCCTATGCCCCGTATAGATGATTTGTTTGACCAGTTGAAGGGTTCCGGTTGTTTCTCTAACATAGACTTGAGATCGGGTTACCACCAGTTGAGGGTCAGGGAAGAGGATATTCTGAAGACGGCATTCCGTACGCGGTATGGCCTTTACCAATGCACCGGCAGTCTTTATGGACTTGATGAACCGGATCTTCCGGTAATTCTTAGATCGATTTGTAGTCGTTTTCGTGGACGACATTCTTATTTATTCGCCTTCTGAGGTGGAGCACGAGGAACACTTGAGAGTGGTGCTTGAGTTACTTAGAGCCCATAGGCTGTATGCCAAGTTTGGGAAGTGTGAGTTCTGGCTAGGAGAAGTCAAGTTCTTAGGCCATGTGGTTTCTGGGGAAGAGGTGTCTGTTGATACATCCAAGGTTGAGGCAGTGCAAGATTGGGCACAGCCTAAGAGTGTGTTTGAGATCCGCAGTTTTCTGGGATTAGCTGGGTATTACCGTCGGTTTGTGAAAGATTTCTCCAGGTTAGCGTCACCGTTGACTAGGCTGACTCGGAAGGGAATCAAGTTTGTGTGGAGTGAGACTTGTGAAAAGTCGTTCCAAGAGCTGAAAGTTAGATTGACCACCGCTCCGGTCTTGATTATTCCGGAGAGAGGGTTGGGTTATGCGGTTTATTGTGACGCCTCACGAGAGGGTTTGGGTTGTGTGTTGATGCAAGAGGGGAAAGTGGTAGCTTATGGCTCACGTCAGTTGAAAATACACGAGAAGAATTACCCTACTCACGATCTAGAGTTAGCGGCTGTGATCTGGAGGCATTACCTTTATGGTGAGAGGTTCAAAGTGTTCTCGGACCACAAGAGTTTGAAGTATCTGTTTACACAGAGAGACTTGAACCTGAGGCAGAGGAGGTGGATGGAGTTCATCGAGGACTATGATTTTGAGTTGCATTATCATCCGGGAAAGGCCAATGTTATGGCCGATGCCCTTAGTAGGAAATCCATTAGTGATGTAGCTTGTATAGCCATCCGGGAATGGGAGATGTTGGGTGCACTTGGCGAGTTTGATTTGCTACTGGGCGAATCTGTTGAGGTTGCGGCCTTGTTTTCTGTTGTTGCGCAGCCTACACTTGTGACTAGAGTGTTAGAGGCTCAGAGAGGTGACCTTGAGGTAGAGTCCTTCCGAGAGAAGATCTCTAGTGGGAAAGTTGAGAAGGGTTTGACGGTGTATCCCGACCTGAGTGTGAGATACCGAGACCGTTTGTTCGTGCCGGAGTCTTGCCGAGAGGAGGTACTCCGAGAGTTTCATCATTCGCGCCTTGCGGTGCATCCGGGAGGTACAAAGATATATCGGGATTTGGGTCGCCAGTTTTGGTGGCGGGGTATGAAGAGAGATGTGGCTGTTTTCGTATCGAAGTGCCTTACTTGCCAGCAAGTGAAGGCCGAGCATCAGAGGCCAGCGGGTTTGTTGCAACCCTTGCCTATTGCCGAGTGGAAGTGGGAGCATATCACTATGGACTTCGTTGTAGGTCTTCCGAGGACTCAGCGTGGTAGTGATGCTATTTGGGTGGTTGTAGACCGGTTGACTAAGTCGGTGCACTTTATTCCTATGCGCGTGAGAGATTCGGTAGACCATCTTGCCGACTTGTATGTTCGGGACATAGTGAGGTTGCACGGGGTCCCAGTGACGATCGTCTCAAATAGAGATCCTCGTTTTACTGCTAGGTTGTGGCAGAGTTTGCAGAGTGCCTTGGGCACTAAGTTGACCTTTAGTACGGCTTATCACCCTCAGACTGACGGGCAGTCCGAGCGTACTATTCAGATCCTTGAGGATATGCTTCGGGGTTGTGTCCTTGATTTCAGTGGGACGTGGGAGAGGCACTTGCCATTAATGGAGTTTGCCTACAACAACAGTTTTCAGTCTAGCATCGGTATGGCACCGTTTGAGGCCTTGTATGGCCGACCGTGTAGGTCTCAAGTTTGTTGGGCCGAGGTGGGTGATGCCCCTTTGTTGGGTCCGGAGTTGGTTAGGGAGACGACGGAGAAAGTTGAGCTTATCCGTAGGAGGCTTGTTACAGCCCAGAGTCGCCAAAAGAGTTATGCCGACCGTAGGAGGAGGCCTTTGGCGTTTGAGGTAGGTGATCATGTCTTTCTGAAGATATCACCTAGGCGAGGTTTGATGAGGTTTGGGAAGAGTGGGAAGTTATCCCCTCGGTTTATTGGTCCTTTCGAGATCCTTGAGAGGATTGGCGAGGTTGCTTACCGGTTAGCTTTACCGCCGTAGTTGTCCGGAGTTCATGACGTGTTTCATGTGAGTATGCTTCGGAAGTATGAGCCAGATCCATCACATGTGTTGGATTGGACCGATTTAGAGGTAGATGAGGATGCCTCGTATGAGGAGAGACCGGTTCGGGTCTTGGATAGGCGGGATCAGGTCCTGCATGGCAAGACCATCCCTTTGGTAAAGGTTTTGTGGAAACATCACGGAGTGGAGGAAGCCACTTGGGAACGTGAGTTAGAGGTCCGTGAAAAATATCCGGACTTGTTTGTTGTTGTATAATCTTGTATTTACATTTTGGACTAATTGTTGAACTTAAGAGCTTTTGTATATGTCTTAAGTGTGAAACATTGAAAATGTTTTGATCTATTGAAAGTATGTTTTGGAACTTGCCTCATATGGAAGTTGAATGTAACATTATATATGTTGAGATATATTGTTGAAATTGGAAAGGAAATGCGTAATGTTGATGCATGTTGAAAGTACGTATGTTGTTTACATATTGTGAAATGCCTCTTGATAAGAGATGGGATGACCGGTATTGGGTCGAATTGTTGAATGTTAAAATGTAACATTGTTAAAAATGGAGGAAAACCTGTTTTTGAAAACTTGTGCTTAATTTTGGGGACGAAATTCTTTAAGGGGGGGAGGTTATAGCGATCCCGGTTGTTCCTTTACTGTTCTGTTGTATTCCAGACTCGGTTTCGTGGAGTGGTAGTGGTGTCTACCTTGTTGTTATCCTTTAATTCCCTTTGATTGAGTTTTAGGATGTTTGGAGGAAGGTTGTTACAGGGTGGTTAGGCCTTGGTTTCAATTCCTTGTTGTTCAGTTTTTAGGCGGTCCGCTCGAGCGGGTCTTCTTGCACTTGAGCGGAGATTGCACACTTCCAGTATTTTCGTGCTTCTGCAAAACTTCTGCAGATGTGATTTGTACACTCGAGCGGGTTTGTTTACGCTCGAGCGGTGGCGCTCGAGCGGGTCGGTTGGCGCTCGAGCGGGTAGTACTTTCTGGGTGTAAGTTCTAGGAGGTGGAAATCTGCGCTCGAGCAGACTGGTTTTCGCGCTCGAGCGGAAGTGCTTTATTCTTGTGTCTTGGCACTCGAGCGGGCCTTATTGCACTCGAGCGTGTCCAGAGTTTTGTTCTTGGCGCTCGAGCGTCGTGTTCTCCGCTCGAGCGGGTCATACGTATATGAGTTATCCGCTGGGTGATTTCAAATCACTTTTTGCTTTTCTTTCTCTCTCCTACTTTTTCTAAAAGCCATTTTGAGAGCTCCTCTCTCTAAAATCATACCTTCTCTCTAGATTTGATCTAGCTACGGTGAGTTCCTCACCTTCGGCCTTTGTTAAAGTTGTGTTGATCGTCGAGGGCGTCGTTTTAATCTGAAAATTTCGGGATTTGGAGCACGTTGGGTTTTGTCATCTACTCCTTTGAGGCTCCGAATTTGAGGTAGGGATATCCTACTCCTCTCTATGGATTTTGTCTTTAAATTTTAGTATTTTGAGATGTTGGGGTTGGTTTGGTAATTTTGTGAGAGTTTGGGGCTTTTGTGTAATTTTACAAAAGTTAGGGTTTTATTTATAATAAACCTAGATGCATGCTTGGCATAGGAAAATGGAATAAATGTTAAATCATTGTTGAAAATGGAACCTTAAAGGTTGTAATGTTAATTATGAAAAATGACATAATTGCATTGTTTGATTAATTGAGTTAATTAATCGTGGAAAATGAGGTTATGAAATGAATCTGTTGAGATTGGGAATGTATGGGAAAAAGGGTGTAGTTGTATTATTTATCACTCACCGAATTGAAATGTTGATTTAATATCCATTTGTGCATTTATTTTCTGTTTAGAAATAACTGCTTTGGGCTATCGGTGGAGGATAGTCGTGATTGTTGTAGACAATGCATGATGATTAGGCAAACTAAAACTAATCGATTGAATGTGTCATAGAGTATGACGGTGGATTGAATACATTAATTTTTTATGTATTGATTAATTGTATATAGAACCAATGTGTTTGTATACATTATGTGTAGAGGAGGAGATGGGGGATGTACTCCGCGGTTTAGGGGAAGATGGGGGATGTACCTCTAAACCGGATAGTATTGGGAGGAGATAGGGGATGAACTCCGTAGACACAGCTCATATGCTTGTCTAGAGAAATGAAGATAGAGCTCATATGCTTATTTTTGAGAAGTGTAGATACAGCTCATATGCTTGTCTAGAGAAGTGAAGATAGGGCTAATATGCTTATCTTTGTGAAATGTGGATGTAGCTTATATGCTTATCTGTGAATGTGGGATATAGTTTTTATACATATCTGTTGAGAAGATGATAGGGCTAGTATGCTTATCTGTCGAAAAAGGGAAAATGAAAGTAACTTGGACTCATAAGTCGTATGGCATAATGTGTTTTATGTGGATGTATCAGTGTTGGCCATCTACCAATTGCTAATCTTTTAGTCATTGTTCATGGTTGGTTTAGTGTATTTCTACTGGGCTGTGGCTCACCCTATATGGGAATATCATTTTCAGGTGCAGGTAGCATGCCACCTCCAAGGACATAGCTTGGGAGGCCAGAGGCGGACATATTTTTGTTGTTTTACTTTTGATGTATTACATGTAATTTCAAGCCAAGGGCTTAAAGTGTAAATGAGTTAGTACTCTTTTGTTGTAACCAAGTGTTAACTTGGAAAGCTGTAAGCCCGTAGGGCATTTGCTTTTGTTGTTAACATGTAATACTTTTGTAAGGAACAACTCTGATTAATAGAAGAATCTGGATATTTTGTATGTGAATGAATGTCTTGATTGTTGGTCTAATGTTCTTTGTTCTAGTAAAGAGGCAGAGACTTTCCTAGAGAAGGGCTGTAGGGAGTATGAAGATGATGATGAGGTGGCAGCAGGATGTGACAAGCTTGCTGCTGAGTTGGTATACACCAATGAGGTAGTACCGAGGAAGGAGCCTACTGCGTGTCGCATTGGAAAGAAGGCAAGCACTGTAGTTGAGGAGACAAAGTTGGATTCAGAAAGCTGCAGCAAGGAGGGAGCGTATGTAGAGGTAATGATGCTGGAAGAGCCTGTGCACAGTCCTAAAAGTAATGATGGCAATCAAAGATGTGTTGAGCAAGTCTTTACACAGGGTTTTATAAAAAGCTTTAGTGGGTCTAGAGAGGGTCTCCAGCCTGGCATTAATCTGGAAGTGGATCTGGCCCAATCAATTAGCAACAACCTTGTTAGTGATCCTTTCTCCAGTCCTATTGAGCCTTGTAATGTTAAACCTAGTTGTAATGGGCTCTTGGCTTTGTGCCTAAACCATTCAGGCCATATTAGGCAATCAGCTGCTATCTCAAAACCTCTTCGAAATGTAAAGAAAAAGGGGAAACAAAAGGCCCACCTAGAGGGTTTTACTACCTTCTCCAGACTCCATGGGTACAAAGCTGTCAACAAACCCACCTCAAAATCTATCATATACAGACCAGCAGTAGCAGCAATTGCACAGTCAGAACTGTCTGAGTCTGAATCAAGCCTGAATAATTACCTTCTTCAAGAAGCCACAGCTACCATCCAATTGGGGAAAACTCTTGGTATCAACTTCAATGGTCAAGAGGATGTAGCCTTAAATAAGATCATGGACCTAGAGCGTAAGGACAAAAAGAGAATCATCAAAGAGGGGAAGGTCAAACAGTAAGGTGCTGTAAGTTGCTGTACAAGGGTGATTATTAGGGGGCTAGGAATAGGAAAGATTGTGAAGAAAGCTGTACCAGAAGATCCAGTTTTTGGTGGTTTCAGTTTGTGCTGCTGGTCTCAGTTTTTTGGTGGTCTCAGTTAGTGCTGCTGTAAGTTGTTGTACAAGGGTGATTCTTAGTTGTGCTGCTGGTCTCAGTTTTTGGTGTGAGCTTGTTCGGTTTTTGGTGCTGTTTTGATGCTCCAAGTTTCTGTAGTTTTTTTTTGTGTTTTTTTTATCTTTGTTTTCCTTGTTTTGTTGGTTTCTCACCAACTTGGAGTTTCACCAACTTGGAGCTTCTTCTTGTTGGTTTCTCCTCTTTATTGATGTAATTCGGTTGTCTTTCATCAATGAAGTTTCTCTTTTGCCGATCAAAAAAAAAAAAAAAAAATTTATCACAAAAACCTTAATGTAGAGGGAAGAAGGGTTGATGAGTGAACTCACTGAAAAAGTTGAGTAAAAAAAATTCATTTAAAGCTCTATGAACAAAATACATGCATCTTACTCTCAAGAAAAGACTATCTAGAATCAGTGACATCAAAACATGAAATGCATAAAATAAACACGATGAAACATATTCGATGGTTGAGCAGAATGTATAATCCATCACACTACATCAAAGTCAAATGAAAACACCCACCAACTGAAAAAGAAAAATCATACTCAAAGAAACCTGCAAAGTAAAAAAAAAAAAAAAAATCAAATCAATGAGTTATATACAAATCGCTAATACTATTAATCAGATAAAAAATATATAGAGAGAGAAACTCAACAGTAACAAGTCTACAATACTTAAATGTTGCAAAATTAGATTAGCAAGCTCTAAAATCATTAAACCCATCAATCATGTAAAACACTAACAAACCAAAAATAAAAAAATACAAACGAATCCCATAAATATTCGTTAAACAGAGTAAAAAAACAAAAAACAAAAAATAAATAATGAGTTATACAAATCACTAATACTATAACAAGTTCACAATACTAAAAGTTGCAAAATTAGATTAGTAAGCTCTAAAATCATTAAACCCATCAATCATAAACCAAAACTAAAAAAATACAAAACAAACCCATAAATATTGGTTAAACAGAGTTATGAAATCAACTATAAACTCACAATAATATTTACAAATTAGCCTAAACCCAAAACATAAAACTATAAAATCAGATCAATTGAGACAAAAATGTAAATAAAATTCAGATCTTGGAATGTACCTTGAGGTACCATTATCTGGGTTATGACTGATAACAATAGCGTAATCACCAGAAGCTCTAGCCAAGACACCTCGATCACTGACATGGTGTTCAATGTTGCAAACAACAGCACCTTCAAGGATAGATCTGAGAGGAAGAACATTGCCAACCATGAGATTGGCTTTCTTTCCGCAGAAAAGGAACTGGCTAGTGTACATAATATAGCATTTTAAAATGAACCAAACTACTCAACCCTGATCTGCATTGATAATAAATAGTAAATAATAACATACAAGACATTGTCAATAGTTTTATACACTTTTTCAACTAATATAGCATGACTTGATTGCAGGGGCGGGGGAGTACAAATAGCAGCTGACCTGAGCAAGAATGTCATTCATGCAATCACTAGCATCTGCATCTCCGTGACCCAATATGCACAAAAACCTGAGTAATCTAGTATGGAGAAAAGGATCTGTAATCCCAGAGATGTCATTCTCAGGTGCAAAATAAATAAACAAATTATCTATGTGAAGAGAACAATCCTAGCAAAAAAAAAAAAAAAAATCATTCTACAACCAACAACAAAGCATGCAGTCAACTTAATTACTGAACCAACAAACCAGTCCTCAAAACCTCTCTATGACATTTTTACATACACTTGGTGAGCATAAATCAAAAAGATTCGAGAAGTACACTGTTCACATGTAGAGCAGGGAATTGCAACAACACCAATTTTTAATTCCATTGAATTACATATGAAAGAGATCAGAGAAGATGTGAAGATTTATTACCCGTTGAGAAGGAGATCGTCATGTAGGAGCATGCGAGTCTTAGGGTGGAGAGGGTCGGATCCCTGAATCTAGCGGCGGATGGAGGGAGAGGAGTTGCTGGAAGAGCTGCTAGGAGGAGGAGAGAGAAAAAGGGGGAGGAACATGGTGTGGCGATTGCTGCCGCCGTGGATTGGTGTAGACCGCCCCAAACTCTCTCCGCTTGCCTCCTTCCGGAGAGGCATGAATTGGGTTCTTAGCTACTACAGTTCGAACTCCTGTCACGGTTCTGAATCTAATCTCAAAAAGTGCAATGTAAGACTGATAAATCACCAAAGAGTCTAAATCCGATAAATCGTTTTGGAAAATCGATTTTAATCAAAAAGCGCCAAGCATGGACTGCTTTGCCAGATTTTAGAGTCGCCACCTAAATATTTTGTTTTGGAAAAATTTAGAAAACCCTGACTCGTGCCTAAGGCCACGTGTCCGTCATCACCAAAGTTACCTCGGCTCGGGAACTTGGGTACGAGAGGGAAAAGTCCTGAAATGAGCACCCCCGCTCGCCCGATCAAAGGATCGGCCTCTACTAAACATGATACGTTGTTTTTGAAAACACATGTGTTTTTATTCCGGTTTATTAGCTAACCTTACTACGTGATGCACACAGCATACAAGTTTAGACTAAATCACTCGATTTGGAACAAAACATCTCATGTTTGTTTTTCGAAAATGGTTTGAAAGTGCTACTCGCAAGTAGGCTAAAGCGCGGATTTGCCACTCTCAAGTGGGCTTAAAACATGATGATTTGCCACTCCGCAAAGTGGGCCTAAAACTCGCATTTGATGAATTGTTCCAATTCAAGCAATGAAGCCTTCATCCACATGCATTCATGCAGTTATAGCAGTTAAGCAAATAGCCTCATGGCAAGCATGCTAACATGGCAATATACACATCTCATGCAGTATGCTAAAGCGTAAACACTTACAGTGTACTCCGAGCCAAAACATAAAACTAGTTAGAAATCATGCATGATCCTAGCTATGTTAGAATGCCTAATGCAACGCATGCAAAAATGCAACTAAATAGGCTCGGCTATCTAAGATGGCATATTAATGCGACATTTTGATACATGTATTCAAATAGGAATTGAAATGCGATGCAGTTTGTATGATGCACCGAGCCCGGTGCATGCAAGACAAATGAATGATGCAAACATGCATAGCATAAGGTATGCTAATCAAAATATGCCCTAATCTAACCACTGAAAGCGGATAAATAAAAGGGAGAAAGAAATGGGGTTTGGAAGACATGCACACATGCACGCACCCTCATTACAACATTGCGCCCTCGCGAAGGAGGGTCCAAATGAAATGAAAGCTAACTAGCTATGCTAATTTAGCTAACTATTACAAACCAATTATTAATTATGCTAAGCTAATTAGAAAATTACAATAATGAATTAAATTAGCTAAATACATCAACTAATTAATTACAAAAATGACAAATTAACCGACTAAGTAAAGCAGTTAAACGGCCTCGCGGGCGAGGGAGAAATGCATGCTCGGTTCGCTTCGCCCAGAAATACATTAGGCTGGCATGAGTTGTCACTGTTTGCATTCGTAGTGACCTCGGAGCATCGAACACATTTTCAGGTTGCATTTGCCTCAAAACAGGAGCATTTTGGAAAAATTTGCTACAAGTGGCTGGCCGGCCACTTCAACTGGTCAGCAGGCTACCTCAATTGGCCGGCCGGCCACTTCAACTGGTCGGCAAGCTACCTCAACTGGCCGGCCGGCCACTTCAACTGGTCGGCAAGCTACCTCAACTGGCCGGCCGGCCACTTCAACTGGTCGGCAGGCTAGTGCAAGTGGCTGGCCGGCCACTTCTTTTTCCAGAACCTCAACTTTGCTGCAACAGAGATCAACAAAGGCACAACAATGCATTTACAAGGAAATGTGTGTGCAACTACTTTCCTTATCATTTCTCAAGCTCAAAGGAGCGTAGTACTCGACTCTCAAGCCACCAATCACGCATCTCAATGCATGATGGCCAAAGAGCCAAGCTCGCACGATGTTAGTGAATGCACAAACAACACATAAGAGCCTCTGCCTCCATCATACATGATCAAGAGGGTTGGCGACTGAGAAACGCAACACGTTTCATCACTTTAAGTATGAAACGTGCCACATTCCTTGTGTTTGGATTAATGTCAGATCCAAACACAATGCAATGCAAACAACATGCTCATCTTTCAATGCTAAAGTGGCATGCACAAGGTTCTGTCATGCAAGCAATGCATGCATGGCATGTTTAGAAGCTAAGGCATCAAAGCTAGTGAAGTGTATTACACATGAGGCATGCACTACAATGCTCAAATGGTCAAACCACATATAGACAAACCTAAGATGCTCCAAAACAGTGGCCAATACACACCAAAACTTAGGCACAAAAAGCAAGGAACGCATGCTCATCCGTTTGCTCGCAAGTAAGGCACAAAGCTTAATTTTCAAACACATTGAAAGAATGACATATATGAGAGCATGACAAAGGTACAAGCACTGAAATCATATGCTAAATGATGACATATCATGCAAACAACACAAGTATGGCATGCTAGAGTCCTTAAGCATTAAAGCTAGCGAAGTACACAACTCTAGGGCTATACAATACAATGCTCAATGGACTAAACCAACCCTAAACAGACCTCATGCATGCCAAGACAGTGGCCAAAATGCTTTGAAATGATAGCATGAAAGGCAAGCAAATAATGTTCATGCATTAGCTCATCAACAAGGCATAAGGGCACAACTCTTAAACACAATTAAAGAGTGACAAACATGAGAATATGACAAGGCTATAAGCTTTGAAATTATGTGCTAAATGATGCCATATCACATAAACATCACAAATAAGGCATGGTAGAAGGCCCAAAGCATAAGGCTAGTAAAGGGCACTACACAAGAGGCATGCGATACATGGCACAAATGACTAAACCAACTTTGGACAGAGCTCAATTAGGCCAAAACAAAGACCAAAACATGCTGAGACGGAAGCTCAAAAGCCTAGACAAGCGTGCATACCTATTGGCTCATAAACGAGGCATAAGGCACAACTCACAAAACCTATGAAGGAGTGGAATATGTGAGAGTGTGACTATGCTATACATACTGAAATCATGTGAGAAATAAGGCTAAGGCATGCAATCACCACATGCACAACATGTTAGGGACTTTGAAACTCAAAACTAGTCAAAGCCACTTACACTACAACCATACAAGGCAAGCCTCACATGGCCAAGACCATTCAAAATAGAGCTAAGGCATGCTAAAATAATAGCTAAAACATGTTGAGACAGAGCTAACACAAGCTAGGATTTGAGGCATAAAGCATGATGCATGTTAAGCCTACAAGTAGGATTGCACTACAAGTATAAAAACGAAGTAAGAGGTGACTCCACCAACCAAAATTAGAGTTAAGGCATGTCAAAATAACACCAAAAACATGTTGGAGTTGAGCCAATACATGCTAGAATAATGGACCAATGCATTAAGCATACAAGGCTAATTTGCAAGAATTACACTACAAGTGTAAGAAGCAAGAAACCAATGACCAAACCAACCAAAAACAGATCTAAGGCAAGTCCAACAAGTCACAAAAACAAGCTTGAGCTAGGTCATAAAAGAGTAAAAGAGCATGCTCAAGTATGAGGCCAACAAGGCATACAAGCAAGACAAAAGGGGAGGGGGATCACCCCCTCCTATTTTGGACCACAAGAGCAACTTTTTACCACTGAAATTCCTCTGAGTTTCAGTGGTAAAAATGCCATGCAAAGGCTAAAACAAAAGCTTCAAAGGATGGCTCTAAAGCTTAGCAAATAAGGCATACAAGGGGGTGAAACGCCTCCAACTCCCACAAAGCCTTAAACAACCATCTTTAACACTTAAAAATAGAGTTTTTTGTAGTTGACAACTAGGCCAAAGTAAGCATGCAAAGGTGGCTTAAACTAGTATATAACAAACAAGCTTAAGAGGAGAAGAAGCTTACCCTTGTAGCACAGCAAGAAGGCAGCAACTTCAGCAACAATTTTGGACCAAAACCAATGCCAAGACCTCAAAATAAGCTCCAAGGTACCTCAGCTCCAAAGTTAAGGTGTTTGACTAGGTGTTTGTGTGCAAAAGTGTGAAGAAATAACACTTCTAAGCACAATAGCACAATATAAAGAGAGAGAGAGAGTGTGTGTGAGAATTCTAGAGAGAGATGAAGATTTTTAGCTCTAAAAAATCTGAACCCCTCTCAATGGGGAGGAAGCTCCCCTTATATAGGAAATGTAAGCCAAAAGGCTTGCTCAATCCCTCCATTCACGTGTATGGAGGATGAGTTCAATGCGCCACAGCTGGCTCAAAAGATCTACAAATATCTAAAAAGGAGAAAAAGTGGCTGCCGGCCAGTTAGGTGGCCGGCCGGCTACTTCCCCTAGCCGGCCGGCCACTTGAAGTGGCCTACAAGGGAGAAAAGTGGCCGGCAAGTGCCACAAGTGGCCAACAAGGCCCTCCTCTCCCCAAGGCAAGGGACAACAAAGGTTGGCACAAAAACCAAGGCCAAAACACAAAGGGTTAAGAGGCTCAAAGACAAGGCACTCAACCGAGACCTTCGGGCGCTCGAAACAAGCACAAATATGCACAATCATCGAATGCACAAACGATGACGTCTGAGTCTTAAGGTCGGTCAAAAATGGGGTGTCTATAGTTGCCCCTTTTTAACAGAACTCAAAAGTCATGAAATGACGAGAGTGAATGTCAAAGCCTAGAGACGACCTATTTTTGACAAGGCCGAAGACTTTGACAAACAGGCAAGAAAATAACACAGATGCGCCCATAGGCAGGGGCAAAATGCAGATGACATGCACAATGCAGAACATAACTTATGATTATGCAAAGAGCGTTGTAAAGAAGCATCTAGATGCAAATGTTATGCAAAGAAATGCTACCGCAAACTCGTACATAAGCAAGTTAACAAACACGCTATGCGTGAGAACTACAAACCGAACTACATTCCATGCAGAAAGGATGTAAGAAAATTATGCAATCTGAACCACGGACCACATAGGAAAGACTAGAAGCAATTATCGGGAACACCCAAGGCCTCAAACGAAACACCTCCTAGCGTATCAAACGCGAAAGGAGAGGGACTGCGCAAGAAAACGCAGTCATCCAAACGCGTGTCAAACGCGAGAGGAGAAAGGTATGTCCAAACGCATGTCAAACGTGAGAGGAGAAGGGTACGTCTAAACACATGTCAAACGCGAGAGGAGCAGGGGTACGTCCAAATGCATGTCAAACGCGAGAGGAGAAAGGGTAACCGAACGGGTGTCAAACGCGAACATGTGTGATAGATGCGTAGTCAAACTGAACTGGAACCTCTCTGAATGAACCGTACATACAATATCGTTTGGTTGCACCAACTTCGAATGAACCGTACATACAATATCGTGCCTGCATAAGAAAGAAACTCAACAGGTACAATATAGTAGAAACACATGTTCAACGTTACATCAAGATACAATGGCAATATGAGATAAACGCGTGCACATACAATGTGCAAATGAAAGGGTGCATAACAATGCATGGGAGACGTGCATAACAATGCAAGTGAAACGGTTCATAACAATGCAAGTGGAACGGTGCATAACAATGCAAGTGAAACGTGCATAACAATGCAAGTAAAGCATGCATAACAATGCAAGCGAAGAGTGCATAGCAATGCAAGTGAAAAGGGTGCATAACAATGCAAGTGAAGCATGCATAACAATGCAAGTGAAAAGTGTGCATAACAATGCAAGTGAAGCGTGCATAACAATGCAAGTGAAGCGTGCATAACAATGCAAGTGAAAAGTGTGCATAACAATGCAAGTGAAGCGATGAATAACATATCTTGTGCACAATAATCAATGCATATGCAACGCAATATGTTCAATGAAGAAAAGTGCGTCCTAGCAAGACCGATTTAGTGGTGACCTCCGATTTACCTCTCGGAGGGGTGAAATGTATTTCAAAAAAGGATATTCCTTGTTTGAGTTGACGGGCAATGACCCTCGCGCACTGCAAATGTGATTCTAGACTTCCGTGGAAGCATTTTGAATCAGATTTTGAGCATACCCTGCATTTCTTGGAACTCAAGGACAAATAACAGTCTGAAAACACTCAGAGAGAACATTGGGCACCTACCGGCCACTTTTCAACTTTGCCGGCCACTTGAATAGACAGCCAGCCAGTTTAGGAAAAACGGAGCAGTTTGGTCATTCAACTCGCGGGTCTTTAAAAATACAACACCAAATCACTTTTGTTCACACACCCATTGCTGAAAAACCTTTCTCCTTGCTCCTAGGAACTTTTCCTCTCTCAGATCCGCACCTTATACGCATATTCCAACGCCCCCACGAAGTTGATTCGCGAAAAACTTTTGATTCTCTTCGTTTTGAACCGAACAAAAGTTGTTGTCGGAGCCTTGTTCTCCATTTTCACCACTCGAGGTATATTTCTCTCAACTTTGACTTGAGTTTGGCACCCTTTTCCCAAGCTTTGACTTTTTTGACTTTTTCTCTTCCTAAGAGTTGACTTTTTGCATTTTTCGCCCATTTTGCTCATTTTTGCCTATCTTTCACCCTTTTTGCAGATGGCAGATGACGTACCACACGGCGGGGGTCCTCCGGAGATGGAGGGAGAGCCGGAGCATGTCCCGTTGCCGCCCTGAGGTCGGCCATTTGATCCAGCGGCATACCGCCCTTAGGTACACGTGCTACGACCTAGCACGGCGCGTCACTTTACCGGATTTGCGCGGCGCGCGCCCGCAGATCTCCTACTACGGGAGCTAGAGTCCCATCTATCCCATGATGCCCCAGAGGTACACACTGCACTTTTACATTTTCTACGATATACGTTACATTTCTTGCATAGGCTCGCACCTTTTGCACTGTATTTGATCTGCTCATTCTGAACACATGTACTACACACTATATCTCTGCTCATTCTGAACACACATACTGTATTTCTGCTCATTTTGAACATTTTCACACTATATTTCTGCTCATTCTGAACATTTTCACACATCGTGTTTCTGCTTATTCTGAACATTTTCACACACTGTGTCTCTGCTTATTCTGAACATTTTCACACACTGTGTCTCTACTCATCCATGCAGGTTGACTCCCGCTTCACCTGCGGGTACGGGGCCACCACGGCGAGGGACTAGTACCTGGAGCTCCCTGGCGGTGTCTAGCAGATCATAGACGAGGCGGGGTTTGGCCTATTCTGTACGGGGCTCTTGCATCTCTTTGGGCGTAGGACCGTCTTGGGTGCATTGGTAGAGAGATAGTGGGACACCACCAACTCCTTCCATTTCTCTACCACGGGGGATATGACTATGACCCCGCTCGACTTCTCGATGTTGACAGGCCTTGAGGTGGGAGGCCAGCCGATCCCATATGATGCCGATATGGGTGAGTGGGAGGCAACTTAGACCTACCTATTGGGAGTACATCCGCCTATTTATCGCGCATCAGGCTCCGTCCGGTATACTTGGTTTGCCGACCACTTCAGAGGGAGAGAGCCCACGACAATCGCAGAGACAGAGCAGTATGCTCGTGGCTTTCTCATGTTCCTCTTCGGCACGACTCTGTTCGCCGACAGGTCGAACACTGTGGGGCTGTATTTGCTGAGTGCCTTAGTGGACCTGTCCCAAGTGCAACACTACGATTGGGGAGGTGCTGCTCTCGCCACTCTTTATTGCTATATGAGTTCGGTTTCCCACAGGAGCAGGAACAAAGTAGGCGGCTACTAGAGAGCCTGGGAGGTATGCTTTAATTTTCAGGTTTACATTACTGATGTGCTTTCTGCTTTGCACTTTCTGCACACACTGCACACACAGTCTCTGCTTTCTGTATCATCTGTATGCTGTATTCTCACTGCCACTCTTCTTCCTTTCACAGCTATGGGTATACGCCTACTTCCTATTGCTTGCACCTGAGCTAGAGGTTGAGACACCTCCGGATATACCTTATTCATGTCGCTATGACGGCCGGTGCCAGCCGAGGCCCCGGGAGACGCTTCCCTATCTGCGCCAGTTTTTTGGCACAGTGAGACCAGCAGAGGTAATTCAAAACTCACAGTTTTCTCTTCATTTTTAACTTTACTTCACTTCGCATATCTACTAGAAACTAATCCACTTGCTGTCTGCAGATTACGTGGCTGCCTTAGGAGGCGATGCTAGAGTTCACCCGATTCCATTTCGCTGGAGCCCGGGGCGCCTGCCGATTCCGGATCTTGTTCGAGGGACCGGTGGGCCGAGCTTTGTTTTTTGGAGAGCGCTTCAGGCACCAGCATTGGGGTTGCAATTTCAATCGATCCCTTTGCCACCTCCACCATCCATGCGGGCCACAGGGAGCATTCCCCCTCAGGAGCTCACTGATGTTATGCAGGGCGTGGATGCAGATCAATTCATTGAGGAGGGGGACTACACAGCCTATATCGAGGCATACATCATGCCTCCGTTGGAAGGTGCTCGCACTCCTACATGGAGGACAGTAGCTACTGCTTCGTCGAGTAGGGCTAGAGCGGCGGGGGCCCTCTCGATGAGTAGGTCTCGAGCACAGAGAGGCAGAGCCGAGAGATGCCCGGCACCAAACATAGTACCGGATGGCCAGATTTTCCTACATCACTGACTTACCAGAGACGTTCTGGAGAGACTTGCCAGGTCCCCATCGAGCCTTCACTGGCCGGTCGTGCACTTGCTGGAGTTCGAGGCCGGGCCCCGGTATGTACCAAACTTTACATTCTACATATTTACTTCATTTTAATTATACCTTGTGAAATACTAATTTATTCAATGCATTTGCAGGCGCCGATTGAGTACACAGGACAGGCTCTTGACTTAGTAGCTTCCTTGACAGAGATGATGCAGACGAGCTTGGACTTACTCAGCCTCTACAGGATCCTGGTAATCTTTCTTCAATTTGCATTTCATGCCCTGAAACTCTCTGCTAACGCACTAGCATTCACACAGTTCCATACTATGATGATCTGATGCTTTGCACTAAAACACTGCATTAATACATTGTTCCATACACTGCTCACAGCATACACACACTGCAACCATATACTGCTCACAGCATATCATCTCTTGCATCTAGTATACAGCATCTGCTATATACCTTCTGACACACTCCTCTTTTCCAGATCCCTTTCGAGACGTCAGCTCCATTAGGTGCCCCAGGAGGAGTGGCGACAGGACCTTCAGCAAAACCTCCAGTAGCACACAGCCGAGGGAGACATCGGAGGCCTACCAGACGCGGTGATGACGGCGAGTCTAGTGAGGACGAGGAGGCAGCGAGTCCTCAGTCAGAGTCAGCCGAGGAGGGCTCCGAGGATGAGAGCGGAGATGACTCCGGTTCAGACAATAGTGTCGATGGCGATGATGCTCCAGGGTGCTCTCAGCCGAGGAAGAGGATGAAGAGGACCTCTCAGTCCTGAGTTAGATGGCACCGATTCAGACACTTTTGCTTTTTGCTTTATTTCTCTTTTTGCTTTAGTATTTGCACATTTTACAACCTTAGGCAGTTTTATTTTTTTTAAAACTTTGTACTTTGTAAAGAGAAACCATGATGGAATGAAAATAACTTTTTTGTTCAAAAAGTGTTGCATTTGTATTCTAAGCATCGCATCGCACCATTTTGCACAAAAATGAGATTGATGGAAATATAACATTTGTTTATTGCGAAGTTAGGTAGTGAACCGACACAACAAACAAAACAAAACATCTTAAAGAACAACTCGATAAGCAAAACAACGACTCGATAAACAAGTTGCAACAACTCGATAAACAAAGTTATCAACTTAAGGACAAGTCGCCAAAACCACAGCAGAACGCGTCCAAAGTGGAACAAAACATGGATTTTCAGCACTCCCAGCACATAGACAGACTAAGACAAATCTGCTGGGGACAAATAGTGGCTGCGGCCACTTTTTGCTTCTGTGGACCACTTAAGTGGCCGGCCGGCCAGTTAAGGTGGTCGGTCGGCTACTTGAACTGGCCGGCTGACCATTTTTTCTGGGAATCTCCAGATGTCTGCCATCTGTCTTCCACTAAATGCTCTATCTTCTATAAAGTTTCTAGCTTCGTGGTTCCCTAATTTGAACTCCATTTCTCCCCCAAATGGAAGCATTTCTTGTCCAAAACCTCACAAATTGGATTGCAAACTTGGATGGCTCGGAAAAGTTGAACTTTCGGGGCTTCAGAATAAATGCACTATTTATGTTGAGCCGCACCCCGCTACGTTCTCCGTTCCTCCATGCCGCGGCAAGGTGTTGGAATCCAGTAACTCATGTTTTTAGCTTTGGGGGACAAGAGATGTGTCCCACTTTCGAAGACTCCCAAGCTTTGATGGAGTCCGAGCGTGAGGAAGAGATCTTGCTCCAATTCCGTTTTGGCCACATCCAAGCCTTAGGACGGATGTGTGGGCTTACTTTGCATGACGCTCGGTCTTTGATTCGCGACGAGGAGTTGGACATCCCCAGCTTGATTCATCGGTTTTCTGATGCCGCTGACCGCGGCGACCATCACTGGCAGGGTTTTCGGTGACATGCGCTTTGCTTGTACATGTTATCTCATTTCTTGCTTGCCCTAGGCTCCGGTGGGTCTAGCGTCTGTTTGATTGAGGTTGCCCAAGGTTTAAAAGAGGGTAAGAGCTGCATTGCCATGACACTAGTTGAGACACTGATGGGTTTGGATATCTTCCATCGCCGAGAGATGACTAGGTTCGCGGGGAGTCCACTACTACTGTAGGTAATGTTTCCCACCCAATCTCACATATATTTCCCACATCACTCAGCCCTCAGGCTCTGTTTTTCTCTCAAAAACCTTTCTCACTTTTCTCTCCACGTACATCTCTCTATTTTTTAATCTCTCTTATTTTTCATCCCTCCCCAGATATGGTTGATGGATAAGTTGAAAGTGGTGGACTCATACCCAGCATATTCAGCACGCAACTATTTCTTCCGGTAACGACTAGTTGATGCCCCAGATGAAGGATGGTGGTGTGAATGGATGTACAGTTTATCTACTGGCAACATTGCTTGGCGCTGCCCCTGGCTCAATCTGTCGGCGATGAGTTACAGCATGTCCTACCAGCCAGGCATTCAGCTGATCGGCCTGACACACAGTGTCTTTTACTTCCCATTCCGATTCCGATGCCAATTTGGGCACGATCGGACTTGCCCGGAGGAGGGGATAGAGTACCCTACTCCATTTCCAGTCTGAGGCGCACAGCTAGCTCGGTATGCCACAGCATGGAGGACAAGAGAGCTTCTGGCCCCCACTCCCACTTTCAGTTGTATCCTCTCTGATGTGTACATAGCTTGGCTGGATGAAGAGGCGCAGGTTAGGCCTACTTTGGCATCGGAGGCTTTCACAAGCTTTGGGAGGGGACGCAGGAACACTTGACTATGCCCCAAGTTTATTCGCTTTAATCGGTACTTTCAAGCTTTCTTATGAATGTAATAAAAAGTAACTTCAATTTGTATTCAAGAGTAGAAGAACTCTGTACTGAAATCAATGTAATTGAAGGTTGTGGGTACTGAAAATTTTCCATTTGGTCAAAAAATGATCTAAGTTGTAAAAGATTAATTTGAGCAAAATCAACTTTTATTAAAACTTTTCAAAA
Organism: Camellia sinensis; assembly: GCF_055761805.1. Taxonomy (NCBI): domain Eukaryota; kingdom Viridiplantae; phylum Streptophyta; class Magnoliopsida; order Ericales; family Theaceae; genus Camellia; species Camellia sinensis. The sequence continues at coordinate 124,019,657 of NC_138967.1, read as the reverse complement.
CCATTTTCGATATGGATCAAAACTGGACACGCCTGACATCTATCCTTGAGATACACAACCCCGGATCCCATCAACTGGAAAGTTGCCCCTAGTCTGAATAGCACTGCACTGGAGATCACAACCGAGCTCTTAAATGTAGAATAGACAAAGATGACCAACATGATCACATGGACAAAGTCAATTTGGAAGTGTTTATGGCTGGACTCCAGAACGAAGTTGCCTACGTATCCCAAAGATGGGAATCAAGCCTTACATAGTTCGGTTCAAGTTCACTCGTGTATTAACCCTCTTCTTTTGCGCTCTAACTTTTGCCAAGGCCGCCCTTTCTGGGTTTTCAACCTTGCGAGCTCAGTTTTTATTATTTCAAATTTTCTGTGCTCTAACTTTTGCCTAGGTCGCCCTTTCAGGTTTTCGGCCTAGCGAGCCACTCAGGGAAAGTATTTCTTCAACTTGTCCATGTTGATCGGCTGGGAGAACTCTAGGCCATCTAGGTCCATCAGAATGACAGCTCCACCCGACCAGATTGACTTGATGATATAGGGACCAGTCCAATTAGGCCTGAACTTGCCCCTAGGGTCGTGAATTGGAGCCCGGTTGTCTTTGAGCACTAAATCTCCTTCCTTCAAATTCCTGGACTTAACCTTCTTGTTGAAAGCCCTGGCAATTCTTCGTTGATAACCTTGGACGTGATACAGTGCTTTCAGCCTTCTCTCGTCAAACAGCATAAGTTCTTCGAATCTGCTCTGCTACCAATCTGTCTCAGCTATCTGGCACTCAGCCATAAGCCGCAATGACGAAACCTCAACTTCGATAGGCAGAACAATCTCCATCCCATAGACCAAGGAATACGGAGTTACCCCAGTAGAAGTTCGAATTGAAGTCCGGTAGCCTCAAAGAGCAAATGGCAGCTTATCTGGCCAGTCCCTGTAGGTTTCCACCATCTTTTGCAGATTGTGTTTGATGTTCTTGTTGGCGGCCTCAACAGCTCCGTTGGTTTGTGGCTGGTATGTGGATGACTTATGAAAAGCCACGTTGTATTTCTCTAACAAGTTGATCACCTCCTTCTTGAAGTGGGAACCGTTATCCGAAATAATCTCATTCGGGACCCCATAGCGACAGATGATGTTGTTCCTGATGAACTTAGCAACATGCGATGCCTTCGACACTGCATAAGATTGGGCCTCAACCCACTTCGTGAAGTAGTCTATCGCTACCAGAATATACTCATGCCCGTTAGACCCCTTCGGAGTGACAGCCCCAATCACATCAATCCCCCAGACTGAAAAAGGCCATGGCGAAGTCATGTTGTACAACTTCGACGGTGGAATAGTCATGCGGTTTGCATGGATCTGGCATTTGTGGCATCTCCAGACAAAGCCAATGCAATCCTCCTCCATGGTTGACCAGTAATAACCCTGTCTAAGGATCTTCCGGGCTAGCATCACCCCGCTCATGTGCGCTCCGCACTCTCCTCCATGGATGGCCTCCATCAGGCGCTTGGACTCTTCAGCATCAACACACAGTTTGTGCATCCCCAGATGACTCTGCTTGTACAGTTTACCCCCACAGACGATGAACTAAGCAGCCATTCTTCGAATTGCCCTGTTATCTTTGGCATTTGCCCCTGGTGGATACACCTCCTTTTCCAAGAGGTTCCAGATGTCATAATACCAGGGGTTTTGATCTTGTACCTCATCTATGGCAGCAATCAGCTCGTAGGTCGGCACGAATTTCTGTTCAATGATGATCGGACGCATCCGGACTCCAAAAGGGATGTCTATCATAGAAGATAGAGTTGCTAAAGAATCGGCGAACCTGTTGTTCTCTCTTCACAGATGAACGAAGTTTAGTTTTTCAAACCGAGGAATCAGAACGTCCAAGGTCTGGTGATAGATTCTCATTTTTTCTTCTTTAACTTTTCAATCTCCTTTAGCTTGAGATACAACAAGGTTCGAGTCCCCGATGGCATCTAACCGTTTTTCCCCTAGTTCCAAGGCAGCTTCCAATCCAACAATACATGCCTCATATTCTGCCTCATTGTTCGACACTTTGAACCGGAGTTTGAATGCTAAGGGTATGAGGGAATTGTCGGGTGCTATCAGCAACACCCCTATCTCATACCAATACTGGTTTGATACTCCGTCAAAGTACATCGTCCGAGTCTCTTCTTCGACATGCAGAATAGCCTCGTCTGGGAACAGATATTCAACTGCTTCATCTCCCTCTACCGGGTGATCGGCTAAAAACTCCGCTACCGCTCTCCCTTTCACTAACTTGCGCGTCATGTACTTCAGATCAAATTCGGAAAGCAGAAGCAACCAACGGGCTAGCCTACCCGTAAGTGCTGGTTTCTCAAAGAGATATATGATGGGATCTAATCTCGAAACCAGTACTACGGAGTGAGCTAACAGGTAGTGCCTCAGCTTCCTGGTAGCCCATACCAAGGCCAGACAAGCCTTCTCTAGCGGAGTGTAGCGGGTCTCATAATCCAGTATTTTCTTGCTCAGGTAGTAGATAGCCTTCTCCACTTTATCCTCAGATTCCTGCACAAGCATGCAGCCCATCATCGTTTCGGTCACTGATAAGTACAGAATCAAAGGTTTCCTCGGCTCTAGCGGCGACAACACAGGTGGGTTCTGTAACTATTGCTTGATCTGTTCGAAAGCAACTTGGCATCGGTCATCCCATTGGAACTTCTTTCCTTTCTTCAAGAGACCAAACAGTGGTTCACAAGTCAAGGTTAATTTTGCAATAAATCGTCTTATGAATTGCACTTTACCCAGAAAGCCTTGCACCTCCTTTTCAGTCCTCGGTGGTGGCATTTCTAAGATGGCCTTGATTTTGGAAGGATCGACCTTGATACCTCTTTGTGTGATCAAGAACCCCAGCATTTTCCCTACTGTAACACTGAAAGTACATTTTTGAGGATTCAGCTGCAACCGATACTCTCTAATCCGTTGAAAAATTTTCTGCAAGGCGGTGTAATGGCCCTCTCTTTCCTTGGACTTGACAATCATGTCGTCTACGTACACCTCAACCTCTTTGTGGATCATATCATGCAAAATCGTGGTCGTAGCCCGTTGATATGTAGCTCCAGTATTCTTCAAGCCGAACAGCATCACCCTATAACAATAGCTTCCCCACGGGGTAGTGAAAGCAATTTTCTCCCTGTCTTCGGGTGCCATCAAAATCTGATTGTAGCCTGAAAATCCATCCATGAATAAGAACAGTGCATGCCCAGCAGTGAAGTCCACTAATTTGTCGATATGCGACAGAGGAAAGTCGTCCTTCGGACTGGCCTTGTTTAAATCCCTGAAGTCCACACATACCCGAATTTTGTCGTCCTTCTTCAGCACCAGAACTATATTGGCCAACCAAATTGGATACTCAGATACTAACAGGAACCCTGCGTCGATCTGCTTGGTGACCACTTCTTTGATTTTCAGGGCCCAGTCCGAGCGGATCCTTCGGAGCTTCTGCTTAACAGGTCGGGCCTCTAGGTCAAGAGAGATCCAGTGCTGTACAATCTCATGATCGATTCCAGGCATGTCTTTGTAGGACCACGTGAAAACATCTTTGAAATCTTTTAATAAAGCGACTAAGCACTCGCGTTCCTCAGAAGACAACGTGGACCCGATCTGGACCAGTCGCGGATCCTTCTCAGTACCAACATTAATTGAGGTGATTTCATCAACCAAAGGTTTTACAAACCTCTCATGCTCTTGATCAATCAAACGTTTCAAAACCGGAGGAATTTCTTCCTCGTCGTTTTCATCAAAATTTTGAAAGTCTTGATTAATGCAATAAATTAAAGGCACAGAAAAGTACTCAGAGGCCACAGTTGTACAATTCTCATTAATAACATCCAGTCCATCCGATCCTTCGGTTACAACAGACTCAAAAGAAAATGAAAAAGATGACCTGGACAGGACAGTGGCATCCGGGTTATCACCTCCAGGAATACCGGACTCAGACTCAGAAGAGTTGGAATCTGATTCTGACTCCACAGACTCTATGGAATCAGATTCCGACTCACTACCTGACTCGGAACTACTCGATAAAAAGCCCTCATCGTACTACCAGATGAGGGAGGATGCGATGGATGCATCGAGAATTCCAGAAGATGGGCCCACAGCCGCTTCATCCCCGATCACGGAAACTGAAAAGTTATCCCCCAAGCTCTCGGGTACGATCTGAGGATCTGAGAGGAGACAAGCCAGTGCTACCCCCATTTCTAATTCTGTACCCTCAGACTCATCCTCTAGGTTCTGCTCTGCCTCAACAGGTAAGTCAATTGGTTCCTCCAGGGCTTCATCCCCTTACAGTTGAAGATCACAAAAGATTTCGAAGCCGGGCAAGCGCCGCTTCTCTGAGTTCAACCAGGGCTCCGAAAAGCTGCAAAACAGGAAGTTTTCCCCCTCCTGGACAAAGCGTCCGTTCAGGGTCCCTTGGATAGGTCGGTGCACCAACTCATAGTGCTTTTCGGCTTGCTTTGCTTTGGCTCTTCCGGCCATCTCTCTTCCCTTCCTCGCCTAATCCTCTTTTGTAGGCAAGTAACGTAGGCCAAAGGTATATGGGTTGTGCGGCACTTCGGCTGATACTGCGACGCCCTTCCGACTGCTTCATCCTAATCCCATCCCAGGTATATGTTGAAGCTTATTCATAGGGTAAACAAATTGTGCACTAACATATAGCCCCTCATCAATAGCTAGCATATCTTGTATAACCCGAGCCTCAGCTAGGGTGAATCCTAACAAAAACACATCCTCCGCGCCATGCTCAATTTCCAGATCTGGTGTAGAAACCTCTGGCGGCGGATGTATTGAAGAATTCTCAAAAACGATGGCCACCCCCTTCCCGTGAGGGTACTTCAGCATCTGATGTAAGGTGGAAGAGACATCCTTCACTTGGTGCAGCCACGACCGCCCAAGGAGTAGATTGAAGGTGGCTGGAACGTCCAAGACATGAAACTCAATGTCCTGTTGCCCCAAACCAACCTGAGTCCGAATCTAAGTAGATTGAAGGTGGCTGGAACGTCCAAGACGTGAAACTCAATGTCCTGTTGCCCCAGACCAACTTGAGTCCGAATCGGTACAGTCCCCATTACCACTCGGCTGGTATTGTCATAGGCCTGTATCACCTAGGTTATAGGCACAAAATCTGCGGGCTTCAACCCGATAGCATATGCTGTTCTCGACGGACATACATTAATTGCGGACCCCGTGTCGACCAGGACCACTGGTATCCATTTCTCTCTACACTCCACAGAGATATAGAGTGGCTTGTTATGATCTGAGCCCTCAGGCGGTAGCTCTTTGTCGATGAAGGTTAAAGTCGAGGAAGCTCCTCTCGGAAAAACCAGCCCTACCAACTGCTTAGGAGTTGTATCGATTGAAAGCTTGGCCCTATCCATGGCCGTAAGAACGGCCTATCTGTGAACCCTCGAGGCCATTAGCAGTCCCCAAATGGAGATGTCTGCTTGAATCTTCTTCAGCTGTTTCAGCACAGCTTCCTCTTCGAGCAGTTTTTCTTTCTGCCTCTCTGCTTCTTTGTCCTTTCCGGACGCCTTTGGCTGATCCAAATGTCGGGGCTTGAAGTACCGCCCACTCCTGGTCATATGGTCTACTTCCTCAACATACCAGGTATCATCCGGTTGGTTCTGACCCCAGTCTTCGTCGGTGTGGGCAAGACGCAAGTCGTCATCTTCCCACCACATACCATCGGCAACCAACAGATAGCCGTCCGGTTTCGTTATAACTGTTTCTGTGCTCACAATACATTCTGCCCCCTCAGGTGCCTTGGCCTTTCTAGCCCTTTCAAGGTTCTCGACCCTTTCGTGCTCAAGTCGCTTCAATACAGCCTCTTGTTCAGTGTCTGCTATACTCAAATTGCCCTGATCCCGAGCAAAATTCTTTGCACCGCTGCTCTCTGGCGATGCTTCCTAATTCTCGGCCATTCCGGCCACTGCTGATGTTCCCGTTTCTGACGGTCCCTGTTCTGGCTGAGATTTTTCAACAACATCTGGGCGGTCACTGAGCCACCCCGTATTCTCTGCCGATCCATCCAAGTCGAGCTAGTTGATGTTCACATCCCCTGAGTCCTGCTCTTCAAAGAATTGCAGATTTGCAATGTCCTCTTCCAGCTCTGCTAGGTCATCTAGCCCCTGACTAGGTCCATCTTCCCGGATCACACTGATTTCTGCCCCAGCCGACAACTCTATCCTTGGCTTGACCTGATCTGTGGATACGATATAACCACTCGGGTTGTACACTTCCTCAGTAAAGCTCCCAGACCCCTCAGCCTCCAAATCATCATTCCCATCTTCCTCCGAAGTCAACCCAGTTCTGTCTTCGACAGTCACCACCACCGGTTCAGGTTGGGTTTGGGAGGTGCTCAACATGCACAAGTCCATGCTGTCTGGGATGAACACCTTAGGCTTGGGTAGGTGGGAGGGTGTGATGTATATGCTTGGGTCATATGAAATGGCCGCGATTTGGATCAGGTTGATATGCTTGGGTGGTGAAGCTTGGTTATGTTGTGGGAGTGGGTTGGTGGTGACATTTGGCTTTTCTGGAGGCGTAATCACCTTTTTGTCAATAAGATCTTGGATATCATGACACAGTCTGTAGCACTGGTCGGTGTCGTGACCATGCTGTTGGTGAAAGGCACAGTATTTGGTCGGGTTATGGGAAGAAGGAAGTTTGTTTGGTAATGGCCGCGGCTCCAGGGGCTTCAAATGCCCCTTTTTGATTAAAAACCCCAGGGCTTTGGAGAGAGGCATGTATAGTGGAGTAAAGGTCCTCTGGACTCAGGGTGGATATCTAGCTGCTTGTGAGCTGGTTCCAGACGCACCGGTGAATGGGGTGGCTGTCTTTGGTGTGGTGGTGGTGACCATGCCCACAACGGAAGTTCTGGCAGTTGCAGCACTACTCGTGCCTGCATTTGAAATGTGGGTAAATGCCCTCCTGGGCTATTCCTTATCTTGGTCGATCAGACCCTGCTTCATGGCATCCTTAATCTGTACCCCAATCTCGTGTAGGTCAGCAAAGGTAGGGAGGGGTAAGACGATCATTTTTTGCATCAGCTTGGATTGGAGGTTGCGCACAACCATCCTTATTTGATCTTTCTCGACCGGCCTGGTGGTCATCATAGAAGCTTTGGCTCTCCAATGGGTTACAAAGTCAGAGAAGCCCTCTTTCGGCTCTTACTTGGTTGTCTCGAGTTCACGAGTTGTGACCTTGATTTGCGTGTTGTAGGAATACTAGGCAACGAAGGCCTCAGTCATCTCCTCCCAACTCCTCTTGACAGAATCTTCTAACTTCGCATACCAGATGGCTGTAACACCTGACAGGGTCCGGCCGAAGAGGGAAAGCTTTTGCAGTCTGGAGAGGGCCATTGGCCTTAGGATATCCAAGAACAACCACTGATGTACTATGGGATCCCCAGAACCGTCAAAACGATCTATATGCGGCATCTTAAACTGGTCCGGCAGAGTCACCGCCGAATCGGTGTATCAATCCTCTATGTCTGGAATGGAGTTGACTCCCTGAGCCCGTTTAAACAGCTTTTCAAGCTTACTGACCTTTAGCGCGGTTGGATCCACCTCAAATTCAAACGGTGTATCCACTGGATTAGCCGGTGCTTTGGACAGCTGAGGTAGGATTGGAGATGGAACTGCCCTATTGGCACGTCCGTATTCTCCTGGACGTTTGCAGTTTCCCCGAGTGTTGGAACTCTAGGTGGGGGTGCGGGTGGATGAAAAGCAGATGCTCCAGTTTGTTGTGGTTGTTGCTGCTACTGAAGCCTAGCAATTAAGTCTGCCTATTGAGCCACGACCTTTGCCTGACGCGCAGTAACCTCGGTTTGGTGGGCAGCATCCCGCTGCATGGCTTGCATGGTTTCTTGGAGCTGACGCATCATGTCCTCCATACTGGCCATAAGGTGCTGATCTAACTGAACAGTAGGTGTATCTCTCTCTGTGGTAGAAACGGAAACCTCAGCACGACTACACACTGGTGGGGTAGATAATGACCGCTGAACCAACGATTGCTGTGCTGATACTGCCTGCCTAACTGCCCTCCGTCTTGTAACCGGGGGTAGTGAAAAGAACACTGCTTGTCCGTCAAATAGATCCTCAGATCGATGAAGCCTTCTACCTCTAACCCAGGGTGCTTTGGGGGAAACTGCCTGGTCGGAAGCAATGATGCTATACTACCTTGAAAAAGGATAAATAAAGCAAAAATAAGAAAACAACAACCAGAAAAACGGACAGCATTTCGGCTTAAGTAAAGACAACACACAGTTAACAATCACAAGCTGAAAGAACTATTCTCAAACACTGATCACTGCCCCTAAATCACTGCCTCAAATCTGGTTCCCCCAAATACTGATGTCCTCAGACTGATACCCAAACTTGCAACTGATACATACAACCCTGTAGAGACACTCTGACAGCACATATCAAGCAAATAAGAGCCAAAACACCCCCATGTTGGGGTAGGGTTTCCCTGTCCTATTTTGTCAGGAGCTAGGGTTTCACTAGGCACGCAGCAGTTTCAAACAACCTATACTCAGGTAAGCAACCTGTCCTAGTTTGGAATGGTCCTTACGGCTTCCGATATGCACTAGGTCGAATGGTCAAAAAGGGTGTCTCGGTAAAAACTGAGGTTTGTGTCCTTATCGTGGCAGAGCCCGTAACCGGTCAGCCTTATGACACGCTTTTCCAAGCAAGCCTCCGGCAAACCATTCAGGAATAGCATATGGCAAACACGGTGTCCTAGGCGCACTAATGCAAAATGCAATGCAAAGAAACACATAAGTGTAAACAAAACAACATATCATGATGTTCGAGTCAAGTTCTCTAAATCCCCAGCAAAGTCGCCAGAAACTATAGACCGCCCCGAACTCTCTCCGCGCGTCCCCTTTCGAAGAGGCGTGAATTGGGTTCTTAGCTACTACAGTTCAGACTCCTGTCATGGTTCTGAATCTAATCTCACAAAGTGCAATGTAAAATCACCAAAGAGTCCAAATCCGGCAAATCGTTTTGGAAAATGGATTTTAATCAAAAAGTGCCAAACATGGACTGCTTTGCCAGATTTCAGAGTCGCCACCTAAATATTTTGTTTTGGGAAAATTTAGGAAACCCTGACTCGTGCCTAAGGCCACGTGTCCGTCATCACCAAAGTTGCCTCGGCTCGGGAACTAGGGTACGAGAGGGGAAGGTCCTGAAATGAGCACCCCCGCTCGCCCGATCAAAGGATCGGCCTCTACTAAACATGATATGTTGTTTTTGAAAACACATGTGTTCTTATTCAGGTTTATTAGCTAACCTTACTACGTGATGCGCACAGCATACAAGTTTAGACTAAATCACTCGATTTGGAACAAAGCATCTCATGTTTGTTTTTCGAAAACGGTTTGAAAGTGCTACTCGCAAGTAGGCTAAAGCGGATTTTCCACTCTCAAGTGGGCCTAAAACATGATGATTTGCCACTCCGCAAAGTGGGCTTAAAACTCACATTTGATGAATTGTTCCAATTCAAGCAATGAAGCCTTCATTCACAGGCATTTATGTAGTTATAGTAGTTAAGGAAATAGCCTTATGGCAAGCATGCTAACATGGCAATATACACATCTCATGCAGTATGCTAAAGCGTAAACACTTACAGTGTACTCCGAGCCCAAACAGAAAACTAGTTAGAAATCATGCATGATCCTTGCTATGTTAGAATGCCTAATGCAACGCATGCAAAAATGCAACTAAATAGGCTCGGCTATTTAAGATGGCTTATTAATGCGACATTTTGATACATGTATTCAAATAGGAATTGAAATGTAGTTTGTATGATGCGTCGAGCCCAGTGCATGCAAGACAAATGAATGATGCAAACATGCATAGCATAAGGTATGCTAATCGAAATATGCCCTAATCTAACCACTGAAAGCAGATAAATAAAAGGGAGAAAGAAATGGGGTTTGGAAGACATGCATACATGCACGCACCCTTATTACAACATTGCGCCCTCGCGAAGGAGCGTTCGAATGAAATGAAAGCTAACTAGCTACGCTAATTAAGCTAACTATTACAAACCAATTAATTAAATATGCTAAGCTAATTAATTACAAACCGAATTGAAAATTAGCTATGCTAAGCTAATTAGAAAATTACAATAATGAATTAAATTAGCTAAATACATCAACTAATTAATTACAAAACTGACAAATTAACCGACTAAGTAAAGTAGTTAAACGACCTCGAGGGCGAGAGAGAAATGCATGCTCGGTTCGCTTCGCCCAGAAATACATTAGGCTGCTATGAGTTGTCTCCGTTTGCATTCGTAGTGACCTCGAAGCATCGAACACATTTTCAGGTTGCATTTGCCTCAAAACAGGAGCATTTTGGAAAAATTTGCTACAAGTGGCCGGCCGGCCACTTCAACTGGTCGGCAGGCTACCTCAACTGGCCGGCCGGCCACTTCAACTGGTTGGCAGGCTAGTGCAAGTGGCTGGCCGGCCACTTCTTTTTCCAGAACCTCAACTTTGCTGCAACAGAGATCAACAAAGGCACAACAATGCATTTACAAGAAAATGTGTGTGCAACTACTCTCCTTATCATTTCTCAAGCTCAAAGAAGCATAGTACTCGACTCTCAAGCCACCAATCACGCATCTTAATGCATAATGGCCAAAAAGCCAAGCTCGCACAATGTTAGTGAATGCACAAACAACACATAAAAGCCTCCGCCTCTATCATGTATGATCAAGAGGGTTGGCGACCGAGAAACGCAACACGTTTCATTACTTTAAGTATGAAACGTTCCACATTCCTTGTGTTTGGATTAACATCCGATCCAAACACAATGCAATGCAAACAACATGCTCATCTTTCAATGCTAAAGTGGCATGCACAAGGTTCTGTCATGCAAGTAATGCATGCATGGCATGTTTAGAAGCTAAGGCATCAAAGCTAGTGAAGTGTATTACACACGAGGCATGCACTACAATGCTCAAATGGTCAAACCACAAATGGACAAACTAAGATGCTCCAAAATAGTGGCCAATACACACCAAAACTTAGGCACAAAAAGCAAGGAACACATGCTCATCCGTTTGCTCACAAGCAAGGCACAAAGCTTAATTTTCAAACACATTGAAAGAATGACATATATGAGAGCATGACAAAGGTACAAGCACTGAAATCATATGCCAAATGATGACATATCATGCAAACAACACAAGTATGGCATGCTAGAGTCCTTAAGCATTAAAGCTAGCGAAGTACACAACACTAAGGCTATACAATACAATGCTCAATGGACTAAACCAACCCTAAACAGACCTCATGCATGCCAAGACAGTGGCCAAAATGCTCTGAAATGATAGCATGAAAGGCAAGCAAATGATGTTCATGCATTAGCTCATCAACAAGGCATAAGGGCACAACTCTTAAACACAATTAAAGAGTGACAAACATGAGAATATGACAAGGCTATAAGCTTTGAAATTATGTGCTAAATGATGCCATATCACATAAACATCACAAATAAGGCATGGTAGAAGGCCCAAAGCATAAGGCTAGTAAAGGGCACTACACAAGAGGCATGCAATACATGGCACAAATGACTAAACCAACTTTGGACAGAGCTCAATTAGGCCAAAACAAAGATCAAAACATGCTGAGACGGAAGCTCAAAAGCCTAGACAAGCGTGCATACCTATTGGCTCATAAACGAGGCATAAGGCACAACTCACAAAAGCTATGAAAGAGTGGAATATGTGAGAGTGTGACTATGCTATACATACTGAAATCATGTGAGAAATGAGGCTAAGGCATGCAATCACCACATGCACAACATGTTAGGGACTTTGAAACTCAAAACTAGTCAAAGCCACTTACACTACAACCATACAAGGCAAGCCTCACATGGCCAAGACCATTCAAAATAGAGCTAAAGCATGATGCTAAAATAATAGCTACAAGATGCTGAGACAGAGCTAACACAAGCTAGGATTTGAGGCATAAAGCATGATGCATGTTAAGCCTACAAGTAGGATTGCACTACAAGTATAAAAACCAAGCAAGAGGTGACTCCACCAACCAAAATCAGAGTTAAGGCATGTCAAAATAACACCAAAAACATGTTGGAGTTGAGCCAATACATGCTAGAATAATGGACCAAAGCATTAAGCATACAAGGCTAATGTGCAAGAATTACACTACAAGTGTAAGAAGAAAGAAACCAATAAAAACAGAGCTAAGGCAGGTCCAACAAGTCACAGAAACAAGCTTGAGCTAGGTCATAAAAGAGTAAAAGAGCATGCTCAAGTATGAGGTCAACAAGGCATACAAGCAAGACAAAAGGGGAGGGGATTCACCCCCTCCTATTTTGGACCACAAGAGAAAATTTTTACCACTGAAATTCCTCTGAGTTTTAGTGGTAAAAAGGCCATGGACAGGCTAAAACAAAAGCTTCAAAGGATGGCTCAAAAGCTTAGCAAATAAGGCATACAAGGGGGTGAAACGCCCCCAACTCCCACAAAGCCTTAAACAACCATCTTTAACACTTAAAAATAGAGTTTTTTGTAGTTGACAACTAGGCCAAAGTAAGCATGCAAAGGTGGCTTAAACTAGTACATAACAAACAAGCTTAAGACGAGAAGAAGCTTACCCTTGTAGCACAGCAAGAAGGCAGCAACTTCAGCAACAATTTTGGACCAAAACCAATGCCAAGACCTCAAAATAAACTCCAAGGTACCTCAGCTCCAAAGTTAAGGTGTTTGACTAGGTGTTTGTGTGCAAAAGTGTGAAGAAACAACACTTCTAAGCACAATAGCACAATATAGAGAGAGAGTGTGTGTGAGAATTCTAGAGAGAGGAAGATTTTTAGCTCTGAAAAATCTAAACCCCGCTCAAGGGGGAGGAAGCTCGCCTTATATAGGCAATGCAAGCCAAAAGGATTGCTCAATCCCTCCATACATGTGTATGGAGGATGAGTTCAGTGAGCCACAGCTGGCTCAAAAGATCTACAAATATCTAAAAAGGAGAAAAAGTGGCTGCCGGCCAGTTAGGTGGCTGGCCGGCCACTTGAAGTGGTCTACAAGGGAGAAAAGCGGCCGGCAAGTGCCACAAGTGGCCAGCAAGGCCCTCCTCTCCCCAAGGCAAGGGACAACAAAGGTTGGCACAAAAACCAAGGCCAAAACACAAAGGGTTAAGAGGCTTAAAGACAAGGCACTCAGCTGAGACCTTCAGGCGCTCGAAACAAGAACAAACATGCACAATCATCGCATGCACAAACGATGACGTTTGAGTCTTTAGGTCAGTCAAAAATAAGGTGTCTACAGTTGGTCGGAGAACGATGGTGGTTGCTTCGCCAGAGGAAATGTCCTCGGCCACGAGAAATAGGATCAAGACGGCAGTGGTGGTGGCGACCTATGGCCGCGGCCGCACCATTGGTAGGTGGAATTAGAGGTCAATGAGAGAAGTGAGAAGACGGTGGGTCTCTCTTCTCGCTAGAGAGAGAGGAGATGGGGGAATTGATTTACCCACGGTTTGGGTTGAAAACAAAATACATTTATAATTAATATTGATTCGCGACTAAAGATTTTAGTCGCTAATTATTTTTTTAATCCGTCTTAAATTTGAGATCTCCCTCCACATATTTTAGGTTTTTGATGACTAAAATATTATTTTGTCGCTATAAATATACTTTTGGCGACCAAACTTTTGGTCGGCAAAGATAAAAACTATTTTTTTCTTTTTATTCAGCTACTAAACAATTTTAGTAGCTAAAACTAACTATACGGTGACAAAAATATTCTTTTGTCACTACAAATATACTTTTGGCGACCAAATTTTTGGTCACCAAAGATAAAAAATAATTTTTCTTTTTTCATTCGGCTACTAAACAATTTTAGTAGCTAAAACTAGCTCTACGGCTACTAAAATCTCTTTTAGTCGCCAATTGTGATATTTTTAGCTACTAAAATTTTTTTTAGTCGCCAATAATCAATATTCCCCTACTAAAAACAATTAGTAGTTAAATATTTGACTTTTGCCGACTAATATTATTTTTGGTAGCCAATTCCGTAACTTTTGGCGACTAACTTTTTTTTAGTCGCCAAAAATGTATTTTCTTGTAGTGTAATTTTGTGATGTAAACATTCATATTTGATAGTGTGAATGTTCACATCACAAAACATTCACACTATCAATATAAATATTATAACGCGCTTCACCTTATTATTATTAAAGATATTTTGGTAACTATATCACCCATAGAACTTATTGGAACATAAAAAATAATTTCAATTAAGTGAAGCATAAATAGGTGAATAGAGATTTATGAATAAAATCCCTTATGTATGGAAAAGATTATGGTACACACCTTTCAAACTAAAAGAAAAAATGACAAAATTTCATACTTTCTGAGTTATAACTAAAAAAAAAAATCATAACCAAACAACACATAAGGTATAATAAAAAATCTCATAAGTCATAACAAGAAGAAAATTAGTCATAACTAAAAAAAAAATGGCATAGCTTAGGGGTGCCTATGTTAGCGGTATGTATAATAGAGTTTCTTCTTATTTATATAATATATATTTTTCATTATAGAAATAAGTAGTAGAGGTACTTACGTGTAGGTCTTAATAGATGGACTTATTATCTAATAGATTATGTGATAATTAATGGTATTTTTATCAAACACTATTAAAAAAAAAAAAAGGAAACTTACGTGTAGGTCTTAATAAGTGGACTTATTGCCTAATAGGTTCTATGGAAAAAATTTGTCATAAAAAAATGTCACTAATTGTAAGTTTTAGCGACAATTTATAAAAATTATGACAAAAAAAAGTCACTAATTGTCAATTTTAAGCAACGTATGTAAAAAATTGTCACAAAAAAATTATTTTTGGCGACAATTTTACCAAGACTTATTTTTAATAGGACTTGATGAGAACTAAGTCCAACTATTAGGACCTATTGGTAGTTTACCCTAAAAAGAATCACTAATTATTAATTTTTAACGACAGTTTGAATTTTTTGTCACAAAAAATATCACTAATTATAAATTTAGCAACAATTTAAAAAAATTAGCACAAAAAAATCTCACTAATTTTCAACTTTAACAATAATTCTAAAAATTTGTCACAAAAAAAGTCACTAATTATATGATTTAGCAACAATTTAAAAAAATCGTAATAAAAAAATTTCCTATTATAAATTTTTAACAATATATATAAAAAACCGTCATAAAAAATTATTTTTTAATAATAATTTTACTGTGACTAACTATAGGGTCTTTGGATTCACTCCACAAAAAAAAAAAACTATAGGATCTTTGGTTAAACAAGAACATTATATTATATTTTATTTTACCAACAAAAGGAACTCTATTAAACTTTCAAAGACCAAGATCCCCTCTTCCTAATATCAAAAAAAAAAAAAAAAAAAAAAAAGAAGATCCCCTCTTCCTTCTATATAACGTAGTAATAAACTGGATCTTCACATCAAAAACCAGAGAGAGAGAGAGAGAGAGAGAGAGAGAGAGAGAGAGATGAGGGTTTTGATTAAGCTAATAGATGCAGTTCTGTTGTTGTTCTTCTTGGTGGTGATTTTAGCAACTCCAACTTTCGATGCACAAGTGTGCTTTCCTTCTAAGTTCTTCCCAAACTTCCTCGTTGACCTCAATCTCTGGTTCACAAGCGAGTACGGTGATTACTTGCTCATTGAAAAGCCTTCTTTGTTGGGCTTATGTGGCTCGAGCTTCTCTTCCAGTGGCCACTTGCCATTGCAAATCTTTATGCTATTCTTGTAGGAGGGAAGCCCTGGTTCAATTCTACTTGCCTAGTCTATGGAGTCTCTGTTTTTACTGGAATGGTATTTTCCTTTTTCTTTTCATTTCGTTGCTTGGTTCTCGGGAAAATTTTGTGTAATTTATTGGATTACAATTCAAGAGGTGGATTTCACACCCTCATTTTAGTCGTATTGTTTTGGCATAGTATGAAGGATAGCATTGACTCCAAAAAAAAGAAAAGAAAAATTAATTCGGAAATTTCACAAAATTGAATTGGTAAAGAAGATGTTATGTTTGGATTTTATAAAAAATGAGAGAGAGATTAAAATATGTTTATATTTTTTCACTTTATGATCTTATTTTTTTATTTATAAATTATGATCCAAACATTGGACCAAGTACACAAGACACATGATTTAAATTGACCTGGTCTGGTGATTGTTAGGTCCAAATTTATCCCTAATTTATTGGTTCAGGGC
This sequence comes from Camellia sinensis, assembly GCF_055761805.1. Taxonomy (NCBI): domain Eukaryota; kingdom Viridiplantae; phylum Streptophyta; class Magnoliopsida; order Ericales; family Theaceae; genus Camellia; species Camellia sinensis. The sequence continues at coordinate 124,003,382 of NC_138967.1, read as the reverse complement.
TTAAATACATCAATTTGGTGGTATCCTAGAATGAAATGCAATAATTTTAAATCTTATACTATTGCTAGCCTAAAAAATAAGGATATGGTCCAATAAATCTAAATTCACAATCTAATCTAAATTAAAGGGGCATTATAGATTATGTAAGTTGAATTAAACAATTTTGCTTCTAAAAGTGCTAGAAGAGTAATATTTTATTGGTACGTTCTTGTTGTTGGTTTAGTTTTTATTTGATATGATACCTTGAGATTTTATTTAATGTTTTTTAATTTTTGTAATGATTTCTTTATGTCTTGATCATGAAAGTAAATTTAGTATATAATTTTAGTGATTACATATGCAAGTGGAATATAGTCAAGACTTTTAAGCAAAAACCACTCTTTCTCTAGCTGTTTCAATTATGAAGATGTGGAAATGCATTTATCTCTGTTAAATTCCAATGACTTGCATGTAATAATTGGCAAGTCAGATTTATGGCTAGCCATTTCTTTGAATTTTAAGCTCAAATGTATATACTATATGATTTATATTATTTTAAAGTGACTTTGAATAAGGAACAAAGATATCATAATCTTGCATTTTAGCAGGTCCAAACTCCTACCAATGAGTGCATTGTGGTTATTGTTTTGCATATATTTAAAAAAATGGTTAAGCCACTAATGCAGCTCAGCTTCTGGTGATTAAGGATTACTGATTATGATCCTGTTCCGATTCCTGATGTATTTGGTTACAATCAAATCTTGCTTAAGGTTCAATTTTGTTTTACAAATTATAGGACATGGATGAATGTAATGATGATTAATAAAGTAGATTTAGCAAACATTAGAGTCTAAAATTAGTGTTTGAATCTCTTCTTGATTTTATTCATGCTTCAGGTTGCTGTATTAGCGGAGCTGATGTTGTCTTCCAGAATCACGAATGTGTTGATTGTGATGACCCAAAAAAAATTTTAAAAAAAAAACCTTAAATACACATTATACAGACACACACACCCAATTTATATATGTAGCCTAAGAAATTTGTGTGTGCTGATATAGACATATATAATATATATATATATATATATATTATTGTGTAAAGAGAGGCAACCACGTTGGGGGGGCTGCCCTCCACTCCTTTCCCCTCATTCCTTTTTCTCTTTTCTTATTCTTATTGTTTGAAGCATCCACAATGGTCTGATCTACAAAACTCTCTTTCTCTCTCTCTCTCTCTCTCTCTCTCTCTCTCTCTTTCTCTCTCTCTCCTTGCATACTATTTCGTGAGCTCATTTCAGTTCATAGAGATACACATTTGCTAATCTTCAGTTCATTTGGGCTTATGTTGATCACTTTGTTAACCAAGATTCCCAACGATGGACATTATTGGTTTCTGTATGAGCATGAAATATTCTTCTCGTATAATCCTGTTGATCAAGTTTGCGCTCCTCCAAACGTCGTCACTTTGCTGCCTAAAAACACAAACGTGAGCTAGTCGGCGGGTGTGTGCCGAAAACCCCTCTGATGCCTAAGTCAGCAAATAGACAATAGACAAAAAGCTCTGTGTATTCTAAAGTAAGAATTGTGATACCTGTACATAGGTCCTGCTGTGAGCTTTTATAGATTTTGCCTGGCACAATCCTAGTAGGATTCCAACTCTCCTTATAAGAGTCCTCTTAGGAATCACACACCCTAATCACTACCAACCAAGTGAGATGGTTTGCACAATCCTAGTAGGACTCTACTCTCCTTAGCAGAGTCCTCCTAGGAGTCTCAAGCCCAAGGATAATGTTTATCCTTAAAACACCCTCATCACTACAAGCCAAGTGAGATGGCTGAACCCTTTACCTCGGCTGATATTGCGGTCAACCAAGTTACTTCGGCTTCGTGCTCAACATGGGCGAGCCGTGATGACCATGCCACAGGTTGACATCCTGTCGAGCTACACCCAGCTCGGCCCATCGTCGTGCTATCATCTCGGTCAGAAGGTAAATAGGTCCCAATTCCAGCAACACATTCAATCGTCCTGGTACCTACCTCAGCCCAAAGCCGAAATACAAAATGTCTCCTTGGCCCATTGCGTGGTCCAACTTCCAAAGAAGACTCATCGTAGCTCGGCCCAATTTGTTCAGAAATTACCTTTTCAATTGCCCCTTAATTCCATCGGCGTAGCATGATTGGGATTATTTTCCTCCAACCGAGCTAAGAACGCCCCACTTTGCTGAGCTAGAAAAGTTATTCAGTTTCACAGCTTGTTTGGCCCTAATAAGTCTTGTCAGTTGCTCAGCACGTCATTCCACTAATCTGGCATGTCTGGTACGACGTTACCCTTAAGACAGGTGGCATGCCCCCATTAGCCCCGTTCTCCTGTTACAGTCGTCATGCCAAAAATTTGAATAGCCCTACTTTTTTTGCCTTCAACATATATATCCTTTGAGTTTGCAATCGTACGGCGAGTCGTTCTTTTTGTGTCTCGCCGAGCAGACTAACCCGGTCTACACTAACCCTGCCAACCTTTTTTGGCCGAGATAACCATCTCGGTCCAAGAATTCAAAATTTTGTTGGTCAAACCTGCCAACCTTCTAAAGCTTAGATCCTTATCTCGGGTGAAAAAGAAAAAGTGTTCAACAATTCCAAATGGCACTAAGGCTTGACCCCTTAACCAAGCCCACAAATGAGAAACAATGCTTCCTAGCTCGGCCCAATTTGGCTATACAAATTACCCTCTCAGTTTCTAATTTTGTGGATATTGGGTGAGATAAGACTTTCTGGGTGGATTTTCTTGGCAATTTCATGGGCATTGGTGAGCCTCAAAGGTGCAGCTTCTCATCGAGATCAGCCTCTTTCTAGAATTGCCATTGATAGAGCAGTAGTTGCACCAGAGGATCAGGCTTTTGTTAAAGCCTCGCCTTCAGTTCTTGGATTAAGGAGCCAAAACACTGAATGGGTGACTTTAGAATATAGCATTCCAACTCTATCAATTGGTGACTGGGTTGGTGTATTTTCTCCTGCCAATTTCAGTGCTTCCTCTTGTCTTCCGGAAAATCCGAGAACTGGTCCTCCGTTCTTGTGCACGGCACCTATTAAGTATCAATATGCAAATTATACCAATCCCAAGTATAAAGACAACGGAAAAAGGGGTGTTAAAGCTTCAATTTGTAACGCCCTCAAAATAACAACATTAAACCCATCAATAGAGACATGCATTGATATATAAAAGTTCCACATTCTTTTATTCATCAGAGTTCCATAATCAAAAGTATTACATGTTAACAACAAAAGCAAATGCCCTAAAGGCTTACAGCTTTCCAAGTTAACACTTGGTTACAACAAAAGAGTGCTAACTCATTTACACTTTAAGCCCTTGGCTTGAATATACATGTAATACATCAAAGAAATAAAACAACAAAAGTCCGCCTGCCTCTAGCCTCCCAAGCTACGTCCTTGGAGGTGGCATGCTACCTGTACCTGAAAATGATGTTCCCATATAGGGTGAGCCACAGCCCAGTACAAATATACTAAACCAAATATGAACAATGACTAAAAGATTAGCAGTTGATAGATGGCCAACACTGATACTTTCCCTTATCACACTTTACATTTTCATGACATACAAGTCCATATTACCATTCATTTTCCAATTCCTTTCAAATTCTCAATTTATAACCATGGCTCAGAACCTGGCCAAACAACTCATGTGAGACAGTAACTCATATTAAGCACTTTTCCATTTCATAATAGATAAGCATACTAGCTATATCACACACCAACAGATAAGCATACAAGCTATATCATCACTTCCACAGATATGCATATGAGCACTATCACACTTCCAATGACAAGCATATGAGCTCTGTCAACACATTAATAGATAAGCATATGAGCTCTATCTATGGAGTCCATCCTCTATCTCCTCCCAACACATCCGGTTTAGAGGTCCATCCCCTATCTTCCCCTAAACCGTGGAGTACATCCCCTATCTCCTCCAACACAGCATAATGCATATAAACAATAATTATACACATCATCACACAACACATAAATTTAATGTATTCTTTCAATCGTCATACTCAATGACACATTCCAGTGATTAGTTTCCGTTTGCCTAATCATCATGCATTGTCTACAACAATCAAGACTATCCTCCACCGATAGCCCAAAGCAGTTATTTCTATACAGAAATTAAATGCAACAATGGATATATAATCAACATTCCAACTAGGTGAGTGATAAGTAATCCAACTACACCCTTTGATCCCATATCTTTCCAAATCAATTCCTCATTTCTCATAACTAATTATGCGAATTAATTAACCAATGTAATTAGGGCATTTTCCATAATTAACATTACAACCCTTAGGTTCCATTCTCATTAATGTTTCAACATTAATTTCACATTTTCCATGCCAAACATGCATCTAGGTTTTATATAGCTAAAACCCCAACTTTTATAAATTTACACAAAAGCCCCAAACTTTCACAAAATTACCAAACCAACCCCAACATCTCAAAATACTAAAATTTAAAGACAAAGCTCATAAAGAGGAGTAGGATATCCCTACCTCGAAGTTAGAGCTTGGATACAGAAGAAACCAAAACCAAAGTGCTCCAAAGACCAAGATTCTCGGATCAAAACGACGCCCTCGACGATCCACACAACTTTTACAAAGGCCGAAGAGAAGAAGGACACTCTAACTAGATCAAACCCTAGAGAGAAGGAAGTTTCTAGAGAGAGAGGCTCTCAAAAATGGGTTTTAGAAAAAGTAGGACAGAGAAAGAAAAGCAAAAAGTGATTTAAAATCACCCAGCGGATAACTCATATACGTATGACCCGCTCGAGCGGAGACCACAGCGCTCGAGCGCCAAGAACAAAATCTGGACACGCTCGAGCGCAATAATGCCCGCTCGAGCGCCAAGACACAAGAATAAAGCACTTCCGCTCGAGCGCGAAAACCAGTCCGCTCGAGCGTAGATTTCCATCTCCCAGAACTTATACCCAGAAAGTATTACCCGCTCGAGCGCCAACAGACCCGCTCGAGCGCCACCGCTCGAGCGTAAACAAACCCGCTCGAGCGTAAAAATCACATCTGCAGAAGTTTTGCAGGAACACGAAAATACTGGAAGTGTGCAATCCCCGCTCGAGCGCAAGAAGACCCGCTCGAGCGGATCGCCTAAAAACTGGACAACAAGGAATTGACACCAAGGCCTAACCAACCTGTAACAACCCTGCTCAAAACATCCTAAAACTCAATCAAGTGGAATTAAAGGACGACAACAAGATAGATACCACTACCAACATCACGGAACCGAGTCTGAAATACAACAGAACAGTAAAGGGACAACCGGGATCGCTATACAATTGATCAAGCTAAGATCGGACTTCTCTTTTGTTCTATTTTCAAGCGGATTATCAAATCTGAAGCTGGTGGCAGTGTCAAATACAATTACTTTTGCAAATCCAAACTCACTAGTTTACCCGCGTTTGGCACAAGCAAAGATATGGAATGAGGTTTTAGACCCTAGTTCTTGAGGCCAAAATGAAGAGCTTGGCGAGAGCAACATTTTGACCGATGGAGATCGAAATTCAACAAAAATTGAAAATTTGGATTTTTTTGCTTGTTTCCTCTTCTAGCTTGAGGTAGAGATTTTTCTTACACTTCTTTACGCACTTTTACTTGACTATAGGGAGCTTAGAGTTGTATATAATTTAATTAGAATTTTTGAAAAATTTGTGATTTATTTGCTTAAAAGAGAAATTTTGAGAAAAATAAAAAGTTAATGCCCAAATTGTGAAAGTGTAAACTTTGAATATGTTTGTAAGGTTATAAAAGAGTTATGTTTTAAATTTGAACAAAAACGGACTTTGATTCAATCGGTTTTGAAATTTTTACTAGTTTGCGACCAAAAAAGTATTTTTAAAGAAAACAAAGGAATTATGTTTAACTTGTGGGACTTTTGATCAAAATAGGATGTCATAGTTGAATAATGCTTGGAGAATGAGTTTGGAAAGAAAATGATGTTTTCTTGGGCATTAACAGTATTATTTTGCTTAATGTATCTGTTGGAATAAAACCGACACGGTTAGAAATGGACTTTGAGAGGTTACCGGACGTGATTATGATATGAAAACTAGTGTAGTTGTTCATATTTGATGAGATGTGGAATACATTGTATTTATCAGAATTTTTTTGGAATTTAATTGTTTAAATATCTGTTTAGAAATTTTTGTTTTGGACTATTGGTGGAGGATATCCATGATTGTTGTAGAAAGGCATGAGACTTAGGTAAATCAAACCACATTTCTCATTTGTTGTACTGGACATTGCATTACATTCATTTCATTGGAAATGTATCAGTTTTTGAGAAATATTTGTGAATGTATCTGTTTGCGAAAATATGAATACTTGGTGAATCTAGGTAAGGGGTGTGGAACCGCGCAGTTAAGTGTCAAGCCTTCCAGTTTACTGGTAAAAATGACAGTGGTAGTGCATTAGGGTCTACTTGTAGACACTCACCTAGAGATTCACAGGGCCTGTATTCATGTATCATATATGGTTTAAAATGGAAATGGTTTTATATTTGTTGTTGCATCTCAGCATTGCATGCTTTATAAAAAAAAAAAAGAGATAAACTGTTTTATCATGAGTATGGCATGAGCATACTCCTCTTTAGTTTTGTCATTATTCATATGTTGTGTAGTATATCTCTACTGGGCTGTGGCTCACCCTATAAGGGAAATCATTTCAAGTACAGGTGCTATGCCTCCGCCAAGGCATTAACTTGGGAGGACTCGGAGCTGAGGCTTCATTTTTGTTTTATTGTTATTTGTTGAATGTAAGCCCAGGGCTGTATTTGTGTTGAGTTGAAACTCCATTTGTGTAACCAAGAATGTTCTTGGATAAATTTGTAAGCCTGTAGGGCACTTATTATCTGTTTGGCTTCCTTTTTATACTTGTTGTAAAATGCATGTTTGGGATTAGAACTAGGGAATTAAGATGTGAACAACATGTAATTGGCATTTGGGATTTAATGAAAATGGGTGTATCGATTAGTTAGCTATATATATGTGTTTGTCTATCAGGTGGGTTTTGTTGCAAAAATAGATATATCCTGCCCAATTTTCGGGGCGTTACAACTTGGTATCAGAGCGTACCGGGTTCGAATACTTTGGGTACGTGGGGAGTCGTTAGTACCACAGTGAATTTATCTCGCTTGATAGAGATATTAATATGATGAGGTGCTATGTGATAATATGCTTATGTGATTATATGGATATAGGGTTTGATTTATGAGATGTTGATTGGGTCTATGAGTTTCTGGAAGTCCAGTCAGAAGAGCACTTGATCACTGCTATTTCTGATTGGAACTCTAGCAATGTCATGGGACAATCATTATCTAGAAAGAAATTTGTATGTGCTTATGTGACTATGTGCTTATGTGGAATGAATTAACTGTTGTTCATTACCTTAGGATGTGAGTGAGTTAGCTTTAGCACAATTGTGATTGTGCCAATCTTGAGTGTTACCTTTATTAGGATGTTAGGATGTGGAAGGGGAAGTGGTAGGCATGGTAGGTCCATGAGGCACGAGATGCCAATACCGGATGAGATTCCGGCGCAGGAGGAGGGGAACAGGTGGATCAGAGACCTACTGGGCGTGTGTATGTTGTTACCACGCCAGAGTTAGTGCCAGCACCTTCAGTTGTAAGAAGTACCTTCTTGTTCTGTAATTCTATTGCCAATGTATTGATTTACACGATTTTTCTTTCATTCATACCAGTCAGTGTATATAAGTGTGTTTGGATTGTTTTGCTTCGTTTTTCTTTCGTTAAGCCATGATTTTGATTCAGGTCAGTATGGAATCAATGTCCAGTTCAGAGTTCAAAATTCAATCATTCTCAAATTTAGTCAAACAAAACTGTTTTCGAGCTTAAAGTGTTATGCCAGTTACGCCATGGATGTGCAAAAAAAAAAATTGATTTTATTGAAGTCAAGGGATGACATCCCCAATTACAGAGGCAAAAAAATAAAATTAAAAAGAAAAAAGAAAAAGAGGGATCTTGTTTTTTATAACAGCCACATGCCGACTTCACTTACTCGATTCTCCCCGTCGAGCTCTTCCTTTTTTTGTCATCTTGAGTGACCCTTGAAGGCCCTGCCTCAGTGCGTAGAGGACCGCTAGGAGAGTTGACTCCCTACTGGCTGCCAAAGGCAAAGTACGAAGGTGCTCCGAATCGGGTCATGACGGTGGTCTTCCATTTCAACTCCTTATTCTCCGCCCTCAGTGCGCAAATCTCTGCTCGCGCATCTTTGTACATGCGCTGGAGTAGAGAAAGTTGGGCATTTAACTATTGTACTTCACTGGTCCTATTCTGCAGCCGGTGAGATAATTTGGTAACCGCAGTCACTGTCTCCATGCAAGATCTTAGTGTGAAGTGGTTGGCCTCAATGTCAGATTAAGCTGCCATAATTTGCTCAACTGACATCATGGGAGAGTTAAGAAGAGTAGGAGCAGGGGCACTCTGTTCAGGAAGGTTAAGAAGGGTAGGAGCAGAGGCACTCGGTCCAGGAAGGTTAGGAAGAGCAAGTGCAGGGACACTCAGTCTAGGAGAGCTTGGATCATTGAGGTTCGGAAAGAGAGTGAGGGGACGAGATGAGGCCATGTGTGGTGAGAGAAGTAAAGAAAAAGAAATGATAGTCAGAGAAATAGCAGAGAATAGACTGAGTTTTGGGACAACTTTTCTCTTTCACTCAGTCTTGATGTTTTGTCTCTTTCAAGGGGAATGAGGAAAAAGAAACAGAAGAGAGTGATGAAGACGAAGGAGAAATGAGTGAATAAGTAGAAGAGGGAAGATACTGATTCAGAAGAATGCATAAGAGAAAAAGACAAGGAGGGAGAGATAGCCGAGGCGAGCGACAATCGAGGAGAGCTACTTTTGTCGGCCAATGAATCAAAAGCAAGGTCGCGTGTCAGACGCAGTTTTCGAAAGAAGAGAGAGAAGCAGGAAAGTTGTATACGTATATGTATCTATATTGTATATTTACGCATTATATACATTTATTCGACTATTTTTGTCACAAGAGTGACTTGGGTTCAATGGTTTGGCTCTGTGGTTGAGGGACCAAGGGACGAAGCCTGAGGTCAGGGTTCCGAAACCCCGTATCCCTGCATTCATGTTTTCTTTCCTTTTTGTGTGTTTTGCTTATGCGGGATGACGTAAGCTAACGGAATATTCTGTCGTAGTAACGGCATATGCTTGCTGACGTCCATAGACAGAATATTCCTTGTTAGAAGTTTGTAGTATCATTTCTTCAGTAGGCAGTGGCATATCACAAAGTGATCTCACTTGATGCAAAATATTTCATAAATGATTTGAAAAGTTGTTTTGGATATATAGGTTGAGGTAGAGTGACTTATATAATATTTAATATATTATAATATAATGAAATATTAATATATTATTTTCGGGCTGGGCAGGGCTACACATTTGAATGAACTCAACCCATTTATTAAATGGGCCTAAAATATTGGTTCACCCTAGCCCTATGGGCCAAACTAGTCTTCTCAAGTCCTGAAAAAATGGGGTTGGGTTGGGTGGGTTGGGCAAGCTGAAAGGTCAATGTCCACTCCTGTCTATGATAGTGTCTTTTTTTCAAACTATTTTAAAGTCTACCTAATAAAAACAATATAAGAAAAATCGTTGATAAATCCATATTCATGGGTGTGTATGGTATTAAGTCTAAGATTTTGTATGTTTGTTAGTGATGAGGACACATTTATTAAAATACTAGTGAGGACAAGGCACGTGGCCAAAGTCATAGATTTGCTAGAATGTTGTGCATAGTTTTAAAATTAGTTGTTTAGAATGTGAGATTCACTGTTTGTGAATTTCATGTGATCCAATTCTGAGTTCAGAACTCTTCTTTAATTCATGTTTTGTGCTCTTGAGAGAAGTCTGCAAACAAAATAGTGCAAACATCAATATATCAGGTGGCTCCATTTTTCCAAAAGGCATCTGATTTTTAAGTCAGATGCCTAAACACTGGAAGGAATTTTTTATTTTTTATTTATAAGAAATCTAATTAAAAAATATTTGTTAAAAGACAACAAGAATTTTTACCTCTAGGATTGCATAAGCACCATGCCATTAGGCATTGTTTGTTTGGGGGAAAATACATAATTCAGTCAAATATAATTAGGGTATGGACTTCTAATCCACATGGACATGTGTTATCTTCCATATAGAAAGGGTGAGACACAGAATAAGAGATTAAGGAGAAGTTTAGATTAATTCACTAAAATACGAAATTGGTAGAACTTTGTTAATCTTTGTAATCTTGGGTAAATTCAAACATAGGATAGAATACACAATTCAAAGAAATTGATAATCACCAAATTAATTGCCCTCAAAATGTTGGGCAAGTTTTGCAGTTATAGACGTCCCCGAACGCCCCGGGAGGGAACGAATCCCCCGTTCCGTTCGATATTGGGCTCACTACAGTTCGGACTCTCAAATTGTCACGGTTCTAAATCTGAAAGAGTCCAAATCCGGCAAATCGTTTTGAGAGAACAGATTTTGAAAGAAGTGCCAAACATGGACCGCTTTGCCAGATACAGAGTCGCCACCTAAATATTTTATTTTGGGAAATTTAGGAAACCCTGACTCGTTGCCTAAGGCCACGTGTCCGTCATCACCAAAGTTGCCTCGGCTCGGGAACTTGGGTACGATTGGGGAAGGTCACTTCGTGAGCACCCCCGCTCGCCCGATCAAAGATCGGCCTCTACTAACCATGATATCAAGTTTTGAAAAACATTGTGTGTTCTTATTCCGGTTATTAGCCTAGATTTACTATGTGATGTGCACAGCATACAAGTATAGACTGGGTCGCCTGAATTGGAACAAAACATTTCGTGTTTGTTTTTGAAAGATAGTTTGATGGTTCTACTCGCAAGTAGGCTAAGACGTGGATCTGCCACCCTCGGGTGGGCTTTAGAAAACATGATTTTGCCACTATCTAGTGGGCTTAAAACTCACAATTAATGAATTGTTCTAATTCAAATAACCCAACCTTCACCCACAGGCATTCAGGCAGTTTATATCACATAAGCAAATAGCCTCATGGTAAGCATGCTATCATGGCAGTCACTCACACACATGCAAAGATGCTAAAGCATAAAACTCACCGAGTACTCCAAGCCAAAACAGAAGCTCATTAGAAATCCATGCATGATCCTAAGTATGTTGAAATGCCTAATGCAACACATGCAAAAATGCAACTATAGCAGGCTCGGCTATTCTAAATATGGCATATGCAATGCTACAGCTAACAAGTATTCAACTTGGAATTGAAAATACAATGTAGTTAGTATGATGTGCCGAGCCCGGTGCATGCAAAACAGATGAATGAATGCAAACATGCTATCATACTGTATGCTAATTGAAATATGCCCTAATCTAACCATCATAAGCTGGTAAATAAAAAGGAGAAAGACGTGGGGTTGGAAGACATACATCACACACACGCACACTTATTACAATTATGCTCTCGCACAGAGGGTCCGAATAAATAATATACGGTCCCGAATAAATATTACAGTCCAAATAATTACAAAATCCTAATTAAATTACAAATTTAACTAAGAAAGCTGTAAACTAGCATGCAAGCTAGGGACTGCCTCGACTCCGCTCCGGATGATGAATGATGCATGCTCGGGTTGCTTGGCACGGAAATCCACTGCGATGCCCCAATTAGCCTCTGTTTGCGATTGATACCGGAATGTTGTGCAAGGCTTTTGAAAGGCCACTGATTCTTGATCTGCTGCAACATAGAGCAGGAAAAGGGCATGGCAATGTATTTTCACAAATGTATGCATGCCTCGATCCTCGTGCCACCAATCACGCATATCGATGCATAATGACCGGGGAGTCGAATTGCACAACTCAATATGAAATGAATGCACATATAAACACAACAAAACCTAAACTCCATCATGGATAATCCAGAGTGTCGGTGACTAGGAATTGAGACACGTTCCGTCACTCGAAGTACGAAACGTCCCTCGTTTCCCGTGCTCGGGCTAACTCCTATCCCAAGGACAATGCAATATGCATGATATGCATGAAATGCAACTAAGATACAACCTAACATGCACAATGCTAGGAAATGGCATACACGCTGCACGAGATAACATGGCATACATAATGCGCTAACATACGGCCTAGCATACACAATGCTATGAAATGAAATGGCATACACAATGCATAAATGGACTTACAATAACACAAGTGGACCTCAGCCACACTCGCATAAGAGGCCATTAGATGAAAATGAGACAACTCGAGATGCGTGCACGCATACACGCAAACCGAGGACCGATCCTAAGGCACCAAATGCCACTCTAACAAGACATGGCAAGGCATGAAATATGATATGCAAACATGCAAATTTCAGAAGCGAAATATGATACAAAACAACCCCGAATCATGGAAACATGGCACCCGATGCATGAAATGGTACCCGGAATGCAAAATTAGGCATACGCAATGACCTATAGCTATACAAAGCATGCATTATTTGATCATGAAGCATGAAGACAGATTGAAGGAAGTCCCAAAAAAAGCATGTTTACAGTTTTAAGCAAGGCCAAACAGTGAACCCAAATAGGGCTAAACCAATATGCAAAAATGGCCCTAAATGTGAGATAAAGAAGCAAGTCATGGCTGCCGGCCTCAAACAAGAGAGGGCCCTTCAACAATGTTGAATAGGGACCCAAAGCATGGCATTTACAGTTTATGATCAAACCCAAAACAGTGCACATGCAAGCCTAAAATACTATGCAAAATAAGGCCTAAAAAGAGGTTTAAACACAAAGAGCAAGAAGGAAACTCAAACAGAAAAAGACCCTTAATCAAAAATGAAGAGGGGGTCAAAATAAGGCCATTTTCAGTTCGGACCAGAGTCCAAAAATATAAGCATAAGAGGCTAACAAAACATGCAAAAATGAGGCCAAAAGAGAGATATAAAGGAAAATGGAAAATGGAAGCCTCAAACAGTGATGAGCCCTTCAACAATGTTGAATAAGGGCTCAAAATAAGCTACTTTAAATTTTATGACAGAGCTCAAAACAGTTTAAATGTAGGCCAAAAATACTACACAAGAAATAGGCACACAAGAGGGGTAATGAAGCAAGTGGTAGCTAGGGACCTTAAACATGGAAGGACCCTAAAACAAACATGAAAAATACATCAAAAAATGACTATTTTAAGTTAGGGTCGGAGCCCAAATATGCAAGCATGTATGGCTTAGAAAAGATACGAAAATAAGCTTAAAAGAGAGGAAATGTTGCTCACCCTTGAAGACCAAACTTTAGCAGCCTTTTGGCTTGAGAAAAGGTGCCTCCAAAGCTCTGAGAAGGCCCTCCAAGCTGCTGGAATGGAGTGGTGGTGTGGTGTTAGGTGGTGGTGTAGAAATGAGTATAGGACTTGAGAGGTTTGAAGCTTGGAAGTGTAGAGGGAGAGAGAGATACAATATGGGAGCTCAAAGGTAATTTTTCTAACCCCTAAACCAAAGCTGGGAGGCTGGTTTTATAGACAAAAGAGGGGGAGAAAAGGGGGGGAAAATGGGAGGGAAATGAATTCAAGTTTTCCACCAAAAAGTTGGCCCCCCGGATACAAAATCTGGGGGGAAAAGAGATACATATTTGAAATGTACCTGCAGCAAGGAGCAAGGCCGGCCGGCTCTCCCCATGGCCGGCCGGCCAAGGGTCAAAAGGGTCAATCATGATTAGTGGCCGGCCACCCCAGAAAAAGGGCCTCCCATGTGTGCACAACACAACCATGTAGTCAAAAACTGGAGAAAGTGAACCAGGAGAGAGAACAACCCACTTTTCAAAGGGGTTCAAAAGGTTCAAAAGCAATTACTGGCCGGCCACCAAATATTGGTGGCCTCCCAGATGTGTACATCACAAATATGGGGTTTAGGGTGCAAGAAAATGGCCCAAGGGTGGTCAACATTGGCTTTGAAGTGAGAAAAATCGGGCGACGGAGGGCGATGAAGGTATAAAGTTGGCTGACAGAACAATTCCTAGCCTCCCATCTTTCTATGACCTTCCTAGCAATGAAACAGAGGTCCCTGCCAAAAACAAACCAAAACCAATGCAAAATGAAGGTTCGGGGGCCGAAACGCGCAGTTCGGGGCCCCGAAAGTGGGCTGTTAGGCACCGGAACTGGTGTCCGACCACGAAGTTGGTCTCTCGGACAGCAGTGTCCCTCAAAAGGGAGTAAATAAGATGCATGCCAAAAACTGGAGCAAACGGAGGTGGTTAAGTGGTCCCGAACCGAGGCACACGGCCAACGGCTCTGAAAAACTAGAAACCGAACTCCAAACGGGCAAAAGGCCTACGACCACGAAACGTAGCCTACGGCCACTGAGAGATGATCTACGAGACCTCTCCCTCCCTTCGGGAAGAGAAAACAGAGAAAACGGAGCCTGGTTCGCAAACCGAGGCAAAGCACAAAAGAGTCCGGAAGTCCGGAGGCAAGGCTCGCAGCCGAGACTCTGAAACTTCTGAACGAGCACAATATGCAATATCACCGAGCGCTCAACTGGTGACGTCTGAGTCTCAAGGTCGGTCAAAAATGGGGTGTCTACAGCAGTATACTAAAATAGTCAAAAGATAACTACTAAAAAATCAACTTTACGTTTTATTTTTCTGCGCATTTTTTGTAAAACGTCAAAAAGTCAACTAAAATAGCTAATTCACAAAATAACATAAAACTTCAATGCGTCTACACAAACATGGAGAAATTATTCAATGCTCGTAGAGCAAATACAGGTGGTGCTCTAAAGTAGTAGTTATTGGTCCAAACTATGAGATCCATTACTTTTATGTCAGAGTTTTAGGAAATAACTGATTAGGTATCAACTTGTAAATGGAATGGGTATTGCTCCAAAAGTGTTGAATAATTTTTTTTTTTTTTGCAAACACGGTCTAAAGTTAGACTGCTCTTATCCCTACAATTACCATTTTCTACTAAATTTAGAGACTTCTCAACAAAGAGGCTACATATATTATACTCAAAACGGCGCGCCTATTGATAATTTAGGAGAGGAAGTGAAGGGTCTAGAATAGTAGAGTTACTTAACATTATGTGTTATAACGATTCTGGTTTAGACCCGAATCGTTTATTGTTTTGGATCCGAGATTCCTTATCTTAAATGGTTGTTCATACCCTTATACGTCCTATTCTTGATTGAGTTTGGTTGTTTGGATGTCACTGTTGCGTTTGGAATAGGTTGGGAATCCGTTTTTCAGAGGTGTCATTGCCTAGATTTTGGTCAATTCGCTTGAGCGGTCCTTTGGTCGCTCGAGCGGTCTTTAAGAACTTTCAGTATATGTGCAGGTCTACAAAAGTACTAGGAGGGTAGTATTTTTTGCTTGAGCAGTCTTTCTTGCACTCGAGCGGTTAGTCTCTGCTTGCAAAACTTCTGGGAGGGTGTCATTGTGCACTCGAGCGGTCTCACTTATTGTGTCTAGTCGCTCGAGCAGTGTTTTGGTCGCTCAAGTGGTTTGCACGAATATCAGTCCGTAAAAGTCACTTTTTGAGTCATTTTCTCATATATATATATATATATATATATTTCTCTCTCTAACATTTCAAAGCCTCAGATCTTATCTCTCTCTCTCTCTAGAAATCATCTTTCAACCTCATATACACCTCGATCTAGTGGTTTCTCAACCCTTGTCCCTTGGAGAAAAAGATAGAGCACGATGAAGGCTTCGTTCTAATCGGAGCAAAGTTGATTTTTGGCTTCATCGAGGTTTCTCCACTCTCTCTCTTGTCTCTTAACTTCGAGGTAGGGATTTCTCCACACTTTAATATGGTTTTTAACCTGGTTATTTTTCTTTTAAAAAAATTCTTGAGATTTGGGGATTGTTAAACAAATCTAAGGTTTTGGTTTAAGAGGAGTTTTCAAATGGGTTCTTGGATATGGTTGTTGGGTTGCAAATGTGGTTGCATGGTGATAAAATGATGTATTTCTATCATTGGAATTGATTTATAAAGAAAAGGGGATTTTTTCCCTAAAAATCTTGAATATTTGATTTTGTAAAGAAAGAAATGGAAATGATGTTGGATTCTTTATGAAATCGGAATAATGATGATGATGGTGGAGTTGGATATGTATTATCACTCATATCTCAAAGTTTTGGAAAGGATATCTTTATTGAAAATTATCTATTTGTTTAGAGACATCTATTTTGGGTTATCGATAGAGGATAACTATGATTGTTATAAAAATTGCATGAGAATTAGGAGAATTGAAACTAATTTCTCATCCATTTGCATTGAGCATTGTTGCATACTTAACACATTGAAATGTATATTGTTTTGAGAAAAATATATGAATACCTTGGTGAATTTGGGTAGGGGGTATGATTGTGGCATTATTGTTGGCCTGTGTGTCCTTGGTGAAAGTCTAGAAACCCGCGCAGTTAGATGTCGAGCCTTCTAGTTAGTACCAGCAAAAATGGCATTAGTAGTGCTTGTATAGCCTACTGGCAGACATGTACCTAGAGATTCCCAGTGTTCGTATCCATTGCCCTATTTTCTGTTGTAAAGGAAATGTTTTCAAGAATTGTGATATAACCTGGCATTGCATGGTTTTGGAAAGAGATATAAAAAGTTTTGGCACGAGCATTGCATATGCATTCACCTTATAGCTTTGTTAAGATTCATACACTATGTTAGAGTATCTCTACTGGGTTTTAGCTCACCCTATGTGGAAAACCATTTTTAGGTGCTGATGATATGCCTCTGCCAAAGCCGTAGCTTAGGAGGACTTAGTGCCAAGAGCTTCTTTATTACTATTGTATTTGTTTTTGTACAAGCCTAGGATTTTATTTGTATTGAGTTTCAAACTCACTTTTATTGTAACCAAGTATCGTCTTGGAAATGTGTAGCTAATAGGGCATCATTTTATTTGCTTAACTTTTGTTTCATATTGCTTATTTGTGGCACATGCTCTAGATTCAGGATTTAGACTTGTGAATATATAGTTGCATGTGTTTCCTTTTGTACAATTAAATTATATGAAATGAGAATAATACCATATTCAGAAATATAATCCTATTTAATAATTGTCGTGGGATGATTCTATTGCCGTGGGACGTTACTGTTAGAAATGGTTTTGGGAAAATCTGGAAAAACAAATTTTTTCCTAAACTTTGGTCTAATTTTTAGGTGGGACCCATGCGCCGAATTTCACGGGTCTAAGTGGTAATGCATTATATGCTGCGTTGTGATTCACATGGTATATTTGGTTGCTCAAAACCATTATCGGGTGAATGGGAAATTGAAGTTAAAGTGAGCTCAATGGAAATGGAGTTGTTGGTGGAAATTCCTAAAGGTTTGAATAATGGCTTGTCCCACATTGATTTGGTGGGAAACTTTGAGTGGGTTTATAAGGCTTGGAGTTAGAACTTGGGGTAGGCCCCAAGGAGTACACAAGTTTTGTAGAGAGGAAGGTTATGGGCAAAGTGGGCTAGACCCATTGGACCCAAAATAAACACACGCACGCGCCGTTCGTCCGTCCGAGCTGGGCTCGGCCGGACTTGGGCGCGGGTGCGTGGTGTGAGGTTGGGCTTGTCCGGCCCAATATCTATCTTTTTGGGCCAAAAATATTAGAATTTTATTTTTCTAAAATTAAATTCTAATTTTTTGAATTTGAATTTCGAAAATTAAATTCAAAATTAGGTCCAATTTTTTCCCACCCGAACATAATTCAATCTGTTTAAATTTCAAAAAACCCAGTTGGAATTCTGTACAGGTTGATATCTGTTCGAATTCAAATTTGAACCCAAACAGTACCAATTCAAACCCAACAGGTTCAGTACCTGTTCAATTCAAAATAAAAGGGTGTCAATACATCTATAAATAAGACAAGTCCCTCATTTGATTTTCACTCCAATTTTCGTCCTAAAATCTGCTACTGCTCTCTGCATTTTGCTGCATCTATTTTTCTGTGAGAAAGAGTGTAAAACACTTAGTGTGTTCGTTGTGCGAATAAATTGTAGTGCTGTATTTATTCGTTGTTGATCATTTTATCCTGGGAGATAGACATCCGAAAATCTAAAAACACTGTGGAGAGGACGAATCTGTCTTAAGGACACAATGTCGAACACTAGACCTGATCAGAATATTGTTCAAGAAATTAATCGAGTAAGTTGTTAATTTATTTTCTGGCTTATTATTTATTTAAATTAGATTTTGATTTTGTTTTTGTAACAAAATAAAAATCTGTTTTTATTTATTTATTTTTATTTATTGGTTTGATTTTTGTAATCAAACAAGCTCTCTCCTTTACTATTTTTCTTTTGTATTCCGTTTGTTGTTTAGTACACAAACAAAATTTATTTCATTAAATACAATGAAGATTGTCCAACAGTTACATGTCTCAACCTAGTTGGATAAGTTCTTCAAAAATAATGCTAGTTTTACATTGCTTTGCTTTCTTGTTTGATGTAATCTATTTATACTTCTTGTACTTTGATTTACATCAATAAACTTATTTTTGTTGATAAAAAAACATTATGTTTAATTCACTTTTAAGGGATGAAACAGAAGTATATGGAGGGTTATGAGGCAGAGAGAATACAAATATTTTAAACACTTCTCTTCCCCTTCAAAATTGGGATGAAACAAAAAAGAAAATGACATATTTGTTAATAGTAATATTTTGTAAGATCTAACTAAATATTAACTAACTAAACAAGTGGGAGAATACCTTTCCTCCCTTTCTTTCACTCTCTTCACTAACTTTTTCCTTCTTTCACTCTTCCTCCACTCAATCTAAATGGAGTAGAAAGGAACTAAAACAAGTACACATATTAGTGACCCAAAGGATAAGTATCTGGCCAAGGCTTGTCTTCGATCTATATATGGGTTGGACTGGAGCTGACTGGACAAGTGGACTCACCATGGACTTACTCTAAAAATTTGATATGTTTCATGAAAAAATTAAATTAATTAAATTATCGTAATCACATAATTTTGTTATATTTATATTTTAAAAAAAAAATTATGCAACAGTGATTTGATCGTACTCATATAGTTTCATTATATTTATTTTAAAAAATGTAATTATGATTTGTTCGTACTCAATTTGAATTTTGAATTTATTTAAATTAAATAAAAATAAAAATTTGAATTATTATTTCTCCCTCTAATTTAATCATTATCTTTACTACGAAAGTGAGTGTTCTTTTAAAAATTTTATATTTAACATCACTTTCATATCACGACAAAACTAAAATTATTCTTGTGCATTATTTATGTTGCAACATAATTTTTAAATAATTTTATGTGTTTGTACAAATATATATATATATATATATATATATATATATAATTAAATTAAAATTATAACATATATTTATTAAGATATATTTTATGGAACGATAAAACTATGATTATTCTTCTATATTGTATACTTGGCAATATATATACATATAATTTCATTTATCATGTACACAAATAATTTAATAAAAAATATTACATTTATTTATTTAAATTATAATGTTTAAAATAACTTTATATGTATATTTATATATACATAGAAATAAATAAATTGAAATTTATAAGGGTTCTCGGTTGAAAAATCCAATTTTGCATTTTGTTTGTCCAAAGGTTCAAACACTAATGTATTATGTCCATAAAGACAAGCCTTTGTAAAATGACCAAACTGCCCAAGTATATATATTATTTTCTAAACCAAACCCTAATCAAACCACTCTCTCTCTCTCTCTCTCTCTCTCTCTCTCTCTCTCTCTCTCTCTCTCTCTCTCTCTCTCTCTTTCTCTGTGTGTGTCTCTTCTCACCCCCTCTCCTTCTCCTATATAAGCTCCTCTACCCCTCTCTTTCTTACCACCACTTCCCCCCACCCTCCACTGCTCCACCGTTATCGCTACCACTACCGCCTCTTTCTCTTCTCCACTTTTGTCAACATCGATACCACCACAACCCAAATGCCGCAATCGACCGCGTCTTCTCTGTCGACTACATGGTTGTCGGCTGCTCTCTCCTCTTATGCCTATCTCTCTCTTCTATACACCCATTGCACCACCTCTCTTTATTTAGATTTGGACTTCGCCGTCGTTTGGACTCTGCCGTCGTCTATATGTAGAGAGATCGGCCCATGTGTATATATACATGGGTAACACCAACACTATAACAAATTTTCAGAGAAGATGATGATGATGATGATAGAAGAATTTGCTAAAACTTCTGTATTTATTCATTGACTAAAAACAACTTTAAATAGAACATATCAAAAACAAACTTAGCACATTATATAGAACTGACTTGTCCCATGACTAACAAATTCCTAGACTAATGGAATACTCTTAAAACTTAGGATACCATAACCGACTCCCAAAAGAATAGGACAACTGAAACTTTATTCAACAAATAACAATAATTAAAACAAACTCCTAACACCCTCCCTTAAACTGAATATCTTCTAGACATCATCAGTTTAGAGAAAACAAACTCCAGCTTACACATAACAATGATCTCCTCTTCCCTTAAACAATATCCTTCAACAAACAAATTCCCAACATTTGTTGCCTTAACTTCACAAACACAATTAGCTTGAGAGGCTTGGTGAAAATGTCTATAGCTTGATCTTCACTTTTACAAAAAAATTAATTCAATGATACTATCCTTGCAGAGATCACGCAAGAAATGGTACCTCACATCTATATGCCTGCTCCTCCCATGTAAAAATGGACTTTTGAAAAGCTTGATTGTAGAAGCATTATGACAATAAATCAATGTTGGACCTTCTTGTTGGTAGTAAAGTGCTTCAATTAACCTTCTTAGCTAAATGGCTTGACATGAACTTGATGTTGCTGCAACAAATTCAGCTTCAGTAGTTGATAGAGTCACAATTTGTTTTTTTTTTTTATAACCATGAAACAACCCCGGTCCCCATCATAAACACATGAGCCGAAGTGCTTCTTCTATCATTAGGATCTCCCACATAATCACTATCAGTAAAGCCAACTAGACTTGACCGTGCTCCCTTTTTATAGAAAATACAAAAATCCTTTGTACCTTGTAGGTAACGAAACATTATTTTCACTGCTGAGAGATGAGGCTCTGTTGGATTCTCTATATAGAGGCTGATTAGGTTGACAAAATGCATTATATCTGGCCTGGTTGAAGTCAAATACATCAAACTTCCCACAATTTGTTTATAAAGATTGGCAATCACCTTATTTCCATCTGATTTCTTTACTAGTTTCAAATCTGGTGTTGTTGGGGTTCCAATTGAATTACAATCCTTCATTTGAAACCTATTCAAGACTTCTTAGATGTATTTCTTCTGAGTAATAAAAATCCCAGCTGATGACTATATTACTTCAATACCAAGAAAGTAGTGCATCAACCCCAAATTGGTCATATCAAACTCAGTTATCATAGATTGTTTACAAATATCAAACATGACTTTATCATTACCTGTGTAAATCAAGTCATCCACCTATAAGCACACAATAAGAATTTTTCCACCTTCTCCAAACTTTGTAAAAAGTGTATGCTCATATGGATATTTATGAAAGCCTTCTCTAGCAAAATAAGCATCTATACGACTGTACCAAGCTCTGGATGCTTGTTTCAAACTTTTTGCTCATTTCCTTGCTTCACATACCTGGTAGGTTCATATACACTTCTTGTAATGCACCGTGTAAGAAAGCCGACTTCATGTCTAATTGAAAGGTAGGCCAACCATTTTGTGTAGCAATAGAAAGTACCAACTGGATAGTATCTAATCTTGCAATTGGAGCAAATACCTCTTTGTAATCCACCTCAAACTCTTTCTTGCAATCTTTGGCTACTAAATGTGCTTTGTGCTTGTCCATTTCTCCTTTCTCATTTAACTTAGTTTTGTAGATCCACTTGACATCTATTATCTTATGCTCTATTTGAAGATCTGTCAGCTCCCATGTGTCATTCTTTTCTAGGGGTAAGAAGCGGATATTTTGATCTATCCAAAACGACCAAACCGAACCGATCCACCGCATTTTGGACGGATGCGTGATGACAAGCGGATGGTTGCGCATTGACTTTTTTTTTTAATCTGCCTAGTTTTGACGGATGGTGGATTTGAGGTTCCTTTGGCCGCAACTAAACTGCCCAACCACAAGCACCCCTAGTAATTTGTAACACTTTATATTTTCAATTTGTTTAAATATTCTATTTGTGTTTTCAATTGAAAAACAGTTTAAATATTCTATTGTGTTTCCAATTTATTTTCAATTTGGAAATCCTTTTATCAAATGACAAGTGTTGATATTTGGTATTTTTGTGTAGAAAATATAAGGCTTAATTTTGTCATTAAAAAAAATGAAATTAAATAGTTTTTGAATAAAAAAAAGAGTAATGAAATAGTTTTGATAATGCGTGGTTTCCTTATATGTATTTATTATTAGTATTTGACAATTTACTTGATAATCTTTTGGCTATGTTGAGTTAGATTGTTATCAAAAAAAATATTGACAAGTTGTATTATGTTCAAAATTTGTAAAAGTTTAAACCGCCAAACCGATTCCCATTCATCTACCAATCCGCTCAATTCGCATCCGTCAATCTGACCGACGGATGCAGATTGATTTTTTTCAATCCGGCGGACGGATGGCGGATTGGAGATTCCC
The DNA here is from genome assembly GCF_055761805.1 of Camellia sinensis. Taxonomy (NCBI): domain Eukaryota; kingdom Viridiplantae; phylum Streptophyta; class Magnoliopsida; order Ericales; family Theaceae; genus Camellia; species Camellia sinensis. The sequence goes on along the minus strand of NC_138967.1, from coordinate 123,980,695 downwards.
CGGTCGCAACCAAACTGCGAACACCCCTATTATTTTCTATGGCATTAATTTCCACATCTATGCCTTTTTGCCACTTTGTTTCTTTGACCGCATCTTGAAATATCACAGGATCACAATATGTAAATATAGCAAAGTGTCACTACTAGAAAATGGGGCTTTTGACACGGAACTTTTTGCAACGGTTTAAAAATCATCACAAAAAGTAAGCTTTTGCAACAGCGAATGAAGCCATTGCAAAACTTTTTGCAACAGACTGATATCCGTTGCAAAAGCTACACATTTGAGACGGATAAAATAATTCGTCACTAATAGTATTTGTTGAGACAGAAAATGGCTGTCGCTAATAAATGAGCAAAAAGACATTATCATTAGTGATGAAAACAAATTACCCGTCGCAAAAGGGTCCATCAATTGTGACAGATGTTAAACCGTGACAAAAAAAAAAAAAAATTTTAAAACGACGTAGTTTTATGTCCCTCACAAATAATACAAGCCCTAACCCTAACTATCTCTTCCTGCCATTGGCGTTGCCTCACTCCGCCATCCTCCCACCGGTGTCGCCCTCGCAAAGCAAACAAGCAAGCAGCAACTTCTCGAAATCTCCAGAGGGTACTGGTGCTGTGAACTCTCAAGATTCTACTTTCATTCGATTCTTGATCTGAGTCGTCTTGTTCGGTGATCTAATCAAATCAAGCAGAAATGGCATTAGCGTTCGATGAGTTTGGGAGACCGTTCATAACAATAAAGGAGCAAGAGCAGAAGACGAGGCTCAGAGGTCTCGATGCTCAGAAAGCCAACATTTCCGCCGGAAAAGCCGTTGCTCGCATCCTCCGCACCTCTCTCGGCACCAAGGGTATGGACAAGATGCTCCAGAGCCCCGACGGCGAACTCACCATCAGTATGTCTATACACATACGTTTCATCTTACTTTGTTTTTAACTTGTCAAATGATCGGCTAGGGTTTTTTAATTTAATACATTTAGGGTTTTTTTGGTCCTTGATCTGTTTGTTTTGTGTTATCTATTTGAAGTTTACTTATGGATCTAGGGCAAGGAAAGCGAAAAAGGTGTATTATGATTCGTCAACTTGAGTATTAATTTGTTTTGGTTTTTGTTAGAGAATATGTTTAGGATGCACAGTTAGGTGAAGTGTTCTACTGAGTTTTGTGGGTATGAGTGCAAAAATTGAATTAAGAAAGTTTTGATTATTGTACATTTTCAATGTCATCAAAGATGCTTTCAAGATCACACTGATTGTCTGCACCTGAGGTGAGTTCTCGTTGATTCACTCGAATTTGTTCAATTTTTATCATTCTGATCGCTGTAAAGAGTGTAATTTTAATTTGTATTTTGGTCAATTGACGCTTGTTTTATAGCAATTTATAAGTTTGGAGTGTTCTTGTTATGTTTCTTTAGGGGAAGGGGAAGAGACCCAAAAGGCAGCCAAGAGTACTACTCCGAAGCTACAAAAACTCAAATCAATTTCAACACTAGTCCCATAGAAGAACCCAATACCAACCCAATTTTCAAATTTGAAATCTGGGTTCTTTATCTCATTTCAATCAATCAATCAGTCTTCAATGTGTGTATATATATATATACACATGTACAGGGCATTAGTCCAAGACTACCTCAAGACTTAGATCTTTCATTCTCTCTCTTTCATCAGGTGACTTAGCCTACCTGTTTCTCTTATGTTTTTCTTTTTGTTTCTTGTTTATTTATGCCTCTTGTGATTGTAACATACAAAAATTTCAAGTCCTAATTGGGTTCTCCAAAGAAATTTTCTTTGAATCACATCTGGGTATTTGCTGAATTTTGCTTCTGTTGATTATAGATTGCATGTTGTTCAGATCATTGTCAATGTGTTGTTGCTTTCTCAGCCGTGTGTTTAAAGTCCTAATTGGGTTTTTTTCAGACAAATCTTTTTTGAATCTCTTCTGGGTATTTGCTGAATTTTGATTCTTTTGATCGTAAATTGCATGTGTTTCAGATCATTGTCAATGTGTTGTTGTTTTCTCAGCTATGTGTTTGATTTCTTCAAACTTCCCATGAGTTGTCTTGTTGTTTACCCCTTTTTTTTTCTTTATTTGGGTTTTGCATTCTACTATATGTGAGCTGATAAATTAATTCTAGAAAATTTTGCAAATAGGGTGCTGTGAACTTCACTCCCGTGGGTATACCTAGATGGAGTATGGTTAAAACGAAATCTATATTTAATTTGGGCCTGTTTGCTTAGTGCTTCTAATTTTTTGGTTAAGTCAATATAATAAGAAAACAATTTTCTCATGATTGGTCAGTGAGTCCTAATGATACGCTAGAAGGATCATGGATTGAGCTAGCACATTTTATTTTATTTTATTGATGAGGGGAACTTATTATATAGCTGTAAATGGTGATGATAAATAACAAAAAGTAGAAATGTTATTGGTGAATCTCTGGTTCTTTTTCTGATATAATAATACAAAAAAAAAAAAAAAAAAAGTAAGGGTTGGTTTGGGATGTTCTAAAAACGTGCACTTTTTGATTTATTGGCTTATATGGGTTGGGTTTGGGTTGGGTTTGTGATGTGTTAGAGAGGTGATGTGATTTAAATAAGATGATGTGACTTAAATAGGATAGTGACTTTTTGACTTTTTGTATTATTTAGGTTATGCCAAACTTGGATATTTAAATCTTTTCCTTTCAGGGAAAGCTGTTCTCAGATTCTGAATCTATACAGTCAAGAGTTGAGGCTACAACGCTTCTTAAGCAATTGGATTTCCCGATTTGTGTTAAAACTATTTTTAGGTTTTGTCAATCAAACTTATTTATTACTTGCTTTACATGTTTTATTCTTTTAAGGAAGCTAGTCATTTTGTCCGTCACTGTATTACAAAATAGCCTTAATAAATATTGCTAAATAGTAAAAGTGAAAATGATAATTCTACATGTCATTAAGTTGGAAACTTTATTTCTTACAAATTTTAGGGTTTGTGGGCCAAATATTAGAATTCTGTTTGTTCACTCAAATTATTTGGAATGCAATTATATTCAGAAAGATTAAACAACCATGCTTGGACTGATGTGTTGATGCATACACCATGACAGTTTGGCCATGTATTGACAGCTTGACAGCTTGAAGGAAAAACTCCTTGAAAGAGTAGAACAAGCTTGATTCTAGAGAAGTAAGCAATGCTTCATTGGATCATGATGGACCTTTTAAAAAAGGAAATTACCCTGACTCAGTTCCTTCTGCTACTTCTGAGGTATGTGAACACAAAATGGCATTATATTTGTTTTTTATATGGGTATCTTCTTGGAAGTTTCTATATAAGGGTGCAATTGAGGTTAGTAGTTGAACACCACAAGCTTTGTCGGCTTCTACCAACTTAGAAGCTCTTAATTGTATTGGAACACTACTCGATTAAATTTAAATTTATTGTACTATTGTATGGTATCAAACCACTCCTAGCCGTTAGTGCAATTTGAATGAGATGAACTCTGTTTGAATTTCTAACTGTGCTTGTATGACGCATTAATAAAAAGAACTTAATTTCGGAAATAGGAGCTAACTGGTATTGTTGTTCTGCCAATTTTTTTTTCCCCTGAAGCATGTACTCTTTCTTGTTAGTTCTTATAGCAAGTGCCCATGTTAGATTTGTTGTTTACTTTTTTAAATCCTGTAGTTAGTTTTTGCACAATAACCATTGCTTATCTACTATTTTTTGTGTCAGGCTTCTACTCGGGAATTTGTGGATGTTGTCTTTGCTTATTGGGTAATATTTCCTGATTCAGAGCAGCAACTAATCAATCTTGCACAAGACCTTGTTACCAGGTATGAGTTTAAATAATTTTTCAGGTAAAGAAGTTAAAGTGTGGTTTACACACATCTTCACTCCTAGTGGCTTAAAAAATTTAACTCCACTCAGCTGATAATAGACACCTGTTGTACTTGATTGTGCTTTTCATTATGCCGAAAATCAAATAACAGGTTCAGTTTTTTCCCTGCTGTATTTTTGTACAATCACGTAACAGTATAGCTAACCTTGAGGATTCTCTTTCTTTGTTTGGCTCTGTGGGATTTTGCAGTGACGCTTTGATGGAACAAATTAAAGCATTGGCCTATTGTCACCCAGACAAACTCTATGTAGGTCTATTTTTTTTTTTTTTGCGTTAGTTATTTTGTTAAATTGGCAGTTCTCATTGTTCATGTATTAAGCAGATGGAGACAACTGGAGGTAAAAACAAGGGCTACTGTGCAGAGATGATTGTTGTTACTTATTGCCGAAATAGGAAAGACATAGATGACAAGTCAAAGTTTCGGATCCTTCTTGTAAGTTTGTGTCTCTTAATGCAGTAAGATTGCATTTGAATTGTTATTAGTTATTTCCTTTTAAAATCATATTAAATTAGTTGAGTGTAACCTGCATACCTCATTTAATTTGATGTCTAGTTTGTAGAATATCTCAGATTGGTAATTGCTGGTGTGTTTGACAGATAATTACTTGTCTTCCAGAGTTTTGGGCAGCATGGAAGGGAGCTCATTACATCTGAGCTTGCATTAAGGATACTCTCCATCTTGAGTGGAGAGCAATTTCCACCCAACATGGATCCAATTTCTTTAAACGACACGTTTGAGAGGCTTGTGATAAAGGTAACCTTTAATCTTTTCGCTAGATCCTTCCCTGCTTGCTTTAACCTCTTTTTTTTTTTTTTGTTAAATAAAATGTAGTGTAGATGATTATAGATATGTGCGTCTATATCAGTAAACAAGTGTTATATGTATAATTCACATTCAATATAGTGCCTACTTTTGAGTCCAATGTGGGCTCACTCATGAAAACTATAAAAATGCCTGCAACTTTAAACTGATGAGACTGGCTTTTTAATTTTCTGATCTTCTTAAATAATTTTTTTTTTTTCCTTTTTGCAGATGCTATCCTTTTGAGTACGTGATGATATCTTCGCATATCGATATTGGAGCTCACTATTGATACTAAAACAAGCAATAATATATATGTTTTTTTTTTGTACTGTCGATATTTTTGTTTTGTTTTAGATACAAATTTGAGTTCTTGAATTATCAAAAATTATTAGTATTGTTGAAGGATGTTTTATATATTTTTGTAAGGAATGTTTGGTTAACACTGTATTGTTGCATGGTACTTATATATTATTATTCGTATATATGATTTTGTGAATGTGAATGTCAATGTGTGTGGATGTGGATGTGGATGTGTTTTATTTGAGAAAATATTGATAATTTGTATAGGGAATGAATTAATAAAATAAATATTTATTTTATAAAAATTATTTTGCGACCGTAATAAACCGTCGCTAATGTTATCATCATTTTCTAGCATTTTATTAGCGACGGGTTAATCTGTCTTATATACATATTAGTGCCATCTTTAGCAACAGTTTCAACTATCGCAAATACATTATTGATTTAATTCTATTTTTTTGCGACGTTTAAGACCGATGCTAATAATACTTTTCGCGACGTCAACTAACGTCTCTAAAAAAGTTTTTGGTGACGGCATCCTAAATCGTCACTAAAAGTGAATTTTTTTTAGCTTTTTTGTGTCGGGTTAAACTGTCGCAAAAACCATTGATTTACCGTTGCTACAAGGAAGCGACAGTTTGTAACCGTAGCAAATACCTTTTGTCACACCCCCTTCCGCTATCCCCCATTTCTCGTCGCTATTCCGTTGCAAAAAGTCTTTTGCGACGCTATGTGGACCTTTTGCGACGTTTGAGACCGTCGCAAAAGGTCCAATTTTTAGTAGTGTGTGTGAGTGGATCTGTAACGCCCTCAAAATAATATATTAAACCCATCAATATAGACATGCATTGGTAATAAAGATAAACATTCTTCTATTCATCATAATGGTTCTTTACAAAAGTATTACATGTTAATCAACAAAAGCAAATGTCCTACGGGCTTACAGCTTTCCAAGCTAACACTTAGTTACAACAAAAGAGTGTTAACTCGTTTACACATTAAGCCCTTGGCTTGAATATACATGTAATACATCAAGAAACAAAACAACAAAAGTCCGTCTGCCTCTAGTCTCCCAAGCTACGTCCTTGGAGGTGGCATGCTACCTGTACCTGAAAATGATATTCCCATATAGGGTGAGCCACAGCCCAGTAGAAATACACTAAACCAAATATGAACAATGACTAAAAGATTAGCAGTTGATAGATGGCCAACACTTATACTTTCTCTTATCACACTTTACAGTTTCATGACACACAAGTCCATGTTTCAATTCATTTTCCAGTACCTTTCAATTGTCATTTTACAACCATGGCTCAGAACCTGGCCAAACAACTCATATGAGACAGTAACTCATATCAAACACTTCCCATTTCATAATAGATAAGCATACTAGCTATATCACACAACAACAGATAAGCATACAAGCTATATCATCACTTCCACAGATATGCATATGAGCACTATCACACTTCCAATGACAAGCATATGAGCTCTATCTACGGAGTCCATCTCCTATCTCCTCCCAACAACATCCGGTTTAGAGGTCCATCCCCTATCTTCTCCTAAACCGCGGAGTACATCCCCTATCTCCTCCAACACAACACAATGCATATAAACAACAATTATACACATCAGCACACAATACATAAATTTAATGTATTCTTTCAATCGTCAATCTCAATGACACATTCCAGTGATTAGTTTCAATTTACCTAATCATCATGCATTGTCTACAACAATCACGACTATCCTCCACCGATAGCCCAAAGCAGTTATCTCTATACAGAAAATAAATGCAACAAATGGATATAAAATCAACATTTCCAACTAGGTGAGTGACATAAAATCCAACTACACCCTTTAATCTCATATATTTCCAATCTCAACATTTCCAATTCAATTCCTCATTTCTCATAATTAATTTTACAAATTAATTAACCAATGTAATTAGGGCATTTTCCATAATTAACATTACAACCCTTAGGTTCCATTTTCATTAATGTCTTACATTAATTTCACTTTTCCATGCCAAACATGCATCTAGGCTTTATCTAGCCAAAACCCCAACTCTTGTAAATTTACACAAAAGCCCCCAAACTTTCACAAATTACTAAACCAACCCCAACATCTCAAAATACTAAAATTTAAACACAAAGTTCATAAAGAGGAGTAGGATATCCCTACCTCAAAGTTTGAGCTCCAATGGAGATGAAGACCAAAACCAAAATGCTTCAAATTCCGAAATTTTCAGATTAAAATGTAGCCCTCGACGATCAACACAACTTTCGTAAAGACCAAAAGTGAGCAAACAACTCCTACTAGATCAAATCTAAGAGAGAAAGGCCGGTTTTAGAGTGAGAAGCTCTGAAAATGGCTTTTTGGAAAAGTAAGAGAGAGAAAAGATTTTGAAAAAGTGATCCAAAAGTCAGATCTCGGGTTTATATAAAAGTCTCCCCGCTCGAGCGTCCAACGCCCCGCTCGAGCGTCACTCACAGACTCCCGCTCGAGCGTCAACAGTCCCGCTCGAGCGGCGAATACACACTTCCAGAACTTTCACAGAACCAGACCTTCGCTCGAGGGTCAACCCTCCCACTCGAGCGTCACACACAACAACCCGCTCGAGCGTCAAAACTCCCGCTCGAGCGTGCAACTCTGCAGATGAGATACTGGAAGATGGAAAACTACGCTCGAGCGTCGAAAACCCCGCTCGAGCGGACAGACAACAACGAAGGGCCCGCTCGAGCGTCAAAATCCCCACTCGAGCGTGAAGGCCAAAATCTAGGCAACTACTCTTGGTTTCTAAGTCCAACCAACCTGTAACAAACTCGCCCAACACAACCCAAGACTCGAATGCAAGGAGTAAAGGATGTAAACAAGATATACACGACAACCAACTCCACGGAACCTAAGTCCGGATACGACAGTTAAAGAAAAGGGGAAAACGGGATCGCTATAACCTCCCCCCCTTAAAGAATTTCGTCCCCGAAATTAAACACAGTTTCAAAAATAGGTTTTCTCCATGTCCAACAACATTACGACATAATATTAAACATTCCGACCCATTATCGGTCAATTCCTTCTCTTTTCAAGAGGCATTTCACAACCCATATTACAAGTGCATTATCAACATGCAATTTTCTCCCATTTCCAACCATTTTCAACATACATGGTTCACAGTTCATATCATTATCAATATACATAATACAACTCCAATTCTATAATAAAGCCAGCATATGCAATATCATAATCAATTCCCATATCAGGGTAAGTTCTACAACATACTTCCAATAAACCAAAACATTACCAATGTTTTACAACTTAAGACATATATAAAGCTCTTAAGTCCAACAATATTACAAAATCTAAATACAAGATTACTCGTCAATAAACAAGTCCGGATATTTCTCGCGGACTTCCAACTCACGTTCCCAAGTGGCTTCCTCCACTCTGTGATGTTTCCACAAAACCTTTACCAAATGGATGGTCTTGCCACGCAGGACTTGATCCCGCCTATCCAAGACCCGAACCGGTCTCTCCTCATACGAGGCATCCTCATCTACCTCCAAGTCGGTCCAATCTAGCACATGGGATGGATCCGGCTCATACTTCCGAAGCATACTCACATGAAACACGTCATGAACTCCGGACAACTGCGGCGGCAACGCTAAACGATAAGCAACCTCGCCAATCCTCTCAAGGATCTCAAAAGGCCCAATAAATCGAGGGGATAACTTCCCACTCTTCCCAAACCTCATCAAACCTCGCCTAGGTGATATTTTCAAGAAAACATGATCACCTACCTCAAACGCCAAAGGCCTCCTCCTACGGTCGGCATAACTCTTTTGGCGACTCTGGGCTGTAACAAGCCTCCTACGAATAAGCTCAACTTTCTCCGTCGTCTCCCTAACCAACTCCGGACCCAACAAAGGTGCATCACCCACCTCGGCCCAACACACTGGAGACCTACACAGTCGGCCATACAAGGCCTCAAACGGTGCCATACCGATACTAGACTGAAAGCTGTTGTTGTAGGCAAACTCTACCAATGGCAAGTGCCTCTCCCACGTCCCACTGAAGTCTAGGACACACCCTCGAAGCATATCCTCAAGGATCTGAATAGTACGCTCGGACTGCCCGTCAGTCTGAGGATGATAAGCCGTACTAAAGGTCAACTTAGTGCCCAAGGCACTCTGCAAACTCTGCCACAACCTAGCAGTAAAACGAGAATCTCTATCTGAGACGATCGTCACTGGGACCCCGTGCAATCTCACTATGTCCCGAATATACAAGTCGGCAAGATGATCTACCGAATCTCTCACGCGCATAAGAATAAAATGCGCCGACTTAGTCAACCGGTCTACAACCACCCAAATAGCATCACTACCCCGCTGAGTCCTCGGAAGACCTACAACGAAGTCCATAGTGACATGCTCCCACTTCCACTCGGCAATAGGCAAGGGTTGCAACAAACCCGCTGGCCTCTGATGCACGGCCTTCACTTGCTGGCAAGTAAGGCACTTCGATACGAAAACAGCCACATCTCTCTTCATACCCCGCCACCAAAACTGGCGACCCAAATCCCGATACATCTTAGTGCCTCCCGGGTGCACCGCAAGGTGTGAATGATGAAACTCTCGGAGTACTTCCTCTCGGCAAGACTCCGGCACAAACAAACGGTCTCGGTATCTCACACTCTGGTCGGGATACACCGTCAAACCCTTCTCAACTTTCCCATCGGAGATCTTCTCTCGGAAGGACTCTACCTCAAGGTCACCCCTTTGCGCCTCTAACACTCTAGTCACTAGTGTAGGCTGCGCAACAACAGAAAACAAGGCCGCAGCCTCAACAGATTCGCCCAGTAGCAAATCAAACTCGCCAAGTGCTCCCAATATCCCCCATTCCCGGATGGCTATACAAGCTACATCACTAATGGATTTCCTACTAAGAGCATCGGCCACAACATTGGCCTTTCCCGGGTGATAGTGTAACTCAAAATCATAGTCCTCAATGAACTCCATTCACCTCCTTTGCCTCAAATTCAAGTCTCTCTGTGTGAACAGATACTTCAAACTCTTGTGGTCCGAGAACACCTCGAACCTCTCACCATAAAGGTAGTGCCTCTAAATTTTCAAGGCAAAGATCACAGCTGCTAACTCTAGGTCGTGTGTAGGGTAATTCTTCTCGTGAATTTTCAACTGACGTGAGCCATAAGCTACCACTTTCCCCTCTTGCATCAACACACCACCCAAACCCTCCCGTGAGGCATCACAATAAACCGCGTAACCCAACCCTCTCTCCGGAATAATCAAGACCAGAGCGGTGGTCAATCTAACCTTCAACTCTTGGAACGACTTTTCGCAAGTCTCACTCCACACAAATTTGATTCCTTTCCGAGTCAATCTAGTCAACGGCGAAGCTAGCCTGGAGAAATCTTTCACAAACCGACGGTAATACCCAGCTAATCCCAGAAAACTGTGGATCTCAAACACACTCTTAGGCTGTGCCCAATCTTGCACTGCCTCAACCTTGGATGCATCAACAGACACCCCTTCCCCGGATACCACATGGCCTAAGAATTTCACCTCTCCTAGCCAGAACTCACACTTCCCAAACTTGGCATACAGCCTATGGGCTCTAAGTAACTCAAGCACCACTCTCAAGTGTGCCTCGTGCTCCTCCTCAGAAGGCGAATAGATAAGGATGTCGTCCACGAAAACGACTACAAAACGATCCAAGAATTCCCAGAAGATCCGGTTCATCAAGTCCATAAAGACTGCCGGTGCGTTGGTAAGCCCGAATGGCATCACCAGAAACTCATAATGGCCATACCGCGTACGGAATGCCGTCTTAGGAATATCCTCCTCCCTGACCCTCAACTGGTGGTAACCCGATCTCAAGTCTATCTTAGAGAAACAACGGGAACCCTTCAACTGGTCAAACAGATCATCTATACGGGGCATAGAGTACTTATTCTTCACCGTAGCCTGATTCAACTTCCGGTAGTCTATACACAATCTCAAGACACCATCTTTCTTTTTAGCAAAGAGGGCCGGTGCTCCCCACAGTGAAACACTAGGGCGAACAAAACCCTTATCTAACAATTCCTGGAGTTGAACTTTCAACCCAACCAACTCTGCTGGAGCAAAACGATAAGGTGCCATAGAAATCGGCGCCGTGCCGGGCACTAAATCAATAGAGAACTCTATCTCTCGGTGGGGTGGCAAACTAACAAGGTCCTCGGGAAAGACATCCGAATACTCACAGACCACCCTCAGCAACACAAGCTGGGTCTCATCACACTCACCACTCTCAAAGCTAGCAAGTAGACCACTAAGCTCACTTCGCCCTCGCGAATCATACCCCGGTGGCAAAACACTACCAACCCGGTCTCCCAAGAAATGGAACCACTCCCCGCTCAAGGTACATAACGTGACCCTCTGGCGGTAGCAATCGATAACAGCCCGGTATGACGATAGCCAGTCCATACCCAAAATAACATCAAAGCCCTTCATGGGCATGACAACAAACGGGAAAGGAAGCCTATGGTCAGCGACCTCTATATCACAACCTCTAACACCTTGTTTCAAGATCAACTCACCCCCAAGAGGTGACACTACACAAATAGGAGATGCTAACTGTGCCAACTCCAATTTCAAAACAGATGCAAATGCAGCAGATACAAAAGAATGAGATGCACCCGTGTCAATCAACACACTAGCAACCGAGTTGCAAAACAGAAAAGTACCTCTCACTACTGATGGAGCCGGTACTAAATCCTGCGCGGTAACAGCATACACGCGCCCTGTAGGCCCCTGATCCACCTGCTCACCTCTAGGAGCATACGACTGCTGCACTGACTGGGATGACGAAGCTCCCAGATTGGCCCTCGAGGCCTGCACAGACTGAGCTGGCTGAAATCCCTACGTCTGCCTAGAACCAGACGCTCCCGATGTGGCACCCAACTGTGGGCAATACCTCTTCAGGTGCCCAAGTTGACCACACTGATAACAAGACAAAGGCTGGCCCCTGCCCTGACTCTGGCCCTGAGGTCTAGCTGATGAAGAAGCAGCTCGCTGACCCCCTCCCTTCTGCGGGCAAACCAAAACTTTGTGACCCAACTGGCCACACTTGTAACAGGTGAAATCCCCCTGACTACCTCTCCCAGAGCTCGCACTCGGCACTGGGAAGGTCGATCTAGCCACACCACCCTGCGACTGCTGAGGGTTAGAACCCCTCTGCCTCCTGCCATCACCCTGGCCATCTTGGCTCCTCTTGGAGCCTCTCTGCCCCTCATCCTCCTCCTGCATCATAAGCTCCATATGAGCTGCAGCATCTACTAGGTGTCTATACTCTCGGATGTAAGACCCACCAACTCTCAACTTGAGGCCCCGCCTCAACTTCCGCTCAAACTCATAGCAACGGCGTTCTTCGGACGCCACCAACTCAGGTGCAAATCTAGACAAACTAGTGAAAGTGGCCTCAAACTCTGCCACAGACATACCCTGCTGATTAAGCCGGCTAAACTGATCCCTCAGCTTCTCCCTAGCAACTGCAGACAAGAACCTCTCCTGGAAAGCACTTACAAACGCCTCCCATGTACCACCAACACGAGCCTTCTCGTACTTCCACCATTGACCCGCATCTCCCTTCAGCTGGAAAGATGCCAAGGTCACTTTCAGTGCCCCGTCCTCGATGCCAAGCATCTCGAACGTCTTACTCATCTACTCTAGCCACTCGTCAGCCTTCAGTGGCTCCTTTGGATCCCCAACAAATTCCTCTAGGTTAGACCGGAAGAACTCTCTCTTCAAGAAAGAAGGCCCTACCTCAGCTGCCTGATTCCCAGCTCTGAGAATACCCAAAGCTCCCGCTATCTCTCGGGCCAAGGCGCCCATAGCCTGCTGACCTACTGGCTCGGCCACATTGGCCTGACCAACTCTCTCCTGCACTGCCGGAATATCATCCGGTAAAGGTGCTTCCTGCCTCGCAGGCCTACCACGCCTAGCACCTCTTCCTCGCCCTGACATCCTAATAAAGGTAACCAAGACTATTAGCACATTCACAAATCTGCCGAAGCTATAACACTCGCGTCCTAATACATGGACAACTGTAATTCACTCCACGTAAGCACATAAACACATAAGCACTTACGAATTTCATCTTCGGATAATGATAGTCCCGAGGCATTACTAGAGTTCCGGTTAGAAACAACATTGATCAAGTGCCTTTCCAACAAGACTCCCAGCAACCCAAGGATCCAATCAACATCCTAGAAACTACATTCCATACCCACATAGTCACATAAGCATGTTATCAATCAAGCATATAGCATATGGCACTACATCTAAGTCTCTATCAAGCGAGACAAACCTATTGTGATCCTAATCACTTCCCACGTACCCAAAGTATTCGAACCCGATACGCTCTGATACCAAGTTGTAACGCCCTCAAAATAATACATTAAACCCATCAATATAGACATGCATTGGTAATAAAGATAAACATTCTTCTATTCATCATAATGGTTCTTTACAAAAGTATTACATGTTAATCAACAAAAGCAAATGTCCTACGGGCTTACAGCTTTCCAAGCTAACACTTGGTTACAACAAAAGAGTGCTAACTCATTTACACATTAAGCCCTTGGCTTGAATATACATGTAATACATCAAGAAACAAAACAACAAAAGTCCGCCTGCCTCTAGTCTCCCAAGCTACGTCCTTGGAGGTGGCATGCTACCTGTACCTGAAAATGATATTCCCATATAGGGTGAGCCACAGCCCAGTAGAAATACATTAAACCAAATATGAACAATGACTAAAAGATTAGCAGTTGATAGATGGCCAACACTTATACTTTCTCTTATCACACTTTACAGTTTCATGACACACAAGTCCATGTTTCAATTCATTTTCCAGTACCTTTCAATTCTCATTTTACAACCATGGCTCAGAACCTGGCCAAACAACTCATATGAGACAGTAACTCATATCAAACACTTCCCATTTCATAATAGATAAGCATACTAGCTATTTCACACAACAACAGATAAGCATACAAGCTATATCATCACTTCTACAGATATGCATATGAGCACTATCACACTTCCAATGACAAGCATATGAGCTCTGTCAATACATCACTAGATAAGCATATGAGCTCTATCTACGGAGTCCATCCCCTATCTCCTCCCAACAACATCCGGTTTAGAGGTCCATCCCCTATCTTCTCCTAAACCGCGGAGTACATCCCCTATCTCCTCCAACACAACACAATGCATATAAACAACAATTATACACATCAGCACACAATACATAAATTTAATGTATTCTTTCAATCGTCAATCTCAATGACACATTCCAGTGATTAGTTTCAGTTTGCCTAATCATCATGCATTGTCTACAACAATCACGACTATCCTCCACCGATAGCCCAAAGCAGTTATCTCTATACAGAAAATAAATGCAACAAATGGATATAAAATCAACATTTCCAACTAGGTGAGTGACATAAAATCCAACTACACCCTTTAATCTCATATATTTCCAATCTCAACATTTCCAATTCAATTCCTCATTTCTCATAATTAATTTTACAAATTAATTAACCAATGTAATTAGGGCATTTTTCATAATTAACATTACAACCCTTAGGTTCCATTTTCATTAATGTCTTACATTAATTTCACTTTTCCATGCCAAACATGCATCTAGGCTTTATCTAGCCAAAACCCCAACTCTTGTAAATTTACACAAAAGCCCCCAAACTTTCACAAATTACTAAACCAACCCCAACATCTCAAAATACTAAAATTTAAAGACAAAGTTCATAAAGAGGAGTAGGATATCCCTACCTCAAAGTTTGAGCTCCAATGGAGATGAAGACCAAAACCAAAATGCTTCAAATTCTGAAATTTTCAGATTAAAATGTAGCCCTCGATGATCAACACAACTTTCGTAAAGACCAAAAGTGAGCAAACAACTCCTACTAGATCAAATCTAAGAGAGAAGGGCCGGTTTTAGAGTGAGAAGCTCTGAAAATGGCTTTTTGGAAAAAGTAAGAGAGAGAAAAGATCTTGAAAAAGTGATCCAAAAGTCGGATCTCGGGTTTATATAAAAGTCTCCCCGCTCGAGCGTCCAACGCCCCGCTCGAGCGTCACTCACAGACTCCCGCTCGAGCGGCGAATACACACTTCCAAAACTTTCACAGAACCAGGCCTTCGCTCGAGCGTCAACCCTCCCGCTCGAGCGTCACACACAACAACCCGCTCGAGCGTCAAAACTCCCGCTCGAGCGTACAACTCTGCAGATGAGATACTGGAAGATGGAAAACTACGCTCGAGCGTCGAAAACCCCGCTCGAGCGGACAGACAACAACGAAGGGCCCGCTCGAGCGTCAAAATCCCCACTCGAGCGTGAAGGCCAAAATCTGGGCAACTACTCTTGGTTTCTAAGTCCAACCAACCTGTAACAAACTCGCCCAACACAACCCAAGACTCGAATGCAAGGAGTAAAGGATGTAAACAAGATATACACGACAACCAACTCCACGGAACCTAAGTCCGGATACAACAGTTAAAGAAAAGGGGAAAACGGGATCGCTATAGGATCAATTGATTGATCAAATCCACTTACTATATAATCTTGCATCTATGTTGGCCTTCTTTTAATATGTTGAGGTTTTGATCCAGTTGGAACATGTGATGCCCCGGTCCTTGTTTTCTTTACTTTACTTCTTCCTCTCTTCTCTTTTTATCTTCGTTGGATTAACCACGCTTAAAATTAGTCCTCTAAATAATAGTCTTTGTCTTTGTTTTGCTTGGGGACTTAAATCTCTCTTGTTTTGGAGGATGCGCGGCTGAGTCCAGAGTGCCCGGGAGTGAAGCCAGAAAATTCTGGGCTGGAGGCCAGGGCCGCACGTGCGGGAGAGGGGTCGTACGTGCGGGGAGTAAGGCCGCACGTGTGGAATTCAGGGGATTGTTTGGCTGGCTTCTGTCTAATATGCACAAGCGGAGAGTGGTGCGGGAAAGGAACCCCGCACGTGCGGGGATGAAGGTCGCACGTTCGGGAAGGGTGCTCCGTACGTTCGGGGAGGTGCGCTGCACGTACGGTAGACCGACAGCCCAGATCTCTATTTTTTTTACACTTTTGGCCGAAGTTGTATCATATTTTAGGGCTTCTCTCTCTCACTATACTTCATTTCTCTCCTCTTTCTCTCTGGAAACCCTAACTAAAATACCCTAGCATCTTGATTTCTTTGCAAATCTTTGGATCTAGAACATTATCATCCCTCCTAAATCTTGAAGATCAAGCTTGGACATCTCTTGGTGTAGGAGAAATTGAAGAATCCTCCATCTAAAAGCTAGGGTTTCCATCTCTTTCATCATCAAACATTGAGGTAGGGAAATCTCATTGAGTTATATATATATATATATATATATTTATGTTAGAGTTAGTTGGTTTTAAAGTTTCCATTAATGGTATTGAAGGTTTAGTTTTGTCTCATAAATGTTAGAGTTTCACAAATGGGTTTTGATCTCTCTCCCTAAACTATCTTCTTGATGCTTTTAACTCATATAATAGTGGGTGTGGTATTTTGAGGGAAAAACCCTCTCAAAAGAGGGGAAAGATGTTTGTTTTGGCTTTTGACATAAAACCCTAGAAATTTTTGGGGATTTTGAAAGGTGAAAGTATGCTTAGAGTCATCTTGTTGTTTTAAAAATTGATGAGTGAAACTTTCATCACATTGTGTAGCATAAGTGGTAATTTACTTAGTGTATGAGAAAAGAGTTATTATCCTAACATTATTGTTGAATATTTGAAAGTGTATTGTTGTGAAATAACAAATGGTTGTGCACCTTGGTTAGAGCAAATTGTAGAACATTGGAATTGATGATTTAAAGGTATCACATGTAGACTTGAAGAGGGCCAATTTGTAGTGAATTGAACATGAAAAGATGTTATTGCTATGAATTGATGGCATGGTCCTTGTGAATTAATATTGAGGAGAAGAAATGGATAATGTAGTTAATTGACATTGTTGTAGAGATGCTTGAAATAGAGGAATGTATGAGCCATTATGTATTGCATCATGTTCTCATTTGATTTACTACCATCATTGCACATTTTGAAATGAATAGGAAAACGTTACTTTGAAAAGGGTATGTTGTAATGAGAACCATGAAAATGTGTATGGGGTAAATACGTGGTAAGTCCGAATAGGAGGTGTAGTGGAACTTGATAAGTTGGCCTGAGTGTCCTTGGTGAAAGACCAGAAAATCACGTGGATAGGTGTCGAGCCTTCTGGTTAATATCCGTAAAAATGACAATTTGGTAGTACTTGCATAGTCTACTTGCAGACACCAGCCTAGGGATTACCAGTGTCATATTTACCACCCCTTGGATTAATGAAATTGATGAAATTGAAATATGTTAATGCAAAGCATGGGGATTCTTCCAAGAAAAGCATGATATGTGATTATTTTTATAAAGGCATTGTATCGCATTTTGCACTTGCATATGATATTGGACATTCAACATAAATGTATACACTTTGTTAGGAATTTCTTTGCTGGGCTTCATGCTCACTCCTATGGGATTTGGTGCAGGTAAGGACGTGGTGATCCCGCCAAGCTAAGGGCGTGGATATGTTTTGGTGAAGAGTAGTCTTGCTCTTATTTTTGTTGTGGTATTTTTGTAAGCCAAGGGCTAATATGTTTGGGTCCGAGAGACCATTTTGTGTAATCGGGCTATTGTCTTAGAAGATGTAAGCCCTTAAGGGCATTTTATTGTTTTTGAGATTAGATGTTCCACATGCTATAGATTTAGGTGTTCTTTTATTTTATTGAATGTGTACTGCATGTGGAACTTTGTATTAAACTCATTTATCAAGTATGAGAAAATGGAAGAATTATTGTTATTGTTTAGTGAATGTTTATAGCGACCCCCGGTTTTCTCTCCATTCATTATTGTATCCCGGGCTTTGGTTCCGTGGTGTGGGATGTTGTATATCTTATTTCCGTCCTTTAATACTTTGTATTTGAGTTATAGGATGTTATGGGCAGGTTTGTTACAGGTTGGTAGTGAGTTTGAACCAATAGTTGTTGCCTAGATTTTGGTGTCTTCGCTCGAGCGAGGCTTTTGTCGCTCGAGCGAGCTCTGTGTTTTAGATCCTTTGCTTGAGCCAGGGTTCCTTCGCTCAAGCGAGAGTTGAGTGTTGTGTCTGGTGGCTCGAGCGAGAAGTCTTGCGCTCGAGCTTGCGTCTGCGTCTAGTTCTAGACCTGAAGGTTGCATTTCTTGGCTCGAGCGAGCGAGCTGTATGTTTTGGGTTTCTTCGCTTGAGCGAGCTTTCCTTCGCTCGAGCGTGCTTCTGGGTTGCAGACCTAAAGCTTCGAATTGTTGGCTCAAGCGAGGCTTTCTACGCTCGAGCGAGGTTTCTTGGTGTCTGGTCGCTCGAGCGACCACTCCTTCGCTCGAGCGAGCCTCGAATATATCAGTTGGCAGCAGCGGGTTTTTACACACTTTTTCATCTCCTTCTTTATACAAACCCTAGCCCCGGCTGTCTTTCTCTCCACACTCACTCTCTCTCTCTCTCTAAGATTTCGTCTACTTCTAGTGGTCTCCTACCCTAGTTCCTTTGTATAAAGTATAGAGCTTGGTTTGGTCAACATTTTGATCCGAAAATCTCTTGGTTTGGAGCACTTCGAGTTTTCTTCATCAACTCCTTTGGTCTCTCCATTTGAGGTAGGGATCACCTACTCTAATCTATGAGTTTTAACATAAGTTTTAGTCATTTTGATTATATGATATTGTTGGGTAATTTTGGGAAAAGTTTGGGTTTGATTCATAATTACATAAAGAGGGGTTTTATGTTTTAAAAGCTCCATGTGTATATAAGGCTTGGGAATATGAGTTTGTGAATGAAATTGGTGGAATTTGGTCTTAGGATCAATATTTGAGAAAAAGGGTAAATGCCCTAATTGTTGTAATAAATTAATTGGTATAATTAATTTGGGGGAAATGCGAAATTGAGTAGAGATCCATGAAATTGAGAAATTATAGGATTGAATGGTGTAGTTGGATTAATTTATCACTCACCTATAAAAATGTTGAGATTATATCTGTTTGATACATTTATTTTCTATTTAGAAATAACTGTTTTGGGCTATCGGTGGAGGATAGTCTTGATTGTTTCTAGACACTTTATGTTGATTAGGGAAAACTGAAACTAATCACATTGAATATGTCATTGAATGTGACGATTGGAATAATATATCAAATATATGTATTAATTGATCCTTGTATATGATGAGTGTTTATATACTTGGAATATGTGTATTGTGTGGGAGGAGATAGGGGATGTACTCCATGGTTTGAGAGGAGATAGGGGATGGACTCTCAAACCTGTTTGGGAGGAGATAGGGGATGGACTCTATTGATACAGCAAATATGTGTATCACTTGAAGTGTTAATACAGCAAATGTGTGTATTAAATTGAAATATTGGAAGTGTCTTAATATGAGTTGTAGACTCATTTGAATTATGAATAAAGGAAGTGTTTTAGTGGGATGTAGTCTCATTTAATTGGTTGGTCAGGTTCTGAGGCATGTTTATGAGGTGATTTGGATAAGTAAAGGAAAGTGGAATGTAACATGGACATGATTGTCATAGAACTGTATTGTGATATAAATTGGTATATAAGTGTCGACCATCTATCAAATGCTATTGTTTTAGTCATTACTCATATTTGGTTTAGTATATCTCTACTGGGCTGTGGCTCACCCTATATGGGACATCATTTTCAGGTTCGGAAGACATGCCACCACTAAGGACATAGCTTTGGGTTTCTAGGAGTTGAAGACTCTTTTTGGTTATTTTGTTATTTTGATATTACATGTAAATTCAAGCCAAGGGCTTAAAATGTAATTGAGTTAGTACTCTCTTTTGTGACCAAGTGTTGGCTTGAAAAGTTGTAAGCCCATAGGGTATTTACTTTTGTTGTCAACATGTAATACTTTTGTACTTAACTACTCTGATGAATGGAACGATGTTTTATTCTTTTATATCTCTGCATGTCAAAAATGTTGGGTTTTATGTATTTTTTTGAGGGCGTTACAATGTTAATTAATATGGGTAGTTCATGTTGAATTATTTTTGGGGCGTTACAGAACATCAGGATGTTCCAATGCTAAATTTGATGGCTGCATTTCATTGGATGTTTCTGTTTCTGGACTTTGTGGAGTAGTGGGGATGAAATCTGGTTACTGTTGCCCATCATTATCTAAAGGCTTGTTACTTTCTTTATTTCCATCAAAATTTGTTGGAATTTGCTGCTGCTCTGAGTCATCAACAGCCCATGTTCATGACCTTTCTTCGTCAAATACTACATCCCGACTGATAACAATCTTCTTGGTGATGGGATTATACAATTTATAGACCTTTTAAATGTTCACTAACTCCAAGAAAAATATATTTTTCTCATTTGTTATCGAGCTTCTTCCATTTTACATTAGGAATGTGAGCATATGTTATACATCCGAAAATTCTAAAATGATCAACGAATGGTCTGCGCCCAACCCATGCTTCTTCGGGTGTCATGGTTTGGATAGCTAGTGTTGGACTTCTATTCAATAAGTGAACGCCCCAATTGAGCGCTTCAAGCCAAAAACTCCTTAGAACGCTTCTCCTTGCCAACATACTTCGCACCGTGTTTAAAATTGTACGATTTTTCCTCTCGAATACAACATTTTGTTCTAGTGTAAAGGCTACAGTCAGTTGCCTTTTGAGTTCCCATGAATTGTATTCTCCACCACGATCAATTCGAAGAGTTTGAATAACTCTCACAGCTTCTTTCTCAACCAAGGCCTTGCAACTTTTAAATGCTAAAAAAGCTTCAGCAATTTGCTGCAAAAAAAATATACCTCTGTTTTCTTACTATAATTGTCAATGAATGTAATAAAATACCTCTTATTACCATTGGACGTCGGATTTATAGGCCCACAAATATCGGAATAGACCAGCCCCAGCGTTTTTGTAGCTCTCCTTGCCTTCCCTTTTGGAAAATGATCACGATGTTGCTCGCCAGCAACACACTCTTCACAAATTTGCACAGGGGGATCAATTGTTGGAAGGCCTGTTACCATCTCTTTCTCATAGAGGGTCTTCAACCCTTTAAAATTCCATAGCCATGTTGAGTCTTTCACTTTGGCAGAGAAGCATGACTGAGTACTAAGCTTGATATGTAATGGAAACATTCGATTTGTAGTCATCTTGATATGAGCAATTGCACTTCTTTTTGGATGATTAATCAAACAAACACCATCTTTGATTGTGATCATGAAGCTCTCCCACACTATGCAAGTTACTTCTCAATTCGGGCACATAAAAAACACTAGAAATAACTTGAGTAGAATTATCCCTATTTTGAACGTAAATATCACCTTTTCCCATAATTGAAATTATAGAATTATCCCAAAACTTTACAGAGGTTCGAAAAGATTCATCCAAGTTTGAAAAAATTGATTTACTTCCACACATATGATTACTATAGCCTGTGTCTAGGTACCATAACTTCTGTTGGTTCCCTTCCATGATATGACACGCCATTAGGAGAGTGGCTTCTTCTTCTTTCTCTGCAAAATTAGATTTTTCCCTTTTTTCTTTTTGTAAATGAGCACTTATAATGTCCATACTTGTGGCAGCGGTAGCACTTGATATTTGATTTGTCCCATTTTTCTTCATGATTAGTTGACTACTGATAGTAATGCTCTCTGCATCTACTTCTTGAATTTGAACTGTGGTTGTCCTTTTTGTTATTTGTGGGTCTACCATCGCTACTTCTTCTATCTCTGCCTCGACCTCGGCCCTCCCTTTTTTCTTTTTGTAAATGAGCACTTATAATGTCCATACTTGTGGCAGCGGTAGCACTTGATATTTGATTTGTCCCATTTTTCTTCATGATTAGTTGACTACTAATAGTAATGCTCTCTGCATCTACTTTTTGAATTTGAAGTGTGGTTGTCCTCTTTGTTATTTGTGGGTCTACCATTGCTACTTCCTCTACCTCAGCCTCGACTTCGGCTTCGTCCTCTACCTTGATCGAATCCTCTTGTTACTGAAGATTCACCATTAGTTGAGACCTTCAGGGCTTGCTCATCTGTGGTACTTGGTTGAGTTTTTGCTCATGAACTTGTAATGAACTTTGCAACTCATCAACCCATAGTGCACTATGTCCTTGGACTCCTCAATTGAACAAACTATGTAATCAAATTTCGTAGTCATAGGGAAAAGAATCTTTTCCACAATGGTATCACCTTGCATCTGGTCACTATGGACCTGCATCTTATTTATAATCGCCATTGTCCGTGAAAAATAATCTGAAACACTTTCACCAGGTTTCATTTGAAAGGTCTTGAATTCTTTGCAAAGTGCTTGGAGTTGGGAGTGTTTGACCTTCAATGTGCCTTGATATTTCTTCTTCATTGAGTCCTATATGCTTGGGAGTGTCTTTCTGGAGAATGGTCTCTAGAATTGTACAATCAATTGCCTAAAATAAGTAATTTTTCACCTTGAGATCTTTCAGCCATTGATCGTCGAGTTTCTTCTGTCGTGGTTCTGTCAAAACTCCACTTTCTAGTTCAACAATACCGGTTTCCACGAGAATATAATACTCCTTGGATCTTAGAAAATTCTCCATCAACATGCTCCAGTGATCATAATGTCCATCAAAGCAAGGAATAGCTAGCTAGACGTAGTTATCAACTACCTTGTCAGCCATGAATGCTTGCTATTGCAAGTAGGAAAACTACTGCTTTTGTGAAAAATTTATTTTATGTTTGTTCATGCCTAATGGTGGCTCTGATACCACTATGAGAGTAAAAAACATAAAATAATAGAAAGAAGAATTTGCTAAAACTTTTGTATTTATTCATTGACTAAAAATAGCTTTAAATAGAACATATCAAAAACAAACTTGTCACATAATATGGAACTGACTTGTTCTATGACTAAAAAATTCCTAGACTCATGGAATACTCCTAAAACTTAGGATACCACAACTGACTCCCAAAAGAAAAGGACAACTGAAACTTTATTCAACAAATAACAATAATTAAAATAAACTCCTAACAATATGAAGCCTTGTTCAGATTTCTCTATTTCTCTCTGTGCATGTATATATATATATATATACATGGGCTGACCTCTCTGTTTCTCTCTCTAGACTCTCTCTCGTTGAGGACAACGACGATGAGTTCGGATTTGCTGGAGCCAAGTGTGCCAAGTGTGTGTATATCTTATCAAAACACTTTCTAGTTGAAATATTTTTTCTAGATCTGAATCTTTGATACATATGCATGTGTGTGCGCGCGTGCGCACACGCTTTTCTTTGATTGAATACTCTAGTTGAAATCTTCAAAGCAAGTCTTCTTAATATATGTATATAATGTCTTGCATTTTTTGATTGATTTTGGAAAAATATACTTAGAAACGAGTGTGTTTTAATCTTTTTGGTGCATTTTACACATTGAAGTACAACAAAAATTGACTTCTAGAACATGAATTTATAATTTTTTTTTTTTTTGGCTCTACAAGTTATCCATTTGTAAGAATCCAGTCCATTTTGGCGCTTAAGAGCTTTTGATAGGCAATGTTAAGCTTTGAATGCTAATGAACTTAAATCATTTGTCTTTCCTTCCTGTTCTGGACTTCTTGTAAAAAATTGGAGTTGCAGGTCAAAGGAAAGGGGACATGAAACTAATGCTCAAAAGTTCATACATGGTGTATGCATCGTCATACGATTGTTTGTGATAAATTATTATGGTGAACTTTGCTGCACTTGGATATGTGATTGTAGTAGGTTATTTTCCACACTTGCATAATATCCCATTTTGGCGTTGGATCTCATCAACCAATGGATCTAGATCTGGAAACATACACGAAACATGTTCTCTTTCTCACCAACTTTTTTACAGTCAGCAGCTTTGACCAAAATCAGTTCAAAAACATGTTTGTGGGTAGAGGGTGGTAGACCAATTGAACAGATAAAATATTTTGGGATAAAAAATTGAACAGATAAATTTTTTGAATAGAGAAAAAATTGAACTGATAAAAAAAATTAACTAATAAAAAAAGGTTTAACAAATAAAAAAATTGAATAGATAGATCAAATCTTTTTTATTTTTTAAACAGATAGAGAGTGAAACTCACAGATTTTAAACAGATAGAGGGAGAAACTTACAAATTTTGAACAGATAGGGAAAAAATTGAATAGATAGGGAAAAAATTCAACAGATAGATACAAATTTGAATAGATAGAAAATAATTTGAACAAATAGATATATGAATTTAAACAAATATATATAAATTTGAACAACTAGTCAAAAAAAGTCAATAGATAAATAAAAAAATCTAGATAAATTAAGAAACAAAATTGGAAACAAAATGTCCTTTAAAACCAACAAAAACACTTTTCATCAAACAATTTCACAAAGGGTGGATCTCTCACCAATAAAAAATATCCACTAAACTTAATGTATTACACACTCTCTAAATTAAATTTATCACCAATTTTCTCACTTTATAAAACATTATTTACAAAAAAAATATAATTTAATTCGTACATATAACCATTAACAATAATATAATAATGATAAGTTAAGTTGTGTATTATAAAAAGGGTAAATTACATTTTGTCTTTTTTATATTTGATCATTTTTTCACTTTGACTCTTAAAATTTATTTTTTGTTCTTTAGGTTTATTCTTAAAATTAATTTTTATTACAAATTAGACAGAAAATAACACATTGACAATCATATGGCATAAAATATTTTATTATTTGTATCTCACATCTTTGACATAAATTTAAACTTGAATATAATAATATACTTTTTATCTTATATGACAGTTATTATGACGTTTGTTTAATTTTGAACAAAAATTAATTTTAAAAATAAATTGAGAAAAATTTAAAATATAAAGAGTCAAAAGTGAAAACAAAACAAAAAAACAAAAAATTGAAGATCAAAATAGGAACGTAATGATTATAAAAATGCGGAAGGGTAAGCAACCAAGTCCTAGTCGTTCCACATTGTCCACGTCTCACTGCCTTCCACCTGCTCCCGTCTCTCGCTCTCTCTCTCTCTCTCTCTCTCTCTCTCTCTCTCGGTATCATTTCCTTCCATACTCATTGTAATGAGTTTGAATATATGTCTCTGAAATTAAATAATTTTCTTTGTATTCCTCTAATGCCTGAACTGAGTTATTTGCAAAACTCTAAGCTTGAGTATACATGTCCATCGTCCTCAAGAAGAAGCCATTTATCCAAACCAAAGTTGTTAATCACGTACTTGACAAAATATCGTTTTTTCAATTGATATGGTATTTACTAGTATCAATCAGTGTGTTTGATTTCAATTTTTTGAATCAAATTTTCTAAAAATTGAGTTTTTTTATTTTTCATGTTTTTTTGTTTTTAGTGAATATTTTTAAAATGTTAAGCAATTTTTTTACTTTTTTAGATGCACCTTATTTAGATGTATCTAAATAGTAAAATATTTGTGATAAAATATTTTTAAAAATTAATAAATATACAAAAATACAAAAAAAAAATGTATTGAATTTTTATTTATTTTTTTGTATTTTTGATATTTAGTAAATTTTTTAAAGATTTTTTTTTTCACAAATATTATACTTTTTAAGTGTATTTATCTTAGGTATGTCTAAAAAAAATTTAAAAAAATTCTTTAAATATTAAAAAATTCAGTGAAATCAAAAAAATACGAAAAACGAAAAAGTAGAATTTTTTAAAAAGTAAATTCTAAAAATGAAAACCAAACAAAGTGAATATATTTCTAAGTTTCAGATTTGTTGCGAAAATATTATACATGTATTGAAATATTATCTCGTAGCAAATAATTTAAGTATATAATATTATGAAACACAAATTTATTTGTAGAAGAAGCTTAAACCATACTATGTCTGCTGAATAACACAAGTTTTTTCTATTTTAATATTACAAACTAGGAATAAATATATTTGATACAATTTTATATAATCAAAATGTCAAAAAATTGCATACAGTTCAATTCCACAGATTTATATTTTCCAGCCAGTATTGTCTGGTATTGACCGGTATTGATAAAACTTACCGAGAAATTAGACGGAACAAATTAGCTTATTTGTATCCCAATTTCTCTCTAATATAGTACAAACTAGCCGATACGATACAAGATTGACAACATTGATTCAAACGTATAATTATAATTTTACCCTTTCATATCAATTTGATTTCTTTTTAGACTTTTGTCAATTCAACTCATGTATTCTGCAGAACAAAACAAAACAATGAATAAAAACTGATTTTTTTGTTTTTTTGTAAAGTCATATTGTGCTCAAATAATGGTATTTTGTGATTTGTTCAATATTTTTTATTTTTATTTTTTGGGATCACATTAGCATATAGTCCTTGATTTGGGAAGCGTACATAACCAAAATCATATTCCGGAAAGGCAAAATAATTACTTGTGGCTTAGGCTTCAATGGATTTTTCGAATCATAAAACCCTTGTTTTTTTGATAGATACATTGCGGTTTTGATGGAAAAACCTTTCTTCTTGTGTTTTTTATTTTTATTTTTGTTTGTTGTGGGTATATAAGAGAAATTGTACTTTGTCTTAAGTCGACAGCTGCATTGTAAAACTTCGTATTTCAATTCATGTGCATATTTAATTTCTCACTCCCAAAGTTCTTTAGAATTGACGAGTAGTAATATTGTACAATTTCAAAGGGTAAACAGAGAAAAAAAAAATCACAAAACATTTAGTAAAACCCATGTGAGTTCCAAAGCTCACATGGAGAGGTTATGTTTTTGAATAGATCTGGCCCATGAGTGTAGGATGTAAAACCCTTTCTCTGTAACACAGAAAAAGAGACGTAGCAGCAGCCACCAAAACAAAGAGGAGAAGAGAAATTCTGTCCAGCAGTGATCAAGCTATCCGATCAACAAGTATCTGTGGTTCGATTGAGCTGAAATTTGGTAGGCGACTTCACAACTCAAGACTCTAAATTCTGACGGTGGAGATCAGATTTGGAGTATTCTACTGCTGGTTTTTGGCCCGTGAACAGTACCTGTTTTTGGTGAGATTTTTTCTAAACTTTGTATTTTGATCTTTGGTTGCCAAGGAAGCTTACTTGTAAGTTGTTCTTGATTGTTTGCCTCTAGTTCTATCTAGAGAGAACTCTTGTATACCCATTATTTGTTGATAGTGGAGATATTTGGTGGACTACAGTCCCGTGGTTTTTCCTTTCCACATCGGGAAGGTTTTCCACGTTAAAAATTTGCTATCGCCTTGTTGTGTGATTGTTGGATCATCGTTTTCATATTATTTTCAGAATATATTGTGCTCTATTAAATTGCTTCCTAATAGGTTCACACAAATAGGGAGAATAAACTACTTCCGCTATTTTTGTTTTCTCCCAACATGGTGGTATCAGAGCCAAGTTCATATTGTTGTGTGTCTTGTGTTGAATAATGGAAGCAAATTTAAATAGAATGGTTACTTTGAATGGTTCTAATTATCACACATAGAAAGGAAAAATGGAAGACCTCCTTTATGTGAAGCAATTTCATCTACCGGTGTTTGCTACTGAAAAACCATAAAATAAATCTGATGAAGAATGGACATTACTACATCGACAAGTGTGTGGGTACATTAGGCAATGGGTGGATGACAATGTTTTGAATCATATTAGTGGAGAGACACATGCACGCACACTCTGGAACAAACTTGAACAATTATATGCTCGGAAGACTGGAAACAATAAAATGTTTCTAATAAAGCAATTGATGACCTTGAGATACCAAGATGGAACCCCATTGACAAATCACTTGAACACTTTTCAAGGAGTACTTAATCAGTTGGCTGGAATGGGTATCAAGTTCGACGATGAGATACAGGGGTTGTGCTTGCTTGGTACATTGCCGGACTCTTGGGAGACATTTAGAATATCATTATCTAACTCGGCCCCAGATGGTGTAATCAATATGGATCTGGCTAAGAGCAGTATTTTAAATAAAGAGATGAGGAGGAAATCACAGGGATCTTCTTCACAATCAGAGGTTTTGGTTACAGAAAGGAGGGGGAGAAGCAAGAGCAGAGGTCTGAAGAACAGAGATAGAGGTAGAAACAAGTCCAACAAGTTTGCTAATGCTGAGCGTTATCATTGTGGCATGAAAGGGCACATCAAGAAACAGTGTAGAAAATTGAAGAGAGAGAACAAGGAGAAAGGGATTGAGCATGATGGAAAGGATAATGATCAAGTTGCCACAGTTACTTCCAAAGACTTTCTCATTGTTTATGATGAAGATGCTATTAACATAGCATGCCATGAGACCAACTGGATAATTGATAATGGTGTCTCTATTCATGCCACATCTCAAAAAGATTTCTTCACATCCTACATACCTGGTGACTTTGGTTCGGTAAAGATAGGTAATGATGACTTGGCCAAAATTATTGGTGTTGGAGACGTGCACTTGGAGACGAATAATGGCACGAGGTTGGTTCTTAGAGATGTAAAGCATATTCCTGATATCCGTATGAATTTGATTTCTGCAGGTAAACTTGATGATGAAGGGTATTGCAACACTTTTAGTAATGGTCAGTGGAAGCTCACTAGGGGTGCTATGGTTATGGCTTGAGGTAAGAAGCATTCTACTTTGTACGTAATGCAGGCAAGGCTCCCCAAAGAAGTTATTAATGCAGTGGATGATGAGTCTACAGTGGAATTGTGGCATAAAAGGCTTGCTTACATGAGTGAGAAAGGCCTGGCAACATTGGCTAAAAAGAATCTTCTGTCTGGAATGAAGAATGCACTTTTGAAAATGTGTACCCACTGTTTGGCAGGAAAGCAGAATAGAGTTTCCTTCAAGAGTTCTCCTCCTTCAAGAAAGCCAAATGTACTTGATTTGGTATATTCAGATGTTTGTGGTCCTATGAAGACAAGAACACTTGGTGGCTCCCGTTACTTTGTGACCTTCATAGATGATTATTCAAGGAAGTTGTGGGTCTACACTTTAAAAAGCAAAGATCAAGTGTTGGAGACTTTTAAACAGTTCCAAGCCTGAGTGAAGAGACAGACTGGGAAGAAGCTCAGGTGCATCAGTACAGATAATAGGGGAGAGTATTGCGGTCCTTTTGATGATTATTGCAGACAGCAGGGTATTCGACATCAAAAGACACCCCCGAAGACTCCTCAGTTGAATGGTTTAACTGAAAGGATGAACAGGACACTGGTTAAAAGAGTTAGATGTTTACTTTCACAGACACGGTTGCCAAGATCCTTTTGGGGTGAAGCTTTGAGTACAGTTGTACATGTTCTTAATCTCACACCATGTGTTCCTCTTCAGTTTGATGTACCAGACAGAGTTTGGACTGGCAAGGATGTTTCCTATGATCACCTACATGTCTTTGGATGTAAAGCATTTGTTCATATTCCCAAAGATAAGAGGTCTAAGCTCGATATGAAGACCCGACAGTGCATTTTTCTAGGCTATGGCCTAGATGAGTTTGGCTACATGTTATATGATCCAGTTGACAAAACTAGTGAGAAGTCGAGATGTTGTGTTTATTGAAGATCAAACTATACAAGATATTGAAAAAGCAGAGAACACAATGACCTGGCATAGTGATGGTCTAGTTGACTTGGATCCAGTTCCTTTGACAAATTTGCCTGCACATGTTGAACATGATGTTCAGGATGACCAACAAGGTTTAGGTGATGCAGATGATCCCTTACAGGCTGAGACAGGTGATTTGTCTGCACATGTTGAACATGATGTTCAGGATGACCAACAAGGTTTAGATGATGTAGATGATCCCTTACAGGCTGAGACAGGTGATGAGACTCTTGAGCAGTTCGCAACACCAAAGATACCACCAGATGTTCCAACCAGGAGGTCAGCTAGAGACCGACATCCTTCCACTTAGTATTCTGCAGATGACTATGTGTTAATGATTGATGGGGGAGAGCCCGAGGGTTATGCAGAAGCCATGGAAGATGATCATAAGCTGGAATGGGCTGATGCGATGCAAGATGAGATGCAATCATTGCATGACAATCACACTATTGAGTTGGTAAAGTTGCCTAAGGGAAAAAGAGCTTTAAAGAACAAGTGAGTGTACAGGGTGAAACATGATGAACTCACTTCATAACCACGATACAAAGCTAGACTAGTTGTTAAAGGGTTCAATAAGAGAAAAGGCATTGATTTTGATAAGATCTTCTCACCAGTTGTAAAAATGTCTTCTATTCATGTGGTTCTTGGCTTAGCCGCTAGTCTAGACTTAGAGATTGAGCAAATGGATGTGAAAACTGCCTTCCTTCATAGTGACTTGGAGGAAGAGATTTATATGGAACAACCAGAGGGTTTCAAGGTGAAAGGAAAAGAGGATTATGTGTGTCAGCTAAAGAAAAGTCTTTATGGTTTGAAGCAGGCACCCAGGCAGTGGTATAAAAAGTTTGAGTCAGTTATGGAGGAGCAAGGCTACATGAAAACTACTTCTGACCATTGTGTATTTGTGCAGAAATTCTCTGATGATGATTTTATTATTTTACTGCTCTATGTTGATGACATGCTGATTGTTTGCAAGAATCCTTCAAGAATTGACAAATGGAAGAAGCAACTAAGCAAGTTCTTTGCCATGAAAGACTTGGGGCCAACAAAGGAAATTCTTGGTATTCGAATCTATCGAGACAGAAAAGAGAAGAAGTTGTACATGTCACAAGAGCAGTGCATTAAAAAAGTGCTTGAAAGATTCAATATGAACAATGCTAAAGTGGTTAGCTCACCTCTTGCTACTCATTTTAAGTTAAGCACTTATCAAAGCCCTTCTACAAATAAAGAAAAGGAAGATATGGAAAGAGTTCCATATGCCTCAGCTGTGGGAAGCTTAATTTATGCAATGGTCTGCACAAGGCCAGATATAGCTCATTCAGTTGGTGTGGTTAGTCGATTTCTTTCAAATCCAGGAAGAGAGCATTGGAATGCAGTAAAGTGGATAATGAGATATCTTAAAGGCTCTTCCAGGTTGACACTCAGTTTTGGAAATGGACAACCAATTTTAGTTGGCTACACTGATGCAAATATGGCAGGAGATGTGGATACCCGTAAGTCTACTTCGGGTTATTTGATCACTTTCTCAGGTGGAGCTGTTTCTTGGCAGTCGAGGTTGCAAAAATGTGTTGCACTCTCTACAACAGAGGCAGAGTTTATTGCGGCAACAGAAGCTTGTAAAGAGTTGCTATGGATGAAAAAGTTCTTGACGGAGCTTGGTTTCAAACAACAACAATATGTGTTGTTTTGTGATAACCAAAGTACTATTCACTTGGCTAAGAACTCTACATTCCATTCGAGGTCGAAGCACATCGACGTGAGGTACCATTGGATAAGAGAAATTCTTAATCATAAGTTGTTGGAACTTGAAAAAATTCATACTGATGATAATGGTGCTGATATGTTGACAAAAGCTTTGGTAAGGGAGAAGCTTGAGACATGTTGCTCAATTACCGGGATGGAGAATCCCTCCACCTAGTCGGAAAGGGGGAGATTTGTTAGGTTGGGTTTCCCTCCTATGTGGAGGAAGGCCCAAAACATTTAGTAAAACCCGTGTGAGTTCCAAAGCCCACATGGAGAGGTTATGTTTTTGAATAGATCTGGCCCATGAGTGTAGGATGTAAAACCCTTTCTCTGTAACACAGAAAAAGAGACGTAGCAGCAACCACCAAAACAGAGAGGAGAAGAGAAATTCTGTCCAGCAGTGATCAAGCTATCTGATCAACAAGCATCTGTGGTCCGATTGAGCTGAAATTTGGAAGGCGAGTTCACAACTCAAGACTCTAAATTCTCGATGGTGGAGATCAGATTTGGAGTATTCTACTGCTGGTTTTTGGCCCGTGAACAGTACCCGTTTTTGGTGAGGTTTTTCCTAAACTTTGTATTTTGATCTTTGGTTGCCAATGAAGCTTATTTGTAAGTTGTTCTTGATTGTTTGTCTCTAGTTCTATCTAGAGAGAACTCTTGTATACCCATTATTTGTTGATAGTGGAGATATTTGGTGGACTACGGTCCCGTGGTTTTTCCTTTCCACATCGGGAAGGTTTTCCACGTTAAAAATTGTTGTCGCCTTGTTGTGTGATTGTTGGATCATCGTTTTCGGATTATTTTCAGAATGTATTGTGCTCTATTAAATTGCTTCCTAATAGGTTCACACAAAGAGGGAGAATAAACTACTTCCGCTATTTTTGTTTTCTCCCAACATGTAGAATAGAGAAGATATGAGTACGTGGGGGACAAGGTATTCCACTCTTTTAATATTAGGTTTAGTTACATGCTCTTTCTTTCATTACTATATGAATTTGTTTTGTACTTTTATTTTAAATGTTAGTTTTTGGGGCGGTATGGTAGGTATTCTTCTTGAATTTGTGATGGAACAATCATTAAAGAAGACCATCAACACGTTTGATCGGTTACGTAATCTTCCAAACAACATAATTCATGACATCCTATCGTTGCTTCGTATCAGAGACATTGCATGTGTCTGCACATTGTCAAGAGGTTGAGACAGCTTTGCTTTTCTGTGCCATCCTTGAATATATCCATAGACCGATTCTTGTAAACACCTATTCAACAACAAAAATATAACAATTTTACTACATATATGGAGAGGTTCTGGCAGCTACGCAGCAACAACCGGGAATACTTACCTCGCCTTCGCATTGCTAACCTTCACCGTGACCTAAACCGCGACATGGATTTTCGTATAGTGACATGGATATATAATGCGACCATGTCATGTTCAAGAGCTCGACCTTGATATTGTTGTTGGAAAATTTATAAAGAGGTAGTTGTGAATTGAAATAGACTCCATTTTGAATGAAAGGGTGTAACCTTTCATGGTGTCTTTTTGTTTTAAAAGAAGGGTCAAACCTCCATTTGAATGAAAGGGGGCAAACCTTTCATGGTGTCTCTATATTTTAAAGGAAGGGGTATGTCCCTTCTTCATACCTTTTCTATTCAATTTGAATAGGTGCCAACAAAGCCTATATAAAGGCAGCCCCATTCCAATTTTGATTGATTCCGAAAATTCATTTCCCTTGCCTTCATTTTGCTCTCTTGCGTCCTTTATTCTTCATATTATTTTAGGGTAATTAAAGAGAGTATAGATCGCAGGTTTGGTTCGCTGAACAAATTTATTTGAAGTGCTTCTATAAATTTGTGAAGATCATTGTATCTTGGGAGATAGACGCCATTCAACCGTAAGCACCGTAGCGGGGCGAATCTGTCTTAAGGACAGAGTGTCACACACTCGACTTGGTCTTAATTTTAATTCGGTTCGATAAATAAATATGGTATGTTATTTATTTATTTTGTTTGAATTTATTTCTAGTTATTTTATTTACACAGAAGATTGTTCCAACAATCTTAAGACAGATTTGAATTATTCTGTTTACAGAATTTTTCGTTTGTTTCCTTTTTTTTTTTCATTCTTCGTAAATAATTTCGGAAGAAAATTATTTTCTGTGGATTTACAAAATAATATTCTGGTTGGAAAAACAAATAGTGATTATATGCTATTTGACAGATAGTAGTAATATACTGTCTCTTTTCTTTGACAACAACTAGTAGTACGATACTGGTGTCATTAACAATTCAGAATATATTTTTGTGGAATTTTTTCAGAAATTAATTTTGGGTTTTAGGAATTATTTTTCTGAGTTTTCATTAATTAAAATTCTGTTTTCAGTATTTTAATTATTGAAGTGTTACTGAAATTAATTTTCTGTGTGGAATTAATTTGGTTAAATAAAATTTTATTTTATTTCCAAATTAATTGAAAAATATCAGTTATAGTTTTTATTTCTTTTATTTTACAGAATTTAATTTCTTGTGTGGAATTAATTTGGTTAAATAAAATTTTATTTTATTTCCAAATTAATTGAAAAATAAAAGTTATAGTTTTTATTTCTTTTATTTTACAGAATTTAATTTTCTGTGTGGAATTAATTTGTTTAAATAAAATTTTATTTTATTTTCAAATTAATTGGAAAATAAAAGTTACATTCTTGTTTCTTTTATTTTTACAGAATTTAATTCTATGAATTTGGTTTAATTTTCTGTGTAGTGTAAATTCTAATTATAATTTTGTTTTATATATTAGAATTGATGGCTACTGAAACAAATGCCCAAACAAGTACTACTATGGTGGCTGCAATGACGCCAACCCCCTCTCCTGTTGTAACAGTACCGGTAAATCACGGTGAAAAGCCAGAAAGTTCTTAGAAACTGACTTTAAAAGATGGCAACAGAAAATGTTGTTCTATCTTACAACTCTGAACCTGGCTCGTTTCCTCCGTGAAGATGCTCCTATCCTGAAAGAGGATGAAACCGACCGGCAAGTGGTTGCTGCGGTTGATGCCTGGAAACATGCCGATTTCTTTTGCCGGAATAACGTCTTGAACGGACTTGACAACACATTATACAACGTCTACAGTCCAATCAAGACTGCAAAGGAACTTTGGGAATCGTTGGAGAAAAAGTACAAAACAGAAGATGCCGGCTCAAAGAAATTTGTGGTTGGCAGATTCTTGGATTTTATAATGGTTGATTCAAAAACTGTGATCAACCAAGCTCAAGATTTCCAACTCATCCTGCATGACATTCACGCAGAAGGTATGTCTCTCAGTGAATCCTTTCAAGTTGCAGCCTTAATTGAAAAATTACCAAAAGGCTGGAAGGAATTCAAGAACTACCTCAAACACAGGCGCAAAGAAATTTTTATGGACGAGTTAATTGTGCGTTTGAGGATTGAGGAGGACAACCGCAATTCTGAAAAGTGGGCTGGTAAGCTTCCTATGGAGTCTAAGGTAAATGTGGTGGAACATGCTTCAAAAACCAAGAAACGAAAGTCTTTTGGAGAAAGTTCATCACAAGGCTCTAAAGGGGGGGAAAATAAAAAGTACAAGTTTAATGGCAAATATTACATCTGTGACAAAGAAGGACATCGGGCCAAAGATTGCCGTAGCAAAGGCAAAAGCAAAAGAAGAACAAGCAAGAAGCCTGCTCAAGCCCATATGACCGAAGTGGACAATATTTCCAATGGTGTCGATGACATCAATCTTTCTGCAGTTGTTTCCGAGGAAAATCTTGTCGGAAATCCTAAAGAATGGTGGGTGGACACCGGTGCTACTCGCCATATCTGTGCCGACAAAAAGATGTTCACATCTTATTCTACAGTGGATAATGGTGAACAACTCTTTATGGGAAACTCCTCAACTTCCAAAGTTGAAGGACAAGGAAAGATTGTACTCAAGATGACATCTGGAAAGGAAATCACTCTCAACAATGTGCTACATGTACCGGACATTCGCAAGAATCTTGTTTCCGGATCTTTGTTGAGTAAGAATGGGTTTAGGCTAGTATTTGAGAGTGATAAATTTGTACTTACTAAGAATGGGATGTATGTAGGAAAAGGTTACATGTTTGATGGCCTTTTCAAGTTAAATGTAATGACCGTTGTACCCTCAGTTATTAATAATACTACATCTTCTTCTTACTTGCTTGAGTCTTCAAATTTATGGCATAGTAGACTAGGACATGTTAATTATGGATCTTTGCGTAAATTAATTAATATGGAATGTTTACCTAAATTTAACATTGATTCAAATCATAAATGTGAAATTTGCGTTGAGGCAAAATTATCTAAAACTCCTTTTCATTCAATTGAAAGAAGTACGGAACCACTTGAATTAATTCATAGTGACATTTGTGATTTTAAATCAATTCAAACTAGAGGTGGCAAAAAGTATTTTATCACTTTTATAGATGACTATACTAGATATAGTTATGTCTATTTAATTCGAACCAAGGATGAAGCTTTGGAAACTTTCATTCAATATAAGAATGAAGTTGAAAATCAACTTGGTAAGAAAATCAAGAAACTTAGAAGTGATAGAGGTGGTGAATATGAATCACCTTTTGGTGAGTTTTGTAAAGAATATGGAATATGTAACGCCCCCAAAATAAACCCATTAAATATATATATCATTAACATGCATTATTTAATGAAAACATTTTATTAATTCCTTCATCAGAGTATTACCAAATAAAAGCATTACATGTAACATCGAACAAAATGCCCTACAGGCTTACATCTTTCCAAGCCTACACTTGGATACAAAAAATATAAGTTCTAACTCAATTACAAGAAGAGCCCTAGGCTTGAATGTTTACATGTACTAATAAATAAAGACAATTAACTAAAGGTAGTCTTCTTCAACGCCAAAAGCCAAACCCTCCCAAGTTAAGTCCTTGGAGGTAGTTTATCCCCTGAACCTGAAAATGATGTTCCCATAAAGGGTGAGCCACAGCCCAGTAGAAATATACTAAACCACATATAAGAAATGAATAAAGCAATAGCATTTAACAGATGGTTAACCAAGATAATCAATTACTTCATTTTACAGTCTCATGACACTATTGTCTAAGATACAATTTACTTTCCAATTTTATCAACATGGCTCAGAACCTGGCCAACTTACAACAGTGAATTACATATATCATATTCACATCCTTCCAATATCAACAAACAAATGAGACTCAAGCTCAAAACAAAACACTTCATACTTCCAGATTGATACACATTTTAGTGCTGTATCAATAAAAACACTTCTATATAATAAGCACACATAAAAGTGATGCTAATGGAGTCCATCCCCTATCTCCTCCCAAACAAAATCCGGTTTAGAGGTCCATCCCCTATCTTCCCCTAAACCGTGGAGTACATCCCCTATCTCCTCCCACACAAAACAATGTATGCAAATGCAATGCTCAATCAATACATGTATTTTCTGTATCAATGCAATAGTCAAAATTAATGACTTAACCAATGTGATTAGTTTCAGTTATTCCTAATCCACATGCAATGTCTACAACAATCACGACTATCCTCCACCGATAGTCCAAAATAGTTATTTCTAGACTGGAAATAAATATACCAACAGTTCAACAGGCGAGTGACTTACATTATTCAACAACACCATTTAATCAACAAATTTCCCAATTTCATGACTTTAACCAACTTCCCCAGTTCCCTTAAATTAATTGTTCAAATTAATTAATCTAAACAACTAGGGTTTTCCCAAAATTAACAAAGTAACCCCAACTTGTCAAAATACCAAAACTTAGAACAAAACTTATAAAATGGAGTAGGAAATCCCTACCTCGAAGAAAACAACTCAAAAGGTGAAGACAGAGATGAATGCCCAAAAACCAATGTGCTCCAAATCGCCAATTGTTCAGATTAAATGAAAGCCCTCGACTCCCTCTATCTTTTTAATAAAGCAACTAGGGTAGAAACACACTCTAAACAGATCAAACCTAAGAGGGAAGGTGAGTAGGGAGAGAGAGAAGTCGGACCTTAGGGTTTGGAATCTAAAGAGATGATAAAAACTGATTAAAAACCCGCTGCTGTGTATATAAACTGGACAGGCTCGCTCGAGCTAAGACTTGGTCGCTCGAGCGACCAGACACAGAGAAGCAACGCTCGAGCCAAGGAAGCCTTGCTCGAGCCAACAACCCAAAATCTCGCTCGAGCGAAAGAAAACTCGATCGAGCGAAGAACTCAAACCCTCAGGTCTGTAACCAGATTCACGCTCGAGCGAAGGAACTATCGCTCGAGCGAAGAACGGACTAACTCGCTTGAGCGAAGAAAATCTCGCTCGAGCCAAGAATGCAAAGCTACAGGTCTATACTGGATGCCACCTCTCGCTCGAGCGACCAACTCCTCGCTCGAGCGAATAGCCAAAAACCTGGACAGCAACACTTGGTTTCTAAACCCAACCAACCTGAAACAAACCTGCCCAACACATCCTATAATTCCAAATGAGAAAATAAGGGACAACAACAACAGTTATACAAATGACAGAATCTACGGAACCTAAGTCCGGATACAATTAACGAATGGGAAAAGACCGGGGTCGCTATAACCTCCCCCCCTTAAAAGAATTTCGTCCCCGAAATTAAGCATAAATTTTTGAAAATAGGTTTTTCTCAATTCCCAAAGATATTATAGAACAATAATAAACAAGTTGACCCAATACTGGTCACTTCATCTCTTTATCAAGAGGCATCTCACAATAAATAAAACAACATATATCTCAGCCTGTATTACTATTATGCATGATTCCCTTCAATGTTAACAATTCCCATATCATGGTCAATTGCATGATATATACAACACATTTAACAATGCAGTTAACATATGCAATGTTACACTAAACTTTTATAATGAAGCAAGTTTCAAAATACACCCATTTACCAAAACATACTCAATGTTTTACAACTTAAGACATATGTAAAGCTCTTAAGTTCCATAATATTACAAAATCTAAATACAAGATTACAAATCAATAAACATGTCCGGGTATTTCTGGCGGACTTCCAATTCACGTTCCCAAGTGGCTTCCTCTACTCCGTGATGTTTCCACAAAACTTTGACCAAAGGGATGGTTTTGCCTCGTAAAACTTGATCCCGCCTATCCAAGACCCGAACCGGTCTCTCCTCATACGAAACATCCTCATCAACCACTAAATCGGTCCAATCCAACACATGTGATGGATCCGGCTCATACTTCCGAAGCATACTCACATGAAACACGTTATGTACTCCGGACAACTGCGGTGGCAAAGCTAGGCGATAGGCAGCCTCGCCAATCCTCTCAAGGATCTCAAAAGGACCAATGAACCGAGGGGACAACTTTCCGCTCTTCCCAAATCTCATCAAACCCCGTCTAGGTGATATCTTCAGAAAGACATGATCACCCACCTCAAACACCAAAGGTCTCCTTCTACGGTCGGCATAGGATTTCTGACGACTCTGTGCTGTAACAAGTCTCTTACGGATAAGCTCAACTTTCTCCGTCGTTTCCCTCACCAACTCCGGACCCAACAGAGGTGCATCACCCACCTCGGCCCAACAAACAGGAGATCTACACGGTCGGCCATACAAGGCCTCAAACGGTGCCATACCGATACTAGACTGGAAACTGTTGTTGTAGGCAAACTCTACCAATGGCAAATGCCTCTCCCACGACCCACTGAAATCAAGGACACAACCCCGCAGCATATCCTCAAGGATCTGAATAGTACGCTCAGACTGCCCGTCAGTCTGAGGATGATAAGCCGTGCTAAAAGTCAATTTAGTGCCTAAGGCACTCTGCAAACTCTGCCATAACCTGGCAGTGAAACGAGGATCTCTATCCGAGACGATCGTCACTGGAACCCCGTGCAACCTTACTATGTCCCGAATATATAAATCGGCCAGATGATCGACTGAATCTCTAACACGCATAGGAATAAAGTGCGCCGACTTAGTCAACCGGTCTACAACCACCCAAATCGCATCACTACCCCGCTGAGTCCTCAGAAGACTCACAACGAAGTCCATAGTGACGTGTTCCCACTTCCACTCGGCAACAGGCAAGGGTTGCAACAAACCCGCTGGCCTCTGATGTTCGGCCTTCACTTGCTGACAAATAAGGCACTTAGACACGAAAGCTGCCACATCTCTCTTCATACCCCGCCACCAGAACTGGCGACCCAAATCCCGATACATCTTAGTACCTCCCGGATGCACCGCAAGGCGTGAATGATGAAACTCTCGTAGTACCTCCTCTCGACAAGACTCCGGCACAAACAAACGGTCTCGGTATCTCACACTCAGGTCGGGATACACCGTCAAACCCTTCTCAACCTTCCCACCAGAAATCTTCTCACGGAGGGTTTCTACCTCAAGGTCACCCCTCTGAGCCTCTAACACTCGAGTCACGAGTGTAGGCTGTACAACAACAGAAAACAAGGCCGCAGCCTCTACGGATTCGCCCAAAAGTAAATCAAACTCCCCAATTGCACCCAACATCACCCATTCTCGGATGGCTATACCAGCTATGTCACCAATAGGTTTCCTGCTAAGGGCATCGGCCACTACATTGGCCTTTCCCGGATGATAATGCAACTCAAAGTCATAATCTTCTATGAACTCCATCCACCTCCTCTGCCTCAAGTTCAAATCTTTCTGTGTAAACAAATATTTCAGACTCTTATGATCCGAGAATACCTCGAATCTCTCACCATAAAGATAATGCCTCCAAATCTTCAAGGCAAATATCACAGCTGCTAACTCTAGATCATGCGTAGGGTAATTCTGCTCGTGAATTTTCAACTGACGTGAGCCATAGGCAACTACTTTTCCTTCTTGCATCAACACACAACCCAGACCCTCTCGTGAGGCGTCACAATAGACTGCATAACCCAACCCTCTCTCTGGAATAATCAATACTGGAGCGGTGGTCAGTCTAACTTTCAACTCCTGAAACGACTTTTCACAAGTCTCACTCCATACAAATTTGACTCCCTTCCGAGTCAATCTAGTCAAAGGCGAAGCTAATCTGGAGAAATCTTTCACAAACCGACGGTAATACCCAGCTAACCCCAGAAAACTGCGGATTTCAAACACACTCTTAGGCTGTGCCCAATCTTGCACTGCCTCCGTCTTGGATGTATCAACAGACACCCCTTCCCCGGATACCACGTGGCCTAAGAATTTGACTTCCCTCAGCCAGAACTCACACTTCCCAAACTTGGCATACAGCCTATGGGCTCTAAGTAACTCAAGCACCACCCTTAAGTGTGCCTCATGCTCCTCCTCAGAAGGCGAATAGATAAGGATGTCGTCCACAAAAACGACTACAAACTGATCCAAGAATTCCCGGAAGATCCGGTTCATCAAGTCCATAAAGACTGCCGGTGCATTGGTGAGCCCGAATGGCATCACCAGAAACTCATAGTGGCCATACCGTGTACGGAACGCCGTCTTCGGAATATCCTCCTCCCTGACTCTCAACTGATGATAACCCGATCTCAAGTCTATCTTTGAGAAACAACGGGAACCCTTCAACTGATCGAACAGATCATCTATACGAGGCATAGGGTACTTATTCTTAACCGTAGCCCGATTCAATTTCCGGTAATCTATACAAAGCCTCAAAGCACCACCTTTCTTTTTAACAAAGAGGGCCGGTGCTCCCCACGGCGAAACGCTAGGACGTATAAAACCCTTATCTAGCAACTCCTGGAGCTGAATCTTCAACTCAACTAACTCGGCTGGGGCAAACGATAAGGTGCCATAGAAATCGGCGTCGTGCCGGGCACTAGGTCAATAGAGAACTCAATCTCCCGATGCGGTGGCAAACCAATAAGATCCTCGGGAAAGACGTCCGAGTACTCACAAACCACCCTTGGCAACACAATCTGAGTCTCATCATCCTCACTAATCGAAAGGTTAGCAAGTAGACCACTAAGCTCACTCCGTCCTCGCGAAACATACCCCGGTGGCAACACATTACCAACCCGGTCCCCCAGAAAATGAAAATACTCTCCGCTCACGGTACAACAAGTGACCCTCTAGCGGTAGCAATCAATAACTGCCCGGTATGACGATAACCAATCCATACCCAAAATAACATCGAAACCCCTCATAGGCATAACTACAAATGAAAATGGGATTCTATGGTAATCAACCTCTATATCACAACTCCTAACACCTTGTTTCAAAATCAATTCACCCCCAAGAGGTGACACTACACAAATAGGAGATGCTAACTGTGCTAACTCCAACTCCAAAACAGATGCAAATGCAGCAGACACAAAGGAATGGGATGCACCCGTATCAATCAAAACATTAGCAACCGAGTTGCAAAACAAGAAGGTACCTCTCACAACTGATGGTGCCGGCACAAGATCCTGCGCGGTAACAGCGTACACGCGCCCAGACGACCTCTGATCAACCTGCTCACCCCTAGGAGCATAAGATTGCTGCACTGACTGGGACGATGAAGCCCCCTGATTGGCCCTCGAGGCCTGACCCGACTGAGCTGGCTGCTGACCCTGAATCGGCCTCAAACCAGATGCACCAGGTGTGCCACCCAACTGCGGGCAATACCTCTTCATATGCCCTGGCTGGCCACACTGAAAACACGAGAGTGGTTGGCCTCTACCCTGGTTCTGGCTCAGAGATCGAGCCGTAGAAGATGCTGCTCTCTGAGCTCCTCCCCTCTGAGGACAAACCGGAGACTTGTGACCCAGCTGGCCACACTTGAAGCAGGTAATGTCTCCCTGACTGTCTTTCCCCGAACTAGCACTCGGCACAGGAAAAGTCGATCTAGAAAAGCTACCTTGAGACTGTTGAGGATTAAAACCCTTCTGTCTCCTACCATCACTCTGACTATCCTGACTCCTCTTGGAGCCCTTTTGTCCTTCCTCCTCCTCCTGCATCATGATTTCCATGTGGGCTGCAGCATCAACCATACGCCCATAATCCCGAATCATAGTTCCCCCAACTCTCAGCTTGAGGCCACGCCTCAACTTCTTCTCGAACTCGATGCAGCGGCGTTCCTCAGACGCCACCAACTCAGGTGCAAACCTGGACAAGCTAGTAAATGCAGCCTCAAACTCGGCCACTGAAGAACTCGACTGCTTAAGCTGACAAAACTGGTCTCGCAGCTTCTCCCTGACAGCTGGAGATAAGAACTTCTCCTGGAAAGCGTTCACAAAAGCCTCCCACGTACCTCCTATACGCCCCTTAGTAAACTTCCACCACTGACCCGCATCCCCCTTCAACTGGAAAGATGCTAAGGTCACTTTCAACCCCTCGTCTTCGATGCCAAGCATCTCAAACGTCTTCGTTGTCTGTTCGAGCCATTCATCTGCCTTAAGCGGCTCTTTAGGATCACCCACAAATTCATCCGGATTAGACCGGAAGAACTCTCTCTTCAGAAAGGAAGGTCCTGCATCTGCAACAACATCCCGAGCTTGATTCTCAGCTCTGAGAATGCCAACTGACTCCCTGAATGCCCCTGCTATCTCTCGGGCTAGAGCGCCCATAGCCTGCTGGCCTACTGGCTCGGCCACATTGGCCTGGCCAACTCCCTCCTGAACTGCAGGAATCTCCTCTGGCACAGGCACCTCCTGCCTACCCGGCCTACCACGGCTACCGCGTCCTCGTCCTCGTCCTGACATCCTAATAAAGGAAACACAAACATTAGCACATTAATAAATGTGCCGAAACTAAACACTCACGTCCTAATGCATTGGACAACAATAATTCATTCCATGTAAGCACATAATCACATAAGCACCTACGAATTTCATTCCCGGATAATGATAGTCCCAATGCGTTACTATAGTTCCGGTTGGAAGCAGCAGTGATCAAGTGCCTTTCCAACAAGACTACTAGAAACTCAAGGGTCCAATCAACATCCTAGAAACTACATTCCATACCCACATAATCACATAAACATGTTATCACATAAACATATAACATTACACTAAGTCTCTATCAAACGAGACGAACCCAATGTGATACTAATCACTTCCCACGTACCCAAAGTATTCAAACCCGGTACGCTCTGATACCAAGTTGTAACGCCCCCAAAATAAACCCATTAAATATATATATCATTAACATGCATTATTTAATGAAAACATTTTATTAATTCCTTCATCAGAGTATTACCAAATAAAAGCATTACATGTAACATCGAACAAAATGCCCTACAGGCTTACATCTTTCCAAGCCTACACTTGGATACAAAAAATATAAGTTCTAACTCAATTACAAGAAGAGCCCTAGGCTTGAATGTTTACATGTACTAATAAATAAAGACAATTAACTAAAGGTAGTCTTCTTCAACGCCAAAAGCCAAACCCTCCCAAGTTAAGTCCTTGGAGGTAGTTTATCCCCTGAACCTGAAAATGATGTTCCCATAAAGGGTGAGCCACAGCCCAGTAGAAATATACTAAACCACATATAAGAAATGAATAAAGCAATAGCATTTAACAGATGGTTAACCAAGATAATCAATTACTTCATTTTACAGTCTCATGACACTATTGTCTAAGATACAATTTACTTTCCAATTTTATCAACATGGCTCAGAACCTGGCCAACTTACAACAGTGAATTACATATATCATATTCACATCCTTCCAATATCAACAAACAAATGAGACTCAAGCTCAAAACAAAACACTTCATACTTCCAGATTGATACACATTTTAGTGCTGTATCAATAAAAACACTTCTATATAATAAGCACACATAAAAGTGATGCTAATGGAGTCCATCCCCTATCTCCTCCCAAACAAAATCCGGTTTAGAGGTCCATCCCCTATCTTCCCCTAAACCGTGGAGTACATCCCCTATCTCCTCCCACACAAAACAATGTATGCAAATGCAATGCTCAATCAATACATGTATTTTCTGTATCAATGCAATAGTCAAAATTAATGACTTAACCAATGTGATTAGTTTCAGTTATTCCTAATCCACATGCAATGTCTACAACAATCACGACTATCCTCCACCGATAGTCCAAAATAGTTATTTCTAGACTGGAAATAAATATACCAACAGTTCAACAGGCGAGTGACTTACATTATTCAACAACACCATTTAATCAACAAATTTCCCAATTTCATGACTTTAACCA
Source organism: Camellia sinensis (assembly GCF_055761805.1). NCBI lineage: Eukaryota > Viridiplantae > Streptophyta > Magnoliopsida > Ericales > Theaceae > Camellia > Camellia sinensis. The sequence continues at coordinate 123,936,108 of NC_138967.1, read as the reverse complement.
ACTTCCCCAGTTCCCTTAAATTAATTGTTCAAATTAATTAATCTAAACAACTAGGGTTTTCCCAAAATTAACAAAGTAACCCCAACTTGTCAAAATACCAAAACTTAGAACAAAACTTATAAAATGGAGTAGGAAATCCCTACCTCGAAGAAAACAACTCAAAAGGTGAAGACAGAGATGAATGCCCAAAAACCAATGTGCTCCAAATCGCCAATTGTTCAGATTAAATGAAAGCCCTCGACTCCCTCTATCTTTTTAATAAAGCAACTAGGGTAGAAACACACTCTAAACAGATCAAACCTAAGAGGGAAGGTGAGTAGGGAGAGAGAGAAGTCGGACCTTAGGGTTTGGAATCTAAAGAGATGATAAAAACTGATTAAAAACCCGCTGCTGTGTATATAAACTGGACAGGCTCGCTCGAGCTAAGACTTGGTCGCTCGAGCGACCAGACACAGAGAAGCAACGCTCGAGCCAAGGAAGCCTTGCTCGAGCCAACAACCCAAAATCTCGCTCGAGCGAAAGAAAACTCGATCGAGCGAAGAACTCAAACCCTCAGGTCTGTAACCAGATTCACGCTCGAGCGAAGGAACTATCGCTCGAGCGAAGAACGGACTAACTCGCTTGAGCGAAGAAAATCTCGCTCGAGCCAAGAATGCAAAGCTACAGGTCTATACTGGATGCCACCTCTCGCTCGAGCGACCAACTCCTCGCTCGAGCGAATAGCCAAAAACCTGGACAGCAACACTTGGTTTCTAAACCCAACCAACCTGAAACAAACCTGCCCAACACATCCTATAATTCCAAATGAGAAAATAAGGGACAACAACAATAGTTATACAAATGACAGAATCTACGGAACCTAAGTCCGGATACAATTAACGAATGGGAAAAGACCGGGGTCGCTATAGAATAATTCATCAAACCACCGCTCCTTACTCACCTCAGCAAAATGGAATTGCTGAAAGGAAAAATAAGACTTTAAAAGAAATGATGAATGCCATGTTAATTAGTTCTGGATTACCTCAAAACTTGTGGGGGAAGCAATACTTTCTGCTAATTATATTTTAAATAAAGTACCCCGAAAGAAAATAAATCAAACACCTTATGAATTGTGGCATGGAAGAGTACCATCCTACAAATACTTAAAAGTGTGGGGGTGTTTGGCTAAAGTGGCTATTCCTAGTCCTTAAAAGACTAAGATAGGTCCTAAGACCATTGATTGCATTTTCATTGGTTATGCCAAGAATAGTAGTGCATATCGATTTTTGATTCATAAATCAGAACATTCCGAAATGCATGTAAATACTATTATTGAATCTCGAAATGCATCTTTCTTTGAACATGTATTTCCAAAGAAGACTGGACAAGAGACTAGTACTAATAAAAGATCTTTTGATGCTATTACTAGTCAGGATCAAGAACATGATCAAGAACAAGAGTTAGATCAAAATGAGGAAGAGGAACTTAGGCGTAGTAAACGTGCTAGAACCTCAAAATCTTTTGGTCCAGATTTTCTAACATATTTGTTAGAAAATGAGCCTTTAACTTTTAAAGAGGCTATGTCCAGTCCTGAAGCTCCTTTATGGAAAGAAGCTGTCAACAGTGAAGTTGAATCCATCTTGCAAAATCACACTTGGGAATTAGTGGACTTGCTACCAGGTTGTAAACCTCTTGGGTACAAGTGGATTTTCAAAAGAAAATTGAAAGCGGATGGATCAATAGATAAATACAAGGCAAGACTTGTAGTCAAAGGTTTTAGACAGAAAGAAGGTTCAGATTACTTTGACACATACTCACCGGTTACTAGAATCACATCCATTAGAATGCTAATTGCCATTGCATCTCTATACAATCTAGAAATTCATCAAATGGATGTTAAAACCGCTTTCTTAAATGGTGAGTTAAATGAAGAAATTTATATGGAACAACCAGAAGGATTTTCTGTTCCAGGGAAAGAAAAGAAAGTGTGTAAATTGGTTAAATCATTATATGGTTTAAAACAAGCGCCAAAGCAATGGCATGAGAAATTTGACAAGGCAATGATGTCAAATGGATTTAAAATTAATAAGTGTGACAAATGTGTTTATATTAAAAACACAGATAAAGGTTATGTCATTGTATGTCTTTATGTAGATGATATGCTCATCATAGGTAGTAATAATGATATGATTAAAACTACCAAGAAAATGTTGAATAAACATTTTGACATGAAGGACATGGGCATTGCTGATGTAATTCTTGGTATGAAAATTACCAAAACATCAGAAGGATATGTTTTGTCACAATCTCATTACATTGAGAAAATACTTGACAAATTCAGCAAAGATGATGATCATCTTGCTAGAACTCCTGTAGATGTTAATTTGTATCTTTCTAAAAATGTACAGGAAAGTATTTCTCAATTAGAGTATGCCCAAATTATTGGAAGCTTAATGTACTTGATGAACTGCACCCGCCCAGATATAGCTTATGCAGTAAGTAAATTAAGTAGATATACGAGTAATCCAAGAGTAGAACACTGGAAAACAATGATAAGGGTTCTAAGATATCTCTGATTTACTCGTAACATTGGGCTTAACTATACTAGATATCCAGCAGTACTTGAAGGATACTGTGATGCAAATTGGATATCGGATACTAGAGACTCAAAGTCCACCAGTGGGTATGTCTTTACTCTTGGTGGGGCGGCTGTATCTTGGAAATCTTCCAAACAGACTTGTATTGCTAGGTCTACTATGGAATCTGAATTCATAGCTTTAGACAAAGCAGGGGAAGAGGCAGAATGGCTTCGCCACTTCCTTGAAGATATTCCAATATGGCCAAAACCGGTGCCTGCTATATGCATACATTGTGATAGTCAATCAGCAATTAGTAGAGCACAGAGTCATATGTATAACGGTAAGTCACGACACATTCGTCGTCGACATAACACCGTAAGACAACTACTCTCTAATGGAATTATTTCCATAGAATATATTAAGTCTAAAGACAACATAGCGGATCCACTAACCAAAGGATTAGCAAGAGAGTTAGTTGAGAATTCATCGAGGGGAATGGGACTAAAGCCTATTAAATAAGAGTTACCACAACGGCAACCCAACCTAGTTGACTGGAGATCCCAAGATCTAGGTTCAAAGGGACAACCGAGTTGTGATTGACTCAGAAGGATCACTGTGGAGTCCAACTCCTACACATTTCTATGATAAAATAAGTGATGTCTGTAGCGTTTGAGGTTAAGTAAAATTTTAATGATTCTTATATCTAGGTAAACCTAGTGGAGTATGGCAGGATACTTTTCATAAGAATCACCTATGTGAGTGTGAACTGGGCCAGTTCTATAAGATTTGTGAAGGGCTACAAGTCTTTAGAGCACTCATGAAAGACCAAGTTGTTCAGGGCCAAAATGAACACAATAGTGAGAACTAAACTGTGTCTGGGAATATACTGTGTGGGTTCTATTGTCTTGGTTTACACAAATGGCTGAACAGTTCAAGACATCATGTTCACTGGTTAGCTAGTAAATCCGATAGTGTCTCACAAGGGAAGGTTCAAAGCCAAAAGCTACCTATCATTTGCAGAATATTTCCAATTTCTGTACTCTTTGTATTTACATCATGTTGTTGCATTTTCTCTCTGTCAATTTCATTCATGTGGGGGATTGTTAGAAAATTTATAAAGAGGTAGTTGTGAATTGAAATAGACTCCATTTTGAATGAAATTGTGTAACCTTTCATGGTGTCTTTTTGTTTTAAAAGAAGGGTCAAACCTCCATTTGAATGAAAGGGTGCAAACCTTTCATGGTGTCTCTTTATTTTAAAGGAAGGGGTATGTCCCTTCTTCATACATTTTCTATTCAATTTGAATAGGTGCCAACAAAGCCTATATAAAGGCAGCCCCATTCCAATTTTGATTGATTCCGAAAATTCATTTTCCTTGCCTTCATTTTGCTCTCTTGCGTCCTTTATTCTTCATATTATTTTAGGGTAATTAAAGAGAGTATAGATCGCAGGTTTGGTTCGCGGAACAAATTTATTTGAAGTGCTTCTATAAATTTGTGAAGATCATTGTATCCTGGGAGATAGACGCCATTCAACCGTAAGCACCGTAGCGGGGCGAATCTGTCTTAAAGACGGAGTGTCACACACTCGACTTGGTCTTAATTTTAATTCGGTTCGATAAATAAATCTGGTATGTTATTTATTTATTTTTGTTTGAATTTATTTCTAGTTATTTTATTTTACACAGAAGATTGTTCCAACAATTGTCGTCAACAATACATGCTGTTTGCCTTTTTTCACCTTGAACTGCACGGTTTTCCTCTCGAGTTGCCAAATGCAAAGTTCAACTCGCTGCAGGACTTGTCGTTTAAGTCATTCAGAATTGTTGATCCATTGCTCGGAGAATGGATTTCGTCCAACTGTAAGGCCATCACAAGTTTAAGCCTCCGGTCATTCTGTGGAGCGAGCAATCTCAACATTACAAGCTCTTGTCTTCAAGATTTGAAAATTGAAACGATGACTTACAATTAAGAATTTCTGGTGTCGAACTACAAAGTTTGCATCTATTAGGAGGCATTGGATATTGCTATTGTCAAGGGGGAATTCGAGTCACTGGAAATTGCTGGTATTGTTGTCACAGACGTTCCTACTGTGAAGGCCAAGATTGACAGCTTTATTAACTTCTTCTGTCTAAACAAAGCAAGACAAATGACATTAGGTGGCGGACTTTTAAAGGTATTTATTAACCTCATGCTACTTTATCATTTTGTTTTTTGTTTTTTCTTGTACCTACCAACCTTTATTCGATCAAAAACCTCCCTTTATTCTTTCCGTTTATTTATTTGGACAAATTACGCTGATAATTCTTACATTTTATCTTTTGTATAATTTTGTTCCTTACATTTTTAAATAACTTAATTTTCATCTGTCATTTTAAATTTTTTGTCAATTTAATCTAATTGACAACACAATTAGGATTTTTTTAACGAAAACTAATCATGTCAATTGAGCTTGACTCACTGAATTTATCATGTTTATAATTTTGCCTCTAAAATCATGGCATAAGCTGCTCGTATGTGCATTTTTCATTAAAAAAATGCTTAAAGTTATAATCAATTGTATCAAATTGAAACAAAGTAAAAAATTTAAAGATGAAATTGAGTTAAGGATTACTAGTATAATTTTTCCTATATATTTTTATGTACTTTATATTTTGTATAAGATTGAGCTACTCTATAGTTAGACCATATAATTGGGGAACAAATTTATGGTCAAGATTATCAAATCAATCTAATTTTCTTTTATTTATGATTTATGGGCCATACACACCACCTGGAATGGGCATACTAGGAATGTCTGACCTATATTTGGATCCCGCGTATGCGAATCCTTCTATATATTTCTTATATCTTGTGGTTATTCCTATAATTATCATAATTTCAATATGGATCATAGATTTTAGTAACTTACGACCAATCATGGCCGAAACGACTCAGATCGCACTAAAATCTTAAAATATTTGTAATAATAGTCATAGAATCGTGTAGTTACATAGTACTATCTCAATCGTGTAGTTAAAATTTTCATTTTTTAAATTCTTTAAAAATCCCAAAACTTCCCCAAATTGGAAAAGTTAAAACAAATCAAAAGACTTTAAAATAATTTTTAAAATATTTTATTTTTGTCTAACTAACTTGTAAATTTTATGGAAAAAAATTCAGAAATGATTTCCAAAAACTAAACCAAACAAAGTCTTTTAGGTTTTTTTTTTAAAAAAAAAATAGAAAATCAAAAAATAGAAGCACTATAAATCAGTAAGCATTTCAAAAGAATTCAAAAGTGGGAAGAGATAGAGGCAGAGGGAGTATTTACAAAATTTCAATTTTTTTTAATATTTATTTTTTTCCTAACTAGTTTGTACATTTTTTTTTTAAAAAAAAAAATCAGAAATGATTTCCAAAAACTAATTTGAACAAAGTTTTTTAGGTTTTAAAAAAAAAAATAGAGAAAAATGGAAAATAAAATCACCATATTTCAGCAAGCATTTCAAAAGTATTAAAAAGTTAGAAGAGATAAGAAACTTACAATAGCCATGACCATGGTCGGTGGTCAAAGTGGGATATTGAGAGAGACAGTGCACAAACAAATGAGGGGTAGATAGAGAGAGAGAGCTAGAGAGAACTAGGGCCAAAGTGAGAATCAGATCTATAGCTTTGAAACAAAAATGAATCGTTTAGTGACCATAAATGAAGTATAAAAGAAAATTTGAAAAAAAAAATTAAAATCGATTTTTTAGTCAGCTTCACAACAATTGCCACGCGTGAAAACATTTGACACGCGTATTTAGTTAGCCCAACACATAAACAAGATGCATATGTGCAACTATAAACATGGCCCAAAAAAAGTTGGGCACTATAAACAAGGCCCAAAACAAAGTATCCGGCTAGTTTGAAACAGACCAAAAAATAGTTGGCCCAAAGAGCTCAAGCCAGGCTCAAGAAATTTGATTTTTTTTGGGTCAGACAGTTCAAGGGCCTACACAAATATTTTTAATAATTCTTACATGAAAAAGGATTTCAAAATCGAGTTGAACACATTTTTAGTCAAGCCCAACAAGAACAATTATCAACATGGCCCAAAACAATTAGACTAGTTGGGCCGAAATTTGAAAATTAATTTTTTACAGGCTGAACAAAAATTGCCTACTACACATTTTTAGTGAAGCCTAATCAAATATCTATATAATAAGGGAAGAGGATTTTTGAATTTATCCTAGAGACAATTGTCCTACTAGGACATTTGAATGGTTAAGATTCATTTCTGGCTAGGATGGACAGTAGAGATGATAATCTACTTTGTCAATCTCCTTCAACTTCCCACCCAAGAGCACACTTCAAAAATAAACCTAAAACTTTGCACTCACGATACGCTCATCTCACTCTCCCTATATACTCTCTCTCTCTCTCTCTCTCACTCAGCCTTACTTCCCACCACACCACCAGTACATCTCTCCGACAACAATACATCTCTTTCCGACGATTGTCTCATGAACCAACCATAGTGATACTCATCACCTCCTTCAGTCATCACCACCGATACTACTCAATGCCACTTCACAACGCCACCTCTTCCTGTGATCACCACCGCTGTTGCTCATCACCACTGTCGCTATTTATCATCACCGTCGCTATTGATGGATCGACATCAGTCTACTACATAACAAAGGGCATAAATGTTGGTTATTTGATCTCTTAAATAGAGACCAATGTTTCTGGAGAGAGGATAAATGAGACAGAGAGAGAGAGTAGGGAAGATGTATCTCATAGATAGAGAGAATAAGTGGTGGAATATGAAGGGGAGAGAGAATGAGTTTCGATTTTTTTTTTTTTTTTTTTTTTGTGTTCTATGTGTGCCAGAGTAATGGCAGCGAAGGAGGAAGGATATTTTTCTCACTCCTCCTATTAGTCTTCTTTGGTAGTGATAAAGCTATAAAGAAAGTTGACTTTGTTGTACATTGATCTGAGAGAGAGAGATGTGGAAACATGACTTGCCTTTGTGATATCTCTCAGTTTGTTTTTTTATTTTTGGCTGTATATGGTTTTTCTCAGACAAGGCTTTGTAAGTGTAAAAGAATATATTATTTATGGGGTAAAGAGAGCAATACAAGCATGTAATAGAATACGAGACTTTCAAAGATAGACAAAAAACAAAAAAAAAAAACAAAAACAAAAACAAAAAAATTACTTAGTAATTATCACCTTCAAATTAAAATAATATTATCTGGAGTATTTCTTTTATATATATTTTTTATTTCACTATTTTATTTTTTGTTGGTGAAATAAAATATAGGACTTTTCTTTTCTTTTTCTTTTTCTTTTCTTTTTTTTTTTTTTTTTGGCAAACATTATAAATTTTGTATGTTTATTTCTTAATTTATATCAAGGCTAAGGAGAGTTATATAAATAAAATTATTAAATGTTCTTTAAGAAAAATAATATCTTTTTAGTGTCTTTATTAAAAAAATACTACACACTTCACTTATTTTAATATGATACGTAGAAATTAAGATTATATTTTGATCTCAATATTATTTATACCGTATTGGTACCTTTCTTTTTGTGAGTTTTGTTTCGAAGAGAAAGCTTTGCAAAATCCCTTCCCATTCTAACCTCAAACTTGAGCAACAATGGTGAAATTTGAGAGACGGACAGAGAGGCATGGGAGGGGAAATCTCTTCCCAAGAAAAACAAATAAAAAGGAAAGGGAAAGAGAAGATTAATGAGATAAGGGAAAAAGTGGGTGGCAACCCCACGTGGATTTGCTTCTTACAGATGCTCACCAACTCTACACTAAAAGGCTGTTGGCATTTGGTTAAAAGTTAAAAATCAATTTTTTAAGTTATTTTGGGTGATATTATCTTTTTATTTTTTTATATGTTTTTTCAATAAAGTCAAACAAACTTAAAAGTCAATATTTAATCAATTTCTCAAAACCACTCAAAGTATATTGTAATATCACTCTAAAATTTTGTAACATAAATATTAAAATGATATAATATGTTTTCATTACAAATATATATTTTGTTGGGTGATAACTCTCTCATAATAACAATAAATAACTCTCTCATAATAACAATATTAGGTTATTAAGAATGGAATTTAATCAGTTGAGTTTAAAAGGAACGAATTTTAATAATTTAATCAATTGAGTTTAATAACAATATTAAGTGATTATGAATGGAATATAATTTAATTAATTGAGATTAAATTACATAATATTTTAGATAGACTTAAGATAGTCATCATCACTTACATAGTTATAAACGATGAAACAGTTAAGTAAGACAAACTTACATAAATTTAACTTAAAAAATTGAAGACAAAAATTCTGCCCTCCTCTTCTTGGGATAGTAAAGTGTGTTTTGAGGAGAGAGAGAGAGAGAGAGGGAGTGTGTGTGAGAGAGAGTGTGAGTGAGTGTGTTTTGAAATTTAAAATTTGAAAAAGTGAGGTGGGTGAGAAAGGATGCTGGGTGGGCGGGTGGAGCGTAGAGTTTTAGGTTTATTTATTTATTTATTTTTAATTTTATGTGTGCATGACTCTTAGTTGCAAAGTGTGTTTTGTTGTTTGACAGGATTAGTTTGGCATAAATTATAAAAGTTAAAAAATTATTTAAAAAATTAAAAAATTTATATTATTTAGAAGAAGCTTGTACATTCATATGCTACAAGTTGAACACAGATAAAAAAATAACACAACATGATAACTCAAAAATATAAAAAAGTTAAGTGTATAAACGTAAGAAATATGATCATGTTCACCCTTATTTAAAAGTCACTGAGTGAACTATAAGTTCAAAAATTAAAGATAAATTATAAATATATTCTCCGAAATAAATTTAAATTATGATTTGTTTCTTATAATTTTGAAAATTATATCTCATACTTTAAATTTTTAATTTCATAAGAAATAGCCACTTTATTAATATATCATCAAGTCAACTAATAGTTTTTAATGATGTTAAAAATTTATTTTAATTAATAATTCAAATAATTTTATCATTATATAGGAAAACAGTTAGGAATTAAATTTTCTAGTATATGTATATATGAACAAGCCCAGTTGGGCAAAACAATTAGTTCGTATTAGACTGTAATTTGAGTCTAGCATAAAAAAAATTTAAAAACTAGTTAAGTTAAAAATAATTAAAAATTTTATATAATTTTCTCCTCTTTGGGACAAAAATAATTTTAAAAAAATGAAAAATAAACTTATTTTGAGCAGAAAAATTTACAGTGATTTTATATAGGAGTTGGCTTCCCTCCAATCCGTGATCGGACTAGAGGAAGCTATTGGGCCCGTGGAAGCCCATCACAGGTCTCGTTTTGATAATCTGAACCGTTCAACGTGTAGAACTCGTCGAGTACTATATCTGTAAAAAATTACGTTGATCGGATATTGATAACTACGTAATCAAATCAGTTTTGTACAAAAAAAAATGGACAGTGAAAAAATAAACGGTTGACAGAAATCTGATCCAATGAGATAGCTATCGATATCCGATCAACGTGATTTTTTACAGGAATATAGTACTCGACGAGTTATATACATTGAACTGTTCGAATTATCAAAACGGGACTCGTAGTGGGTCCTCACGGATCCAATAATACCCTCCAATTTGATTACGGACTGGAGGGAAGCCCAGCCCTTTTATATATAACTGATTAATTTGAAAATTGATTTCATTTCACAAGAAAATTTGATTGATTCCAGAGTTGGC